>NC_080111.1:2810000-5210000 GCF_950005125.1 Chionomys nivalis | reverse complement strand
CCTCACTGATTAAAGCAGGTCACCTGGGGCGGGTCTTAAAGCTTTCCAGCCCACCACAACCTCCTGCTCAGACTAGTTTCTGAAAGTGGATACAATGTGACCAGTCCATTCCTTTCCCTTCTTGGTGCCTCGTCTTCCCCAGCATGGGAAACTGTATCCCTCTGGAACTGTGAGCTACAATAAAACATAAGCTATAATAAAACGCTTTCTTCCCTTAAGTTGCGTTTGTCAGTATTTAGTCACAGTCATGAGGAACTAATTAAGACAGGACCTCAAGAAAACACAAGGAGCCGGGCGGTGGTGGCGCACACCTTTAATCCCAGCACTCGGGAGGCAGAGGCAGGCGGATCTCTGGGAGTTCGAGGCCAGCCTGGTCTACAAGAGCTAGTTCCAGGACAGGCTCCAAAGCTACAGAGAAACCCTGTCTCGAAAAACCAAAAAAAAAAAAAAAAACCACACACAAGGAAGTGGTCATGTAGGGAAACCAATTCAAGAGCTATGTTTTTTAAGGTCATGCCGCTGGGTGCATAACCCCCTGAGTTTTAAGTGAGCTTTGATTTACCCAGTCCTCATATCTCCTTTGAAGATGTAAATATTATCTTTTTTTATTGTTCCTTCTTTTCTGACAGCAAAGATCCCCCTGGCTATGAAAATCCCACAGTACTTCTCCAAATTTGTGTAAAAAGCAGTAACTTAAGCAACATTCCAATAAGAGAAAACAATAGAAAAAAAAAACTTCTTTCATGTATTGTTTATTTCTGACAATCTTTATAAAGAAATTCTGGACAAATAAAGTTATTGCATTTATTAAGCCTAAAGCTTCATATATCAAACTATGTGCCATTTTTTAAAAAAATGTTATTTACAAATCTAGATATTTTTAGCATGCAGTCACAAAATGGACGTGAAAATTGATATAAATAGAAGATGATTAAATGGCATAATTAGTTTTAAATAGATAAGTACTTAATGAAGCATCTTTTCCTAAGCATGCTCAGAGGAAAAAAACATTATTGGGGGTAAGAACTGAACAAAAATTTGTTCACATTAGAATTCTGAGGGGTTGTTTTATCCAAATACCACATATACCCCCATTTTCTTGCTGACTTTCTATGATTTCTTTTATTTTTGGAATTTGGTGATTTTTTAATAATATTTACTATGCATTTATACTTTTATGCCTTTTAACTGACACACAAAAACGTAAGAGTTATACTTATTAATATTGCACCATGTGATGTTTTGTGCAAATGCATCAAATATGTACATATTGTATAATGTTTAAATGAGATTAAGCATATTAGCTCCTCAAACACTTATCATTTATCTTAAAGCATTTAAGTCTTTTCAAGCTTTTGAGATATACAATAAAAAAAACTGCTGACACCAGTCACCCTGGGTGCAATGGCACCAGAACATCTTTCTCCTCTCTAACTTTAATGGAGCAGCCACTGACACACCTCTCTCCATCTTTCCTCACCAGGTAGCCTAAGTTGTCTGTGGCGACTACCTTGCTACTCTTTACTTTCAGGGGATTAAGGTTTTAAATTCCACTTATTAGTGGCACTTGTCTTTCCATGGCTAGCTTGTTTCAACATTATAACCTCCTAGCCAAAACATATTCACAGAAGACCTACTATATCAAGCATCTTCCAAATGTTTGAAATAATATCCCCTGCAAAGCCATTGACACTAATGGTTTCATACTGTAATGTATTTGTTGCCATTCCCTTTCCGAGGCCTGACATAGCTTAGATACTTTCATCTTGGTGAGGCTCTGTCTTGGTTATCTCCTCCTTGCTATTATTAAGCACCTAACAAAAGCAATGTAAGAGAAGGGGGCTTTATTTTGATTGCAGTGTGCCCAGTAACCTGTGGCAAGTATGGCCTGACTCTAAATGCTACAATATCCCCTTTAGGAAGTCTATAGGAAAAGACTGAGTCAAAGTTGCTACCTGGTAATGACAGCTAAAAAGACCAAGGGTCGTGTGTGGCCCATGCTAGAACAACATGGACCTTGTGTTGTCCAATTTAGAGGAAACTGGTCACAGGGAGGCCAAACTGAGATAAGCCATGCATTTCCATTTCCTGAGAAGGTGATGGAAACCCAACCAAGATGCCTTGTGTCTAAAGTCGTTCATTTCTGGTTCCTAAGAATCTTGAGTCCACAACAGGATTTGTGAATTCCCACGTGTTTCAACACTAACTTTTGTACTGAGCGCCTTCCAGGAATCCTCTAGTTTCTATTAAGTGCGTTCTGTGAGCCACACTCTGACCTATCATTCCAGGAACCCAAAGACACCATACGAAGAGTCCTTGCTCTTAAAAGACAGCTAGAAAGCCATACAGGCCCGCCTCAAAGAAAATGCAATTCAGACGGTTTCCATGATTGCCAGGGACAAGAGAAGGACAGCGGAAAGGTTGGTTGGGATTGGATGTGAAGAGGTTGCTGCTACTTCTTTTTTGCTTTTTGAAAATAGTTTTTTCCCATACAACACATTCCAATTACAATTTCCCTCTCCCAGTTCCACGTAGATTTTTCCCCACATCCATTCTCATCCAAATCCACACCCTTTCTAATTCTCGTTAGAAAACAAACAGGCATCTAGCATCTAAAAAAATAATAAGATAATATAAAATTTAAAAAAAACTGAAATAGGACAAAACAAACAGAGGAATGAAAACAAAAAGCACAAGAAACAGATGTAGTCACAGAGATACATATTGGCAAACACAGAAATCACATAAAAACACAAAATCAGAAATCATACATAAGCAAAAGTCCTGTAAGGTGAGGGGCAGGGGTGCCTAGACACAGCAGTTTAAGACAAACATCCTTCCAAAAATGCTGTTGATTCATTTTGTCTTGGTCATCTACTATTGGGCATGGGGTCTGGCCTAAATAGTGTTTTGCACACCCAGTGAGACTCCATTGGAGAATTAATTTTCATCTGTGAGGGTTTATCAATTGGAGATAGGCGATACCACCCAGGTTGGGACCCCATGAGGCTCAGACCTGTGCCTGTCCTGGGAGTTCATATGTGCATTGGTCCTACTGTGTTTAGAAGGTTTCCTTAGTACCCTTCATCCCCTCTGACTGCTATGCTCCTTCTGCTTCTCATCCAGAGGAGTCCCTGAGCCCTCTGGGGAGGGATTTGATGGAGAGATTCCTTTTAGGGCTGAGTGTTTCATGGTTTCCCACTCTGCACACTGTCCAGCTGTAACTGGTGAACAAACTTCTTCAAGAATGGGAATTTGCACTGGAGCTTCCGTGGGGGAAGGATTTAAAAGGCAGGGAAAACTAGAGGAGTATATTCTAGTGAAACAAGGTGGTTTTAGTCAATCATGATGGCAGAAAGAAGCAGCTTTTTGAAGAGAAACTGTGGCACTGAAATCGTCTTCCTAGGCAGTGTACACAGAACGGAGGCTCATAAGAGAAAACAAAGTACCTCCTTCATAGAGCATGTATAGGGATAGGAGTTTTATAAATTTACTATAGGCATAGGTAATTTATAAATTTCTCTGTGCCCCCATGGAGATTGATAATTAGAGAAAATAGTTTATTGACCTAAAGCTTAAACTCAGTATTTAGTGGGCCGTACCAGGAGATGATGTCAAGATCCCAGCTATTTGGCTCATTACTGAAGGCTCTTCCTGGAATTCGAAGCAGGAACAAAGTTCAGGGAAGCTTGTTTAGGGAGAATAAGCATTGCACGTGTCATGTGCGTGTGTCACAGTGGGAAGGGGAGGAGCCAGGGATTCAGGAAAGCTTGCCTGGTAAAAATGGAAACTTTGTGAATGCCAGCCAAGGAAGGCAGAGTTGAGAAGTACAGTGAAATTAATTGCCCTTAAGGTTATACAACAAAGGAAATAAGTTATACAACAGGGGTAAATAAACTATTTTTGAAACCATAAAAGTGACCAGTATGTCAGGTGACTCCATGAGTTCGAGAATCATCAGATTCCCAAAGCCAAAACACTATAACCAATTCTCAGAACCCCTTGTAGTTTTATAGCCGTATGCTTTGATGATTCTTTTATAACTGAACTTCTGTGAAGGACCCTGAAACCCAAAGAAAATAAGTACCAGACATTTATATTTCTGAAAAGGTCGGAATGTATTTCAATTGAAAGGTGCTCATCTTTTCCTCCTTAATAGACCATAATAAATTTTATAAATGAATTTCAAGCCTTCCACACATTTGAAATTTAAAATATCAATCTCTGTGCTAGGCCATTTATGAAGCAGATTCTGTAAACCACTTGACCCCTCACTGTCTTTTCCAAGAGGTTTAAACCGTGACTTGGTTCCTGGTAGTTATTATCTCAATCAGAAATGACTCAACAAAATGTCTTCCTATCAAGGCTCTGAGGGGGTCACGTGCAAGTGTGAGAGCTGCCGAAAGGTGCATGGTTTATCTCCTTACAATTTCTTGTTTTCTTCTCATTAGATAAAATAGCAGGCATTGCTCACAATGCAACCCTGTATGAGCTGAGCTGTTGTGTTCTGTCTGGAGACAGACGGAAAGCAAGACGAACAGTATATTACTCTTGGTTATTTAGACAGCTATGTTCAATAGCTGAGAAAAAGGTAAGCCTCTTAATGAAATTATTAAAAACCTGGTAAAGGAAGAAATTTATGAGCACATTGGGTAGTCTGAGTATTAAAATTTAAAATAAGGATACTTTGTCCATAATAAAACTGAGTATTAAATTTTAACACAGAGATACTTTGTCGATAATAAAACTGAGAAGTAGTAAAAACACTCTTATCTTCGACAATGAAATATCTCTATTGACCAGGTGAAAACAGTGTCTACACACAGATTCTGAGAAGTCACTTCTAAGAAAGGAATGAGGATGACCCAATAGTCTGTCACTTAGAAAAGAGGAAGAAAGGGGAGATGTTGGGAGTATGGGTCACAGGGAAGAAAAGGGCTTTGTTTTGATTTGTTGTTTAAGTATCACTAGCTATGGCTGTAACTTGCAAAGTTCCCGAGATGCACTTTTGGTCAGGGCTAACGTTGATCTTCCTTTCTCCGTAGCTATATACGGTTCAGAAAATCCCGAGCACCTGAACTCTCTCTCCATTTCTGCTTTAGTAAAGCAGGAAGTAGAAACGATAAAATCCCCTCACAAGGTTGCTATGAAGAGCAAATAAAATGGATGACATTGGAATTCCTGGAACAAAGTGAGCACTCAACTGTATTGGTTTCCAACTTCTTTCATCTGCAGAATTTTCCTTGGCCTTCAGGAATTATAGCTACACAGTCAGACTATAGAAGTAGGTCGTTACAACCATGGTATATGGACTCAGGGCCACATGTCTTCTATAGCCTTTCCTCAAATATGTGCTATATGAAAAACATCTTTAGTTGAAACAAAAAACACAATATAAAGATGCTTCAGATCTATGTTCAGCAACCAGTAAATATCTTTAGAGATTCAGAAGCAAGACCATGCTAAAGAATTGTTTTCTACTGTTTCTCAATAGGTTAAATCAAAGAAACACCTGTCTTAGTTACTTTTCTATTTCTGTGACGTGACATCATGACCAAGGTAACTTATAAAAGAAAGCAATCAACTGGGAACTTACTTAGGTTCAGAGAGTGAGTCTATGCCCATCGTCATGGGTAGCACAGCAGCAGGCAGGCAGACAGGACACTGGAGCATACGTGCTCACAGCTGATCCGTGGGCACAGGGCAGAGGAAGAAAGAGACTGAGTTTGGCATGAGCTTTTAAAGCCTCCAAGCCAACCCCCGATGGCACACCACGTCCAACAAGGGACTAAGTATTCCAATACATGGGGGCCAGTCTCATTCAAACCACCACAATTTAGAAATCACTAAAACTAATTTTTTTCTTTGCCCTATAGGAAGCAAGAAATATATGAAATAGACTCCAGCTACCTTGAGAAATCTCATTAACATTTCTTCAAGTGCAGAGCAATGTTCAGGAAGTTATGGGTATGCTTTTCATACTCTATGATGGAAGCTGGGCTCGGTGAGACCAGCATCTACCTAAGACTCTTCCAGGTCACCCTTGTCATTTGTCCTCAGTGTAATTAAGTTTAAAATACATCTGTGACTTCAACCATAGTCTGAAAAAGACAGAAATGAAAGTCTGCTTTTACCCATGAAATACCCTGCAGACACCTGGTAATAGTAATAGCTCATAACATTTTGTAGATTCTCATAACATCCTTAGAAGCAACTAAATGAAGTGTTTGTAAAGCAGAGACACAAGAGTCAGAATTAGAAACCAAATTGTCCCATCCCAAATCTTTTCCATTTGAGACAGGGTCTCACGGTGCAGGTCAGACTGACCTCAAACTCAGATCCAGCTGCTTCTATCTCCCAAGTGGTGAACTGAGAAGGGTATACCATTGACCTAACTAAATTCTTTTAATAACCTACCATAAGGTTTAATTCCTCCAGAGAGTCACAATTTATGTCAGTCAAATTGAATATGTATTCTGAATAAGTTGAGGTCTTTTCCCTTCCAACGATAAAGCTTCTTCTTAAACATCAGGGGTTTACTTTGACATGTTAAGTGTATTAAAACATGGCTGTCCCTTTTTCAGTGAGTCTGATGGTTGGGAGAGTTTTTATCCATATTTCACAAGTTCTTAAATCTCTGTAATTATAAATCTGAGGTTGTTGAATGACAACTCAAAAATGGCCTCTTTAACCTTTTTTTTCCTTTATCTTCACCACTATCACCACCCATGACGAACTGAATAAGCAGAATGTTGTTTTACATTGAAAAAAAAAAACACTTTGAGGCGAGAACAGATAAAGTTACTCCCAGAAAAAGCTTTCTCAAGTGTGTGATGTTTAATGAGCAATGATCTGGCTAAACTTGTAAAGAAGGTAGTTGTAGCCGGGCAGTGGTGGCACACGCCTTTAATCGGGAGGCAGAGGCAGGCGGATCTCTGTGAGTTCGAGGCCAGCCTGGTCTACAAGAGCTAGTTCCAGGACAGGAACCAAAAGTTACGGAGAAATCCTGTCTCGAAAATCCAAAAAAGAAGAAGAAGGAGGAGGAGGAGGAGGAAGAGGAGGAGGAGGGGAGGAGGAGGAGGGGAGGAGGAGGAGAAATGAGGAAGAAGAAGAAGGAGGAGGAGGAGGAGGAGGAAGAGGAGGAGGAGGGGAGGAGGAGGAGGGGAGGAGGAGGAGAAATGAGGAAGAAGAAGAAGGAGGAGGAGGAGGAGGAGGAGGAGGAGGAGGAGGAGGAGGTAGTTGTAGAGTCGGTCCTATGGATTCTAGTGCCCGGCCTCTTAATGGCTTTCACAGCCTTAGGCTACTGATTTCTGTCTACAGACCTTCTTACCCATCATGAAATCGATAGTACTGAAGACTCTGGAAGCAGAAACATGTTATAAACCCAGAAAGACAGAGATGATACACTAAAATTCTGTCATCCTTCCACATTCCGAGTAGACATCAACATCTCAGTCTTATTTCTTAAACGCAAGTGTTTCTTCTCGAAGATGGCTTCCCTCAGAATTGGTGCTGCACAATAACATCAGAATGCCCACAGTACACGAGCACAGCGAGCATTCCTGTGATGCTCTCCCCACTAATGTTAGCCTTCCTTCCTGAGAATGAGAAATGGGGGAGATAGAAGTTCTGGAACCAATGAGCCAACTACACACGGACTACTGTGCTTGTAGCCACACCGTCTGCTGGGTGGTATTATTCATTTCTGGGTCATCGGGGTTTGCGGGGAAATATTATTAACGGTGCAGATCATAAGTTGTGTCGATCCCTGATGATGCCCCTGAAGACATTTCTGCCATTTGTGTCACCAGGCCATCTCGCAAAGCAGCATGATGCTGAAACTGTGTGCTGGTCACCAACCGAGCTGGAAAAAAAGGCATTAGAGTGACAAAATATCAAATTTTGTATCTTCTGACTTCCATTTGTCCTTAGAAATACAGAATTTTAAAATACATGTTGCATTGAGAGATAAAATGCTTTGTTGTTTGTAGAGAAATGAATAACCAAAGGGCAGCATTTCTGTATTTTAGCCCATTTATCCCAAGAATGCGTATTTAAATATCAAAGAAGGCATAAACTAAAAAGATGGTTCTGTTAGCAAAATTCCTGTAAAGTGCTTGTTCAGAAAGCATGAGGGTCTGAACTAGAACCCCAGAATCTGGATTATAAAACCTTTAAAAGGTGGCATGTTGTACGGAGTGGTGGGGCTGTGTCCCGCCACCCAGCTAGCTTTACCCAAAATAATTACACAGAAACTGTATTCTTTTAAATACTGCTTGGCCCATTAGTTTTAGTCTCTTATTGGCTAATTCTTACATCTTTCTTTAACCTATATTCAATAATTTGTGTAGCACCATGAGGTTTGGCTTACCAGGAAAGATTTTTGTTTTTTTTTTTTGGTTTTTCGAGACAGGGTTTCTCTGTGGTTTTGGAGCCTGTCCTGGAACTAGCTCTTGTAGACCAGGCTGGTCTCGAACTCACAGAGCTCCACCTGCCTCTGCCTCCTGATTGCTGGGATTAAAGGCGTGCGCCACCACCGCCCAGCTACCAGGAAAGATCTTAACCCACCTCTGCATCGGGTGGGAGAATCATGGTAACTGACTAACTGGGCTTCTTTCTCCCAGCATTCTGTTCTGTCTATTCCGCCTATCTAAGCTGCTGTCCTATCAAAGGCCAAGCAGGTTCTTTATTAATTAGCCAATAAAATCAACACAAAACAGAAGACTCTCCCACATCAGTGGCACAATGCTTGCTTGTAATTCTAGAACTGATGCAAAGAAGAAAAGTGGATCCCCGGGGCTTCCGTCCAGCCATTGGGCAAACTCGAGGCCAGAGAGAGACCGAGCCTCAAACACCAAGGTGAGCGATGCCTGAAGAAGAATCTGTTGTCCTTTCCCCTCCACACACATGCACACGTGGGCAGGCGCACACACGTGCGCACATGCATAAATAGAAGTGTGATGTATGCGAAATCCTATTTTGAAGAATAGCTTGAATGGGGGGAAGTACATGCAAAATAAATAAGTTCTAGCATAGTGCCGATTATCTGTGACTCCCTTTTAAAATAGATTTTTTTTTCATTTCTGATCTAGTTTATCCAGATATGTTAAACACAACATCACTAAATGATGGTCTGTGCTTGAATTCATTTTAAATGTTCAAGAGAACATTTTCTTCTTAGTTTAAGTCAATAAAATAATTACATGATAACTGCTCAATAAAAATGTTAGACCTTTAATTGAAAAAAGGTTCTGATGAGTCATTAGAGTCAAAGTAAAGAACAGAAGATGTTGTGCTACTCCATTTCTGATTTCTCTTTGTCAAAAATGTGTTTCTGATGGACGTTTACAGTACGCAAATTGGTCCTAGATAATGATATACATTTATTTTTAATATGAGAAAAATTTTAAGACGTTATTTATGTGTATGTATATGTGTCTCTCTAAGGCAGAAAAGAATATTAGATCTCCCACAGATGGAGGAACAGGCAACTGGGATCTTGGGTGCCGGGAACCGAACTCAGGTCGCCCGCAGAGCACAACCCGCTCTTGCTGGCTGAGCTGTCCATCCAGCCCTGATAAAGGAAGTAGCAATGAAAGTAGGAAAGAATTGCCTGAGTAACTCCACTGTGCTTAGCTTTACCAGTAATACTTCTAGTCTATTGTTCCCATTTTATTTGTCCCTTTGTTTTTTTTTTCCTCAAGATATTTTAAAGAAAATTTGAGATGTCAAGTTACCCATAAATACCTCTGCATAAATATAACTCTCTAACATGACCTAAATATCATTGCTACACCCAAAAAGATTTACAGCAACTCCTTAGTATTAACTAAAATCTGGTGTGGGTCTCATTATCTAGAAATCAAGTTGCTAAATCTTTTAAATAAATCAAGAATCTGGGTCCAGTTTGATAAATCTAGTTAGCTGATAAGGCCACTGTAATCTGTAAACAGTTCTTTGTCCTCTCCCCTTTCATGTTTGGTTGTCTTGCTCTGCTCTATTAAATTTTTTTATACATTTTTGATAGAATATATATATGTATATATATAAAATCTCTGAGACTGATAGAGAGATAGAGATATGGATGGATGAATAGATATAGATGATATAGATATAGATAGTCCAGGTTGGCCATGAACTCCATCCTCCTGCCTCAGCTCCAGAGTGCTTCATTTACAGGCATGTAGCGCCATGCCTGGCTCCTCAAGCTCTTTGTTGACGAAACTGGGTCATTTGTAGATAAAATTTTCCCCTATTCTACATATAGTTAATTGAATTCTTAAAATGGTGTTTCTTGTCTTCCTTTTCATGGGTGTTTTCCCAAAGTTGGAGCTATAAATAGAAACCGTATTGATCATGATCATTTTACTAATTCATTTTGTCTTTTGTGAACAACGCTACCTGGTTTGAAGTGTGTGTTAACTTGCTTTAGTAAGCCCATGTTCCTGTTCTCACACAATCACTCAACATCAAGGGCTCCATCACACTTTCCCTTACTGATCCCAACAGGTGTTTTTGACTGCCAAACCCACCCCTTAGCTCATCAGAGCTTAGCATTCTCCCTGCATTTAACAACAACAACAAAAAAAAAAAATGTTTCTTGAAATGAGAACTATCTTATGGCGAGTCTGATATACAGAGCTAGTTCCAGAACAGCAAGGCTACACACAGTAAAACTGTCTCAAAAAAAAAATCTAATCAAAAATTAGTCACTCTAAAACGTAATCTGTATAGAAAAGCAGAAGTCTTTGAATTCTTTTATTGATGTTCAGAAAAAAAATCTTAACTTCCAAAGCTCTAACATTCTGCTCATTGCTTTTAGCTGGAGGCTTCTTACTTGTCTTTAGGTGTCTTTCATTGAGCAGTTCACTGCATTTAAGGCAGACATGATCCCGTTGTCCCTTCTTTAGAGACCCGAGAACATTCTTCCAGGCAGCTCCTGCATCATTTTAATGTGAAGATAATACCGTGGGTGGGGCTTTCTCTAACCTGCTCTGCCTAGATGTCTTAAGCTCCTTTTTCCACTGATCTGAACTGTAAGCAGAGACGTCTTCAAGGATACCTGTTCCTCTGAACAGGAAGTGCTATGCAGACACCTCCTGCTGGGCTCTGGAGACTCCGAACAGTGGCCATGTGGTCATTGTTTCCGGAGCTCTGGAATGCACAATGCTAGAGAACATATTTCACATGGATACGTTCATACAGCTTCAGTTTGAGTTAATGATTGACAGATTTTTGCTTAACTTCTTTGATGTTATTTTTCTTCTCTCCTCTTACTATAAATGCTCTGATTCCTAATATTTGCTTGCTCATTCTCATCTGCCGTATCATAGCTATCTGCAACTCTACTTATAGCTATTTTCGATTTTTATATTAATTTTAATATTCTTTCAAACTGTGGTAATACACAACAAACATTTTGCAAGCTCTGACAGAAAACAAAGCTGCCACTGGGAGAAATTAGCAACAGCATTGCAAATCCCACACAACTGCGCCCTATTTTCCTCCTGAATTTCTCACAGAGAAATGTAGAGAGTTAGGCAAACATTTATGTTAGAGTATATGGTGCCAGATGACCACAAGTAGCTATCAAATGCACTGCCAACATTACCAGCTCCCAAGCCAGGAACTACAGCTCAGCTTTCTGTTTCCTTTCTTCTCACAGGACATGAGCAAGGTATTAAACTGCTATATTACAAAACTGCTAGAAATTTTTCTTCTGCATGGTTCTGACTAGTTCCCAGTTTGGTTCATTAGTTTTTGCTTGTTATATATATTTTTTACAGGTTATTTTCATGTTTTGTTTTTGTTTTTTTAGACTATCTGTATGACTTCAAGGGTGAAAGCACAAAACAAACCATTTTATAGAGTTTCTGCCATCATCACTACCTCTCATTAGAGACAGAAGGAGAGAACCCCTGAAGCTAGCAGGCCAGGTGTCCTGGTAAACTCTAGCTAAACAACAAAAGAGAGATCAGTTTGAAGGGGTGAAAATCAAGGACCAGTAGCTGAGGTTGTACTCTGACCCCAACATGTGCGCCATTGCATAAATATGTCTGCATCCATACACAAGAACACACACACACACACACACACACCACTCTGATCATTGATACTGTGACTATTCCAAAAGATTTGTTGCTGATCAGAAGAAGCCTTTAGAGAAACAGAGAGGACCGTGATGGAGGCACATCCGGGCTTTTTGGATCTGACTTTATATCTTAGGTGTGATCTCCGTACTTCCCCCGATCACAACTGAATCAGAATGCTGCCACCTTGGTTTGATGCATTGAAAAATTAGCACTTTAAAACAACACCTGTTCATTGCTTGTTTTTATAATTATGTAAGAACGGCAACTCTTTTAGCACTAGTGAAAAATTAGCTCACATTAGACCAAAATCTAACATACGTGAAATGGAAGAAGATTGCCCATCTTTCGGCCATTAATGCTTAATTAAGCATTTCATTAAGTTTTTACTTTAAAAGGTTCATTAGCGACAATTAGTCTTTGCTCTCCTCTAATTTTTATGCACCTGCTTCCAATTACAGCAACACTATGTCAGCCTCCCAATCTGCAACTGAACCTCTAAAGTAGCCAGGAGGTTCTGCCTACCCAGGGATGCTTCTTCTTGTCTAAGAGACTATTCCATTTTCTTTACTTTTCTGGTATAATGATTGTTCTAGTCTAGTATTTAATGGCAAATATTAGCATTTCCAGTTACTTCTTTTTCTGAAAACTGGCTTCTCACAGAATGTGTCGGTCGCGTCTCATTGAAAAGAAGGCGGGAGCAAGCAGCAGCGTGGCCAAGTGGTTCAAAGCACTGGACTAAAAAGAAAAAGAACCCTGGAAAACTAATTTGTAGTTACTGGATTTTCCTCTAAGACTGTGACCATCAAAACTTAACCCAAAGCCACAAGAACTAGCGATGAAAATTCTATTTCGAAATTGAGTCAATTGTCTCAGCCTATGAAATGGCCATCAACAAATTCTATGCTCACAATTGCATTTTATACCCCTGAACTCACAGGCATCTACCATCTGTAGGGGCGAACAGAGAGAATGGCTCACTTGTCAGAATCTATAATGGTAATTTAAAAATGTCAAATATTTATTATAAATCACTGTTGACTCATTAATAAACAAATTTGTATTTTGGAAGCCCCTCCTTTTAATGCAAATGCATTCCAATAACAATATTTCAAACCATAGTGTTGAAGCATTTGCTTGGTTTTAAGATCATTATTACATAAAATGTGTTATGTAATATATTTAAAATAACTATCATGTAAGTTGTAGACATAAATATTAGTTTTGACCGAAGTTATTAATATCATGTCTGTGTAAGCACAGCAAAAGAACTAATCTTGTCAGGGAAAGACGAGGAAGGAAAATGTCTTCCACACTGACTCCTGGGACATCCGCTCAGTCTACAGCATCCTTTCTGACCACACTTGCCTAATGATGTCTACATTAACCCCCACCTTCACTAGGTGATTCCCCACACCTTCACTAGTTGATTCCCCTTACCTTCACTAGGTGACCTTCCACCCCAAGACTACATAGTCTGAAGCTCCTGAACTTCCTCTGCTTTACCCAAACATCCACCTTCTCTGACCTCAAATTTCAAACAAAGGCTTGATACACATACTTATGGCTAATGTAAGTTCCCTTCCAAGCGCACACGTAAATTTGCGTATTTATCACCTAGCCCTTCTATTTTCAAACAGGCTATCTTGATATTAAGAATCGAAGCACTTTTGTGAAGAGAAACATGTTTGACAAGGGGCCAGAAGACCCAACTCCTCAAGTCTATGTGCCGCGCCCTTCTTGAGTCTCAATTTTAGCAGCTGCAAATGTATATAAAACCCTATTGCGTGATGATCATGTGGAGGGAGATAGGGAAAGGCACCATGAAATTTTCATTAAGTGTATTAGATGTCTTTGTCCACACAGAGAGACATAGGATACGAGGGTGCAGCCAACGACCTTTTCAGCCCTACCCTCGCCAATTGTCAACCAAATGAATGAGCAGTTGGGATAGGAGATGAAAAGGGGAAGAGAAATGACCTTTCAACAGAAAAGAATTGCTATACGCCTTAGAGATTGCCGCCGAGACACCCAGAGAAATGGCTTTTAGAAAAATGGTCACCACTTCGTACGTTTAGCCTTCCATGTCCAATATAGCTAAATTTGACACAGTGGGAGAATATGGGATAAAAATGGCCCTGCAGGGAATTTCATCCTATTATGTTTATATGAAAGGAGGACTGTGAACTCTCTGCATTTTTTTTTTCAGTTTCTTTCTTATGGTTCCGGTGCTCTCATCGCAGCCAGCCTAACGCTGTGTGTGCTGAGGGCTATAATTTGGTAGGAAGTATCTCAGGCAAAAATCTGATGGATGTGTAACCATGAGGAGATAACCTCGAGGAAGGATCGAAGCAAAATGAGATTGTCTTAAGTAAATCCATTTCAGACTAGCCTAGCCTAGAGACGCCACGCTGTACAGTTATAGATTGTCCAGGAGTAGCCAAGAAGCTTGGAAGAGATGCTGAGGGGACAAGTTCGGGCAGTGCATAATCTGAGAGTTGCTGAGACGGGAAATCATTCACCTCATTTGCTGAGTGATGTTTTGATAATTCCACCTTCTCACAAACAAGTATTTTCTGAAAGTCAAAGAGGCGGTAGACTGTACAAAAAAATAAATAAATAAAAATGAAAATAAAAGCCAAGCTGGAGCGAATTTGCCCAGATGTCGTTTTCTGTTTCTGTGGAAACGAGAAGAGCTGCGTTCAGAAATCACACTCTAAGCAGGTCTTTAACAACGGTCCTCATACACATTCCTGACATGACTCCCAGAGCATGCGAAAACTCCACAGCAAGATAGAAATGCTCCCTTTCCTTGCCATTTCTCCAAAGATTCTTATCTAAATGCATCGAGGGGAACAGGCAGGAATGAGATTACTCAGTGAGCAACAGAAAGAAAAGCATAGTGAACGGGGGACTTTGAGGCCAACGCAGCATCGGCAGGAGATGGAGGGAAGCCGAGCAGCTTGGCACTGAAATACTGTTAGAGAACAGCCAGGCTGGGCAGTGCCAGCGCGCTGGGGACTGTTGGTTGGTACAGCGGTTCCATGTTCAAGGAGTTCCAGGTGTGTTCAAGGAGAGCCTCTGGAAGGAGAGTTGCTCTTACATCCCAGGATATGAAATCATCCGGGGAAGTTGATGAGCTATCCTTTCAGGCCAGCTGGACAGAAGAAGAAAAAAGCCCAAGGGCCTTGTTCACTGACATAGGAAGATCAGGTTTTCAGGATTAGGGCAGTGGCAGGGTTCTTCCAGGCTTTCGGTTACATCCTCAGTTTGCCAAAGGGGAAAAAAATAGTCTTTCTGTTTCTATTCCGATATGTTTATCTTGGCTGGGTAGAAATCACTATAATGGGTTTGTTCTTTAATTACTTAGAATTACCGAGTACATATCTTAATGGCCCGAAGCTACTTAAAAGCAGATTCATGTTAGAATAGCTTCATTCTTTGGTAACAGAAATTTCTATTTACTTGCTTCTATTTGGCGCTAAATTTTATCTCTGTATGTTCCGTTCTCTTAATTTCCTGTTGAAACAGTAAGTTCTTAGCTATCAAGCTTTGAACTTAAAATGGGACTTTGCTGTCTATTTAAAAAGGCTAGATCACACAAATTTTTACTAACCAAACACAAACACACACACATACACCTTCATATCCCTTACCATCTTAATCAATCTGGACAAGATAAACAACATTAAGAGTATTCAGTGTTAGAGGAAGAAAAATAGAATTATTTTCTCACAACAATAAATATTATCTTTTTTCCTACATAAGGTATTCCAAAAAAAATAAAAAAGATTTATTGGATGCCTACTACTCACCTACATACTCTCTGGCATGTAGGACAAAGCAATGATCACTGATTGATTACCAAAACATGTGTAAATCACATTAGAGTGTTGCTGAGTTTGTGCAGTGGTGGAGTGGGTATGGGTACTTTGTCACAATTCTTACAGGGTTTTTGTGATATTTGCTAACTTCTTCATATACGATATTTTTCTTATTTGATTCTTTGTTCAAAGGTCCGTGGTGTTTTTAAGCATAAATATAGAATCACTTCTTTCTGGTTTTTATTATTCCTTAAGTTGAGAAACTAAAAAATCGACTTCTTTCTTACTTTACCTTTCATTACGAAAAACCAAAGTTCTACGTTCCCGAAGTTCTCCCTTGTGTATGAAAGGCTGAGCCTGACGTCAAAGATTGATGATGTTAACTCGGCAGAAAGCAAAGAGAAAGGAAGTGCTTCCTGTACTATGAAAATAAGAGACCTCTGGAACGGTAAGAACAAAGTTTGGAGACGACCAGATACAGTCAGTTTAACCCAGGCACTAGGAGAAGGATCTGTCCGTTTAATTTCCATGATCCAAAGGGAGAAGTGTTCAAAAGCTTACACATTCCCATATAAGGTCATCCGGTAGGTTTCAGAGAGAATATGACGGCATCAAATTTCTGCTGTATTCTCAGTGCCCAGCAAAGCAAACCCATGATAGGGACATGAGGTCTGGAGAAGGATGTATCTGCTCTTCATAAATGTGATAATTAAGAATACATGTCAATATGATAAGCTGCAGTACCCAGTTGTTTGGGAAAACATCAGCGCCCATATTGCTATGAAGCATTTTCTCGTTTTGAAAGCTCACCCTTTAAATGAGTGAACTTTGGGTAAAGCAGATTGCCTTGTCACAGCCTGGGTGGGCTTCGCCCAATGAATGAGAGGCTTTAACAGGAAACAGCATAGTCCTCCAGGGAAGAAGAGTCTCTGTCTTCAGCTATGCTGGATTCCGGACTTGAACCACAAACCTTTACTGTTCTCAGCCTGCCAGCCTACGACACAGGTTTCTGGTTTATCTTTCAGCCCCATAAACTATGTGCACAAACACACCCTGAGCAACAGTGCACAACCATGTCCTAGAGGTGGCTCAGGATGAGTGGACTTTCTCAAACTAGCAGTGAAGGAGGTTCCAGAATACACAACTTCTTCACTAACTGCAGTGAAGGTCCGCAATCACGGGCCTCAGTAAGGCCTACAGAGAAGACCCAATAAAGAACATGTTGCATTCAAAAGGGCACCATTAACAGCACCCAGGACACCATTGGTGAGCAGTACCGTAAAAATAAAAGATGCAAAGAACATCATTTAAGCCATCTTCCAAGCCTTCCAGTAACATTAATTTCCCACTGCACAGCTCTCATAAGAAAAGACACCTGGAGAGAGGAGAAAAAGGGCCCCAATATAAAATGTGTATTGACCATTGTATAAGTCCACCGAGACACTACTGAATACAGAAGATTAGATCTGAAACGACATTTATTTTACAAGGCCCTGTTTATTTTTCTCCCATCATAAAACAGTTTGGGATATCTAAAAAATAATAAAAATGTATTAGTCACACATCATACATTTATTCTTCTTTGTAAACTCTGTTATAGAATAACACTTCACTCATTGTAAACCAGAATTAGCATCATATTTCCATAGCTGATCTTCCATGACTCTGTGATAGAGTATCAGCATATGTACCTGTGTAAATAAGTCATTCTACTATTTCAAGATAATTTTATTGACCATCCATTAGTTGTGTGCTGAAGAGTTTCCTGTTTCTAACAATAAAATCACCTAAATAATATTCTTGAACTCACTTTTAAGTAGGTTTGTAAGTATCTTACCTTTATCTAACTGGTTTTCTTCATTTTAAGTGCGCGCATAAAGCAATATATACATACACATAGCTTCTATCTTTGGGGTTCTTATTAGTGGTTGAGAACACCAAAGTCAATCAGGATAGACAAGGGAAAATCCCCCAGGCACAAACTTAGCTCCATGTGGACTCAGATTCTTAGAAACTTCCTGAGATATTTTCCCGAGTTACACTTCAGAGTCTGGAGCCAGCTTTGCATAGTTTTATTAAGTAAGTGAAGCCTTGGGTGTTCCTGAACAGGCATAGGGTAAATGTTGATGGAGAATCATCTGTTAGATGGTGTTCCACACAAGATATGAATCAACTTCCATAGTCTGGGAGGGCCTTTCTGCAAATTACAAGCCAGTGACGTCATGGGTAATAGAGGGACGAGTAAATCAATTCAGATAGAAAGTTGTTTAGCCGAGCCTGTCTGTGGACAATTAATAAATGGTCACAGACATTTGAAAACTGACATATTCATGTTCTGGTTCCAAAAATATGCACCTCTAGCACTTGGTATATATCGAGAATCTCTTCAGCCATCAAAGATCAAAGGCTATTGAAAAAAAGTTCCAACTTCATTGCCCAACCAACACTCAGCTGGGGAATGCAGACTGTTTAAATCATTAAAACAACTCTCTTGCTCCTGTTGTGGGTGTGTTGTTGTTGCTGCTGTTACTGTTGTAGGCCACTTTTAAACCAGTTTTGGTTTCTTACCAACATCCACACAACTTCCCTCACTTATTACCATTCTAACGACACGCACGTGTAGCACACTGGCTACAGCCAGCGAACTTACATTATCACTATCACAACCACATGCATGTGTAGCATACTTCTTGTTTTGAAAAGAAAAAAAAGGGGCTATAGACACCAGATGATAAAAGAGTAGATTGTTGAATCTACTTTTAAAAGTTCAACTACTAGTTTTAAATGTTTTCCATTGGATTGAACTTTTACATATTTTATACATATTTTGTATATTGATACAAATTTGAAATTAATTTTGTCAGAACATACTGTACATTTATTTCTACTCTTGTTCAAGGTATTGTAGATATATAACACATTTAACAATGTAATGAAAATTTCTAGTCCTTGAAAATTTTTATTACCAACTATTTAGGGTAATAAGGAAATATAAGTTAATAGTTAATCACCTATTATAACTGAACTTGTAGTCACATTAGGTATTTTTTCAAGGTCAAACAAAGATATATTTCAGATAGACAGGTCATCTTCGAACCCTTCAGAGATCTACAGATTATGGATGACGTTTGAGATGTTTTAATAGCATAGGTTATTTTTTTATGACAATGAGACAGGTCTGCTCCTGGCAGCACCAATCTACTTCAGAGAAGATCATGGGCATCAAAGAAGCTCCACATGGAATTTACTTCCTCTGTAGCAAAAGAAAGTCACCGGGCAAGAAAATGCCCTTGCCTCAACTGCTGACAGTGTGTTGTCCTAACTGGACAAGCAGGATACAAAAGAGAGTGACTGCCAAACATTGTCAAGACATGGTATGAAAGCCCTTCTGCATATCCTGCTTCACAGAAAAGTCTTTCGAATATTCTAGGCCCATAGACCAAAGATGGATGCCTCAATGTTGCAGATGTTGCAGTGTCCAGGCAGCCAGTTGTTTCTGTCATTGCTCACAATTTTTTGGAAGTCGCTTGTTTGTCCTCAGTTAATATTATTTCCTTCTTGGGTCTCTGAAGGAGCAGAAAACTAGATATCTATAGCTTTCCTTGTTTACCCGAAAGCAAGTTATGATAGAAAGTAAATTAGGTACAAGACTTTGCACTCACCAAGATAGGATTGATATTGAGTATTTTCTCTGAATTTGTCAAATGCAAATAGGCTAGACACTATTGACATATTTATTGCCTGTATATAGTTATTATACTTATTGCATATAATTTTTCTTATATTAGTTATGGCCTTCTTTTTTATTTTATACAAAAAGGGTGAAATGCAGTGATATTTCATTTGCATTTTAGTAAGAAAAGCTTGCCTGAAGATCAGAATGCAAAACAGCCGTACTAGTCAGCTGTCCAGGCCAAGCAGTGGTGGCGCACACCTTCAATCCCAGCAGCCACACTAGGTAACCATGGAGTGGCAGTGGTGATACACGCCTTTACTTCCAGCACTAGAGAGAAATATAAGGTGCGATAAGAGAGGAACCTGCTCTCTTTCAGTCTGAAAATTTCAGAGAGGGAAGAGCTCTCTAGTCGTTTGGATGCTTTGCTTTTCTGATCTTCAGGTTGAACCCCAATATCTGCATTTAGGTTTTTATTATTCATGCTACAGGACACCTAATATCATGGTATAAACCTGGAATCCCAGCATTTAGATGGTAAATAGAAGATTCGTTTGAGCTTTGTAGAAAAACCTTATTTAAAAGAAAACAATGAATAACATTTTTAGTTATTACTTTCCACAGGCAATAATATTTATCAAAGTAATGATACACGTAGTCCACACGACCTAGAATCTCAGTGTTATCTTTAAAACATTCACAGAACAATATAATTATCATCATCTCGTTCTGTGTTAACAATTTGAAAGCCAACACTACTCTCTGATTTATGAGAGGCACTCTCTTATTGGGAATGCCCTTGTATTTAATCCTTATCAATTTTATACCAAATAAAACAGCTCTCAAGTGTACTATACATGCTTTGATTCATGAAACTATTATCAACAGCTATTAGCATTGGACCGAAAAGACTATTACTCTCAAAGAACAATTTATGTCCAAACAGGTAACAAGTCAGGGATGTTTATCTTCTGAAAAACTGGTGTATCAAAAGATAATAACTTACTATTGAAAAAACATAGACCTTAGTAAATAATATTTTGCTGCAAGAATGGTTTAGAATAAGAAATTGATAATTCATGGTTCCCAGGCAGCTTAAAATACATTTAAAGGCAACACTCCTAAAATAACTAAAAATATAAAAACATAAGGAAGAAAATAAAGGGACATAATTGTAAGATGTGACCAAAATGTTCATAAGTATTAATAACTTAGATTTTCCTCTGAAACCTTTCCAGTAATTAGACAAACTATCAAATTAAAAATACCATATGGTTTTAACCTTTTTAATTTAAAACAATGACCAATATATATTACTTGATGCTTTAGTAGACTCCCTGAATGACTTTTTTTAATTTTTAAGTAAATGGAATATGTATAATGATAGCTTTATCAAATTTTATCATACCAAGATGAAATGAATACATCCAAAACCAGGCTCCTGAAACAAAACACCAAACCCACTAATGATATCACTAGGTGCTTAAAATAATTATAACAATTTACGAAATAGACTTATCTGTTTGTCTGAATAACTACATGAGCAGAAGTTCCAGGGTGTCCTTGGAACTGGCAACAATTAGTTAGGTCCATCTGGCCTTTCAACCAGGTTCTGATAAGCTGAAAATTACACCTACTACTAGACAAATAGTTACCAACTATTTTCTAAAATTGCCCATGACATCCGCTGACCATCAGTTCCAAGGTCCAGTATTTATTATCTTCTGGAATTATTCCCTTGAGTTTGAGTGAATTGCCGCTATTTCCTCCAGTTTACCTTATGAAAAAGCTCCAAACAAAACTTCATGATTTTGAGCAATATTGATTAAACTTGAGCCCGGTGGAAATTTCACATGACCATCACCTGCCTAGATCTCCCAGCTTGAGGGGACCTAACCCTTCTGCAGCAGATCTGTTTGTACCCACCTGCTAGGAACTGTGACTTAGATTCTCCACTTTCTCTCTCTCTCTCTCTCTCTCTCTCTCTCTCTCTCTCTCTCTCTCTCTCTCTCTCTCTCTCTCATAAACTAGCTTTAATATGTGTGTGTATGCTATGGGATAATGCTCTTGTACCCTGTAAAGATTTGTCACTCGTATTGGTTTAATAAAATGCTGATTGGCCAGTAGCTAGGCAGGAGTATAGGCATGGCAACCAGATTAGAGGAATTCTGGACAGAGGAAAGGCTCAGTCTGTAGTTGCCACCTAGATGAAGAGGAAGCAATATGAAAATTCTGCACTTAGAAAAGGCAGGAGAGAAACTTCCTTCTAGAAATGGTACCCGAATGTTTGGCAAGAATTTCCACATAAAGCCTGAGAAAGCTTTTTGTTAAGAAAGAAAGAAAGAAAGAAAGAAAGAAAGAAAGAAAGAAAGAAAGAAAGAAAGAAAGAAAGAAAGAAAGAAAGAAAGAAAGAAAGAAAGAAAGAAAAGGAGGAGGAGGAGGGAGGGAGGGAGGAAGGGAGGAAGGGAGGGAGGGAGGGAGGGAGGGAGGGAGGGAGGGAGGGAGGGAGGGAGGGAAGAAGGAAGGAAGGAAGGAAGGAAGGAAGGAAGGAAGGAAGGAAGGAAGGAAGGAAGGAAGGAAGGAAGGAAGGATTCTATACAGACATGATGATGAACAGAGTCAAACATGGCTTCCTGGTAACAGCATTGTCTTGGGTGGGATCTGTCTGTTAGAGGCAAGCAGAGACACGACTCCTTTAAGAGATGCTTCCTAGCCGGGCGGTGGCGGTGCACACCTTTAATCCCAGCCCTCGGGAGGCAGAGGCAGGAGGATCTTTGTGAGTTCAAGACCAGCCTGGTCTACAAGAGCTAGTTCCAGGACAGGCTCCAAAACCCAGAGAAACCCTGTCTCGAAAAACCAAAAAAAAAAAAAAAAAAGAGAGAGAGAGAGATGCTTCCTGACTCAACATTAGTGGCAAAATCTTTGCAGCTCTTTTAAAGGCCCTTCCAAGAAGCACTTAAATGATGTTTATGAGCAGCACACTGTCATGCTTCTTGGCAGTGTCACGGACCTAAAAACTCCACAGAGTTGTGGTAAAAAACATGGCTCCCGCCAGTACCTCCACCATGAAACTAGGAATCTCAGGAAGCCAAGGAGTGGGCAGATCTAGACGACAAAGCCGCAGCTTTAATCTTAGCCATATTGCTTAGTAAATTAAAGACTCATGTGGTCAGTAAATACCAGCAGATGAAAAGCTGGAGACCCGAAAGAGCTTAGAGTTTTGAGAGCTTGTTAATGACTAGTGACCAACCCACCTACTTCAGTGACGTATCCAATGTGTCTACTCTCCCTTTTCCAATCAAGGAAGTGCCCTTCAGGTAAAAAGCTGTTGGGGGAAAGTGAGCCCTGTGGGAAAACCTTCTGGAAGTCTTACTGCTGATCTACTTAAACCTTCTCTTCACTGGACAGAAGTTTGAAAGAAATTTCCCATCCTCCATTCCACTCCCACCCACCCACGCCATCCCCTACTGTCTACATACAAAGCAAGTGGGATCCTGACTCCTGGCTTTTGGAAGAGGGACTCCAAGTGTCACATGACTGACAACGCCACAAACGTCTCTAAAACGGGTCTGGCTTCCCGTACAAGTCAGACCATCGCAAAGGCTATTTGCCGACTGTCGGTGTTCCAAAGAACGTAGGAGTTTCCCGTTTTCTGTTGCTGGCTTCCAAGCCTTTAGATATATTCCTCCTAGGTGGGGCGAAAAGACAAGAGAACTCTCCTGCTGCCAAGAAAATAGGTATCATTTCGTTCAGGCTGGCTTCCTGAGCTGGGATCCCATTAGCCTTTGTTAGCGGATGGGTTCAGGGATCAGTTTCCCAATCTGGGCTTTTTATGGTTTTAGCATTAATGAAAATTTGTTACAAGTTTTAAATGTGTGCCATGACTTTTTGTCCCGTTTGAAAACCCTTACGGCTTTCAGGGGCATTCACTAAAATGCTTCCAAAGCACACCTTTCTTCCAAGCATTTGGGATCATAGGTATGAAAATTTTATTTTTATGAATGGGGTTTCTCGTGTCCTAGGAGTTTGATTTATGGACACCTATGTGCCAAGAGCTGTTTACAATGCTTGATTATCTTCAACTCACTTAATCATTTAATCAGCAAACCACAAATAGATGCCAAATTTGACCTATTTTGCATCCGTCTGTGGCACAGAGAAAGATGCCTAACTTCTACAAGGTTTTTTCTCGTTCTTCTTGTTTGGTTAATGACTGGGTTTTTGTTTGCTTGTTTGCTTTTGTTTTGTTTTGTTTTTTGCCTTTTTCAACCGAGAAGAAAATTCACACACACTCTCCTGGTCACACTTTTCTCCTTCCATATTCTGTAAGTGAAAGACGGGAAAACAAATCCAGAGATATTTTGGCTCCACAATCCAAGGGGAGGCACTGCGATATCCCGTTTTCTCATTGGTTGGTTCATTGCTTCCTCTTGAAATGACCTAGTTTCTCAGCTTACCATAGATGATACAAGATAATGCACCTAGTTAGTTAGACATGGGCTTGGGAAGGACATTCATGTTGAGGAAGACACTCACATGGTTCTTAGATCATTACATTTTCCCAACACAAAAGAGCTACACTTCCATTTAGATGCTATAACTTTAAAAAATAAACAACTCGGTTTTTTTTTTTTCAATATTCAATTCATTATGTCCAACTACTGCAAAATGGATTGGGGCAACTCTCCCATATACCAACTAAGCAACTTTATATCAGATTCCCTGATGGACACAAACTGGGCGGGCTGTCATTTAATTGAGTTCTGATTTCTACCTGGAAATAACCTCAGTTCCTACAGTTAAGGGAGCAGTCAGACTAGACTGTCCCCCAATGCACATGTCAAATGCATGCCCCAGACTCTCCTTGACTGCTTATGCACAGAGTCCCTACAGCCTTCCCTCGTGCTTGATCAGCTCGCCAGGATGACTCACAATGAAATACTTTACTTACATTGTTCTGGGTGTAACAAAAGATACAGATGGAAGAGATGCATATATAAGGTAAGGCCTGTGGGAAGGGCCTGTTGCAAGGGCGTGGAGTTTCCGTGTCTTCCACAAGTGCACCAACCGTTAGTTCCTACAGAGCAGTGGTTCTCAAACTGTGGATCAAAACCCCTTCAGGGGTTGCATATCAGACATTCTGCCTATCAGATATTTTCATTATGATTTATAACAGCAGCAAAATTATAGGTTTGAAGCAGCAAGGAAATAATTTTATAGCTGGGGTCGCTACAATGTAAGGAACTGTGTTCAAGGATTATGTCATTAGGAAGGTTGAGAAGCACTGCCAGGGGAACTCCTCAAATACCCTTGATGAGGCTTTTCTTTTCTTGTCCCAGAATGCTTGTAGATCTTGGTCCTTGTCATCCTACCAGCTCCTTTCTGGAGGTGGCTGGGAGAAGCCGCGCATTCGAAGCCACCAATTCCCTAATGTCTTTATAGTGACTGGTCCCCAGCTCGAAGCCATCCTCAGGCCTTCCTCCAATTCATCCCAATAGCATAAGCTCAACTGGGACCAAACAGCTTGGACAAAAAGAAACTCCTGTCACTCAAGAAACTCTAAGTATTTTACAACTTTTTACAAAATCAAATACAGGAGAGATTCCTATGACCTCTCTTACTTGGGAAATCATATGGTATTTAGAATCTTAGCGTGAAAAAGCCAGAGCAAAGGCTGCACATGTAGCAGAGTACATGTTGTATCTCACATAGCCAGCAAAGATCAGCCCTGGAGTCCCAACAACGGCAAACCAAGGCCTTGGATGCCATCCATGATCTACATGTTTAGATATTTCCATCGTCAATATTAGTCACCGAATTTTGTGGACCAAATCCGTTCTTACCTGCCTAGAGAGGAATACTCTTCACAGCTAGTAGGCATCACAACTATGACGAATCCCACTCCAGCTGTGGAGAGTCGAACACACCTGCTTACCACTCCATTGTAAAATCATCTTTGCCTGAAGCCAACAGTTATGCTTCCCCTGAAATCTTGATAATTATGGTCCTTGAAACTCCCCCTTTCAATTCCATCGCCCAAACTTTTAATCTGCTGGGGTTTTATGGATTCTGGTCAAGTTCTCTTCTTTTCTTTTTTTTTTTTTTATGTCTTTTAAAATCACTGAGAGAGATCAAAGTAGGGCATTTTATATAATCTTCCATTAAAATATCATTCTCTTTACACCACTCCATTTCGTGAGCTCTGGGTTAGGAGTCAAAAGACTTATGACGAACTCCTCCTTGACTAACCTATTACCTGTTTGTTTTGGAGGCCTCACCTACCTTATCGTTGTCTTGGTTTGTTTATATATGGGTGCCAGAAGCTGCACTAGACAATGTTTCTTGTCTCCAGAAGCTATGGTTTAATGACTTCCTCCAGAAAAACTGTATATTTTAGTGGATATCTGTGTATTGCTCACTTTTTTTTTTTTTTTTTTTGCTTTGCACTATCCTTTGAATATTTTCTTCCTTCACAAAATAAATTGTCCTTTCTTTATCCTTGGGGATTTTCAGTACATTTATTTTTTCAGCTTGTCAAAGTCAGTCAGAAGTCTTCCTACAAAGTAAAAAATTCCCTTCAAATATCTGCCCTTCAAGTCCAGCATGCAGCAACTAGGCCGGGGTAGAGGAAAACAAAATGTTTCTGCGAATATTGAATCAGTTTCAGGAGTTTATATAAAATAAACTAGTATTTCCTACCTACTGTCATAAAAAAAAATTAGCATTATAAGAAGGAGGCCAAAGGTGAGATTACTGCTTGCAGTTCATCTTCCATTTTTTTTTTTTTGCTCTGGTAATATTTATTTAACACCCTCATTTACTGTGTTAGGTTTCATGCCAAGCATAACAGATGTGTTTCTTGTCCTTGAAAAGCTCAGATCCTAAAATAGGTTTCTACAAAATAAGGAAAAGGGTAACAGACACGGAACACACAGAGAATTCATGACTCATTCCTGGTTCCTTTGTCATTGTGGGCTAGTTGGAATCTGATAGCAAAGAGCTCTGTGTCTCCAAGACTGAACTCAGGACTGGGCAGCCACTCTGTCTTATTCTCCTCTGTGTGCCTTTGGGAGCAGACGTGTCTAGAAACACGCACTGTCTTTACTCTCTGATCAATACTGTTCTCACACACTTACCTCTTTCCCATCTTCCTGCACTTCTCCCCTACCTACTACCTTTGTTAGCATACGGGAAATAGACTTCATGGGTTGGAGAGATGGCTCAGCAGTTAGGAGCACTGCCTGCTCTTCCAAAGGTCCTGAGTTCAATTCCCAGCAACCACGTGGTGGCTCACAACCATCTGTA
Source organism: Chionomys nivalis (assembly GCF_950005125.1). Taxonomy (NCBI): domain Eukaryota; kingdom Metazoa; phylum Chordata; class Mammalia; order Rodentia; family Cricetidae; genus Chionomys; species Chionomys nivalis. Next base: position 5,183,109 of record NC_080111.1, on the reverse strand, counting down.
ATGAGATCTGGTGCCCTCTTGAGGTCAGCCATCCTTATGAACTTAGACCATGAAACCCAATATAGACCAGATCAACAGAACCGCCATATATGGTCTGCCTATGCATGCTTCAGCATTACCCGGGCATCAGTTTTATTTCATGCTTTCATTCAGCAGACTTCAGTAGTTTGTTGTAGAGGCACTCTCATATTCTTCTTTTCCATTTGGATTCCCAAAATTATGCTCAACTTGTTTCTCTAAAAACTCTCCAACTCTTTCTCACCATGACAAAATGTTTCTAAAAAACAATGATAACTCTAGTCTGTTTTTCTGATAAAGATGCTGAAATGCTCTGGTGTAGGGCCTATGTGTTATTCTCGTTAGAGTAAGGTGCAGATTATCTTAGCTTGAAGTCACATAGTTAGGAAAGGTCACAGAAACTGTGCTGTAAAAGAAGACTTGAAGCATTTAAATGAAAAGAAATACATCTCCAAAATTTTCCAGGTATGTCTGAGAGCATTCGGGATGGGCTAATGAGTCAGTACAATGGAGGGAAGAAATAGCAAAGCAAGCAATCCGAATGCCGTCTAACTTAAAACCATAAACAAGGAAGTGGGCGGTTAAGAGGAGAAACAACAGTAGAAAATATTTTCATGAGAATGTGCATGATCATTTGTTGAAGTTATTGGTCACTGTCTCATTCTTAATAAAACATACGGACACCCAAAGCCTTCATTCCTTGGTATGTAGCAAGTTGTACTTGCCAAAGAAAATAATTAAAAAACAAAAACAAAACAATTGAAGTTGCTGGGAAGATATTTCAATGAGCAAAGTGTTTCTCATGTAGACATAAGGAATTAAGTTCAAACCCAAGCACCCACATAAAAAAAGCTGGGTGAGGTGGTGCGTATCTATAATCCAAGGGCTGGGGAGCCAGAGATAAGAGGCACCCCTGGGACTTGTTGGCCAACCAGTCTAAGAAAACCACTGGGCTCCAAGTTCAATAAGAGACCCTGTCTCGGAAAATAAGGCAGAGAAGCAATGGAGGACAGCAAGTGCCTCTGCCCACACATACTTGGTCATACATACATATACATACATAAAGTCACTCGAGGAAAGGGAGACTCACTTTCTTCAGTGGTATTGGCCCATGGTAAGTAGTTCATGGTTCAGTAAAGAACTGGATAGTGCTCACGCAAGCAATCTTAATTAAATTCCATGAGAAAAAAATAACTAATAAACTAATTTTTTTAAAAAAATCTCTCAGAGATCAACCAATTAAGTGTAATTAGTGAGAAAAAATTATTGATAAACTACTAATAAAGAGATCCTTAGATTTTCCTCAATAATTTCCTTTCTGATTTCCAAACTTCTACAATTTTTCTTGAACATACTTAAAAGTTCTTTTAGTCAGACATAATTATCCTAGCGGGGACGCCTACGGAATTCTTTGGGTGGTCTTTCCCAGCGCGGTTATAACGTGTGGTTGTGATTCATTGCCCATAGCTACAGCCCAGCTGGTAAGCATGTCCACCAACTTGGTAACATTGAAACCACCACTTAAAAGCCTGGAAACACTTCTAAGCATGCAGGCAGGTTCTCCGCCCCCCCGCCCCCCCCCCCGTACCAGATCACGTGTGTAAGAAAACAGTGATTTTAATTGATTTTGATGACCGTATTACGGTGAGCTGATGTTGAAAGTTAACTGCTTGAAGAAATTTACACACTCGGTCGAAATAAAATTCTGGGCCGTTGTGTTCTCTGTCTTTTAATTTTTGCCTGGTATGTTTAAAATGCTTCCAGAAGAGGCAATGTTTTATTGATTAGCCAACCCAACAGGCTTTTGCTGCGTATAAGCAATTGCTAGGTGCTTCAGTGAATTGCAGAAGTAAAACTGACTGAAGTCAACACTCCTTGGTAAATGACTGTAATTCGCTACTCAACATTTTTCATATTTCCATTAACTTTTATCCTCTGGTAAGTCCTGAGTGATAAAATAAGCGTGCAGTTTGAAGCGGTTTATCCGTGCTCAAACACTACGGCTCCGCAAAGGGCATCATTTCTGGGTACCTAAGTTGTCAGTACAATAATTGCATTTGCCTTCTAATTGATGCTTCTGCCTCTTTGAGGCCATCATTAACGAGCCTCCTTTAAGGATTAGCCAGAAAATATCTTCATGTAATTAGCATTTTTCTGACACCCACTCCCTTTGTCCTTCAAGGCAGTGCCAGGCCGCTTGTTCTCAGCGGTGGTGACACGGCTCTCTGGACCCACCTACCAAGAGTCTCACAGGGAGTGAAGAGAGAGTTCTTCACACTGTCCCCATCAGTGGTGGAGGTGGGCTGCCGACATTCTCCTCCACCGTGTGAGAATGCAGAGCATCTGTGGGGACAAATGCTCGCGTGAGCTACGCAAGCAAGCAAAGATAGGATTTCCACTTTGCGATTTCCTTCCCAGATATGTTTGGGAATGACCAAAGAAGGGGGAAACGATGGACCAGATCCATAGGGCTTCCTGACTTGGGATTTACACTTGCTCTAGGGAATGACTGCCTCCCAGCCCTGTAAGGTGCCAAAAGCATCAGTTATACAAAAAGGACAGGCAGGGTGAAGTCATGCTTTCACCGAGGCAGCGATCACATGACTCTCCATTTTGATCAAAATACAAGTACCCATAGATCAGAAAGTAATTTGAAAAGGACAAATTCAGTCCCTGGGTGTTTTCTGTCAAAGTAGTTAAGATTGCCATTACAAATTTAAAAAAAAAAAAAAAAGTAAAAGGGGCTGGAGAGATGGCTCCGTGGTTAAGAGCATTGCCTGCTCTTCCAAAGGTCCTGAGTTTAATTCCCGGCAACCACATGGTGGCTCACAACCATCTGTAATGAGGTCTGGTGCCCTCTTCTGGCCTGCAGGCATGCACACAAACAGAATATTGTATACATAATAAATAGATAGATAGATAGATAGATAGATAGATAGATAGATAGATAGATAGATAGATAGATAGATAGATAGATAGATAAAAATATTGTTTTAAGAAAAGTAAATAAATAAGCCTCACTTGTTGACTCTATTCAGATAATGAAAATGTTTCTGTTAGAGTTGGGTCATAGTGATTTTCTTCTGTTATCACAATCTCTAACTTCCCCAGCCAGGCCAAGTAAGTTTAAGACAATGAATGAAAATAACAAAAAAAAAAAAAAAAAGTAGTATTGATAACCGTGAGAAAAACTTGGCCTTACTTTTTATTTTATTTTTTTTAATTAAACAGAGATCACATCAAAATATGAATGAGATTAGAAAATGTAAAACTAGAAACCCCTTTGCTCAGGGCAGAGGCAGGCACCTCCTTAGCAAATATATACATTTCACACAAGCAGAATCAGCAAATTTTTTTTAGTGTTTTCTGCTTGAAAACAAACATATTTTTTTAATTCACTATGATTACAACTTTGCTTTCCCCATGAGCAAACACAGACAAGTTCTTTCTACCACAGCATGTAAGAGAAATATTGCAAATTTTTGGCACTTAGCAGATAATTGCTGGATATTTCTTTTGTTCTTGTCAAGTCGTTTTAACAATGGGGAGAAAACACGTACCATGTGTTTAAAAGTGCCTACTGTGGGCGTTAATTACTAAGTTATATTTGAAGCATGCCATGCCAATTACATTTTGGCATTTCGGTTTAACTTAAATGCTACCTGTTATAAAAAATAGTTGCATTTTAATATCACGAGGAAAACATTTATTGCGATGGGCAGGAAGCTGGAACTGGTCAAGAGGAAAGCAGAGAGCCAGGTGTGATTTCTCCAGCCTGGAACCTCGCCATGGAAGTGGCTAAATTGGGAGGTTGGGTGTTCAAGGCCAGCATGAACTACACAGTAAGCTCAGGTGCAGCCAGGGATACACAGAGAACCCTTGTCTTTTTGTTGGTGTTGTTTTGTTTTCTTTCATTTTACATTAAATGTTTTAAGAACTGTGGTGAAGACTAGCCCAGCCCCACGGTAGCTTAGAGAGGCCCAGCGGCCTGAAGTCAGCTGGAAAATTTTATTGAATCTGTTAGACACGACAACTTCTGGAAATAAGTCCGGTGAATTATTCTAAAATTTCTGACCAAATGATCCTGCAATCATCTAGCAAGCCCAAGCTAAGCTGCCGATTCCACACTCTGAAAGTCCCTTTCCCATAACTATATATAAAATTCGTCTCACCTGTTAAAAATGCATTGCCTGCTCCAGCGGAAAAGAGATAGAACTTTTAAAAGCCTGAGCTACTTTTTTCTGTACGTTATTACCTTAAATTTATAACTCTTCCCTTTTTTTATAGTCTCTGTAATTGGAGAATGCAGGCACTATCTCTATAACGTTGAATGCGTTCCATTCCCACGCGTGAGCACCAGGTCGAACTCATTAGGGCTGCGTTACAGAGCCCTGATTGGCCTTCTTGCAAGGATCTCTTTCAGTTTTTGTCACAGGCCCACATGCATGCAATTAGAAGCAAATGTTTGATGCGCGTGGAGAACACTGAGGTGGTCCCTTGATTGTGCTTGCTCGGTCCCAGAACTGGAAACGAGACTTCTTGACCACCATTGCTTTTAGCTCCTCGTGAGTCTCTAACTAGATTTGTTTTGGTTTTTTTTTAAATGACCATCATGCGGATAACTCCATAAAATAGAATTAGATGCTTGGGGCGGGGGGGTTAGTATAAAAGAAGTAAGCTAAGAATTTCGTCTTTAAGAAATTAATACAAGAGATAAGGTATGTAAATAAGTATAACAGAGAGAGGTGACGTTCAGGTCATTTAGTGAAGGGGGAAAACTACTTCAGAGAAGTATGGAGTGGATTGTGCAGTTTTAGGAGCTAACCCAAGAAAAGAAAGACAGGGAAGTTCAGAATCTTTAACATTACTACTAGCAGGAGGGATGGGCACACCAGAGTCTGCGACCCCCTTGGGGAGCTGCAGTCCCCGCTGGCGCCTGGAGACGTGTCTCGGACCTGCGCATGCTCAGCCTATTCCATTGCGGTACAGTAAGAGCGGTACAAACCACGGAGGGACTTCTTAACGGAACCTCTGCGGTTTCTTTTCTCCTTTTTCTAGTCTACTGCACACTAACTCATGCAAGAGGTTTGCATGCATGCACTTCACACTTTAGCAGCCACCAGTGAATCCTGAATCTCTGCGTTGGAGACACAAGAGATCGGAGGGAAGCGGGTTTTTCAGAGGGGGGGCTAACCCACGCGCCTTTCAGGGGCTCTGTAGGTTGTAAGAGATTCCCACGACATTCGCTGCCAAAGGATTAATGCCTACCCCGAGTCCTGGGTGGACGCCAGCTTGGATAATTGCTGGTGGAAATATTAACTTGGGTAAGCTGAAAACCGCCCATATATTAAACAATGCAGAAGCTCTCGCTTTTCTGCACGGTTTTTGCTTCTCCCAAGCCTTATTACAGCTAGCGTTTGTAACTTTTTTGTTATTCGCTTTCAGAACAGTGGCCAAGCAGAAAAGATTTAGAAAACTGAATTAAATCCAAAATAGGCTGCTTGAGATATATAGGTGACGGGGTGAACTGTATTCCTGGGCTTTCTAAGGCAGTCATTAGCAAGCTCATTGTGGCTCCCGCAGGTAAAAGTTAACTCATTAATTTTAATTGGGAAAATCATCTTTACTTCCTGTTCCTAAAGCCCACACTTCATCCCATGCTTTAATTATGTTATTAATGCACCTCACAAAAAAAGAAAAAAAAATCAGCTCATCTCTTCTTGATCTCCTAATAAGCATCTCATGACAGTTCTCCAAGACTCCCCACCGGTTTCATGCCCAGAGTCCTCCATGCTCACTCGCGCATTCTCCACAGATGAGCTCACTCCCGCTTGGAGAACGAACTGAAAAACCAGTTACCACAAACTCCCTCCCCTGTTTTGGCCTCCATTCTGGCACATACATCACTTGAAGTATTTTCTCAAGGAGGCCTTTCCTTTGCTTTCAGCGCTCACCTACCACCTTGCGTCTTGTTTCTCCAAGCACAGATTGAGGAGCAGAAACTTCAGCATCACCTGACCAGAGCTTGTTCGGGATATACAGTCTTAGGGTCCATACTCACCCTCTCCATCAAAAACTGCATTTGAAGGATTCCAAGAGGAGCAACTCAAGACATCAGAGAAGTCTAAGGCTCTTTACTCAGAAAGTTCCCATAGTAAGTTACATACATACATAACACGCACGCCCGTGCACGCACACAAACACACAAACGCACATGCACACACGCACGCATGCGCACATGCATACTAGTTTGCTTAGGTCCTAGTCAATTCTGCACACCCCAGGATTATTTTCATTATTTTTTATTTTAGCATGTGAATGTCTTCCTCCATGCTTGCTTCATGAAAAGAAAAGATGACTCAGAATTCTCTCTTCTCAGGAGCAGCCACAATGAACTCTTGTGGGTTGAGGGTTCTCCTTTCTCTATCTTCATTTGGAAAGGCGTAGGTTGAAGATAGATACAAAGTCTTTGCTACCATCTTCTTAGAATGAAAAGTGGGTTGTTGTTTTTTCTTTTCTTTTCTTTTTGATAACGTAATGTGACTTGGGTTCCTTTGTCAAAGCAGACAATATCTCCACCAGTGTGTGTGTGTGTGTGTGTGTGTGTGTGTGTGTGTGTGTGTGTGCGTACAAATGCGTGTGGAAGATCTCAGAGTTGACGTTGAAGTCTTCCTCTTCACAGAGTGATCTGTCCCTTCCTCCCTTCCACCATGAGCGAGGGCTTTCAGAGAGGACCGTTCAGAGGCGCAGATGGCAACACTGTAGGGGAGAGGGGCAGGGTCTCAAAGGGGACGGGCTACCTGGTACACCCAGGTAATGGAGGTTGGTTCCCCACAAATGCGTGTGACATTCATAGAGATGCCACTGAGAGCTACCTCCCAGCGGAGGCCATCCATGACATTAGGTATCAGGAATAGCCATGTGGGAAAGTCCTTGAAAGCTAAAGGCAGAACACTGGAATCCATCATGCCCCCACTCCACCAGGGCCCATCCATTTTCTAGCTGGCATTAAGCCAATCTAGTTCTAATGAAGGGAGGAGGAGGAGAAGGTAATTATAAGCCTGGATTTGGGCTGATTTAGCAAAAGTGAAGTCTTGGTCTCGAGTTTGGAAAGACACTCCTATTTTTTAAAATTAATCAGAGCTAACAACTTCTCTTTTATTTTTACTTTGATATAATACTAAAAATAGGCTTTGCCACCCCAAGAATAAAAAAACGTACGTGTGTATATCCCATATATATTCTATATGTGTATCTGTGCTGCACACATGTACTATAGCATATGTATGTTGCATTTATATATATACTGTGTGCGCATGTGCACCCCATGAGTTTTATAGTACTTTAATGGGTTTATTCCTCTTCTTAATTTTGTCCTTCACCTCTAGCCCATCTGTGCAGTAGGAATGCAATTTAGAAATTATTTCCCAAATGGCTAACCTGCTTCATTAGCATCTTTCCCACATATACAACTCGCGGAGGGAATAGGAATAGACTTGTCACCCTGAGAAAGAGAAGCCCGAAGCTGACGTTTGCTTTCTTTCTTCCCTATCAGTCTGGTTCCCTTCCCGATTCCCTTCAACCCTGCCCTCTCTCCACTGCCTGCTGAAGCCAGTGATCTCTCTGAGGGCAGCGGCTTGACGGGCTGAATTGGAGGAGAGGAGCCTGCCCTGTCAGGCAGAACCAGGGCTCCTGGTGAGAACACGCAAATTAAAATGGTCCAACAGTGACATGTCTCATCCTGTGAAAAATTAATTCCTTCTTTTGCTTCTCTGTCTGTAAAAGTAATTTCAGCTGGAAGACTGCTTGTCAGGAAGGCTCTGGGAGAGATCCTTTCACAGAGAGAAAGATGGAAAAAGAAATGATCTCACGCCACGGGCATAGGGCTGCACGGAACAGAACCGCTGGGGTACTCACAATGTAACCAATAGAGAGAAGAGTCCCCAACTAAGCCAGCTCTTGTTCAAGCGCGCCCACCTTCTCATTAAAAATTATGTAAGACATTAGATGGTGATTCAGAACGTTATATTTTATCAGCAGGAAGCTATGAGGTTTGGAATAAAAATGCCAAGTGCTATGTTTATTTAATGGCCTTATAATAATGGGGCTGAGTTTTGCTGGCTTTCTAACGTATTCATTTTAAAACTATAAGCATTTACTATTAGAATTATATACTTTTGCGAAAATGATAGTATATCAACAGCTAATATATATGTTAGTTCAAGTATCAAATAACCATAATAGATCAAGTAAATAAAAACACATTGGCCAGAATTTGGCATTAGCATAACCCATTGGAATATTTGCTTTGTTGTTGTTTATTTGGGATTTCATTTGCTTATTTTCCTTTTTTTTCATCCAAGGACTCACCCTCAGCCAAGCTGGCCTTAAAAAATCCCAATTCTCCTACCTCAGCCTCCCAAGTGCAGGATTTCTTTCTTTTACTAGAGAGGGCTTTGGTAGGCCAAAGTGTCCATTGCACATCTGTGAAACAGAAGGTTTTTAGCAGTGTTCATCAGCTCTGCCTCAATGGCCATGAAACGGCGGCAGGGGAGTTTGGGGGACCACTCTGGAGATCTGGGCTCTAACCAAGTTCTAGCTAGAAGTAGAGAAGCTGGGTTACTAACTCATTGCCACTCGGGTCACAGAAGGGAATCTCGCTCCCTGTGCTTTGACTTGATCATCACTAAATGTTTCCCTTCAGAAGCATTACATTAATTTTCAATTTCAGAAAGAAAATTACTTTTTCAATGCTTATAACAAGATGCTACCTAGGTTCATCCCAAACCTGGACCTTTGCCAAGCACCTTGAGATATTCTTGACAGATAATTTTCTCTCGCTCTCCTCCCTGCATGCACCACGCTCTAATTATCTAGTGGGTGGAAAAAAATAATTTTATGCTAAATGACTTTCTGCAGACGCTATTCGGATTGCCCATAAAACTTAAGCACTAATTCACAACGGCCCTGGATAAAAGTTGTAAATGTTCTGTGACTTTTTTAAAAAAATATCATGAGTGACACCTATGTGTATTTAATGTAGAGAATGGAATGTATCAGAAAGCCTAGCAGGTGACAGAAGTCAGGAGAGCCATTGAAAGAATTAGCAAGTGTTTATGGATCAACTCAGATACATCACTTGCGCCCCACCGCATCCCAAGAAACAGCATGCTCATTTCAATTGTGTGAAACACATTTAATAGATGTAGGAGATTATATGTGAGGTAAAATTTAAGAATGTTTCAAAGAATATGTTCTTTGTACTGTTGTGTATTTGATGTGATCTAAGTCATCTGGTCTTCATCACAGTATGTCATGGAACTTCCTGATTATAACTTTCTTCTGAGGATAGAATTGAATCCTGAGAATCGTCGCTTTGTTATTTAAAATAATAAAGCTTGCATCTTTTTCTGTTCAGGTATATCCCATGGTACATAAGACATACTGGCCATCAATATTGCTGTTTCTGTTAAACCCCTACTTTCAGAAGGTCCTAAAGCTCCCACCACGGGGGAGATAACCACAGGCAATGGCTATAGGCTGTATGTTTGGGGAATCTCTTGGACAACCCTGTGAAGCAACTCAAAAAAGGACTTCTTGTGCCTAATGTTGGATTAATTTTTTGGTTTTCCTATTTTTCTTCTGTTTTTTTAAGATTATAATGGGATTACTTCATTTCTCTATCTCCTCTCCTCCCTCCAAACCTCTCTGCCCCTCCTTGCTCTTTCAAATTCATAACCTCTTTCCTTATTAATTGGTGTGGTGCTTATGTGTGTGTGTGCACACAGGTGTGCACATGAATAATCTACTCTGTCTGTATAATTCTACCTGTATGCATGTTTTCCGTGCTGACCATTTGGTATTGGATAACCAGTTGTGTGCTCTTCCCTGGGGAAGACTATTTCTCCCACCTTCAGCATTCCTTGGTTGCCCACCGTCCTTTGGGTAGGCTTGAGGTTGTGTATGCTTTCTGTCCTCCATATCGGCATGCCTATTGTTTTCCTTGTTCCCCTCATGTCTATGTTATGTTGGTGAGTCTTCAAGAGTGTAGATTCTGATACCACTAGCAGACAGAGTCTCACAACAACCTCAGGGGATCCTCTGCACCCTACAATATTCTACACCCACTCCTTCACTGGTCCCTGAGACTTAGGGTCTGGAGTTGTTTTGTGGGTGTATCCATTGGAACTCTGCATTTTGATTGCTTATGGCTTTCTTCAATGGTCTCTGTCTATTGCCAAGAAGCATTTCCTTGATGAGGGAGTCAGGACTACACTTATCTGTGGGTATTAAAACAAATTTTAAAGTGTTGTTGATTATATTGGGTTTATTAAAGTGGCAGTTGCAGGTTCTTCTTCAAACTCTGAATTTACTATCTCTGTGTGGTTGGCAATGTTTCCAGTACCAGATATGATTTCCCTCTTGGTGAGTGGGTATTAAATTCAATTAGAGAAGTGGTGGTCACCAGCAAGATATGTGTGCCCCTACCACATCTGTAGGGTTACCATACCATGCTGGTCATTTGTAGGATGACCACTGCATCTCTCTCTTTCCTCTTCCCAGAATTCTCCTAGTCTGGTTGCCCTGCCCATACTTCCTGGTTAGCTACTGACCAATCAGTATTTTATTAAACTAATACAAGTAACAAATCTTTACAGCATATAAGAACATTATCCCACAGCACTTCCCCTTTTTTTATTTTCAAAACAAGAACTCTGAATCTAATCTCCTTTGTTTAGCTTTTTTCCTGATTCTATCCATAATAACTTGTAACCATTCTAAACAAAGACAAGCATGGATAATCCATAATTTGGGAATGTGGCATAGCTTTCTATGCTACTTCCTGCTGGTTGGGGGTGCTGATAATGTTACAGGGACCCATAGAAAATTTAGGATTATGGTCAAGTCCTGAGTGGAGTACTCAGTGAAGCTTGATCTTCTCAGCCAGCAGTCTGGAGGCTGTTCTAGATGTAGAATTAATTCAGAGGAAACTGAAACAGAGGTGCCATGAAATGTTAGATCATCTGGGCCATCCATGCCCACTCAAGATTTTTCAGAGGCTCTTCCTTGATTAAACCTTATTTTTCTTAACCCAGAATGAACCCATAACCTCTTACTTCCTGTGGAAACAAAAGCAAAACTTCTCCAATATAACATATATTTTGACTTAAATTCTGAAGTCAAGGCATTTTCAAAATATATAGGTTGGATTAATCCAGCAGCACTTATAATCAAATGTCTTTTAGCAGGTGTTGCTCCCTCTTCAGCAGTCAATACAATACAGAGACAACATAATAACATACAGTATCTATACTCTCTGTGTATTTTTTATTTTTAAGTGGCTTTTTTTCTTACTCTCTTTAATTTGGTTTTTTTTTTTTTTTTTGAGACAGGGTGTCTCTATGTATCTTTGACTATCCTGGAACTCACTCTGTAGATCAGGCTGTCCTTGAACTCACAGAGATTCACCTGCCTCTGCCTCCCAAGTGTTAGGATTAAAGGCATTCGCCACCATGCCTGGATGTTCTATTTCTTTTTTTTAAGAACTTTCTCGATCCTTTTCCTTTCCTCTCCCAAACCTACATATATTTCTGAACACAATACGAACCATTTAGAGGGTTTTTTTTTTTATCTCAATCTGTCTTTACTGTATATCTCTATTTTTTTCTGACCACATGAGTCTTAAACTACTTGGCTATATGGCTAGGATTAAAGCTGTGGCTTTGGTGGATGGCTCCACCATTTTTCTTAAATTTTTGGCAGTCTAGTTTCATGACAGAGGTACCGATGGGAGCCAGATTTATTGCCACAATCGACAGAGCTTCTAGATCCAAGCCATTACCAAGAAGCCTGGTGCTGACTGTTCATAAACACCATTCAAGTGTTTGGTGGCAGAGCCTCTTAAAAGAGCTGTGAGGTTTTTGCCACTGAGTCAGAAAACCTCTCAAGCTGAAAATGTAGCCAAAAATTAGTACAACTGCAATTCTGTCCCAGAACAGGGCGGAGGATGCACAGAAAGCCGGCCACTTTGACAAGGAGAGCATGCCAGTGCGGGTGTCTTCCAGGAAAGTTTTTACCAACGTGAAAATTGCTGAGTTTCCTCACCATGGGAGTAACATGGATGCCATGGGCAAACTAAAACCTTACTTTACTGATGGGGCAGGAAGAGTCACATCTACCAGTACCACAGGGATGAACAATGGGGCCACTGCTGTGGTTCTTATGAAGAAGACAGAAGCCGAGAGTCGAATGCTGAGACCCTTAGGAAGAATCTGGTCACAAGCTGGTGTGGAGCCTTCCGTTACGGGAGTAGGACCAATGCCAGCCATAACAGCTGTTGCAGACTCAGACTTGCTGTCCTGTCCTGCTCTACTGCCTGAGATTTGATCTATTTTTGGCTTTGCAGGATTCCTGATAGGCAAACCAATAAACGCTACTTAAATAAATTTTACTGTGTCTATATTAATTAGTGTGTGGTACTTAATGTGGACATATTGAAAAGACCAAATTACATCAGAAGTTGCTCTGGTTGGTTCATAGATTTGGGGTAGAAATGGACATCCAACCGTCATGCTTATATGTGGCAGATTCTCCTTAAAGTCAAGTAATTTTCAAAATGAGTTTTGCTATTCGATATATATCTTTGGGTGTTTATAATTTAAAATATGACTTCCTTTTTGTCAGATTTTAGTTGAACTCAATTTCCTCAGAAGTATAGCCACTGATTTATTCTGCAGTGCTGACAGTTCATCCAGAAATCATTTTCTGGCAGAAATTCCTAAAAGACTTGTTGAGAGCATTGGCAACGTGAGACGAGATGTACATTCAAATACGGACGATGATAAACGGCAGACACACTCTGGCAATCCTGGTAAGGATGAGGGGGAAGCCATTTGTATTAGGGTCTAACAAGGTAGAACTTAAATAGTTTGAAAAAGTAAATTTGAGCTACATATTTAATGACTTTTGAGAACAAAAACTACACACAACAAGACTGAACCAATAATATCTCCTGGATGAAGGGAAATCCTTGAATATAAAATGATAAGACACAGTTTTAATACTTACATGTCCTGGATCTGTGTCTAGCAAGCAAGAATAATCTGGATAATTCAAGAAACACAAAATTAACGAAGTGCCTCTTGTATGTTGTGTACAGGAGAGGTTTCATTACTTAACCATATTCAGGTAAGTACTTTCTACTCCACATTTCACGTAGAGACAGATGCTTAATTCCTACCCAAGACTAAGGACACTCAAATAATTTATTCCTAGGTATAGTAGTTTATCTTTAACTCCTATCAGTCCCTCACTATCAATCAGGCAGTCCCCAAGTAAACAGATGGGATTTTTACCAAGCTCTGACAGCCAACAGGCATTGTTGAGCCAAGAATGAAAATTAATTCCATAGACAATGACCTTCTTCTGAAAACGCTTACCTAGCCAAGGTTTGCATTCAATCACTGCAGAGATGCACTCCACTTGACGGAAGGCGCACCTTTCTTCCTATCATTGTGTTGCTTGGTTTACAGCAGGAGCTGCTGGGGGAAGCATTTGTCACGTAACAATGCTGTCTGAATCTTTGCAAATGATGAAGTCTGAAACATTTAGAAGCCACTTTCTTCCACATTTGGAAAGGGAACAGGTGGTTTCATATCCTCTCCCGGCAGAATGACCTCAAAACATCAGACCCACAATGGTTTGTGATGCGTTTTTAGTGTTTTAGACTCAGCTGTGAGTCACATGCTTTCAGTCCCACCTCCCTTTCAGACTATTGAGATTATCATGGTTGATATGAATTCACTCTTTAACCGAGTGCAGCGATCTCCTTTAATATACAGAATGACAGAGATTAGGGCATCGGGGAGGTTGTCAGAAGAGTGCCTGCCTGCTGTGCAAGCACAGCGACTTGAGTTCAATCCCCAGCAGCCTCTTAACAAGGATGATGCAGCAGTGTGCATGGTGCAGTGGTGTGTGTGGTGCAGTGGTGAGTGTGGTGCAGTAGTGTGCGTGGTGCGGTGGTTTGTGCGGTGCAGTGGTGAGTGTGGTGCGGTGGTGTGTGTGGTGCGGTGGTGTGTGTGGTGCAGTGGTGTGTGTGGTGTGGTGGTGTGCATGGTGTGGTAGTGTGAATGGTTCATGGTGCAGTGGTGTGTGTGGTGCAGTGGTGTGTGTGGTGCACAGGGTGTGGTGGTGTGCGTGGTGTAGTTGTGTGCATGGTGTGGTGGTGTGTGTGGTGCGGTGGTGTGCATGGTGCAGTGGTATGCATATTGCAGTAGTTTGCATGGTATGGTGGTGTGCTTGGTACAGTGGTGTGCATGGTGCAGTGGTGCGCTTGTGACCTGTTATGAGGAAGCAGAGCCGGGTGGGTTCTTACAGACTCCTAGCCGGCCTGCTCACTATTCAGCGAATGCCAGGCCAAAAGAGAGGATCTGTTTGCAGACGAGGTGGCCAGCACCTGAAACATAACACCTCTGGCCTCCTCATGTGCGAGATTAAATTGTATTTAGGGAGTTTACTCAGCACAGCATTTCAAGTTAATGTTAAATACAAGATTTAGAAGTCTTTCCTGATTAAATTCTGAGCTCTCTCAACCCTTCCTCTCCCTCTCAACAAACAGCTTTGTATAATGTATTACTCTCTCTAAATGGCCCCACAAACGTTGTAACTACCAAAGTAAATTATAGAAACTTCTAGAAATTTCAAGTTAGATTTTTTTTCTTCTCCCCTAGTGCAATCAAACAGACCTCATCACAATATCACCTTCAGGGAAATTTGTCATTGACTAGAAAGAAGCTGATTTACAAACAAACCGGCCCTTCTGGCTTTTAGCAGTAATGAAGGCTCTCCATACCCAAGTACATTTAGAATCAGCAACTAACACGGAATGTTCTGTGTTTTAAACCTATTTTTAACTAAATAAAACCCCAAGTGGTATTCATAGAGTCTTCAAAGAAAACTTTCTAGCTTTAGCTGAATATAACTCCTGAGCTGAGATCTTTTCTCAACCTACAAAAGTAATTAATTCACCACCTGGCTTAGCGCCTCAAAAGGATTAAATATAAAACATGAAAATTGCTTTCACGGAAGGAGCAATGAGATGAGATCGCATGAGAACTTAGTAAAAGACTCTTAAGATCAAAGGCAGCGCAATGGCCACAGGTCAGGGGTGTCTGCTGGGCACCAATCCTCCAATGCTTCAAACAACTGGCATTGCAGCACCAGGCATGGGTCCCTTGTGTCCACTTCTCAGAACTGCTAGGGAGACTTGAATTTACCTGGGTTTTTTGCTTTCTGGCCACCCAAAGGGTTTTTAGAATCAAGCAGTATTGGCATAAAAGGAAAGATATCACTGGGTTGTCTAAAAAGAACGAAAAATAACTACAGACTATAAATACCTGACTCACATAGTGTTCTCTATGGTTATGAACATTTTTTTTCCTGATCAGCCATCTCATTGCCCTATGAGTAAATATTCCTAAGAAAGGGAGGTTCGAATTCTTCAGGGTGAAGATTGCAAAACATAGCCAGGCTTTCCACTTCCTTCCAATGACTCAAAATTCCAGGGAAATGGACTCAGCAATTAAACCTCAGAGTCAGACTGGCCAGGGGCAGATAGTTTAGCAGTTGTTAGTTCTGTGGCCTCCCTCACGATGAAAAGTAGAAGCAAGAGTCATGTGGAATCGCTAAATAAAATACGGCCCACAGCAAACAGCATAGGACTCAGAAGACACTGGGCACACAGCATTACGTCATCATCATCATCATTATCATCATCAGTATCATTAGTCTGGAATCTGGCAAGGAATCTCCCAACTCTATGCATCGTGTCCTTGTGGCTTGAAGAGAAGATGCGGGATGAACATGGTCCTATCAGACACTGACCTCCTGGACAAGAGTCTGAGCAAAGAGAACAGGAAGCAGCTGAGGGAGCTTTCATTACCAGTATTTCAGGTCTTGTTGATCTGCTATTTTTAATTGGTGACTTCGAGGGTGATTTATCACATTCAAAGACAATCTGACATATCTAGTATAACACCCAACATTCCTGGCTTCAGCCTTCCTCAGCTTCTTACGAAAATACCCGGGAGAGAACAACACACTATCAATCTACCCAAAACCGGAAGGGCTGCTGTCGTGAGGATTCAGGACCACTCTCAGGAGCAATGTGAATGGCGCAGCTTGTATACTGATGTCTCCCAGGCCACACAGGCCTGATCCATGTTGGTTTTGGCTACCTGGTACTTGTTGACCACCTACAATACACTTAGCACTGTGTTAGGATCACGGGGTTTGTCCAGAGAGTATAGCAAATCCCTGTCTGCATGGAACAAATACACAGATGACCATTAAAATTAAAATAATATATATTATATATGATATATATGTGCATGTGTGATGTGTTCTTTGGAACTAAGTACTAAGCAATAAAGTGGAAAAAAAAAGAAATAAAGTGAACTGCTATATTTGGGTGTTGAACACCATAAGGCAGGCCCTTCATGGCGACGGAAGATGCCGTAGATGGAGCCACCCACCACTGTGTCTTTCCCGTTGTAAGATGCTATATCCCATGAACTATGGCCACCCACCACCGTGCCTTCCCTGCTGTGAGATGCTGTACCTTATGACCTGTGACCACTCACCACCATGGATCCCCTACTGTGAGATGCTGTACCCCATGACCTGTGACCACCCACCACCATGGATCCCCTGCTGTGAGACGCTGTACCCCATGACCTGTGACCACCCACCACCATGAATCCCCTGCTGTGAGATGCTGTACCCCATGACCTGTGACCACCCACCACCATGAATCCCCTGCTGTGAGATGCTGTACCCCATGACCTGTGACCACCCACCACCATGAATCCCCTGCTGTGAGATGCTGTACCCCATGACCTGTGACCACCCACCACCATGAATCCCCTGCTGTGAGACGCTGTACCCCATGACCTGTGACCACCCACCACCATGAATCCCCTGCTGTGAGACGCTGTACCCCATGACCTGTGACCACCCACCACCATGAATCTCCTGCTGTGAGACGCTGTACCCCATGACCTGTGACCACCCACCACCATGGATCCCCTGCTGTGAGACGCTGTACCCCATGACCTGTGACCACCCACCACCACGCCTTCCCTACTGTGAGATGCTGCAGCCCATGACCTATGACCCACTTCCTTAGGGATTTTGTCACAGTGACAAGAAAAGTAACAAACCACATAACCATTAGACATCAATCATAGCACAGCATTCTGATCTCTTTCTCTTCATTTACCCCCTACCTTAATCATCAGTGTGTTTTATAGAGTGTTAAGAGTAAATGCCTTAAATTAAAAAAGGAAAAAAAAAAGAGTAAATGCCTTAACACCATCTTCCAGTTTATTGAATATTTTCTCTTCAAAATGTTTTTAGTACGTTAAATATTTCCTGCACATGAATGAGGACCCAATTGGATGTTTAGCAGTCCATATAAAAAGCCAGACACCCATTAATATTTTCGAGATAGGTTTTTTGATCTAGAAATAAGCGTAAATTATCTTGATCATGGTTATGCATGCCCCTTTAGATTCCCCTTTCATTTGCTGCCAGTCATTTACAAATATTTGTAGCAGCCCTTGAAGAGGGTCCAAGTCAATCCTGCCCCATTGTGGTTTGCATTGTAGCTGTCCTTGAAAAACTCAGCTCATTTCCCCAGAATCCTCCCCAGACCTTAACCAGTCTAGCTTGGAAACATTTCCTTATGAGGTTTGATTTTCTTGATCCCACAATCCTAAAGCTGTTCATCAGGAAGAAACAATAGTCTCTGATTCGTATCTACAGATATAAATGTCTATACAGACAGATGTGTATCTATCCCAGTGAGTCGTGGCAATGTGTGCATTGTTCTCTGTGGTAACAGGCTGACAGCACCACTTTGAACAACCCATTCCCTGATACACCCTATCTACTTAAAACCACCAAGCCAATGAGAGAGAGCTACATGCCTCCTTCCTTGGGAAAACTAGGTTTCTTAAGATCTGGGAAATGGTTTTGAATGCACACACTGAGAAACTCAGCAGTTTGGGTTGTCCTTGGACCTGCTGAGCTGAACATCACGTGAAGAAACTGTCCCTTTGGTGAAGGCTGAAAATAGATATAAACCTACTTGAAAAGCAAGAGTACAGGCATGTCTTCTAGCTGTAGGAAGTTTATTAAACTTCTGGTTTTATTTAGATTATGTTTATGCTGACAAAAAGTTAGGGAAGCCAGAAGAATGTAAGATACGATGTGTAGTAGGCAAAGAACCTATAATTTACTGCTTGGAGAGCAATCTTGTAACCCATAGCAACAACCACCACTCTTGGAAAATATTTGTGGGGGGAAAAATTACAAATGTACCCATGAGATTTTCCTCTTGTTCCTCAAAGTAAAAATATGTAAATTCATTTTTTTAGGGTGACATGAAAGGTATTAATAGAGATCGGAGAGTAGAATAACCAATATTCTGGTCCACAAAGCCCTGAATTTGTCTTTCAGTATAACTTCAAGCCCATCACATGGTGTGTCAACAACGCAGAGATGCTAACATTTGCTGTGTCTTCAACAGAGAAACACTCCTTAGACGAGGAGTAAGACTCCACGTAAACACAGCAGAATGCTGTTTTTCCCAACGCCTTTCAAAGCCTGTTAAAAATTTAATCCATTTGAAAATAATTGCTTAATTACACGAAAAGGCAGGAACACCTGAATAAAATAAGATTTCCCACCCTGTGGGAGAATTCACATAGAGCTGTCCCGGGAATTTACGGAGGGAATAAATTGGACTCATAAACTCGGGGCCTTAGGTCAGGTATTATCCCCATCTAAAGCTTTTCCCAACTGTAAAGACAAAATTTAGCCTTGTTTTATGAGATGAAAAAGTCATAAAAACATACTGCCCTTACACAACTGAGTGCCTCCGATTGCTTCCACTCTCGGCAATTACCGGGCGAGTCACAGGAACCAAATGAATTCGGGGGATGCTACGGGCCACTGTAAAATGCCAGCGCCGGTGTTTAAATGAAAGAGCTGACCACTGTCAGGTAGAGGCTTGCGTTATGAACAGAGCTAGCATTTAAAAGGAGCAGGTCTCTGCCTACCCGTTCATCACCCCGGTGCGTGCTGGGAATGAAGGTACACCGACTCACAGTGGCTCCCGATTGCTTTGTCTTAGTTTTTTGAACCGCTTTTCCTTTAAAACATATCTTCAAATGTCACTGATAGCTGGTTATCACTTGTCAACTTCAGTGTTCTTTCTTTAAAGCTCATCTGCTTCGAGGTCTTGGAAACACAATCAAGTCTGCTTTCTCAAATGCATCCGCAGCTGTCCAGGCAAGACCGTCCTAGCCAGAGTCTCAAAGGAGAGTCACAGAGGGCTCTTCCACCCTTTCAATCGGCGGAGTCCTTTCCCCATTTACCTACCTGTACTTCTTTTCTGCAATCATCCCTCCACGAAAGACTTCCAAAACTAGAGGAGTCCGCCTCCTCTCCAGTCTTTAAATTCAAGTTTCTAAAAGCACCAATATTTAAATTTACAGTTCTGAAAGCCTTCCCTAATGAGTCCATCATTCTCACGTAGTTCTGAACACCTGCCCAAGCGCTACCCACCAGCCCCGTAGATAACTGTAGTGTTAACTCCTTGTGTAGTGTCCACTGCGATCAGATCTTTCCCGTTCTTGTTATCATCCTTACTATTGTACATTGTCCCCATTGAGCTCTTCATTATTTACCCACGGTGGCCTCATATCTACCTTAATGTCAACCTATACTCTAATGTTTTCCTGTTTTGTTTGGTTTTGAAATAATTTCAGAATTGCTAAATTCTTAAGTGAGGGTGTAGAATTTTTGTGTATCCCTTCTTCACCATGTCTTACTCATTACACATCTGTAACCTGGAAATGAGCTCTGGTACAATAGCTTCTAATCGCAATGGCTTTTCTCTAGTGTTCTGCCCTGATCCAGTGTAACACAGACACTCACATCTCATTTGGTGGCTCTGTCTCCTTAGACTACTCCAGCTTATGACATTCCTGTTCTTCCTTTTTTTATTCTGGTCTTTATGATTTTTCAAGGTATAAAACATGGGACGTGATTGAAGTTCGTTTTTCAGTCTCTTTTCCTGATCCAATAAAGCATTCCATTCTTGAAACAGCATTCAGAAGAATGTTTAGACTCATCCTGATGTGTCAAGGTGGCAGGAACTAGGGAACATGGTGCCATTTTATGTGATACTAACTTGAATCTAAGTTACGGTGATGTCTGCCAGCTTTCTTCATTGTAAAGTTACTCTTTTTCCTTTAGCGTTAATAAATATCTACAGACTGATACTTTTAAACTAGGCAAACATTTGTTAATCATATTTTTAAGCATTATTTAGATCAGTCTATAAATCTTGCCTTAAAGCAGGGCGGTGGTGGCGCACGCCTTTAATCCCAGCACTCGGGAGGCAGAGGCAGGCGGATGTCTGTGAGTTCGAGGCCAGCCTGGTCTACAAGAGCTAGTTCCAGGACAGGCACCAAAAACTACAGAGAAACCCTGTCTCGAAAAAAAAAATCTTGCCTTAAAAGTTATTATAGAAGTCTGCTTAGAACAAGCCTAAACTAAGGCCAAGCTTTCTTAATTAATAAGAAGTCTCAGTGTCATTATTCAGGAACTGGCAGGATAATGAAAGTCTGGCAACACAGGGCTCATCTTAATCTCCTCCTTTTCCTTACGTCTGCTTCTTTCTCTGACTAGGAGAAGCCTGGCTCTCATTCTCTGTGATGTATTTATTTACTTGTTCAACTTGTTGAGCTTTAAAATACAATATCAAGTTATATCAGAATTGCTGACTTATACTCTGAGAAACAAACTTAGTAAATAGACACACTATCCATATGCATTCCTTATGTTTCACCTCACAGTATCAAACCAAAGTCCTGTTTCCCGAAGTTGGGTTTTTATTCCCCACCTCCATTATTGTAGTTGCTATTCATTTGTAATGGAGTCGCACACACACATAATTCTCTTCACCTTTTGGGGCTTCCGCACATCCAGGTTTCTTCTGATGGTTTTGTATCGATATCCTCATAAACATACCCTTGCTAGAATATCAATTACATAATATGCCAATAATAGTGTTTTCTATTGATGAGACCACTGCTCAAAACCAGCTCAATAAATACTTCCAATAGAGATTTCAAAGTGGTAGACGTTCGACCAAACACAACCAGCAAACCTGTTTTTAAGTTAATATTCTCCAATATTGAGCAAGTATCTTTTTAATATCCAAAGACTACATATAAAAAATACTAATTTTTCAATTAAAAAAAATTTAAAAAAATACTAATATTGGGAGGAGGCAGAAATCTTTAATAAATAAATAAATTTAAAAAAATACTAATATTCACTGCCTTCCCCCTAAAATTGAAAGGACTCAATTAGAACTCTAAACGCACATTTGCAGATGGCAGTCGCTGGACAGAACTAAGAAGTGCCCGCCTGCCTGAGACTCATTATAAACCCTTCACACATCTCTGCTACGTGCTGGCCTGCCCATTTCCTTCAGTGCCACTCAGCCTAGGTTCTAATGCACTCTTGGCCAACCCTCTGGAGGCTGGTGTGAATGCAACTGAGGAACAAGTTCAGGTAAGATTAACATATTAAACTATAAGACCATCTATTAATTATTTTAAATGTAGAAATTGTTTTCCAAGTACGTTATGGACAATATATCATTAAATTCTACTATCATCTCACTGAGGAAAGTAAAATCCTCCTGTTTCACTAAAGATAAAAAATGAAGACCCCAAGACGTTAACTAAGTGGAGAATGACAATTTAATCAGGGATTCGGTCCTTAAAGATGCCAGATGGTCACAACAGATGGGCAATAACATCAAGGTGATTAGAAAAGTCTGCACACAGAAAGACCATAGAAAAGTTGGGAAAACGAAGAAAAAGAAGAAGAAAACTTGCAGAATAGTAAAATACACAATAAAGAAAGAGAATCGGAGGATACGAAAACAGTGACAAGAACAGCCAACTATGGAGGAGAGCAAAGCCCTAATAGAAACAAACAAAGTAAAAAGGCAAGCATGTAAAGGAAGCTGCCAAGCAGTAAGACCCCAAGTTGAACCACACAGGCTCCCCCAGCCCATAGCCAAGTGTTCCTTAGATAAAACTGGAGTCTCCGGCTTCACCAGATTGTATTACGTCAACTTCATATAACTGATAGACTTAGCTATTTTGCTTCTCATGTGGGGTGTCTAAAATAAATACTCAAGGAGCCAAGGCACAAAAAAGATGGCTGCTGCCTGTTGGCTTAGTGCCAACACTAAATCTAAAACTAAATCTCTCTCTCTCTCTCTCTCTCTCTCTCTCTCTCTAGCTCTCGCTCTTGCTCTCTCTCACTCTCACTCTGTCTGTCTCCATGTGCCATATTTGGACACTGAAATCCTTTCTCTGGCTGCAGTAGGAGCTAGTAAGAGAAACATTACTAAAACTGAAATCACACATGGAAGCTCAACACTAACAATGGGAGACTTCAACAGTCCATTATCACCAATGGACAAGTCATCAAGACAAAAACTAAACAGAGAAATAATGGAATTAACATACAATATGACTAAAATTGACCTAACAGACATCTTCAAACACTTCACCTAAACACGATAGAATACACCTTCTTCTCAGCACCTTAAGGAACATTCTCCAAAACTGACCACATACTCAGTCACAAAGCAAATTTCAACAGATAGAAGAAAACTAGAATAACCCCCTGTGCCTTATCATACCACCATGGATTAAAGTTGGAGTCCAACATCAACATAAACTACATACAGAAAACCTACAAACTCCTGGAAACTGCCCAGCACTCAACTGAATCACCACTGGGCCAAGAAAGAAATAAAGAAAGAAATTAAAGACTGTCTATAATTCAATGAAAATGAATGCACAATATACCCAAACTTATGGGACACAATGAAAGCAGTACTAAGAAGAAAGTTCATAGCACTAAGCACCTTCATAAAGAAATTAGAGAGATCTCATACTAGTGGGATCTAACAGCACACCTGAAAGCTCTAAAACAAAAAAGAAGCAACCATACCCAAATAACCAAACTGAGAGGTCAAATCAACAAAATAGAAACAAGGAGAATATAAAGAATCAATAAAACAAAGAGTTTGTTTTTAGAGAAAATCAACAAGATAAATCAACAAATTCCTATCCAAACTAACTAAATGCAGAAAGAGAATATCCAAATTAACAAAATCAGAAACAAAACAGGGGACATAACAAAAGACACAGGAAATCAAAAAAAATCACTAGGTCATACTTCGAAAACCTCAAAATTGGAAAACCTGAATGAGGCGAACATTTTTTCTATAAATATCACTTACCAAAGTTGAATAAAGATCAGAAAAACAATTTAAATAGACCTATAACTCCTAAGGAAATAGAAGCAGCCATTAAAAGTCTCCCAACCAAAACAAGCCCAGAGCCAGATGGTTTTAAAATTCTACCAGAATTTCAAGTAAGAGATAATATCAATGTTCTTCAAATTATTCCACAAAATGGAAACAGAAGTAACAGTGTCAAATTTATTTTATGAAACTATAGTTACCCTGAGACTGAAACAACATAAAGATTTAACAAAGAGAATTACAGACCAATTTCCCTCATGAATATTGATGCAAAAATACTCACAAACCGTATCCAAGAACACATCAAAAAGATCATCCACCATGACCAGATGCAGGGATGGTTCAACATATAAAAAGCTGTCACAAAATTCTCCATATAAACAAACTAAAAGAAAAAACCCAGATAATCATCTCATTAGATGCTGAAAAAAAACCTTTATCAAAATCCAATACCCCTCAAAATAAAAGTCTTGGAGAGATCAGAGATACAAGGAATATACCTAAACAAAATAAAAGTAATATTTGGCAAGCCAATTGCTAATATCATATAAATGGAGAGAACTTAAAGCAATTTCTCTAAAATCAGGGACAAGACAGGGCTATCAGTCTCTCCATATATACAGCCTGAAGGGCCAGGACCCAGAGTCTAGATAGCCCAAAGACCTAAAATAGAACCGAACATAACTGGAGGAAGAAGTCAATGAAATGATTGCTGATGATATTCTGCTATACTAGCCCAATTGCCCTCAGAGAAGCTTCACCCAGCAACTGATGGAAAAGATGCAGAGACCCAGAGCCAGACATTAGGTGGATATCTGGGAATCTTATGGTAGAGGAGGAAGGAGGATTATGGGATCCAGATGGGCCAAGGGCACCATAAGAAAACCCACAGAATCAACTAACCTGGTTTCATATGGACTCACAGAGACTGAACCTACCCAAGAGCTTGTATGTGACTCACCTAGGCCCTCTACACATATATTATAGTCATGTACCTTGTTCTTCTTGGTGAAATTCCTAACAGTGGGAGCAGGGGCCATCTCTGACTCTGTTACCTGCTCTTAGGACCCTTTCCTCCCACTGGGTTGCCTCATCCAACCTTAACAGAAGAGGAGGTACCTAGTCTTACTTCAACTTGATATGCCATGTTTTGCTGATATACATGGGAGGCCTACCCTTTCCTGAAGAGAAAAGAGGAGGACCAGATGGTGGAGAAGGTTGGAAGAGGGACTGGGAAAAGAGGAGGGATAAAGGGGAAACTGTGATCAGACTGGGAAAAAATAACTAATTAATTAACCAATTAATTAATTAATTGTTTTTCTTTCTTCTTACTTCAATTCCAGGATAACTAATTTATACATTGATGAACCAGCCTGCCTCCATCTTAGGCTCAAAAGCCATCTTATAGTATAGACAAACTAGGTTCATTTCTGTTTACAATTAAACATCTGTTTCTCAAGGACTGGACTATACCCGACCTGTAATCTTAACTCCAAATGACTCAATCTGCCTGTGCCAGGAAATGGTGAACGTGTCTTTTGTTTCAAATATTGTTATAACTATCTTGCAACCCTACCTTTGTTTCAAACGGTTATTATGACCTACGGTTGTTATAACCACCTTGTTATGACCACCTTGCAGCCATGTCTTTGTATCAGGAGGTCCTTTTTTATTTTTAGTCTTTATCTGATTTTACATTTTTTTTCTTTATTTTATTCTTTTTTAATTAAAATTTCCACCTCCTCCCCGTTTCCCATTTCCCTCCCCCTCCTCCCACACATCACGGCCCCCTCCTCCCCACTCCCCTCCCCCTCTTCCCACTCCTCTTCCCCTCCCCCCACTCCATTCCCCCTCCCTCCAGGTACTGAAGAGCAGTCCAAATTCCCTGCCCTGCGGGAAGTCCAAGGTCCTCCCACTTCTATCTAGGTCCAGGAAGGTGAGCATCCAAACAGGCTAGGCTCCCACAAATCCGGTTCATGTATTAGGATCGAAACCTAGTGCCATTGTCCTTGGCTTCTCATCAGCCTTCATTGTCCGCCATGTTCAGAGAGTCCAGTTTCAACCCACGCTTATTCAGTCCCAGTCCAGCTGGCCTTGGTGAGCTCCCAATAGATCAGTTCCACTGTCACAGTGGGTGGGTGCACACACCTCGTGGTCCTGACTTCCTTGCTCATGTTCTCCCTCCTTCTGCTCCTCATTTGGACCTTAAGAGCTCAGACCGTTGCTCCAAATTGCATCTCTGTCTCTATCTCGATCCATCGCCAGATGAAGGTTCTAAGAAACGCGCTTTGCCGGATTTATTAGTCCCTAAGAATGAAAGGTAGAGAGGATAAATTTTAAAAAAACATGAATCGTTTTCTATTTAAAACATTCTCCCTGGCAGTTTCTAAGAGCGGTGCCTTTAATAAACACTCCTAGAAGAGAAAGAATAAAAATAGAACCTGTGTGAATTCTAGTCTGCTTCCCCCATTCCTCCCCCACCACGGCCAAAAGAGTCCACTTTGATAGGCTTGGAGCAACGGACTGAGCTTTGGAGCAGAAGTAAGTGTGGCTGAGAAAAGATGAGCTTGACCATCAGTGTCCAGAGAGCACCATTTCTCTTTGGTAACTGAGGTACGAAGCCACATACTTCTGGAGCATGCTGCTCTGGGCTGTATTTCAGAGCCGTGAACGCCTGCGTTTCTGTAACCTGAGGTGCTGTTCCCAGGGAACTGTTGTGTCTCCACTGCTCACCTCCGTAGTGATTCCAGGCCACTCTCTCTATCTTAATTCTCTCTTTGGAAAGGTTTCATCTGCTTGGGAGAAGGGCACTGGAGGTGGCTTGAAAGTTCCTGCTGTCCCAGGCTATGTTTTTTCCGATCTCTTGGCGAATTCATTCCCTCCTTCATTTTCTGAATGGTTCCTGTAAGGGGGGAATTTGTATGGTCACCAGGGAGACAAAGATGACCACAGTCTGTAGCACAGTCGGTTCTTAAGACATGGCAAAAAAAAAAAAAAAATCAATCTTTACTTAAGCACAAGGGAACAGATGTCTGAGCTAAAGACCAAGTAAAAGTCTGATGATAAAAATAAAATAACAAAGAAGAACATCCCAAAGAAGAAACGACCTGAGCAGAGGTAGAAATGTGTGACAGAAAGGAAAAAAAGACTTCCACAGTCACCCAGAGTCATTAGAAGTTCCAGATAGAAGCAAGAGAGGTGAGTGGGAACCAGTCATGTGTGTTCATTTCCATCATTCTAGGGAAATTGGTAGCAAGAAAGAGAGCCAAAGCTGGAACTGGAGTCTTCACTTTGTAGACAGGAAAGCTAGGATCATCTGACTTTCTCCTCTTCTCGGCCAGATATAAAAATCTGTTTTTAGCTCTTTCTTTTCCGCATACTGTGACAGGACAAGACAATGCAGAGGTTCCTCCATCTTACATTCTTCCTAGGGCCGTTTCGGGTTTAACTAGTATATACTGTTCCCCCTAAGTCAAGTTCTGCCCCAGAGAGAAGCTTGATTGGGAGAGACAGCCTTTAGATAGATAATTAAGTTTGAATGAGAACACTGGGGGAGGGGGACAATATGCTTTGTGTCCTGAAGAGAAAGCCATGTGAGAGACACTGGACATTGGAAGGCCAATGGTAGTAGGCTGAGCCAAATCCTTTCCTCAAAGCCTTGGATGATAGCAGCTGTAAAACAGCTCCCCTCCAGCACTCTAACCTCCAGGGCTCAGACAGCACCTTAGAGCGCTCCATTTGTGGTGCTTCTTGTCTTCAGGAAACTCCTGCCATCAACTTAGGGATTTCCGTCCGGTGCTCTTCATCCACACTCTTCTGCCACCCCCAAAAGGAAAAAGCATTCCTCCTATCTGTAGTACAAATCTTAGAGTTTCATTTCATTTGCTTTCTTTAACATCACTGGGTAATTTCAACTCACAGGGTTAGATGTAATGGAGGAAAAACCTCTACGATTTTCAATCCCATAACAATCAAGTTCTATAATCACACGCAAAAAAAGAGAAGTACAAAAGAAGCCCGCTACTGAGCCCTCTTATAAAGCAGGCACAAAGGCAGACGGCAGAATTGGCCACATACTATCATTAGCCGAAGCAGCAGAGGCTCCTTTGTAATCTTAGCAGCTATTCC
Source organism: Chionomys nivalis (assembly GCF_950005125.1). Lineage (NCBI taxonomy): Eukaryota > Metazoa > Chordata > Mammalia > Rodentia > Cricetidae > Chionomys > Chionomys nivalis. The sequence continues at coordinate 5,155,538 of NC_080111.1, read as the reverse complement.
ACGATCCTTTCACTAACAGTGATGAACTGAACTTTTGATAAAAGAAAACATTTGATCTCTTTCTAGCCAGAAGTCTTCCCTTCATAAACGCATTTAATATTCCAGAAGGATTTGCTTCCCTTTGAAGAAACATAAGTTTGACATTCTAAAGGTATTCGTATTCTAAAGACTACAAAAAGATTTTTGGGGGGAATGTCCCTGGCAAAGTATTGACTCACCCCTGTGGCTCAAAAGTTCAAATACGACAGATGTTTCACTCAGAATAGTATTTCTGCCTTTTAACCTTCATCTGACTAATGTCCACTTCTTTTCTGCTGGGATGGAGTTCAAGCCCTTGAAATAGGCTGTGAAAGTTGGGAAACGCTTCAGAGAAGTAGCTCAGTGGGTAAAAATACTTGCTATGCAAGCCTTACCACCTGAGTTCGATTCCAGCAACCCATAGTAGAAGAGAGAACCAACTACCAAAAGTTATTCTCTGTTCTCCACGTGTTCATCTTAATACATGGGAACTGGAACACGTGCGTGCACACACACATGCACGCAACATCAAAGAAATTCTAAAAGTTATAGAAGATATACATTTGTGGTTCTTTTATTCTTTTTTCTGGGTGTTAAATATTACCCACAAAAACTTTGCAGGACACGAGTGGCGTATTGTGGCACCCTCCTCATTCCAGGAAACTGAGATGGGAAAAAGACTACGTGGTTTAAAACCAAACTATATGGCATAGCAAGACACCATTTTTATATTTAAAAAAAAAGCAAGCACCAACAAAAAAAAAAAACATAATGGAAAAAAATTAAACTCAGTCTTGCAAAGGAGCATTACTTCACCTGTCTGTCCTAAGAACCAAGAGCTCCCAGTCAAAGGGCTTGAAAAATGCTGTCTAACAAAACATGCACAGTAAACTTTAGCAGTACAGAACCAGTACCCATTTCCTGGCCTTTTTTAGCAATGGGTAACCAGCATCCATTTCGTAATATCCTCAAAAGTTTCAGGGTTCAGAACGTAGCTCTGTGGTAGGGCACTTGCCTAGCAAGCACAGATTCCTGAGGCCAGCCCTCAGTTCCAGAAATAAAAGTTGAAGTTCCATTGCAGAAATGATATCATCTCCAGGAAAGAGTCCTAAGAAACCACAACATTGTGTGAGACATATGTGCTATGATTGGGTAAGACACTTCAACCTCTGACGTTGGTCAGCTAATGCATGGCACTGCCCTAATAATAGTGATCCAAAGCTGGTCCTGAATAATGACCCCAGACTGAAGAAAATACAATTGTCCCATGACTGGGGAAAATCATTGTGTTTTTCTACTTCTTTCCCTGGACCTTGAGACTAAGTACAATTTTAACAACAGGTCAAAGGTAGTGATCTTGGGACCACAAGAAAAGCCAACCATCATCACGGTGGATGGTGAATAAAAGGGGGGACAGCCCTAGTCCTTGATGCCATCATTGCATTATTGATAACCCAATGCTGAAGAATAAGACCTGGTTCATGGTGTCAAAGGGTTCGGCATCTCTCAGGGAAGCAAGCACACAGGCAGAAATGTTCATGAGTAGTAAAAAGTACCATTATAGAGTTGGATGCAGACATGAAGAAACCAAAAGGAGGGAGTTTTTGGCAAAAGCCAGAGAGGGGCTTCGATTCTGCTCCTTAAGTCTCCAGGGCGGGGAAGAGCCCACGGCTACACTACAGCTGCATCTTATGTGACTGCATTGATACTTCCCAGTGTTTCACGTTATAGCCTCACAAAGTCACATAATTATAAAAAGTAAAATCATTTTTTTTTAAATGAAAGCGCCAACAAGCATCTCACAAATTCCATACGAATTAAACCCAAATGGATGTGGCTTTTGCTGGGCTGTTGTTCTTCTCCCGGGGACTGAACCAAGGCCTCGCAGCTCCTACACACACACACCCCCATCGCTGGCCTAGGCCCTGCTCCTCCCACTTAGCTTGTTTCGGAAAGGCTTTGATGAGCAGTATGAATGGTCTTGACTGGCTCCTTTGAAAACACAGCCAAAACGGTAAGTTCTCGTAAAGACGACGAGCCTTGTAATTAGCGCTCAGAAAACTCCATCTTTAATATCCTGAGATCTTCTCATCAGGCAGCTCTTCCCTTGTGCTGTACATGACATTTGGTTTGGGTTTCATTTCACTTAAAAGAGATACATAAATGTATAATTGATGAGGTCATGGAAACACCACGGCCGGCCAGCTCGCTTCTCTACTTAATAATTTGTTTCGCGTTTTCTTACAAAAGGCATCGTGACAAGTTTCTCACCGCTCAATAAAGCAATGTGCTAAGTCGTCCTCATGACTTCTCAAGGCCAGAGACTGAGAAAGAGAGCGCTCAGAAAAGGAAACCATACTAAAGCGCTTAATTCCCATGTTTAAAAAAATTGTTAGTCTTCTGAGTTACCTGAACTTTTTTAAGCCAGTGTTAATGGAGATAGAAACAGTCTCCCCTATTTCATCTTGGCAAAGTGGAGAAGAAAGCGAACGTGTTGTGTGCATTCATTATTTAAAATGAAGCCTCTTTCCTGCAGGGCTTTCAGCACACAGTCTATTAGCGATATTTTGACTATCTCTGCTCCAGCGTCTTCATTCTGACAGTCGGGCAGCTGTGTGATTTTACCGCTTCCTGAGCCGAGCTCCAGAGGCTGCGAGCCCATGCCAGCTGTCTTTCAATTTCCCAGCAACTCTCTTGGTGTCTCGTCAGTTGAAAGCTTTTGCAGTTTCCAGGATCCGAATTCATTAGATCAGGGAAAAGGGTTATCTAAATCTTTGCGAGCCTCAGCCACTGTAGACGCTCAGTATTGCAAGTTCCCATCGAGACTGCACCAGAAAATAGACCCCATGGGTTTGGGGCAGTATTGGAATTTGATGATACTCTCGTAGCAGCAGCTGCTGAAGCTGTGTGTGCCCCAACAAAAATTTCTGTCTTAAATTCTCTTTCCTTCACATTTTCTGTATAAAACTGGATGTCAACAACTTCACCTATCCGGCAAGGTAACTTCAAGTTCCACCCAGAGGCAGAAGAGAGACGACAGGTTCATCACTAAGGCACCTTCTAAAATGGCTATTAGAAGGAGAAAAATCTATCACATTTTTGACTAGTTCTCTTGTATCCTAGAGCATATAAGAGACAGATTGGCAAGATCATTAGGGAAGCTGGGAAATGAAGTTTAGACCAACAAAAGGAGGTACCAAGTCCTCGGAGAGACACAGCCTCGTCGTCAGAAGCTGTTGCTTGTCATCTGTACTTTGGAACCCTGTGCCTCTCAGATCTGCAGGGACCCAGCCCTGCCCACAGCTCATTACTAGACAGAAATATTTAGTGTCTGTCGGAACTCAAAACCGGAAGGGGGAAAAATACCACAAATGGCATGAAAGGTGCAAACAAGTGTTTCATCTTAGAAAAATGAAAATCTGAATCAGCTTTGCCTGCTGGAAGGTGACTCCCAGGACAGTGAGCCAGAAAACTGTCAAGACTGGGTAGTAAAGAGAAATAGAAATTGCCTTGAACTGAACTCCAGATTACGTGAACAAACTTGTAATTGTTTATTGACAGGCACTTTTCTACATGTTTTTGTGACATTAGTGTCAGAAAACATGGCCATCAGAGTCAACATGAACCACTCCACCGCCAACTCATACATTTTGTGTAAGACCTAGGGGCGCGTTGTTTGCACTTACTGAGTTGCAGGTGCGTTACTGGGAAAGTGGATGATATTCAGTTCCTTGTGCTACGACTAGAGGTGAGGGAAGGGAAAACGAGCATCGAGTGCCAGGAACACAGTACGCGAACAATGCCTTTGAACTGTTCATTTTCAGTGGGTGCCGTGGTGTTAATTCTGTACATGCATTGTGTACTTTGAATCGATAGCTCAAGCACAATGACTAGGCTCAATCTTGGAAAATGCTCAGGAACGCGTCTATTGGATTTCAGTTTCTACATAACGCTTTGATGTTTGCAACAGAAAGCATTTGGCTAGGCAGCTAGGTTTTTATTAGAGAATTACAAGTTACATGAAGGTTTTGTCCCATTGCTTTTTACAATGATAGATATAGTGTTCTATCCCTCACGCATGTGACCATTGAACACATGCATTAACTGAATTTCCAGCTTTATTTTCTTTAAATCAATTCAAATTTTCAAGGCCATATGTGGCTAATACTACTGAATTTGATAGCATACCTCTATACTGATTGGCCCTTTCATTAAATGATTGATGGAAAATAATAGAGAAATAGTACAAAATGAATGAAAGTTCAGTGTAGGGTCTGGAGAGGTGGCTCAGCGATTAAGAGCACATTCTGCAAGTGAAAGACTTGTATGATAAAAACTTCAAGTTTTTGAAGAAAGAAATTGAAGAAAATATCAGAAGGTGGAAAGATCTCCCATGCTCATGGATTAGGAGGGTTAACGCAGTAAAAATGGCCATTATCACTGAAAAATAACAAGAACTGGCAATCACTGGTCATTAAAATCTCTTAATATCAATGGACTCAATTCACCTATAGAAGGACACGGGTTAACAGAATGAATCCAAAACCAGGATATATCCTTTTGCTGCATACAACAAACATATCTCAAAGACAGACATTACCTCAGAGTAAAGGATTGGGAAAAGACTTACCAATCAAATGGACTTAAGAAACAAGTGGATGTAGCTATCCTAATACCTAACAACATAGACTTCAAATGAAAAATCAAACAGAAGAAATGGAGGACACTTCATACTCATCACAGGAAAAAAATCCATCAAGATGAAGTCTTAATTCTAAACATCTATGCCCCAAATACAAGAGCACCCACATATGGAAAAAAAAAAAAACATTGCTAAACCTTAAATCACACATCAAACCCCACACACTAATAGTAGGAGACTTCAACACTCCACTCTCACCAATGGACAGATCTACCACACAGAAGCTTAACAGAGAAATAAAAGAACTAACTAGCAGGTGTCATGACTTAAATGGACTTAGTAAACATCAACAGAACATTCCACCCAAACACAAAAACACCTTCTTCTCAGCACCTCATGGAACCTTCTCTAAAATGAAGCGCATACTGGGTCACAAAGCAAACCTCAACAGATACAAAAAAAAAAAAACTGGGTAACCCCCTGGATCTTATCAGATCACCATGGCCTAAAGTTAGAATTCAATAACAACATTAATTGCAGAAAGCCTACAAACTCATGGAAATTGAACAATGTTCAACTGAATCACCTCTAGGTCAAGGAAAAAATAAGGAAAGAAATTAAAGACTTCCTAGAATTCAATGAAAATGAATGCCCAACACACCCAAACTCATGGGACACTTTGAAAGGGACACCATGAAAGCTGTGTTAAGAGGAAAGTTCATAGCACTAAGTGCCTATGTAAAGAATATGGAGAAAGTTCACACTAGTGACTTAACAGCACATCTGAAAGCTCAAAAACAAAAAGAAGCAGACTCACACAAGAAGAGTAGATAACCAGAAATAATCAAATTGAAGTCAATTAAATAGAAACAAAGAAAACAATACAAAGAATCAATGAAACAAGGAGTTGGTTCTTCAAGAAAGTAAACAAAATAGACAAACCCTTATCCAAACTAACCAAAAGGCAGAGAGAGAATATCCAAATTAACAAAATCAGAAATGAAAAGGGAGACATAACAACAGACATTGAGAAAATCCAAAGAATCATTAGGTCGTACTTCAAAAACCTATACTCCACAAAATCAGAAAATCTAAAAGAAATGAACAATTTTCTGGGTAAGTACTACATACCAAAATTAAATCAAGACCTGATAGACAATTTAAATAGACTTATAACAGCTAAGGAAATAGAAGCCGTCATCAAAAATCTCCCAAGCAAAAAGAGCCCAAGGCTAGGTGGTTCCAGCGTAAAATTCCACCAGAACTTCAAAGAAGAGCTAATGCTTCTCAAATTGTTCCACACAATAGAAACAGAAGGAATGTTGCCAAACTCTTTTTATGATATCCAAATCACACAAAGACTCAAAGAAAGAGAATTACAGGCCAACCTCCCTTGTGAACATTGATGCAATTCAATAAAATACTGGCAAACTGAATCCAAGAACACATCAGAAAAAAAAAATCATCCACCATGATCAAGTTGGCTTCATCCCAGAGATGCAGCAATGGTTCAATACAAAAATCTGTCAATGTAATCCACCATATAAATAAACTGACAGAAAAAAACCATATGGCCATCTCATTAAATACAGAAAAAGCCTTTCTCAAAATTCAAAACCCCTTCAAGATAAAGGTCTCAGACCAGGAATGCAAGGAATGTATCTAAGCATAATAAAAGCAATATACAGCAAGCCAACATCAACTTAAATGGAGAGAAACTCAAAGTGATTCCACTAAAATCAGGAACAAGACAAGGCTGTCCACTCTTTCCATATCTATTCAACATAGTTCTAGAAGTTCTGTCTAGAGCAATAAAACAACAAATGAAAATCAAGGGGATACACATAGGGTAGGAATCAGTCAAGCTTTTGCTATTGATAGTAAACATAAGGGACCCCCAAAATTCTACCAGGGAACTCTACAGCTGATAAATACCTTCAGTAATGTGTCAGGGTACAAGATCAACTAAAAAAAAAATATCAGTAGCCCTTCTGTATATGAACGATAAAAGGGCTGAGAAAGAAATCAGAGAAATATTACCCTTTATAATAGCCACAAATAATATAAAATATCTTGGGGTAATGCTAACCAAAGAAGTAAAATATCTGTATTAAAAAAAACTTTAAGTTTTTGAAGAAAGAAATTAAAGATATCAGAAAATGGAGAGATCTCCCATGCTCTTGGATAGGTGGGATCAACATAATAAAAATGACAGTCTTGGGCTGGAGAGATGGCTCAGTGGTTAAGAGCATTGCCTGCTCTTCCAAAGGTCTTGAGTTCAATTCCCGGCAACCACATGGTGGCTCACAACCATCTGTAATGGGGTCTGGTGCCCTCTTCTGGTCTGCAGACATACACAGAGACAGAATATTGTATACTGTATACATAAAATAAATAAATAAATAATTTTTAAAAAATGACAGTCTTACCAAAAACAATTACTGATTTAATACAATCCCCATAAAAATCCCAACATAATTCTTCACAGACCTCAGAAGAACAATATTCAACTTCGTATAGAAAAACAAAAGACCCAGGATAGCCAAAACAATCCTGTACAAGAAAGGAACTTTCAGAGGTATCACTATCCCTGACTTCAGGTTCAACTATAGAGCTGTAGTAATGAAAATAGCTTGGTATTGACATAAAAACAGACACGTGGATCAGTGGAATCAAGTTGAAGACCCTGATATTAATCTACACACCTATGAACACCTGATTTTTGACAAAGGAACTAAAATTATACAATGGAAAAAAGAAAGCACCATTAACAAATGGTGCTGACATAACTGGATGTGGACATATAGAAGAATGTAAATAGATCCATATCTATCCCCATGCACAAAACTCAAGTCCAAATGGATCAAAGACCTCAACATAAATCCAGCCACACTAAAGCTCACTGATAGTGTAAGAGAACCCCTCCCCCTTTTTTGTAATTCTTTTGTGGACGTCACGAGAGGAAGAAGGTCAGTCAGGTGCTTTCTCTGCCTCTCTAAACTAGTGGGTTTTCACCCCAGCATCTGACTCCCAAGTCTTTATTGATAAAATAGAAAGATTGAGATTTAGCCAAAAGCAACATTTGGTGCCCCAACACATGGCAGAACCATAGGGACAGAGAAATCATGCCAGCTGAGGACAAATTGAGAAGCCATCAGATTTGGTAAGACACCTGGGAAGTCCTCAAGGAGTGAGCTATGTAATATTGAAAGGAAAAATCTTTCCTATTCTAAGGATGGAAAAATCATACATGATGTTGGGACCCTGTATAATGCTATTTTAGATGGCTTGAAAGTAGAAGCATAAAATGAAAAGAGAAATGACTCAGCTGAGATTGACATAATATAGATTACCATTACTATCAGTCAGGTGGTTCATATTTTATCCTCAATAGCTATTGTGGGGTTTTGTGCCAAATAGGAAAAGTAGATTGATAAGATAAAAGCCTTAGAGACTTATAAACAAAAATAAGAGAAATACTCAGACACAGACAGAGGAATCTAAGACAAGATCCTACCACACCACTGCATAACGAAACAGATGAGGGGTGGCCCAAGGTTGTTAAAAAAAAAAAAACAACCTTAGTTCATCCACTTTACTATACAAGAACTACCAGGAGATGATAGGCAGGCCCAAAGTTATCAAGAAGTTAGATAGAATCCAATCGAAATATAGATTTAAGGAAACTTAAGGAAGCAGTCATTTCACATGTTATATATTCACCAAATAATAAGATCATGGGTAACTCAAAATAGAATTATGCCCAAAGACTGGAAACATTTGACAACAGCAATATTAGAAGCTGGTCCTCAGTTGCAATGGCAAACCTGGTAGAAAGAGGAAGCTAAGACCACTAAACAACAAAATCGGACTAGAGGTATTCATATTCCCCAGGATCAGTTTCTAGAGGAAGGCCAATATGCTGAGCTACAAAGGCAGCTTGAATCTGATGATCACATCCCGGCACTAAGCGACTTAGCAGCCTTAAATATTTGGGACAAGGTTGAAGAATCAGGAAAGAGGTTGAGTCATTTATTAAATTTATACAAGGCCAAAACGAAGCCATCACTGATTTTCTGCCAAGATTGATTTCAGTTATAAAAAGAATAGCAGATCCAGAGGTCAGAAAAAATATGAATCGAATCTTTGACTTTTGAAAATGCTAATTCAATGCAAAAGGATGATTAGGCCTTTAAAAGTAAAATCAGCACCCATAGAAGAATGGGTTAGAACTACAGATCTCACACTTAGGATGCCACTGGCATAAGAGGAGTAATTTCTAAAAGTTTTAAGAAAAATAAAAATGTCACATATTTTCATTGTAGTCAGGAAGGTCATTTGAAAAGGGATTGTAGACAAGGAACTCCTAGAAATAATGTTTTTGTAGAGAAAATCCCAATAGAAGACTCCAGCCTTCTGGAATATGCAGAGGGTGGAGCAAAGGCCGGCACTGAATTAATGAATACAGATCAACAAGGGATAGGTAAGATAAACCTTTGCTGTCAGAAAACACCTTAAGGGGTCTCCCACAGACCTCAATACCAAATCCAGTTCAATAATTCCCTGTCAGCATCAGAGAAACTCATACACGGAGCAATTAAAAGATTCAATGCCTGTTGTTTAAAGCAACACTGCTTTTGATGTAATCAAGGTCAGAACAGATTCAGTAGATGAAACAAAAAAATTCAGGCGAGAACAGAAAACAAGTATTTTGTGAATCATCTATAAATTATCAGAGACCAAAGCTAAAACTGCAAATAAATAGTGTCAAAATTGAAGATTTACTAGACATAGAAACAGTTACAACATTAAAGTCTCCAAAATCTTGGCATTCAGATTGACTTCTTCAAGAGGAAAATATTCAGCTTCCAGGGATTGGAAAAATTATATCAGGTAAAACAAAGTGCAAGATGTGTTGACTGTGTAGGGCCAGAAGACCAGATAAGAAAATTAAAGCCATATGTGAATAATACAGCCATGAATTTACAGGGATGTGAATTGTTGAAGAAATGCAAAACACAGATAACATTCCTCTAATGTTAGAAACAAATTATAAAGAATGCTTCTGAGAGAAATACAAACAGGTATCTTTCAAGAACAATCACAGATTTTTTTTTAGGTTGTACATAAGGACACAACAACTGTTGGTCTTTCTTTTCTTTTTAAATATTTATTTATTATGCATACAATATTCTATCTGTGTGTATGTCTGCAGGCCAGAAGAGGGCACCAGACCTCATTACAGATGGTTGTGAGCCACCATGTGGTTGCCGGGAACTGAACTCAGGACCTTTGGAAGAGCAGGCAATGCTCTTAACCACTGAGCCATCTCTCCAGGCCCCAACTGTTGGTCTTTCAAAGGAACCAAGAGCCCTACTTTAAAATGGCTAACTGACAAACTTTGACATCAGAAACATTACAGGCACTAGGACAGTTGGTACAGGAGTAGCTAAATGTTCAGCATGTTGAAGACTCGACCAATCCTTGGGATTCTCCTATATTATTCATGAAAAAGAAATCTGGAAAATGGAGAATGTTAACAGATTTAACAGTCATAAATAAACTGATTCGGCCAATGGGCTCTTTACAGAATGGAATTCATTTGCCTTCTTCATTACCTAAAGAACAGTCTACTATGGCAATTGATTTAAATGACTGCTTTTTTACTATATCTTTACAAGAAAAAAATAGATGCTAGGGAAAGAAATGACTCCTTCCACAGCCTCTTCTTTCTGGAGTTGCCTTGCCAATCTGCAAGGGAAACTGGGAAATGTAGTCTTTTATATATATACACATACATACATACATACATACATACATACATACATACATACATGCTTATGTATGAGTGCTTTGTCTGCATGTATGCCTTCATGCCAAAGAAAGGTACCAGATCCCATTATGAATGGTGGTGTGAGCCACCATATGGTTGCTGGGAATTGAACTCAGGACCGCTGGACAAACAATCAGTGCTCTTACTCTCTGAGCCATCTCTCCAGCCCCAGGAAATATAATCTCAACCTATTGTGTGCCAGAGATGGTAGTAAATGCTTTGGTGCCTCATGCCATTAATTCCGACACACACTACTCTCGTTATTGTCTTGGCTAAGGCTGAGAGAATTTAAGTAATTTGTCCAAGTTTAGCAACTGCTTAAATAACTGATAAAAGATTCTGATCAAGGCCTGTGATCTGTCTTCAAAATCATGCCTCTAAATTTGTGCTGCTGGGCTTCTTTAGAGGAAAGGAAACTACATTACTCTGAACTCAATATTCCCTCTGATGCAATTAAGTTTATGAAGCCTAAAATCTTCCCGTCCTGGAGATGAGTTAGTGCCCTTATGATGCATACTCCTTGGCTTCCTTGGGCCCATGCCCACACCCAGGGGAAACAGCCGAGGACTGTGGAAATGGCTCCATGATGCAGGGAAACATAGCCCAAAACTTAAACTATTTAATAGTTCTAAGGGAGAGGCTACGTGACTAAGGGCACCCAAAAATCCTAGAATCATCTCAGTAAAAAGCAGAGCAAGGAAAGAAAGGGACCACACAGGGAAAGAGCCACACTGAGTCCAGGTCTTGGCTTTATCTCCATCTCAGTACCTTAGGAAGACATGGCACAACCAAACCTCACGATAAAGCAGAAGTGTCTTTCTTATGCCCAAAGTAAGTCAAGGTTTAAAACACTGGGCTCTGTATTTCCACAGGCTACCAAGATTTTAGCCAGGCACTCTGCAAGGAAGAATAATCAAAAGAAGATGAGACACATGTTGCAAAACTTGCATCCAATAAAAGGGTTGACATTTTCAAGGAACACGATTGTTGCTCTAAGTGGATCAGCCCTGGAATGAGACTTCTGTCTCTCTCCATCACGAGGGCTTAGCCATGCGAACCAAGACTTGTAATTAGATTCAGAAGGCACAGGATGCCTTCAGTATCAGATCTGACAAAATCAGGAGACATGATAGATTTCCTGAGCAGATCAGAGCTCCCTGCCCTTATGAATAACCCCTTTGGGAAATTAAGGAATGAAGCCACTTTATATGGGAACAGTATTTCTGTCTTTTCTTAGTTCAGAAGGCCTTGAGATCTTATTTATCAGGATTTCTCCTCTGCCATTAGGCAACTTCAGTCCATCCTCGTAGGCAATTTATGAAATTCAGCCTAACGCCACTGTTTCCTTATAGTAAAAGGGGAACTAGAAGGAAGGGTGGTCTGTGTGCATGCGCACAGACATGTCTGCCTCCTGGCTGAACAAAGGGAATCTTATTTTTCCTTCTCTGCTGAAGAGAGTGAGGGTAATTTCCCCTCCATCCCCTGGAATAAAATGAGGAAGACAGTTTAAATAGGAGGAGAGGCCTGAGAGGGTTTGGGTTGTTTTGTTTGTTGTTTTGTTGGTTTTGTTTTTGACAGAATCTCATTACGCTGGTCATGGAGCTCCAAAGCACCAGAGAAGACCACAGACTCACTTTAAATTATAATGAAATGAATTTATTAATTACTGCCAGGTAAATGTCAGCCCTGAGGCCCATATGAAGATGTGCCAAGCAGAAGGGTTAAGGGAGCGGTTTTCTAAGGTAGAGACCAGATTTAATATCTCCTCTCTGTGGAGTGTACAGCTGAATGAGAGACTGTCTCACTCCCCGCAGCTAGTCAGGAGCCATCTCTCCCCCTACCAACAACAATAAAGGAGCCGTCTCATTCCCAGTTACACAGCCATAAGCAGGTTTACAAAAGCCAGAGCAAGCAGTTAGTTATCTGAGTTTGACAATTCTGGGAAGGGGGCAAGGAATCAGTTGCTGGGAGCTTATCTTTTATGAATTCACAGAACTAGTGACCCAAACACTATTACAGATATACATGTACCACTGCACTGGACTTTACACAAATGTTAATACATGGAGTAGTAATGGCGCAAAAGATGGCCTAGGTGTGTGGATTCCTATTGACTCTACGCAATTCAGAAAGGTGCACACCCCTCTCTGCGTAGAGAGGGGATAACAGGGAATGTGGAAATATTGAATGATCTTAGGAGACCATAATGGACTTGTAGAGTATTTGATGGCCTGGGACAGAGTTCACGGGGCCCAGAGAATAGACAACAGATTATGTAAATAATTAGTTCAATGTGGAACCAAAATCAAGGACGGTGGAGTGTTCCAGAAGTCTGCCTTTTCGCACTTTCTTCCCGCCACGAGCTGAGTCTTCTACAGTTCATGCAATTTAACTGAGCTGAATTTGAAGGGAGGAGGAGGCAGACGGCACAGAGGTTCAAGGCTAATGCCTCTGCAGACTTGTTACCATGGATCCCATGTTACCCTTACGCAATAATTACACACGACCACACACAATGGGCAGATCAGAACAGCTAAGGAATGCGTACCATTCTTGTAATTCCCGGCCATAATATAAGAATAATCCTTCCTGCTGTTAAAATCCACCCATCAAGCATGCTCTCCAAATTTTCATGACACAACTCCCGTGAGAAATCTGCACCCACCTCCTCCTTCATCGTGTGCTAATGGCCTTTTCGTTGCTTGTTTTCTTTTCTCGCCCATCTTGAGTTTAAGTGGGTAGCATTGTTTTCTTAACAAGCCTCACACTTTGCTTAACACACCAATAAACCCTAACTTTGCTTGACTGACCCATCCTGAAACTCTTAAAATATTTTGTAATTAGTGTGAAGTGTGTATGTGTGGGGGGTGGGGGGAGACAGAGAGACAGACAGAGGGGCAGCCAGTCATCCATGCCTCCTCTCTCATGTGGAGGTCAGAGGAAAACTTTGTTGAGTCAGGTTCCCCCTCCCACCTTCACATTGGTTCTGGAGACTGAACTCATCCACCAGGGTCACACAGCAAGCACCATTAGCCACCCAACCCCTTCTCGTGAAATCCTCTCCCATGGTATAAGTCAGTTTCCCAGGGCCACTTGAGGACCTGACAAGAACTCCTCAGAGCACAGCTGGTACTTTCAATTTGCTTTTACCACTGCTAATGGCAAGACTACTTAAGGCAATGGTCCTTTACAGGCGTGTCCTGTCAAGCAGAGAAGAAAACTTTCCAGGAAGCCTCTTGCTGTGGCTGAGAAACAAAGGAAAGTCAGAGGGACCTTGATTCTCTCCTCGAGTCTAAGGTTCAGTCTCCAGAGTGAATGTGTGGGTGGGCGGAAAGAACCTGACTCAACAAAGTCAACGCCTGTCACAACGCACGTCTCAAGGCATCGTTTTCTGAAATCAACAGCTGCTCTCTCCTTCCAAATAACCACACGAATAAATACACCGAGAAGTACCGACTTAACTCGGATTTTATACCACAGAGAAGATGAAAGTAGATTGTGAAGGGACCTTTACTGGTTCCAAAAAAGGGGGGTTCTCCCTAGGAAATGCAATAGTCAGAGATATTTTTCATAGCTGAAGAGATACTATTACTTATTATAATCCCCCCCAAAAATCAGGCATAGTCATCTACAAGATTCAATGAAAAGCATATTATAGCCCACTCTAATTTTTCCCTACATTATATTGATGTAAAAAGGCCTTGTACCATACAGGAGTCTTTGCAAATTTGTATTCAATGTTACATCAATAGCTACATCGTGTATCATCTGGTAACATTTTGTTCAGACATAAATAAGAATAAGACATTCCATTTATAAATTTAAGACAATCGGGAACAATTACCACTGAACCATTTCCCAAATGGTGCACATAGAAACACTACTTGGTATTTTTCCTGTTTCTTCTGCAGCCCTATGATAGCTCTGAGCACATGGGACTGACCTGATCGTTAAACAACGGGGAAGGCATGCCAGATCCCGACACAGAAATCCCAATAGCAGGATTCTCGGTGCTGAGCAAGTGTAATGTCATACAATATTCATTTATCGGTAGCAGCTGAGAGCAACAAGGTGATTCAGAACAGACTAACTCGTATGGTATGTCTCTTTAGGTCATGGAGGAAATGTATCTTTTTTTTTTTTTTTTTTTTTTTTTTTTTTTTGGTTTTTCGAGACAGGGTTTCTCTGTGGTTTTGGAGCCTGTCCTAGAACTAGCTCTTGTAGACCAGGCTGGTCTCGAACTCACAGAGATCCGCCTGCCTCTGCCTCCCAAATGCTGGGATTAAAGGCGTGCGCCACCACCGCCCGGCTGGAAATGTATCTTGAAAGGGATAAATGTCCTGATGGGACTCTGTCCCTCCCTGGCTTCCGGTCTTGCTATGGGAGTCTTCCTCTTCCACACATACCACGACCAGGATGCTGTTGGCCACGAGGACTATGAAGCCTTCACCAGAATCAAGATGATGTCGCACTGTGTCTTTGAATCTCCAAAACTAGAGGTAAATAAACTCGTTTGTTAATTACCTGACATCAAAAATTCCATGATAATTGCAGAGTACTGAGTAATGGTTGCTAAAATTCCTTCCCTGAGGCAAACGTAGAGCGATGTCTCCCTCTTCTCAAGGTCCGAAGGACAAACCCAGGCACAATTCCCCTGAAGCTCATTCTGGGAGACCAACGAATGTATTGGACTTCCTTACAGAGCCTCCTAGGTGAGGAGTTAGTTACAAGAGTCTGGACAATCCTCCCACAGCCAGCCATAGCCGTAATAAGTAACCTTACCTAGCACCGGTGAGGGCTTCGAGAGTAGCTAGCTATAGGGAGTATACCCTGCCACACCATCCTGTCTTCCCCGCCCCTGTATACTCTAACCAGTCTCCCAGGTCACATGCCACATTGTCAGCTGGTAGGTGAGCAAATGGATACTCACGCAAGAGATTCTTGTGCCCTTGGATAATCCTTTGTAAGGGGCCACAGATGAACTTCCCAAGATGGTGGTTGAGGGTCTCTAAGAACAATCACTCGTGGCATTAATATGCTAGCCAAATAGTCTATTCACAGTTATAAAATTAGTATCAGAATCCCCCACCACCACCCTTTAGAATTAGTCTTTTGGAATTTTCACTTTGCTCTTTGGAGAAGGGGATTTTTTCAGGCAGCAGCTTGACTTCAACCGGATGCTGTGTCATTGCTATAGTGTTGTTATAAAAAGATAAAACTTAATTGCTTCTCTTGCTCACATTGATATTATTAATCAATAATGTCTTTATAGCCTTCTCGAGAAAAAGTTCCTAAGCTTCGACGACTTTTAACAAGTAGAATACAAGATGTATTACGTTCACTGAACTTAAAGATAATATCCTCAGATAAATAATCTTCTATGAAGTGATTGTGCCCAAAGGCCACAACTTCTACAACTTAGAGAAAGAAATTGGACAAGCCTCTTCCTCTTGCGGTGGTGCTATGGTGGCGGTCAAATATGCTCACCCCTCTAAGGAGAGAACACATACACATTTGCCCTGGTCCCAAAGTAAGAAGAGGGCATCTTCTGACTCCAGCCACATTAACAGGGATCAAGAGACAGAAGGTGAAGGCTAGATGGGACTGACCCATCCCAAAGTCCTTCTCTGCACAAACATCTGCAAAAGGAAACATCTGCAGATGTTTCCCCTCTGCATCCCCCTGGGCACACTCTCCCAGCAGAAACCCGAGGGAAGCCTTCAGCGTAAGCTAGATCTTGTTGAGAAATCTCAGAACTCTCCAAGATTCCTTATTACACACTGAAAAATCTTCCTAAGTCCCTAAGCCCCGCCGATGGGCACAATCTGGCCTCTGGCAGCTTCTCTGAGCCCATTTCCTCACTGCTCCCACCGCACATCTCCCTCTTTGCCACAGACACTTCGGCTACCTTGAGCTGCACGATGCACTGTAAGCCTCAGCATTTGAGGATCTCTCCACACGGAACACAAGCTCTGCCAGAAAAGAAGCCTTTGCTTCCTCCCTTAATTCCCGTCTCTCCTGATGCCCTCAGCACAACACTGCGGTCATTCGCAATCAGCTGCTCAGCTTCGTTGTCTTTAATGCTCCAAAGAGCATTACATATGTGTTTATTATCTTTTTTCATATAACGCAAACTCCATTAGATCAGGAAATTGATTTCACTAAAGCGCAGTCCACCCTGACAGGGCACAGCAATCGAGTCCACAAGCCGTGCCCATTTGTTAGGTAATGATGACAGGTGTGTTCTCAAGGAAAATTATCCACCAGTCACAGCCTACCGGAACTTAAAATCAACTTCTGCCACCTTGCTGGACCGGCCAATGTCAGAGAAACGTAAGCTAGCAGAATGGGAATAACCGAAGCGGCAGGAATGAAAGCATGCCTTCGAATAAGACAGCCTGAAAAAGATTCCAGACATTTACAGGGAAATTTTTGTCTTATCACCTTGCGCTCGTAGGCTTCACGGTAGCGGTGTCCCTCCCCCTGGGGAGTTCCCAGACTGTGCACGTGTCCAAGACTAGGGCCTTAAATATGCTCGCCTCAGGGCCAAGTTTATCCAAAGATACAACATCATCTCCCGCTTCTACGTCACCATCCTCTCAGGCTGACAGACACATGACACATTACACACAGCAGGGGGGCTGGTGGCTAATCAGGAGGCGAGACAGGATGTTACAGTCGAAACTGCAGAGATATTATTTAATCAAAGCCCTAAATTTATACAGGAGGAAATCTAGGTCCAGACAATGATGTCTGTAGATGAGCCGTCGTGATTTTATTAAACATCTTTCATAAGCAGGTTTTGTTTAGAGGAGATTATCTGCCATGTCATATGCCAATCATAAATGTGTTTCATGCGCCCTCATTTTCGTTTTAATGAACAACTTGAGATAAGACCTGGCTATGATGCTCAGGCCGGCTTCGAATTCATCACCCTCCTGCTTCAGTCTCCCAAGTGCTGGGATTACAGCGGACCCCACCATACCCAGTATAATGAACCACTCCTTCCAACCTGATGGAGTCTTCAGCTGCCAACGCTTGCGTATTCGGTAAGCCCTATTCCCTGTGCAGACACGCAGCTTTGCCCTGACCACAGCGACTGGTTCACGCGTGGGCATAAGATCTGATGAGCATGTGTTACAAGACTCTGAAGTCCTCGATACAGGATGAGAAGACTTGGTCCTAAGCAAGAGATAGGAAGAAATGAGGACCCAGTGACACTGATCAACCTTTGTAGTCCGTCTGTGTATATACCTTGACTCTTCCTATTCCAGTCAAGATATGGTTTTCTATCACATGCCACCAAGAGAACATTAGCATATAACAACTGCAGGTAGGGCCACATAAAATCACAGAAGCGAGGCGCATACAGGGATGTAACACACAATGACTTGCACACACTTATAGAGGACCACAGTTCTAAAACTGGAAGGGAGACAAAGATATTTAACTTGTGTCTTGGCTCCAGTCAAGCAAGGGACCCTGTCTGGGTTTTAATCATCAATAATTTCTCCCATCTCAATCACTAACAAAAAGAATGCCAAGACATTGTTTTAGGAAGAGAAGAACTTTGCAAATCAAATTTTTGTTTTTACTGGCTGATTAAGTAAGATTTAGCATGTCACAGTGCCATAATTAAAAAAGCCTGAAGCTGCAAAAGCTCAAGAGCAAATTGGAGATTTGTTGTTATTTTAGAGGGGAAAAAACTGAAGACAGCAACAACTGCACCCGCAACTACCTCATCCCACAACTGCACACACAACTATCCCACAGCTGCACACACAACTATCCCACAGCTGCACACACAACTATCCCACAGCTGCACACACAACTATCCCACAGCTGCACACACAACTATCCCACAGCTGCACACACAACTATCCCACAACTGCACCTGCAACTATCCCAGCTGCCGTGGCCCCCAACGCAGCTCCAAAGGAGCCTGTCGCGCATGCGGTCTTTTTGTCTCAGGGGTAGTCGGGCCAGCCCCAAGAGCTCTCTCTGCCTTCATTTCTCTGTGTGAAGTCACTCAACTAACAGAGCTGCCTGTAGCAATAACCAACCAAACAAGGAGGGAAAGTTGCACTGAGATCAGAGCTTTCCAATATCAGCTCTCTGTACAAGACCAGAGAGAATCTCAAATATCCCGTTTTAGCAACACGCGTTCCATCCTGATGGGCTTTAGAAGGATAAATGTGCCCCCATCCACTCTAGGGGGCCCTAATCGGGAAGTGATTTGGCTGGGTAACCTGTTTTCCCCCAACAATTTCAACATTTATTCTGTCGTTTAACTGGCAGTGGAGGCAAAGGTACCGCCGTTATGCGTGGCTGTGTCTCCATAGAAACACAGGTGAACTCAAGCATCCCCACCGACATTGAAATCGACATGAGTTCCGGAAGAAAGGTGCTCCCTTTGAATGACGAGTATCACAGATGTGTTCTCATGACGAATGAGACCGCCTCCACCATGCTCGGTTTGCCTCAGAGAAATCAGTCAGCTGCTCCGTTCATTTCAAAGGGGAGGGACACCGGAGAGAGGCCCATTCTCCCCAAGTTGCTCTACCGCCTTAATATAATTCCTTACAGAAGCCAAAGTCCTTGTATATATGGGTGTGTGCTCTAAAATATATAGAAAAAAAATCATGGGAATTCATGCAGGTGCAACAATTTTGCACAAGGAAACTAAAGCAGAAATGTGATTTATCATTAAAGTCAAAGCCTACATAATAGAGAAAAGTACGTTGGATCACATCAAAATTCAAATTCCCTTTCTGGCCGAAAGCCTCGGAAGAGAGTAAAGACAAAGAGCAGCCTGGGAGAAAGTGTTCACACATCCTGCTTCTGACCAAGGACTCACAGTCCAACAGCCCCGGCTCCCTGGCAGGAATTTTGTGCTAAGATCTGCGGACTTACAACACCAAGAGATATTGTAAACTTTAATTGAAAATACATCTGAAAAGGTTTCTTTTCCAAGAAAGTTTACCAAAGCTCAGCAAGCACAGCGGGAGCCTTTGGCATCTGAACTATGACCTGCTCT
Source organism: Chionomys nivalis (assembly GCF_950005125.1). Lineage (NCBI taxonomy): Eukaryota > Metazoa > Chordata > Mammalia > Rodentia > Cricetidae > Chionomys > Chionomys nivalis. The sequence continues at coordinate 5,136,008 of NC_080111.1, read as the reverse complement.
GCCCTTCCTTCTCTGATCTCAAGAGTGGTGTCGGAGAATTGTCTGTCTTCTGTCAATCATATTTCGAATAAACACTGATTGGCCAGACAGGAAGTATAGGCGGGTCACCAGACAGGAAGTAGAGGCGGGGCGAAGAGAACAGCAATTCCACTCTGAGCAGGTGCTGCTGAGACCCGGAAGTCTCTCCGCCTGCATCTTCCTTGAAGAATCTCTTGCCTCTTCAGGAGAGGGAGGCCACCAGCGCTCCTCCACGCCCCCCATGCTAAGATTCATTTTGCAGCTGAATTCCGGGTAAGGGTCTCATTCTCCTAACCAGCCCTGACCCGTAGAACACATAGCTGTCCCCCGGACAAAGCAGTAGCATTGGACACAACGCTGAGAGACTGCATTGCTCCGGCAGAGATGAAGGGAGCGTATCCGGTACAGGAACTCTGGAAAAGACGAGCGTGGTTGGTTTCTCACGAAACTGGACACACGTGCTCACTGCAACCTACGGTGTGGCATTTACTGCAGAGGAGTAAAAATGTCTGTCCCTGGAATGGCTGTGATGACGTCAGGCTAGCCAGAAGGATCCTTGTTATCCCGTGTGTCACACGTCACAAGTTCATACTTGTCCCTGCGATAAACTGGAAGGGGTGAGCTGCACACGCAAGTGCTCATAAAACCGGAGAGATGCGTGAAAGGTTGAAAGGTCGTGTCAACTTCTGTCTCTGCGATTGTACTATAGCACAATGGGTGTTTCTGTGGGGGAATTGGGTAAAGGATATATGGTACTGTTTTATGTCGCAAGCTTTCGCAACTACATGTGACTAGATAATTACAGCAATTTTTTTAATTGCTTAATGAAAGTAAATTCATGTCAGAGTTAAAGGAACATTGCTAACCATTGAAGCCAAATAAGTTCCTTGTTTCTAAATGGAGCTGAATACTGAAGCCAGGACTTTGCTAAGCAAGTGCCCTGCTATAACTCCACATTCCGAGGCCCAGATAATGTCTCGATTCCACGCCGTTTTGTCCCTTGAAGAAGCCAAAGACCCTGGAAATCATATTTGATGACTACATTCGCCAGTTGTGCCCCATAACGTCACTCAGGTTAGTATTTATTAGCTGTGGATCTGACTACACAGGTAGTTCAGGGCTGCATTAATACTTGATCTATGGTGTCACAGGCATGTGTACTCGCAGCTTTTCATCACTATAAACAATAAATAAAGCCGGGCGGTGGTGGCGCACGCCTTTAATCCCAGCACTCGGGAGGCAGAGGCAGGCGGATCTCTGTGAGTTTGAGGCCAGCCTGGTCTACAAGAGCTAGTTCCAGGACAGGCTTCAAAGCTACAGAGAAACCTTGTCTCAAAAATTCAAATAATAATAATAATAATAATAAAAACAAGGCAATCCCGTCTAGGATTTGGAGGCCTAATTTCTTTGGGCCTAAGGACCCTTCCCCCCAAAATCAGGCCTTAAAGGTTTCACAGCCTAATAGCACCACACTAGAGACTAAGCCTTTTAGAGATGGATGAGAGTGGAGAAGCATTTGACAAACCGCAGCGAGGTGAAATCAAATCTTAGCCTGCCTTGGCTCTAAGAACAGAGTTAAGAACAATGCTAAGGTCAGGCCACTTAGCTGTTCTCAAAGTCAGGGTTGTGAAATAGTTCAATTTCACATGGGAAAACTTTATAAAAACTGACCCTGATTCAAATGTACACATAGATGGGCACAAAGGACCTTAAACAGCGTTGGGGAAAGGGGACCTTTATACAGGGCTGGAATGCAAACGGGTACAGCCACTATGGAAATCAGTGTGGAGGTGGCTCTGAAAACTAAAAATAGAATCACCATATGGTGCAGCTGTATCACTCCTGGGTATATATACCCAGTAGAATCTAAGTCAGCCTACACCAGAGATGTTCATGTATTTTGCCGTACAATAACCAGGAAATGGAACTACCCAAGATGCCCATCAGCAGAGGAACAGACAAAGGCAATGTAGCACAAACACACAATGAAATTTTATGCAGCCATGAAGAAAAATGAATTCATGACATTTGCGGGAAAATGGGTTTAACTGTAGGTTATTATGTCAGTCAAAGTAAGCCAGACTCAGAGAGATGGCTCGTGTTTTCTCTCATAGGCAGGCTAAAGATTTAATGAGGGAGAAGAAGAGGGAGAGTGAGGGACAGAGAGAGAGAGAGAGAGAGAGAGAGGTTATTATAAAAGGGCTGAGGAGGAAGATGTCAGAAGAAGATGGAGAGGGAGGGAGGGAAAGAGAGAGGGAGAGAGAGAGAGAGAGAGAGAGAGAGAGAGAGAGAGAGAGAGAGAGAGAGATTATAAAAGGGCTGAGGAGGAAAACGCCAGAAAATAAAAATGGAAAAAGTTATGGGCTGCCTGTGACATGGGAGCAGAAGCGAGGACTATTTGGGGGTTGGGGGAGGGATAATAAGAGCAGAACAGGAGGGTGGAGAGGAAGAGAAGATGACAGGGATGAAGGAGAGCAAAGTCCAGCAACATAAAAGTATGAAAACGCCACCTGTGTTGACTAGAATCTTGTTTATTTGTCTGTTTGTTTTTCAGGACAGAAACTCTGTGTAGCCCTGGCTGTCCTGGAACTCGCTCTGTAAGCCAGGCTGGCCTCGAACTCACAGAGATCCACCTACCTCTGCCTCCTGAGTGCTGGGGTGCCACCACCTGACTGACTTGGTCTTCTTAGCGTCTTTGGTAAAGAACTAAATAAGCATTGGTTTTAAGTTGGAATAAACCGACTTGGCGGTTGCCTAGCCAAACCCTGAACGACATAGGCAAGAAGTCTAAAGAGTGGAAAATGGAGAGTATCGGTGAGAAGCTTGTTGGGGAAGGGCGGAGCGTAAGAAGACCAGTCCCATTTTAGAAGGGTTTTGGGTGTTTAGAGGAAATTACCTCAGCGTCTACTTCTTTTCTAAAATCTCAAAGGCTGTTCTCATATCAAAGAGAACTACACCGCTGAATTCCAACAATATATACACTAGATCGTATGTGATATTTGACCCTATTGTCACCCCCAGTTTGAAGACAACATAGCCCGTCTTCCTACTCTCTCTACACACAGGGAGAAACTAGAGGGCACACAGATGTTCAGTTCTACGTTTTCTTTGGTGGTAAGCACTCAAGCTCCTCCGCCAGATTTTAACCCATTAATGCCCGGAGTCTGTCAACGTGGTCATTGCCTTCACGTCACGAAAGAGCTCTGGATCTTTTCCCTTTGTGGAAGCTGACCAGACATTCAGATTAAGGTTTTTTCCTTAGGAGTGTCAGGACATTTACCGGGACTCGTACTATTTTCGTAAACATCTTTCTGAATCAAAGTTCACGGTTTTATTTTAGAGCAATATTTCTGTCCTAAGCCTTCCCGTCTTGCTGTTTTCATGCTGCTGAGATCTCTGTTCTCAAGCTTCCGGAGCCTCGTGCGGGAAGAGCACCTAGGAGCACGGCCCCCTTTCTGAGCCCCTAGCCTGGGACTGTAGCCATCCTTACATGCGCATGCTCTAACAGTCTCGTCTTCCTTTCTACGTCTTCTTCTTCAACGGCTCTACTTTGTAAGCCCGACTTGTCGAAGCAATTCAACTTCGAGCTCCCCAAGGGTTTCCGCAGCCGTAATATCAGCTTTTCTGGATTTTGTTGAGTCAACACAATTCCACGGGGTTTTGTAATGATAAAAACCGCCTCATGGACAGTACTTGAAACTTTGTAAAAACATAATAACCTACATAATTTTACTCTGTGACTCATTGTGGATGTTCTTTGCTTTTATTTTTCTTCTCGTTGTATAAGACTGGAGATGGAAAAAAGGGGGAGACGCTGACCGTTCTCCTGCAGTGGGGTCCACACCCAGTCCAGGGGCCATCAACTTTGACTCAGCTGCTAGTCAGGACTCTCCACCACTCTCCCGCCTGCCCTTTCTGGAAGGTTGTACCAAGCCTTGCAAGTAGACAATCACCAGGGTGAAATGTTACATCTCAAGAGACGGACGTGTGCTTGGCTCCTGGAGGAGATCAAACATCAGCTAAATGGCCAATTAAAGTGGATTCCATCAAACGGTGTTTGGACAAGAGGACATCAGAGGTCCTTTCTAACACCAACATTCTGTGATTGGAGCAGCAGTCTTTCCACGGCCTAACTGCAACTCCGTTTTGTTATAAATTGCTTCTTCTTCCTTATTGCTAAAGAGAAAAAATGCCAAAGTTATTCTATAAAAGAAGCTTAGGATATAGAATGTATTAAAAAAAAAAGATAGATGTTTGCCTCATTTTTTAGACAGACCTCCACTTACTCAACTTCCTAAGCCTGCTTCTTCTACTCTACTTCAATACATGTTGTACCAGAGTCCCTTCCCCTAGGAAAATGTGCTACATCTCTGCTGACTAATTCGGTAGCCACATGTAGCCAGGAACCTATCGAATGCATCCAAATGTGACTAGAGTAACCAAGTAATTTGATTTTATTTCATTTTAATTAACTTACTGCAAACAACCACAGGAGATAGTAGCTACCAGATCCTACAGTAGAGCATTTTACATGATCAAGGTGATATATTTAAAAAACAACCATACTTCTGTTCTCAGGTGAGAATTTCCTCCTGGATACCTGTCGCAGTGACCGTCCCTCCTGGCCACCCCTTGGGGGAGGGGGTGAGAAGACGCAGAGTCAATGACAGAGACCCTGGGAGTCAGGTGAGAAGCTGAAGCAGAATCGTTTATTGAGGGCACGGGTAGGCCTCTTATACCCCCTCCCAAGGTCCCATACTCTGGCTGCCACATTGTCCTCTCCTCATGGGCGTCTCCAGTCAGGTGTCTCTGAGTCAGCAGTCTCTGGCTGTAGCAGCAGGCCTTAGGTTGGCTCAGGGAGGAAGTATCTGCCACCTGTGCTCATGTGAGCTGGTTTGGGCAGGGTGATTGCGGCTTGGGTAGGCTGGCCGACAGTTTCTTCTATAGATGCCATTTGTAAATGCAGAGCGGCAGAAGGCACCGTCCCCAAATATCCTACCTTCACATGCGGAGTATTTTGAGCTAAAGGCACTTGAAAAGTAGCAGATGCAAGGGAAACATGTAATTCTTCCTGCTTTTAGAAGCAGATGAAATTCACATGTGGTATATGCATCCTCCATCCCCCAGAGAGAAGGAAAAAACAGTGCTTCTTCATCACGAATGAAGCGCGTTGGCCAGGAGAGCTGTGCGCATGCATGCCCTGCTGGTGGTTTTGTTTCTTTGAACAGCCACTTCTTTATGCTTCCGCTATGGAAGCATTCGATCCTGACTTTTCTTTGGGTTTTCTTCTGAAGTGTTTCACATTGCCTACAATATATAAACCCTTGTGCTTCTCTTCTGTGAATCGCTTGTACGTCAATCTAGAAGTCTCAGTCCCAGCCGACATTACATCGGTCTTATATCCCCACCAGGATTTCTTAAAGGACCCTTTCAAAATCCTTCTACCTCCAGAAGTTAGAGAGAACATATTCCTAAAGCTAACAGTTTAACCTGATACTAGGCTAGAAAAGTTAGATACTAATCTAGAGTGTTCCTTTCATCTTTAAAATGTGTGTAAATGCCTCTGTCCTCAACAGGATATGGCCGAATTTCTATAAATATATAGAGGATCAAAACGGTTTGCCATCAGATAGAGAAGAAAGCTGTTCTAGCTCTTTCCTTGACTGACCAGCAAGAGGCTACTTTATGGATGGCATCACTAACTAAATTAACAAGTGACAACTGAATAAAAACCAGGGGCACCGCTGACTGTGGTAGAGGCACTTTGCAGATCTGACACCCAGTCAGCTGCCTTTCTAAGACACCACTAAATTAACCAAGCTTTCTATTAAGTGTGGAGCACAAATAGCAACTGTTTATTGATGGGTTTATGAGCTGCATCCAGAAAATACTTGCTAGAATATTGCTAAAAAGCGGTGGTGGGTGACAAGCAATTTTAGGTACGTGTGGGTGGATATTTTCACACTGTAGCCCTTTGCTGAGCTGTAAAATCCCTGATGTCATATAGCCAATGGTGTCAAATATAGGCTGTTTACCTTCCAAGAGACAGCTTGTTAGACCATTTTCCAGTGTATAAAGACAGCTGGTGGTGACATCTTTTACTTTATTATAAATACTGATATCATATTAGAAAAATGCATGCTAACTCACTTTGAGAGTTGCTATCTTCTAATAAAATAAATACTTGTAGCTCTTTTTTTTTTAACGTATTCTTGCCTAAAGCCATATCCTTCTAAAGGTCCTTCCATGGCCAACAGGTAGAGGCTGAGTCATTGCAAACCAATGAAACAAAACCAACTGAGTCAAAGACGACTATGGTCTTCAATTTTCTTTTCTCGCGTTTAAAGTGTTTGTTCTTTTCTATAATAGACTTAAACCACTGCTTGAGCCCCGTCTCACTAATTGGGGAATGGTGCATTTAAACTTGCTGATCAAAGTTCATTTGTGTGAGCCAAAAATGAGGGGTGGCTAGTGATAAAATGCTTAGCATGCATGAGCCCCAAAGTTCAATCTTCACCATCAAGAAGATAACCAAAGCACCCCCATCAAAGCTAACTCACATTCTCTTGCTTAAAACACTTTCATAGCCAACTCAAAGTGCACCTTCCTGTGAGGTTTTGTTCCCTCTGCTTACTTTTTTTTTTCTTTTTTGGCATGAAATCTACATTCCAATTAAGTTTGGAAAGCTCCATAGCGAGGAACACAGCCTCTAGTCTATCTAACCTATGCGCCATCAAGGAAGACTTCATTTGTTTGGGCACTAATGTTTCCATATCACTTCTAGCTAGCACTAAGATTCTTCTGGTCCCTCCCTTAAAATGTGAGCAATATCATTTTATATTCTTTTAATATCATTGCCAGAGTGACCCTGAGCATACTCACGCTTGGGAACATTGAAAGCAGGTATCCAGCGTATAGAGGAGGGCATATTGCATCTTCTTGATCACAGATGCTGCATTTCAGATGAGCATGTCCCTTCCTCTCTTCCTAGCTCTTTAATTCATCTTGGCTTCCCTGTGCCCTTGGCTAGATGGTTGCCATGGTGTTCTCATCTTCTTTGCTGCCAGAGCCAAGGCAGTGGGTCAGTTAGCTCGAGCCTGCTCATTACCGTGAATATTGGCACTGCCTTCAAGCGTCCATCACTTTATCCAGCGGCTCGTATACCCAGTTGTTTTGGTAATTTTCAATTGTAAAACTCTTCATATGTTAATGGTTGACGGGAGGAAAAACCTCATTTGTAAGTTCTATACAGTTTCCAGTATTCCCATATTATCAGAGAACCACCCTGCAGGAAGATGAGTTCAAAGTAGAAAATAACTGTGTGCTTATAAACTAGCTTCCTTTCATCTGGAGATGTAGAGAAAATCAGCCACACGTGTGAAACCATTATGTTTGTTTATGTTCAACAAGAATTGAAGAGGAATCGTAATTATTCATAAACATGTCTTTCTAAAAAGTCTACCTGAGTTCACGGAACAAGCTCCTGCCTCCTCTAGCCTGCTGTAGTCTCCCACTATGTCTGCCTGAATGTTACTAACACCTGTGGTACATATTGAGTCCCTCTCCAGTGTCGGGGGCCAGCGTCGACCAACATACCCTCTTCCAGAGTGGAAGCGTGGGACTTTAGAAATATAGCAAAGACCACAAAGATGCAAATGAAAATAATAAAACGCAGAAACATATAGGATAGCACGGGGAGGGAATTTCTCAGTGAGTACTGAAAATTCGCCTGTGTTTAATTTCCATCTGGTTAATATACCCCTGACCTTAAAATGTAGGAGTAAAACAAAAGTCTGAATTAACATACAAATTGAAAGTCACCGGCTGCATTGATCGCTTCACGCCCTAGACTGAGACCCTAGACCCAACACTCTGTAGGCAAACCACTCCCTGGGTGGAATCCCTAGTTTTTTCCATAAAGGGAACTAGAACTTAGACTTTTGTTTTAGGTAGGAACCAACTACTTCCCTATTTCAGGAGCAGAGGGCTGGCAACTAGCCACACCTGTTGACCACAGTCTGGAGAGAGCGCGGAACTGATTTAGGTGTTGGTGAGACCTTTGAGCACAACAACCTTGACTGAACTAAAAACAAGTCCCAAACTCTCTGCCCTTTGACCTCTTTGGGCCACCACACTCCAGGGACCTTTTCACCAGCTTTCTTCATGTGTCATCTCCTTCAGAGCCAAGAACAACAAAATCTGCCTTCCCTAGAGCCGTGTGCTTCTCGAGGCGATCCATGCCCTGTAACTGGTAGGTGGATATGAGGCCACTACACCCCGTGCAGAGGACACCTACTTCTCCATGGAACCTGTAGAGGTTGCCACAGACCTGCTTTGCTCACCTTCTTCCTTGACTCATCCTGCACCCTTCTCTCCTTCCACAGCAGATTTCCTAGGCACGAAGCTTGTGGCTTTCAGAAGTTAAAACTCAAGTTGCGGTAGCAAATCTCCCCTTCCTGAAACAGTAGAGAGCTGTACTCATTTGATAACAACGGAAGTCTGGTTTTCTAGCCACTTAGAAAGAAGGACACATTATAACATCTGCACTTGCTGTTCTAGACTGCATGACTCTGATAATACTATCAAGATTTTATTAATTGCTTTTCTCTTTGCGGGGACCAAATACCTAAAAGAAACAACTTCAGAGAGGAGGGTTCTATTTGGGCTTATGTTCTGAGGACATACACTCTGTCCTGGTGGAAAACATGTGGCCACAAGAAAGGGGGAGTCCCACTGAGAGAAAACAGGAAGTAGGGTCTGCCAGGCTCCCAAACCTCAAGGCAGGGCTCCAGGGGTCGGCTTCTCCTGACAAGGCTGCATCTCCTGAAGCTGGAGCAATCCTCCCAAACAGTGTCCCGAACTGAGAATCAAGAGTTTGGACTCAGGCAAGCTACACCCACGAAGTCTCATCAACAACACTAACTGAACAAGATCTGAACAAGCACAACAGCGATCGGCATGCTATCGTGGAAGGCAGACATCTTATGAGGCTTCACCCCTAGAAAAGGAGCTACAGGCACTGAAGAAATACTGAGAGCAGAGAAACGCTGTGCCCTAGGGGCAAGCCCCTGATTGGTCATCTAATACCAAGGGGTCAGACCTGAAGTCATAGACATACAGGGAGCATTACATAGACTGAGAAAATTGTACTCATATACAATTTCTCATATATTTAAGAATAAAAAAAACAGAGGATATTAATTTAAGTGAGGAAGGGAGAGTATTTGGGAAGGCTTGAAAAAAGAAAGGAGAAGGGGGAAATATTTTATTAAAAAAGAAACTTAAACAAAAAAAAAAGTTTAGGGCTGGAGAGATGGCTCAGAGGTTAAGAGCATTGCCTGCTCTTCCAAAGGTCCTGAGTTCAATTCCCGGCAACCACATGGTGGCTCATAACCATCTGTAATGAGGTCTGATTCCTTCTTCTGGCCTACAGACATACACACAGACAGAATATTGTATGCATAATAAATAAATATTAAAAAAAAAAGTTTAAACACAGAGGAGCCCATGCTGGGCCCTCCACATGCAAATCACAGTACAGATCAAGTATCTCTGGGAGGAGGCCCCAGAAATCAGCATTCTTCAAAAAGCTCTCCATGAAAGTCAGAAGAGCCGCCAAGGTCGAATACATTCTGGAAGAAAGACTATAACATTCAATAAAACAGAACGAAAGGTTCTGCTGTGTCTGCCTGGGCTTATATATGCTAAGATGTGTTCCCATCTCCTACTCTGTCGGCCTTGCTGCACGCGTGAAGCCAGAGCCTCTGCCCCGGAGCCCAGGTAAACTGTGCAGCTGCTCAGGCAAAGGACCGGATGCTGACGGTGTCCTCTCGAGAAAGCACTGCCTCCTGGCCTGCACCACTGATTTTTTTTTTCTCCAACTACAGTATCTATTGAATACAAAACAGTGCAAAAACATCCCGTTTTTATCCACGCAGCCATCACGCCTCAACATCGCTGTTACACACACGACTTTCAACCTTCCAGCCCCTGCTCCCGTGTTTTCAAACAAGTGTGCCTAAGAGATCCAGGACGCATCTTAAGCTTTCTCACCTGCCATTCCCCCCCCCCCCCAGCCCTCTTTAGTGAATGTTTCATCCCAAATTTCCAATCAAAGCTGCTTGTAGCAAGATCTCAGCGGCGCTCCTATTGACTCCATGGTTAATTCTCAGCCCTCAGCTCTGAAGTCCAGCAGGAGACATTGGCAAGTCACCTCATCTACCTCAACAACCCTATCTCAAGCGTCTAGAACCTTGGAGAGCAGACTCTGTGCCTGCCCCGGAGGTTCCTCCTTCACCATCTTCTTTCCTGGTCACCGTCACCTTCAGACTCTGGACATTACTTCACTGCTGGGCCATCCGGTTTCCTTGCCATCTAATGTTGTTCTTGTGCGATTAGCCAACGTATGTCCTTAGACATGATGTTTGATTGAGACTGTCAAGTACAAACTTCTGATGCAGACCGCAGAATCCAAGACCTCTGCTCCCCAGCTGTCTACCTCCACCGTCACGTGAGTGTGTAGGTACTGGACAGTTGTCACATTGAAAACACATCAATGTTTTAGAGGTTCCTCCTCTAACCTGCCCCTTCTTCTCCAGCTTAGTGACCAGCACTGCAACTCAGCACGCTCATGAAGTCTTTCAAGTCAGGCTGGACTGTTCCCTTAAGTCAGTGCTACCTGAAAATATAGAATGTATTTTTCAGAAATATATAGAATAAGGTCACTCCCCACTTCTGCTCTGTTTCCACCCTAACTACACTGTGGCCTCCTAAAACAAATCTCAGTGTCATCGGTGGCTTATCAGACTACTCTTCACGTCCCAGGCTAGCTGGCTGGCTCCAGCTCATCCTCAAAAGTTGCCTGTTTCTGGACTACGTGAGCCCTTGTACTTGGTAGCGTCAATCTCCCGCTGGGCTCCAGGCAGATTCGGAGTTAGTTAGCCTTTTATCCCCATTCACTGTGCAATGACTAAGCACATTTTAAGCTTTCAATCAGTGGTAAGTGGATAAATAATAGAATGGATGAATGTTACAATATAGACCGCAGCGAATAAAGAGATTTATCGATCTGCTTGGCAGAAAATTCAAGGGGTTATTATTAGCTCCATTCACTGGGCATGCCAACTACAAAGAATGTCACGCTTGCTTTGACATATTCATTTTTCTCCTGGATTCGGTTGGTAGGACGGAATTGTCTTTCTCCCTTCCAAGGGCTGATTAATTTAAACAAAAGGGCATGTGTGGTGACCCAGAGAGCACACTGACCAAGTCAGTTGACTCCGATAATTCAGTATGTACAAAGAAAGCCTGTTGAAACAAGAAAGGTGCTAAGGAAGCCAGCAGAAATCAATCTTCATGGTTTGGAAGGCCTAGAATTCTCTCTGTATTTTTAAATGTTCTCAAAACCGCTCATAAAGAGATTTGGTAGCTCTTGACATATTCCTGGATAATTCGTGTTGGCAGAATGTAATCTCTTTAATGTTTTATTCACGTGTATTGTTTATTTCCAATGCAAGTCTACTTGATAATAGTTCACTGGGGCTTACACCTGGTCCCGATTAAAACTTCCGTTTCTTTATTTATTTCCCCAGTGACCGTGGCTGCATGCTTTGCATCCACATTCATTCTCGACGGGCTTACTCAAAATTGTTTTGAATCTGAGTTTTATAATTAGGACTTAACATTTAAAATCACATCCAGGAATCTGTGCATATGGTTAAACAGACTGTCAGAATACATTATGACCTTACCAAATAGTAATCTGTCTGCGTCTTCTCACAAAAGAAGTCTCTTAGACTCCGTAGCCGTAGTTCACCCTCACCCCACCCGTGACACTTGTTCCCAGTGATGGCACATTCACCATCCTATTCCAGGGCTTCCAACCTTAGCATTCTGGGTCAGCAACGGGGGAATTTTCAGCAAAATGTCCAGTGTGTTTATGTTATTATTGTTAACCATACATCTCTCTGTCTTTATTGGCATAGCATATGCCAGTTTACAAATCTCCAATAGCCCCGTTTAGGTAAACCAGGCTAGCAATTTTATCCCACAATGCACTAAAATAGCAGATACTCAGGGCAGGGTGTGGGGTAAGAGACTCCACAATGACCCCTAGTCAGAGGCAGACTGGACCATGGATTCAGAATCCTTCCCAAAAATACCAGCCACAAATCTACACCAGATGCCGGTACTCCCTTGCCTTCCTACATTGCTCTTGTTTTGTTTCGGGGTTGTGTTGTGTGGTTTGGCTTTAGTTTTTGCAGGACTCAGGATCATACCCAAGACCTTCTGTATATCAGGCAAAGAGTTCTGGGACAGAGCTACATACCTGCTCTACTCAGTTTAGTTGGTTGTAAGGTGTCCTTTTGAATGTGTGTCTGCTCTCATCATGTAGCCTTATGTATCCTGGAGCTCAGTGTGTAGACCAGGCTCGCCTGGAACTCATAGAGACCTGCCTGCCTCTGCCTTCCAAGTGCTGATGTAGAAGACATACACCACCTTACCTAGTAATCGTTCTTAATGTATGCACTATTATTCAAAGCTAGCTCCTGTGCTTGAGCTGGGGGGGGGGTACGATTCTGTAATCCAAGCACTCTGGAAGAAAGAAACCAGGATCTCAAACTCAAGGTCAACCTGAGTCACAGAGAAGCCCCGCTTCAACAAACAAATGCACCAAGAAATCAGCTCACCCTTGAACGTCAGTCAAGTGTGAGTGACTGACTCCTCACAGGTGTGTCAGCATTTTGCTATCGGAGAAAGAAATTGAGAACACTGGCAATCAAATTTCAGCCTTTAGCCATCAAGCAAAAGCCAAATGGGTTGGTGTGGGCGGGAGCACAGGAGGGTAAAGCTCTTCCCAATCCTCCTAAAATAACATCTGGAAGGCTCTCGCAAATGTAGCTAAATGTTATACTGAGTGCCAGACTCCCACACACGTTAAGCATCAAGCTAAAGCTGCTTCAGACCAATCTAATTTTATTCCGAAAATCAAATCAACACATTTATCAGGAAAGGTGGGGAGTCTGAAAAGGATTGGGACAAGGAAGTTATAAGGAGAGAGCGGGGTTCCCAGAGAGGAAAATTCCACAGATAATTACAGTTCAAGTTGTTATGCTAATCACACGTGCAATATTCGGTCAAGAGGAAGAGAAATTGAAAATATGACTCTTTCTCTCAACGGATGGCAGAAACACAATCTGTATGCTTTATTCCTGACTATCAAAATAGTGCCCCTGCTGAACTCGAGTGGCCTCTGAAGCCCCCGACAAAGCTCCGCAATCATCTTTGAACCCGGCGTCGGTCCATGGGAAATACCACACAAATTCCTGAGCAACTCTTTCTTTTCCCTGTAGTGTTTCTTCCATTTTTGAACTTCTCTTAGCTCTTGACCTATTTCGCACCACCAACTTCCCAAATGTCTTTTAATAACTTTGTAGAAAATCATCCATTCAATGTTCCCCTTTTGGAAACCTCCGGATACCAAAGAAGATTCAAGTAACCAAGCAAACCTGATAAAATTCGACAAACCTTTCTTTAAAGCGGTAATGACGGCTTCCTTCTTTGTTTAACTTCACCAAGTAACAGTATCTCTTTAAATGCATGGGGAGGGGTGGGGGGGCTCAGCAAGCTGTCTAGTTCACTGAGTAAACGGTGGGAGGGGGAGATTGTGTTAAACAAGGGTGCAGATCTTTGGATGTCAAGGGGGAAGGGGTGTAAGCACACCTGATACACAAATCGGACAACCTGAGCAAAACCCAAGCATCTGCAGTCCTCGCCAGCGCACGCAGGGAGATGAGAAGCCCAAACAGGAGACACCCCAGAAACTCAGTGGCCAGGTAGCCTGACTTACAGAGACCCAGTCCCAAACAAGGCAGGTGGTCAAGGAGCAACACCCAGAGTCCTAAAATCTCCATATGTGTGCACCACACACTCGCACACAAAAGAGTGCATGTTCTCATATATGTATTTAAAGCCATCAATGAAACCCATGTTTGTTGCCTCATTATTCACAGCAAGCAGGAAATGTAATTAATCTAGATGTCCATCGTCAGATGAATAAGGAAAACAGGGCACACACACACACAATGATATTTTGTGAAACCATAAAGAAAAAAATGAGATTGTGACATTTACAGGAGAATTGGTGGGACTGGAAATCATATTAAGAAAATAAAAAAGTCAAACTCAGAAAGACGAAGGTAATGCTTTCTTGAATATGCAGACCCTAGATTTAAAATTGTGTGTGCACATATGTGTGTGTGTGCATGTGCGTGTGCACGTGTAGGTTATGAGACTAGAGAGGGGATCGAGACATCTTCAAAGGAGAGAGTACTGAAATACACGTGGTCAAAAAGCAGAAGGACAAAGTAAACAGTGGAAGGAGGGGACCAAGGTGGAAAAGTGGCAAGGAGCACAGGAGAGGCACTGTGGGGAGACCGTTTGAGACAAAGGATAACAATGTATACAAGATGCCGCAAGGAAACCCCGTTTTGCATGCTAACCTAAAAACTCACTTCAAAAAACAAAATCTGAGGCTGGGCATGGTGGTGCACACATTTAATTCCAGCGCTCAGAGAGCAGAGGCAGGGGGATCTCTGGGAGTTGGAGGCCAGCCTAGTCTACAAAGTGAATCCCAGGGCAGCCAGGACTACCTAGAGAGACCCTGTCTTAAGGCAATAGAGGAATAAAATCTGGGCTGGCAAGATGCTCAGCAGGTGAAGGCACCTACGCCTGAGCCTGATGGGCTGAGTTCCATCGCCAGGGTCCACACGGTGAAAGGAGAGAAGCAGCCTCCCGAACTCTACTCTGATGCTAGCAGCCTGGGTCATTCACACAGATACAGTGGCTTCCAGGTGGTCTGCCCCACAAGCACAAATTAAAGTTTATAGTAATAAAAAGTAAAATCTCCGGTGGAAAATATTCCCATTTTAGCTATTCTCTTCATCGGTGAAGAATTAGTAACGGTGTTTACAGTTTGTCTGCATCTGTATCTAAATATAGATTTTATTTCTCTTTAGATATTGTGGCAGGATGAGACAGGGCAGAGGTTCCTCCATCTTGGATTTCTTGCTGAGGCCATTTCAGGTTTAACTGGAATATGGTCTCCTTGATGGAGAATCCCATGGAAAATGCCCAACTCTATTCTAGGAACCCAAAGTCAAGATACAATACAATACTAATACAAGTTAGACAAGATACTAACAGGTATTAGCTTCTTGTGAAGACCCCACACGCATACCAACTAACCGCTTATCTTAGCTTCTGTTAAACTGCATGCTTGTGTGAAGCTCCTCCTGCAATGCAGAGCAAGATACCAGGATGTGGTTTTGCCTTTAAAAGCCCATCCAAGGCTGTCTAAATAGGACCTGAACCCAGACAGCACCGGCAGACAGGGGGAGGGGCGCCCAGGGATCCTCAACCCTACCAAGAGAACAAGAAGCTACTAAGGAGTGCTGAGAGTAAGAGAAACAGTCTTTCCCAGAGAAGAGCTTACTGATTAACTATCCAATATCAGATGTGCGTACAAGTAACATACAGACTGAGCCAGCTGTGTATGTATTTAGGAATATATATGTATATATATGTATATATACATATATATATATATATATGTTTCAACAATTAAAGAAAAAGAAGCCACAGATTGAAAGAGGGTGTGGTTTGGAGGAAGGAAAAGGAAGGGGAAAATAATGTGATTATCTCAAAAAAAATTTTAAACCGTTAAAGAACAATTTTTAAAAAAAAATGTCCCATGGAAGTACCAGCCAGCAGGGGGAGCCTAAACAGAGTTTTAAAATGGAGCCAGTATTGGTAACTTGATAACCTTAGCCTTATTGGAGAGCCTGCAGAGGTCCCCATCCATGAGCTCTGTCTTTCTGCCTAACAGTGTGCGCTCAGCACAGCGCGGACTAAGAGAATAAAGCAGAAGGCTGGGGACGGGGTGAGCTTTGCTTCCGTCTGCGTTCTGACCTAGTGGTTGAGTGAGTTAATTAATACTGAATCTAGGCTTCTCAGTCCCTCAGGAAAGGCAGTTGGGCGAGACAGTATTTTAAAACTTCCACAGCCGTAGCCATCTCTAGTGTTCAAAGACCCTACTAGCTCAGCCTCCCAGGAGGGAATGGTGGCGTCCCTTGCAAAAGAAATCTGAATCTAACCTCAAAAACGGTCTAAAGTCCATTTCATTCTTTATAATGTTTCAAATATTCCTATCCTCCCCCCCCCCCCGTGTGTGTGTGTGTGTTTTAAAAATGAGACTGTACTCTTGAGGGAGAAGAAAGTTCTGCGTAGGGATGTGCTGGCAGGTCCTTGAGATACAGAAAGTTCCTAACTGTTAACCTTGGCAGGGTAACTTCTTTCCTCCTTTTTCCTATTGTGAGCCCTCTGAAGTCTTGTTGGCAGAATAAGGAAGAAAGCGCTGTCACCTCTGAATGTACTCCATCAAGACGAGGCCACTTCATCTTGTTTAGGCTCCTCGGCTGCTTTGCAGAAGGACACCAACGCCCACATCTATCTCCTCGAGACAGGCGGGGAAACAAATCCTTTTTCCTGTCTCCAAAGGGCTGACAAGCTTTTAGCGATGTTTATCTTCACCGAAGGGTGACAACCTTGGACGGGAAAGTTGAAAGAGACGGACACAATTAAATGACCTTGTCGCCCGCATTCCCTGGTTTTCTTTTGGAGGTAAAAGACCGAAGCTTGTTTGTTCTCTTCCACTTGTTAACACCGATTTTTTTCTAAACTTAGTTATATTTATGTACTGAAAAATAAGTACATTGCGTTATGATTATTTTGCAAAACTGGAATTCTTTGGTAAACGTAAATGATTCTGCCTTCAGTATTTAACATCCCTGTCATGTCTCCTCCCTTGTTATCCACATTGGTTCTTTCATGGCTGGTATCTAGTGACCTTGTATGGTGTCAGGGTACTCAGTCTTCAGATTCCCCTGGTTTGCTTGAGTCCTTCAAGTCTGAGGACTATGATTATTTACACTAGACTGACTTGAGGGCAAAAAAGCAGAACGCTAGTGTTCCACCATTCACTTATATTTAGGGGTCTCTTGTAATCTAGGTTGTGATCACTACTGAACCCAGCCACACCTGGTAAAGTAACTTGTCAAGGCTCTGGCCAAGCCCAGCAGTTCGTTCTCTGGAGAAGGGCTGAGGCCTTACAAACAAGGCAAGAAAGGAGTTCTTGAAGGCACCCCTGCGACTCCCCTCCTCCATAAAGGCTATGTTTCCCGTAGGAGTGCTTAGCCAATCCTGTGGCAGGACTGAATCCTCAGGTTACAGGGGTAAGATCCGAACAGGGCCTCAGGGGCAACTTTCCACTGGACTGGCGGCTCTCTACGGTTAGCTTGTGCCAACAGAGGCATCGCCCACAGCTGAGCTCCGTGCTCTCTCTGCATTCCCCAAGAGTGGACACACTAACCTTGTGGTCTTAGTCTGACCCGCAGGCTTGCTTTCGCCTCCCAGTCGTGGCCTGGAAGGCGTGAGGCAGGAATATCTAAAAGTTATACTATGTGGTTTGGGCTCGGAAGTTGAGATTGTATCCTTACGGTGTTATCCTAATGAAACACAAGCCCTCTCTTGTTCTCATACCGTTTAGGCAGAGCGTGAAGTCACTCTTTGCTCTGAATTGTTCTTTTTCCTTCCCTCTTTCAACCTCCAGAAAATAATCATTAAGTCTCATGGATATACTAGAGAGCGCTGTTTATTTTACTTGTTAAATTTACTTGAAACAATATAAATTATAACTACCTTTAAAATAGCATAATATAAAACAAAATAAAGTCAGGGGAAGTCCATGACCAGATTTTAAGAAGCGCAGAATTGTAACACAGGGCCAGGCATAGAGGAAAAATTTTGAATTCATTTTTTTAAATTATTTTAATATTAATGTGTGTATCTGTGTGCATGCATATGCGTGTGCTTGCGTGTCTATGTGTGTGTGATCGCATGAACTCACTGTAGCTCATGCGTAGAGGTCAGAGGACAGATCGGGGAGTCAGTTCTCTCCTTCCAGCACGGTTTCTGGAGCTACTCAGGTTATCAGGCACGCATAGAGTCCTAGTTAGGTCTCTGACACTCGGATAAAGCCACGATGGAAAGCAATATGGGGGAAGGGTTTATTTCAGCTCGCAGGTTATAATCATTGAGAGGAGACAGGGCAGGAGCTCGAGGCAGGGCTCTGGAGGCAGGAACTGGGGCGAAGCTCACAGAGGAACGTTGCTTTCTGCCTTGCTGTCCCTGGCTCTCTGAGCTTCCTGCTCTACACAGCTCAGAACCATCCACCTAGGAGTAGCACAGACGACGGCTGGCTAGGCCATCTTTCATCAGTGGTAGAATCTGAAAGAAAATGGCCCCCAAGGGAGTGGCACCAATAGGAGGTGTGGCCTTGTTGGAGGAAGTGTGTCACTGTGGGGGTGGGCTTTGAGGTCTCTTTTTCTCAAATTTTCCTGAGTTAGTTGACTTCCTGTTGCCTGCAAGGCGTCAGGCTCTCAGCTCCAGCACCGCATCTGCCTGCACGCTGCCAGGCTCCCCTTCATGATCCTAACGGACTGAACCTCTGAAACTGTAAGCGAGCCACCCTCAGTTAAGTGTGGCCATGGTCTGGGTGTCTCTTCACAGCAATAATAAACCCTAACTAAGACAAATGCTAATCAGGAAAATGCCCTACAGCCATGCCCATGGGCCAACCTGATGGAAGTCGGTCTTCAATTGAGGGCCCTTTCCCCCGAGTGACTCTAGTTGACATTAAGTGGCAAAAGCCAGCCAGTACACAGGGCAAAGCCTTTGGCTTGGTATGCTGTATCACTGCCCTGAGCTAAATTTTGGTAAAATGCATGAAATGAACCTAACTCTTGGTCTGGTAGGAGCCAGGCAGAGTGCTACATTCAAGGAGAAGACGATTCTTTAAAGGATCCATAGGTTCACATACTCCAGACTGTGTAACAGGAATAGAGAACTTGAAAACAAATAGAGATAATAAATTCTATCACTACAGAACAACACAGTGATAGATTAACTAACTATGTAAGTCATCTAACGCAATACGTGCTTCAGTGAAAATTTACTCCCCCCTCCTCCAAGCCGGAACCATGGAACCTGTGCCAGAGAAGCAAGAGAAGACCTCTGCAGTGCCAGAAGCACCTAAGAAAGGTGAAAGACTTTGGAAAAGTTGAAGGGGAAGCGCCTGCGCACAAAAAGTTTGCCCTAAAGATGCTTCAAAAGGCAAGGTGGAAGCCTGCCTATGAGAAAACAAAGCGCCATCACAGGGAACATAGGCAGACGTTCAGGACTGAGATTCAAATGACTAGAAACATCTACATACAGGCAGAATGAACATTGGCGTTTGTCGTCAGAATCTGAGCTATCAACGGTGTAAGCCCAAAGGTCCACAGTCATCAGAATCTGAGGTATCAACGGTGTAAACCCAAAGGTCCACGTTGGATTGCAGCTTCTTGGTCCGCATCAAACCAATTCCGTGGCATTAATATGTTGAGGATTGTGGAACCATAAATTGCACAGGGAGCATCTCAACCTGAAGTGGGTAAATAAACCAATCTACAAGCCTGACTGTGACCCAAATTATCTTTGCCGTAAGCTGGGATGAAGAAAAAAAAATCTCGTTTTGTGGGTGGTGGAGTCACTGGCAATGGGAAAGACCAGACAAACAGACTTTTTCTTTTCTTTTCTTGAAGACAAACTAAGGTGTCCCCTTGGTGCTTTTGTAATCTCGTCAGTTGATGAATAGTAACAGCTTGGCAAATTGAGCAGGAAATAAAAATGAGTCTCCTGCTTCAAAACCATTAAGAACAGCCCTATGGCTGTGGCTATAAGGACTGAGGGGGCTACATATATCACTTGTCTAAGCCCATGCTGCATACACCAGATAAGGCCTTGTCGTGAGCAACGCCGAAACTGGGAAGAAGGCTTTCTGTCTAGAAGATGAATGTCTACTCTGACGTGAGAACGCACTGAATGTTTTGGAAAGCGCAGATAGCAACATCCCGTGTCACTGACAAAGACAAGCTTGGGATAATCTCTAGTTTAACTGTCCAGCGTACCATCTAACCTGGAACACCTACAGAGCAAAACAATCTCCATATTCCTCGGCTGGATCAAGCCAATACCTTTATCCGCCTCGGTAATCATTGCGAAGATGACAGTAGAGTAAATTTGAAACCACGGGATGGAGAACAGATTCCATTCCCTCCTAAGGGTCTAGACAAGGCTTGGATGCTCATTGGGCCGCTACCACGTCATCTGGGATGCTGTTAAGTTATTGCTTGTTCATTGTGCTCTGCTCCTCACTAGCTTCGTCTGTCCTACTTGGGCTGAGCGAGTGAGTGTCTCCTCAGTGCTGGGTCATATCTTCATTTTAATTACCTCGTGGAATCCTTACATCAGATGAGCAGCAAATCTGAAACATTGTGAGGTTAATTAACGCTTATCAATGGGAAACGTGAGGCAGAGCAGAAATCTGGCTACGTGCACCTAGCCATTATCCGAACTACCTCTCAGAAACAAGTGGTGAGCAGGGAGTTTGTAGGAGAAAATGTAGGCAAGGCCTATCTGCCACACTGCACTTCTAAATTAGAAGCGTGGCGCACCGGGCCCCAGAAGTCATAACACTGAATTCCAGAGTAGCTGGTAGCTGGCCTGCGCACGAGTCTGCACTCCCCACGTCTCCTTTTAATGTGCTTCTTCTTCCCAGAGGCCCTGGTGGTGTGAGTTCCCAGTCCTAGGTAATGTGCTAACCAATCATTGTCAATAGGCTTCTACTGTATACGTAATAGAAGCAAAGGAAGCAGAAGCTGTTCACTGAAGTCATCTCCTGAGTGGTTTACCTCTGTGCCCATTACTAACCCTCAAGCATTGCTGTCTACAGCAGAAGGAGGAGGAGGAGGAGGAGGAGGAGGAGGAGGAGGAGGAGGAAGAAGAAGAAGAAGAAGAAGAAGAAGAAGAAGAAGAAGAAGAAGAAGAAGAAGAAGAAGAAGAAGAAGAAGAAGAAGAAGAAGAAGAAGAAGAAGAAAACAGAGAAAGAGAAGGAGGAGCAGACAAACAGTGATGTTATAAAGGAAAGGAGGAAAGGAGGAGGAGGGGTGGGGAGGAGGGAACAGCAACAAGTGAACTTTGAGGGCCTGGAATTCCCAAACCAGAGTTCAGAGATGACCACGTCAAATTGCCCCTGGCATACACCCCAGAAGATTCTAATGAACCCTGGGCCATCAGCCAGTGGGGTAGTTTCCTCTGATACGATGCAGTCAGACCCGAGAGGCCTTATCTGTGAGTGGAATAGCCAGGGCCAGGTGAAGGAAACGATAGTCTTCGCTGCCAAGCAGGCCGGGCCGTGCAACATTCTCTTCTTTGTGAGCCCTTTCCTTCTGTTTCTGGAAACACGGTGTTCAGAGAAAGAAACATCCATTTACTCTCCTTCGGTCAGAAGGAGAAATGCATTTTGTTTGGTCTGAAATGAGTTTAAAACTATATCTGACAAAACAATACATTTTAAAATAATGTAAAAAAAAAATAGCCAGTTGTGAAGCTCTTCCTCCTGGTATGCACGGCACCGTGGTGTTTAGTTGCTTCCACAGGCAGAGCCCAGGATTTGAAAACTGCTAGAGCAGTCCTGTGATGTTATTTTACATAAGCGGATCAGACAGCAAGCCATCTCCTTGCTCCATCCTGCTCTGTTTCCTCTGTAACTTTGCCCTTCTTTATGCTGGCTTTAATTCCCTGCCAGGAGAAGAAACCTGCCCTCTTTTCTTCCTCTCTGCCAAATTCTTATTGATCAGTTGGTGATGACTTAGTAAGACCTTGATGAGAACAGCCGACTAGGCCTTCAGTGTCAAGATCGAGGAAGGCTTATCAAGAGAGACGCTTTTCATCTTTTCCTAAAGTCGCTGCCTTAGGTAATCAGTTCGTGGCCAGAGGCAATGAGTCCCCCAAAGAAGGTGCCATGATTCGGGGGAACCTCTGACCCCAGTTTTGTCAGCTCATTAAGGATACGGTCTGCCACAGGTGACTTTTGAACACACTAAGAAGAAAGAATTGAACGGTCTCTGTAGCGACGGGGTCAACGGGATCAGAGCCTGAGCCTGGAAATAAATCAGAGTCTGAAGAAGTAAACAACAAAAGAGACAGAAGACAGCTCGCTGGCAGACAGACACTTTCATCTGCCAGGCAGCCAGCCGCCACCTCCCTTTCACAATCTCAGGTGGTGTGTGCAGGGTGGCGTCTTCACGCCATGGGCTTCTAGCCCATCTCTCTTGGTCTGTGAGCTCTTGGAGAGTTAGGACCGGTCCTGCATAGTTTTACCCCATAGTTTGGGGCACATTCTCTTTCATATAGCAGGTGTTTGATGTGTGGAGAAATACAAGAGAAAAGGAACAAAAAAATCTATGTCCTGTCTCCCAGAGACATTTTATAATGAGGCCTTTTGCTGTTCGGATCTCATAAAACCACAACAGAAAACACACAGCGGTTTTGGGGAATAGAAACGTGGGTAGATGCAGCGGGGGAGGAGAGGGATAAGAATGACTTGTTTAGGGACTACAGCATCCCGGTTTTCACACATCACCTCATCTAATCCTTATGATGATGATGTCACGTGCAGGCTGTTCATCTTAGTCCTGTTTTGATATATCAAATAAAGAAATTAGGGCTCTACAAGCTGAACTGATGCAAAAGCCAGGTAGCGAGTAACTAACCCACCTGGAATTAAAAGCACCAATTCCAAGGTATGCTTTTCTTCATTTTGTCAGTCTGTTTACCATGGGCAAATATACCTTTTTACAGGCATTTTAACCATATTTACTCAAAAAGTCTTTATATCAGTCTGGCACCACAAGCGTAAAGGGCTCTTCTCCATGGTAATGGTTTTTTGTTTTTGTTTTTTTTTCTTTTTTGGTTTTTCGAGACAGGGTTTCTCTGTGGCTTTGGAGTCTGTCCTGGAACTAGCTCTGTAGACCAGGCTGGTCTCGAACTCACAGAGATCCGCCTGCCTCTGCCTCCCGAGTGCTGGGATTAAAGGCGTGCGCCACCATCGCCCGCGGTAATGGCTTTTTATGTCAAGCTTTTATTCTGGAAACTTATTTTACCACAAACATATAATCATTGGAGATAAACACTTTCTATTGGCTGAAATTACACAGAAAGATGTGTGTGTGTGTGTGTGTGCATGTGTGTATACAAGTTTTGTTTTTTTGAGATGGTCTGGAACCCACTGTATAACTCAGGGTAGCCTCAAATTCATGGCAATCCTCCCATCCCAACTTCTCAAGTCCTAAGACTATAGGCATAAGACTATCATGCTGTCTTAGTTAGGGCTTCTCTTGCTCTGAAGAGAAACCATGACCATAACAACTCTTATAAAGGAAAACAGTTGATGGGGTAATTCAGTTACATTTCCAGTTAATCGGGGTAGTTCAGTTATATTTCATGGTGGAACATGGAAGCATATAGACAGGCATGGCGCTGGAGAAGGAGCTGAGTGTTCTATATCTTGCAGGCAACAGGAAGTGGTCTATCTTCCTGGGCATGGCTTGAGCATACATGAGACCTCAAAGCCTGTCTCCACAATCACACACTTCCTCCATCAAGACCACCTACTTCAACAGAGCCACACCCCCCAATAGTGCCTCTCCCTTTGGGGACCATTTTCTTTGAAACCACCACACATGCCCAGCTCAGATTAAATATATTCAGCAGTAGTTTTCAAGACCTTGAACATTAGTCAGTAAGACAAAGTGACCCCAAAGAGAGGGTGAACAAACATCACAAGTTCCCGGAAGGCTCCCACTTCCTCCTCTGAGAGAAAGTGTCCTTTCTCAGGTAACACTCAGGGAATGACTTGAGTTAAATGCACAGAACTAATTGTCTGAGGAGACCCATAATATCTGGAAAATGCCAAACAGAATTCCAGAGAGGACAGGACTCAGCAGTCAGCGAATGTATCAGAGCTGTAGGGGGGCAGGAGGTGCTAATCACTTAGCAGAGTCCTGGTCAATGTAGGTCTTTGAGGGACTGCATGTATCCATGAAAAAAAAAAGCTAACAAATCAATAAAATCATGTTCGTTGTAAGTAACTGGTGGTGGCTTTTGTGCCGAGAGCTCTCCAATTAACACAGCGGATATTCCTAAAAACCCCAAACATTCTGTAAGAAGTTTGACCAGCACCAGCCCCACAAAGTGACGGCGGGACTTCTGTGCTGACGGAAACGGAGGAATCATGAGAGTGGAGACTCTAAGGTAGTCAGACTCAGCTGATTTTCTAGAAAAGGGGTTAACTGTAAAGATTGTTCAAGGGTTTAGCGGGAGGAGCCCGTGCGCTGCTCTAACAGAATGCTGGCTTCTAAGGACTGGGGTCATGAACAAGGAGGTTAGAAGGAAAAGGACACAGTGAGCCTGCTTATAGTTTCAATTTTTATTTTATTATTAAGACGATAAAATCATGTCATTCATTCTTCTTGTTTTTCTTCTGAGACACAGTCTCCCACTGCAGCACGTATTGGCCTGCGACCTCCCATGTTATCAGGGATGGACGCAGATTTGTGACAGACAGTCCACTTGCCTCGGCCTCCCTTGTGCTGGGATGGCAGATACGAGCCGCTACACCAGAAGACAGAGATATATCGAGGTGACATTCACACACAAAGAATTATCTGGTGGCAAAGGACATTGCTAATTCCTAAAGTAGAGAAATCAAGGGCTGGAGAAGTGGCTCAGCAGTTAGGGCATTTACTGCTGTGCAGGGGACCCAGGTTCAGTTCCCAGACTCACATGGTGGTTCCTAGCCATCTGTGGAATTCCAGTCCCAGGGAATCCAGCTCCTTCTCCTGGCCTCCGATGGCACTGGGCATGCACATGGTACAGCATACATATACAAAATCAAAACTCTCAGCACATAAAAGAAAAACTGACAAGAACTTTAAAAAAGAACTAAATATGTACATTGAGATTGCATAACTGTTTTTGAGGGTCCAAAACAGCATTTCCCTCTGCAGAATTATTTTTTAAAAAGAAGCCTGATTGGGGTTTTAATAATAATGAGTCATCAGGGAATTACAGAGCACAGCTTTCTCTTTTTAACTGAGCTTAGAGACTGCCCACACCGAGAAGGAAGGTCTGAGCAAGAAAAAACGCGTCTGGATTTCCCCACACTGGCACACAGGGCTGTAGTAGCGGCTGGTGTCATGATAGATGCACCCTGAGATCCAGTTAGCTGATCTGCTTGAGTTTCCGCGGTGGCTAAGGATTGAGGGGTTACAGGCTCAATTACAGTGACCCACTCCTTAGACTGTCCCAGGTGGAGACAAAAGGCAGGTTTAAAAAAAAAATAAATAAATAAAGCTGTTTTTAAAACTACTCTGGGAGGGCTGGAGAGATGGCTCAGTGGTTAAGAGCATTGCCTGCTCTTCCAAAGGTCCTGAGTTCAATTCCCAGCAACCACATGGTGGCTCACAACCATCTGTAATGGGGTCTGGTGCCCTCTTCTGGCCTTCAGGCATACACACAGACAGAATATTGTATACATAATAAATAAATAAATATTAAAAAAAAAAACTACTCTGGGAAAACGAAACTACTGGGGAAAATAATACTTACTGCCGCCTTTTGTACAATTCAGATCAAAGGCTGAAGCCTGTGTACATAAAAGAAAACAAAACACCATAATCAATTCTATGGACTTTCCGTTACACTCGTTGATTTTGCTTTTTCTATTGCATGATTCTTGTTCTCTTCCTGCCATTGATCGCTAGCTTCGCGTTGATCTCCTCCTCCCCCTCCTCCCCCTCCCCCTCCTCCTCCTCTTCATTCTCCTCCCCCTCCCCCTCCTCCTCTTCATCATCCTCCCCCTCCTCCCCCTCCTCCACCTCCTCCTCCACCTCCACCTCTTCCTCCTCCTCCCCCTCCTCCTCCTCCCCCTGCACCTCCTCCCCCTCCTCCTCCTCCTTCTCCTCCTCCTCCTCCTCTTTCTCTATCTGAGAAATCTTTCCTCTACGTATCCCCAGGCTGTTCTTCTGTTCTGGAGCTCTCAGCAGCCTTCCTGCCTCACCCTCCCAGGTAAAGTGCTATCCTGGCAGAGATAAAAACTAGTTTTCAGAATATGAATCACCTCCTTCCCTGTAGACGTAATAATCCTGAGTTCTTACTACTGTTCTTACTGACTGTATTTTCTGAGGGAGAAGGGGAGAGAGGGAGAGGGAGGGCGGTGAACTGTGTGTTCTTCTAACTGCTCTTAAATTCCTGACCACAAACCATTGCCCAGCCTCAGCCACCCAAGGCAGGCTGCGTCATGCCCGCCTCCTCCATCAGACAGAGCCCTTTGGCAGAACTCGTGACTTGTCTTTTCTTTGTAGCTCACTGTCTAGGTCAGCGCCTGGGCATGGTAAACACTCTGTAAATATTGCCGAAATGAGTCTGCCTAGCCCATTTGTAGTGTCGATCCTAGGAGAGTAATCATCTGCCACCAGCTTGTTTCTAACATGTCACACTTCAGTTAGTTCCTCAGCTAAACTTTCCTAGGTACGTAGATATTTTTAATGTACAATAGAAATAATATTTCTCTACCTACCTAATTGTAACAGGGAACGAGTGGATCATGAACGTGCTTTCAATAGAATACAGTGAACTTTCAGTTTGTGATTCAATACATTTGTTCTTTTCATTATGTTTATCATTATTATTAATTTTGCTTTGGTTCTGATACCTAATACAGCGTGCCCATGAACATTGTTATGGGTTGAGTGCTTCATTACCTTCAAAAATTCATACACTGGAACTCTGTTCATACCCTCCCATATAAGGATGTTCATACCCTCCCATATAAAGATGTTAGGCAGTGCAGCCCCCATGTCTGGGACTTAAAAGAAACTTTTCTTGGCCAGGTGTGTTAGTACAAGAAGATGGTGTTCTGGAAACCAGCAAAGGGTCCTCACCAAACCCCCAGTTTTCCGGTTCCCTGATCTTGGACTTCTCAGTCTCTAAAATCACAACCCAGAGAACTTAGACAATAATGAGGACACTAAGAGAGACTTACATAGATCTAATCTACATGGGAAGTAGAAAAAGACAAGATCTCCTAAGTAAATTGGGAGCATGGAGACCTTGGAGGAGGGTTGAAGGTGGGGGAGGCAGGGAAGGGAACAGAGAAAAATGTAGAACTAATAAAAATCAATCAATAAAAAAAAATGTGAGAAATACATGTGCGACCCTGTGTACCTGTGTACAGACGCCAGTCAGATACCCTGGAACTGGAGTTGCAGACAACTACGAACCGCCCAAAATGGATTCTGTATTTTGGATCTTCCGAAAGAGCAGAGAGAGCTCTTAACCACCGAAGCCTCTCTCCTGCCCAAACACCTCCTCTTTTCCATGCTAAATAAAGATGTGAGTGAATTTTCAAGCAGATAACGAATTTTCAAGTCAAATTCTCCAAATTTGACTTGGTGTCTGTGATGGTTAACTTTGGTTGCCGACCTGGCTAGAATCCCTTAGGAGAGGAACCTTCAACCATGTCTCTGTAACACCTGCACTCAGGTGCCCGTAGCTTACTCCGAAAGCATATGCATTATTAAAAATAGGTCTTTTAAGAAAAGAACCCACCCCACCCCACCAACACCACTGAAGTGAAATAAGCCAAGCATAAATGGCAAATCTACCACTCAACTTCTATGAGACACATAAATTGGGAAGTTTATTAATTTATTTAGATGAAAAGTAGAACAGTGAGGGGTTGGGAGGAAGGGGAACTTGGGCATGTGTATGTTTCTTAACCTAAAGCTCGTCTATCTCGCGGGGGCCTTCTGCTGTCGCCGATCATTAGCATAAAATAACCACTCACTCGATCTTATTGGGCTTACCTCCAGCTATGCCAGCACCACAATGATCCTGAGGTTAGAACAACTAACGAGGTAAGTAGATTATGTGTTTATAACAATCATCTCTAGAAAAATTTATTTCTGGATATTGGTTATTTTGTGTCCAGTATCCAGAAATTAGAATATGGGGGAAGAGATGGCTTGATGTAAAAAGAAAATCAGTAATGAAGGTGTTTAGATTGAATTTGTAGCCTGTCACATACTGTGACCTTGAATAAATTACTTAACCTCCTGGTGGCTTAATTTATACATCTAAAGAAGCGTAAATTACCACCTGCAGTATTTGCAGAGAGGTTGAGGATTACTTTACATAGTAATTAGTAGGACTCTATTATTTTGGTGAAAATCTAGCTCTGCTGGTAATCTACGCAGATTTAATTTATGGAAAATCTGAATGCTGGAATTGCTACTGATTTTCTTGAAAAGGACTATCCAACTATAAAATTGGCAAGCGTTTCCCTTGGGCAAGATAATTGAGTTCACTCTGCTATGAACTCATCAGCTATGAAATCAACTGACAGGAAGCGAGAGTTCAAGTCCACAGGAATAGTCCCGCACCAGTCAGAAACTTTGACACACACCCCTTCTGAACTCTAATGCTCATTGTGCCTGTAAACACAGCTCAACCCACTGCCCTATAGCACACAGACAGGCCACCGAGGAATCTGGGCCACGGCTGGGTGGGGGAGAGGGGGATTGCACTTTTTAACAACTTTACTACAAAAGAAGAAGGAGAAGAGGAAGCAACACAAAATCCTAATTTCGCGAATTGTCTCGGTTAATCAAATCACTTTTTTCCTCATTGTTAGGATGCAAACCTCAAGAGCGTGAAAGTTTTTATCTATTTATCCTCTTCACTACCTGTGCTAGATAGTACTGTGTCAACTTGACACAAACTAAGGTCTTCTGAGAAGAAGGAAACTCAATTAAGAAAATGTCTCTGAGCTGGTGATTGAGGTGGGAGGCCCAGCCCATGGTCAGTGGGGCCATGCCTGGGCTGGTGGTCCTGGGTACTATAAGGAAGCAGGCTGAGCAAGTCATGAGAAGGAAACCAGGAAACAGCACCCTCCATGACCTCTGCATCAGTTCCTGCCTCCAGGTCTCTGCTCGGTTTGAGCTCCAGCCTTGACTTGCCTCAGTGATGGACTCTCGTCACTTGGAAGCATCACCTTTCCTCCCCACGTTGCCTTGGCCATGGTGTTTCATCACTGCAACTGAAACCAGAACCAAGCCACTACCTTTGTCCCATGTCCGAGAACAATGCTTGAACATACTAAAAATAAACATTTGTTGAATTATTACGTCACTCTCAGTCATGAGTATAGGACCGTCTTTCTACGAGTCTCAAAGGAACCACTGTGAAGCACGGTTAATAAAACTCAGAAACAGAAATTGGGGTTCAACCTGAAGACCAGAAAAGCAAGGCAGCCAAGCACTGGCTCTTACCTGGACCTCAGTTTGAAATAGCGATCCTGCCTCCAGGAATCTCAGAATGAGACTGAGAGCTGTCTCCTCCCGTCTTATATTTCTCTCTAGTGCTGGGATTAAAGGTGTGCACCACTGGGATTAAAGGCATGCACTGCCCAGTTTCTATGGCAACTAGTGTGGCTACTGGGATTAAAGATGTGTGTCACCACTGCCTGGTCTGTAAGGCTGACCAGTGGGGCTGTTTTACTCTCTGATCTTCAGTCAAGCTTTATTTATTAAAATACAAATGAAATGCCACTACACCACTGAATTTCCCAGACAACAATTATGAAAAAAGCATTCTTCAGGGTTTATCAGATTATATAATATAAACATGGTGAAGCATGTGTTGAGAATATTTAGGAGCAATGTCAAGACAACTCAGAAGTCTGCCGCTCATCCTTGCATTCATTAGTGGTCAACCTTTTATCCAAAGCCTATGCTGGCCTAATTACTTTTAAAAATGTCCTTTTGGTCTCAAGAAGTCTTGCTTTAGACAATAGAATATAGTCTTATTCCCGCTTACCTCCCCTACATACCAGGAAATTTAAAACATGGGTTCAATTTGCAAGTAAATTCTTCCTTCTAAGCAAAGCTTAATGCAAATCTTGAAATAATGTGTAAGCATGGATCCATGAGAAATAGCAACCTGGAGGTACTAGGAAGAGAAGGAGATTAAGTAGATGTTAGCCAGTTGCCCCAGGTGTCATGGGCACACGTGGTAGGCTGAAGCAGGAGGATGATCTCTAGAGGTCAGGCTGGGCTGCTATGCTACATAGTGCTAACCCATCCTAGAATGGAAGGAGGAGGAGGAGCAGGAGAAGGGAGAGAAGAAGGAGGAGGGGTAGAGTGGAATGATGGGAGGTGAAAAGGAGGCAGGGAGGAAGGGGAAGAAAAGGTAAAAAGTAAGAAAATATTAACCAACTCCAAGTAGAGTCTCTGAATCACTCTGAGTACCCACAGGGGAAGATGTTTAAATTTGCCCACTGAAGACAACAGGCTTGGTTGACCTAAACTGGAAAAACAAACAAGCATTCACTTTAGGAGTCTGCCTAGTGCTGGTCTCTAATTCTTCGACTTATCCATTGCATTTTATCCTTCCTTTCTGATTTGTGTACGTGGATAGGGTCCAAGAAATTATTGCTGCACATTGAATTAATTTTCTAGCTATTAAATGATTTCAGAAATCATTTATATGCTGTTATTAAGCAACATATTTGGGGTGTTAAACCCAAACTATGTACGTATTTCTAAAAGATTTCAGAAATCCTAAATAACAACAACAAAAAAAAAAATCGAGAGTGTGTCCCGTCTTCATCCAGTTGGGAGCACAGGAGATTCTGCACACAGAAGCCTGGGGTCCTTAGGCCATGTTCCTGTTCGCATTCTCCACAACCACCACAACGCAGCAACAAAGAGCAGTAGGTGAGCTTATGGCTTATGAGGGGTGTGATGGTTTGAATTGTGATTCCCTCCTATTCCTTTAAAGTATGTTTCTGGACTAGCAAGATGTTCACCCAGTGCCAAGCCTGATGGCTCAATTTCGATCTCCAAGACCCTTCACAGTGGAGAAAAGAACTGAGTCTTGGCAAGTTGCCCTCTGACCTCCACATCTGTATCATGGGAACAGATGTGTTCGCACACTGTCTTAGAGCTCTGTTGCTGTGACAAACACCATAGCTGAAAGCAACGTGCAGAGGAAATGCTCATTCCACCGTCACCCTTCCAGGTCACCATCCATCACTGAGGGAAGGCAGAGCAAGAACCAATGCAGAAGCCATGGAGGAGTGCTGCTTACCGGCTTGCCATGGCTTGTTCCGCCTGCTTCTTTAGAGAACCAGGGACTGTAGTCCTGGTCGACCTCAAACTCACAGCGATCCACCTGTGATCCCAGCCTCTGCCTCCCGAGTGCTGGAATTAAAGGTGTGTGCCACCACCACCCAGCTAGTGGGATGGATGCTCGCACCCTCCACCAGATGGATCTCTGTGAGTTCAAGGCCAACCTGGGCTACACAAGATCAATGCAGAAACAAATTCAGGTGGTAGCAGCCTACACTTTTAATCCCAGCACTAGAGGGAATATAAAATGAGAGGGGAGAGAGGCTTACTCTGGTCTGTTTGCGGACGCCATAAACTTCCAATAGTTCCTCTGTGTCCAGAGGTGTTTCTGTCCAAAGTATGGTAGCTTCCTGACAGCATAACAGTGAAACGGGGTGGATGGTAAACATGACATACATTTGATATCATATTTGTAATACACATATGCATTTGATGTCATATGTGTGATATACATACACATTTGATATCATGTGTAATATACATATACAGTTGGTATCATGTGTAATACACATATGCATTTGATATCATATGTGTAATACACACATGCATTTGATATCATATGTGTACTATACATACACATTTGAATATTTCTCTAAAGTTTTGTGTGGTGGAACAGGCCCCCACGTTCCAAGTCTTTTAAAATACATACATACATACATACATACATACATACATACATACATACATAAAACACCTGCTACTTACCATGAACCTGTGCGGTTTTTTAAAGTATTAAACGAAAAGAATTTTTAATTCTGTAGTAACACTCTGTCTCCCTACAAATTAACCAGAGTCCAGTAACTGTTCAGTGAATATAAAAACAAAACTATTTTATCTATTACGCCCTAGATTTTACACGCATTCTTTGTTTCACGCCCACAAGCACAGTCACGCCACACACTCAGCTTTTTATCTTGCTGAAAGATATATCTTTAACATCTTTTTCAATTTGCAGATGGTAATCTCCCTCATTCTTTCTTAATTACAAAATATGCAGCTGACTGTCCAAGCGAGGAAGCCATCCTGAAATTGGCAGGCATTTGGGTGGTTCCGACACCTGCCAACACTGCCGCGATGTGTGTATGTTCATGCATAAAGGACAAGCTATTAAGTCGCTGGGTCAAAGTGTGCACGGACCTGCCACCTGGGCAGACTGCCCCCTTGATGCATCTGCCAGGTTTCGCTCCCACATGCTGGAGATAAGGGCTGCAGTCGCAAGGCTGCTTCTGTTAACACTTCTTTCTACCCGTGGTCGGGAAAGCAGCTCATCACAAAAGCAAGTGAGAACCTGTGGCTTTAAAAATTCCTCCCCTGGGAGACTTAAACATTTACCTCCTCCTCGTAATGTCCTAAGGGCACAGACAAACCGAGTACAATTCCACCAAGTTCACCCTAGGGAACCAATGAGTTTATTCCAACAAATTTAATTCCAAGCATGGGTGGCCCCCAGAACAGCCATACTGGACAGTCTTCACCCCACATACGCGATGGCTTCCCCATGGATGCATACGTGGGGCTCCTATCAGTTGACCTTCCCCAACACTGCAGTACCTCTGGAAGTACCCCCTTAACCCCTGACCACATGCAATCAGGACAAAACTACAAAGCCTGAAGTAGTGCCTCAAGTCTAAGATGGGATTCAGTGAACCTTCTCACACCCTCCTTCTCTGAGGGATATCAAAAGTCAACAAGCCTGCTCTTTCTTTTCGATGTTTTTTTTGAAATTATGATATGATTACACCATTCCCCCTTTCCCTTTCCTTCCCTCCCCGCCTTTCCCATATCTTCCTCTTTGCTCCCTCACAAATTCAAGGCCTCTTTCATTGTTATTGTTATGCGCACACACACAAACGGGCACACACGTGCACACGCGTGCGCGCGCGCACACACACACACAAACAGGGATATATATGCATAAATATACAACCGCAACTTTCTCAGATTACTTGTATGTACACGGTTTCAGGGCTGACCAGTTGGTATTGGGTAACCAATTAGGAGACTCAACCCCGAGGAACACTCTTTCCCCTAGCCATTAGTTCCCTGTAGCTCTTTGACTAGGTGAGTGGCCCAAGGAGTTTTCTGCCTTCCACATCAGCATGGCTGTCAGGGTCGTGTTTGTTCAGGTCTTCCTTAAGCATCCCTATTGCTTTGTTTTATTTTGAGACGGGTGTCACTGTGAAGCTCTGGATGACCTTGAACTCACAGAGATCCACCTAGATCTGCTTCCTGAGTGCTAGGGCTAAAGGCGTGTGCTACCACACCTGGCCACAGCCATATCATTAAAGTATCATGGGTGGAGTGCCCCTATTGTTTCTAGGAGACAGTCTCACCGCAGATTTCCTTCTCATCTGGTCGCCGAAATCTTTCTGCCTCTCTTTCTTGATGTTTCCAGGAATTGTGTTGTAAATGTACTCACTAGGGCTGAGCACCCAAGGGTCAGTTGCTCTCTACATTTTGACCAGCTATGGTTTTCTGTCAATGGTCTCTGTTGTAAAGAGAAAGCTTCTTCAGTGAGGGGTGGGTGCTGTACTCATCTGCAGTATAAGGGTTAGTATTTAGAATACTTAGGAATGATGCTCATTCAGTGACGTAATGATGTGGGATTCTCCTCTAAGATCTCCTCACTATCCCTGAAGTTGGAAGTTTCCACTCCAAAGCATGACCCCTGTCCTCCACTGAGAAGGGGACATCCACTTGGAGAGTTGTTGGTTACCACTAAATCTGAGTGCCACCAATGTTCCCTGAACGGCATCTTTCCACACTGGCCATTGTTGTGGATCAAAGGTGTCAAGTCTAGGACGATTGGTAGCCTCCCTCCCTTGGAAGTTTTCACAGACTCTGCTGATCGAATGATGATGGCAGCTACTTACTCAAAGAACTCAAGAAACTGGTCATCAAAAGAATACATAATCCAATAAAAAAGAAATGGAGTACAGACCTAAACAGAGAACTCTCAGCAGGTGAATCCAAAATGACTGAAAGACACTTAAGGAAATGTTCAACATCCTTAGTCATCAGAGAAATGCAAATCAAACAACTCTGAGATTCTATCGTATACCTGTAAGAATGCCAAGATCAAAAACACTGATGACAGCTTCTGCTGGAGAGGATGTGGGGTAAAGGGAACACTCCTCCATTGTTGATGGTAGTGCAAACTTGTAAAACCACTTTGGAAATCAGTATGGCAATTTCTCAGAAAATTAGGAAACAACCTTCCTCAAGATCCAATAATACCACTTTTGGGTACATACCCAAAGAATGCTCAATCGTGCCACAAGGACATGTGCT
This sequence comes from Chionomys nivalis, assembly GCF_950005125.1. Taxonomy (NCBI): domain Eukaryota; kingdom Metazoa; phylum Chordata; class Mammalia; order Rodentia; family Cricetidae; genus Chionomys; species Chionomys nivalis. Next base: position 5,101,509 of record NC_080111.1, on the reverse strand, counting down.
CAGCTATGTTCATAGCAGCATTATTTGTCATCGCCAGAAACTGGAAACAACCTAAATGCCCTTCAACCAAGGAATGGATAAGGAAATGTGGTACATTTACATAATGGAATACTACACAGCAGAAAAAATAATGACATCTTGAATTTTTCAGGCAAATGGATGGAGTTAGAAAACATCATTTTGAGTGAGGTAACCCAAACCCAGAAAGACAATTATCACATGTGCTCACTCATAAATGGTTTTTAAACATAAAGCAAAGAAAAGCAGCCCAAAAATCACATTCCCGGAGAACCTGGACAACAATAAGGACCCTAAGAGAGATGCACATAGATCTACATGGGCAGTAGAAAAACAAGATCTCCTGAGTAAATTGGGATCATGGGGACCTTGGGTTGAAGGGGAGGGGTAGGCAGGGAGGGAAGCAAAAAAAAAAAAAAAGAACTATGGTCCACAACATTCATCAAATATCTGTAGAATTCTCCACTTAGCCTCGTGCCAGGACATTCCTTGAGTCCTAATGACAACCCCTAGAGGCACTTGCCCTGCTTCAAGAGTTAGTTTATTATAGACGTATATATTTAGCATGTTTGTCAAAGGATATCTATGATATGCACATTTCCTGATAAGAGGAAAATTTTGCATCTTTCCTGTATTTTGTCCTTGGGACATCTATAGTCCCTGCATTTGGATGCTAACATTAATCAATACTTGTTTTCCTTACGTAAGGCTTTTGCTCCAAGATATCAAAACACATTATGAACATTACCTCATTAATCACGAAGCATCCCTTCAAGGAAGGCATTTTCAACTGTGTTTCAAAGGAATAGAGTCTAGGCCAGAGAGCTAAGTCTCCTCCTTCAGGGTTTGCATGGATTAATGGGTTTTTATGTGCTGACTTTCTGAGTTCAGTAAAGTTCATGACACAGGCTCTCTGGGTTGTCTTCACTAAGAGAAGGCTTGGTACTTTTTAACAAAACGCAACAAGCAAAATGGGGCGGAGGTCCCATTTGGATGAGAGGAGAGAGGTGGTAATCTCTTCGTCTCAAGGGATTTACCTTTCCGCATTAAACAGTTACAAAAGGAATAGAAGTTAGGGCATAGGAAGAGAGAAAGCCACACTGTCGATTAAAGTTTATTCCTCTTAAGATGCCGGGAATTTTCATAGGGGTGGTTTAAATGAGACGATGACTAACCTATGGAACTTTATGAGTGACACTCAAGGTTTACTCACCCGGCCGTGAGGGCAGTAAGCTAAAAGTTATGCTCGAATTGATAGAGAGTCGTGTGAACATGGAAGCCAGTCTGATGGATCCCCCAGGTTCCACTGCCGAGGCCTGTCTGATAAGCAGGGGCCAGGGCCGGAAATGTCTGACGTCACCACATGGCAGAGCCACGTGGCACCAGCACTGTGGGTCGCAGGACTGGGTGCCTGGCATTCTGGCCCAGTATAAAGAAGGTTATCTACAGAACGGCTCAGACAGGCAAAGAGAGACCCAAGAACAGCTCTGCGGCATTTTCTTCAGGCTTGAAGTGAGGCCGGCTACAGACTCACAGTGGATCCCACCCACGTCTCATTCTCGTCTCCTCTCGTGTGAACCCACCAAGGGTGGGAACGTATCTCACACTGAGATGCGATTCCGGGATCTTCCTCCTGACGTTCTGGGGCCTTAATAGCAAACAGCTACCGTGACTTCCTCTCGTTACAGTTTGGGGCAGAGTACTGTGGCTTCAGAGAGAGCAGGGAGTATGGGAAACAGAAAGACATTCCATAACTAAAACCCCTTCTCTTGCTTTGTCCCTCAGTCAAGAGTGACTTTTGAAGTAGCAGAGATCAAACAACAGCACACATACTTTTCCAGAAAGAATTACTATTTTCTTTTTCATTTCAAATACTAGAATAGAAGAAATTTTAAGAAATAATAACAATGTGGAAAATGCTGTAGGCTTTAGTCAGGAGAACTAATTTGCTTTCCGTAGCAACGAAATTAGATGTGCCTGTCTTCCATGCTAAAAGAGTGGAGCTTGGTAGCACACATAATGTCCACGTTAATTCCAGTGTGTCCAAGGGTTTCTCCTCGTTCTTCCCGTTTCAAGCTGTGCAAAATTATGAACGCTCAAGTACGTGTATCAGAAAACAACACTGCACCGTGCTTAGCACGAAAGCTTGTTACGGTGACACGCGATCAGTATCTCTGGCATTGGAGGGACACCGTCAAGGTAACGGCACCAATGTGAAGTACGCACGCGCACACTTGGATGCCTTCAGACAAGACCAGACTTTGGGCGTTCTGCTTCCTGTAGGCTTGCCATTACAAAATGAGGCAAGTTGCCAGCGCTGTGCACCCCTTGTCCCGCTACGGGGTGTCTCCTGGCGATTTCACAAAGGCTCTGCTGTGCTCATGAGAAAATAAAAGTACGCAAAGCCTGCTCCACCACTCCAGCCCCAGCTTATCCACCCTGATGGGATATTTTCAGTAATTTGCTGTCAGACTCTAAACTGCTGCTCTCCCCACCCCTGGGGTAGCTTGTTGTTAATTACAACAAACTTATCCTGTTAAATCTTTTAGGTCCCTTACAGTTTTCCTGGACCCCAGAGATATTTGTACCAATCTAAATCTGAAGGTTTGCTTCCAAAATTTAATTTAATTCATTTGGACACTTTATAAGCCACTGATTAGTGCTAAAAGTACAGGGGACCTTGTTAATTACACTTTTCATTTCGGTGGTTTGGGAGACTATCAAGGCAGAGCCTTTGAACTCCCTAAAAATGGAAGCCTTGCCACAGAATCATAGAATGGAATCATTTTAGATCCAGGAGACATGGCCACGTCATCCGTGATGGGTCTCTTGCGCTATGAGATGAAAACTTTCCATATGATGGTTTTCTAAATATGTCATTCTCTTTGGAGAAAGTAATTGGAGCATATGCTCCAAACTTGAAAAGGCGCACAACACCGAACCATGAGCAATAAATCTTTGCTTCCTGCCATCCTGGAGAAAACCACCACTACAGGTTCCGATGATTTTTCCAGAGCTGTGCAATTCGTACGCTGACATCCTTTCCGTCGGAGCTTGAACCTGGCAATGCCCAAGAAGACATAAATTAATCACGTTTTCTAATTATCATAAAGTAATAGTGAGTTTTATTAAAAACAGGATCTCAAGTTGCCCCGCTCACTGTATAATAGAAACAGAACTTGAACTCCTCACCCTCTTGCCTCTCCCTTTCCGGTGGTGGGACCGTAAATGTTTGTCAGCACTCCTGAGTCTGCGGTGCTAGGGCTGGAATCCAGGTCTGTCGCCTGTTGGACAAGCAAACACTCCCTAGCGGGTTACAGCCTTAGTCCCACAGGATCATCTGACTTCAGTCACTTACCTGGGCAAGTTCATTAAGGCAGTCCTAACATTCTCCATTTATCTGATGGAACTACAGCGGCCTGCCAGGTAGGAGCATCAGGCTTAGGTAAGGTGACACACCAAAGATCCAGGCCTGGGCCATGTATTGTAAGGACTTTCAAATTCAAATGTCTCATGGAGGTAGCCCTTGTGGTGGTTTGGATGGAAAACTGCTCCCGTTAGTTCACACATTTGAAGACCCACTCCGCAGATGATGGCGCTATCCGGGAAGGGTTGGTGGTGCGGCTTCTCTGAAGGAAGTATGTCCCTGGGGAAGGGCTTGGAGATTTTGTAGCCTTACCCCACCTCGAGGTTGTTCTCTCTGCTTCATGTCTACAGTTGAAGATGTGTTCTCTCAGCTCCCCAAGCCAGCTGTCTGATGCCACACCTGCCTGGCCTTTACGGAACCTCTCTCTGCAACCGTAAGTCCAAAGGAACTCGCTTCTTCCTTGGTCATGGTATTTTATCACATCATGGAAAAGTTAATAACGCATAAATGCGGGTGTCCGAAAAATCTATATGATAAATATGTGCCACGTTGTCTGTTTACTCCATCCAAACTTTGATTAAGTTTATTGGTTTCTTCTTTATTTGGCTTATTACACATCATTGATACTTCTCTTTTAATGTTCTTAAAGACTACTACACACAGCCTGAAAGGCTGATGGCTCCCTAAAATATGCTACTTTCAAAGATTTTCTACAGATAATATTGTGGTGGGATGAATGTTCAGTGCCCCCCATGGTCTTGGGCATTAGAATACTTGATCCTGTGGGACCCTGAAGTCCAATCAACCAAGAGACCACTCTCACACAGCAGTTGATGTAAAAGCAAGAGGATTTAATACTGTTGTGACAGGGTCTTTCAGCATTCGATAAGTCAAAAGACCCCGAATGACTGTTACAAGCTATTTTTAAAGCAAAAAGCCATAGAAACGAGGGTGGAAACTCGGGGGTTGTTCTTCAACTATTGGGATTGGCTGATTCAAAGGGCTATTAACAATGATTGGTCTGAGCCCGGGCTGGAGAGTGGGTGCCAGATCAGGTGAGGTAAGAGGAAACATTTGAGGGTTACTTTGACCCCTTCCCAAGGACTGAGTCAGAACATCTGTGGGTTATCTTGCCCAATTCCAGGAATGGAGCTCTATTTGGAGAACACTCACAAGGACTCGGGGATGGAGAGTCCCCAAATTCTAATACGTGCAGGTGCAGTTGTTAGGTTCGGGGCGGGGGAGCACTAAGGCTGAGAAGCCTCAGATGGCCTCAGAGTTCTACAGTCCCTAGTTAGTGGCACTGTTTTTGTAGGTTTAGGGGGTGTGGCCTTGCTAGAGGAAGTACATCTCTCGAGGTGGGCTTTGGGAGTTTAAAGACAGGCAGCATTTCTGTTTTCTCTCCCCTTAGCTTCCTGCCAGCAGCTCAAGCTATGATCTCTCATTTTCCTGCTCATATTTCCCTACCTTATGGTCTCTCATCCATCTGAAACTGAAGGTCAAACAAACTCATTCTTCTAGAAGTTTCCCTGGTTGTGGTGTGTTAGCATACCGTCGAGAAAGTAAGAAAAAAGGGAAGCTTTGCTGATACACGTGATACATGACAGGCACCACGATGGGGGCGGTGCTAAGAACAGACTGACTTTGGGTTGATTAATTCCTAGTGATATTTTTGGGGCTCTGGAGAAAGCCAGGAAATCTGTAACACATTTCCATCGAAGGTTTCAGTTACAAGTGAAAGAAAATCTAACCAAATAGTTTAAATGATTAATTGCCAGGCCCACAAGTCTAGGGATCTTAAGACAACCTAAGACTCTAGAGTATCGCTGCTTCTTTTTTTTTTTTTTTTTTTTTTTTTGGTTTTTCGAGACAGGGTTTCTCTGTGGCTTTGGAGCCTGTCCTGGAACTAGCTCTTGTAGACCAGGCTGGTCTCGAACTCACAGAGATCCGCCTGCCTCTGCCTCCCAAGTGCTGGGATTAAAGGCCTGCGCCACCACCCGCCCGGCCTTGCTGCTTCTTTATTTCCATTGCTACATGCTGCTACTTCCGTCCTGGACCTTTGCCCCTAACAACAGTGAGAAGCAACCCCAGCCCCAGACTTCCTAAGTCATAGCTCACAAAGCGGTGAAGACCTTGAAATGAATTCTATGGATGAGAGAGGAATTTTCTCTCTCAAACACTTGAGTGATTGTCTCTTTAACTTCACTGTTCCTAATCAACTCGGATGTGTAACCCTGGGTCAGAGGGAAATACAATGTTGCTCTCTAAGGCATGATTATTAAAGTTGTCCACTGGAGGTGACGTTTCAACCTGGCCTCACTGGAAAACAGAATATTTAATGAAGAGTAGGAATGTTTATGGCAAGGAAGGATTCTCAGGCTTCTACTAGAGCCCTGACTTCTACTTCTTTTGGCTTATGGTTTCCACGCCAGGCTCATGGGCTAGCTCTATGTGCAAGGTGTCGGATACACACATGGCCAAGACTTGACATGGACAACTCTCATCGCTGTGAACTTTAAACTCAGTTCCTCCAATTTCCAGCACCAATTGTTTTGATGGCTGGTAAGATGTTCCCAACAGAGTTCTGTGACTGGCTTGATCTGGCCTGGAGACAGATTCCTGGAGCTGGACTTTAAAGGCAATAAGCAGGCATGGGACAAAGACAAACCCATTGGATACTAAGTATGTCTCCTCAGAAGAGAAACAGCTCCTCTTAGGAGCTGTGGGCAGAAAGGCGTGTTGCTTTAACACAGTTCCAGTGGCGAAAATGATAGGGGAAAAAAATCTAAGCCAATTTAAAGCTTAAGAAACAAAATGTCACCGTGATTAAAAATTAGACCCTGTGGCGACTCAGATTTGGGCTTTAATCACCATATTGACTTCTAATCTCTGACATTCATTTCACAGACCACCAAAACACTTCTTTTGGGAGAGATATTATAGAAGAAAATTAAGTTCTAATCAAATGTAGATCCTAAAAAGATATTAATCAAGCTTCATATATCCCAGATGGTAAAGCGTCAAAGCAAAGATTACCACTTCCTCAAAATCGTTCCAAACACTGGAAGGGAGCCTTAGGCCAAAGGACTGTGGATTTCAGGCCATCCTTAGCCACCTGCCAACTCTGAACTTCATGAGACACATGTGTCCAAAAAGCAAAAACCGAAAGGAGTAACACAACACCACCGGAGACTTTCACTTCACGCAATCCATTTTCCTCTCCTGATTTCCAGCAGGATGTAGAGAGCCCCTCTGCCGTCTAGCCCATCAGAGCTATTCACTGGAGAGAGGTTTTGAGCTCTCCACACCTGCTTTTCCACTGGGTAAAGAAGCGCTGTGTGGTTTTTGCAGAAGCCCAACTACATCCCTACAGAAGCTAAAGAGGCAAATCTGTCCCTTCCCTCTCTTCTGATGTGCCCGGGATCTTGGACCTGAGTAGCCACTGGACTGGGCACTATTTAAATGTGAAGTAACTCAGAAAAGGCTCCATCAGTCCCTAGAAACCTGGAAGAGAGGGTACCAAAACTTTTTTCCCTGAGTCATAGATATCATACTGACCCTTTTCTGATGGTCTCTATACTTAAAAGCTCAAGACTCCTACATATTCTTTTGAGATAAAGTACTTTTAAAATAAAGTTAAAACAACAACAAAGAAATACAGAGGGCCAGGAATGTGGCTCTACAGTAGCTTGCAAAAGGTGCTGCCAGAAAACAAAGAAGTTCCAGGGATGGTTAAAAGTCTGACACAATTGATGCTTAAAAGAAAGAAAATGTTAAAGGCATTGGGGAAGAATCTGCAGTTAATACATCAGCTCAGTAAGGCCTTCCCGTTGCTCCACGGCTTTGATTTGTGGGAATGTTGGGTGTGTCATTTCCACACGCCTTGCACCTATCCCAGCACGCAGATGACCATCGAAGGGGAACAAGCACAAGGACTCGAAGCTGGAGACTGTGATAAGCGTTTCTCTGCACTTCAGGCAAAGGCTTCAGCTTGCTGTTTTTCTCAGACAGCTGAAATATTCCCACTGAGCTTAAACCCAGAGATCTGAAGGCACGAAAGTGTCTCATTTTCTTAAATGTACCTAGAGCAAAAAACTGAGCCATTGTGAACAGTTAACAAAAAGACTCTATGGGGCTGTAGAAACCTTACAAAGTAGACAGATTGTTGGTCTTTCTCTAAAAATAAAAAACCACCTGCCCTGTCTGTTTATCAAACAGATGAGAAATGGTGGGGAAATCTTTCCCTCAGGGAATATTCCTGCAGCCAACCACAGAGACGGCTATGGCACTTTGAAGAGGCTTTGGGACAAGAAACCAGGTCTTCTCCAAACAAAGCAAAGATGGTTTCCTCCGGTCCCTATTTTAATTTACTCTTTGAACTCCCAACAGTTTGTTTATTGTTATTGTTAGTATTTTCAGTTTGGCATGGATTCTTTCAAAGGTTATCTTGGTTCCCCTTTTTGAAGTCTTTTTCTTTTGAAAAAAAAAAGGAAGAAAAAGAAAAAGTTTTGTTGACTCTGGTTTCTCATGTGCCCCACCTCTCCACCACTGCCCCTGGGGGATGTGGCCTGGAGAGCATCCTTAGTCTGACCCCAGCTGCGGACTGGATGGGAGGGCACTGAAGCTGGGACGTGGAGATCTGAGGTAGGTGCAGCAAACACCTTATCTCAACAGAAGCATGACTAGATGCGCGCCCGGAATGGAGTTTCACATGCTGAGCATCCTCGGCTCTTCTCTGTTGAGACAACACGATTCGGTTCTATTGGTACATCTCCTGTCTATCAACGCAGCTCATCTCTTTCAATTGTACAGTCTTTATCTGCGGTATTCATCTCTATTAATGGGATTCATCATTGTCAGTATAGCTCATCTCATCTCTATCAACATAAGTCAAGCCTATCAATACTAATTATCTCTATCAGTACTGAACATCTGCAATACTCTAACACATCCCTGTGCATAAAACTCATTTCTGTTAATATAGCTGACCATTACCGATATAACCCCTTCTGCCCATCAACTTGTCTCTCGCAATCTTAACTCTCTCAGGAAGATTTTTCTGTCTTATGCACACGACTCGGGGGACGCGTCCGTGCTCACCCAGTGACTTCTATGTGAATAGTTGGTCATAAGTTGGTCACTCATCACTAGAGGGCATTGTGCCGTGTTCCTTGACAACGTAGCTAAGTTGGCAGGGTGACAGCTTGCTGTATCTTTCAGCATTTTTTTTTCCTTTGGTAGAATCGTGAGACTCCAGATCTGACGCTGGACCTTAAAACATAGCGCAGTGGTGGGGTGTGTGCCCTCAGGTCAGTCTCTGGCAGAAGAAAATATTAATAAATGAGTCTGGATATTTGTTCCTTAGGAATTTTAGAGGCTTCACTCCATGAAATGTACTGCTTCTTTGAGATTACTTTTTCTCCTCAATGTATTTTCCTCGGCCGTAAATGCCATATATATTAATCCTAAAACAATTAATGGATTCTTTATTTAAGTTTGATTTTCCAAGTCCTGTATATAAATATTTACTTAGAGACCTTACAGATTGTGTGTGTGTGTGTGTGTGCATGCGTGCATGCACATAATCACTATATGTGTGACCTGTGTGTGTGTGCCAGGGATGGAGTTCGGAATCAGGTGATGCTGGGAATTGTAAACACATTATATCAATGCTTCTGGCACTAGGAAATAAGATAAAGCTCAGTACATGTAGGTTGTCTATCTGATAAGCAGGTATATATACATATACACATATGAAGGTATAAACATATATAAACATGGTTAAGCCATATGCATGCAATAACATTAAAATGATCAGCTAATGTTTCCATAAACATGAAATTCGTTAAGGAGTATAGCAGCTATAAATAAAACTGGTTTAAATGTATGTTAGTGAAAAGTCTTATTTTCTTGCAGATATGACAGCAGTTTGATCGTTTTAATCTGTTGTATTCCAGTAGACCCAATAATGCTGAATAATGTATTCTAACATCTAAATTATCAATAGGGCATAGCCATTTAAAATTAGAATAAAACTTAGGACCTTAAAATCTGTAGATAATAACTGATCAAAATGTACTATTTGGGGTCAGATGGTGGTGGCGCACGCCCTTAATCCCAGTACTCGGGAGGCAGAGGCAGGCCGATCTCTATGAGTTCAAGACCCGTCTGGTCTACAAGAGTTAGTTCCAGGACAGGCTCCAAAGAAACCCTGTCTCAAAAAAGCAAAGGGGAAAAAAGTACTATCTGGAAGGAGGCTAACAAGATTAATGACAGGTATATATTAATGAGAACTGATAGATAAAGATGAATGTCTGGATTGTGAATAGCTTCTCATGGCATTCCATACTGAATCGTTACCTAAAGATTATAATATTAGGTCTAAGCATATAGTTGAACAGTAGAGTGGCTGTTTATCATTTGTAGAGACTTGTTTTCAATCCTCGGTACTAAATTAAATTAAATTAAAATTTTTAAGCAATGATATTGATCTTCTATTTTCATGTAACATCTGAAAAGATGTTTCTGTTTCAATTTGCCGTTTAATTTTTGGTGTGTTCACTTATCCACTCAACAAGCATTGATTGACTCTCTTAGAATTCAGTACTAGAATCTCAAAGACAAATAGCATACTAAATTTGCCACCGCGAAAACTGTTAATCTATTATTTCTTTTTCAACATTCATGAAGAGCATTTGAGAACCACAGAGAGGAAGGGAGGAAGGGCAAAGAAAGGAGACAGGAAAGGGTTCAGGGGATTACCTCTGGCAGAGTTCAGGCTATCATTCTGGACCTCCATCATGGCACCTCAAATGATATTGCATGAAAGGATCATAAAGAAGACCCATAGCCAGGCGGTGGTGGTGCATGCCTTTAATCCCAGCACTCAGGAGGAAGAGGCAGAGGCAGAAGCAGGCAGATCTCTGTGAGTTCGAGGCCAGCCTGGTCTATAAGAGCTAGCTCCAGAACAGGCCCCAAAGCTACAGAGAAACTCTGTCTTAAGAAACCAAAAAATAAAAAAAAGAAGACGCATAAGGGTTCCCCAGCACAAGCCCTGGATTGGAACTAGGAGGATGAGGAGCCACAGGGGTTGCATTGCCTCTGACTCTGCTATCTGGGGACTTTGCCATCTGCTGTATTACTGCTTTAAGCTGTGTTTGTAGTATAATGGAAACTGAAAGACAGCCACCAACTGGTAATCAAGTCCCTCCGTATATCGGTACAGTCATGCCTGCAACAGTCACATCCCAAGAGATGAGAAGAGCAGCTTCGATTCATTCTCCTTGTGAAAAATAAAAAAAGAAAGAAATGCCTCTACTTATTTCGAATGATGGGTCATTCTAGATTATTGGCTGTCAAGCGTGAGCTGTGAAAACCTCGGAAGGCTAGACACAAAAGTCATAACAATATTTAGTAGGGTATTCCTTTCTTGAATTGACCTTCATTTTTGCTAGTTGAAGACTTGTTTTTCTTTTTATCTAAAACGTCATTCCAAGGCAACAGATATTATAAAAATGACCTGTGCATACTTGCGCAGAAGGGGTCTCTTGCGGAATTATGCTTCAGCAAGTTCAAGCCCCAAAGCCCTTGAACTTCTCACCTTCTCACCATGCATTTGTGAGAAAGGGTGTCAGCTACGGAAGCAGACCGTCCACACTCAGCCAAGGGCCTTCCCAGAAACAGGTAGAGATTTAAAAGAAATTAGTTTGGGGCAAATGTACTGGAGTCTTCTCCCTAACTATAAAATCTTGGCCACTCTTTAGCCGCATATGACAAACGATCCAAGATGCCCGTAACGATCTCAAAGCATCTGAATGCTACTCCCTCCTAAAATGACTAAGTGTATTTCCTTTAACTTGTATTTTGAAACAAAAACAAGGTTTACCACTTTGAAGAAACCACAGGAAGCCATATGGTCCCACCCAAAGTTCCTGAAGGCAAACTGTCCTCCTGGGGAAGAAGGTTCAAGGTGTTTTTAAGAGCAGAGCTTTCTTGTTCCCCCGCACATTAACAATGGCGCTTCCTGTTTTGACCTCTAACTATACGGAGGCTATCAAGAAAGCCAATCGTGGACTTGTCCTTTCTGCACAGTAAAACCCGTTATAGTCTCGCTCGTGGTGTGTATAGAGTTCAAATAAAGATGGTCACTGCACGGTTCTCCCAAGGTTGTGTAAATACCTACAGCAAGCCCACAAAGGATTCAGTAATGTATAGTACCCTAGCCATGAGCTGAGCGTCGGTTCCAGTTGAGTGTGCAGTATTCCTTATCTGAAGTGGATTGAGGCTGCTTGCTGCTCTCCAGGGCCTGTGTTTTATTAAAGCTATACCACCCTCAATGGGTTAAGACTCAGTGGTTTCTCCCTTCTGTCTTAATTCTTCCTTTTCTTTATTCTATCCATTGATGTGTGTTTTCAGGCAAGGTTTTCTTAGTTGCTGTTGGCCTTGAATTCTGCCCCAGCCCAGGTTATGCCAATACGCCCGATTAAGCTACCTCCTATGGGGAAAGGGATAAAGTTACAGAGAGAAAGACAAAAGGTAGGCTAGAGGAAAGGGAAGAAACGGGGAGAAAATATAGAAAAAGAATGAAAAAACTATCCATCCAAATAAAAAGAAACTGGTTATTACAGTCAATAGAAAAAAAATAACTTTCTCATTAAATGACTTTCTTTTCTTCTTAAATATAACGTGTAAATTACTGGAAATGTGTTTAACTTGAGTTAAGTCTGCACAGATATGTAAATGTTTTATAAGGCTGCTTCGTTTAAACTACTTCAGTAATTGGGATAAACACAATAAAAGCAAAATCCTTCAGGTGCTTTGTTTCGTATTGTTGCTAACGGCTTACATGTGATTTACTTTAAAAATTTAAAAAACCATCTGCTTCAGACAGATTCCCAATTGCTACCCAGACCAAACGATTCTGCACGATAAAGCATCGCTACGGCAGGAGATAAGCCAGACACCTCGAAGCGCAGGATCTGTGGAGCCATCTAGCTAACAGCAGCTTGCAAAGTCTGGAATCTGTGTGACGACGGGGTGAGCAGATGTTGGAAGATATCAGGAGGAGATCTGAGGGAAGCAAAGATAATTAGGAAAGAGCGCTTTTAGCCGAATGCATTCTGGGATGGAAGGAAGTGTTTGATGCCACAGGCTTTCTGATGCAGTGATTACGATTTTTGATTAGGAGTCCTAAAAAAAAATTGTGGCTCTGAAAGAAACAGCAACTCTCCAAACCAAGGTTTGCCCTCCTCCCATGGCAGTGAACAACCGACTTGATCAAATGATTTTACTGCGAAAATTATCATTGGTAGGTGATTGTTTTGTTTTGTTGAAAAAGAAAGAACTCTGTATAGCCCAGGCTATCTCCAAACTCTTTATATAGCTAAGGGCCAAGGACCACCTTAAACTTACGACCCCCTATTTCCAACAACCTTCTCGGTGTTGGGGTGATAGACCTCTTCACCTGGTTTACATGGTGCCAAGAATTTACCCAGGGCTTTGAACACGCTGGACAAGCGTTCTACCAGCTGAGCTTACACCCTCAGCCCAGAGGCATAGAGGTGAAGTTCCTTCTTAACCCAAGGATAATCTCGTGTCCTATGAAATTTGGTGAAATTATAAAGTAAGATTTGAAAGCTCAAGGATAAATGATCTTCACTAAGAAAAAACGAGCACAGACACGCAGACGCTAGGAGGACAAATAGACCCTGAAAAGGAATCACAACATGGAGAAACAGCTGTAGGTAAATCTCCCATCCAACCCTGGACTTAAGACATTGCCACCAAGGCCATGCCAAGGATTTTAAATGTCTCTATGGCACAGCTTTGTACCGCCCTACTTGGAAACGTTTGAAGTTGACGTCACTCAAGTCAACCGTGAGCAATGTTCAATGGGTGAGTGCGTCCAGGGTTAGGTACTATTTTGTTGAAGACACAACTTGAGTTATTACAGAGCAAAAAAAACTGATTCCTAAGGCAGAGGCAAGCCGATCTCTGTGTATTTGAGGCCAGCCTGGCCTACACCGAAAACCCCAAGAAAAGGAGAAAGGAAAAGGGAAAGAAAAACAAAAACAAGAACGAAATACCCCAGGAAAAGTTTTGTTGGCCTTGATTATGAGATTCACGTGCTTTGACCCTCTCTCTCTTTCAACGCCCTTTCTGAGTTCTTGGCTGATTAGCAAGCATAGCAGCTGCTAAGCCTAGTAAGGGAGATAATGTGTCACATAAAAATGCTTGTTGGTGTGAAAGGAGTCAGTCCTTTGAAGCCTTCAGCGTTAGGTAGGTCTAGGGTACTTCCAGCGTGATTTAATTTACTCTTCTTGTGTGTGTGTGTATGACACAGGGGTAAAGGCATGCCTGTTAAACTAGGAAGAGAGCTTGTTGGGTTGGTTCTTTTCTTGCACCAGGTGGGCTCCAGGGAGCAAATTCAGACTGCGAGCCATGGTGTCCAATGCCTTTACTCTCTGAACCATCTCACCTATCCAAGTCTGGGTTATTAAGAAACAGTTTCACATCAGGAGAACCGAAGCAGAGGTGGCTGATTCTTTGCTGTCTCACTAAGAGATGTTGAGTTTCGCCGCATGGTTTTCATAATCCATACAACCATAATTACAAGGAGTGAAATAAGGTAGAGATTGTCAATTTCATTTGCCTTCATCCTTTCTATGAGCTACAAGATTCCAGGATGATGCAGAATGTTGAGTGGATGACACCATTGTCAGGCAAGCGTTCCATAAAGCAATATACAAAAGAATTACGTGTGCTTTAACTTTCTCTGTATAGGAGAGTAAGGGTTGCCAGGGACTGAACCCAGGGCCTTCTGTATATCAAGCTAGTGTTCTACCACAGAGCTACAACCCTCAGCTGTTAACTCCGTGGAAAAACTTGTCAAATCAGATCCGATGGAAACAGCAACCAAACGTTTTCATTCCTCCTACGACATATAACTGTCTATCCAAGACAGTGGTCCGTGTGCATGCTGGTTTCCCCACATCACAATAATTTATACAGTAGATGCTTTGAAAGTAGTTAACAACTTGGCAAAATATTCATGCAGATCAGAAAAAAACTAGAAAATCATTAAACGAATAATATGTGCAAAATAGTAACGAGAAGGGTATGTTGCTGGCCATCACCTTATCTACTGAAATTGATCATTCATCCCCAAATGGTTGATTTACATTGTAGGTTATACTAGAAAAAAAAAAAGTCAAGACAAACTGGCGATTAAAACTTCCAGCATTAGGGTGGCAGAGGCAGGTGGAACTCTGAGTTTGAGGCCAGTCTAGTCTACAGAGTGAGTTTCCGGACAGTCAGCACTACACAGAGAAACTCTATCTCAAAAAACAAAAACAAAATCTGAGTTCAATTCCTAGGACCTACATAGTAGAAGCGGAGAAGCAGGTCTTACAAGGGGTCCCCTGACTTACTCTTCTAAGCCCTCATATAAAAAGAAAGAAAGGAAAACACAAGCCAAGCCTTGCGACAGCCACTTCAATTCAAATGCTGGAGAGGCAGAGACAGCGGGACCCCTGGGGCCTGGCTGCCTACTTGGTTGATGAGAGACCTGTCTGAAGGAGACATTCTGAAGACACCAAGATGGAGAACTGCTGAGGAACAGCAGCAGAGGCTGACCCAGCCTGGGCTCCATACAAAGACGTGCATCTGTGCACACACACCACATATGCGAAGAAATATATGCATTAAGACATGTTAAGGGCTGGAGAGATGGCTCAGCCGTTAAAGACTAGGATCACAACCAAAACTCTAAGACATGTTAAAAGCATGTGTAGCATTCATGATGCTGGCATTACTAGAAGAGTTAAAGATACAAAAACAAAGCTATGCTCCTGCATCAGTGTTTACCATTCCCTGAGGACTTCCTATTGAACAAAGAAAACGGGAAAAGTCTGAATCCTGCCTTCCACATCTCCCTTGACATTGCTCTATACTCTTTATTAGTTTTTTAATATTGCACCTTGAGATTAGCTATAACAAAGGTCCGATTTTAGAGATAAAAGAAAATGATTTGCAGGCCCAGGCAGATGGGTAGGCATTTCAGGTCAGTGCCAACTATGAAGCACACAGAGGGGTCCACTTCCTGGGTAGAAACTCCAGTTCCAGCTATGGGGAAGCTGAAGTGTGAATTAATTGTTGATTACAACCCTCTTCTAATTTCAGGCACTCCTGGCTGCCCAGTGTTGGGGGTACATGCCAAACTCAGATGTCCAAACTCTTCGTACAGGAAGTATATGATTGAAAGGGGGCTTCAGGGGAAAGATCCAAGAAAGGAGGGCAGGAGTGGTCATATAGGAATCCTCATAAATGTTTGTTTCCACTGAAACAGGGCAAGTATGTGAATCCGGTAAAATTAGTACCAGGGGTGCATCAGGAGTCGTAAGAGTTGTTAAGGTTACTTCTCCAAACTAGACTTTAGGTGCTATGCTAGGCAGGGTCTCAGGTTTACAGAATTATAAGGAGATTTTTCTTGTTATCAGTAGGGACAGTAGGGTAACCCTGGCTTGTGTGTGTGTGTGTGTGTGTGTGTGTGTGTGGTATATGTTTGTGTGTATGTGTTTTGGAAGTGGGGTATCATAGGGATCAAACCCAGGACAGTAGGGTAACCCTGCCTTGTGTGTGCATGTGTGTGGTGTGTATGTGTGTGTTTGTATGTGTGTGTATTGGGAGTGGGGTATCACAGGGATCAAATCCAGGACAGTAGGGTAACCCTGCCTTGTGTGTGCATGTGTGCATGTGTGTGGTGTGTATGTGTGTGTTTGTATGTGTGTGTATTGGGAGTGGGATATCACAGGGATCAAACCCAGGACAGTAGGGTAACCCTGCCTTGTGTGTGTTGTGTGTTTGTATGTGTGTGTTCATATGTGTGTATGTGTTGGTAGTGGGGTATCATAGGGCTCAAACCCAGGGTACTGAACATGTTAGGCAAACACTAACCTGAACCACATCCGTAGCCCTAGTAATGTGAGTCTCAGTCATGCTTCACGTCTGTTTTGTAGATGGTTAGTGGTTTCTGCATTTTTTCTTTAACACTGGTCTACTAGTTTTTCTGTCAAAAAAAAAAAAATGTGTGTGTTAAGTTGGGAGCGTAGCCCTAGCCCCTGGCCTGGGAGTTGCTTTGCTCTGGACTCCAAATCCCAGCATGCCAGGCCCTGACCCCTCCCTGGGGGGTGTCAGAATCAGTCCCACAGGGTTTTAAGGGGCCTCCTAGAGGAAGAACATGTGATTTTCAGGTCTGCATAGACTCCCTCCTGTCCTGTCTCCCTGCCATGCGCTCAGCCACCCAAGAGTGTCATCCTTAATAAAACGATGGATATTTTGATTTGGTTTGATTTGACCTAATTGGATTTCTTGGATCAGCAGAGCTGCTCTTATTCTTATCAATGTGTATGTCTGTTTAAGAATAGCCTGAGCTAGGGCTGGAGAGATGGCTCAGAGGTTAAGAGGTTAAGAGCATTGCCAGCTCTCCCAAAGGTCCTGAGTTCAATTCCCAGCAACCACATGGTGGTTCACAACCATCTGTAATGGGGTCTGGTGCCCTCTTCTGGCCTGCAGGTGTACACACAGATAGAATATTGTATACTAGCCTGGCAGTGGTGGCCCACTCCTTTAATCCCAGCATTTGGGAGGCAGAGGCAGGCGGATCTCTGTGAGTTCGAGACCAGCCTGGTCTACAGAGCTAGTTCCAGGACAGGCTCCAAAAACCACAGAGAAACCCTGTCTCGAAAAATCAAAAAGAAGAAGAAGAAGAAGAAGAAGAAGAAGAAGAAGAAGAAGAAGAAGAAGAAGAAGAAGAAGAAGAAGAAGAAGAAGAAGAAGAAGAAGAAGAAGAAGAAGAAGAAGAAGAAGAAGAATATTGTATACTAATAAATAAATATTGAAAAAAAATTTTAAAAAAAGGAGACCTTGCCTCAGAAAAGGGGGGATGTTGCTGGTTGCTGGTTGTTGTTGGTGGTGGAGGCTGCTTTGCACACCTTCAATCCCAGCATTCTAGAATAGAGGCAGGCAGATCTCTGTGAGCTCGAGGCCAGCTACCCCGCTACACAGTAAGACCGTCTCAAAAACAGCTAGGGGAGGAGGGGAGAGGTTGTCTAGTTAGGGAGATAACTCTGTCGGTAAAGACTTGCTTTCCAAGTATGGGAGACTGAGTCTGATCGCTAAATATCACATAAAAAAATCTGCTAGGAAAACAAAGACAGACGGATCTCTGGCATAGTGGCCAGTGAAAGACTGGCAATGCAAAAGAACACCGATAGCACAGGAAGAATGAAAAATGCACACACACACACACACACACCCATAGGTTCAGGTTGTTTAAACACTTGGTCCCTGATTGTTAGGCGCTGTTTTCAGAGGCCACGGAACCTTTAGCAAGTGAAGCCTGGCTGGAAAAAGCGCCACACGGGATGTTCCGCGTCAGCGTTTACGGCCACGCCCACTCCCAGTTCTCCTTCCGCTTTCAGTTTTGGGTTGAAGACGTCGTGACCTTTCCGTTTTCCTGACCTGGCCACAGCTTTCACGCCTTCCTCCTCGTGGATTCCGCTTCCGGAGCCATCAGCCAAAATAAACTCCTTCTTCCATCAATTGCATTTGGTCACGATAAGTTAACGCAGCAAGGAAAGGACCTAATGCAGAAGTCAGTGCTGGAAAGCAGACCTGCCGAGGTGAAGATTGTTTTCCATTTGCTTGGGTTTGCTGTTGAGTGTTTTTGTTTTGGAGGTTTGGGGGTTTTGTTTTGTTTCTGTTTTGTTTTATTGCTGTTTTGTTTTTTAATGTAGAATACTTGAGAATTTATAACTAGAAAAAACAGTCGAATTTCAGCAGGAGCTTGGAGCCAGTGCTGCTAAGAGTAACACAGAAAGGAGGGGCCCATCTTAAGTGGTTTCAGAGGGAGTGAGGTCTCTGTTAGGAACTGGGATAGAGGCCATTTTGTGACCCTTTGGCAGGGAATCTGGCTGCCTCCGGCCTGTGCCTCAAGAGCTTTCCTGATGCAAACTAAAAAGCAATGGACCAATTTCTTTCTCAAAAGAAACCTCCCAACAGTGTAACATTGAGGCTGTGGCATTGCTATTACTGCTTATTCTCATACAAATTTACGAAGAAAAGAGCAAGTGGGGTGGGCAGAAAAACAAAATGTAAAGGGGGCGTAGTGGTGTGGGGGAGAACACTAGAGACCTAGCCAGGCCGGGGCTGGTGGGGACTGTGAACTGTGGGGAAGATGCTTCCTGCTCGGCACTGGCCCTGTGTGAAGGGTGAGACCAGCCCAGGTTAAGAAAGGAGAAAGCCGCAGGGGTTGCTTGCTCCTAGAAAACAATCATTTCAACAAACAAAACCTGCTGCTAATGTGGTCAAAGGGGCCAGGATCCGTCTTGAGCTGGCAGCTACACCTGGCAGCGAGTGCCACCAGCCTGTCCCTGGCTTTTGAACTAAGTCTCTATCTTTTGGATTTACTAATGAAAACTTGGGGGCCAGATGCAGGGGTGAAAACCTGCTAGCTCAGAGAGGCAGAGAAGGCAGCTGGCTAACCAGCTCTCCTACGTCATCTGAAACAAAACTTTCCCCAGCAGGATGTTCCTCTCATCTACTTCCCCCTCCCCTTCTCTGTCTCTCTGTCTCTCTCTCTGTCTCACCTCCCGCTTTCCCCTTACTCTATGGTTACTTCCATCAACTGGTTGCTTGCTCCGCTTCTTGACCTATGGTTGATTTTATTTAAATAACAAAAATCTTATGGTTTACAGTATGTTCAAATAGCTTGCAACAAGAAGAGGGCATTGGATCCCTTGGAACTGGATTTACAGGCAGCTGTTAGCTACCACGTGGGTGTTGAAAATCAAACCCAGATCCTTGAAAAAGAAGGAGTGTTCTTTTTTGTTTTGTTTGTTTTATTTTTGTTTTTATTTTTCAAGACAGGGTTTCTCTGTGTAGCAGTCCTGGCTGTCCTTGAACTCACTTTGTAGACCAGGTTGGCCTGGAAATCACTGAGACCCATCTCCCTCTGCTTCCCAAGTGCTAGGAATAAAGGTGTGCTCTACCACCACCCGGCGAAGGCAGAGTTCTTAACTGCTGGGCCATCTCGTCATCCCAGGAGCAACGAACTTTATTGACTCGCGAATTTTTTTGTCTGCATTTGTTGAAAAGTCTAGATATCTGACATTTCTAGGTGTGCTAACTCAAGACTGGATGATGGGAAGAAGGTGAACGATATTGTGATATTGTTTGCTTCTGACTAGAAATCTGGCTTATGAACAAGTAAAAACTGACGAGGACCAGTAGGGTTCATAGATAGGATACGTCTACCCAAATTCCAATCCCTTTGCTGTGATAAACATACCTTTACAAAGTCACTTCAAGGGACAAGGGCTAATTTGATTTAAAGGTCTAGTGCAGTTTGGTCCATTGTAGCAGAAGTCAAGGAGATAGAAATGTATTCCGAATAGTCACACCCACATCTCCTGTCGAGAGTGCAGAAGAATGAACGCAGGTGTGCTTAACTACTCAGATGGTTTTCTTCAGTCGTCGACAATCCATGACCCAAACCCAGGGAATGGTGCAACCCGTAGCAGGGTCGGTCTCCCCTAAATAAGTGCAGTCCTGACGATGTCCCACAGACACGTCTGCAGTCCAGCCTGAGTCAGACGGTCCTTCATTGCGACTCTCTTCACAGGCCACTTTAGCTTGCGTCAAGTTGAGAATTCAAAGTTAGACATTCGAGAATATTATAAGAAAAAGTCAAAGCCTGTAACTGTGTCAAAGGAGACTCTAAATTAGAAACCCTGATATGAAAGCAGCTCAGAGTAGAACAGGGCTTGGGGACTTTCTAATGCAGAGCGTTTTCTCCTGTACAAGGTCATCCTCCTGTTCAAGGTCACCCTCCTGTACAAATGAAGTTAGAGGTTACTGTGGGCTTCCTGAAACATTGCCTCAAAAGCAAACAAACAGAGGTGTAGACTGACTGACTACCCGAGGGAAAGAGAGGAGCCAGCCGGAGAGGCGTGAGAGGTCCGGGGAGAGCAGGAGTGGAGACGGTAACAAGGGGAATGACGCACAGGTATGAAATGTTATTCTTTCGTATGCCAGTCTATAAATAGGGGAAAACAAGAGAAATCAAGGTTCAGCAACCTCCAGATTCCTGAATACGAATTAAAGCAAGTCACTGCTGAAAGATTTACATTTAGACTTCTCTACAGCAATTACAGGCTGCATCATAGATTAACGTGAGCATCTTCGCTTTATAGCAGATCTCATCACTTCTCTATTTTTGCGCAGTTTACAAGCTGAGAGTGTCTTTTAAACTTTTAACGCTTGAAAAAAAGAATAGGAGAGAATATTTTTTGACGTGTGGAAATGGCATAAAACATGAATTTCACCCTTACATAAAGTTCGACTGGAACACGACCACACTTGTTTACGCATACACTGTCTGAGACCACTTCTGGACAGTTGTTCACAGACCACCTGTCAAGCAAAACCCAAATATTTACCACTTGGGCCTTTGCAGAAAAGGCTAGCTTGTCCCTGATGTAAATCATGGTCTCTGCTCTTGCCAGAGAGCAACCTGAATCATCTAACAGTGTCATTAATCAAATTCTATTAGTACTAAGTTAAAAAGAGTGGTTTCAATAAAAGCTCATTGTCCTGACTCGTGGGACAGAGCGTGAAGAAGGTAAAATACACAGAAGAGAACAAGAGACACTAATTTCGTCGACAGAAAGCAAGAAGCTTTCCAGTGTAATTTCTTGTCGAGTTTCCTTTCTCACACAGGAAGCTAAAATGCCGCGTTCCCACCCAAGTGGAAACTATAAAGGCACCGCCGTTCAGTGATTCTTTTTCCAGAAGAGCTAATGGCCAGTGTATGAAAGTTCAGTGTCTAACCTTGTTTGTCAAACTGAAGTAGGACGTGCTGGAAAAGTACAAAGGAGGGGGACTTGCAGATGTATTGCCCGAGACTTTGTTATCTTTCATTAACTCCAGCAACCTCTTCTGGGCACAAGAGAGGCAGCTTTCTTTAGCCCAGGAAAGGAGTTCAGAATTCAGTCTATTTGTGATTCTCGTTTAACCTAGTTTCTGCCTCGTTGTTAAAGTCAGGGGACGATAGTATGCTTTCTAGGTGCTTGGAGCTGGTTCGTCTTAACAGACAACCAAATTTCCAGTTGTCGACAGCCTTATGAGGCTAGGGGGCATCTCAGGGCTCCTGCTGGTGTGAGTAGCAGCTCCTGTTCCCTCTGCACCGTAAATACTCTTGGGGCTACCCAAGGTTCTACATAACTGAGATCCCTTGGCTGCTGGCTAACTATTCACATCATGTTCAGTCCGGTAGAACACGAATCTATAAGGAAATATGAGTTCACTCTGGTGTATATTTCAAGTAAATCTTAGAACACATGCCACTATTAGCACCCTGAGCAACACACTCATGTTGAGATTGGTTTTTTGGGTTTGGGTTTGGTTTGGTTTGGTTTTTAAAGATAGTGCTTCTCTATGTAGGGGGCTGTCCTGGAATTTACTCTGTAGACCATAGATCATAAAGATTTGTCCACCTCTGCCTTCAAGGCTTGGGCAACCGCCGCCAGGCTCAGGTTGTGGTTTCTCCTGATTTGGTCTCTCTGCAGAGTGGTTATAAGCTGTATCTGGGCTCAGTAGGGGCTCTGGGAAATGGCTGTCTGTAGATAATTCAGAGTGCTTTTTATGAAATAGATTTTTGTCTTGCTGGATAGTGAAGGCCTGGGGGTCTTCTCTGACCAGATGTCCCTGTTACAGGAAGCTTGTTTATGCTTGCACACACCAGGTGGCTGCCATCAGACCTTTGGCCTGTTTATTTCTGCCAGGACAGCTAGTGCCCTGGGAGAAACCTCATTCAGGTATGTTGGTCAGGCGCCTACCTGTTGGAAGGCAACTCAACAATAATAAAGGTATCATGGGTTGCAGAGAGAAGAGAAAACTTGCTCTGTGTGTGTGTGGGGTAGGGGACGGCAAGGTCATCTGGGTCACTCACGTTACTATGTCAGAAGGAAGAGAAAGCAAGCCTTCAGTGGACCAGAGTTTTATGGGACCCAGGGCATTGTGGCAAGTTAACCCAAGGTCAGTGCCATCACCACCTGATTAGGAGAGGCCAGTGTGGCACACTGGCCCCATTCATATAAGGTGTGTGGAGGGGGGGTCAGTGGGAGAGTGCCCTAGACTATCTAACTGTCCCCCAGGGAGGTATTCACAGGAGGCCATTGTGCGCAGTAGATAGCTGGATCCAACGACCCTAGAAACTGGAAACTGTGCCATGGGCATCTTCAGTGTAGGAAAAAGCTAAGTCTGCATTCTAAATCGATACAAAGATATGATCAAATTATAAGGTTCAAGGTAAGAGGGTATATATAGCTCAGTGCCTGCCTAGCCTGCCAGAGGCTGAGGGTTCAAATCCCAGCACCGCATACACTGGGTGTAGACGCGCACACAATAACTTAGCAGTTGAGAGGCAGAATGGGGGCCTTAGACTATGTTACAGTTGGGACGCCTTAGCTGACAGCCTCAGCGTGGGTCTCACAGTGGTTCTGTGAGAGGAGACTCCAGAATGCTGAGTTCCCAGATACTTACAGCCCCACCTCTCCCACAGGGACTTTCCTTAGAGCTCATGGCCTGTGAACACGGTCGGCTGCGGTGTTCTCCCAGGCTCAGGCACCAGTAAGGGATTCCCTCAGACCCCTGTCTTATTCCTCATAGGCCATCAAAGCTACTCAGGAACCTCCCTCCCCAAACTGCTGGGAGAAAGCTTCTACTCCGCCACGATCAACATTTCCCTGCCTGCTCTGCAGCTTTTTCAAGGATTTGATTTCTCACTGGGATTGAAGCACATTCTCCAAAAGCCATGCCTTTTCCAGAAGCTTAGTCGGAAGCACTTACCATTCTGGTTACTTCCAGAATGCACACCATTTGGTATCAAGCATCCTAGCATGCACTACCTTCTCTTACACAGTTTCAAGGAACTGAAGAGACAGTCGTGGTCCAGTAGTGTGGACGCAAAGGGTGCTTGATATGCTAACTTCCTTACATCAGCTTGACCCAAGCTGAAGTCATCTGAGGGGGGACCCGCAATGGAGAAAAGGCCTCCACAACAGTGGTTCTCAGCCTCCCTAACGCTACGATCCTTTAACACCGTTCCTCATGTTGTGCTGACCCCCCCCACCATAAAATTATTTCATTACTGCTTCATAACTGTAATTTTGCTACTCTTATGAATTCTCGTGTAAACATCTACTATGTAGCTCCGTGGAAAGGTAGCTGACTCTTCCAGGGGGTCGTGACCCACAGGTTGAGAACCCCTGCTCCCTAAGCTCAGCCTATAGGCAAGCTGATAGGGAATTTTCTTAGTCAGTAGTTGATGCGGGTGGGCCCAGTCCATGGAGAGTGAAGTCACCCCTGAGTTGGTGGCCCTGGGTTTTATAAAAGCCCGGCTGAGCAAGCCATGATGAACAGCTCTTTTCCATGGCCTCTGCATCAGCTCCTGCCTCCAGGTTGTGTCCTCGTTTGAGTTTCTGCCTTGACTTTCCTCCACGGACTGTGATTTAGGATACCTAAGCCAAATAACCCTTTTTCTCTCCAAGTATCACAGCAATAGGAAACAAGCCTGTTGCTTTTCGGGGGAAACTACAAATTGTTCGGTCAATACGCTGGGCTTTTAGATTTCTTGGGTCTTAGTTTACAACGCTTCACGAGTGAGTAGTGTGCTGCAAGGCCTGTCAGCATCACTGCTGCCGGTCTCCAGGGAGTCTTCATTTCCCCTAGCGCCGAAGGTATAACTGCCGAGAGGAGGAAGGCGCTCTCAGCCTGAAGTGGAGCGTGGGGCGAAGGCACCTCGGCTGGTAGCCTGTTCTGAGGAAGCTGAGGAATCCGCTCTGAAAGTAAGGCTTGCTGCAAAAGCTGAGGTGTAATGAATGTCAGATCTTTCAATAGAGAATGCATGTAATATAAATCTGGATTTCTGGAAATAGCTTATACTGCCTGGCGGCCACAATCAGCATTCCAACTTTCCACAAAGCCTCATCCATCTGTCTGGAGGTTTTCCTCTGTTCGCGAGTCCTGATTTGGAGAAGAGACACCTCTTCTTCTTACTTTTTTTTACCGGTCTTTTCTGGCTTTTGAGCAATATACTTTATATTAACTGATAATTATTTTCACAGCTTTGAAACATTATTGTCACTCTATTTTTCTGCTTTGAGACAGGCTTCACCCCGGGTTGTGCAGGCTGGTCTGCTGCTCTGAGTTAAGGTGATCTCCTGCCTCAGCCCTCCTGATGCTGGGAGTACTGGTATTATGAGCCAGTGCCGCTGCTCCCTGCTTATTGGCAATACATAGATTTCTCATCACTTATGATCTGAATGTGAAATTTCCCGCCCAGGCTCCTATGTTGGAACACTTGGTCTCTCCAGACTGGTGCTGTTCTCGTGCGTTGCAGGAGTTTTGGGGAGGCGGAGCCTAGCTGAAGAAAGTTGGTCCTTAGGGGTCAAGCTTGAAGTTTAGAGTTTTACTCTTGCCCCTATGCTTCCAGTTCTGCTGAGGTAAGAGGTAGGCACCCCAGCGTGTACAAGCACAGCCCTGGAGTTCCCACTGCCCATCCTTCCCTGACGTGAGGGGCCTGCCTCCCCTCAAACTGTGTGCCAGAGTAAATCCTTCCCCCTTCAAGTGTCTCTCTCAGCTATTTGGTGGCAGTGGAGAGAGAAGAGAAGTGACTGACACAGAAATCTGGAAGAGCTAAGTGGGCACGATTCTTCCGCGAGGCTGACCACGGGGTGCCTTAGCCTTGGGAATCAGTTCGAGGGAAGAGGGAAGAGCGTGGAAGCCCTAGAATGTTGCAAGCCAAGCCTCTTGGGCCCTTTCCTCGTGCGTCTCTAGGGTCTCTAGGCACGGGCTCAAACCTCTGAAACAAAAGACAGATTTTCCAAATGAAAGCAAGCAACTTAGTACTACTTTTGTTAGTTGAGAGGCCTCTTAACGACGTGAACACCCAAAGAAACAGGGAGGTCCACTGTGTATTTCCAAGCCTAGGTTTTAGAAAGGGTGACAGGCCATAGAAAGTAAGAGGAAAGATTACGTTTAGATATAAATGCTTTGAGAGGAACTTAGCAAAGGCAGCTGCTTGGCATGGGGGCCTCAGGGACTTCCTAGGGCCACTTCATGGACGAAGAGCAAGCGGGAGGTCACAGACTTCCCTGCTTTTCCTAGTCTTCTCTCAATGTAAAGGTGCCATGTTTGGAAGTAAGTCTATCATCACCCCAAACCTCCTGGTTTTCTTCCCCTATGACCAAGGACGTGTTTGTTTGTTTTTTTTTTCTTTTCAAACCCTTATATGTCTATTTTTTTCCCCCTTTATTGTTTGTTTGCTGGAGACAGGGCCTCACTATGCTGTTTACACTGGTTTCAAACTTCTGATCTTCCTGCCTAAGGCTTCCTAGGCCCTGCGATTCCTGGAGTGGACCACGATGCTGGGCTATGCTACATACTCTCGAATGTTCCCTGTCCGTTGAAGGAAGCATAGGTCTTACTGCTTCTAGACAGGGCACTCTGTATATGCTACTTAGGTGTTGTCTTCTGGTACTATTGACAGCTTTTGTTTTTGTCAATGCCCATGGTTCCTTAGAAATGATGTTTGGATAAGTGATTGGGTGACTAGACACGTGATCTATAGCATGAGTATTTTTTAAAAGATTTATTTATTACGTATACAACATTCTGCCTCCATGTATGCCCGCGCACCACAAGAGGGCGCCAGATCTCATTACAGATGGTTATGAGCCACCATGTGGTTGCTGGGAATTGAACTCAGGACCTCTGGAAGAGCAGCCAGTGCTCTATTCCTCTGAGCCATCTCTCCAGCCCTAGCGTGAATATTATTACTGCTTTTATTCTTACCTAGAATTTTTCCCCCTCTCTACCTCCCCCTCCCCCATCCCTCACCAGCTCCTGGTGCTGATCTAGAGCGAACTCGGGTTCTGGCGCGGTCTCGCCCTTCCCAGGCTCAGAATACACTAAACATTGGGCTCGCTGGAGACTAATCTCAAATAGAGCCAGTCCAGACCAGTCTTGTCACCTTCTAGACAATTGCCACCAAGCGTCTAGGTAGAAGGCTGCCCCTGTTCTACGCTGATCACTAGTGTGCATAGTGTCTGGGGATCGCTGCCTCTCGAGGACGTGCTGCCCAAAAACACCCAGAGGAAAGGACACTAAGTGTGTTACAGGGCTGGGGCCGAGTGGTGTAGCATTCACCCAGCTTATACAAGGTCCTGGCTTCATGCCCAGCACTGAAGTGTGTGTGTGCGCACGCGTGTGCATGTGCAAATCCATCCCGAGCTCGAAACACAAGTATGACAAACCTGATTTTGCAGTGGATAGCTAAGGATGAGGAATGAAGGGGACTGGAGGAGACAGGGTGACAGCTGACTTTTTTTTTTTTTTTTTTTGCAGAAAGATATTCTTCACTTTTTTTTATTATTTTACTCTGTCTTTACAAGGCTTTCGGTTCTTTGCATAACTCTTTTTAAAAGAGGTATCAGTTGTGTTTGTGGCCCACAATAAAAATCACAGTGCCTGCTACAGAGACCGTCAGTCTTCCCAGAGTGCGCTCTCCGCGTTTTCCCGGAAAGTTATATTTCATGTTTATGTCTTCTTAAAATTCAGTCAAATCGATATTAATTTTATTTTGAGACTTTTACAACAGTCCTTGAAGGCGCTATGCGTACTCTGGCATGCTGGAAAGCCGGGGTTTCTGCACTGGCTCGTGATCAGTTCGAGGTTGGGAAACCTATTAAGCAGTTTCGTTGGTAGCTCTGCCTTGTGTAGGAGGGCTAGTCCGCTCTTAGTCAATACAGCTGAACTAATCCGCATCAAATTTGGGCACAGTCGGCCTTCAGGTCAGCTCTCTGTCATTTCGATTCTCTAAAAGACTAATGCCTTCCATTTCATTTCTTTTCTTTTTTTTTTTTCCTTTTTTAATTCCCTCCAAGAAAACCTTGATAGAAATCAAGTCTGGCCGGCTCCTCTGGTTCTTACGTTAAGCCTGACTACTATCTTTGCAATCATAGAGGCTTGCTTGCTAGTCTCTTTTCAATTAGGCAAGACATGTCTTAGCCTGAGAATTTATCTACATAATTCTAGGTTTTAATATGTACGAAAGCAAGCCAAGAGAATATTACTTGTGATTTTTTGTTGTTGTTGAAACTAACTTAATGCAATCTCTATAAAAACCTTCTCCCCACCTCCTGGAATTTTTAATTACATACTAGCCCAGGTATGCGAACATTAGCTTGACATTCCCTAGTTCTAGCTCATTTCTCCTTCTTTCCTTCTTCTGTTCCTCCCACACGTTACTAGAACTCCAAGGGAGCTCTTGGTACTTCGCTTTTGCCAACAGTAAAAATGACTCTGCTCTAGAGTGAGCAAGAATGGTCTCGAATCCACAAAACTACTCATACTGAGTACCCAAAAGGAGCCACAGTTTGGAGACAGCCCTGCCATACTGAGGCGCCTAGCTCCAGAGTCGCTGGGAAAGGAGCTGTGGGTGACTCATGTTTCCCTTCCCCTGGTGGGTGAGGGCTCATCGGCTGAACTCAGTGTGCAAGCCAGCACAGCCTGCCTCCCTTAGATACCAGGAGAGACGCAGATCTCCTGGTACAAAGGTGCAAGGCTGTAGTAATGAGTAATGGGTTCTGTCTGCCTCCTGATACAAGAATCCAATTATGTGCCCCTAAGGGGGCCTCCCTGAGTTCTTCACAGAAGCCTACCCTGGAAAACCGTGGACCCGGGTCTATGGGCTAGCCTGGGTCTATGGGCTAGCTCGGGTCTATCAGCTAGCCCGGGTCTATTTGCTAGTCCTCGCCAGCACCCTGCCAGGTGAACTCAGCTTCCTCCTTGGCTTTTTTCGAGTCCTGTGTCAGAACTCAGAGCCACAGTCCTGGTTCCAGGGTTCTTCTACATGAGGAAGTAGTCTGCCTGGGATACATGTTGGCAGATGTCACCTCTGGGCAGTGACAGCCATAGATAGGGAGTTACAGCTGAAGGTTGATTATCACAAGCTCAGCAGAGAGGCCATACATATGAAGAGAAAATCTTCCCTTTAGTGTCTTGGCTTAAATTTTTCTTTCAATAAGGTCTTTTCTAGACAGACAATCCCCTGGGACATTTTTCTTCATAGAGGAGATAATTATTGCACACAACAGTTATTATTTTTGAAAAGTTTCTGCACCCCATAAGCCTCTCCATCGATGTAATAATCCAAATCAGATCAAATCAAATCGAATTAGCAAAAGCCCAGGTTTAATGGATACAATGCTTCCAGATGGCTTTCCAGCCCCCAGAGAGGAGTCGGAAAGGAAGGCCAGAACACCTCGTGTCTGTTTTCTGGGGGGCAGTTTAAATACCCTGTGGGAGTGGTCTTGAGCGTCTCTGGAGGGGGGGGTCATTATTTGAAGGGCTTTCTGAGATGCAGCAGGGTTTGATGAGAGATGGGCGAGGGGTGGGGTGGGGCTTGGGATGAATCTTCCACCTGAACATTCCAGACTCTTTGGGTTTAGGGGCGTCAGGGGCTAAGGTTAAACTTCCACCTGAACTATTTTGTGTGAGATTGTTTTGTTTGAAGGTTTTTCTTTCTTTCTTTTCTTCTGTTTTAAATCTTTTTTTAATGGCTTGTTTGTTTTTGGTCTCTTGAGAAAGGGCCTCAACCTATAGCACCAGCTAGCTAGGAACTCACAGTATAGATCAGGCTGGCCCTGAATTTGCCATGATCCTCCTGCCCCTGCTTCTATTTTAAAAGCTGGGCTTACAGGCATGTACCCACCAGGCGTGATCTTATTTCGCATTAAAAGTTTCATGCTGTAGCCCAGGCTCATCTGGAGCTCACTATGTAACCTTGAACTTGTGAAAATCAGTCATTCTTCAACCTCCACAGCAGTGGGATTAGAGCTGTGAGTCACTGTGCCCGACTCTGGTTCTTACTGTCCGCTCAACTGTCTCTGTATGTGTTCACATGTCCATTCTCAACACACAGCCAGTCGCTGGCCACAGAAGCCACAGTTCTTGAGCCTTTGTTGAGCGAGGGAATTGTCGCGGCTCTACCTCGTCCCGCAAGGATGACGCGACCACCGGAGCTCTTCTCACTGCAGTTTTATTCAGGACCTTTTGACAATTGTAAAATCTCTCTCTCTCTCTCCTCCCTGGGCAAACCTCTCCCAGCCCTTAAGTAGGCCTGGGCCGCCAACCTCAGATTGCCAGGTAGGCACTGCCCATAGGTTCACGCATATGCAAGCAGCTGACAGTCATTGCGTGATAATAGCATAAGTCAGGCTTTAGCCATAGGAGTTGATTATCACAGAGAGCACTCGCTTTCGGGATTGCAGAGGGCGGGAGCCAGCACCATAAGGTGCGACTCCACGCAGCTCTCTACACATAGCCATCAGGTGTGACTCCACACGGCTCTCTACAGGGAATGTCTTTAAGTAACCTCTGACCGGATGGATGCAGGTGTCCTTGTTCTGGCGATAGTTTCCCTGACTTCCTGTGCTCCCTTTCTTTTCCTCATGCTGCTCCTTCCAGACAGCAGAGGCTGAGCAGATGAAGCTTCACTGTGATCAGCTGACATTCCTCAGAGAATGCCAGCCACTGTGCCATCTAACCCGCACATGTACCCATGACATAGGCATACATATCCTGTTTTATGTACAAAGAAACCTAGCCATGGAGAATACGGATGGATGTGAACTACGTAGTCAGTAAAAAATGTCAGTACCAAGACTTATCCCATGGCCCTTATGCGCCCCCCCCCAATGCACTATAAAATAAATCACTTTTCTTTGACCACACTGATGTAGGTAAGAGAGCAACAAGCAAATATTCCTTCTTGTTTGGCCTCTTAACCCAGTCAAGGCCTTCCATGTCTGTCTGTGCCCTAAACTAGTAAATCTCCCCTCCAGTGCCTCCCCTCCCACCACCTTCTTCTGACGAATTATAGACAGAGAGCTCCCTGCTCATGTTGAGTATGGTCCTAGGCAGGACACAGGCTGTGTTTCACACACACACACACACACCCTGCAAGGCACACCAGGATCTCTTCCCGCAATTCGCTGGAGAGCAGTGCTCTCTCTTCCAGGCTGGTGAACTTTTTGTTTGTACTTTAGATATTTAGCTGAAGAGAAGATGATTGATGTGGGATTATCTTCACTCTCCAATCTTAGCTGCTTCTAGAAATGTCAGCCTCCTTTGCCCTTTTGCCTCGTAACTGCTGGACAAGTAGCCGAGCACGCTGTTTGAGAATGTCAACCAACCCCAGGAAAAATTTAAAAAAAAGCAAAATATCAGATCCAATTATATTATATGACATACTCATTCACTAGGTAGAATATTATGATAGTTGCATAATGTTGGCAGAGGTTTTTGTCCCGCCCGGTCCCTCAGCCTGTGTTCAGTCCCAAAGAAACACGCAAAGGCCTATATTAATTATAAAATGGTTGGCCTATTAACTCAGGCTTCTTATTAGCTAACTCCTACGTCTAAAAATAGCCCACAATTCTTGTCTGTGTTAGCCATGTGACTTGGTAACTTTTATCAGTGAGGCAGTCACACCTTGCTTCCTCTGAATCTGGGTGACCACTGCAGACTGAGCCTTTCCTCTTCCCAGAATTCTCCTGTTCTGGTGGCTTGAAATTCCTCATAACAAGATCCAGATATAACCAGTCACTTTCCAGAGAGGCTGTTTTGGCTTGTGATGATTCCAGCGGGAGAGTCCTCAATGGTGGGGGAGGCTTGGCCACAGGCGGCTGAAGCTTCAGCCACAAACACCAGCAGAAAGAGCCAACAGGAAGTAGGGCGAGGCCATACATTCTCAAAACCCACCCTTAAGGAAGGACTTTTCCAATAAGGTGTTCTCAGGTCCCAAAGGAATCTGGTACAAGTGGCTAACTGTGGTGTCTATTAGCATATTAAAAGTGCATGCTTGACTTCTAGGCTTACTCAGTCAGAACCGAGGCTCCTCTTAGCGTGTCCCCCCCCCCCCCCCCCCGTCCGTCCCCCATCCTAAACTTCTCTGGTCCAAGGACTTCTTCCTTCCCCAGTTCCCTATTTCAACTAGGCTGCACTGTTCTGTCTCTGTCTCTGTCTCTCTCTCTGTCTCTCTCTCTCTCTGTCTCTGTCTCTCTCTCTCTCTCTCCTCGCTCTTGGCTTGGTCTTGGTCTTGTCTTCTTTGCCCTCCTGGCTCTCTTCTCTTTCTTCTTTTCCTCTCACTCTCTCCTTTCATGGCCCAGTTCAGTCTAGGCTTTTCCAGAAACCTCTGTGTTCTCCCTCATCCACAATAAAATCCCTTTTTTTTCAACCACACGCCATTTTCATTTTCATTCAGGTTTCACCTCCTAAGGGTCACAATACCCCAGCAGGGCCACCAGCTGGGAAACAAGTCTTCAAATACCTGAGCTTAGCCGGGCGGTGGTGGCGCACGCCTTTAATCCCAGCACTTGGGAGGCAGAGGCAGGCGGATCTCTGTGAGTGAACCAGCCTGGTCTACAAGAGCTAGTTCCAGGACAGGCTCCAAAACCACAGAGAAACCCTGGCCTGAAAAACCAAAAAAAAAAAAAAAAAAAAAAAAACAAACAAACAAAAAACAAATACCTGAGCTTATGCGAGGCTTTTCTCATTCAAACCACCACATTCCAGTCCCTGGCCACCCAGGGAGCTCGTGGACCTATTAGGACCTAAAATACATTTCGTTCAACCTCAAAAGTCCCAGTACCCTTTAACAGTTCCAATGAATCAAAAGTCCAAAGTCTTTTCTGAGATTCAGTTGCCTATCAACCCTTATAAAGTCAAAGAGCAAATGACAAACTTCCCAAGTGTCATGGACATACAGCCCTCGTCCAAAGAGAGCCAATGTGGGCATAGCGAAGTGATGCTAGACCCAAAGCAAGACCTAAATCCAGCAGAGTCAATACCCCATCCTGTAACTCCATGTCTAGTTTCAAGGGCTTGGATCACTCTGCCCCTGCAGCGCTACTGTCTGCTACACATGTCAGTGAGTGACAGGTTGATGACAGGGCCAAGTTTAGCTGCCTGGTCAGGCTGGACCCCGGCCCCTCTGACCACATTAGCAGCGGGGCTTTGGTTTGTAGAAACAATTGTTTTCGAGGAAGAAGCAACCCTTTAGGCTTTCTCTTTTCACAAGCTGGGCTGGGGCTCATCCAGAGGGCACCCTTTCCTTTGTTCCAGTGTTGACTAGGAATGTCCACCCTAACAGAGAGAGCTTCCTGGGAGTAACCTGAAGCTATGAACTCTCAACGCGCCCATCCCGCTGAAGTACTTCCTCCTGCAGGGCTCTCCCTCCGAAAGTTTCCATTACAATCCTTACATAGTGCCCCCAACTGGGAGCCAAGTGCTCAGATACCGGGGCCTGTGGGTGAATAGGCTTACTCTGTACACGGAAGTGCAGACATTTCTTTGGCCAACTACATAAGTGGAATTTCTGAATCATAATTGTTTCATTGTGTGTGTGTGTGTGTGTGTGTACGTGATCTCTACACTGTTTCCCATCATGGCTGGACTAATTCACATTCTCCTAATCAGTGCAGAAGAGTTTTCATTTTCCTATCTTTCCAAAGCTTGTTACTTCTCACCCTTTTGATAATAGGGTTTTCCTTCTACCTAGTTTGAGGTTTTCGCGTCTACAGTTTTAATTTACGGTTCCCTGGTGATTAAGGCTAAACAACACTTCTCACGTACACCTGTTCTAGTTGTTAATCTTGTTTGGAGGAACGTCTGTTGAAGTCTTCTACCTGTGCCTTGGGTTCTATCTTTCTTCTCAATCACTACAGTTAGAAGGTGATAGTTGTTATTGTTTTACCAAAGATTCTCCATGGACGATGGCCTGGAAAGAGGAGCCTACAATCCGTTCCACTGGTGTCGGTTTGGGGATTACTTCTCTTCCATCTCTTTCTATCATTCTTTCTTTTCAAAAAGAGGAAACTAATATATGGTCAAATCCTTGATTTTCAACTGTAAAACTGTGTTTTTACCCAACGGCACAAATCGTGCAACATATTATATTGGAAGTGAAAACATAATTCACTCTCTTGGAAAGTATAGAAAATCTGCAAGATTTTAAAAGGATAATTCACATTTCGGGGGGGAAAAGTTGGAGAAGGGCCACGTAGAGAAGAAGGAAAGCCAGAATGTAGGCATTTCTAGTTAATAACAATCAGGGCGCTGCACAGAGATGAGCCCAGAAGTCCTTGTTTTATTTATTTAATCACACCCTTTGCCTGGAACTTTTGGATACTAGTGCAGAAATAAAGGTATCTATGAAGTCAGCCTTGTAATTGCCAGAAAGTAACAATGAATGCCAACTTGGTCCCTGCTACCGTTGTAAGTCCTAAGGGGAAGATGAGCTCATGGGTGCGTGTATATATAGATCATTACTAGACCGAATTAAAATCCATTAAATATGGAAGTCGGATATAAAGCCCCAAGAATTAGCCGTCATAAAAAGAATAGTAAGAACGACCTGCAGGTTTAAAAATGAAGAGATCTTAAGATGCTTGCTGCCTGGCTAAGGCTACCAAGCATCCTTCAAGAGAAACTCCTTCTATAAAGCCCCGGCAACTGGCTGGCCTAAACTGGTGCGAATTGATGTGCAGGGAGTTGCTTTATTATTCCCTAGATCCAAGAGACTTCTGTACCTGATGCCTGAGCTGGGGTGAGCTGAAACAGAGGCAGAGTCGAGGGCATCCACTGAACACTGAAACCTTCTTTAACGGTAAGTTCTGCTTGTCTTTCATTTGTTCCAAATTGCTCCACAAACCCTGTGGCGTCAGTTAAGCAGTTGAATGATTTACTACTTTACTTTTGGGTAGTAATGTCTTTATTCCTAGGAATCTGTACAAGTGACAGAATGTTCCTGCCCTCCCTCACACACCCCAGGACTTTTCCAGTGGAGCAAACCTGGAGTGTGTGACTGACTGTATTGGCATTACCACATGGTAGGGACAAAGAGGAAAAATCTTCCTGACTTTCAAAGAGAAGTAGTGACCAATCCCGTGCAGAGACATTCGCGCAGAATCGGTTCTGACAAAGACACACGTCTGACGTGAGAATTGGAGGTCGGAAAAACTGAGACAATGGGAGCAGGAAGGACACCTGCGTGCAAAACGTATGACTTATAAACCACAATGCGGGCGAGGGACTGCATCCAGGGGTCTGTAGAACACTTGCCCGTTAAAGTGAAAAGTATTGCCTTCAAAAAGAAGACAACACTCATTCCTTGGGCCTTTGCACAGGGGTGAACTGTCAGCGTGTGTGCGGGCAAAGAACAGTGGGTGGCTTACCATGCAGAGGTAGGCATTGTTGAGCTCAACACCTACGCAGTTAGAATCATCATGAACCAAAGTAAGGAAGGCAAAATACTGAGAGCTGCACTAATGTGGTTTCTCTTCTCCTAACCTCGCCCCTGAACCTAGCCAGGAATTCTGTGGTTAGTGGTGACTAGCTGATTTACCCGCAGATGGATGCAGAGACACCAGCAATTCATTCCAGATGATTCTGAGGCAGAAATACAACCTGGAACTTGAAAAATCTGGACACTCCTATCTGAAAACCAAAACCTCTGCTCCCGCATGAAGATGCCTATTCTGTGATAGAACTTTCAATTCTGAATGGTCCCCGTCAGGCCAGTGCAGGATCTCAGTTATTATAACTGGTAGAGGAGGTTAGTGATGCACCTTGCCTTGGAATTCGGAATCACTTAGACAGCAGCAAAGCAAAGTGTGACTTGATGGAAAAGTAAAGAAAGTGAAATCAGAGTAGTTTTCTTCACGTATCAGGTGCCAGGAATTTAAATCTTGTTCAGGGCTTCTCTCCTGCATGAGAACTAAATGAGGTGATAGTTAACTCAGCGAGAAAGGTTTCCAGGATTTTCTTTTCCCCTGGAATTTGATGGTACAACAAACCGGTCATCAGAGTGCACTTTTACAAAGAGTCAGTGCTAATTGTAGGCTTCGTTCTGCGTAAGCAGATCGTGTGTTTGCATGTTGTTCTAGCTGATTCCATATTTTGAGTCAGTTGTCAGACTGAAAATTCCTATATTTGCAGCCAGCTTTCCCTCTGTTCTTTATAGAATAACAGGCTAGTAGCTAAGTTGCCCTAAAACTAATGCATTTGATGTCTAACTTTTAAAATGTCACTCATCTCCGGGTGGCAGGGCACACCTTTTTTTTTTTAATTTATTTATTATGTATACAATAATCTGTCTGTGTGTGTATGCCTGCAGGCCAGAAGAGGGCACCAGATCCCATTACAGATGGTTGTGAGCCACCATGTGGTTGCTGGGAATTGAACTCAGGACCTCTGGAAGAGCAGGCAGTGCTCTTAACCTCTGAGCCATCTCTCCAGCCCCGGTGGGGCACACCTTTAATTGCAGCACTGGGGATTTCAAGATCAGCCTGGGCTACAAAGTCAGTTCCAGGACAGCCAGGACTACACAGAGAAATCCTGTCACAGGAAGGAAGGAAGGAAGGAAGGAAGGAAGGAAGGAAGGAAGGAAGGAAGGAAGGAAGGAAGGAAGGAAGACCCTCATCATTTGTTATTTTAACCACGTGCTTTCTCGACTTTACTTTTTTAACTGTATTATATTAGGAGCGTAAATTTTGTTACTGTTGTTTTTGTTTTCTCTAGACAGGGTTTCTCTGTCCTGGAACTCTCTCTGTAGACCAGGCTGGCCTTGAACTCAGAGATTCACCTGCCTCTGCCTCCCAAGTGCTGGGATTGAAAGCATGCGCCTCCAGTGCCCGGCTAAGTGAGCAAATTTTATTTTCTACAGATGTTTGAATTAAAAACAGCAATGACGGTGACTTTTACATCAGCTTCTAGGAATTGTTATTTATGCACATATTTATACAGCCAACAGTCATCTCATGCTTGCCTCTTTCCCAGCATATACAGGAAAAGTCACCAGGCTTTGCCCTTGAGGAGATTGCCTTTCCTCCTTCAGACAAAAGTGCAGTCTAGCTTTGGGCATTGCGAATTAGAACTGTGTTGTTGTGTTGTTAGGGGTTTTGGTTTCTGACTTTTATTGTTTTCGCAACTGGGACAAGCGAGGCAGCCTTGGCTAGCCTAGAACTCCCTACGTAGACCAGGCTATTCTCCAACATCCAGAGAGCTACTTTTCTCTGCTTCTAAAGTGCTGAAACCTTAGGAATGCACCTCCATGCCCAGTGTGTTTCCCCAGTGTAGTGGTGAGGAAAATGGCATCACGGTCAGACAAACCTGAATTTGGTCCCTGTCTGCTTGCTGTTGGAACCGGGGTCTGCACCTAGCCCGAATCAGGCCACGCCCCTCTGTAGCTCTCTCTGGGACAGCTAAGCAGTCTGTGCTGTGCTTTGACAGCTCTTAATTTACCTTCTCCTCCACCCCCTCCATGCTCCTTGCCACATACTCTCTGCTGGACTAAATCACATGATGCAAAACCTCCTGCCACTTAAAGGATGCAAAACCTCCTGCCGCATCTAAACGGTTCTCATTCTCAAATGTCTCACATTCCCTTTGTTCCAGGACTTGGTCCCAGACACCTTGGGGAGGTTGCTCTCTGAATATGCTCCTTTGTCCTCTCCAGGCCTTAAAGGGAACCGCCTCCTTCACTTTCAGGACCCATCAGGATTAGCTCTCCATATATTGTTGCTGTCCACAGTTCACCATCCCTCCTAAAACAAGGCCTTGAGGTCCTTTTCAGTACAATGGACTTCACCTACCTCTGCAGCTCATCTCTGATTACACACACTTAGTGCCGCCCC
This sequence comes from Chionomys nivalis, assembly GCF_950005125.1. NCBI lineage: Eukaryota > Metazoa > Chordata > Mammalia > Rodentia > Cricetidae > Chionomys > Chionomys nivalis. Next base: position 5,064,306 of record NC_080111.1, on the reverse strand, counting down.
GGAAACCTGGAGTTTCCCCCTGGAAAACGAAGATGCTAAGCTTCCAAAGACTTGTTAAGGGTCAGATGCGTGCAGTGTAGATAGACCCTAAATTGCTGCATCTCCTCACCCACAGACATTATTTAAATGAAAAGCTCGGGTTAGGATAGCACACAGTTGTCTTTTTGATGACATTGATTTTGATGCGTTGATTTTGATGACATTTCCAAGTTACTTTCATAAGCAGTCAGGATGAAAGTGGTTTGAATTTCAGGAGTTGAATATGGAAGAGATCTTATCAGAAACCCAGGCCCAAGCAAGAATGGCAGACCAGGAAGCTCTGGAGCAAGGCTCAGTCAGTCCTGTCAGATACTTTGTATTAGTGATGGTACAAAGACAGTCCAGGAGGGAGGGTGGAAAAGAGAGATGGAAAGCTAAAGGAGCTAAGACAGGAATTCTCCGGGCGTGGTGGTCCAGGCTCAGAATCCGTGCCCCGGAGACTGGAGCGGGCAGATCTCCCTGTACAATCTTTACTCTTTCATAGAAACTGTGGTAATGGATGAGAGGCTTATAAGCAATCATTCCATCCGGCTCCTCCTTAGTTGTATTACTTTGGTATCAAAATTTAAATGAAGACAAAAATTTACCGTTGACCCCAACTGTAAAGATTTTTTTTTTTTTTTTTTTTTTTGGTTTTTCGAGACAGGGTTTCTCTGTGGCTTTGGAGCCTGTCCTGGAACTAGCTCTGTAGACCAGGCTGGTCTCGAACTCACAGAGATCCGCCTGCCTCTGCCTCCCGAGTGCTGGGATTAAAGGCGTGCGCCACCATCGCCTGGCTCTGTAAAGATATTATGAAAGGGAGTTGGGAGGAGAAATTACAACTCCTAATCCCGGTTTTATAAAGACTCCGCCTTAAGAGTCAGTGGCTAAGAAGGTAGTTCCTGCAGGATTCCAGACTGCACCCCACTGTGGAGATCCTGCTGAGCTTCCCACACTGTCTGGTCAGAGAGTTACATTGTGTCTCTCTCAGAAGAGGGCAAACCACAGCACCAAGTGTAAGGGCCAGGCTGAGGTTGGAGACTTTCCCTAAAAGGCTTTTTTCTGTTTGGCATTTATTTGCTTGTTTGATTTGGTTGTTGATATGAGGAGGCTGAGACTCAGAAGTCCAGCGAGGCAAGGGAACACATCTTGACACCCTGAGGCGGCTGAGTGCCATATTTCCGACTCTGGGGTTTGGATCCATTCTTCTACTTCCTCTAAAATTCTTAGACATTTCCTGCCAATTTTTTTCTTCCTCAAATACATAAAGTCCCTAGGCACTGAGGTCTGCTTCCTTGAGTTCTAGAACCTGCCACATTAATAAACTAAGTATCTAGACATCAATGATCCTTTTCCAGTTTACAAATGTAAACCATCTGGAAAAGAAAGGAATTAAGATAATCAATAATGATAGTTAGCAAATTTTTTGCTTGGTGGTTAATTTTTATTGTAGACACTTAAATGTCTTCTATCACCATCACCAAAATTAAGAATGGTCTTTTTACTGTGTATTTATGTGGGGAAATGCTAACTTATTCGTCACTGTATTCTTGCTCACTTAGTTGTGAAGGAAGTACATGTTTCTTGAAACACCATTCCTTGCTGGGTATTAGAATCAGAATAAAATAATTTTCAATTATGTTTCTGTTATGTGAAGTTTGAAAGGCTTCATAATGAAGTCACAGAACCTCAGGAATCAGTCCTCTAAGCCAGATGTGGAAACAGACACATCTGGCAGGCTGAGGCAGGAGGATGGTAAATTTGAGGCCAGCCAGTGTGTGTTACTGAAATCCTATCTCAATAAGTAAGTGAGCAGAAGCTGATGAAGGTTTTCTCCATCTTGTAGGTTGTCTTCACTATGCCAATTATTTCCTGTTTGGTGAGCAGGAAGAAGCTTTCGCAATTAATAAAATCGCTTTGGTAGAGTAGAGTGAACTGCAAATCCTACGGAAACACTGTAAACCGAATCTGAACCTCAGCTGGTTTTTTGTTTGTTTGTTTTTGTTTGTTTTAAAGTAATGGTTAATATTTTTCAAAAAGGAGAGCTGGGTTGGGAAGGAGGCTCAGTGGGTGAAATGCTCGCTGGGCACGGATGAGGACATGAGTTCAAATCCCCAGCCCCCTCCTAAAAAAGACTGCACGATATAACACACCTATAACCCTAGTGCTGGAAGGAAGAGACCGGCAGATCTCATAAGGATCCCTGGAGCTGGCGATCAAGTCTATTGAGCTGGGGGAAACTTGGTTCAAACAGTCTAGTGCCAGAAAGGGAGGACTCGAGATGCGCTGACCTCTGATCTTCATAAATTCAGGCACTGGCACGAGCAAAAACAACAACAACAAAACACACACATGCGTGTGCACACACATCTATACACGGTGCTTCTTGGTCTCCAGGTTTTAACAGTCATAGGTAGATGTTTGCCTGGGACTCACCGCCAGGCTCATACACAATGATGATTGTTTTTAAAGATTAAGGGTTAATGGGTAAGACTCTTTACCTCGTTACTTGTTTACCTGTGTTCTAGAAACACCCTGCTTTAAAGCAGACTGGAGACTGTACAGGTAAAAGTTGAGAGAGAAAGATAAATATTTGTGCTGAAGGGAGGTGGTCAGAAGACGGCAAATACAGAATATGACAGAAAAGGCGGGAAGTCAGTCGTGTTCCTCAGAGGGACTGGATTCACTCAACTTCATTTTCCTGACACACCAACAGCTCCATGGGGGGGGGGAGGCGGGAGTCTCCGTTTTGCCCAAACCAAACTTCCAAACTAGCCTGCATGCATTCCTCAAAATGTGCTCTCATTATACTGATGGGAAAGAGCCCCCTGTCTGTTTCAGGCTCCACAATGAAGATAGAAGCTGAGGTCCTATTTTAAAACAAAGAAAAAGCAACCCCCTACCTGGAGCAGGTTTTGAATTCCTAAGGTAGTATTTAGCGTGCTCAGGGTTTTCATTCAACATTTCCAATTGGCTCAGTGCTCGGCCAAGGGAAAACCTGTTGCCACAGCTCCTTTAAGGACTGGCTTTCCAAACAACTCCAGATAGCACACATTCCTTTGGGGGGAGGCAGAGCTCAGCAGCTAGCCTTCCCCATTCATTCCGAGAAGGGGGAAGAGACTGAACTTACCTCCCTACAGGTGAAGTTAAGCAGGTCCCCTACGTGGATTGCTTTATTTTATGAATCGAGGTTCTGATGGTAAGGTCCCTAAGCCATGATCTCTCCCCGGCACCCTCCGCTCCTCCTCCTCCCCCAACCCCACACCTCCTGAGCTCACGGCTGGGAAAATGTTTCTGTTCAGGGATGCCGTTCTTTCCCCTCAATCGTAGCGAAGCCTCTTTTCTTTTGAGCTCCCAGAAGACTGCTGCTTCCTTTATTTGTAAGTGTGTGTGTGCCTTGCCTGTCTAATGTAGTCATTGCTTCCTTTCTTTTCTTGTTCCTTGTGCTTCAGCACTTCTGAAAAATGTGAGCTTTGTATCAAAACAGAGGAAATGCATACTTTATAAAAAACCATGAAGGACAAATAAGGCTGGTTCCCATGGTTATATGTTTGGTGTTTAAAATTCTGACAGTGCGTACAAATTTCTTTATAAAAGCTACCGAGCAACTTGGTACAGAAGCTCATTTTCTGAGGTTATTTTACTTGTGTCCTTCCAGATTACGTACATAAATACTCAGTTTGCTTTAGACACAGGCATGCGCATTGTAGTGAAATAGAAACTGAACAGAGTAAAGCTTTTGAATGTTGTCTTTCTAATTAGTCGGTTATATCTAGCTACCATCCTGATTGAATATATTTCAGCAGAGCTATGTATAAACATTACCTCATATAAGAACTGAACTTGAAGACTAACAAGACTGGGGTATATAGCACGAGGGACATCACCTCCTGAATAGTTTCCCAGCGCCACACACCTACACACACATGCACACAAGCACTTGCACACACACACGCACATGCACACACACGTGCACATACGCACAAATACACACACACAGGTCTTAAAAGGATTCTAGGTAGAACCAAAAGTACTTGTTGGTGTTTGTTATTCCTTGAGAGCAGAGGCCTAGGGTTAAGTTTTTAACTGTTGCTAAACTCTTTAACAATGGAGAGAGAGACCAGTGGTGTGTGCCATGTGTGTGCCTCTCTCTTCCTGAGGTGCTGGAGTTCAGTGGTCCTTAGTACTCCCAGACAAAGCTACTAATGTGTCCAGTCTCTCGCACTGGAAGGGACTACCCTGAGTCACCCACATTTTTATCTCCTGAGATCATGCATTCTATGAATAATGACATTGATTTCCAGGAAGTTGGCTGGCTAGGGGTACAGATAAAGTCCCTGACCACAGAAGAGGACTTGGGATTACATCTGATTCATAGGAGGGGTTTGATGAGTATTTGCAGGGTGAAGGTCTTCAGCCATTAGCTTTACACCAAATATGTCCCCAACTAGATCACGGGAGGGGGAGGGGATTGTTTGTATTGCAATGACTTTATATTGACAAATTCAGCCGGCTGAGTTTTACACTAGCATTCTGAGCTTTCCAGCCTTGTTTCAACATATCCTTTGAATTTTGCTTTGAGGAAATCACAGAGTCGAGTTGCCCGCACCCACCCTACCCACTGCAGTGAGAGCAGTACCGCTTGCTGAGCTCTGTCTTGGAGTATTTGTTACTAAGACTGCTGCCGCTGCCAAGGAAACCCTTGAGTAGATATGAGAAAAATCCACGTTGCTTCCTGCCTGAAGATAATCTAAGCCCAACACACTCGACCCATTCATCATTCCCTCTCCGACCGTGGTCACGTTTTGACGGCTTGCAGCCGGTTTCAGCTCTGGACTGTTATGGAAACAGTTAGAGCAGTTTACGGTCCCAGGGTTGTGTTCCCCATGGAAACGCTGGACAGATGCACTGGGCAATGAATGTTCTGTCCCGGACAGGATAAAATCTCCCAGATCAGGCTCAAAAAAAAAAACAAAAAACCCTAGACCACTTTTTATCACCCCTCCCCCACTCGGTCCATCCATTCCCACATATCCCTTGTCTAACCCTTATAGTCTTGTGATAATCTGATCCTAGGGCCTTCATCCCCCTTGAGAGAACCACACTAGCCTTTCAAGACCGATTTTGAAATATCACTGCTTATTTTCAGATACATAATATATTTTTACAACTCTCCTGGGACTGAGGATGCAGCCCAGTTAGTTGGTAGAGTGCCTGCCTAGTATGCCAAAGCCCTGGGTTCAACACCCAGCACCGAATTAAGCGGGCATGATGACACAAACTTGAAATCACAGGCCTCAAAGCTGGAGGGTCAGTAGTATAAGGTCATCCTCAGTTCCGTGGCAAGTGGAGACCAGCCTTCTACTTGAGATCTTATCTCCAAGAGGGAAAAAAAGAGAAAGTTCTAGCAGCCACCTTGCCCTGACTCCTACACAGCTTAATTTACCACCCCTTAGGCAATGGCCACGTTGTAATCATGTGTTTTTAACCTCACCCTCCCTGGTGGAGGCAGAGATGGTGTCATCTCTTTTATCTTCTCCAGGCTTCAACGCATTGCCCCCCACCATGTCCTGAGTAGGCATTTGTATATTCAACAGAGATTCCGTGAAAACATCATGTCCATTCCCTGGACCAATCAGGTCAGGCCCTGGTGAGAGTTAGCGAATCAGCCACTTTCCCCGCCAGTTCTTAGCAGCCTCCTCATCTATGGAGAGCAACCATTCAAGGGGTGCTGCCAAATAGCTCTGAGATTTCGCAGAGACAGGGAGGCATCTGAACTTTTCTAGACCGGAAGAATCTTTTTAAGGTTGCAGAGGCAGTTGGGTGAGGCAGGAGAATGATGATCTATGGCAACCCCCTTGTTAGGAAGTGACATGGTTTTGTGTGGCAGAGGGACATGTGACCCAGCTTATTCAAGACAATTCAGGAGCAAAGATGTTTCAGAGTACCTAGGAAAGGAGAAACAACATTGATAATCGGAAAATGATATGTCCCCAGGCTGATCAGCATATGGTAAACCATGCTGTTTCCTTACACAATGACTGAAAAGGGAAGGCTCAAATTCTTAAGAGGCTACAGACTCCAGATGTATGGTCTTGGCATTTGGAATTCTCAATAGAACGAGGTGTCTCGTTACAGTTCAAAAATTATGAATGACCCTAAAGATTGAACATTATATTCAGTGTATTATAATCCCTGAGAACATAAAAATAAATGGATTTTAAGTTTTTCAGGAGTGAGATATTTGCATGACAGTTTAAAGAATGTAAGGGTTTGGGGGATTAACTCAGTGGCAGAGTTTAAGAATGCCTGCATCAGCCACTACTCCTGAAGAAGAAAGGGAAAGATTAAAAGTTAGAAATTATTTCTTACTGAAAAACCTGCTTCTTATAACAATCTTCCGTCTGTCTGGGTCTCCAGACAGGTGACCGAGTTTAGCAGTTTTGTATACCTTAGCATGTGAAAACTAATGCATGCTAACTACTCTGTTCTTTTTCATTTCACATAACTCCTTTGAGTGTGTGCACGCATGTATGTGAATGTGTGCGTGTGTGGTCAGTACAGGGCCTTCTATCTTCCACATAAACGTTCTGCTCCCCAGTGGGGTGTGCAACAGTCTTTCCTTTCGTTTTCATTTTCTCTTCAAGTGAGATCTCCCTAACTGCCTAGGCTGACCCGGAACTCACTTGGTATACTTGGGCCGTCTTGAACGTGGCATCCTTTTGCCAAAGCCTTCTGAGTGGTTGGGATTGCAGTTCTGTATTGTCTAACCCCTCAAACATGTCCGCTCACCTAACTAGTCGTACTGCATTCCTTCTCATTTAATTAGGAAGTGATCTTATTTTTTTAATAGGGGGGAAATGTATTTCCAAACTGCTTCATGTCGTTTGTTACATGTTATATGTAACGTTAGATGCTATACCCTGGTTCAGGTGACTCCAGTGTTCTGCTTTCCCTATCAGTGTCAGTAAATACTCCTGCACTTGGGACGTTTTCTGCATTTGGAAATTGATCAGTATGATAACTTTCCAGGAGGGGAATTGCCGGGTCTTAAGGATATGCTCTGTAACTTTGAGTGATATTGCTAAATTGCCTTCTACTTGTATCGTATGGTTTAGTAAATCTCCAGAAACGCATAACCCCCTACACACAACTTCTGTGGTATGCTTTGAATGTCCTTTAGGTTCGACAGGTTAAAAGGGTATCTTCCAATGTCTTAATTGGGTCTCTTTTATTACGAGCAAAGGTGACAGCTTTTGTTGTGTTTAAGGGACAATTATATTTTTAATGAGAACTACTGTCTGCATTCATTTTCTTTGCCCAGTTTTTAAAAAATGGAGCTAAGTTGTTTTTCTAGCAGATTGAAATAGAGTCGAGTTTTAAGCCATTAAATAAGGAAGCAGAGCCCAAGAGGAATACTGTGGCAAGGTTCACTTTGAATAGTGGGCCGTGGTCATACAAGCTCTTCCTACTGGGGAGCTGTCAGGTTATTTGATGTAAGCTGCTAAGAATTCTCCTTTCTTTTCTACATTTTCTTATAATATGTGGAAGGCTTTGTTAATTTGTTGACTTGTCCACTCAGCTTTGCTTTTTACAGAAGATGTCTTAATTAATATTATTGAAAGGCCCTAGGAAATGCAGGACCCCATGTTCGTTCCTTAGCTCTGTGCATTATTTAAAAAATAAAAAAAGAGAGAAGAGAAAAATTCCAAACAAAACTAGCAATTCACGATATTTATGTTGGTCTTTTCTACCATACTTTCAGGGTTTTGCACCGTTGCTACACAGCCCTTCAACACTGGAAATTAGTTTACAGTCTACTATAACTTAACATCGCACCATTGGGCTTCGCGGGCTCTCGTCCTTCACTCGCGTTTGATACACGGATAAAGCTTAGGTCTGTTTTGTGGGGTGGGGGGGGATGTTCACCTCCTATCAAAACAGCAATGTTTGAAGTTTTTTTCAAGTTAACAGACCACAAAGGGGGAAAAGCAAGCCTTGAAAATAAAAGACAGGCCCGTGGGAAATGGTCTCGAACTCCCGAAGCAGGTGCAGAGTCAGGGAAATGTGGATTTGAGATGGCAGCAAGATCAGCATCACACAGGTGCTGTCCTCACTTCCTGTTCTTAGCAGACGCAGGCGTTTTCTCGTGACACCTGGCAGTGTATGGTTGCAGGCAGCCATTTCCAATAACCAATAGCGTCACGTCCACAACGCTTGGGAAAAGATTTGGTTGGGAAAAACCGGTAGGACATGGGGTTGAAAGGAAGGGGTGTCCGGGTCTTAAACACGCATTGAATTTTTCTCTTTAAAGTAGAAAATGGCAAAATAAGGGATGTGCGTAGAGAAAGGGGAGGGTCATGACGCATCGAAGAGAAGAAATTGAAGCTATATGGCCTTCCGAATCAGAGGGACACGAAACAGGATGTGTCTGGATCAAGCCCATTGGAACTTGGCAACCGATCAGTTAAAAATTGCTTAGAGAGATGATAATATTAAAAATCATTGACACCTCTACTTTGGTGTGTAGTGCTGTGGGGACCCAGACAGAGAACGTGAGAAGGTAAACACATTTGAGGATGGAGACGCAGTAATAGCAGGTGGGGTTTGGTTTTACATCTCAGATGTCAATACAGTGTTTGGACACCTTTGGACTGCTGGCTTGGGTCAATACTGTGAATATTGGAATTTAAAGAGAAATTCGATTGATTAGATTTGTGAATTCCCAGTGTAAAGGTTCCCTGCCTCAGAGATGATCAAAAGCGATGAACTTGCATGAGGGAGGAGGATGGAGACAGAGAAGGAGGGAAGGGGAGGAGGAAGGGGGAGTTGGCATAACAACACAACGCCATAGGAAGCCTAGAGGGCGGGAACCATAACACATGCTGGCAGCGTCTTGTATTCAGAGTTGGACTTCAGAACTTCAGACATTAAAATCCTGGAGAGTATTCAAAGTGTAACAGAGATAATTAAAGGGTTAGGAAAAAATACTGAGATATGAACAGTTGCTTGAGTTAACTTGAAGGAAAGAACAAATGCTGTCTTCACTCAAAACACATAGATGAGCACCATGGATTCCTGTCTCCAGCGGTCAATGGAAGAGAAGAAGGGATTCTGTTGGAAACTAAGATTTGTGAGATAATGAAACTTTCAGGGATGGAGGTTAAATATCAGAGCTGGATTTGGTGGCTTAAGTTGTCTATAGGTTGTGAAAACTTTTTTCGAGACAGGGTTTCTCTGTGGTTTTGGAGCCTGTCCTGGAACTAGCTCTTGTAGACCAGGCTGACCTCAAACTCACAGAGATCGGCCTGCCTCTGCCTCCCAAGTGCTGGGATTAAAGGCATGCGCCATTTATCTTGGTGTGGAGAGCTACCTAGAAAACATGGTGAACAGCACTCTGTATTTACAGACTGAGGGTTCTGATCCTTCCAGAAATTTCACACCACAAATCTTGACTAAGTAGATGCCAGGAGACATCACCTATCACTTCTAGAAGGTCGCAAGAGGGTTCCTTCAAGAACCAGGTCTTGTGTGTGTGTGTGTGTGTGTGTGTGTGTGTATGGTCTTAAGGCCTGAGAATGTAGGGCTTTTCTCATGCTATGCATGTGGTTTCCCCTGGTCTATTCTACCCAGTAATGAACGCACCAGGCCAATATTAGGTATCACTGCCTTTCAGGTATATATGTACGTATGCTCACCTTATTTGAAGCCTGGTTCTTGCCATACTCCCTGCTCCCTGGGCCCCTTGCCTGATTGCTCTTGTTTCCCTAGCTCTGCTTTCACAGAAACTGGTGTAGCTTACTGGAGAATCCCTGCTCTGAAATTAAGCAAATTCAAGACTGTTGCTTATACATTTTAAAAATAGCACATGGATTGTTTGTCGCTTTTTAATTTGTACCAATTTTATTGGGAATGAAATTACTCACCGACGGCCATTGTCTGCTGAATCTCTGCTGCCATGGTAAGGCAGCATAATGCTCAACATGGGTGCTTGGCAGGGATTTGTGGAATAGACAGTGATCTATTATATTTGCTCAGACAACATTAAAATATGCATAGTTTAAGTAGTTTATGTATGCACATGCTACGACACTATGTATTCATAAGTAGATAATAATAGAAAATAACTTGGAAAAGAGACCATTACAAGAGTATATTTTTAAGGGCACAGTTTAGAATTGGAAATTATTACTGTGTCTACTGTGATGTCTTTTGTTTCTTTGACTGTGATATTTGGTGGAGTTTCCTTGGTGCTGAATTCAGCACAGGACAAAGCTTGAGCCGTTATAGCTTTGTAGATAGTGATGATGCCAGTTGGAAAGCTACCTGGAGGGTAGGAAGTCGTTTTCTTCTTTTTGGTATTATCTCCCAACACTTCAAAGGGGCCAGAAGACTAGTTCAGTGGGAAAACATTTGTCAGGCATGCTTGGGGACTTTGTGTATGATCTGCTTCAATTCTCTAGATCAAGCTGGCATGGGCAGAAGGTAAAAGTAAGGCAAAAAAGATGTAGAGCCAAAAGGATGCTTATTAAAGACCATTTTATTGGTGAAGATTTTCATCAGCTTGTAGATGCACAAGCCTGCCAGAATAAATGGTTAACTAGGAAGTGACTAAACATTGGAACAAAGTTTAGCTTGGAAAGATAAACATTAAAAGGTGGAATTTTGGAACTATGCATGAACAGACTGATGGTTTTGAGAAGATGTCAGGAATGGAGGAGGAATCCAGAGCATTCTGAAATCATGATGATAACAGTGGTAGTGGTGATGATAGTAATGATGACGATGTCTTTTGAGACAAGGTCTGTTTTGCAGCCCAGACTGGCCTTTATTCATGGTAGACCTCCTGCCTTAGCTCTCAAAGATACTGGATTAAAGTTATGTGCTACCACGCTTGATAAAGCACTCTGCTTATTTTTCCCAGTGCTCGGAGCTTGTGCGTGCTCCACCGTGCTCTACCACTGAGCTGAAATCCTAGCCTCTGTTTTTGTTTTCATGAACAATCACCTATTCTGATAACAAATCCCATGGTTCACTCAGAACGCATAACAACAGTGATTAGAGCCTTCCAAACATTTTCCTAGGAAATCTTCATAAATACCCTGTTGGGGAAGGGCTGCTTGTTCATCCTGGCAGCCCAGAACCAAAATAACCACACAGAAACAGTTTAATATTAATTAAAACACTGCTTGGCCCATGAGCTCTACATATTAATTTAACCCATTTCTATTAATCTATGTATCACCACATGGCAGTGGCTTACTGACAAAGTTTTGGCGTGTCTGACTCTGGCGGTGGCTTCATTGCTTGTGTCTAACTCCACCTCCTTTCTCCCAGCATGCCATTTAGTTTTCCCCGCCTACCTAAGCGCTGCCCTATCAACAGGTCAAGGCAGTTTCCTTACTCATTAACCAATAAAAGCAACACATGGACAGAAGGACCTCCCACACCAATACTCTATAAAGTCAGGAACATTTTGTAGGTAAGAACGTGATGGTTGAAACAGTGAACCCGTTCCCTAGACTGGGCAAATGGAAGCGATGGATTCTAAGCCAAAGCTCCCTGGTCCTTAGCCAGGACACTCCACAGTGCATCATTGCATGTCTCCATCACTCTGCCACTGACGTCAAGGTGGCTATAATGGCTAACAAAATATGCCATTTAGAATTTATTCCTTAAATGTCAAGCATTCCAACACTCTCAGAATGTTTTGGGTTACATCAACATCTTTGGCATGAGGTCAAGTGTTAATAAGTGTCCTCCCCTAACCTGTAACTAGTCAACCTCAAATCTAGGCACAGAAAAAGAAAATTTCTTAAGGGCAAGGCATTTAGTGAGAACTCAAGAATTTCACTAACCTGCAAATAAATACCAAGAAAATTTAGACATCACTGGAGCATGGGCTTGAGGAATGGGTAGAAAGGGCAGACAGTAGCTTGAGACCCCCCCAAGTGACATGGGACAAGTCAGCTAAACCCCGAATCATGACTGGGAGAAGTCTGAGAGAAAAGCAAAAGTGAATGTCTGTACATAGATGAGCCAAGTCCCTCAAAGCAGGAATGCAGAACGTAATGAGGAAGGCTCACTGTGCTGAGGGATGCTGTCCGGTTATCACAGGGTTTATATTCCTCAATGATAAAGGCTCACTGTGCTCAGGGATGCTGCCCAGTTATCACAGGGCTTATATTCCTCAGTGATGAAGGCTCACTGTGCTCAGGGATGCTGCCCGGTTATCACAGGGCTTATATTCCTCATGACATTAGTGATTTTGAGTAGGTTACTTGTCGACAGGATTGTCCCCCAAATTGGTATTACTTAAAATGAATATTATTTAAATATGGATGCTTGTTGGTATTACTTAAAATGAATATTATTTAAATATGGATGCTTGTATTTTAAAGTTCATTTAGAATTGTTCTATGACTTAATGTTTATAAAAATAAAGAACCTTCGAACTGGGCAGTGGTGGCGCACACCTTTAATCCCAGCACTCAGGAGGCAGAGGCAGGCGGATCTCTGGGAGTTCGAGACCAGCCTGGTCTACAAGAGCTAGTTCCAGGACAGGCTCCAAAACCACAGAGAAACCCTGTCTCGAAAAACAAAAACAAACAAGCAAACAAAAAGAACCTTCTCACTTGTGACTCCTTCCCTAGTCGGTGTTACATAACTTAAATGCCGGTTGATATGAGATATTCTTGCCTAAAAGTGCCGTGTATGTATGTGTGTTCCCTAAATGAAACAGATCCCCGTGAGCCAAACGCTGTGGAACAAGGGACTGGTATCCTCCGCTTGCGGTTTTATGGAGAGTTCTTTTCACTTTGGAGTGACAATTGAAGCTTGAGGCACCGCGTTAACCGCATGCTTTAGCTCTCCAGCAAAGACTTGCACGAGAAAACAGAGCACTTTTCACTTTATAAAATTAGTTGTTGTCCGTTTGTTTTTAGTGCCAGGCATCAGACCCAGCCCTTCCCATACACTAGGCACACGCTCTACCACTAAGATACCATCTCCCCCACCAGCCCCTCCGTTTTAAAGGGAACAGAGCATCTGTGATGCCTCACCCATCTTTACTTGCATTATCCTTTCGTTTCTGAACAAGTTTCTTCTTTTTAGCGCTTGCAAGGGAAAGAGCCCAAAAGCATCGCAAATTTGCATCTACTGTGCAGAGAGTATTACAGCAGCATAAAGATGTTTAGTCATTCAGGAAGGAAGAAAGGGAGGGAGGGAGGGAGGGAGGGAGGGAGGGAGGGAGGGAGGGAGGAAGGAAGGAAGGAAGGAAGGAAGGAAGGAAGGAAGGAAGGAAGGAAGGAAGGAAGGAAGGAAGGAGAGTGGGTTTTGTGCAGTAAAGTGTGGAAGATTAAAAGCCCTGTTGACAATTTATTTTAGGTAACCAGCTATGTAAAGAGTCTTCACCTGTCTGCATCCTCAGCCCACATCCATTTAGCAAGAACCAAATTTATACGCATCTTCCGACTGGGAAACAAGCCAGGAAAGGTATTTTTCAGATAAGGTCTTTGCCTATTTTGGATTTTTCAGTCCACACCAGCAGAGCACAGATAGCAAGAGTGGAAGGAAGTCCAGTGATGATGAACTTCGACTTTTCTAAGGAAAGAAACTGTAGTGAGCTGGATTTACGGTCCAGGGATCAAAAAGCTTGTTTAGTGAGCGTGAAGTCCCAAGTTTGACCTTCAGTACTTGCACGCAGTCTCTTCCCCTCCACACAAGTGTGTGTGCGCACGCGTGCGTGTGTGCATGCGTGCAAGAGAGAGAGAGAGAGAGAGAGACATGCTTGTGTGCACGCCGTGGTCAGAGGACAGCTTGCAGGACTTGGTCCTCTCTTTCTACCATGTAAGTTTGGGGGAGTTGTACCCAGATCATCAGGTTTGGTGGCAAGCGTCTTCACCCACCGAACCGTCTTGCCAGTCTAAACGCTCCCCCTCAGGCTGGCCCCATTTTTAAAAAAGGACGTGTGGAAAAGCAATCAATTTAAGTAACCGGGTGATCTGCTATGCGTAGCTTTGTAGTGTACAACATACGGGGAATTTCAATCTTCTCAGAACTTTAAATCCTTTCTAAGTTAGTCACTTCTTTTTTTTTTTTTTTTTTTTTTTTTTTGGTTTTTCGAGACAGGGTTTCTCTGTAGCTTTGGAGCCTGTCCTGGAACTAGCTCTGTAGACCAGGCTGGTCTCGAACTCACAGAGATCCGCCTGCCTCTGCCTCCCGAGTGCTGGGATTAAAGGCGTGCGCCACCACCGCCCGGCCAGTTAGTCACTTCTTAACCTTCCTAAACTTGGAATTGAAAGTGTCTAACTTTTTCTCCTGCTGTTTTTTTGTTTTTTCCTGTTTATTGTGGACACACCCCTCTTTAATAAGAAACTGTTCTCGGGACAAAGAAAAGATTTCACTGCAATCCAGGTTGTGGGGGGCTGCCTTGCAGTGAATCCACTCATGTCTCTGTGGGCGGCCACACTTGGGGTACTTTGCACTTTGCGAATTCTCCCGGATGCCCTCCTTCCTGTCGCCCATCCTCCGCTAGACAGATGAGAAAAGAACAGAGGTGCGGGGGTGTGCATTTTTAATCCCGGAACTCAGGAGGCAGAAGTGGGAAGATCTCTGTGAATGTGGTGGCAGCTTGGTCTTCATGAGGAGTTCCAGGACAGCCAGGGCTACAGAGAGACTTTGTCAAAAAAGAGGAGAAAAAAAAAATTACAAACACAATTTTAAACTAAACATAATAGAAGTTAATTTTTTTCATGGTTGCAAGATAAGTATTACCAATCTAGATAATTCCTTTTTTAAAAGCCCTTAGAACTTTTAAATTATGCGGAAATTGAGTTCAAAAGGCTTCTTTTCAAAAACCAATTCTTGTCTCTCGATTTTAGGAAAGGTTTTTAGCGGCTCTTCCTCCGGCAGAGGTGTGGTTGGATCAAGCACCGCGCATGGTGCTGAGAAGGGTGCGGGGGATCCTGGGTAAGAGATTGCTGACGGGTGATAATCTCCCTGAGCAAATCTCCCCCTAAAGACACGGTTTTTCCGTATAAAGTTGCTCATCTGTACCCCAGGTCCACAAACCGACTGGCAAATTTTATTGGCAGGAAAACTGAGAAATAGTAGTAGCCAGGGGACGCAGTTTCTCTTTCTGCACATGACTGTCTTCCCACATCCCCTGGCTGTTTTCATCTCAGAGCCTTAATCTATGTTTCCTGGGGGAGCTATATTTGTGGTGATGTATCAGTAAATTCTCTATTGCTCAAACATTTGCCTTCAAATTGTTTTAAAATATCATCTTTCTAGATCAAGCGAAGGCTTGACTCTTTCCAAAGGAGTCACCTAGCTCAGGAGGGTTTACATTTGTGTGGGGACTTCTTTTTAACCCGTGATCTGTGTACATTCCAAATTGCTATGATGACTTCGGCGAGTCGGTCTTGGGTCATCTCTTCAAACATTTGGAAGTAGTAGGTTAGGAATCTGCATTGGAAAGAAACACCCTCCGCCCATTTCCAGGGACACAGGTCTGTCTAGCAGCGAAGAAGAAAAGCTATGGTTTCAATAATAGTTTCTTCTTCCATCTTCAAGTGGAGTAAGCGTGTAGGTATTCATTTAAAGTAAGTGTTGTGTGTTCACCATTCTGTGTAGCTGAACGCTAATGGAATTTGGGCAACATCAATTTCTCATAATTAGCAGCACACCATAAGGGCAATTACATTACTCAAATCAACGTGCCCACAAAAATAGCAGAAAAACGAGAACAAGATTCTCCTAAGCCCTACCCATTCCCACATGCTATGTATGTTGCCCTAAGCCACAGCTAAAAGGTACCTTGTAGGGTGGGAAATGAAAGGAAGAAGGCAAGAAGATATGCATAGCCTGTCGATTGTCAGATGCTGTCTTGAGAATCTTAGGTACATAGCCTGTCGATTGTCAGATGCTGTCCTGAGAATCTTAGGTACATAGCCTGTCGACTGTCAGATGCTGTCCTGAGAATCTTAGGTACATAGCCTGTCGACTGTCAGATGCTGTCCTGAGAATCTTAGGTACATAGCCTGTTGATGGTCAGATGCTGTCTTTAGAATCTTAGGTATGGAGGAGCAGTTAAAGCTCACTGAGAAGGAACAGGACCTGTGAAGATAGGAATTGATGGTTTTCAACGTCAAAGGGGATAGGCCACATACCTCTGGTGGCTTTTGATGTGGGGAACAACACATTTAGCCCTCAGTGCAAGGGCTTTGCTAAGAGAGATTGAAACGCGTTTTGTTAATGGACCTTTGGTATAAAAAGCATTTAGAGAAATGGGCAATTTGAGTAAGATCAAACGAAAAAAAAAATGCCAGCAAAATCAGTGCCATTTCTAACTCATTTGCCAAAACTATAATTAAAGCATGTAAGAAGAAGCTTAAAAGCTGTAATTAAAGCATATGTTAAAGCAGTCAACATTTATGGATATTCATCATACAGAAGAGAACTAGGAGGTACAGATGTTCCCTCCATCGTTGGAGCTTATAAGAGAACCCTGGATAGTTGATAGATTTTCTGTGCTTTAAACATGTAAAATTATCCATATATATTCTCAATCTTGGGTCCTCTATGGAAGGAGACATTGAGGTAAAAGGCTTGTAGTCTTTGCTATGTATTCTTTTGCGTTTGTTTTAGTTCCGGGGCTGGAACTCCGGGGCTGGCACACGCTAAGTGTATTCTCTAGCGTGGAGTCACCCCGACTTCAAAGCCTTTGCCGCTTAATTTGTTCTCCCTTTAGGGGAGGTCAAAAGAAATACCTGGCTAACATTTTAAACCATTACACAGCTTCATCATCATTAAATTTCCCTTTCAACCTTAGTAGGTTCCTCTTGTGCTGACCAATGGCCTCACCCACTTCAGTTCCTCACTGGTATTTGTGTGATATATGTACATTGTGTGGCTGACGCTGTTTTAAGCGTGAGGAATGCAGACTGAAACAAAAAAGCCTCTACCCCGTAAAACACACTTCCTCGTGGACAAACGAAGGCAAAATACTCAGACCTAGTCGGTCACAACTTCTGACGAGCTCTCTGAAGGATGAGGGCAGACGGTGCAGGTACTACTGCTTCGGAGAAAGGCATTAATGGAACTCTTCCAAGAAAAGTAAAATAATAATGACAATAAGCAGAGATCTCAGATCATGTCAATTCGCCTCAAGAAAATAGAGCTACTTCCTAAGTTTTTCAGTCAGAAGTCCTGGACCGTCTCTTCATTCCGTCTGATTTTATCCAGTCTGACGATTGCAAGTGTCTTCTAGATGTACCCGAGAGACTCAATTCTTTCTTTTTTTCTTCTTTCCTTCCTTCCTTCCTTCCTTCCTTCCTTCCTTCCTTCCTTCCTTCCTTCCTTCCTTCCTTCCTTCCTTTCTTTCTTTTATTTCTCAATGACATCTTTGGGATTTGACCTATGTATTCTGTTACTGCTATGATTTGAGGAGAAATATCCCTCAAGACTCATGTGTCTGAATGTTAGGTCTTCAAGTGTTCAACTGTTTGGAGGGTTTGTGGAACCTTTGGGATGCAAGGCATGGCCATCAATTCCAGAGCTCAGGTTTTTCAAGGTTCTTGCCTAGCTTTGATTCCGGTCCCAGCTCTACTTTATCCCCTCACGCTTCTGCCCAAGTCAGGGCTGTCCCAACTGCCATACCTACCCTGCTGTTTCTGATACTCTGAACCAAGAATCAGGACTCCCCTCTCTTAATAGCAGTCAGGTGTTGAGTCACTGAACTATAAAGCCAGCGGTTTTAATACTTGACCCCTTAGTGGGCTGTCACTTACGTAGCGAATTATTAAGCACTGCACACCCATCCCTTACTTCGTTCCATTTCTTCTTCTTCTTCTTCTTCTTCTTCTTCTTCTTCTTCTTCTTCTTCTTCTTCTTCTTCTTCTTCTTCTTCTTCTTCTTCTTCTTCTCGTCCTCCTCCTCCTCCCCCCTCCTCCTTCCCCTTTTTCTTCTTCCCCTCCCCATCAAGACTAGGCTAGACCTCACCCTGTAGTCGATGCCATCTTAACAGTCGATTTTGCTGCCTCAGCCTCCGAATGGTTTAGGTAAATGCTGTACCCCTGGGCCCAGCTTGGTTTGGCATCTTGATGCCAGGGTGGCTTTGTCTCTGCAAACCTGGTTACTTTGTGTTCCTCATTAATAACGTGTTTTAATCCTTGAGTGTCTGATGTTATATTCCTATCTCCTTGAGAGTTCACAATGTTATTGTCTTAAAATTTAACTTTTCCTCTTTTTATTAGACTTGCCTCCATACAAACTGCAATTCAAGTTATTCAACTTGGTGCACCTCTTCTTAGCTTCTGGTCCTTGTTAAATGGCTTGTAATGGTTGTATTTGATGTTTCTCCTTTCACAGAGTCTGAGGCATATCTGACACCAGGGATCAGGCTCTTGGGGCCTTCCAACACTGGTAGGTTCAGGGAAAGTATGAGGACCCATCTGGGTAAAGATGCTTTTGACTTTAAAGGAACAGAAGTCTAAATGTCTAAGACTCACTTAATTGGTGAAGAACCGCCTCACGTAGCTAGAATTCTCAAGGGAAAGCAGTCACAGGGTTGAATAATGAGTTTGATTGCTCAGTACTGACCTCAGTTTACCCCGGTCTTTTCTTCTATTTTCCCAAATTAGGGGTGTTGTTTGTCCTCTTGGATGAGCGGTTTCTAGTGTTCTTATGTATCTGGTATTCTCATAAATCCACAGTCAGAAAAGGGTAATTTCTTTTAGATGTGTCCTATTCAAATGAAGTACTTTTTTCAGAGGTCCCTTTGGCTTACTGGACAGGCATATTTCATATGTCTGTTTCAGAATTCATTAGTGAATGAAATGGACCAACGGATCTCATAAGCTGAGGTCATCAGTGGTCCCTGAACCTGAAGTCCTAAAACCATCTCTTGTCTTTTCCACTTCACCAGAAATGCAGAAGTGGCCATGGTATGTACCTCTGCCCAGAGTTTAACATCAATTAAAGGAGAGTCACCAAATGGTGCTCACCTGCTCCACTGTCAAGCGCTCATGTAAAGTACCATGGTGGGATCTCCCCCCATGCATAGTTTCTCATTCAGCAACCCTATGCAGTCCTTTGAATTGTGAGATGAAATGCTCCCTTTTTTATGACGCTTGTTTTCCCTCTGAAAGACTAACAAGCAGAACGTGGCTGCTCAGACACGGGCCTTTTGCAGACATTTCCTGTACGTGAATAAGCTAAGCCTGTCAGTTCAAGGAAAACAACTGGCTCTGTTTGCCGCAAGTGATAAAAATCCCCGCTTTCAGAGGAAAATTAGGGTGTCAGAGAGCCCTCATCCACCCCTGGGAGCTTGGCAGCTTCCCAGGACTCAGAGACTCTCTAGCAAGCTGAGGAGATTGGTAGTGATATTAACCAGACTGATATTTTAGATGCTGGGATGAAATATATCAACATTAGAAAGATCCACACGACCCAGTGAGCCAATATTTTCCCAGTGACTGATGCAGGTTATGGAATCATACTTGAGTAGAAAGACACAAATCCAAAGGGGGCAGAGTCAAAAGGCTCCCTGATTTCTTTCCTGATTCCATGTTGTAATCAACCTTCAAGAAGCTTCCGGTATTGAATGTTATTGTAATAGGAAAGAAAGATACCCAAAGGTATGTGGCGAGCCTGTTACAATTCTCTTGCCTCTTTAAGTTAAATGCTCATAGGAGAACAGAAAGAAACCATAGCAACAGCTTGAGACCAAATCAACAGATTGTATCCAACACTAGATGTGAGAAGCCATGCATTCAATTAATAAGATGAATGATTTCCCTTATTATGAAAACTAAAGTTATTTTTCTATAAGGTATTATGTATTACACTTGATTTCTCTTTGTGTCATAGACTGACCTGATTTGAAAATCACCATGTCATCCCATGCTGGGCTCAAATTTATGATAATCTTCTGCCTTAGCATTTCAAATCTGGGGTTGCAAAAATGAGCCTCCATATATCTAGCTTATATTTGTGTCTAAGGAATGAAACCACTATGTTATTGTAAATAATGATAAAAATAATCAGTTCACCCAAATGCACTTTGTAGT
The DNA here is from genome assembly GCF_950005125.1 of Chionomys nivalis. Taxonomy (NCBI): domain Eukaryota; kingdom Metazoa; phylum Chordata; class Mammalia; order Rodentia; family Cricetidae; genus Chionomys; species Chionomys nivalis. Next base: position 5,044,216 of record NC_080111.1, on the reverse strand, counting down.
CTTTCATAGCCATAGAGAATGGAAAGGCCCCCAAATCTATATGTTTGCAAACCACTTAATTTCAACTAATTAAAGAGAAACCATTTAGAGCTTGGCTTCTGCCTCCCACATGATCACATGATTTCTGTTGTCCCAATAAAGTCAGGGTTCTGTGAACAAGGAAGAAGCTGAGGTGCTCCTTCTTGACCCAGCAGCCCCCTGTCAGGATTAAAGCAAAGGAGAACGTTCCCATTGCTACATGGCAGTCCTCACACTGTGGTTGCTTTTGTGCAACGCTAACACAGGAATCCTGAGTCTTAGGGGACAAAGAAGACCTTACACTGCCATGCTCCTTGGCTACCAGACTCAAGGGGGCACCTACTTGTTAAACAGCACATCAGTATGGACAGAGGTCGTAGACAGGGACCTGTCCTGCCCGTTGGGGTTAGCCTATCCCTATAGTCTGACTCCTAAAGGCAACAATGGGTTTTGCGATGCACTGGGTGAGCTTTGGTTCTTTTCTAAAGACTATAAAATACTGACATCTCCTCCTCCCATCCCATACCCTGATCCTAGGTGCCAGCTGTACCTGAACTCACCTCCCCGCTTCACAGGCTGGCCATGGGTTTTTGAATGACAGATTGATTAATTAATTAAGCAAGAAAATTAATTGAGTGAAACAAAGGGAACAAACAGAATTAGATTAAAAGAATATTGGTATGAAATCAGAGATTAAGGATGGTTAAGAAAATAGTCACGAGTTTATGGAAGGACCCTGTTAGGATGGCTGGGGACGCTACCATGATCACTCTTGATCATAATCAGGGACACCATAGGATTAGCGTTTTAAAAGGGAATTTCTCCTTTGGACACACTGAATTGAATAGCCTGAAAGGTCCATGGGTGGAAAGTCTACTTGGTATTTGGAAAGGAAACCTGGCCTTTCTAAGAGTGACTAGGCTCCGAATAGAGATTTTGGAATATTTAATATAAAGGACACATTTGAAGTTGTGAGAGTTGCTGATGTTTCTTTCCCCTGACTCACAATAAGCAGTGATAAGGTGGTCAAGGTTAAGAAACAGGGATTGGAAGAGAGCGTTCTCAGAGCTAAGAGTGTTTGTGAAGATGTTAAAGGGGGTGCTTCTAAAAGGAAGGCATTAGCTGAGAATTCAGGATGAAATGTAAAAACTCAGTAAAATTTGACAAGAAATCAATAAAGATTTTAAAAACTAAACCATTTCAGTTCAGTTTTAGTTATAGAATATTACAAATATGGTATAGGAAGATGTTAAATGCCACACTTTTCCTATTATTAATGTCTTATACTCATGTTTGCTACAGCAATAAACTAATGTTGACTTATTTTCTATATCTATCTATCTATCTATCTATCTATCTATATCTATCTATCTATCATCTAACTAGAGACCTCAAGATAGTGATCCTACTGTGTTGGGCTGGCCTTTAATTCCTTGGCTTAAGCAGTTTTTCTGCCTCAGCCTCCTGAATTTTTGGTACTCTAGGTACACACCACAGTAGCTGGCTCGTGCGGATATGCTTTTTTTTTTTCTTCTTGAGACAGGGTCTCACTTTGTACTGCTAGGTGGTCAAGAACTTGCTATGTAGACCAGGCTGGACTTGAACTCATAGAGATCTGTTTGCCTACCAGAAGAATAATTTCTGTGTGAGCATGAGCCCAACCCCCCCCCCCCGTGTGTGTGTGTGTGTGTGTGTGCGCGCGTGCGCGCGTGCACTAATGTTAAGCAGCTGGGGATCAAACTCATATCATCACAGCCGCTCCACACATGTGCTCCGCCACACAGTCTACCCTCAACCTGGAAGACCGTTCAAATCTACAACCGGCTTTATCACTGCGCTGACTTGGGCAGCCAAGCTGAGAGCATCCATCAAGTTTCTCTCCCAGAGAAATAGTTGCTCTTTCTCCCTGCCTGCCCCACCCCCTGAGAGGAAGTTTCCAAGCACGGCCCACATCTCGTGACCGGCAAGTTAAGTCTAGCCTCTTCTTTGAAAGTCCACCTCTAGCATTTTAAACTGCACGTGGAGTCTTTGTCTCTCCCCCACCTTTGCTAGGGCGCTCAATCATTCGTTTTCTATCGGTATAGACTCATGGGTGTTCGTTTTAAAGTTGGGTTATAACATAAAACAAAATTTTCCTTTATTTTTATTTTATTTTTTATTTATTTATTTGGTTTTTCAAGACAGGGTTTCTCTGTGGCTTTGGAGCCTGTCCTGTAACTAGCTCTGTAGACCAGGCTGGTCTCGAACTTACAGAGATGAGTTCTGGGATTAAAGGCGTGCGCCACCATCGCCCGGCAAAATTTTCCTTTATTGCTTTAAGTCCTTTTAGATTTCATTCCTGGGAGCTCTTCCGGTTGGCTCCCTGGCTCTCATTTGCTGTCAATCAGTTTGTGAAGCTCCTCCCTCAACATTCTGCACTCTGACAATGTCACAGAGTGTCCCCATAGTGGAACTCTGGGACCCTTAACTAACAAGGAAGAGTATAATATTGTCCTCAGCAGGCTGTAATCTTATAAAAAAGAGGTGAAGGGACAAAATCCGTAGTTACGCCATGAAAAGATGGAAACCATTCGAATGAATGGTGAGGATGTCACTTAAAATTTCTGTCTGATGGAGTTGAGGGAGGCAAATTGTCAGTGTTCTTACTGTTTTTATATTTGGCACACACAATCCCCCGCCCCCAACAGCACGTAACGTGGTAAGCGTTGATTATGATACAAGTGTGCCAGGATTTCTGATGGGCTCAACACTCCGCCGTGAATGCCAACTTCGCAGGATTACAGAGAAAATGATTTGATTTTAGGCCTCATTTAAATTCCTGCAAGGACTTGATCTTAGGAAGTGCTATTAAAAAAAAAAAATGTTTTCTGGCAAGCAGGCACTTTTTCTCACAATGAATGTCCTTTAGCATCAGAGCGAGTTTGGGATATTTGGGAGACCAAACCTGTGTTCATTTTGTTGTCCTAGCGTTTCCTCCGTCGCGTTAATTGGCACAGTTTTCAGCTTTTACTGGGATCGAAAGAAATTTGAGTGGGTTGGGTGCATTGCTGAATAGAATGCAGACGCGGGTAAGGAGAGGCCATGTATTCATAGCCCATCCTGTACATATGTCTTTAGCCATATTTCCTGGACTTTGGTCCAGAGAAGCCATGTGCGGTAGTAGAATTTAGTAGAAACGTCTTTGTGCTCAGCAGTGAACAGGATACTGAGGTGCTAGACCCTGCTATCAAGGAGTTGGTGAGCAAGGACACATCCCGGTTCACGGAGAGTGCAGACAAATGAAACCATCTGTGTGAGCTCTGTGTTGGAGGGGAGTCTAATTGCTGTGTGTAGGAGGATTCCTAAACCAGAATTGCTCTGGGTAGGGAAGGGAGTTAGGAAGCTAGAACTATATTCAACCGAGCCCCAAAGGACAAGGGAGAGGGGGAGGGGAGGAGGTGCTTGAAGGGACAGAGACTGTAGGAAACAGAGCAAGTCCCTCGGTGCAGCTGGGTCCTCACCCTGCAAACCCCAAGTAGAACTGGGACGGTGTGAAGAAGCTAGTCCCATTTCCACATGTTCATATGTTTGACATGTCACCCAGCATGTGACTGACATGAAAAAGTAGAGATTTCTTTCAACTTCGTACTAAATTTTAGAAATCCAAGTATGTTTCATGTCGTGTAGCACGAATAATAAAAACCCAGGGACAAATATTGGGGTTCGAGCTGAAGATCAGAAAAGCAAAACAGCCAAGCTACTAGAGAAGTCTTAATTTCTACCATGGCTGGGCGACTGCAGACTGAGCCCTGAGCCTCTGTCTCTTCCCGTTTTATATTCCCCTTCAATGCTGGGATTAAAGGCTGTGACTCCCTAGTACTGGGATTAAAGGTGTGAGTCACCACTACTTGGATCTGTTTCTGTTTTGGATTTGTGTAGCCCAGGGTGGCCTTGAACTCACAGAGATCCGCCTGCCTCTCCCTCCCAAATTCTGGGATTAGAGGTATGTGACACACCTGGCCTCTAGTGGCTTAGTTTTACCTTCTGATCTTCAGGTAAAGCTTTATTTATTAAAACACAAAATATCACTATAACGTCATATATCAGTTTGAACTGCCCACACTTAAAGTGCTTGGTGGATAGACACAGTAGACTCATGGCTAACCTATTGGACTCTCTGGGTCTGAGGGAAGTAGTGAGAGATTAATCTGCAGAGTCACGTCAGGAACAGCCTAGGTCAAATGTTTGTCAGCTCAGTCGGTCACCTCAAGGACTGTGGAGGTCCTGGAAGTTTTATGTGGGAGAGTAGCGGATCGAGTTATAGACTTCCGCTGCGCAGGATAGATTGGAGACCCAGCCTGTTCTAGATAATACATAACTTCTAGTTGTGTGGTGATGTGGTATAACCTGAGGCAAGACTTCAAATTGTGAGGGCCAACTGGCGCAATGGCGGCATGGACCTGGGATTCCAACTACTTTCAAGGCTGAGGAAGATGACCGGAGCCCAGGAGATCCAGGCCAAGGTGGGGCTAGGGGAGAAAGGATAGTAAGAGGATCTGAAGGTATGGATAGAGTACAGACCAGAGCAGATTACATCACTTCCGTTTCCCCTCCTCCACCCTTCCGGGAAGTACAATAGAACTAGAGCAAGCATCGGTGTATGTCAAGCAGTGGGGTGTATGCGTTTGAGTTGCTAATGAAACAGCCCATTGTAATGTTCCTATCTAAAACTGAGGTGGGCATCACTGGATTAAAATTAGTAACCGAAATTGTGGGACTTGGCTTCGTCTGGATGTGGTTTGTGCTTGAAACCCGAAAAGTCAGAAGCTTGCCACTCAGTGTGGTGATGTTGAGGGGGCTTTAGACTTTTAAGAGGTGAGGCCTCGTGGGAGGTCATTCGGTCTTTAGAATGCCTCTCAGAAGTGGTTCAAGTGCTTCCCACGGGATGCTGATTAATGGCTTCTGAGGGTGTTGTTGTACAAAAGCAAGCCTGGCTTCAGGCCCTTCCTCATTTGGGCTTCCCGCCTCACCACGTGTGTGTGTGTGTGTGTGTGTGTGTGTGTGTGTGTGTGTGCCTTTGCATCTGCCACACCCTCTGCCACGTCGTGGCTCGCTGTGGGGGCTCTGAGAACAATTCGGTTGGGTCACCTGATCTTGAACTTTCAACCCCTCTAAAACTGAACTAAGCCAACCTCCTTTCTTCCCAAGGCACCCGATCTCTGTCATTTTCTAATAGTTACAGAAAGTAGGCTAAACATGGGGACATAAAATTATTCGGGATAAGCGTATTGTTACGGGCCTCTAGTTTGGTTTGTTTTGGGGAGACCGAACCCAACCCTTAAGTATGCTAGGTAAGCATTCTGCTACTCAGTTACACGCCCAGCTCCTCCAATCTGAGTTTTTACAGTTTCCGAGAAACCAATTTAAAATGCAGGATTTGGTTCTCCTCAATGACCTGGGGAAGGTGGGACTCTGGACTTGGAATAAGAGCCCTTAGAGATGTCGATGCAAGCGGTCCTTCAAACACTCCTTTCCAAACACGGGTAGAGTAAGCAAATTGAAGGACCCAGAAGAGAGGGCCGACATGCAGAGGGCTGAGAATAAGAGCCGGTGAATAAACCAGAAAATGAACCACTAGGGAGATTAAGGGAAACTAGAAGGATGCTGTCTACTACCAATGTAGCAGAGTATGTCAGAGTCTTCCTAAGGGGAAGTGAGTTCCGCAATGGAGGGAAGGGGCTGGTGTAGTCTATAGGGGGCAATCAGTAAGGGAGCCCCCTAGCTTCGGTTACCAGTTTCAGGTGTCCATTCTGGGCATGTCTTCTCATCCTCTTAAACTCATCAAAATCAGAGGGAAGGAGTCGTTAACTGCCTCACCGTCCCAGAGGCATGAAGTTGAATATCATTTCAAAGGTGACCAAATGGTTTCGTGACTAGGGTCTGCAGTAACAATCTGGGAGATGAACTAGGAGAGAAGCCTCCCTTCGAAGGGGGACTTGAGGAAGAGCCTCTGTCAAGTAGGTACAGAGGACAATCTTTTTAGGTGACCGTGGCTGTGAGGAGGGGCGAGAGAAGGCCGAGGGCATGGGCGGTGCTCATGGGAAATGCCTCTGAGGGATGCGGGCCCTCCTGATTTCATTTCGAGTCAAGACCGGGAAACATTGGAGGCCGCCAGTTATGGTATTAATGACAATTCACTTATACATCCTAACCAGTCAAGTGATGTTCCGCCAGACTGTCTCTTTTTTTTTAGCAATTTCTCAGGATGGATAAATCATTGTTCATTGTAGTCACCTTTTTACCAACAGTACGAGTGAAGTGCCAGGCTACAGGAGGGTTGGGACAGGATGATAAATGAAACGAGACTAGAGTTTTGAAATGAAATTTCTCAGTCACTTTCTCATCTTCCTCTACTGGACAGCCATCTATAATTGGCGGAACGTACCTAGCCCATCCCAAACTGGCCACATTATTTAGCCATGGCTAGCTCAAAAATCAGCTGTGTCATTCTGATAGAAGAGAGGCGGTCAGCACTTTGTTGCTGTGGTAATATTGTCTTAGCTTTCGGTTTCTCTCCACCCTTTGTTACTAACCCGTTACCTGGTTGCTGTAGAAAGTCAGATTATCGGCCACTATACTTGTTACTTAGCGTTCTCAAGTATGATCTTAGATATTGCACCAATGCAGCCAATAAGAGATGTACTTTGCTCAATACAGAAGTTCAAGTGAGATGAGATAGAAATAGGACCATGAGAACCCTACTTCTAAACACAGGTAAAAGTTGAATTAGGTTAAATGGAAATTGGCTACTTTAAAATTTACTGAGAGGAGGGTGGATCCGTTGTGAATCGGAGCCAATTAATTTTAGAATAGCTCATAACCTACATGATAACCCTGTAGGGGTTAAGGGCTAGCAAAGGTAGAAAGTGTGTTTAACATTCACTGGGCCCTGATGTCCACGCCTAGCACTAGAACAAAAACTCCACAGAGCCCTATATGGTACACCTGTTACTCTAGCACTCGCAGGCTGAGGCAGGAGGATCAGTGTGGAGAAATTACTGGGCTACATACATCATGAGTTCCAGACCAACTAGGGATATACAGTAAGATCTTATCACAAAAACAACCAAATAATAAACCAACCAAAACCCCTATATAATCATTTATGTGGTATAATAAATTTCAGTTCCTCGAATACTATACACTGTAGGTAGTATATTTGTTTATTTTATATTTATTGCAACTCTTTAGTCTCTTTTCTTTCATCATATTTTTATCATCCCAAGTAGACACACTGTACCCACTAAATATTTACTAGCCATTCCCTCAGGACTTCCCTTCCTTGCTACCCCAGTCCCTCACTTCTATTTCCCATCTTTATGAACTGCCAATTCTGAGTATCTTGCAGAAGAAAAATCATGCAATAGTATGTGGGGTTTTTTGTTTGTTGTTGTTTGGTTGGTTTGGTTTGGTTTTTTAGAGACAGGGTTTCTCTGTGTAGCTTTGGTGCCTGTCCTGGAACTAGCTCTTGTAGACCAGGCTGGCCTCGAACTCACAGAGATCCACCTACCTCTGCCTCCCGAGTGCTGGGATTAAAGGCGTGCACCACCACTGCCCAGTGCAGTAGAATGTTTTTGACTTCTGTATTTCACTTAGCACAGTGTTTTTAGGTTTCCATCATTTTAAAGCCGGCATTTCTATTTGAATCTTGTATGTTAAAGTTAGGGTATTTGTCATATTGACGCTCCCAATAGAAATTAAATAAACCAAACCTCCTGAAGTATGGCCCCTCTAATGGATAATAAAGATGAAGGTGGATGGCCAAATTAAGGCCACAGGTACAGAGTAAAGTTCATCTTGAAACTGGACTCTACCTTTCCACCACTCCCTACTTCTAATACTGTTATAACATGTTTCCATAGATGTGCTGTCTTAAAACCTCAAAGTAAATTCATTCTCTCACTGTTCCTGTAGGTCAGAGGCTTGACTTGGGCATCCTTGAACAAAAGCCCAGATACCAGCAAGACCACCTTTCTCCTAGAGGCTCTCGGTGGGGGCTCCAACTCTTTGTCATCATTGCTAGACTCGCCGTTTGGGTAGAGTTTCCACATCACTGGCCATTATTTTAAAAATACCTTTGGGAGTAGGGCAGGCGAGTGCTGGTGTGGACAATGTATAGAAGTTGGTTTTCTTTCCAACATGTGGGCTCTGGGATTGAACTTGGGTAGTCAGGCAAGCACCTTTGCCCACAGAGCCATCTCACCTTCCCAGACTCTCTCTTTCTCCCTCTTTTTTTCCCCCCCGTAAGGGACTTGTGTAATTAAATTAGGCCCTTAAGTTCATTATCAGCTTTTATTTCTTTTTGATTTAATATGTACGCAGGTCCATGGATTACAACAAGGGCATCCTTGGAAGGGACCTGACCTCTTCGGCCTACCACACTGATCTTCCTTGCTTCCCTCTTGCCTGGGCTGACACCACCTGCCTGCTTTCGATTTTTCTGGGGCTCCTAAAGTGCTTGCTCCCCCATTCAGACACCTGACATGGCACACAGAGGCCTTGCTTAATCTCTCCTAATCCCCCATGCTAAAAAATTTTAAATAAAACCACGAGAGAGAGAAAGAGAAAGAGAGAGACCGAGTGTATGTATGTGAGAGAGAGTAAGAAAGAGAGACAGAGACAGAGACAGAGAGTGTATGTGTCAGAGAGAGACAGACAGACAGAGTGTAAGAGAGAGAGTGTGTGTGTATGTGTCAGAGTGAGAGACAGAGTGTATGTGTGAGAGAGAGAGCTAGAGAGAGAGACAGAGAGAGAGAGACAGAGAGACAGAGAGAGAGAGAGAGTTGTTTCAGTTCCCCAATCTGAAAGCCACACTTTCCCTCACCCTCAGGTCTGTGTGGATCATCACCTGCCATGGCCCCACGCCTTTGCCCAGCTCTCCTCCACTCCCCCTTAAGTCACCTGTCAGATGTTCCTGATTTCAGGAAGGCAGAGTATAACCCATTTTTACTTCTGCTGCCATAGCAACCACACCTCTATCTAGCCTGGCATCCGCCGCTCTGCGCTATCATTACCTCTTGAATCACCTCCTCCACCAGATCATAAGCTATTCAAGGGCTGGAATCTCAATTGTCCACCCCGGTGTCCCAGCTCCTTAGCGCAGTGACTTGCATGCAATAGAAGCTCAAAGATGTGCTTGACAGTTATCTAGCCTGCAACACTGGTCTGTTTTTCGACGCGGACTAATGACGTCCACTTTAATTCTGCTTGGGTATGTTTTAGTGGGCCCCACCAAGGCCTGATTGAGTCACACATTAGTTGTTCATATTTACATTTATTCTTATTTACATATGTACTGATCCGCTTAATTTTTAATATAACTTTACTGATATACATATTTGAACAGCAAGATCAAGGAAAAGCTTTGAAATGGATGTAAAACTGGATTGGTTAATCAACATTCTGCTTTAACTGGATTTAACTGGATTGGCTAATCAACATTCTGATTTAACTGGATTGGCTAATCAACCTTCTGATTTAACTGGATTTAACTGGATTGGCTAATCAACATTCTGATTTGAAAGGTTGAAGTGAACGTCACCCTCAGAGTTGATTTAAGAGAAGATAAAGAAAAAAGAGAGAACAGAAGTTCACAGTGCAAGCATCTCAACATGTTTTTATTTTTAATCTTTGTTTCATTTAAACATTACACTTAAAGTTTCCACTGGCCTACAGCTTTTATAGACTGGCAAGGGCCAGTTATGGGTCCCTTTTCTTTCGCGTTTTAATTACTACTGTTTCAGAGAAGCTGTCCAGATATCTTCCCAGAAATCAGGTTTGGCACAGTCATGCGTGTGTGGGGGGTGTGGGGGTGGTGCATGTGTGTGGGGGTGGGTACGTGTGTGGGGGCTGTGGAGGTGGTACATGTGTGTGGGGGTGGGTACGTGTGTGCGGGGTGTGGGGGTGGGTGCATTGTGTGGGGGTGGGTACGTGTGTGGGGGCTGTGGAGGTGGTACATGTGTGTGGGGTGTGGGGTGGGTGCATGTGTGTGGGGTGTGGGGTGGGTGCATGTGTGTGTGTGGGTGAATGTGTGTGGGGTGTGGGGTGGGTGCATGTGTGTGGGGTGTGGGGTGGGTGCATGTGTGTGATGTGTGGGGTGGGTGCATGGGTGTGGGGTGTGGGGTGGGTGCATGTGTGTGGGGTGTGGGGTGGGTGCATGTGTGGGGTGTGGGGGTGGGTGCATGTGTGTGGGGTGTGGGGTGGGTGCATGTGTGTGGGGTGTGGGGTGGGTGCATGTGTGTGTGTGGGTGAATGTGTGTGGGGTGTGGGGTGGTGCATGTGTGTGGGGTGTGGGGTTGGTGCATGTGTGTGGGGTGTGGGGTGGGTGCATGTGTGTGATGTGTGGAGGTGGTGCATGTGTGTGGGGTGTGGGGTGGGTGCATGTGTGTGATGTGTGGGGTGGTGCATGTGTGTGATGTGTGGGGTGGTGCATGTGTGTGAGGTGTGGGGGTGGTGCATGTGTGGGGTGTGGGGGTGGGTGCATGGGTGTGGGGTGTGGGGTGGGTGCATGTGTGCAGGGTGTGGAAGTGGTGCATGTGTATGGGTGTGGGGATGGCACATGTGTGCGAGGTGTGGGGTGGGTGCGTGTGTGCAGGGTGTGGGAGTGGTGCATGTGTGCGGCGTGTGTGGGTTGCACATGTGTGCGAGGTGTGGGGTGGGCGCATGTACAAGTAGGCTAAGATGGCCAGCCAGGACATCCCATGGGTCCATGTGTCTGCTTCCCCAGCACTGGGTTACAGGTATGCACTCCACACGTGGACTTTTTCACTGGGTTCTGAGAACCAAGCTCAGGTCTTCATGTCTATGTGGAGAGCACCATAAGGTCCAAGCTGTCTCCCAGCCTCTGGTGCAGCCTTGATATAAGAAGCAGGAGTAGGGGAACCGTCTCAGGGACCAGATAGCTAGGACAGGGATCCTGGCTCTGCCATCAAGGTATTTTAATCAAATGAAGAGACATCCACTTTATGGGGTTATAGCAGGAAGAATGAATTATATTTAAACCATTGAAATGTTGCCTGACACATTTTAAATCATGTGAATTCATGTGTTTAGGGTGGGAAGGGAAGCTACAAAATCTAACTGCCTAAAGAAACAATGTCCTTATCCTCGTAATTGGAATGAAACTGAAGTATGAGGTCATCTGACGCCGTATGTGAGCTCATCTACAAGAAAGCAAGCAAGCCAGGCCCAGCGAGTCCTAGACCAGTGGGCATTGCCAGACACGTTCCCTGCAAGCATGCGAAATTACCCGACGCTTCTCCCAATGTGCGCGCTGCAAAGAGGTGGTGATTTATGCGATCGCCTGATGAGCAGGAAAGCAGCTTATCTTATTATAAATAAAGCATTCTGCTTTACTTAGACTGAAATACAAGAGAAATTCGGAAATCCCTGAAATTAGCTTTATGTGCTTCGTGGGTATGAATGTTCTTCCTGAATGCATGTATGTGCATCATGTGTGTGCCTGGTTCCCAACATGCATGTGTATGTGTCATGTATGTGACTGACTCCGGTAGAGGTCAGAAGAGGGCATTGGCTCCCCAGGAACTAGACTTACAGATATTTGTTAGCTGCTGCATAGATGCTGAGAACTGAGCCAGGTAAAGTGCAAACATGCCCTTAACTTCTGAACCATCAATCTCCTCAGCCAATAATTGCTACTCTCGTTTCGACACTTCATTTATTGCCTTCCTTAAAATGTACAGTTTGTCTGCATTCTTGCTGTCAAAAGTTTCAACACACAAAACTACACAATGTTTGCTAAGTGTATCTTGGCTTAAACGCCAGACTTGCTTGTTTTTGTAGATGTGAGTTGTGAAATTGGTCTCATTATTTTGGAAGCTTTGGGTCAGATCTGAAACTGACTCTCATGTGATGACATTTTAAAAATGAATCCTTAATATGTGTTTATTCATTTCAACTAATTGAATACACTTTTAAGATAGTTAATGGGAACTCACGGGTAATTGTTTCCATGCTGGTGATTTCCCTTCAATTGGAGGATAATCATTGTAAATACATTTCAGATTTGCCATACCGATATGATCACTTTTGCTGTTTTGTTTTGTTTTTGTTTTCCCTGATTCCTTTGGACTAGGAGCTTAGTTTCCAAAGGCCAAGGCAGCTGTGCGGCCAGGATTTTTAAGGATCTAAAGTGGCTTCCTGTGGGTTGCTGGGTTCGCTGTTTGCTGCAGGGGGCTACTGAGCCTGTTTATCTTAATGTTCTTGCGTGGGGAACGTTAACAGAGAGCAAGAGGGATAAGTGGGCTGTGAGTTTATTTTTGTTCTGCAGCCCACTACCCTTAGGAATCTAGATAATCGTGTTTGCTCGTTTGGAACCTCTTTTTCCTAAAAAGGCCTGGGAAAAATATACTCTATGAGCAGCATAAATAAATAATAGGATAGTAACTTCTGTCATGGTCAGAGTCCGTGGGGTCTCAAGGCCCAGCACTGAAAGGCTAAAGATGGAATTCCAGGGATGCATGAGTATGCATAGTGGGTTTGGGACAAGAAGCCTTCCTGATGTCCCAAGAGTGAACCTCCTTGCTTTGCTTCGTTTGTCTGAGTGAACTTCCCTCTCTCTCGTGACCTACGTCTTATTTATATTATTGAAGAACATGCTGGAGTGAATGCAAGGTGGCTCTACCGTTTCTCTGCTGTGGGTGCCCCTGTAGCAGCAGCCTGCAGAGGAAAGATCTTGTCTCCACACCGCCATTACTAGAGACAAGTGTGCAGCCATTTTAGGGCTATGGACAGCTTGGCATGTCATAAGGAAGTCAATTTTTCGGTTGTTCCGGGTGGGAGAGCTGAAATACTTGTGTTGTTTCATATCTCCAATCTATTTCTGTCTCTGCAGATTTCTGAGATTTGGTTTCTTACGTAATTTCACTTGTCGAGTAAGCCAGTCACATCTGTCCCTGGTTGAGGCTATGCTGGCCTAGCTTCCTGTGCTGTCTCCCAGAGTCAGGCTCCTCAGACATGCAGTCTTGCTCTTGAGAAACAGGAAGGCCCTGAGAGCTGGGATTTCACTCCCAAGAATAAGAGACAGGGGAATCTCTGTGAGTTTGAGGCCAGCCTAATCTACAGAGGGAGTTCCAGGAAAGGCTCCAAAACCCACACAGAAACCCTGTCTTGAAAAATCAAAAAGAAAAAATGAACCAGAAATGATGGATAATTGCTAACTTTGGTCCAAACCTTTGTTTCTATCTTCCTGGCATCCTCTTTCCCCAGCTTCAAAAGACCTCCGCTCTGGTACCTATGTCTCACTTTTCATCTTCTTGTTCTCTTAAATAATCGCTTCTCTGGGCATAACTTGTCGGGCCCAGACATTTGGCCATGCGACAGTCAGTGATTAGACTGAAGAGAATTTAAGAAGACTTTAAAAAAATCCTAACCTTGATTCGGGAAAAGAAGAACCGAGTTCGAAAGGTCTGTTTCTTCGGCTCTGTCCCGCTCTTCGCAGACCTCACTACCATCCTGACTGTTTTGGGTGGCAATGCATTCTCTGAAATCAGAGGGAAAGCTGGATTTCTGACGTGGACTTGCTTCCCTGACCGTTCAGGTTCAAGCTGGGGCGCGTGACTCACACTTCCACTACTGTACCTAGCTCTTTTCTAATTTTTGGAAGAACTCAGAGGGCCAAGGAATTTACCGTACTGTCCCATCGAGGTAGGATGGCTACCTTTAAAATTGAAGCTCGCGTAGGTGAAATAACACGTGTCTGAAGCAGTGTGGGCAAGACCATTAGCCCTTTCGTTGCCACACGGGGGAGTTCTGGGAAATCTTGACAGGACTGAGAGAGATGTGGGGAGCATGGAGGAAGGCCACTCACAGCGCGACTGATTTGCATGGGCCATACTTCACTGTGTAATCAAGTATTTGGCAAACCAGGTGAACGGTTGTTTAGTAAACACATAGCCCTGTGATTCAAGTGCTCTACCTTATTTGAAAGATAGATATTTTTGAGACCCTGACAATGTGTTAATCAAATAATTAGAAGCCTTAAAATACCAGGGCAATTTGAATGCTTTTATGTAACTCCCGGCTCTATTCCTGGATGTGAGGACTACGGTCATCCACCGTCTTCTTCCATTAGCTGTAAGGTCTGGCGTGGCTTCTCAGAACTCTTTGTTTTTTTGCTTTTTTCGAGACAGGGTTTCTCTGTAGCTTTGGAGCCTGTCCTGGAACTAGCTCTTGTAGACCAGGCTGGTCTCGAACTCACAGAGATCCGCCTGCCTCTGCCTCCCAAGTGCTGGGATTAAAGGCGTGCGCCACCACCGCCCGGCCAGAACTCTTCCCTTTGATAGCAGGGCTTAGGTCACGGGTTGGCTTCCCCAGAAGGGAGAAAGCAGGCTCTGAGGAGTGCAATCTGTTTTTACTCAGACAAGGTTCTCGGGCACCTGGAAGACGTTCCGTGTAGAAGCAGAGAACAGCAGGCAGAACAGCCTCTTTCATGGAGTTCAAGCGGCCAAATAGGTCATGTAGCCACCCTGTATAGGTTTGGTTCTCTATCTATGCCCCCTGCTTCCCTGTGTTGTCTTAGGCAAGTTACTTATTCTCCATGCCTTCATTTCCTGGCTGATCATTCTTCGCTGTTAGGAGTATTAAATTAATACACACGCAATGCACGTTGGAGGTACCTGCTACATAAAGCTGGTAGTTACTGCTGCTCGGGGTTACGCGCACTCCGTCGGACATCCAGAATTCACTTTCATTAGTAAAGTACGCTCAGTTTGAATACAGAAACACGGGCATGCGGGCAGAATACAAATAAGTCTAGACATGAATTAAGAGCCAGGAAGCGGAGCAATGAATAATGAAGCCAAGGGTTTGCCGAGCCTCCTTTTAAGAAAATTGTGGGTTGTTTGTTAGTTGCTTAAGAGGGGAGGAGGCCACTGAGGATGGCGGTGTGACCAAAGGGAAAGCAAGCTCCAGCAGGATGTAGGCATGAGTCCCCCGGAATCGCTGGGCAGATCAGGGAGTTCTGTCTTTGGTTAAGGTGGTGGGGAGTCCCTGGATGGGTACCCAGAATTACGTGACATACTTTTAGACTCAACTTCTCCTTTCTGTTCCGGAAGACCCACTGTAAGTGCGGCTTTAAATGGGGGTGCGGTGGGGGGAGTTATGCAAAACACTTTGCACGTAGCACTAAAGTTCAGATTTGCCCTGAGACTGGAACGGTGGCTGGGGCAGAAGGGGAGGAGTTAATTTAATATAGATGTCTAACCCGCGTACAGATCAACATCCTGACTGATCACTCGGAAACCTGGGCGCTGAGCGGTTCGCTCTCCGGGCTTCCAGGTCTCATCCTTCAGCCCAAGGCCTCAGCAACCAACGTGCGAGGAGACCAAGGGCGCTCCACGCATGCGTTAGAAGCCGCCCCAACTCCTCCCCCTCCCCACCGCGTCCTTTCTCGGAACAAAACTAGCGCGGGGCCTGTGAGCTGCGCAATCTGCGTAGATCGAATTTCTTCAGCTCCGCCTGTCGGTGGAGCTCCCGCGGGTGCCGCGGCTTCCCCTTACGCCAGGAGCGTCCGCGAAGAGAATGGCTGGGCGCTGCGGGTGCGCCGCCGGCGTAGCGCTCAGGCGGCCCGGGTGCGGCTGCGCGGGGAGCCCGAGCGGGCCGGGTGCGCCGCTGGCGTAGCGCTCAGGCGGCCCGGGTGCGGCTGCGCAGGGCGCCGGAGAGGGCCGGGTGCGCCGTCGGCGTAGAGCCGCGGCCCGCGCGCTGGGCTCCGCGACGCAGCTAGCGCAGGCGGCTTTGGTGAATACACGACTGGGTGCAGCCGGGGTTTGGTACCGAGCGGAGAGGAGATGCACACGGCACTCGAGTGTGAGGTAACTATAAAACCCCGATTTGTTTACATTCCCTCCCCCAGAACCGGCCCCGTGCGCGGCCGAGCCTGCGAGTCCCGGGACGGCACGGGAGGCCGGGAGGCCGCGGCTGGGGCCGCCACCGGGGGCCTCCGGGCCGGGGCGCGGGTGTCCGCAGCTGCTGCTGGCGGTGGCGGCGAGCCGGCGAGCGGCTCGCGGGGGCCGGCGCGTGGGGCCGCGGGGCGGCGGTGGGGACCCGCGCCCCTCGGCCCGCTGAGGGGCCCCGGCCATTGCGGGGGCTGCGGGGGCTCCCCGCGGCCGCCGTGCGGAGACCCCGAGGCAGGTCCCAGGGGCTCGGCCGCGGGGGGTTAACGGACGACATCCGCCGAGCTCCGGGCCAACCGAAAAGGCTCGGCAGGGCGCGCGGAAGCGGTGGCGCCGGCTCCCGGGTCCCCGGTCCGGGGCGTGGGGCGAGCGTGGCGCGGCCGCGGGCTTTGTTCCCGGGCCCCGGGATGCAGGGCGGCGTGGGCGCGGTAGGGAGCGGAGGGAAGCGGCCGTTCGGCCCGCCCGCCACGGGGTCCGCGCCTCGCTCCTCCCTCGGGGGTCTTCGGAAGTCCCCAGGCAGGCGAGGCCGCGGGTGGCGTGACGTGGAAAGGGCTTCCTGTGGCTCCCGAGAAGCCGCGTTCACGTGGGAGCCTGTCCACATGGGCCGAGTTGCAGGAGCTGGGCACGTGGAAGCCATCTCGCCGCAGGACGCCCCGCCACCGGTTGGGAAGGGTCCTCTCCTCCCTCCCCAACCCCACGAGTGTCTGCTCCTACAGTGACACAAAGCACTAGTTCAAAGGCAACAGCCTTCTAGAAACTTTCATTTATGTCTGCATTATTAAGTGCGGTCACTGGCGGGTGACAGGTTTCTTTCATGGTTTCTTTTGGATGTATCTAGTGATAAAGTGATACAAGACCTTGAGGCTGAGAATTGTAACAGTACGATCCGGAAGCCGTAACAAAGCAAGACTACCGTGTCCAGTGTCAGATTAGGATCCCCTGCTCCCCACGTACCCCGTGAGTCATATATTCAGGACATTGGGAGTCCGTCCCACACACCCCACTTCCGGTGTGCGTGGAATGTTACACTGGGAAGACACATCGGTGTTGAGGTGCTGCGAAGAAAACTGAGTTTTTCTTAACATTTGTGTGTTTTCCAATAGGTAAGGATACAATGAGTTGTTAGTTACATTGAAACAGTTACGGGGAAACTACGTGTTTGTGGCCATACTTTAATAAAACCTCAAATAACCCACCGATCTGGCCTGCCTACTGACTAACTTCAAGCTAGCAAGAACTAAATAGTCTTTACAGAATTTGTTTTAAGCTCTTTGTATCCCTGTCATCTTGGCCTGTATTCAAAAACTGCTTCCCCACCTGAAAGTAAGTTTCAGTGCCTTTAATCTCGCCCCAAATTGACAGAACCGAATTCTACCTACTAATGAGGGCGAGAATAACCTGGATGCTTCTTAAAATAGGTGGGAAGGAAGGTGTTTCCTTATGCTACACCTGAAGGCACACCCAGACCAGTAAACCCAGCGAATTTGGGAGACTGAGGAAGGGAGCTGTCAAGTTCCATTTCTGGAATCTGTCTCAAAAAAGTTAAAAAAAAAAAAATCTCATAGCTCAGTGACTCAGAGACTTGCCCAGGGCTTCCACGAACCTCGGCTCAGTCCTCAGTACTACAAATAGCATGCACGTGTGTGTGGCCGTGTGCGTGCTTACGGTCATGAGCTGTGCAGGTGAATACCCTTCACCTGAGATGCAGTACTAGAAATATTTCCAAGTTTTGTGTCCGGATTTGGGGATGTTTCTTGTGCCCAGGTCTAAACACGAATTACAGTTTTGTTTTGTGTAGGCCAAGTGCACAGACACTGAAGGTAATTTTACAATATTTTTTCTGCATGCGCAGTTTGAGGCATATGCAAACGTGAGGTGTGGATGCTAGCCCAGCTACTGCGTGTTGGTTCCCACAGCACTGTGGATTTGGTAGCTCTCACATTTTATACTCAAGTGCTCCCTGTCTTAGGTCTTCCTGTTACAGTTTACAGTCCACTGATAGTCTGTAAACTGCTACCGTCTTTCCACGGTTTTGTTCAGACTTTCGGTTTTGATCCGTAGTTTACCCGTGTAGTCCTTGTGTACCTGGAACTCAGGATTCTTGGGAGTCACCGTGGCTCTCTCCAAATTTTGAGGAGGCCTAATGTTTAGCATGCAGGCAGTGCTCTAGGAAGCCTCAGTGATGTATGAGAAGATACAGTGTGTGCAGCAAGGGAAATCATTCAGCAGTTGAGCTGATCCTGAGTTTGTTCACATGGTATTGCCCTCGCCCCTTCTGAACTCTGGGTATTGAGCAGTCCTGGGATAAATTTAGGAATTTGGAATTGGAATGAGGCTGAATATTTAAAACCTGGATTTACTGTTAACTAATTTGGTTACCTTTACAAGTTGCTTTAGACTGTGAACTTAAACTGTCATAAAACCCACCACAGGAGTTTAATATGGCCATTAATAAGGAACCGAAGAGCTCACCCTCTAAGCTTTTGTGCGTCCAAACTTTAATTATTGAACTTACTTTCTCTCTATTTTTTTTCCTGCTAATTGATTAACCCCAGGATGATAACTTAATGATTTCTATTTAGGTCTTTGAGAGGGCACATCTCTTACGCCCATAACTCATAGCTAGTAACTGATAACTGTAGATTTGTTTTTGCCTTTTTTATTTTTTTATTCTGTAGTTACATGTGTATGGGCTATTTTTAATTAAAAATTATTTTTACGGAGTCAGATTCCTGAAGGGAAGCATATACCCCACCGCTTTCTGCTCGAAAGTGTCAGTGTGCCATGACTCATCCAATAGATAGCTTTTCTCTCAGGGTTAAACCTGGCTTTAATTTAAGATCCCCGGATAAACATGCTCACAATACAATGCCTGCTTCAGGAGTGGAAGTGCAGCAGAGTTTTGTATCAATGGGACACTGTCACTATTACATTGAAAAGCAATATTCACAAATTGAACAAAGTAGACGACTGAAAACAGAAGAAAAATACTGACAATCAAAACAGCTTTTTAATCAGTGGTTTAATTATAAGCCATCTTCCATTAGAGTGTAATTCGTATTAAAAATATACAGAAGGTTGGGGGTCTCGTAGGCAGCTTAGTCAACAACTTAGCTGCCACAGTCGATTCCTAGATTCTATCTCTAGCCCTACAGCACACTGAATAAATACAGTCTGTCTTTTAGTTGCCTGGTCTAATCCTCAGCAGTTTGCTGCCCCCTAGTGTTTGATTTACCTTGACGTTTCTTGGCACCTGTCCTGTGGACTAAAATTAGAACCTGCCTTCCTGTAGATGTACCTATGGATTTCCTCTAGCTGACTGCTGCTGCCAATAAAAATGTGTACCTACTTTTTTTTCCCATACATTTAGTCCCTCGTTTTCCAAATATGGAAAAATAGATGCAAAATCGTTACATTTCAAAAGAATATATAGGCTTTTCTTTTTAAATTGCAAAAGCAATTTGTTAAAATTAGAGGTATTTGAAGTTAGCTTTGTATGTGAGTAATGTCAATATTATTCATTTAAGCTGGGCTTTTTGTCTTGAAAAGGCTGTTAAGCTTTCCGGCTTAATTTTTCCCATCTAATGTTGCGGCCTCGACGGGTTACTCTGTCTAGGGTTTGTAACCCGCCTGGCTGGCCAGTTATTCCAGGGTCACGGAGAGGCACCACCTGAAAGGCATAGGCTGATAAGGGGAAGGAGGCTAAGCTTATTTGTCAAAGCCTCCGTTTATTAGAGTCATGGTTACAGCTTATATAGCCCCTGAATGGGGAGCTTGGGGGCTGGGGCATGGGGTCTTGCCACGTGGTCCACGCCCATCACCTAGGCCAGGTCACGATTCCTTGGTCAGGAAGTCACAAGGTGACCCCACCTAGTTGTCTAGATAGTTTGGAATGTGAGGCAGGTTCTGCTAAGAGATAACTCTCTATTAACAGTTAATTTGGGTGCAGGATAGGCTTGGTCAATAAGACTATTCTCAATACAATTGAGAAGTGAAGCCCTCTGTAAAAACTCCTCACGGCGGTGCTTCCTGTAAATTTTGGGGGGACACGGCTCCTGACAATCTAACTTTATGTTGTACTGATAATAAAGTTTGAAAATGTTCTATTCACATGGTGACCTTGTTTTTAAAATTAAGTAATTTTTGAATAAAAGAAAGTCTCTAGTTTCTTATCTTGACCACTAGATTTGTCAGTCTTTTATGGGTTCAGATTATGCTAATAACCAGTTTTCCGAGACACTTGTTTTTACTTTTTAAGATCTGTGGGTGGGCCACAGTCATGTTTAGATTTTTTTTTTTGAAACAAGAAAACATTTTACTTCTCAATAAAAACTTATTGGAACATCTAAAAGTGTTCAGTAGGTATAAAATAATACGTAACAGAAGTGAAAAGGTTTAAGTAACAGCAAAGTTACTGAAATTATTCCCAGACTCTGTAGGTCACCCATATTATTTAGAAATGTTAGAAAACAACCATTTAGTGTTGTATCACAAATAGTATTGAGTTTATTTTCCTAATTCGTTTGAATAGAACATACTCAGGATTACAGCCACCTGGATAACAGGGACTGGAAACTTAGTGAACTTTTGAAAGTTAAAAGATGTCCTAGCAGGATGCTAGCAGCAGCGACAGGTTTATGCAGCTGTAAGGATAACATCTTATTTCAGTGGGTGTTTATTTTTGTTATTGGGGGGAATAACTATAAGTTAATAGTAGAAGATTTTGTAATTATTTTAATAATTACGTTTTATAGTTCCTCTGAAAGATGCTGCTTTGCTACTAAAAGGAAGGGAAATGTCAGCTAGAACTCATCCTTGAGTTAACATTGCCAACAGGAAATAATTTTGTCCTTATTCTACATTCCAATTTTCAGTTGACTCCAAAAAGGCTTAGCATTGCAGGAGAGGCCAGTTCTTCGTCCTCGTTCATCTGAGACTTAGTGATCAGTTCAGGATTCAGACTGATGGAAGCATTAGAAACTCTCAGCTGTGGTGTAGTGCTAAAGATGTATTTTCTACCGTGCTACTGATGTCAAAGGAGACATTGCAGATGGCTTTTTACAGATCTAAAATGGTTGTGAACTCGCTGTTACATATTTTGTGAACTTCTGAATTTTTAAACAATTTCTCCTGAATTGGTTTCTCATTCAGTTTCTAGGGTGTTTGTTTTAATGTGAACTAAACTGGGGCCATAATGGGACAAATTCGTAAACTTGCTTTTATGTGGCTTCTTGGTTTGCGTCTGTGTCACCCGTGGCTGCCTTCGTGCTGGTGCTGGCGCTGAGGAAGCTGTGCTGGAGGCAGCAGGCCCACAGACTCTGGCTTCATTCCGAGCAGCGCACGTCTGCCAACCCTTGGATTTATTCTTGACACTCTTACCATTATTCTACATGTCGCTTTTAAGTGTTTGCTGGTAGAATACTTTATTAATAAAGTGTTCATTCAGATGGCAATGAAATTTTCTAGGTAGTCCAGGCTGGCCTTAAACTCTTGTTCCAACATCCCGAATGCTGGGATTTACAGGGATGTACCACCAGTGAGCACTGCTGAAGGTTTCTCTTAAAAAGGGAATCGATATAAGAGACCCTAGCATTTTAGGGCTCTGCTGCCTTTAGCTAGACTTGTAGGAATATGTTAAAGATGGTGAGCTGGGGGAAGCTACTTATATTTAAGAATCATGCAAGAAATTCCAAAATCTTCATAGGCATGGTTGCGTGCATGTGGAAACATCAGTTATGACTTTGAAAATATGCTGTGCCAGAGCTGAAAACGTGACATAGTTGTGGAAAAAGTGACCTGTGTTGATGGGATTATTGATAAATCGGGAGTAATTTTAAAAAACTAAAGCAGGCACTTGGGCTAATTCCAAAGGTAACAGTCCTGTTACTGAGAGTGGTGTAATTACACTGGTGGCGACAGAATAACAGAGCTGAGTCTCAACTTTCGCTGCTAAATAATTTGAGTGCAAGACTAAACAGTGTTCAAATTTTGCAATTATTTCTCATCATGGACTTAATTACAGGCAAGTATCCAGAAATAATGGATAAATTAGAAGTAAGATGTATATTGCAGTTAGAACTACATAAAGACTTGTGAAGTTCTCAGCTGGTGTGATTTCTCTTCTACGTGTGCTAGACATTTGTTGGCTCATTAGCTAAATGTTTTCCAATTTCATTGATTTTCAGGGTTTCCTAAATTCACATGGTTTTATGAAGTGTCTTTAAGGGCAGAGGAAGTCTCCTGTGTCCTCTCTCATACTCTTCTACACAGACGGCAGGCACCTTTAGTGCCTGTCTCCGGCTCACAAGTTCGCAGCCCGGCTCCAAGCCTGCACTGCCTGTTGTGAGTCGGGGAGTCAGGGTGACTTCGAGTTCTTCCCACTCTGCATGCCTTCCATTTCCTGTCCTAGTTCCTTAAGTCAGTTTGTTATTTTAGTTTGGAAGATCATTTAGTGTTATGTTTTTATGATGCAAGTGTTAACTACAATTGACCCATTATGGGAAATAATTACTTTGTCTTTTCTGCAGTATTTTCTTTTCCAACCTTACTATTTTCTCAGACATCATTCTTGTTAACTTCTCCTATATATTAAAATCTGTATCAGCTCTGTGTTTTGAAATGTGTTGCAAGAGGAAAATTAATTTCTTAAGTCTTTGGGCAGAAATGATTAAGCCTGGTAATAAACATTAGTTTGGTTATTGACAGATTAGTTTGGCATTTGGATGATGTTTTCATAAGAGATTGCTAAATGTTTGAATTATGTCATCTCACTTTGTCCAACAATTACAGGACCCTAGTAGCTCAAATAACTGCAACAATGGTAAGAACTAATGGGCCAGAGAATGTTCCTACCAGAGAAGTAGCCTCTGTGTAGCCCTCAGCATGAGAGTCTGTCCGTGTTAGACAGCATCACCCTGAGCTCTGTGGTCGCTGCCCCACCTCCTGACCTCAGAAGGAGCATTTTGACTGGCAGTTCTTATGAATGGCAAGATGGTGTAACTTCAGGGAAATATAACAGTGACACCGTGGTGAAAAGAAAAAATATGGAGGGAGAGGAAATACGGGTGCCATCGTGAAGGCCTGGGCAGTGGTGGTTCTGGGATCGAAGGCATCGCCCTCCTGATGAGTGTTTTCGTAAGGATAACTGTGCACATGCAAGGGAGTTGAAGCCTTTACTGAAGAGTAAATAAAATCATACATTTAAGTAGCTTTGAAAGCTTTTCAGTAATTAATGACAGAAAGGCGCCTCCACCAGTGAGATTTTACTGATCTCAGGTATTCTCTGTATTACCAATAGGAAAGACTAGCAAACATTGTTATCTTCCTATGCGTCAGGCTCCCTGTAACAAAGGATCAGAGTGCAGAAATTAAGGTAGTTGTACAGACATTTAATGAGAAAGTCAGTGTTCAGAATACTAGAAATGTTGGCTTGATGTGCTGTTTATCGGAGTATTAGTTAGGGGTGTTGCTTATTGAGGTGCCTTAAATCAAGACATAGATGCTTAGAGTCTAATTTTAAGTTATAGAGTTATACTCAAGCTCAGTGAACACATCTGTGTTGTCGTATGAGTGAATCTCAGTGGGGAGATTAAGAGATTGCCTCAACTGTGCTTCTTTTTCCATTTAGTTACTGAAAGTTTTATTGGCATTCTACATTGTGAGCATGGCTTCAGGGGTTTACATAGCTGGTCATAGATGGTTTGTTACAGAAACAAACCATCCTGCTGCAGGAGGATTCTGGTTTCTGCTGAGAACTCAGTTCTGCAGTACTGTATTCTCGGAGTGATTCTGTAATGTCAGGAAGCTGGTGTGTTGGGATGAGTCCTCCTACTGCTGAAGTTGAATGGATCTGATACGCCTTGGCTGTGCTAGTTGGTCCTGCTTGTGCTCTTGAAATGTTTTGATAACATTTTGTTAAAGCCATTACAAAGGGTCTTTTCTCCCTAGTTTTGTACTTTGTATAATTTTAAGTCAAGGGAGCTGGAGAGATGGCTCAGAGGTTAGGAACACTGACTGCTCTTCCAGAGGTCCTGAATTCAATTCCCAGCGACCACATAGTGGCTCAGAACCATCTACAATGAGATCTGGTGCCCTCTTCTGGCCTGCAGGCATACATGGAGGCAGAATACTGTGTACATAATAAAATATTTTTTTAAAAAAATTTAAGTCAAGCAATAATGTCACATGTAATAATACTAGTGTCTTAATTGCTTTCCAGAGCAGTTTAGGATGCATTGTGTTAGTTCCCTTAGTAGATGAGCTTTATTGAGGACAGACAGTGCCCTATACACGATGGTGCATCTGTGAATGCATCAGAAATGGGGATGACCTCCAGGGAGCACCACTGTTCATAGCTCGCACTTAAGTAACATTTACATAATGCAAGGTAGGAAAATAAAATTTTTTTTATCACTTAAATGTTGTATGACTTTTTATTTTGTTCTTAGTTAACTGTGAAACAAGCAGAGATCAGTGGCACCACGTTCTAAGTGATAAGATTTTAAATGTTATTATTTACCTAAGGATTCATAACTAATAAGGCAGTCTAGTCTTTAACAAATCTTTCGAAAAGTTATTTTTAATATATATTTATATTTATATATAATTTTATTATGTGTGCATGTACGTGTGTGTGAATGAATGAGCTGTACACAGTACATGTGTAGAAGTCAAAGGACGGCTTTGCAGAGTTGGTTCTCTCCTGAGACTCAAACTGAGGAGGTTGGGTTTTGTTGCAGCTCCCTCTTCTGTCCGCAGCCCTCCCGACAGACTTGACAGCCTGCCTGATGTTCCTTCAGGCTCACTCACTCAGCTTTCCTGTGGATGCCATTGTTGATTGACTATCCCGGCTTTCATGAAGAAGTGCTGTGCTGAAACACTGGAAAAAAGTTGGTTTTCAGATTTGCACACGTAGACACATTGTTACAGGGATGTTTACATGTTTACTTAAAGGGTGGCATACTTCCATAATCCCAGTTGAGCAGTTCAGTGGTTTTTCTTTGAATTTCTACCTCCCTGCCTTTTGCCTTTCAAAATTAACAGCTGAGAACATCGAGAGGGATAGCATAAAGAACTCGTAATACCTTCCTGTTCGTGTTTATTGCATGATGCCATATAGAGTTTATGCTGGCCTGATTGCCCTTTCTAGAACCCAGAGTTGGAGATAAGTTGTTTACTACTGGTGTTCTTTCCTGTGTCAGTCACGTTAGTAACTAATTGAATGACTTTGTTTTTTGTTTATATTGTTTTATTGACTAGCTATTATTAGGAAACAGTTGCATTCCCCTTAAATCCGTCTTTGTGTTGTGCTGGATGGGCCACTTTGCTATAAGATTCGAGTCTGGTTTCAAACAGTTCCACAGTCCTGGTGTCTCATCCTTTGTGTCTACCTTCAGTGTTAAATATTCCCCGGGGGGGGGTGTACCTTAAATTTTCTACATTTATGTCTACTTGTATAAGTAAAATATCTATCAGAAGGTTTGTAATAATAACAGTTAGTGTATAAGGCGCTATGTACTATTACTTTACTTGAAAAACTAAAAAGCTGTAACTTGACATTATATAGTAAAAAATTCAATTAAAGAATTTTCTAGGCCGGGCGGTGGTGGCGCCTGCCTTTAATCCCAGCACTCGGGAGGCAGAGGCAGGCGGATCTCTGTGAGTTTGAGACCAGCCTGGTTTACAAGAGCTAGTTCCAGGAAAGGCTCCAAAGCTACAGAGAAACCCTGTCTCGAAAAACCAAAAAAAAAAAAAAAAAAAAAATTTTCTAAGCCTTATGGAAGAACGTCCTGTCAAAGATCTCAAACTCTCTTTATGTAAATCGACACAAATGGTCATTACTGTGTGTAGCCTTGTGTTTTGGTTCACGCATGGCACTGTAAACTGGATGGGCCAGGCCAGTTGACTGACGTTTGCTGAGCTAAGTGTGCCTCCCAGGAAGAGCATGCCAAGGGAAGCGCTCCTGTGTGTCTTGGGCAGGGCTGCCCAGTCTCCTGTGCCTGCCAGCGTGGCGTGTGTGCTGTTGCCTCCTGCTTCGTGTTGTGTAAGGACCCGGGGGGCTCCTCCCTTACGGACAACCAACCGTCTGCTCTGCGTGGGAACCATGGTCACAGTCAGGTGCTTTCTGTAGTTCTTACATTTAATCAGCGTCAGTCTCTTGGCTTTGGGAGTGCCTGTGGCTGTGTAAGACCACTGGGAAAGGTTGACGGGAAGGTGGTGTGGAGTTGGAGCTATTTCTACAACTGCTGAATTTTAAACTATTTCAGGATAAAAAAAATTTTTTTAAACATTTGTCCATGCTGTTTCCAGTTTTGTTTTGTTTTTCTGATTCAAAGTGGAAGCCTGTATTTTTGTACGGGCGTTAAAAAGTAAGCATTAGTTGAATGACAATGCACCCACATGTGGGTATAAAATGACAACACACTTGCAGGTGAGCATCCACATCTGGGTATAAAATTCAGCTGTTTTATGCAAAGTGAAAGTGCTCATGGGCCAGCAGCCAGGTGGAGAGAGAACTTAGTAACGAGCCCACTTGTCTCACGATGCAGCCCAGGTTGGCCAGCGCTATACGCACAGTTCAGATGTTAAAACTAAGTATAGGAGGAATGTTGGGTATATTGTGGTTGCGCAATGATGAAATTGCCTTATTGTAAATTAACCGTCCTAATTAGCAGTTACGCAGTGACACTAACCTTTCGACTGGCGCTGTATGACACATCCGCAGGGAACCTGAGCCCACCTTCATGGTGACTCCTGCTAGGTTGTTTATTGTCGGAGCTCATCCTAACTTTTGCTGTGCAGTCGGATCCACATTGGTGTCTGCAGAGCACGGGAGAAGTCTTGCCAAGCCAAGACGATTCTCAATTATAAAATCAGTACTCTGAACACATAAAGTCTGAGGAACTCTAAAGCAGAGACATGGTGGGAATATTTTGTTTAAGGCACAGCCAAGTCCTCTGAAGGCCAGTGTTTAGGTTGGAGTCCTATGGGCTTGTCTGACGTTTCCTGCACTCCCTTTTCCACCCCACGGGTAGCCTGTGGCAGTTACGGGATTCTCAACTTCCATGGAAGCCTAGGGAGTTCCATACATTAAAGGTGCGCCTGGATTCCCACCTCCACGTT
This sequence comes from Chionomys nivalis, assembly GCF_950005125.1. Taxonomy (NCBI): domain Eukaryota; kingdom Metazoa; phylum Chordata; class Mammalia; order Rodentia; family Cricetidae; genus Chionomys; species Chionomys nivalis. The sequence continues at coordinate 5,017,127 of NC_080111.1, read as the reverse complement.
AACTGAGGCCGTGGCTGCCGCGGGTGAACTCCTGAACCCGTGTTTCCTTTTTTTCCTCCTTCCACTGTCTTGAGTTTGAGTCCATCCATGGCAGGTTGATAGGTTTCAGAATAACCAGAGCAGAGAGACCCTAAACCCTGCCACAGTTAGACTGTTCCTGTGACAGGTAGAACTCGCTGATTCCTGAGCTACTGCCTTTGAGAAGGGCTCTCTGCAGAGCGTCTTTGCTCAGATGGATTCCTCAAACACACCTGCTAGAGTGGTAGTACCGAGACGGCCAGAGCTCACTCCTGGGTCACTTCTGCTCTTACGGACCCATCATTCTCCCCTGAATGTAGTTATTGAGAGTCTGGGGAGTAGAATCCCTGGAACACATTGAGTCCTTTACAGAAATGTATACTGATCCATAGCGACATAAATTTTATGTATACGATTGCTAGGTTTTCTGTTTCATGGTGTCATTGTATAGATGTTTTCTAATCTACATTTACTACCGCTGGTTCCATTTATTGAGCAGTGAGATAAGGCACAGTGAACAAGCCGTGTGACATTTGTGTATCGCATGAGCGGATAACTCAGACCGTCAGCTTACCCCAGCATCTCAGAGAGGAGTGGTAAGGCTGAGACAAGTGAGAGGCTCATTGTCATGAGTGTTCAAGTAAAATAATATAATTTTATCTAGGCTGACAGTTTATCTCCGCATGATTCTCTTATTTCAGTGCTTCTGAAATAAAGACAAAACCGTCACAGTTATTAGTAGAAATAGTGTCTACGTTGGGCTTTACAGGTTACTGACTCTTTCCTCAGACTTCTTTCTCCTTTGACCATTAAAATGTCTGGTGGGGAAGAAACTATGTGGATTAAATAGAACTTTAAATTTTTTGATTAATTGATTATCTTTTTGGCTAACAAGGAGGTCACTCAGGCAGGGAGCTTGGTGCTTTGATTAGCATTGCCCCCACACAGCTCTTCTGCTCGTCCCGTTGTGCTTGAGAAGCCAGCATCTCAGGACATGCCCGTCCTTTTCATGGGGTATTTCATTTCATTCTAAAAGGTATGTCATGTTTTTAACACGCGATTGATTATTGCCTCGTAGACGTATGTAGTCAGATACCCAGAGTTGTTGACATCCGTTCCTGCGAGTTGTCAGTGAGCCCTTGTATGGCTCTCCTGCAGTGTCTGCAACCTTCAGTCTCACGTCTAACCAGCCTACAGTGGTTTGTTGTCCTGCAACCAGGTGACCACAGACTCTGAAAACGTTAAGGGAGAAGCCTTAATTACCGTATTTCCTTTTCCTCCCTTCTGATGGTTCCCAGTTTCTTGGTGGTCTGTAGCTTCTAGCCACATCACTAAATTTAATATTTTTGTAATGGTGACTTTTTCAGTGAGACTGGATAAGAAATTGAAGTGCTTAGGTTAAAAAATTGAATCTCAGGGTAGCTTTGCAATAAAATGTGTAGACTATAATAATTCTTAGCTCATGTCACCTATAATTCAACCTAACATATTCAGGTAATTATAACCTTTGGTTGACTACAGTATCTAATGAGGAGTGTTTGATAATTTATTGGTATAAATTGTTAGACCTCAAACTTTAGCTAGTTTCTATCGGACTCAATAAGAAGCTGGATTGAAACACTGTTTGACCAGAACCCAAGACTCGGATGTGGCAGGTCTGAGTAGGGTGTAGTAACTCCTTGACTAGGGTATTCCTGCCTCCAGGAGGATCTTGATGCCACTCAGAACCACCCCTCGCTAACCTCTGCCCAGGTATATGCGGTCAGGAAAACAGCTCCATAACCTCTGCCCAGGTGTATGGGGTCAGGAAAACAGCTCCATAACCTCTGCGCAGGTATATGCGGTCAGGAAAATAGCTCCATAACCTCTGCCCAGGTATATGCGGTTAGGAAAACAGCTCCATAACCTCTGCCCAGGTGTATGGGGTCAGGAAAACAGCGACCACTCACCTCCACTACCCTGCATCAACAGGTGTTAAAGATCTCAGGTTGCCTCTGGTCAGTTTCCCTCTTGTAAACAGCAGAGTCCATACCTTTCTGCTCCCGGTGGTCTTCTCCCAGGCTGTGGCTTCCTTTTATGAACATAATGGTTTCATTGAGTCTTTGAAGATTCCGTACAGTGCATTTTGATCATACCCACCCTTCCCCTAGTTCCTCTCAGATCCACCCACCCCACCTCCGTACTTAGGACTTGTTTCTTTTTTTCTTTTTTAAAGATTTATTTATTTGTTTGTTTGTTTATTATGTGTACAACATTCTGCCTCCATGTATGCCCACACAGCAGAAGAGGGCGCCAGGTCTCATTACAGATGATTGTGAGCCACCATGTGGTTGCTGGGAATTGAACTCGCAACCTCTGGAAGAGCAGCCAGTGCTCTTAACCACTGAGCCATGTCTCCAGCCCAGGACTTGTTTCTTTGTGTTTTGTTTTTTTTTCCTTTTTCAGAGATACCTTTTGAAAAGAAATCCTTAATTTTAATTGAAGTCAGTGACATTAGTTTTCCTTTTTCGGCGCCTTCTGTCTCCTATCTTGAAGTTCTTAGGTAACTTTCGTAGAGCTGCGCTTGCGAGTAACGGTGGTCGGTGGTCACATACGACTGCTGAGCACCTGAAATACGGCTAGTCTGAATTAAGTTGTGCTCTACATCATGCTGATGTGAAATGCCTGCATCAGTTCCAATACATAGTATTAGCAGGATGTAGAATACCAGCTAACGAGTTTCAGATGTGAGTCAGCTAAAATGTAATATGAAATTAGTTTTGCATGTTCAGAAGAGTTCCAAATGCCAAAGCCGGCTCACATTCTGTTTCTGGGATCTCGAAGTGTGCTGCTGGGTGGACTTACCTAGTCACCATTGTCTTCTGTGCCCACTCCATCCACGACCGCGGCCCTCAGCTGCATGCGGACGACCAACGTTGTAAATGTGACTGATCACCGAGAAGCCGAAATTCAGATTCACATTTAATTCATTTAGAGTTGAGTGCCCGCCTGCAGTGACTGACATTTTTGGACATTCCTGTTTTAGCATTTATTGTCTGGGTTTTGCCTCCCATTTTATCTGCACTGTGTGTGGTGTCAGATCGAGAGCACCAGGGTGTTCGTTCTTCTTTGTGCAAATTGAGCCAACAGACAACAAGGAAACAATATTCTTTTTAAGACTATTTTTTCTTCTTTTGGCATATTCCTTTTTTTTTTCATTTTTACATTTTTAATCTCTGTCTCTCTTGTGTGTGGGTATGTATTGTGTGTATACAAATGCCATGACATGCCTCTAGAGGTTGGAGGATAAACTTGCAAAATGTGGATTCTGGGGATTTAACTCAGGCTATCGGGCTAGGCAGCTCCTTTATCCGCTGAGCCATCTAGTTGGCCTTCCTGGTCTATTTTTGCACCAGACACCTACCGCACCGCCTCTAAGAGCTAATTGAACGCGTGTTCCTGCCTGTTTTCTTCCTCAAGCTTGTCATAGCCTCTCTGACGCTGTCTGATTTCACAGAAATGTTACGTACAGCTCATTGCTTTTCACAGAGTAACTTCCAGGATTTTGACTGAGATTGTATCAGATAAACACTTGATCCACTCAAACGTAGGATAGTCTTCTATTTAGTTAAGCCTTCAATTTATTCAGTAAAGTGGGAACCTTTTCTACATACAGTCCTTGGACTTTGTTAAATTTATTCCTAGCCATTTGTTGGCTACTAATAAAGGTATTAGTTACTAGTTTCATGCTTTAGTTTTTGTAGTATATAGAAGTACATTTGGACTGGGGATGATGGCACTCGCCTTTAATCTCAGCATTCACAGGAGGTAGAGGCAGGTGGATCTCTGAATTCAAGGCCAGCCTGGCCTACAGAATGAGTTCCAGGACAACAAAGGCCACACAGAGAAACCCTGCCTTCAGAAACAAAAATAAAAATAAACAAAAAGTACATTTGATTTTAAGTTATTATTCTTTTTTTATTTTTTTTAAGTTATTATTCTTACAACAAGCAACTGTAGAAAGTTACTTACTCTTGGATTTTTATTTTATCTAATTCTAAGCATTTGTATGTAATGAGAAATTTTTCCTGATTTTTAAAAACAATTTTAGTGATTTTTAAAAGATCTATTATGTGTGCATGTCTCTATGGGGAGATTTATGTGTGTATTCAGTTAGCCCACGGCAGCCAGAAGAAGTCATTATATTTCTCTGGAGCTGAAATTACCTCAGATTGTAAGCTGCCTGGTACCACAACTGGGGACTGACTTGGGTCCTCTGCAAAAGCAATCTATCATCTGTCTGTCTATATAGATATGTCTATATAGATAGATATGTCTATATGTACAATTGTCTATCACCTACCTGTCTATATAGATATGTCTATACAGATAGATAAATACGTATATATGTGTATCTATCATCTCTATCTAGGATCTAACTGTTGAGCTATCTTTCTAGCCCCCATTTGAGTCATCTTATTTCTTTCCATATTGCTGCCCTAAGCATGACCCCTGTTTGCAGGAACAGAGGAGCTTTATTTTACCTTTATTTTTAGAGGACTAGACTGAAAGCAAGCAAACAATAAAACAAAATATACAGAGAGAGAGTCTTTATGTTTTCAAAATAGTTAAAACTGTCCTGTGTCTTGAGAATTTGTATTAATTGAAAAGTGCTGTTCACTAATACAATTAAATAAAAGGGGCTGTTTTTCAGAGGGAGTCTTGAAGCAAAGAATGACTAGTCATGAAGGAAATGGGATAAAATACTTTAGTGCCTTGGCAAATGGAAAAGAACGTTATTGTCTTGCCCGCACCCCGGTGTAAACTAATCATCTCTTTCCAATCTCTCTAGGAAGAATAGAAATGAAGGTACACATACACACAAAATTTTGCCTCATTTGTTTGCTGACATTTGTTTTCCATCATTGCAACCACTGCCATGACGACCATGACCATGGCCCCGAGGAGCTGCACAGACACCATCGTGGGATGACGGAGTCAGAGTCCAGCAAGTTTTCAGTACAGGATGCTGAAAATGAAAAGAAGTACTATATTGACAAACTTTTTGACCGTTATGGTGAAAATGGAAGATTATCGTTTTTTGGGCTGGAGAAACTTTTAACAAACTTGGGCCTTGGAGAGATCAAAGTCGTTGAGATTAATCATGAGGACCTGGGCCACGATCACGTGTCTCACCTAGACATTCTGGCGGTTCAGGAGGGAAAGCATTTTCATTCGCACAGCCACCAGCATTCCCACAATCATTTCAACGCAGAGAACCACACTGCGACCAGTGTGACGTCACAGAGAAACCACAGGTGCGATCCGGAGAAAGAGGCAGCTGAAGTCCCCACCAAGTCTGACGACAAACACCTCCATGACCACAATCACCGCCTCCGTCATCGCCACCGCTCACATCACCACCTGGATCAGAACACGACTCAGCGTCTCCACAATGATTCTGTCCCTCACAGTGAGCACGGCGAGCCGGGTCACGGACCTTCCACAGAGACCAACAGAACCCAAGAACAATCTGAAGTGAAGCCGTTGAAGGTCAGGAAAAAGGAAAAAGGGAAGAGGAAGAAAGAAAACTCCGAAGCTAACACACCAGGTTTCCTCCCCAACCATGACCACAGTGAGCAATACGAGCATAATCGGGTTCACAAGCCTGACCGTGCACATAGCCCGGGCCATCCGCATGCACACCTTCCAGAGCGTGATGCCCACGGACACCAAGATCTTGATCCTGATATTGATGGTGAACTTCGACATACGAGAAAGAGAGAAGCTCCGCATGTTAAAAAAAGTGCAATTTATTCCACTGCTAGCCACAAAGACCACAGTGAAGATGACCGCCAACATGAAGTAAGTATAAAACGGATTCCATGGTGCCGTGGTAGTCCTTGGTGGTTCTCGGGTAGTTGTGGAGCAGTTTAGGTTTGGATAAGTAGTTACTTGTGGAACGTCAGGTAGGACTAAGGATTTAAAATTGATGTTGGAAATTCTTAGTCACTGTTTTATTTATTTTCACATTTGTATTCCTCAAGTCTAAATATTTAAATGTTGTTTGGAAATACATTCTTAGTTTCTTTTGCAATGTTGTTTTAGGGATTCCGACTCTAATTGACAGTTGTCACTGTTAATACTATGGCTGGTTTTTAAATATTTGAAAATTAAAACATGTTTTTTCTTGATCAACCTGACCTTTTTGAAAGTAGCTAGAACAGTTTATCTTGCATGATTATTAACTTATTGAAATCCATTAATGGTTTCCAGAGTTTTATCTTCTGAGCTTCTGTGCATGCATTGGGCCTCTTGTTTCATTTCTTTATGATAAGGCCTATTGTGCTCTCGGTCGTTGCTGAGGCCTTCCCAGGCCTGGCTGGATGGAGCGATGAGTGGTCCTGACTCCGGGAATGCTCTTCTTCTCCTCGGTCCTCTTGCTGTGGAGGGCTTTGCACTTTTGATTGTTTCCTCCTTGGTTTTTAAAGTGTAGTCTTTGGTTATATGTCTGCCAGTCCTACTTTTCTTCTGATTTCAAGCGGTCTCATTCAAGTTTAGAAACGCTTTGACTTTGTTTGTATGAACGATGAGCAGCACCATCAGATGAGGGGAGGGCGATGTGACTGCTTTTGAGATTAATGTGCATCTGCGTGAGTTCATTGCCGTTCCTTCCTGGCTAAATCAGCAGACACTTGATGCCGGCAGTTACAAACAGTTGTTTTAACAAGAAGATGTGTCAAAGTTTTAATGAGATTTTAAAGTGTATATTTGTTATTATGGGTAAGACCTCCACGCCTTCCCTAGATGATGTCATGCTGTATTCTCATATTTACTCAGTGTGTCAGACTCAAGAGATCTTCATGCTGCTGTCCTGGCAGATCTGATGCCCCGACACCCTGGAATTTGTGAAAATGTTTTGAGCATTGAGTAGGGTAGTACCTCACAGTTACTAAGACCTGAGAATAGGTTTTGATTTTGTATGTCATGGTTATTTTGAGCTCCTGAAAAGATGGAGGTACTTAGGCAGTATAGAAGTATGCAACCAGACCAGGTAGATATAAGAAGAAAAGAAAGGGTCCAGTTCCTTAATCTTAATATAAGACATTAATTTTTACTTTATACTTTATGATAGATCCAAATTTGTATAACTGCTTTCTGCTTTGTTTTTGAAATGTCAGTGAATATTTTTTTTTTGTACTGAGATTAAACCCAAGACCTTGCAGTGAGGGGCATCCCCAGCTACTACCCTTTTTCATCGTCCTTGTTTCCCTCAGTGTACATTGGCACACTGGACTAGAACGGGAGTGTGTGTGTGTGTGTGTGTGTGTGTTCTAATGGGTTGCTGTTACTATTTTCCCGTTGTGCTGATCAAACTCATTGAGCTAAAGTGTCCCCGACTATTCAATATAACACTCTCCTGGCGTGCCTTCGGCAGGAAACATACCTGTGCTGATGGTTTTTTGTGGCATCGATGCTGCGTCTGGTAAGGAAGAGCCTTCTGATGTCTATGGATCTCCATGTGTTAGAGAAGAACAATGGGTAGGACCTCTAGAAAGCCTTGAGTGATCTAGTAGAGTGTATCCCTGTTAAATGTTTGCACAGATTTGGGTGGAAAGGATGATTCTTATGTTTGTATCGCAGTATTTTCAAGGGATATTTGAAATGTTTTAATCGTACAATAATTTATTTCTGCACAATCTGAAGACCTGCTTATACTCACTTTCTTTCCTCCATTTCCTTGCAGTGTTTGAACGTCACTCAGCTGTTAAAACACTTTGGTCTTGGCGCCAGCTCTCCCATCTCACCCGATTTGTTCACGTACCTTTGCCCTGCATTGCTCTATCAGATCGACAGCCGACTTTGTATTGAGCATTTTGACAAACTTTTAGTTGAAGATTTAAGTAAGGATAAAACTCTGGTTCCTGAAGATAAGGCGAATATAGGGGCATCAGGTAAGAGACCCTTTTTTCTTCCTTAGATAGTACTTATAGTGTCTCATAAACTATGTTAGTTAAAAAGGAATACTAGCTTCTTTTTTCGTGTAAGAGTTTAATGTTCTGTCATATTAGATAGGCATATAAAACACCGTGGGAGAGAAGAGGCTGAGTAAATTTTAATTTTATTCTTCTGGCCGTCTAGAGGAGTGATTTTTTTTTTTTTTTGGACAGAGAACAAAATTAAAGAGGAAGTAAAAATCTTCGTGACGAGCACCTGTAAATAACGGAGCTCTAAAGTTATCTGATATACAATTATTTCATCTTATGCAGGGGTGGGGCTTCGTGAAAGCAAAGATTAGAGGCTGAAGACTGGGAACGTCTCTGTCGTGACCCATGGTTGGCCCACCAGCTTCCTCTCGGCCACTTCTCCCAGGTTCTGATGGGATGAAACCAATACTGATTGCTGTCTCCCCCTAGGCTGGCTGGTTGTTTTTCCTGTCATAGCCAGGGGCCGAATAACTTCCCTCCTAACAGCACAGAACTCTGCTGTGTGACAGTCTGCTGTGGCTCTCGTGGCCCTGAACCCCACCACCATTCTTCTGACAGAAGCAAGGACTTCCTTCCTTCTAATGTCTTCTTTGTCCTTTCTCTCTTGGGTAACCAGGAGTCTAATGTAGACACTTTCTAACCCCGCGAACTTTACTGTAACCTTTGCTTATGTTCGTCTTGCTTTGTGATTGTCGAAATAGCTTCATTTCCTCTTGCCTGTTATGTTCTTCCTCCTTACAAGGCATTCTGGCACTTAAACTAGATTTATTTTCTAAGATATGAGTGAGATCCTGCAGCGTGGAAGTGGTTTGTTTTTGACATTGCATTAGTCATGTCGTTTATTTGCTTTATAAACATATTTCGCAGGCCCTTCTTCTTTTTTATTTATTTATTGATTGATTGATTGATTTCTTAAAGATTTCTGCCTCTTCCCCGCCACCGCCTCCCATTTCCCTCCCCCTCCCCCATCAAGTCTCCCTCCCTCGTCAGCCCAAAGAGCAATCAGGGTTCCCTGCCCTGTGGGAAGTCCAAGGACCCCCCCACCTCCATACAGGTCTATTAAGGTGAGCATCCAAACTGCCTAGGCTCCCACAAAGCCATTACGTGCAATAGGATCAAGAACCCATTGCCATTGTTCTTGAGTTCTCAGTAGTCCTCATTGTCCGCTATGTTCAGGGAGTCCGGTTTTATCCCATGCTTTTTCAGACCCAGGCCACCTGACCTTGGTGAGTTCCCGATAGAACATCCCCATTGTCTCAGCGTGTGCGTGCACCCCTCGCGGTCCTGAGTTCCTTGCTCGTGCTCTCTCTCCTTCTGCTCCTGATTTGGACCTTGAGATTTCAGTCCGGTGCTCCAATGTGGGTCTCTGTCTCTGTCTCCTTTCATCGCCTGATGAAGGTTAATATTCAGGAGGATGCTTATATGTTTTTCTTTGGGTTCACCTTCTTATTTAGCTTCTCTAGGATCATGAATTACAGGCTCAATGTCCTTTATTTATGGCTAGAAACCAAATATGAGTGAGTACATCCCATGTTCCTCTTTTTGGGTCTGGTTTACCTCACTCAGGATAGTGTTTTCTATTTCCATCCATTTGTATGCAAAATTCAAGAAGTCATTGTTTTTTACTGCTGAGTAGTACTGTAATATGTATATATTCCATACTTCCTTCACCCATTCTTCCATTGAAGGGCATCTAGGTTGTTTCCAGGTTCTGGCTATTACAAACAATGCTGCTATGAACATAGTTGAGCATATACTTTTGTTGTATGATAGGGCATTTCTTGGGTATATTCCCAAGAGTGGTATTGCTGGGTCCAGGGGTGGGTTGATCCCGAATTTCCTAAGAAACCGCCATACTGCTTTCCAAAGTGGTTGCACAAGTTTGCATTCCCACCAGCAATGGATGAGTGTACCCCTTTCTCCACAACCTCTCCAGCAGAGGCTGTCATTGGTGTTTTTTATTTTAGCCATTCTGACAGGTGTAAGATGGTATCTTAATGTTGTCTTGATTTGCATTTCCCTGATCGCTAAGGAAGTTGAGCATGATCTTAAGTGTCTTTTGACCATTTGAACTTCTTCTGTTGAGAATTCTCTGTTCAGCTCAGTGCCCCATTTTATAATTGGGTTGATTAGCCTTTTATGGTCTAGTTTCTTGAGTTCTCTATATATTTTGGAGATCAGACCTTTGTCAGTTGCGGGTTGGTGAAGATCTTCTCCCAGTCAGTGGGTTGCCTTTTTGTCTTAGTGACAGTGTCCTTTGCTTTACAGAAGCTTCTCAGTCTCAGGAGGTCCCATTTATTCAATGTTGCCCTTAGTGTCTGTGCTGCTGGGGTTATACGTAGGAAGTGTTCTCCTGTGCCCATGTGTTGTAGAGTACTTCCCACTTTCTCTTCTATCAGGTTCAGTGTGTTCAGACCGATATTGAGGTCTTTAATCCATTTGGACTTGAGTTTTGTGCATGGTGATAGATAGGGATCTATTTTCATTCTTCTACAGATTGACATCCAATTTTGCCAACACAATTTGTTGAAGATGCTCTCTTTTTTCCATTGTATACTTTTAGCTCCTTTATCGAAAATCAGGTGTTCATAGGTTTGTGGGCTAAAGTCAGGGTCTTCTATTCGATTCCATTGGTCGACTTCTCTGTTTTTATGCCAATACCAAGCTGTTTTCAATACTGTAGCTCTGTAGTAGAGTTTGAAGTCAGGGATGGTAATGCCTCCAGAAGTTCCTTTATTGTATAAGATTGTTTTGGCTATCCTGGGTTTTTTGTGATTATTGTCTTCTCCAGATCTGTGAAGAATTTTGATGGGATTTTGATGGGGATTGCATTGAATCTATAGATTGCTTTTGGTAGAATTGCCATTTTTATTATGTTGATCCTCCCAATCCAAGAACAAGGGAGATCCTTCCATTTTCTGGTGTCCTCTTCAATTTCTTTCTTCAAAGACTTAAAGTTGTTGTCAAATAGATTTTAATGCTTATATGCCAATTTTTGTTTTGTTTTGTTTTGTTTTTTGGTGTTTCGAGACAGGGTTTCTCTGTGGCTTTGGAGCCTGTCCTGGAACTAGCTCTTGTAGACCAGGCTGGTCTCGAACTCACAGAGATCCGCCTGCCTCTGCCTCCCGAGTGCTGGGATTAAAGGCGTGCGCCACCATCGCCCGGCTTGCCAAATGTTTTATATGCTTTTTCTTCCTCACTAAATTTCAGCAGGTAATACTGAGAGAAATTTTGATTGCTTCTTTGGTTTTATTTTTTTCACATGTGGTTTTGTTTTCTGTTTAGATAGAAACCAAGGCATAGAGAAGTAACTTGCCCACTTAATGCGTGACAGCCCACAAACACGAAGGGTTGTCTGATAGCAATTGTGGGTAGCTCATCCTTACACCATTCCCTTCTGGATTTAGCTGAATCCTGCCTTCTTCTGATTTTAGCCGTGTCTTCACATTGGTTATACTTTGTGTTACATTGCTGGTACATCTTTTTTTCATGTGCACTATACTGTGCCCTATGGGGTCAAGGTTAGAAGCCTTACTACCACTTGCTCACTTCTACCCTTGCCCCCCTCCCTCACCTTTCTCTTTTCTCAGTAAGCTTAGCCAACCGCTGGTTATTTTTCTTCCGTTCTTTACCTTCCAAGTTTCAGCTCAGGCATTAGATGTTCTGTGCTAATTTACTCTTCACCCGCAGCTTAGCCGGGTTCCCTTGTCAGCACATCTACCTGTGTCCCTAATAGTAGACACTGGGGGGTCTCCCCCGTGCCCCCCCCCCCCCCGGTGTTTCTGTACAGGGTTGTAGCCCTTTGTAGCCCTCGCTGTTCTGGAACTCACTCTGTAGACCAGGCTGGCATCGAACTTGCAGAGACCCACCTGCCTCTGCCTCCTGCGTTCTGGGATTAAAGGCGAGTGATTTAGATAAATGTGTTTTTGTTGGCCCTCAGTTACTTAAAGATAGTGCCTCGGTATTAATAACTCTCTACACATAGTAAGTAGAGCTTTAGATAAGAAACAAGCACTCATATTGATTCGATGAATAAGTTGTTTAATATTATCCTAGAAGCTCTTTGTTATATTCTAGGAAGAGGTTTATTGAAGTTCATTAAATATGTAATGAGAATATTCTAAAAATTGCAGTTTCCATAAATCCTTACCCATATGCAAAACCACAGGTGTATCACTGAGCTTAAGATAACGAACATGGTTCAGGCTGAAGTATCAAAAGGGTTCTGATCCTAGGGCATGGTAATTAAAGTTTCTTAAAACGGTATTTATGGATATGGATAAAGATGGAATTCTAGCATGGTAAAGGACTGAATTATTTAGACGATTATTACATAGTGATAAAGTAGACACTATTAGGAATATCTGATTTTCATTTAAGAGAACGTTATTTGGGATACAGGTAGTGTAACATCCCGGAACACTGCAGATAAAAGCAAGTGTTCTCTTACCAAGGGCAGCCGGTCTTCTCAGTGCGCGCATTTGTATTATTGCCAGTGGGAAAATGACCCTGGACTAGATAGATAAACTATGATAGGCTACAATTATTGGGACCTCTCTCTCTCTCTCTCTCTCTCTCTCTCTCTCTCCCTCTCCCTCTCCCTCCCTCCCTCTCCCTCTCCCTCTCTCTCATAATTCTGCTTCAGCCTCCTGTAGCTGTGACCACAGGTTGTGCTTCTGTTCCTGACTCTGATTTATTAAAGCCTCAAGGTAGACACGTCCTTTTCTCTCAGTTTTGTGAGGCCTGGAGAAGCGCTTCGTTCAAGTGCACATAGCTGCCAGCTTTGAAGTGTGAGCTCTAGGTTCCCACATGGTGTTTATAGCCCTACACCTGTTGTCGAGTGCTGTGGATCCTCTTCCTTAGGAGGAGGATCTGATGGCTTTACTGGAATGTAAACAAGAGCAAAGCGAGGAGCTGGATACAGTTTTATTAATAGCTTTTTGACAAATTTGTAGGCCGAAGAGGGAGGGGTGTAGAGTGTTGGTGTAACTCTGGTTCTTTGTGTTGATTAGTGGTTGAAAACCCTCAAGAACAGTCTTAAGAACCAAATATGTACTTATGCCCTGTAATAAAAAAAAAAAAAGGAAAAGGCAGACACAGGTGGCTCTCTGAGTCCAAGGCCAGGGTGGACTACTTAGTTAAGACAGCGTATTTAAGAAAAATAGAAAAAAAAGAAAGAAGCCGGGCGATGGTGGCGCACACCTTTAATCCCAGCACTCAGGAGGCAGAGGCAGGCGGATCTCTGTGAGTTCGAGGCCAGCCTGGTCTACAAGAGCTAGTTCCAGGACAGGCACCAAAGCTACAGAGAAATCCTGTCTCGAAAAACCAAAAGAAAAAAAAGAAAAGAAATCCTCAAGCCTGGCTTCATGCTGGTAAGAAGGGCAGAGACTAATTTAGAGCACAGTTGGATTTGAATGTTCACGTGCAGAAGATATAATTTGCCTCTCACTTGACTTCATGCCTGTTGTTCTGTGTAGATGGGGACCGACCGTTCCTCTCACTGCCACAAAAAAGGAGCTAGAGGAAGTTTAATTGGAAATAAAATGTGCTTTTTCTTATAGGGAAAAATGGAAACTAACAAGATTGTTTTATTTATAGTTAAAACCAGTAGTGTTTTGATTTTGAAGGAGTCTAAAAAGATTCCAGGTTTTTGTTTCCATGGCAGTCTTGATTGGGGCTTTTAATTGGTGTTGTCTGAGGCTGTTGACAGGTATGCAGCTAGTCATACAGGAAGTTACAGCCTTTTCAGTTCGAACGCCTTAGAGGAAATTTGCTTGTTTTGAAATCAAGTATGCTACAAATAGTGAACATTGATTAGTTGTTTGCAGGTGGTTTTTAGCATTGTCAGAAATGCAGCTTGAATTAATTATGTCCTGATAGATGTTAATAATTGTTAGGAAAAATGCTCTGCTAGTAATTATTTTTAACGACTGCTGCACCATTGAGGAGGGTTAACTTGTTTTATATAAATCTCCCATAGTGACTCAACTACTACCTCATTAAGTTTGTTCAAAGATTGCGGTAAACCAGGTACCCTGAGTAGTGTGCGCGGCAGAAACCGTTTGTTTCACAGGATTGGCTCATTTAGTCACAGGGTTGACCTTCGCTTAATTACCAAGGGGTTCTAAAGAGGCTGCTAAGCAGTTTCTGCCAATTAAAATGCTGAAACAGTGGAAACTGCTATCTTGCACATGCTTTGCACCAAGTTAATTAGAAAGTTTCCACAGATGAGCGCGTCTTTGTGAAAGAATGCATTTTCTCTCTGGTAATGAGAAGAGGAGCTGGGAATAACTAAGCTTGAAGACCTCTAACGTTTCGAGCAATCTAATTTGTGGAGTAAGTGGAGCTTGCTTCAGACACTTCGCTCTTTTTAGTGCATATGGTATCTTGGGTACAAATAAAGAAAACATTAGCTAGTTGTATTTAATAGTTTGTTTATTGCTTGCTAGGTATCAGTTTTCTAAAAGATACCTTTACAGCTGTGTTTTACACCGCATAAACTGTGATTAGAAAAACACAATTATTTGGTTAGAAATTGAAAAAAATTGTAATGCTTTTCCCCCTAGTGTATTTAGAAATTAGGAGTTTATGTAAGCTAAAAATCAGTGAACAACCTGGAAAGATATTTCTAAATAGAGAATATTCAAAACAGCCTCACACTTCTGGGTCAGAAGAATTGTTATTTTCCATGAAAAAGATTAGCAACTTGCTAGGAAAATGCACACATTTATAGTAGTAGAGAACTGAGTTTTTTTTGAGAAATTAAAAGTAAATAATTGGAAGGGAAGTCTATAGTAACGTCCACGTACAGGAGGCCGCACTGGCTCCACTAGTCAAACAGTGGTGGAATAGCTGAGCCACAGGAGCTGTCTGGGTGTTTCTGAGTTTTGATTTATTTCTAGTGTGTATAGGGATTTGCCTGCATAGATGTCTGTGCTCATGCGTATGCCTTGTGCCAGGGGCTGAGGTTACAGATGGTTCCCCAGGGACTGTAGGTAGAGGTGGCTGTGAATCACCAGTAGGTGACAGTTCATGGCAGAGAAATGATTCACCTTCCTCCCTATGTTTGTGACCTCACAGTAAGTGTAAGCACATGGTGATAGTTTTACGTTATCTTCATCTTTCTTACAGTTAGCTCAGATTTGGAGCTGTCATTTAGATTAACTAGCTGTTAACATTTCTCCTTACTTTTAGGCATAATTTTCCTTAGTTTGTCTTGCTTATCTTTTTTTTTTTTTTTGTGAGGCCTCTCTTAGTAAGTAAATCATAAGTGACATATAACACTTAGCCAAACGTTCTCAGAAAGTACCATGACTGTATGACAGTGAGTCAGAGCTCGAGGACTGGGCTCGGTGTCCTGTCACCATCCCGTCTCTGACCAGTTATGGCCAGCCCTGCCTGTCCCCCTGGGTTCGGGTGCTTCTGAGGCAAGTCCCTAGCTTCTGTGTTTAATTTTGACTTTCTCAAATAGCTAATACTATGTTAGATGTTTTACCACATTTTTTAAAAGTTAAACCAACAAAATGGGAACTTTTTCTTCCATTTTTAGTGTTAAAATAGAACAATTTGGTCTTAGTTCTCATTGAGTGTACAGTGGTTGGTATTAAATAGACTCCTAACAATACTGCTACAGGTATCTCTGTAACTCTTCAGCTGCCAGACTGGAACCTTATTCCCATGAAGCTTTACAGAACTAAACAAATGTGACCCATCTTTATACAGCTAGACAAGTGTACTGCAACACCGTAGCTGTTACATGTGGGCTCACACAGCTCCCCCATGCTCATGATTAGTTTGTGTTAGCTGCTGGTGGCTGATATTCATCTATAGTGTGTTTAGTGCAACCATTGGCATATTGAAAATTTGATGTCTGTTGAGTTAGATTTTGTTCAGTTGACTGCTTGACTCTCGGAAAGCTGACCAAGAGCCATTTGAAATTGCCATAGCAGAATATTACAATTTGTGTGAATTCATAGAATGTTTCCTAGACTTTTTATTTTCTCATCCAAGATACTCCTAGCCAGAAGTTAGCATGAGCGTAGTAGAAGCATTGCTTAAGACAGTGTTCCTTTTGAGAAGTTTATTGTTTAAGTAGTAGATTTTTCTCTCTTTTTTTTTTTTGTTTTTGTTTTTTTGTTTTTGTTTTTCGAGACAGAGTTTCTCTGTAGGATTTTCTCTCTTTATCAAGCAGTATTTTTCCCTTCGTACTAGGTTTAAACTCAGGCCCTGTGAATGTTTACTATTCCACCATCAGCTGGACCTCACTCAGCCCTGTGAGCAGATGCTTACTCTATGCTAGTTAATGTATATGTTTAATTACACAGACACCAGTAGAGACTGGTCTTCCCAGTTAGTTTACTGCCTCTTCCTTTAATTCCCTATTGAAGCTGCTTTCCAGTCACTGTTTGAGATAAGCTGGGTCTAGGCTGGAGCATTGCCAGCGACGGATAATATCTTTGGAAAGGAATCAAACATGACTGCAGAAGACATTTTGCCTCTGTTTTTGTTACCAACATTGCTTTGTCCCATTTAGACTAAAGTACAGTTTCTCTTTAATCTTTCCTTATCCCGTGAATATGATTAAAGCTAGAAAGAGCGTGGGTGATTTTAACAAACCTTAGCTATTTGTTAGTTTACTGACTTCAAAACCTTAGGTGTAAAGTTTAGTGTGAGGCCCCTTGAGGTGAGAGAGATGGCTCAGTGGTTAAGAACACTTGCTGTTCCCAGACTCAGTTTCTGCTACCAACACGGTGGCTTACGGCCATATATAAACAGTCCTCTTTGGCCTCCTCCGGCACTACACATGTGGAGAGAAAATACTCATACACAAAATCAAAATAAATATTGCGACCCTTTCTTTGACCCATTGACACTGTCGGGCATTCTCACAGGTTTCCTGTTTTCGCCAGTGGACAGAGGTACAGTGACTTTGCTATCATTATTAAATGGGCTTTGACCTTGGATTTTTCTTCCTGGAGTAGGGTTTTTAATTAAAATGTCCTGTAATAACATGAGGTGGAAGAGTCTCCTTTTAATCCTTAGGTTTCAGCAACTGTGTTGCTTCTGCAATATTTCCCTGACCTAAGATTTTTGGAAAGCAACGGAGTTTCTGTTCTCTCATTGTCTCAAAGTGTTTACCATGACTGGGAATTTGAGTCTGGGTCTAGTGTCAGGACCTCATCCCTGTGGTGGTACATGTTTGGGTCTTGGGTCTCCTTAGTCTCCCATCCATATCTGCTAGTGGTTATCTATTTAGAGAGTAAGCCACAAAGCTTCCCACTAGGGGTGACCTGCTCTGTCAGTTCTGTGAGCTGAGTTTTCTAATGAGGATTTACTGTCCTTTTGACTGTCAGCTGGCGCGCACCATGGCATGCTGACTCCCATATTCTGCAGTGAACACAGAACAATTGTTCTGGAGAAGCTGATGGTATTTTAGTGCACATCGTGGCATCGTCTGCACGGTCTTCACCTTGCGGTACCGGGCCTCATGCCTGCCAACACTGCCGCTGCCACGTGGTCGGCCTTTTCTATTTCACTCTTGCAGTGTCTTGCGAAATCGCCAAGTCTAAACTTGAACATGGCAGTGCTCTGCCTCATCCTCTCGAGTAGCCAAGATTACCAGAGTGAACCACCACGCCTAGCTGAGAGTCATTGCTTATAACAATGAAGCTACAGTTTATGATGTTTTGTTAATCATATGGATATACTGCATTTGAAGCTGATACATTGTTTATTAAATATATTGTTTGAAGAACTTATGTTGGCTGTCCACCATGTCTTTGTCTCCTTGGCTCACTCAGCTGTTTGCTGAGAGCTCCTGGACTAACACAACTGTTTCCCTGCAGCGTGGATCTGCGGCATCATCTCCATCACTGTCATCAGCCTGCTCTCCCTGCTGGGCGTGATCCTGGTACCCATCATCAACCAGGGATGCTTCAAATTCCTCCTCACCTTCCTCGTGGCGCTGGCTGTAGGGACGATGAGTGGAGATGCCCTTCTTCATCTGCTGCCCCATGTAAGAAATCTTTCTGATCTGCTAAAAGTGGCACATAAAGATGAGTGTGATGGGTAGCGCTCCACAGCAGTTCCTGTTTGGTTGTGTGTTCTTACAGGTAGTTTCACTGCATTTTTTAAATAAATTGAACCATTAGGTTTTAAATGGTACCAGGAGTGTTAGATTATTGATCTTTGTAGTATGTTAAGAAAACCTTTACAAGAACTGCATGTGGCACGTAGTATTGATGGCGCATCTAGCCGGGAGGGCGCCGGTGAGCATGCGAGTCAGCGGCTGATTCACTTTTACTTTTGCTAGATATTTGTGGTTGAAGTGGTGACATTAATTTCTGTTTACAAAGGACTCATTACTTTTTGTTATTTCTTCCGGCTTCACTCACTGAGTTTTCTCACCCTTAGAGGCATTTGTTTTATCATGGAATACAGTAACTTCGGGGGCTAAGGCAAGGAAGTGAACTGGAAGACAACTCACATGAAGCTACCCACAAGTCACATGTGGGCTCCGATACTCCTGCTTTGATCTCACAGAAGTTGAGAGTAGAGGAAGCTGAATGGCGGGAGGGATGGGAGAGCTTGACCTGTCGGTGGCTCAGTGAGGGTTAGTGGAGATGTAAGCTCCGCCGTCCTTTAGTGCAGTAGAGGTGGCTGGAGGTGAGGATAGGTGGACTGTCGGAGTGGAGGTTATGTGTGGAAGGGCTCCGGTTGGTTTTTTCACCATAAAGGATAAATGACTTGAACCTTGTATAATACATGCATGTATCAAAATATTCAAGGAACCCAATAAATTTGTGTGGTTTTTATGTATTAGTAGAATGTTTAAAAATTAAAAACTGAAAATATAGTCTTCCTATGTCTGTAGATGTTATGGTCAAAATTTGGAATGATTTCCGTTGTTTTCCTCACTAACAGTCTCAGGGTGGACATGACCACAGCCATCAGCATGCACACGGGCACAGCCATTCTCACGGGCACGAGTCGAAGAAGTTTCTGGAGGAGTATGATGCCGTGCTGAAGGGACTGGTCGCCCTGGGAGGCATTTACCTGCTGTTCATCATCGAGCACTGCATTCGGATGTTCAAGCACTACAAGCAGCAGAGAGTAAGTGCCTTCACGCCTGTTTATTAGGGACAGCTTCTCTTTCGGAACACGCGGTTTTCCTTGGCATGGTGTTATGTGTATTTCCTCTCTACCTTTCCTTGCCTCTGACCTGTATCGCGTCGTCATTACATGTACTCTGGCCTTTAAGTCACGGTCTAGCAGTGTCTGAGACTGCGTGTTTCATCATACCTGAGGACTTAAGGAACAGGAAAGCTGCTGACAAGTTATACTCCAAGAATGAATGTGGAAACAGGTCTCATGAGTCTTAAGTGACTTTCGCCATATTATCTTATGAAGTTTTTTTGTACAATACCTTCCTTATCATAAAAACTTGGCCAGTAATAGAAATAGCAGCGGGAAGAAGGGGTCAGAATAATAAGACTCGCTTGCAAGTCAGCAAGGGAAACTCTGGAACTAGTAAATCTTTTTACTACGGATACACCACTTGGGAGAAGATGGCTCCACCCCCTTGATTGCCTGCAGCTGTCTGTGTCTGATGTTGCACATAGGAAAGTGTCTGTCAGAAAGCTGGTTTAGAGCTGCTCCCATCCACTGTGGTTAAAGCCTGTTCACACTGGTTCTCGTTAGCCTAAACAGAATGTCACAATACACGTCAGGGGTATGTTTGAGGTAGTGACACATAGGCAGCCCCCATACATTATACAGATGGACAAGAATTACAAATGTCTTCCATCATGTTAATTCCAAATGTAATTTTTTTCTTCCCAGTACTCTGGCTATTTGTAACTTTGGTTGTTTGTGTATGTGCATGGCTAGTCATAGTTTTGTTTGCATGCGTGCATGCACACATACATTTTTGTATGTATTCCTTTGACACAAAGTAGACTTGGAGCAGCTCTCCGAGCCGGGATGGGGAGGTGACTAATTCTTACAGCATGAGTTGTATGGCAATCTTTGATTGTCATGGTCTCCAGTTGCCGTCTAAGCAAGAGGGACGTTTCAGGTCACTTTAGTTCCTACTGCTTGTCTTCAAAGGAGGACTAGTTAAGATGAGAATCCCAGAAAACTGTTTTCTGTGGAAGCTAGAGAGGGTGGACTTAAGAGAAATGAAATGGAGCCAACCACATATGAATGAAATGATTGTAGTTACATTTTATGCTTGAAAGGTTATGTGAGAAGCACACTAGCTATTTCCAGCAGATGGGTGGGCAGTGAGGTGAAGAGAAGCCGCAGGGCTGGTTGGAGGAGGAGGAGGAGGAGAGTCATTTACAGAACAGTGACGGGGCTGGGTCAGGACCACCGCACAGAGAATGGCGAGGAGGAGGTGATGAGAGGAATAAGAGTCCCTAAGACTGGATTAATGATGAGATAATGGTTGCAGGTGTTTAACACTGTCATGTAAATGCAAGAAAGGAATTTGGTGAGAATCAATATTTCATGATGTAAACAAAAGTAAGTGTTTGAGTATAGAAAGGGCAAGTTTGGCATTCTGGCAGGCGATTTTGATAACCCCGGCCGCCGTGGCACTGAGTCGGGACCTGTGAATGTGATTCCTTTCTGGTTCAAGACTGCAGGGTGGCTAGAAATCTTAGTATGGTGGCAGAGAAGGCACAAAGGAAGGGTGGGGGAAGTCACACCGTTCCTACTGATAAATGCTGCATCCCAGAAAATTTCAGGCTTCAGCTGACAAAAAACATACAAGATGAGAAAGGAATTATGTCAGAAATTCTATTCCAGTAGCTGCAGGTTGAAGAGGGAAATAGGGAAGACTTCCGTTTAGAATTAATCTTGTTGAAATGTTCTTAAAACCTGGCCAAAGCTGCAGTTCGGTGCAAGGTGGTTAGTGGCAGTCTTCATAGGACTAGAGAAAACTTCTAAAATTCATGAGAGCAAAGACCCCAAAGCCGAAGCAGTCTGAAGCAGCAGAGCAAAGCCAGAAGGCAGAGGGCTCCAGTTAGGACTTCAGAACAGGCCACAGAGCCACATGGCCAGGCCCTACAGTAAGTGCTGGAATTCCTCAAGCAAAGGTTGAAACTAGACACTCATCTCACGCCTCTTACAGAAATCAGAGGCCTGAGATCATAAAACTGCTAGGAAGAAACAAGGGGATCCTTTCCAGCTATTGGTCTAAACTGAGTTTTTCTAAGTATAGTACTCAAAAGTACGAGAGATGAAGATAAAATTGATCAGTGGCGTTGCAGTAAATGCAAAGCCTCCTGGACAGCAGAACAGGAGAACATCCTGAACATGATCATCTACCGGGACTCTGTCCTTGATAAGGAACTCAGAAGCACTTAGCCCTTACACTAATGATCCCATTGACAAACAGCCTGATAGGCATGTATGTGTCTTAGACACGGCCAACATTACTACTTAACAGATAGAACTCGGAACTGCAGGAAAAGTCAGAAGCGTAGCTTAGAGGAGCACACCTGGCTTGCTTCTGAGGTACCTTCCGAGCAGTGTAAAACAAACAACCCACAGTAGGAAATCTCTCCAGTAGTAGCTAAACCAAAACCATAAATAAAATAAAAAGGGAGTGAGGGAGAGACTTAAAGATAACAAGTGCTGAAGAGGATGTGGAGAAAGGGGAGTCTGCGTACCATAGGAAGATGGGAAAACACTGCCGTCATCGTGAAAACTATTTGGAGGCTCCTTGGGGAATTAAAAGGAAGTCCACCGTATGATCCACAAGCCCATGGCTAGATATACATTCAAAGGAGGTGAAGCTAGAATGTTGAGGAAGCATCTGCAGGCCTGTGTTGGTGTAGCACAGTAGCCAGGAAGTGTCCGCTTAGAAAGGCACAAGAAAAAAATGCCTTTGTTTTTATTTCCAAGCTGTTAGGAACCAATGATTGTCGTATGTCACCTTACTAAATCCTCCCAAGATTGCGTTCGTTTCTCAGGGCAGCTGTTGTATGTACCATGTTAATAAACGTACCCTAGCACATCTCAGAAACAGGCTACAGGTTGAGATCTGGCTTAGGTTTGAGTCTTTCCATCCAGCAGACCCAGGGAAGGGGGAGATTCCACTGGGGTGAGAAAATAGCATGAAGATTAGGAGCTTCTGCTACTCTACAGCACCACAGTGGTAGCACCGCCCATAGTATTGGGTTGTAGAAAGTTTAATGCCTTGTGTTCTGTTCTTAAAGATGAACTGAGCCAGTGAGACGGGTCAGCGGTCCAAAGGCTCAGCCTGATGACCTGAGTTCATACCTAGGACTCATGGTGGAAGGAGAGAGCCCCCACTTTATCCTCTGACTACGATACACATGTAAACACACTGACTGTACATTAAATAAAAATGTAGTGATCAATTAAAAAATAACTGTGTAATGTTAACACTAATTGCCCCCAAATGGGTGTTAATAAGGGTATATTGTTGCTAATTAGTGCTGTAGATTTTATACTAATGCCATTTTTTTTCCCCTCCCACAGGGAAAACAGAAGTGGTTTATGAAGCAGAGCACAGAAGAATCAACTATTGGAAGAAAGCTTTCAGATCACAAGATAAACAACACACCAGATGCTGACTGGCTCCAACTCAAGCCTCTTGCTGGTAGCCAACCATTCATTCCAATGAAAAACAAACTAGAGAGCGTGAACAGTTGTGTCTGTATACAGAGTTTAACATTTCTTTTCCTCATGTGTTCTTTCTTACATGAGTGTGGTTTGTAATTTTATTCATCTGTTCACTGTGAATCCAGTGCTGTTCATGACCAGATGTATTTGGAACAAGGAAAATTTGCTACTGTGAAACAAAGGATAGGTCAGGCACAATGGCACTCACCTATCATCTCAGCATCAGGAGGCAGGGCCGGGAAGAGCTTCAGCAAGGCTACTTTGAGTATCTCAAAAAGAAGAAACAAAGTGCTAAGCCACTCTTTGTCCCAGCCAGAACAACCTCCCAGATGAGAGTCTTCTATGATAGTGCCATCCCCCTGCCTCAGCCTTCCCAGTGCTGATCTGCAGGTGTGGATTACCATCCTCGAGGGGTACTATTTCTTGACAGTATAGTTTTCTTTATATGTGATTGGTTATAGGAGAAAAATGAAAGTTGCCTCCATAGTTAAAGGATAATGGCTTCCCCTTGTACTTAAAATCTGCAAGCCCTGTTATCTGATAGAACGATGCAGCTCAGACAGTTTTGAGAGAAAAGATTTTCCTAACCTAGTTTTCCAGTTTACATTTGAATTTCTCTTTCCCCTCGCTGTCAGTTAGCATGTGCGGCAGCCTCCTCTAAAAGACAGTTATTCACATCCTTGTCATTAAAAAAAATAATGCTGGAAAATAATTTAACTTATCAGATGTCATCAGCACATTCCAACAAAGATCTGTGGGCAGCATTATCATTGGAGCAGGAGTATAGAGAGCTTAGCCTTCAGCCAACTGCCTTGGGCAAGTTATTTAAATTTTAGCTGATAATTAGAAAAATTATTCTAATGAAAGGACTTCTGAAGTATTTTAGGGAAATATAGTCACTGAAGACTTTAAAATGTCTTCACTTAAGTGGCATTCTTTGCGCTGCTGTCCTGCACGTGTGAATGCATCTGCTAGATGAGCGGATCCTTTCTTCCATCGTAGGGACTGATGACTCGGTTGTTTCTGAAGATCGACTTAATGAGACCGAACTGACGGATTTAGAGGGCCAGCAGGAGTCGCCGCCGAAAACTTACCTGAGTGCCGAGGAGGAGAAAATCATGGCCCATTCTCAGAGTGACGGGCTACACACCATTCACGAGCACGAGGTCCACGCGGCTTCACGGAACCACCACGACGAGGACAAGGCCGTGCCGAGGAAACACAACCACCAGTGGCACAAGCACTCCCATCACTCGCACGGCCCCTGCCACTCCGGCTCGGATCTGAAAGAGACGGGCATAGCCAATATAGCCTGGATGGTGATAATGGGGGACGGCATCCACAACTTCAGCGACGGGCTCGCCATCGGTAAGCGCGGTGGAGCTTGCACTGCACCGTATGGTTACGTTTACCTGGAAGTTTAAAATGTCTTGCCATACGTTCCTGCAGTTTGTTTTTCTCATTGGGAAGTAAAAGATGAATTTTGGTAGTTTTTTTCTGACGCTAAGCCAGTGTGTGCAGTGTATTTCTTAACGAACTTGCTTTCTCGTGGAAGTGCATTGCCTCACTGCCTCCGTAGCACTGCACTTCACGCGCATAGACATGCCTGCCAGAGACTGGTGGAGTCCCAGTCTTGGGTTAATAAAGTTGTCACAGCTTTGGGGAGCGAAGAAGACTTTCATATTAAACACTGTGATCTAGATTTTGTTAATCAGAAGTAGGCTTTGGTTTGTTTGAGAAAGCAGAAACCATGCTTTTCATAACCACAGTAAGCCGCCGACACTGAAGAATGTAGATCCTGCTAGTGGGATGAGATCCTACGTAGCAGTGTATGTTCAAAGCCATGGTGGGTAAGATGGCGAGTAAGGAGTAGAAGAAACGGGGGACCTGAACCTCACTCACTGTCCGCTCTGCTCATATCCTCTCCAGGGGCAGCGTTCAGTGCTGGACTGACCGGAGGAATCAGTACTTCAATAGCCGTCTTCTGTCATGAGCTGCCACATGAATTAGGTATGAGCCAAAAGATTCTTCCCGGCTTTCATCAAATCTAGCTCGTCTCAGTTGTAAAATGCACTGAACTGTAGATAGCTTAAGACAGAAGATCCACTGGCAAGTGCAGAGTGCCATTGATGGCCAGGCATGTCCCAGCGTAAGACTGACAGCAACTGCTGTCAAAGAAACGTCAGTGCCTGTGCGCTCTGCTTCCATAATGGGACACTGGAGAAGGCTGATGATCATAAATTAGAAGTGTCATTTCTCAAACGCCTGGTGATGCTATTAACACCCTTTTATTTCACTTACCATGTACATTATATTTTCTTCTGCAAACATCCCGTGGTTTTAAAGTCTCCCGTGATGTCTGAATTGCAGGGGATTTTGCGGTTCTCCTGAAAGCAGGCATGACTGTGAAGCAGGCGATTGTGTACAATCTGCTCTCCGCCATGATGGCTTACATAGGGATGCTCATTGGCACAGCTGTCGGCCAGTATGCCAACAACATCACCCTCTGGATCTTCGCCGTCACGGCAGGCATGTTCCTCTACGTGGCCTTGGTGGACATGGTAAGATGCTTTGGCTGTCTTTCTCTGTAATACTAACCTTGAAAGTAGAGTGCAGCTTCCAGAAATGGGAGACATCTTTGGAAGTGGCTGGAAACTTGTTTTTAAAAGACTGTGGCCAATTTTAAAGACTGTGACAACTTCAATAATAATTAGAGAAAGGCATTTACCTTACAACGATTCCTTGGAGATGCTGAAAATTTCTAACCAACTAATGCATAACTCAGGTAATAGCAGTGTTTAGAGATGTGATTACAGAATAATGGCACTTCTCAGGAGACCTTGCCATGGCGGGGTGGACATCTTGTCACTGTTAGCCAATCTTTGGAGGTTCTCGATGGCCAAGGTGAAGGAAGGACTCCTGTGCGCACGCCAGTCTTTATGTCTGACTTCAGAGCTCATCCAGGCATGGTTGTTTTCATTTTACTCCAGTCTCTAAATACATCAGACACAGTTTTCCTGTGGGGCTCAGTTTCCTCTAAGTAGACACTACCACACACTCTCAACCCCATCTAAGAATCGGCTCCCTAAATTCTTACACAGACCTGCCAGCTTTTCACCATCCTCCACTATCTGTGCCTGCTTTTCTTCCTTAGCTCTCCTAACCCTGCCTCATTTCCGTCCTATGCCTCAAAGCAACTCCGGGTCAGGAGCTCTCTTTGCCCACTTCTCACCTCTCAGGCAGCAGCTGTGCACTTGGAGTCTGTCCTCGGGTGCAGAGCCCACTAAGTCCTTGCTGGGCTCTTTCGTCACTTGTGTCTTCATCTAGAGCTAGCACACCGAGCATTTGTCTTTATTTCTCAAGTTCCTGCCTCGCACATAGGGGGACAGGCGCTACTGTCAACGTATTAGCTGTCGTCTGCCACTGGAGATGCAGCCACTATGGACGAGGACGGCCTGACCCTTGTACTAGGAAGCTAGAAATCAGAAGAAACATTTTAGAGTAAGAATTGGAGGGTTTTTTAAAAACAGTTTTGTTTTTTCCTTGATAATTATATACAATATACTTTGAACCTCTCACCAGCTCCTCGCTGCTCCTTCCCAGCTTGGGTCAAAGTTGTGCACTGAACTCTGCAGTTTGGAACTGCAGAGAAGCTGACTGAAAAAGAGAACTGGAAGTCATTTTGTTTTGTTTTTAATGAGAAATCTGGGACTAGTTTAAAGGACATGGAAGAGTTGGTTGGCAGCAAGAGGAGCAGGTGTGTGAGGCCTCAGTCCAGCGACAGTGGGGAGTAACGGCAGGTGACGGCTGTCTATACCGTAAGCAGGCAAACAGGACAGAGCTGTTCTCTGCCGCGATGCAGATGGGGCAGACACTGGTGCTGGCCCAGAAGCAGCACACTCCCTGCGTGTATTTTCTAGTACATTATTAACACAAAATTACTCTAATTAGCAGGAAAAGTTTTTAAAAATAGTATCATGGCCTGTGTGGACTTGTCAGATAAAGGCTCTCGCCACCAGGAACGGAACTCTCGGGAACACCTCGAGTTCTCAGGGCGGGCGGTTTGACTTGAATGTTAATGAAGATTACTTACCTAAAGCCATTTGAAGCCTGTCCAGCTGAGAACTCGGGGTGTGTGGTTCCGCTTGAGGTTCCTAAGGGAGCCTCTGTGGAAATGCCTGCTTAGGGGACTTTGGGCAATGCTGTTTATGACTGCTATGACTAAATACATTTATATTATTATATAGACATAAATATATAGACATATATATTTAATATTTTAGTGTGTGTGTGTTAGTGGTGCCATCCTAACAAGGGTCCTTAGGAGTGCCAGGCAGGCTGTACCCAGAGCCCCACCCTCCAGCCCCACCTCCATGAGTCGGTCAGCTCTTTACTGTGCTTACAGCAGTCGTGTTAGCCTTCGGGGTGAAATCTGAGTGGCTGAGACCCAGCATTATTCTATTCCACATAGTGGAATCCAGAGTGCACGTCTGTGAACCATTCTGTATTAGGGGAAGGGAGAAGGAAGAGAAACAATGCAATAGCAGTCTTACTAGAACCAGACATAGGCGTTCCCAGTGTGCTCTCCATATGCCTCGCTAACTTCTGTCTCTTCTTTCAGCTCCCAGAAATGCTGCATGGTGACGGTGACAACGAGGAACATGGCTTTTGTCCAGTCGGGCAGTTCATTCTTCAGAATTTAGGACTGCTGTTTGGATTTGCCATCATGCTGGTGATCGCCCTCTATGAAGACAAAATTGTGTTTGACATCCAGTTCTGACCACTCCCGGGTTGACTGCGAGAATGTCCGTGCAGCTTGCCTCTGTTCCTTGTCCTACGCACACTGCTCAGGGAAGTCAGCGGCCTGCACTACTCACAGGTCCCGTAGGGTCGAGCCTGACCACAGCAGACTGGTGCTCAGTGCTGTTTGCTCTGCATGAATGAACCTTTCAAAAACAGTTTGTGATAAAGACAGGAGAAAATGGGACTCCATGAACCAATGTTGATAGACGTATAAGACTTTAAAAAAGAAAATCATATAAAACACTAGTCTTTTTATTAGTAGAAACTTCTGTGGCTATGCAGAAATAGAAATTAAACCAAAAAAAATCATTTAAACTTTAAAAATATTTTAAATGGACTTGGAGCAGACATTTTTGTGTGTATGCTAAGAATGAATTCTAGTGTCCTTTAATTCAGCTCCATATATACATATGGGATTAATAGGGATCAACTCAACACAACTTGGAAACTGTATAAAGTCGACTTTAGGAGCTAGAGGGAAAGTCAGGCTGCGTTAGAGTATGGGATTTAGCATTGGGAAAAGCTCGTATTCTTGAATCTAGAGTTACTATTTTTGTATATATTTGCATAGTGTTCAAACTTGCAGCCGAAACTACTGAAATTTGTGATTGTATGTTTGTGTGAACTTCACTTTAATGAAAGATTCTTAATGGTTCTTTGCATTACTATACTTGGTGTTGGGGTTATTTTCTTTAACTTTGTTTTGATTTGTGGGGATGAGTCAGAGCATGTACTAAGATATGTTTTTCTTAAAATTACCATTCTAGAAAATATCAAAGGTGTGGCATTCCATCTCCCTCGTACCAACAATTGGAAAATTTAAGTTCTGAGTGTTGATGTTACTTACCAGTTTTGCATTGGAACTCAGAGCACATGCTGTGGCTGGCAGTAAAATCCAAGTTTGCCATGCTTATTGTCTGTATATAACATGTCGGCTAAACAGTTACTGCACTGGTACCATGACTGCTGTGGTGCCAAATACGTGATTAAGCCAAAATCACTTTATCATTGTGTGCCAAGATACACTGTTGGTGCCTGGGGCAGAATAGTCATGTTTGGTGCCTGCTCTTACACCACTGGACAAGTGATGTCTGAGAAGTGTGTGCCATGTTTAGCCTGGCTGTTGACCCAGTAACTTGTAGACTAGTCATGTGCAGATTCTGTTCATACCTCAGGCCACTCGCTCCTCACTTCTGCAAGGAACCTGTGTCTGAGCCGTGTGCAGCTAGCTTTACTTTACCTGCGCGGCAGTCAGGAGAGCCCTTGGGGAAAAAACAACCAACTGTCAGAGCCAAACCCGTCCATTCCATTTTACATGTTTTCATTCAATCCTTTCCCCAGTTGTTTTCCGCTTACTCTGTGAATTAAAGACAGAAACAAGAGTCTGAGAGCAGCGCGTGCATCCAGGTGTTAGCGGATGCTCGTCAGTATTTCATTGTGCTCTAAGCGAGGGCCTCGGTATTATTCTCCTGTAATTCATGCTTAAATGAGAACAGTTGTCCTTCTCTGAGCCCCCGGGCATAGCTAGGACAGTCCTCTCGCCTCATTGCTTGGCCGTTTGAGCAGCCTGCTGAAAGGTGCTGGCCTACTGAGAACTGCCAACTTCAAGTGACTTGGGTATTTTGCTTTCAAAACCAAGATACGTTTGTGGTTCATTTTTGAGCTTTACACCCCAGGAGGGTTGTGCATCCCAGCAGTAAATCTGCTTCACTCAGAACAGCAGCTGGAATAGTCCACTCTGAAATGCCTGCTTTAAAGCCGGTCAGCTGTGCTTACAGTATAGAAAGTCTGTCTTTCCTTGCTAGATCTTCTTAACTGTCTAGGAGAGCTTAACAGTTGCTGCTAGTGTTTTGCTAGGGTTCCACCAGTATTTAGTTTCTGCATCCTAATGTATATTCCAGGTCTCACTTGACAATCCTAATTCCACTACATTTCTGTTTGGCTCCAACATTCCACTTGGCTTGAGCAGTCTGGTTCTAACATACGCTTGTTGGAGGTCACCAATGTTACCTGTCCAGTGCTGTCACCGTGTGACACCCATATGGACTTTGGCGTTCTGTCACATTGCATTCAGTCAGCTGTGATTATGCTTAGAAACGCTACAGTAACCGATGCAGTGTGAACCGTTCCATTAACAGGGAGTCGGTGGCTCAAATGTGATTATGGTCCCGCAAGGTGATACTTGCTAAAATATCTAAACATATTTTGTTGTTGTTGTAACTGAATCATTTTTTTAAATTTTTAAAGCTGGAAGTGATCAAATGCTGTTTTTTTTCATTGTCAACAGTGGTGTGTCATTTTATATATATGTTCCTAATGCTTACGGAACTCTCCCAGAATAAAGTTCTTCAAAAAGAGAAGCAAAGTGCACCGTTGTTTCTCGGTCTGTCTCTGAACATTCAGTGCGCGTTTTCACAACACTTCAGAGGCCGGAATACAGTCACCATTGAGAGCTATGCTAGTTCAGTTTATTGAAGTCCAAACAAAGTCTAAACAGTACCACATGATCTACTCAGTCTAACGAGGGAGGCGGTGAGGACGCCTTCCAGCTAGGAGTTGAGCTGGCACAACAGGGCCACACCCCGTCCGATCCAGTGCTCCTTGGGCTGGTCGGAGGGGAGAATCATGGCAATCACAAAATTGGTGGAGTGGCCCGTGGTGGACAGCGTGCCCCTCCTCTCACTCGTCTTATACAGGGGAGCCACGTAGCTTGGCCGTTTGGGTATGTCCGACCTCTTACAGGGTTTTAGCCACATCTGGAAGAGAGGACAGACACCTCTTTAAGTCAGAGCTGTTACCTCAGCTACCCTGATAGTCCCAGAGTAAGGTTACATCTAAAGACCTGAACCCATTCTGCTCTGATATAAAGACTACAAAATGGAAAGGGAAAGTTCCCTCTGTTAGAAACACACTGCCCGCTCATGTTTATTTGGCTTCTGTTTGGCTCAAGTAACTTTAATGGGCTAGCCTTGGAAATGTTCTCCTTTTCGCGCTTTTTCTACAGAGGAAATATTCTTAGTGAACTTTAAACTATGACCCATATTTATGTTGGCGCTGCCTGGGTCGTGGTGTTTCAGCAGTTTGTATGCACAGTAAACAGTTAATGCATAAATACTGCATTGTGCCAGTAACAAGGGCGGTAATACTTAAAAACACATTACCCACTGGTCACCACCAGCTCTCGTTTCCCTGGGGTGAAAACCGGTTTTCAAAGAGTTATGCCACTGTTTATGCTAGTTTAAACTAGTAACGAATTCTGAAGAGTTTTCTTGGGGGGAGGGTGGAACAGTATCTAACGAAACCACCATCTTATGGAAACGCATGTGCGAGATGGAGCAGTGGAAGCACCTGGTGACTTAGCTGCTTCTCCATAAGAACTAAAGCCCGTAGGAGCTGCACCTGGAGCTGGGAAAGCACTGGAATTCGGGATCCGAACACAAAGTCATTGTAAAATACAGGGGCCGCAAGGCAAGAGAGAGCAGCCCAGTTCCACAGCTCTAGGAGGGGCTCATAGCCAGCAAAAGCCCAGACAGGCACTGAAGTCCCCAGGTCTTTCCAGGTGCAGCCTAGGGAGATTAGAACCCTGAAATGTTTCCCCCTCCAGGAGACCCCTCAGGGTGCTATAGCCAACAGCCAGTCTAAGAAAGAACCTGATTGACGGGTTGCTCTAAGGGTCAAAAACCTTCACTACTCCCATCTCTGGAACCCCAGCACCGTTCTCCACCACATTGGCTTAGCAGGAGAACAGCTCCCCAGGCAAGCTGAGGTTACTACACGGTGGCGAACAGGTGATGAGGAGGGAGGGAGCCAAGGGAGTCCCCCCACAAGGACCAGGGTTGTGCTACGGCAGGATGCTCTAGGAAGGGTGGAAAAGATTCTACTGCCTCCCTGCCTGCTTAGTGTCAGCCAAACCAGCCCCAGCTGTAGCCCTGCTGGTGTCCCAGCCCAGGCAAGTCTAGAAAACGAGACAGTCTTACCATAGCAATTCAAGTTAAAGAAATGGGGAGAATAAAGCCCTTACAATTATACCGTCAGGAAACACGACCAAAGATATAGCTAAAACTGCCCAACATACATTCCCGCTCTCCCTCCTGGGAGAACCCTGGGAGGGATTTTGCTTGGCCTCCGCCATGGCCTGCTGATTGATAGTCACTGGTGGGCACCGCTGCTGAAGCAATCTGGGAGAAAAGCTCCTGAAGCCGCGAAAACATTTCTCTGGGGACCTGCTGGAGGATAGGGGGCTCCC
Source organism: Chionomys nivalis (assembly GCF_950005125.1). NCBI lineage: Eukaryota > Metazoa > Chordata > Mammalia > Rodentia > Cricetidae > Chionomys > Chionomys nivalis. The sequence goes on along the minus strand of NC_080111.1, from coordinate 4,985,438 downwards.
TGATGTTAACCGTTGCGTAGGCACATCACACTGCACTTGGCCTGGGAGCCTGCATCAATTGCCTCTCGCTTGTCTGGCCACACGCTCCTGACAAGGAAGAGTGAGCACCGCAGAGGGCGGGCAATGCTGTCAGTCCCTGGGAAGCCGCTGGACCCTTCACCATTGTGGGGCAGCCAAGACTAGAGTCCATTCAGATAGCAGAGCCAGCATCGACCGTAGACACCGTCTGACTCTCAGGTATGTGCTCTGCCCAAACTCAAAACACGAAGACGCTACAAGGAGACCATGCCACAGCACCAGCTGGACGTGAACTCAGCTGAGCAGAATGAACCGACGCTCTAAGGCACAGCTGTAAGAGACAGCCATATTCTCGGAAGGCCATCCCACGTGAGTGGTAGAGATACCCATTTCAACAGAAAAACAAGAAGTGGTGTAAATGTTTTAAAATAGCACTTCCAGAAAATAACTCCCTGGTAACAGATTCCAAAGATCCTGCTGATAAGGCGCCCGATAGATTCAAAGGAATGGTTGTTAAAAAGCTTAGTGGGAGGGCTGGGGTGTGGGTGAGTGGGCACAGAGCTGACTTAGGAATTCAAGGTTACCATCAGCATAAAGTTCAAAGCCACCTTGAGTTGTGTGAAACCCTGTATCCAAAGGGGGGAAAACCCTCAATGACAAATGAGATCCAGGAAGATACACACACACACACAAAAAAAAAAAAATTAAGATGATGCAGATATGAACAAGGAACTCCTCGAACAAAGAGAGGAAGGTTGTGAGTTCAAGACCATCCTGGACTGCAGGGTAAGATCATCTCTTAGAGTCAAAGGAAATGCAGCCGCGTGTCTCCAAACCAGACTTGCTTAAGCCGATATACCAAAAATAGTGGCCTTTCAGAATGTCATACTAATAAATGAAAGAGAATGATACAGGATAAAAAGACTACAGGATCTTGGAAGCGCCACTCAAAGATCAAATGCCTGCATAACTGGATACTTGATGGAGAAAAAAAATAAAGACTGAGGGTACAGAAAACCTATTCAATAAAATAGCAGGAAGCTTCCCTAGTCTGAAAAACACGTGTATTCATAGATAGGAAGTCTTAGATCCCGGTAACACATAGTTGAAAGGCCAAAAGTATGGTACAAAGGAGGGGTGTGTGTGTGTGTGTGTGTGTGTGTGTGTGTGTGTGCCCATCTGTGCAGCTGTGCATGCCTAGAGGGGCCAAAAGGACATTAGACATCTTTCTCTATCATGCTCCAATTTGGTTTTTGAAGTATGAGCTGTCATTTGGTCTTGAAGCTCACTGCAGGCTGGCTTGCAAGCTCCTGGGTCTGTCTCCATCCCCCAACATGGTTGCAGGTGTGTGCCATACCTGGGGTTTTACCTAGGAGTTGAACTCAGGTCTTCTTGCTTTTCAGTACAGCAAAGACTCTGACCAATGAAACGATATCATCACACCCAGAGGTAGTTTTACAAACTACAAGAGAACACCAAATCGCACTGAAGGGAAGCCCTAGAATTCTCAGCAGAAGCCTAACAGTCCAGGGGACATGAGAACACATTTGAGTCTTGAGAGAAAATGATTACTTCTCACGTCTTATAAGGAGGCTGTCCTTTAGAGTTATCAGAATCCTGTGAGGAGAATCCCAGGTGCTTATGAGAAAACCCCCCAAAAAAACAAGACTTATGACCTCAGTTTCTTCAAAACATGGGATTGTTCTTGGAATGGGTTTTCGTGCTCCTGCCAGATGTAACAAACAGGAGTGAGTTTACTTCGGATAGCTCATTACAGCTGGCTACTATTGTTTACTTTATGCCTCTGTGGATAAGCATGCTTTTGCTATGCCCTTGTGGGTGTACACTTTACTGGGTGACTCTTAGTCCTCAGAGTCTAAGTTAAGTTGTCCGAGGCTCAGAATAAAGTTGGTTGTCACATGAGACTTTAGTCTGCCTCGTTCATCAGCTCTGTTCTCTCAGGTCCCACTGCCTCTGGAGCAGTAAACAAGAATGAAGAAACAAAGACTTTCCAGGATAAATAGAAACTAAGACAATTTATGATCACAAGACACATATTACTAAAGATGATTGCAAAAAAAAAACAAAACCCTACACTAAAAAAAAAAAACAGTCATCGCGAGCACATGCAGTATAAACTCCACTGGAAGAGTAGGTACGCTAGTGAGAAATTCAAAACAGCAAGGTATCAATACAAGAAATCATCAAGCCCCAGAAATGACCACAGATAAGACCGGAAGAATCCAACAATACCGTAAACAGAAGAAAGCAGAGGTCATGACAGGCATAACGTACCCTTCAGAACTCTGAATGAACGTGGCCTTAATTCTCCACTTAAATGATACAGATTATTGGATGAATTAAAAGCCAGACCCAAAACATGCTGCCCACAGGAAACGTGCCTCAACCGAAAAGATAGACAGACTTAAATGAAAGGGTGGGAAATGATATCCTCAGCAAACAGGATTTCAGACCAGGGATGAGTAGTTACAAGACTAAGACGACGAAGAGACAAAGGACACAGTGCATAACAGTCAAGGAATCAATTCATCAAGAAGATGTATTATTTATAAATATACATGCATATAATAACAGTGCCCAATTTTATGTGCATTGGTGTTTTGCCTGCATGTGTGCCTCTCTGAGGGTGTCAGATCTTGGAATTACAGACATACATGCAGGCAAAATACCATGTGAGCTGCCATGTGGGTGCTGGGACTTGAATAAACCCGGTCCTCTAGAGGAGCAGAGTTCTCGCTCACTGAGCCATCTGTCCAGCAGATTTTATTTTATGTTGTACCCAATTTTATCACACAACACTACTAGGCAAAAAAAAGCACGGGCTCCAATACAACAACAGCAGGGGATGTCAGCACCCCATGCTTGCCAGTGGACAGTCATCCAGATAAAGTATCCACACGGAAAAACCAGAGTTAATGTACGCAGCAGGTAAATGAATTTTACACTTGCCGAACATCCCCCCCGAAGCTCTAGGACGCACACACTTTCCAATAGCACTCAGAGCTTTTAGCGTGTCCACGACAACACAGTGCATCAGTACAAGGTTGCGGCACCTTTCTCTCCTTAGTATGCAGCCGTCAGTCACTTCCCATCCTCCCCCTGGTCCCCTGGCCTTTAATTGCACCTGGGTCTTCTTTCCTTTTTTAAGGTTTCTTTTCTATTTTTATATTTTTGGTTGTGAGCCTAGCCTTTAACGGCTGAGCCATCCCTCCAGGCCTCTTTTCTATTTTTAAAGTCCTTGGTGATCTAATACACTATCTACTGTTCTTTCTTTGTGGTCCTCCATTCCCCCCTCCATGGCCATTCTCATCCCTCCACACTGAGCCTTGGTGAAGCCATTCTTCCCAGCAAGGCCTTCTTACCATGGTGTTCTTATTGCTCAACCCACCGAGTCTGTGGCTGCCTGTATGGATCATGGGCCGCTCAACGGTGGCTATCTAACCACTGAAGAGAAGGGCTCGCCCTGAGCCATCTTTATCGTGATCGGGAATTCTAGCTTAGTTTCTCCCTTGATTCTGTATGTTGTTAGGGAGTGCCTTCGTCTCTCTTCTTCCCGTATGTGTTACTAATGCGTGTAATATTGTTCACATGCGTATAAGCACACACGTATGTGCTGCTGTACCCACGTCTGCATGTGTGTCCGTGCCTGAGGCTGATATCTGGAATCTCAATGACTATCTCAGTTTATTTTTGAGATGGGGTCTCTCAGTCAGACACGGCTCCCGGATAAACTAGTGAGAGCTCCTTGCAGAACTAGAAAACACCTGAAGTTCCTTTGAGAGCCCAGGTGGCCCGGAAAAAGCAGTGAAACGGGAAGCAAAAGCAGCAAAGCTGAGGCCTCACGCCTGCTGCTTCAGAGCACGCATGCTTCAGAAGCAGATTAAGGCCAGCAGCGTGGCGTTCACACGGATGGCACAGAGCAAGGAAGCAGAATGGAAAACCCAGAGTCCCCGTGCATCAGCAGCCACCTGGCCTTGACGAGAGTGCCAAAATGTACGTCAAAGACCATTCCTTCAGAAGACTGCTTTCTTTTCTGTTTGCTTTGTTTTTAAAGACAGGGTTTCTCTGTGTAGCCTTGGCTATCCTAGAACTTGCTCTGTAGACCAGGCCGGCCTCGAACTCATAGAGAACTGCTTGCCTCTGCCTCCTGAGTCCTGGGATTAAAGGTGCATGCCACCACCACCAGATTAGAAAGCCCATTTTCTTAGTGTAAGTTACTGCTCTGTAAAATCATATGGAAGTTCTTTAAAAAAAAAAAAAAAGTAAAAATAGGACTACCGTATGATCCAGCTAGACCATGCTTGGGTATATATCCAAAGTAAATAAAGTCAACATGAAAAAATGATTGCATGCCCAAGTTTGTTGCAACACCATAAAATATAGCTAGAATAGGGGATAAGGCTTGGAGGAAATATGACATATATACATAAAATGCATTCTCTCTCTCCACACACACGTATGTTATGTGCATGTGTGTATATATATATTCAATAGATAGATGAAGACAGATATGTTATATGTGTGTGTATAAATATATATGCAAGAGATAGATGGAGATGATAGATAGATGCCTATTATTAAATAATATTATTAAATAATAATGAAATCATTCACAACAAAGGGCTTGTTGGAACCAGAGAATACCAAGTTAAGTGAGATCAGGCAGATGTGGAGAGAATCACTGGTACATTCTCCATTACATGCAGAAACATGAGAAGCAACACGGCATGGATATAAACAGGACAGAGGTGACTAAGGATCAGAGATGGTGTCTCTGAGAGGGGACAAGAGTAGAAGGAAAGCAGAAGGACGTGTCAAGGTACAATATACGGATGTACGGAAACACCACAGTGAATCCCAATGTCTGCATACTATGTATTAACAACTATAGTCTTCCCCAGTTATCAAAGCAGTTGTGCAAAACACGATTTTCTCACTTGAATAAAAACACAGCATAGTTCCGTTCCTCTATGAGCTACAATTCACCCACGTTCCTTTCAGTCATTAGGCAAGTTTCCAGAATATGAACATGCAATTTATCGTAGAACACAGCCAGTCTTCAGAACAAGGCCAGCTGACCTTTAACTTATAAGGGCAAAGAACAAACTACAACCATAAGCATCTTTTAGAATCTGACCAAATTAATTCATCTCCTAGTAATGAGCAGTCCTTGAGGCGAATGACTTGACCTCCCCCTGTTCAGAACCCTCCGTTAGGGTCCTTAGGTCAAAACAGGATCACACGAAGAAGCCAGTGACTAAGACCCAGGGGTGCCCACCCCTCTCAAATCATTGCGGAATCTGTAACATGGAGGGGGCAGGCTGTTTATGCGGCTTCGCTATAACATAGCTCTCAAAACACTTTCAACTTGGATGTACTTCATTTTAAGCAGAGGAGAGTTTTCTAATGAGAATTTTTAGTTTGCATCGACTTCTCTGTCTAGAAGAATAGTTATCCATTTGTAGGTACACTCCTCCCACTTCCTGCGAGCTAATTAAGGGGGTCCTCACAAGAGAAAAGAATCACAACCCCAGCCAACTCCTGAGACGGCCGATATTTCACATTGGGAACCTCGCGCCCTACACCGTCTCTGCCCAGCGTATCTTGCTAACACACAGAGGCGGATCTGGACGGACCTCTCGGGTCTGAGCTAGCCCCACCCTTTGCAGCTGCTCTGGGGACCTTTTACCTGTGTCTACGCAGCTTACAGAACCCTACAATTCACGCGACTCTGATCGCCTGTGTTTTATCTCAGCATCCTGGGTGAGCTCTTCCAATTGTGCAAACATCTGTTTTGCCATGATGCGGCTACTCAAAGGAGCAATGGCACGCCGGCGCTCCTCATCTCCCATGAGCTCTTTATTTGGAAGTTTCATGGGACACCGGAATTCACTTCTCATCCTAGAAACGTCCCTCGCAGCGCTTCTGCGCTCATCCGCTGACCTGGGCTTTGAGTTGTCTCTATCCCACACTTTATCATGGCTGTGGCTGAACCAGGGAAGCCCTGCTCGCTTACTGCAGCTCTCCCAACTGTAAAGAACTATGTTCTTCACCGTCTACTCAGTGCCCCGTTAGGAACGTTCTGTGTCGGTTTGTTGGCGTTCCATTCTTTAAAATAACTCACTGGCAAGAGGCTGCAGGACAGCCCAAGGTTCCTGCGTGCAAGAAGGCTGAGGGATGAGCATCCAGAGAATCAGTGCTGCTGGCCGTGAGTCAGGCAACGAGCCAACAATGTCTAGCAAATGAGTTCCCTTTAAACAGAAACAGTACACTAGTGTATATCACTTAACCAGCAAAAATTCTGAGATGCAGAACCTCAATCGAGAATCCCACTTAGAGCAAATCGACCCGATAATTCAGCATTGGGAGCAGCTTCACAGAACAAGAACAGACTGTATGTACATATATCCATAGGCAGAGGCACGTGTACGGGGCCCTTAGCAAATACTAACCACGGGAACTGGGTCATAGAGAACTTTCGGATGCGATTCTGCAAGTTTCTTGATCTTCCTGTTCCAGGAAGCGCCATCTAGGAACAATCCGTGGATGTAGACACCTAAGTAACAAAGAAATTTTCAATGTTAATGCTGAGAGATGCGCGCGGACTGAGTTCTGAATCTGAAATTGCTTTTCGGGGGAACCAGACCAGTGCATAGTGGCAGGCATAGACTCTCTGGTTCCCTTCTCGCTACCTCCATTTCCACTAGGCAGTACTTTCCAGTAACGACAGAGTTACCTAGATGTGACTAGCAATTCAGGTAACAGGAACCGTAGGCAGTATGCCTGGAGTTCCCGACATGAAACACTCAATGAACTCACGGTGGCTTCCTGCATTCAGTGTGACGTCTAGTTATTGATTACTGAGTTATTTACCTTTGGAGACAAGGTCTCAGGGTAGCCATAGACCAAACTGGCCATAAACTCTCCATGCTCCTGCCTCAGTGTCCCAAGTGCTAGCTGAACACCTTGGCTCTGTCTTACTCTGAGGCACACACGAAACCCTGGCTTGTAAAGTCAGTAAATGAGAAGTAGACACATCTTACAGGTATAAAAGGAGAAAGGCTGAAGGAGGGCAGAAGTTAGGAGGAAATTCAGATTCCAGCCTCAGCTACACTCAGTGTGGTGACTGTTCTCCCAGGGTCCTGTGAGAAAGGGAAGAAAATTCCATCCTCCCAGGCCATTCTGTGGAGTCTCATTGCTCCTGTAATTTATGAAGATGAATGAAATAAGCTGGCATGGCAAATACCCAGCATGTATAAAAGCGCATTTTTGTATTAAAAATGTACAAGTATGTTTATGTGCATGCAAAATAAATTTCGTAACTTAAAAATGTCTATCCTCACCATTATGCTGAGGTGGCCACGTGGATAGTAGGGATTTGCTGATCTGATAGCCTCTCTTTACAGAGCAGTTTTGGAACACCAAGTAATCCGTACTGATTATTACGTAAATTGTGTTTTACGTGCTACTCCCCCAGTAGATAACTCTGAATTTTTAGTGCCTGGTAATCTCGATTTCCCCCAGAGCTCACTTAGTAACAGGTGGGTGGCTGACCGGGCACAGAAAAGAACTCTGTAGAAGCTCAGCACTCAGTGTATCCAGTTCCATAGTGTGAGCATGGAAATTTAGCTAGTTCAAAAACTTCACGCAGTACTTCCGTAACTTAAATCTTTTAGCATCCTCCAAAACTATAGAGAGGCATCAGTTCCACTCAGACATCGGCTGGGATGGCCCTTTCCATCTTGCATGAGAATGGCTTTGAGAAAGGTTAGGAGGAAAAACTCTGGGCTCCCGAATGAAGAATTAACCACAATCTCACCACACTTCCCGTGAGATGGGCGCTGGTTTTAAGCTTCTTCCTGGTGCGCTCAGGACAGTAGGCTGACAAGAAAGCAATTGAGTGTGGGGCCAGGTGGCCTGCGTTTAAGTCTTATCTCGGGCCAATGCCACCTTGAGTCCTTGGGGAAGTTACTGAGCCGCCCTGAGCCCAGGGTCCGGCCTCTACTTCACAAAGGCAGCCCAGGGTCTTTGCTGTAGGGCTACTGCAAAGAGTAAGTAAAGTATAAAGGGCTGGTCAGTTTCTGTGGCACAGCCATGGACCAGAGCAACACCACGCGGGGGATGAGGCTCTTTGACTTTCTTTCCCTCTGAGCTCTTTGGCTCCTTTCCCCTGTATTTTCTTTAGAATATCTCTCCTTCCTGGCATGTTCCTCAACCTGTCTAGATGAACCGAATTTTATGAGAACAGGGGCTCAGATTATTATTATTTTTTTTTACAGAAGTAACCTGTGTGAGGGGACTATTTCAAAAGCTTACACAGTAAAGGAAATAAGTGAAACAACACCAAGGAGCTGCTAAACTTCTGAGATTCAGCAATGAGCACAGTAGTAGCAAACTACTAATTCCAAATGCATCACTAACGAGGGGACTCCAAACACTGCTCACATTCAGGACGTGTGTAGGCACCTGCTCGTGGGGACGTATGAACAGTTACAACATAGCATGTGTGCCACTGTCTGCTTCCCTGTGTGCTCAGTGTCCCCAAAGACATTCCCGCCGTTAAATATCGGAATAAGGGGTGGTGTCCAATCTTGGGCTAGCTTCCAGAACATGCGGTGAGCTTTAGCTCCATGATATTTTGGGACTTCCACAGCAGCCTTTGAGGGTCTGGTGCTGCCAGACAGGGTGACACTCTGTGTTGGTATCGTCACAGGAAAGACAACAAAAGGAAACCCGTGAGTCGTGGTGGAATGGGCCAGTGTTGCCTAAGAAGAGCGAGCAAGAGAAGGAAGAGGACAAACCGTCACGGAGGGCCAGGCAAAGGGGAGCGGTAGCAAGCGCAGGAAAGGTTGAGTGGATTGTGTGTGAGGAAGGAGCGGGGAGAGTCACAGGGTCCTGGATGCATGCTGGCGTTATTTACTGAAATTAATTATATGCTCTGTGAATCTGGGGGGATACAAAAGTAGAGATGGCATGTTGGTAATTATGGGGACAGCCTTCTGGACCACAGAGGAAGCATCTTGCAAGGAGCTATTCAAAGACATAAAAATGGATTAGATCACCTGGGAAGAGGATGGCTTAGTAAACAGAAATTGTTCAAGGCCTTTGTCCTTGGAGACTCCTGCAGCTGAAGGAGCATAAGCCAGCGTGAGTCATAAATCCAGACAACAAGGAAAAGAAAACCAGTGGACCACGTCCTCAAAACAAAAGGAGAAAGGTGTGTCTAGGAAGATAATCATGGCAAAAGAAATTGCTAAGAAGCTGATAGCAAGACAAAGGGGATTCAGCTGGATCTGTCAACATGGACACCCTCAGTAACTCTGAGGAGAATGAGCATCTTTGGAGAGCAGAGGATGAAAAGCAGAAGATGCATAGCCGAGAACTCGGATCTCATGCAAGGCCAGGCTTCTGAGATGTTTTTGCTTTTAGAAAGGACAGGATCAGGGCAGGACTGCAGTGGGTATCAAGACAATGGAAAAGTTCATCGATTGCTTCTAAGACTAGAAATGTCAGAGCATTAGGGACCCCCCCCATCTCTGGGTCTGTTGATTCTAGAAAGAGGAGGGTGCTGTTAAAGGAGCAAGGCTCTGCAGGAGGAAGGAAAAAAGGAGGTCTGGATTCACAGGAGGTACAGAGGTGCACAGGTTCACAAATTTGGCGGTGCTAACAGCTGTTTCTTAGCCTCCTAACGTTTGCAAGGATGCGGCGGGAGAGGACGGCATTGTGCGGCGAGAGCCCACGCGTTCGTTTTGGGAGCGAGGAGTTTCCCAGAGCGCATCAGGACAGCATCACATCACCAAAACCTTGAGCTGTGGGCCATCTGGCCGGACGTGAAAGCACCTGGCACGGTAAGGATGCTGGGACCGCATCTACCGGTCAATGTGTCCCACGTGAACAGACACGGCCACAAAAGCCTACGTTGGTCTACTTGATCATCAGTGGCTGCAGGTGTGGACCAGTGATGACGGGGAAGCAGAGCGGCCTGTGACACATTGGTTGAGACAGGGTGCAGTAAGAGTCACTGAAGGACTGACACCATTCATTTACAGTCAGTGCCGTTTGGGGAAAATTTAGTCCTTTTTGACTTTTTTTTGCTTTTCAAAAGGAACATTTATTTGAAGTGGTGGCCTTGTCCACTGAATTCCCATTTTGCTTATTTTGTGTTTACGCATGCTTATCACCTTTTATTTATTTTGCATGTGTGAGTGCATGCATGCATGCCAAGGCACACGTGGAAGTTGGAAGAGAGCTTGTGGGATTCAGTTCTTTGCACCACGTGGCTAGCGAGGACTGAACTTAGGTTGTCAGGCGTGGCAAAACGTATCCTTTCTCACTGAACCATCTTGCTGGCCACCACTAAATTTACAATAAAACATCCCAGCATCATAAAGTATTTAAAATACAACAACCAGGAAACGGAATGTCTCTTCATAATCACCCTCCCAGCCTTCAAATGTTTCCAGGTCCTCAAACCTCCGGTAAGAGCAATTGCGGCTCAAGCCTGAGAACCTGTGATCGGAACCCAGCATCCATGCCAAAAGCCAGGTGTGCCTAATAATGCCAGCGCTCTCGAGGTGGAGACAAGATCCCTGGGGCTTCCTGGAGGTCACCCTAGCACCAGGTCAGTGAGAGAACCTGATTCAGAAGACTAAGGAGAGAACGAGGAGCAGAACGTCCATCATCCTCCGCCAGCCGAGCCAGAGGCAGGCAGCCGAGCCCGGGGGTTGGGGGTGCGGGTTGGTTCTAAAACCAAACTCTGGGTGCCAGATAATGCGCAAATCAATCCCACACCAGTTATGACTTAAAGGGGTATTTATTTAGGGGGGTAAAACTCACGAAACACCAACCGTCAGGAAAGGAGCCTAGTCGCCGGAGCAGGAGCAAACGCCGGAAAGCAAGAGAGCAGCCCGAGGCTTGCCGCTCTTTTTTTAAAGATAAATAGACCACGCCCCAGTGGGCTGGTATTTCAGCAGCTATTGGCTGACGGAGCAGGCGCTCCTGCAGCACAATGGGCTCGTACTTCAGCGGCTATTGGCTTAAGGAGCAGAAGGTCCTCCCGCAGCACGTGTCTACACACGTGTGTGCTTAGACCTCACTCACAACACCCTCCTCTTGCTGTCTCTGTCTGCCTCTTTCTCTCTAACACGCACACACACATACACACACGTGCACACAATGTTATCGTTAGCTGTAAGTATCAGAATATACAAACAGTAGTGGATACATATATCAGGGATTTTTCAAATGGGTGTGGTCTTCAAGAGAGTCCTCCCTCTTGATTTGCCCAAGGCCAACACAAAGCTAGGGATGATTAGTGTACTGCTAATTTGATTATTCATTTAACTGCACATGGTTTCTAATTTTCTAAGTTTGAGAAGAAAGCATAGTATGGGGGGGGGGGGAGGAGTGTACCTTTTATCCAGATTCATCTACTCACTTCATTGTCTTCCCTATTTGCTTTATGTTTTGTCTTAGGGTGTTATGTCCATGGCTGCTTTTAGACAGCTGGGAAGATAAGCAGAACTGCTATGACTTTGTCCGTTGCACGGACAACGAGGCGGTCCCTTCTGTCACCGCGCTTACCGTCCTCGGGAGGATTTTTATATTCTTTGTCGTCCATCACTTCGTAGTCGAACCCCAGAAGATCGATTGGGATGGTGAATTTTCTGGCGTAGTTCTGCTGTGCACCCGTCAGGAAGGCTTGTGTGAAGAAGAAGCCAGAGAGCCAGAAGACGGGCGGAGGGCCGACTTCGTACCATTGCTAGGATAGACCCAGACGACAGTGATTCAGCAGGAGAGTCAAACAGATTTCCAGCACACTACCAATGCAACGCATCTCCAAGCAAACTAGCAAACGTGATTCAATGAATATCCAGGCACTCTCCTGAGATCTCAAGACCTGACTCAACATCATCTCCATCATACCAGCTTAGGATCTGCAATGGATGAAGGCAGATGTGGATGTTTGTTTTCTACTATCCAGTGGTTTCAGCCAAAGTCCTACACACCACTGTGAACTCAAATTCATTGTTACAATGCGTTATCATGTTACGTAGATGAACAGATTTCCATGAAGTCTGGTCAAATGGTAATATTTTTATTTTTATAATTAATTAGTTATTACTATGTGGTAGACTATTCTTTTGGAAGTTTTCCTTCCTACTTGACTTACCAAGAAATCTAACGTACTGAGACACAGTACTGCAAGTGTCTGTGGTGAATGCGTATGGTCTTTGGAAGTACAATGGCACCTTAATTCTGTATTTGTTGCATAGCTTTTGATGATGAGTTGCTGAATAACAAACTACAGAAGCGTCTCTGAAGAAAGGAATTCACCCCTCTACTCGAGAAGAAGCCCAAAACCTTAGCTCTCGGGGCCATCTCGGTCCTAGAGCGTCTGACGCTGGCACCTCAGACAGACTGTACTAGGAAAGCGGAGTTGCTCATTTGATCCCTGCAGAAACTTCCTCGGTGTCTGTTTTGTTCAGAGACTGTATCTTGCCTGGAATTCAATAGTAGCTGAGGTAGTGGCGTAGGCTGACCTTGAACTTGTTGGTGACTCTCCTGCCTCAGGCACACAAGTGCTGGGATTGAATGTGTGAGTCCTGAGGCCCAATTTCCCCATAGTTCCACGTCATATACAAAGTACCTATGCTTTTTCTTTTTAATTGCTTATTCTGGTGTTCAAAAAAGATAGTGAAGCATCATCCTCAGGTAACTAGGAGTCAGAATTCTACCCACTCAACATACTCAGGAAAAGTAACCATTGAGGTCACTGCTGTCGTGGACTGGGATGGCAGAGCTGGAAGGTTGCTGGGCAATGAAGAACCAGTCCCTCTCTTCGCAAGCTTGTTGGCTTCCTAAGATGCTTTGTTATAGGGCTTTGTCACAGATGTTTCTCTCTCCAAAGTCTGTCATTTATTTGAATGTCAGACATCACAAATCTACTTAAGATGCAGAGTACACGCGCGCGCGCGCACACACACACACACACACACATTACTGAGTAGAGGTCATTTGTCCCTGGACTATGCAGGACTGTAGAGAGCCTTTCTCAACTCACCCAGCATTCTCATGAAGAAAATGAAGCCAGAAGAGACTGGCTAGCTAGCCTTGCGCATATGAATAAACTCACCTGTAAGAACTTTAGTCTTGCCAGGAAGTCGTTCACGTAGCTGCCGAGCGGCTTGAGGCTGGGGTAGGATTTGCCCATCCACATTCCTGGAATTTTGACGTTCAGAATGCTGCTGACCACCTCTTCCAGCTCCGTGGACATCACGACGAGCCCCTGAAACACAGCAGACCTCGGCGGGATCAGCACTGGCCGTCCTCCGCAGCCTCTCCGAAAGGCTGCTTCACGGTGCCTTTGTTAATGAAAGTCAGGTTTCTTTGGATTTGCGAGGAAGGCTTACAGCTTTTTGGACCTTCCTTAGAAAAGGAGTAATGGTTTCTCTAGCCAAATTTTAGTTGAAAATCTTAACTCATACATGGCTACTTGGTAGCTACTGAATCACTACTGCTCAGCTTTCATTTAATTTACCTGCTGGTTAAAGGCCTCCTAGCCTGCCTTTTTGTTGTTTGCTCTTTGTTTTGCGAAACAGGGTTTCTCGGTGTAGCTTTGGAGCCTGTCCTGGAACTAGCACTTGTAGACCAGGCTGGCCTCCAACTCACAGAGATCCTCTTGCCTCTGCCTCTTGAGTGTTGGGATTAAAGGCACGTGCCACCACCACCTGACTCTCAGCTACCTTCTGGTTTTTTTTTTTGGTTTTTCGAGACAGGGTTTCTCTGTGGTTTTGGAGCCTGTCCTGGAACTAGCTCTTGTAGACCAGGCTGGTCTCGAACTCACAGAGATCCGCCTGCCTCTGCCTCCCAAGTGCTGGGATTAAAAGCGTGTGCCACCAACGCCCGGCTCTCTCAGCTACCTTCTTAAAGTCACAGTCATGGATATAGAACCAGGAAGCTTATATCAAATACTCTGAAAAGTCAAAACAGTCTGCATAGCATTCAGTCTTTCATAGGACTTTGACTCAAGCCTAAGGTTCACCTAAGCTGAGAAAGTGCTGTGCCTGTGTATATTCCCAGCCACTCAAGAAGATCAAAATGTCAGGCAGGACAACTGTGCTAAAAGAAAAGGAATTTGAGCTGGGTGGGGGTGGCGCACGCCTTTAATCCCAGCCCTCGAGAGGTAGAGGCAGGTGGATCTCTGTGAGTTCGAGGCCAGCCTGGTCTACAGAGTGAGTTCTAGAACAGCCAGGGCTACACAGAGAAACCCTGTCTCAAAATGACAATAGAAAAGGAATTTGAAACCTAGTTTACAGAACAAATTCTTAGGTCTCTTCCCCAAAGTTTCATCATCTGTTGTGGGATTCCCCTCTGTATGCTGTGAATACCACTGGTTAATAAAGTAACTATATTATAATAGCCTGGAAGTTACACCCACCCTGGCCTCCCTCTTGGACCCCCATGCATGCACTCAGCAGTGATCTCTTCACCGACTCGGGGAAGCACTTCAGAAAGACCCTCATCACAGTTCCTGACTTTCTCCCTCAGACCTGCCCCTTCCTAGACCTTATCCTTGTTTAGGCCGCACATTTGGGAGTTGTCTCTGGATCCTCTTTGCTCATCTCTACAAAGACTTTCAGGTGTCCTAATGATACACAGCCATTTCTCTTCACCTCAATGCTCCAGCCACGCTCGGCAGGGACACCTCACCTGGGTTCTCTATCGCTCTTTCCCTACAATCCTTCCTCGCAGCCATAAGAGTAACCTTTAAAAGAAATGAAATATCACTATGGCCTGAAAACCTCTAATGCCTCTGTATTTCAAAATAAAATTCAAGATCCTAGCCACGGCAGGCAAGGCCATCATGTCCCTGGTCACGGCCCCTCCTTCCACACACATCCGGGCTCATCTCATTCCTGTCCCTTCTCCTGGCGCTTCTTGTCCATGCCATATTGGTACTGCTCTTGGCTTGGACTGCCGCTAAAATCGTCTGCCTAAATGTTCTTCCCTTAATAGTCCCTACTTTCCTCTTTATTGTCATTCAGGCCTCTGTCCTCAGAACGGTCTGCCCCAGCCTGTCTCAGACAACTCTGCTGACGTAACCTGTTTTATTTGTCTAAAGGATTTATCACTTAAAATTTATATATGGGCCTAGAGAGATGGCTCTGGGGTGAAGAGCCTCAGGACTCTGCTGGAGCCAAGGACAGGGCGGCTCACAGACATCTGTAACTCCAGCTTCAAGGGATCTTACGTCCACTTCCGGCCTTTGTGGGCTCCTGCACACACACATGCACACATGTGAGCACACACGAATACAAACACACATGCACGCACACACATGTGAGCACACATGAATACACACACACAAATGCAAATAAAATAAATCTTTAAAAATTCCATATGTGTTCTTTAATGTTTTATGTGTCTCCATTGCTAATGTGCAAACTTGTTCTCCTTATAGCTCAGCACGACGTCCCCTCAGCAGGACCCTTCCCAGTACATGTGCTGTCTGTCACTTACATATCTATTAACTGTTATGAACTGCTATTCCCGGAATTCCATAGGCTAACCAAGAGCAGGGACACGTTTTCTACACTGAGGGTCAACAATTGCGCTTGCCAGCACCTGTAACTAATCACCATTTGCTGAGTTGAGGAAGGTGTGAGAGTTGGTGATTCTTTTGCTCAGCTCCCCTTACCTTGATTGCCTTTTGGATATTAATGCATGATTCTCGTATGGTCATCAGCAGCTTATTGAACCGCCCCATCTCTTGGACCAGGACAGTGTTCATGCTCTGGGTGTAAGTGGTGGGGTATCTCCTCATGGCGGACTCAATGTCGAAGTTGTTTGGAAGTTTGCCCAGGATATCCCCAGCAACCTCGTCGACGACTTCATCTGACGACTTTGCTCCAGAACCTGACGAACGAGACTGAACGATCCAAACTGTTACGACATCCTCATAAAGGCCCGAGAAGAGCCAAGAGGGGAAAACCGCCGGGTAAACCTCACCAGGAATCAGCTGATCTCTGGATGATTCTTCTCTGCACAAGATTTACTGAAATGTAAGAGCCCTAGGGATGACGCTCTGAGAGAAGATGATTGTGACGCAGGAGGAGGAAGGAGCATGTGATGTATTCAAAAGAGAAACAGAACCTCAAGGGAACGTTTGTATGTCCCACCGCCTGGTGCCCACTGAGGCTCTACCGAGCAGCCGGGCGATGATGAACCTCAAGGCCCACAAAGAGGGAAGGTGACTGTCTTACGAGAGCGGGCCACAAAATCTATTTGCCACTATCTGATGCACACAGATTGCCAGAAACAGAGACACAGCTTTCTCCCTGAGCCTGTAGGGCAAAGAAAATAAGTCTGCCTCCTCGAGGAGGCTCAGCATTATGGAGAGAGGACCGGCATTAGTGATGACCGTTGGAAGCCATGGAGGAGCATCCAATGTAATTTGTGCTCCGTGTGTTTCTAGTACCATCTTGTAAATGAGTCTGTATTTTCTAGAAAATCCTTTAAAGAAATTCTGAGAACAAATATCCTCCCAGGAGTCCACAGGGGGAGAATAATCACTTCTGGAATACAGTTGACCAGGTCACATTTTTCCAGTTCAGGAAAATTGAGTTAAGTCTCCCTTCTAGTTTACATTTTCTCTGGTTTCTTTTTTTTTCTTTGGTTTTTCGAGACAGGGTTTCTCTGTGGCTTTGGAGCCTGTCCTGGAACTAGCTCTTGTAGACCAGGCTGGTCTCGAACTCACAGAGATTCACCTGCCTCTGCCTCCCGAGTGCTGGGATTAAAGGCGTGCGCCACCACCGCCCGGCTCTCTGGTTTCTTTATGATTAATATTAAACATCTGTGAACACCATCATGTTTTCTTAGATTTATACCTACCTGTCACACACCATTAGAAGAGCTTACAAAATAAGACAATAAAACAATTAAGTGTCGGCAAGTTTTAATTGCCTGCTAGAAAAATAAAATTAAGAACTATGCCCATAAAATAATAAATTTTTACAGTCCTAAAGTATTTAGTTTACAATTAATATTTAAAACAATAGAAGAAAAAAGATACTGAATGCTGGGTCCAGAGTAGTGAAATAATCTTTTTCTTTTTACTCCACTTACGGAATAATTTGCCTTTTGTATTTTGACCTACATATAAAGTAGTATAAATGGATTAAAAAACCATTCTACTTTCTAGCAAGAGCTGTAACATGTGAAACACAAGCCCTACAAAGATAACACAAAAGCCCAGGCCTGGACCCAACCAAAAAGGTCAGAAAAATATTTCAGCAACTCAGCCATCCTCCTTACAACACCCGGGTCACACAGTTGGTGTTCGGGAGCTTTAGAAAGTCATGTGCAACTCACAGGAAGCATCAAGAGCTACAGCGTGCTACTCATCCGTGATTGTTTAGCTGGGCTGGACATTCCTGCTCCCTTCTCTGGCGCCTCCACAAGCACCAGGGCACAGCTTCCCAAGGTTCATCCTCCTTCCCGTCCCTCCCCCCATGTTGGCCACTGAAGCGAGACACACACTACACCACTAAGCCGTGCCTCGTCCCCCCCCCCCCTTTTCGGCCATCTGTTCTGAATCAAAGGAGAAGCAGGAGAAACGGTTTGGCGGTTCAGAGGGTTTGCTGCTCTTGCAGAGGACTCGAGTTCAGTTCCCAGCTGGACACCTGACTCCACCCAGTGACCTCTGCAGGTACCATGTACGCAAGCACAGACACACACCAGAAACACATATTCAGAAGACAGGGTGCATGGCTCACTGGCTGCCCAAGCAAGCCTTGAGTTTGAGATCTTCCTGCTTTGCCCCACCCCCACCCCAAACGCCAGCATTACAAGTGTGAATCCCCTCACCTGGTTGGGTTGTTTTGCTTCAATTCAGTAAAGATGGGTGTGACCTATTTCTAAAGAGACCTTGAAGAATTTAGCCTTTGCAGACAGCCTACAGCATGTTGGTTTTATAAGTTTCCTTCTTGAAATAGTGTGACCATCAAGCATAAACCAATGATCTCCGCAAAAATTACACCCTCCACTCTGGCACCTGCCTCTTCCAATTTTCTCTGAGACATCTTAGCTAAGGACATCAGGGCAGAAGGCCTGTTATCATGAAACAGCCCACAGAGTCCTGCAGCTCGGGTCTCCGCCCTGACTGCTCACTCAAGGCCCGTTGCCTGCCCGCCAAGAGAGCCGCACTCATGAAGCTGAGGCCAGGGGTGTTGAGATAGGTTGTTTAACCACACACTGAGGCGATACCCTGGTCTATTCAAATGTATTTGTTTGGGTCTGAGTTATTTTCCATTGGAATGGGCACCCTGTTCTGTGGGTTCTACAATGTGACACGCACCAGCAAGTTTATTTTTATTTTTTAAATTTTTTTTATTTATTTTTTTTTTAATTTTTTTTTGGATTTTTGAGACAGGGTTTCTCTGTAGCTTTTTGGTTCTTGTCCTGGAACTAGTTCTTTTAGACCAGGCTGGCCTCGAACTCACAGAGATCCGCCTGCCTCTGCCTCCCAAGTGCTGGGATTAAAGGCGTGAGCCACCACCGCCCGGCTTAATTTTTTTTTTTAATGGTTTATTTAGCTTTTATTTTATGTGCATTGGTATGGAACTGGATTTTCAGACAGTTGTGATCTGCCTTGTGGATGCTGGGAATATGAACCTGGGTCCTCAGGAAGAGTACTCAGTGCTCTTAACCACTGAGCCATCTCTCCAGCCCCGCACCAGCAAATTTAAATAAAGCCAGAGACACCGCAGTGATCCTGCCATTGGCCTATCATGTATGAGGAGCGGCTCTTCCTCCTCAGGACTGACTCTAACTCACGCTGGCTCACGTACTTCCGTGTGTTCTGGCGAGCACAGGCTTTCACGCCATCAGTGTGTGAGATGGGCATTAAAAACACTCTCTGTCCTGTTTTGCCTTACTAGAAGACGGCATACTAGCAGAAACTAGAGCGCAGGCTTCGTGGACAGGCCCATTCACGACAACACACCCACGTCCTCCTCAGGCCTGGCCCTTTCAGTGTCTCAGATCTGACCCAGTCACAGACTCACAGGAGAGTACAAGACAGCAGCTTAGAACAGGCTCTGGAGCCAGGGCGGGCCAGGCTGCTTGACTTTGAGTTCGGCCTTGAAAATGGAAAACCCAACTTTGGTCAAACTACTTAATCCTCCTGTGCCTCAGTTTCCTTTCTACAGAACAGGAACAGCAGTGGCCCCCTTCCTTGGGTTGCCCCGTGTACTACATGGTATATACAAAGCTCTCAAAGCAGAGCTAGCCAGGGCCAGCACCTCAGGAACACGAACCACCACCGTTCCACTCTGAGAGGACATAAAAACACCCGAATTCAGTATGGGAAAATGGGCCCAAGTGAACCAGTGTGCAGCCCCGGTTTACTGAAAGTTCCCTGAATCTCACAGGAACTCTTGGCATCCAGTTTGATTTGTTTTCAAAAATGGCAAAGCATTTGGGAGGCAGAGGCAGGCGGATCTCTGTGAGTTCGAGGCCAGCCTGGTCTACAACAGCTAGTTCCAGGACAGGTACCAAAAACTACAGAGAACCCTTGTCTTGAAAAAGAGAGAGAAAGAGAGAGAGAGAGAGAGAGAGAGAGAGAGGGAGAGGGAGAGGGAGAGGGAGAGAGAAAGAGAAAGAACGCATCTCACTGGGCTCAGGATTAGCAACTGCTGCATGCACTGTAGATTTAGATTTTCCTCCTCTACCCACCCTGAGCACATTTTTCCACCAGCAGGGCTGAGTGCCTTCCACCGGTCAACTGCTTATTTATTTAAATTCATTTTATAATATTGTTATCAAACACTTAAGCATTATGTTACCTAATAAAATAGCGGGAAAGGAATCTTTTATGTAAACTAGGCAAAATGGCCTGGGATAGTAAATACAAAGGGGTCATAAAACAAGCAACTGCCATTAAATCAGAAGGAGACTAGAAAAGAAAAACGGGCAAAGTTGTTCACAGACCCCGCTCCCAAACGGCTATGCGGGTATCTTTAAAATGATGGCTCCCACCTAAGGGAAATGAAAGGGATTTAACATACGCTGTATTGGGGCGAGGCTTAGGCACTAAACAAAACAAACAGGAATTCCTAAAAGCAAGAGACTCAGACTCTCAAAACAAGATTGATGGAAAGAAAATACCTGATGTCCACATTCCCTATGCTGAAGTCCATAATCAAGGGATTATGTGGGTCCCCCGCACCCCACTTTTCTTTGAGGGCTCCTTCACTTTGGTAGAGTTTGGTCAGGAGCCTTGGCTGGATGGGGGAGGAGGACGTGTGCGTGTGCGTGTGCGCGTGCGTGTGTGTGTGTGTGTGTGTGGCAGGGTGGGGGAGGGGATGGACAGATCCCTGCTGGCTCTGGCCTAAGGTACCTCACAACACACCTGGGTGAGGAGTATATTGTCAAACAGCAGCTGTGTCTCCGACTGGTCTTTCGTGATGTCGGCGTTGGCATTCATTCCAAAGATTTCCGGCGACGGGGTCAGCGGCAGGGTCTTCGTGTACTCGATATAGCTTTTGTGCTGCGGAGACGGAACGGTGAAAAGCCGGGAGGTTAGAAGTCAGTTACGAGGGAGGACTTGGCTCAGAGTCAATGCTTTTCTGTCCTTGAGCCATGGAGAGGATGAGCTGGTGGGGCGGCATGCTGAATGCCTTTCCTCTCTTCCAGCCCAGGCCAAGGGCTCACAACAGTACGGGCAAATTCTGAGAGAAGACGGTACTGCACCATCCAACAAAAATGATTATTATTATTATTATTGAAAAAAATTTATGGCAATCAAGTTTAAAAACCTGTCCTAGCAATGGCAACGGGAGATAGAAACTTGGGCAAGGATGGAGCATCAATTCACGGGGGCTGGAGAGATGGCTCAGCGGTTAAGAGCATTGCCTGCGCTTCCAAAGGTCCTGAGTTCAATTCCCAGCAACCACATGGTGGCTCACAACCATCTGTAATGAGGTTTGGTGCCCTCTTCTGGCCTGCATACACACAGATGGAATATTATATACATAACAAATAAAATTTATAAAACAAAACAAAAAATAATTCTGAGGCTGCCTTTGTGGGAGGCCGGAACTCCAGAAGAGAGTCCTGGATCCATTTCCTTGTTGCTGCTTAGAACTGAGCACCTCTGCCTGGAGGCTCTGTGAGGAGGCCCCTGGACAACTGAACTCAGCAGCTTAATTCCTTCCCCATCCCTCGTCCCAGAGCTCGGTTGACCAGACTGGCCTTGAACTCAGAGGTCCACCTGCTTCTCCCTCCCAAGTGCTAGGATTAAAGTGGTGCTCGACCTTGAACTCTTAATCCTTCTGCTTCTCAGTGCTAGGATTATGTGTGGCCCCACATTCCCCTTACTGATTGATGATTACTCTTATCATTATTCTATTATTAATTTGTAAAAATTGAAATAATCTTTTCTGGTTTATTCCGGTGTACTCTGATCATGGAAAATACACCTAGATTTAGACGTAAAGGTTACTTAAGTGTTGTTATCCTGAGATACCCATCATCCATATCACAAACTTTCATGCATATGTGCACATATTTTATGTTTACGTGAACATGCATCAAAATTCATATTTTCCGAAGCTGAAAAGATGGTTCAACAGTTAAGAGCACTTGCTGCTCTTGCAGAGGACCAGGGGTCAGTTCCAGCGCCCACAGCAGGAAGCTCAGAAGCACTTACAACTTCAGTTCCAGGGGAATCTCACACCCTCTTCTGGCCTCTTCAGGCACTGCACACACATGGAACACTTAAGATAGAGGCAAAACACTCATAAACATAAAAATGAACAAATACTTGGTGTGGGAGGTCCTTCTGTCTATGGGTTGCTTTAATTGGTTAATGAATAAAGAAACTGCTTTGGCCTATAGCAAGGCAGAACTTAGCTAGGCGGGAAAAGCTAAGCAGAATACTGGAAAAAAGAAGGTGGAGTCAGGGAGAAGCCATGGAGCCCCTACAAAGACAGATGCAGGAACTTTACCCAGTAAGCCACAGCCTTGTGGCGATACACAGATTAATGGAGATGGGTTAATTTAAGATATGAGTTAGCCAGAAATATGCTTAAGCTATTGGCCAAACAATATTGCAAATAATATGGTTTCTGTGTGATTATTTCAGAGCTGAGCAGCCAGGAATAAATAAGCAGCCTCCCACAACAAATACTTACAAAAATCTCACTATTAAAAGGTCATACTTTCACCAAAGCTCATTCAATCACACCCAAACATCCAAGAACACATGGCAAGATGGAGGTTTCCTCACTAATAGTTCTATGATGCGGGTTCTGTCACAGGCACACCCCTCGCTAAGACCTGACAAACTCATCATTGTTGCTCTTATCAACCCCAGCATCAGCCCTAGGAGGTGACGGGCTGGAGTTACTAAGTGATTCCATACATCTCTCACGCGTGTGGCCACGGGTCCCACCTCAATGCATGTTACTGGACCTTAGGGACCAAATGAGAAAGGACTGAACTACACCGGAAAGCCCTTGGAAGAAACTGTGTGCTGTGTTATCATTCCAAAGGTGCACGGGGCTGGACGGAAGAGCGGAAGCGAGCAGCGGCCGTGTGCCGTCGTGCTTCTCCGCCTTCTGCTCTGGCGGTCTTTGACGGCTCAATCAGACTTAATAAATCTGCTTCCTCGTTTGGGAAAGGATAGAGGAATAATACAGTGTTATCGGATGCTGCGGTGAGATAGCGTAGCACTAACTAAAAGTACCCGATATCAATGTTAATTATTACTGCTAATGTTTTATGACCCCCATCATGTATATATTCATTTTCATTGGGACAGGTCTTTTTACGATGACAGAATTTCAGGTCATTAAGAAACGATCCCACATTGCAGTGAACAGGGGACTCCTAACTCCCTTTGCTCACTGTGTGTGTGCTATTCCTACGTCACTCAGAAAAACAAGAGGCTGGACAACAAGATTAGAAAGGCTGGTGGGGACTCAGCAGGGAAACCTAGCTGTCAGTCCCCAAGAGTTTCATGTTCCCCCGTTTCCGGTTCTCTTAGAGGGGGCGGACTTACGTCACCAGGAGGAGGGACAAAATAGATGCCACTCGAGTCAAATTTGTAGTCTGCATTTTCAACCAACTCCGTGCAGAAGAATTTGTTCAGAATGCTGCGCAGTGTGCGCCGGTCCCAGTCGTCAGTGACTCGGCCTCCGTAGTTGCATTCCCCGGTCATGTACCGCAGAGCGTCGTAAGGCAGCTCCTAAGGCGGACAGAGTGGTCACCGACCGGTCAGGAACACCACGCGGTGTGGGGTGGGGGCTGTGTCTGGCTACCAACATCAAGCTAAGGATCTTCCTAAAGGTTCGCATTAACAATCTCCTTCTCTATACCTTCTTGCTAATTACTGCAGTTGCCCCCAGGATCTTCCTCTTCTTGTTTTAGTGCGTTCAGCTGGGGCTGAGACAAAACTCCTGGATTCTGTTGTGACTTATTTATTATTCAAAAACATTTGAATTTGAAGGGATACTGATTTTAAAATACCAGTGAGGGTCTTAATTGTTGCATATACTTATTAACACTTGTTTGAACATACGGTTTCTCCTCCTCTCCACATATTAGATTTAATATCTAAATCTCATCAATCCTTTAACTTCCGTGGGTACCGCATGTCTGCCATGTTCCCTATCGTAATTCAGGTCTTCGCATCGCCTGCCTGGTCTCCCAGCTTACTTTCTGTGGCTCCCATTTGGTGGCTAAAATCAAAGGGTTAGAGGCTCAGCATCAAGGCAATGGGGGAGCACGTTTGCTCCTCTGATGCTCCAAGCTCCCCGGCGTTTGGTAACTCCACACATTTCTTGCCTTGTGACAATTTAACTTCATTATGCGTCCTGCTTCACAAAGCTACAGAAAAACCCTGTCTTAAAAAACTAAAACAAACACACAAACAAAAAAAGAGGGGCTAGCAAGATGGCTCAGCAATTAGAGAACTGGGTGCTTTTACAGAGGACTCTGATTCCAGCCTCTGAAACTGTACAACCCTTAATTGATGCTTCCGTATATTAGAGTTGCCACGGTCATGGTGTCTCTCTCTTTACAGCCAAGAACAGTGACCAAGACAATTTTCCTCTCCTGTTGACCACATTCCTCTCTGTCCCTACTTTATTGAGAGTATTTGTATCACTAATGAATGTGGGGTTTTGTCAAATGCTGTCTTCTATATCTACTGATAGGATCATGCGTCTTAAATTCTCTTTAGCGTGGTGATATAGTGGATTTGATTTTTTAGGTGCTAAACCAAATTCGCCTACTTATATATTTTAATTAGCTCCTCACTGTAGACTGTATTTTAAGGTAGACTATATTATCCAGATAGTCACATTGCTATCTAGGAATGCTCCTTGCTGGTTGTAATTATTTTAGCTCAGATACGTTCTCCTCTGGCACTGTATTTTATCTCTATATTAGCTCCATGCTTCTTGTAGGTGTTACGGTAAGAAGACGATTTATCAAGCTTATGATTCCTTTGAATGTTTCTCCCACGTGAGCCCGCCAGCGTTATTTACCTAGCTTCTTATTTGCTTTTATGGGAATAGAATTCAACCCTCTCCATTTAGAATCCTAAATTAGAAGGCTGAAACTTTTGGGGGTTTTTGTATTCTATTGATGATAGATTTAATCAAAGACAGCCAACTAAATTTGAACAGGATTCTGCCAAAATTCAGACAACTTGCCTTAGCTTCCTATTCTTACAGGCATGTGTAGTAATTAGTTTTCAAAGTCTCAAACTTGTTTAAATCCAGCTGACAACGGTATAGAGAACATCCTACCACGCCCAGTGTTGGATGTTCTGGAGAGCGGGAGAAAGAGGGCAAGTAAGGGGATGAGAGAGGAATGGAAGGAAAGAGAAAGGCAGGGGAGGGAGGAAAAGAGGGAGGAAGAGAGGCAGGAAGCAGGAGAGGGAAGAGTATTCCAGAGACCACTCTAGAGGCCTGCCTGGCCTACAGAGTAAGTTTAAGACTAGCCTGGGAAAGGAGATCAAATGGTGCCTCATGGGGGAGAGAAAGGAAAAGAAAAGAAGCCATTGGTGTGGTGATGGACGCCCTCAATCCCAGTTCCTGGTAGGCTGAGGCAGGAGAATTGCTGTGAGTTCCAGGCCAATCAGGGCCACATATTGAGACTCTGTCTCAAAACAGAAACAACAAAAGCCCCAGAGAGAATAAGAATATGAAGGGTGACGTGATCCCAATGTGAGGTCGGGCTCTCTGGCTCCTCCCGGAATCTACTCCTCTCTTTAAATGGTTTTAAGTAATTTATTCCTAGACAGGAAGTCCAGACTCAAAAGTCAAAATCTCCTCTCACAAAAACCGAATTCGTGCTCCAGAGAAGAAGAAACCTGGCCACCCTCTTGCCCCACCCCATTTCTACACCTGGCTTGATTTACAGTTTCTTCATAATAGATATAATAACCCCACTGCTTTTCAAATCTCCACAGGTGGCTATGTGTCTGAATAAATGATAACATCCGGGTTCCCTGGAGTCGAACCGGCATCTAGCCACCCCCAAAGCAGTCATCACTTCCTGTTATAATAAAGTACTATGAAATAGGCTGTTGGGAACCGCCCTGCAGTTTGTTCTAGCAGAGCAGAATTAATCAGAAGTCCCTGCTTGCTGCGCCAACAGTTACAGCATAATAAAACGTGAAAGGGCGATGTCCTTGCTGAGACGTTTACGGTACCTCATACTGGTTCAGGAACATGTGGAGTTGCTGCACACTGATCCTTAGATCGGTCTCATTGAATTCGTAAGGAATATTCCACCCCAGGGGTCCGAACTTTCGTCTCTCTTGTACCAAAGCGTGAAAGAAACAGAGACCATAAAGCAGTTTCTTGAATTCATTCTGTAATGAGAACAAATTGTTCAATGACATTTTTTTCCTGTGAACGTTGTATTAGACTTGCTATATTTCTAAATCCATAGAACCAAATTCCTTTGCCTGTAAATAATACGAGGCTATTTCAACCCCCAAATAACAAAAACACAAGTGTATTTCTACAGGTACTTCAAGCAAAACTCTGCCCACTGATGCTCAAGTCCAATGGGCACACACAGCTACGTACACTAGGGTTCTAGGAGACAGAGCAAGGTCATACAATGTGAATTTTATAGGATTTTTTGGGAGGAGGGCTTGTTTCCAGTCAAAACAACACAACCTGAGAATTATGAATTCCTATGTATAGTCCTAGGCCATGGTGGAGGAATTTCTAAGTAGATAACTGAAGGAAGCTGGCAGTTCTAAAGCCTTCAAGAACACTGAGAGTCAACAACAGAACTTGAGTTTCTCAGAAAAAGCAGCTCTCTGCTGGCTGTCTGCTTGTACTCTTCCCTTCTTCCCTGGTGAAGGGCACGGGGAGGCAGTCATTCATCCTCACTAACCAGGAAGGAATGGACCATCAGGGTTGACACAACAGCGGGGGATTGTGGGAAGATGCTCAACTCAGACCTGGAAAAGAGCAGTCCTCTGCCACAGGGTATAAGATGCAGAGGGAAATGCCAGGCTCACGGCCAGCCATGCGTCAGGTGGGTGGGAACCACAGGGAGCAAGGGATACTGGGGAAGGCAACCTGTGCCATGTGGTGAGGGCACCTCATAGGAGAGCCTGTCTGAAGGGCTTGCTGGAGAGCCAGAAACAGAAGAGGCCAGACGGGGGCAGGCAGGGGAGGAGGGAGTCTGTTGCCTTAAACTCATGCCCAGACCAAAAAGTTCCCAGCTGAGATCAGGAACGTCTGCCCCTTCCTGTCCCAGAGCCCACTCTGAAGTGGATGGTACCAACGGCTGCCAGCTGTGTCTCGGGATGCCAGCTCCACCCACCTCCCTAGACAGTGTGCAACCTGCCAACCAGGGACATCTGGTTAGAGCTCGGAGAATCCTAAGCCCACAGTTTTAATAACAAGGAAGCTGTAATTAACATATTGTATTGTACCTCCCAATTTCTGAATCTGGCTCTCCTTGCAATTGAACATAACTATAGGCTATTTCATTATTTAACAAAACCCATAAAAAAAATCACAGGGAGGCCTAAATTTTATCCCACAGCATAGTAAGTTTCCTTCATAGAATAAACTTGAAAGAAAGAAGGGGAAACAAGGAGAAAAATACAAAACCAAGCAAAGGAGAAAGAGAAAGAATGAAAGAAGATATTTGACAAAAGAGAGGTAACATAAATTTAACTAAAGAAATTGAATAAACCTGTTAAACATGTTAGCATAACTCAATTATTTCATATATATATTGAATTGTTAATCAAGTTAACAGGTAACTGTTGGAAGCCGGATATTTCAATGTAAAACAAAAGGCAAACAATTGTAGATTCAAGAGAGACAAGGAAGATGGTGGCAGATGCAATGAAGCCTGGAGTACCGATATATCTGGTACGTATTCCTCACTTCTAGAGGGTGTGTATGAGATACATATGTATTTGTATGTCTCTAGGTAGGGCCTCTGCATATAGCCCTGGCTATCCTGAAATGAACTCACTCCGTAGACCAGGCTGGCCTCAAATTCACAGAGATCCGCCTGCCTCCGCCTCCACAGTGCTGGAATTACAGGTATGCCACCACACCCGGCTGTGTCAACATTTTCAAGTACCAAGAAACTCCTCTAATATTCACTGTGGTCTCCAATACCATTCCCCACTCGGAAGGAGCAGGGCTCTTCAGATAAATGACTGGCCAGGTACGTGTTGAGTCTGGAATGCCCTAAACCAGAAAGCGAGAGTTGCGAACCCAGAATTCCTAAGGCTGGGGCCTGAAATACGCACAGAAACCAGTTGAATGCAATTCCCATTGACAAAATTTGGAAAAATTTGAGTATAAAATTCTTGATTAATGAATTGGAAATCATTGGGCTCAAATCAGTAATTTCCAGGTCCATGCTAACATCATATAGGAGGAACTACCTCTTATGAGGAGTAAGTGCTAAGCATCAAAAGTTCTGAGCGTTGCAACTGGGGATTAGCTACTTAGGACCAACTCAGTGAAGTAAGAACGTGAACTGCATACTAAGTATTGATGTAGCGTTGAATACCCCACCCCCCAACAGGACAGAGGAAAGACAAGCAATCATTAGACCATGGAAAAATTAATCAATGCCTTTTTGGACAATCAAAATTAGTTTTATCCACTGAGGACACTGTCACCTACTTAATTTGACAGATAATAAAAAAAAGCTGAATGTAATCATTAGAGAATGTCACCCAGATTCTGAATGGGGGATATCCCACATTAAAACAATATCAGGAAGTACTGTCTTCAGAAAAGCTGCTGTCGTAAGGCAAGAAGTGTTGTACTAAGAGCGGTGGGCTAAGTTCCTAGCACCCGGCCGCCCGCATGGCTAGCTTATGTCCCGAAATAATTACATGGAAACTGTATTCTTTTAATCACTGCCTGGCTCATTAGTTCCAGCCTCTTATTGGCTAGCTCTTACATATTGATCTAACCCATTTCTAATATTCTGTGTAGCACCATGATCTGGTGGCTTACCAGGGAGATCTTAACCTGCGTCTGTGTCTGGTGGGCGAATCATGGCGACTCCTGACTCGGCTTCTTTCTCCCAGCATTCTGTCTGTTTACTCCACCCACCTAAGGGCTGGCCTATAAATGGGCCAAGGCAGTTTCTTTATTAAATGAAAGTAACTCCTCCATCAAAGAAGGGCTGAGGGAGCCTCGGGTTAAAGGAGGCAGAGCCCTGAGAGTGAGTTCAGACGTGGAGTACTTGCCAGCCGTACACACAGAGGCGCGGACAGAGCGGAAACAGCGTAAGGAGAAGAGGACGTGATGCTGCACCTTAAGGTGATGCTCTCACAGACAAGGAAATGTCAACATTGAAACACACGAGAGACTGACATGACAGTTACATTTACAAAAGCTGACAGGAATACCATGGTAAGTTAATGTCCTCATTCCTAAAACATATATAAATGAGGCCAACTTGAGACCCAGGATAGCTGTGAACATGACCCAACACAAAACTGAAAATGTTCTGAGGGTCATTTGACTACTGGTTTGCAGGTATGAACTCTGTATGCGATAACATTGTGTCTTCATGACAAAAGGAATATCAAGAGGTTGGACATTCTTGGAAGTATTTAAGGATGAGGGGTCATGCTATGTCTAGCTTACCTTCAAGCTAAGGTGTGTGTGTGTGTGTGTGTGTGTGCACAGATGTATATACGCATACTCATGTAGTCAGCCTTCTATCTTCTGCCTGTTCTGCATGTATGAATTTAATCAACCTCAGATTGAAATGTTTTTTAATTGTGCTTGTGCTGAATATGTACAGTTTTCTTATACCTTGAACAAGAAAACTGACCAACATTTATGTAGTATTCATCTTCTATTGTATGTTTCTAGTTAGCTAGAAATCTAGAAATGTGTTAAGCTAGCATACCGGAAGACAAATGTAAGTTATAGGCTAAGGCCATACCACTTTATATGAAGCTTGAGCATCTATGCACTTGAGCATCTGAGGGAAGTTCTAAACTATAACAATCCTCTATGGATATGGAGGGACTTAGTACACACACACACACAAAGAGAGAGACAGAGATAGAGAAATAGAAAGACAGAAAGACACAGACAAGACACACAGAGTGGGTGAAGGGGACTGCAGAATGAAGGCCTGTCACAGGAAAGACTGGAGCTTTGAAAAGAGTTTGGGAACTTTTATTGTACAAACTTGGGTCCCCAAAATGTCAGTGATGGGGGGAGCTCGTCAGATGGCCCTCCTGCTCCACACACATGTGCTTTACAGTTTGTAGAAAGCATTTTCCCTACCGAGCAGGAAGTAAAGAGAGAGCGAGGAGGGAAGTAGCCGCTTTTTTAAAGGGAGAGAGACCACGCCCCAGTGGGCTGGTATCTCAACGGCTATTGGCTGGAGGAGCCGAAGGACCTCCCGCAACAGATATTAATGTATTTGGAGGGGAAACACAAAATGACAAATGGTGCAAAAAAAAATTAACGGTAGGTAAATATGGAGAAGGACATAGGTTGTTCCTTTTACTATTTTAAAATTTCAATTTTCCTATAAATATAAAACCATTTCCAAATAAATAATAAACAACTTCCAAATAACGCAAAGCTGTAAAGAGCTGTTGTGGGAGTTAATGAGATATTTATGTTGTGTTGGAGCCATGCTTCCTATCGCCTCTACCTCTACAAAGTGAGTACCAGAAGAAAGGTGCACTTTCAAATGGGGCTCTGTGCGGCTTGTCACGTGGACAGATGCCCTTTCTACCTGTGTGGGAGTCCCCAGCTCTCACCACGCCTCATCAGTGCAGAAGCCGGACACACACAAGTCTTGGGGGATCAGGACAAGGTGACTCACTTCTAAATGTATATGTGAATTCCTTCCTTCCTTCCTTCCTTCCTTCCTTCCTTCCTTCCTTCCTTCCTTCCTTCCTCCTCCCTTCTTCCCTTCCTCCCTTCTTCCTTCGTCCTGCCTCCCTCCCTCCCTTTTTTCTCTCTGTCTCTCTCTGTCTCTCTCTTCTTCCTTTCTTTCTTTTGTATGTGTCCAAACTTTTGCTTAGAGAAAGTAGTTTCAGTGGTTTCTCTTGATGTGCACATAAGTAACGTTCATGCATCAAGACAGTAAGCTTTTGAGTGCTGAAACTTATCAAGGTTCATAGTGTCTCTTATAAGAGAGCCCTTCCATTTTTAATTACAGCAAAACACCATGAAACAATTTTAGGTCACAGCCATTCAGACAGAATTCTAATCATGAGCACAGTGGGTGTTTTCCCAGCCTGCCTGGTGGCTCCGGAAAAGACCCTTATGAGCCTCGTCAACCGAGGGGGGAAATCATTTTGGCTCTCATTATGGCTATATGGAGGAAATGTTTTTTATGTTTTAATTTGGAGAGATGGTTCCAGATAGGAAAGAGCTCAGTTCATATCCTGGAACAAGTTCTCGTGCCTTGCAGATTGGCGCTGGGAATGGCTTACAGCTGACTTTCTCAACAGAAGTCTGCATTATTGATGGTACCCCATAATATCTCAGCTGAGCAGACATGGAGCCGGTGGTAAAATTAAAATGAAATATTAATAAAATTGACTTCAGCACAGTCAATAATCAGCGATGAAAAGCAACTGTGCTGCGGAGCGGGAGGCCTGCTCAATTTGTAGCTTCCCTCTGTGCGCACATCCCTGACCACCGGGGCCACTTGACCGCTTTACAGGGCTGAGGGGCAGGACTTAGCCATCACTAACGGGCTTTTTGCAGCTGCCAAAGAATTCAGGGTCAGAGATCGGGTCCATGAGGTACGATCGGATGATGTTAGCCCGTAATCCTTTCGGGGCTTCGTTGGTCATTTTCACTCCGTTCTGCAGGACCGACACAGGGAAATTCGGAGATGGGTAACTCGTCAGCCAGATTCGGAAATCCGGGTGCGTGGTCTCTGGGCTTAACTCCTGTGAGCAAACAAAGCAGAAGGGGAAGTGTGAGTGAGTCCCGAGGGATCATCTCAGTGCACCTGAGGGACAGTCTGGAAACAGAAACAGCCACAGAACAGAGATGGAATTGTTGTGGTTAAAGCGAGAACTCAGAATCACCACACTTCACTGAGACGGCCCAGAGCATACTCAGCCTCCTGATAAAATTAATTCACATGGCTATACAGATTACAGAGGTGCTACGTAGTACAGAGTTGGTCCAAAGACTAAAGCCTTCTTAAAATGTTCAGGTCTGCACTGATATTTTGAAATATTTACAAAAATAATCCTTTGCTCGGGGCTAGATTAAAACTAACCCCCTCCTCCTGCCGCAGCCAGATTTGGGAATAAGCAATGCAGTCAGACAAATCAATACTACACCAAGCTAGAATCATTGGTTTAGGAGCCAAGGGTATTTCAAAGGGTAAGAGCTGGTGTATCCTGAAGGGACCATATCTACCACTCTTAGCTGCATTAGGTCTGAGGCTGGAGGTCACAGAACCTTCCATTAGCAGTGCGATACGAAGTCCTAGGAGTAACTACTGTGGGCTTGGTCACTGCTGTAAAATGTAGGGTTCACTCCCATCTTTGGGCCTGTTCCTCCAGACCGAGGACATTCTGACACACAGAAAGGGCCCTCTGCTCTCTAAAGGTGGGGTTTTCAGTTAGATGGGGAGGAGCACTCGTGGGTGGGCTGTGTATTGACAGACGGGAGGTGCACCCGTGGGTGGGGCGGGTACCCACAGAGGGGAGGTGCACCGATGGGCGGGGCGGGTACCGACAGACGGGAGGTGCACCCGTGGGTGGGGCGGGTACCGACAGAAGGGAGGTGCACCCGTGGACGGGGCGGGTACCGTCAGAAGGGAGGTGCTCTCGTGGGCGGGGTGGGTACCGACAGAGGGGAGGTGCACCCGTGGACGGGGCGGGTACCGACAGACGGGAGGTGCTCTCTGGTAAACACATATCTGCATCTTTACCTCGCACACTTTCTCAAGCGTTGGCATCCAGGAGGTGGCAAGATGACAGTTTTGGAGCACCACCCATGTTCCATCCTTGACGGCTTTTTCTAACATCTTCATAGCAATGGGCCCTTGGCCTTGGCCAAGGGAGAGAGAGCTCAGTTTTGAGCCCCCATAGCCCTGCGTGCGAGAACAACAGTGTCACTTAGTGCCATACACTGGTTCAGACAGATGTGACCTGGACATCTGAACAACATTTAGAGGGCACGGTGCAGGGATGAGCAGGCTAGTAAGAGAAAAATTCTCTAAGTTTTTTTGGCTGTTGATGTAAGATATAGAAAACAAAAGCATTAGATTTTTAATATAGGAGTATACCAAAGGGCACAGCTGTCACTTAGCGACCTTTAAAACGTAAGTTTTCTGTTAATTGAGTGGTAAAATGAAACACGGATGGGCCACCTTGAGTGAATGCGCCAGTCCCTCTGGATTCTGATAAAATTAGGAGAACGAAAGCATTGACCACTGACTCCCAGTCAACAGCTTCCTTAGGAAACTCTGAGACTCTTTCCCCAGCTCACTGTGGCTTCCTAAGCTCCTCATTTTGAGGGCGGTTGTCACTAGGCTTCCAGGAAGAGGCCTCCAGCAGCGGCCGGAGCAGAGGAAGACCTGGGTCCTCTGCAATCGCCCACTGCTTACAGCCACTAACTCCGTGAGGGGAAAAATCACTTTGGGAAAAAAAAAAAAAAGTAGAGGTAGCAACTGGAGTCAACGCAGAAGCATGGCAGAAGCAGGTTCCAGGGAGCGTCAACATTGCCTAACACACCAGAGACACACAGAGGAAAAGAAGAGTAGAAAAGGATGTTGGAGCGTGGTAAGAAAAGCCCAGTGGAAGATGGCCACCCTGAGCTATTCACCACCAACATTCCCGAGGGGGCACGATCTTCATGAAACGTTCATGTTGGTTTTAGAAACTACAGTGGTGTTCACACAAAAAGCAATTTAGATTATTCCAAAATGAGAACCAACTCAGAAAGACACAGCCGCCTGCTCGCTACTTTCTTCTAGACAGTGTGGCAGAAGAACATTTATCATAAATAACGGGAATATGTTTTTAAATCTCTTACAAGTGTAGGTAATTGAACATACTGTACGGGCAAAAGGGCTATATAGCTGTACAGTTGTATAGTTGCTCTGGAGAGTGACTTACCTCACCTTAGAGGTGAGGAAGATGGACAAGAACAGACGGACGGTCCACCCTGGAGTAACTGTGTGGACTTTAATGAAACCAACCAAGCTCATGTGGAGAAAAAAACTCATGACCCTCCTGCCTCCATCTCCTCCAGTAAATCCTCCGGCGTGCGCCACCACAACCAGAAACCCCCGGTTTCAGTTTCACAAGTTATCTAAGGAGCTACTTTTAATGTAAGCGCTGCCGTCACGCGCCTTTTCCCGGGGCTCTGGCAAGTTTCAGAATCCCAAGCCCTTCCTCCAGTGGAGAGACAATTTGAAGCTTTCTCTCGTGCTCTAAGACTTGAGTTATAGCACAAATGAAGGCAACAGCATCAGCTCACTGCATCTGCTCTAAGGTACCTACCTGGTCGTCCGCAAATTTCAGAAGAGCCGCCATGGGATCCGCTCCAGGAGAGAGGACAAAGATCAGCGGTGCACAGCAGTTACTGTCCCCAAACGCCTTGGACAAGTCGAAGGGGGGCGGCTCAATGAAAGAGCGCCCCAGCTTCCTGATTATGAACTCCTGCAACATGGGGATAACCTAAAAGCGACAAGAGCACACTTGACAGAATCGTCCAGATCCTCTGTGTTAAAAACCAAACGGTGGCTGGGCTGGGAGCACCTGCCTGCGACCTCAGCACTGGGGAAGCCTGCGGAAGGAAGTTTACAAGTTCAAAGCCAGGCCGGGCTACATGGGAGAGCCTGTCTCAAAACCAAACAAACCAGACTCTGGATATAAAGATGAGGTTTTAAAAGGGGATCCAGGGCGTTACTGGGACATAAATTCCTTTCAGAAAAACAATTACAGATGATGTAAATAATCACTAATGATGAATACGATCCGCCAAATTTAAAGACACTTTCATTTTTTAAAAAATAAGTATCCAAGACACGGAGAAGAAAAGAAACTTTTTAAAACTGTTTTGAGATTATAATTACATCATTTCTTCCTTCTCTTTTCACCCTCCAAGCCCTCCTGTACAGTCCGCCCTGCTCTCTTTCAAATTTATGTCATCTTTTCTTCATTCATTGTTATACATATATTCATGAGTACATATATGTGTATATATAATATATATAGTATATACATATATGGATGCTCGGTCTGCACAGTGTTGTGTGTGCCTATTTCCAGGACTGACCATTTGGCACTGGATAATCAGTTGATGTGCTCGTCCTTGGGGGAGACCGTTTCTCCCACTCTCAGTGCATCGTTGTTCTTGGGGTGGCCAAGGCCTTGGGGTTTTAAAACACTGACTATGTCCCCACAGCTCCCACGCAGCAATTATCACAGACACCACACACCTCCCTCCCACATCTTTACAAATGGATCGAAATAGTCCCGGTTCGGAGGAAGCTAAGCTCTGTAAAAAGACACAAGCTATCACTCAAGAAGCAAGTCGTGCCGGGTTGGCAGATTTTCTCAATACATAGAATTTTCCCGGGTAGAACTCTAGGGGTTGGGGTCTCTGCAGGAGTGGATATGTGCTAAGAGTTAGGATACCTTCCTCTGTACCATTCCTTATTTTCCAATGCGGATCTTCACCTGGCATCTCTGGGTTGTACTGTGCCCAGGTGTGATGTAAACAGGGCACAGAACACCATTCTTGTTCGATCTCGACAAATTGTGGAGTGTGCCCTCCGAAAATAGAAACGTTCATTTTCTGTTGTTATGTGCTCTTTGCTAATTTTGATGGTTCCCTAGGAGCTCAATAAAACTTTGGAATGGGCTGGAGAGATGGCTCAGCGGTTAAGAGCATTGCTTGGTCTTCCAAAGGTCCTGAGTTCATTTCCCAGCAACCACATGGTGGCTCACAACTATCTGTAATGAGGTCTGGTGCCCTCTTCTGGCCTGCAGGCATACATGTAGACAGAATATTGTATACATAATAAATAAATATTAAAAAATAAATAAATAAAACTTTGGAAAAGAAAGCCCGACAGTTGAAGAGGCACAGATTTGGAGAAGAAACATTCAGCAGACACTAGTGTGCTAATTTTCTCGACAGTCCTCCCTCTGCCTTTGTTCGATTCATTTGTGATGCTCATTTGAAACCTTTTTTAATAGGCGAGAACAAAGCTAGCTAACCTTTCTCTAGCTAAGTCGAGCTTTATGTTGAGTTAAATTAACGACAACAGTCTTCAGATTTAAGCCACAGCAATAAAGGAGTTGAGTCTCTTGCTCAAAGTCCTGCTGTTGGGTCAAAGAACAACATCTTCTCCCTGACTTGCTAAGAGCTGCGGGTGTCCACTTGAGACTGAACTAGAGAAGCACCCATCCCTGGCTAACATACCACCAGCTCCACTGAGGGCGGTGTTCAATCTACCTTTGCCTTCCTTGCTCTGCTGAGTACTTAGTTTTCTCCTTTGAACACACGAAGCAGAAGTCAGAAGAACATGTTGCAGTACCGAGATGCCAATCTACTCCTTCAGAGCTGCCTTTGACACAGCTTCTTTAGAGAAACATGTTTTTATTTCACTTACACTTGTAGATTCTGAAATGCACATTCCCTTTGATAGAGATTTGCAGCTACAGAGGTTCATACAGCTAACATCATACATATAATTTATTTCATTACCCAACTTCAGTTTGTGTCTCGAGCAGTAGCCACCGAATGCACCTTTAACCCTGCTCTGAAATGCAGATGTCTGCTCAAATTTTGAAGTCACAAACTTGCTCCGTTTCTTCTTCATCTTCTTCTCAGAGTCCAGCCACACAGAGTGCTGTGAGCGCCTCTGGAAGAGCTTAGTCATAGAAGGCTGGTGGCAAGACAAACCCCCCCTCTTGCAGAATGGAGCGCAGGCTACTTCAGAGGAAGGAGCAACGCAAAGTGTCTGCGAAGGCCCTACAGTCAGCCCAGCAGAATGGCTGCTGATGGGACTACACACATACACAGCACCCCAGCCTAGGGGAGCAATTCCTCGGGCCTGGAACACCCCTCAGCTTGGTGCAAACCGCGGGAGCAATTTGCCAATGCCCAGTATCTAGGAAAGGCGCTACCTCTGGAAACAGTTACAGTAGCTCCAAACACCAGTTGGGTGTTCTCGGCAACATCTGTCTGAACAAGATTTGTAAGCAAAAATCACTCGCGTGCCACGCTTTTGAAAAGTCTGGCAAATGTGTGTTCCCGTGCATGTGTGTGACTAGGAACTGAGAGGCAATGGAGAGAGAGCCAGGTACAGATTAGACTATTTATTTATTTATTTGTATGTGTGTGTGTGTGTTGTGGGGGTGGGTGTGCGTGAGCCATAGTGAGTTACAGGTCAACTTGCATGCGTTCTCTTCTCCTAGAATGTGGGTTCTGGGCCTCTAACTTAGTCACTAGGCTTAAGGTACCTTTACCCACTGAGTCATCTTGCTGGCCCAAATTAGACTTTTTAATCTCTATTCAATACTTTCGCAGACTCATGTAAACATGCAAAGGTATGGATGAGTGAAACACACCTATATGTACTCAGTCAAAACAGGCGTGGTGGCACATACTATCCCAGCATTCCAGAGGCTGGGGCAGGAACATCTTGAGGTTGGGGTCAGCCTCACCTGTGTAGTGAGACTCTTAAATGACAAACAATCAAAGTATTGTAACCAGGACCAGCCAGCAAGGTGGTGATACTGTTCATTCAGATTCAACATCTACTAAATCAGCAGACAGAAACTCTCAAGACTAAGCTTCTATGAGCATAAGATGCTAATTCTAGAAATTCTGAACAACAAAATCAAAGAATAAATTCACGTGTGTGTGTGTGTTTATTTTTAGATAACTGAATCATGCTTCAGCTAATTTGGACTATCATAAATGTCAAATTCACCTCACCTTGTCTGGCCTCAAACAGCGAATGATAAGCATCCTTTGGAAGTCATTAGCTTTATTCTCCCATTCTTCCGGGAACACCTCATGGTGTGGCTCCTAAAATTACAGTAAGTAAGTCAGGGCTAGAGATCATCTCTAAAAGCACTAATAGTTGACAAATAATCATATTCGTGAGGAAGACATATGATTCGTGAAAACAGAACATCAGAGCAAATGTTATTTAAGGTGTCGGAAAATTAATGTCAATGTGTATACCTTTGAAATTTCAGAACCAGCTATGTGGTTTCTCTCCATGGCTCAACACAGTGAATGCAGCTGTCATTTTCAACTGAGAAGAAACACTCACTAACAGATGCTTCTGGGAATTACTTTGAGCAGCAGCCACGGCGGATCCAGAGCAGATCCATCCCCAAGGAATGAATTCGGTCTCAGTCACAGGACAGGCAGCCCTGCTGCCAGACCCCCACCCCACCCCACCCCAGAGCAGCCACCTCCCTAACCCTGGTTTAGCTACAACTGTCTCTAGGAGAGCAGCTACCTACTGTATTCAAGAAGAGTAAAGATGGCAAGAGCAGAAACAAAGGAGCAGAAAACAGTAACTGGGGACTGGAAAAAATTTAGCCTTTATGCCAAAGTAAAGCTGGAGAATGTAAGAGATGCTACCTCTCTTAAAAAGGGAAACAAACTGCTTCATGGCATATGTTAACTTTCAGGATCTAATTAGAAAGCTGGCGCTTCATAAAAACTGTTTTTGAAATGCCAGTTTTCCCCGCTCTTCCAATTATAAAAGTATTCGCGAGCTCATATTCCACATTCAGAAAATCTAAACGGTTGTTTGGTAAAATTTTAGTTCATCTTCTGTAATGATCGCTGCAATCTAAGTGGAAATGGAAAAGAAACATTTGCTGAGGAAATTCAGCAAAACATTTCTAAAGGTCATGCGGCTCAAATCTTCAATCTCTGGAGTTTGGGTAGAAATAGAAACAGGACCATTGTCTTAGACAGTGAAGGAGAAAAGGAGTCAAACTTTGTATTTTAACCACCGACCGGTTGCTGAAGGCTATGAAATCTTGCTTGTGTACAAGGTAAAGATGTGCTTTGTGACATTATTGTCTTCTTCATTTAAAAGCTTTGGAATAGGAAAAAGGATGAATACATACCAAGCTGTCGTACACTTTTTTCCATCCATCCTTCAGGCGCATAAACTCCCTGCGAATGGTCTTGAAGGCCGGTAAGTCGTCTAGACGGCAGATCTCGTCCCAGGACTTTTGAGGAAGCCACGGGCAAGGGTTGGTATAAGGATTGTCCAGCCCAATTCCACCGGTGAGCAGAAATCTCCACTCTGCCTTGTTGATCTGCAGAAGAGAAACACCGTAGAGAGTTACAGAAACTTTCCCTGGTTAGTTTACAGTCACGGCAGAGCAGTGGGGTCTTTTCAGAGTCTGGGGAAATCCCACGGCTGTTATGGCTGTCTACGGAGTCACGAAAAATCCGAGTACCGAATAGGAGCAGTTAAAAACGTAGCTCCATTTAAATAGCTACTTTTCAATCATTTTCTCTAGAATTAATAGCTTAAAAATTAAGGCCTAAATAAATTCTACTTGAATAATAGATGTTCCTCAAAAATGGTTGCTTACAGTCTCAAATATTGGCTCTGAAAATTAATAGAAAGGTAAGATAGCAAAAATCCGCCATATTTCCATTTATTCTCTATAAAATATAGGGAGTTACTATGAAGCATGTACAAGAAAATATATGGAAAAATGATAAATATTTTTCACAATTCCATCAAGATATGACCATATGAAACTTTACCAATCTTAAAAAGAAATACATGAAAAGACTATGATGTTTCTTTCATAAATAAATAAAGCATTTCATATCTTTTAGATAAAGAGAATTTAAAATTAGGTTACATTTGCATGCGATCATTAAAGTCAAATCATTAGATTTGAGTAATTTCCTTGAGAATGAGAATAAATTATTTAGTAATGTTAAATGTTAAATGCATGGCCACGTGAGAATCCAATAGAAACAAGTTGTTGTTGTTGTTTTAAACACAGGATACTGCTATGTAGCTCAGGCTGTACTCAGATTTGCTGTACAGTCTAGCCTGCACGCAGCCTCACAATCCTTTTTCCGTAGCTGCCCAAGTGTGGGGATTATAGTTGTGTGCTCCGCCAGGTTCTTAAACCGAAACACAAAAAATTCTGCATGACAGTGATATACTCCAGCCTGAAATTTATACTTTGCCACTGTGACAGTCAGCCTTGCCGTTTCTTGCCTTGTTTCTGTTCTTCGTCATATGCATACACACATATATATGACTACGTCCCCATGCAGATTAGCAAACTAATCAATGATATCACAATAGTGTCGCTAGCTAAACAAGCAGCATCCATCAGGTTTGGACGATCCTGAAGAGGGGCTCCTCGCTCATGGTAAACTTTAGAGCCCACTTTCGATGTTACCACATAAAAGCGTGGAGATTTCGGGGCTTGAGGCCTATTCTGGGAAAGCTATTCCACCTGATGATAAGAATTCAGTTTCTACCTCTGACCAAGCTTAGACCCACGATCGTCTAACCTGCCCCAAAGATTAGGGCACTGCGTACTATCATCTCCTCTTGAATACAACTGGGTCTAGAGTTGCGATTCCTCTGCGCTGACTCTTAAGTTGTATTATCGAGACACAGGGACGCTCAGACACTGACACACGTCATGGTACATCCCTAAGACTGTCTTCCTGTACCACGAGCATCTGTGTCCTACAGACGGGACCCTCACTAACCGCATTGTCGTGTATCAGCAGGTTCACGGTGAGGCAGAAGGAGAACAGCATCTTGTCCTTCTCAAAGAGCGAGCGGCAGATGTTGACGTAGAGCGAGTACGTGAAGTGATCCTTCAGGATCTGAAGCCTGAGGACCAACAAAGGAGGGGGGAGCAGAAACGGGGTCACCACGAGGGAAATGCTGAGACCACACAGTACAGACTGTTGGACGTCTGTTCTCATCCAAACAGTCAAAGACCTTCACTCCATACCATCATACACCTATCAGAATGGCTAAGATCAAAAACACTGATGACAGCTTATGCTGGAGAGGCAGTGGGGTAAAGGGAACACTCCTCCATTGCCGGTGGGAAAGCAAACTTGTACAGCCACTTTGGAAATCAGTATGGCGGTTTCTCAGAAAATTGGATATCGATCTACCTAGAGACCCAGCTATACCACTCTTGGGCATATACCCAAAGGATGTCCTAACATACCACAAGGATACCTGCTCAACTATGTTAATAGCAGCATTATTTGTAATAGCCAGAATCTGGAAACAACCTAGATGCCCCTCACCTGAAGAACGGCTGGCTAAGGAAAATATGGTACATTTACATAGTGGGGTATTATTCAGCTGTTTAAAACAATGGCAGCATGAAATTTTTGGGCAAGTGGACAGAATTAGAAAATAAAAATCACCCTGAGTGAGGTAATCCAGGCCCAAAAAAGAAAAATATGGAATACACTTACTTATAAGTGGATATTAGATAATCATGCTACAATTCACAGACCCAGAGAGGCTAAGTAACAAGCGGGAACAATGGGCGAACACATGGCGAGGGGAGAGACCTTACGGACGGACTGGGGGCAGCGGGGATGAGAACACGAGGGGTTTAGTTGGGGTGGGTAGAGGGGGGAGAGTACTGAAAGAGATGACTGAAAAGGGGGGCATTTTGGTGTTAGGTAGAAGCCTGGCACAAAGGAAATGCCCAGGAACCTACAGGGATGACCCCAGGTAAGACTCGCAAAAACAGTGGATATGTAGCCTGAACTGGCCATCTCCTGTGACCTGGCAAGACTCCCAGCAGACAGACTGGGACACCAACCCAGCCACCCAACCTTTCACCTCCAATCTGTCCTGCCTATGGGATGTGCTGGAGTAAGGTTGGTGCAGAGATTGTGGGAGTGGCCAACCAATGAGTGGTCCAGCCCACCCAGAGACTGGATGGCCCAGAGACCTAGGATGGATCCAAACATGACTGGAGGGAAAAGAATGTCAATGTCACGAAGCCTAGCAATATTCGGCTCTACTCATAGATTGGTGACTACCCAACTGTCATCAGAGAGCCTTCATCTGGTATCTGATGCACAGCCAAACATTAGCCCGAGCTCAGGGAATCCTGCTGAAAAGAGGGAGAA
The DNA here is from genome assembly GCF_950005125.1 of Chionomys nivalis. Classification (NCBI taxonomy): domain Eukaryota; kingdom Metazoa; phylum Chordata; class Mammalia; order Rodentia; family Cricetidae; genus Chionomys; species Chionomys nivalis. The sequence goes on along the minus strand of NC_080111.1, from coordinate 4,943,733 downwards.
AGGATTGTACAAGAGCATCAGAGGAAAATCCACAGAAACAACTCACCTGGGCTCATAGGCGCTTGCAGAGACTGAACCAACAATCAGGGAGCCTGCATGGGGCCAGCGTAGGCCCTCTAAATATATGCGATACTTGTTTGACATATGTAAACACATGGTTTACTTGTGGACTCCTCACAATGGAAGCAGGGCCTGTCCCTAACGCTTTGGTTGGCTTGGGGACCCTATTCCTCACACTGGCTTGCCTTGCCCGGCCTTATTACATGGAGTGGTACTTAGTCTTCCAGCAACTTGACATCCTATGCTTTGTTGATACCCATGGGAGGCTGGTACCTCTCTGAACAAAGACAGAGAAGGAGTGGATGGGTGGGGAAGAAGAGAAGAAGGAAGGGATGGGAGGAGAGAAGGGAGGGGAAACTGTGGTTGGGATGTAAAATAAATTAATTTAATTTAAAAATCACTTCGAAACCTAGTTGGAACTTACTTTACTATTGTTGTTGTTGTTGCTACTGCTGCTGCTTCTGCTGCTGTTGGTGTTGTTATTATTTATGGTTTTTCAAGATTAGGTTTCTTTGTGTAGCCTGGGCTGTCCTGGAACTTGCTCTGTAGTCTAGGCTGGCTTTGAACTCACAGAGATTTGCCTGCCTCTGACTACTGAAAGCTGGAATTAAAGATGTGTGCCAGCACTGCCTGGCAGGACTTGCTTTAAGACCCAGGAATGTCTCGAATGTCTGCCAAGGCCCTGGAGGTCACTACTGTGAAAGAAACCCAATGCCTGTGGAAGGTCGGGGGCCTGGCTTCAGCAGGCTCCTGCTTTAAGATGCGAAGGTGTCTCCTCTTATGTAAGTGTGGAGAGTTTGTTCTTTCTCCTGATAAAGTTAATTTCTAGCACAGATGGTCCCTCAGTTAGCAGAGTGGGGATGAACTAAGTGTGGCTTTCTGCTTGGTTACTAAAAGGGGCGAGATGCCTTTCTGTTTTTACGATCTTTCTGCAGATTGCCTGAGATGCGTAGCGCACACTGGTTTAATGCTGATTCAGTTTTTCAACGACTTTCTTTCTCTAATGCCTTTCTGGAGAGGGTGCCCGGGTTAGGAGAAGATTTAGATTTTAATTATCCCTCCCTAGCAATAGACGCATAACAGAGAACTATTTAAAGAGGAAAGTAGAGAAAACGCTGCGCTGCACGAAATGATCGGCTCGCGTTCCACCGGTAAGGGGTTGGGTGCAGAACGCCGGCCCAGGAGAGCACATATAGTGATTCCATTTAGACGAGCTTCTAAAATGGGAGAACTGATCTGCGGGGCTGCAAGCTGGACAGCAGCTGTCTTGGGGGAGGGAAGGGGATGAGAGGTGGCTTCCGGGGTGCTGAGGATGCTCTCTGTCTTGGGCGGGGCACAAGCATGCTCCCTGATGAAAGCTCCCTCAGGAATGACTTTAATGCATCTTCTCTATCAATCTTTCTATACTTCTCATTTACAGTAGCCACACATACAGTTTCCCTTGCTTACAGATAAAAACATTTTAACTACAAGTAAAAAGCTGTGTTTGTTTTCTACATTGTTTTCCAAATCTCATATTAAGGAGAAAGGGATTTGATTTCTTTGTTAATTTCATGGGCTTTACTTCTAGTGTGAAGAAACAAGCACCTTAGACAAGTTCTAATCTGGTACAACAAGAAAAGGTGAAATATAAAAAAAAATGTGCTTGAAGCATGGAATCATTATAGCTTTTCAATCTTATACCAAAAAATAAATAAATAAATAAAAAGTCATTTCAGGGGTGGTCAGAGAATTTTCTCCTCCCAGATTCCAGCAAATACCTACACTTTAAACTACATAGACGCTAACATTCTGATGGCTAGTGTGTTAAACAGGACTGAGATTAGGAACTGCAGCAAAAAGGAACACTAGGAGCCAGAGAGATGACTCCAGGTAGAACACACTTGCATGCAAGCCTCGGAACCCGAGTTTAGATCCCTAGAAGCCATCAAAGGTTGGATGTGATAGAGCCTGACTGTAAAATGGTAGGAAGAGACAGGGGAACCCTCGGGTAGCCAGCTAACCCGGAGTACACAGCACCGAGCCACAGATGAGACCCGGCCTTGAACAAGCACAAAGTGTGGACCAACCCCAAGGTTGTCCTTTAATCCCCACACATGTGCTGTGACAGCCTCTTGCCCTCACAAGCATATCTCTCTCTCTCTCTCTCTCTCTCTCTCTCTCACACACACACACACACACACACACACACCAACACACACACACAAACACACCATCTCTCTCTGTGTCTGTCTGTCTGTCTGTCTGTCTGTCTCTCTCTCTCTCACACACACACACACACACACACACACACACACACACACAAACTAACATACTGTCTCGGGACCTAAAATCCAGCATAGAAAACAGATGTGTCTATCTAACTAACGTCCTAGGAACATAGGGAAACTTTGAAAAGAAAGATCACCTACAATTTTTTTCTTCGGTAATCCTCACAAACTTGAAAACTTCCAGAACAAAAAACAAACACCCCAAACAGATATCAAACTAAAACGTGCCTCCCACTGACGACAGATCAAAAGAATTTTACCCTTTCATTGACTTAAGGCTAAACAAGATCTTGATACTTGGACTTTTTATACCCTGGTCAACAGTAAATAAGACATTCTCTATGGGTAATCACAGTGTGAAAAGCTGTGTGGTTACCATAGCCAGCAGCAGGTATTTGCTTTAGCCCTGGTACCTGGCACAGTTCCCAAGCAGGACACCCAAATGCGAACCTCAGTTTGGGAGGTGGCTCAGAGTCCACTTGTCGTGGGAAGATACAACTCCTCTCTCCATCCCTGCGGGCAATAGGTGTTCCGCAGATGGGAACGAGCGCTAACTGCCTCCTTTTCTAGGTTGGTGTGGCAGCCCTACAGCTCTGCCAAGAGTCGTTTCCCAGACTGAAGTTACAGGCATCGACTCTGTTTCCGACTCCAGGATGCACGGAGCTCGCTTTGGGCTCGTGACTGTGATGCTCAAGCCGTCCTGGATCAATAACCCAAGCCGTCATTTCCACTAACTTAGTATCAGCTAGCATTTCCTTTACGCACCTTTTCGGTAGGATTTCGGATTTCTCCGAGTTCTCGATGGACAGGATGAAAAGGTTAATGAACCAGGTCAGTGAGTACTGGTACATGGGCTCGATGTTGGCCAAGTCGGCAATGGAGAAGAAGAGGATGGAGGAGTGGACAGCGATGGGGCGGTAGCCCATGCGCGTGTTGTCGATCTTTCTCTCCGTCTCCTCGGCCACTTCCTGCTTTTGAGAAATCTCATTAGCCAAAGCCTTGGAGGAAGACAATATCTTAATGGCCGTCTCATCTTCTAGGATATTGCCTTCTGACGACGAAAGGACTTCTAAAATCTTGTCTTCGATTTCCTTTAGCTGCCTGGAATGAAGCACAGCTTTCTCAGGACAAAAAGAAATGGCTTCCAAGTCATTTCAAATATGCAGTCTTTTCTCAGAAACAGAGACAAAGTAACCTAAAGAAATGCACCACGTCATGAAAGATATTTGGAAAAGGATGCTTTGAAATTAATTTTTTGTCTTGTGAAATGTCACCAAGGCACCGCTTCCCTGCTCCAGCTCCCTTGCTAATAATGTTGGTTCGTGTGCCGCCCCGAGAGAAATGTGGGCAGCCATTGTATTGTTCTCTGCCACCCTGGACGCTCCTGCATTTTGACATGACTTAGAGAGCTTCGCTGTGACAGAGACGCTATCAGCAGAAAGTGGGAAACAGTTTGTGCTTTCATTCCCACCTGGGTCACAGTGAACAGAAACTTCAGGTCACCTTGGACTGAAACCCCACGTCCGAGCCTGTGGCAAGTCTTCTGGTTTTTCCCGTGTCTGAGAAAAGGATTCAAGAACGTAGCTCTCCAAATTAGTACGGAGGCTCTATCGCCCCTGCATTACAAAATTTCCCACTGGCGGGGAGGAGCTGGAGAGAAGGCTCAGTAGTTAAGAGTGCTTTGCTTTTCCAGAGGACCCGAGTTCAGTTCCCGGTACCCACACCAGGTACTCTCAGCTGCTGTGACTCCACTTCCAAGGGTTCCTATGCCTTTTCACCTTTTCCTGGCCTCCAAAAGCAACCACCTATGTGGCACACAGACACTTATATAAACAAGTATATACGCCTTTAAAGCAAATTCTGATTTGGGACACCTATTTAAACTAGATAGATGCTTAGATGGACTTTAATTTTTTATAATCACAAAACAAATACTAACTCCGCATTTTATGGTTTCAAACCTTTTGTTCTCAGCCCCCTGTAGGATCAAGGCTTGCTTTTCTTCCTCCAGGTCTGGTCTTTCCCGGGCCACCACAATTCCCAAAAGCTGATCCTGCATTCCCTCTGTAGTTATCATAAAGTTCAACAATGTTACCTACAAGTCAAAGAAATTATTTTGAACTCTCATTGTTTTTTTGTTTTTTTTTCCCAGTAAGAAAGCTTCCGTGTGTGACTCGGGGTTTCATCCATATTTCAGACACACTGTATGAAGACAGAATTCATAGAGAACAGAGCCGGAGGTACAGGCAAGCCTGACTGTTGGTTTAAAAAACCCACAAAAGTTTGTGACTGTCAGAAATCGAACGCTTAGAACAGTTTATTTATTCCCAGTTCAAACTGCTCCAATTTCTGTCGATTTTTAAACAGCAATCAATGAGAATGAGGTTGGAAAGAGTCTTAATACAGGCTGAACTGATTCTCATTTTAAGGCCTCTAGAGGTGTATACCAAACAGTCTTGAGAGAACTATTTTGATGTTAATGAGTCTTTTATGTTAATGAGCCACTATCCTGCAGGAAGAAACACCAGGAAATTTACATTTTAATAGTGCCCATCAAGGGCTATCTGTGGAGTCCACTCCATCCAGGTACCTTATTAGCTGGAGGGGGTGTGTGTGGTTGTACACCAGTACTTACAATCCTCCCTTTCCTGGTTCTTCCTGACAAATATGTTAACGTTCTATATAAAAAACTATTGACGGTTCCTGCCAGCTCTGGAAAGATCTCCACGCTTCACTTCCACTCCCTGAAGATACACCAGCATTTCCGGGCTCCCCTCTGGGTTTCACGTCCCAGCCCAGCCCTCTGTAGCCTGCTCCCTTCCGGCCCCTCTGTAGCCACCAATGCATGCAGCAAGGCGACAACAGCTGACTAGTTCTGGCCACCGAGAATCCCGAAGCCAATGGACACCTCCTTGAGCTTGGCTTCCTTTGAAAGTCTCGCGTGATTGGTTTTTTGTATATTTGCCAGTCTGCTGCCTTCACGCCTTAGCGTCCTCAACCTCATCTTCACCTCCACGGCTTCCTTTCACGTCTTTTACTTGTCTACAGGCGAGCTGATGGTGGAACCCATAAGGAAGGGCTGTTAAATGCCTCCCTGCACTTCAGCCCGTGCGCAGCTGAACACCCTGACACTGATAATACAGCCTCCTCCTGGACACCTTCCCAGAGCACTCCACCCCTCCCCGACAGCTCCCTGTGCTTCTTAATTGGCTCCTAACTTCTCACGGCACACACGTGACTGGACGCAGGCAGAGCGGCTAGAGTGAAGGCAGCTCTAGCCGAGGGATTGTCTGCGACTTGACTTTGTAAGAGGGGCCAGTGCTCGCTGGCTGTGGAGTTGTTTCCTGTCATTTCTAGCTCCTAAAATTTTAGCCATTTGATGATTATTTCCCAAGAAACTTCCTAGAATACAATGAATCAGGCTGTATGCTAGGAAGAAGAAAAAGAAGATAGTCTGGTGTGGGGGGTCCTTCTGACTGTGTGTTGCTTTTCTTGGTTAATGAATAAAGAAACTGCCTTGGCCTGTTGATAGGGCAGAACTTAGGTAGGCAGGGAGACTGAACTGAATGCTGGGAGAAAGAAGGGCGGAATCAGAGAAGCTATGGAGCTGCCGCCAGAGTCAGTCATGCCGGAACTTTGCTGGTAGGACACGACCTCATGGTGATATACAGATTAATAGAAATGGGTTAAATTAAGATGTAAGAGTTAGCCAATAAGAAGCTAGAGCTAATGGACCAAGCAGTGATTTAATGAATACAGTGTCTGTGTGATTATTTCGGTTCTGGGTGGCCAGGATGAACAAGCGACTTGCTACTCCTTGCAACAATAGTCTTTCTGTTAGTTGAAGAGGTGGTTTGAATGGGTGTGCCCCCCACCCCCACCCCACAGACTCACATGTTTGAATGCTTGGCCTATAGGGAGTGGCACATTAGTGCCAGCTGTTGGAGCGGATGTGGCCTTGCTCGTGGAAGTGTGTCACTGTGGAGGCAGACTCTGAGGTCTCATATATGCTCAGACTATGCCCAGTGTGAGACACAGTTCACTGCCTGTTCCCTCCAGATTAAGATGGAGAACACTCAGCTCCTTCCCCAGCACCGTGTCTGCCTGCATTCTGCCATGTTTCTAGCCAAGGCAGTAATGAACCAAACCTCTGAACTGTAAACCAGCCCCAATTAAATGCTGTCCTTTATAAGGGTTGTTACTGTCATGGTGTCTCTTCACGGCAATAAGGACTTGCTGGTCAGAAGTCACAGTCTGCCATGGCTTGGCAGCTTCTTCCAAAGTTTATCGAGATGGGGACTCCCCACTCCTCAGCAGGACTTCCTGCTCTCTACCTGTCCTTACCTGGAGAATTCCCCTGGACCTAGAGGAAGGACCGTATCTGAAAGCTGCCTCTGAGCCTGGAAGTCTGATTTATCTCCAGGGCGACCCTTCCTGCTAGAAGTCTTCCCCATGCTGTACACATGGTAACCAAGACTTAGACTACAAGTTTTGCTGTAGGGCCCTGTCGCCACAGGCGCAGCTCATGATAGGAGGGCTCCAGTCAACGCAAATGGATAGAGGATTCATCGCTAGACTTTATAAAAACCTCTATTCCCCCACAACAGAACAAGTAAAACAAAACATACAACCAGTTAAACGGGCTAATGAATTGAACGGACAGTTCCGAAAACTGAAATACAAATGGCCAACAAACATATGAAAAATTGTTTACGCTCCCTAAGCCGTCAGAGGAAAACCAAAATCAAAACTATATTGAGAGTCCCTATCACTCGAGTCGAAGGACAGCCATTGAAAAAACAAACAATCCATGTGGATAAGGACTCAGGGGAAGGAACCCTGATAATAGTGGGGTGTAAACTTACCCAGACCCTGTGAAAATCAGTTATGGAGGTTTCCCCAAAAGACTAGAGAAAGAGCTTCCACGTGACCAGGCCACACCAGCCCTGGGTATTTACCCAAAAGCCTCCTGACCAACTTATCCCACAGACCTGTGCACACCAATGCTTAATACAACACCGCGCACACAGCTAAATTACGGAACCAGCCTAGGTGCCCAGCAACAGGGGTGTCCATCAGGAAAAGGTGACATATATGCATAATGGAATTTTTTTTCAGCCATAAAGAATAAAGGGGAAAGGGAAATGAAGAAAGATAAGGAGGAGGAAGGGGAGGAGGAAGGGGAGGAAGGAAAGAGAAGGAGAGGCGGTAGGTAAGAAAGGGGGAGAGGAGCAGTGGCTGCTTTCCACTTGCAGACTCGGCTCCACGCCACACAAAAACAGAAGGTTAGCCCTCTTCAACCCAGGATTTAAGCTGGGTACAGACTACAGGGCCAGGGCACTGCCCGCCACTCTTCCGGGCGAGGGTTAGTAGCATTCAATTCTCAAACCTCTGAGTTGAAGAGAACATTTGGTGGCTCTGTCTGAATTGTAAACTGGTGTACGGTCCACACTCACGGGGCTCCCCTTCCCCCAAGCACATGGTGTACGGTCCACACTCACGGGGCTCCCCTTCCCCCAAGCACATGGTGTACGGTCCACACTCACGGGGCTCCCCTTCCCCTAAGCACAGGTATGCAGTGTGGTCACAGATGCCATGGCTCCAGTTTTGTCTTTGTTGTGTCAGGACGCTGTCCTGACATCTGGCTATGGTACAGGGGCTATCCCATTTCCCTGCCTTCCCTGGCAGGAGACGGTTCCCTCTGCAGGGATGTGGCATTTTGGTTTTGTCTTGAAATTTGCTCCCTGGGGCATAAGTGCAAAGGAGCGTCCTCTGGTACCCTAGAGGTGATTCACTTCTCCACCCAAAGCCAGACACCCGCCCTTGCTCCTTCCCCTCATTTTCTCAGGCTCAGCCTCCAACACCACTAGGCATGGGTTAGATGGATGCCATCTTAGGTTTAGATGAGAAAATTATCATGAAAAAACCATAATTGATCCTATTAACAGATTAACCCTGCATGAGAAACCAACTACACGGGCTGTACTCGTCTCCACGCAGAAACAGCATCAGTAACACACACGGCTGTAACTTTTCTCTCGCTGCACGCAGACACAAGCCTGTTCATTACTAGCCTATTAATGTCAGATCTTTAAAACCAAGATTTCGCAAATGTAGCCACATGTCCACAGAGCATTTAAAATCCTACAAGCACAGCATCATGATTTCATTTTCATTGAAACTCAGAAGGATGATAGTGGCGTGGCACCCTCCCCTGGGTGCTTTGGAAAGCAAAAGGTACAGGAGAGGCCTAAACTGTGGGAGGGAGAGAGTGTGTGTAAATTTGCAAATGAAAGCAAGTCACAGCCTCACCAAGCTTCCTAATCCCTGCTTAATCAATCCCAGCAATTAAAATAATAGAGCAATAAAGCCCTCTGAGGATCATAGGGATTTCAGCGTTGAGTTATGCGCAGATCAGTGTCCTCCCCACAGCTCGGCTCGACTTCTGTCATAACCGGTTATTATCCAACCAAGAGCTGTTCACGCTGGAGGTGAGACTGCCGTGTGCCTTATTGGGAAGTAAAAAGGGTTTTGTTCGTAGTGTTTATTAATATTTTTCTTAACACAGCCTTGGGATTTTATTTCTTTGTTTTATTCTTTTCTCCTTATATCGAAAAGTTAGATAGTCACACTAACGTTTCGCGCGCACATAAATTCTGTCTGCTAGGCCTCATTGTGAGCGTTTATGGAGATAACTGATTTAGTTTCCAGGTCGCTCAGTGACATGTTAACTTTTATTATGACGGTCTACAGACAGGACTGATGCACGGGGACGCTAAACTAGCTGTCCGAGCCTGTCATAGAGCAGCAGTTCAAATCCACACTCCCACGGTGCTGGTCTCTTTCCTAACGTGTTAGGAGATCCTAGGTATTTTAACTGCTCTGAGAACAGTGTGTTTTAGCTGATTAAAAACAGTAGCCACAGTATGTTCATTATGTTTGCAAAGTCAAGCTGAATTCTCTCTCTCTCTTTCTCTCTCTCTCTCAGACACACACACACACACACACACACACACACGCATCGGTCTCCTCTAGTCCTCTTGGCTCCAGCAACGCGCTATGTGTGTACTTTGAGCCTCTAGGACACGCTATGTCATCACCACTTCTGACTCACGCGTTACACTCATTCTGTACACACTGCTGAGAGCAGAGCGTGAACCCCTAGAGAGCAAGCATCCTGTTCCCCGATCACGGATGGAATGAATGTACCACCAGAGATGAGGATAAGGGAGAGAAAAGCTGAGCTGGATGAAGACCCTAGGCCCCAGGAGCCCAGCCTCAGAGCAATGTCACGGTCATTGTGGTCCTTGAATAACAACACTTCAATTTCACCCTTTGCAAGAATGTTCAGGATTTTAAAAAGAACACTGATCAAAAATAATTCCTCTCAATAATTCTGTAAAACCAGACGGCAGCAGCATCCTCAGCCTGAACAAAGGATGGAGTCTTGCTTCTAACCGTCAGCTCCGACAATTAGCACAAAGAAGGACACCTGCTTTTGGCAGTGAAAATCTGCCGATGATTGGGCAAATCGGATTCCGATGGTCCCATCGCAGTATGCTGAAGACTCCAGGCTTTGGTACTCTCAGGCACCCACAAAGCAACATCTGGAGATTACTCTCGAAATTTCGGAAGCGGGCAGAAGGGCAAATTCCACATGTCCTCCTACGGTGAGGGAGGAAAGTACGATCAGGGAGACGCGGGACGTGGAGACGCGGGACGTGGAGAAACGCTAACTTAGGGTACTGGCCTTCACTGACGTCTCAGGGAGGTAATGCGGGTTTCTCAGCTTGGTGGTGATGTAGAAGCGGAAGTCGGGAGCGTACTCGATCGTGGCGTCGCCAAGCCGGATGCACGTGCTCCCGCCCTGCTTGAAGGTCTGTTTCAGCAGAAGCGGCTCCAGAATCGGGTCCAGTTCTTCGCCCACATTTTCTAGCAACACTAGAGGCGGAAAAATAGTCCGTCATCCTTAAGGTACTGACTGTGAACGTTCAAGGCTCAAGTTCTGTTCAGCTCTCCAGATGGCCCCGTTCCTAGCGGCCTTGAAAGTTACCCTCATCTTCTAAGAATACAGAGAAATGAAGTCATAAAAACACTGCCTGCCAGTGGGAAGGACCAGCAAGAGGGTCCCCATGGCCGCCCTCCTTCCACCTCCTTCTACACGCCTGGCTGATGGGCTCCACCTGGCCTGGGACTCATTGTACCTAGGCACGGTGACAGAGAAAAGGCATTTCTGTAGTTATTTCAGTGTCTACTGGCCTTTTATATAAAATAGCTCATCTATATTATAGAACGTCTGGAAAATACAGGACATTATAAAGAAATCAGGCAACAAATTCTAATCTGATTTTCTTTATCTTTCCTCCGTTAAATAGCTTAGGTTGACATATGTAAGTTGATGCAAAATTCATATAACATAATTAGCTGAAAAATAATTTCTATCAGTTTTTCTACACATACTTGAGATGAAACAAATATCAATTTCTGTCCTAATTATTTTGCATGATATTATAACGAAACTGCCCTGTATTATTAAAACTAGCAAACCTGTTACTATTCTTTCATTTTTCGACCAGTGCTGTTTTTTGATGTTCTATTTGAATATTTTTCTATTCTAAGATATAAGGAGCACCCTAAGCAAAATGAAGCATTTCAGAATATTTTCTTCTGATGCCGTTCTAGAAAGGATCCAGAGACGAAAGGTCCCTGACAGTGTTAAATACGTCAGCTAAGTTAAAGGCTTATATGATGCCACTTAAGCTGCTGGGACAGTCCGTCTCGAACCCAGGAGCCTTGTCACTGTCCGTTGAAGGGATGGGGGTAATCCGGGCTGGCAGGAGAAGCCTCGGGATGGACAGACCGACAGACACTTGCACTGAGCTTGCAGGCATATTCTTCCTTGCTGGATGGGCCTGGCTGAGGGAATTTCTAAAATTACCTCCCCACCAATCCCCTCCATGGCTTGGATCTTGGCCAGCAGAGATGCAGCAGGTAACTTCTACGGCCTTATTTTCTCTTTCTGCTCACATTATTTATTTTTATTATTAAATAAAATGAATATATCATGATGAATGACTGTGCTAATTTTCCATGGTCGAGTTAGACTTTCCCACCATCACTGACACAGTGAATGCTGTTTTGACTAAAACCCTGTTCCTGATTCCGCTCTTGCTGGTTCTAGGAGCCCAGTTCACAGCCGATCTTTTGGGGACACTTTAAGACACACTGCAAACTACTTTCCTGGAAAGCGGTGAGACTTCAGGGCTGCAGGGGGCCCTTTCTGGGTGGCTGACAGACCTGGGTACACAGTGTGGGACTGTCAGCATCACAACTTAGCGATGTAGACAAGGAGAGGCGTCTGAGAAAAGCCAGTTATACCCATCCTTGGCACCGCAGCTGTTTTTACTAACAGGTACAAAGTCCAGTTAAACCGGACAATCAGGGCAGGTGTTTCAGCAGCTTCGTTGACTGTAAATACCAAATGTTATTTACGATTAGGTTCCGCTCGGCCAGAAGCCCTCATAATAACAATGTCAACAACCGGGGACCCATACTCATGTCAAGGGAAACTCAAACAGTCCCTGGACAGAAGGACGGAGGGACAGCACGCCTGAGTCATGAGGAATCCTCGTTCTCTTTAGACTCTGGCAGCTTTCTCTTCCCCATCTGCAGCTTCGTTCTCTTTGGCCAATGTATTTCAATACTTATCCATATTTGACCCATCAGAAAGAAAGGAACATCACTTAAGAGTATTCCTTGAGGATGACCAATGCCATGTCCACATTTCCCTGTGGGTCTGTGACAAGGTGAACACCATGGCAGGAGAATTTGGCATTGAAAAGTTGCTTGCCTTGTGGCAATCAGACAGTAGAGAGAGAGGGTCAAGAAGAAGTCTAAACAAAAATGCACTCTTCAAAGACATGCCACCCACTTCCCACTGCCGTCCCCCTCCTCTGAGTGGCTCATTGATCTATGAACTCTTCCATGAATTCATCATTGGTGAGTTATGTTCTCAACAGCACCATAGCCCGAGGGCCAAGCTTTTAACACAGTAGCCTTAGGGAACACTTCCCAGCTGGCAATGTATTTACAGTGCCCCTGGAAAGATAAACTTTGAAATAATCTATTAGATGGAGAGAAGAGGATTCAACAGACAGGAAAATGGTGCCACATTATCTGAAGGGCTTCCTGACCCATGTGGTCATCCTTCCACTTCTCTCTCCACCAGCACCTCTGTCTGCCTCTGCATGCAAGCAGAGACCAGGTCTGTCTCGTTCATTCTTATTAAGCATTCTCCCCCACAATGCTTCGTCCATGGCTATTACAAAATAAATGTCTATCAGTGGGACGAATAAATAAGCAAAAAACTACAAAGTCGTTTGGAAGCCTTGACCCAAAGGGGAATGGCAAGGAAATGCTGGCAGTCGAGACAGGAAAATCAGGGAGGCCCAGATATGATGCAGTTTCGACAGATTGTCTATGTCGATGGAGTTCTTTCTTGGCAATGGTTAACATACTATGTGTACTTTATTAGCGATGTTTATATGACGGACACACTATATATAGTTTATTGGTTGAGACAGTAAATATAGCTGCAGGTGCACCTTGACTTTCAAGAGCACTGGCTGTAAAACTTTTTAAATAACAGAATCTTTTTTATTTTCCTCCAAAGAAGATTAAAAAAAAAAAAAAACAACTCAGTTATAAAAAGAAGAAGAAGAGAGGCACATGGCTCTCGTTGAAGTGGAGGTAGGTGGATGAGGCTGGCAAAGCCCTTTGCCTCTCCACCCAGGCTGCCTGTGAAGAACAAGGGATCCGAAGCCACCGTCCCTGAATAGGCCAGTATCTATAGATAACTGCTCAATGGAAAGAGCTTTAACCACTTAACGTTTTCAAACTTTGACTTGATGGTTAAGTATAAATAGATAGCGCTCACCACCTTTCTAGGAGAACTGAAACTTTTCACTTCTTTCTGATGTTTAATATTAGAAGGTGTGTTTTTAAAAAAAAAATTAGCCAGAGGCAGAAAAGCTGGGAGTTCTTCGTGGGCATATACTTCTGGCTAAACCACTGAGCTTTCTCTAACGCTTATCTGGCTTCTTAAGAAACTGAATGGGTTTTTGTGGCTGAAAGTAGGAGTAGGGAACACATGTAAACCCCAGCGCCCTGTGTACAAGAAACACCTCTAAGTGTTTGTGCGATCTGCTCACTTCCTGCCCCCACGCACCACAACCTTAGGGTCTCTGTTCTCTCCTATTGCAGCTCATGGATGTAGCGTTGCTCAAGACACCCAAAGTAGCTTTCTCTCCCATGATTGGGATGCAGAATTTTAGATTAGGAGAGTTCCCCTCTATTTCCTGTTCTGCTCTATAATTAATGGAATTAAACATCAAAATAGATGGCTCAGATCAGAGAAGTGTCAAGAACGCCAACCAGACGGTAGAAACCCATCACTTGTCCTTATCATACCAAACATTTCAACATTTATGTTAAGTCATCTACGTTGCTTAAAGAATTTAAGGTGATGATCCCTTCTAGAAATCCTCCCTGATTTTCCTGAATTCACAGAGGCATCACCTGTGGCTTCCTCGTTACCTTTTAAGACGTTACAAATAAGCCACTGGTCACATGCTCAAAGCCAGCACAGCACAGCACAGCGTGGGCTGAGTCTTTCAAAGCCCCGGGTGTAATGCTCAGCACACTGACATGAGCTACACCGCCAACAAAAGCCTAGGGACCGAGTGGTCGCCGTCACCAGAGACTAGCTCTACAATACACAGTAAGTCAGTGATGTCTCCCTCACGCTACATAGCTGATGTGCAAGTGGAGAAACTGAGGTAATGAACCAAACACTGAATGGCAGAGGCAGACGCTCTGAATCCAGAACCAAGGCCCCTACCCACCACGGGCACTGGTCCTTACAGGAGAAATGCTCGCCTTCTGTTTTTATTACAGCAACACATGGATGGTTCTGACATCACACAAGCAATTTATTTGAGAGTAGAGATCATGGCCTCTTTTTGTGTAGCTCCTACGTCACATACAACACCATAGATACAAGTTACTCTGTTTCATAGTAGGGTAACTAAAGATAAAGTACTGTACACTTTTCTAAAGAGTAAGAAAGGAATTTGAATTTTTCCCCATATGGAAATGATAAATGTTTGAGGATATAAGTATGTCTTCCATGATTTGACAGAATGTGTGTATATAAACATTACACGGCACATCATGAATGTGTACAATTTTAGGTGTCAATTTAAAATATTTTAAAATGCAAGGATAGCAACTGAATGAAAGACCGTGTGGGTGAGCGTGTCTGTGCTCCATTCCATAGATACAAAGCCTTATAAACAGATTTTTTTCTTCCATGCTTATACTAAAATGCTAAAATCATAAAGTTTGAAAGCAAGCAGTTTGTTAATATGGAAACATGGATGTTATCGGAGGACTAGCATGCTTATCATGACTCCTACAGCGATACCGCTCTCACGGCAAGAGGGACCTGATGAGCTAACTTCTCCTCGAGTTGCATATGCTATAGCTTCAGAAGTGATTGTCCTTGTTTGGCTAAATTTGATAAGTTACACCGATTTGAAGCAGGACCCCAGTTAGCTCAGATCACAAACAGTCTGGGCTTCGTGTTGCCAAGTCTGACGCCTGCATCTGACCTTGATTAAAAGCCATCCCATCATCTCTCTAATCTCTCCATCGTGAAGATCAGACACTAGCGAGGTGAGCAAAACCCGCTTACTTTCCCTGCCACTTTTGTAGCGTAATTCAAGAAGGAACAGAAAGGGGAGCTACTGTTGCATTAAAATAGAATTGGAATTACTAATATATATATATATATATTTTTGGCTTTTCGAGACAGGGTTTCTCTATGGTTTTGGAGCCTGTCCTGGAACTAGCTCTTGTAGACCAGGCTGGTCTCGAACTCACAGAGATCCGCCTGCCTCTGCCTCCCGAGTGCTGGGATTAAAGGCGTGCGCCACCACCGCCCGGCTGGAATTACTAATATTAAATGGGCTTTTTAGCTGCCAAATATTAATAATGAAAGCTGAAGAAAAGCAAATGGCAGACAACAACGGAAACATCTAAATTAGGGGTGCGCCACAAATGTACTTCGTAAGAAAGGAAACCGCCTTGCCTTCCAGGGGTTAACTGTCTGGGGGTGGTCCTCACGGTCTCATTTGATTATCAATAAATGATGAGACCAGAAAAGTCATCATTTAACAGCAAGCCTGACAGACATCTGCGCACTGACTGTGCCCTGTCCAGCATTTCCACGCGTGCTCTTGCGACTCAGCCACGTACCAGGCGTGCCGAACTGGATGCAGTTCTCCAGGGTCCTGACGTAGTCAGGGTCGTTAAGCTTAATCAGCTGAAGGCTGTTGCTCTTCTCCATGTTCTTGATCCACTTATTGGCCTGGCCTTGAGGGTCTATCATCAGAGGCCACCTTCTCGCATTCCTGGAAGAGCCAAGAGAGAGAATCTGGCTCAGGCCATTACAAGTTTCTGCACAGCCAGTTCCACATGACCGCAGGCTCACCCTTCGTTAGTAATATCTTCCTTTCTTTCCTTGAAGTAGGCGCATTGCCAGAAAAACTACAGAGGTCATTTCACAAAGCTAACACACAAATCCTTTCATTCCTTTGGAGATACCGCAGTCTCTAAACCTTAAATCACATGCTTATGATTCATAACTCAAGTAAGTTAAAATAGTATTTGCTGCTCTTTCACAATATGCTAGTGAAACTCCACTTCCCCACTAGGTGTTGTTATTTAATCCTGTGATGTTAATTAATCCTGTGGCCTGGGCAACCACTTCACCTCCTTAGCATCTGTGTGTTCTTATGTGCTGATATCTGGATAAGAGAAAGAAAAAGAATTTGATCCATTTACAGTCAGGTTCTCTATCTCTATCTCTCTTCAGTAAAGAAATAATGATCTTGCTGGGCGCTGGTGGCGCACGCCTTTAATCCCAGCACTCAGGGAGGCAGAGGCAGGTGGATCTCTGTGAGTTCGAGGCCAGCCTGGTCTACAGAGTGAGTTCCAGGACAGCCAGAGATACACAGAGAAACCCCGTCTCGAAAACAAACAAAAGATGTAATGACCTAAGGGGGAAAAAAAAGAAGAACAGTATAGCTTCCCACCATCAAGCTGCATGACAGTTATGAACACCGCAGTGTTTCCACAACCACAGGCCCATCCTTGTTTCAAAGACTTGCCTATTCAATGACATCCATGTAGCTCATTGTACACCTGCCTTGTGACTGGGCTTCCTATGCACAGAAATGAGTTTTTCTGAAGGGCAAGTTCACACCATGGGAGAGCTCATCCCTGCTGGTTTACTCCCAGGTATGGGGTCTCAAGAGCAAGACCAGCAGCCTTCAAGATGAAATTTTTTTTTTTTTTTTTTTTTTTTTTGGTTTTTCGAGACAGGGTTTCTCTGTGGTTTTGGAGCCTGTCCTGGAACTAGCTCTTGTAGACCAGGCTGGTCTCGAACTCACAGAGATCCGCCTACCTCTGCCTCCCAAGTGCTGGGATTAAAGGCGTGCGCCACCACCGCCCGGCTTCAAGATGAAATTTACATCTAGGATTGGTGAACCCGAAAAGCCAGCCAGCGTCTGCTGCCTTCTTGAGAGATGAAGTCTCTCATGTAGCCTCATGTCTTGTGTGGAATTGCAATCAGCACTTAGCATTTAATAAACACTGGCCAGAGTCATTGCCAATGTCGCCAAGATATTTCACCCTCTTTTAAAAGGGAGCATAGAAAATTCATGCAGAACATTAGCCGAGCAGAGGGGGTGAAGGAAAAGGACCGAGGGGAAGAAAATAGGGATGGGACAGGATGTTACATTGGATAACTGTCCTTCTGAAATTGAACGTAAGTATATTTTTGGCACATAAGTTACAGTATGATACAAGACACGTAGCTCAGGCAGTAAGGAAGACAGCCTCACTCTTTGGTACCCATATTGTATGTTAGACTACTTAGGAACCAAATCCTACAGACTGCATAGCTTCTTGCAGCCCAGCGGCCGCAACTGTAGGTATCCACGCTGGTTTCTCCAGACATGTAAATGGCCAGTGTCACTGCAGCGTCATTACTGTCCCCACACGTCCCCACAGCCTATCCTGCCTCTTTCCTTGCAAGGACACTAATCTTAATGGAATAGGAATCTTCCCTGAGGGCCTCACTTAACCTGAAAGCCTCATTGAGGACTATGGAGGGCGCTTAGAGAATCCCGGCCCCAGGTTCTGTCCCTGCCACCAGCACCAAACCACCAAACAGAACTCGATTTCCAACTCAGCAGTCTCCATGCGGCAAAGCCATCCTTGAGGACTAAAGGCAAAATACAGAGCTCACTTTTGCTCCTCACCAGCCGTGTTCTAGGCAAACGCCAAAGGACTTTCCCTTGACAGGAAGTGATAGAGGAAAACTCGGAATTTTAGAAATGAAGAGATAATGATGAAGTGCCGGTGTGTCCAAAATTGTGTATAAATATTGAAACCTAATCATCATTACCATCAGCGAGGGGTCTGTGTGTGCAACGGGTGCCCCATTGGATAAAGCAGACTGACGGGGTTTAGCTAGTCAAGAAAATGCTCACAACCAGATCTCGTGGAGGGCATTTGTCAGCTGAGGCTCCTTCCTCTCTGATGACTCCGGCTTGTGTCAAGTCAACACAAAACTAGGCAGCGCACGGACTAGAAGAGATTGTCTTTCATCCAGTGAAATCAACACAGCAGCAGCAGTAAAGCTGCCTGCAGCTGGACTGACTTGGAGATGCTCAGTGTGCTTGCATCCCCTTAGCCTGCGTGGCCAACAGCGTTCGATTTAATCAGCCCTTTGCAGCATCACAGTGGAAGCCATTGACAGTGCAATAAGCCAAGGGAAAAAAGGCGAAGGGCACACAGATGAGAAAGGAATTAAAGTGTCACTATGTGCAGACAGCATGATTGCCAATAGACAATACCTAGTAAGCCAACATAAGAGACCAGATGTGTTCTTAAAGTTGCAGAGTACAAAGTCAGTATGCAAATAATCTTTTCTCTAATACAAGCAGCTAACAGCTAAACAAAAAATTAATACCATTTACAAGAGCAAACAAAAATTAAATACTATGCATACATTAAAAAAACAGCAAAATACTTGAAGACCTAAAGCAGCTGGAGAGATTAGTGCATTCATCAGTTAGAAGACTAGTCAGCCTGTCAGTGTTATCAGGAATATCAATGTAGTCCCAATACAATTTCAAGAGGATATTTTTTAGATATTTACATTTTACTCTAAAATTTATATTGAGTTAACAACCAGTCAAAATGATTGCTTAAAAGAGAACAACAACAACAACAACAGCAACATAAAAAAATGTAAGACATCACCTGACTCAAGACTACCCAAAGTTTCCTGAATCAAGATGATCCAGTTCTGGATCACAGCTGGCCTAGAGAACCCAGCAGGAGAGCCACATGCATAGGGACAGTATGCTTTCAACAAAGATACAGCGATGAAATTGATGGGGAAAGAATAAGTAGATGTTTATTTATTCGTTTGTACATGTGTGTGTGTATGGAGGTCAAGGGGCAGCCTGTAGGAGTCTGTTTGCTCATTCAGCCTTGCGGGTCCTTAGGCTGTCAACCTCAACAGCTAGCAGGTACCTGCTGAGCCAGCCCATTCAGCCCTCAAACATTTTTGAATTTATAAATCTTTAAAATCCATTGTTTGCAAATGGAACCGGCATCTGCTAGCAGTTACTGCTTCCAACATGGACAGTTTGTGGAAAGAGAATTCTTATTTAATGCTTTTCAGGGTTTTTGAAAACTGCAGATTTCTTTTCATGACAATTCACCGCCACAGCAGCAGGCCTAGAAGGACCAGGATTTGAATATTTAACAGCTGAGGGCTAGGCTGGTCTAGGGCCTTCCTTGAGGCCTCAGGTAGGAACTTCCTTAGTTCCTTGTCTAAAAGGAACTTAACTTGGCAGAGCCAGTAATGGCCTGGGACCAGGACCTTGGGGGAATCCCAGCTCTTCCCAACCCCAAGGGCTCACTGTGTGCCAGGTCTGTGCTGCACTGGGTACCTGGTGTTGCCTTCAGGCAACCTGCTCGATCAGCTCGCTGCTGACTTCACATCGCTCTATGATGGTTTTTGCTGACATTGCCCCAATAAGATGCTGTGTTTCCTCACAAATGTGCTTGAATGGGTGGGCAGCTTGTGCAAGCTCGCCTGATCCCAAACTTTCCTCTTCTCTCCACCTTCTCATCCCCTGGTCATCTTCCCCTTTAGGACCTTGTCACAAGGTCAGCTAGCAGTGGTACGTTTCAGGGAGTTCTGCTGTTTACATCTCTACACACAAACACGTAAATATGAACGAGAAAGAGTGGGCATTCTCAGTGATTATAGCTACTGAAATAAATATGCCTCTCTCCTACAGAAAAATCAAAGTCTGCTTCTCAAAACAATTAGGTTACCTATGGGTTTGGTATACTTACCAAGGAGTTAAATAATACTTTTATTCAAGAAATGTCCAGATACAATCCAATTATAGTCACCCCATCATTGACTTTTGAAAGTCAAGGACTTTTAAGTGTTAATAGCCCCCAAAGTTAATTATATTCTAACTTGTCAAGATTTTATAGGTTCTTCGAGTTTTCCTAAAGGATCAATGCCGTACTCAGCCAAAGTAATCTGTATTAAGCACTCAGCATGGGATTGGGTTATCAGTAAGTGCCCAGCATTAGGGAT
Organism: Chionomys nivalis; assembly: GCF_950005125.1. Taxonomy (NCBI): domain Eukaryota; kingdom Metazoa; phylum Chordata; class Mammalia; order Rodentia; family Cricetidae; genus Chionomys; species Chionomys nivalis. The sequence goes on along the minus strand of NC_080111.1, from coordinate 4,923,648 downwards.
CACCATCACCAAGCAAGCATCTTTGGGGAACAGAAGGCGGCACTGCGCAAGTAAACAAGATGTGTGTCCAGTGTTTTAAAATGATGCCTTCAACATCTGTCCCGAAAGCTCTCGGTGGACGATGGCCAAACACACTGACAAAGGAATAGATAATGAACAATACCGTCTCCTTCCCAGGGAAGGTGTTACCATAAGATTTACAAACACTTCGATTTTTCTACAAATGAATAATAACAATGTAGGGGCATGGGGCACTGATAAACCTCTTCTGCTCAGGTGAGAGAGGGGTAGTGAGGGGTGGAGAGAGATTACACAGGTGTGCGCTATCTGGAAAAGCGATCATTGGCATTGGGAAATCTTAAAAGTAAGAAATATTAACCGACAGTTGAGTATGAAACATGAATTGAAATATGACAAGACCCAGGTGGGATGGCAGGTTAGGAACGGGATGTGATTCGGCCTCTAATGGATATAATAGATACGAGCATCTTTTGGTAGGAAGAAGAAAGGGCCATGGATTAAAAATTAAAGTTAATAAAGACTTTTATAAATAATAAAAGCATGATTGAAATAAAAGCATGGTTCTTCTGGAGGCAATCAACTAGAAACGCGTGTGCTGGAAGAGAGGCGTGTTTTCTGAGCGGGAACAATAGCCACTAGGCATCCGTGTCGGGATAACCCAATGAGCGGGGATGACGGGAACAGCTGAAGTTTACTTCAGGCGGTCGTTTCCACAAGTACCACACAGCAGAAAGTGGAGGGCACCCACCCACCGCACCTATCCGTTATCCGATCTGAGATTTTACAGCAAGGCTCCCACCATTTTTCCTTGAGGTACTCTCGTTTCCGTCTCTTTGGTTGTTTCTGCACTAAACAAATGAATGGAATCAAAGGGTCCTGCAGTGCAGAACTGAATGCTTCCTACTGATGGCAGAGCCGAGCTGCTTCCTACTGATGGCAGAGCCGAGCTGCCTCCTACTGATGCTAAGAAAAACCAATGCTGCTCCTCACACTCCTACACTCCAAACACTTGGCCAGGAAAGAAGACAAGGCTGTCAACTTGGAAATAAAAGTGATACCTGTTCTCACACTGGGACAGGTTGACTCATGTGACCTGGAGAAGAGGGTGTGCCTGGACACCTAGCGTCCCCTGGCCCCATCTCCGTGTCTTTTCATCACCAGGAGATTCTGTGAAGGGCACTTACTATCTGAAAGCTCTGATCAGCCCACAGAATGAGCCCTGAGTCAAACCTTCCCCACAACAGGGACAAGGACAGATTTTGGAACAATGAGGACGATTAGATACCCGTCACTGTGTATCTATTAACTTTTTATAAGAGGACTTATGTTTTATGGGAATAAAAACTCTGCTCTTTTATTATAATATTAACAAAAAGATTGTTCATATTTCATACAGTTAATTAGCAAACATTTCAATACTGTGAACATTTACTAGATAAAATTGCTAAAAAGGTTTGCAAATAAATGTATCTGCTAATTAGATATTAAAGACCATTTGTGAGAAAAGATTGTTTTCTTACATTATAATGATCCCATTATCGATGGAAAACGAGTCGGAGGGTAATCCAGCAATATTCCAAGCTCGAATTGTCACAGCTTCTCCCAGAGTACCCATAAGAGAATAGTCATCTGAGCAGGGGATGTCTCTTCCTTTGCACGATTCTGACCACTCCTTGGTTTGGTTCTTTAAAGCATTCACAGAAAAAGGTAGACTTGAGTTGGTGGACAGTTGCCAAAGGAATCATATCTAAACTCCTCAATAACTGTTTACTGAGAAAACCAACTACTGTTGTTTCTGATGCACAGAAATGATTTGTGTATTGTGATGGTTTGAATAGGTGTGGCTCCCATAGGCTCATGTGTTTGAATGCTCGGCCTATAGGAATGTGTGGCCTTTTGGGAGTAGGTTTGTTGTTGCTGAAGGAAGTGTGTCATTGTGGGAGTGGGCTCTGAGGTCTCATATGCTCAAATTACACCCAGTGTGGGACACAGTTCACTTCCTGTTGCCCGTGGATCAAGATGTAGAACTCTCAACTCCTTCTCCAGAATCATGTCTGCCTGCATGCTTCCCACCATGATAATAATAGACCAGACCTCTGAAACTGTAAGCCAGCCCCAATTAAATGTTTTCCTTGATAAGAGTTGCCATAATCATGGTGTCTCTTCACAGCAATAGAAACCCTAACTAAGACAGGTATCAAACCTTTCTCAAAATTATAATTAAGAAAGTACTCAAGTGCCGGGCGGTTGTGGTGCACGCCTCTAATTCCGGCACTCGGGAGGCAGAGGCAGGCGGATCTCTGTGAGTTCGAGACCAGCCTGGTCTACAGAGCTAGTTCCAGGACAGGCTCCAAAGCTACAGAGAAACCCTGTCTTGACAAAAAAAAAAAAAAAAAAAAAAAGTACTCAAATGAAAATTAACTGATTAACTGTAATCAACGGTGCCCCAAAGCCTAAATGGACCATGTGACAAAGTTGGTGTTTTGTATTGGAAAGAACATTTACTGTGCACTATACTAAAGTTTAAATTTACAAAGTAGCTGACATTCTCTGGTTTAGCGTCATTTCTGCTGTTAAGATAAAATAACAAGAAAGATCAGCATGTGGGAAAATGGGTAATTTTGTTCTCAATTAAATTCGAGGTGGCAGGAACTTAGAGTAGCTATCATAACCACAGTTGAGAGCTGAGTGAGGTTGACTGTCTGCATGCCTCTCCTGCTCAGCTCACGTTCTCCAGAGCCTACTGCATAAACGGTGCTGCCCGCGTCCAGAGTGAACCCACTCACCTCAGCTAACCCAATTAAGAAAATCCCTAACAGGCGTGCTCATGGACCAGCCTAATGGAGACAGCCCTGATGGAGACTCTCTTTGTGACTGTAGATTGTGTCAGGCTGACAGTTAAAAATAACCATCGCATTCTCCATGTAGCTTACGTATTTTATTTAGATTATAAACATACAGAAAACACTATAGTATTATAATACGAACCTAAACCTGTGGAACGGGTAGAGGACACAGAAAACATCTATTTCTGGCTCCCACGTGCTCTGTAGGAAGGACCACCTAAAGGCTACTGGGCTCTACAAAGGGCCAGGCCACGCTGTGAATCTTGCCCTGTTTAGAGGCATGGTCTGGTATGCTGCCCAGGAACCAGGAGAGTGTTCAGTGCGGGACACAGACCAAACGCTTCAGAAATCGTAAGAGACCCGACCGCGAGGAGAATAGGAGCAGACAACAGGAGGATGTCCATAAGCAAAGCGGACAAGGGAATGTACGAGACGCTGGCACCTGTTTGGGGCAAATGGGGATAATGCCGTGTGTACACAGGTGGTGCTGGGAAGGGCGTGGCTGTCACAACCCTCCCCCCAGGTTACTGAGTGGGCTGTGTCAACGCTCTAGTTTTACGCGTAAACGTCACGGTAGTAGGGTCAGGGATAGCTTCATGACCTTACGTTGTTAGTGTTATTTATAAAGTCCCAGATCTCCGTTAGTAATAAAATTACAGAAGACATTGTTTTCCCCCATTGCATACCAGCAGTAGTAGAGAATTTCAAGTTACTCATCTACCAAGGATGCCATCTTTTATGGCTTCATTAAAGCCAGGCTCTGTCTCATGATTATAGGATGTTATGTGTGAACACGGCTTCTTTGGAAGTTAGAATACAACCCAAATGCATGAATGAAAAGCAGAGTTTAGGGGAAGCCATGAGTGCATGACAGGTGTTTTTAGGGGAAGGGCTGCAGCAAGTTGGAGCAAGGGTTGGTAATAGGATTCGCTAGATTTCATGTACTTCCTGGGGATTATGTATCTAGATAATCCTGTGTACCTCACAAGAGGTTTCCCTGGGAAACTTGGGTAATTTGAGGACCTCTAACAGTCGGCCCCTGCCCTCCAGGTGTGCTAGAGTTTAGAAAGGGAAATCACTGAGCTCAGGGCTCAGCGGACAACACGTGCAGGCTTTACTGGGGGCTGAAACCGACGGAGACTACAGTTAGGAGATACCATTTGCTCTCTGAGCTTTTCCATTGGCAGTGACCGTTTCTGCCCTTGTAGGGAGACAGCTGGTGACCCCGGCCCCTCATCTTTTCATATTATATCACCACTGTTATTTTTTAAGATGTTGTCAACACTACCTTATACGAGGTTCTCTGTGTGCCCTCCTGCCCCACGTTCCCATCCTCTTCAGAGGACTTCCTGGTATTTTTTTAAAGATGTATTTCAGGCTCTGATGGTAACATACAAAATAACTGAGAGCCAGTCGTAGTGTGGTGTGGCATTTTTAGCTGCCCAAGCCGCAGATAAATGTTCAGAGGGGGTCAGGGAAGATGCCCAGGAGTAGGCTTTGAACTGACAGAGATGGGTGGGAGTGCCTGCTAATCTTTCCACTGGCCCAAGCTGAGGTAGGATAGAGTCAAGTGGCCATGGTTCTTCTTCCCACCCTCTCACTGATAGCTCTGGGGAAAATGTCCCAAACTTTATAAACTTCCATGACTAAAACTGGCAAGTAAACTAATCAATCACTATCCGGATAGTTAAGTTCAACACCAGCCAGCTGAGCTGCAGAGAAGCCAACAACGCAGCACCCTGGGAGCTCGTCCGAACAAGGCACAGACAGACTGGCCGAGCTGAGGATCACGGTGCCTCTGTGACCTTAGAAAGGAAATACAGAGCCCTCTGAAGCGAAAAAGCTATTCCTAGAAGCTCCATGTGAGGATTTTAAAATAGCGTGTTCTAAAAATTCAACAAACAAAGGCACGGTAATAGAGGCAGGAAGAATCAATTCTGCTTAGGAGAAAGCCCTCAGTGAGGCTCTGTGGACACAATACTCAAGTACACCAGGGAAACAATCAATAAGGCCCTCGGTGAAGGTGGTCTTGTCTCTATAATGTTTCAATCTCTGACATGGTTTTAGTATGACTTATTAGGGCCCATGCAGAGGGGGTGGGGAGACACGCATCCCCTTGAATGGGTGTGCACGCTGACACACACTCATACATGTGAATCCTTTCCACTTAGGAACAAAAATTCCATCACCAGAGCCTTTAGATTTTAAAACAATGTCTCATATAGCATGTTTTGGCTATGAAGCAACTTACAGGATATCTAAAATAGGTAAGGAGCCGGGCGGTGGTGGCGCACGCCTTTAATCCCAGCACTCGGGAGGCAGAGGCAGGCGGATCTCTGTGAGTTCAAGGCCAGCCTGGTCTACAAGAGCTAGTTCCGGGACAGGAACCAAAGCTACAGAGAAACCCTGTCTCGAAAAATCCAAATAAAATAAAATAAAATAGGTAAGGACAAATAATTTAAATTTGCCTTCTCTTGCCTTAACCAAAAATTAAAGTAAAACAAAGTTGAAAAAAATACCCCCAAGTTCCCCTACAACAGCAATAACAACAAGCAAACCAACCGGAAACTGGTGTAGGGAAGAGGGGGAAAGCAAGGCAGAGGCACAAGGGCACCCCTCACCTGTCTGTAGTTGGACGTAAAGGCCCCCAGGTAGGCGACAACCCCCGAGGAGATGAGGATGTCCCCTGTCAGGTTGATGTACAGCTGCCCGAGCTCCAGAGCCGAGTTGCTCCAGCGAGTTTTCTCGCCTCCCAGGCCTCCAATCAGCTGCTCGGCCCGCTCCAGCTTTTTGCTGCACAGATCGACCTCAAAAAAGAAACGGGGAGCTTTTATCAACGTGGGCAAATAAGACAAAAAAAAAAAGGAAAGGGGAGCTTTTATCAACATGTGCAAATAAAATAAGCCGAAAATTCTGCAGCGTTCCAAACTCAGGAGATAGCTTTTCTCAATTACAGAGTAGCCTGAAGTTACAAGAAGCACTTTTAAAAAGAAAAGCGTGATGCATCTCGCTGCAATACGGAAAGTTCATGACGCCTCGTGTTTTCAAACAAGGAAATAAGTTTAACAAAGTTCTGGGAATTCCTACGGAGGATTTAGTGTATAACAGTACAGGCTAACTCTAAGGAAATGATCTTCAACACGGGAGACTGAGATTAATAAAAACAGCCTCCTGCAAATATAGATGCTTTAAAGCCATCTGACAAAAAATGGGGGAGGCCTCAGGATGAAGCAGGCTAGGAGAGCATTTGCACAGCGTGCAGAAGGGCCAGGGGTCCAGCATGAGCACTGTGCTTTGAATGTTTTATAAATGTTTCTCCTCCGCTCACAGAGTTGGTTGAAGGCCGCTTTGAGAGGCTAAGAGTTTTAGCAGTTCACACTTATTTACAAAGCACAGTCTTTCGAGGTGATGAACGGCACCGTCCTCGCAGACACTTGCAGTTAAGCTTCCGAGGGAGCATCAGACAACAGCTAAGCGCCTGCTCTCTCCGGCCAACAATCAGCCCAAGTTTATTTTACACAATTAAACAACGCGACAGAAAGGGGAAGCGGCAGATGTCTCTCAAGGCAGCGCATCTGGGGAACCGCACTCAAGCCTGCGTCAGACTGACATTCCAGCAGGGCGCTCGGAGTGAATCACTGCGGTTTAATTTTCAAGTGATACCATCATTCTTCTTTTAAGAATGAAATCAACACATCTATTTTACTGCCTCAAGGTATTTTAATAGCAGTGGTGGCGCACACCTTTAATCCCAGCATTTGAAAGGCAGAGGCAGGCGGATCGCCATGAGTTTGAGGCCAGCCTGGTCTACAAGAGCGTGCTCTATGACCTGGAGAGATGGCTCAGAGGTTAAGAGCATTGCCTGCTCTTCCAAAGGTCCTGAGTTCAATTCCCAGCAACCACATGGGGTCTGGTGCCCTCTTCTGGCCTGCAGGTATACACAGACAGAATATTGTATGCATAATAAGTTTTTTTTTTTTTTTTTTTTTTTTTTGGTTTTTCAAGACAGGGTTTCTCTGTGGCTTTGGAGCCTGTCCTGGAACTAGCTCTTGTAGACCAGGCTGGTCTCGAACTCACAGAGATTCACCTGCCTCTGCCTCCCAAGTGCTGGGATTAAAGGCGTGCGCCACCACCGCCCGGCGTTTTTTTTTTTTTTAAAAAAAGTTTGTTCTAGGACAGGCGCCAAAGCTACAGGGAAACCCTGTCTCAAAAGTAGGATTGCATCACTTCCCTCTAGCTTCTCCCATGCCCCTTCCTCTCAAACTGATGGCCTCCTTTTAATCATTGTTACATGTATATGCGTGTGTGTGTGTATACACATCTTTCTGAGTCCACTTTTTCTTATCGGCGTGTACATGGTTTCAAGGCTGATCCTTCTGAATTTGACAACCGATGAGGGGGCTCATCCCCAGGCGGGGCTAATTCTCCCCCTCTCTGCTTGCAGGTCTCTGTCTAGGAGAGGGAACTCATAACCCTTCCCTTCAGCAGGTCTACTGATCTTGCCATTGGCCCAGCCTTGTTTATGCCACCGTTCCTAGGAGAGACGGTTTCACAGCAGACTCCCTGGTGTTCTAGCTCTTACAATCTCTCTGCTCCCCCTTCTCCCACGTTTCCTGAGCCACCGATGTAGGAGTTACAGTGTAAAGTAGCCACTGTGGCTGGACCGCCACAATCGGTTTCTCTCTGCACTGCGTCCGTCCAACTGCGGTTTCTGTGAGAGTCTCCACTTGCTGTAAAGAGGAGCTTCTTGATAAGGGAGCAGTTACACTTGCATAGGAGGCTTTAGAGCTGGGAAACAGATGAGAGAGCACAGGGCACTTGTCTCTCTGGGCCACGTGCGGGGCCGTGTTCAGTGCTGCCCTACCGACAGCAGCCGGGGAATGGAAGCAACCTAAACGTCCTTAACAGGCAGATGAATAGTGGAAATCTGGTGCAGACACAATGGAGACCACTCGGATGTAAAGAGAAATGAGGTCATGAAATCTGCAGGTAAATGGATGGGCCTAGAAAAGATTACATTGGACGAAGTAGTCCAGACCCAGAAAGGCAAATATCATTATTCATAAAAGAAGATAAGTAAAGTTTATTTTGGGATTCAGACTGTGAAATTTTATAATGGAGAACTGGATGTTAGATGACATTTATGTGGCTTCAGAGTAAGAATTTGTCTTATGTATTTTCCCAATACTAGTAACCGTTGTTTAAAATTAAAAGACACAAAATATCGGTTCTCCTACAGATAGACGTGAAAAGGCCAAGGTTTGTAATGGGTCATAATTTTGATGTTCCCCAAATTAAGCTTTTCTTACTCCACTTTCCCGTCTAACGTATCTCCAGTCTCTCGGTTTCCCAGTGAATCTGATCACAGAACACAATCACGTTGCCATCAGAAAACCCTAAAGAAAACATTCCGGCAGCTTCCTTTTTCCCATGACTTCTTCTTTCTCTCCAAGCAGACATTTACTATAAATTTAGGCATGTGTTCATTTTAATTTTTCCCAACATTTTTAATTACAAAAACCTGAAACTATCAAAGGCACAGCCAAGCAACTATACACTCTCTTTTACACTACCTTACTTAAAGAAAATGTAATGCCCAGCAACAGGTTACGTCTTAAAGACTGACACCATGTCCTGTCTGTGTTCAGATACAGATTACAGGGCAGATTTAGAGAAGAAGGAAGTGGCCCGCGCCTTTAACCCCAGCACCCAGGAGGCAGAAGCAGGCAGATCTCTGAGTTCAAGGCCAGCCTGGTCTACAGAGTGAGTTCCAGGACAGCCAGGGCTACACAGAGAAACCCCGTGCGTCACTGTGAAAAGTGTGCAGACATCTGGGTTCGGGTCACAGGCCATGACTAGAAGTTAGGCTATCCGTGAACAAAACAGGACTGGCGAGTTCTGGGTCCCTACGTGAGGGTCCTCTCCCATTTGCGACGTCCAGCACACACCTGGTTTTCCAGGTCAGCTTTCTTCTGCTTGTTCAGCTCAAGCGTGTCCTGAAGCTTGGCCAGCTTGTCCTGGACCTCATGCAGGGCAGCCTGCTTCTTCCTGAGACCATCCATAGCGATTTTCAGCTCCCCTTCAGCCGCAGCCAGTTTTATCTTTTTGGGAGCTACAATTTTTGCCACTCTACGAAACAATAAAGTTGGGAAATTAGATTCCTCTGAAGATTATAGGGACCGTTCTAATGCTCTTTACAAAGACTCAAAACCCTTCTTTACACAGAACGTACACCGATTTCTACATTCCACATATTCTCTTGGAATCAAATCAGATACAAAGTATAAGAAATGATCACTACGACTTGAGGCATAAGAGGAGTAAGATGGCATATTAGGGGCTGCCTCTGAGTGACCCAATGACTGGGAAAGGTCAAGGGGTCAAGGCAACAAGAAGAGAGGAGACAGGAGGAGAGGAGAGGTTTTTTTTTTTTTTTTTTTTTTTTTGGTTTTTCGAGACAGGGTTTCTCTGTGGTTTTGGAGCCTGTCCTGGAACTAGCTCTTGTAGACCAGGCTGGTCTCGAACTCACAGAGATCCGCCTGCCTCTGTCTCCCGAGTGCTGGGATTAAAGGCGTGCGCCACCACCGCCCGGCTGAGAGGGGATTTTCTACTGTCCACATGACCAGACAAGCAAACCCAACACAGCAGTGAGGTTTTGGTCCAGCACTTACTTGTCATAGGAATCCATCGCTATGACCCACTTGCACAGACCCTCAGCAGCTGTTGAAGCGTTCCGAATCTTCTCTGGAACAAAGTCTGGGTTGGGAATGTAACTTTTCCTTATGATATTCATATAGGCCGGAGGAATATTGTCCTTGTCATATTCATGAAGCGACTGCAGAAACCTTATGTCACCAAGAAGTCTCTTGGCGGGGCCCCAGAAATCCTCAATTTTCTTTCCCGAGCCTGTTGGGTCGGGGATTTTATCGGCTTTGATGCCCTTCAATATGCAGATGGCCTCCATGACAAGCTTGACGCCTGCAGGGGGGCTCTTCATGGACTTCACCACGGTGATATCCTGGAAAAGCAGCATTTCGATTATCCACAGAAATAAATGTGCACTTGTATCTTCATTATAATCATAGCAATAAACTCAGACTTTCAAACTAAGCCTTAAGGCGCACAGAAGCCTGTTTTTCTGTGTTGGGTAGAAATGGCAGCAATGGCAGAACCATGGCAAGGATTTTGACACACGTTCATTGGGGGGAATTATAGTGGAGAGCGGGTAGAAAGCTCTGGAAAGAGCTGCCATGATGGGGGTCGGGGACGAGACTGGGAAGAGTTGAGAGAGGGGTGGATATGATCATATACAGTGTATGGAATTCTTGAAGAACTAACTAACAAAAATAAATAAATCTTTAAAAGCAGAAATAAAAAAATAAAAAATAAAAACAGTAATAACACATTTTTCAAACAAAGCAATGGCGGTGTAGTAGTGGTGATGCTGGCAGCTTCGTCCCCTTTCAAAAGTGCCTTCGTCATGAGAATGCATTTCTGTTTTCAGAGAACTAGGAAATCCCCTTGCCAATTTAAAAGGCTTCCTTAAATTGGAGGGTAATTTGAGGGGAACTCAACCGTGGTCCCCGGTGGCAAATCCTCGCCATCCGCACGGCTCTCACCTGCGCGGTCAGGGTGTCAAGGGCGGCCAGCGCCGACTCCAGGATGGGCAGGGCCCCGGCCAGGTCGGCGTCACACTCGTCCTTGATGGCTTTGGCGGCCATGGCTTGATCGTTCGCGACTATTTCGTCAGCTTTCACGATCTTTTCGGTCTTGGCGACCTCCATGGACTCCCTCTCGATGATGACCATCATGTCGTCGACCTCTCGGCTGGCGACCTTCAGCTGAGGGTGCAGAGCCTCCAGCTCGCTCTGCATGGTGGCCACCTGCGAGGCGGCTGAGTCCAGTTTATCCAAGCCCACTTCGTAGCGCTTCTTCATTTTCATCACCTCACTGGGAGCAAAGGGACGAGATGAGGTGAGACTCGGGGACCTGCTGACCACGCCTGGTCTAAAAGTCTTTCACAGGCATCAGCTGGTTGTGAAGAACCCATGAACCTATCACTGCTGGATTATGCACAATTACGAAGAAACACTGTATCTTAATTCTCTGTGTTTTCAGTGCCTCCAGGCATAAGACAAAAGCTACAGAGAATAAATGAGTTCACTGGTAACAAGGCAAAGGGCCTCCTGGGACAAACTGGACACTCCCCCTGTAACACCGGCCAGTCGCCTTGCCACCTTGGTGAATTACTTTCAACAATTCTATTGGCTGTTTTGTTTTTTTTTTTTTTTAATAATCACTTACTTCAAAAAGGCTTCAATGCCCTCCATACATCATTTTGAATATTGCCAGAGATGAAAATGTACTTAAAATAGATTATATCTTCCCAGTAGTTGGAAAGTTGAAGCTATCCAGTCAGGGCTGTATTAGCCTAGGGTATACAGCGAGACCTGTGTTTAAGATGTATTTGAATTTAAAAATGTATTACATCTTGAAATAGTAATTTTTTTATTAAGACAGAAGGGACAATTGAGACTGATATTAAAACTCAACATTTTTGTGCAAAGTGCTTTTTTAAAGGATATAATAAATGAATAATTTAAGTCCTTTAGAATTTACTATTTTAATATTCTTTAAAATACTTACCCGTGTCCATATATGTTCTCTACTGAAAAAAATCTCCTTATCTGCATCAATTCATCTGAAAATATGACATATTTCAAAAATTCTCAAGGAAATAGCTAGAGCAGGAAGACAGCTTGAGGGAGATAAAGTAACCCAAAAAAGGGAAAAACAAAAACAACCATGGGAAAGGCTGTCACAGAGGAGGAGGATAAACTCAGAAATTCACGTTTTTATCATGTGCTGAATTCCTTCTGCGAAAGCAAAATAGTTGACAAAAGAGTGGGGCAGAGAAGCCAGATTTCCCACCGTCCTATGCTGTGTGTGAAGAGGGGACACGGGAGGCGTTAGAAGAAGGAAAGAACGGGAAGGGAGAAATGATACAGTTATATTTTAATTAATTGGCAAGAAATTATGAAGGGGAAAATGTAAAAGATAAAGTGAAAGAGCAACATGATTATCTGAGATCCCTCCGCCACGGCTTCTTAACCTCCCTGTAAGTTTGTATATTGCTGGGTTAGCCTTATTTTCAGTTAGGATAACCTTAGCACTGCGCGTCTACAAATAAGAGCCTTGTTTATGGGTGACATCCAAAACTTAATCTCTGAGAACTTATGGTCCTCCAGCATAGGTAAATGGAAAAGAACAAGCACGATCCCATTATTAGGTTAAGAATCTTGAGAGCCAAATAAATGAAGTCCTGTCAAGTCATGTAGCAGCTTTGGGTGGGAACTGTAGCTTTCATTCGACAGAAGGAAACATTACTAATGGTGTGACTGTATGGTGTGGACCTCAGGGACCTGGACGACCTGGAATAATGTAGCAATAGACACTCTCAGTGGGGGATGAAAAACGTCTGTGGTTATCTGGGTACCATCTTGATCAATATGAGGAACAACACTTCAAAATGCTTGTGCTCTTGAACGAGCCAGTGGGGAGACTTTGAGTTTAATTATGGAAGGACATACTAATATTTCATGTTAAAAAATCTGCTTTAAGTATTTTTTAATATGTAAAAGAATTTGCTCTATTAGGTTAATAGTCCTGAAATCTACTATAAATAATATAATATAATTGAGCTGTAGACTATGATCTCTGTTTTAGGCTTAAAAAATCTCCAGAATTTTATAATGTATAATTTATGGCTAGTAATATGGATGTTTGATTCACCAGATTCATTTAAGTAACTAAACTTGATTTGTTAAATCCAGGATAAAAATACATCAAGGGTGAAAATGCAAAGTCAGCCGTTACCAGGCCCACCCCCCACCGCCCCGCCCCGCTCCGCCGCAGGGGATGCTACTTTGCCTCTCAATGAGTCTTGCTTGTGTTCCTGCCACAAAAATAATAAATATGACACAAAATTCACTTCAGAGAGCATTTGAGACGAAAGACTTCCTTCAGGGGTATCACCACAGTTTTCTCACCTTCCGAGGTGAATGTTAATAAGTTTTACATTTTTGAATGTGCAAGCCCGGTACTCATTTCAGAAGCAAAGAAAGTCTAGGACCGACTTTTCCGAGAACTCACGTTGACACTCACTGTAGGGAGGATAGGTCACTAAAATTTTTGAAACTTTTAAAACTTTTAACCTTGTTGTTAATAAATTTTAGATTTTAGAATGTGCATTTCAAGTATTTTTACAAGCAAAGGAAATTTATGCTGTCTCTGAAAACTTATATATGTCTGAAAACTTAGTTTGAGACTGGCTATGGCATATGCCTCTTGCATGTCATATTGACATTTTTTTCAAATAGAAGGTTAGTGGAGAGGAAAAACTGTCTACATAAATAAAGTCTGTCTCCGGGATTGTGGTTGCACAGACTCCAACAAGACTTATAAATCATCTTATCCCTAATAAAAGGGAAAAAATTCGCTCGCTAATGGTTCTTACTCAACTATTGGATAATTTGTTCTTATTGCATATTAATTTTGTATTAGGCTTAGAATTCTCTTATTTAAACGAAAGGTGGTGCTGTAGGAATTCCTACCACCAGTAGCCTCTCAGTTACCCGCCCTCTTGGGCATGGCGTCTCATACTATATATGCCAAAATAAAGCACGCATTCAGCCTCTTTTCCGGCTGCGGGATTCGGTTGCTGTTCTCTGTTCCAGCAGAGGATTCTGATCTGTGTGTCTACCCCTAAATACATAACCCTCCATTATTTTCAGTTCTGAGCTAGCGTAGGATTTCTTTTAAGCGTCTTTCTTCACTCAACACTATCATCAAGGAATCCTCGGGATTTACCCCTGCCCTATAGGGCACACCTGCATTCTTCCACATGTGGGGGGCATTCACATGGCCTCGAGGGTGCACCTGTGCATCGCGGCTTTGCAGCCAGTGGTCAGGCTGGGCTGCCATTCCTCAAGAGCCATCCACCTTGGGTAGCTGGCCTCGGAGACTGGCCCGTCTCCGTCTTCCAGCACTGAGCCTTATAAACGGGTGCCAGCACGCCCAGTTGCTGTTTCTCCCCTTGGGTTCTGAGGATTGAAATCCAGATCTTTATACGGCCACCTCCCTAGCCCCGCCTTCACTCCTGCGCTAAACGAAATGATAGATTTACGGTGTACTAGGCAACGTAATTAAACCAAAGAATGAGACCTGCTTCCTACCCTCAGACTCTAAGGACTGAATCCCAACAGTATATCTATAGGGAAAGTGTGTGATTCCATCATTGCTATGTCGGTTTCATACAGACACGTTTAAACGTTCATAGCGTACTTAAAACCAGAATTTTTCATCCTTACTTTCTTTTCTTTTCTAGCAAGAGTTTGAAGGTGGAGATGAGTTCCAGGTAGGAGGTGGGAGTCACGTAGTTGTATCTCTGCAGCTCACTGTGGAACAAGGTGGATAAGTTGATGGTGGATGTATGGAAGCTCTTGCACATCTCGATACAGCCCTCACGGATCTCCTCCGACATTTCGATTTCTTCCAGGAACCGTGACGCCACCGCTTCCAAAGCGTCTTCTGGCCACGACTGAATTTAAAATGAGTGTGTCAGCAGTTGACCAAGGTCACTAGTACTACCCTGTCGTTGCTGCAGCCCTTCGTGTGTCGTGGACTAGAGACAAAGAGGACTCGTTTAAGGCATGGAGTGAGAAAGACTCCATAGAGAGTTTTGTTCCTGCCCTTGCCTGCGTGGGGCAGAGTGGCGGTAGCTAGTGCAGGTAGCGACCCTGTCCAGTGTGCTCCGGCATTAGATAAATTGCTATTGAGTGTCGACGGGATAAAGAAAGAGGAGGATCTGAACTCAGTGTGTACTTTTCTCATTTAATCCTCCCCACGGTTATTATACTTTCCCCTAAACAGCAGAATCACACAAATGACCACCTCCATGATGTCCCTCAGATCGCTCGACGCCAGTGTCAAGTCAACAAGCCTGCACAGTCACGGTTCCTCCCTCCCCAGCCGAGCAGATCCTTCCTCAACTCGGTAGCCGTCTCCATCAGTCACCAACACGCCTCAGTCAAGGCCCAGGACTTCCTGCATCCGCTCCTCCTCCTCGACCCCCTAAAATAACTTCTAAACTGTTTTCCTTCTTTCCACACCACTGCCCGAACTCAAGTTTCTGCTATCGTCAGCCGGTGTGTGCCAGCATGACCATCCCTGTCTTCACTCCCGGGAAAGACAAGAAAATAACTTTTCAAACTGCAAAGGTGCACCCTTGGCACACTTCCCGGTCCAACCCCGGAAGTCTGCCCAGTGCACACGTGGTAAGATCCAAACCAACTTGCAGATCTTTGTCGGAACCTTTCTGACCTCAACCAGGCCCCTTCCCTCGGCTCCTTCACCCTAACTGCTCTGCCCTTCCTCCAGCCCCATTTTACAGTTCATATTTATCTCTGCCAGGGTCTTGGTTTGGGTCAGTTTTCCTTTTCTCTTAAAGATTTTCTATAGAAAGCCTTTGCTCCTTATATGCACAGTTGTTACAGCGTTATCTGGTAAAAGCAAGAAAGGAGCCAAGCAAAGGACACGCGCCTGGAATAAAAGACATGGCAATGAAGGTCTGGGTAACTTTCCGATATCGTAAATGGTTGGGTTAGATCTACATACAGGACCTCAGCCACACATGTGCTGTGCCTTCAGTCTGTTCTGTGATTGAAACATAAACCACTCTGCTGCTTTGCCTCCATCCCTGTGTCTTCAGCTTCCTGCTTTCTGAGACAGAACTTTACTACAAAAATCCCCAATGTGTTTTTCCCTTCTGATTTTTGTTGGGTTCTGTAAACAGCACAGAGGGTGGATGAGCCAGAAGGTGGGTCTGTAGCTCTCCAAGTCTTTTCCCACCATGCCCTCTTGGCTCCCTTAACCCTACCCACGCTTCTGTGGCCAATCCCTTCCCAAGCTCTTCTCAGCTATGCTGTTTCCTATCGGGACCCTGACACAAGAACAGGTACTTTCTGTAATGCATTTAGACTCATGAATGTAATCTTGTAATGATGTGTGTTGCTATAACTGCATAGGACACATTATGATAAAATTAAAGACTCGCTAACCTATACTTTGGGGTGCAGTCAAAAAATATTTCACGGTGATGGAGATTCAACATTTCTAGGTTTCTATCCAAATTTCACGTGGACATACACACCTGGAACCAGTCGATGGTACAACAGTTAACCAGGGCGGGGAATTTCCTAAGACGGATCCGAAAGGCATCTCCGATGGGGCTCATGGCCAGGACCACGTGCAGCTGGTTGCGGCAGCGGTCGATGAACATGTTGAAAAGTGCAATGGGGCTCCCATCCGTTTGCTTGGTTTTATCCCGCTGGCGATCCAGCTGGCGCATCTTTTCGCAGATCTCTTGCTTCTCGTCCAGAGCAAAGAGGTTTGGAACCTCCCCAGCATTTAGCAGGTTGTTGATGTCTTCCAGGAACGACTCCCTTTTAATCTGCATGTCCGTGAACAGGAAGACGCCCTGCATGTCGCCTTCCGCGCACTTCCGTAAGATCACTTTTAAATCTTCGCGCCACTCGTTGCTCCCGTAGCCCTTGGAGATCTCCACCTGGAAGACTGAAAAGTCGGCCATGTGGGCCGCCAGCCGGGTGACTGACTGCCTTCCGCTCCCGCCAACGCCCACTAGGAGGGCGTGGCTCCTCGGCTGCTTCAAGATCCGAGAGATCCTACTGATGTGTTCGATGGCAAACCGGAACAAGACCAGGTTCATGGGTTTTTTGCTCATGTTGTTGTATTCTTCGAGGTGGCTTTCTACAATCATCCGAAGTAAGTCCACGTCTGCGATTTCCCTGTAGCAGGTATCCTCCCTCTTCGGGTCGTGAAAATCACAAAACATTAAACTTCTTAAGTCATCTTCTTCCACAATGCCATCATAATCGAAATCCAAGTTGCTAAAGAGTTCATGAAAATCTTCCTGCATGTAGTTTTTCAGAATTTCTTGTATGTAGTTAATAAGCCAGCTTCTGTCAGCATTATCCAGAAGGCGATCATAATACACTCTGAGGACCTGCATAATTTTAAAAGTGGCTTTAAGAATCATATTTTTTAAGTCTGCTTATTTATTCTGTGTAAATTATAAAACACCAAGTAGATCGTATAAAATACTGTCATGAAATATCCACAAGTTTTATCCAAAGCATACGTAAAGACTATGTCCTAATAAAGTTTAAATATTAATTTTAATTGTGTCTACTTGATACAATAGCTACCTTCAGGGACACTAAATGAAAAGTAATTTGTACCCAGCCATGGTGTCTGAGCAGCACATGAGTGAGCAGCATGGTATGACAACCCTAAGGTGCAGCTGTGGCGTGCTTAGCTTGGTGACAGACCAATAGCTCTCTAGCTGCCCTCGAGACCTAGTCAACTGGAGGAAAACCATGCCTGCTACTGGAAACCTAGTCAACTCCTCAGTGCGATGAGGTCGTGCTTATTGCAGGAGAATCTACAACCACTGATTTCCTGAACCGGCAATCGATAAACATGTGTCCTTATTCTCAAGGTGACATAGTCTTCACTCCCTCATCAAGAAGACTTGTCTTTGCGACAGATGTGCACCACTACAGAAAACCACAACCAATAAAAATGCCCAATTGTGGAGCCCGGTCCCAGTGCGTCCTTCTGCAAACATCCCCACACCTGAGGCTCTGAGAACATCATGGAAGAGGGTGGAGGGGTCTAAGAACCAGAGGACCAGAGGATCAGGGAGTTTGCTGTGAGGTTGTGTTTCCTAGTAACATCAGAAGCGACATACACAAGGTCCCACCAACACAAGGTCCCAAATATGAGCTATAAAAGGATGCCACTAACAGACACGTCAGACTGGACAAGGAACAGCCCACCAGGATGAAACCCTACACAAAGACCTACAGGCAACTGAGGAGAAATGGAGGCGTGAGAGATGGTTGGGGCACGAAAGAACAAACCAAACGGTTCAGGGTCAAACGGTCATCCCGGAAAACATCCATACAAGTAACATTAAAAAGACCGAACAGGCTATGTTTAGGAATATGTGTATGTGTGTGTGTATGTATGTTTATATATTATATATAATATGCATGCAATAACTCTATGCATGCAATAATAATTAGTGAAAAAGGAGGCCATGAATTTGAAGAGGACCTGAGAAGGGGTCTATGGGAGGGTTTGGGGGGAAGAAAGGGAAAGGAGAAATGTTGTAACTATATGATAATCTCAAAATTAATAAGCAAATAAACTTTAGAAAGCAATTTGCAGAGGCTGATGGGGCTGGGTGTCTGCAAAGGAACTGAGGCCGTGAGGTGGGTGAGTTCCTCGGCTGACTGCTCAGGCTCAGGTAGCAGGATATGATCACTGGGAGCCAGCGTTTGTCAGCTCCCTTCCCAACACATTGCTTTTTTCCTAGATAGGTAACTTTTTATTGGCAAATTATTTGCTGTGTTTTTAAGTACTTTTTTTTTTTTTTTTTAGAAAATTGTCTTGGATCAGGGGACAGTTGTTTCAGACACGTGGTAGACGTCTAAAACATTTCTGGTAGAATCGATCCCAGAAGCAATTATTAGAATAAATCTGATTATATGCATGCGATTTGGAGCCACAATAAATAAGCAAGTTTTCTGTCTTTGACAATTATTCCTTCATGCCGATATTACTGTCCTGCAGTCATAGTTCATTTTGGACCGAATTCCACTTCCCAACGCTTGACACTGGGCCTTGAAGGAGACAGTTACTGCTAAGTAATATTAGAAGGACCCTGATGGGACAAGACAGATCTTTCTTCAGGAAGGGGTGCTTTGCTAGCGTGCTCTCTCTTGTGCCTGCCCCGCCCCTTTCTCTCTCTAACTCACTCAGAGGGCCTTCTTTGGAAAATTAGCATTCCAAGTGCTGGGTTTTAGTATAATGAGCTCAGCTGCAAAGCTTTCTGATGTTTTGTAGGCACTTCACACTCCTCAAAGCATGGCTAACAAGCACTGTCTCTGTCTTCCTATTGTCTTCTCACTTTTTAGGTAGTCTCCTTCACAGCGTGAGGAAATTTAATTTTGGGAAAAACTCAAATCCTCTGTCTCTTTTTCTCCTGGGGGTGTTGTTTTCTTTGTTTCTGAAGAATACCAATATTTAACAGGGATACTAGGTAATATGCTCGCTAAAGTTCGGACACCATAAGGAAGCCGAGGGGAATGAGAGGAAGTCCAAAACCGTGTTATGAAATTAGATCAGGTCCTTTCCAGCAGTACCTTGGAAGGGAAAGGGCAGGCACCGTAGTCTTCAGCATATATTAAGCCCTGAAGGAAACTGTCTTGAGTCAACAGGAATAAAGCACAAATTAGACTCTTGAATTCAATACTTCACAGTTTTTGAAATGCTGAGAACAATGTGTCAAATATTGTTCTCGGCACCTGAAGATAAACAAAGAAAAAAGGGAAATCTTCCCGGTGGAGTCGGTGTGCTGGGGGAGATGGACATTAAGAAGCATAACAAACAAGCTTCCTGCCAGGCTGGGAGTTGGCAAGTGTTATAGATGGGGGGGGGAAGGGGAGGGGAAGCAGGCAGGACACAGGACAGGGAAGTCTGAACTGCCAGGGTGGAGGTGGGGTGGCATTAAACGGCCTGGTCAGTGGGGACATCACGGAGGCAGAATCTGAGGCAGGGAGGTGGCTAGGTCCAGTACTCCACATCAGAAAGGAAACCCTACAAACGCCCTGAGGGGAAGGGATACAGGGACCCAAACCACTGGACCCCATTGGACTAAAATGCTGAACTTCCACAGAGAAGCCGTGTATGTGGGAGAATATAAAATAATCATTAAAATTACAAGGTTTTTTTTTTATTGTTATGAGCCTTGTTAAATGTTCAAAGAACTATTAGTGATGGCTATCAGCCAATAATCTGATGGAATCCGGAAAAGGCTAACAGCTGGTTGAGTCACACATACACCGGCATCTATAACCTACTCCGTAGCATGTTCAGTCCCATGCAATAAGGTCGATTACGCCATATCCATTCTGCCTGCCTCCCCCTTTGCGTCTTCATTCTCCAGCAGTCACTGGAGCTCCGGGGAAAGGAACTGATAAGCAAAGGCTGATACAATGACAAAGACAGCAAGCAAACAAAAAATTTAAATGTGCCAGGTGATGCTAAGTGTGGAAAAAAAAAATAAATCGAAGTAATGATTAGTAAACCTATGGGAGCCGAGCGGTGGTGGCGCACGCCTTTAATCCCAGCACTCGGGAGGCAGAGGCAGGCGGATCTCTGGGAGTTCGAAGCCAGCCTGGTCTACAAGAGCTAGTTCCAGGACAGGAACCAAAAGTCTACGGAGAAACCCTGTCTCGAAAAATCCAAAAAAAAAAAAAGTAAACCTATGGGACTGGGGACTGGGTGACTTGGGTAATAAGAATATATCTAAGCAATGACCACAAGCCTTTATATAATGGGAAGAAAATAACGCAAAGAGAAGGATGATAAAGGGAAGAACTGAGATGGAAAATTCTAGATGCCTCCTAGAGTAAGATTGGCTCGTGATGAAATGCTGTCTTGTTCTAAATCTTTACTTAATTGCAAAATTTCTGTGTTGAAATCCTCCCTCTAAGATGACGGTGGTGGTACTGGTGGACAGGGCTCCGTAATTAGGCTATGGGCAGATGCCCATAAGCAGATTAATGTCACACACAGAAACCGGAGAGCCCCCACCACTTCCAGCCATGTGAACACAGAGAGGAAGCCCTGTCCGCAAACGAGGAACAGGCTCTCCACAGACACTACATGCACCACTGCCCCAGATCCGGTACATGGTGGCCTCTCGAACTGTTTGAAATGAAACACTTGTCGCTGATAAGCTGCTCGGTCTAAAGGTTCTTGGTTAACGCGTCTCCTCCCCCACAAAGAAGGTATTAAACAGAACAGCTATAGTAAGGTAACGACAAGAGCTGCCGCATCAGATTTAGGGGGCACTGGTGCACAATTCACTTTAGAAGCTCTGGTTTATTAGGGGAAAGAAGAGACGCAAAGCCATGCTCGGGTCTCGAGGTGGAAGAAGCAGCCTTAGACAAAAGCGAAACAACAGATGAAACCTAAACAAAACGATGTCTCCAAAGGAAGGAGGGGCTCCCCTTTAAAACCTGGAGAGCAGCTTCTTGAAAGAGAATAAAAGAAAGAGGGGGAGGCCCGAGAGGGAGGTGGAGCAGAGAGGAGCCTCCTCAGAGAGTGGCTGTCAGGGCACCCCCCCCCCCCAGCAGATCCCAGAAAGAGATGAAAATCACAAGTTTATCAGCTTCAGGGACTGGAGGGGACTTGCACACCACAGTGTTTGTGACACAGAGCAGAGAAAAGTCGGGAACCATCCATGGAGAAATTTCAAGTCCCCCCACACTGCTTCTTAACTCTCTGTCCCCGGGACAGCTGCAGGGAGGCACGGCCTGACCTCTTCAGGGACTTTTCCAAGTGACCCCCGCCATCTGTGAGAGATAGGCCATGTTCTAACAGAAGGCACCAGCTTTCAATGACTGCCAGGCTACTCCCATGGCACACTCTCTCGCTTCCAGAATAGTTCTGTGGCTCATTTGCTCACTAAAGTTGGAGCCTCTGTCCCCATCCCCAGATGTGAGACACACCCAGCCACGGTCTAGGGTGGTGGGATTGCCAGGTCAGACTTTCGAAAGCACAGCTCTAACCCTGCTGTGGCCATAACTCCCAAGTGCAGGGGAGGGCCGCTCAGATTCAGATTGGCATTTGTAAGGATTTAGGATCTCAAATATTGTATCTAGAGCGCCTGGGGAAACTGGTTTGTATCTTTTAAATCGAACTGACTGTACCACGCAGATTTAGTATAGCAGCATATCCCAACTGCCAGGTTTCTTAGCTACTTTATCAAAGATTCAAACGACTATATTATTCATATATGGAAAATAGGGTGGGGCTAGGTGTTTTCTCTCCACTTCTCTGTAGCCTCAGTGACCACTTAAAATATCAAACTATGATTTTCAACGGGTCACCTTTGGTGATTTCTCTCTTCCCTCCTCCATCCAAGTCTGTAGAAGAAAATGAACATGGACAGAAAGAAGGAAGAGGGCACCCTCGCCTTATTCCCAAGAGAATGGAGAGATTGCTTCTGTGTGCTCAGACTAGAAATCCCAACACATTTCGCTGAGCAGTTTTGTTCTCTCTGGGACATGGATGCTTTAGAACCACCTGCTTAGAGTTGTCCTATCGCAGAAGACGCTTTAACAAGCGCTGGGGAGGGTTAAGATGCTGAAAGGCTGAAATCAGCTCCTGCTTTGAGATAGCCTATAAGTCAAAAGGCAGGATTAGACATTAAATACTCGAAAATTTCAGGTATGGCCGTGGCCTACGCAGTGTCAAACACCTAAATGAGCCTCGAGAACGCGCACTACTGAGCAGTCCTTTCTACTCAGTCATAGCCGCTGAGCTCTTGCTCGCTTGTAACCACATTGGGCCGAGATGGAATTTTACCTCGTGCACCCACAGGCGTTTAATGGCCTCTTTGTTCTCTGCTGTTTCTGGTCTCGACAGACAAACACCTTGAATGACGCGGGAGAAATCGCGAAGGTTGAACAGGTAGTGAGACTTAGCCGGGGTAGGCAAGAGATTCTTCATGGCGTCCTTGTACAGGGCCATTGTACCATTCACGATTTGTGTGGTCAGATCCAGAAAATCATCTGGAAACTTATAACTTCGGGAAAAAAAAAATTGCCAGAAAAAAGTTAGCAAACACAACAACATGCCATTAACACTCAGGTGATTAGTGTAACATTTTCAATTGTGATCGAAGCAATTTGGCTTATAAAATTCCCACTTCTAACTATTCTAGAGTTTACTTCTTTTCAAGAAACATTCCACTCAATATTTTGTGGTATGTCCAAAGGAACCCTGTGAATTCGGCAGGATCAGCTAACTTTGTGGATTTCAGCTGTGCACAAAAGCGTAAGAACCAGGCAAACGCTACCACATGCTAAGCCAAATCCTCCCTAGCTGGTACACTCTTTGGTATTCTCAATTTTATACAAATAGAATCCATAAAGAAATATGTGTTTCCAAAAGAAAAGAGAATAAAAACTACCCAAAAAATACCAAAATAAAAAGAATAATAAGAGAGGCAAAATATATGATTATGGTAGAATAAAGTCCAGAGGCAGATTATTCATCGGTTAAGATTGGCTGCATTCAACTCCTGGCTCAGCAAGAAGCCAGGCGTCTGTTCCATCACCGTTGGGTTGGGCAAGAAATAACCATGTCCCAGGAATGGGCTTCAGGGAGCCAGGATGGCTGAGAGCCAGGTAACAGATCCCTGATGACCACTCATCTCCTGGGTTAGAACTGAATCCCTACAGCTGGGAAACATTTCCCCAGAGAGTAGGCTCAAGTCTCTATTCTGAAATGTGGGTGCGGGAACCCCCGTGTGGAACGCAAGGTCCCCCCCCCCCCCCGATATTGAAGTTACAGCGTAAGCCCAACACTTCCTTCCAACCTGAATCGTTCTCGGTTATGAAAACTCAAGAGAAGCACGGAGCAGAATTAGTGGCCACCTTGTGCTGTGTTCTCGCACCAGGGCAGGGGAGGAAGGGAGGACAGTGACATCATCACCTGTCACCTTTCTCTGTCTGGGGAGGCTTTCACAAGAGTGTGTAGTAAATATGACTCGTGGGTACACTCCTAAGAACTTTATATTTTTTAAAAAGAAGCCGAGCAACCCTGAATTACCTACCAGGTCCTTAGGTGCCAGGTCAGGATTCTGGAGAAGATGGTGAACATGGACTTGTCGCTAAACTCATTGATGGTGACGATATTGAAATGTCTCACGTAGCGAGGGGTTATTGGATTGCGGCCCCCGCCTAAGGATTAGAAAGCAGAATTCCTTGTTTGTTATTTGTTTGTCGAGACAGGGTTCTTCTGTGTAGCCCTGGCTGTCCTGGAACTTTTTGTAGACCAGGCTGGCCTCAGACTCACAGAGATCCTCCTGCCTCTGCCTCCTGAGTGCTGGGATTGAAGGCGTGCGCCACCACCGCCCAGAGCAGGAAAGGATAATTCTTAATATTGCTAGAAAAATGCCAAAGTATCTTCTTCACTCCTTGGCAGTTTAACTTGGAAGGTGATAAATTCATGTCACACAGAAAGAGTTAAAAGTAATTAACTCTTTGGGGAGACTCTAAATCAGAACTATTTCCACTCGAACTTGAGGCGACTTTTTTTAACTGAATGACTTGAGTGAACTCAGCCTGGTTATTTTATCCTAATCCCTCCCCCACACCTTGATTGACTTCCTGTGAGGCCAATCTACAAGTGTGTGCTGCCACGTCGCTGGCTGCTTACAATTTAAGAATCTGGAGAATGTCTTACTTCCATAGTGATCACATTTCCAAACACAAGGCTTCCATAGGTGACATAGCCTTTAACATTTATGTCACAGAACTGTATCGTATTTAAAGTGAATAGGCCTGGGGTCAAAGCTTAGGGAACAACACAGGCTTAGCACACCCTAGGCTCTGGGTCCAGCCCTCAGGCCGACAAACAAAACACACAGACAGTAACAGTTACTGGACAAAGGGATTTTTCTCTTATACTCGTCAGTAGAGAAGGGCTTTTAAAAGCACAGAACAGTTTTAGCATAGACTGTGCACACACTCAGTAGGGTGTCAGATTGAAGGCGGAAGGAAGGAGTGAAAGGTCCCCCCCAGCTAGCAGAATCAAGCCGTTGGAGGCGTATCAAGATTAGCCTGGTTTCGCAAACGTAAAGGGAACTGAAGAGCTCGTCCCTCTGGGTTCTCGCTATTTTAAATTCTTCTTAGCAAACTTTAAATCCAGAGAAGGGGTGTGCACTGGCGTGGAAGAACGACTGTCTCTGACGCTGCCAGAACGGCACATGGGTGGGTGCCAGCTGGCCCTGGGGGACCATGTAGGTTCTCAGAATGTAGGGGTAGGACATGGCGAGTCAACTTCCAGAAAATACTGAAAGGTTTGGAAGCACTGGTCGGCCAATGTTGCAACCAGGGCCACCCATTTGATGAAAGTAACATTCCCTTAGCTTTCAGTGGAAACAGATTTGAAAATACATTCCCCAAGCACTGAACTCGGGATTGCTCGATTGGGTTTCTCCTTCTTTCCCCAGCCATCTCTTTAGATACAGCTGGGGTGGTCTCCTCTCTTAGAAGCCACAGACTCGGGGCACATACCTGGAGGGCCCATAGCGCACATGATCTGAATGTCCACGAGCTTGATCACTGAGCAGTCCTTGAGGTCGTACCAATTCCAGTGGTCCAGCCACTGTCTGAGTAACTCGATGGGGGGCTGAGCCCCGTAGACCTCCCGAGCAGGCATATTGACATCGTCTACAAAGACAACCTAAAAGAGAAAAGAGGCACACTTAAACCCCTATGGCGGCACATGCCTATAATTCTTGCACTTGGGAGGCAGAGACAGATCTCTGAGTTCGAGGCCAGCCTGGTCTATATAGTGAGTTCTAGGCCAACCAGGGCTACAAAGTGAGACACAGTCTCCAAAAGAATAACAAATAAATAAAAGACTAGAAAAGAAAGTGTTAGTACTTGAATAGAGCCCAATTATATAAATGATGCTGGGCAGATTACTAGTCTGTATTCTAACAAATAAATAAGTATGTATCTGAGAAGTGATATATAAACAAACAAGAATACAATACTTAGACTTCCACAGAAATAAGGAGGCCTTCTCATTACTAATGTTTATATATTGGTGATTGAAAGCCTATAAATCCATTTTATGCTATTTGCCTCTCAAGATACCCTTTTCCCTGTGAAACACTTTGACTTGTTAAATAGCACAGAGGTGTGGCCATAGGTGAGCGCAGCCTTCAAGTGCAGAAGGCTCAGTTGACAATGGGGTCCTATGCAAAGAAGCATAAACAAGTCCTTTGGTAGAGAGTGTTCTGGAAGAAAAGCAAGCATTAAATATGCTAGGAATGTCAGTAGAGAAATTACAATCCAATTTTCCATATCAATATTTTGTTTTCAGTTCATAAGACAACCACTTACAAACAATACCAAAATGTTCAGCGTCACACAAATGCTACCAGTTAGACAAAGTTCCTAAAACAAACAGGACCTGTTTTAGGAAACTGACCTTGAATTCTCTATGTATCCAAGAAAGACCTTGAATTTCCGGCAACCTCGCCTGATGTGGGATTCTCCTCTGTATGCTATGAATATGTTTTATTACTAATGGTTAATAAAGAAGCTGCTTTGGCCTATGGCAGGGCAGAATATAGCGAGGGCAGGAAAGCTAAACTGAAGGTAGGGAGAAAGAAGGCAGAGATAGGCAGATGCCATGTAGCTGCCAAAGGAGAAAGATGCAGGAACCTTACTGGTAGACCACAACTTCTTGGTGATACATAGAAATGGGTTCATTTAAGATATAAGAGCTAGCTAGAAATATGTTCGAGCCATTGGCCAAACAGTGTTGTAATTAATACAGTTTCTGTGTGACTGCTCAGGTCTGGGCAGCCGGGAAATGGACGTGCACTGTCCGCTTACACCTGCCTCCATCTTCTGAGGGCTGGGAGCACAGGCTTTGGCCACCACGAATTCAGAGCTCTGCGCCTGCTAGCTAAATACTCCACTAGTTACGCTATGGCCCCAATCTGGGAAAATCACAAATCAAAAAAATCCATTTAAAAGAATAGAGCCAGTGAGACAAAGAGGTGTCTCAGAGGATCAGGGTGCCCACAGTCGAGCCTAATGTCCCGAGCTCAGTTCCAGAATACATAGAGGAGAGAACCGTTACCTTCTTGTTCCCAGACACTCACACACATACACACTAATAAATCATTTTAAAAACATCAGCTCTTTAGAACATTAGTTTTTCTTGTTCTGACTGTAGCAGGGGACATGGATAATACCAGTATTACATTAGTGCTAGAACAAACAGGAAAGAGAGAACGAAAAGCCATTACCATCCTCTTGCCTAAAGGAGGGCCAAAAACTCCTTTCCGTCTCTTGTCCAGCTTCGACATGATGATGTTCTGCGTCTGAGCCGCTGTCGTCTGAGCTGAGAAGTTAACTATCAGAGGTTTGTAAATGTCCTTATTGAGTTGATTTAGAAGGAAATTCTACAGGACAGGAGAGAACAGAGTGAGCCACAGCTAAGACCTGTTTCGGCATTTCAGAACACACCCTAAGCATCACTGTTGACAAACTTGAGTTGAACCTGACAAATCAAAACAATGTGAGGGAAGGAAGGAATAGGGAACACGTTGCCATGCCAACAGGGCACCACTACCTGCCCAGCTGCCCTGCATGAATGGATTTTCTCTGATTTTTCACAACCACATTAATAGCACACATATTTCATCACAGGGAGCAGCGAGGACTGAGAGGTTAGGCCTCCAGCCTCAGTGAGGGACAGGAATCCAGCCTGCGTTGTCTCTGAGGAGACGAGGCCTCTGTTAGATGTGCAGTTCTGCTGCTTTTCCAGGCCCAGTTACCTTCCTGTAAGTTGAGCTTAGGTGACCTCAGTGTAGTTCAAGCAGTATTTGCTGGAAGGCAAGGGTTAGTGCTGCGCTCCTTCATCAATATGGGTGACAGGGACAGACGGTAGGTGGATACCATTTTATGAAAAGTAATGTCTTTAATAACAGTAAAATCCATTGCCTGGGTTGAATTTGACAGAGGCATAAATGGAAAAAAAAAGTTGTGTTTTTCTCAGAGTCTTCCTCAATAAAAGCAGGACAGCCGGCATATACCCAGATACATTTCAGAATGATTAAAGGATTCGATAGAAATTAAGGTGAATGAAGAACCAGAAAGAAATCCTGTCAAACACTGGAGGAGAGTGGGAGGGCTGGGAACCTGGGATGGAAGACAGTCGGGCAAAGGCACCTTCCCTCCCCTTCCCCAGCAGCGCAGGGCAGCTGGGGTTTGGGCTGCATCTCTCGTGGCAGCTAACACGACCATCACTAGCAGCTGGCTCCATCAAGAATCACACTGGCAAGTCGACCTCGACTACAAAGTCACCATCAGATGGGGAAGAGTCAGAAAAGCAACCTGGTCAGGTCTAATCACTAACAGTTTCTAGGAGACCTAATTCTAGACGAAGTAAGTTCTTATTAGAATATCAAAATGAATGGGGCAGAGATTTAGGGACAGAAAACAACATCAACACCTAACGTAGGCAGCCCACCAGAGACAAAACAGCTAGGATTTTCCTTTTCCTAAAAGGCACATTTTACACGCGTTTTCTAAAATAAAAGATGATTACCTTCAAATTCCCTGTAATTTAAATAACAAAATAGTTGATTATATTTTTAAACGAAGCTGACCTTAAAATTCTAATTCTCAGGAGAGCACACATGCTTGAGCACATATATTTACATCTCTGCAACACTCACAATGATATAAACACTCTTGCCCGTTCCCGTCGGGCCGACAAATATCGAAGGCTTCTGATGCGTGGTCAGCAGGCTCATTAGTGCGGAGTAGCGGATCGTGTCTAGAGTTGGCACAATGATCTCATTAAACTGGACATCCTTGGGAATCGGGGGAGCGTCTCCTAATTTCTTTATCCACTGATCCCATCTCCCCAAGCCCTGTTTACAGCAAACAGTCAAAGTTATAAAACAGGCTGTGTACTTCTGTGCCCCTGTAGCTAAGGTCAAGACCAATTAAATTCTGATATCTACACGTTTATTTCATTCTTTAAAACAATTATCCTCTTGGGCTGATAAAAGTTAAATTTTATACATGAATTTGAGGAGAAACTGAGCTTTTGTGTAAATAAAACTGAGACGACAAAGTTCAGATATTTCAAATGTTCTGAAACCACAGCTACAACCCAGTCGTCAATGCTGGAGTCTCTAATCACATTGATAAAATCTGATGAATCAATGGGCAAAGAGTAAAGAATTTTTATTTAATATGGTAACAAGAACAGGCTATAATTTCCCTAGAGGTTAACTGTATATCACTTAACACTTACGCTTCTTTCAGGCAAGGTTTATTTTATGAAAATTTATAAATGTAATTCTAAGTAATTAATACAACAACTAAGCAGTATCGACTACATTCATGGTGCACTGTGGTATAAGTAAGATTTCCCAGTTTGTGGTTATGGTGAATTAATATCATGCTGCCTACTTGCATCCAATGACTTTGTTAATCATGTAGCTTGATTCTTGTCATAAAGTTTTAAGATTGCGTTTTCTCTGGAAAAATAATACTGCGTTATCTAGCCTTTGCACAGAATTATAAATAAACCCCTGGTGATTCAAAATGCATCAGACGCAGGCCCATCCTTCCCTGGCACTGCCAAATGCCCACAGCCGCTCCTCACTGGCGGCTGTACTAGACAACAGCTGTCTCCTCCGTTTGGTCTAGGCGACAGCATGACGCTCTTCTGAAGAGGGTATGGGTTCACGATGAGCCCTGTAGCTCATTCATTTTTACGTCTTCTGGTAACGAGTTACACATTTACTGAAGACGCTGTGGAGGGCACCGAGTTCGCATCCCGTCTAAAATTTCTAACTGGTGAGAAACAGAGTTCCTTTTCGCGGTCTTGATAATCTACTCAAACATACATCTTTGACCGCATTTGGGAAAGGAGGAGTTAAGAATCCGCAATCTGGAAGTGGACGATCATTTAGAGGCTGTGATCGTAGAGAGACCGCTCACAAGTGCTGAGCCCCAGATCCCTCCATAGGAAGTGCCTCTCTGGAAGTTCCAGGGTTACGAACAATTTAAAATGATATTAGCAGATACGTGCTGGGCGGGATGAGGAGGAAGAATTCCTCGTAGAATGAGGTTAACAGTACAGTTCCAGGGTTATAAAAATTAGAAACTCATAAAAATGTATCTCAAAACCCTGCCTCGAAAAACAAACAAAAAAAAATGTATCTCAAAGAAATAATCAGATATGCAGACCTTCCTTAACTTGTGCCTAAGAAGTTTCACCAAAGCAGTATTTATAAAAGTGAAACACTAAGGTCTGAAAAGCATCCTGCCAGATTTAGGAAGGTCTGGGAGATAACTCTACTGAAGAAACACCAGTGACGTGGAAACTTTCCTCTCTATTAAATAGAAAAAAAAGGATAGAAACCGTCCAGTGATTACCCAGCACGGTCCCTATTCTACTGAGTTTTTATGTGTTTAAATTCTCTGTTACTCCTAAAGTTGTTCGACGCACAATGTTTGTGGAAGTTACAAGACCAAGGACCGGAACTCGCCTTCCAGTCCAGTGTGTCGGGGCCTGTCCCTAGGAGGCAGCGTTTCTCCAGGATTCTGGGCCAGCAGGGGGCTAACACACACACACACACACACACACTCGGATCTCCTAGGGACGGCCTCGGGTAGCGTGTCCATCGTGCCAGCTGGGCACCATAACGTGTAATCATACTTAATAGGCAAAAGTGGACAATTGGGTATCAGGACGTTTGATCACCGAGGAAAACTATATTCAAGAAAATTAACTTGTCCAACCAAGAATTTCCCTAGGACTAAAACTCAGGGTGTCTGACCGCAAAGCCCGCACACCTTCCTCTATTTCCTGCTGCTTATTCACGTGAGCGGCGAGAGACTCGTCCAGAGCCACTACAGGCTAGGTCTCCGCCGAAACCGCCAGGCTGCACTGAGGCGTCCTGCCTCAGAACTCACCTCTGGGACAAACTGATAGTCATAAATTGTCCCCTTCTCAGGAAACGGCACTGTTAATGTCTTTGAGGATGTCTGTTCAGTACCGCTCTGTAATTTGAACTTATTCCGCGTTAGGTCTGAAATGGGACCTTCCATTAGCTCTCGGAGAATCTTACTGAATTTCAAACGGTCGTCATCTGTACAAGAAGCACCGACAGACCAGATCAATGAGAACAGAAAAATGCCCTGCAGTGGAGAGATGAGAAGATAAGGGGCAATTAAAGAGACGCTTCCGCCTACCAGTGCCATAAGGTTTAAATCAGATCAGCCAGCTTGACGTCTCTGGCAGGAAATACGTGAGCGTCTGGGAGAATAGTAGGTCATCTAAGGATTCTATGAAAATTAACGTCCCCCAAATTATGTCCTTTAAAATCTTTAAAGTAATGCCATACGGAGCATACATTCAAGTCAAGGCAAATCTTGCAAAGGCAATTTGTTGTTGTTGTGTTTTCTCAGACAGGGTTTCTCTGTAGCTTTGGAGCCTGTCCTGGAACTAGTTCCTGTAGACCAGGCTGGCCTGGAACCCATAGAGATCCACCTGCCTCTGCCTCCCGAGTGCTGGGATTAAAGGCGTGCACCACCAACTCCCGGCACAAAGGTAATTCTATAAATCACTTGTTTCAAACTCATCCTGGAGTCTGATCTTTCAAGGAGCACTGGGTTAACTTTGAAAGGCAAGAAGCCCAGACATACTTGCCTTTCAGATTTGATGCAGATGTGTTGAGTTTAGACAAAACCAATTTCTAATGTTTT
The DNA here is from genome assembly GCF_950005125.1 of Chionomys nivalis. Taxonomy (NCBI): domain Eukaryota; kingdom Metazoa; phylum Chordata; class Mammalia; order Rodentia; family Cricetidae; genus Chionomys; species Chionomys nivalis. The sequence goes on along the minus strand of NC_080111.1, from coordinate 4,892,306 downwards.
GTGTGAAATACTAGCTCAGCCTTAACTGTATGAGCTAGATTTGCTGTCCTACAAGCATCCAGTAAGAGCGTGCCTGCTTGAACATACAAGTCTCCATCTAAATGCTAAAATGAACAACCACAATGATGCTAAGGAAGGTTCTGCCTTTAATCCCATCTGCATAACACCCAGCTTATGTGAAAACTATTTCTGAAAACACTTGCCCCAAAATTACAGGGTAACTTAGTTTGTTTTTCATAGAATACGAGTTGTAAGAATTACGAATTGGCCAACTTAGAAGTACTGTCATTAGCAGTATATCGGTATTTTTTATCTGAAACTATCTAAGGTCGATACCTACATTACTACTTTTTATGGCTTTTTATTAGTTTTAAATTATATGCAGATGTGTGCCTGTGTGGGACACAAGCACAGAGGCTGACAGCGGCCCTGCAAGCAGCTTTTTTTCCAGCTGCCTGAAATGAGTGCTGGGAACCGAACTCTGGTCCTCATGCAAGAGCAGCAAGTGCTCTTAACCACTGCGCCATCTCTCCGGTCCCCTCTCACTATTTCCAAGTCTGCTTCTCAGTCTTAAGATATCATTCAATGGTAGACCACTGGCCTAGCACGCATGAGGTCTTCAAGTTGGTCTTCAATATTAAAAAATAAATGAGTACTTCAACCTCAAATATATTTATATGCCTTCATACATCCCATCTCCCCAAAATATAAACTTGTTCCTGTACAAAAAGGAGAAAAGTGAAAGTGGAAAAATGTAAGTCACAGTTTGGGGGAAAGGTGGTTTGTGACAGAGAAGCTCCTACGGCTGCCAGGACGTGTGGTTTCAATGCAGACCGTCACTGTAAGCTCAATGCACAGCGTATCCCACCATTGCGGTTCACTGGCACTACCCTAGGGCTCCGCGTCTGGAGCTCGGCCTCTTCCTCCCTCCTAGGCTTGCGCAACTTCCCCGAGTCCAACTTCAGGAGCAAGCCGGTCTCACTGATTAAGAGGCTTTGGAGAAAGCCGGAGATGCGGTTTTCTACCGCACGGCACAGAGAACAACGAGCCGTCTTACCTCAAGCAGGGAGAACGTTTCCCTATCGTTTCTTTCTTTTTGTTTGGTTTCATCAGCAAAGTCGTCCATGAAGCAGTCTATGAGGTTCATTAAGGAGCGGACCAGGTTGGTGTCTGAGGTAGGAGAGAGCTCCTGAGGAATCAGAAGGGAAGAGCCTGTAAACCAAGAAGCCAAGGAGCACCACGCCAGCGGCTCCTGTTGACAGAGCTTCATTAAGCCTATGAGGCACAGAAACTGGGCTCTTGTGATTCTCGTTTATGAAGGGAAACTGAGGTCCATGTTCAGTCCTTGCCTGGGGCGACTGTCACACTTCAGGAATATGTACCCCTTTTTTACTGCTAGGAGTATGACATGGACGTGTGACATGCAGGTACTGGCTTTCTTTTCCTACCTTCTAGAGGCCTCTCTATGCCTAGACTAGCTGCCTGGGAGCTGTTGAGGGACTCTTTCCCATCTTGCCATACAGATGCTAATATTTCAGTGGCACCTGTCACGTCTGACTGTTTGTGAGTCCGGAACAGAGCTCAGGTTGTGAGGTTAACAGGGCAGATGCTTTTAGCCACTGAGCCTTCTCAGCTGCCGGTGCTATGCAACTTTTGTAAAAGCTCACAAGCAAAAAAAAAAAAAAAAAAAAAATAGAAAAGAAAAAAGAAAAAATTCTCAAGTTAAAAAAAAATTATTGGCATGTGTTTCTCTATACTTTATTAATCTTATAAATCAAACTATGGAAAAAATCAAAAATGACACTCAATTTACTTATGTGCAATGCTTAATAAATAAACCCCAATTAGAGATCTGCTTACAACCCATGGCTATACTTACAGTAAACTCGACTCCTTGATAGATGTCTGAGTCCGCACAATGTCTGGTGTGCTTTAAATCTGGGGCATGTCATTATTACAACTTATAAACTAATCCAGGAAACACACAGAGCTCCTAGAACAGTGTTCGCAGTAGCACCCACTAGCTTCCCTACCAGCAGCTCTGTTCCAGCCTTCAGAGTTGCACCCCTCACCCTGTGACTTCATCTCTGAAGACCAGAAGTGGCCGGCTTCCTACTGAGCCACCCAGCCTCATAAAAACGTGAAGACACCAGGACTGGCTAAAATGGGATCGCAACTGATAGGAGACTCAGACACAAAGGGCCCCTCCTCGGCAGACACCTATTACCGCAATAGCCATTCATAACTTCTATAGAAAAAACAGAAATCGGAGGATGTCACGACGTTTACACAAAGGTTTGGTTTTGCTGTGTGGCCAAGGTACATGCCCGCGACATAGAACGTTCATTTCTTTACATACATTATCTGAGGGAAAAATTCTGTACACAAACACAAATTGCTGTATTCTGCTTGGCAGAGCATGCTTGTTTAGATGGTTTGGAGCATGGTCACTTCCTGTTTGTCATAGACACAGGTACCAGCCAAGGTTCTGAAAGTGCAGGGGACACCCAGTATCTCCCATTCCTCCACCACTGCCCGAGATATTGTGGGCTCTTCCTCGCCTGTGCTTGCCACGATGTCCCTATTTCCTTTATTGTCCTTCTACCAAGGATTTGATTGTTTTAGAAAACAAATGCACACATGCACATGAAAATGAGACATACAACTGCTCGCCAGAAATGAGAGCCAACATCTTGGATATTTTAGTTCGCAGGGTTAGGTAAGTCTTTCAGATTTGCTTGTTTTTAAGAGAGAACAATTGCGCCGATAACACTGGCTCAAACTCTAAGATGTTTCTCTTTTTGTGTTTTTCGAGAATAACAGTATGAATTCACGTATTTTTATTTTAGTCTGAGCTAAGGTTTTAGCAAGGAGTGTTGGCATATGCCTGTAATCATAGCACTTAGGAGGCAAAGGCAGAGAGGCTGCATGTTACAGGCCAACCTGGGCTCCAGGCCCATGTGAGACACACAGAAAAGATTTGCAACAAAGAAAACAAAAAGGAAAAAAAAAATCAAAATGGAAAAAAAAAGAAAACTCCTGTCAAACCTGCTAAAAATAAAACATCAGCTTTAAAAAAACACATCGAAACGAATATACTTAATTCAGGTTTTCCTTTTTAAAAAAAAAAAATCTTAAAACTTCCGTTTCTCTTACCTTCGTATGCCTTCTAATGAATTCAACAGAAACAGGGACCATCCTGTCAAACAAGCCTTCTATGAACTCCCTCTGAATGACGCTGACTGTCTGCGGCAAAGTGTTGATCCAAGACACCATCAGTGGCCTCCAACCCAGCATGTGGGGCTCCATGTAAATCATGCCACACCGGGAAACCTGGAAGGACGCGTGTCGCTTAGCAACAAAGTCTGCTCACAGGACTGGCAGATACCTTCTTACAGATGGAAGTTGGGGGTCACATGACATACACCTCATTCCAGGCACCTAGTCATGGATTTCTCTTTTGTTGTTGTTACAAAGATCACTAGTTCCTTTGCTAACCGTATCATTAACTTCCTTTGGCCATAGGCAGCACCTGTCATATGGACTGACTTCAGTGGGCGGCTCTAGGAAGCCTCATGTTGATTCATCAACAAGAAAATGGTAGAAAATCTAGTGCAGTTATCACTGGAGCAGAATCCCGTGAGGTTGAGCAGAGAGTCTGGTGCACAAGATCTGGCTTCTTACCGGGCATTAAGATAACTTAGGACACCTACCTCATAAAAACCTCATAGGAGCAAAGACTTAATTTTATATAATTTTATGATCTCAGTTTTTGCCTATGATCTTGCAAAAAGATTCCAGATAAAAAAGAAAAATAACTGAATTATTACATCTGTCAAGGTACGGGAGCAGATATGCCTGTTCTTTCAGGATCACAGATCGTGCCCACGATGGAATGTACAAAGACATCCAATTTAAAGGGAAAGCTGCTGAGTGGAAAGAAACATCTGTGAAAATTGCGTGATCCACAGACAGATGCAAAAGCTGCGAACTTACGGTGGCAGGAGAAGCGACTTCCAGATCCATGGGTTCGAAAATTAGATTCATTTGTGGTGACATTTGTATGATCTCCCCGCTCATCAGACACAGCTTCTTGTTGTCGTCCAGCACCGTGTTCATGTTCTCGATCCACACCGCATCGACCGGCCCATCAAAAATTAGCCACTTCCTGTCAGGAGTCTAAATACACAGACGGAAGGAACGAAGCAAACGAGTCAATCATGTTATCTCCAAATTTAAAAAGACAAAGAGAGTCAATTTACCACGAAAACATAAAAAGTACCCTTTAAATAAAGCATACACACACACATTCACTCATGCACACACAAGCACACACACACATTCACTCATGCACACACAAGCACGCACGCATATTCACTCATGCACACACAAGCACACACACACATTCACTCATGCACACACAAGCACACACACACATTCACTCATGCACACACAAGCACACACACACATTCACTCATGCACACACAAGCACACACACATTCACTCATGCACACACAAGCACACACACATTCACTCATGCACACACAAGCACACACACACATTCACTCATGCACACACAAGCACACACACATTCACTCATGCACACACAAGCACGCACGCATATTCACTCATGCACACACAAGCACACACACATTCACTCATGCACACACAAGCACACACACACATTCACTCATGCACACACAAGCATAGAGGAAAAAGCCTACACATGCTGCGGACAAGAAAAACGATAACATCTTACCTTGATTAAATCTTTTCAGTATTTCTGAGACTAAAAATATGTAAAATTCTTTCAAAATATTAGAAATGAAAATACTACGGACAGGGAAAACAGAAAGTTCATTCAAATTTGCCTGTTCTCCGTGTTTTATAGATCACTCTTATCATGAATCTTACTGAAAGTTTTTCGTAGCGTTAATGATAATGACTTCTATGTGCCACACTCAAGTTTTTTCTTCCTTCCATGGAATGAATTCACACACACACACACACACACACACACACACCCCACTCCTAGGCTGAATTGTCTCATAATGCCATAGGGCAATACTTCTCAACCTTCCTCATGCTGTGAGCCTTTAGTACAGTTCCTCATGTGGTAGTGACCCCATAAAGTTACTTCCGTTGCCACTTCAGAACCGTAATTTTCTAGTGTTATGAATCATAATGTAAACACCCGTTTTACTAGAGTCGTAGCTAACCCCTGTGAAAGTCTTCACTACCCCCCCAAAGGGGTCATGACCCCCAGCTTGAGAACCACTGGTCTAGGATATTAAAATCATATTCAATATGACATCCACACAAAGCTCAGTACATCAGTAATAATAAACATTAGCGCTGTGTATATATATAATATAAAATTACCTTGACAGTCTGACAAATATTTAAGAAATATGAAAATACACACGTACACACGGTATAGAAAATAGTCAACCTTCTGAATTTTTTTTTTTTTTTTTTTTTTTTTTGATTTTCGAGACAGGGTTTCTCTGCAGTTTTCGGTTCCTGTCCTGGAACTAGCTCTTGTAGACCAGGCTGGCCTCGAACTCACAGAGATTCACCTGCCTCTGCCTCCCAAGTGCTGGGATTAAAGGCGTGCGCCACCACCGCCCGGCTCCTTCTGATTCTTACAATTTCATCTACTTAAGTATGCAAGTGATGTTTCTCCTACCTTCAGCTAATCTGAGTGGAAGCTACACTGGAGACAGACTTAAGTCCTTACCACATTCTCAGTCCCCATGGTCAACTCCAGAGGCTAGTGGGCTGCCCCGGGGTGGAGCCATCCCTGTCCACAGTGAGAATGGTGCTTGTGTGCTCAAAACTCCGGAGGGCAGCAAGAAGGAGTATTTCTCTATCCCTGGGCGATCATTCCAGAGAGCCTTCCCTCAGGCTCTTAGCTGCTGGTGCTGGTCACCTGTCACTGTCTCCCACAAGGTCTGATGGGCACTTCCAGGTCAGAGGTGCCTGGGAACATGGGCTCTGTTGTTCTTGCGTGTGCTACTCTTGTCCCTCACAGAAATACCAAAGCATCCAGTAATACGCTTTCAATAAACATCTTAAGGTCAAAATAGAAGTCTAGTGGAAATAACTTGGAAAAAGATCAGACAGCGGTCACAAGACACAGCGTAGCCTGTGGAGAAGGCGGGCAAGGTGGGCTCTTACCGGGGAAGCCGCGAACGCTCGGAAGCTCACGGCGAGGACCCCGTCGGACCACTCGTGGGACACCAAGTCAAACTGTCCGTACAGCTGGCCCATGGTCACAGACTTAGGGTTCAAAACAGTTATCTGGACCTTGTTTTCTTCCATAAGTCCCTTAGGGAAAGAGAAGAACCAACATTATTTGCATTGAAGGATACGTTCTCTCCTCGTGGAAAACGTGACTGCGTGTATCAAAACACCTTAAGGAGCCTAGGAGACGCTGCCAGAAGTAAGGAGTGGACCTTAAATAGGGTTCCAAAGCAGGGGGTTACTGTGTGAAAAGAGACTGTTTCTATCTTCTCCGCAATGCCAATGAACCACTGAAAAGTCGAGTTTTGAAGGTTGCTGTAACATTGTTTTTAAAATAACAAAATACACAGGGGTAAATTAGTAAACGGTGTTCATTCTTATAAACCAGAAAAATTACAGAAATGGAATTAACACCCGTTTTTGGTAAAGGCCTACATGCTAAACGATGTAGGCTTTCCGGGTTCTTCTTCTATTCTCAGTTTTTTTTCTTTTAAATGCAAAAACCGTTATCAGCGTTCAGAATTCATTGGCATCCCAAGAATTAGACTCTAGCTGCATTTGGCCTATGGGCTGTAATCTGCTGACCCTTGCTACAAAATGTTCTCTGGGAGAAAATAAAGACATGAAATGATGGAGACTTCCCACCGAGCCAAAACCTTAATATTAGCAAATTGCCCGTTTTGGCCGGAGCCCTGGCTCTATGGCATTATTATAAGACATGTCGGCACCCTTGGGCATATAAGCCTTGTTTTTAAATTAAGGGAATTAATTTTTAGAGCAGTCTCAAATTTACAGGAAACTGAATAGAAAATGCAGGGCTTCCCAAATCTTTCCTCTGCCTCACTGACGATGCTAACCCCCCCCACATTGTTATCATCACATGCTAATGACTGTATAGACATACGCTATTATGAACATATAATTACACACACACACACACACACACATATATATATATATGTTTTAACTTTGTGGGTTTTACCCATGTGCCCATCATTATAGCATCGTACAGAATAATTTCATTTCCTTAAAACCCCCTGTGCTGAAGCTCCTTAGTCATTTATTCTACGTACAACAGGACAGCAGTCCCAGTTCTTTCCAATCCTGCCCGAGCTGTGGACAGACACAAGCTAGTACATCAAAGAGCAGATGTGGAAATCAGCTCCTTAAATAACAAGACAAATCTCAGCTCGCGGCCTTTGCTCTCCTCCCTGCACTAGGAAGAGCTCTGCGGTGAAATTTCCTCAACGGAGAAGTATGGGCAGCTGTACTCTGTAGACAGATTCTAGCCCACAGGCCATGAAGAGCTGTAGGTCGAGAGTAGGAGCTAAAAAAGCAGTCATCTCGCTCTATGGCTTCCAGAGAATGGAAGAACCATTCGGACTTCACAGGAGACCAGAGGACGTGCTCATACCCACACGCCCGTCAGCCCTTCAGCAGTGCCTGGTTCTGTTAGAGACTTGATTTTTGTGTGTGGCGAAACCAAGTAGAGGGCAGAACAACGAAACAGCAGCACGGGCAAAACACAAGCAAGTCAAGAGGAAAGGAAAAAGAAGAGAGGAACGGTGAGAACAGAAGCGGAGTCGGAAGAAAGAAGCAGGGTGTCAATTTATGACGCCACATGTGAATCTTCTTGTATTTCCCTCTAAAATAAAAGCGGCCGTGGGCTCCCACCCCTGACTGAGAAGCTATTTGTAGTTGATATCTGCTGGCAAAGGGAAAGTAAGTGCCCAACAATGCTTGTCACTGGGTATGTGAAACACATCCTCAAGCAAGCTCCTTGCCCAGGAGTAGTTGGCCAACACAAAATGAACTCCATATTGTTGTTGTTTTCTTTTGTTTTGTTTCGGTTTTGTTGCTATGTTTTGTGGGTTTCTTTGTTTTGTTTTGGTATTTTTTTGTATTACATTTTTTCTTGTTTTGATTTTCATTTTGGAATTTTTTTTGAGAGAGAGAGAGAGATGATGTGTGCATAGGAAAATGGGGAGGATGTGGGAGGAGCCAGAGGAGAGAAAACATGATCAAAACATATTGTATAAAAATTGTAAACAAAAAGGTCATACGTCAAGGCCATCAACCTACAGAAATGAAAACTGTTTCTTAAGAATGCAGCTGGAGCTACGGGCACACGGGGAGGACACAGAGATGACGTTAAGAAAACGAGACAGCGAATCCAAGGTAGACAAGGCAGTAAATATTTTCACATGCATTGGAAGAGAGACTCCACAGGGAAGATGTCATCATCAGAGGCCCCGTTGGGGCCCCGCACACTGAAGTAGGAGGTAAGAGCCCTGTAGAGCTCAAGAGGATGGAGGGAAGGAGCAGCAGCTGCTCTGGAGTCCCATTTGTGTAGCATCTCACAGGAGACTGCAGACTCCTCAGCAGCTAAGAGCGCCCGCTGTTCTAGCAGAGGGTTGAGGTTTGGTGCCCAGTCCCCATGTGTACTCCATACACACACTTATGCACACACAATTTAAAGCTAATTAAACAAAAAATGAGCTGCCTTTAACTGAAAAAACAATCCAAGACTGAATGGCAGATTTGTGGCACACTCATCATGTGTTGTTGGACTCACTGCTTGCTTTATTTTGCCCTTCTAGTTTTTAAACAAGTTTTTATTCTTGAGAATTTTATACACATGTGCAGTGAAATATGATCATATACACATCCATCTCCTCCCGTCAAATTCTCCCCTGCAGGCCAGAAGAGGGCACCAGATCTCACTACAGACCTTTGTGAGCCACCATGTGGTTGCTGGGAATTGAACTCAGGACCTCGGGAAGGGCAGTCTGTGCTCTTAACCACTGAGCCATCTCTCCAGCTGTTCCCTTCTCATGATATCATCTGTAATTCATTTCCTCTTTGTAGTGATTTCTACACCGCCCCCATGGAAAGTAAATTTCAAAGTAGCCGCGTACCTGCTCTAGCACAAAGCTAATCGCCACCAGTGAGAGCATTAAGGGCACGAGTACCTTTTCGCAGATGTCGCCTAAGGCTCCAGCTAGGACACGGTAGGCGCTGGTCTTCCCTCCGAACGGCTCTCCAACAATCATGAAGCCGTGGCGCACGATCATCATCTCGTAGATCTGGAGGATCTTCTCGGAGAAGAACTTGGTCATTTGCAGATTCATTTCGGTGCAGTTGTCTTTGATGGCTGCCAGCAGATCGTTGTAGTCTGGCTTTGGTAACTTCACCCCAGGAAACAAATCCGAAGTAATTCCCTGATAGTGGGTGGGAATTTTACATTGCATATACATAAGAAGATAGTATTATATTAGTCAACTATAAATCTGCATTTAATATAGATGGGACTGGGGTTACTTAAACAGTTCGAGTCTGGTAGAAAATTTATATCCTGAAGTTTTGTGAAATAATTTAAAAATTGGAAGCCTTAAATGATGTGGTTATTGACCTTATGAACTGCTATATTGGTGAAAAGCAGCAAATATGTCACCAGAAGAGAACCAGCAGCCTGTGAATTGACCCCCACACACATGAGCACCAGGTATCCAGGGACCTAAAGCAAAGCCAAGTCAGTGAATATAGTATCTTTTATAGAACTAGATCTTGAAAAGTTGACTATGATCCAGGCTGCTTACATATACAAGAGTCAGTTCAGACATAATTTTAGTACACACATGTATTATATGGCTTGTTTGCGTTTACCCAGGGCCTCAGAACAAGACTTATATGAAAGTTGTGTTTCCACATGTAGATGGTTAAGACATCACACTAGGTAAGGAAGGTGCTAGCTGGGAGATAGAAAGGACGGCTACACAAATACTTGGGCACAGTGAAGAAGGCCAGGAGACGACGGGTTCACATGAAATTAGCATGAAGCCACCACAGACAGGGAACATCCAGAATCGCAGGGAGCTACCAGGGGCTAGGAACAATTGGAAAGAATCCCTAAAAATGTCTGTGGTGGTTTAAAAGAAAAAGGGCCCCAACGTTCCCAAGGAGTGGCACTATTAGGAGGTGAGGTCTTGTTGGAGGAAGTGTGCTGGGATTGGAGGTTTCAAACGCTCAAGCCAGGCCCAGCGTCACTCTCTCTTACTGCTGCCTAAGGATCTGAATGTAAAACTCTCAGCCAAGTCTCTAGCACCATGTCTGCTTGCATGTCGCCATGTTTCCTGCCATGACAATCATGGACTAAGGCTCGGAACTGTAAGTCAGCCTCAGTTAAATGCTTTCTTTATGAGATTTGCTGTGGTCACAGTATCTCTTCACAGCTATAGAACAGGGACTGAGACAATGTGTTTTGGTCTCTACACTCTCCTTTCATGCTTCTTGCTTCAGAACTGGATGCAAGCAAGTGCGTTGTGTTGCAAGTTTGCAGGACATCCCCTTAGCCACCTTAGGAAGCTAACACAGTCACATAAGGTGCATTTGGCAAGATTTGTCATTCCTCATGTAGTGCTTATGAATCTAAGAAACAACCTTTATAAACTTGTAGACCTATTTTACAAACTCCTCAACTTGTGTGAGAAATGACTATTTTTTAAAATCTGGACGTGAAAGTTACACTTTAAAATTTGAGCTGCCAATTTAGTCACTCCTTCATCTAATCCAGTAAATTCCCTTGGAGCAAAGGAGCAAAGGCAGCTATGCAAAGACTGATTGAGAGTGCAGCCTGGCTGGCTAGAGTCCCTGCCCTCAGGCACACACCACACACACAGGCTGTTTGTCCTCTTTATCATAAGATGGGGATGATGATGATACCATTGCTCCCGTTTGTCATTTGGAACAGGAGATATAGGTGGGAAGGCCTTTGCTTGTGTATCAGACTGGCCTGTAATTTGCCATGTGACCCAAACTGGCATCACACACATGATACTTGTGCCAGCAGTGCTTGGTCCAGGCTGGGGTCATACTTCAGTGTAGATGCGTGCTTAATGCAAGTAAGATCCTGATCTGATCATTTGATCCCTCATGTGTATACACACACACACACACACACACACACACAGTATGTCATGGTAAGTGACATAAATGATAAAGAATGAATGATAGTGAAATGCAATTGTTGTGGGATAATGCTTGTGTAAAGATTTGTCACTTGGACTGGTTTAATAAAGCACTAATTGGCCAGTGATTAGGCAGAAAGTATGGGTGGGCAACAAAACTAGGAGAATTCTGGGAAGAGGAAAGAGCAAGCAAGATGAGAATGCCTCACTGATAAAAGGTACCAAGCCACGTGGCTAAACATAGACAAGAATTATGGGTTAATTTAAGTTGCAAGAGCTAGTTACTAATGAGCCTGAGCTAATAGGCCAAACAGTTTAAAATATAAGCCTCTGTGTGTTTCTTTGGGAATGAATGCCTGTGGGACCAGATAGGACAGAAACTCTGTCTATATGTAATGGTCTCCACATAACGTTACTGTTCACATGACCGTGGTCAAGTGCTTTGAGCACATCCCTGAAAGAAGCTGACAACTTGGAAACTTTTGTTATCTAGTGTTTTACAACCAAAGCCAAAAAATAGCCTAGACTCTCCTGTCGGGTAAAGACTAGACATACCATCCCTCTGCTTGTCTCTGTGAGAGAGCTCTGGAGACGTCTGACGTGTGTGTAGGTGGGAGTGTGTCCCATAGGACACAGAGCTGTGTGATGCAGGAAATTGTCAAGCATCTTCTATTTGAGAGAGTGCTGTCTAAACATTTGTTCAACAAAAACACAGCCAGATGTGAACACATCCCATGACACACACTCCCACCTTCTGGGAGAAAATACAGCTTTTGTTCCTGCAAAATCTGTTCCATGTTCCAGCACCAAGGGGATTTGGGGGGGGGGGGGGGGCTTTAGGGGGAACATTTGAAATCTTCCCCTGTTGGTTTGTTCCATTAAGACATGTGCACTGCCAAGTCTAAACACTAAGGAGAGTTCCTTTCAAAGTGATGTAACATGGTTGCTATGGGAGCAACTTGTGGAAGCTTTTTTTATCTTCCTCTCATGACAGTCATGGTTCCTTCAACCTTTACACACAGGAAGCTAGCAACTCCCATTTAGAAGGAGCCAGTGTTCCAATGATACAGATTGATTATAGAAATTAACTGTTTTCTAAATTTTATTAATCTAATATTATTTTATTTATTTATTTTTGGTATTTCGAGACAAGGTTTCTTTGTAGCTTTGGAGCCTGTCCTGGAACTCACTCTGTAGACCAGGCTGGCCTCGAACTCACAGAGATCCGCCTGCCTCTGCCTCCTGAGTGCTGAGATTAAAGGCACGCACCCTCCCCCCCAACAGTCGACCATCTAATCTTAAAATATAGCAAGATTTTCAAATTTGTTGCTTATGAAAAATCCTCCTGAATATACAATTTCATAAAAGTCCCTGTATTCTTTTAAGGGAATTTAATTCTTATTTTACCAAGTGCTAAGGATTCAGTGATGTGCTAGCCAAAGAACTTTGCAACCTAGAGTCTACATTCTCATGGAATTCATGGCAAATATTTCATAATTTTTGTATGTTCATCATTCTTGTGTAGTAAAGAAGAACATAAAAATATTAAGTCGCTAAAAGTATCAGGAGCAACCACCCCAGCTAAACACACTTCAAGCAACAGCAGGGCTGGTCCACATTCCTCTGAACACCCCCCTGCTTTCCTTGACTGATGTTCCCGTGCAGAGCTGTGCAGACTCCGGGCGCTGACTGCACCCCTGGGAGAGTGCCAGCACTCGGGAATATAAGGGCTCTCACCTCAAAGAGCGGCAAGTCGTGGGATAAAAACTTCGGCAGATTGACATCAATAATAGATCTAAGTAGCAAAATCTCTTCGTTTTCATTCGGGTACTTCAGCTAAAAGAAAATACAGGAATGAGGATTTCTGCCACGGACACCTTTTCGTGTCGATCTGTATGCAAATGCACCGTGACTATGAATGATCTTTTCATTACAGAAACTGCTATGTAAACTCATTGACCCTCCTATCGCATGAAGGGAGGCAGCACTGACTGCATTCCCATAGCTATGGTGATGAAGGATTGGTGACTAGGAATTCAATACCTCGAGAACCTCCTTATTGGTCACCACTTCCTTATTGGTAGTACTTGCTTGTTCAAGACCCCCAGTGGGCTGGTTCTGTGAAAATCAGACTGAGGAATGTCATGAGTGGAGTGGATGAGACGAGTGTCCCAGGGCCTGCTGGCTGCCTACCGGCTGTCTGTTCACACGCCACAGGGTTATCAAGCTCCATAGTGGAGATGGCGAGGGTACGACCCTGTCAACTAAAGAGTCCATGACAAAATGTAAACTCTAAATGTCCGTTGCATACCCAATATTGACTGAAACTGTTGGAACTCCAAACTTGCTCCTCATGCTTATGATTCACATAATTAGTGCCCCCCAAAATCTGACCTGAGAATTATTTCTCTGAAACTAATACTCACTTAACATTTGACTCAGAAGTTCCCCTGTGTTTTTTGGTTCCTAGAATATTCTCTTGTTTTTCACAAAAATTTCTACCAAAAAAAGAGACACACACAGAGACAGGCAGGAGGAGCACTAGCCTTTTCTTTATCAAGTAGGTGACCTTAAGTGCCTGACTGGCTGTCAATCCCAGCCTCTGGGCCTCCAGAACTCCCAGAGGTCAAAGTTAGCCTTGCTCATCCGGACTTTGTTCATGAGCAATGGAAGAGATAGTGAATTCTGAAGTGTCAGATTCCATTTTTATTTATCCGAGAGGCTATTGTTTTGAAGCAAATGCTTAAATTGTTTCTTGGTAGAACAGAAAGAAACTTGAAAATATTCAAGCCAAACCACCCCACAATTCTAAATGAGCTTGTAACAAAGAGTGATAGGGTTCATTTGCAGGATTCATTTGCAGCCCAGCTTTTATAGCTCAATTGCAGTCAAGATTCCAGCACAAACTTGAACTAGGACAATGTATTATCTCTCCCCTTATCTGGCTAGAAAGTAATCCTGACAAGCCAGGGCAGTACAAATTGTTGCTTCCGGGCACTTGTGTTTCTTGCAGCAAACAATCACTTGAAGTTATGTTAGGCTAATATGAAATAGTATATCGTCACTATATATCAGAGGTCTTGATAGCATTATGAGAGAGAATAGAAATGCAAGCCATTGTTTCTAATCATGTGGGATGTATTTTAAAATTTGTATCTTCCACAAATTGTGCACATAAACATTTTGTAAACTCCAAGGTCACATTTTTGGGATTTGTATTGAACAATAACTTATCTTGGCTTCATAAAGAACTAATATGTAGCTCTATTTCATGGTTCTACTTTTAGAAGTCAACCACGTCCTGAATTATCTGCTGTTTTTATGTATTTACGCACAATTTAAAAATGCAAACATTTTATCACTATTACTATTATATATAATATAGTTAAAAAGAGAGAGCTATATAGAGAACTATTGTAAATAGTTCACAGGTGATTACAATTGGCAATTACATAAGCAATTATGCTTAGGATTTTACATATAGTTACTAATTTACGCATTATTCCCTACATGTTACATAAATAGAAAACCTTCAAAACATTTCTTGATCACAAGTGACTGTATTCTTTGGCTATTACTAACTCCATATATTTGAACTCAAACACTAAGAATTACTTGTGTGCAGTTTCAAAAAACATTATAAAATTTTATTTTCAATGTTATTTACTTAAATTTTTTTTCAGCTAATTGTGAATCTAACCTAGAACTCTTTTTTTTGTTTGTTTGTTTGTTTTTTGTTTTTTTTTTGTTTGTTTTTCGAGACAGGGTTTCTCTGTGGCTTTGGAGCCTGTCCTGGAACTAGCTCTGTAGACCAGGCTGGTCTCGAACTCACAGAGATCCGCCTGCCTCTGCCTCCCGAGCGCTGGGATTAAAGGCATGCGCCACCATCGCCCGGCTAACCTAGAACTCTTGTGAAGACATTCAGTTCTAAAATTTACGGCTAGGAATGTAATGAGTCAGGGTTCTTGGTTCTACCTTCAGGTTGCCAGCAGCGGTGAGCACGGACTTCACGGCTCGCATCCCGTAGTCATAGTGGTGTTGAGAGGACAATTGCTCTGAGCACAAGCGGTATGTAGCCACAATTTTTATAGATAGTGGCCGAGCGGTGACAAAGCCACAGGAGTACAGGACGATCTCAGCAATCATGGCGTAGTCAGGGACCATCATTGCCACTGTCCTAAAGAGAGCCTAGGGGACATAAGAAAGGCCTTTCAGAGGGCATAAAAGGCAATCCTGCTCTTGTTTAATAAAGTGCTATGGTTCTTAATTGCTTTTCTACAGTAATTTCATACTTGTTAATAATGTCTGTTATTTAAAATACATTAAACACCATATTCAGGTCATACAGATGAAGTAATTAAATCTGGCTTCCCATTAAGACATATGTAATACACATGCCACTACCTTTGGATAACCTGCACTTTCTGACTGTCCAGAATCAGTTTTTCTGCCCTCTTCGTGGAGAGCAGCATGTTATGGGAAGGAGAACGCCGGTCGGCTAGGATGCGAGCAGACCAGGTCTTTCCCCAAGGCTGAGACAGAGCTCTGTGGCTGGAGCCTGGCTTCCCGAGGGCTCTCGAGGGCTCCAGCTACCTCACAGGCCAGAGGTCTTCAGCTGCCCCAGCAACGAGACTGCGTTACGGAAAGGAGGTGTTCTGAGACAGCCAGAGCCCCTGACTCTGAGTGTTGAGCCTGTGCAAACCTGACCAGTCCTTCTGCAAACACTGAACACACAGCGCAGAGAACACCGCAAAGTCCTGGATGATGACCGGTAAAGATCAATAATTCTGCAAGTTATAAAGGCCGTTTATACTCGTAATTTTAAATACTATTCAACAACTAAATGCCATGTGATGGTAAGAAAATATAAACAGATTTTAGGGAATGAATAGGAAATTTATGTTTAGAACACTACTGTACTAATATTAGCCCATCAGGGCTCACTTTTAATTAAAGCGTTACTTTCTTGCAAACATATACAGTGTAAAAAACTGTAGCTGAGCAATAACTTTGACTCTAGACCACTATATACCAATGGAAAAAATTACTAAAGAACTTTGTTATTCCTATGGCAACCCTTCCAAGTGGTGGGCTCTCAATTACTTTCTTGAATTAATGAGAAAGAGAGAGAGAGAGAGAGAGAGAGAGAGAGAGAGAGAGAGAGAGAGAGAGAGATTGAATTGACTTCAGTCAGAAGCCTGTGTAGGTAAGAGCTATTCAGTCTGACTTGACAATAGTACACATTAGAGCTAGTTTAGAACCCACATCCCCCCCCCTTGTGTGGTAGGTTGTACTCTAACAGCCACCGTACTTCCCGGATTCCCACCCCCTCTCACACTTGCTGTGTTGTGGCTGTGGAACACTATGAACAGACACACTTGTATGAAAGGGACAACCGTTAGAGCAAATGAAGGGACAACCAACCATCCTGACACCTTTCCTAGCCCCAGCCCCTGGCCTGGGAGTTGCTCTGCTCTGGACTCCAAATCCCAGCATGCCAGGTCAGGGCCACTCCCACAGGGTATTTAACTGGCCTCCCAGAGGAGAAACTCGTGGTTTTCAGGCCTGCATGGGCTCCCTGCTGTCCTTCTGCCACCAGAGAGTGTCATTCTTAATAAAATGATGGGCATTTTGATTTGGTTTGATTCAACCTAATTGGATTTCTTGCACTGATGGAGCTGCCTATTTCTTATCATATGGAGGTCCCAACTTAACACCGAGATTATTCACAACAGAGTATATTTGATGGGTCGGTGAGATTTCTCGGTAGGTAGAGATCCATGCTGCATAAGCCTGACACCTGAGCTTGGTCCCAGAACCCATAAAAGAAGAGAATTAACTACTGGAAGTTGTTTTCTTACCTCGACACACGTGCTGCGGTATTCCAGCACCTATGTTAGTGCACGCGCGCGTGCGCGTACACACACACACACACACACACCATAAATTGAAAAATATTTGGGGGCCTAAGCAAGTGAGTCTCAAACAGAGTGCCACACTGAGAGCAAGTCTGATTATGGATGGGTCAATAAATTTCTGAGCATTGCAGTCAATCTGAGGAAAAGCCAGTGCTTTGGAAACAAATGTAAACTGGATTTGAACTTAACCAATGGCGGGTCTTCTTGAATACCAAACCCAGAAACTGGAGGGGTGAGGCGAAGACCTTGCTAACACACCAGTGCTAATATGTCTGCAACACACAGTCGACGTCAATGTGAGTACAATCCTCTGTGTTTATTTCGGCAGAAATACTTGATGGAGCTGAGGCCCTACAAGGCCTACTCCATTTCTAGAAGGCACTGTAAGGGGAAGTACGGGCCTTGAGTATGCTCCAAGTGTCTACATATCCACGCAACAAAAATAAAAACAAACCTACCCTCACGCAATATGTTGTTTTGTTTTGCTTGTTTTTTTTACCATTTCTAAGAACCTGGAAAGACAAGTCACAGGTATGCTGTCCTTGAATGAGCTTGATGCTAGTTGAGTGCAGTGAAGTGTCTTCCTCAGATGCTGCAAGGGGAGCTCACACTACGCCCTCTCTGGAAAGCTGTGCACGTGGGACATACGTGCCAAGCTATTGGCTTTCTCACGCCAGCAGATCTGGAATAGGCCCATTTAAAAACTATTCTGAAGCGATCTTGAGAAACGGTTCTTTAGAGTATTTTTAACCTAAAATATAGCTCCTCTGAAGTGGGGAAGTGTTCAAGAGATTACAGGTTTATCCAGAAGTAACAAGAGAGGTAAAATGGGATTCTTTCCACACAAAATAATGCTTATCAGTTATCAAAATATGTAAGCTATCGTGCATGCCAATTTACAAAGGACGCATCCAGAGACATTGAACCTTCTCATTTCTAGTAGATCGTAAAGTGTTTGGGGGGTAAGGAAGTGGGGATGTGTGAAAATATTCCCTTCGATGGGAGCCGCTGTTACTGAGACCCGCAACTCTCCACACCATCCCCAAGTACAACGAGAAGTTGGGAGGCATTCCTGAATTTGGAGGATGCAGACTGGTGCCTGACTCATGTTTGAGAGAACAAAAGTGGCCAGTGGCCATAGGCTCGATGCCCAGAGTTTCCTGAGACAGAGGAGCACACAACGCACACTGTAAAACAAAGAAGCCAATAGTTCCGCGGCTGCAGGCCGACTGAGTTCATCAACAGCAACCCAGGAGGAAGAGAGACCCAGGAGAGGCATCTCCAAGGGACTAACAGAGGTGGGCTTGTGAGGGTTCAGGACGTAGCCCATACCATCTCTGAACTCTGTGTATGATAAGCAGTCCCTGTTAGCTCAGACCCTGAATTCACGTGTCATGGAGAACTACGCTAAGGAGAACACTCCAGAGAGCCAGCAGTGTGCAGAAAGACACAGGGCATTCAGAGGCTAATGAGATCCTGGTGATAAACACGGAAATGGCAGTAAATTTGCTTTATTTTGTAGGCAAAAAAAGAGCTCAGCATTCTTAAAGGTTTATTTTTCTGTTTTAAGTACATGGATGCGTGTGCCTGCGTCTGAGTCTGTGCATATGTGTTTGTATGGAGCCTCTGGCTGGCCCCTACACTGCCCCCCATTTCTGTCTCTCTGCCAACCCTGCCCACACAGAGAACAAAGGAAAAGCACTCCAGACAAGCTTCACATTCTCGGTGATTACTGGAGGAACTTCCTCTCCTTTGCTGCCAGCAGCCCAAGTCCCGGCCTAAGCACTCAGCTTTTGACCACACTTGGGCACAAACCCAGCTGGTGGTGGACACGTCATCACCCCTCACCTACAACCTATAAAACTTTCCTGCCCTGGCTTGGGTGCATGACCTCTCTGGCCTAATTCTCTGAGACCAGTGAATCTGTCTGGGAGTTGTTTTGCTCAACATACCTGTTATCATACTTTTTCAGTTTGACTTGATCTGGCTTACTGTGTCCTCGGAGAAACTTATTATTACGGGGGAGGAGGCAGAAAACCTATTAATAAGTGCATGTCCCTCCTGAGTCCAGAAGAAAACACTGGGCCTCCTGGAGTACACTGCCCACCAGCCACCCAGCGAGAGTCCTGGGAAACAGACTCTGGCCCTCTGCAAGAACAGGATGTGCTCTTAACTCCCGAGCCACCTCTCCAGCTCTCCAGTAGCGTTTTGAACTGGAATTTGATGACTGGATTTCTTTTGGGGGAAGACGTAGGTAGTACTGCACTGGTAGTATCCGGGTCAGAAGGCACTGGTGCCAAAGGAGCTGCCATAATAGCACACCCAAAAGAGAAGAGGCTGGGAAGGCTGGGAAGAGGACGTGCCAATGGGACAGCACAAAGTCCACAGAAATCGCGAGATCAGTCACAGAAGAGGGTTGATGAAGAGGAAGAGGGTTCAAGGGTAGTAGTGGGGACTGGCAAAGATGCTTTCTGGAACCCAGCACTTCTTCCCTCCCTCCTTGCCTCCTTCCCTTTTTTTCCTTTCCTTTTAAGGAATTCAAAGCTCATTTCAGACTTGTTAGGAATTCCTTTTGTCTCAGGTAGTAGCCAAAATGGCCTTGAATTCTTGACCCTCCTTCCTCAGCCTCCCAAAAGCTGGTTCACAGGCTTGGGCCACCACACCCAGCTAGGAATTTTCCTGTGTTTGCAAACAGGTCTCTATAGCAACGCCAGCCACAAAGGCAGCACAGAGGGAGGACCAGTAGCAGCCATCAAGTCAGGGAGCTGCCAGGGACTTAGCTTAGTGCAACACGGAGATACCTCAGGGCAAGTATCTGCCTATAACTTCAACACACGCCAGGGGCGGCCTCCACCAGGCATTGGAACATCCAGCCAACCAAGTCTGCCAGGCTCTTATGACCACTTACTCAGAGAATTTTGCCTTCCTGTTTTTAAGATTATTGGTGTATTCAGGTTGGCCCCACTGAATAAAAGAACACCCACCAGCGGCTGTGGAACAGAGCTGGGGAGAGAGTTTTCGAGAACAAAAGTTCAAAGAGAAGTCACGGAGCCCTGCGTAGATAAAGGACTCAGCACTCCCCTCCTTTAAAATGGGCAATGTTTACTTATTGGGAAGGTACTCGTGCTATAACCTGCATGTGGAGGTCAGAGTTCAGCTTGGGGGAGTTGATTCTCCGGCTCTCTCTTCCCCTAGCAGGTCCTGGTCTCAGGTCTTGGCTCGGGACAGGCACCTTTACCACTGAACAGTCTCCCCAGCCCTCCGTTCTCACTTTGAAATCACTCTCTCCATCACTAAGGCAAAGTGTTAAATCGTCTGATCTAGCACACGGGGAGGGGGGCATAAAATAGAAATGCAAAAATATTTGGTGGCAACTGGAATCATTGGGGGAGCTGTTCCTGCGCACAGGCGACCAGCGGAAGGCATACAGGAATTAGTCAGAAAACCTGGTGTGGGGTCGACAAGTATTAATGTACTATTCTCCAGCAATCCTCGTTCTTTATGCATGATCCATAAGCATGCAGTTCACCTGGAAGCATATGAAAAGGAGAACAAACACGAGTAGAAAAAAGGGTGTTTACTAATAATTGAAAGTCATGTTTTTAAAGAGGGACCTTTGTTCTGTTCAAAGAAGACAACGTTTTGCCCCTTATAAAAAAAAAAAATAACAAACAAAACAAAGCAGAAACAGGGCTGTGTATTAATAGGATCTGGGGGTGGAAAAGGCGGCAGCCGGCTTCACGCTGTGCTGAAGGTGACTGACTCAGCTAAGGGTGTCTTTTAGTAGACAAGCCTTAATCAAGAGCAGCATGCGGGGGTCCTGTCTGTAAGGCAAGAACCGAAAGCCGCCTAAACGTCCTCAGTGTGACCACTCAGTAAACTTAGTTATTGTCTGAGTCATGTTTATAAATACGGGGACATGTTCATCATGCATTTAAATTAAGTTAAAAAAAAACCCACCACCTATACACAAGTGTTGGATTTAAACACTTTAAAAATGCATATTAAACTGGAAAGATAGAATAAAATAAGAGTTACTGGTATTTTTCTCTCTTTGTCCATTTGCTATAATCAAAGCTATTTTAAAACTATAAAAATTTGGTGTTCCTCATGTTCTCCATATTTATCTGAATATCTTTAAACATGATCTTCCAGAATAATTTCCCAAAATGATGTTTCTAAAAGTAAATTTAAAAAAAAAAAAAAGACAATTCTAGAATCACACATTCTCCTCTTTGCATTCATAAATCATGACAAAGAAACAGAAGTCATAGCTACACCCCTCGTACCTTCAGATTGTCCGGCAGCTCTGAGCGCCCGGCATACCCGGGGTTCATTGTGATAAAGACAGCGCATGTGGGGTCGAGTTTCAGCTCTGTTCCTTCAAACACTAGCAGTTCTGAGCCTGCGTTAATACCTGTGGGCAAGCACAAGGTCAACGGCTTAGCGGGGCCACACATGCACGCAAGTTGGGGCGATCACTGCTCCCCGCTTTTTGTCTGTCTTTGCATGTTGCACAGACAGCCTAACTCAGTACCTCTTTGGATGGTAAGGATTTGCTGAGCGACCACAGAAAGTACTTCCAAATCAATTCTGTTAAACTCATCAAAGCAAGCCCAGGCTCCACACGATAACAGTCCCTGGGAGGAAAGGAGAATAAAATTTTCAACTTTATCTGATTGAACATCATCACATCGAAATGACGCGTTCCCACCTGATCTTTTCGGGGATTTAATATCCCATCAAGGACATTGCTTATTCACCGTTATCTTTAAAGACAGCTCATTTTTCATTACTAATTCATTATTCTAGGTGAATGAAGGATTTGATCAACTGGAAAACTTTCCAATGTATTGCCTTTACTCTGGCTATAACTGAAGGCGTGTAGAGGTACACCTATAATTTCTAGGCCTTCACTTTTTATTTACAAGTTGACTTTATTTGCTATTTTTAAAGAATGGTTTGTAATAACCCTCTATGCAACATGACTTCCGTTGCCAGATAGACTGCTTTGTAATCCGAATACCCAAATAGCCAACATTCAAGGCCCAGTTTCCAATCCTAAGAATGGATTGCCTCACAACTACATGCTGTCTAGTCACAAGAACAACGCTAAAATAAGAATGAGCAATTATGTTTAAACTTAGATTCAAAATTTAAGACATAAAAATGAAGTATCTACTGAGCACAAATGTTGTGGATTGTAGTGTACGCATGCGTGTGTGTATGAGTGTGTGGCATCTCACTCTGTATCTGGCATGTGCCAAGAGTGACCCTCGGTACTTTAAAGATGCTTTAGATGCAGGGAGACCGAGGCTGTTCTACATGTGATGCTAAGTCGCTTGCATAGAGCCATAGAGGCACTAATACTGGCCCTGGGTTTGCATTGAACATAAGCTCCATGCATATCAAAGATCGGTAACTCTTCAGAGAAGAAATTACCCATGACTTTGATCTCCAATAAGTAATGATGCAGTATAAGCTTTAGTCACCACAAGAGACAGGGTCATAGTCAATTAGTAAATCCTGAAACCAGAGCTAATACAACACGGAGGTGAAAGAAATCTTTGGAATTCCACACCACAGTCAGTGGTTCTCAAACTTGTATCTGCCCAATATATTTAAAGATGCCACTTAAAGCAAACTTTATTTGCTTTTTTTTAAAAATATTTATTTATTGTGTATACGATATTCTGTCTGTGTGTATACCTGCAGGCCAAAAGAGGGCACCAGACCTCATTATAGATGGTTGCAAGCCACCATGTGGCTGCTGGGAATTGAACTCAGGACCTTTGGAAGAGCAGGCAGTGCTCTTAACCTCTGAGTCATCTCTCAGCCCTTTATTTGCTTTTTTTAAAAGAAGAAGTTGTAACAACCCTGTCTGCGACCCGACATCTGTTGCCAGAGAGACCACTTTGTAGTCAGAGTTCCCAAAGAGGCTAGTAGCACTTGCCCATCTAAGACCCACTGAGGAACAGTCAGGAAGTGACCACCACAGCAGGGACTGGAGAGAGGCAAAGCTCATGCTTGGGACTTGCTTAGACTGCTATAACTTCTATGTTTACAAGGCATAGTTACGCTTCTGCTTGCGTAGAGCTGCGTCTCTTTATAACCCCTCTCTGGCTCTGATCAGCTACCCACTGTAAAGAAATGAGGGGCTGACTCAAACCTTAAAGAATTTTCCTAAAGCCAAATAATCCAGCCCATCGGAGCAGTTGAAAACGACGCATTGTTTGGCTACAGCTTTTGCTAAATCCTTGGTTGTTTCTGTCTTCCCGGTGCCAGCTGGACCTTCGGGTGCTCCTCCAAGGTGCAAGTGAAGGGCTCCAAATAAAGTCCTAGGGTAAAAGAAATGGACAGACTCACTAGCACATAGAAAACAGAAAGGGTTAAATGGAATCCTAGCTCCACTTCCTCTTTAATAATTCCTCCCCTCCTTCCTGCTAGCCTCAGAAAATTGGACAGTACATTATGTTGTTAGTACTTTTACTTCTAAAAGTAGATAGATGAAAGGTGGATGGATGGATGGATGGATGGATGGATGGATGGATGGATGGATGGATGGATGGGAAGGTGGGTGATGGAGATGGATGGATAGACAGACAGACAGACAGACAGACAGACAGATGGACAGACGGACGGACAGACAGACTGATGGATGGGTAGGTGGGTGATGGATGTATATATTAGATAGATAGATAGATAGATAGATAGATAGATAGATAGATAGATAGATAGATAGATAGATAGATGATAGACGAACAGATGGATGGATGGATGGATGGATGGATGGATGGATGGATGGATGGATGGACGGATGAATGGATGTTGGGAGTAGTGAGACTCCAGATCCTGAATTTCTTGTAATCCCCTGATCTGAGTGCCTACAGCTGCTCTGAGCACGAGACCTTCAGGAGTTCCTGATGGCAGGAGAGTGGTTTCTGGTGGGTTTGGCTGGGGCGTGGCTATCTCTATATAATCTGCCCCTGAACACAATAAAGGGGGCATTCTTGGGGAATTCAAGGATGACCCGTGTCGCTGTCTCTCTGTCTGTGTGTGTCTGTGTATTTTAACCTCCAGCCCCCTTGCCCAAAGCTCACGAACTGGGTAATAGCGCACAGAGCACAGACACGAGGGCGTGGTGCGTGGCAGACAGATAGACAGACAGATAGACAGATAGACAGATAAATATAGATAGACAGACAGACAGACAGACAGACAGACAGACAGACAGATAGTAAATGGATGGGCAGGCAGGCAGATAGAATGCATGTGCATAAACATGTTTCTACAGATGACAAACAGAACAAATGTACTTCTGGAATTCAATCCTGACTTCTGATCAATGTAGAGAATCTAACTGACTCTATGAACACCCAATCTTATTAGAAAACTATGGAAATATCACATGGAAGAAAACAGTGTTAAAATCCACAGCCATCGAGTTCGAGACCAGCCTGGTCTACAAGAGCTAGTTCCAGGACAGGCTCCAAAACCACAGAGAAACCCTGTCCACAGCCATCACTTAAAGAATAAAAGCTGTCACCAATGAGGGAATTCAGTGATGGAGACATGACTTCATGCAAGTCTGCAGAGGTATGGATTCTTTGGGTACACATGCATAAACACAATGCACTTTGACAGCACAGGTGTGAAGTTGTCAGAACCGAGGAAGAAGCAGGAGTGGGGTGGAGCCTCCTCTTTGTACTGACTATGGAAGCCTGAAATGCTGCCTTATCTCTAATAGGACCACAGTCTCTCCAGCACCCACTGAGGAGACACGGTCAAGCCGAGACCGGACAAGGAAGATGACAAGCTTCCTGGAGGTCTGGGGACCAAGCCTGTGTGGCTCCTAAGGAGAGAGGATGGGCCAGATTCCACTTCTCAGTGCACACGAGACAAAACAAAGAAAGTGATTTTCCCTGAACCTGAGAAAACCCTAAAGCCCTCTATAGAGGTAACTTTGGAACTGTGGCTACGTCTACAACTAACATCATCAAAGCAGCATGAGGAGCAAACCTTACCTAACCATGCTCACAGTGCAGATTGGAAGGGGGGGGCTCACAGTGCAAACCGGAAGGGGCGGGCATTGATGAGTAAGACACACAGTGGCAGCAGCAGAGGACCAGGGACCTGTGAGTGGCATTGTCATTACAGGCACTGCATACTGTCCTGTTCTCTCTCTCTCTCTCTCTCTCTCTCTCTTTCTCTCTCTCTCTCTCTGGCAAAGAGGTCAATTTAAGAGAGACAGCTTGAAATTCTACAACAAAAATATACCCAATAAACTTTTGAGAACTCAGTAATAGGTTAAATATCAGAATAAACATACAGAAATAAAATTACGTGATAGAAGGTAACTATAAGGAAATTACCCAAAGAGTTAGATCAAATATAATATATAAGATTTACTATAAGAAAAGGTAAAGGTCCCAGAATAAAGAAGGGAGACAATGGGGAGAGACACAATTTAAATGGCAATGGGTAAGGACATTCCAGAATGGAAGACAGACATGAACAGAAAAGAAATCCCTGGTAACCATAAAAAAATAAATGACTGCTAGTAACATTACATCAACAATGAAGAGAAAAATCCTAAAAGGACCTAACAGAGATAAAGAGAATGCTAAGAATAATATTTAATTTTTGTGAATGTTATTAGAGTGAGCAGATTAAAATCAAAATAAAGGCTCCGGGGACATAAAACATAAGTAAGATTATTTTAACGGGTCCAAACTGTGTGCTAATCGTATTAAAGGGAAGTGAATTAAACTCGCCCACGAAGCAAGGGAGAGAGTCTTTCCCTTTCCGTGCCACTGAATTCACATACCTTGTCATACATGACAGCCATTCACTGCTTCTCCAGGGGCTCTCCCGCCAACTCTGCTCCCGTCTGGGTAACACGCGCCGGTGGCACCTGGGGTTTCCCTCGAGCATCTCACGCTACTGCAACTGTGTTCTAATCTAGCTTCCCCATCAGACGGTAAAACATTTGCGTGACACGACCCGCGTGTGTTTCTACCTATCCTATGTTCCCCGAGGTTATTATTACCAGGTCGTGAAATGGTGTGTCGTATTGTTTTCTAGTCACATTCATTTTGATATTAAAAAAGGCAAAAAGGCATATATACTCCATCTTTGCTCTGTGCTACCGGCTTATAAGCTTTGTGTCTTGAGTGAGTAGATGAAACTCAGGATTTCCCTCACGGTTGCACGGTGGGTGCATGGATATGCATCAACTCTAAGGAGAATCCTACACAGTAACGTCCATACAGGCTTCAGTAGGATGTGGCATTCTGTCAAGCAACAGCCATCAGGCCGCT
The DNA here is from genome assembly GCF_950005125.1 of Chionomys nivalis. NCBI lineage: Eukaryota > Metazoa > Chordata > Mammalia > Rodentia > Cricetidae > Chionomys > Chionomys nivalis. The sequence goes on along the minus strand of NC_080111.1, from coordinate 4,865,855 downwards.
GTGCAGCTTCCTCCAGTGACCACGCCTGCCCACGCGCTAGGCCTCTAGCACAAAGCAAACGGCGGTATTTCTGCAGTTTTCTTACCTAAACCTGAACAAATCACCCTACTTCGTGTTCCCATAAACTACACTCCTCACAGACCCATAGGAAGACCCAGATACTAGCACTGTCCTCTACCCGAAAGTCATTATAATTCGTAATCAAACATGTGAGACATCATAGTGTTCCTGCAAAAGTCTTCACGGTTCTGAGTGTTCTCCGAGTCTACTTCCAAACTGTGCTTCAACACATTTTATGTCCTGCCTCCTTTAAGCCAGAGGATGTGGAGGTATTGGAGACAAGGAAAAACATAGCATATAGTCTTTATCCGTGAAAGGGGCAAATAAAGACTATAAAATGTAGCAAGCCTGCCTCAGCCCGTTATGATGAGCAGAAAGACGGGAAGAAACCGGGTGTGTCCGTGCAACAGGGAAATTGCACAGGCGAATTAACAACGATCGTGACAGCCTGTGTCAGCTCAAGTCAGAGAAGATCTCAGCACGGAGAGGCAGTGGCATCAAGTCCCCCTTTTAGCCAGGAGCTCCTGGTGACTGCTAGCAGCAGAGAGCAAGATCTGGTTGGTTTTTTTGATTGTTTGTTTGTTTGTTTTTAAGGCTGTCACCTCTGGTAAGTCAAACATGTTCCAGGGGATGTCAACATACCCAAGAGTATACGGGCAGCACTAACTGGGCTCCATAGATTGAAAGAATAATTAAGAGTTCACAACGCTGGGTAGGAATGAAATGGAGCGAGGGTGTGCCTAGGGAGAGATGGGGAAGGAGGACGAAGAGAATAAAAACATAATGCATGTTTACTGCCACCTCCTGAGATGGACAGTCTGTTAGTCTAAGCTAATTTAATACATAAAATGGTCAATCTGCGCCCAGGATGAGATGTAAATATTAACTTAACAATTGGATGTGTGCACTGTGAAGGACTGCAGGGGAAAGGTCCAGTCTTGGTTCTTTAGGACATAGGTGATTTGAGTCTGGAAACACACAATCTGGAAAGCGTGGGACATAGAGACAGAACTCTAGAAACTTCAGTGTTCAGGGGAAGGAAAAAGAACATACTTCAAGTGATTCAAAAAGATGCCAGAGAGTTTGAGGAAGAACGGAGGAAACGGGGAATAGAAAGTGCTAAGCACAGCCATGCCTAAGAACACCCCGGTCCCCAGGAACAAACAGGAGAAACTGGCAGAGTTGAGAGAAGGCTTAAGAGGTGGGGCAAACAGCACAGTGAATATACAGACTGCAAGGCAGAGATAATGAAGAACCTCTAGCTCAGTCATTGGTCCATGGCTGGGTGTGGACATCAGTTCCCATCCATCTCTGGAGGGTGGGGCTTACCTGTAGCAGCGGTCTGTGAGTGGGGTTATGACCAGTCGAGGGGAATTGCCGAGATACTCATAGCCATATTGCAAACCAGCGTTGATCATCTTTGTTTCTAAATGATTTTCCTGGGGTCAATCAGATCAAATGGAGCTGGTTAGAAAGAAAGCATGAATTCGCAAGCTCTTCCGATAAGAACAACCAGGATGCAGACTTTTTTAGAACTACCATTCAAGGCACGGGCTCCCTCACTAGAAGGAGCCAGCAGCTAGCTTTCTGAATGGCTAACAGAAGTCAATGGATTCCATGGTTCTCATAGAATATTTTAAAGCATGTCCCCTTTCTCTCCTATATTATCACCTACTATTTATTCTTCAATATGGACTGCAACCACTATCATAATTTTATAGCCACATGCTACAGGGATAAGCACACTGTCTACACTCTGATAAGGGAGTATCTGGCTTCGCAAACACAGACTACATCACCCAAGCTCCCCACAGATACTGTTGCCCTGAAATGGCTCAGACGGTGCTGGTCCCTAACAGTCTGCTCCTGCCCATGCCTCCTAAGATTTACACGGAACCCTGAGAACTGCTGAGCCTTCATCTCCCCCAAACCCCCCAGGCCACCATGACTGCCCCTCCTTCCTTCCCAACCATGATCAAGCAGTATCATTCACCCAGACAGCCTGAAAAACCCCTTCCTTATGGACATGCGTGTTACTATAGAATAATACATGTGAATGCAAATACAGGTATGCAAATACAGATATTGATGATAATGGGTGCAGTTATTGGCTGCCTTACATTTCAATCTGGAAAAACATATACAGGAGGTCGTTAGCAAAAGGCCTGTCTCACTGACGCGGTCACCCTTCCCACCGAGCGAGTGAGGATTAAAAAGCTGAGAGCTGAAACTGCCGCGTGAAACCACTTACTTGCCAGTAATACCTAAGCTGGCTTAACCATTCGAAGTCGGTATCGTCGCTGATTTTCTTCCGGACGAGGCTTGCGAGAACGTCTCTAGCATGGACATCCAATACCACAAGGGCTCCCAGAGTAACCCGGTTCTGCTTGGACAGTTTGCCACGGACCAACGTGACAATGTCATCAATTTGACTGTTACACTTATCCAGGTAGTCCTCAAGGGCCTGAAAAAAAAAATAATAATAAGGTACTATTTCCCGATATGATCAGGATCGGTGTGAACAAAATATTTTGTCAGAGTATTTTATTTATGCATATAATGTGATATTATCATACATAGATATATACCCATATATATGAGATAACCTCTGCATTTTTATCGTAATTTCCATGTAATTTAAAATTAATCAATTTTCCCTACTACAAAGCAATTAAGGAAACAAACGGATTCTGTCAGACACAGTGGGCAAACGGGACTTGTGCCAACCTCTTATTTCTCTACCCCTCTTCTATTCTCCCTGGTTATGTCGGCACTGCCAGTCTTATTGCCCCATCTGTACAGGGCATAAAGGAGGGAGACAGACCCAATCCGAGCCAACCATGGCTCTTCCATGGACTCAGTGAGACTGTCACTCTGAGCGCCTGAAAACATTCTCCTCTTCACAGAGACTTGCAGAAAGGGGAGAGAGACAGGGAAGAGACACTAGGAAGTGATGAGAAACTCGGGCCACCCCTTTCTGCCTTTGATCTCTTGAGTTCTCCGAGCATTCTTCCATAAGCTTGCTACATGAGGCTTGAAATATCAGCAGCGTGATGGATGAAATATGATTTGCATGTGTGCCTTGGTGGTTCATGTGCTGGAGGCTTGATCTCCACTGTGGTAGAGCTGAGCTGGTGGAAGCTGGAAAGAGCCTTGTGGGCTGTGCACAGGTTGTGAACATTGCCCTCAAAGGAACTGAGCAAGTCCTGTGGAACTGGAATGATTCCCATGAGAATGGCATGTGTTCTGCTTTGGCTATGAAACGCTCCTTGCTTGTAGGTGATAGCATTGCTAGGAGGCAGTGGAAACCTCGGGAGGACTTACTGGAAGGAAATAGATCGATGGAGTGTGTCCTTAAAATGTACAACGGGCACACTTCTGTTCCTCTCTCTTTCTGCTCTTTTCTTTCTTTCTTTCTTTCCTCCTTCTCTTCCTCCCCTCTCTCTCTCTCTCTCTCTCTCTCTCTCTCTCTCTCTCTCTCTCTCTCTCTCTCTCTCTCCTCCCTTTTTCCTGAGCCAAATTAAATCTGTCTTCCTCTGCCCTGATTCTCTCAGGCATTTTGTCACAGGGGTGGGATGCTGATGCAGACTGTTCCTTAAAGAGGAGCTTGGCCCCTTGCCAGCCCCTGCTGTTTTTCTCACTCTCTGGCTCACTCTCTAGCCGTGGTGCCGGCCACCATGTTGCCCTGTAACTAGAGGGCCCTCATCAGAGGAACCAAAACCAGACGGGGCTGCCTGAATTTTAAACTTGCAGACTACAGATGTAATAGAAGCGAATCTCTTTTCGGTATGAAGTATCTACATTCTGGTATTTTCTTGTAAGAATAAAAAGGAACAAAGAAATGATAATGATGATGACAATGACAATAATAATGATAATAAATAATGCCACGTGATTTGGTTTATCTTGGTCTAAGGGAAGATCTAAGGAACAAGCTTTGGAGTCTCTATTCTAGTAGATGAGAAAATTCAAAACCAGAGGAGGATTTATGATGAAAATAAATTAAAATCACTGAAAAAACATGGTGTTTGAGGGAATTATCAATATGTACCAGCAGACTGGTGGCCAATTTCTCCGCTCTCATAATTTTTTTTACTAAATTTTGCATGCTGAGGGGTTTAATTCAGGTCTGTTGTTAAGAGGCAACAATAAAACCAAAAAGCCAGCTTCTGAGGATACGAACGGTTTAGAGAGCCAATCTGGGGACAAGACACTTCTTCCCTGAAGATCCTTATCACTTTAATTATTACTTTTGCAAAAGCTCTTTCTTCAAGCTCTTGAGGCTCAAATACCATTTCATTTCTATTATTTACATGGATGATTTGCTAGTAATTTGCTTCTTAAGTAATGAGAAATTAACTTCTGTTCCATCCATGTTTAGCCACGTAAGTGCTTAAATTCTTGAATCCCCTTAGTGAACGACACTATATTTAGGAGCTAAATCGGTAAAGACAGCTTAGAGCCCCATCACACACGGCCATGTCTGTCCTCATCGGTACAGCTCAGTATCTCTTAGCTTGCTTACAGCCTTCATGTTCTACCACAACACAGGTCAAAATCCAAGAGTTGGACACATTGGGCGTACATACTAACTACATGCTCACAGAAATTTTTTTGTGCTAGAATAATGTATTTTATTGCAATAAAACAATAATGTTAGAATTCAAAATTGGCTCCAAAAAATGCTAAACTCTAAGCTCTTTAGGAACGATGTTATACTATTGAGGAGAACTTAATCAGCTAAACTGGAAAAATGATACGACAATGTTTCAACACATTTTATTCCTTGCCAGCATCTTATGGTGATGCCCAAGGCGATGACCCCTGTGTTCTCTGAAATTGTTTTTGCCAGGCCTAGATCCTTCTGTCTTTCCACACCAATAAACTAACTCAAAATCCCATTCACGACTGCAGTGTCCTGAGCTCTTCAGCTATTTTAAAGGCCCTCTAATATCTCCATGGATCCTTTCACAGACGGCACTTAGTGAGTAGGTGCGCATGAGGTCTGGACGCGGCACTACAGGAAACTGTTGTGCTTTTAAGCTTCAGGGAACTCTAGGTGTTCGTGGTCTTCTGCCACGCCACCAGCTCATCAGTTTCAAATGCAGGCCACTCCTTCGTCAGGAGACCATTGTCAACGTATAGAATATTAAATGCACATGACAGAGATATCCAAGGGACCCCCACATGCTTACCGCTGTCACGGACACTATGCCCTCCCTGTCACTCTGGCACCTGAAAACCCTTGACCTATTTCCACACACTTTATCCTTCCTGCAGGAAAGCAGGCGGCGCGTTGGGGAGGCAGAGTGATTTACGCATGCCTGCCTCCGACCTTCCCCGTTGGGATCCGCTCGCCTAAAGAGGTCAGGCAGAGCTCTCAAAGGCCAAACTTGCTTAGTTTGCGACAGTGCCCTAAAGTCATATCAAATTCCTCACAAAAAAAAAAAAAAAACAAAACAAGGATCCGTAACTGTCAGGTTTCAGCTGATCTAGAACTCTCACTTCAAATACAGTAATAGCGTCTTACCGATTAAGGCCTCCCCGTGTGATGGAACCCATACTGCACACTGTTAATGAGGCCACAATCTGTAGCTAGGTAGGTCATGGCCCCGGGGAGAAGCATTACTATTATTCTGCTAAGTGGACATAGCGATAAAATGATCCCTAATGATTTATTGCTGTGCCCAGAGATCAGCGCACTGCTCAGTCTTCACCAGAGAAGCTTCTTGCGGTAGCTGGGAATGAATCCAGAGATCACAACTGGGCAACATGGAGAGAATAAGACACTCTAGCCTCTAGAGTGTTCAATCCTAAATGGGAGCGCGCTCTCTCTCGCGCGCTCTCTCTCTCTCTCTCTCTCTCTCTCTCTCTCTCTCTCTCTCTCTCTCTCTCTCCCTCCCTCCCTCCCTCCCTCCCTCCCTCCTCCCTCCCTCTCTCTCTCTCTCTCTCTCACACACACACACACACACACACACACACACACACACACACACACACGACAGAGAGAGCTAGGGATCCATGTGGAAGAGGGGGCAGACAAAAATCCCAGCCACGGGTAAGGGGAGGTGAGCACAAAGCCGGCCCTGCCAGCTGGGAAGCTTTTGGCCTTTGATTGCTGCAGGGAGAGGAGGGGTCAGTTCTATTCAGTGGTGTGAGGCCTGGTAAGCAGATCACACTCCGGGGCAGGCCTCACAACTGGAAGTAAGTAGTCAAGCAATATAAACTGGATTTGATGGGTTAAAAAAGAAAATCTGCCCATTTAACCTTCCAGGAACCAGAAAGAGCTCTGAAGGGCCTGATACAGGCATTATTACGAGATTGAACATGGCTCGTGAAAGGTTCGTGAAACTTTCGTGACAGGAAGTGATCTCTAACTTGAGCAAGTCTCAAATCTTCAAGGACACAGACTAAAATACGCCAAAGAGGCCTTCTTTAACTTTCTCTGACAGTCCCCAGAGCTCAAAGAGAAGCCAAAGCTAATAAAGTAAATTTACAAGGGAAACAGGAGGGTTTCACTCTAGGTTTTTCCTAGCTGAGTCTGTTCCCAACACAAAGCCTGGGATAAGGTGGACATTCACAGTATCTGTGATGAATGAAGAGATATTAAACATTCTTTCATTAAAGAAAGAAAAAAGAGCATTATACTGAGTTCAACGTATAATTTTGATTTTTTAAATTAAGAGCAGTCATCCAAATAATGTTAAACTCATATGCTCAAATATACTTGAATATTTGGTATTAAGCAGAATTCAAAATATTCATATATTCAAAATCAGTACATTAAAAATGAAAATGGTCAAGGTAAGTGCAGTGATGTTTCTTTCTATACAGGCCAGCTTTACTCAGGACACAAAAAAGAAGTTTATTATTCCACACCCTCCCCATATTTCTGAGCTGGGGGACTTCCTTGGCCCTGGTACCAATCTACTTGTAAAGTCATGAAAACGTGTAAACAGCAGACTGGGAATCAAGCCCCCTTGACTCTGACAGGATGCAAATTAACAAACGGTTCAGACAGACACAAATCTTGAATAACAACATATCTTTTTATATACATCTTATTTTTAAAACCTGTAATTTGGATTACAGCAAAAAGTGTATTTTTGAGCGGACTATCTTCATTTTATACTTTAGGATGAATATATTCTTGGTATCACAACCATTTTCTAAATTCTAGAAAATGCAAGTAATAAAAAGCTTACCTGGTGCCCCATCGGGATAGCAGTTTGGACTTCTACTGTCCAGAAGGTTTGAGATACGCAGAGAACAGTTTGTCCAGGCCAGTCTCTGACCCAATTAATTCGTTCATTTTTTGTATAGGCAGCAATTGCATCTCCAATCACCTAATTTTTTTTTAAAAAAAAAAGGTAAAAATGAGCATTCTAAGAACAAGCTACCTATTGAAGAGCTGAACTCTTAAACTAAACTGACTCCTACCACAGTTCTTCCTGCAGCATCCTCATCCAGATGATGGACTTATATAAAACCCTGAGCAAATTAATTCATACTCACATACAAGTCAGCAAGTTACATATTATTTTGTCAGGCATTATCAATTTGTATAAACCACATTTCTCAAATTATTATTTGACTAGTTTCAACTAAAGATATCCTAGGTACGTTTGGGCTGGCCAAATTTGTATGATTTTGGTACAAAGTATAAATTCCAGCAATTTCAAAACAAGAGTCGTCAATGTTGTGCCACATGATCTTTGTTCAGATAAACCAGTCCTTCGTGAACCTCACGTGTGTACACACAGGCAGGCCACACACCCCTCTAACTGCCGCCTGCGTTCTAGACTCTAATCCCACCTCTAGACATAGGTCTGATGCACACGGCAGTGGCGATGGGCATACGGGACAGATGGACAGTTCTTTCATGGACAGGCAAAGACTACAAAGCCGCAAAGTCTAACTTATGTCCTCAGTTACACATTTTCAGTGGACTGATACATCTACTCTTTCTACAAGTTACCGATAGGAAACACTCTCCACTGTCACACATACCAACCAAAGAGAGCAACATCCTCTGGGGAGTGACACTGACTTCAGTGTTTACATTTCAGAAGGGACTGTCAAAATTAGATTTTTCCAGAGAAATATCGAACAACTTAAAAATTTTCTAGGCTTTGGGTTTTAGCTGGATATTTATAGAACAAAGACAATGCCAAGAGGTAACTGCCAATAGTAACACTTTTTTTTTTTTTTTTTTTTTTGAGACAGTGTTTCTTTGTATAGTCTTGTCTGTCCTGATACTTGTTCTGTAGACAAGGCTGGCCTTGAACGAAACTGCAGGCAGGTCAGATGAAAGCAAACAGCCAATAAATGAAAGAAACAGTGAAGACACCAGGCACTTCAGACACAAGGCCCAGAGGACCCAAGCTGAATCTAACCTGAAAGTCTCCTCCCCAAGGACTAGCCCTCATGGTACCAGATGTTACCATGCAAGCTTCCAAACGAGGGTAGCAACCAACAGTCCTATCCAGCTAGGAGGCCTGTTAACCACATCAATGACCAGCAAGGCAAAGATATCCCTAAGGGTGCATGCAGTAGTGGCATGTGTACATTGACAGTAACCAACAGCTCTCTAGTTTGACTGAAGACTCTCTCAACATGAAAGAAATCATTCCTGGTACTAAAAACCTAGCCGGCTACCTGGAGCTAGAGAAGTCACCATCTTAGAGGAGAATCCATGAGTGCCACTTTACTAAACCTTCCTTCTTTAAACTGCTGTTATCAAATATTTGGTCATAGCAACAAATAACTAATAAATTGCCAATTAGACTTTGAATAGTAATTTATCCTCAGTTCCTGCTGAGGGAACTTCTTCAACCAACAGCCTTTAAGATACTGGCCCACTGTGAGTTCAAGGCCAGCCTGGTCTACAAGAGCTAGTTCCAGGACAGGAACCAAAAATCTAAGGAGAAACCCTGTCTCGAAAAATAAAAAAAAAATAAAAATAAAAAAATTAAAAAAATAAAAAAGATACTGGCCCACTTTGGGCATGGTCACATGTACTGTATACACAGATGTAAAAGTGACAAGGATTCTGTGGTATTTTTTTGTGCATCCATTTTTTGTGATCATGGGACTTAGCTTTGTTCCTCATATTATATTCTTAAAGAAACGATTTGATAACAGAGTCAAGAATAAGGCACTTTTAGAAATGATACAGTCTTTATAGACTAGTAATAAAAAGCTAGCTGACAGGATTTATACCATTAAATATCAAAAGTTAACTAAAAAATTAATACCATTATAAAGAATAACATTAATTTGACAGACAAAATGCAATCCATGTAAATGGGTTATAAAACCTTACAAAAGGGTACTGAGAGATTATCTAAAAAGATTCATACTGTTAAAATTGAATTTGATTAAAATCAAAATCTGTTAAAAGTTATGGTAAGTTAGCAGATAGAGTATCTCTCCAGGAAGGCATCCAAATAATACCCAAGGATAAAAAGATATCATTAATAAAATGAATAAATTAATACCTTAAAATCACATGTGTAAAATGAGGACCAGTAGTTATCTGACTCAATATAATCATTAAAAATATTCACAGGTCAAGAGATTCAGGATTTACAAAAGAGAGTGGCAAAAATTTAAATTGATTTTTAAAAGTATCAAAGGTGATAAACAAGGAGAGGAGGTGCAAAGCAAAGGATTCAGCATTACCAGTACCTCTCGGAGTCAGAGATGACTTACCTAGAGTTTAGCTACTTCTCCTGTTATTACCTCTGACAAGCCAGCAAATACTCAATACCCAAATGGATACAAAAAAATGTAAATAAAAATCTATAGGTGTAAAAGACATAAAAAATATTAAGCAAGCAGCAGTATCTTATGGCATGCTTTCACCATTGGTTAGGGAGTTGGTAAAGACACGGGCTTCAAGCAGTAAGGCTGCTTCACATGATTGGCTTCAGTTAGCGTCAGTGGGCCTTGAAGGTGGGCCACAATTATAGTGAAAGTGTTCCGGGCAACAGGAAGCTAAACAAGAACAACAAGGAAGGTTAAGGGATTTGAGGCTTCCCAAAATCAAATTCTTGGCGAGGGCTGTTATGCTGATCCACAGAGTCAAACTATTTTTTTTTTTTTTTTTTTTTTTTTTTTTTGGTTTTTGGAGACAGGGTTTCTCTGTGGTTTTGGAGCCTTTCCTGGAACTAGCTCTTGTAGACCAGGCTGGTCTCGAACTCACAGAGATCCGCCTGCCTCTGCCTCCCAAGTGCTGGGATTGAGTCAAACTATTTATAAAGAACACATCTTGTCCCTACGCCATACAGTGGCCTTAAATGCTTGGGACAGGATTCAAAAACCAAAAAAATAAAGTAATTAAATCATATAAATCATATATTAAGGTTAACTAAGGCCCAAGAAAACCTTTTCATGACTTTTTACAAAGATTAACTAAAGCTATACAAATAAAAGTAACAGATCCAAAAGCTAGACTAATACTTATTAAATCTCTGGCTTTTAAAACCTCCAACTTAAAATACAAAACAATTCTTGGGCCTTTAAAGGTTAGATCAACACCAATGGATAAATGGATCCTACATACAGTAAATGTTAAGAATTTGACTATAGCTGGGCGGTGGTGGCGCACGCCTTTAATCCCAGCACTTGGGAGGCAGAGGCAGGCGGATCTCTGTGAGTTCGAGACCAGCCTGGTCTACAAGAGCTAGTTCCAGGACAGGCTCCAAAACCACAGAGAAACCCTGTCTCAGAAAAAAAAAAAAAAAAAAAGTTTGACTATAATACTGAGGCTTGGGAAAAAAAAATAAAAAAAATAAACAAAACAAAAAAACTCAATTTCCAAAGGTATAAAGAGATATCAAAATGTCAAATGTTTTAATTGTGGTAGAATAGGACATCTAAAAAGGTATCAGAGACAAGGCATTCCTAAAAATAATGTCTCCTCTGGGAATGACAAAAATAAAAGGTCTCAATCTTCTAAATCATGTAAAAGATGTGGCAAAGGCTGACATTGGACCAATAAATGTAGATCAAGTAGAGACACACAAGACACACCAGACAACCCATTACAATTGAAAAACTCCTTGGGGGACCTCTCGTAGGTCCCCAGGTCAAATGTGATCCAGTCTTTCCTGGTCACTGTGGAAGACATGTCTCACCAGGAAAATTAAAAAATCCTGTGCCTACTATGAAAAAAAAAAAACATATTGTTCTGTGTTCTGTTCTAGATGATAAAATAAACATAAATATAATCAGCGAGTTCCTACCACAAAGTCCGCTTATCAATGGCATATTCTAGAAGTAACCAATACAGCCAGTCACCTTGTGAATGGACTTGATCATGACCCTCTCTAACTCCACCAGCCACTTCTCCACCTGGCCCCTGGCTTTGGCGGTTGAAATGGTATCCACGAGCTCCACAACCTCTCCCTCGCTGCTCTTCATGTGTGTTATGTCCAAAGTTTCAGTGAATTCCACCCTGGCAATACCTTCAAAGCATTTCTTCAGGTGAGGCTGCACTCTGTGGGGGACAAAAAAAAAAATCAAACAATCGATCTAAGAAATACAGCTCCTAACCTGTCAGGGTTCTTTCTACACTGATCGCTTGACACTTGAAAATGTGTACAAAGTAGTATGCGCATGCTTGCTTTCAATAGAGGGGGTTGAAAGGCGTTAGCTACAGCACTCTAATCGGCACGCAAGCACAAGAAGCCAGTCTTCCAATCTTTGATGATTTGGACACTCTTGGAGTGGGTTAGTGGTTTAGCGGGCCTGGCGTGCCCACTGTCTTTCTGGCCACTGTGACACAGACCATCTAACAATGCCCAGAGGCACATTTTCATCCTTACATGGGGACAAAGCAGCTGTGAATAAAATTCAGACGGACGTGCGAGCCTACATTGATCTTAGTCATCTAGATTCTGACATTTCTGCCGATGAACAAGATATCCAATAAACAAAACCTGGTAAGAACATTTATTCGCTGCCTGCTTTACATCAGATTCTTTCCTGAGGACAGGGGAACGTGGAATTAAAAACAAACACAAAAACAGAAATCCCAGTGAAAACCCTTCACCGCTGTGAAGCGTGTGCCCCACTACAGGAGGAGAAGCACTAAGGTCTACCATTCTTGAGTGGGTATAAAAGGCCTCCCTCAGTGGGAAATGTTGGTGTCTCCAGGAGACAGACAAAGAAGGTGTATGGACACTTAAGGAATTTTCTAAGCAGAGAGAATGACGCATAAGGAAAGAGGCTGCCCCATTTAGGGAGAATTGCCAGGAAGCTGGCAGAGCCCAGTAGAGGAAAAGAACCCTGCAGCCGACATTCACTCCTCTCCAGCATTCTCTCAGTAGCAACAACTGTTAGACTGGGGTTACTATAAAAACAAAAAACAAACAGCTCCCACCTAAAAGGCTAGTTATTAATGTCATTCCTATTCGTGTTATATGTGAGAATGGCCCATCTCTGAAACCATGGCAAGCCACAAAGCACCATGATGCTGGCTTCTATTGATACAGTTTGAATATAGATGAAAAGATCAATGTGATGTATCCTAAAAATCTTAAGAAGATATGTGGTGAGACAAGAATTTCACTCCAAGGTTCATCCCATTCAGGAATACATACATATTCAGAGATATTATATATATATATATATATATATATATATATATATATATATTCTTTTTTGTTTTGTTTTGTTTTGTTTTTCGAGACAGGGTTTCTCTGTGGTTTTGGAGCCTGTCCTGGAACTAGCTCTGTAGACCAGGCTGGTCTCGAACTCACAGAGATCCGCCTGCTTCTGCCTCCCGAGTGCTGGGATTAAAGGCGTGCGCCACCACCGCCCGGCTCTTTTTTTTTTTTCTGTATAGTTTTGGAGCTCTCCTGGAACTAGCTCTGTAGACCAGATTGGCCTCGAACTAAGATCCGCCTGCCTCTGCCTCCCATGCTGGAATAAAGGTGTGCGCCACCACTGCCCGGCATATTTTCAACAACTGATAACTAGCTATAATTGCTAATAATGTCTTGAATATTCTTGTAGAACGTTTATATAAACATAGTTGTCCATAACTATTTGTGTTCTAGCCTACCCCAAAATAATAAATTGGAACAGATGTATGCACCGGGCATCCTGGCACGGACAACACTTACCGGGTAGGATCTTTAGTCTCGGACAATATCTCAAGGAGCTCATCGTTGGACAAGAAGAAGAACCTGGGGAAGAAGAGGCGCTTCTTTTCCAAGTACTCATTCAGCCCTTTAAGAATGAGCTCCAAGAGTTCGTTGGACTTTTTCAGCCTCTCCAGCATCCGCTCGATGGTCACAACCATCAGGACATGTTTATTCTGAGAAAAAGAGGTAAACAGTGCTTGTCTCAGTTCATTTCTGTTGCTGTGAAGGGCACTGTGACCGAAGGGGTAGGGGTACGGGGGTGCGGGGAAAGGGTGTAGCTTATCTATACTTTCAGGTTGCAGTCTGTCGTGGAGGGCAACCAAGGGAGGAACTCAAAATGAAACCTGGAAGCAGGAACTGAAGCTGGGACCGTAGAGGGTGTTGCTTCCTGCCTTATTCCTAGCAGGTTGCTCGGCGGGATTTTTTATACATCTCAGGACCACGGGAGCAAGGGTGGCACCTCCCACAGTGGGCTGGGCCCACCCATATCAATAATTACCCAAGAAAATACCCCATAATCACACCCACAGGCCAGTTGATGGAGCCCGTTCCTTGGCAAAGGCTCCATCTTCCGGGTGAATCTAGTTTGTGTCAAGTTGACAAAAAAAAAAAAAAAAACCTACCCCATGCAGCATACAATGCAAAATACTAGTTATTAATTGGATTTTTACTTGCGTTATACTTGAGATTGTAATAGATTTTAATGATTTTAATGAGATTTTAATCTATTTTTAATGGGGTGAAGATTATGGGAACTTTTTTTTTTAATATTTATTTATTATGTATACAATGGTCTATCTGTGTGTATGCCTGAAGGCCAGAAGAGGGCACCAGACCTCATTACAGATGGTTGTGAGCCACCATGTGGTTGCTGGGAATTGAACTCAGGACCTTTGGAAGAGCAGGCAATGCTCTTAACCACTGAGCCATCTCTCCAGCCCAGATTATGGGAACTTTTAAAGGTATTTATCTCTAAAATAAAAAGTCTTGAATATTCTATGCCTGACAAGTTCTTTCACGTAAAGGTCCTGTTGACTCTATCCCTGGGTCATGGTGTTCCCAACTTCCACTGTAGGTAGAAACATAGGAAGAGAGAGCGAAGGGATGGGAAGTTGGAGAGAGAGACTGTGCTATCTGAACTCACGTGGGTGTAAAGTGCCTAGCATGAGACACATCTTCTGTCCTTTATTTTTGCAAGAAAACACTACAAACTGCAAGTCAGCATAATTATTATTTTGAATATTGTTACAACAGGGGACTAATTATAGGTGAATAAAAGTGTTTGAGTGTGGGGAAGTTTCCTGGAAAGATTTTGGAAGCAGCCACCCTGTGTCCTTCTACTTGCTCTTCTGCTTGCAGGGGCACTTCCTAGAGACAAGACTGGGCCGCCTCTAAGGCGGGGGTGGGGGGGTGGGAGGTGGGGGGTGAGGGGGTGGGGGGGGATCTGAGTGCAGTCAAGTGACTTGAAATGAAGTAAGTAAGCATTCCGAAAGGATTGCTGCTCTGATTGGCTGCTGGTCTCAAGAATTATAACCAAAAGCTAATCTAAAGAACTCAGGCCTTAAAAAAAAAAGTTTACTGCCTTTTCAAAGGAGCTGCACCCTAACCACTGGATTTATAAAACTCTTATATATAAAAATATGATCTTGAGTTTTAAGTAAAACTCATTTCCTCTCTTTTCTTGTGTGTGTGTGTGTGTGTGTGTGTGTGTGTGTGTGTCTGTATACAAGCGTGCCTGTGTGAGGAACACGGAAGTCAACCTCTGGTTTCATCATTAGGAACTGCCCACAAGCAGCTTTTTGACTTTGAGTTTGGCCAGGCTGCCCACAAGTCCCGGGTGTCCAGCTATCTCTGCGTCCCTCCCCTGCAGCGGGCCTACAGAGTGCATCACAACACCCAACTGCTCTTGCACAAACAAGGATCAGCTCTTTAAGCCCCTATGGCAAACTCTAGCCTGAGTGCATCCCTGTCTCCTCTCTGTTTTCCTAACATGTAACTCATGTCTGATCTGAGTCTGTTCTCAGCCTTACACTTCTGAGCTTGGTGTTCACCAGTACCAAAAATAGAGTTCTTTCCAAGTTAAACTTACAATTTTTAAGGGGCGGAGGCACTAAAACCTAATAGAAATCTCAATCACACTAAGCTATGAAGCTAATGAAAACTCGGCAGCCATCTTTTAATAGAACGGGCCAGTCCAGGGAGAGGATAAGATTTGAAGCGTGAACACTGAATTTTAACATCAACAAATTGCTTATTTTTTGAACTGTGCTCAGCCATGAGCAAAAGGCAAACCAAAAACATAAGCTGCAGGTTGTTTCATATATGAGCTTTCTTCTAGGACTGGAGGTGGGGTTCAGGGCTGAGCCACTGATCCAGCATGCACAGGGCCCTGGGTTCAATTCCCAGCACCAGCACAAAGAGAACACGGCTCTTTTTTCAGTGTGCTTTCGGTCTGTCTTGCTCTTTGTTTGTTGCTGACCTCAAACTTGCTCTGCAGCCATCCTCAAACTCCCCCATGGGCCTCTCACTTCTGCCTCCCACATGCCAGCACTGAACCCATCTCATACTTTTGTGAATAATTAGGTCTGGGCTAAAAAGATAATACGTTTTGCTTCATTTTGAATTACGATGATGCAACTTAGAAACATAACAACTTGATAAAGAAATAAATAATTACCATCAATAGCCGTGTTATCGATAAAACAAAAGTATGGAACATGTTCAGCAAGAGATTAAGCGATCTCTGATTTTCATAGGCATTTAATTATAATTTTCCGAAGATTTGGGCCTTCAAATAGACATTAAACGCTATCTCTCCCTCCCTCTCGCTCTCTTTATCTCTCTTTCACACACACACACACACACACACTCAGACTATAATTTTTTAAAAGTGCAAGTCATGCAGGGCCGACTAGCATTCTTAGGCTGTCTCTAAAATCCAAAACCGTGTTCTTAGAGCGCCACCTGCTGGAAGAAAATGTGCTTCTCTTGTTTGGAAACAAAAAGGACTTACTGCTAACAAAAGCGAACCATTTCTTTCTTTTTTTTTTTTTTTTTTGGTTTTTCGAGACAGGGTTTCTCTGTGGCTCTTGTAGACCAGGCTGGTCTCGAACTCACAGAGATCCGCCTGCCTCTGCCTCCCGAGTGCTGGGATTAAAGGCGTGCGCCACCACCGCCCGGCCCAAGCGAACCATTTCTTGCACAAACTGACAATAATCATTTGGTGGAAACTCTGGCAGTTCATCACAGCTTGATTGTTTTAGGTCTGATATTTGAAAGTATTTTAGATATCAAGAATTTAGATAAATATCGCATTTAGTATAACCGATTTTTGTTCAATGAATATTAAAGTCAGTGAATGGCAACAACAAATAAGCCTAAGACCCTGTCAAAAGCACTCAGGCAGGGGTATGGATCGAGCATCTCCCATCTGGAACACTTCGGAACAGACACGTCTCGTCTGCCAAAGCTTTGTGGGTTGCATGGTATTTGCTTAGACCTTACTGGTTGACCATCTTAGATCTGAAAATCAAAAATCCAAAACAAAGGCTTCAGGTTTTGAGGCAACTCAGGCTTCAAGATGGACATGCTGAACCGATTCTAAGGTCCTGAGGTTTACCCAACTCAGCCATATTAGCCCAAGGGCTCTGATTCGGGTACGGACTTCCAAACCGTCTGCTTGCGTTTGCGTGTGGACTAAACCCACAGGAGAGCCATCAGACACTGTGAGGAGCCAGACACGGTGAAGAGAGACTTGGAGAAAGCCAAGGCCCCCCGTGAGAAATGCTGATGTCAACCCTGCCCTCTTCTCCTGCGTACCTGCATTAGCTTACACCACTCTGTGTTTTAAAATGAGGAGGGGAACTCGTTCTCAGCCTCGGTGTGGCAACCAGGCTAGATGACATGTCTGAAGAGGTTAGTACATGCCAACACCCCTACACACATACAAAACCACACTTCCTTCCTTCTCCCACCCGTAACTGGCAGAGAAAGGAGAGAGAGAGAGAGAGAGAGAGACTGGGGAGGAGGAGAAAGAGAGGTGTTATGCATTTTATTGCTCTAAAGTTAACATTGTATAACATCGTTCTTCAAGAAATATATTTTTATTACACTTTATTTATTCTGGGGAGGGACACATGTATGCCACAATGCGTGTCTCAGTTAAGATTATTCTCGCTGTGTTAAAACCCCATGGCCAAAGCAAATTGGGGAGGAAAGGGTTTACTTGGCTTATCCCTCCACTGTTCATCACTGGAAGCACTCAGGACAGGAACTCAGGCAAAATAGAGACCTGGAGGCAGGAACTGAGGCAGAGGCCTTGGAGGCACACTGTTTACTGGCTTGGGCCCGGAAGCTTGCTCGGCCTGCTTTCTTAGCCAATCCAGGATCACCAGCCCACAGCTGGCACCACCCACAAGGGGCTGGACCCTCTCCCAGCAGGCGCTAATTAAGAAAATGCCCCGTGGGTGTGCTGAGAGCCCTAGCTTCTGGAGGCATTTTCTACACGGGGCTCCCTGATCTCTGCGGAGTCGAGCCAGCACAGTGTGCACTTGGTCACAGCCCAACCCGAGGAAGCTGGTTCTCTCCTTCCACCCCATGGGTCACAGGGGTCAAGCTCAGGTCGCCAGGCTTTGAAGGGGGTGCCTGTGCCCACTGGGCCATCCTACCTGCCAGAGAAAATACTCAGGATAAAACGGGAAGACCTTTAATCTTGCTGGTCGGATCCTTATCGTGAAGCCCTCCTGTGGAGCAGGCGTTCCGGACGATTTGTTAACTGTTTACATGCCGCGTTAGACCTGAGGATGTAGAGAACTCGGAGAACACCGGGCACTCCACATGGTGCCCGACTGCTGAGGTCTTAGATACAACAGCAAAGTGATTTCAAAGGTGTTTAAAATTTGGTATGACTTTCTTTGATCCTTTATGTTTCTCATAATTGTTGGTTAAGGAAACACGTGTTTATCGCTCTCTCTCCTCTCCGTGTGTGTGTCTGTGTGTTTCTTCATAAGCACCACCAGTCTGAGTAGCTCAAATGAAGACTGGTGAGTTGATTGACAGGTCCACACCTAGTGACCAGGGTATGGCGGAGCCTGAAGCTGTTGTTTCTGGCAAATGGAGAAAGATTTCTCGTCTCTGTCGCCAGGAGCTTTACAGGAAATAAAACGCGTATATGCTTAGTGGAGTTAAACTCCAACCCTTCAGTAAACTGGAGGATTACATTCCTCGGCTTAAACCCCTGGACAACAGTAGGGACCCCTTAAAAGTTGTGGCACTCAGAGAAGGCGGGTGACTGCACAGAACCCCTAAGGCTCTTCGGACTCTAGGACCTTGATTCCGCCAGGAATGGGTAATCTTTAAGACCCGGACCGTTTCGGGGATTAATATCGATCCCAGGGACCACTTACCTAAAATTCAATTTTCAGATGTTTTATTCACAATAAACTCAGAAATCTAGCAATTCTCTCTCTCTCTCTCTCTCTCTCTCTCTCTCTCTCTCTCTCTCTCTCTCTCTCTCTCTCTCTCAAAGGCCCTGCCTTGGGTGAGCCAGTTCTTTGGGCTTGGTGACCACAGTGAACTAAACAATGATCTGAGCCTCCGTGGCCAGCAAGGAGCACACAATAAATAACAAAGATAATGACTGATACGCTGTTCTCAACACGTTCTCTCGCGCGCCGTCACTATGCTGGGAAGACCCTGCACCCAGTCGCGCGGTCAATGCCATCTTCCAGTAGCAGGCACTCCCTTATTGTCCCTGTGTCACACTCCGGTCGTTCTCACGGCGTTTCTAACCTTTATCATCACCTCTGCTGTGGGGATCTGAGATCACTGATCTCTGCTCTTCCCGTGCCGACATGCTGAGCAGCAAGCGTGGCATAGAAGAGAACACACCACACAGCAGCTTCACCGATCCCGCTGCTCCCCTTCCCCCGGACACAGCAATGTTGAAGCTAGGCCAGTTAATAACCTTCCAGTGGTCTCTGACTGTTTAAGGGAAATGAAGTCAGTGTCTCCCACTTTAAATCAAAAGCTGGGAATGCAAGGAAGACCCGCTGAAAGCCAGGACAGGCTGAGGGCCAGGAGTCCTGTGACAAACAGTTAGCAAGACTGTGAATCCAAAGGCAAGGTTCCACGACAGTGGACACAGGAGCAGGAAAACGAACAGTTTCATAGCTCACATGGAGAAGAGCCCCATGGCCTGGAAAGAAGGGCGCCTCAGCCACAGCCTTCTCCCTAAGACAAGGACAGCCGTGGGGAAGCTGCAGAGGAAACGTTAAGGCTGCAGAGTTTGGCCAACAATGTGTGAGCAAAACCCCTGGGACCTGGGAGTACAAGGTGGAACGGCTGCTGTCCTGCAAAAGTTGCACTGTTACCCAGAAGCGCTAGCAGGGGACCAGATGAGGGTGGCCACCGCAAACGGCTGTTTTCAATATAAATCGTCTTTTGTCATCCAAGACTTCCACGGCTATGAAGAAAGAAAAACCCAGTGACAAGATTTAAGCTACAAAGAGCAGGTTGCCTCTCTTCCTTCCTGAGAAGCTGATTCTAAGTTGAAACGAGTACTTATTTACCATCCAGAAACCCTGGGATCTCTGAGGATTCTACGACATCTGCTCAGCTGTGCTCTCTAGATGGAGTAACACAGCCCAGGTGACGGTGCTTCTAATGCACGGATCACTTAATATTTAAGCTCTCTTTTAAGAAGGGAAAACAAAACGATTCCTCTCAAAATGGTATGTTCCTTGACGAGGCATCTGTTCACCCAAGAGATGTACAGTAAAGTTAATGTGCTCATGCCTGCTACCACAACACCCATCCCACAACCCGAGGATGGAGAGGCAGTTTTGACAGGTAGATGGTTGTTGTAAGACAGTCTGTAAAGGTTCTAGCTGCCACGGGGATCTTAGTAAAGTACGCACCATGTAGGCATGGAGTTCAGCACTCAGAATCCACATGAAAATGCCAGTCATGAGCGACAAGCACCTTGATTCCAAGTCTGGGGAGGCAGAGACAGGAGGAAGAGGAAGGGAGGGAGGGAGGGAGGAAGATGGAGCCAGTGAAGCTAAAAGTGGTAAAGTCGGAGTTGTCTGTCTACAGAGTGGCAAAGGCGTGGCACGGCCAGCCCAGATTTCCCACTCTGAGTGGACCGCTGACGTGGCCCTGCCCAGATGCCGCCTCTCCCTGACACTCCGCGTACTCAATCCAGTAAGACAGCGTTGGATTTCAACAGCAAAGGGCAAAAGCTTAGAAGCAAATTTGTTCTTATTGAACGAATTGGTAAAGGTGGCAATCCTGTTTTCCTGTCTCGACTCCCAGGCTCGCACTGTCTGTGCCATATACCGTATATTTGGAGCTAATAAGGCACACACTCTTAGAACGCAACCGTACCCACACACTGTCGTCTTCCCTCGGCGCAGCGAATGAATGAGTGTCTCTACGTGTCTGCGACCATCTGCTTTTGATAAGGTCAATGCTCATAGTAGGACCTATAAATCTCACGAGTGCTAGGCAGCTGCCTCATTTCCCCCGTAATGTGAGTTCCCGGGAGAAGCGACGTTGTGTGGAAAGGAGCAGAGAGGGGTAAGTTAGTCAGTGTGCCAGTGAATGAGAAGCCCAGCGTGTGGGAAGAAAAATCTATCTGGTACAGACACATCACCCCCACACACACCAAAAGAGAGCCGGTGTGCTCGCTCCCACCGTCACAGCTACCGGGTTCCTAGGTGGGGCGGCCTCTCAGGAACATGGGGCCACACCTGCTATCGGAAGCTGGGGTGATCAACAACACTGAAGAGTGGGCCTTTACACAAGCCCACCCCTGCCACTGTGACTGTGTTCTTTGTTTGGTGGGACCACACACGCACTTGGTGAGAAGCGCTCAGGCTCACTCTTGTCCTGCTTTGGCAACAGCTCCCCGGGCTGGAGAACATACTCCATGATCACTCTGTTTCATAGATCACTGTGCACAGATGGAACATGTTTGCTGACGGTCAGAAAATACGTCAGCTAGCCAACATGTATGTCCTGCGGGTGCATCTTTTGCTAAGTGTTTGTTTAGAATGCCCGTCCGTTCACGTCACCATCTGTTCTGTGAGCCCTTAGGTCCCTCCTCCTCAAGCCTTGATACCAATTCTTTCAGTCTAGTTTCTTCTAAGCAGGTTGGCTACTGACCATGGTCAAGGTCAAGCCACACGGTCTCTCTTCCAAATAAGGTCTAAAAAGTAAAAAACACTAACAAGCTCAGCTGTGCACATTGCGGGGATCCCCTCCCACTGTTCTGAAAGGCTGCGCTCAGGTGGGGCAACACTGTTCACTGCTGACGGGTACAGGCATAGACTGCATAAGTGCCTATAGGTAAATCGATACCCAGTTTCCTTAGGTTATAGCAAAGGTTCATCTCACTGAAATAAGACACGGAGGTTGTTTGGTCGACGGAACCACTCATGCCTCTCTGACTAGCCCACTGAAACCAGGGTCTCTGAGAACTGCGTCCACATCGACACGTTTGGCCAAATCCAAGAGATTCTCCCCTCGCTCCCAGGCAAGCGCTATTACAACGTATCGCTACCCATACTTTCTTCAGAGCTCTGCCAGGACTTCTGGTAGGAGACAGCATAATGGGAGGCGCTGAGTGCCTAGTGTCAATCAAACACATTCAAGTGTCCCCTTTCCAGCCCTTGCCACCCTCCTCTTTCCTGGGGAGTAAACCATGCTGTGCAGACCAAGTCCAGAAAGACTGCACAGTTATACCCCAAGTCGGCACGTCACTGGATCAGACTCTATAATATTTTGAGTAAATCAAACAGCTCTAAGCAAAGTGTCGCAGATACTCCCTGTCCTCTGAATACATCTTAAGCAGAGAATTTAAAATACTAAATTATGCCATTTAGTTAAATTGCTGGTGCTTAAAAGAAAATTCATTCTCTCTTAGAGCTCTTGTATTTCAAAGTCCAGCCATAATGACTGATTCTGGGAAACACGGGAAAGGCTTTCCTATAGAATGACCAAGAACAACAGCACAGTTGCAACAGGGGATTTTTTTTTTTTTAATTGCAGGCAGGGACTACCGGCACGGACTACCAGTTACGGTACATAGCATCAGAGACATGTGCCAAAAGCCACCAGTGGAAGTTAACGTTCAAGAAGCACCCAATTCTCAGGGTTGCCCAAACCTAAAGGATGCGGTCGGGGTAAGGTCCACCAGCAGTCAGCGCTGGAGTGAGGTCTACACCTAGTCACATTAGCCAGTTGAGACACATCATCTACTTAGTAGTTCCGACGGCCTTCTTCTCCAGGACTGCAGGTCCACAGAGCCTCTCAACAGGCCCAGTCCTAGGGGGAGACATGCAATCCCCGTCTGTCATCAGATCCCTCTTCCTAGAGCTTGCTGCAACAGTCTTGGGTCAAGTGTGAGTCTGTCTTAGCAGTAAGCGGTTCCTAGTGTCCTACTACTTCAGGCTTTGGTCCTAGACTAGGGCTATGGTGGTCTGTGGACGAGTGTAACCAAGTTAGATAGTACTGTTGGCCTTGGAGGTGTCATGGAAGCTGAGGCTGGTTCATCCATGGTGGTTCTACGTGGAGCCAGGCTATACTTCCTGATCACAGCCGGGTGGTTATAGATGAGGATGTGACCTTGGGGTCTTATTCCCCTGGGATGAATCTGGTGGGAACAGACTACATGTCCCACTAGTTCATCTGAACGAGACACACTTGATACTCGTCTGGCTTTGATCACCCTCTGGTCCTCAGACAGTGAGCACACGCCAGCCGCAGACTTCTGAACAGCCTGGATCTGGGTATCTGCCAGCGCTAAAAGGGGAAGTGACCAAAGCCCCAGAAGCAGGCCAGCTGCCCGGTCAGAGGTTCTGGAAGGACAGGTGCCAAGCCAGGTCAGGAAGATGACATACATCTGTACTCCTCCAGTGCCCAGCTGACATCATACACCAATTGGCACCTAGACTTTCAAGACATTGATTGCATTCTCCCGGAAGAGTCAACGAGGGATTCCAGGAACAGACCAGCCAGCGTCGCTGTGGACGACCGGGGCAGGGATGGAGAGTTTTCACCAGCTGCTTTAAGAAAACTCAATGAGAGTCAAGAAAACACAAAAGCTGTTCAGTTCTATTACAAAGAAACTTTAAAAAGAGACGAGAGCCGTTTATAAAACTCAACCCAAAATCTCACTGAAAACAGAACGAGCCAGGTTTAAAATGTGACTGAGGATATGAGGAGCAGGCTAGGTCTCCCCAAAGGAACATCAGAGCGAGGGAAGGAAGGCTGCTTCAAAACACAGCTGGAGGGGAACTGAAAACAGAACAAAGAGAGATGAAGAAAACTCATGGCAACTGTGGGCCTGCATTGAAGGAGCGAATTTTGGGGTACGAGGGTTCAGAGGGATACTTGAGAGTGACAATGGCGTACAAAGTTTACTAAAGGTAAAATTCTGACAGACAGAGAAGACACACGTGTTGGGTGCGGGGAGGTTAAAAAGTCACCGGATAGATTGGACTCTAGTGGAGCTCACACTTAGTGCCGAGTTCTGATGGGCAATAAGGAAGCTCTCCTCAGGCGAGCTGGGGAAGGACACAACAATAGGGAGACCTGAAGCAACGAGACAGCAGCATGTCATTCCCAAACACTGCAGGAGAAAACCTGCCAGTCAAGAACACTGTACCCAATCAAAACTATCCTTTCGGAGGGGAGGCGGGATAAAACCATCCCCAGACAAACAGAAGCTGTGAGAATGGATCTCCACTAGACACAATCTACAGGAAACCACACAAAGGCAGCTCATCAGACTTGGAGACATTAACACACGGTTAGCAGAAAGAAAGCAAAGGAAAGTGTTATATCTAACAGGGTAGAGTAATGACAGAAAAACACAAGGGTTCTTTGCACACTGAGAATGTAAGTTCATACTGCCATTGTGGAAAACAGTCTGGAAGTCCCTGGGAAAAGCTCAAAGTAGAAGCAACATGATCCAGCAACCCTACTAGGAACACATCCAATGCTGAAATCGGCACGTCAAACAGACATTTCCACGCTTGCGCACATTGTACAGCCACGAAAGGCGAAAAACTGAATATGTGCATTGCTGAACTGAGATCTCATTGTTTAGGACAAACACAGGCACTGAGTGATCTCACTTGTGCGTGGAATCCTGAAGAGGCTGGCCATGTAGAAGTCAGGATTGGACGGGTAGCTTCCAGAAGCTGAGGAGACAGGAGGTGGGAGGTGAGACAAGAGGAGGAGGGAGTTTGGGGACCATCTGACCAACGCGCAGTGCATTGCTAACAAGGAGGAGCCAAGGTTGGCGTGCACTGCTAAACAGCAACAGGATTATGGATGATGATAATAAATTGTGTGATGTGGGGTTTCCCTCTGTGTGCTGTGATTACCATTGATAAATAAAGGAACTGCTTTGGGTCTATAGCAGAGCCATAGGGTAACAGAGCTAGGCGGGGAAAACTAAACTGAATGCTGGGAGGAAGAAGGGCGGAGTCAGAAAGAAGCCATGGAGCCCTGTCGGAGACAGATGCTGGAACTTCGCCCTGTAATCCACAGCCACGTGGCAATACACAGATTAATGGAGATGGGTTAAATTAAGATGTAAGAGTTAGCCAATAAGAAGCTGGAGCTAATGGGCCAAGCAGTGATTTAATTAATACAGTTTCTCTGTGATTATTTCCCCGCTAAGTGGTCAGGAACCAACAAGTGGCCCAGAACCAACAAGCAGCCCCTCCTATTACAAGTGTGTACTTCAAATAGTCAGAAGGAGACGGCTGGCCAAGCTTTCACCATGAAGAAAGGACGGGTGTTTAAGGAGATGGAAATCTATGACCATCCTTGATGCGAGGTGGTTCATCTTCGTGTTTAAAGAGATGGAAATCTATGACCATCCTTGATGCGAGGTGGTTCATCTTCTGACCCACCCACAAGGGGAACAGCCCTTACACGGTGCATCTCTTCCCAGCTCCCTCTCACAGCTCCCTGCTCTCCTCCGCTCTCTTTCTCTTCACTCTGCACTAGGTCAGAGTGGGAAAGGGGTCCCCTCATCTTCCAGATTACCTGGGCTGTTTTGAGGAGAGTCCCAGCAGAACATAAGCCTAAAGTTCTGAAACAGACAAGTCTTCAAAGGCAAAACTGTGCTAGGGCCAGGCGGTGGTGGCCACACATCTTTAATCCCAGAACTTGGGAGGCAGAGGCAGGTGAGTTCGAGGCCAGCCTGGTCTACAAAGGTAGTTCCAGGACAGCCAGGGCTATACATAGAAACCCTGTTTCAAAAAACACAAACAAGAAACAAAACAAAAACAAAAACTGGGCTAATAAAGAAAAACCAATATGAAGTGTCTAGAACTACACAAAAGGTCTTGGCGTGAGGAAGGTATTTCAGTTATGTATACAGTAAAAAAAAAAAAAAAAAAAAAAAACACTTAAAATTACTTAATGTTACATGCTGACTTCATGCGGATAAAGACTGAACTGTCAATCAAGCCTACCATGCTAACAATAACAGTGAAGTTCTCTTCTTAACCTCTGGAATTCTGTCATGGAAAAGTCTATCACATAGAAGCCTTCTTAGGACCCCTAAGGATGAAGCTCTTGCACCAAGCCATTAATCCACGGGCTTTTGGCACACAGGCCGTCTCAGTAGGTTCCTGGACAGCACGTGGCCATGTGCTTATCTTCAAAATGCGGGGAGAGTGTGCACAAGAGCTTCTCTGAATACGAACATTAAGAATAAGAACATGCAAAGCAGTTCAGGAAGACAGTGACGTCATGCAACAAATGTTAGTGTCACCAAAGCAAGCAGCAGCAACCCCAGAACCCAAGTGTTTGGGAATTAGTGCATGAGCTATTCGGTTATTCGAGTTGCACATGGCCGTAACAATCCTGCCTTTCTTCACTGATGCCATTATAACTTCTCTTCCTAGACACCGAACAATGTATAAAACTCCTTAAAACTATGAGGTTTCAAAGTATATTTTCACTAAATATTAAAAATATTTTTTTTCCAGGAGTGGTAGTGCATGCCTTTAATCCCAGCACTCAGGAGACAGGAGCAAATGAATCTCTGTGAGTTTGAGGCCAATCTAGCAGCAAGTTCCAGGCCAGCCAGACTGTGCATCAAAAATATATATTAAATATATATATATATATTTAAATTATGCCAATGAGATGAATAGAAATATCTACTTTAAATTTGGGGAAACAATAAAAATTCTAATTAACCATTTCTTAACGAAATGAATACACATTGTAAGTGCTTTGCATTGTGGTAAGAAAACTATATGACAGATTATATTTTCGAACTACATTAGAAATGACTCAGTGCTACACAGTAACTCACTAATAGCTCTGTTAAGTGTGGAATTAATTACATTGTGATTAATTTTACAGCTTGGTTTGTACATATTTGATTTATTACAAAAGTGAAGCAAGCCTACAGAACAAATCCATGTCTATCTTTCTGGTAGCGTCCTGTCAAATATATAATTGCCATTGATAAATGATAGTCAGTACTTAGGACTACAGGACAACTTTGTAAAAAAGAGTAACTTTGTATTTAAATAATAAATACGCGCATATTGTTATTTCAGGTTGGGACATTTTAGATGCAATCCCTCTACCTTACAGGGTATTTCATTAAAATATCAACAGAGAAGCTTGTGTTCTCGCAATAACAACGCCAGCAGCCTTGTAAATGCATCTTGCACGCCATGTTCTTTAGTGTGACTGTGCTTTATAAATCCCTCCTTTGGCTCAAGCTCACCTCTCTTCACTGTGTCTTATGACTTCACTGTGTTTTGTCTGCATTTATTAGACTCTTTGGATGGACTTCTCCTGGCATTTTTTTATTTTTTTAAACTCCCTAGGAGAGATGCTCCTGCCTGAGCGCCGGGCATGTTTGCTGGTCATTTCGTCATTTCCTGTCACAGTACCTTAGAGGCCAGAGCATGGAGACAGGGACAGAAGAGCATCCAGTGAGGGTGGTCGCTTCCTACCAGAGCCCCAATATGAAACCATGCCAAGAAACGAAGGCCACTGAGTAAACTCCATGCAGTGTAGGCCTCCAAGATGAATTGGGACAAAACATCCATTTTTGATTTTCACATTTCTTTCTGAAGAGAATATGTATTGGGGGCAAGTAATGGCTTATTAGAAATGGTAACTATTCATGTCTATTTTTTAAAGTTTATTTTTATTTCATGTGCATTGGTGTTGTGCCTGCATTTATCTCTGCGTGAGGATGTTGAATCCCTTGGACCTGTAGTTACAGACAGTTGTGAGCTGCCCTGTGGGTGCTGGGATTGAACCTGGGTGCCCTGGAAGAACAGCCAGTGCTCTTAACCGCTGAACCAGCTCTCCAGCCCTCACCGGGCAAACAAAAGTTGTCCGGCTTCTGGCCCACCATCCCGCTTCAGAGAATCTGACCTACTTGCACCACGGTCTTCATCACGTCTCTCCAGGTCTTGTCCACGGTGGTGAAGCGCCGGCCTTCCTCCGGCATCTGCGACATGATGTCGGGAGAGCTGAAGATGGGCTCCAGATACAGCCAGGTGGCCTGCACCTTCAGCCACTCGTCCAGGATCTCCTGAAGCAGCAGGAGCTTGCCCTCCCACTCTCTGCGGGACAAGCACAGTGAGGACAAACACAGCGACTTTAAGGGCGGCCAGCCAGGCAGGCGCTCAGACAGCAGTGCGAACCCGGAGCTGGCCTGCCGCCCCCACGCCTGACATGGTTACTCTGTTTCTACTTCTCTGGCTGCATTCAAAGGCAAATCGCCAGGATGTTTTCTTTAAATAAAGCCTATTTCCAGGATAATTACATCAACAGTTAGACTTATAACCAGTAACTAAGAAAGAACTTGGGGTCACAAAATCCACATTTCCCTAAACACAAGGTGGCACGCATGAGGAAGAGGCAATATTTAAATTACAGTGGGGTTCTCAGCTCATCTCTAAATATCGAAAACTTAATGACCGAAGTTCTTTTATGTGTAAACATCACAATTACTCCAAAATTAACACTTCTATAGCCACAGTTTTAAAACTTCTCTGCATTTGTACCCAGCTTTGCAATAACCCCGAGCAAAGCATTTCCTTAACAAATGCTGGGGGCAAGGTTAGGTGGCAGATGGCAGTTCTCCCAGCGGACAAAGAGCCCACAGATGCAATGGCTGCCAGAGAAACCAAACACGGAAGCATGCCTTATAAGTCAGTGAGAGACTGGGAAGGAAATAGCTTCGTTGGTGTATTAATGCCTTACCCATTTATCAGAGAGAATCCACAATTTTCAGTTATTAAAACAAAGGCATGGAAACAGTTATCCTGGTTACCAGGTGCTTTCTTGTCTGTGACCTGGGCAGCTGTTTTACTTAAGGAGACAGGGCTGCCTCTGCTTCCTTCTGGTGCTACTTTCTTTTCTCTAATCCCTTTGTGATGCAGGAAAAGATTTCCACTAGATAATGATATACCACCCAGTTCCTAGCTCTACCACCTGGAAGGAGAAGAGCCGACCACAGAGCCTCTGACCGTCTTTCAGGTGAGAGCGGAGGCGGAAACCGTCCAGTCAGCTTCCCCTACTGGTCAAACGCATACTGGCGGTGTCAGTTATCTGATGGGGTCAGTTATCTGACGGGGCTGTCTGTTTCTTAAGGCAAAATAGAAAATGTTTAATACACCTTCCAAAAAAGTATGAAAACGGGTGGAAGGGAGAGACACAGTAAGAATTCAATGTATTTCATTATCTTCTTTTAAGAGCTCCTGGTTTAGCTGCCACGCATAGGGGTTAAAACTACCATAGGCTGTCTCTGGGATCCGTTTCCAAATTTGGGAAATGTTACATTGTGCTCTCCTAAACTATGCTTGGTCACAAAATTACTTCTTAGAGTTAAAAAAAAAAAAGGAAGATCAATATGTTGACAGTAAAAATGAGTCTATTTGAATGTTGTCTAAAAGGATCCAAACCTCTTTCAAAAACTATGAGGAGAGCCCTTACAATGAACTCCACAGGATCCTACACCCTCTCTGGCTTCCACAGGTACCTAGACCCCTCCCTTCTTCCTTTCCTCCCTCCCTCCCTCCCCACCCTTTCTCTCTCTCACACATGCAAAACTATAAATGAAATAATAAATCTAAAAATATTAAATGCAAAGTGTAGAATTAGTCCCCAGAAGAACTTTAGGTTGAACGCACGTGGCTCGCTTAACGTCCTATTATTTTACCTCATTTGCTTCTCGTACGGCTTGATGAATGGCGACCCTCGCATAGTCTGTGTCTTCACAATGTGGTCATCCAGCAGCATCTGAATTTCGTCAACCGACGACAAAATAAACGTCCCACTCTCTCTGTAGGGATGAATGACAAATTCCATTGCATCCCATTCAGTGATCATCTTATCCATGGCCTTTTCAAGAGAGTATTCTTTGCTGGCTGCTTCGCTAATGCCTTCAAACCTGTCTAAGAATGGTTCCAGATTCATGTCTATGAAGGAGAAGACAGTAGAGTCATCGGCTGGCTGCAGGGGGTAGCCAACAATGGCGGACATGGCCTCCCAGTGCCTGGGGCGCAGGCCAGGGTTACAGATCACCTGGATGAGAGGAATGTACTGCTTGAATTCTTCCACTCTTGTTCTTACTTTCTTGGTCATTGCCAGTGCGTTTGGAGAATCGTGGAAGGCCTTCTCCAGCTTATAGAGCCCTCTCCAGTAATTCCCAACATCGGCTTCGACCTGGTCTGGGTTCACCTTGTGATAGGGTCCTTCGGTCCACCCCCTGTGCTTGGTACTAAACTCCACGGCAGTTTCGTAGAGACGGAGATAAGGGTTCAGGCCGTCTTGGATCTTTTTCCGTTGAGGATATACGGATGGGATCCAGCCAAACGCCTCCTCCTCGGCATTAAACTGCTCAATCTGGAAAGACGGGTGTCGAGTAAGTGATTCTGAGAGTGAGTGGTGTTTAAAATGTGAATAACGGTGCTCCCTGCGCCCTAACGGTAAATTCACTGCGTGTAAAGGACTGAGCGTGAATCTAGTTCTTGCTTATTTTCTTTTAAAATTGAGAGCCTGTGTATATTTATGGAGTACATATGCATGCATTCTGTGATGAGTAACTCAGCGTAATGAGTGTGTGCATGACCTCACCCCGAGAAGCTACTCTCTCAGCAATTTTCAATATATAAACACATGGCTATTAAATATAACTACTACACCATGTGGTAAATCGATCCAACAAATTTCTCCATTTCACTGAAGTTTCGTCTCCTTTAATCAACATCTCCTTACCCCTGCTCCCTGGTAACCATGATTTGATGCACTGCTTCTACAGTCTTGACTCTTTTTCAATTCTTTCCGTATCTGGTTTATACACTTAACACATTCCCTCAGGATTAATTTATGTTGTAAATTAGATGATTTATATTTGTAAAGACTGGATATCATTTCTTTCTTTATTTGTGATCATGTTTCTGGGCAATGGTTTATTACATTAGACTAACAGTCAAGTAAATTTACAAGTAGAAGGAAATTTCACCCACTAAGACATAAAGAGGATCGGGCATCATCCACAGAAAGACTTTAAGTGCTTTGAATGAGAGCATCACTGCGTTAGATGCTGTGGCAAAGAGACCGAGGGTCCAGTTCCTCAGCGTTCCTGACTCAGCTCAGGAAAGACATATGGAGGCGGCAGTACAACGCACTCATTCGATAATAACTTAAAGTCAACAGGAGGACTATTGCAGAACCATAGCTGGGTATCACGTATGTAACGTTATGCCTGCACATGTGCAAAAGGATGCAGACCACAGCGCGGAATGAACAGGAAGAGGCGGAGGGAGCATTTTCTCTTAGCTAGTCATGGACCGTGCGGAGACACGGGCTGCACAAACCACACAATTGGAAAGGGGCAGTTGCACGCATCCATTAAGCAAGTGACTTAGAATTCCAGTGAGCCCAGTTATAAACCAACTTAAAAGCTTATTTCTGCCTTTTTGTGATGAGAGGTCTATAAACTACTGAGTTACCTAAGCAGACATTCAGGCCGTTTCATATAAGAAAAGCTCAGTTTGTTTCTGTCATAGAACATAATGGAGGTTGTACTATGCACGGCAAAGGATAGAGCTTCCCTCTTCCAGGTTCCTCTAAGAAAGCTGGATCTGAGGCAGTGGCTCAGTGAGACACAACAGCACACTGTAAGCAGGCCTCCGAGTGCAAAAACGCTAAGCAGCAATCAAACGCTATTATGCGCGTGCTTCTCTCACCGATTGCGGTGGAGCTGTTGATGTGGAGGACTAAGCGCGGCAAACTGGCAGAGATAGCTCTATCTTTAAAATAAAGCTGAGGACCACAGAAACATATTGCGAACCGCCCTGCTGTGTCTCCTCAGAGCGCGGCTGGAAATGTGGATTGCTTCCATTATTCTCTTGCTTCGTGTAATCCAACTGTTTTATTTTATTTATTTATTTATTTTAAGAGTGTCGCACTTTGTAACCTAGGCTGGCTTCAGACTTACAATCCCTCTACCTCGGGTTCTCAAGTCCTTGAGAGTAGGCGTGTACCACCATGCCAGGATCGATCTGCTTTAAGAGCGAATACGCAATACAAACTCGCTGCTCCCCCATTGGCCTGTTCCATCCTCCGGAGACCTTAACTGTACCTTGTCTGCTGCTGCATCCAGCTTCCCATTCAGCACCTGTGCCTTTTTCAGGTACCGCTGCACGTCCTGCAGGTCCCCGAATGTATGGAATTCTTCCGCTTGTTTAGCGTAGCTCTCCAGCTCCTCCACAAACCTCTCACACCGCAGCTAATCAAAACAAAGGGCGTGCTTATTACTCTACCAAAACGAAGACCCCGGCGCATCCGGGGAAAGTTTAAGTATTTGAAAAGCTCACCAAAAATTGTTGTTGTTGTATTTCTCCTGACAAGATACAAAGAAAGATAACCTAAAAGACAACTGGGATCTAAAGTACACACAAAAAGATTAATTTAAAGAAAACTCGCTAAAAATTCCTCTTGTTCCCTAGTTTATAAGTTGGCCCTAAATAATGTAAGGAAGTCTGGTTCATTTTAAAAAAATGTGTTAAAAGTATATTCTCTAGTACGCTGAACAGATGCTGCAAACAAATGACCGAGCATTTGAAAAACTTATAAGAAGCAGAATGGGACCAAAGGAAAGATGTTTCTTTAAGGGCTCTGCAAATTGCTATGTCATTTTCATAGCATCTGTGAAAAACCAAACTTCTTTAATTATGCTGTTTCCAAGACGGCTCTTCAATTAGCAACATGTAACCAAGGTATCCCAAGGTTATTGTTTCCCATGAGCGCCTATGACAAGAAATGTGTGAAGCTAATAAAGCCAGGTGCGAAATATTAATATTTTAATATCCTAACATAAACAGCTGTGTGTGACTCACAAAAAGCACTTAATATAAAACTGTCATTGGCAAGATATCCCGGATTAAATGATTCTAAAAATATCTATTAATGAAATATCTAAAAGTCAAATCTAGGTTATTCAAAACTAGGATCTTTTTTTTTCTATTTCATAGAGCCTAGATTGGTTTCTGTCCTGTTTTCTCTTGCTTCTCAGTAAATTCTTTGTTCTGACTTAATGGGAAAAGAAAAATAAGAAGACTACAGCAATAATAGGTGTAGATTTCCCCTTAAATGGTTTTTTTTTTATTATTTCTTCTTTTTAAAAAAGAATTATTTACGTATTTATTTATTTATTTATTTTATGTATATGTGTTCTATCTGTATGTATCACTTTATGCCTGAAGAAGAGGGCATCAGATCCCTCTGTAGATGATTTGAGACACCATGTGTTTGCTGGGAATCGAACCCAGGTCCTCTGGAAGAGCAGCCAGTGCTCTTAAGTACTGAGCCATCTCTCCATCCCAATATGTGTAGAGTTTCTAAATAGGACACTTCAAAAATTAAGTATGGATAATTCTGGGCCACCTCGGAATTTTCTATAAGTCGATTTAAGTATCTAATATTCATTTTCATGTTTTCCACATTCATAATGTTGGGAACAGCCCGGTCATAAGAGAGAAATAGCAGCAACAGTTTAACAACGCACAATTTTAAGGCTATGAAGGGGACTCCAAGTGACGTAATCTGTGAACTGAATCTTCTTCGGTGTGGCAGAAAACCAGGTAGCTTGTGATTGAAGAACAGCTGAACTGGCTGACCTAGGTCAACCTGAAGAGTTTTGGCTTCTTCCATAAAACAAAACCCAAAGTTTTAGGTAATTCATTCATAAAAATGCATGGAATTCTCACAGCCCTCTGAAAGCTGTGGTTTGAATGGGTCCTGTGCTCATGCATTAGAAAGAAACACAGCAAGGAATGGAGCCCTAAGAGTGCGCAGGGCCGAAGGCTGCTGGCTCACATAAGCAGTACTTTCGGCTGTCATGGACGTGACTCAAGACAAGGGTGGCTCCTAGGACAGGGGTGGGTCTGGCCACTTCCTCTCCCTCCTTTCCTCTGTTTTTCTCTTCCTTACAGATGTGCCCTTACAGCCAAGGGATGATACAGGATGAGGCCTTCAGTAGACGCTGCTCTCTTGAATTTGGACTTGCCAGCCACCAGAAATGTAAGCCGTAAACATCTGTGCTTTATAAATTATCCCGTCTCAAGCCTTCTCTTACAGAAGCACAAGATGGGCTGAGACACTGTGCTAGACACTGTGCTAGCCAGGGAGATATAGACAGAGAAAAAATAAAAATTCTCATTTGGAGCTGACCAACTAGTGGCAGACAGCCCCGAAGGAATAAAAGTAACTGCGGTTGTTAATCTGGTGGCCAGGTGTTAAAGAGCAACGGAGACTCTACCTGAGTTCTAGAAGGTGTCCCAGAAAATCAACTGGGACAGGTGTAGATCAGGACCGTGTGCTACAGGTGCAGAGATAACACAAGACATGAGAGACGCACAGAGCCGAGAACTAGGAAGGTTCTTGGAGTTAACAAAATCAGGAGTGTCCCAAAAGGCAGGAAAGGGAGCTAGACAATAGGTAGAGAAAACCACAACCCTCCTACCGGGAAAAATGTCCCGGCAGGGCTGTGTTTAGGAGAGCCAGAGTGACCAGGAAATGTAAGGAAGTGTGTCAGAAGGGAATCTTGATGTCGGTGCATGAAAGCAATCAAAAATAAGTAATATATAAACAAAACCAAGCAAGTGAAAAACCCTGAAGTTCGTACCATAAACCGCCTGAAAGAAACACTGTGTTATTAATGGTCACTCGGGAGCAGCATTTCCCAACATTTTCTCCATTCTGCCCCTAAAAATCAAGGACTGGTCATCAATCAGTGCCCCGTTGACTCACCCCTGAATCGTTCATTAGAAAAGATCCCATACGCTTACACTCTTGTGTACGTGTGTGCCTGCCTAACAAAGGTGTCTGTGCTGCTGTGTCCAGAGTGGAAACCCAAACCTGTCCCGAGGACGAGAGCGACCTAACAAGTCTGTGATGCCAACCTTAAGGCCTTCTTGGTACTGTTCCGTCTTGTCTTTGATGATCTTCCTGTGCTCGTCAAAAATCTCTCCCATCCTGGCGTACCACTGGAAAACGTTGTTATTCAGCCGAATGTCCGCAGGAGAGAAGTTGACGCACTCAATGAGGAAGGCCAGGCAGTTTTTAGAATCCACCAGTCTCTGGGCCAGCTCCACCATGTCAGTGGACTCCACCTTCTGAATGTGAGCCTGCAGGAAAACACACAGGTTACAAGCGGCCTCATGAGAGTTCCATGGAAAGACTTACAGGCACATCAGAACCGTGGCCCCGAACTGGGCACCTCAGCACAGTTTACGTCTCGACCATCCCAACCCCTTCACTAAATTAGGGAAGGAAAATATGTGAGAAAATACTTAACAACACATTAAAAACAAAACAAAACAAAACAAACAACGGAAGACCCAGGAGGATGCCGTGTATCCCTGGAAAATAAAAGCGGGCACCAGGCGAGTTATTTTATTTATTCTTTTAGTGCCGCGCTTTGGGGCACTAGGAATCCGCCCAACACATTCGCCGGGTGCTGGCAACAAAGGCCCATGCGGTCAGGAGGTTGCTAGCTGATGAGAGAGATGGTGGTTAGTCAAACAAGGGAAGAGGCAAACTCGGCATGGCCAGTGCTCCGCTGAGAGGCACGCTGCTGCTCGCAGCATGTCACGGAGTTCTGAGGCAGCCAGACGTGGACAGTGATCTCCACAAACACACATGGAAGAGGCAATGGGGTGTGGCAGATGGGGAGGGGCAGGCAGAGGGAGCATGTGGCCCGCGTGGCAAAAGGACACTTGTGTGAGGGTCTGAATGGCTGCCAAGGCTGTGGCGGGGGGCACCACTCTAGGGGCTTACTTTTAAAGATTTATTCTTATTAATTATGTATCTGCATGGGCGTGGGGGGAGGTTAAAGTCACATGAGTATGGGTGCCCAGAGAGGCCAGAAAAGAACCTCTGATAATCTGGAGTTGAAGTCACCCATGACCGCAAGCCCCCCCACCCAAAAGTGAGTGCTGGTAGCAAACCCCAGGCCCTCTCCATTCTTAACAGCTGAGCCATCTCCCCAGTCCCAGGAAAAATGGTTTTAAATTGAAGTCATATCCCATGGGACCATCTGGGCTCAAGTCAATTGCCCAAAACAACTGAAGGAGAAAAGATTGTATCTAGTCGAAGTTTGCCACAAAACTACCTTGCTTGCATGGGAGAAAACGCTGATTGGGTACTAGGGATCTCAGAATGAGTCTAGAACATATGGCCGTAAAATAAAACCAGCAATGTCCCCATACACAAACAATAGACTGACTTAGAAACTAAAGTTTTCACACGTAATTAATGTCTAGTCACAATATGTATTTTTAAATTTAGCCAGTCGGTGTTCTACAGAGCCCAATAACTAGTTTTAAATTTATCCTTATTTGTAGTAAATGACCAATTTTTGTGCTGACTAAATTTACGAACTGGTTTGCTCTTATTGAAATAAACTGTTTAAAGGGCAGAAATAGTTATATACAAAGCAGCGAATCTTGCTTGCTAATTTTGTTAAATATTGGAAAGCATGACACAGAGATTGTCTGTACCCATTACCAACCGAAGAATTACTTGATGCACAGCACAAAAATGTCCCCTTGCAGTCTGTTAGCCTGTGAATGGGTTCACACAATCAGAACTCCAGCCTAGACACAGACCATCTTAAAGAAAATAAAAGTCTCTGAGTCAAACTAACAGCAAACATAAAATTTAGTTCCAATAATTTAAATAAATTTTGTTTAAGCAATATCTTGAAGAACATGTACATGTAACCACTTTAATTCTTTTTATAATTTCTGTTTATACAGAGTTTTGAATGATTTCACACGTTCCCAGGTTCAATTAAATACCTGAAATTAAATGTAAAAGGGTTCTAATTTGGATTTGGGGCATTTTAGAACATGAAGGAAAAAGAGAATCCCATAAAAGGTAAATGTTATAAGAGCAAAAAGAGCACGGAGTGGAGCTGCTACTCGTTGCTTTATATGACTTCAGATAGCGTTAAAACATCGGAAGCAGCTGGAAAAATAAGCGATGCGAACACGGGAGGATCTGATCCGGCGCTGGAAACACTTCAGCCGACCGTCACGGTCAGTGTGTGGCAGAAAGCAGCCTTTTCCGAACAGAACTGCTGCTGTAGGATTGAACAGCTGTTGATTAAAATGAGTGGATGCACACGGGCACCTCAGGTTACCCTGACCAGCACGGTGCTAATTACAAACACCATTTTCAAGAACGTGCTGGCAGACGGCTTTCGGTAGCCACGCCCCCTGGCGGCCCCTCACTCCGACGTGCTTTGGTCAGTGAGGTGTTAGCTAACGTGACAGCGGCAGAAAAGCGGGTCTAATACGTGTGCTTGCGTGTCTGTGTGCAGGGGGGACCTGCGCGGGGACCTGCTGGAGACTGAGAGACCCATGGAGCGGAATCCATCGACAAAGAATATTTACACCCGTCAGCTCGACTGAGGGCCAGCAGAGCAAACTGAGCGCACTCTAACAGGTGACCCAATAGCGTGACCACAGGGAGGCCAAGAGGAACACCCGGAGAGGCCAGACTGCAGGCTTGTGCTGAAACATTTAACGCCTCCTGATGACTGGAAGCCTCTGTCTTAGCCTTCGCGGCGACCTGCTTCTCTGACCCCGACGTGACCCCGCCGCATCCGCATCCCTGGTACCTTCATCTCCATCAGCTCTGCTGTGTTGGGAGGCGTGCTCAGCGCTTTCTCCGCGATCTTCTCAAACTCATCGCACAATCTGAAACAGCAGGCATAGTCCATCTTACAAACAAACGTGCGGGTTAATTTCACTTCAGCACACAGTATTTAATGCTCCGCTGCATGAAAAGTAGATTGTGATTTATTCGTATGACATCTAAGGACTTAAATACAAATTGGTGCTCACTTGCTTATTTGCTCGATATAAATTTGACGACCGCGTGTCAGAGTCCAAGCTACAACAGTAAGTGACCAAGAGGTAAAAATGGATGAGATTTTATAATGGCCCCCACACAGCTCACAGTCTGATGGCAGAGACGGTTCCTTCAAGGAGCTGTTCCCCTGCTCAACCCACTGAGATGGTAAAAGGGGAGGGAGTAATTAGCTCTGCTTACGAGAAATAGCTAAAACCACAAACAAAAACAAAACAAACAAACAAACAAACACAAACAGGCCTGTTGCCGAGAAACAACCAGCCCAGCACACACCAGTATTTTCCAGTGGACGACAAAAATATTGGACAAACTTGGAGTTGGGAAGAAAGAAAGAAAAGGCTTCAGAGGTAAGGGACTCAAGGGGGAAAAAAAAAAGAAACCTTCACAAAAAGAGGCTGGGGAAGGAAGGAAGAGCGTGGACCATGCTGAGCGGAAGGCGGGCTGGAAGATGGTTGAGCGGTTGAATGTTTGCAGCCCTGGGCGGCACAATCAGCAGAGGAGCTCAGGTGTGTGCCTGCCGAAGCGCTACAGAGAAGAGACCACCGAGAGGAACCAGAGGAACCGGCAGGGAGACAGACGAGAGCATGCTGTGGAGACCTTTGTGGTGAGGCTGAGGGACCCCGGCCCAGGGCTCCTGCACCCCTCTGTTGTGCCCTCTGAATACCCAGTGAGTCTGACCTAACTAAACACAAGGTGGAGGAAGGAGAGAGGCCAGGAGGTCAGAGGGGCTCAAAGAAAGGGGCAGGGAAACAATAAAAGGAAAGCAAAGGCTTCACCCAGTACCAAATCCTCCTTCAGGAAACATTCCCACCATCCTCAGTACGTCTAGAGGGGACAGTGCCTCACGCAGAAGATACAGTGCGCTTGCCCGAGAGGCCCCACAAATCCCAGCCTCTTCACTGGCGCCTCTGTCTCCAGCCCTCTCCCCGCCTTACCCTTGCTACCCATTACCTGCCTGAAGTTCCTTACAGACTCCCAGTCCACCTGGGATTCTCTGCCCACAGCGCTGTCCTGGCAGACGCACCCTTAAAAGGAAACCGCTACTTCGCTTGTCCTTGTATCCTCCCTTGCTGTCTCCTCTCCTCTAGCACCACACGGAGAAAGCATTTTGCGTTTCCCCGCCCTCCCCCTACTGTCGAGGAAGAGTGGAGTTCTTACTACGCTTAGTGCAATGCGCTAGTTTGGGTTTTGTTTCCATGTCTGCACCCTAACTTTTCTCCGCATATTTCATTCACAACTTAAGCCTTTCTCCATGTGTAGCACACACAGCCTCGGTGAATGAAGGCTGCCTTCAGGCTTCTACCCGATTTCTAATGATCTTGTCTTCCTCTGATACCAGAGTTGGAAGGAACATTCTGAGGCAGGTGTGTGACTCATATCTGTAATCCTACCGGGATACTGAGAGGTGAGTGTGTGGAGTATCGTGGTCTGCAGGCCAGCCTGGGGACCTAGTGAGATCCTGTCCTCCAAGGCCACACAGGGAAAGTCCTGGTTATTTCTGTTTTCCACCTTGTCACACGAGAAACGAGGCCCTCTGCTTGTGGACCAGCCACGCTAACTGTGCTTCTTGACTTAGAAAGCAGGCATTCAGCTTTCTGCTCACTGGTACTCTCCGAGTTTAGAACAGCCAGCTTTCCTACGCCCCGAACCCTGGTTAGCCAAAAAGTAACTCTCCGGTTACGGTAACAGCTTGCCAAAGCCTTGAAGAGTAATGATAACTAGGCAACGCCTTGATATCCACTGTAAATAAATTTACTTTGAAAACTAACTTTTTTATGGATTACATACATTTATATATGTAATTACATACACCTGACTTGTGCAAAAGGGCGAAAGCGTGTTTTAAAGGCTATGGTACATAGATAAATTGCGAGGCGCATTTGTGAAAGAAGCAATATCGACAATCGCATCGCAAAACATCACTCCATGTAGAAGATTAGCATAATCCTCTCTTTTTGGATCGCTGTGACACCGTTCCCATCCACTGCTCCTAAAGTAAGCACTCCGTACCTCGTGTTCTCCTCCTGGTGGTCTCGGAACATCTTCGCTATCAGTCTCCCACAGATAATGTCCGCGCGCTTCACCAGAGCTCTGATCAGCTCCTCACAGTGCATCTCAAACATCCCCAAACGAACCGTCTGCGAGGGGATAAAGACTTAGTGCACACCAACAGGAAGAAGAATAAGTAAAAAACCTCTTAAGTCGTCCATTCTCTGGATACGGATTTGTGTGTGCAATGTAATGAGGTTAAGTTTTGAGTTTGGGGATTTTTGTTTTTGTTTTTGAGTCATTGAGCCAGGCATGCTGGTTCAGGCCTATGATCTCATGTACTTGAGAGGCAGAATTACTAACACTGAGTGTTGAGGCCAGCCTGGACTATACAGTGAATTCCAGGCCAGCCTGGTCTCAAAAACAAACAACAGAAGACATCAGCAAATTCA
Organism: Chionomys nivalis; assembly: GCF_950005125.1. Lineage (NCBI taxonomy): Eukaryota > Metazoa > Chordata > Mammalia > Rodentia > Cricetidae > Chionomys > Chionomys nivalis. The sequence continues at coordinate 4,825,753 of NC_080111.1, read as the reverse complement.
CACGTGGGGATGGGGGAGTTTCTGGTACCTATCCCCTGCTCTTTGTATTTACAGCTATCTTGTAAGGAAATAAATATGCTGGAATTTTGTTATCTCGGAACCCAGAAGAAGAAGAATATATTTTAACAGCTTAAGAAACTAGGCTATTGCTAAGCAGATAAAAATTGACTTCATTCGTTTTCACTTTGTTCTGTTTTCTTTTGTTTGTTTTTTGACACTGACTTGCACTATAGTCGGGACTATCTGCCCACGAAGTGCGGCCCTCCAGCCTGCTGAGTGCTGGCATTACAGGTGTGTAGATAGCATCACATTCAGCAGCAAGATGGGTTTCAAATACTTGGTTCTGTTTTGAAAAATAATACATGGGCATGGTAGAGAATTTGAAGAAAAAATGTTTTTGATTAAAAAAAAAAAAAAAGGCTAAGAGAGGATGTTGAAAGTCCTAGCTCCTTAGTAATGGAAGCAAGCACATTTTGGTATCTGTGCTGTAGTTCCCAAATGACTTAAAAGTCAGGTTCTGGGAAATGGGAGGAGGTGCGGCATAGGACATAGGGCCGCGTGTGGTGCTGGTGGCTCAGGCATTCGGGCACAAGAACCGTGTGTCCTGGCCGAGCTACACTGAGACTTTCACCACGCATGGCGTGTGTCTCCGGCTCTGCGGTTTTCACTGTGGGTTCTAACAGACATTAATAGAGACCGTTCGACTCAGGGGGGAGTCACCCAGGACAGGGCCATTCACCTTTCGAGACGTGTACTGAATCTCTTCGATCAGCTTTTGGTATTTGCGGATCTCCTCTATCAGTTTCTCGTAACTCTGATTCTGGGACAGGAACTGGTCCACGTCCTGCTCAGCTTTCTTGGTGACCAAGAACTGGTACTTGTCGTAGAATTTGAGGTGCTCGGTGGGCGCCACGCTCTCTCTCAGCACCACCTCCTTAATCTTCTCTTTGTGAGCGTCGACAATCTCGCTCAGAATTATGGGCTTCAGGGTTGTTGGCTTGGATTTGCTTTCCTAACCGAAGGAGGAAGACAATGTCACTTCAAGTATCTGTAGTTAAACTAGCCCTGTTACCTCTGTGAAAGTGTCTGTCTTATTATATTGTCTTCATTTGTAAATATCTGTGATTTACTAGTCTCTAATCTATAGAAATGCATTCACTCTAACCCAAAGAATGCTAGAGAGAGAGAGAGAGAGAAACTGATTCTCTATACTTTTCATCTTCCTTAAAGGCTGTTTGTGTTTTCTTTTCTGCATGGTTGAGAGGATGGCCATTTGAAAGTAAGTGTAAAATAAGACCTAGGACACCTAACAGCAAAGCCCACAAGTAGCTGTGCTAGCTCTAAGGCTGGCCTTGGCCTGTACTTTTAAAAGTCTAATGCTCCGTGGGTCCCATCTTCGCGCTCCACAGTGGCAGAACCTGCCCACATGGCGGAGAGGAGGATGGCCACTTGCTAGTGACCGCTGATGCTGATCTTGGGTCACTGAGCTCCGAGTCTGCTGCCACAGCTAGGGTAACACGGGGCAAGGATGTGAGAGACAACAATTTTAAATGAGCATGTCAATCTCAATGGCTTGACCCCTCCCCCTTGCAAATGAGATACGAGCATTAAGGTGGTTTCTAATGTGCACGGTCACTCTTGGAAACATCCGCGCTCCGACATCTGGAGGGAGGGATTTTAAACTGGTAATGAGCAGAAATCATAGTCTGTGGTGGCTGTTCTATGATGTTGAAATTGACTGCCCTGATTTAGAACTCCAGCGACTATCTGCCTACTACGCCCCCTAGTGGGCACTTCAGGAGATCCATCTGGCTTAAGCTGGATGGCTCCCAGGCACACACTACCGAAGGCTGCTGCCTCTACAGGACCCTCATTCCTGGACTCGGCTGACACTTGTCTTTTCTACAGAGCAGCTTTTAGGATACTGAGGTCCACACGATGAGCTGTGTGCAGTGTGGATTTATGGCTTCTTGTGTAAAGGTCATTACTACTCATTGAGAATGGCTCACACACTTTTACTCGTTGTAGACTGGCTCGCACACCCTTAGCAGCTTATCTAAGGTCTAAAATGGAGCTATCTTTCTAGGCATAATTGGATTCTCAGACTCGAGAAGCACCTTAGAAAGTTTCTAATATTAAATTTAATTAGTACCCATTGAGAGTTAAGGAAAATGATATTCTGCATGATGCCTTGGGTGTTGGAAGACATCAAATTAGATCATGAGACAGTTCTGAGCTTGGACTTGCGGTGCATTCGCCCACACCAGGCTTGCCTTCTCTGGGAAATAAAAGTGTGCCTTAATCTATTTTCCATTCCTATTGAATATAATATGGAAGATCAAATGAATCTGCTTCGGCATTTACTGCAAAAGGTCATGGAGACTCTGGGTAAGTACTCTTACAGCTTATTTTCAGATCAGACTGGTCCCCAAATCACCTAGAGACATCTAAGGGTAGTGATCATGGTGAACCCCAGAATTTTTATCTTTAAAATGTGACCAAGTAAGGTTGACAGAGCCATTACTCCACATACCATGCCCCCATGGAAGTCCTTATCTCTCACAATCTGATGTCAGAGCAAATATCACTCTCTTTTTGAAAAGCCTAAATTATCTATTTTCATTCTAATTTAAACTCACCATGTATCCTCTTCACCTGAGACCCCAGGAAGGGAGGGGTTATGTTTTACAATCATAAAGTCATAGCAACAGAATTCATTTGGGGTAATTATATTCAGTATTTAGAGCTTGGTCATTCTTATTAACTATGTTTAATAAAAGAGTCTATGGGGCCAACATGGGGGAAACTTGATCTAGAAAAGGCACAGGTGTGCGGCTGCCTGCAGGCTTCAGTCATCTTTGTGGCTGAGCTAGGCTCTGACTCCCCAGCAAGGAGGGGGTTGGGGGTGCGGGGCCTGACACCAGAAGACAATGCCTCTGCGCAGAGCACAGCAGGGCCCAGTGTTCACACCGGACCAGGTCGTTCACACCCGCACACGCCATTAAGGAATGAGGACTCTCAGGACCACGACAGCACTAAAAGGAGATGGAATCCTTGACTGGGGTGGAAGAGCGAGGAAGATGTCGGTCCTTTGCCCGTGAGAGGGAAATAGTTGTCTTAACAGTCCATGGCCAGAATTCTCTTCTCCGACTTGGACAAGCGCACAGCCAGGGAGTTCAAACTATCATTAGGTCAAAAATAATTCAGTCAAAGCTGAGCCTTCCAGAGCTTTCAGACGATTGCAGAATTCCTAAGAAGCCAGCTTAAACAACAGCCACAAAAACTTCACAAGTAAAGTTCTTATCTCTATCACACGGTAACTAAGGGAAAGACCCAAAGGAATTAGCCACCGTGGGCGGAATTTCACCAGCAGCAGAATCACACAGGTCAAGAACACAGGCAGTGAAATTCTTAAATCAGGACGAAAAAGAATTAGTATGTGTAAAGACAAAAAAAAATTCTTAATAAGTAGAAAGGATCATAAAAATGCCCAAATCTATTTGTATGAAGAATTAATAAATGTCCTAGAAAACAAAATAATTAATAGGAACTCCACTCATGAAGGGAGCATTGTCCTCCCAATGCATACTTTCTTTTTAAAATTCCTTTCCCCCTTTATTAAACATAGATTCTTCTCTCACATAATGTAATTCAAATACTCTGCTCCTCCCAGTCCCTCCCCACCTCCTTATCCACTCAGATCCGCTCCCTTTCTGTCTTTCGTTAGAAGAGAGCAGCCAGTGCACGCTTTCGTAATCAAAATGCTAAGTAATCTAAACTGGTCCTAGTTAGAATTTCTTTTTTTTGTTGTTGTTTTTTTTTTTGTTTTTTCAAGACAGGGTTTCTCTGTGGTTTTGGAGCCTGTCCTGGAACTAGCTCTTGTAGACCAGGCTGGCCTTGAACTCACAGAGATCTGCCTGCCTCTGCCTCCCGAGTGCTGGGATTAAAGGCGTGCGCCACCACCGCCCGGCCCTAGTTAGAATTTCTATATCTGCGATGAAACACCACGACCAAAAGCAACTTGGGGATGAAGCCAAGCAGGACAGGAACCTGGAGACAGGAGCTGGTGCAGAGGCCAAGGAGGGTGCTGCTTACTGGCTTGTGGCTTGCTCAGTCTGCTGGTCCAGGGATGCCACCTCCCGGGATGCCACCGTTAATCACTAATTAAGAAAATGCCCTCTAGACTGACCTTAGGGAGGCGTTTTCTCCACTGAGGCTCCCTCCCCTCGGAGGACTCTACCTGTGTCAAGTTGTCGTTAAATTAGCTAGCACAAAGCCAAATCATGAGTTACGTATGTCTCTACTTAGGTAAGCACACACAGGACAGAAAAAGAAATCATTTAGGAATATACAGAAAACTAGTAACACACACATACTCTCTCATAAATCAAATCACTTCAAATCTCAGGCTATAAGCTAAGATGGGAATCGAACCCTGAAGTGAGGTGTGATGGGGAGAACTTGTTGGGTGGTGATGCTCCTTTCCTTGAGAAGACCTGTAACTACGCAGGCTAACTCTGAAGCCACTTAAGCCTAACACCAGTATCCTGTCTATACTCTTTGCATTCGTGAGATATGGGTAAGCTATTTCACACATAGAAACGGAAGCAGACAGCTACTGATTGGAGAGCTCCAGGACCTGAAAACCTCACGTGTGACTAACTCGCTGGGCACCCCTGTGTTGTGGGCTAAACTGCGGGGACCACCAAGGAAATGTGGAGGCAGGATCTGTGAGGACAGGGGCGGCAGGAGCTTGCTACTGGCAGAAAACACTATCCATGAGCAGGGTCCTCATTCATAAGACAGTCTCACAGAGTTGGCGTTGTGTCCATGTCATCAAATGCGTGCTTCAGCAAATGTCATGAGACGTACGGCCAGTACTCGCCACGTATTCAAACCCATCACGGCTTGACCTCCTGCCCCTCAGAAAGTTTTATGCTATGGCCAGTGGAGGACTGGGCTAGGAAAGTGTGTATATTTTCATAAAAGGAAGCTAGTGGGAAATGAGTTTTGAATTTTTTTAATGTTATATGTGTGAGTGCTTTGCCTGGATTTTGCCTATGTCCCGTGTGCATGCAGTGCCAGAGGACAAAGAAGGAGGCGTGGGATCCCCTGGAATTGGAGTTAGAGATGGTTGTAGGCAACCATATAGGTGCTGGGAATCTAACACTGGTCCTCCGGAAACCTGTGCTCAAACTGCGGGACCGTCTCTCCAGCCCCCAGCTTGACTGTAAGCCGGTAGTCTTAGCTTTCCCGTTCTGTGAAGCAGAGGGTTCTGTCAGCTCTTAGTCGGCCTCTCGTGAACGGTATCACGCAAACTCAGGCGATCAGGATGCCCTCGTTACTCACCCACTTGGAATACAGTTTTGTCTCCACTCTTGGTACAAAGCTGACAGCCTTGATCATGACTTCGTAAACATTTACAAGAATATCGATGTAGTCATTAAACTCAGGTTCAAACTTAATGGCGTTATTATCCAGAATCAGCCTCATGATGAAACCTGGGTGTTCAAAAGCTCGAACAGATTCCTAGGAAAAATAAATAAAAGGGCTATAGGTATACATGGGGACATAGAGATCAACTGCTATGAATGAAATTAAACACACAGAACACACTTCCTCTTGTGACTGAGACACTTAAACCAGAACGGATCCTACTAGAAAGACAGCCAGAGTGGCAGCCATCCTAACTGGTTGAAGCTAGAGGTTAACCAGAGGAGAAACACCTTCTGATTCCAAGGCCTTGCTCACACTGTACGATACAGTCTCCTCCCAGACGAAAAAGGGACTCCTCATGCAAGCCCTACCTAAGCCTTCACGACACAATCTTCCCCAGGGGATTTACCCAAACCCTCAGCACTGTGACGATGACCTTATCCAGACTGTACAAGCTGACCTAACCTTTCAGCACGCGATTGTACCGGGTCTGAGGATATACTCGCTGCTGTCTCCTGTGCCGCTTTCCTCTCTGAAAGAATTGGAAACCCGCTATCGAAGGCACGGCCGCTTAGCTGAGCCGTCCTCACCTGGGGTTGGGCGATGAGGTTCGTAAAGTCTTGCATGGAGACGAGAGTGAGGTCCTGCAGCTGCAGGGTCATAAGCATCGCGGCGCAGTTGAAAAAGGAGTCCAGTTTGGCGCTGCTGTCGCCAGTTGGCAATTGCTTTTTTTTATTGCCTTGGTAATAGATATTCTGCACTTCCGGGAACCACCTTGAAAGGACAAAAGGCATTTTGAAGTTGACACTCTCAGTGAATTACCCCATTCACATTAAGGGTTAACAGTAAGTTCTAGACACTCAAAGGTCTTCATAAAGAGGCGTATTGGTACGTGTCATTACCCACGCTCTGAGACCTAAGTGCCAGAGTACTTCACTTCCAGGAGAAGAAATGTTAAATCATTAAACGACTCAATGATATGGTGCTGTAAGATATAAATCTAACCCTGCAATTATGGTTCCTGCAGGTTTTAAAGAAATATGAGAGCTAACCTTATTGGACACTTCTTTTCAGACTCTTAAATGATCTCCCTAGACTGTTATTTTAAAGCTATAGAATAGTAATCGAAGAAGCTAGCTTATACCAAGTTAAACCCACATGGCATGCCAAGCTACCGCTTCCCAATAACTGCAAAAACAAGGCACAAATCAAAAACAGCATGGATTTTATTTTCCCAATTTCCCTTAGTGTGAGATACAGAAAGAATGACGGATGCAACATGAAGTTTCAAAGGTGCACGTGTCCTTGCGATGAAAGAACAACGGTGCGATTTCATATCTAGGTACTCCATGCTGAAAGCCGCTGACGTTTTCAGCTTCTGAAATCCCCGACAGCACAGCAAGATCTAGGAATGCTTCTACTTTCTGTCATGAGGGATAATAAACCTTAAACCAGAGTCGATAAGAATGACCAGAGTGTTCGAACAGAGTAAGCCTAAGTTTTAAGTAAAACTGTTGTCTTTTTAACAATATGCACCGTGAGTCTCCTATGTCCTAAGAATAGTGTTAGAGGGGCATAAAAAGTTAAATTACATCATCCTTTCTTTCCTAACGATGGAAGTAGTGAGTTCATCGTGAAAAATGAGCGAGGACAGACGGGCATTAACCTTGCAGTCTTGGAGAAAGCTTTTATAGCAAAGATAGTAATGACAGAGTCCTAACAGAAGTATCTGAAGTAGAAACGGGATAAGAACTAAAAGAATCCATCATGTGTTTCTGTGGGACCAAGGTGAAAGGAAGCATGCTCAGAGAAGAGGACCCGGAGAGATAAGGGTCACGCTGCAAGCTTTCAAAGACAGATTAAGAATTTGTATTTATTATTTGTCAATAAATGGGAAATGCTAAAAAGAAGGTTCACAGGAGAGTCTGAAGAGGGATATTTACAGAGCCAAGGAATAGAGATGCCACTGAGAGTTTGCAGTAGTCCGTCTAAACGGTAGTTCACCGTCAGTTAGGGGGACAGCTCAGCTGGCAAGCATGAGGCCCCCGTGTCTCCAGGCAGAGGCTGGAGGATCCTGGCGAGCCTTCTGAAGTCAAACTCACAAGCCTCAGCCAATGAGAAAGCCTGTCTCAAAAACAAGGTAGAGACGCCTACGTACAACATCTGAGGTTGTCTTCTGGCTTTCACATGCACGTGTGTATGTGTGTGTGTGCACCTCAACACACATATTGTCTACATGTACATATGAACACGTGTGCATGCACATGCAGTAAATATGGGCCTGCCAATGGTAGAAGCAATGAGAATCAAGAATTAAATGGACAGAGAAGATGCTTCTAAAAAAAGACATCTAAATCGATGGTAGTCATAAAATAGGCCTCAATAAATACAAACGGATTGAACTTCAAAATCAGAGATCAATGACATGGCACTTGGAGATTCACAAGTATGCGGAGATAAGATAATATGAATATAAATATTTAGGATGAGTGAATATGAAATTATCGTATTCTAAAACTGAGGGAAGAACAGAAGTCAAAGAACAGAGGGAATTTTTAGTTCTAAACAACCACATTAAACCGCAAGACAATTCCACTAGACATTAAAAATAGAAGAGCAAACTAAACTCAAGACAAGAAGAGAAGAAGCAATGCAGATGAAACAGAGAACGTAAAGTCAGCAAATCTCAAAGTGATTTGAAAAAAAAAACAAAAAAACAAGCTGGGTGGTGGCGGCAAGTGCCTTTAATTCCAGGCACTTAGGAGGCAGAGGCAGGCGGATCTCTGTGAGTTCAAGGCCAGTCTGGTCTACAAGAGCTAGTTCCAGGACAGGCTCCAAAACTACAGAGAAACCCTGTGTTGAAAACCAAAAACCAGAAAACAAAAAACAGAAAGAAAGAAAGAAAGAAAGAAAGGAAGGAAGGAAGGAAGGAAGGAAGGAAGGAAGGAAGGAAGAAAGAAAGAAAGAAAGAAAGAAAGAAAGAAAGAAAGAAAGAAAGAAAGAAAGAAAGAAAGAAAGAAAGAAAGAAGAAAGTTAGAAAGTTAAAGAACACCACCGGGAAACATGAAGCAGACGTGCCCACAGTCCAGTATGATGGAAGCAAGTCCTCGTTTCGTTTGAGGCTCCCTCTTCTCTGTCTCTGGTTTGTAGCGAGTTGACAAACCGTCACCAGCACAAGGCTATCCCATGGGTGAGCCTGGAAAACACACTTCCTCTGAGAAACGGGAAAGAAATGACCACATACTACTAGGTCGTTCTGCTGAGTTGTAGTTTCCCGAAATTAGTGGTGGTGGCTGCACACCCTTATAAGTGCATAGAAGACACAGAGCTGTAGACAGAAAAGTGCCGAGTTTTGGGGTCAGTAAAGAAAAAACTCAAAAGCACAACACCCTGCTAGGATCAGAGTGGACAGAGATTGGTGAACAAAGGGATCTTTAAAGCCTTAAGACTTTAAGGTGCTCCGGGAATGGCCCAGGACAAGAACGACAGGCTTGGAAGAGAGAGCAAGGCTTACACTCAGCTGCACGCCCTCGGCCTCGGCGTACGTTTGATAAGGGCCCAGAGCTCAGGAGACAGGTGTGTGCTGCAGCAGGTAAGACCGGCCAAACGATGGGATTGACGTGTGCGCGTCAAGATGAAAGGCAACAGGGAGGTCCCCCTTTTAGGGGACAGTGAGAGAAACAGAGTCAGGAACAAAGGGGGGGTGGGGATAAAGAGTTAGAAAAGCACCAAGAGAGGCATCCATCGAGAAGGTGGGCAGACCGTGTTGGTGCTGAGGGCAGAGGTTAACACGACACAGAGAGAACGCCCCACCCTGGGGTTTAGGAGGGCTGTTCTAGTTTCTTGGCTAACTTGCCTACGGAGAGCTCATTTCCGCCTTTTAGAAAAGATGAAGGCATCCTGGCTCACAAAAGGTGCTTAGAGCCAGTGTGAACGCACCAGGGGACACCGCAAACCAATCTGCCATTTTTATCAGAAATCAGTGAAGGTCTGAGTTCTGTTCAATACTGCGACACCATCTGTCTGAAGTCTGCAGTGGGGTTTGTCCCCAGAGTTCTCTGTTGAGGGGGTGCACCTGTGTCCCGTCCTGAAGAGATCACTTCTCTGCACTTAATTAGTTTCTTTCCTTATCTCCTCTCTACTTATATTTTTCTGTCAGCTATATATAATATGAAAGAAAAGGAAAACTTTTTAAAAATAATATTATTTTAACTTACTGAAGGAAAAATATATTTAGGGGCTGGAGAGATGGCTCAGAGGTTAAGAGCATGGCCTGCTCTTCCAAAGGTTCTGAGTTCAATTCCCAGCAACCACATGGTGGCTCACAACCATCTGTAATGGGGTCTGGTGCCCTCTTCTGGCCCGCAGGCATACACACAGACAGAATATTGTATACACAATAAATAAATAAATATTTAAAAAAAAATATATTTAATCTTAAAAGATCAACATACATTTCAAGATAACTTTTAGAAATCATGAGGGTGACCAGACTTTTGGGTCTTTTGTTAGTTTTAAGTTGACCTAATTTTAATGTCCTATTTTTAATAAATTGATGACCACATTAGCGACGATCGTCCCAGGTGGCTCCAGGGTGCACTCTTTGGTACCTGCATAATTAATAATCCTATCTGTCTATTCCATTCTGAAGGCCCGGTCCGAGCAGGTGTTTAATTACGTTTTGGTAACCCTAATACCGCTGAGGTTATAAACTCCTTTACACCATATACTTTCCCTTCTGGGTCATCCTTGAAGCGTTTCTGTGTCCCTCACCCAAAGTCAAGACAGCAGAGTGCACAGCCTGTGCCTGGGGCAGAAGTCAGGAGAAAGGTCTGGCGGTGGCCAGGGCATGATCGTTTCTGCCTTGTGTCCCCAGCTCTCAGAGCAGAGGCATTAGCCACGCGTTTACAGAAGGGTCACTGTCGGTGATGGGCATGCACCTTCTTTCCACTCGTTACAGCATCTGAACAAGTCACAGGCCAGGGTAATTAAGGACAAATATAACTCTTAGGCCGAACTGTGTTAAAGACTTGTGGAAACGGATTTCTAAAAGCCGTTAAAGTGAAACACGTCACCAATCACACCTCTAAACGTAAACGTTCCCACACAAGAGCTCAAATCTTTACGTTTTCAGCAGCGTCTCCTTGGCAGATTCCATGTGTCTAATGACGATGTTCTGGAAGGCGGACAGCTCTAAGGCGTCCTGGCGGTTGTGAAATTCTTCTATGTCAACTAGACGTAATTTCCTGCAAGAGACACACACACAAAAAAAGCAATTAAATCGAGATTTTTGTGGTAGTTAATGATTTTGTTCATCTGCCTGTTCCAAAAACAAATGCTATATTCCCAGATTTATCATCAAAAGTTGTATTCTATAAAATTAAATGGTCAAGAACAGGAGATGTTTCTGGGTGGGTCAGCTTTCTGTTGCTGTGACGAAATGCCAGAGAAAACCAAGACAAGAAGGTGGATCTGGGCTCCTGGCTTCAAAGGATTCAGTTCACGGCTCTGTTTTTGGGGTCCTGTGGCGAAGCAGAAGTGCAAAGATCAAGACAGCTGGGAGGGGCTGGGAGGGAAGGAGGGAGGAGCTTTTGAAGGAAGGGCCTAAGGACACAGTCTCTTAGGGTATACCTCTAGGACTCACTGACTTGAGCTAGGTCCCACCTCCTAAGCTCCTGAGTGTCCGCCATCTCCCAGTAGGGCCTCCAGATGGTGAACTCAAGAACGGACTCATCCACCGAGCTCAGAGGCCCCCATGACCCAACCCCTCTGAATAAGGAGGCATTGGGAACAAGCCTTCAACATACGAGCCTCAGAGGTGACCTTTCAGACTCAAACCTTACCGGTGACTGGATTTTAAGATAGCGTATCTCTTCAGAGTTGGCAGCAATGTGACATTGTGAGGGGTCACCGTGAAGAGGTGAAGGGAACGTGGTGACTGGGATTTGGTGGAGAATTTAGACTGGTTTCTCACAGAAGCCAGAACAATGAAGACAGAAAGGGTGGTAAGGCTTGGTGCGTGCAGCGTTGGCTTCTAAAGCAAGTATAAATAAGCCTTCTCCAAGGGGAAGGTGGCCCCGAGGAGCAGGGAGCCCAGGTTGCAGAATCCCTTGAACCTCCAAATCCTTGGGACCTGCGTGGGTTTCTAAGACACGGGATTTGCCCAAGTCCAGTGCAGTCACAGGGATGTTTGTAAAATAGTTATAGGGGAAAAATAGGATATATCTTCATTTATAAATAAAAAATGTTTGCTAAAGACCTAGGTTTTAAGTGTTGTAACAAATCCCAAAATACTGTGTGTGTCTGTGGGATGTCTGTATGTATGGAGGTGTTCAAATGTATGTGGGTAAGTGAGTTCAGAACAATATAGAAAACCTCCACTCCACTGCAACCGCGAGAAGCTTGCTTGGGTTGGCAGGAAGAAGACAAGGGTGAGGGAAGGGAAAGCATGGTATCCCGGTGACCGCAGATGCAGGGATGGCCCAGGTTTGGGGAGGTCTCAGGAGAGGCTGTCTTGGTGCATTTTGAAGCCTGTGTCCCTATGAGTGTACTGCAGAGCTTCCCTGAGACTTGCAGCCAGCCTGCAAGAGAGGACACATGAAGCTGGAGTTCCCAGACAGCATGGTGCTCCTCCTCAGCCTGCAAGGACAAAGGCTTTTTGAGCCCTTTATTTCCAGCTCTGGCAAGCCTTTCCTGTCTCCCCCAGGATAAGGCCTGTGAGGCTGGCCATGCTCCCCATGGGCCATCAGGGGGCTTCAGGACATGTCACTTGGCTTGTTTCTGAGCTCTCCAGAGCGCTGACGGTATAGACACTGAATCCCTTAGCTGAGATGATCTGTAGTGACATTTCATTTGCATTTTAATAAATAGAGCTTGCCTGAAGATCAGAGAGTAAAACAGCCACCCTAGTCAGCCTTACAGACCAGGCAGTGGTGACACACACCTTTAATCCCACTACCATACTAGTTTGCCATAGAAACTGGGCAGTAGCGGTGCATGCTTTTAATCCCAGCACTAGAGAGGAATATAAGATGGGAGGAGACAGCTCTCAGTCAATCTCATATTGAGATTCCTGGAGGCAGGATCGCCACTTTGGACTGAGGCCGACATAAGAGCCAGTGGCTGGCTGTTTTTGCTTTTCTGACCATCAGGTTGAACCCCAAAATCTGTCTCTGGGTTTTTAGTAACCGTGCTACGATTATCTGTGAAGCGTATATGGCGATTAGATGGGAGACAATGCCCACTTGCTCCTCTATGCACCATGTATCACTCACTGACACCATGTGTGAATACTTAGTTATATTTCTAATTAACTAATTTACAGCTGAAATAGTAAAAGAAATAGCTCAGATGTGATTGAATATAACTTTTTAAAAATTTTTAGGGTGAGGGCAGGAGATGAGGCCTCAGTGGTTCTGAGCACCTGTCGTTGAAGACTCAGGTCATCTCCTAGCAACAACGTACAGCCAGCCGTGACTCCAGGTAGGGGAAAATGCATCACCTTCCTCCGACCGCCCCCGGGGCCAGGTGCACACACAGTGCACATGCGTGTGGACAGGACACTCAGACACAGTAAGTAAATAAACCTAGAGCACATGCAGCCTCGGGAGAGGCGGAAGGACTCACTTAAAAGTGCTGTGCCACAGGTCGAGCACGGCCAGCATCGTAGGGTTCATGGCATTCAAGTGGTCCCTGATGTAACCGCAAGCCAACAGGAAAGACCTCCTCCATGGCTTTGGCAAAACTTCCATTCTGGAAACGAAAAGGAGAAACTGAGTTTATCCTCTATAAAAATCCCAGTGGGTGCTGGCTTGGGCATCTGGCTCAGTGGTAGGGCACTTGCCTAGCACACAGAAGGTCCTGGGTTTGATCCTAAGCGCCACAAAACATTTTTTATGTTTTTTGCTTTTTTTGCAGTAAATATATATTTGAGTAACAATTATTTTTGTTCTAATATGATCTCTTATAAACTAAAAACCATGCAGTTATATTCTAAAACATATGCTCTGTGGTTAGCATAACCTAATTTTTACAATCATCCTGAGACTTGCTCTAAATGTTTAACATAAAGTGTTGTCTAACTCTTTGATCCTAGTGAGTCTATGAATGACCTGCAGTGACCGAATGGAAACAAGAGTGAGCTAACCTTTCTACGTGGAGACCCCGGCTTCACATCTGCGGCTGTGAGGGAGAAAGGGGTTTCCCGGTTCATAACTCCCGAGTACAGCCCATGGTCACATCACATCCAGTCAAGAGCACGATGAACAGCTCGGGCCCAGTCAAGAAATGGTGTCACTGACAGTCCTCCACAGACATGCCCGTGAGCCACCTGGTCTAGATGGTTCCTACTCAGGACTTCCATCCCAGGCGGTTCTAGACTGACAATTAAACTAGCTGGTACAAAGTATATATATATATACCATATTCTGCGGCGAGTATAATTTCCTTATGATAATGTTAAAATCAGATTTAAATCTCTAACATAATTCTTGCTTCTAGATGTTTGACCCCATTGAGTCCTTATATAACTGAAAATAATCAAACGGAATAATAATGAGGTCCCTTAATGGCAGGACACACAACATTTAAAGTTTTGCTTTATTTTGCAAAAACGATAAGGATAGCAAGACAGTGGTGGCACGCGCCTTTAATCCCAGCACTCCAGAGGCGGAGGCAGGCGGATCTCTGAGTTCGAGGCCAGCCTGGTCTACAGAGTGAGTTCCAGGACAGCCAGGGCTACAAAGTGAAACCCTGTCCTAAAAAAATATATCTAAAAAATTGTAAGAATATAGTCCAGCTTGCCTATGGAAATCCCCTTTGATCTCTTCACCTAATGGGTAAGGATCATTGACAAATAAGGCATTCTTTATCATTCTCATCTGAAAACATAGTTTGTAACTCTCATGGCTTGGGTAAACCATCCTTTCCATACAGAAGACAGACCAGCTTTGCTGTTCAGAAAACGGATGCCCCCTAGCTTACCATAGTTGGATTTTTGAGTTTTCTGGCTTTGTTTGTTTATTTGTTTACTTTTGCTTTGCTTCGTCAAGACAGGGTTTCTCTGTGTAGCCCTGGCTGTCCCGGAACTCCCTCTGTAAACCAGGCTGGCCTCAAACTCACAGAGATCCGCCTGCCTCTGCCTCTCAAATGCTGGGATTAAAGGTGTGCGCCACCGTGCCTAGCATGAGCTTTCTGGCTCTCTGACAATGGATGGAAGAACACCACACAGTGATTTTGCTTTTCTCCTGAGCTGGCAATAGGCTCCAGTCAGTGCCCTTGAGATGCTAGGCACTATGCGGTAGGCAGTAGCAGGCAGGCGCCACACAAAGGGACCTGCATCACCAAGTATCAGGAAGCTGTGAGGTGATCAGATGTAGCAAACGCACTCTTGATTCACAGTGCTTTCAAGCCTCTGTATATTTAAACATGTCCACTTTGTGGCTATAATTTTTATCATCCATTTTACTTAAATACTTAGGTTAAGCATTTGACTTTAGACATTTCCAGTTGACACAACTGCTTTGTGTATTAAATATTTTAATCAAATTCCATTTGCTTGACTGAATCTTGGCTCAGTTTCAACATTCTCTAACCTCTGCATGGGCATGGGCCGTGCAGCAGAGGGAAGTCCATTGTTGTTTTAACCTTTGTTTTAAAAAAAAAAAAAAAAATGATGGCTCTCTATCCTTAGAAGTCATCTGGTAGGTACTCACACTGTGAATCTAGCTACCCAACAGCCATCAGAGACCCTGAAAGCAGATTCTGATTTCAGCACTGTTAAGTCCAGCTATGTAGAAAAAAACACAAGGAGGAACTGAATGGGTGGACACATTCCATAAGCCCACCAAGTGACTCTAATGGACTCTAAATCACATTTTTTTTTTTTTTTTTTTTTTTGGTTTTTTGAGACAGGGTTTCTCTGTGGTTTTGGAGCCTGTCCTGGAACTAGCTCTTGTAGACCAGGCTGGTCTCGAACTCACAGAGATCCGCCTGCCTCTGCCTCCCGAGTGCTGGAATTAAAGGCGTGCGCCACCACCGCCCGGCCTAAATCACATATTTTAAAATGCCTTTTGCTCTAACTTTTCCTGGGTCTCTGCTTAGGGTTTGTAATGTTGGTAATTCTTGCCTTTACTTCTGCCTCGCATCTCTGTTCAGATGCCCGTCCAGACTTCCTCTTTTCCCCTATTCCTGACTGTTGTAGAAACAAAACCACCAATACAATCCCCGGGGTCTCATAGACAGGCTCGCTGAAGAGCACCCCAATTGCCAGACATGAAGACCCCATGTAACAGAGAGAAGCCAGATTCAGTTGTGTGTCCAATTCCCTAACTGGCAGTTAGTGTTTACCTCTTTAGAGGGGAGATGACGGGGACAGGAGACGGAACAGAAGCAGGCAGCTTACAGATGGGGACTTCATTTCCTGTCTTTGGCCGAGCAAAAATATTGTTGATCCTGTCCTAGCCAGTGGCCAGAAATGCCAGATCTGTGGGGGGAGTGTGATCCTTGATCTGGTTCCTAAATGAGTTTGGGATCACCTATTCCAAAAAGGCGGGGGGGGGGGGGGGGACACGGACGTGGGGACGGGGGAAGGGGACGGACACGGATGGACACGACCCTACAGGGGCCTTGATCAGGGCTCTGAGGAGGCCCACTAGGGGGAGCTATTTCTCTGGCCTGGGCAGAGACCTGACACTCCAAACTACAAAAAATGTAAACGGGGTTGATTCAACTGTGAGGCAACACATTTTGAAACAAAACAAAAACAGACAAATACACAGAATCCTCTTTCATTCAAAGAGATGGGAGGTTTTGCTGGACCTCACAGTCAGAATTAATAACACACCCTGAGGCCACTTAGAATTTATGACTGCTGTCCTACTGTGTGCTCTGTCTGTTCCTTTGACCTCCCTCTACGCGAACAATGTGACAACCAGCCTTACTCACCTTGATTTCCTAGGTAATCAACATTTACAATCTAAGTTAATGCACAGCTGTAGTCTTGAATCGTATACTCTTCCATGCCCTGACCCGAGAGTAATGCATGTGTGTTTAAGCATGAGTAATGATAACAGTTTGGTTAAGGCAGAGTAATAGCAGCCTTATGAAATGAGTACCAAAAATGCTGAAAACAGCATATGGATATTGCTCGATAAATAATGATATCTCTAATATTGTTTGTTATCTGGGTCATTTGGAGCCAGTGACTTAATCTCTTGTAAAACTGTTAAAATATCTCTCATTACGTCTCCCATGTGATGTTTTCTGTGCTGTTCGCGAAAAGAGAGAGAAAAAGCCCAGCATTTAGGGCACACACAAGGGGAGGGGCAGATTCACAAGACAGCATCCAGGAAGCCCTTCGGTAGAGACAAGCACACCAGGACACACACACAGAAACAAGGACAAACAGAATCACAAGACAGTCTTCAGGCAGGCACGGACTCAGACCCACGCAACAAACAGACAGGACAGCAGAAAACACAGGGAGGGTGGAGTAGAGAATTCAAATCTGGGCTCGTTCTTCATTAGATGACAGCCAGGAGAAATGCTTTGATTTCTTTCCTTAACGAGACACCAACACACTACCGGTAACCCTGAGTTTATCCAGGTCTGCCTGGCCTTCTGAGTGCTGGCTCCCTGTCTCCAATGTTCCTTCCCTTTCCCTGCCGCGTGGCTGCTTGTTGCTGCTACATGCCTGACCTCCACAGCCATTTGAAGGGCAAGATTTATTTTTACTTTCTTGCTCCAGTCTCCTCTGCTGAGAGTTACAGTTTGCTCATCTTGATTTTTTTTCTTTTAATCCCTAATCAAATGGTCCTCCGGCTTTCCCTTGAGTCCGATCTTAAAGCCCGCTACTAAGGAGACTGAGAATGCCAAAGGACCCGGATTTTCCTTCTCTAGAAACGGCAGACCTCAGCTCAAAAGGGAAAGCTTTCCTTCCCTTCCTTCCCCTTCTCCACTTCCTCCCTACAGGTACTCCAGGCTGCAAGTCGGGAACACCTTCTCACACCTAGCCTAACCGGAGCACTCCTCCTCAGGAATTTCCCCACACAAAGCTTATGCTGTTGTTGGAAAGCCATTAATAATCTTTAAGGATCTATGTTTTGTTTTTTAAATATTTAAGAGCTGTACTCCTAAATGCTACTTTTAAGGAAAATGTACAGTAGGTGGTTTCCCCCATATATGCTGTACTCTAATCCACAAATAAATTGAAATATTCTACGGATATATTTGATTTTCTCAATGTCCCAAATGATTTTGTGTCACCAAATATTCATGCCTCTACCATACCAGAAGCCTGATC
This sequence comes from Chionomys nivalis, assembly GCF_950005125.1. Lineage (NCBI taxonomy): Eukaryota > Metazoa > Chordata > Mammalia > Rodentia > Cricetidae > Chionomys > Chionomys nivalis. The sequence continues at coordinate 4,808,016 of NC_080111.1, read as the reverse complement.
TACATGCCACGGAGGCACAAGAACCACATCAAATCCTTTCCGCAGCAGGTTTCTTAATTGGGTTGGTTGGTCAGTTGGTTTGGTTTGGTTTGGTTTTTGATGCTGCCCTCAACCTCACTTGTGAGAAAACTATGTACATAGATATAATATATAAACGATAAGCACATATGTGTGAAAATACAAACATGAATGGGAACGTTGCTATTTGGCAGCAGTTATATATCGATGAGTAGATGGAATGACCGTTATTAGAGAACCCTGTACACTTACTCGGCGCGGTGCGGAGGGACCTCCGTTGTTTTGGTATCATCGTCTTTTTCTCTGGGGTCTTTTAGAACAAAATCAACTAAGGAAAAAAAAATGGAAAATTTGGATAAACAACGTTACATTAATTACAGCATATTTTCAAGAAAACTAATTCTATTCAAATGAATCACTTAAAATGTGTTAGTTTTATAATAAAGAAAAATGTGTGTGTGCTCCTGAAGAAACACCTGTGGGAAAGACCTACCAAGTCTGTCTTGGAGAATTGTGTTCTCTTTCTTAACAATGTGTTCCAATTGTTGCATTGGAAAATGATAATTGACTTTAATATTACATTTTCCTTCAGAGTTATTCCATCAAAAGCACTCACATTAAATTGTGGGTCAGGAAGAGAGGAGAATTTCTCTCACTGGGGAAAAGCCCACATTACCTTGCTGCGTTTGAAATTGCATAAGCGCACCACACAGTCATAGAATCAGTAAGGAAGGCTCCCTTTGTGCCTGCCTGCCTTCTGGGTCTTCCTGCCTGTCTTTCAGGATTCACTTTCTACAATGCAAAATTACACTACTACCCTCTGCCTACAGTTCCTCAGACTGTCCTCCGACCTTCACAGGCTTTAAAGAGGCACGCGGGCCCCTCGGTTCACAGGTCTAGAGCAGCCTTTGAAACAGGCCTGCTGGTACCACATGCCCTTCCTGGACCAAGCATGTTACCTAGGAGACATGCTTCAAGGAGCTGGGATGGTGTTATGCCCTCGTGATCCAAGAACTAGACAGGCAGAGGCTGGAGGATCACAAGTTCAGAACCACCCTAGGCTAGATGGTGAATTCGGGCCAGCCTTGGTTACTTAGGGAGATCCTGTCTCGTTCCCTGCCCCCATCCCACCACTACAAAGAACTCAGTTCAGAAGCCTCTGGAGTCCTTCCTAAGTCACAGTGGCCTGGTGGCCTCTTCTTCCTTACTGACCAGCCACCTCAGATCAGTTGCTAGGCAGGCTCCTTTGTAGTTTAGAGATTCAGCCATCTCTCTCATTGTCATCTTTTATTACCAGGAATGCAGGAAATGCCTGTTCTCTGAAGGGTTAAATTGCTCCTTGCATTGTGATCTCACCAGCCTTTAGGGGACCGTTCATTGTGCAAGCTCTACTAACAGGAACAATTGGGAAACAGTCGGAAAGGACCTGACCCAAGGTTCTGCCCTCAGGGACTTTAGTTCAGACTGGGCCAGAAACGCTGTCTTAAAAAAGTATTCTTATTACCTACTGATACTTAGAGATAAACTTTTTAAGTCTATACTGTGGCTCAACACGCTTCCTGCACAAAAGGTCACAGGGTAACTCCTTCTACTTTGTGAGCCGCAAGATTTCTTCTGTTCAGCTGCTCAGCTCTTTGGTTTTAACTCAAAAGCAGCCCACATACAACCTTAGAATTGCCAGGTACTACTGAAACCTCATTTACAAAATAGGCCGTGGTCAGGTATGACTTCTGAGCCATAGCTGGCCACCTTCTGGTCTGGAGCAAAAATGTACTCAACCATATCTACATTTCTCATCAGCAATATTAATGGAAGTTGGTAATGATTCAAATCTGTGGTAATGATTCACCCACACACATGCGTGTGCGCACAGGCACACACACGCATGCGTCCACAGGTGTGCATGCTTTGTCTCTCCTGACTATACCAAGAAACTTGTAAACAAGGGACGGTCCTGAAGGGAAAGATGCTTCCCAGTGTCTAATGCCCTCTGCTGACTGAGACAATAGACATTACGAGAGGCTGGAAATAATTACTATTACTTTCTTCAGCGTTGCCCTTTGATGAGAGACCATAGCTTTATATGTAGAAAATTTCATTTAAAACATAATTTATGCCCAATCAATGAAAGCTCACTGAAGTCTTTTTTACTAATTGATGTTTATTTGATGTGCACTGGTGCTTTGCCGGCATGTGTGAGGGTGTCGTCAGACCCCCTGGGACTGGAGTTACAGGCACTTGTGTTACAGACGGTGGGTGCTGAGAACTGGACCCAGGTCTCTGGAAGAACAGCCAGTGCTGTTACCTGCTGAGTCATCTCTCCAGCCCTGACTGGGGTCTTAAGGAACACACCAATGAGGGAAGAAACTGCGTGCATAAGCACAGAGTGACAAGTGTCAGGCACGGGCAGTAGCTTTTGATTCAAGACTCACCTGTCACAACACACACTCAAATTATAACGCATTTGGCGGCCACTCACCTATGGACTTCTTCACGCTGAGAAGATAGTCCTCTCTCATCTCATCTGACAGGACCGTTATGCTGTTGGTCAGGACTTTCAGATGCTGGGGGACCAAATCCAGCACATGCTCCAGCCAAGAATCTTCCATTGGGGCCACGTGATCCGTATCAATTCCGTGATGAATGTAGTAGTAATATCTCTGGACGGGTGAGGAGGGAGGCAGGGGAGTTAGTACTGCGGTAAGGGATTGTGTTTGTCCACACATAAAACCACAGGGGAAATGCAAGTCTGCAGAGATGAAGGAGTTTTTAAATCATAAAGGGTTCTGTGTAATTCATGTAAGCATTCTTGGAGATCTCAATTTTTTTTTCTTTTTGAGACAGGGTTTCACCATGTAATAGTCCTGGCTATCCTGGAACTCACTCTGTAGACCAGGCTGGCCTCGAACTCACTGAGATTCACCTGCCTCTGCCTCCTGAGTGCTGGGATTAAAGGCGTGTGCCACCACCACGCAGTAACAATGTTGAAATTTTTAATGTTTACATTTCTAAAACTTCTTATATATCTGAAAGACCTGAATGGCTACTTCTAAAATAAGTTAATGTACTTTTGAAAAGGCACGGTATCACAGTTCAGAAAATTAATCATAAAAGAATAAGGGTGTGTGCAGGTATATATGACAGAGATGAGCTTTATGCTAGAATCAGGCAGAACTGAGATTCCTTCACTGTGGCCCTAGGTGGCGAGGAAGAGAACATGTTCTTCCATTGATCTAAAATAATAATTGGATGTGACTCTGTCCATTTCTGCATACATAGAGATGTATAAGGCACGCCTTTAATCCCAGCACTTGGGAGGCAGAGACAGGCGGATCTCTGTGAGTTCAAGACCAGCCTGGTCTACAAGAGCTAGTTCCAGGACAGCCAGAACTGTTACATGGTGAAACCCTGTCTCGAAAAATCAAGAGAAAAACAAGACAGAATAATCTCAAGGATACAGAACGTTTTTCGGGTCCTCCCTCTATTTGTGGTTCTACTAACAAAAGAAGTAAGACGTTACCAAGATGTCTTTCTCTATTGAAGAAGTGGTCGATTTTGAAATCAGGCTCTCTTCAGGGATAATGGAGTCTAAGCGGCCGTCTTGTTGTTGCCTAAGACAGTGATAAACACAGAAGAGTCAAAAACATACAAAGGTGATTCAAACACAAAACATCGATATGAAAACACAGGGCTGTCCTCTATTAGATCACCCAAAAGATACGTGGCTGAAGATGTTTGCTGGCACCACATTCCTCTTAGAACGCCCCTTTCTCTCTGTGCGTGGGGAGACACTTAGAAGTGCTCCCCGAGACCTCCTTCACGGGGAACGTCCCCGCAAGCGGCCTCGGCGCATTTGCATCCGCTACGACACAAGTGAGTTCTCTCTTCTGTGGACTTGCAAGGCATATTCTTGCATTATCCCTACAAGATGTACAGTTGCCTTTTCATCTGTTTGGAATGAAGTGACGGCAGAGAACGCAGACCCATCCCCGGAGGACCCTTTCTCGCATCTCTAGGGGCACGAGCCTTGACACCGAGCGACATCGAGACTTGCGTTTTTTTTATTGAGTGTGATCACAATTCAGTTCAAATGCTGTGTCAGAGATGAGCCACGCTGTTTCTCCTGAAGCTCCACGGCACAGCGGGCATGGTTACAGCTTCAGCACACGCAGCAGGCTGTGCTGGGCGAGCTCCAACTTCTGCATTGTGCTCCTGAGTCCGGTGGGGCTCTGCTGCTACAGATCGATGGTACTGAGTCAGAAACACCTGTCCCCTCACTGACTGAGGAGCAGATGCAGAAAATGTATGGAATTTGTTTCTCAGAAACCATACCCAAGTGGGTACCCAGGATACATCTTGTAATGTGTCTTTTTTAATTCATTCTAAGGACCCAACGTTCTGTGAACTTCGTTTTTGAACTATGTGAGAGTCCATTCACTTTAATACATGGTAGGTGATCAATAAATCTTTGACAAATGACAGAATGTGAGTGGAAGAACGGTGGGAGAGTCTCAAAGCATTAACTAGCCAAAGAGACGGGAATTGATTACTCTAGCCACCAATGGAATCTACGGTGCTGTGGCTTGCTTGCCCAGAAAGGAACTAACGCAAAAATACTGCGTTTCCAGGTCATCGAGACTGGATTCATATTCTGCCGCCGTAAGGTGCAGGACATCAGGAAGTGGTGTGTGTGTGGTTCTTTTTAATTCACCCATCTCGTCTTGCCAGCCTTCCTGCATCCTGGCATTGCCTGTTCGTCCTTTGTGAGGATAAAGCCTGGAAGGGTGCAATCCAGAAGGCCAGGGGTGGGGGAAGAACTCAGGGGTTGTGGAAACCACGATAGAAGTGAGTGAGTGCCAACACCCTTGCGGCTCCGTCCCATGATCCTCCTGTGCTAGGGTTGCAGGCGAAGTTTCTCTGCTCAGCAGAGATCACAAGAGCTGCCCGTCACCAATCAAGTCCTCAGTGGCTTTGTAAGTGTTATTGCCAAGCCTTACATAGGCTGCTCAAAGTCATAACCACCCCACTTCACAGGTAAAGAAACTAAATGTCAGAGAGAAGAATTGTCCCCTTTGGTCACCTAGCTAATGACGTATGGGAAGAGAGAGGAGGGTCGCTATGTCTCTGAGCATCCATGCCCTTTCCAGGAGAATGGTATTCCCGTCAGAACTAAAAATATCCAAACAGCCGGGCGGTGGTGGCGCACGCCTTTAATCCCAGCACTCGGGAGGCAGAGGCAGGCGGATCTCTGTGAGTTCGAGACCAGCCTGGTCTACAAGAGCTAGTTCCAGGACAGGCTCCAAAACCACAGAGAAACCCTGTCTCGAAAAAAAACCAAAAAAAAAAAAAAAAAAAATCCAAACAGGAAATGCTTTGCCTAGTTAAAGAAATATAGGATATACTTGATTTCTCAAAAGTGAAAAAAAGCTACATTAATGATTTTCTGTTTATAAAATTAAGAGGCTTTTGGTTCACAGTAGCAGCCTGGAAATCCCTTCTTCAAGTGAGAAAAAAGAAGTGAAATTATTTTAACCCATGATTATGAGGAGATAAGAAAAAAACTCTTCATTGCGGAGACAGAGGGCAGACAGCACAGGTAGCCTCTGTCTTGGGAGGAAGCAAGCAATAGGCCTGGAGCCTCCAGAAAGGCTCTCACCCTGGAGTCGGCGGGTACCAGAGGCGGCGGAAAATGAGGTGATCTCGTTAGCTAATTACACGGAAAATTAGGTAGCTGAATGGGAACGACACATACCCCAAGGGCAAAAAATGTTCCAAATCCAGCCTCAGAATAGAAAACGTGACTAGATCGATATCCTGCAAATTAATTGAATTAGTAATTAATAATTTCCCAGCAAGGAATTCCAGGTCCGGGTGGCCTCGCTAATGGATTCCGCAGGGAAGAAATCCAACCAGCTCCAGAAACTTCTTCAGAGAAAACAGAGCCCGGAAGAAGCTCACAGTCACCACTCGCTTTAGGAGGGTAGCGCCAAGATGTCATGACAGAGCGGGAGACATGACGTGGCAGGCCCAAATTGTGCGCCTTGTTTAAAGACCCAACACAAAATTGCAAACCTCTCTCCTCCAGCCGAGCAAGATGCTGGAAGGAGGGGAGGGAGGTGGCGAGCTGGTCCTGTGACGCCCAGAGGGTAGTATGTCTTCTGGGTGAGCAAGGGCCTAGGAGCGAGGGTACCGTCCAGGATCCCTGGGGAAGGAGGTCCCGAGGTCCCCAGGGCTTTGTCCCGTGTCCCAGCTGCATCTGGCTGCTGCAGCAGAAGTCTCCCCTGTGATGAACCAGTTCCCTGGGCCTTGGACCGTTCAACAGCTTCCTGCTGCTTAAGCCAGAGAAGAGCGCGAGAAACTGAGGCTGTCCTGAAGAAGAGAGCAGTCCTTCAAGCCGGGGTCAATACCGCTACGACCTTGGTAGAGGTCAAGAGGGCCCGGCAGGCATTGGCTGCACACGGTGGACCCCTAACCGCGGCTGTTGTTCTTCCTGCCTGTCCCACGTTGCAAACTGCGGGGCACCGACTGCGTCGTCAAGGGGAGAGCCAGGCTGGTGCACGGGCGCACACGAACCACGGACGCGCTTTCAAGTTAAGTGGAAAGCTGAGGGACCGCTGCACAAGCACGGGAAGCCACCGGATCCAATTACGACCGAGACGGTGGGCGGCAAGGTCCAAAATGTGCAGCTTCGCCGTCGAGCTGGCGAGAGCAAGGGACTGGACACCAAACTAGGTTAGAGGCATGCTTCTGAGTTTTCTTAACATAAACATGGTCTTTAAATTGTCCTTCGAAAGTTTTAGCAAATAAAATCCAGTAATATTATAGAGATGGTATTCGGTTACTGAGTGGAGTCTAGGAAATCCATTAGCAAAATTTATCATATGTTGATAGAACAAAGGAGAAAGGCCGCAAGGTCATTTCGGTAGACGTGGAAGAAGCATCTGGGGAAAATGTAGCACCTATTTATAATAAAGCCTCTCACAGACTAGGCAAGGAAGGAGTCCGCCTCAAGCCATAAAGGTCAGAGTTCATTTTCATTTACAATTCAGTTCAGAAATTAGAACCTTATGCCTTCATTTTTAATTTAGCTATAAGTTTCACCATTGTAAGTGGGGAAGTTGTAATGTTATATTTATTAAGCAAAAGGTGATACTATCGTTTATTAACATAATGTATAATTAAATCTAGTAAATACTCATTGTTTTTTCAGAATAAAACTTTTGAAATCTACTTGCCTGGGTGATCTTTAGCTGTATGGTTCCCGTTTACCTATTTTCCCTTGTTCTGAAAAGATCCTCTGAGTAGAACCCCTCGTGCTCCTCCTGCATGATCGGTGATCCCTTCCCGATCTCACCCCTACCTGAACTTGTCCGGCCTTTGGTAACCTCCACTACACCGAGTGAGGTAACCCAGACCCAGAACGACAGATGCCACCTCCCTCTCTCGTCTTCAGCTCCCAAAGTGTAACCTGGGGTAACTGCAGAAACCAGGGAAGCAAAAGAGAACCCCAGGGAGGGGAAGCACCCACCCCTGGACGTCATTGCCAGAAGACAAGGGTCATAAAGCTGGAAATCGGGAAATGGGAAGGGGAAAAGGAGGTCAATACAAAAGGACGGGGGGGGGGGGGGGGATAAATAACACTAAGAATATTTGAAGAAAGCCTTAAGGAGTCATATTATTTTTTATTTACCTAAAATTGCAGATATGTCTTAAATAAAGTCATGCCACTTGGGCTGACAATGCCCCCCTCGAGAGCCATAGGGTAGCTAACAAAAACCTCAGCACCAGGCATGGGGAGCCTTCCTCTAAGCTGTTGGTCACAGGAGTCCAAGGGACTCCTCAAGCAATGTAGGCTATTGCCGTGGTCCTCAGTGGCCTCTCAGAGAGCAACCCTGTGTCCCTGTTGACTAATACCCCACATACTTCAGACCCAGGACTCAGAAGATTCAAACTGGATCTGACCTGAAGGCCTCCTCTCTGCAGACCAGCTTCCACAGCATCGGAAGCTGCCGAGGGAAGAAGGCAGCCTGTGGTCCCACCTAGCGGTGATGCCTGTGAACCACAGCAATAACCAAAGGGTCACCATGGTCTTGAAGGTGACAGAGTGGCACTCACATGGTGGTGGTAACCAAGAGATGCCAAGCAGACTCAAAGATGTCTCAACAATAGGGACGCCGTGTCTGGCACTGGAAACCTATTCAGCTGCCCAGCGCTAGTGAGGTCTGGGATCTCAGAGGTGATCCTGCTATTCCGCTATACTAGAACAGAATAATTCCTAACTACATTCTAAATACTCAGCCTTATGCCCACAGGGTGTCGATCTTGCGCTGTGTGTTCTTCCAGGTGTGCGTGTGCAAAGAAAACAAAAGCAGCCTGCATGGGATAAGCAGATAATAGTCTCCTGGCGTCTGTCGAACGCAAACTCAAAGCCACTCGGCAGCTGGATACGAAGGCAAAGCACTGTGTCTCCCCCAGCTCTGGTCGGGCAGAAAAAGGATTGTGAATCTGTCTCCATCCCAGCAGGATGTGAAAAAATAAACTTGTATGTTGAAACCACGTTCTTAGAGCACCCGTGAGAACATATACGTCTCACTTGCTCCACGGAAGCACTCAGCATCCCCTGTTCCCCTCAAGAAGGCCAGAGAGTGAAGTAGCCGTGGAGGCAGCGAGCAGCCTTCTATGGGTCATGAAATCCCATGTGTTCCTCAAATGGTCATTAGCACCCTGAGGGTCGGAATGAAGCAAGAGAGCGCACTAAACAACTTGCCTACGCTGTGTGAGAACTGCAGGGTCACCTGGACCAACGTGACTCTCCACAGAAAGCTGCCCTCATCCCTGCCCCACACGAGGAGACCCTCAACATCACAGAAGTCACCATATCACCTGAACAGACAACATGGGGTGGCAGCGGTGGGGGGGGGAGCCACATCCTCTACTGGACGCCTGCATTAGCACGGGCACCTTGACAGGCAATGGCATTTAAAAGCGGGGCATACTTAACAGGGTGACCTCCAGCTCTTCCGGCCTCCGACTTTACACTAGCCTCACTGTAGCAAGGCTTTGGGACACTCTCTAGAGACGCATAGAGTGCTTCTGTTTTCGGGCCTTTGCTAGGGTAGCATGCTGGCCGCCTCGCGGGACTCACATAATGACGTTGACAAGCGTGCTTCTAAAGTTCTCTCGCTCCTTGTGTGGAGATTTGGCCTTCGATCTGGTAGTCGATGGTCCGGGTCGGCTGTCATCAACCTGGTCTAGCAATTTGCCTTTTTTTCCATATTGCTCCATGTATTCAGCTTAAATTTTAAAAACAAGTTGCCCGTGAGAAAGGTTAGCCAAAACAAGTCAGTCCTTAGAGCAAGGCGCTGCAGCAGCAACAAGAAAAATATTACGTTCTTTATGTTCTCATCTCAAAGAATCCTAATGCGTGCTGTCTTGTTATCAAAAGTTATTGAACACCTACTTAAATCATCATAACAGGAACCTCTATTTATCATAAGTTCATTATTGCCTTTTGTGCTACTTTGATTGATGTGATAAGTGCTTTTAGTTGCATCTGTAGGCGTCTCTTAAAAGGATTAAGATTTAAACCATGATAAAAACAAAGTCACATTGTTCAAGATAGGAACACGGGAGGGACTTGCTGGGGGGAAGAGGTTGGGGTCCTGTGTGAGGGGGGTGGATACAAAAAGATAACAGAAGAGACTATGGTGGAAGTAAGAATATATATATATATATATATATACACATATATATAATGAAATGGTGAGAGAATAAATTACAATGAATACAAATGTTTCGTAAAAAGCATTTACGATGGCATTAAGTAACTAGGAGCTGGAAACAATTGTTTCCTGATGGAAAATGCCTAGAAGAAAGTTGTCTATATGGCGTATGCCTCTTCGACTTTATAATTCTATGGCTTTATTAACTATACACACTTTTAATCAAAAATTAAAGTTCTTACCGTATGACTGCTCATTTTTAACAGTATAGGGTTCTGGAAACTGGTTTTCCTGGTTGATATTTAAGTGGAATGACGGGGCAGTCTGCAGCCACTGGGGTTTGACTCCCGTCTACAATGGAACATTTACATAGTATTAGTAAGTCATGTCCAAGATGTTTCATTTAACCCGCGTTTCTGTGAGCTGCTCTAGCACTGTCCCGAGCGCATCAGGACCGCTGGGGAGATGTATAGGCGGCGGCGGCAGCAGGTCTTCCTTTGCCTGGGCGTGACCAGGGACCATTAAGAAAAGTCCTGCTGCTCCGTGGTTATGAGTGCCCGTTACCCAGACCTGGAGTGCCTATTCTGCACAGCCTGCTCATGGCCCGTATCGGCCACTGTCTATAAAATTCCTCTCATGTTTCTGGCTGGTGAATGACAGCGTGAAATTCTTCATATCAAAACACACCAATGGGACGCCGTGCAGTGTTTAGTGCCGTACACATTGTGTGATATCTAAGCGAGTTTCAACAAATCGATGTGAACACTTATCACAGTGAAAATCTCCAAGTTCTGTCTCTTAGCCTTCCAAAAGGCACACTGTGTTCTAGTTATTTATAGTCGCCCTACTGTACACTGGCAGGCCTGGCTGCCTCCGTTTGTCTAGCTGTAGCTTTGTGCCCCATCCCTGCCTCCTTAGGAAGGGGTACGGATGTCTAGGAATTCATGTCTTCTAAGCTGCCAAGGCCACCATCACACAGCTAATCCTAATGACCTCTGTTAGTGGAACAGATATTTCCATCTTCTGTATTTCTGTGAGGCTAAGTTGTGGTCCCTCCTTTTCATTGGAATCTTCTCTTTTTCTAGCTCTGCTAAGACTTTTTAAAACTTTTTTTTGTTGTTGTTTTGTTTTTGTTTTGTTTTGTTTTGTTTTTGTTTTCCGAGACAGGGTTTCTCTGTGGTTTTGGAGCCTGTCCTGGAACTAGCTCTTGTAGACCAGGCTGGTCTCGAACTCACAGAGATCTGCCTGCCTCTGCCTCCTGAGTGCTGGGATTAAAGGCGTGCGCCACCACCGCCTGGCCTAAAACTTTTATTATCTTTTCAAAGGACCAAATGTTTACTTCCCAGGTCTTTGGGGGTTGATTTTGCGGTATCCATCCCATTTAGCTATGCCCTGCTGTCTCTTAACCTCCTTGGGGTTCGGCTTGTTCTTTGGGTTCTTGTGAAGACACAGTGATGTGTTTAACAGCTGCCGAGTTTGCACTTGTTGGCTGCTGTATAACCTTTCTTAGTGCAGCCTTCCACACATTTTGGAAGAATATCTTCCTAATTTCATTTAATTTTTAAGTTTCCATCTTGATTTTTTCCTTCACTCATTTGTTGCTCAAAAACAGTTTGCTTAATTCTCCTAATTTGTGTAATTTGCTGAGATTTCGTTATGATTCTTTCAGTTTTATTACACTGTGGCTAGAAAATATTCTATATGATTTCATTTAGAACAGAAAACTGATTTTTCCTGAGACTCTATCTAAATTTCAATCCCAGGAGCTACAGAAGGTAACTCGATGGCGTTGGCTATGAAAGAGAGTGAGCATTAAGTAGTCCGGTGCTTTGCTAACTAAAATGCCCGCTGTTTGAAATGAGCATTCAAAACCAAAACGGTGAAAAAGGAAGCCAGGATCGATGGGGCCATTGGTGGCATGACTTTTACCACTGATCAAAATCTCCCATTTCAGTCCAGAAACTGAGGTCTAGAGAGAGAAATGACTCCCCCGAGGTCACGGAGTTTCACTCTGAGTCCTTATTTCCTGGCAGTGACATTTCTCTGCTAATCCATCTTGGTATTGCTTTTATTTATCCTTAAATATTCTCTACACACTAAGAAAGGATGGGCACCATGATATTACTAGATATTTGTATTCACACACACGCACACATAAAACAGAGAATTTCTCTATCAAAAAATAATCAAATTAGGGCACAAAATCAGGAATTTGATATTTTGCTTTAAGTTTGGATCCTATAAACCTTTGAAAATGGCAGTATTATTGATACAGATAAATTAATTAGATAAAGTATACAGTTACCACAGCTAACTGGGGGAGCACTCTCGTTGGCAGTTTGGCCTTTTCTTTGCTGAGTGGTTTATCCTGCATAGCACACATGAGATAAAAGAGAAAAGGCATTGTCACAAATTTTATATTGTCCAATATAAAGCAAAGTGCATTGTAGCCAAAATGTTCAAAGGCCAACTCAGAAGCCTCACTGTTGGGGCTGGGCATGATGGGACCTACAATTCCAGCTCTCCAGAGGAGGTGGCAGGCAGACCTCTGTGAATTCAAGGCCAGCCTGGTCTGCAGAAGTTCAGACCAGCCACCGCTCTACAGAGAGACCCTGTCTGTCTTAACATGTATATCAATTCAAGATGAAGGGAATTAGATAAATGCCCTTTTTTCCCTTCCTTCCTTCCTTCCTTCCTTCCTTCCTTCCTTCCTTCCTTCCTTCCTTTCTTCCTTTCTTCCTTTCTTCTTTCCTTCCTGCCTTTTATTCCTCCATCCCTGCCCTCCATCTCTGTGTTTCTCTGTGTAGCCCTGGCTGTCCTAGAACTTGCTCTGTAGACCAGGCTGGTCTCGAACTCACAGAGTCTGCCTGCCTCTGCCTCTGCCTCCCGAGTGCTGGGAGATTTTCTATTTTGTTAAACTGTAAAGAGAAACTGTTGATTTCACTTCAGTTCTTTGATTGGTGAACTTGGAAACATAAAGTAGGCATTCATAGGAGTAAGAAACTTCTGATTCTACTTAATAAAGCTTCTGACAATCTAGTTGTTAACAATGCAAATAGACCAAAAATTAAAACATGGGTGCTTTGAAATGTTTGAGGTCATTCCCTTAACGTTTCATTTTCGTTTTGTTTCATTTAATTTTGCTTTTGTAACTGAAGAAACTTTTGTTCCAGAGTGTTAGAAATCTTCCCTGTATGAAGCAATGCAAACATCCCATCATTTATTTCATCCCAGGCCTTTAAAATATGTTTCGAAACAATATCTGTTCTAAAATTCTACTTAAACTCAACTCCTAGGAGCCATAAGAACGTTACTCAATGTCATTTAAGCCCAAAGTAATTAATACATGGTAAGTGTTACTGCAGAGGGATCTAACTTGTCCAGTGCTATACCAACTAACAGTGTCTGTTATCTGCCTTTTCCGTAGACTGTAGGAGGGCCTGCTTGTTTATCCCAGCCGCCTGGCTATCTTAGACCTGAAATAATCACACAGAAACTGTAATTTTTAAATGACTGATTGGCCCATCAGCTCTAGCTTCTTATTGGCTAACTCTTACATCTTTATTTAACCCATCTCCATTAATCTGTTCATCACCACGAGGTCGTGGCCTAGCAGCAAAGTTTCAGTGTGTCTGTCTCCAGCGGTGCGGCTCCATGGCTTCTCTCTGACTCCGCCCTTCTTTCTCCCAGCATACAGTTTAGCTATTCCCTGCCAACCTAAGTTCTGCCCTGCTATAGGTCTGCTTTATTTATGAATGTTTATAAACATTTATAAATGTTTATTCATTAATGGTAATCATGGCATACAAAGGGAAATCCCACATCATGTGGATAGTGATAATTTATATGGAAACTTCTCTCAGTTTTAAACTTTCTTTTTTTGTTTTGGTTTTTCGAGACAGGATTTCTCTATGTAGCTTTGGTGCTTACCCTGAAACTAGATCTTTTTTTTGTTGTTGTTAAGACATATTTATGTTTAAGTGCTTTGGTGTTTTGCCTGCACATATGTCAGTGAGATGGTGTCAGATCCCCTGGAACTGGAGTTACAGACAGTTGTAAGCTGCCATGTGGGTGCTGAGAATTGAACCTGGGTCCTCTGAAAGAACAGTCAGTGCTCTTAACCGCTGAGTCATCTCTCTAACCCCTGGAACTAGCTCTTGTAGAAGACCAGGCTAGCCTCAAACTCACAGAGATCCGCCTGCCTCTAGTTTCCAAGTGCTGGGATTAAAGGCGGCACCACCACCGCCCAGCTCAGTTTGAAGCTTTCAAAGGAGGTTCAGAGAAGTGAATGATATCCCAAAGACCACAGAGCCAGACACAAAGCTGTGACCTGATACCAACACTCACACACACACACACACACACACACACACACACACACACCTACTCCCCTTGAGGTCATTCGGGAATTCTTAGCTCAGCTTGCTGAAATAATCCATTCATGCTAGAGACACAAACGTGGTGACTGAACTAATAAACTGGCTATTCTAGGATCTGTACCACACAGCACTTTCCCATCGGGATCGGATTCGACTGGACACGGAATGTGAGATCAGACAATAGTGAGCAAGATTATCGCAACCGAGCAAAGCATGAAGATGTGTTAAGAACTTACCATAGACAGCTGTGGCAGGAACCTCACCGGTGCCTTGGACTTTTCCTTGCTGGGTAGTTTATCCTGTAATGGGGGAGGGGGGATTGTTTACTCATTATCGCTAAATTTAATTCACTCAGCCAAGTTTTACATTTTCTATAAAGTCAAGCACATACCATCCAAAATATCCTAAAATATGATTTTACTGACATATGATCTTACACATAGAAATCTTATAACACACCAAGGAACTATTAGAGCTAGTTACTTTATTTAGAAGGTTGTAGGATACAAAGTTCACACAGACAGACAGACAGACACACACACACACACCCTTACAGACACTAGAAGTAAACAGTGCGAAGCTGAAATTAAGGAACAATTTTAGGGCAGGTAAAATGTTATCTCACTTAGGGTTTCCTTGCTGTGATAAACACCATGATCAAAGCCACTTGGGGTGGAAGACCTTATTTGGCTTACAGGTTATATATACATTGCATCATTAGGGGAAACCAAGGCGGGAACTTAAGCAGAGACCACGGCGGGACACCACTAACTGGCTTTTCCTCCTGACTACTCAGCCTGCCTTCTTATAGACTCCGGGACCACCTGCCCGGGTTGGCACCACCCACAGTGGGCTGGGCCCTTCCACGTCAATCATCAATCAAGACGATGCCCTCGTAGACTTGCCTGCAGTCCAATAGGGGTATTTCCTCAGCCGAGTTTCCCTCTTTTTCAGGTGACTCTACCATATGCCATAGTGACTACATAAATAAATAAAGAATAAAATAAAAACCACTTGACCAGGACAAAGGGCCTTGCAGTTAAGGTACTTGTCATCAAACCCAACGACCTGAGTTTAATAGCCTAGACCCACACAATGGAAAGGAAGGACAGACTTCTGTAAATTGTCCTTTGATTTCCATTTGTGTGCTGAGGAATGAATTTGACTAATAATAATAATAATAATAATAATAATAATAATAAGGTGTAAGATGTTTTAATTAAGCTATAAAGTACCATTAAAGAAGATTTTAATCTGGGGTCTCATGCATGCTGGCTCTGTCAATGAGCTGTGTCCCCAGCCCTCAAATGATTTGGAAACAGAAAAATGCTTCTGCTTATGATACTGTCTATGAAGGTTTCATCTGTTTTTAGTCATTTCTGGGACCGTTTTGTTCTTTGCCCCAAGCTGAGCCTCTGCCTTTTTCCTGCTCTGTGATGGAGGGGACGGATATACGTATGGGCATCATCCGAGCGTGCAGTCCTCTAACGAGAGCCTGGATCATGCCTGACCAGGACTTAGCAACACAGTGCACACACAGGCAAAACTCTCTCTCTCTCTCTCTCACACACACACACACGAAATAAGAATAGTTCTTTAAAAGAAGGTGGCGAGCAGGATGATCATGGCAGCCAAAGCAGAACCACTTGTTCTGTGACTTTCAAAAGTGCTGCACAGCGGGTTCCTTCCCTCTCCCCACAAGCAACCCTTACGTGAGGGCCATCCTTTTAAACGCTATAAACGCCTTCAGCAGAATCTCTAAGGGGCTAGAGGGTTTGTTTGTTTTTTAACTACTTTTTAAAATGAAATGAGCAACTGCAAAAGACTTCTATTTCTCTTTAAGTACCTAACATAAGAGAAAAAGACGGACAGCTATCTCTGAAAAGAAAATGCCACGTCCCTCTTAGCCTTCCACTTAATGGGATGGATATGTTAAAAAAAACCTCCTCAGTAAATGCGTCCCTGCCGCCTGCTCACATCTTCAAGTGGGATGAATTCATAAGTAAATGTCACGTTGAAATGGAATTGCTGAAAATTTAATCCATTCTATTTGTTTTAGATTGCGGTGTAAAACTTTTATCTTTTCAAAAGGAAAACTGTACTCTAAGCTAAGACAGAGGGAAGTGTCAAAATGACTTAAAATTCCAAAGTCAACCAAAACGGTAGGAGGGAGCCCTCTGCTGATTGAGACAGCGGCAAAAATCCTGGATGGGTTAATAATGCCCTTCTGGGTGATTCCAAGGCTTCTTCAATGGAACGTGGCCCTTCTGGAGGTTGTGGGGAGACAAGGGAGTTGGGGTTTCCAGTGTCACTTTTAGGAAGAGGAAGCACACAACTTCCAGCGATCACTTGGCTGCTTCTTAGCTCCAGCTGAACACGTGGAAGGAATTATGGAAACTAGCTCTCCAGAAAACCCACTGTATATTAAATAAACGAAGTATTTTAGATTTGACAGTATAGACCATGGTTCCGCAAAGGGGCCAAAGACTTACTTGGACGTCAAGCAAAAGAGCTACTCAGTTATCGATGGCAATGATTCGTGATTTTTTTTGTTGTTGTTGTTGTTAAGAAGTTTGAACACACTGCTACCACACCGTGAGGCCTAGTGATTGCTCGGGTGTTGTGGTGTGTCCTTTTTTGTTATGTGGACCTGAAATTTGGGAGGATTTTTGCTCGTTTGTTATTGTACTACTCATGGCTGATTATTCTTTGATATCTGGATCATAGCACCAGTTTCTTCATTCTCAATTTATTATATGAATTTCAAAACTGCTGGAATAAGTTTTCTTGAGCATTTAGATAACTATTATTTACTTGGTGAATAAGCTAGCGACTTGACATTGTCTGCTATTAATCTATAACCTATATAATCTAGAACTATGATGCTAAAATCTAGATATGGCATGTCTTTCCAAAAGGCTCACCGCACTGAGGGGCGGCGCCAGTCGGTGATGCTCTTGGGAAGCTGTGATGCCACGGGGATGCTATTTTCATCTAAAAATTAACGTAAGCTTTCGGCAGAATGGGCTGTTGAGAGGTAGGGCCTGGCTGAAGGACATGGGCTATTGGAGAATGCCTTCACCGTGCTGATGTTTCTCTCGTCTCTTCCTCCGTGCTCTATGCCTTCTGACTGCCCTGAGGTGAGCAGCGTTATTCTCCTGTGCCCTCCCTGCCTTGATGTAGTACTTTGGTATAGTACTCAGAAACGCCCAGAGCCACGTGACCTTTAAAAGCATGAGGCAAAGTAAACATCCTCCTCCCTTGAGTTGCCTTGCTCCGTTTTGTCACGTACGTACACACACACACACATATACACACACACACAACCTGACCGGCACAATAAGGCTTTAAAAAACTCCTTCTGGCCGGGCGGTGGTGGCGCACGCCTTTAATCCCAGCACTTGGGAGGCAGAGGCAGGTGGATCTCTGTGAGTTCGAGACCAGCCTGGTCTACAAGAGCTAGTTCCAGGACAGGCTCCAAAACCACAGAGAAACCCTGTCTCGAAAAACCAAAAAAAAAAAAAAAAAACCTCCTTCTGTGTGTCTATATTTGTTAGTGTGTGTGTCTGTGTGATGGTGTATGTGAGTGTGCCTGAGCATGTGTATGAGTGTGTGTCTCTGCGTGTGTTGTGAGTGTATCTGTTTGAGTGTGTGTCTCTGTGTGTATATATAATTGTTAGTGTGTGTGTCTGTGTGATGGTGTATGTGTACATTATGAGTGTGTGCACGTATGTGTGTACGTATCTGTGAATATGAGCATGTCTTGTGAGTGTGTGTGTATGAGTGTGTGAGTGTGTATATGAGTATGGACCTGTGTGTGAAAGTGTGTGGCATATCCAAGTGTGTGTGAATGTGTGTGTTTGGTATGTTCATGTATGTATGGGGGTGTCCATGCCTACACATAGAAACCAACCAATTGCTCGCTGACTTACTACTTTGAGACAGGTCTTTCCCTGAACCAGAAATTAAGCTGGTGGATGGGAAGTCCCAGCAATCCTCCTGTCTCTGTCCCTCACAGTGCTGGGGTCACAGGCAAGTGCAGTCACTCTGGGTCTTCAAGGGGATGATGGGGAGTAGGGTTTATGTTTTGCTGGCTTGCACATCAAGCTCTTAAACGCTGAGCCATCGCAACCCCTAAGACACCTTTAAACATCATTTCCACAACAAACTCGACTTGCAAAAGAACACACTATGAAGTAACAAAAAAGAAAAAAAACCCAGGTGGAAATTCAGCTTCATCTCATTTGGGTTGCTAACAGAGTCCTTTTCTCATTTGTCACCGTGTTGAGAGCTGCAATTTTTCTCTAGCTATCCAGAAAAATGTCCGCCCTACAGCCTTCCTGCGGTGTGCTGGCATCAAAACCAATGACCGCGGCTCTGTAGTGCAGTTTCTTTTAAGGTCAACAGAGAAAGGTTTTTACTTTTGCAACTGTTTATTTCTACAAGCTATTGTGGCCTACAGCTTTTATTACACACCACAAGACTAAGTGGGAGCCCTGGGTGGCCTGTGATCTCAGCTGGCAGAGACTGGGGACCAGGAAATGCTGCAAATTCAAGGCCAGCCTGGCCTAAAGACCGAACCCCAGGCCAGCTTGTGGTGGGAGGGGGTGTGCTAAAAAGCGAGTTTCTGTCTCCTTGGAAAGAAAAAGACTAAGTGATTGGCAGAAAGTCCCACATCTAAGAAGCCCACGCCCACATTGACAACCCGTCCAGCCTCGGGTCACAAATACTCCGGGAGAGCAGCCGGGAGAGCAGCTGGGGTCGCTGTCGAGCTGTTTCTGCCGCTAGCGCGTCCCAGAGAGCTGTGCTCCGCAGTTACGGTGACAGCGAGACCCAGCGGCTGGGTAGGGAACCGGAGGGAAACTCTCAACACCCGGGGTGGCACGGGGGTCGAGGGTGGGTCCCCGAGAGCCGCAGTCTGCACTCCTGCGTGCCCGGTCCCCCGGGACCCGCGACCCTGGCGGCCCCGCTCTCACCTGCTCGCTGCTCATGGCTGCGAGGACTTGCGAACCGCGCACGGCCGGCCTGGATCGCTGCTGCGGGACCCTGAATCCGGGGACAGAGGTGTCCACCGCTGGACAGCTCACTCAGTCTCGGCTCTCTTTGAGCTGGGAGCTCTAGCGTCCCTGCCTCATGTGTTGCTAAGCAACAAGCTGGCGGGTTTCACTTCCGGTCATCTGTATCTGCGTGATCAGGTCCAGAACTTTCTCGTTGATCCAGTAAGGGTGGCTTTCTGGGGCCTTCTGAGGGTGGTGGCAGACACCTTCCAACCAACCTGGGTGGACGTGATCCTCTGCCTCCCGCCTTTATTTTGCTGTTTCTGCAGATTTCATTGCTAACGTAGGCAAATGGAGCACTCAGGACTGGAGCAGGAAATGTGTTCCTTATTTGGGTGCATCGGTTTTCAGTCCTGTTGACTTCTCCAGCACACTAGAAAGTGAGCCTTCGGAGACTCAGTAAATCCACGCGTGACTGACTAGATGAATGATTCTGTGTCAAGACGATACCCACGCAGGGGCTTGGGAGAGCGTCAAGCCAGCCCGGAGGCCATGCCCTGAGCCACAGCTCTCCTGACTTCTCTTGGAAGATGTGGCAGGGATGTGAACGCTGAGGTCTGAAGGAGGAGAAGACAAGACTGTGTAAGGGCCGCTCCACCTGAGGCGTTGCACGGCTATTGGAGGAAGAAAAACAAAAACAAAACCGAGTCTACCAGATTGAGGAGTGGGGTAAAGTAGATTAGAGCCCGGGGATAAAGGTGAAGAGATAAATAGGTGGTGTATTTTAAAGACCTGATTTAAAAAAAAAAATATATATATATATATATATATATATATATGGAGAGGAGTTTAGACTTTAAGGGAAACGGCCTCCCACTGCAAAATTCTTGTTTAGTTTAGTTTTGTTTATTTTGGTTTGGTTTTGAAATGGTCTCACTGCCCAGGCTGGCCACAAACTCTACATTTTCCTGTGGCAGCCTCCCGAGCGCTGGAATTACAGACGTATGCCACCACACCTGACTGGAAAGTTTGCGACTGAGAAATGGCAGATTCCGAAACTAAAATTTATGTGACAGCTTATGGAACGGCCGAAACAATATCGGAAAAGAAGGACACATTTGGAAGTCTCATATTTCTGTCCTCAAAATTTAGTACAAAACTGTAGTGATGGAAAAACAATACCTTTTCAGCAACCAACGTGAGCAAACTAGATATCCATATACCCAAACACCAAGCAGACAGTTCACGTCACAGAGAAAATCAACCTCACGTGGAGTTAAAGCTTTAAAACTCTTTAAGGAAAATGGAGGGAAGGCTCCGTGGCATTTGATTTTCTTTCTTTTTTTCTTTCTTTCTTTCTTTTCTATCTACTTCTTTATTGGGGAGAATCTGCGGAGGTCAGATTCTCCTTCTACTGTGTGTGTCCCAAGGAGTGAACTCAGGTCACCAGGCTTGACAGCAAAAGTCCTTACCCGCTGAGCTATTTCACTGACTGATATGCTAACTAAAGCTATGGAGACAGATGATGTCATCAGGAAAGAGGAAGGGAGGAATAGAGGGAGGGAGAAAGGGGGAGATATAGGAAGGAATGGGGGAAAGAGGGAGGGGAGGAGAGAAAATGTGTTTATATTTGGTTCCCTAAATATCAAATTCTATTGAATTTATAATCCCACACTGTTTTGTTATTCCTGGTTCATGGCTGCTGAGATGATTTTATCATGGCGGGGAAGAAGGACAAAGGCAGTTTGAGGACAGGCCCTGAAGTCTTGTTTTCTCTTTCAGGAAACTTTAGAAACCGCACATTTTTCAACGCTTTAACCAAGAGATGCAAGTACAAAGTTAAAGTTACAACAGAGAGATTAGATAAAAAAGAACCCTAAAAAATGAGGTTGGCAATTCGCACATGTGGTATTTGTTCAGGAAAACACTGAAGTATGTGTGGACCAATTCCTAGGAAAACAAACAGTGATGTTGCCTTTTTACCACATTTGACCTACCCGGCAGCTAATCACAACCAGACGACCTCGAGTGACTGCATTATTTTCTTTGAACACTAGAGGGAGATATATTCACTTGCAAATGGGGAAGAGAAACGTTTTAGAACACTTTTAACACGGAACTTTCACTAGGAACTACTATTTAGAATTCTGGTAATTTTGCTGTCACCAGGAAACACGGGTATGTATTAAGACTAGAGCAAATGACACACGTTTAAAAAGTAAACGGATTTCTTTGTTGGACCAGGTTTTCTATGAACGGGTTACTTTGTGTTGGATGATTTTATATGCTGTGTTTTCAGGCCAATACCGCAAGTCATTTTTCTGCTGAGCAATACAAAGCATAAAGTCCACAAACTGCCAGTTTTTGTTCAGATACACAGCACTTCTTCCTCCCCGGGATCTCAGGGGATTTGCACACTATAAGCTAAATGGTCAAAGGCTTCCACAGTCTGGTGTCTGCGGATGCCTGAATCACTGTACTTCACATCCTTGCCGGTCAGGTGGTTTAAAGGTCACTGGCACGGAGATCGTGGTGGACTTTTATTTGCCCAATAAAATACTTTCCAACTTTGCCTGGTAATCACATAGATATGTAGTGTTTTCGTGATTGCTTGGGGCAACTAAAGAACACACACTCTCTCTCTATTTGCTTTGGTTATCTTTCCAAAGAACATTCTGCAGACGGTCTATTTTTTTTCCTATCAAAGGTTGAGTGTGATCCTAGCCAGCCATTCTCAGTCTGCCAAGTGCTTTGTTTGACCTTGTAAGTAATTTTAAAAATTAATTCTATAAATCCTCCATTGCAGAAGTCCCAACGTTGAGATGTTTCTGGTAAGTTAAGGGGGTGGTATCCTTTCTGTCCCGAAGGCAGGAGAATCAGAACTGGTATTCATCAAACCTTAGTCTAAACTGATTGGTGAATTCAGCAAGTGACTTTGAATCTTGCTGGGACTATTTTTGTGTCGCCAATGTGGGATTGCACCCCTTCCGAATAGTGGGGATTGAATCACACAATATATAAAACACAGCCTGCTTGGTTTCCAGTGCCAGTACACATTCCAATTCCCATGTCTTTGTAATTTTCCACAGGAAATGCTCTCCCAAGGGACTCTCTAAAGCATGGGTCGTGCATGTTACGGACTCTGAAGTTATGTCAAGTGCTGGTGTCAAACACAGAATGTGACCCAGGTCACACTTGCAAGTCATCTCTTGTAAGACCACAGACATTGTCGGAATTGTATTGCCCTGGGCTCCACTCCATTTCCGCAGATGGTGGGCCTCACCAAGACCCCAGATGGTACACAGTCAGCCTCTCTAAATGTGGGGTGGGGAAGAGAGAACCAGGAGGGGGGGGCAGTTGGAATCCAGGAAGAGATGAACTGTCTCGGACAGGAATCCCTGCTTCTTCACTTGCATAAATTTAAGTTCTATGTCCCAGCTCTGTAAAGACCCTCTTTTTCACCTCTAGGCTAACTGAATTAACCTCTCTGACACTCACACGGTCTCCCAGGCCCATCGTCTGGGAATGCATACTTTAAATGCCTACTCAGCCGCTTCATCTGTACGTCTTACCCACCAGAAAGGAAATCATGTCCTGTCTTGCAGGGTTTCACCTACCACATTTCACTGTGCCCAACCTGAAGCAGGCACCAAATACACACTTTCCGTACCGGTTTTCTTTCAGCTTTCATTGCTATGTGCTGTTTGGCAATCAAGCTGGAAGGGTGAGTTTATAGATAGTTTGAATAGTTTCTGTTGGTAGCATCTGAAAATTACCCTTTTCCTTCAAATTACAGATTCTTAAGAAAGAGCCCAAAAGGCACAAAATGGCAGGCTTCTGTTTGTTGGTTTCTTCTGGCACCCCTGCCAGGAATAGAAAAAGAGCCAGAAAAGGGCACACCAAAAATGCAGAAAAGAATCCTTCTGGTCTGCTTTTAATGAAGATGAAGAAGGACTTTCCTAGCTGCAAAATACATACTGAAGTAGCAACCTCTAGATCTACTCATAGTCCCCAAATGGTGGGTCTTTACCAACCCCCTTCCTTAGCCTGCTGTATTTGAAACCTCTCTATGATCTGACTTCCATCTCATAGTCTATACAAACAGCCTCGTGTTGTTAACAACCTGGAGCCACCTTTCTGTTTCTCTTAACTACTCTTCGGAATTCATTGCTGCTGCCAGATCCTTAAAGTTGCTGCTGTCTCAGCCTTGGGGAACCATTTTGCCTTGTCCCTTAACTCTTTGACATTTCCTTTTATGTCACTTCTTCCATCTCTGGACAGTCCCTGATACCCCAAAGCCCTTCCTGGCAGGCTCCCTTTCTCTCTGTTCTCACACAGAAGGCTCATCTACCTTTGAAACTCCATTTACCATCCTCATGCTGTGACTCCAGATTCTGCAATCTCTCAGCATTGAACACCAATCTCCAGTGCCCAATCGCCTTCATGACTGATCCCTCTGATTGCCTTACTCTTCAAAACTATAGGTCAAAATGGTTCTTTTCTCCTTTGCTATTTTACATACAGCCCCACTATACCTGCCTCAGTGATGTATAGCTTGAAGCTTTCCTGCATCCCACTTGGTCCCACAGCCACCTATAAAATAATCACCCAGAGGCTTAATATTAATTAGAGTTGGTCAATGGCTTAGGCTTATTACTGTCTAACTCTTGCATTTCAATTAACCCTTTTCTATTAGTTTATAATATACTATGAGGCTTGGAGCTTGTTAACTCATATCTTGGTTCTCTGGTGACCACTGACATCTCTCTTGACCCTGTCCTTCTTCTCCTCTATCTCTGCTTAAATTTCCCACCTAGCTATTATATTCTGCCCTGCCATAGGCCAAAGCAGCCTTATTCATCAACCAATAAAAGCAACACATAGCCACAGTATAGAAGAGCATCCTAGCCGGGCGATGGTGGCGCACGCCTTTAATCCCAGCACTCGGGAGGCAGAGGCAGGCGGATCTCTGTGAGTTCGAGACCAGCCTGGTCTACAGAGCTAATTCCAGGACAGGCTCCAAAGCCACAGAGAAACCCTGTCTCGAAAAACAAAACAAAACAAAACAAAAAAGAAGAGCATCCTATATCAGTGATGCTCCATCAATTGAGCTTTCTGCTTTAAAAGTCAACACTAATACTTTTATTTTTTAATAAGAATTCATACAGAAGAACCTTCTCATTATTAAACTGCTATTAGTTGCATGAATGCTAATTGTTTTTCCAACTATATTTGGATATATACATATGTATGTTTATAATTTCAACGTTTAATTACTCTTTATGTCCCAGTTGAAAGATTATCTCTTCAATAAAGTCTTTCCTGGCTATTCTAGGCATTTCTCAGTGCCACCTTTACTAGGTGTGGTTTTATACATCTAATTGAACGAATAAAATATCCCAGTTCTGTGCTTTGAAGAATGACTTCAATTGCCTTCTCAGACCACAGGATATACACATAAATTAATAGAAGACAGTCTGTTTCTGGATTGAGTCATTGGTGTTATTAGTGTAAGTAATAAATAAAAATGAACTCTCAGTGGTATTCTGTTTCCAGTGCAATTAAGAACCAGCTTATGTTTATGAAATGCTTACTACCTATCCTTATAGAGTGAACTTCATTTTGTAACTTCCAATTTTCTGCTGTAATTGTGTCAATATACATTTTTCAGAATTATAGACTGTAGACTACAAAGAGTGAATCTTAATAGTAACTAAACCTCAGCTAATTATCACAAATCTGTGTTTTGCTCATTATAGTCATAAACGTTACCACACTGATACTGATATCATTAATGGAACGTGAGGTAGGGATTAGAACAGTCTATGGGAACTCTGCATTTGCTGTCATAATTATTCTCCAAACCTAAAGTTAGCAGGAACAAACAATAATTAGGAAATCTCAATTGGGAGTAATAGCACTCAGGGACTTTGGATGATAATGTGTCCATGCATGTTCATGGGTTATCATAAATCCATCCCTCCATGGGGGCATGACTGCCACGCAGGGGGCCATGCATGTGTGAGCAAAGCAATGGATGGCGTCCATGACCATCTCCATCTTCCGTTCAGTGTTTCTGTGAGCTTAAAACTGCTTTAAGAGTAAATGATGATGATCTCAACACCAATTAAAAAGCTCTATACAGTCACATGTGTAGAGAAGAAAATAAAAACCGTTCTGGAGGCCACTGTGTTGTCACTGCTGAATTTCTGGGGCGTCCTTCTAGCCTGATGCTCATCTGCCCACCTGTCTATCAATGGCCGTCGTGTTCTTTGACAAACGAGGCTTGTTTATGGGTAATGTAAACACATTTGGGTTCTTGATCTTCCTTTCTCAAAACCTTTAGACTGAGTTCTATGAGATGCTTTCTGACTTCTTCTGTGGCAGTTTCGTTGGGCTGAATTATTATTATTTTTTATAGTGCTAGCATTTCTTTTCTGAAATCATTAGCCAAGAGTGGTTTTAAACATAAAGCAGAGACTCATTATAGATATAATATTTTTATCTGACACAGCACTTCCATACCATATGGTGTTCTCTTGGCTTACTGGTTGTGTTCACTTATACCAGATGCTACATAACGGAGGCAGGTTAGAAGGAATGTAAGCTGGACCTGGTATCTCAGGAATTTGATCCAGCTACTCAGGAGGTTGAGGCAGGAGGATTGCGAGTTGAAGGCCTGTTTGGTTACAGAATGAGTTCAAAGCCAGTCTGGGCAACTTAGTGAGACCCTGTCTCAAAATAAAAATGTGAAAACTAGTTTAGGAAATTAGGGCCCTGGTAGAGTACTTGCTTACACATGAATCCCTGGATTCAATCCTTATTGCCGGAAGAAAAAGGATGAGGAAGATGAGAGGGGAAGGAAGGGGAGGAGGAAAGACTGGAGCCTTGAAGAATGTCTGTGTAGCACAGAGAGCCTCTGAATTGGAACACGCAGATTGAACTGGGCCAAGGGAGGAAACTCTCCATCGATTCTGGCTGCATGAGAAGTCATGCATCTTTTCTTGACATCTTTCATCAGTGTGAAATGAGAGGGTTTAACATGAGTTCGTGTATATCATCTTGCTTTATACTAATCGGTTTCCTTGGGTTGTATGTGCCATCCAATTTGAAAACTATTGAGATCGGGTAGACCTAAGATCACTGGTGTACAGAAAAACTACTACTGATTTGTGCAAGTTGGTTCTGCACTCTACCGTGTTGTTGACATGTTTTTGTTCGTTGTTTCTAGAATTCTGATGCAATTTTGGGGATCTTTAATAAACAATATTATGTCATCTGCAAACAGGGTACATTCTGGTTTTGGATTTTGTTTGTTTTACTTCATTCTTTTCCTCTCTGCATCCCTTTCGTTTCCTTCTTTTGCCTTATTGCTCCAGTTAGCACTTCCGGGGCAACCCAGAAAAGGAGTGGGGATAGTAGACGGTCCTGACTCATTCCTGACTTGGGTTGGGTGGCTTCAAGTTTTTCTCCATTTAGGATGCTGTCAGCTGTGAGTTTCTTAGATATATCTTCTTATTAAGTTGAAGTACGTTTCCTCTAGCTCTGCATTCTCTAGGACTTTTGTCATGAAGGCATGTTGGAATTTGTCAAAGGTTTCTTTTCTCAGCTACTGAGATGGTCATGTGATTTTGAAAGCATTCCACCGGTATTTCCTTAAATCCTTATCTGTTCCAATGGATTCCTACTACTTAAGGTAGTGTGACTACTTACGTCTCACAGGTCACCAGAGTTCTATTTGATTTTTCTCTCTTGTGTCATAGTCTCACTGGCTTAGAACTGCAATCCTCCCCCCTCAAGCTCTTCTGTACTGGCACTTAGAGTGTGCAGCACCACGCCTGGCTCTTTGTGTGTGTGTGCGTGCGTGCGTGCGCACACTTTCTACATTCTCATTTTTGTTGCCTTTATTTTGTGCCTCTATTTTCATAGTTCCTGGGACCCATCTTTAGGATTCTTCCTCTGCAATGCTAAGCTTACCTGGTAATAGTTTTGTTTTCTGTGTTATATTTTTCAGTTATAGAATTTCTGTTTTATTTTTCTCAAAGTAGTCCACTTCTCTGGTAAGGTCCTTCGCTCCTTGCCTTGTGCATGTCTTCCAGCTGGCTGCCCCTCCGTTGCATTCTTTATAATAAACCTGTGATTATAACTCTACAGCTTTCCCAGGGTATGAGCCAACCTCGCAAATTATTATTTTACCCCATGCAGGGAGACCGCGGGAATCCCCAAATCCACAGGCAGTTAGTCAGAGGCACACACGACTCTCAGGTCTTGTAATTGGTGTCTAAAGGGAGGGCGATTTTGCCAGGCTGACCAGTTTGTTGAGTACATGCTCACTCTAGGTAGTTAGTGCCAGGATTTGTGGGAAGAAATGGAGTGTAAACTCACACGGTAGACCACAAGTGGTAACAGGTGTACCAAGCCTCCGTAGGTCTGGGCAAGGCCAGAAGCCCAGGTGAGCTGCTTCTCTAACTTTAGGAAGACTCAGCTGATTTTTTTATTGCTGTGTCACATGAAAAGTTAAAATCCTGGGGTGATTTTATTAAGATACTCTTCACTTAAAGACATAACTATGCTGTCTTCATTTAAAATAGAGCCAATATATTTAAAATGCGTACATCTATAACTACTGGTAATCCACTCTTTCTCCATGCCCTGAACTAATTGAACTACTGTGATATCAAACTCTTGGGTGAAAGTATCTAAAGTTCCTTCGAGTGGGATTAACCACGGTCAAATCGTCTGTCCTCCAATACAACTTTTATCAGCAATCAGATTTGTATTCTGTTTACAGTGTACCAACAGATTCAAAATCCAAGCAGGGAAGAACGATTCCATTTATTGGCCTCCCAGTGTGCCGCTGCATAAAATTTCCAAAGTGACTCAAAACTGGCAGATGAGTCAAATAGAACTTGAATGTGTTTGTTAGTCATTTTCCTCTATGACAACTGAATATGTACGTCTGGGTAATTTCTAAAGAAAATGTATTTGTTTCTGAATGTGAGAGACCTGGTGAAGGCCTTCCTGTTGCACCAAAATGTGGCAAAGGGCTTCACAAGGTGAGAGAGCAAATGTTTACCTCAGGTCTGTCCTTTTCGTTTCCTTCCTTCCTTCCTTCCTTCCTTCCTTCCTTCCTTCCTTCATTTTTTGCTTTGGTTTTTTGAGACAGGGTTTCCCCTAGAACTAGCTCTTGTAGACCAGGCTGGCCTTGAACTCACAGACATCTGCCTGCCTCTGCCTCCCGAGTGCTAGGATGAAAGGCGTGTGCCACCACCGCCCGGCCTCTGTCCTCTCCTTAGATAGCACAGATGCCATCAGAGGGCCCTCAACACATCATTAATTCTAATTATGGACATAGGCTCTATACCAAATGCCAACAATATGTGACTTTTAGGACTACGTTTCTGAGCAATGAACCGTTGGAGTACACACTCAACCGTCATACCCACCATGATGGACTCTCATCCGTTTGGAACCGTAGGTCCAAATAAACTCCTCCTCCTGTAAGTTGCCTTGGTTATGGAGTTTGTCTACTCCAGGACAGTTCAGGATGTGATGCTTTCTGGAAGGTGCTCCTAGCTAAATAGGATTGAAAAACAGACAACGAGGTCGGCTGGAAACTCCCCAAGTGTAACTTCTGCTCACTGGGGCGGAGCTACCAAGAAGGTCCCGTAAGAAATGAGGATGCTGTGTGGCCAGTGAGAGAAAGAAGAGGAGAGGGAGCTGGGGGAGGAGCCAAGCTGTCTGCTCTAGGGCTCACTGGACACTGCTCAAGGTACCAGTAGTGCAGAATACAGGTCAGGTGACTCAGACTGGGTACGGTCAAAGACCAGAGTTATTAATGTGACAGCTTACACTGACAGGAGAAGGGGAGGGGCAGTTTGTGAAAGGTTTGAACTTCATTAGAAAGTCTGGCACACATGACAGTTTGGTATAGCAAGCTGAGAGCTCACAGTTTGAACCACAAACAGGAAGCGAGCAGAGAGAGCACAGTAGGGGTGCGGCAAGTCGTTAAACTGTCAAAGCCCACCTCCAGCGACACACCTAAGTCTCTGGAAGGCTTGCCCCAGCGGGGAGCCAAGGTTCCAACTCTATAGCCTATGGGAGACACTCTCCTTCAAACCAGCACAACCTCCTTCTAGTAAACGTTCACAGGGAAGTACTTGAGACTCAAGACCTTCTCCTGTGGAAAGAGAGTGGTCAACTACAAAGTAAAGGAGAGAATTTTTCCTGGTCGTTTATCTATCAATGTCTGTTCTATCCCCCCCACTCTAGACAGACAGACACACACACACACACAATTTCTCTACTAGCACCGCTGTATCTCCTACTTCCTCATTCACATGAACAAAATGCCTTTATATGAAGCAACAACAACAACAACATTTTATTTTTGTCGTGAAAAGCCGAGGTTATCTTTGGGGGTCTTCAGTGATAACGCTACCCAGTATGCACTTACATAAGCCATGGGGCCTAGCCAAAGACATCGAGAAGACCTACACAAAAGCGTTTCTTGCTGGGTCAGTTTTTATTAAACCATCCCCAGGAGCTGATATTTGGGGGAATAAAATATTAGTAGTAAAGGAAAGCATGTAAAGTTTCCAAAAGCAAAGTGTATGTGACCCAATAAAGGACAGCATTTCAAGGCCTGTACAGTAAAACAGCTGTGAGGTGATTTACTGGAAAATTCCTCTAAAACACAACAGGACCTGCCGCTACGAAGGAATTGTTTTCCCTTCCAGGACATGGTATTAAAGTTCAATATGTTACATACTCAAAACACCTCTGAGATCTTTCGCAATGGGAGCCGCGACAACACTGGGGGGAAATTCACGGCGTGAGCCGTCAACTCCTGGGACTCATTCCTTTCGGGCAGCGTCCAGCATCAATAACTGGGGATCCCAGCTCATTCCTCAGGCACACAAGGGACTCATGCTAGAGGATGCGAACCTGAGAACAGTTTGCTTTCAACTAGAGAAATTATCTCCCGCTTCCGGGAGACACTGTGTGATTTATGTAACAGCGGGACTTCTTGGAACACCTGCCCTAGCTCTATAGAGAAGGCCAGCATGGCATCAGGGGGTCTCCAAGTTCTGTACAGCTCAGTTAAAACACTGAGGCACACAGTACACAGCATCGTCACTATTCTACATCCATGGCAAACAATTGGTACCAAAAAGACCCAAAATACCCTCTTAAATATCTCCCCCAAAAAGCAAGTGTAGCTGGCTCCTTGGCTCTGCTTATGCCCAAGGGCACCTCTTAGGAGTTAGTAAAATCCTCTTGGACTTTATGCAATGTTCTGTTTACGCATGTAACACTAGTTGGTTCGAACTACCAGGCTAACTCCTTCTGTACAAAAGGCACTGTTAGGTATTTCTTTAGACGAGCCTCTCCGCCAACACCACCGCCGTCTTGGGTAAGAGTACCCACGTGTGCTAGTATTCTTTGACTTATTAAAACATTCCTTTTAATCTTCTTACTTTCACTAGCATTGGTAAGCTATAACTAAGTGAATAAAATACATGTCTAAATTTGCTTATATGTCTAGTTTAAATATAACAGGTAATGGTACCCAATTTTCAAGTGCCTTTTCAGACCTGAGAGTATGGCATTTAGCAAAAAGGCTTCTATCACAGAGACAGGCCAGCTCCGGCAGCATCTCCAAAAAGATACATGGTTACAAAAGACCTTTTGCCTTGAGGCTTGCTTTTGGGTTTGGCAAAGCCATGCACAGCAAAAAGCAGGCCTTCCACCTCTTCAGCTTCCTGGATGCCACCCCGGGAACTGATCTTCTTATCCTGCCAAGACAGGTAGACTAAATCTTCCCCACACAGGAAAATCTTTGGGCGTCTTGTACTCAGCAGCTAACAGCAAGCACTGCTTCTAGGCTGGTGTTCTCCAAGGACGACGGAGAGACTTGGGATTGCCTGCGTAGCTAAAAAGCTGTCTCATTTCTGCTCATTTATCCCCCTTAGAGCTGTCTAATGGCATTTGATGACTTAAGGTACTGGTAGCTCATTAGTTCATTTGCTAAGTTTCCTGCTAAAATACAGGAAGCAGCCAGACTTGAGCCGGTGCCCCTTTATCCAAGGAGTCTAAAATGTTTGGTTGAGGGGCTTCACCTCAGCTTGCTAGCACCCCCTTATCCAAAAAGCCTGGAGTGTTTGGTCGGAAGCATCATTCCAGCTCCCTAACACCCCTTTACACAAAAAGTCTAGATTGTTTGCCTGGGGGTTTCATTCCCGCTCCTGGCTCAAGAAAGCCCCAATGTCAAATGGCAACCCCTCTCCAGGGAAGGTCGGGACCACTCCCACAGGCTTTTAAAACTGTCCCCCAGAGAATGAACATGTGGTCTCTGGGTTTCCCATGGCCACCCGAGAGCACTGCATTAAACATGGGTATCTTGCCGGGCGGTGGTGGCGCATGCCTTTAATCCCAGCACTCGGGAGGCAGAGGCAGGCGGATCTCTGTGAGTTCGAGGCCAGTCTGGTCTACAAGAGCTAGTACCAGGACAGGTTCCAAAAGCTACAGAGAAACCCTGTCTCGAAAATCAAAAAAAAAAAAAAACAAAAAACCAAAACAAACAAAAAAACCCAAACAAACAAACATGGGCATCTTTTCATTTGGTTTAATTTGATTGGATTGGAATTATTTGCGACGGCAGAGAGGCTCATCTAAAGAAACACCCAACAGGCACCACGGCACTTTTTGAGGGCAATGACTGCAGAGACTTTGGTTTACAAGGGAAAGCAGAAGGGCAGCAAGGGAGGCACAACCTTGCAATAGAAGCCAGAACAAGTGGTGTTCCCCTATTACTCTGAATATCCCAACCAACTTCAAGCATGGTAGCAGGGGCGTCCTCTTGAGCAGGCAGCCTTGCTGCTGGCTATTGATTCCTGGGTAAGGAAGCTGCACTTAGGTCAGAAAGCTTGTTTTTATGTATGCTTCCATTCGATCAAAACTCCAAGCAAAAAAATCCTACTTTTCTGAAACATGGGAATGATCTAATTACAGCAGGACGTGCATATAGGAGCCAGGTGTTCAAGAACGCTGAGATATGCTGCATCAAGTATCCCGAGTTGTAGGACCCTGTCTAGGACGGGGAAGCAGGAGGCTGGGGCTCAGAAGGTTGCTTTGCAGGGTAAGTCTGAGTCCCTGTGTGGGTGACTCAGCTCTGCCGTGCTTACATGCTTTACTCTTAGTGAAATAGGTTACTTGCGGTGGGGGTTGTAGAAAGAAACTTGTTTTGCGATTCCAGCCAGCATGAAAGGCCGCCGAGAAGATACACATTGGGTCCGCAAGGGGAACCTTTCCTTCCTCACGATAAAAGATTATCTTTAAAGTGATCTGGAACTGTTACTCCCCAGACCCTTTGAGGCCGGCAGATAAGAAGTGGAATTCCATTTGCCCTGCCGCGTTTTCAGCGGAGCCTCGGCTTGCTGCCCCAGCTGCCCCAGCGAGGGTGCAGCTTGGAAAGCTGTTCTGAGTCACATCAAGAAGTGGTCAGAGGCTTTGGGGACGCCTGGCCCAGGCGCACAGCTGGCTTTCTGTATAAGCGTGCAGCTGGACGTCCTGCATTCTGCAGGCAGGCATGCAAGGGCCTGGAGAGACCAAGGCCCCAGGCTCCCTGTCTTCACTCTTCGCTAAGGGACTCTTTGGTCAGGGCCCTAAGCGGTACAGAGTCAGGCTGGGCCCTTCCCCCTTGCCAGGAAAGGGTGCAGGGATCAAGCCAATAAAGACACTGCTTAGGGGCTTTGCAAATGAAGCCTTTTTTTCCCTAATAAAAGGAACCTTTGCTTGACCCAGTTGCTTAATTTGCCCCCCCAGCTCTTTCTCTCTCTCTCTCTCTCTCTCTCTCTCTCTCTCTCTCTCTCTCTCTCTCTGGACTTCCTGCTTGGAAAGGTGATAAATTCCGCTGTCCAAGCCCTCCTTGATAGATTAAAGTCACAGTTAAGAGC
The DNA here is from genome assembly GCF_950005125.1 of Chionomys nivalis. Classification (NCBI taxonomy): domain Eukaryota; kingdom Metazoa; phylum Chordata; class Mammalia; order Rodentia; family Cricetidae; genus Chionomys; species Chionomys nivalis. Next base: position 4,774,942 of record NC_080111.1, on the reverse strand, counting down.
ACCCTAGCTACCCACTCTCTCCCCAGCTGGAGAAGCTTGCCCTTTTTTTTTCTGAAAGAGTACTAAAATCCATGGGCTTTCGACTGATTTAAAAGTAGACAAAAATCAGCATCCACAGTTGAATGTGCCCCTCTGCAGAATGGGAGTCTTTAACAGTGGCAATAATTTCAAAGTAATGCCCTAATTACTGATTACTGATCATACACAGTTAAAGCCCTTAAAACAGCATATAGCAAAGACTCAGTTGGGTTGTCAAGTGTTGTTATTGAGATGGCAGGCAAAATTGAGTAGGCTCGTGATAGAGTGCTTCTCCTGCCATGTAAGGGCACAGCAAGAAGGACCCGTGGATGGCAAGGAGCCTCCGCCGCAAGGAGTCTGCTGGCATCTCAGTGTTGAATGTCCAAGCCTCCTGTACTGGAGGCAGTTTCTGTTTATAAATTGTTCAATGTAAGGTATTTTTGGGCTGCAATTCAAATAGAGTAAAACAGGCCATGCATGCACCAGGGAGTATAGGCAGTTTCTAGAATCTGACAAGGAAAGAAGAAAAGTGAGATTTTCCCCTGCGCCTCCAGAAAGAGTTTGTTTACTTCAGTTCTAAGCATTATGGTCCTTACTCAGTAATGCCCAAAAGGTGGGAAAGAGAGCTAGCTGCACCATGGGTCCTTTCCACGCAGTGGGTGGGAAGATCTCCTCAGACGCAGGCGGCAATCCCTAAGCCAGTCGCGAGGGAAAGGCGGAATCAAGCTTGACCCCTGGCCCCCTGGAAGGGCGTGGTGGCTTCCTTCACTGGTTTCTGTAAGGAGGGACATGGAGAGAGGACCACGTGTGGTGGTAGCAATAACGACAGCGTCTGCTCTCTCTCTCTCTCAAGGATCCCTCGCAGCTTTCTGACTGAGCTGCGGCTTCAATGCCCACTACCAAGGGAAATGAATGAGCTGTGCTATGGCCACGTGATAAATTGTTATTCAACACCTTAAACTATTGACCTTCAGCTGCATAAGACAACAGGATCTTAGTATTTTAGCAATAGGTCGAGTTAATATATTATTAATTAATAACAAACCAATGGTGTGATTATCATAATATATTCTAATTTTGCTAGGCTATTTATTGTATATATGATAATATATGCTGTGCTATATATTATATAATAGCACATACAAACATGTGTTAATATTAGTCTTTATACTAAGTGAGATATCAGGCATCGATAATGTGCCAGACACTCACACACTCAAACACACACATTTTTTTGTGCGTGCATGTTGGAACTAAGGATGACAAGAAACACAAAATTTGAGGGGTGGTCTCCTCCATCAAGGAGGCATGGAATCAGAGTGTGCTGGGGATGAATAGACAGGTAACCTTTACAATGCTGTCACCCATTGTCCAATCAGTATAACTGTATTACCAACTGTGCAATCTTTTTTTTTTTTGGTTTTTCGAGACAGGGTTTTCTCTGTGGTTTTGGAGCCTGTCCTGGAACTAGCTCTTGTAGACCAGGCTGGTCTCGAACTCACAGAGATCCACCTGCCTCTGCTTCCCGAGTGCTGGGATTAAAGGCGTGCGCCACCACCGCCCGGCCCAACTGTGCAATCTTGAGTCTCAACTCTGTCAACTTCGTACTTCACCGGCAGGCAGATGATATGACGACGTCAGGTCTTAGGCTGAGTATTTTCTATCCACGGCCAGGTTTAACATCCACACTAGACATATGGCACTTTTAATGTCATTAGAATCTGACAGATGAGAAAATCAGGCCGCAAAGGGGGGTACCTTGCCTAAGGTCACTTTCCCCAGTAAAGGGTTGAGTAGCGCGGATTGAGGAGCCTGGGCCTTAGAACCACATGTGAGGATGTTTAGCCTCCGTTTCCCAAAGGGCATCGAGAAGCAGGCTGGAGACAGAGGCATAGATGTCCAGAGAAGGCTGGAGACATGCATAGACATCCAGAGAAGAGTCCAGTGGTTGGAGCTGCTTATGTTTCCATCCTGTCTTCTAGCCCTTGAGCTTTGTTACTCACATCCCTGGATTTCCAGTCCCGTGGCCGTGAACCTGGGGTGACAGAGAGGCTGACTGCTTTCTGTGAGCACCTGGAGCAGTGTCTGGTGCACCGCTGCCCCTCGGTGCCAGCTGTGGCCATTCTAGCACGTATCTTCATGACTTTTACTATCTCTGCCCCTCTCTTTTCTTGCCCCAAACACATCCTCCTCCATGGACAAGACAAGGAAGTGGCTATCTCAACTGTAAATGACAACTCCCAAACTTTGAAAACCCACCAACCTCAAGTGGAAAACAGCCAGAATTAATCTTAGCCATTTGGGAACAGATCCCGCTTTTTGACTGGGACCTAAGCATATTTCCACTAGATTTTCTAAGTTCATTTGTCTACATCATGAAAGTTTGACTTGTGTTTATTTTGGCTCATTGACCTCAGTCTGGCTTTTCAGCCCAGAACATTCCTTTTAAATAGTGTTTGGCAGAAATTTTCTCACTTTCGCGTTTGATTATTAAGTTAGATTGAAAATAAAGATATTAAGGTTCCTTCATGCTTCTCCTCACTGACATTTTCCATAAATAGAAATCAAAGACAATGATCGGGCATCTGTCTCCCTGGAGAACTTCAGAATGTGGGTCTCTGATTCAATTACAGATGGAGCTGAATTTGAGAGCTCAAAACTATCTGCCAATAATAGCTTTGGAGCCGCAGAGACTACTAAGTGCTAAGATTTGAAGTCCAATGAGAGAAAGGCTTACTGTGGGTCATAGTCTCCAACCGCTACCCAGTTCTTCACACGCCCATCCAATGACCACCATGTGTGACTGTCCACAGCAGAAAGCCCTGCCACTGTTCAAGGCTGTACTTCAGTAACATCGAGCACCAGACAGTCTATTTCCAAAGGCTTTGGTCTTTACACGTCAAGAAAGAAAAAGAATACAGTAAAACAAACAAACAAACAAACAAAAAATCTAATACCTGGTTTTCAATCAGTCATTGGGATTTAGTATTTCTTTTTTTTTAATATATATTTTAAAAGTATTTATTTATTAAGTATACAATATTCTGTCTGCATATAATGCCTGCAGGCCAGAAGAGGGCACTGGATCTCATTACAGATGGTTGTGAGCCACCATATGGTTGCTGGGAATTGAACTCAGGACCTTTGGAAGAGCAGGCAATACTCTTAACCGCTGAGCCATCTCGCCAGCCCGGATTTAGTATTTCTTAAACTGAGCCAAAATTATTTAAAAATCTTATTTCTCAATATGAAAATATAAAGAGAAAGACACAAGGAGCACAAACAACCAAAAAGTAAATAGCAAAAACCAAAGTACTATTTTTCTATAAATCCTAAAATAAAAACGGGAACTCATCTGATGGGCCTTAAAATATCACATTTTTTTCCTAAAAGGAAAAAAAAAATCTTTTTGCACATTCTTTAACCTTGATATTCTACTTTCAAGAAAAAGTTATCTTAAAGAAATAATTGTGACTAGATCATAACATTCAGTATTAACAGATAATAGCTACCTTGTCTCTGATGAAGACTGTTTTTAAAATGAAATGTCCCAAAGTGAGAGAACTAGTTAAATAAGAGATGAGTCACCCACACAATGCCAGGTAATGGTATCACTGAAAACAATGTTGTGTTAGGACATTTTGTGGCAAGAACCACCTTGAGATGTATTAACTGCATCGATACCTTATAAAGGTTTAAGCTGAGTTTTATTTTTATGCCCTTTCTATGGGAAGTGCATTCTCTGCTTTAATTAAAACAATAAAACATAATAGAATGTTTTAAGGAGAGATTTCTAAAACATTATGTTTCTTGAATACAGACTCCTAGATGTTGTGAAACAGATACGAAAAATTCAACTTATAACCTGTTATTAATAGACTATTTTTGTAAAAAAATACAATCTATTGGTTTTTAATCAATATAGTTATAATAGCAGATGCAATGTTTATTGAAGGCTCTGTGAAAGCTCCGGTGAAATGTTAATCTAATCTTTATCAATAGAAACATCAGGAGTCAGATATTGGGGTAAAAACCTGAAAGATCAGGAAAGCAGGGGAGCCATGAGGGTAACTTACTGCCTCTCTGGTTCCTCCCACAGGAAGGAGCAGAGATCCTTGCTCAGTCTCGCCTTCAGAACACACTCAAAACATCACACAACACTGCTTCTCTTTAGATGGTTCGTGTGGTGCATGAGCAGGCGCCACACGCGTGGGAGAAGTTGAGCCTTGCTCCATGGAGAGCAGGTGGAAAAGATGAGAACGGACGGGCGGGTGAGTCATTGAGAGCCACGTGGCGGACACGCAGTGATATTCATGGCGGCTCTCGTTACAGCCTTTCCCTGCTCTAAGTCGGCCGTTACTGTGACCTGAATATTTTGTCTCTCTCAAATCCATGAGTTGAAGTCTCTAGTGACGGTACTCGGAGTTGGGGCCTTTGCAGGTAGTAAAGCTGGAACGCCCACGGACGGTACTGGTACCATTGGAAAATGAGACAAAGTGAGGAAGATACCTGGCTCTCTTCACCGTGTGAGGACACACCAATAAAGACCTCTCTCTGAAAATCGGGAACTAGGTTGGCTCTGATCTTGGCCCTTCAGCCTCCAGAACTGAGGAAAGTAATGTTCGGGGTGTTTAAGCTGCCCAGCTCGTGGAATTTGTTACAACAGTCAGAGTTGACTCGGAGAACTGCAAGCGCCACAAAGCCTTGGAGAGCAATACACTTACCATTTTGTTAGCCGGAGTCCAGCAAGGGTTGGGCAACAGGGGGTCCTCTTCAAACTGCGTGAGGCTCTTCTTCTCCCCGAAACTATGCAGGCGTTGCCATAGTTTTTAAAGGGCTGAATTAAAATCTCTGCCTAAATTTGTAAACGTTGCTGAAGCCCAGAGATGAGTTATTCAGCAAAAGGGACAGCCGGACATACTCTTTGCCTGAGCACAGGAACAGTTACCTCTCCACGTGACAAATAATCCATGACTGGAACACTGACTACTGGCTGTAGCGATTCCTCCAGCCAGTAGCCTTTAAGTTACCCGCCCACTCGGGCGTGGCCTCTTATACTATTTATGTAAAGAACACATTCACCCTGTCTTCCAACTGCAGGATTTGGTTCCTGCTCCCGGTTCTAGCAGAAAACTGTGATCTGTGAGTTTACCCCTAAATAAATTACCCTTTGTTATACTCAATTCTGAGCTCGTGTGGGATTTCTTTTTAGCGTCGTCTTCACTACTGGAAAAAATAAAGCAGGAACATTTACTTAAAAGGTAAAACATTGGAACCAGGTCACTTTGGAGTGGAGACCGTCAGTAAGGAGGAGTTGAATGATCCCTTCCATAGAAGTCCTTGGCCTTAAACAAAGAGATTTGTCTGCCTCCTTTAAAGAGACTAATTCATGTTTCAGATTTGGAAAAGATATAATTTAGAAAAGGACACCTACAGACAACGCTTTCTGCTAAGAACAGAAACTGGTGAAAAAAATATTCTGATTCACGTGAAGGCTTTGAAACATCAGCATCCATCAGGAAATGAAAGGGCTTCGGGAGGTGTGGGGGAGACGTGGGGACAGCGGTACCCACACCTCTGTGAACTGCAAAGTGAGTCCTTATTTTTAGGAAGATCGCTATCACAATTGCAAACAGCACTTCTGGACGCGTGTCCGCAGCTCCGTGCCAGCGTCTCTGTGGTGTGGTGCAGCCAAACCCACCAGAACAATCTGTTTTTCAGAAGCAGCTCTGTCTCAGAATCCCGTTCACGTGGAGAGCAGGGGAGGACTGCCGTGCCTAAGGAGCACTTGCGTTTCGAGCAAGGGAAATCTGGGAGGAGTCTTGAGGAGTCTCCTGCAAAGAAATCTTTTTTAGCTCCGAGTGAATTCCTCTGCAATTAGTGGTTTGCCTTGAAATGACAGCAGTTGCAGGAACTGTGGCCAGAGATCCGTTGCTTGCCTGCTTCATGGGAATAGCCTCAGCCCCAGAAAAACATGCTGCGGGGAATTTTGTGACACACACACACACAAATGTTTTCAGAGATTTCTGTACCCCTCTTTCAAAGGTACATGAAGCAAGGAAATAAACAGTGAGAAAGCAAAAATGGTCTCTAATCAGAATTCCCCAAACCTTGGAAAATATAAAGGGTGTGTGCTCCCACAAAGTATTGTTTCTGAACAAGGAAATGTTTCTCGGTTTCCCAAGCTACCCTCCAAGAAGCAACTTAAAGAGAGAAGTGCAATCCAAGATAAGTGGCTAGGAACACTAGAGGGAAAATGACTCTCACTTCCTGACTTTACTAAAAAAAAAAAAAAAAAAAAAAGGTATAATACAGAGTCATGAAACACCAACTCAGAATTCCCAAACCCTCTCAGATCTTCAAAGATAATCTATTAGCTTAATTTCACAATTTTTTATGCCACCGTGCAACACACAACGCCTGTCTGCGCTCTATGCGTTACCATACAGTTCATGAGCTTCGAGCAAGGGGCTGGAGGTTGAAACACACACAAAGACACACAAACCTCTAGTCACTGGTAAGAAGCCCTTTATTCAATAGCCCCATGGAGGCTCATATACCCAACAGTCAGGTGGGCCAACAGGTGAAAACCTTAACCAAGGCAACTCGTGCTCGTGAAGCAGAGCTGGTAAACAACTCTGACACAGCTTTCAGTAACTCAAATCAGAAGGAAAGTAAAGATCTCTAGCAGGGAAGAGCAGCTGGGGAGGCCAGGACTCCAAATGGTCCCAACACTACCGCAGAGACAATTTTCCACCCCTCTAGTAAAGTGCCCTGATTATCAAAGAAATGCCCGTTCACCGTAAAGAATTGTAAAGCCTGGGAAAATATAACCTCGATTTCACTGCGCAGAATCCAGGTTAACGGACTGAGGGGATTCGCTGGGCTCTTCTGTGTTCTGGTCCGGCTATGAAAGGCCCCCGGGCTCATCTGTTGCAGCCTTGGTCCCATTGTGGAGCGGTGCTCTCCGGGCATGGTACGGCTATGGCCTCCTTAACACTCAGCAGTTGTGAAAGCTGTAGACCAGTTAGGTTCCAGCAGGGAGTCGCAGAGGGATTTCTGAGACCCTGCTCTTCCCCACCGACAGTTACTGGGAGGAGGGGTTCAAGCAGCCCCACTCCTCCCTGAGGAGAGAGTTGGTTCCATGGGATAGCCTCATGTTTCATTGCTCCAAGAAATAATTCCATACCCATTGCACTGGAAAGAAACGCCGATTAAAATCATTGGTTCGCCAACCTAGATTTGAACACAATGGTTGGTGCTCTATTTGGAGTAAAAACATATGCATCTCTCCAGGAGAAGGTCACATCACGGTCCCTAGTGCAACAGTGTCCCAATATGAGACTTTAGGAAATCGATCAAGCCATCAGGATTCTGTCTTTAGTAAATGAGTCCACTGCCGGACTCAGAATTCAATGGCATTATTTAGGGGTGCTGAGGTTAGGAAGTGGAGCCTCACTGGAGGAAGTGGTCCCTAGGAGGTGAGCATTTGAGGGTCATAGCCTGTCCCTAGAGTCATCCTGCTCCCTCTTTCTGTTTTTGGGGCGTCGTGAGAGGAACCAATGTCCTGCTCATTCTTGTTGCCTTGGTACTCCTTCCATCCTGCCTCAGACCTCAAGCAACACAGCCAGCTTCCCCCACCTCCACTTAAACTGTGTTTGTCACAGACATAGAAAACCAGACCATGACCGGCTTTCGGCTGCTATAGAAAATTCCCGAGACAATCATTTTACAAGTTGAGAAGGTATAGCTTGGCTTGTAATTCAGAGGCTTAGTGTATCATCGCTTGCTTTGTGTCCAAATCAGATTATCTATTTATCTAATATTTTTTCTTTTTTTTTTCTTTTTTTCTTTTTTTGGTTTTTCGAGATAGGGTTTCTCTGTTGTTTTGGAGCCTGTCCTGGAACTAGATCTTGTAGACCAGGCTGGTCTCGAACTCACAGAGATCCGCCTGCCTCTGCCTCCCAAGTGCTGGGATTGAAGGCGTGTGCCACCAACGCCCGGCTAATATTTTTTCTTGATGAAGGTTTTGAACAATTGAGGCTTGCCTATATGTAGAAAGGAAAACCATTCCATTTTAAAGTTTGCAAAAAAACCTGTAGTCATTTCTCCGAAAAATATATACAAATGTTAATAAAGACCTGAACAAACCCTCAAGGTCATAAATTATCATTTTTAAAAAATCCAAGCTATGCAGAAATGAGAGGACACATACACCACATATGCATACCATAGACAGTCACAAGAGCAGAGAAGAATGTTAAATCCTTAGGTTTACTGCTTGTGTGGATGCAAACCAGAAAACAATGTGTCAGTTGGTTACCATTAATACCTGGCTCTTCTTCTCCTATGTATAAGACCTAATGAAATGAGATCATGCGTTCCCACAAAAATTTATACATACATGTTGCTCATTATCAGGACTTATTTATAACCAAAGTGTAGAAATGAGTCAAACATCTAACAACCAATGATAAAGAAAATGGCATGTCTATAAATAGAGAGGATATTATTTATCAAGAAGAGGAAAGCAAATACTGATTTACGCTGCAAAATGTATAAATTTCGGAATGCTGAGTAAGAAGCCAGTCACAAAAGCCCATTTTAGGACTTCATTTATACGAAATGTCCAGAACGGGCTACTCCACAGTGATGCTGGATTTCTCGCTGAGGAGGATGGAATGTTCTGGAATTATCGGTGTTGGTTACGTAAGCCGGTAAATAACAAAAACATTGACAGAAGCTTAAAATCTTTAAGTGGGTCAGTTTATGATGTGGGAATTACACCTCCACGAAACTGTCGTCTCGGACTGGGAAGAGGCGGCGTGCCTTCGGAAGGCGTGAGTGAGGACCCCAGTCAGATTCCCAGCAACCACATACAGCTCTAGTATGGCGTTACCCCAGCTCTGTGCCGGATCTAAGACTTCACTGGCCAGGCAGTCCAGCCAAATCTCCAATGCCAAGCTCAGGGAGAGACCTCGTCTCGTAAATAAGGTGGAGGTCTAGGAGATGACTTGCACACTACTCAGACTGGAGTTCCCGGAGCCCACAGACACGCTGCCGGGGTGTGGCAGCCTGCCTGTAATTCCATTACAAGGGAGGTGGCCACAGGATTCTCCGGGCAAGCTAGCCAGCCAGATTAGCTGCTGTGGGCCAGCTCTGGAGTCAGTGGGGGACTCCGCCTCCATGACCGAGATTGACATGACCTAAGGGTACTCCTGATGTCTCAGGCATGTGCAGGCTCACATCCCTACGTGTACCTACACAGGAATATGTGCACACAACATACACAAGCCAACACGAGGTAAGAGATTCCTAAGTGCATTATAAATAGCATGCCTCGTTTTCTATACAGTAACAGGGATGCCATATTCTTCCAACATGACTACTGCTGCCGTAGTAATTAGCAATATTACTAATACTGCCATTTCCAGGTAGAGTTTCAAGCTGTGTACTCACTCATAAGTGCCTAGCATTTGGGCAATGCAGTTTACACTGAAGCAAGCTACAGAACCATGGTCAGAAAATTTAAATCAATCCACTGGCTTTTACTACAAGTTCAAAGCTAATACAGAGCACCCCCTAGGTAGACAACAGAATGAGGTTTATCTACATTCAAAAGTTACGTAGATGATAACAAATTGGGTAACAATTCTAATTTTGCTGCCAAAATTTTTCCCAGGAAGAGACATTAAGAACATCTACCCCTCCTATCATTTCAAAGACAAATGGAGGTACATCTCTACCAAAGTTCACTCCAGGGAACCAGTGAGTTTATTGGGGGGTTCCTGACATAGTATAGGTGAGAGGTGACTGGGTGCGGATGCTCGCCAGGAACACGGTCACAGCGAGAAGTCTTTACCAGCCCAGAAGACAGCCTTCCTATGGCCACCTACATAGGGCCCCTCCTCCAGCCTTCTGTGGTCTAGCCGCTCCAAGGTCATATGTAATTAAGACAGCGTGGTATATAACAGGTGGTAGAGAGAGGGTATCGTGGTCCTCACTGCCCTTCTGGAGGGGATGTAAATGGCCCGCAAGCTAGAGTAATCTTTGGCCAGTGGGCACAGCTGAACTCTCCAAGACATTAGTTGCTTGGTTCAGAAGACAGCTCTGTACGTCCCTCATTGGGCACACCAGAATAACCAGGAGACTCTGTCACATCCGTCTCCCAGATTTTGTTGGAATCCCTCCATTTCTCTCGGGACCACACCCAGTCCTCTCGCCGGGATACAGGGAACTATGTTCCTAGATGACATCTCTTAGATCCGACCCATCTTCCACACCACAACCAAACGAAGATCCCTTGAAACGGGAAATAAGATTAGGCCAAACTCAACCTTAAGACTCCCTGGAGAGGAGCTCATAGCCCTGAGGGTAAAGCTAAGCTTGTTAACCCGATCTCCGCCCACCCCGCGCTCCCCCGCCCACCCCGCGCTCCCCCGCCCACACCCGCGCTCTCCCCGCCCACCCCGCCCTCCCCTGCCCTCACCTCTCTGGAAGCTCAGTTCCTTAGATGAATCAGACATTCTGTGCCTCAGAGCAAATGCTGATCGTCCTTCCTGGAGGAGGTCTTCAGTGAGAACTATGCGTATTAGATGCTTCTCAGACATGGTGGTTAAAGAAGGACCAACACTGACCTAGTTCTGACTCCAGGGTAGCAAACTGTATGGAGCTAGGAAATCAGCATGTAGCTGTTCGTGTGCAGTCGAATTGGCATAGGACAATGAATTGTTCGCATCCCTGGTTAGTACATTGGGTACTGCAACAGACACCGACATTTAGAATATTATAGTATAGACTTCGTTTGGCATTGTGATATATTTTCAGTTGATCATGCAAGAATTCAGGTTTTCATCCATTTTCAAAGAATGATGAGGTTCCAGTCACTTCCTCAAGGTTTTAAATTGTTCCTGGAAAATTCAGTTCCATTTTGGTATGATAGGGCAAAGGAAAAAGATGTCTTTGAAAGGCTCATTATTTAGCAATTTACAAGGCAGTCAGGAAGGAAGGAATAGAAGTTGTAGGGAGGATGGACAGAAGGCAGCCTTAGGAGAGGGGGAGGATGCAGGAAGGCAGCCTTAGCAAGGAAGAACCTCAGCACAAATCCCAGCACAGAGTAACCTGAGAACTTTGAAAGGTTACCTAACTATAGGAGATCTGCTTCCTCGCCTGCACACAAGGAGCGTGGCTTTAGACTTGCCGGCTCATCATGCAAAGTACATGAACCAGCATGAAGAAAAGAGCCAAATATCCTTCCTGACTCACGATAGGTCCTTGAACACATTTCATTCTTTCGCCTTCTAGGCTGCTGATCTCCGAACGCGGATGTATCCGCAGGCCATACTTGTTACGCCACATACAAGCACCCAATTCAGTAGCGACATATTCTGCTGAGAGTTCAAAACGAGGCTGACTACTTAGATCCAATATTGTGGGGTTGTTTGCCATGTTTGCTCAGGACTGCTGGAGCGGAGCCAAAGTAATTAAATCCCTAACAAATGTAGTCATATAGAAGTCCCAGCCACTGGCCAGCAATCATTCAACTTCTGGGAAGAAAGGAGACAGGCTCATTTGTAGTATCCTGTGCTTCATCATGAGTGTTAAGTGAATCAGGACCGGAACGAATCAAAGAAGCAAATGGCTGATGGTTGGGGCTCTCTAAGAGAAAGGAGCTGATGTTCACACCGGTTCCAGCAGCCAAGGCGGCCTCTGGGTAAATGACCAGGCGCTTTTTCCCCCTTTCAACTTGTTTTCAATGGTCTGCAGCCTGTGCTTACTTAAATATTCATTTACTTCAGAGGCCTTTTTGTACACATCACGCTTTAGAATCCAATCACGTTCCAATTAAGTGGGGGCTAACAACCGATCTCAGAGGAAGACACAAGCTATAATATCTCACCCGTAAAATCTGACTCGGAGGAAGGCAATTTAGACGATTAATTCGGTGATACAAATTATGAAATCTAGGTATAAAATACGCTGGGTTTCAAGGGTGAAACCACAGAGAATCAAAAGGCCTAGCGGGCTTACGTATGTTTGTTGGTTCACAGAGTGAAGGGGTTGGAGTGTACATTACACGACAGAATCCGTTGTCTTATTCGTTCAGCAAGCCTATCTTCTAATTTCCACCAATATTCTGCATTTACTCGTTGGTCATTGCGCACAGCCGAGCTGATTGTACACTGGCAACTGCGTAATTAGTGACCCAGTTTCACTTTACAATCTGGCTAGAAATACCAGGATAATTAGCATATATCTCTCCTTTGGTCTTTCAAAGGAGTATTATAATTACTAAATTTAAATTCCAGTGGTGAGCCGCGGAGGGTGGAATCCTCTGAACTAATTATAAAATAATCCTTTTCTTTTCGCGTATTCTAAGGCTGGACTACAGCATAGGTTGGCTTGGACGTACACATGGGCTTTTACTCATCGGATTCTGGCCATGTTTATGCTTGGTGTCTCCACTGGAGGTGATTTTGACTTTTTTTTTTTTTTTTAAGTAATGCATCCTAAAGGGAAGGAATTCATATACTTCGTCAAGTTGGAAGATCGATTTACTTCCTCCTAAGAAAACCTTTTGTATTAACGTTTAAGATGGAAAAGTATGGATGGAGTTATTATGTACACATATGTAAGGAAACCATACAGGTTTTTCTGTTCTCACCAACTGTACTTGCCAAGAATACGGAGATACATAAAGACCTTGAAGTTGAGTTATAGGAAATATCACAAAGAGATAAGTGCTAGTGGCAGAGAAAGTTCTGGAAGCCCAGGCATGGTCAAGTTGAGTCTTGAGCAATGACTTTCTATAGGAAGCATCTTTGGCACACAGAGGGACCATGAGAATCAGCGCACACTGTATCAGAATCTGCTACTGGTTCGTAGCGTGCACGTGGAGCTTACGGAGCTCCGGAGAGTGCCGAGTGGCGAGAGTAGTGTTTCTCAGGTCAGGTCAGGAGCCTGCTGTCACAGTGTCTTCTCGAAAACGTGGTTTCAGTGTCTCTCTGTAGGCTCATGTGTGTGCACACGCAGGTCCCAAGCTAGTAGCAGTTCTGGAAGGCTGTTGTAAGCAGTGAGGATTGTCTTGAGGGCTATCAGCCTGCCCACATTTCCTGTCCAACCACTGCCTTCTAACTATGGCCAAAATACGCCCTGCTGGTTCCTACCGGTGCCAAGCTCACGCACCTAGATGAACTACCTGTGAAGTCAAACAGACTCTTCCTCTCTTGCGTTGTCTGGTATGTTGTGACAGCAATAACGGTAGCTGATGGACACAAGGAAATGATTTGGTCCTCACAAAGCAATATGAATCCCACCCCCTAGATAAGCTAGATTTTGAATATCACTGAATCCCATCGCTTTACCATCTAGTGCTATGTTCCAAGTTTAAGTGTCCATGGATACTAGTTCCAGGACAGGCTCCAAAACCACAGAGAAACCAAAAAAAAAAAAAAAAAAAAAAAGTGTCCATGGATAATATCCAAAGCATTTTAGCCTATGTTGCCCCACATTGGAAGAACGGCCCTGGGTCAGGACAGACTGGCTTCCGAGTCCTTTCTTGCACTTTACTCTGATTTGGCTGGACACTTCTTAAGGAGAAAACTGGTCTTATTTTTCAATGCTGATAAATGAACCTTAAAGATTTTGTTTCCGTTCTTTTGTTTTTTTGGAGGGGTGGGGTTGGGTTTTGTTTTTTGTTTTTGTGGTGCTAAGGTTTGGACCCCCACGTTTACGTGCCCAAAGCTCCTTTGAGTGAAGGTGCTAAGTCTGGATGGATTCCTGATGACCTTTGACATCAGTGTCACTTTTTTTTTTTTTAATCAAGATGGGAGCCTACATGATTTTTTTTAAGGGGGAGGGGCTAAAACTAAAAATTTTAAAGTTAAACCAAGTATCCCACCAAAATAGGCCTCCTCCCCTGATGCAAGGCAGACCTTCCTGAAGGAAGTCGAGACCTTTTCGTTCTACGCCCACACAAGTCTGGGTCACCCGCTGCCCCTGGTTTGGAACAGTTCACATAGGGGCTGGTCTCATGGAGAAGGCTCTGAGTCTAAAATTGCCAGCAACGTAATTTGTGGCTTCTGCCATGATCTTGTTTTGACCATTTCTCAAAAGAACAAGGCACCTGACGGAACTTGCTCTCCGCTGGGGTAAAGGAAACTGTCACAGAACTTGAAAAAGCCGACACTTTCGCTGGTTTCAGTTAAACACGACAGAGTACCTTGCTGTGTGTCTGTCTCTACACCCAGAGGACGGTGACACGGAGAGAATTAGTGTGAGACAAGCAAGGCTCAGGAGTTCATCCTTGTAGCCCTGAGTTCAGCATAAGTTAGGCACAGGTTTTCGTTTGCTTTGGCTTTTATGAGACAGGGTCTTACTATGCTGGGACTCACTGTGCAGACCAGGCTGGTCTTGAATGTGCTGAAGACGCTCCTGCTTCTGTCTCTCCAGTGCTGGCATTACAGGTCTAGACTATTTCCAGCTGGTTCGAAGCTAATGACCTAGCCATGTAGATTACATTACATAGCGTCTTTAAACAGGTGAGTGAGGCTGTGTGCCGACTGGCTGCCAAAGAAGAATGTTACAAGCAGAGGTTACAGAAGCACGCTGCTGCATTTCCTGGGGAGCAAAGCTTTAGAACTCTGCAAGGGTGGGAACTTCAGACGGACTGTGGCTGTTAGCATCGTGAGTAACAGGACTGACGCCACCTCAATCACAAACGGAGACCCCTCAAATGCCTTTTATGCACCAGCAGTTCCAAAATCCCAGCCACCCAGATCCACCCGAAACAGCGATGTGAGTTTCATGAGCTTTCACACGCCAGCAGCTCTCCTGAGGTGTGTGAGCTGATTCTCAGAGGGGCTCTCCAACCCCTACTGGAGCAAGAGAGACATCATCACACGTCTGCTCTTGATGGACTTGTTCTTCAGCCTTGCAGGGAGAAGAGGAAGAACTAAGGCATTTCAGATAGATTCTCTCAAAAGACATTTATTTCCAGATTTCAACACAGGAAATACTTGAATTCACCTTTATGGAAAGACCGTTTTTATATTCTGTGTATAATCACTAGCTACTGTTTTACAATAAACAACATCTCAAGAAAAGGTGCGGAGTTTACAGATTGGTGGCCCCTTAACTAAGGAGAACAGGCAAACCATCTCAGAATTCCCCAGAAAAAGAAAGACAATAAAAAGAGATTTTTAAACAAATGGCTTAAAATTAAAACTTCAAATGTTTACTCTTGTGGTATGGCATAATACTTTTTAAAGTTTTACGATAAGATGTTACCTGTTGGGAAAGCAACCACAATCCTTCCTTATGATTTGACTAACGACTTCACCTGAATTAATACTGGTGGAAAATACACAAGCAATCAATGGTTTATCAACTCCTCAGTTTTAGACACATGAGTTAAATGCAGCATCTTCAGAGTTTAGCTTACTGGGCCAACAGATGATGTCCTCCAGAAAGCATCTATGATTCATACAAGAGGGTTCCTTTGGCACCTGAGTTGAGCACAATACACAAGCAAAGAATGTCTAACGTAAGAATGTTTAAAGACTCTATTTGGCCAGGCGGTGGTGGCGCGTGCCTTTAATCCCAGCACTCGGGAGGCAGAGGCAGGAGGATCTCTGTGAGTTCGAGGCCAGCCTGGTCTACAAGAGCTAGTTCCCAGGAAAGGCTCCAAAAACCACAGAGAAACCCTGTCTCGAAAAACAAAAATAAAAATAAAAAAAAAAAATAAAATAAAAAACAACCCAAGACTCTATTTTCTCTATCTATACATATATACATACACTGTATACATACACGTATGCACACACATATACAAAGCACAACTGTTCCTTTAAAGATGACAAAGACAGAAGGAACTCAATGTTTAGTCAAACACCTGATGCTCATTTAAAACAGTTTAAAGTTTTCTAAAGAACTCAGAATTTTTATTAACAATTTCAAGAATTTACAGATCGCTAGCCTAAACCCACTTCAATGTGGAAATACAGGGGCTTTTTATTAAGTTTTTTGGTAATGGAGTTTATTATAGTAGCATATTATTACAGACCTTCTAGCAGGCACAAATGGGAAGTCACCAGAGCATTCCCCAGGCTCCTTCCCATCAGGACTGAACATAGTTACTGACCACGGACTCAACACTAGATGCTCATCTGTGTCGTTTCCAGCAAAACCACACACACGCCACACACACACGCACACGCCACACACAGACACACACACACGGACCCTGGAGATAGCTGCGTGTCAAGCCTCCTCACTCACTCGGAATTTCACTGAAGAACTCCAGCAATGCCTAAGCCATAATGTTTTGCGCTGTCTACCAAGGACTCTGGTGCCAACAGTTCCACTAATACTCTGGTACTTTTGTGGAAGACTCTAAACGGTGGGCTTGTTCTAAGACTTAGGAGACACCCAACACTGAGTGAGCTGCCTGGACTTAGCATTTCCCTTTATGAGTGTGTCTAGCTGACTGAAATGAGCACACATTTGGCTTTTCCCAATTCTCCTATACTCTGGTGATTCTAGAGGATGGGGAGGGCTTTTCTTATTTGCAAACCACACATTCCCATCTTCCAGACCTTTGCTAGATCTGATGTACGATGAGTGTGCAGAACACATCGGAGTTGGAAAATGATGTCATGTTTTGCTTCAGCTTGCAGAGAAAAAGCCTGGATCAGCCTTGCTTCCTCTCTGCTCTGGCTGACAGCCCCTCTCACGGAGCATCCCGCACACAAAGGAAATCTTACATAGTTTCAAGGTGTTGGTTGGTAAGTGGAAAGCACTTCCAATAGTGACTATCTCTGGAGCATTGCTAATAAACAGCATCTCAGTACAGTGTGCTTTATACTTGACATTGCTTCCCCAGACCAATTCCGTCAACAGTCACGGCACAGGGCTCGCCTTAGAGAAGCTATTACATTCCAATGTTTGCACTCTGTTCAGTCTTCACTCACCATAATAGAACCCATTTTTCTTGATATGTAAAACATTTTATAAGTTCAACTGAACTTGAATTCTTTTAGTTGCATGTGAACTCACATGCACAATTTACATTTTTGTCATATACTTAAATATTTTTCTCTGTAAAACAACTTCAGGACAGGAAATGCTACGCTAGCAAATAGAAACCTAGCATTTAAACTGTTCCCTACGTTCTTCTAAGCAAAAGTGCATTTGTAATAAAAATATATCACACATGAAGCTAGAGACAATCTCGCACAGAGAGGATTTTCAATCTCCACGTCAGTCCCGACGGCTCACAGAGAAAAGTGCTAGCACAGCAAGTCCGGAACAAGCTCGTGGGGGCTGGGCAAGGAGTCATCGAAGCGGAATCGCTTAGAGATCATGCTGCTGTCCTCGGGGATATTCTCCTTGTCCTCCCGGTCTCCACAGCTTCCGTTACAGGAGGATTTGGGGGTCCTGTCTTCAGAGGATCTGAGGGTGTGATCCTGAACTGGAGAGGAACCCGAAGTCTCCTCGGGGTGAAACAAGCTTCCCAAGTCCCACTGCTTCAGCCACGAATGAGACAGGCAGGACTCTGCTGTGGGTCTTTTCCTGCGGCAGGAAGCACACGGGAAAGATGAGCACAAGAGCCGGCTGGAGACGGCTTCCCATCTGCTTTACACGGACACGGATGGAGACAGCACACAGCATAAAGCCCCAACAGTGCAGTGGGCACAGCTGACTCTCATGAACTGCTCATGCATACACTAGGGCTAGTTCACATGCTTCAATATATTATTAATAATCACAGGGAACCTAGGAAATAGGCACCATTACTGTCATCTAACAGACCACTGAAGGACATACTAGAAGACTTGAATCTGAGGCAAATTTCCCAAGCTGTCAGCGTCATGCTGCAGTCTGGATACTGAGTGTCTCCCTAAAGGCCACTGGCCTGTGACATGAGTGGAAGGTGGTGGACTCGCTGAGGACAACCCTGGAGGAGGTAACATGGCTGGGCCTTCATCATACGGCACGTCATGATCCATCTCGCCTCGGCCCCACACGGCAGAGACAAGTGGCGAGCACTGTGAGGTCCTGAGCAAAACCTCTCTTCCCGGCAGTGCAAGGTCTGTGTTAACCCGTGACGGCAATGGATCCTGCCTGGCAGCCAGGTGGAGGCATGGGCTAGTGTGTACTTTCAAGTCTCGTTCTAAGGAAGTAAGATTATTTTCTCTATGTCAACTCCAGAGAGTTTCTCTATGATCATTTTTGTCAGCTGCTTTCTCGCCCACCTGAAAATACATCACTTTACTCTTAGTAAACAAAACCATTTTGTTATAATGAGCTCACAACAGATTAAGCAGCCACTCAAAACACTTGCCCGGTCGCGACCTGTGCGTCTCAGCGGCCTTCTCCACAGTTAGGATGGAATTCTGAAGCCATGGGGCTGCACTGGTTCACACTTTCTCTGACAATTCCACTTGCACGCACTTATCCACCACACACGCGGAAAAGGAAAGCCAGTGGCAGAGTTTCAACTAGAAAAACAACTGGCATTCTATGCTCTTCCGGGACTCCTGTGTCCTTCAGCCTGCATTCCGACCTTCCTCATAACTTAACGTCACCCTGCCTTGGTCTCCTCTGTAGATGCTACACTATATCTACACTTGGAGCTGTCTACATATACATGCCTATATTATAGCCTAAGATCCACATATGAGGGAGAACACTGCTAGTTTCTTAATATTATACTGCACCTCCTTAATATTATACTTTCCAACTTCATTTTCCTACAAATTTCATGATTTTTCTTTACAACTGGGTAATATTTCATTTTGTATATTTTGTGCATTTTCACTATCTATTCATCTACTGACTGGCTCGGTTTCCTTGCTATTATAAATAAAGCACCAATAATCATGGGTATACCAATATCTCTGTGGTAGGACATAGAGTCCCTCTGGGTCATAAAATAATTTCTTTTGAATTTTTAGAGAACCTACAATTAATTTGCATAATGACTACTGATTTGCAGTCTCACGAACAGTGACTAGGATTCCTCTTTCCTCACATCCTCTCCAGCATGAGAGTTATCAGATTTTCTGAGAGCCACTCAGAGTAAGGTGGTAACTCAAAGTAGATAATACAACTTAAGTATCCCTCTACGTCACTGCAGAGCTAAAAGTATTTATTCATATGTCACTCTTCCACCCTGGTACCCCACAGTCTGTTTAACAAGACCCTACTGGTGCTTCCAAGACCCTGATGTTATAAAGAGCAATCTGGTGAACACTAAAGAAATGCCTTCCAGAAACTAGGTTGATTCTCCCCAGGGCAGGAATTTCTGTTTTATATTTTGCAACATGGTTTTATGTGTCCTCCCAATTACTTCTAATATGCAATAATACCAGTATCTTTTAGAAGATTATGGAAAACAAGCATTTATAGTATCTAGGATGTACTTTGTGAACTTAGACCTTTCTTCTTCTTTTTTTTTTTTTTTTTTTTTTTTTGGTTTTTCGAGACAGGGTTTCTCTGTGGCTTTGGAGCCTGTCCTGGAACTAGCTCTTGTAGACCAAGCTGGTCTCGAACTCACAGAGATCCGCCTGCCTCTGCCTCCCGAGTGCTGGGATTAAAGGCGTGCGCCACCATCGCCCAGCTTAGACCTTTCTTCTTTAATCTCTGCTCACATACTAGTTTTCAGTGGTGGGGACCAATGCCACAGCCTTACACAAATGAGGGAATTCTACCATTTGGCTTCACCCTCAGCCCATGAATTCACATTTGTGTAAGGCAATACAAAAAAAAAAATCTGTTTCTATAAAGCTCAGAGAAAACATCAGTCAACGATCATGACTGATTGTTGTACTTAATTTTTAGATATCCTTTATTACAGAATAAATGCGTGCTTTAGATATTCTTTTTTTTTTTTTCGAGACAGGGTTTCTCTGTGGTTTTGGAGCCTGTCCTGGAACTAGCTCTTGTAGACCAGGCTGGTCTCGAACTCACAGATATCCGCCTGCCTCTGCCTCCCGAGTGCTGGGATTAAAGGCGTGCGTCACCACCACCTGGCTAGATATCCTTTATTACAGAATAAATGTGTGCTTTATTTTCTAAGGACCACTGAGGTGGTTTGAAAGAAAATGGCCTCCCAAAGGACTGGGACTATTAGGAGGTGTGGCCTTGCTGGAGGAAGCGTGTCATGTGGGGCAGACTTTGAGGGCTCATAAATGCTCAAGATAGCACCTGGTGTCTCAGTTTACTTCCTGTTGTCTGTGAATCAAAGAAGTAGGCTTCTCCAGCACCGTATCTGCCTGTATGCTGCATACTCCCCACCATGATGATGGACTGAAGCTCTGAAATTATCAGCTGCCACCTCAAATGTTTCCTTTATAGGAGCTGCTGTGGTCATGGTGTCTCTTCACAGCAGTAGAAACCCTAACTAAGACAATCATTTTTTTTTTCTGAAGTTAAACTGGTCGGTTCAACTGAAATATATGTGGGATGCAGCTGGTAAGCAAAATGCTTAAATACTGTGTTTCAACACTACCCGAAAACACAGATTGAGAGGATTGGACAGAGCATTTCCTCCTCACCCCCAGGCCTAACGTCTGCTTATGGGGAGATTCCCTTTACGCATGAAGATGTGCTTTTCACGACAGCTGAGAGGAAAACTGGGGTGCAGACACCTCACCCTAACCTATGCTGAACAGATAATGTGTCAGAGAACAATGGAAAACCAGTCAAGTTTGAAACACGTGCTGGCCAAGCAAACACATGTTAATGAAATTACTAAAGCCCTTCAATTTAGAAAGCCTCAGGAGAAAATGTAAATCAGGAATTTATTTTCTGCATTTAGTTTAATCTCCCCTTCATTCTAAACTTCCTGTTGTGTGCTTTTTTGCTTAGAGTTGCATATTGGTTATTTAATTGTCTTTCATATCAACTCTCTATCACTTTACCAGAAATCTGAACAGACGTGTAATAACTCTGTGTGACTTTAGAATCACCTTTCTTGTGACATTAGTGTATTTTTACTTTCCTAGCATTTCAAATTTTACAAAAATGGCTCACAATAACAATTCCATACATGCACAAAATAGTTTTTATTACTGAGATTCCCGTCCCTCTCTTCCCCATACCCCTGCCTGCTTTCTGGCAGTTCCCTTCAACTTCCATGCGCCCACCATGGTCTGCACACACGGTGTATTTTGTGCAGACTGCGCCCTTCTCGATAGGGACACGTCATTTCTTTTGTATCAACATTTAACTCACAGCTTTACTTACTCTGGATTCTTTACTAGGAGGGTCTGGATGAAGTCCGTGGCCAGTTGTGAAACTGAGGAGAAAGTTTCTTCTGAATAATCTACGTTGACTTGAGAAATATTCAGGTATGTTTCTTGGTTATCTTCTCCTACAAAGGGCGATGTGTGAGTTAACAGCATATACGCTATTACACCAATATTCCTGAAAAACACGAGGGAGAAGACACTATTACACCAACATTCCTGAAAGACAGATGAGGGAGAAGGAAGTTTAAAAGGTCTATTAATTTAACAATATTTATAGATAACACAATAAATAGTACACAAGTTCCTGTCCTCAAAACTGGCAGTAAAAAAAGACTTAAACTGCTTCAAGAGATTACTGTATTTTAAAACCTAAAATAGTTACAATACTTCCATTGGCCTCACAAAGAAAACAGAGTCCACATATATGTTACATATAATATCAACATAATCCAATGAAAATATTATTTTATCTACAGTCTATACAACCTTTGGTATAGACACATGATGGGAACATAAGACAGCTGCATTTTAAGTCTGTCCAATTACACAATAATGATGTAGCCAGGGTTTTGTGCAAACTCAGTCTGCAAGTTTGGCAAAGCCCAAGGTTGGAAGGGCAAAAACTTTCAAATGTAAATATGTTAAGGACAAGGCTGGTCAGGAGCTAGGGCAAGACAACACAGCAGACTTTACACATTTATCAGTAATCAGACCTTTGTATCGTTACAAACCCATTAGATTCAAACAATCAGGAGAGTAAGGCTAAAGTAAGTCAGTCGGTCTGTCGTGGCAACAGAAATTCCATGGCCCATCCTAGTGCTGACTCCTGCTCAGCAAATACCGTGCCGATCCCTTCTAGACTCGCAGAGCATGGCAGAGAGTCACGCCAAGCTATGAGGGACACACAAGCCAGCTTCCGGAGTGTGTGTCACTGAGGCTTCCTAGCTCTTACTCAGCTGAGGTGACTAGCGAGGGGAGTTTCTATCTCTGCACCTCTGGCTCAAGAGCTCACTGAAAAGGACAGGCACGTAAAATGTCTTCAATGACCTCTTTGGAATAGAATCTTTGACAGAAAGCCTTATTCTTAATATTAAACTTGCTTTTATAAAAGCTAAGTATCTATTATGCAGTTGTGAAGGCTGGTGTCTAGATAACCAATAGACTCTCACCACATATCTGTCGCGGTGGTAATGGGGTCATAGTTGAGGATTTCTGGAGCTGAAAGAGAAAATTAAATTAAGACTCAACACAGGCAAACTTGAAAACAAAATAATCACCTTACATTAAATTACGACTTGATTTGGCTATGGAAGGCAGAGTAAGAGAACGCCAACAGGAATGTAGTGGGGCTTTAATCATCTTGAGATTCTGCACAGCTGATAGTGTGGACATGGCATGAAGAAGTGCTTCTGTTTCTCTCCTCTGCTTTCTGCCTATTTGCTACTCATTTCCCTTTTAGGCTTTTCTCCCTGCATACAAAGTCAGTATAAACATGCACTGTGCTTTTGCACGTAGCCAATGTCCTGTGAGCTGTTCCAAATGTGTAACCTGTTCCTGTATTCACTGCCCCTCATTTAATGAGTCATAACCATGTTTGAATGCACTAAACTTCCTGAATCAAATGAATCCTAGTACTGTGTGATCTAAAATACGTGAGGATTTTTCTGTTTGTTTTGGTAAGTACTCCACCATATGAGTTAGCCACATCTCCATCATAAATATAGCTTTAAATAGGTATCTTTATACATTTCAAAATGATATAAAAATAAATGCATTTCTTACCTAAGTATTCAGGTGTTCCCATGATTTCTCGAAGCTCACACGCATTCCCAATTTTTCGAGACATTCCAAAATCTACAATCTTTATGTCTCCAAGTGGGTATATACTGCTCAGTAGTATATTCTGCGGCTAAATAAAGCACACAAAAGAGATGAGCAATGCACAGCAGAGGGGGTGAAGGAGTCTACCTTGCTGCTCAGCTCTTTGCATCCTTACAGAACTTCAGCCAACACCGCTCAACTGCCAGTTAGGAGAAGCCCACATTTAATGACGAAGAAAGTAAAAGGCGGCCAACAAGTTTCAGTTTGTAAGACACTGGGCTGATTATGACATATGGATTATGCAGTTATAAAGACAAGAACACTAAATTCTGCCCACAAAAAGTTTAAGTGGGCCGGGCGGTGGTGGCGCACGCCTTTAATCCCAGCACTTGGGAGGCAGAGGCAGGCGGATCTCTGTGAGTTCGAGACCAGCCTGGTCTACAGAGCTAGTTCCAGGACAGGTTCCAAAGCCACAGAGAAACCCTGTCTCGAAAAACCAAAAAAAAAAAAAAAAAAAAAAAAAGTTTAAGTGGTGAACACACACACACACACACGCACACACAAACATGCAGTCTTGGCGGTAGAGACGATGCTCAGACTGAGTCTGTCAATGAGAAAGGTGCTCTGGGAGACAGCAGGGTAAGCATGCAGGAGTTACACGCATATGCATGTCCAGGGCAGAACGTGGTTCTATACAGTGTGACGGATGGTCCTAGACGAGCTGGGCCTGACTGTCCTGAGGTGTATGGCTCAGACAATAAGCTGTATCTGTATATGTGCGTGTCCTCCGCTGTTTCCCTTTATTACTGTAGGTATGATAAAGCACCCTATCAGAACCCATTATAAATGCAGAAGTGGTGCTCACAAAGTCTGTGCAAAAATCCTAATAGTCTTTTAACTTAGGGACTAATGCCAGGCTTCACGTTAAATCACAAGACGACTATAGGAGACAAGTAAACTCTGCTGTCAGCTTCATGGTCGCAGTGTGAAAAGCCAGGTTTACAGGCCACCCCGACGTCAAGTGCTCGGAGGTGCCGTGGGACAGTTTGCATTACGCAGGACAAAGACCAAACAGATTCACAGCTAATCATCCTGGCACTTACTATGCTGCCCTTCCCCAACCACATGATTACAGGAGAAGGGGCAGGGAGGCCAGATGATAAAAATTTCGTCCCCCTCCACAGGGAAACAAAAATGTGGTTTTTATCTTCGTTTTGCTTTGTTTTTAAGGGGATAGGATAAAGAGCTGGGCAGTGTACAGTTAAATTTATAGAACTTTCAAATGTACAGAATCCACAGGTGGAAAAAGAGTTGGAAATTAGAGACAGGTCTGGGTTATGCTAGGCAACTATTTTGGAATTATATTATGAAGGTGGCAGAGGAACCCAAAGGCTCATGCAGGCCAACTATACAGACAGAGAGAATCCAGGGGGGTAACAAACGTGTTACTTCGGACTACAAGGCCTGGGAGTGGCTGTGCAGGAAAGACAGACAGACCATGGCTCTCGGGACTGACTAAACTACAGAGACAGACCACACGACACCTCAGAGAAAGGGGAATGAGATGCAGAAGCAGAGGGATGAGGAACAACAGGAGGGGATCAGGCAGTCAGCAGAACCAATCACTTCAAAGGGAGGAGGAGCCAGGCAAGGTGGATATGCCTTGGCGCAGGACGGATAGATTACATGTAAGGGTGCTGGATTTTAGGTGGTATGATTCACGCTTAGCACACAGGCAGCCTCTCCTGACTCAGTACAAAGCGAAGCCCAATGCAGCCCGACACAGGCAGAGGCACCCATGGGTCTAGACCACGATAGGCCCTATTTCTACCAAGGCCAGCCTGACACTGAGCTACCAAGGACAGAGAAAGAACAGCAATGTTAGTTTAAATCACATTACCAACCTTTAAGTCAAGGTGAACAATGTTATTCTGATGTAGATAATCCACTCCTTCAAGTATTTGTTTAATGAGCCTGACAACATCATTTTCAGATACCATTTCAGCCACCTCAGGTAAACACAGGTTAAAAATTTCCCCACCTGCAGCACTGAAAGAAAATTCAAATAGAACTATTAAAATCATTTATCTAAAAATGACCTTTAAATATTGCATACCCATTAAGCAAATGTTCATGTAAACGTCCATGCTTGTATAGCATCTCCGTGGCTGTCAAGACTAAGATAGATGTTGTATGTAGGGTACAGTGGTCTCAAACTTAAGTTCCAAGCACCAATACTTTACACTGCCGCTGTAAGCTGTCACGGATTGATCTGCACACAGCATGCCAAGGAAAATCATGAGGATTTGCTGCTGACACCTGGTTTATGACAACACAGGGAAAAATATCCGCTGGTAAGGAACATGTCTGAAGGAGCCAATGACACACAGCCCACTCCATCCTACCCACTCAACAGTGACACACACCCCACTCCATCCTACCCACTCAACAGTGACACACAGCCCACTCCATCCTACCCACTCAACAGTGACACACAGCCCACTCCATCCTACCCCACTCACCAAAACCTTTTGAACATTCACAAAAACTAACTGTATTGTCTGACTTGAGGTATCATGATAAAGGCAACGTAAGTACCAGATATTTCACAATTAGAAACTACAAAACCAGTCATGGGAAGGCAATATAGGAAAACTGCAATTTGGAAAAAGAAATAAGTTTATACTCATGAATATTTAATATACTAGCCTCTTCTTTCCACATAGTTCCCCAAGGTCTCTGGAGGAAGAAGCAGGAATCCATGGTGTGGATGGCAACACATTTACCCCTCCCTTTCTAGTTCCACTATTTACTGTAACTAAAAATGCCAGTCAAGAATAGAGTGGCCCAACTGCATTCCTGCAGCGGCACCGAGATGAGATTGGCAATTACAATACTGCAAATGCAATTCTCAGAAGGTGAAAACAGAGAGATGACACACGAAGTTCTCAGAACTTGTGTGCTAAGCACTGTACAAGGTGCAGATGTACCATGAACTGCGAAAACCATAGCAAGCAAGACACGGGTCAGCGGGTACTCGTGGAGGCGCCACAAAAATCAAGACTGCGTATTGTGGCTGTTGCTAAGTTGGCTAGCACAGTGGACGTTCACAATGGACAGAACTCTGTAACTTCCCAACAAAAAGCGTGTCTCGTCTTGGTCCTGCACAATTACAGCTATTGCGTGTTAATTACCAGCAACTTCCCCTTTAGGCTGCTCTGTTTCAAGGGCAGCTTTTGTCTCATGGCTTCAAAAAACTAATCAGTTTATGCCACAATCAATTTTAGTTTGCTTAAAACTCAGCACTAAACACTTCATGTGTCCGTTTAAAAAACGTGTTCCCCTTACTAGTTCTGAAGGTATTCGCCTCATTGCCCGCACACACACTTTTAAAGCATTCAGTGTGGGCAAAGTGGGGATGTGCTTACTTGTCATTCTCAGAGCCCTAAATTCATAAAGAGACGCAACAAGACCACCGCAGCAAAGCAGCCAAAGAGAGGACTGGAAAGCCACTGATACATTTAACTGGAAGGTAATACTTTTTTGTGGGCTATGTGTTTCGATAAAAATAAGAAGATCTAAAACTTACTTACAAGTGACAAGGTAATTAGAAGAACCCCACTTTGATTTACAAAAACACAATAGAACTCGAAGAACTCCTAGCTATATTAATTGCTAAAGGAAGTTTTATGTGTATTTATAAAGTCAGCAAATGCAGAAACTCAAAAAAGGACTTTCTAAAATGATCATGGGGGTTCAGACACTGTATATATAGTTAGATATGCATTTATTCTTTGAGCCAGCAATCAGCTCCCAGATTTACCTGAGATAAAGCCATCTGTGTAAGACAAGCAGAATAAAGCGCTAAGCCATACATGGAGTCCTCTGGAATCAGCCATCCATGGGGACATGGAAGACAGAGCGACACAGCAGGTGCTCACGACCCCTGCCCATCAACACACGCACATGCACGCACACACAAGCACCAAACATTTTTACATGTCTGAGTTTTAAATTGTGCATACCTTTTTTACAGTTAAAATGATTTTTAATAAGGAGTTTTTTTTTTAATGAAACCCCAACACTGAATATAAACAGAAGCAAATGCACCTAACCTAACCCTGTAACTCTGACTCTCTGAAAACATGCCATTGCGGGCAATACTTTAGTTTAAAAGAACAGCAAAAAGGGGGGGGGGGATCTTGTCACTTGCTGCTAGGTGTTGTCTTAGCAGGTTTATTCTGAATTGCCAGATACCACCCACTGTAACCAGGGTGTCATGCAGAGTGGGCTGACCTGGTTCAGCTGGGGAAGGCTCAAGGGATCTTAGTGTGCAGAACCAGGAAGTCTCTAGACACTAACTCAATCTCATCAGACAGAACGGGTAGGAGATCTAAAGCCTACCTGACAAATGTCAATCTTTGATAAACTTGGCATGAAGGAAAATCATGGAAGAAGCCGATTAGGCCCACTAATTGATCATAACGGGTTACCTTTACTTGACTCTAGCTAACAGTTCAACGAAAGCATGAAAACATAGTGAAAAAGGGGAAAGGAACACTTTTATCAGAAGAACGCCAGCTTAAATAAATTTAAATATACAATTTACGTAAATACATGTAGAGAGAATAATGGGATTAGAACGAAGCACGTCCTGACACCCACGGTGACTGCTAAGGCCAGCAAGCATGTCAAGGACCACAGGAACGCCGGAGGAACGGCTGTCAAGGAGAAGGGTATTTACTAGGTCATCACTCAGATTAGTGACAACTGCAAAGGGAGGCTGTCCCTTTATAACGAATGGGAGATCCGGCAGACCGCCGTACTCATCTCCAAATTTAAAAAAACCAGCTGATGCTAATGCCACCTGATGTGACGTACTAACACGTGCAGTCTTCCAGGGACTCAGTGAAGACGGCACAAGGTCAACAACCGAGGAATCAAAGCGAAGAATGCGTGAATGTTAACTGTATTATGTTTCCAAGTCTTCAGAGATTTGAATTTTGTAGAATAAACGTGAGTACATGGGATGGTTTGTGGTAGGAATTTAAACTGTAAACTGTCAAAGTAAAAGACCCCACCATTTCGTTTTCACTGTATAAGACAAAAGACATATGTCTCCTTGTTACAGCAAACCTGTCTGGCCAAACTGTGTGAATTAAATGAAAGCGCCCAGGGTGGCTGCCACCTCGAAAGTGATAGACACAATTAAGCCCCAGTCCTAGCAATAAATTTTAGTCGTAGCCACTTTATGAGATTAAATATACTAATCTACTCAAACACTTGCTGAGAGCTCGTTATATTTCAGCCGGGCAGTGAGGTCACAACAGTTCCTAAGTCATTGGGAGAGGTCTCTAGACCCATTTCCGACTGTAAACACAGGCTATGCATGACATGCATCGTGTTTCTGAGAGACTCCTGCTGCTTCACCTGAGCTCCAGCAGGATTGACAGACACAGTCAGGGTCCTGTACGTACTCATCCTCCAGTCTTTCCTTAACTGTTTCTATGCTAGCTGCCTTTCCCATAGCTTACAGGAAGGTAGCTCTATTTAGAGGAAAGGCTGCTAAGAATCTTTGACAAAAGTCATCATAAACTATATAAAAACTGAAGTGGCGTTGCTATCCTAGTCTTCCTTGTTACTCTACCTTACTCTGCCGGCTCTAGATCAGACTTTGCTACGGGGTCTGGTTCTGGGGACGCACACACTGTTCGCTGCTCAGGAAACCCCATGCCAGCTTAACCTTAGAAAAGCAGCACTTTCATTCACAAATTAATTCTAGCCACATCTACTTCCTTGCACAAAACAATTGGTTTTCAAAAACTATATAAACAAATCTCCACTTCCTTACAACAGCAACACTAACATAAAAGCCCTGGGAGCCGGGAGGTGACTCAGCAGGTGATAGGCTTGCCACAGGAGTCCTGACCACCAGGCAGGTGTGGTGGCCCACCCACAATGCTAACGCAAGGCAGGAATCTCAGGAGCCAGCAGGCCAGGCAGATCAGCAGAAACAGTGAGCTCTGGGTCCAGTGGAAGGTCTGCTCTGATACATGAGGTGGAGACCAACTGAGAGGACAGCTAAACTCTATCTCCGATCCCCACATCGAGCTTGTGTGCTACACACACACACACACACACACACACACACTCTATAGACACATAACTGTGCAAATAAAATAGGACAAATACACTTAGAAATTCAACGGGCAATGATGTACACTGGCAGGCAAAAAGAATCACTATAGTTTGTAGCCTTATTTTCTCTAAAATAGCACTTTTCTTTAATAGTTTGTGCTAAATTGGCATAAATTACTTTATTAAATTTAATTAAAGCATAATTACTTTATTAAAACCTATCAAAACCTGAGATAAACTCAGTACTAATTTACCTGATCTCTTTCCAGTGTTGTTTATCTTCAAAAAAAAATTCTAATTGTCTGTACTGGATGTTAATCTGTGCGTCAGCAGGCCATGGCGGTCTGAGCATTTTGGTGTTCCCAATGTTTTACTAACAAGAGATTTTTCCCTCTCTTTTGGCCACAGTTCCTGACACTCCTTTCACATCCTATGCACTGTACATATCTTAGTGACGTTGGAGGCACATCTCTGGGCAAGCTTCTTCCTGAGTCATTTTCTTAGGCATTTTTATTCAAACAGGTTTGGTTTTAGTTTTTAGTCATAAAAATGACTTTGATTTTATTTACCATTATTTTCTAGAAGAAAATCTCAATTTGTGTACTATTTATATGGAATCAAATTCTTGCAACTATATTCCCAAATTATTATGTTGTCTTTTGTTTATTACCTGCTATTAATTAGTTTTGGTATGTAAGTATGAAGCTAAACATTTAGTCTTGTCAAAAACATACAAACATAAAGGAGTATTTTTTAACAAGCACCTATAAATTTTGTCAGACTGTTATTATTACCTCTGCCATTTCATAGCACGTTCCACCAATCACAACAAACACCCTGAGTCCATGAGAACGCACACACTTACTATTGAGTCCATGAGAACGCACACACTTACTATTGAGTCCATGAGAACGCACACACTTACTATTGAGTCCATGAGAACGTACACACTTACTATTGAGTCCATGAGAACGCACACACTTACTATTGAGTCCATGAGAACGCACACACTTACTATTGAGTTCATGAGAACGCACACACTTATTATTGAGTCCATGAGAACGCACACACTTACTATTGAGTCCATGAGAATGCACACACTTACTATTGAGTCCATGAGAATGCACACACTTACTATTCTAACACCAGGATGATTTCGGTGGCCGTCTCGTAGACCTCGTGCAGATTGATCACGTGGGGACAGGCCCTGGCCAGCTCCAGCACGGCTATCTCGTGCAAAATCTCTGCCCGGCAATCCTGGCCTCTTCTCCTCTTTTTCAGAAATTTTGCAGCATACTCTTGGCCCGTAGATTTTGATATACATTGTCTAACAACAGCAAACTTTCCTCTAGAGAGAAAGAAAAGGGCGGTTTCATATCTTCAACTTAAAGTGAATTCGTTCACATCTGCGCCATTGTTTCCTCTATAAGCTGAATCAAATACCGTTTGTTCTTTTATAAAGTCTACAATGCTACCACACAAAATGCAGACTAACTATCTCAGCAGGATAATCAACTTATTTTTAGTATTAGTGTGACACAATTTCAGCATACCTGATAGTTTTGTTTGCCTACCAACAACTTCATGCTTCTAATAGACACCTAAGAGATACGGAGTCTATTCAAATGCATTTTTTGACCAGCAAAGAAATTTGGGGTTATCAACAGTTTGGCACAAGCACACCCAGTAATGCCACGCTAATCTTTCTAAGAAAGTACAAATGCTTTTATCTCTCTAACAGAAATACTTAGCATCCTACCCAAAGTTAAAGCACAAAGACTATTCCTCCTGGTATATGCATCTATTACAGCATTTACTTTTACAAAGATGTAAAGTTATTCTGAAGCAAGGATTATTTTAAGAAATAATAAAAGCTATTGATTTGTACACTCCAAAAAATGCATACATACCCTCAAATAAGAAGGTTTACTTTCCTTTCTGGAGGGTTTTCAGGTCGAAGCCTATTGCAAACCCTCTTTTTCAGGGTTTTAGGATAAAACCTCACCTTATAAAGTTTAATAACAAACTAGGAAGCCAAGAAAGCTATGTATTTGAAAGACACAGTTTGCAGGTGTGATGACATCATGACGCTAGTCACGTGACAGATTGTGTCCTTTTTTCAGATTGAAGCCTATCACAAACCTTCTAGGCCTTACTCTGAAAGACCCCAATTTAATAACCTTCATGTTAAGAATAAACCACACTCTGGTTTTTGAAACCACAGGTACAAACAAATCTTCAGAAAGCACGTTATTTTAACTCCACTGCTGCAGTTACTCTCAGAAATAGACTTCTAATGGATGGTCAGCTGGTAGTGTGGTCAACCATTTAACCCACGTGGTGCTCACAGTGTGTGGGGTTAGGAGAATAAGTTGCTTGACTGGATTTTATCTTTTACTCCCAAGAACCAAAATGACATATTCCTCTTCACTGCTTCCTAATTACATCAAAACCAGTGTTAATAATCTAAACTGTATAGCTAATAATTAAAAATAAAACATACAAGCTATAATCTGAGCCCTACATTTATTAAAACATACTGTAACTAAATAATGCTACACGTACAAACCTGATACTTTATTGCTAAGTGCCAGGAATTAAACAATGGAATATGAATTTCTAGCTTTCTTGTCTCACAACTATGGAATAACTTCTTCCCTTAAAATGACTTTGCTTCTCTATTAACTTTCACATTTACTAATTCTTACTGAGATATAGAAGCAAAAACTTGTCTAAAACAGAGAGGAAGTTTGGGGTTTTATGAAGAAAACAAACCTCACCTTGTAAAGTTTAGAAACAAACTAGGAAGCCAAGAGAGCTATGTATCTGAAAGACAGTTTGCAGCTGTGATGACATCACGACACTAGTCACGTGACAGTATCGAGGCACTAGAATCACTTCAAAAACAAGTAGCAAGATGAACAAGTTTCACCTGCTTTTACCTCACTGTTTCTGGCTTTCCTGACACTTCCTACTCTTACTCCCATGAGCCAGGACAAAGTTGAGCAAATGTCATGGGCAATGAATGGTCACCTGACATGTTCAGTGCTAAGGAAAAGCACTACGAGCAAAGGAAACATTTCTGACCTCATTAATATAGTCTATAAAAACCTATGTTCTGCGAACACACAATAGCACCCGATGAGCAGCAGAGTTTGTGGACCTACTGTGATACTACACATTATGCTAGGTTTTTAAATCCACATAGAATTTTTTTTTTTTAAGACAGGGTTCTTTGGGTAGCTCTGGCTGTCCTGGAACTCACTCTGTAGACCAGGCTGGCCCACACTCAGAGCCTGTCTCCACCTCTGGAGCGCTGGGATTAAAGGTGTGCACTACCACATTTGAGATCTTGATAAAGTTATATCCATATATTAACACATAATCACACATGCATAAAGTCATACATACTGTGAAAAAAGATAGATATTTTAGCATAAATATTAGAGGCTTTAAGGGGAACGATCAAGTATCAGTTTTACATTTTAAGATGCTAGTTGCAGTTTAGAAGTATAAAAATAATCTTCAATATATAATGTTCCTGTACCAAATTTAAGACAGAGTCAAGAAAACATAAAACCTTAATAATACTAGTCCACACACACCTTCAGAGGGCAGAGCTGACTAGCTTCCCGGCAGAGAACCGCCTACCCAGTACTCTCTGCATCTACAACACACAATAAAATATGAAGGGAGGGGGAGGGGAAGCCACAGAGGAAGCTGACGT
This sequence comes from Chionomys nivalis, assembly GCF_950005125.1. Classification (NCBI taxonomy): domain Eukaryota; kingdom Metazoa; phylum Chordata; class Mammalia; order Rodentia; family Cricetidae; genus Chionomys; species Chionomys nivalis. The sequence goes on along the minus strand of NC_080111.1, from coordinate 4,741,984 downwards.
TTGAATCTGCCTCACCCTTCTAACCACAAGGCCCATGAAACTTTGCCTCAGCTGGGGGAGGGGTGGAAAAAACTTATTCAACATGTTAAAAAACAGGAACAATGCAGTTTTTTGAGAATAGTGAAAAATGAACTTAGACTTACTTTATACAGTTTCCCTTGTATTGCTAAAGGGAAATACACTCTCAAACACTGACATTTTAAAATTAAATTTTAAAGTCTAGCTGATACAGAAAGATAACTCTGTAGCTTTCCACATGCTAGATTACGTTTAAGTTACAGAATGCGCAGGCCGCACAGAGAAACATGCTCAGAACCCCAGAGTCACTTCACAAGGGTCGCACACTAAGACTGGTTGTGAGCTTGAAAGGATCTTAAAGGACAGAAAATTAAAAAATAGTATGATTTTTAATTGCCAAGGTTAAAAATTAAACGCACCAGTATCTACCATGTGAGTCACTGGCTCAAAGCAATTCAAAAGCACAATTTAGGTCTCTTCCATGACGACATCTGATGCCGGCATTTTAGCAGTCTGACTTGGTTTTAATCAGCTCCTAACATGAGCTTTTGCTTTAAAATGTGTAAAAGCAAACTAACTGCAACTCGTGGTGGCTCCTATGACACCAGCTCTGTAAGACAACTCAAAGCTCAGAGCGGGCGCACTCACATTCTCTACAAAGTTAAAGGGAGAAGCCCTTAGTAGCTACTAGGCCTATTGTTTTCAGAGTCAAACTAATGAAGTTACTCATCCAAACAGTGACCTAGAAAAATAGGTGAGAAGGTTTCTTGTGGTATAGATTAAACGAGTCATGGTCTAAGTATCTGTTCAGAGCAATTTCCAGACATTTGGCAATAAAAGGCAACTTGAACATATTTAGTCTATCTTCTCAACTAAGAACAAAAGAGCACACAACTAAGACCATCACACAAATTCTGATCCAGAGCCAAGGCAGCTCGAGTAGCTTCTAGCTCAGGTGGAGTAACATCATGGTGTATGACACAGACAGGACATGTGCAGTGATCAAAGGGGATGGAAGAAAGGGAGGAGAGAGAGGAACAATGTACAGGAGGCAGACGGGCACCTAATGGCATGCTGGGTTTCTTCACTAGTCTGCTTACAACCCAAAGAGGAAGCTATTAACAATGCTGTGTCTAATACAGGCCTCTCTTTTCAAGAGAAACAATCAGAAGCAGAATGAGGTCCAGAAGAGGGAAACTGCACCAAGGAAGGCGATCTGGATACTGGATCACCTGATAAGCACTTGAGGGAACCAGCAATGTTCAGCTTTGTTTAAACATGTGAGAGACTACTACCTCAACAGCACTTAAGGGAATCAGCGGTGTTCAGCTTTGTTTAAACGTTTGAGAGACTGCTACCTCAACATTTACTGCGTGCAGCTACAAAAAAAAAAAAAAAAAAAAAAAAAAAAAAACCCTGTGTCCGTCAAATAGAGATTAGCAGAGTAGAAAGCAAAATATTCTATAGCGAGGAGAGAGGGGTTCATCTTTATGTCATGAAAGCAGGGCTGTGTGAGACAGCTGAAAACGTAGAAAGCCAGGGCTAGCCTCTGCTAAACATCAAAGACGCCAGCAAAGAATTAGAGTTCATGGTCAGCAAATCTGAGGCTCCACACGGGGATTTTCAGGCTAAAGTAATCATATCAGCAAAAACAGACTTTATAGATCGCTGTAGCATAAAACAAAACACTGACCTCCACATATATATATGACCACGGTCGTCTAAACTTCACAACCACACTTAATTTAAACCTAAGGAGACACACAACAGATAAATAACTGGGCATAGCTTTTCTAATTCTCAAGCATATCAAAACTACTGCAGTACTAAGTGTCAAGGGCACCGTTGGCCATGAGAAAGATGCATCTGATTAAGCCAAGGCAGAATTCATACAGCTTCTATTTATAGGACACCAGCTCTCTGTGATATAAATTGTGATATCAGACAGGAGTCAAATATTCTTTGTTTATGAAAGTGTGTGTGTGTGCGCGCGTGTGTGAAGCATCTCTCTATTTCTCTCTTAGAAAAACACCAGAAATGGAAATAAATGTATTCAAACCACAGCATATAACACCACACTAAGCACTTCACAAACATTAGGTGACTTAACCCTGAAAATTCTAAATGAGTTAAATGCGAGCATCCGCGTAGGATCCGCATCTCTTCTTAAGATGATACCGGCACTTACAGGTACGTTTAACAGCTAAAGTCACCCAGACACCCAGTGGCAGAGCCCAGATGGGGGCCTGGCAGCCTAAGTTGCCCCTTCCCACTCACAGACACAGGAAGAGCTGAGCTCTGAAGCTGGGTGGACCCTTGGACATGAACTCCTCCACAGATGTGACTTTCTAGTCACCTAAGAGAGCAGAGGTGGCGGCTTTTCTTTCTAATTACTGATAGTGGTCCAAGTGAGCTTTAGAGCAGAAATAAAACATTTGAATTTAGACAGCAGACATATCAAAGTCTCCTTACCTCCCGAGTTCTTTCGACATAAGTGTATAGAAATTATTAAAACTTTCCGTCTTCATTGGCGTTTGAGGCGTGGTGGTCAGCAGGCCGGAGACACTGCGGCAATCGAATCTTCTCCGAGACATGGTAGATGATGGCAGGTCTGCTTCTCTGGGCACACACTTTTACCTGCTAGAAGGGGAGACAGGAAGGGAGGCTGTCACTTAAATGTAACCAAGAAAGAGAGACATTATCTCAGGCAGGATGTGCACTACAGAGCACAAGTCCAAATATAGTATTAAGACGCAACCACAGTGCAGATAGGCTGATTTCAGAAACCATGCTATTCACACGGAGAAAACACTAGAAGCTTAAACTGGTATCCCCTCCTCCATGGCACAGAAACAAAGCTACCGACTTCACTTCTAAATGAAATTGCTATAAAAACAGTAAAAATCATATGATTAAAATGGAACAAGGTGATCATTATTTGATTTGTGAATGACCCTTCTTTAAGTGACAGGTTTCACACACCTGTGCAATTTAGTGTAGCAATGTAAAGACTGTGTTTTAACTTCATATGATCAAACAAGCTTGGGGGGCAAGTTCACATTTTGTGAATTATATTACAGTCCTGTGAAACACAAAAATAGAACTTGTTCATGGACTGGCTACTTTTCAAAACTAAATCTAGAAACTCCCTTAGACCTGCAGAGTTCTTCCTAGGGAAGAGCCTAAACGCTGAGTGGGCCGTGCAGGAAAACTCAGTAATTTCGCTGGGTCAGGGACTGGCCAGAGATAATCACCAACCCAGAGTTCAAATCCGCATCTGAACTCAGACTGTCTGCAGCTTCGTGTACTTTATGTTATGTGGCCATATCTAGTGTGAAATTCCTGCTTCCTATTAACTGATATTAAAGCTTTATGAAGCCTCACTACCGAACTGCTGGTTCGTATGAGCTGAACTCCTGTAATTACGGTGGCCTCTGCCTAACAAAAGGCCAGGAATCAGTCCGCTAGCACCCTCCATAAAACCCTCTAGACTGTTCCCACTGCCACATCCCCCGCCCCACTTCCTGCTTCAGAACTGGGTTTTTTTTTTTAAATTAATTTTGCATTTTAATTCAAATGCAAACTATTCTCTTCTGTATTTCAGCAAACAGGCAGTGTGACTGGAGCACAGTTTCCTGTTCAATTCTCAAATCTGCAAACCGTTTCTCTGTAACCTTTGGTCCCACGGGGAAAACTCCTCTAGGTAGCTGGAGGAGCATCTCTAGGAGTCTAAGAGCATCAACGCAGTGCACTGGAAACACACGGAGCGGAAACGCTCGGGTCTGAATTCCACTTACTCTTCATTACTGCCACGAGGCTGTGCAGTTTTAAGTTCCCGACTGTGTCAGTCTGGTTCTTGTCGCTGTATTGGAAGGCCAATACAGCAACTGCACTATTACTAAAGAAAGAGTGTGTATTTTGGCTTACAGTTCTGGAAGTAGATGGCCAAGGAGCCTCAGACGATGGTGGCCTTCTTGCTGGAGAGTCCAGAGACATCACAAAGCATCACAAGAGACAAGGAGTATGTGCACTTGTCTGTCTCTTCCCCTCCTTTCATAAAGCCCCTAGATGCTTCATCACCATGGGGTTCTAACCTAAGGACCCTACCTAACCCTAATCACTTCCCAGTGGCTCTAACACAGCCTGAAGTCCTCCCTCTCTCAACACCTCACAATGGTTGGGTGCGGTGGGGTGCATGCCTACAAACCCAGCACTCAGGAGGCTAAAGCAGTCTGAAGGGTAAGGCAGGTAGGACAGCTGGGAGTCTGAGGCCAACCTGAACCACACGTCCGCCGGACTACACAACAAAACCTCCTCTAGGAGGGAAAGGGAGCCTCGCAATGGGGATTCAACATGAGTTTGGGATGCTAACGGCTACCATTCTAGGGCAAACTACACCTTCCTTGTATTTGTTAGTGAAATATTAACCCCCAGTAACTCACACTCAAACTGCCTTTCAGATAAGGGTGTTTGAGGCGCTAAAATGGTCAGTAAGGTAGGCACTAATGCAGTAAGACTTTGGTGTTCCTATAAGAAAACACATGAGTGCAAGGCAAGCGACAACACCGGCAGAACATGACCACAGAGGAAAGCGCCGTTTGGGTTCTGTTGTTGTTGTTTGTTTTTAAGGGTCTCACTATGTGATCCAGGTTAGCCTAGAAAACTCTGTGTAAGCCAGGGAGACCTTGAAATGGTTATAATCCTCTCACTCTCTCTCTCTCTCTCTCTCTCTCTCTCTCTCTCTCTCTCTCTCATTCTCTCTCTCTCTCTCTCTCTCTCTCTCTCATTGTCTCTCTCTCTCTCTCTGTCTCTCTCTCTCTGTCTCTCTGTCTCTGTCTCTCTCTGTCTGTCTCTCTCTCTGTCTCTCTCTCTCCTCTCTTTCACTGGGATTACAGGCCTGTGCCATCACACCCGGTGGCGTGAACTTCTTCATACTTTCCTAGTGCTGCAGACATTCAGTTCACGGGTCACATTTTATTCTCTGACAAATCAACCCAAGTATCAGTCTCTACATGGAGTTAGGCTAAGGCTTTCCGGTGCCACCTTTATTTTGAGTCCATGCTTATGGTTACACTTCCATTATTCCCATTTCCACAAATAGAAGGGCCAGGGCTCAGTCACTGACATAACTGGGCTGTAGTCCCGGCACCTTTCATCAACAAAAAAAAACATGGCAAGTAATCAGAGAGACAAGTTTATGAGTTTTTTATATAAATTTTAGATTCTAGGATATTTGCCTCTCATAGAAACTAAAACTAATAAACATTTTATGAATAGTCATTTTCTACTCTCAGTTTTCAAGAGGTAATATGATCCTTTTATGGCATGAAAGGTTTATGTTCAATTAAGCATAATTTGTAACTTTAAAAACACTGCAAAAATCTGAAACTCTAAAATCCACATATTAACACTCAACAAAGTTGCACTTTGAAAGATGACTTTTACCTCATTAAATACGAAATGAAAGACATAAAAGTTTATAGATCATATGATAAATCAGTTCAGTAACCATTATTGGCCAGGTTTTTCAAGGTCTCAACATTTGCTTTGCTTTTACGTATAGTTGATGGTGTTTATTATCCAAATCAAAGGTCAGTTCTCATTCAGAGACCATGTATGACTTCAGGCTATAATCTAAACAAAAATCAGTGTACTGTTTAATGTTATGTAGAAAAACACTATGCATTTTTTGACTAGACTTAGTTCTCACTGTATGTAATGAGTCAGGAACATCTCGGGGGAGAACATTAGACCTGGAGGATGGGGAGTGCTGTGAAATGCTCTCCTCTGGGCGAGACGTGGGCTGCATGGTGCTGTGCTAACCTGCACAAGACCACGCCGGTGAAAGTTCTAGCATGGGGAGGTGCTCCCGTGGCCCCACCCCTAGCTGAGGCTCTATCAGGAGTTGATTACCTATCAGAAGAGGGGGAGCCCCTTTCCTCTAGGAGTGTGGTCACTGAAAATTCCCCATGTGCTAATTTAGCAGCCATGCACATACAGGCCTCAGAGATAAATAAATAAATAAGACCATGAAGTTAGGAGGAAGATGTGATGCAGTCCGAAGAGAAGATGGAGGGAGGGGTGGGCACGGATACATTGTATACATTGTATACATGCATGAAATTTTCAGAGAATAATCTACACACACAGAATGGGTATTGAGAAAAGTCCGATACTGAGACCAAGAGTCCAAAGTGTGACATTCAAGTATACCAATGAGAATTAAGTGTGGCCAAGCCTGCTGTTTAGTTATATGAGGAAGAAGGGAACGTAGTTTCTCTTTAATAAAAGGAAGTGAAATGCACAGTGGTGGTCTAAATCAGATCTTATTGATCAGCCTGCTTAGAGGACTTTCCTAACTGGTCTTTGGCACGTATTAACTTCATACCCTTAGCAAATTCTTTAACACTCATGTGATGGTCACCAAAAAGGATGAGTATAGCACCGGTACTTGTATGACAACAGATGTAACCAGAAACAGAATTGGGCAATTGCAGTTTTCCAAATACATTTAAATATGCAAATGAGTTTGGATGCTCTGACTCATTTCATCGTGGCTCTCTATCTCCTGGGATACAAGTTCTGCCGCAGGACAAGACATTTCAAGAGACCAGACCATAGGCACATCTACCTATTGCTAATACCCCTGCACCGTACAGCCTTCTTGTTTGCCTCCTCCTAATTTCCTTAAGAGCTGTCAGTCTAGGTGTTTTCCTGTTTCTCCTATATCCAATGCTGCCTATAGGGGAGCACAAGTCATCTCTGGTCAACAAAGTCTTCACAAATGGGGGCTGCCTGTGATACAATACACATGAGGGCTGCCAGTCAGTTCTGCCTCTCCTTGTCTGTCCTCAAATTATCATCAAGTTCTCATTTCTAATAAACAATCCAGAGATCTTCTCTTCTGCAATTCATAGATTTATAGCCAGTTCTAATCAAGAATGTAACATTCTAAATTCAAATTACCAATTTGGCTTACTCAATTTGAAATCACTGAATATTTTATCAGATTATAGCAATAAAGACATAGGGGACTTGGTGAACTCGTGTTCATAAGCAATCAGAGACACAGTGAGATTCAGCCGTGCACTCGCGTGGTGCACACGCATGGGGTCACACACTCTTTCCAGTGTTTTCTCTAACTCCCATTACGATAACTACAATAGGAATTCAGATAGGAATCAAGGAAGGAAGGGAGGAAATGTTAGATTCGGTCTGTGCCTTGGCTGAGCTGGACAGAGAAAGCCAGCATGATGAGCATTAAATAAACAACCTGCGAACTTAAAACTTACTCACTGCAATACTCTTTCAAAGTTATCAAATGCAAAGAGCTTGTGAATGCAGAAACTACAGAGTGCAATCCTGAACGCACTGAGAATTAAGTTGCCTGCGTTGAGTCCTTTATTACCCCCAGGAACTGTAAGGTAAAACCCTCTGTGGCGTGACGCTCAAAGACCCCGAAGCTCAATATGCCCTAGCTCCGTTTCCTCTCACGCTTCAGTTTCCTATTTGATCTCCACTTCTTTGCTTTGCTTCTCTGCCTGAAACATACATCCTACCTTTCCTTAAATGGCTACTTCTTATGCATGCTCTGCCCCAGGAAGCTTTGCCTAAAACCCACAGGCTGTCTTACATGCCTTTCGTCTATCTTCAAACAAGAGGACTCTGGACACAGCACCTGAAGACTGACCGTTAGAGAGCAGCACACTTTGTGTCTGGGGACACCTACCTTTCACACCTCAGCGTGGCGTCCCTAGTGAGGATTGAAAACGTTTGACTACAAGTCTATAGGTAAGGCAGAGCAAAATGTATGTCTGGGTACATCTAAGGGTAGGCTGAACTGAGACCATCTTGAAATTGCAGTCCTGAAGCTTTCAGCGGTCTCTCATTATTTCAGCAGTTGACTAAAATAATTAAGATTTTTCTTATAGACTGTCAGTTTAAAACGAGGTCATCACAAGACCCAGAAATGTGACAATTATCTTTATCATCTACTGTAATGCAAGATTGAAAAACCATTTAGTCTGTACTTACTAATTTTTGCCCAGGTGACCCCCCATTTGCACATCAATATCTGGGTTAGCTAAGCGCTCCCTGAGAGCCCCACATTGTGCTGCCTAAAGACTGGCAAATCTAGATCTGCATGAAGGAAGTGTGAACGGCTATGGCAGGGGAGCAACTCCCCTCTCCCACATGCGCACCAACAAGGCTGAACTGCGTCCAGGAAAAAATAGACTGAAGATGTATTTACCTAGCATCCATAAAAACACAACTTCCTGCCATGTTGAGGAGGGATCTGCTTCAGTCGGCCAGGGACTGGAACACAGTCCTGTCGCAAGCAAATGATGGCTCCCACGTGCTGTGTGTTCTGATAGCGTTGTGCTGTTTGTGTTTGTCTTTAAGTACTCAACAGCAAGCATAATTCGATAATTTAATCCCCTGAAGATCACAATAGGAAGCCAAGTGACTCTAGTCCAGCCCTGGGATATGGTTTACACCAGGGTTGCAGTCCAGGCAAAGAACCCCAGCTTGACACCAGGCCAAGGCAGTAAGGCCTGCCGCCACCTCTCCCCACCTTCAGAGAAGAATAGATCCTACAGCTGTGAAGTAGGATGGAAGATGTTGAAAACCGGAAATAATGGAGGGCCAACAATTACACGGAGCTTGTCACTCATCAGGTGGAAAGCCGGGCTTCTGTTGTACAATAAATTACCACACCATTTACTAACAACACAGCCAAAGCACTGTTTGCTCAGTAGCTATCACAATGCAAAACGGAATTTAGCCCTTAAAGGATTAGAGAGACCTGCTATCTCACCATTCACGTTTCTCAGTGCTTAATACGTCCTCTTTTGGACTAGTTGGAAAGAGCAAGGAAATCAACCAAACATATTATATATAAATATTTATAAGAGGATTCATTTACATGCACAAAGTAACTGAATTAAATGCTCAGGTAAAACATAAATAGAAGGTAATTTAATGAACGATGTTCTCAAAAAATGCAACTTTTATCACAGCAACATCGTAAAAACAGACACTTGAGACCTGACTGAAAAGAACATAGAAAACCTGTCTTTTTCTAGTAGTCTGGTATAGAAAATGTAAGATAGGTATGGTTGCATGCACAGCTCTGTTGGTGGAGTCCACGAGGCCATATTCAATGGCCAGCACCCCACAGAAATAAACAGACAATCAGCTCTGAGCAGCCACGGTGGCGCACGTCTTTACTCTCAGCACTTGGGAGGCAACGGCAGGTGGCTCTCTTGAGGTCAAAGCCAGCCTGGACTACACAGTGGGACTCTGTCTCAAAAAGCAACACTCCTTTCAAACTGGGGTATATAACTCAACAGCTAAGCGAATGCCAAGGTGCAGAAAGTAAGAATTTTAGACAAAGGGGGTGTGCATTATAATATATTATATTTTAAGAAAATTTAAGGACAAAAATGCATAAATTTGTAATTGATTTTCTTGATTTGAGTTTTAAACTGAGTCTCTAAAATTAAAACTGAGAGCCTTTGACACGGAGATCCTGTTTTATAATTCTCAAATTGCTACAGAACAAAGCGTTGAAACAAGTGCGTATGTTCGCTCAGTACCAGTAAACTGTTCACTGTTAGCATAGTTTGTTTTTTTTCTCTTCCAGACAGGGGTTCTCTGTGTAAGAGTCCTGGCTGTCCTGGAACTCACTCTGTAGACCAGGCTGGCCTCAAACTCACAGAGATCCACCTGCCTCTGCCTTCCGAATGCTGAGATTAAAGGCAAGCACCACCACTGCCTGACTGTCAGTACAAACTTAAAAATGAAATTAATAAAAAATGCCTGCTATTAAATGCCTGTATTTTCTATAGATGTTATTCACACTGATTAATGAGGTCTCTACTAAAATACCACTTCCACCTTAATCAAACTGTAATTTCTTTTTTTCTTAATTTTTTATTACATGCAAGCGGAGAGGCCAGTGAGAGTAAATTCTCTCTTTCCACCATGCAGGTCCCAGGGGATCAGGACATTTGGGTTGGTGACAGGCACTTTTCCAGTAGAGCCTTCTCCCTGACCTGGAACTGTAATTTTTTACTTAATCCGAGAGAAACCGTCACCATTCTGTCCACATACAAAAAAGATTTTCAAATGATTACCGAAATGTTGTTTCTCTAACTTAAACATACTCTCATGAAGGTAAATGTGCTTTAAGAGTAAACCTTCATTTTAGAAAATTATCTAAAATGTATGTGTATCTCAAAAAAAAATAACACTTAAAATATTAAAATCAGAAAATTCAATTAATATCAGAAAAGGGTTGGGAAAGAACACGGGTCTAAAACTTGGTCACCAGCTTTTTTGAAATATACACGATTTTAAAGCAGTGTGATTCAATTTTTACGAAACTGCGCAAAACCATTTCTGGGCATCTCACCCTAAAGACGGTACAACAACGGTGTACCAATGAGAAAGTGAGTTTATTATCTCTCTGTAATAAAACTCTGCTCCTGGAGTTCAAAATCCCACGTTTCAAACGCCTCCAGTCGCCTATGTATCGCGGCAGACCTCGCCGCTAGGCTTGAAAAACTTTTTTAAAAAGTCCACACGCTATCAAACCTGCCGGCGAGGCTCGGCGTTATCGGTGCCACGGATGTCAACATGACGTCAGCCCAACACTCGGTGAATGTCATCCACGGACCTGACGCTTGAGGGTGACCGAAATCACTAAACTTTCGGATGTATTCCTTCATCCCAACTTGCAAGCTGAAGCCAGCGCGCCTCGAGTCCCCCATGCAAGCCACCGAGACCGGCCGCAAGCCGGCCGGGGAGTTCTTCGCCACTTTGTCTCCACTCCTCCTCGTCCCGAAGGGGGAAGCGGACGGAAGCGCCTTTTCCCACGGTAGGGCCGGGCCGGGAGACCGGTCCAGACCGCAGTCTGAGGCTCGGTCACCAGCACAGGGGAAAGCCGGACCGTCCGGGCAAACAGCTGCGGCTCCCCAACACCGGGGCTGACAGCGGCCCACGCGATGGCCGCCGAGTTCCACCGGGGCTGCGGGCCGAGCGCGTCCGCCCCGACGAGAAAGCGTCTCGTGGCCGCAGCACGCGAGCCCGGGACCCACCACCGCGTCCACACACACACCGTGGAGGCGATCGGGCAAGGCCCACGCTCCGGGACGGCCGCCCTGGCCCCTCGGGCTCCCCGCTGTGTCCCCGCGCCCCGCACCCCCGACGCCGGCGGACGGACGGACGGTTCGGCCCGCCGCGGGCTCTGCCCCCGACGGGGCGGCGGCTACCCAGGCTCACCTCGCTCTTTTCCCCGCTCACAGCGGCTGCTCGCCGGCGGCCGGGTCCCTGGGAGGCGACTCCCGGCGACGAGCGCCGCACGCACCGACGCCGACCGGCGCTTCTCACGGTTGAGGTTTGAAAAGTGCAGCCGCGTCTGGGGCCGCTGGACTTCGGCAGACTCCGCCCGCTCGAGTCCAAGAGCCAATCGGAGCGCGCGCGGAGGGTGGGGTCGTCACGTGGGAGGGCGGGGCGGGGCGCAGGCCAGCCGCGCGTGCTGAGGGGCGGGGCCGAAGCGGGGGGGGGAGTGGGCGGGGCCTGGGCGGGGCGCCTGGCGCCTGCAGGCTGGGCTGCTGGCAGTCTGGGACTGCAGAGCGGGTGGGTGGGGGCGGGCGCGACCTTTTCCACCTCCTGTGATCGGGGGAGGTGTGAGTCCTGAGACGCCAGAGAGGACAGAAGTAGGAGACCTGTCTGCGTCTGTGACGACCAAAGTCCTGTTCTTTAAGTCTTCCTATTCCTTACCACCTGAACCTTCCCTGCAAATAGAGATTTCTGTTTGCTGTCGGTTCGGTACAAGTTCATGGAACCATAAACACGACTCAGGGATTTCCCGATTCTGGTCTCTACAGCTGGGTGTCCTGAGACACTGGCTCGAGGCACTGTAGCAGAGGCCAAAGACGAACTAATTGCTAGTTTACTGAGCTAAGAGAAAGGATGAAAACCTGCGTCTGCTCGACATGCATTGCTAACTTTTTTATTTTTTAATTTTTTTTTTCAGCAGTGTTAGGAGTCCGGAGAAAACCCAGGGCCTTTCACATGCTAAACAAGGGCTCCATCACTGAGTTACAGCCCCAGCCCCCAGAATCTTGAAGACAGTGAAAAAAATTTAAAGTTCTGGGCTAGACACAGTTGGTTTACATACGTATAAGATCCTAGGTTACTTGTATGTAGTATGTGCACATAGAATCTAAAATTGGTGGAAGAGTATCTTTTTTTCAGGAGATGTGAAAAACTATTGGGGAAAGATACTGGAAGTGAGATCCTCATGCTTATAAAAGATCTTAGCAACATTTTTAAGGGAGCTGTTCTCCTTGGTCACGTTTAACCAAGCTATCCCCAGACCCTCCGTTTTTTTCCCAAACATCCTAAGACAGATATATTTCAAGCATCGTGGCCATGTCATGAAGTCTGTTGTTATTTACACGGGCCTCAGCATAGCGGATTGATTCTCTAAGCTTTGTCTAATTGAGAATATCACATTTTTTTCAGTCAGGGAAGCCTAATGTTAGGATGGAAACAAAGTCACACACTGAAATAGATTTGTCAGGTGTCCACAGACCAATGAAACTGTCCCCATCTTTTCTTTCAGGAAACACCAGCTGCCTCCCAAAGTCTCAGCAACCTCTGAGGGTTCTTTGTGGTGGTTTCTGGTGTATACATGTGTGTAACTATACCCTTGTCATTTCGACAGTGCCTCGGTTGTCAGCTTTGTGTGTGTTGGGGTGTGTTTGTGTACTTACATGGGGCGTTGTGCATCTGTGTGCCTGCGTGAAGAAGTCAGAGGCCTCCTTGTTAGCTCTCCACCTTACTTTTGAGACAGTCTCACCCTGAATCAGTTCTACAGACTCGGCCAGTGAGCTCTGGGGATCCATCCACCTGTCTCCACTTTCCCAGCACTGGGATTACAGGTGACACATTCAGGCACCATTGTGTCCGGCTTCTTACATGGGGATCTGAGCTGAAGGCAATGTGGTGGCAAGGCAAACATTTCTACTAACTGAGACACCTCCCTAGCCCATTCCCAACACTACCACAACAACAAACTTTTAATCCTTTGTATGTGAAGGGTATGCACACATGAGTACAGGTGTCAGGGGAAGCTGGAGGTGGTGCACCCTCCTCCCCCGTGGAGCTGGAGTTAGATATCACTGTATCTTAACCAAGGAGTCATTTCTCTGCCACCACCATCCATAGGCCACCAGCTTCTCCACTGTCTTCTTCCATTCCGTTTACTGTTGAACGGTAAGCAGGCTGCCTTCTCCAGCAATCAGAAGTCTTCATTGAGTTGCGTCTTAGGGGATTCTAGGTCAAATCAAATCAAAACAAACAAACAAACAAACCTAACCGTTACAGTTCCACAACCCTGTCCCTGATGCCAGACTTATGTTCTTCCAAAGACACTCAGCTACATTCAACTGCATTCGCTTGGTCTCTGGTACTGTGATTTAAGTAACAAGGAATATCTTATTCTGAGGAGAGCCCTGTACCACCTGTGGTCTCTGAAGACAATCAGGAATTCAATGCACTCATGGCTGTGTATGTTCTTATTGTTATTCATTCAAAGAGGAAATCCTCGTGTAGTGTGATGGTCATTGTGCTGTCTTAGCCTCTGCCCTGTGTATTGACCTGATATCCTTGAACACCACTGACCAGCAGGCATGGGGGTGGTCATAGATTGCATGGATGAATTCTCCCAATTCATTTGCATCTTATATGAACATAAAATCTGGCTGTATTTGGAAGATGTTATCTTTAAATAGGCAGTCGAAGTAAGATGAGGTCACATGAAAGGATCTTAATATAGTATGGCTGGTCTTCTGATTAGAAGACATTCGCTCACAGTGCAGACCCAGGGACAGTCATGGAAAGATACCAAAGAAGGTAGCCATCCGCGAGCCAAGGGGAGACCCCTCAGAAGACCCTCAATCTGGCACCTTGACCCAGCTCTCCAGACTGTGGGAAGGGCCAGTTTCTGTTGGGTAAGCTACTCACTCTGGTATCTGTCGGAGCAGCCCTTGCAAAATAACACAGTTGAACTCACAGCTTAGAACTCGCATGTGGACTAGGAGCAGGTGGTCCTTCCTGGTCACTCTAGTTAAGTGTGCCCATGTCCAAAATGTTCCCTGTTCCTGCTCTGATCATGCCCACTATGTTCACCATACCAGGAAAAGGTACCTTCCCTGGTCCAAACAGGCCAACCGTTATGTATTGACCAGAGAAAGGAATTCTCCCTGATCTCCATTCAATACCTCCAGAGGGAGAGGAGGATAGTGTTTTGCAGAGAGAAGCCTTCAAACTCCAATTCCTGTCACATCCTCCTTAAAAGATACCCACAATGCCTACCAGTATTTAAATATTAAGGGCCTAGAGTTCAATCTACGTGAAAAGAGGAAAACAAAAGCAAAAACACTCTTTACTGTTGTCTTAATTGGTTTTCTATTACTATGATCAAATGCCATGACCAGAAGCAGCCTGGGGAGGAGAGGGTTTATTTCATCTTAGACTTCCATATCATAGTCCATCACTGAAGGAAGTCAGAGCAGGAACCTGGAAGCAGGACCCGGTGGAGAAGCCATTGAGGAATGCTTCTTAGTACCCTGCTCTCTCATGGCTTGCTCGGCTGGCTTTGTTATAGCACCCAGGCCCACCTGCCCAGAAGTGGTACCACCCAAGGCGATCTGGGCCCTCCCCACACCCGTCATCCATCAAGGAAATGGACCCTAGGCCAATCTGGGGAAAGCATTTTCCCAAATGAGTGTCCCTCTTCCAGAATGACTCTAGCTTGTGTCAAGATGACATCAAACTATCCACAGCCAAATAGTCCAGACATTTGAGGCCAGATTGAAGGCAGCCAGACACAAGAGGAGTCAACCACTTCTGTAGAGGCGTGGTGTAAACTTCCACCCAACTTCCATTCATGCCGATGGAGCCCAGGCCTCCAAATACTCACTCTCTGAAGGCAAGGGATGCCTCTTTCAGGTGTCAGATGAAGACATCAGAGTCTTTTAGCCACGCCACTTATGCACATCCCAAATGTGAAGGCCCCTCATGTTGCAGACACCGATTCAAACCTCCTGACTCTCCTAGACCCTGTTAGCAAAAGTAATTGGGGCAAGTCTTCCTGGCGAAGAAGAGTGACTCAGGGTGAGTCAGGTGACTTCCTCAAACTGAGACACAATTCATGACAGACTCGGGCCATTATGCTAATGCAGCCACCCACTACAGTTTACAGGGGAAAACTGGCCGGGCCTTCTGAAAGAAATACCATACACGTTAGTAATTCTAAGGGTTCTAATAGCATCTGAAAAAATAAATTCTGTTAATTTTGATACTATGTTTTTTAGTATAACTAAAGTATTAGCATTTCAATGTGGAACGAATTATTAGAATGGTTTTTCTTTTTGGCTTTTTGAGACAGGGTTTCTCTGTAGCTTTTGGAGCCTGTCCCGAAATTCGCTCTGTAGACCAGGCAGACCTTGAACTCACAGACATTCAACTGTCTCTGCCTCCCTAGTTCTGCGATTAAAGGCGTGCACCGCCATCGCCCGGCTTTATTGGGACATTTTGCTTCCTTTTTATATTATCATTAAATTTACATCCAATAGCCCTTTCCAGTTCAACCACTAAATGTGTTTACAGCTCATAGTATTTACCACAGGATAAAATAGAGCCACACGTGTAAGTGATTTTGAATATATTACTTTTTAAAATAAATGACCTTAGTAAACATTTCTTAATTAAATTTAAGTAAGGAGAACTAAAAGGAAAGTTCAGCCGCACTCACGACATTTCGAGGGCTGCATCAACACACGCTGGTGGCCGCTTTGCTGCCCAGGTCTACGAATCTGGAAATGTACTCTTTTAATTGGTCTAAATCTCAGATTGCCCTGTTTCAGTGCTGGAGACATTGCAAGCTTTCAGTAAATCATAGTATCAGAAAAGTTTGGAATTTCAAATATCACTACTTGCCCAAATTTCCTTGGTTTTAGAAAGTAAAGAAAGAAAATGGAACGAGAGAAGTTATAGGCTCGCTCGCAAGCCTACACTCATTGTTAGCCTGTACCTGAACAAATGTTTAGGTAGTAGTTTTGTTTATTTTCATTATGTTGCAGTTTGCGGTGTTGAAGCTCGGACTCGGGGCCTTGGGCAAGCACTGTATCATCAAACAATATAGCCTGGCCTATGTCTCCTGCTTCTTAATCGAGGATATTTTGTTATTCTTATGTCAGATATACACTTCAGGGGGAAAGAAATCAAAGAAATCAAATTTGTTTGGACAATTGATCAAATGCTGTGGGCAAAGGAAAGCAAATGCGTTGGTACCTGCTTACACTGTGGTTGGAGGGCTGGGTGACTGAACCTCCCTCACAGCGCCCCTTACCTCAGCCTGTCTGTCACAGTTTCCTCTTCAGGGAGTCACCTGACAGCGCATGCATCCCACCCACCCCCAGAGCATCCGGCCACATTTCTCTCTCTCTGCAGCTGTCATTTCCCAGCTATCTGCCACACTTTGTTTACGGTTGTGCACCAGGGACTTCTATTTGCAAACCAAAAGACTTAGGACAAATGGCAGCAGAGTAAAGCGCTGCCAGGCGGCCCAGCCTCGAACACCCAGCCCCGCGAGAAGGATGAGAAAGAAAGAGGATGTCTATAAGACACGATTCCGGCTGCGGTGTTATCTGCCAGTTCCTTCTGTGACTTTGGAAAGTCCTTGGTTTTCTTGCAATTAAAAAGGAAATAAAAGGAACAGCTGCCTCTGTAAAATTTCAATGTGATTATGACGGCCAGACAATGCCTGGCCAGATCAAGCAGGGCTTCCATCACCTGGTGAGAGATTCCGAAGGTCCACAGGCTCCCTGCAGAGAAGGGACCACAGTTGCCTGGTCCATTGACTGCACCTGTGACTGTCCAAGGCCGGAGACAGACAGGGCAACGCGAATACACATCCGAAAGCCAGGAGAGATAGATGGCTAGCGTGAAGACCACGAAGAGAAGTCAATCCCTGGGGAGGGAGAGGGCAGAGAGGAGGATTGCTTTTGGGATTTGCCTGGTTGGTAGGCCACAATCAACATGAATCTCTAGACTCAATAAATGGTGAAGCCTGGGGGTGGGGGCTATGTGAGATAAAGGAATTAGGCAGCAGGATTTAAGGGAAGCAGATAGGAGTGGAGCAAGGCAGGAAACGTGGGGAGTGGATTGTTATCAACTTGATTTGGGAAGCTGGACCAACCTACCGGCTCTCCCCAGCAGATCTTCTGTTCACTTTCCCAATGCATGCATTGTTGGAGTGTACAGCAGCAGAGCAATACCTAAACCTCCTTCACTGTGTTTCCATACAACAGGCAGAGAGCTGGGGAAGAGCTGCCTTTCTAGGAGGGACTTCTGTCTCATCTGGTTTAAGGCAATACCACAAGAATTGAGAAAGGTCCTCTACTCACTGGGACCCTTGACACCGTTGTCATGGTACCACTGACATGAAGATCTTTTCAGTGGTGTATTCTACTCTGAGACGCAGAGAGCAGCCGTCCATAAAGTTATTTTTGTAGAACGAGAAGCAAGCTCAGACATGGGCAGCAGCCCTTGAAAGGTCACAGTGGATAGCAGAGTCGCTCTCTAATTTACCAGCTGGGAAGCCTTGAGCAAGACAGAAAATTTCTGTGCCTCTCTATTTTCATCTCTAAAATGGAGATAATAATACACTTGCCCCACGGTATAAATAACAACAACTCACAAATAATGAGCCTGGTGATTCTAAAAGTGGAGCTTGTGTTAATTCCCCGAGCCACTCACACATTCTCATGAATTAAAGTGCTACACTTTCCTTCTTTGAAGATAATGAACTGGAGGAATCCATTCTACCCACGTAACTGAAGTAGTCACCCATGAATCCAGGCTCCAACCCCATCGCCACTGCACAGACTTTACTTATGGATCTCTCGTGTAGGAGATCCTTCTGTCTATGTGTTGCTTTCGTTGGTTAATAAAGGAACTGCTTTGGGCCTCTAGCAGAGCTGTAGGGCACAGAGCTAGGTGTGGGGGGATGCTAAATGGCATGCTGGGAGGAAGGAGGCAGAGTCAGAGTGAGACACCATAGATCTGCCAGAGTCAGACATGCTGAATCTTTGCCGGTAAACCACGACTACGTGGCGATATACAGATGAATAGAAATGGGTTAAATTAATGTAAGAGTTAGCCAAAAAGAACTAGAGCTAATGGGCCAAGCAGTGTTTTAATGAATACAGTTTCTGTGTGGTTATTTCAGTTCTGGGCAGCCGGGAGAAACAAACAGCACTCCTGTTACAGATCTCTGGTAACTGTAGCTACTGACACAGAAGCACAACTTCCGGGTGCCTAATCTCCTTGGTGTTGTGAGCAGAGCTGGTGGAAGACCCCAGGTTCCATCCCCACCGCAAGCCAATCATTCACAAGGATCCCTGGAATTCCCACTCTCATCATGCTTTGGCTATTTCTCAAACCTACCATTTTCAATTACTAAAATAATATCGTAACAGTATAAAAATGTAAGAGATGGAGGTTAGCACATCCCCTGCAGCAGTGAGTCCTACACAGCCGTGTAAATTTGTGGTTATCTTCATGTAGATAGATGCTTACTTCTCTAAATGTTCATTGATATGCACAACAACAATGTGCGTGTCTCCCCTTGAACTGTCAGCCAGCAATGCCTAAAAATAATATGCCCAAGAAGCAACAAGTATTCAGGTCTTACATGCTCCAGTCAAAAGAACCAAAGCTCCTTATGGGCGTGGCTGGTTCTGTAGAGGACAGTGGTGAACCGTGGGCCTAAGCTAGCATGGTGTCTACAAAAGAAGTGTAGACAGACAAGGGCCATCACACAACGTGGGGCGTGTAGGGTGTGTCCACAGGCTAAGTGACCAAGGCCGGGGACTTTGAGCAACACGTCTGAGTAAGAGATACATATTCCTGGATTGATAATAACTCAAATGAGTAAGTGAACCAATAAACAGCAATAGAGAAGCAATATCTTCCAGGCAGAAGGTAGAACTTGTCACTGCTTAGCAAAGTCTGTCCTTGTCTATCCATAACTTTCTTCCAGACAAACACGGTGGGAGAGAGAGAGCAGCACAGCATTAATATTGGAGGGAAGTGATAACAGTTCAAGCCCAGGAAATTTCAAAGTCAGGAACGCTTGTGCAGTTAAGATGATAACCTGTGTCCGTGTCTGGGTCACTGACTACAGCATGCCTCTCGTGCCTTCCTCCTTAACATCCATAGCCCTGACCAGAGAGCACTCTGTAATACACCCGAGTGATGACCCTCAGAACAGCTAAAGCTATCAAACCTGAGGGATGTCTGAGACTCAGACACAGGTAAGGAGGGTCTGAGGAGCTGTGGGGACTGGATTGAATGTGATATCCTGCGTGGGAACCTGAAGTGGGAAAATGAGACTCTGAACAAGCAATGTGCCGAGGCTGATAACCGCGAGTTTGTGTTAATGTGCTAGATGTGATAAATGCACCCTGCCATAGGGGAAATTGGTCACAAGCTTGCAGGACCTCTATCCTACATTTGCGATAATTCTAGGAATCTATAGCTTTTTTAATGGCTTGCTTAAAATAACTTGTCTGCCATTTCTTAAGGCATCCACATAGGAAAACTACAGTACCGGAAACTAAAGGTGGAAGTAACCCTTCTCCAAATTAAAGGAGAGAGTGAAATAAAGCTCAATAAACTGACCAATAGTCTCCATCTCTTGGTTTTCCTACCTATTCAGAACATGATCATTTTTATAACTTGATGGAGACTCAATCCTGCCCACCTCTGTGCAAAAATCATGACAGGAATGAAGGTATTTTCATTGCGCTGTGTGCCCTGATTTGATGGACCCCATCTGGTTCCAATCATAAGGGGCATCTTCCACCTAGCTGCTCTAGAACTATGAAGAGACTCCAAGACCCTTTCAGAGACACCAGTGTCAAAACTGGTTTCATAATGATGCTAACGTGTTGATCTCTTCTCCTTCTTTGTCCCTCAGGATACTGCGGAGCTTCCAGTGCCTGCATGAAATGCAACGTCTTAATAAGTCACTGCTTGGCCCATTAGCTCTAGCTTCTTATTGGCTAGCTCTTACATGTTAATTCAACCCATTTCTATCAATCTGTGTATTGTCACATGGCTGTGGCTTACTGGCTAAAGTTCCATCTGGCTCCAGAGGGGCTCCATGGTTTCTCCCTGACTCCGCCCTTCTTTCTCCCAGCATTCAGCTTGGTCTTCCCCGCCCAGCTCCGTTCTACCCTATCACGGGCTCAAGACAGTTTCTTTATTAAGCAATTGTATTCACAGCACACAGGGGAATCCCACATCAGTTGTGACCGACTCTGAGATGGCAGGAGGGTGGCAAAGATATCAGATCTCAGAAGCAAAGGCTCTGGAGGCCTCATCTGTGTTCACTCTGAGAGGCATCTGTGGTGCACACTGCAGCTTGGAGTCCTGTGTTTGGGCGGCAGAATCTGTACTTACAACACCTGCAGACAGGACTTTGGACGCTGTTCATAGCTATTCATCCTGATCCTGGCTCTCCTACTCAGATGCCCATTTTAATATTCTTAAATTTCGCTCATCCAGAGATGCTCAAGAACTCTGACCGATCCTACAAGCAACTGAGTATACAGATCTTGATCCTGTTTATATCAATTGGCCTTCCTGAAATTCCATAAAGTAGTCATTAATTTTTTTAAAGAAAGAAAACAAAATAAACGTACCCTGACCTTTAGCCCTTTGTCTGCCAACAAAAATAAAAAACTGCTTAAGCAAATTAAAACATTTACATTTTCAGAGTTGAAAAAGGAGATGCTGGCGTCCTACTCCCGCAATGAACTTTTACCCAGACTTTGGAACCGTGATCCAACTCAGCAACCAGTAGAGTGTAAGACTTTCGTTGTTACTGCTCAGCTACGCAGCTCCTATAAAGGGGCAAGAGGCTCTGAGGCGAGCAGCCGGTGACGCCATGCCATATGCTTAGTTCATCAGAAATCCCTTCAAGTCCCTCCAGCCTTTCTGAGCCAACCAAAACAGAAATGTCTGAGAGAATCTCACTTTATAGAGTGCTTAAGAGTGTCGTGAGAACCATACTGGAGTTCAAAGGTAGCGAAGTATCTCGAAAGGATCCAGGACCTGGCTCTTATTAGGTTTCTTTCTTCTTATTTATATAATGTATAATACCACTCCATTTGGGCTGCTTGGGCCAGGAATGGTTCTGCTTTCTCTAATTTTGCAAGTATATTTTGATATTTTGAAGTTTTTTTTTTTAATCCAAATTACCTTCCTGCTACACATTAAGGGTGGAGAGTGTGCAGGCTGATTGGGTCCCACAGATGTTTCCAGTTCATCTTAACTCGAACTGTTAGGGCTTTAAGTCCATTTTGGCTGAGAACAGCATCTTCTTTTGGGAGCAGAAACGCTGCTTGAAACTGAAACAATACGGAAGAGGAAAGATTCTCTGAAGTCTTGAAATAATTCAGAAAAAACAAAAAAACATAACCAGGGAAGCAAACATTGATTTTTCTTTCTCGTTTTGTGTACTTTGATTGTTGAGTCTGAGGTTGGGGGGCGCGTCCCTATGTCGTCACAAGGCAGGCGTGGGTACAGTACCCAACGCAGCAGAAAGATATAAGACAACGTAACTCGAGAACAGGTTGACATATTGAAGAACAGGCTCTTATAATGAGCAATGATAACCTGCTTTTTGCACGCTCAAATTATGGGTGCATCTTGCTAACCACGAGCGCTCTGAGCAGTGTGTGGCTTCTTATCTCGATGTACTTGAAGCTGCATGGGCAGAAGATCGTGTGCCTTTACTTCTTCCTGTCTCTCACCCACAGTGTCTGCCTGTCTTCTCTGCCTGCTAAGAACAGGAAATGGCAAAGATGGTTTTGACCTGTTCCCGTTACTTCTGTAAGCGTTGCTCACTTTAACCTAGGCAGCATCACGTACATATTTTCAGCCATAGAAATGATCAGAATAGGCCCGTTCTGTTTAGTACTTCATTATTTTAATCTTCTGAACCTCGAGATTTCAGCACTATGAGCCAGCCTCTAAGAAGGCCACTCTAGCCGAGCAAAATTAGACAGTTCTTTTGAGACGTTCCCCATTACCTATTGACCTATAAAAACCTCCATTGAGTAGCAGAGCCCCAGAGCGGGTATAAGAGCTTCTAGGCCAGCCATGCAGGCTGACTGTGGCACAGGGTATATCAGTATTAATGGCCACGCTTTAGAGTTACCGGACAGCTTCCGTGGGTAGTGCTTTAGCTCAGCCCTGGTAACTCGAGGATGACCGCGAGCAAGGCTAGCATTATCCCATTCCACAGACGAGAAAAGAATGAGGAGATGAGATGCCCATCCAGGCGAAGGCTAGAGCTGATGACCACGCAGGCACTGTGGGGCTACACCCAAGGAAGGGGTAAGCCAGGGGGAGACTTCAGGGCCGCTTCCCTTCCCCCGCTCTCATCCTGTCCTGAATCAGACCAGGGGTCCTATGACGCAGCAGCCACGGGCAGAGGGAGGGGGAAAAGGAAAGCATAATTTGTCAGCAGATGGCAAGCAAGGGGGAAACGTGCAGCTCCCACACGCAGCTGTGTGTCAAACTGGAAGTCCTAAGACCTGGTCCCTTAGTGATCACAGAGTCTCTACTGGCTAGGCCAGACTCACTCGCGTCTCCCATCCTAGACCACCTGAGTGTTCGGGAGTGAGTGAGGATTCGGTAGATCAGGGCTGATCGACCTTTGAGCTAATGGTATCAAGCATACGCTAGAATTGGGAGCCAGCAGTCAAGGGAGTCTGCTTGTCCTTCAGAACCCGCATTTCCAGATTAAGACTAGACAAACAAAACGACAAAGGGATAACACTTCTGTAATAAAGAAAAGTTGGCCGTACTTTCTCGCATGAGACAAAATGTATATGCCGTTTTATTAGTCCTTGGAGCTTAGATTGTAAAGTAGTCTCATTTAGGGAAATTCAGGCTCACTCACCTGTCTGGAATCACGGAGTCAATCAATGGACACAGATTTTTTCAGTTCAGGCTACCAATCTCACACCCTTAGCATTCCGTAGTACACGCTACATGCAGGTCACGTGTTCTCACATTTTCCTTCTCGCCGTGTCCTGGCTCCAAACTCATTACTCAAGAGACTCACATCACTCTAAGGGAACCTACTTAACTGGTTGTTGGGTCAAAGGGGAAGCAAGCAGGATGGGTGTCCCAGCGCTCACTCTTCATGAGAAAGAAGATGCTCCCTGGAAGAGACTCAGCCTTTCATGCGCGCTCTGTAATTATTTGGGATGTTTATGGGACGGCAATGATAGGATGCAGCAGAAGCTTTCCCTCTGATCTTCCCCCTCCCGTTCCCATCCTCAGTGTGGCATCCTCAGAGAGGGTTTTTCTTTTTCTTTTTTTTTTTTTTCTCTCCAGTGCTGCTCCTTTTTCTTTATGGAACCTTTTAAAAGTCACACTTAGTCATCACATGGACAGCTCAAGATTGTCTGTCCTCCCTCGGAGACTGTAAACTCCCCAAAGGGAGTCCCACATCAGCATCTGGCTACTTTACGCGGCTGTTTCCCAAGCACATACCATGGTACCTGAAAGAAAACAGCAGCTCAGTATGTGTTCCTTGGATGGATGGGTGGATGAATGGACAAATGGATGGGCAGATCACTCTAGAAGTTCCTGAAGGGAGCTGAGGAGTAGGTGGTTTGATCACCCAGTCTAGAGCAGGATGGATCACATTTTAGGTCAGAGTAAGTCAATCACCGGTCCTTAAAAACAGGGATGACATCTGATAGTCTCCCAATGACAAAATGCAGGAGCCATGACACTGGCCTGCTGGGACAGAGAGAAAGGGAAGTAGCATCTACAAAGTATTTCCCAAGCACCAGACAGCACCATGCATGCGCACACACTGCCTCAACACAAAGAGCAGGGTAGGAGACTTAGCCCCGATTTCCAAACTAAAACCCAAGACATGGGTTCGTGAGGTTACCTGAGGTCATATAAAAAATGACAGAGGGCCTGGGGAGATGATGGCTGAGCCTGGCTAATATGTTTAAGAACCAGGACCCAAGTTTGATCCCCAGAACCCAAACAAAAAGGCCACAGTGTAACGACGTGACTTATAATCCCGGTGCTTTGGGAGGCAAGCTCATCCCTGGGGCTCACTGGCCGGCCAGCTGAGTCTGCTTGGCAAGTGCCTGGTTAGTATGAGACGTTATCTCCAAAAAGGTGGCCAGCACCTGAGGAACACCGCTCACGATTACCTGCTGGCCTCCACATGCAAACATACGTATGCACACAGGCACCCCAACACACACATGAACCTGAACACAACACACACCCATGCACACACAAGTGATAGCACCAGGATGTGTATGGAATTAGATTTGTCAGGTGTTCAAGGCCATGCTTCTTCTTCTCCTTCTCCTTCTTCTTCTTCTTCCTCCTCCTCCTTCTTCTCTTCTTCTTTCTTCTTTTTCTTCTCCTTCTTTTTTCTTCTCCTCCTTCTTCTTCTTGTACCACTTTTAGAAGATTATTCTTTCTTAACTAAACATAAAATGTGTTCATATTTTAAGTGTATAGTCGATAAAATTTAAAGATGTGTATATCCCATCATCATCACCCAGGTTAAGAAATCCGACATTTTGAGCCTCCGACTGGTGAAGCTTCCCCGGTGTCTTTCCCACAGTCGTTATCCCTAAGGCAGCCACTAATTGGCTTCAGTCATCACAGGCTCCTGTTTTAGACCTGACGTCAATGGAATTGTGCTGGAACCTCTGCTTTTGATGTTGAACTTTGTGAAATTCACCCGTGCTGTCGTGGTAATTGATTCTTTTTCATCTCTATGGGACAGTTCGATGAAGTCATCGAATCACATTCCACTTATCCTGCTGTGGATGGGCACTTCATTATTTCCAGTTTTATTAACCGAGTGCTATAGGCATTCTTTGGCGCTTATTTGGGGGACAGCCTATAAGAGCATTCATTTCTGGGCGTATAGCGAGACGGCTGCTCAGATCTCTACAGGGCCTGGGTTTAGACCACACCGCCAGTTTCATAGAGTGGTTCCGTGAGCTTACACCCTGTTTAGCAGTTCAGAGTGTGCTCCTGTTCCATGTCCTTGTCCACAGCGGGCATCACCTCTCCTCCTCCCTCTGCTCACTCTGATGGAGGCAGGCCCTGGTTTTAGAGACTTACACTTTGGTGTCTTAACTGGTATTGTGAGTCCTCAGACAAGGGAGAAGCAAGAGCTTACTTCCGGTTTTTGGATGAAGCTGTCACGATCCCACTCCTTGGCTTCCTGGTGAAGAAAATGAGGTTTTCATGTCTGGCTGTGTTGTAAGCCGGAACATCAGAACACCCCCAGAAGGATAGAACAGGCTAATGCCAGGCTCCATCTGTGACACCAAGGCAAATGGATCCATCTAGAGGTATCAGACCAGAATGGTGAGGAAGGACCTGTCCTTCTGGTAGGGACACCAAAGCCCCCAGGAAAGAGGTTTCCTTGTCATCAGAAGAGGCCAGGTAAGACAGTGGCTGCCTCATGCAGGAGGTGAGCTATTGGACCATAGCCATTCAGGTACAGCTTTGAGCAATTCCTCCATGTTAGCTCGACAGGTGAGTCATGCTTCAAAGAATGCAGATGTTAGGACTGTTGGGCTGCAGATAACAGAATCTAAAAACAACTTCACTAAGCTCATTAACAAGGATTCATTTACTTGAATAATGATTATTTCTTTGGAGACTTTCCTTTTCCTCATGGGAGTGTTAAGACGTCTTCCTTCTTATGTAATAACCACTAGAGTTGGATGGTAGTGTGTTTTTTTATCCACACATACGGTTAAGGCTTGACACACTAACTTATTTCCCCCTGTCCATTAACCAAGTTTTCATCTTTTTTAATACTTTAAAATTTCATTTATGCATATAAGCAAATAGACACATATATACCATTTTACCCTACCATAAAGGTATCTGCATACTGTATCTATTGCTGCTGTATTCACTATAGTGAAGAATTAGAATTAACTTAGCTGTCCATCATCAGATGAATGGGTGATGAAAAAGTGTATGTGTGTGTGTGTGTGTGTGTGTTCCACTCGAAAGAAAGATAATCATTAATTTTTAGGTAACTAGGTGGACTTACAATATACAACATTAAGTGAGATCACATAATCTCAGGAAAAAACTCATTTTCTCCTGTATATGTGGAACTAGCCAATAACACACACACACACACACACACACACACACACGTAAACAAGAACACAGTACAGCATGTAGAAAAAAGAACAAGAAGGGCTCCATATTAGGGGATGGGGAGGGACTGAATACAGGTAATGGACGTGGCTATGAAAGAGGATATAAAGCTAATTCTTTCACTAGTCTTAATTCTGTCATGGGTTTTTCATTTGGGGTGCAGGATAAATTCATAAAAATATCATGATCGTGAAAGTCTGGGATCCAACATGAAACTGCACAGCTTGCATTCCTGATGCCACTCTGGCTGTATGGAAGTTAATTAAGGTCTTGGATCTGGTTAATTTCAGGGTGTGCTTTTATTTTTATTTGGAATTTTTAAGGATAAAGTTTAAAGAAAATTGATGCACAATTAATAAAAACTTAGGATCAGAAATTGGGGTCCAACCTGAAGATCTGAAAAACAAAACAGCCAGCCACTGGCTCTTGCCTTGACCTCAGTCTGAAACAGCAATCCTGCCTTTTAGAATCTCAGAAGGAGACTGTGTCTGAGAGTTGTTCCCTCCCCCGCCCTGCCTTGCTGTTTTATATTCCATTCTAGGACTGGGATTAAAGTCATGCACCACCCGAATTCTACGGCAACTAGCGTGGCTACTGGGATTAACGGTCTGTGTCACCATAACCTGGTCTGTAAGGCTGAGCAGTGGGACTGTTTTACTCTCAGATCTGCAGGCAGTCTTTATTTATTAAAACACGATTGAAATGCCACTACAAAAATGTTTATTTTAAAACATGAATAAAATAAACAGGCCAGAGGCCATTCTTGGTCCAGCACTATGGGAACAGGCTTGCCGTCTCTTTTCTCTTTCGTGAGTGAGACCTCCTTCCCGAGGTGTTTTGCATCAATCATAATTCTCTTCCTTTCTTACAGCTATTCTTTTTATTCCCCTGCATCTCCCATGTAGCCTGAGCTGCTCTCAGGCTTTCTGTATCGATGGCTCTGAACTCCTGGTCCTCCTGCCTCCGTGCTCCAACTCTCCGGATTACAGGTGCTTGTCCTTGTGCCTGATTTATGCCTTGTTAGGCGCTGAACCTGGGGCCTTACGCATACTGGGCAAGCAGTCTGCTAACCGAGCTACAACTTAGTTCTCTCGTTCCTAAACGCAAAACAAAGGTAAACAAAACTATTTGCTTTTAATACAAAATTTCAGAATTCCCCTTTGTAGCACAATATGTTGCTCAGCGGGACAGTGGTTTCCACGTTGGATATTCTCCCATTGGTCGCTGTCTATACAGCTGCCTTGATTCTCGCTGGACTCTCTGTGATGCTTGGGCTCTGAGCCAGGGAACTGTGTCCGAATGATGCTCATTTTCATAGCTGCTAGGGACTATACTTAATGGCCTGGGTCCCCTTTCAATCATCATTACATTGATTGGCTGGCTTGGTCACATGGTCTGCTTGGGCTCTTATTTTTCTCCATGAATGCTTCCATTTATTCTCAATATACTTTATTAGTTTCATATTTACAGAAAAGTTGAGAAAGTCGTATAATAGAGTTTACATAGAGCCCATACCCAGCTCCCACGCTAACATACACTAATACAACATTAATTATACTTCATAAGGCACATTGTGAATTGGAGTACATCATGCTTTGGTCTTTTTTTTTTTTTTTTTTTTTTGAGACAGGGTTCCTCTGTGTAGCTCTGGCTATCCCGGCGGCGCTCACTCTGTAGACCAGGCTGTCCTCGAACTCACAGAGATCCGCCTGCCTCTGCCTCCCAGTGCTGGGGTTAAAGGCGTGCACCACCACCGCCCGGCTATACTTTGATTTTATTTGGTAAAATAAACATTGGGCTCTTCAGATTGTTCCAGCTCCGGCCACTGGAACTCTTGACCCCTCTTGGAGACCCCCATCATCTACTAATTTTCTCATGACTTACTTGGCAGCACAAGACACTAGGAAACGCCAAGATTTTATGTGTTAATTGGGGCCTTAGCTAAGGGCGCACTGAAGTCAAGCTGGAGACATTTACTCAAGTGAACTGTACAGTCACTGCCACAGCTTAGCTGCACAGCGGGTTAGAAAAGTGTGTGTGTGTGTCCTCTCTCCCCACCACACTGTAGGCATTCCTGCTGGAATTCTGAGCCACAGGCAGCCGGCTATCTCCACACCTCCCGAAACATCCGTTGATCTGTGTGACGTGACAGATGAGCTAGATACACGTGAGCAAAAGCAAGCCAAGCATTTTGGCTCCAAAAGATCAGTGATAATAAAAGAATCATTTTCCAGACAATATTTTCAAGTTAGTGTGGGAACACAGGGACCAGACAAAGAATGGAGAAAATCAAAGATGGGACCTTATTGGGTTGACATATGCCTCTAATACACGGGGTGCTAGATGAAGAAGGGTTTAGCGAACAATAAATAAAACAGAAGTCATTGTGAGGGGTAGGGATAGCGTCACGCTGCTGCACCTCCCTGTTGGAAGGGTCCTCTGGCATTAAGGGTGACAAGATGCAAGGCTAAGAGGCATGGTTTCCCACCTGAAGCTAAAGTGATGGAAAATTAGCACTAATTGGTAACTACTCCCTGAGCCCGCAGTTAAGAGCATCGTAGGTGAAGGGTCATTTGCTCATTTAGTTTTATTCTCGAAAGCCAAATTCTGGAAGAATCAGTCCCCCAAATGGTAACTCATCGCTCTCTCCATCCTCCCTCGTACCACCTCGGAGAAATGATGTTCCGGATCAGCCTGGTTGGTTCTGGACTCCTGCTTCACTTATTATTCTGGGTTTTTCTTCAATTCCCATGCCATGAAGATGGACAGTAACAAGAGCTGCCCCATCTTAGTTAAACATCACCATCTCCCAATTCTCCAGACTTATCAAAAAGTCCTGTACTTGGGGCTGGAGAGAGGGCTCGGTGGTTAAGAGCTTTCGTTGACTTGGCAGAGGACCAGTATTCGGTTCCCGGCATCCACATGGTACTCATAACCATCTGGAACACCAGTTCTAAATGATCCAATGTGTTCTTCCGGCCTCTACAGGCACTGCAGCCTTGTGGTACATAGAGACAGAAGTAGGCAAAACACCCAGATACATGTAGAAAACAAAAAGGCCTATGTTGTTTTTATTCAGGCCTGAGGTGGCAATATAAATCTGCTTTGCTTTAACTATTTTGTTTTTTATTGTCAGATTTTTAATCTCTTCCTGGAATTGCCTGATCCTGCAGCTAAGATGGAGCTTAGGAAGAAAACAGACATATGAAACATTTTGGTTTCTTTTGGTAACACAATCCATTTGGGTTTCCATAGCAGGGTAGCACAGTCTCAGTACTTATAAACATGAAATTTAATTTCTTACAGTCCTATAAACTGGCAAGCCCAAATCAGCGTTCCGCCAGATCCATTGTGTGGTGAGGGCCAGCTTCTTGACACACATGGGTGTCTTTTCACTATTCCCTTACACTGCAGAAGTCAAGGAGCCTTCTGGGATACCGATTGTAATAGCACTAAGCCCATTCATGAGAATTTCACTGTCTTGGTTTAATCAACTCTTACAAGCACAATTTCTATTTTGTTTGTTTGAAACGGGATTTTCCTGTACAGTCCTGGCTGTTCTGAAATTTATTCTGTAGACCAGGCTGACTTGGAACCCTGCTTGTCTCTGCCTCCTGAGTACTGGGGTTAAAGGTATGTGCCACTATGCCTGTCTTAAAAGCCCTGCTTCTAAATGCCTTTGTGATTAAGCTTCAAAATGTGAAATTTGGGGATACACACTTAGTGTTAAGCATCTGATTCCTTTTCCGCTTTAATGGGCCATTTTTTACATGTTCATTTCTTGCTTCTAAAGTACTCTTTGGGGAATATGTTTAGCTTGGGATTCTTTGCCATAGCCCTCAACCATTACACAAGTACAACCAACCACATTCAGTGGTTTTCCCTCTTGATCAGTTTTCCAGCAGCCTACCCATACTTTCTTGTCATCTACCTTACTTAGGTTGATTTGATGCTCAGTATAAAGGGCCTCTAATATATATATATATATATATATATATATATATATATATATATATATATATATATATATCAGTTTGGATGTAATTGGCCCCCATAATCTCATAGCGAGTGAGGGAGTGGCACTATTAGGAGGTGTGGCTTGTTGGAGTGGGTGTGGCCTTGTTGGAGGAAGTGTGTCACCGTGGGGGTGGGCTTTGGGGTTTCCTATACTCAGGATACTGCCTGGTGTGTAAGTCAACTTCCTGTTGCCTGCAAGACTAGCGCTATCAGCACCACATTGCACACCACCGTGCTCCCCATCATGATGATAATGGACCGAACCTCTGAAACTATTGAGTGAGCCACTCTGATTAAGATCTTCTTTATAATAGTTGCCGTGGTAATGGAGTCTCTTCACAGCAATAAATCCCCTAACTATGATATATATAACTATTATATGATATGTATATAACTTTTTTTTTTTTTTTTTGGTTTTTTGAAACAGGGTTTCTCTGTAGCTTTGGAACCTGTCCTGGAACTAGCTCTTGTAGACCAGGCTGGCCTCGAACTCACAGAGATCCACCTGCCTCTGCCTCCCAAGTGCTGGGATTAAAGGCGTGCGCCACCACCGCCCGGCTGTATATAACTATTATATATATGGTAGTTATATATGCTGATCACAATTGGGTACAAGCACAAAAGATGGCCTTGACCGTTAACTAAGGCTAGCAGCCTCACAGATGCCATGTGCTTGGCCACTGTGGATGAAGGCGGTCTTCATCACCTCTTGTAAAGCAGTATTAATGTCATGACACCTCCAACAACCACGTCTTTGTCTTCCTTGGCCATGGAGGTGGATTGCTTGTGAGGCCAAATCCTGAACATATCTGAGCCTCCGACTCCAGTGGCAGCAAGGAAAAAAAATGATAAACCCAAACCGAGGATACAGGAAGAAACATTTAGAAACCTAGTACTTTGTCAATGAACTAAAATTTGTCATCGAAAAGGAGAGTTTGAATGGAGGCACTCTGCGTGAGTGTGAAATGCTGCCCTGAGAAGCCGTGGGTTGCTAAATGAAAGTCTTAGTTTGGGCATAAGCAACTTTCCTATGAGCTGCTGGCCAGGAAAGTCCCAGGGGCTCCCCAAACAAGACAGGCTATTGCCATTGCCCCCCGTTGTTCACCAGGTCTAGACGGCAAGACCATACTTCAGTTGGTTTCTTTAGACTCCATTCTGTTTCCGTGAAAAGATGTCCTCCACTGGGGTTAGTCAAATTCTAGAAAAACCGACTTGACAATCCGGACAAAACTGTCAGTTAGAAAAGGCAGATCTTTACGGCCTCAACCTCAGAATTTCACTTTGAGTGGGCATGCAGGCAGTGGTGGGGGGCGCAGTTGATTATGTCATGATTGATCTCAAGAATGTGAGCTTGTCAACTGAATATTAATGAGGCATGAATTATTACCCCATCTAAGCCTTTCGTGTTGTGAGGTGGCACTTTATGGCACTGTTATAAATCAGGAAAGAAATGCATGCTGCTCCCAAGAGCCCCTGGAACGTTACTCGCATTTCCCAAATGTCTGAACATCTTTGAGGAGATCTTTTTATGTGAGGATTTTCAAGTTCTCCAGCAAACAAAGTAGACAGAACGTGTCTCAGCAAGCATAGCTTTATCGGGAGCTCTCAGTTCAGTTTGTTCTTGTGATTCCAGACTTTTATTTGACTGGGAGACACAATAGTAGTGAAGTTGCTATCAGAAAAAGGAAAGTCACGATTAGGGAACCACTCATCAATAAGGAAAAGAAAGGACGAGGAGAAAGTCTCTATTCCTTCACCAGGAGTTGGAATGCTTTCTGGCTTAAAGATGAAAAATCAAATAAAACCAACCAACCAGTCAAAGAAACAATTCCACAACAGCGTGAAATACCCGGGGCGGCAGAGAGCGGCTCTTCTATCGTCACTGGGGAAGTGGGTTTGAGCTTTACATTAAGAGACCAAAACAAGAGCAGGTAAGTTTATCATGACAGAGACACGGTGAAGTCAAAAGGCAGAGCAGAAAGTCAGCGGCATGAATGCCACCCCCAACGTTTGTCTTCCAGCAACAGTGCAAACCTGTAATAGTGAAATCCTGTTTAAAACTCTCATGTCTACAGAAAGTAGAATCCCCAATCTAGATTATCAAAGAAAGGGTTTAATGATATCTCAAGACTCATGACATCTTGACGGGGACCCTCTTACATGAACTAACACAAGCTAGTTTTTCACAAAGATACTAATAATACGTCATTTTCAAATACAAACTCCAGGCACCGCCTGTTGACCTTTGTACTATAGGGCTACCCCTTCCTGACTACTAACTGTTGCATTTCATACCATATATTCACATGTTTCCTTTCCTCCTCCTCTCCTATTAACTACTATGTCCTAGTAGCATTTTCTTTATTTGGACAGTTCATTTAGGGCACTACTAAGCCAGGCATAAAAGGATTAATTTATTAAATCAAGGGTATCAGACTGTACCTATATAAGTCAAATTCAACCTGTGGACATAGTGGGTTTGATCCATCTAATAGATCAAACAGTTTGGAACAATCACACCAACATTTGAATCACTGCGTTTCTCCTTATGAATCAATAGATTTTCAATGTTGGACCAGAATTACACA
This sequence comes from Chionomys nivalis, assembly GCF_950005125.1. Classification (NCBI taxonomy): domain Eukaryota; kingdom Metazoa; phylum Chordata; class Mammalia; order Rodentia; family Cricetidae; genus Chionomys; species Chionomys nivalis. Next base: position 4,709,030 of record NC_080111.1, on the reverse strand, counting down.
TGCCTAGGATCTGCAGAGCAAGATATTTGGAAGCCCCATTGGTCTGTTGCTCAAGCTCAGCCAGTTTTCTTTCCTACCTGCTTTTTCCAGGCATGAATACATGATCCTCAGATTATATTGATCAGGGCGATAGTAGGGGAGCTGGTGTACATATGATTATGAGTTAAAGGTTCAACATGACCTAACAAATAGACTCAATGCATGAGTGAAAACCCTATGCCTTGTTTTAATTCCTGTAACATTCATTGGTGCACCACTTAGAGCAAAATATTCTTGTAAAGATAAACAAAATAGATTATTGATTACAAATCTAATGAAGGGAGAAATTAACATATCTGCAGAACTGTCTACTAATCCCAAGTACTGTATCCCTATTTTTGTCCTTCTGAGTTTATTCTTCCCCCAAACTATGACAGAAAAGTCACAGCTCATTTTTTAAAAGAAGATTTATTTTTGATTAAGTGATTTCGTGATGTAACATGGTTTTAAACAAAAATAGAGATCAGTATGAAAATAAAACAAATTGTACACATTAAAATATCTTTCCGTCAAAGCATTTCATAATCATAAAAAATACAACGCAAGAGTCAGGGGCTCAGGTGAGGGTAAGAATACAGACTTCCCAGAAAATGAACAACTGGTCCACGATTCAGTGGTAAGCTTTGTGTAATGCCAGTCATGACGTATTTCTAGGATGGCTACCAACACCCTATAGTATGTGTCTTAAAAAAATGTAACTGTAAGGTCAAATGAGGGCTGTGTAATCTTATTCTAATATCAAACACCTCCCATTAGTTTTCTCTATTAAAAGTTACACTGAAGAAATTCAAAGCTTAAATCAAATCAACAGACCCAGAAGTGTGACAATTAACTGTGATCTATGGTACAGTGGGCATGAAGGGCGGGGCTGGTGAAGAGACAGAGAGGCTTAAAAAATACACCACCTGTGCTCTACTGAAATCTTAGAAATAAAATGTCTTTACAGAGCCTTGATATTAAAAAGTAAGCATTATTATAAAATTAGATTAATACTTTCAGTAAGAAGCAAGAGAGATGCATGTCGGTTTTTTTTTCCATTCATTTATTTTGGAATGCCTGCACCCCTATTATAAAAACATGTAATCTTACGAACTTTCCAGTGTGCTAACAGCCCCCATATTTTACTTACGATATTACATAAAGAAAAACTATATCTTTTAGGGCATTGATGTCCTAACAAAACATTCTGTTCTGTGTTTCCTGGTTCACCCTTCCAAGGTGTATCTTAAACATTACCCATCCCTTTTAACAGAAGGTGATAATTACCAGAATTTACTGATGATTTCTTACCTACACCAGTAGTAGCTGATTCACTTTGAATCATAAACATTCCTATCAATATTCCTCAGGTTTGTCATATCTTAAAATGAAATTGGATTTGAAGATATCACTTGCCCAAGGCCACCAGACATAAAAATCATATACAGCTAGAGCTATCTGTCCTGTTGAGCTATTTGATCACGAAATCAGAATAAAAGTACCTTGATCATCAAAATTGAAGCAAATGTATCTGCTGTCTTAACTTCTTTGGTAGGAAGCCGTCATTAGGTCTCCTTTTGTAATTCGGTAACCTCACACTTAGGAGCTTGCTTTCCACACTAATAGGGAATGTTTAAATCAACATTAGAGAGATGATTGGAGAATGAGAATGTCTCAAAAGTTATGTTAATGTCAGCTGTAAAAACAAATGAACCATAATGAAATAAAAGCACTTTTATTTCAAAAATAGCGTTCGATAGTAGTAACAATAATTTCCAAGTTAAAAAAAAATTAATGCAAATTGTTGAGCTTCCTGATCAAGCTATGGTTAGCCTTAAAACTTTGGGACTGAATGACATTTTGCAAAACAGGAAATACAAGCCTACTGAAATCACACAATATGGGTATCTCCCACCAGGTAGATGGCCCATCAGTGTCTTCACGAAACTAAGACATTGTTTTCAACTCAAAAATGTCACACATTCTGACCCCTGTCAGCATGCTCTGAGTCTGATGGTGTTTGCAATGTTCCCCTGTCCTCTTGGCTTTCCTGTAATCTTAAAGGCGCGTTCACTCCTAACCCTGATGGCTCTGACGGAGTCAAACACACTCATTACACCCATAGCGTCAGTTCCTGGAAATGCAGCTGCTACTCCTGAATCTCGACAGCAGTTACTGTTAGATGGCCAGAGCGGTACAATTTTCAGGCATCTCTTTTTATTTTTTAACCACCCTTTGAACGGTAGTGGTTGGACCTTGAGTTACAGCCCAGAAACCTCTGATGTCTCTGGGGTTCCTTTGCTTCTGTGCTAGACAAATTATCTAAAAACAAAACTATGAAGCAAATAGTCTTCTGATTAGAATCTGCTACCAGGGGACATTCCCATTAATTTAAAGTCAAGCCACATGGGAATAGGGTGGTCGATTGAGGACGCCACTCAGCAACAGCTGACCCAAATCTCAAGTGTAACTGGGGACGTGGGAGGGGGACAGGCTGTATTTTTCAACTGCATGTTGCTTCTTATGTGGGGTTAGTGATGCCTTGTAATGAGAGAACGGCCTCATTTCCCGCCCCTGGAATTTCCTGAATGAAGTTAAATTGAATAAAACGCTAGACTCTTTATTATAAGTTATGTTCCTTATGAGAAGTAGTGCAAAAAGTAGAAAAAAGTCATTAGACTAAATATCGGGAAGACAGGAAGTAAAACGGAAGCTGCAGGTGATCCCTTCCTCCATGTCACTGGGAGCCAGCTGCCAGGCCTCTGAAGACTCAGGTTTATCAAAAATCAAAAATGAAAGCCAGGGCTCTGGTTGGAGCCTTTTCCATATTCTTGCTTCTACATAATCCCCAAGGAAGCCCACCAAAGACAATCAGACTGGTCTTCAGTTGCTCCCACAGGCAGGAGATGTAAACACTGCGTCCGTGAAGAGCCTTCTCCACGGATATACTCCTTTCTCCGTGGCCTCCGCAGGAGCGCCACAACTGAAGCGTGTTTGAGAAAGTGAGAGTTCGGGAAAGCAAAGCATCTGAAAATCGAGTAGATCAGTACAAACATTAGCCTTCGTAGTTCCCGAGATGAAACAGGATCGCGGTACCAAAGTAGGAGAACTCATCTCCCCAGGTACGCGAGAAATGAGCCTGATCCCAGCGGGAGCTTGATCCTTCTCCCTAAGCGAGCACTGAGGACCAAAGGAAGATGAGGATGCTCTGGCAAGCACGGGTAAAAGCTTCTGCGCTGGGCAATATACCCTCCAGCGCCTTGGGGCGTTTCCATCATGGTCGCTGTGAGAGACCTCAGTCCTTACGACTAGAGTTTAATGGACTGAGAATGTCTGGAGAGGCTTCACTCTAGTTTTGCAAAATGTATTCCCGCTCCAGTTCAATTGCATCTTTTATATTTATTTATTACAGAGTGACCATTAAAGTATAAATACAACATGTACTAGAAAACTGACTTCCATTCATTTTGTGCTCCAGAGAGATGTTCTGATCCCAGGTGTGGTTTTGGCTCAGGAATTGAGATATTTTACACCAAAAATGGAACGTGTGTTGTGGTGCAGGGATGGGAGGAAATATCCAGACTTCATTTTGATATTTTTTTTTCTATTCTTTTCTATCTAGGATGATATTTCTTTGATAATTTAAAGACCCTTGACTTGCTCCTTCACAACTCAGGCCCCATCTATAAACTTGAAACCCTCCTCGTCATGAATGCATTTTGGGTCTCAAGATTTACGAGCACTGATATTCTGACACCTTTGTAGTTACCAAGAGAAACAGCACATCTATGATGATGACTTTGACCTACACGGTTTCACAAACATGAAGCTATAACCAAGACTCTGGGCGGGGTGTGTGTGTGTGTGTGTGTGTGTGTGTGTGTGTGTGTGTGTGTATAGGTTATTCTCTTTTCACTCATGAATTGTAGAACTTGGTCTTTTATTTAAAAATGTTTTGGAAACTCAATGTCCTCTCTAGTAGACAATGAGCATTTTTCTGGAGGCCAGATTCAGAATCTTGGGGCTCCATCATCAAATGAGTGACTGGCATGGAGGGAACCCCAACGATGTGCCCGTGCTTTGAACGATGATGGGGTACCAAAACTGTCTTTTATACTGTTAGCAGCCTCATTTAGAAATCTCTTCAAACCAAACCAAAGAGCCAAGTTACTGGGGTCCACATTCTAGAAGAACATATTGAAGGATATTTCTAATTGTGGCGTACAATAACATCTAATTTATTCAGTGGCTATGTTGTCTAACTTTTACAAGCTGTAAAAGTTAGTTTTGTGCTTTTGGTTTTACCCACGAAGAACAGCAGACAACTTATCCTGGCTTTCTGATATGCTAGCTTCGATTCTGATAACTTTTCCAACTCTCAGAACAGGGCCAACTAGAGTAAATCGTACTACTTTAAGAATGTCTGAACACATCTAAAATGGTTTAGAAGTGGGATGCCTCACCATCAACAAGATAGCATCAGTTAGAAATAAAGGGGTGCATTTTATTTCAAATATCTTCCGCCAACAATAGGGCATACAGTGGGTGGCAAATCGTCTCAAACCAAATGAACACTAACACGGCCTAGACATGCACTTCTGAAGGAAAGGCAGCTTTCCCTTGAGGAGACCCTGTGGCAGCTGTCAGGGAATGCTCTGACACAACAAAGTGTGATTCTAGGAGCGTGTTGGTGTGCTCTGCTTTCTTTATGATGAATAAAGCACAAACAAAAGAAGTTTGCAAAAATTAAATATATACTTGTATTCATGGCAAATAAGTACAAACTAATAATTCCAGTCAAAAAGGTTTAGTTTTTTTTTTTTCTGGCCCAATTATGGTATACAAATAAATAGTCTTCATATCTTTTCCAGGTTCCTATAAGCTTTTCTCCTGGAATGTTTTCCACATCCAGTGCTTATCTTTTAACACTGTAACACAGCCTGAGTGTCATTCCTCCTGAGGATCCAACGGGACACACAGCTTCACTAGCAGGAGAGTAACTGCTCTTACTACACACCTCTGGGTACCTGTGCATGGAAGCCCGTGACATGCAAAGTCACCCACATCCCAACACAGAAGTCCACGCCAGTTATAAATAAGACGCTTGGAGCAATGTGTAGGGAATGCCTGGGACGCCCCCTCCCCACAGACTGGCAGATTAAATGCTAATCCAATGGTTTTCCCGCCCTCATTGAATTCCACCTCACCTCATCGAATTGTGCGTCTGCTTAATGCTGTCATAAATCAAGGAACAAACAATGGCATGGACAGTCCCGAAAGCAATTAAAATGAAGGATATCCTTTTATTAAATCAAGAAGGCTTGTCAGTGATGTCATGCAGTTTCTGAGAGACCATAGAAAAGACGTTTTCTTGATATTAATAAGAAAGGTATGCATCAGTGAAAATGCAGGCTTAGAAATATAGTGCTGAGAGTTTCAATTCGTGGTATCTTCACTGATGAGGGAAAGTGGAATTCTTCCTACGAGGAGACTGGACCTCTCTGACACTGCCGACGGCTCCCTAACCAAGCTTGCCGTTCGATGATGCTGTACAAATAAAAAGCAGTGGGGGGGGGGGGGGAGGAATACGAAATTTCTGTAATAAATGCCATCCTGTAAAGTAGTCGATGGATGGGAGAATCTAATGCATTTTTAAATAAATGCATATCATACTATCACATAGTGTGAGTCTTAAAAAATTATTACTTAGATGCACAGTCCTTGCAGTGGCTGCCATGGCACCGAAAAGGAAATCTGATTTAGAAGCAACGTCTGTTGTACTCAGCAAGAGATGGAGCTGCTGTTAGCCATACTGTAATGTTCCTTCGACTTTGGTAAGTTCAGTGCAAAATATTTGGGGGGATTTTTTTTTGTAACCTTTATAAAAATAAAAGGCCCTTTAGTTCCCTTGAGCGGGCTTACAAGGAGACAAGACTAGCCAGATGCCCGAGTAAGCATGGAACGTGAAAATGAAGAGGGGGTTATGACAATATGGTAGCTAGGTCCTTATATACATCTTAGAGAACAGAAATAGAACGAACCTAGAAAAAAAAATAAACAGAACTCACTGTGTACGTTTTCCTGATATGCTGTGATTAATTGCTAGTTATTTGACAACTGTTTTCATGCATTATAAAGCATCAGATCTGTCATTAGTTCACTGAGCAAATTTGTCTTCAGCCGTAAGGACACACATACCACTTGCATATACACGGTTACAGGACCACCTTGCGGCCAATCTTTACAGTTACCTCATACTGACTTCGTTTCACTCGTGTTCCGTGAATGTCGAAACCTACAGTGGACACCATGCAGGCACGCGTAAGCAAGAAATGAATATTTCGGTTATAACTTAGGGCTTAAACAAATGTACTTTCAGGAAATATATATATTTTTTATCATAATCTTTCACTTGCACTAATTTGGAGATTGGGCCAAGTGCTGCCAGTTTGGCTTGAAGTATGCCCGACGGGAGCGCTCCAAGATTCGCCCGAGTCGCTGAAAGTCCCCCATGGAGTGGATCAAGCGCAGGTTCCCCTTTATCTTGAAACATAACGCATGGGAAAAGGTTTGGCAGTCAAGAACTGTTGATTGAAAGACTGTTGGGTTGTTCCACGGGCACCGAGCTCACCCCAAGGCTTCCAAGGGCACTCACAGCCAGCCCCCAACACACGAGCCTGTGTTCCTCAAGAGCAACAAGTAGTTTGTTCTCCTGGAACCGTGGGCTGGAGACTAGCGCTGCTCTGCCACTCTTCCGGAGGCGGGCTTCTGACGCTGCCTGTCCGCCAGGAGCAGAGCATCCTCCTCCCAGCTCACTCAAGTCCAAAGGTGCTGGTCTCTTCAACTGCTGTCAAGAGTTTCTCATACAGCATGGAAAAGGAAGGGTACGGAGGGAGATCCAGGCGGTTAAAACAAGTGTGGGCTCTGCAAACAGAAGAAGCATGATGAGAAAAACGAAAGCGCCTCTTCAGGCGCTCGTGTACGCATGCGTGTACGGTGCTGTGCGTGCACGCCCGCGTGCGCGCATCCACAAGAATGCCTTTCCCTTTCTTACTCGAATTTATCTGTTACCATTTTCACAGTTATCTTGGGAAAAGTGAAGATGTTTTAACTTAAAAAAAAATTCAGAGTTGCATTTTCTTAGAGGAGTTGGACACATTGAATTTTTTTTTTACACGTCACCCTTTAGAAGATATATTCCGTGCATAGTATTGCTTGCTGAGCTGTATGAGAATGGAAAAGCCAAGTTTAGTCCTTTTTCTTCCTCTCTGTTCAAAGTTTAGGGATGAACTTTGATTCCCTTCCAACATTGCCAGTTGCCCGGGTGCACCTCCGAGAGTCTGTGGCCCGGCAGTTTTTCATTTCCTTGGGCAGGGAAGAGCAGCAAACTGTCTCTGAAGCCCAGACTGTGGCTCAGAGTTTGGAGGAAAGTCCCTGGCTAGACTTGTCTTTGGAACTCAGTAAACACTGGGACTGCTTTGAACTGTGTACTCTAATCTGCCTTCCCACCCGTCACAACTCAAGAAAAAGGGCCATTAAATCACAGTTGTGTGCAGAGCTCTTTTTAGAAATACCTGCTCTTTTGCCAAGAAGTGGGGGAGGTGTTTTCCTGTTATTTTCACCTGATTCACAATAAAAAAAAATCGTCTCCAAATAGTACATCTTATCGGGGAGCAGATCTGCACTTTTGACACGGGATAGGAAATGCCCCATCCTGAACGCACGAGAATTTGTTGGGGCTAAGTAGCTTAGGCTTAAGAGAGAGAGAAAAACAAAACAACAAAAACAAACAAAAAAGGTAACATGAAGTTTGAGGAGCCATAATATTTGTACAAAAGCAATGTGCAAATTTTATCGTTACAAATCATTTATGTCTTATGATATAAAAAGTACTATTCCTGTATGCAATACTAAACAGGGGGAGATTAACCTTGGCCTTGGGAAGATTTCGAGTTGAGTACCCCTTTTACCATTCATACCAGCTGTGTGATTTGGAGTGTAGTATTAGAATTCTGAGACACAAATTTCTTACCTGTTAAAGGGGGGTCAATACAATAAGGCAATTGATATCAGAAGGGGGTGAGGTTCACCGAAATAAGAGAAACACACTTCGGAGAATGGCTGGCACATGGTGTTGGACCACATAATAGGAGCTGCATTGTTAGATACATTTCCTCGTCACCAGAGGACTTTATCCTGATGGTCTTCAATAGATCGCCCAGCTATAACAATGACCCGTGGAAAATACGGCATAATAAAGAGCTAAGAAAGCATGTGTGCGTTCACATGACTTATAGAAACCAGAATGTGAAGGGCTCTGTGAAAACAACCCTGAAATTAAGGCTCAGGTTTTCCACTCCTGATACCTCAAATACTTGGACATATTGGTGGAAATCACCTCATCAATCTTTGTGGGCAAACTAAAAACAAACAAACAAACAAACAAAAATGAAAACAAAAAACCCTACCAAGCATCCTAGAATTGTATTTATCATAATTCTTTTGCTATCTCCTTATAATGGAGCCCAGACCTAGATCCCAAGGCAAAGTTTTTACTAATGTGGTAAAACAGAGTCCCAGGGATGGCTTAAAATCTATCTGGTGTAAAACTCTGAAATTAAAAAATATATATATATATATATATATATATATACACACACACACACACACACACACACACACACACCGGGCTGGGTGGTGTGGTACACACCTTTAATTCCAGCACCTGGGAGGCAGAGGCAGAGACAGAGGCAGGCGGATCTCTGTGAGTTCGAGGCCAGCCTGGTCTACAGAGCGAGTCCCAGGACGGCCAGTACTGTTGCACAGAGAAACCTGTCTCAAAAAAACCAATAAGAAAATAAAAATAAAAATTTATATATACCTGGTTTCATTTTTGTTCCAGGGGAGGTGAGGGATAAATACAGAAATGAAATATTGTTTGAACAGAATAACATGTCAGACTTTGTGTGACAGCCAGGGAGTATTTATTACCTCATGTGAATGACATATGGTAGGCACTTCACTGTTCTCAGTTTCGTGTCTTTAACGGGTGTACATAGTCTTAGGATTCACTGCTTTGTGATCGTCACCTTTTCCTTTCCCTACATTTCCTTTTTAATGCTTTCGTGGTGAATTTTTTACCACTGTGGATTTTTTTTTTTTTTTTTTTTTTTTGGTTTTTTTCGAGACAGGTTTTTTTCTCTGTAGCTTTGGAGCCTGTCCTGGAACTAGCTCTTGTAGACCAGGCTGGCTGGCCTCTGACTCACAGAGATCCGCCTGCCTCTGCCTCCTGAGTGCTGGGATTAAAGGCCGTGAGTGCTGGGATTAAAGGCCGTGCGCCACTACCGCCCGGCCACTGTGAATGTTTTTAAGGGCTCAGTTTGGTGGCGTCAAAGGCACTCACAAGCGTGATGGCTACCATTGACTGTCCACCTGAAAGGGAGGCAAATGACCCAGTAGACTTGGGTGCCTTAGTCAGAGGTTATCAAGGTCAGATGAGACTCTGGGTGCGCCTAGGAGGGGTTGTGTAGATTGGATTAATTAAGGTGGAAAGGCCCACCTCGCTGGGAAGGCACCCGGCTAAGGTCCTGAGTCTTGGACTGAGGAAAAGGGGGGGGGGAGTGGAGAAGGGAGAAAGTGAACTGAGCACTGGGGTTCCTTGCTCTGCCCCATGACTGTGGGTGCAGTACGATCAGTCACCTCAAGTTCCTGCCACCAGGACGGATGTGCCCCGTGAAATGTGAGCTAAGACCAGCTTCCCCTCTCTTACATGGCTTTTGTCAGGGCATTTTAGAACAGCGGCAGGCACGGAGATGGAGACAAATACAAATGGACCAGCGCCCGGCCCCATCCGCTAGCTCCAGAAAACTGACACACCGCTTCTGAACTGGCTCCATCAAACAGTAAATGGAGCCCATTTGTTTGTCCTCCTTCTGTGCCCCCGGAAAGCACGGTTCTGTTTTCTGTCTGTGGTTTTTACAACTCTGTGAGATTTAAGTAGAATCTTAAGATATATGTTCACTGTATCTGGTTTATTTCATTTTGCGTAATGTTTTTAAGGTGGATTTTGTGACCATGGCCCAGGATCCCCTTCATTCAGGCCACTGTGCATATACCATGACCTGTGGATCGTTTCATTCATTGATGGGCATAAGTTTGTTTCCCACCTCTGGCTATTATAAACACTGCAGCTGTGAACACACATACACACACACAGAGTGAGCGAGAGAGAGAGAGAGAGAGAGAGAGAGAGAGAGAGAGAGAGAGAGAGAGAGAGAGGAGGGAGGGAGAGAGAGAGAGAGATGCGCTTGCACGCATGCAACACCTGTTTAAATCTCTGCTTTCAGTCTTTTGGGGAGAGATCCAGAAGTGGGGTTGTGAGAACATGATGTATTTAATATGATTTAATATGTTAAGGACCTGCCGGTGTTCCTTGCTGGTTCCACATTTTCCATGCATGCCAGCAGTGTACAGTAGCTCTTATCACTTGATATCTTCACCAACATTCATAACATTCATTCTCTACATCTTATTTATTGTCTTGGGGTGAGTGTGTGTGTGTGTGTGTGTATGTGTGTGTGTGTGTTTCAAGACAGGGTTTCTCCGTGTAGCTCTGGCTGTCCCGGAACTTGCTCTGTAGACCAAGTTGGCCTCAAACTCATAGAGATCCACCTGCCTCTGCCTCTGGGTGCTGGGATTAAAGGCGTGCGCCACCACCGCCCAGTTTAGCTAGGGTTTCTATTGCTAAACCGAAACAGCGCGACCAAAGCAACTTGGGGAGGGAAGGGTTTATTTGGCTTATGCTTCTACATCACTGTTTATTATCAAAGGAAGCCGGACAGGAACTCAAGCAGGGCAGGGACCTGGAGGCAGGAGCTGATGCAGAGGCCATGGAGGGGTGCTGCTTACACTGGCTATGCTCATCATGGCTTGTTCAACCTGCTTTCTTATAGAACACGGAACTACCAGGCCAGGGACGACACGAATTAAAATGGATGGGGCTCTTCCTATCACTAATCAATCACTAATTAAGAAAATGCTCTAAAGGTTTGTCTACTGCCTCATCTTACAGAGACATTTTCTTTATTGAGGTTTCATCCTCTTATCGTTTACATTAGCTTATGTCAAGTGGACATAAAACTACCCGGCACATTGATATTTTTTTAATCTTTAGTCTAGCCATCCTAATGGGTACGAAATCATTCATTTTTCTGAAGGGTTCTTATTGATTCATCTAAATGTTATATAATAAAAAAAATGGACTCTCCTGTTGGATTTGAAGAAGCAAGCTGCCACGAAGCCTGAAGTCTAAAGGAGCTTGGAAACACACTCTTCCCTGGCTGAGTCTTCCTATGAGAAAAAACCCCAGGAGACACCCAATTCCAATCTTGTGAGGCTATGTAGACTTCACTAAACCCTGCCTGAACCCGTGCACCAAGACACAGAAAGAGTTGCAGGAACATTTTCAATCACTAAGTTTGCGTGGTTTGTTTGGCAGCAACCAGAAATTAGTACCAAGTGTCAAGGTCCTCGAGCACACAAGGAAAAGTATGGAATGCGGTGATGACATCATAGGACATAATCATGGGTCAAGGGTCAGTGCTAAAGCGAGGCAGAACAGGAATCGTGTATGGCTCTTTCAGTTCCTGTTACATCCTTGCCGTTGCCTCTTATCTAGGAATTTCCACAAGCCTGGGTCCTGTTTTCAGTTCTCAACATGAAAGGGAGGACTGAACCACTGTGCGTACATGCATGTGTGTGCGTGTGTGTGTGTGAGAGAGAGGGAGGGAGAGGGAGGGAGAGAGAGGGAGAGAGAGGGAGAGAGAGAGAGATTCTAGCATAGGGTAGATTGGAACATAATGTAGCTCAGGCTGGGCCTGAACTGAATGCAAACCTCCTACCTTAGCCTTCCAATTAAGTTACCACTTCATCCTGGAATAATATTCTCTTTGCTCCTCCTCAGTCACGAGACATAACCACCATTACGGCTGTACCATCTAAAGTCATCGTTGCTTCTCAAGTTACATCTGGTTGCATAACACGCAGTTACCGCAACCTAACTTTCCTTCTGAATAAACAGACTTTCATGGAGAAAGTCTCATGAAGCTAAAGACAGCCTATATTCTACACGGGGAAGCTATGTGCAAGGATTGAATGGTTTTCCTAAGGTCAAAGATAAGCAAGTGGCCCAACAAAAAAAAAAAAAAAAAACAGAAAAAAAAATAGCACCACAACCCCCCGGGACCTCCTCATGGAAGCCCAATATCCAGCTGCACACTTTACTGCTTTACTGCTCACCGGCTGCATTCTTCACCCCCGAATGTGGGCTGTGAGTCCTCGGCATGCTGCGTGCCTTTTGTACGATAGCCACAAACATTCGTGGAAAAGGATTACGGGGTCTGTGTGTGGGGAGCTTTAGGGAATTTTTAAGGACCCAGTCAGTGACAGGGCACAGTATCTCTGGGGACAGCAATCAAATCTGGGCCAATCCAGAAGATCCTTGGAGATACCAGGGGATTTTTCAGCCACTAAACTAGCAAGCTGAATCTCAGGTTCACGGGAGGGAGAACAGAGGTCCTCCAGGGGGCATTTTGGTGTGCCTCAGAAATACCCAAGGAGTTGTTTACATAAGAGAGTTTGGGGTTTGTCCCTGAGATTCTCAGTCGGATGGTCTTGGGGGGGGGGTTCCTGGTGATCTGTATTTTAAGATTTACTCCAAATGATTCTGCTGTAGGTGGTCTCTACCACTGGAGAGACATCAAGCCAATTAGAAGAGAGGCAGGCGGATCTCTGTGAGTTCGAGACCAGCCTGGTCTACAAGAGCTAGTTCCAGGACAGGCTCCAAAACCACAGAGAAACCTTGTCTCGAAAAACCAAAAAAAAAAAAAAAAAGAAAGAAATACAATCTCTATCTAAATTGAATCGCCACGCTGACATTCTGTGTGCTCGCAAATATTTCAAAACTGCACACAAACAAGCCAACATTGCTAATAAGGAAATTGAGGAAGAGTGTGGTTAAATAAGTTGCTCAATATTTACCATCAGCTTGTTGTATGAGCCAAGTACAAGAAAGAAAAAAAAAGGCAAACAAACAAAAAAAATCCTCTGAGGCTTTTCATACTCTACCCACCCCAAGTTCATTCCATGTGCAAAAAAAAAAAAAAAAAAAAAAAAAAAAACTAGTAGAAAATACCAAAAGGGCCTCTGAACTGTGTTGATATTGGCAGCAAAAGTGCACCCAGTTTTTCAGTCTCAGTAAGAGAATGTGTTTTCAAATCCTCCAAAGCCAGCTACCCTGAAGTCATGAGTTTACCTCACTTCAATCTTTTCAGCCAGAGCACTCAAAAGAAAGCAGAGCCCCCTCCCCAACCCCCAGATCTGTAGTCTGACTTAATGGTTGTCTCAGTGTTTTCTGGATTTTTTTCTGATATTAAACACAGGGTCCCAGGCTTGCCCTCCTTTGGGCTTCCTAAGGTGAGTGAGTTACCTAAACCCAGTGAGCATCAGTTATGCCTGCACAAGCCACTTGGCTGATTAATGCATCACTCACATGTCCTGTACCCAAGAGTCATCCTGTTTTTGTGCAAGCACTCAAAATGCTAGACAAAGAAAAAAAAAAAGAAAATCAAGATTTTTAAAATAGGAGAAAGTAAGCGAGAGAGAGGGGGAGAGAGGGAGGTGGGGGAAAGGGAAAGAGAGGAAAAGAAAATCATGAATCTTGTTTTAAGCAACAGGTGTCATACAAAAAGCAAATGCTGGCATCAAAGCAGCTCTCTCGCAGGAGTTAGAGTGTGCCATCACTGTCATCTGAAATGCACTGGTACCATCACTCTCATCTGAAATGCACTGATGTCTCACAGGTCATCAGGTCTCTTATCCCTCTTCCTACTTTTCTGTCAAGAAATTTCACCAATCAAAAACAAATATTAAAAAACAACAACAACAACAACACCCTGGAGAGTTCCGCAAGGATCTGTGAAGCATCATTTTGCAATGTCAAGACTTCTCTGGCAATGCGCGTGTTCTCAAACTGATTTATCAGGTCCAAATTGTGCCTATTTGCAAGGGTGTTGCAGGCACTGCTTTGAGAGAAGTGAGTGTGCTTAGGGGTCTATCAGCTGTTGTGGCTGGAAGAGATAATTCTCGGGGTTATTCATATGTCTGGGGATTCTGGTAGTGCCTCTCCACCCCCTTTCTGGCTTTTCAAGTTCCCAATTCAGGGACCCATGGGTGTTCAGGAAGACTCTAATCCTTTCATTTCTAGAATCTTTTCACTAATAGAAAAATACCCATATTATCCCCCCCCCAGCGTCCCCGTGAAGATCCCATGCCGCATACATGCAAAGCACCTCTAATGATCAAAACTTCAATCTTCAACTTGCGTGACACCTTCCTTGTTCCTTCACTTGCCAAACAAATGCCCACTCAACAGAGGCTGCATGTCAGGCACTGAGCGGCTCAGAAGAGGAAGAAAGGTCTGGGCTCTGTCCTCAAAGAATTCCCATGTTCAGAAATGGAAGCCGAAGGGTCAGGAGCTTGTGCTCTGTGCTGAGGAATCTGCCTGGAGCAAGCGGCTCTGAGACCCAATATGGCTTTGGGCTCTTAGTCCCAGATCTGGGCTGCATTTTCTCCCGAAGACTGACACACCTTTGTCTAATTAATCCGAAAGATTCCTGTGGGTTATATGTGGTTCAGCATACAGTGATAATACAATGAGTTATAAGTCTGTCCAGCCGTGTTGGACAAGGCTTTGCGGCGGATCCTGCCTATGCCAAGGCTGGAAGACTTTGTAGGCATGCAGGGCTTTTCTGGATCAACACGAAGGATGTTTCCCAACAGATGGGCTGGAAGCCTGGGAGAGAAAGCATGGTGTTGCCAGGAAACTAGAGAAGGGCGAGTGACCAACCACGGTCAAGGCTGGGCCAGGCCAGAAAGGGAGGATGGGCCAGAGGGATGCAGGTGTGTGCGTGCAAGAGCCTTTTTCATTTATTTCAGGGATGAGAGGGAGCACAGGTTGGGTGGCAGAGGTGCCATTAAACAAGGCAGAGAACAGAGGAGCTAGATAAGGACTGAAGATGAACCATGGCTGTAATCAGCATGAGAAACCCAAAATTACCAATCACCCAGCGTGACGGGATTCAGTAAAGGTACCCAGGGCCAGTTTTCTTAGCTTAGGTAGCAACATTAGCACAAATTAGGGTATAACGTGCCATAGCTTAATATTCTTAATTTTTAAAAAATGTTAATAATTTCTCTAGTATCCTCATTAATATCTGCTTGGGCCAGGAAGTTTAGAATAGAAATTCTTGCTGACGCTAGGTAATAATTATCTATTTAATCTGTTGAACACCCAATCAGGTGTTTAGTAAATATGAACTAATGGGGAGGAGAGCGATGGCATTTATTACTCCAACGATCTGTTTTTCATATTATTTGGTGGACAAAAATGCTAATTTGCATTAATTAATTTAGCATCGATTAATCAATTAATTAATTTAGCATTAGACTACCATTTCTCTTCCTGTGTTTTAAGGCCACACGGACAGAGATCAACTTATACATCACATAGGTACTTGCTCAGAGTAAGCAATGAAGAATGAGATCTGTGAGCTCAGTCTTATCCCAGCGTCTCTGAGGTCACCTTAGTGGGGATGCCTCATCTACGAGCACGGTGTGCAAACGCTGCTGCAGGGGGAATTCCTGTCCTGCAGACTACTAGCAGAAGAAATGCCTCGAACTATGCATTCCAAGCAAGTTCCGTCTTCGCCTGCACCTACTGGCTGCGGTGTTAGCCTTCACATTGCATGTATAGTCTCATTTCAATCCTACAGCTTTATAACGTGAGTGCCAGCAGCAGCCCTTGGCTTTTCAGATGGGTATAAAGTCAAGTTAAAAACCATCCCATGGCTGGGCGGTGGTGGCGCACGCCTTTAATTTCAGCACTCGGGAGGCAGAGGCAGGCAGATCTCTGTGAGTTGTGAGGTCTACAAGAGCTAGTTCCAGAACAGGCAACAAAGCTACAGAGAAACCCTGTCTCGAAAATCAGAAACAAAACAAAACAAAAAATCCCACAAACAACAAGCTGTGGGTGTCAGGCGCTCAGCTCAACGCTAACGTCAAGGCCACGTCAAATTCACACAAGGTCCTTGTCCTCATAGGGTTAAATTCCTGAAGGGGAAAGGAAATAAATACGCTAACCACTAAACTTGATCAGTGGGTTAGGGTAAGTCTGCTGACAGAAACACATTTTGCCAGAGCGACGTGCCGGGACCACCGAGTGAAGACGTCAGATGGGCCTTTCTGACGGGGTCACAGCCCAGCCCAATTCTCAGGGATGAGAAAGCGACAACAGAAAGGAGCGCTGGCCAGCAGGCCCCACACACAGCCTTGAAGACTAGCCAGGAGGCCTAGGCATGGATGGGCTGAGGCTGGAGCTGGAGGCCTGATTAGGTCTCCCGCCCTCCAGTACTTCGGAAGGAGTCTGAATTTTCTTTAGGCAACTGAAGGAGGTAAACCGGGGAAAGAGATGGCCTTAAGAAGCAGGATGAACAAATGTCAGGGTAGAAGGGACCGGAGGAGTCTGGCTGGCTCCCTGCTGCAGCGATCCAGGTGAGAGGTGAGCGTGTCATGGAGTAAGCGGTTGATAAGAGATGAGCCAAGTTTGTGCTCTTGGAGCCGAAGGAAAGAAATGACTTAATCTTTAACAGCTGCGTTGTCTACTGCCCACCAATACACTTAAAGAATGCTTTACAAGACAGCCCCAAGGCCTGCTGGTCAGATTCGCCTGAATTACGTCATCCCCTACCGCAGGTAGCAAGGGAAGCGCTGCATCAGAAATGAGCAGGTTCTTTCAGTGTTTTAGCTTTCACCGAACCCTCTGGACTCTGGTTTCCTGGATCACAGGTAGGCGCCACCGGCCTGGCTTCCCGGTCTACCTCCCAGAGACCGAGCCAAAAGATCTTTCATACGTACATATGTTGAGAAGTTGACTAAATGGCAGAATCGTTCGTTATCGCTGCTTTACAGAACTGAGTAGGAGGGCGGTGTGGATAAGCATCGAAAAGGGACATTGGATTATCGTTGCAACTATGGGAACCTCACAGTCACCCCAGACTCCAGCAGCTGGACATTTCAAAAGAAGTGGCCCCAAAGGGTATTTCCAGGGCGCATCCTTGTCTGGTTAATTTTTTTAATTGAGAAAAGGAGCATTTTATTACAGGACTCCTCTGCTGTCTGCCTATTCGCTTGCTGGAAGCTCACCTTGACTGTCAACAACGCTCTTCCACTGGTGGAGGAGAAGCTGCATTATTGATGACATCAGGGAGCGATATTTAAAGACATGGAAAGAGGTTCATAATTAATGGTGCAATACCCCAAAAGCAGCTTGCAGACAGGTTATGCAGTGAAGTTTTGTCCTCATGCATGCATGCGTGTGGGAATCTGAAGGATGACGGGAGCAGATTCTCCATACCGCTGAGAGGACTTCTCTTACTGCTGGACTGTGTGTTGTGTACTCTAAAACTTAAATATGTTCCTTGGCATGTCTGCAAAAGTTTTCTTTTTATAATAAGAATAACAAATAGGATTTTACAGGGGGAAGATGGTTCTCATTGAGAGAGGGGGTAGAGAGAGAGAGAGAGAGAGAGGGAGAGAGAGAGAGAGATGGAAAGGGGGAGAAAGATACAGAAAGAGAGGGAGAGAAAGGGGGAAAGAGAGAGGGGGGAGAGAGGAAAGGGGAGGGGGAGAGAGAGAAAGAGAGAGAGGGAGGGGGTGGGGAAGGGAGAGAGAGGGAGAGAGGGAAGAGAAAGGGACAGAGAGAGGGAGAGAGAGAGAGACAGAGAGACAAGGAGAGAAAGAGAAAGAGAGAGAGCGCATTGTGTTTTTCTAGGTCTGTTCCATTGGGCGTGGCAGTATGTCTATGATGCCAGGCTGGTGAGAGTGAGGCAAAGGCAGAAGGTCACAAATTCAAGGTCAGCCTGACCTCACAGATCACAAAATACCAGCCCTAGTCTAGTGTGTAAAGTGGTTTCCCTGAGAGACCCCTATTTCGAGTGAGCACTTACACTTAATTTCCTAACTTTTGGGTTGACATTTTATTTTCAATAGTCTCCCGATACAACTAATTACCCAAATTAACACTTTCTCCTTTGTCAAATGCCATCCTTGCACCGGGACTGTAGCTTCTAACTCTTCTTCAGCTCCATTGGCAGAAACCTCAGATGAACTTGTGAGCTCTTATCCAGATGGGGGAGAGAAGGGCCCTGTACCCTGCAGGCAGGCATGGGAAGAGTACATTTTTTTTTTTTTTTTTTTTTTGCACTGTTAAGAGGAAATGCCATAAAGCTGGATTTACTCTTTACTCATAAAATCCGTCAGAGCTCCGGGGGGCAGGGAGGCTTCTACAGAGATGCAAATGCACAGCTAGCCCAGCCACTGACCACAAAGCAGAGGAAGTGCAGCAATGTGCTCAGGCTGCTGGTCTCCACGGAGACACCATGGAGCAAGTTTCAAGTCTCTATGATTATTTATCTGCTAAATCTCCGGTTACTTTATTACCGTAGAGGAGCCGGCAAAGTCACGGATGCCACTTGTTCTGATTTCAGGGGTTACCATACATACCCTAATACATTTCTCGGGGCACGTCGTGGTCAGGGCTACCACAAAATGAGACTAGGAAATCAAAGAGGAAGGGTCAACCCCTTGCTTGCTTAGAAGGCCGAAAGACTGAATTGCCTGTCTGGAAAGACCAAGAGGCTCTCTGTCATCACTCTGGCTCGCGAGGCCAGCTGGCTGTCACCCTTCACCCCCTTCCAGCTCTGCAGGTTATAATAGACTGTCACGCGAAGATTGCCAAACTTGTAGCAGGGGACTTAAGAATACATTTACTTTTAGTAAGGAGGCCTTCCACCCAACGTATCTAGTATATACGCACAGTATCACAACTGAGACCCTAGACACAGACAGAGCCTCTTGGAGGGAAAAGAACACACTGGAGCTGACCGACCTGAGACAGACCAGCTCCCCAGCTCTGTGACTCACATCTACCAGGAAGTGGCAGGAAAATGACTTGAGCGCATATATTTTGGTCTTAAGAATACTAGACTCAGTAACATAAAATAACGTCTTTAGGTTATTGGAACTGATGTAACAGATCTTTTAAAACTCCAGTGCACTCTTAAAATCTCATAAAGAGCAACGGCCAGATGTCAGTGAAGAAATTACTTCTGGCAAGCTATACTGTCACGTGTTGAGGTTGTTTGTATTATGATTTTGTCTTAACTCGGTGTGTGTGTGTGTGTGTGTTTGTGTGTATGTGTTTGTGTGTGTGTGTGTGTGTGTGTGTGTAAAAGAAAGAGAGTGGAGTGAGGGAGGGAAGAGAAGGAGAGAGAATTTCATATGAGTAATACAGTAGCTACAGAGGTTAAGGATTAAAGGCTTAAAAAGAAACAAGAAAGTATACATTCTCTAAGGACCTTCCAAAACATTATCTCACTCAAGTGTTAGAACCATCGTCTGAGCCAGGCATTGTCGTTTCTGCTCTGCAGAGATGAATAATCACACTTTTAATTTATGCCAGGTTATAATCAGGGTAGAACCGGGTGCTGCCCAGGAAGAGAGGAAGAATGACCATAGCTGTTACCCAAGTGTGCATTTCAATTCTCTGAGGAACAACTCCATCTACAATGAGTCAGCGTGAGAACTTTCTGGAACTACCAGGGGGAAGTAGACATGCCAGGGCAGACAACCCCCAAGACTCTACAGCAACCGTCTGTGCGTTACCTCTCAGTCGAACCAACACATCACCCCTTCCTGATGTCTACAGATAAGCCAACTGAGCCCTGAAACGCAGAAAGCAGTGGCTCCGAGGCCCCCAGAGTTTGTTGGTGACAAAGCAGAACTGGACCCGGGAGTTCTAACTTCCCACCTTCTGTGTTCCTAACTGTGTCAATGTCTAATTGCAGATGGTGGTGACAGACACGGCAGCAACAGCCATAGTGGTGGCCAGCAGAAAACGCAGGGCCAATGAACAGCGTGTCTTACGCAAAAGACTTCAGCGAGCCCTCGGTATGAGGCAGATGAGGAAATGGGTGGTAAGGAACTCTCTCTGCTCAACAGGTTCCAGGGGTTAAGTGTGAACAGCTATTATAACAGACATTATTTCATCAACCTTAGTGGCTTCGCAGAAAAAGATTTCAATAGCCATGTGGCTGGCACACAGTTGATCTGAAGCTTCCTGCGTTTCCTAGGCTAACACTTAAGTTTCTCAGAAAGTGGAAAACCTTATCAAGATAGAAGAAATCTATTCTTAAGAGACAAATATGTATTAGGGGAGGTGGGGAGCCTCACTACCCAAGCACAAGGAAAATGGAATAAAACAAGCAAGTTCTTTAAGTGATGAAAGCCACAGCCATCCAATTTAGGGTATTAAATTGACAAGATACTAAGTCTGGGCTGCAGAATGACCACGTATGGTTTGTGATACACATAGGTACACGAGGCATTTAGGCAAGTCCCTGAGTTGCCGCCATTTAACCTCCTAAATGCCTTTCTGCCCAAGCACTACCTGCCAGCCCTGTGTACTGATTGCTAGCCGCACAATGCTTTTCCACCCAAACAAGGTGTATGGCAGCGTGGAGAACCAGCTGCAGGGCATTCAAAAGGAACAACAGCACAGAGACCATATACCAGAGAGGAAGAGCGTACCCACGAGACCGACTCCTCTCCACCCATAGCCGTGTTTCCAGGGAAGTCCTGCTCAACCGTTTATAACACACCCTTCACGCTAGAGCTTTGGACCCGCTAGCTTATACCAAGGTGACAGAAGCTAGGGTTGTTTTAGATGTCACTTGAGGAAATGCCCTACCACATTGCCTGTGGGCAAGACTCTGGCACATTTTTTTAATCGATGATTGACATGGAAGGGTGCAACTCACTGTGGTGGTGCCACACCTGGGTTGGTGTTTCCTGGGTGCTATAAGAAAGCAGGACGAACAAGCCATGGGAAGCAAGCCCGTAAGCAGCTCCCCTCCATGGCCTCTGCATCAGTTCCTGCCTTGAGTTCCTGCCCCGGATCCCCTTGGTAACAGCCTATAAGTTGTAAGGTGAAATAAATCCTTTCCTCTGAAATTTGCTTTTGGTCATGATGGTTTTGTTGATGTTTGTTTTTTATTCATTTTTAAGTATTTTTTGAGATTATAATATAATCACACTCTGTCCCCTTTCCAGTTTTTCCCTTCAAATTTGCCATGTCCCCTTCTTTGCTCTTTCAAATTTATGGCCTCTTTGCCTGTAAATATGTGTGTGAGTGTGTGTGTGTGTGTGTGTGTGTGTATGTGTGTGTGTATTCCTAAAAACATGAATACAACCTACACCGTCTATATGATGCTATTTGTAGGCATGTGGTCAAGGCTGACCGTTTGGTATTGGACAATCAACTGGCGAGCTCTTCCCTGGGGAAGACAATCTCTGCCACTCTCAGCATTCCTCGGCTGCCTATCCTTCTCTGTCTATGGTTGTGGCCTCCTGCACTTTCCTCCACCACGAGAGCATATCTGTTGGTGTTATCAGTGTTGAAAACCAGAAGCACTGTGTTCCAAGTCCTGCAAGACAGCCATGGCCAGCTAAAACAGACCTAGCAAAAGTGTCTGCCATAGTTGAAGGAGAAAGAAAAACTTTCCATGATAAAAAATAGCCTTAAAAATTGCATACCCAGCCGGGCGGTGGTGGCGCACGCCTTTAATCCCAGCACTCGGGAGGCAGAGACAGGCGGATCTCTGTGAGTTCGAGACCAGCCTGGTCTACAAGAGCTAGTTCCAGGACAGGCTCCAAAACCACAGAGAAACCCTGTCTCGAAAAACCAAAAAAAAAAAGAAAAAAAAATTGCATACCCAATGAACCAAACTTAAAGAAAAGCTAGCTAGTGGTCATGGTGTTTCATCACAGCAATAGAAACCCCAACTCAGACAGACAGTGCCTAACTAAAGCTAGTAAATATTCTGCCTTTGCTGTGTTTTATACTTTGATACACAGATGCGTGTATCTTACACAGGGTCTCGTCTCTCCCCACTAAAGAATCTCATCTTTCAAGCTTTCCAGTTTTCCAGTCTTCACATGAAACAGCAATTGATCCATACACACGTATATTCATTCATTCATTCATTCATTCATATAAATAAGAATATATATATATATACATATATATGAATATACTATAAGATATAGATTAAGCTGAGGTTTCCTTGCACTGTATTGGGAGGAAAAGAAGGTTATTTTCTACCTTACCTGGGAAGTGCGGTGATTTTTCCCCATTTCTCTACACAGAACCTTCTTGGGCCATTACTCCCTCGGAGAGAAGCGAATCCTTCATAGGGTATGCTAGAGGTACCTGTAACGAACTGTCAATCACAGAAACAGAGGAGAAAGGCGAAGTCAGAAACCTCAATAAAGATAGGAGCTCCATTATGGCTGCGACACACTTCCGAGTGGGAGACAGAAGCAGGGAATTTCAAAAGTCAAAGTTTCCTCAACATGGGAGAACTAAAACTGAGCCTGACAATCACTCAGCCACACAGAGAAAGGGCAGTCAATTATACCTGGGAATGAGATGCAAAGCATTTAGAGAAGATAAAGCATTCTGTGCAGTTGACCCGCTCAGATGTTTAAGCCAGGGACATGTCCCATGACAGATGAACGCCATGGGTCTACTAATTAACCTAAACCCACTTAGCATCAGCCTGTCATCAATTCAGCATGATTTTTAGGAATTCTGAGTTCCAGTCCTTTACTCCAAAGGCACGTACGAGCCAACATGGAAGCTGTGCCTTAGGGTCCAGAGGCTTCCTTGGATCTAGTACTTTAGTGACTTCTTACCGACATTTCCCTGGATGGGAGCTTTTCTAGACGCCACAGAACACAATGACGTGTTCCCTAAAATGCCCTTGTTCTGTAGGTTATGGAAAGTCAAGTGAGGGGAAAGGTCTGTAGCAACAAACGGGGTTCTTCCTTACAGTATTGAACATCAACTCTTTTTCTAAGAAGCATGCTGAATGCAGGAGGCCACTGGCTGTTGCCACAAGGCCCCAACTGTCCTGAGGGCATATGTCAATCCTGGACCCCTCAGACCAGAATTGGCACTTCCACACGACCCTCAAGAAGGGCTTGAACCTGGCTGCTGATGCAGTCCATGGACACGTGGTCAGAAGGGTACAGAAATGTCACTGCCAGAGAAAAAAGGTTTGTATCTATGAGGAATACACACTTCCAACAATATATAATTGTGTTAAAAACTGATGAATTAATGGCCTCTTACCTGTAACAACCTTAGTCGCTGCTCATTGTTGAATCGTTCTACGGCAGCCCAGAACCACCGAATTACGATGTGATTGTCGTGGTACCCTAGAATCCACCACGAAAGCACATGTTACTTTGACTCTCCCATCTTAAACTACCAAGAAGCATGTCAAAGGCCCACAACGCCCTACACACAAATTAAATGTTGTTTATAATGCAAGATTAGGGAGCAACTTTATCAATGCGATCATATGGGAATCAAGAGTTGAACAAGATAGCACACAAGGACCCAACGGGCTTCAGTTTTCATTTAGCAGTGAGAAGAACGACAAGTAAGTGATTTCAGCTCCATCATTTTTGAAAAATGCAATTGCTATGACAAGAAATGCTTAACTCTTTTAGTTATTTCTATAAGAAATAACTTCCAAATACCATTACGCCAAGCACTAGACTAAGCTCGGGGGTCTAATGATAAAGAAAACAGACCCTCGCAGGACTTCCTGATGAAAGAGAAACACATCAATCACACAACTTTTACGAAGAATAGAAACTTTTTTTGCAGCTGTCTATTTCAATGCCAAGTGCATCCCTAAAAGCTACATATCCAATTCACAGTTCATAATAAAACCGAATTATTGAGACCGGGCATGAAGCTCAACAGCAAAGCACTTGCCTAGGAAGGGCAGGGCTTTCGGTTCAATCCCCAGCAACACAAAAAGAATTAAAATAGAAATAAAACCAAATGATTTTCGCACTGTTTATTAATAAACAGGAAAGAGACCTTTCATTTCTTCAATGAATTATCTCAGTTTTACTTTTGGTTCATACTTTAGAAGAATGTAATGAAACATCACAGTCACCTTATATTTTTGTAGGAAATGCCAATATTCTCTCACATAAAATGCCAATACTATCTCACAGATCTGGGTGAAAGCAGGGCTTATGGGTGTTCTAACTTCTCAGCAAAGGAAGGCTGACAGGAATTCCCAAGCCATTAGTGATTCAGATCAAGTGGTAATCATGTTTTACATGGGCTGTACGTGAGTAGAAATCAACCTTCATCTGAATGCATCCTCAAGGCCCCATAGTTGTAAAGTGGACCAGGAAATCTCTCATTAAGGGTGCCTGTTTCCCTTAGAGAAGAAAGAGTCTCAGTGGAGGGTAAACAGCATTCGAGCGGGCGTGGCGGCCGGGTGCAGTCTTTGGAAAGACTTTGCTACTGAGACTGATCGGTGCGTGCATTAGCTGTCTGGGGCACTGACGCTTCCCGTCCTTTCGAGCTAACCCTTCACTGCTTGTGCTAAGCCTATCTTGAAAGGAGAATGACGTTGTCCACAAACAGCTGCTGCAGAAACAGATGCTAAGCGACAGCCTAACTCCTTTTTTTGTGTGTGTGCAGTGCCAACTAGCTAGCTGCCTTGGGCAAACATGGCAGCTCAGTATCTTGTCCTTTATCTGGTCTCTTCTAAGGTCTCATTCTGGAAGATTTACCACTAAAGTAGGCCCTTGATTTACTCACATAAAGCAAGTAAAAAATCTTAGATTGTGTAAATACAAAAGTGACCAATCTGAAGGCTGTATTCTGTTAGAATCTCCTGGGAACGTGAAACGAGAAAATCATATTTACCACAAAATTTAAGTTAGGTGGGATATCAGAGAAATTACATTTTAATTAGGGAAAAAAAACTAATATAGCTAACAAAGACAGCTATAATAACCAACCAGATGTTCAATACTGTAAGGAAGAACCCCGTTTGTTGCTACAGACCTTTCCCCTCACTTGACTTTCCATAACCTTCAGAACGAGGGACGCTACATGGGTCCAGCCAGGGAAAATCAGCTGCACAGCTTGACTTCAGAAAGAGTGCTGGTGGAACCCCCAATTTAATACGACCTTTCCGAGAAAACCCTAACAATACCGCACAACCCAGAAAGGCATACTTTCTTCGTTTGAAATTATTTGACAGAACTCCGGGCTGCCCTTAGGTTTCCGCTCTTTAATAAGGGACAAACCCGATCACACTGGTCCAAATGACCAGCCAGAGCTGTACGCTGATCTACAGAGAGCCACTCCCGAAGAGCCCCCACTTCAAATGATCCCACAGCAGTTCCCTTTCCAGTCAGAATGGAGCCCCAGCTGAGAAGGGTCTTGCAGATGGGCATGCGAATTTAGAGACCCCCTATCTTGCTCCTGCTAGGGTTTTAACCGTGAGCTCTCACTGACAGAGAGTTCAAGGAACTCTGTTCTTCCTCACCTGTGCGGGTTAGGAAGCCCAAAGGGTGTGGCACCTGGAGGTTTAGAATGTAGATCAGTCAGGTAGGGTTGGACCAGCTGGCTAGAGCCTCCCCGTGCCTCACTAACGACGTCATCCGATAATTAATTGGAGGCCTAATGATCACATTTCCTCACCGGCAATTAGGAGTTATGACATCCTCAGAGGGGTGGAAACAGTCCTTCCCCGTTTTGACTAATGGAGTCACTAGGTACAGAAGGGACCCACCTCGCCCAAGGTCTCCAGGAAAACAGCGGCAGACCAATGATTAAAGCAAATGCCTTTGCCCTGTGCTCAGACCCGCGCTGGAACGAGGCACCCCCTGTAACTTAAATCTAGACATTCACGAATCAAACCTCACCGCCTCTGTATTCTGTGTTGTTTCTCCAGTCATTGAGGTCTATTTCAGCGGTACCAGCGATGACCAGCTCCAACTCTCGCGCATCGAAGACAGATACTAGCCTGGCATCTACCACCTGCGGAACAGAAAGGACACGGGCATGGCTTAGGAGCCTAGGGGCATATCAGCCATCAGGAAGATGCATCAGAAGCGCAGGACACTGGGAATTTCACGAGGACAATGGTTAGTTATACTCGGCACTAGTATGCTAAACTTGTCCTACTGTGCAGATTGGTTGAAAGTCAGCAGGATTAGCCTCGAGAAATCTTGTGTTGGTTGATCACCATATCCCGCACACCCTGCTAGGTCTCCTCTGGTCTCAGAAGCGAAGCAAGTGCCCAGTGAGTTCTAGAACAGGAGGACTTTGTTGCACAGCTGACCACTGGGTAATCTAGTTGTTTGTCGTTTTCCTTTTGAAAAAGATTCAGTGGTCTTACAGAGAAAGTTACATGGGATACGTATGATAAACTCTGGCCTGTACGCACAATCACTGCACATACCAGGTGGGAGATTTGATTGTGCGTATCTGCGCATGAGTAAGAATCATAACTTCCAAGTTATCAGTTGTCATCAAGCCATTAAAATGGTACACCTAAAACCAGGGTACCACTCACTTCCGTGATCTCTTCTAACATGCATGGTAAACTTACAACTTCACATGTGTACTTTGGAGACATACGGGAACATATGTGACTTTTTGAATTAAAAGAAGAAGAGCAAACATGGCAAGAGTGAAGAGAAACATATTCTCTACGGGGAGCCTGGTAGAAGGGATGGGCAGCCGAGCTGTGGGACCGCAGAGTCTGCCGCTGCTGTCTCACCTCGTAGAAACCGCGGACTAGGCTCTCGGTCTGCTGCACCACGCCCCTCTCGATCCTCCACTTCACCATCCTCTCGATGTACTCCTTCTTGTTCTTCTCTGTGACCGGGATGTTGGCTCCTCCTGGTTTTAACTCTCGTTCAGTAATCTGCCATTATGAAGAAAAAGACCTGATCAGAAAGCAGCACGCTTGATGCTAACTGCTACCAACGAGCTGAGGCCAGGCACCCAGCCCTTCTCTGCCTCAGGTGCATCCCACAGCAGGGAGAAGCATCTAGGACGGTGCCTCTCAACCTTCTTGATGCTGCTGTGACCCTATTACAGCTTTCCATGTTGTGGGGACCCCCTAACCATAAAATGATTTCATTGCTATTTCATAACTGCAATTTGGTTACTGTTATGAATTATAATGCAAGTATCTGCTATGCAGATGGTCTTGGGGGCCCCTGTGGAAGG
The DNA here is from genome assembly GCF_950005125.1 of Chionomys nivalis. NCBI lineage: Eukaryota > Metazoa > Chordata > Mammalia > Rodentia > Cricetidae > Chionomys > Chionomys nivalis. Next base: position 4,681,774 of record NC_080111.1, on the reverse strand, counting down.
GTCATTCAACTCCCAAAAGGTTACAACCCACAGGTTGAGAACCGCTGATCTAAGGTTTGGAATCAACTATGCCTACTGAGCCAGTATAAAGACAGACCTAAGGAAAACAGAAACATACCTGAGTAAATCTTAAATCTCATTTTTCAAAGCACATGGATTACAGGGAACCCAGGTGAATCCCAATGCCCAGCGAGAACGAATACATTGCTCCTGATCCAATGCCCAAGGAGAACTAATACATGGCTCCTGATAGGAATCTTTTAGTCTTCCCTGCCATCAAATTGAAAATAAAACCAATATGCTCTCTGTTTTCAAGCACTCTTCAAAAATATTCTGTTTCAAAGCAACCGATTACAGTTTTTAAATCTAAATGGATCTTAATTTTATGTTAAAATTAAATAATTTCATATCCAACTCAGGGATAGCAGAGACTATTCCAATGTATTCTGTGTGAGATACATTATCGCATCTCTAGATAATCTCATATCCATTGAGTTGGAAATAAATGGACCTTAATCTTATATTAAAATTAAATAATTTCATATCCAACTCAGGGATAGCAGGGACTATTCCAATGTATTCTGTGTGAGATACATTATCACATCTCTAGATAGTCCCATATCCCATATCCATTTGAGTTGGAAGTAAGAAGATTATTTATAATATATAAATCCTTCTCATAATCTATAAATGAGAACACATCAAACTGTAGTTGGCATCAGAATAATCTCTGAACTCAAGCTTACTACAGTTTAGCCCTGGGTTCAATCGCCCAAAGAGCCACAAAGAGACTGGCATTTGACCTTGACCCTGGGACTAGCTTGCCGCCAGCCGGCGACCTCCCGTTAGTTAGCCTGCGACAGACCTGGCCAAACACCTCCTCGTCCACAGTGAACGTGAGGTCCAGGATGTCATGAATGTCGTTGTCTTTCATCCACTGGAGGCTCTGGTGGAACTCCTCATCGAGGTACTCCAGGTCGCTCAGGTCACACAGGCTAGGGTGACAAACAGAAGCAGGCACACGGGCCTCGTTAGCGGCAAACTCCAGAATGAATCGCGAGGCAGCGACAAGATCAAAATCCGTTCAAGTAGGGGGTGGTACCTGGAGTCGCCGAGGGCGTGGCCGTCACACTACCGAAGTGAGACAGAACTGTGACATACATTCTTAAATCCTGGGTGCGTCAAACGCCATGGGAACCACTTGCCTATCACTTCTCCCAAAAAGAGAACCAGGAGGCACAAAGAATGGCTGTCATGTCCATGGCCATCTGCAGCCAGTGCCAGGTCTGGAGCCGGGACAGGCTGAAAATGTGCGCCAGTATTCTCTTCTGCTGTGCTATCCTATCAAAACTTGCTGCATCGCCGATTTGAAATCTTTCATTGAGTTCTCTACCTTAACTTTGTTTTTCCCTTGCCTTTTTAAAAAGACTAGACACTGTAAGTGACATCCATGCAGTTCCCTTTCTCTCATGGTTCTTATTCTGCCTCTGCCACTGTCACAATAGTAAGCCAGGGAAAAAAAAATCCACAAAAGTTTCCTGTCCTCACTCCACCGGGGCTTTTTCTCTTTGTGGCGACAAGAGTTGTTTGAGCTAGATTATTACTCTATGCCCCGGTGTTAGGGGGTAGTAACTGATTTGCTATAGTTGTTTTGAAATTTCCTGTCCTTCAGCCAGCTCAACTTCAAGGGCTGTCTTTTTTGGTTTATTTTAGATATTTATTAAGTATCGAATGTGTGCCACACATATTAATAACTGCTTGGGGAACCAGTTGCTCTTGGAAGGAAGTGATCTTGTTGGGGAGACAGATACACTGACGATAAAGGACGATAACCTAAAATAAGGACAGCAAACACATTCATGTCACAAGCCAACTCTTAAAGGTGCTCTTAGACCTCAACCATGTTGCCTGCTTTGATCAACAATTTTCAGTGAAATGAACTGAGAAGATTTCTGGGGTTACATGATTTCAGTGGGAAAAAGCACCATGTGTCCTATGAAAATAACCCCTAGGTTGGGAACAGAGATGATGTGAGGTCAAGAATGTTAGCTGACAGGGTGCAGCATCACCAAGGAGATAGCCTCTGGATATGCCTAAGGGAATTTTCTAGATTAATGTAATTGTAGTGGAAGACACCATCCAAATGTGGGCAGAACCAACCATTCTATGGGCTGGGGCTCTAGAAAGGAGTAGGAGGAGGAGAAAGAAGAAGAAGAAAGTGGAGGAGGAGGAGAAGAAGGTAGAGGAGGAGGTAGAGAAGGAGGAGGAGGAGAAGGAGGTAGAGGAGGAGGAGGAGGAGGAGGAGGAGGAGGAGGAGGAGAAGAAGAAGAAGAAGAAGAAGAAGAAGAAGAAGAAGAAGAAGAAGAAGAAGAAGAAGAAGAAGAAGAAGAAGAAGAAGAAGAAGAAGAAGCAGCAGCAGCAGCAGCTGAATTGAGCACTTTCTCTGCTTCCTAACTGAGGATGAAATGTGACCAGCTGCCCTGCCAGGATGCCTGGCATTCCTCAAACTGTAAGGCAAAACAAACCATCTCTTAAGCTGTTCTGGTCAAGCATTTTGTCCCAGCACCACCAAGAACACAACGTGAAAACGTACACTGTTTTATCTGCTCTGCTTGCTTAGGATCCCCCTCCGATGTCTAACCAGAATAACCAAGAACATGTGGACCATTAACGTCTGGTGGACACATAAGAAGAAGTTTCGCTTCAATGCCCACAAAGAGTTCCGCTTTAACTATGCAGATTTGGAGTCCCCCTGAGGCACCCAAGAAGCAGGACTTCTTGTTCAGAGGACTGTTCCCATGAGCCTGTAACTCAAGAGAACAAGACTCGGGGCTAGATTCAGTGGTCCATAGGAGAAGAAGCAAGTGAGGAATTTCCTTCTGTCAGCTCTAGAGAGAGGAAAGCTGGGCATGGGATGGAAGCTTCTGAAACCCCAAGGTTTGAAGGGCAAGTCCCAAGAAAGGCCCACAGAGTTGTAGGAACACTGTCGCAAGTGTCAGAGTAGGAAAGACCCAGGGATAACCTCGAGGGTGGTGGAGAGAACTTTTAGTTTCTGATTGCCTCTGCTTTCCCAGAGTTGAAATATTAGCATCAGAAGCAGCAAAAATGATCTAAGAAGATAGGGATAAGAAGCACTCATAAATAGCAACCAGGAGTTCACAGGGAGAAGCCGGAACAGCGCGTGTGGGGTATGATTTAGGAGCAAATGTGAACGGTGGGTACGGCTTTCAGGAAACCTACGAAAGGAGACAAGGAGATGCAGAGGTGACAAGAGGAGCCTGGGAAAAGCAGGGACGAGCAAAGTCCTCCTACTGAGCATGCCAAAGCCTCATGAGAAACACTCTTGGTTTTCATTTGAGGTCAAGACTTCTTCACTTCACAAGAGCTTCATGGGCTTGATGGAAGCTTCCAGCCACGATTCCATACTTCAGTACTTTTCAATTGGCGTCAATACAAGCCTACCTTCCTCTCCCTAACCCTTGTCTTCTGCTTGGTCTCGTCAGTGACTACATGCAGAATATGTGGGTGCTTTTACTCTACCTTGTACAATGACTGCTATCTTTCATTGGGATCTAAACAAAGAAAAAGTCCATTTGCCCCGTACACTGCTGTTTTGATAGAGGAAGGTCTCAAAAAAAAAAAAAAAAAAAAAAAAAGTATGGCATTGTCTACGCCTAGCAGAGAAACCAAAAGGAAAACTGAAATTAAACAACAGAAAATGAACTTGTGACCAAGCACAAGCTGTTGGAAGTGCACACGGCAAACAACAATGCGCACTTCACAAAGGGCACAGCCTGTGAGTCACCGGGGACTAATCCACACCATTCTATTAATAATCGGCATCGAGGCCGCAAGAATCTCACTGCTGTGTTTGATGTACGGGTGTTTTAAAGAAACATGTGTTGCCACAGGGGAGAACCAAATATTCAGGGGCAAACAAAACCAAGACATAGTGTGTCATCAGAAACGAAGGGTCGGAAGCTAACAGCCACATCTGAAATCGCATTCGCTTTTTAACTCTAAAGCACTACGCATTCAGCCACTGATTTGGGATAGCACGCAGATAAACAGAGTCCCCGACAAAACCTCTTCATTGAAGTATGTGTGAGCGTTACAGGCTGATTATGCAGGCACAGACATACACTTACATTCTGAGAAGAGCCTTATAGAAAGGTCGCGTGAAGAAGGCGTCCAACAGGTACTGGTGGATTAGCGCAAGGCCGAGGATCCTCCCACTGAACCGGAACCTGGGAAGGAGAAACACGAGGCAGCTGAACACGACTCGGCGGCGCCTCAGCTGTGTTTACTTCCTAGAATGAATCTCAACTCTCTATCCGAGATTACCTGTCTGCCAGCTCTATGAGAGAGGTTCTGGGCACGGTAGTGTGTCTTCATTGGCCAGGGTTTACTTGGCAGGGGGATCTGTTCCTCTAGTATTTAGGGACACCTTACCCTTACTCCAAGTTACCCCGCATTTGACAGCACGAATTCCCCTTAGCTTTTCAGTAACATTTCCCCAACCCATCCCAAGAGATACTGATAAAGATTAAGAGAAAATGTCATCTTCATTTTATGCACATAGATATTAGTTGATTTCTCTAATGCAAACTACGAGCCATTCCCTTTTGAGGAAAAGCCCTTATTCAGGTTGAGGAGGTTCAAGCCTCACTCCTGACGGTAAATACCATCACCCACGAAGCATTCATACAGACACATTTGGGGGGAGGGGGCTTTCCTCATGAGACATTCCGTTCTCCAAAATGTCAAAATTGAACGCTCTTGTGAATCGACTCGGAAACTTTATCATACAGATCTGTTAATGCTGGGTTTTCTGCCTGAGGCACATGGTCGTTTTCTCCATCACAAGTTTTTTGGTTTCCAGCTCCTCCAAGCCTGATGCCTACCAGAGTACGGTGCGTCTGTCATTTCAGTAGGGAAGGCTTTTCGAGGTCAGCAGCCAACAGCTTTTGCCTCTCTTTATTTCCACTTATGTGAGCAGAGCTGTAACAGCCAGCGCTAGGAGGCCTCCAAATTTGTAACTAAACAAGAAATGAATTGAGGAGCGAGTCCTCAGAGTCAATGCCTTTCACCCGTCAATAACCTCGTGACTCAGAGAGTCTTTTCCACTGTGTCCTTGCTTTGTTACTATCAGCGAAAAACGACCGGGAACAAGTTAATAGGGGTTATGTAAATATTTAAAGTCTACAAATGCAGGGATTTGAAAAAGATGTAAGGCCTTTTGGAAAGAGTGTAATTTGGGATTTTTCAGAGTAAGTACCTCCAGATGGGAATCTTGAAATTGTTTGCCTTGGTTTAGTGTGATAAATTAGGAAAAATTAAGCAACCTCTGCTTCCAGACTCGAAGAGGCTGGAATATGCTGGTGTGTGAGCGGGTGCTGCACGGACTTCCTATTCCTGCCTCTTGATCTGCAGCTCCCTCGGGCCACCCTCCATGCGCGTGTGCTTCGTCGTGTGCACACACAGACACACACTCACACTCTCATACACATACACTCTCATGCACACACACACATACTCACTCACACACACACAAACGCACACACATTCACAAATATAAACAGGTCTCTTTCAGGGCGCCAGCACATCCACTTCGCCTCCCGCAACGCCAGATTTGCCCAGGCTGTTAGATAAGTTGCTTGACCTCTACCAAAGAGACCTGGGCAGTGGTTCTCAACCTGTGGGTCACGACCCCTTTGGGGTTGCATATCAGATATTTATATTATGATTCATAACAGTAGCAAAATTACAGTCATGAAGCATCAAAGACATAATTTCACAGTTGGGGGTCACCACAACACGAGGAACTGTGTTTAGGGGTCGCAGCATGAGGGAGGCCGAGAACCACCGACCGGACTTGGGGCCTTGCTAAGAAACGAATCACCTGTAACATTTTCCCAATGCTATAAAGCTTTCGAATTCTATTCAACTCACTTAAAGTTGATCTTATGCAATAGAATCAATTACTGGCTGGGGGGTAGGGGGGATACTGCCTATGTAATTTAGTTTGAGAACAAAAATAAACACCAAGTAAGATATAGAGCTGATAATGCAATTTTTATCCAGGAGGGAGAAATGTCTAAAGAAATGTGGCTTCTTTTTGGGGGGGAGTGGGGCTAGCATCCCAGAAAATTAACTGAGGATAACTGTCACAGAAACAAAACCCTTACCATTCATGGTGATTGTCTACAAAAGCAGACATGGGACTTATTTGCACGGTGTATGTGTCATTGGCTGAATATTCAAATAAGCCATAATAGGGGTTAAAGAGTTCTCTGGATACCAAGAAGAAAAACTCTCTGGAAGGCCCACTATAATCCAACCTGTAAAAAAGAAAAAATCACATAAGAGTAATCAGTCTCTATTCTTTCTAGCTGTTGGCATATTTCCTTCTGTGTTTAGCTTTCAAGAGAATACTCATTACAGTGACTGTCTACATAACAGGACTCTGCAAACAAAAATGAAAAAATTCTGATCTCAGTATTCTTGACTCAAAATAACAAACTAATCATCCATACAGAACATACCCAAAACCTTAGCTACCACATCTGACGAAGCACACAATATGCAATGCACTCATTGCTTATACAAACACACAAACACACACATATAAATTTCTTAAATGTCTAAAGCAAGGCCACAGGGAAGGGAGTGTCATGGGAATGTTTCATTCATGCAGACAGAAGCAGTTACACCACTTAGAGCAAATGAAGGCCTCGGGTATTTCTGGAAATCTTCTAAATGGGGGAAGAAGAAGTCTCCTTAAGGATGTCGGAGAAAAGACACGGAATAAGAGGATACAAGCAGAAAGTATGAATTATGAGACACCGCGGAGAATCACAGGCAAGGAAAGGAAGGTGCGGAGAGTTTTCTAACTTGTACTTGGTACTTGTTCGGTTCTTGGACAGCCTGGACCTCCAGAGCCCGGGCTACACTGGGAACTCCACTTAACTTGCAACAGCTTCAGGGCCAGAGGGACGTGGTGGGAGGAGTGACAAGTGGCCAAGGATGCCCACGTGGGAAGGGTGCAGCAAAGAGAAGCAGGAAGTAGAAAGCAACTTGATATGCTAAGTTTCAAATGGAAAATATAAAATATAAACAGCCTTTTGATAAAAAGAAAATGACACACAGATTTAGTAATGGGAGTGAGATAGGGAGCCGGCAACTCCAATCAAGACTTTCATTTGCTTTCTCCTGCCCACTGCCTCTATTTCTTTCCAGATCTTGTTATTTGGGTATTATTGCTGTGTGTGTGTGTGCGTGTGTGTGTGTGTGTGAGCGCGCGTGCGCTGAGGCCAGGCGACAAATCTTCAGGTGACACCCACCTTTTTGAGATAGGCTCTCTCACTAGCCTATAGCTCATCAGACAGGCTATGATCAGTGGTCAGTAAATATCAAGGACCCCAGGATGTCTCTGCCTCTCCCAGGAGTGTCTCTGTCTCCCCAGGAGTGTCTCTGCCTACCCCAGGAGTGTCTCTGTCTCCCAGGAGTGTCTCTGCCTTCCCCAGGAGTGTCTCTGCCTCCCCCAGGAGTGTCTCTGTCTCCCAGGAGTGTCTCTGCCTCCCCCAGGAGTGTCTCTGCCTCCCCCAGGAGTGTCTCTGTCTCCCAGGAGTGTCTCTGCCTCCCCCAGGAGTGTCTCTGTCTCCCAGGAGTGTCTCTGCCTCCCCCAGGAGTGTCTCTGTCTCCCCCAGGAGTGTCTCTGTCTCCCCCAGGAGTGTCTCTGCCTCCCCCAGGAGTGCCTGGCCTCCACTACATTTTTTAATGAAAGTGGAATCATTTGACCCTTTTCCAGTGATGGAATTTTATAAACTAGAAAATAATCCTGTTACAGGCAGAAGATTTGAAAAAATTAAAATGTAACCAAAAATAAAAATGACCTCTTCCTGTAGTGATCGTAAAACTGAATTTGCACAGTGTGGACTTCAACTATTCACCTATGAACTTCCCATTTTGTCTTCTCTGACTGTAGATGCCATTATTCACTTCATATCTATTTTCAATTCATCAACTCTGACTTCTTTTCAGTCCACACCGTCTTATGTAATATTTATATTTCCATGCGCTGGTTCAACTTTTTCCTAATATACATGAGAGGAAGCATAAGCACCAGTTAAAACTGTCCAGAACCGCATGGGTGAAGACTTCAAGCTCCTAGATTCAGGGAACCTATTGGATGGGAAAGGGCAGGTGCCGGCCACTCTGCAGGCCAGTCAGGCTTCCCACAGAGGCATGGTGGCCCTGTCATGATAACTGCTGATAATGAAGTCAACTTGTGGCTCCAGACTAGGTTAGGGAGGCCATCTTCAGGCCTCAATGAGGTTACTCACAGGTACCCAGAACTCAGATTGCTCCCATCATGCGGCCTTTTTGTGACCTCCTCGTACTCTAGGAAGGCCAGCAGCAGCAGCAGCACTTTCTTCCGTTTGAATGCTCTCCCAACAAAGACTGAAATGCCCATTCCAGCCTAAGTGTTAATCTAGGTCTTGAAGGAACTACTCCCGACAGGCCACTGTATTTGGTTGCCTTGATCTCCAGGTCCTATATCTTCTTTCTTCCTGGGCGTATCACCCCCTTCAGCCTTCTCACTGCACAGGTGGGGACTTCCTGGTCTCCTGGAACCGACCCCAAGCCTGAGGTGTGGCGAAGGAGCTAAGGAAGTCTGGATACTTTCTTTCACTCAAGCAGGTTGACGTTACCCCACCTGGGGAAGTCACTTCTTTACCTCAGCCAAAGAACTGTGCCTCCCTCAGATTGGCCTGCAGGCATGTCTGTGTGGTATTCTCTTAGCTGCTCACTGATGTGGGACAACCAAGCCCCCTGAAGGCCACAAGGCCACCTCCGGGCAGGTGGTCCAGGCAGTGTATGAGAGTTGAACGTGAGACTTGAAGCAAGCCAGTAAGCAGCGTTCCTCTACGGTTTCTGTTTCAGCCCCTGCCTTGAGTTCCTGCCCTGGTTTCCTTGCAAGACAGACTAATTTATAGGCTGAAGTCAATCATTTCCTCCCCAAGTGGCTTTTCATCATGGTGTTTATCGCAGAAGCAGAAATAGAGCTAGGACACCCATTGTCAAAGACATCAAGAAAGTGATTTTGTTAAATTTCCTCTTTTTTTTTTTTTTTTTTTAATAGAGAGGACAGAGGCCAGAGAAACCTGGTGAGCTGGATCAGAGGAGCACGGTGAAGACATGCCGGCTGTTAAGCCCTCAACAGGTGTCCTTATTTCAACTTTAAGGTTATTCCATATGCCCTGCCCCTTCAGTGCGTTTTAACTGTCTATCAAGATTAAAACAATATTGCTTCTAGAGCAGGGCTTGACTAACTATGTCCTAAGGGCAGGGTTGCCGAAGTCCAGGTTTGGTAAATGAAGCTATACTGAAATGCATTGACCGTGTTGACGTGCGTGTAGCCTGTAGCTGTGCCCTGATAAGATGCTGAGGTGTACGTGCCTCAGAGAATGTACAGTGGGCAAAGTCTAAAGATGTTTACTATCTGTCTCTTTATGGACAAAACCAGAGGGGAGGGAGACACATTCTTAAAACATCTAGCTTACTATAAATCTTTAGGGAGACTCTCCAAGGAGACATAAACACTGACTGGCTGTGGTCACTCCTCTGCTGGGCTTTTTGCCTTGTAGAGGCCTGCAGGACACCAGGGTCACAGAGAGCTGAAATAACAGACCAACTGTAGAGTGAGCCTGCTTTCTTTGAGATGACTGGTAATAAGCAAACTTGACTCTACTGTGGATTTTCCATTAAAAATTGCGGGGTGGTCCCTAAGATTTAACTCCAAACATTTCAATAATACTGCACTTACCAGAGTACATTCTAATGACCCCTGCGTGTCTGCTTCCCTGTACATAAATTGAGACTTTGACCTTACTGGGCGCAGGTGAGCTTGTCTTACTCTTTGCGCTGGATAGTTTTACGTCAATCCGACCCAAGCTAAAGTCATCTGAGAGGAGGGAAGCTCAATTAAGAAAATGCCTCCGAAAGATCAGGCTGTAGGCAAGCCTGTAGGGAATTTTCCTTATTAGCGATGGATGGGGGAGGGCACAGCCCATTGTGGGTGTGGGTGGTGTCAGCCCTGGGCTGGTGGTTCTGGGCTCTACAAGGAATCAGGCTGAGCAAGCGCTGGGGAGCAAGCCAGTAACCAGCACCCCTCCATAACCTCTGCATCAGCTCTTGCCTCCAGCTTCCTGTCCTGTTTGAATTCCTGTCTTGATTTCTGTAATGATGAACAGTGATGTGGAAGCATAAACCAAATAAACCCTTTCCTCTCCAACTTGTTTGTTTTGTTGTTTCTTCACAGAAATGGTAACCCTAACTAAGACACTCATGTTTACAGAATGATATTCCGTAGGAGCTCAACACACATTGCTGAATTGCGACTGCAGCTCCCTGATGCTCCCCAAATAAAATCAGCATCCCTTGTATCGTTGCTTGGCATTCGGCAGTGTGAATAACTGCGAGCCAGTTTGCCACGGGGCCGTGGGACATGAGTTCAATGCCAGGAGCAAACTGAGCCAATCCCTAAGAGACGACTCAATCCGAAACTACCGCCACACAGGTGAGCTGGCTTAGGAAGGTCACGGTGTAACATCTTCTAACATGGTAAAGTTTGTCAAGACAACAATGACCTTAGTGATGGTTCCTCTTGCGGCTGAAGACAAACACATCTCTGAGGAGTTAAGTTGAAAAGCAAAACTCACCTCAGAAGGGAAGAAAACTGACAGTTCCTTAGTAGGAAATGCATGTTTACTGGGAAACTTTACTTTTTAATCTTCCTTTTTTTTCTTAACTCTTGAGCCATGAATAGAGTCAATCCAAAGGCAAGAGAGGCCTACTACTTTAATTTGGTTTTAACTCCGAATGCAGAACTGCGTATTTAGGGGTGAGTCCGCTGCGGGTTGCGATTTCTCTCGCCATCTAGCAAACTCAAGGAAACATGTCCCAGCAGGGCATGTGGGCACACAGCTCCTCCAACACCTCTTCCATATAAATAGTTAACATGACTCATACCACGGGGATCATTTGCCACATTCCTGTTTTGCCAGTTAGGTTGGTTCCACAGCCAAAGGCTTGGCAAGGAAGTACAGAAACTCCGGACAATGGGCGTGTAGCCACATAACAGCTGCATTGGAGGGCATTTCTGAGTAAGCAGAGATGTCAGTAGGGTGACCACGGTGTCCCGGGCCCTGCCTGCTGACAAGGCATTTCTCCTAGCACCACGTTGCTGGCCTGGCACACCACATGCGTTATTAGTAGCATCTGACAGGTGTTAAAATAGTTAATTTTATTCTCCTGTTCTTTCTATTTCAACTAAAAACAATCCAAGCCCAAACGGTCTGATGGGAACAAACTGAAAAGTGAGAGAATACGGTAGCCTCCGGGACTCAGGAGGTCACACTCTCTTTTCTCAAAAGTTTGTCCAGGCGCACGTGTCCTGGGTACCTTCTGATTCAGCCACAGAGATTGAGAACAGCGAAGCATCAGCTCTCGAGCCACTAAACAAGGACTAGAGCAGAGGACGGAAGTCTCATAGGAAAAGGTTGCACTTGGTGGTACCTAGCCAGGCTGCAGCTACAGAGCATCCTTCTTTGGCAGGTTAGGATGATTCGAATGATGTGGATTCCTCTCTGAAGAGAGCAAGCAGCAACCCACGAGTTCAGCCTACAGCTGGGCAGCTCAGACCCCAGTTTGGTTGTATGTGAGGGCTACTGGTTATTTTATAAGCCAGAAGGAAAAACAAACCATCTCAAGTCATTCCCATCTCGTGGTTATTTTTATGTCCTTATCCCAGGGGAATACAGAAAGATACTACACACAGGTCCCCAAAGGAAAACCATTTGCAAATGCTCTTTCCTAGTCTACGTGTGGCTGGCAAGACTGATGCCTGATGTCATCTGGACAGCATGTTGTACATAATGAACTCATTCTTTCTTCAGTAAAGGTGCCCTTTACAGAGTTGTCGCGGAGCAGACAAGAGGTGGCCCAATCACAGAGCCAGCATCAGAGCTGTCTAGGACATTATTTCTTTAGCTGTGAGTACTAGGACTTAGGTCGTGGCCTGAATGCCTTATCAGGTTCTACCTGAACTCTGATACCACGTGGGCTTTGGTTGCTAGGACATTAAACGAGCAAAAACAATACACCAAAGATCCCTCCATCCCATCAGCAACTCCCAGGCAGACCAGAGTTCCTCAGAAATGGGCAAGAAACCATTCTCCTCACCTTTGAGCAGGGTGACTGGTTTTGGTAATTCTGCCACAGAGGTCCTCCCCTGTCCTAACTTTGAGACAACAAAGCCATACTGAGCTCAGTAGAGATTCAGTGCCTGGAACACAACTCCCAACTCCGGCCTGACTAAACCACTAACGATGAGACAGCACTTAGAACCTATCTACATTCTGTAAAAAGCCAAGGCTAGCACAAAGAATCGCTTCAGGGAAAAAAAAAATAAACTTATTTTTATTCGAATGCATCTACATTTATAGGCCTGAGGAGGATGTCTGTGTTTTTGAAACTGAAGACAGGCATTTCCAATAGCCTGCGATTAATTCTACGTCAAAGAGCATCTGCATTATTCTAGAGACTTATCACACACTATATATTGTGTTCCAGCTGTATGTGAACATACAGCATGAGGCATAGCTATTGCTTCTGGGAAGCGGCTAATCCATGCCTTTATGGAAGACAGGTACATGCATTGTTATTAAAAGTAAATCCACTATCCTTTACGCTTTGGCAAGGCCAGAATGACTGTTGTCAGATTAGAAATATCACTGAGATAGCATCCACAAAAACCGCAAAGAATTGATCCCTCACGGCTAGCATAAAGTTGACACAAAATAATCTTTGAATGCCAGTATTAGTATTAATTTAGACTTCTCAAAAATTAACTCCCATCACAGAGGCCTATACTGAAAGTAATCCCAGGGAAGTCAGCCTCTAACAGTAAGGCAACCATAAAACTCAAAAAGGAAACATTGGCTAAACCTCTCCAAATCCTGACCAAATGCTTTCATTTGTTAAGTCTATTATTTTAGAATTTCTTTGAATTATAAGACAGGGCAAAGTGCTCTTGCATAGCCTTTATGAATATCTCTACTCAGTATAGAGTGTTCCTCGTCAATACATCTGATGGGAACTCTAGATAAGGCCTCTAGCTTCACCAGACCTATCACCGACTAGTCCCGTATGCTCCCATCATCCTCTCTGCTGACAGACAATGCCCCAGAGGCAACTGTTACCTAAGTTGTTTTCAGGAACTTGGAGCCATGTTTGTGTGTCTCGAGCTAGTTGAAGCTACCACCGGTTCACTTGGACCTCAGCAGTGTGCCTTATTTGATAATTTTGGATTACATGGATGGTAAGCTTTTCCTCAGCCTGAGGCCTGTGAAGAGAGTGGTTGTGCAGGGAATGGATCCTGTTTTCACTTAACTTTTCTCCACACCAGACCACGCCGTCTCTCAGCCTACCAGGACCTTGAAACCTGGGCCGGCAGATCTGTGACTCAGGGCTCCATTTCCTTGGAAATAAACTCTTCCACAAAGCATGGTTCAGGGACTGTCATAAACCGTCATATTCACGAGCCAATGCGGATGTGTAACTGTGAACACAACGCATACTTTATCCAGATTCCGTTCACTTTCCCCCTGCTATCTCTGCAATTTCATCTAGGAAGTAGCGTTACATTTAATCAAGTCTCTTCTTGACTCTAGCGATCTTTCAAGCTCTTCCGCTTGTTCAGTGTCCTCCATGGTCTCCGGGAATACTGGTGAGAGGTTCTTACCGTGTCCCTTAGCTGGGAATTGCCCCGTGTTTTTCCTGTAGACGGACTGTGATTATGGGTTTGCGTTAAGTGCTGTTCTCGTGTGATGAACACGCTGTCAACATGATTTACGGCTGAGACAATGCTTGCCAGGCTTCAACAAAACCAACTCGCTTCTCTGCCCCCTTGCCCTTCCTGTATTATTTGGGAAACAGTTACTATCCAAGTCACACTCATGAAATTCTCCTGAGTTATTCAGAGAAATTCTCCTTTCTCCCAACTATTTCCTCATGTGATCATATATTCAATCACTTGGAATGACAGTTCAATATTCCTTTTTATTCGTTTTGTAGCTGAAATTATTCCTACTTTGGTCACTGGGGACTCTGTTGGCTCCTGGGCCCTGTGGTTTTGAGGCTTCCCTACTTTATGGAAGGCACTGGGAGGCACTTCAGGCTCCATCTTGTATATGCTTCTTGTATACAAGAGTCAAGGCCTAGAATCAACACTTTCTTCAAGGAACCTTGGCACTGGAGAAAAACTAGAAATCAATGTCTGAACAACAGACATGTTTTTAAATGCCAAAGAGTAGGCTTAAACTCAAAGAACTTAAAAAAAATAATTAAATAATTTGATAGCACCGAATCTGGAGAAACAGAAGAGTTCCATTTCCAAAATTCAATGGGAAAATGTAAACATTTTTTATAACCTAGAGAGAAATATGTTTTACTGTGATAGCCATTCTTTGAAAAGTCTTTTTTTTTTTTTAACTTTCATGTAGTTTTGAGTTTCTGTTTTCATTTTTCAAAGCCAGCCAATGTATTCTCAGTACCCTAACTGGAATACAGGACCTGTATCTTACATTCCATCTAAAGGATACTTTCATGATAGAGCCTGAGTCCAGAAACTCAGTGTCAGTACCATACAGAGAGGGAGCAGATTAAGGGACTGTTGTTGACAACTGAGACCACCCCCAAAGCATCCTCTCTCTGTCTTCCCTCTGGTTTCATAGGAAGTAGACAAGTGACGGCAGGATGCACTTGATCACTAGTGGTCATCAAACAGAAAGGACTCTAGCTCTGCTTGGAACTGATATCATCGGTTCAGAACATGGTAGGGACCACTCAGGATGATCACACCTGACAAACATCTGTTCTAGCCAAACGCATCCACTAGGGCTTCTGAAGTGTATGCTTGAGATCTCGACAAACTGTGGCCCAAGCCAGAAGTGTTGATGGACATCTGCGGACCCGGTTCCCAGCTCTTTGGAGGCTGAGGCCACTTCTGCTTGAACAGTCAAGGCCAATCTGAGCAACATAGCAAGATCATGTGTCAAAAAAAAAAAAAAAGTCTGTGGTTTAATAATAAAAGAAGGCAGCTGGAGTTCGGGGAGAAGAAAATATTCTCGCCTAAACCAGACTCATCCTGTGAGGAAATGCTTGGCATCTCTTGCATACCAGGGAGGAGGATAACAACACTTGTCTCCGTCTTCAGCCGCGCACCTGCATCTTTAAACAGACTAACACGGGTTCCAAGTGCACTCACAACATTAGTCACGGAAGGCTGAAGTCTCGGGTAGGCTGAAGCCCAAACTTCATGCGTTCAGTCACTATCTGGAACGCTAAAATGCATTCCAAGGGGGGCAAAAAACGGGACACGGGCAGACTGAAGATAAGGAGGAGTGTTTCTTAAATCCCAGTCTGGTCCAAGGGTATCAGAAGAAAGACTTGAGGCTTGGGCTTGGGGCTTCGTTTTGCTGTTCTCTAGTTTCATGAACAGGTTCAGTCATGATGCGCTTTGAACCTCCATTTACCACATACAGGGCTGGGAGAGGAGGGAAGTTGTTGGCTATCGCTACTATGGTTCCTTAACCTTCTTCACTACCGGGTAAGACTCAATGGGGTGTTCTTAAAGTGATCTGCACTACTGGGCTTGGTAGCACGGGCCTGAAATCCTAGTTACAAGGCGGTCGAGATCTCACTAGGCTATGGACTAAGCTCGAGGCCAGCTTGAGCGTTTTGTTAAGAGCCTCTCTCAAAATAAAATCTAGACAAGGGCTAGGGATATACCTTAGAGAGCTGGTGTAGCTTATCTGCAAGGCTCCCAGCTCCTCAGCACTGCTCAACAAACAAATACCCAAGTCAACAGTGTCAAACAGAACACAACCAGAGTTTGGATGACTGTGTGGCATTTTAAAAAATATTCATCTATTCATTTTATCTCCTGGTGGCAGGCTCCCCACCCCCATCCTCCCTTCCCAATTCCCACCCCCACCTTCCAAGACCCTCCTCTTCTCTCTCTATCCAGGAAAGAGCAGGTCTCCGGTGAGTATCAATAAAATAAGGCATATCAAGTTGCTGTGTGACTGGGCACCTCCCCAGGTATTAAGGCTGGGCATGGCCTTTTTTAATCCTGTCTAGTAGCTACAAGCTACAAACCAAGCTCTGGGTCCTGAGGTAGGAAGAAGGAGGGGCCTGTAAGGGAGGCAAGCTTCAGTCTAAGGCAATCTATTAACAAAGACTATGTCTACCTGGGGTGCAGCAGACTCAAGTGTGGGAGCCCCAGGCCTTTGTTTCCCAACCCTTATCTAGATGAGCACACTCAAGGAGGAGTCAGGGTGCATGGTTTGTTTACAAGAGGTGGTTCTGTGGGGAGGTATGCTGCCCTCCCAAGGGGGTGGGGAAAACAGAGCAAAGGCATTGGTGTGGTTGCTGCGGGCACTTCCCGGCAGAGCGGCAGGATTGGTCTGAACTAGGGGGCTTATTTAACAGGTGACACACATTCCACGCAGTGCACCGGGGTGGAGAACAAGATGTAAACTATAGTTCCTGTTCCCTCCCCCTCAAAGTTCCACTTTTCCCCTTCAAAAAAGATGGAGCGGTTAAAAAAAAAACAAACAACCATACTGGCCTTCTAACTGAAACAAAGAATTACAGGTAACAGTTATTTTAATTAAAAAAAAATTCTATGTCAAATGATTTAAAAACCAGGGGAAGTGGAGAAAAAAAAAAAAGGACAAAATATTTAAGCATGTGAGACCCACACTTCCTGCCAGAAGGACTTCCTGTTTTGGGAACCACAGATGCGGAGAAACATCCGCTCTGTAGCCACAGCCTGTGTTGCATTGACCACTTCTCTGTTCTACTCACCCTTCTTCCCCAACGAAGGTGACGTACAGCTTATTCCTCTGCAGGTCTTTTCTGGAGTAGCCCATAATCTGGTTAAAAGCATCTTCTAACAAGTGGTCCCTTCGGATAATTAACCTGTCCGCAGAGAGGCGATTGGAAAAGTACATTAAGAGATTACTTCCTGTGCCTTATCTTTCTTGCCATATGATTTCTATTTGCCACAATCAACTAGGCGAGGAGGGAAGCTGCTTTAATGCCATTGCCATCTGCACTTGAGTACACATCTTGCTCTAACTCTTTCACAGTAAGAGCAAAAGTTACTTGAGAGAATCATGGGTAAACCTTGTGACCTGTGAAAAAATTCCATGAGTCCTTTCTGAGTGGCCAAGACATAGATCCCTGAAGGGAAGTGGTCATAAGACACACACACACACAAACACACACACAGAGACACACACACACACACACGGGGTGGGGAGGGTAGTGAAGGGAGAGGGAGACAGGGAGAGACAGAGATATCTTACTAAAGAAAGAACAGCACTATGAGGTAATTTTTTAAGTCTGGAATGCACCTAAGCATGGAATTTAATTACTCATGCCGAATGAGAACCAGGAGGGCGGGCGTGTGTGTGTGTGTGTGTGTGTGTGTGTATGTGTGTGATGCAAAGCAAAAGAGTTTACAATTATACTTGATTTTAAATATTTTGTGAATCTTGAGACTTCCTAAGGGGTAGAGAAATGGGTGAAGCGTGTGACAATCTCCTGTGATGACGACAACTGAAGCCATCTTCTGCAGGTATCAACTTACCCTTAATGTCAGCAGCAACAAGGACATGACAGGGAGCCTGAACTTATAAAGATCTTGGTAATTCAAATATGAGAGAAGTAATTCAGAGAGATATGGAGTTGGGGTTAGGCCAATGTGTTTGGAGGTCTGTCAAAGAGGAATTGACCAAGCCAACATTCCTGTGCCTGGGGCAGTGACCATGGGAGCTGGACCTCCCCTGGGCTCTCAGGGTACAAGGTGACCGTCCCTCCCCTATCTTCTCACAGGTGGGACAGTGAGCTCAAGTGGGGACACAGAGGTAGGAAGACGGGAAAGAGGTGCACACGGGGATGAGAAGATCTCTGGACAAGCAAGGGAGGTGGCTAAAGAGGCAGGCACAGTGTTTACGACAGGTTCTGTTGTACAAGTGAGGTTTGTTTCACAGAACGAATCGGGCTGGTCATCATCCTGTGCTCATGTTGGCCCGGAACTAGTAACACGTGGCATAAAACATTGTGATAATGACACATCTCACGAATATCAGGCCAACAGAGAGAGAGAAAAAGTCATCAATTTTGAATTTTGCCTATGGTTTTACACAGGCCTAGCCTGACTGGAAACCACAACTTACTAGCATTTAACTCCTGAACATTTTATGTCATTAGAGTGTAATTTACAATTTCTGAAAGAATCATGCCCACGAAAATAGACTCATGCGACGCCCAATTTTTCAAACTCGCAACTGCTCCTACCCATCCATCATCTCTAAACCACGTGGTTTGCGTCATTTCTACTTACTTTAATTTTCCGGGGCCTTGTCCATATCCTTTCGTTTCTAACTTCCTGTAAAAGTTCCTCAGTTTGGCTTCAAAATCTCTCTTGTAAGGGGCTGGAGCCCGGGCATTGGCACGCTGAGTACCTGTAGCAACCAAAGAAGGACAACCTGGATCCGTGCCCTGTGCCAGCATCGTCCCAAGACCATGAAAGACTGCCACAAGTTGGCAAAAACAAAAAACAAAAAAAACCGAGGCATCACCCCTCCTCCACCTGCTCCACCAGTGAAGGCCTTAGTAGAGCTTAAGGAAGGTCTTAGGGGAAATTCTCCTTGGTTGCTTTTTGACTGAGAATAAAGATCCCGTTTAAGCAACCAAATAAGCTCACTGTTTCTCAGATATGTTCCCCTTTTCCATCCAAACCAGAATGAGTCAAAGAGTTATTCATGCCTAAGGATAACTAGTCAGGACGGATTATCTTTGCTTGCACAAGAAACGATATCATGGAAACTCTAAAGGAAGCCGCACGGAGCCCGGCGAAAGTGTTTTTAGATATGCAGTATATTTAAGAACGGTCTTAGAAATACAATTACACTTATTTTATATTGTAGGATAAGAGATTAATCTAAAAACAGAATTGTGGGAGGAATGTATATCTTGGAGCTGCACCAAGAATAAGCAGTATTAGTATTTACTGTATTTCCAATGTGTCGAGTACTGCCAATAGCTATAGATTAAAAGTATGCCATTCATTATTAATAAAGCATTATTAATAAGGTGTAAATATAACATGGTTTCTTCCTTTTTCCACAGAAAAATCCATATATCCCAGGTGATTAGGTCACAGTGTTGGAATGCTAGACTGGGGATGACCAGAGGAATCAGGCACGGACACATGAAATAAACACCAGCTGCTTCCATGAAATATTTCCCAACTCAATGAAAGGAAGCAGAAACAAATTCCTATCTCGCTCCTTACACAGCATTCGAGTCCCATGTGATTTTTTTTTTGATGTGTTGTGTGTGTTATTTGTTCTGTTGAGACAGAAGCTTGCTACTTAGCCTAGACTGGCCTTGAGTTTTCCATCCTCCTGCCTGTGCCTCAATTATAGGCTTCAATTACAGGCTTGGGCCATCCCACTTAGCAGAAATTTCTTTAACAAATGAGTTAGCTAGGATGGCTATTTATTACTGCTAGTCTTGTGTTATAGTCAACAACGGATATCCTGGTTGAGAAGACAGAAATAAAACATATTGAATAATTAAGTCTTAAACTAGAAGGGATACAGTCTCTAAAACAGAGGAGATAAAAACTATAGCCCTGGGGCTATATCCAGTCTCAAATGTCTACTTTGTTTCCCCCCATATTAAAAAAAAAAAAAAAAAGACTAGATGACTAGATTCATCGCCAGCATTTAAAAGTGAGGTGATTTCAAGTTAAAGAAACACATGTTTTTCTCTTGAAAGTTAGGAGAAATTTTACAACTGGCTTGAGCCTCCTTGAGGTGGCTGCTTCCTCAGACTTCACTTCCTTGCATCCACTCAGGGGCATGGGCTATCTGATCGCCTAGGTGTTTGCCTTTGAGACCAGTGGTAGAGGAGATAATAATAATGTCACAGAGAAGTAGTGTGTGTGTGTGTGTGTGTGTGTGTGTGTGTGTGTGTGTGTGTGTATAGGGATCAAAATGGAAAATACCTCCGGGAGGAGCTTAATTGGAGCCTAAGTGGTTAATTGCCAAGCGGATAGGATCTACAATCACCATGGAGACAAACCTCTGGGCAAGTCGGCGATGGAATTTCTAGTTCTGGTTAATTGAGGTAGGGGGGACCCACCCTAAATGTGAGTGGCACCATTCCAGGGGCTGGGGTCTAGAGTGTAGAAAGAAGAGGGCTTCGTACCTGAGATCCATCTCTCGGCTTTTGACTGAGGATGCAATCAATAAAAACAGCCACCACCTGCCCCTGGCACCACATCTTCCTAGACCCAGCGGACTGTATCCCCTCTAACTATAAGCCCGAATAAACCTTCCCTGTCTTAAGTTCCTTAATGTCTGGTATTTGGTCACAACAATGAGAAGATTCAGTACCACTAAACTTGTGACTAAAAAAGAATCTGAATTTTATACCTGTTCACAGCAGGAAGAATGGGACTAGATACTGAGTGTGTGTTCAGATGCTATGGAGGGCATACCGCAGAGACAAGGGCTGAAGTCAGTTAGAAGGGAGATTTAAAAATCCTGCCGCTGGTGTTAGGGAATGGGGGTGGGGCTCCTTTATAGACTACTGAGGAAAGGGAAGAGTGCCAAAGTGGGGTTTGGTTAGAGAAATTCTCGGCGGAGGGCAGAAAAGAGGAAGGAGGACGGAAGGGCGGAGAAGCAGTTAGGAGTTTAGACAGCAACTGAGGCCTGAGGGGATAAGAACTAGTCAGGAGTGTGGGTGACTCAGAGGAACCCCCGCGCATGGGAAACACAAATTAGCACCAGTAGAAAAGCAAAGGGGGGTGGGGAATGGGGAGCTCTGATGATAACAGCGTTTCTTAATAATAATGGTAGCTGTTGTCGGATAAGCACCTGCTATCCCTTGGGGATGTTGCGGCACTTTCCATAGGGGGAGTCTTGAGAAATCCTCACACAGAGCCTCTGAAGGGGCCATTAAGGTCTCCATCATCACTCTGATGGAAGAAAACGAGGAAGCAGCTTCGCGCCCACATCGTACGCCAGGAACAGGAATTTGGGGTTTGACACCGTCTATTGGATGCTAAAAGCAGTGTGTGTGTGTGTGTGTGGGGGGGGGTGATGTTGGTAGTCAGGGACACAGGACGCTTTGTGAATATTGAGTTGGATGTGACAGTCACGGATGCTCTCTACAGCCCCTGGACAGGAGAGCTCCTGAGTTTGCGCGAGAGATCAGTTCATTCCTGTGGATGAGATAGGTTCGTGCGTGCATGACCTTGTGCCGTGTCGATCACAAGAAGTCCTCCGTGTGCTGGCTGTTCATGTTATGGACATACATCCTCAACACATAGGCAAACATGTTGGAGCTTCAGGGATGGATAGTCACAAGACCGGCTCCTGACCAGTCTGGAGGCTTGTCTGCAGAGTTATAAACCTTTCCTTCAAAGGGCTTAGAGTTAAGTCATGAAGAAAACAAATAAACTCAACCTTACAAAATCCAGGAAATAAAAGAGAATCCTAAGCACTCGATCTTGAGGGCAAGTCAGAGTCTCTGAGGGAACTTTAAAAAATTCCAAAGGGCAAGCCACTCCCAAAACCATGACATCAGAAACTGTAGGGGCAGGATCCAGGCCTACGTGTTTTCTACAGCTCTCCAAATGACTCCAAAATGCAGCCAAGCCGAAGAATGGCTTACAGAAAGCAAGCTCAACAGAAAGCCGTGAGACATGTGGGCAGCGTCCAGTAGCTCACACCGGGCAGCGGCTGCCTGTGTGCTCTACAAACGGATGGACAAGAGCCGCAGGAGCTGCGGGAGCCACAGGAGCCACGGGAGCACAGGGCTGCTGCTGGGTGGATTGGAGGTCAAGACGACACACCACTCGGCCACTCAGGACACCCAAGAAAGTTGCAAGGAGCTCTACGCTGTCACCCAAAAGCCCAGAAAGTAGCCACAACAAATCTGCATCAACAGGAGTCGTCGATGGGAAACAGGAAACAAAGCTCAAAGACTGAATGAAAACTCTTTATAGCCTCAAAAAGAAACATCATTCGTCTAGCTGACGACTTTAAGAAGTAATTACTACACCTGTATAACTTGAGCTAGGATGTGGGAAGTCCCACCATGCACCCCGTCACTCTCAATACAGATAAATGAAAAGTTAGCTCTGCCTCCACTTACACTCTAGCTCAGGGACTTCACCATAGAGAGCCTGGAACAGCAATGGTTCAAGGTGAGCATCCCTTTGCTAATAGTTCTGCTATAAAAAAAATCATCACATATAATTCACTGAAAATGACAGTAAACAGTAAGTACTGCTGGCCTTTGTCAATTTCTGTATTTGTTTTCAAGTCTCATGTAGCCCAGGCTGGGGCTTCAAACTCACTCTGTAGCCGGGCGGCGGTGGCGCACGCCTTTAATCCCAGCACTGGGGAGGCAGAGGCAGGAGGATCTCTGTGAGTTCGAGGCCAGCCTGGTCTACAAGAGCTAGTTCCAGGACAGGCTCCAAAGCTACAGAGAAACTCTGTCTCGAAAAAAAAAACAAAAAAAAACCAAAAATAAATAAATAAGTAAACAAACTCACTCTGTAACGGGCATAAGTGCTGGGATTACAGGCATGCACCACCACACAGAGCTCAGAACCTATAGGTAAGAAACTTATTAAGAGAGATGGGGGAACACACACGTGCAGGAGGTGGGATTTTTTTTAGAGGGCTTTGAAGCAGGATTTGAAAGGTTAGTAGTAGAGTACAGACTCTCTTGTGAGCCAGGAGATGAGCTAGGTAGTCCAGGAGAGACCTGTCTGAGGGACCCAGTAGGAACAGACAGGAGGTGGGCAAGCAACACAGACAAGGACGGGATCCCACATGGGCTTGCAACTGAGGCTAAGTGGTAGGACGTCGTTCTTCCAAACAGGAAGTCACGGATCATGAACAGTTTTTCAACAAAATTAATAGTGAAAGAGCTACATAATTCCAGAGGTTAATCTGGCTCTAATATGGATGCCAGACTCAGGGAGCTAAGTATCATATATTGGAAACAGACTAGGGCTTCGTGGGAGTGGCTTCAGGAGTGGCCGTAAGGCTGGGTTCCTCACTGTAAAGTATGATTAGCATTCTGACCATCTATAGTTCTGAACAAATATTATCCATATTAGTTCTTAGGGGTTAATTTTGTTTTGGGAAAGGATAGTGTTATTAGAGTAAATTCAAAAAGAAAACCAGAAATTTTACTAATATATTATTTAACATAACTTACAAAACTGTCTGTTTATGGGTAAGTATTTTGAGAAGTAGGGTAGCAAGGTCTTGCTATATAGCCCAGGCTGGCCTGGGACTTGAAAAACTTCAAATCGTCTTGCCTCCCCGCTTCCCAGGCCTGGGATTCTAGGTATGAGCCACCCTACCCCAAACCAGCTGTCATATAATCAATACAAATCAGGCTCAACTGCCAAGAGCTTCTCGGGAAAGATTTCGTTCTAGAAACCAAAAAAATGTTCTTGGAAGGCTGAGCTGAGAGAAATGTATGGTAACCACAACGGCACCCGAAGGCCCTTGCTCTCAGCTCTTACCAAAGGGAACTGCATGGAAAAAGATCGGTTGCTTCTAGCAAGTGACCCCGTGGAGAACGGACTTCGTGGGTGATGAGTACAATGTTAAATATTTGCGGGAACATGTTTTTTCCGTAACAGCTCTTACGGCTGCTTCTCTTCGTCACTGCTAGGTAGATCTTAGGAACTCTCGTACCCTCTCTGTTTTCCATACAACACTGCACAGTTACCAACTATAAAACTCTATCTGACAAAGTATCTCAGATGACACCAGAAAAATTTTGGCATCAAATTCTGGAGAAGTCTGTGTTTTTCTGCTTCTGGATCCTGGAATCCGGTTGGATTTATGCTCTTTTCTGAAGGGAGTTGAACCTTGACTATGTAACTCTAGGCCTCGGTCCTAGCACAGCTTAGAGGCTCACTTCTTCCTTGGTTCCTTTTACACACAGACACACACAGACACACACACACACAGACACACACACACGCACACTTTCCCCTCAATCCCTTATAGCAAGCTTTCTTGTTGAACTACCTTTGGATCACCAGCCCCCAAATAATGACATGGGGACTTCTTATTAATAATGAAAGCTTGGTCTTTAGCTTAGGCCTGGCCTCAACTAGTCCTTATAATATAATCAACCTGTCTCTAGTCGTCTAAGTTCTGCCATTGTGAACAGTGTGTCCAACTTATTCATCTGCTGGTGAATTCTGTGCCTAGACTCCTCCTCCTCTCTCCCCCAGGAAGTCCCACCTATCCTCTCGTGCCTAACTATTGGTCATTCAGCATTTGATTTCACCAATCACAGCAACACATCCTCACACAGTGTACAAATATGTCACCTCAGTTCCTCATTAGTAACACAGAACAAGCCAACGAGCATCACAACAATGTCCAGATAGTCTTATCTGGAGCACAGTAGAATGTTCTTAGAGTGGGAGCACCCTGGGCATAGTTTAGATGAAACATAATATGTAAGTCCTCATATCTATTGCCTATTTTTCAAGAGTAGCAAAAGCCTTAGATCTATGGATATTCCTATACACACTACTTAATTTTCCACATATTTTTTTTTGCTTTTTTGGGGGGGATTCTGGGGATTAAATGTGGGGTTTCATGTATTTGTCAGACAAGTAATCTATCATCTAGCTGCATACTCAGCTTACTTTTTCATTTTTATTTTGACAAGGTCTCACTAAGTTGCCCAGGTTACCCTAGAACTCACTTGGGAGGTAGAACTTTAACTCGCCATCTCTCGAAGTAGCTGCGATTGCAGATCCCACCCATCAGTCTTGGTCCCGGCTATTTACTGAAAACAGATTGAGAACTGCGGTTTTCCAGACTTGGCCAAGAAGTAACTTATTAAAAAGGGAACGCTGAAGGGTATGCCAATAATAGACATCCTACCCTGGCAGTTCCAGGGATGAGGACAATGAAGATTAATAAAAAATGAACTATCTACACTAACTGGATTCAGGGGGTTATTAATAACAAAAATACAAAGAGGACATGAAACTCAGAGGGAGGTGGGTGAGGGTACTAGGGATAGTCAGAAGACAGTACTGGTGGTTAGATTTGATCAATACATACTATATGAATGTATAAACCTTTCAAAGAATAAAAACGATAAAAATAATAGTCATAACAGTACTGAGAAGAGGGGGAAGAGAACGAGGAGGGTTACTGTGGGACAATGGTTTTACCCTGTAAAGATTTGTTTCTTGTACTTGTTTAATAAAATGTTGATTGGCCAGTAGCCAGGCAGGAGTATAGGTGAGGCAAACAGGCAGGAAGTAGAGGCGGGGCACTGAGAACAGGAGAATTCTGGGAAGAGGAAAGATTCAGTTTGCGGTTGTCACCTAGACACAGAGCAAGCAAGAGGAGAATGCCTCGCCAAAAAAGGTACCAAGCCATGTGGCTAACACAAACAAGAATTATGGGCTGATATAAGTTATAAGAGTTAATAAGAAGCCTGGGCTAATAGGCCAATCAGTTTATAATTAATGTAGGCCTCTGTATGTTTCTTTGGGACTGAATGACAGCCGGGTGGGACAGAAACTCTGTCAACAGAGGGTTAGGGAGGAACAGAGAGAAATGTCTCCAAGAGAAGGTAACATCCGTGGCCAGTAATATTCAAGAATTCATGAAAAGATCCTTTAAAGGGAAATAAACCTCTCATGGTCTATTCCACAGAGGCGACCCTGATGAAGACCCAGGAGGCTCCTCAGGGCTGTGAGTCCCGTGACCTCACGCTGCTTGCAGCTCCAACCGCTCCAGATCCGGTGACGCCACCACAGTTGTGAACCACATTCAGACCCAGTGAGCCCTTACACACACCGTGCAGCACCTCCATGTGCCACAAATATGAAAACACGGAGAAAAATAATATGCATGAGGGATTTCAATAAATGTGGTGCTAAATAAATTCTCATGCCATTGACACCTCGTTTTAATCCCCTGGAAAATGCAGACCAGAAAGTAAATCTCCAATATATTAGACAAATCAGGTGCCATTGCACCTACATTCCCAGAGATGTGCCCTGAGGCAAACTTGCTGGTTTACCTATTTGGCACAGCAAACCACGCGGTGTTTGCAGAGATCCTTTCCTTGGGACACAGCTGAGGTTGGACTGGCGTTATTATGGCCCTAGAAAAATAAGCCTTCACATTCCAAAATTTTGACGAGTTTTAGGTGAACACTCTCACAGCCGCAGAAAGCAGTGAGTCAGAGTTTCCAAAGCCCCTCTTCTCTCGAAAAGACATGCAAATGTGCTCGGGATGAGGAAAAATATGGAAAGATTACCAGGTTCCTGGGCACTCAGAGTGAAGAGCATTAAAATTTATTATTGTCATAATTTTCACAATCCCATTCTCAAACCATTAAAATGGGTAAAATTCTAGTCACATGAATGGGACCAGGCCACTTAAAAAGTTATTTTTGAAATGTTGATTTTCCACAGCCAGCAAAGGGCCTGGAAGGAGCAGAAATCATTCTCAGGAACAGAGATTCCTCCGCAGGGGAAGGAGGTTAGTGAGGCCTGGCTCTGCTCATGGGGTATCAATTACGGTTGCCTCCACCCCATCAGACAGTGCGCCCCATCTCAACACCAAACCAAGCCTGCTGGGACGGAGCCACCAAGAATATGGAGATGATTTTTTCCTGCAAATTAAAACCACCAGAAACACGGCTAGCAATTTAGATATGGCTGGATTACACATGTCATTGGAAAATGTTTAACCCTGAGTCTCCAGAACACACTATTTGTGTGCATCTGGGATGCTAAGGGAAGATGTGAGGTCTGTCACCATTTGGAATGTCTGTGCAGGACGAGAGGACACTCAGGCGGTCTCTAAGAGCATGCTTGTGTGAGGGCTCAGAAGACAGATTCTGGCGGGGGGGGGGGGGTCTATGTTTTTCTTAGGGAAGAATAACCTTGAAAAAGACCTAAAAAAATGAGGATGTAGCTGCCGTGAACGAATCCCAAACGGCTCCACTTGCTTAATCATAAAACAGCAAGACAAAATAGATAGCCCAATGACAGCTTTACCAGACATCTTACTGAAGACAAAGACCTCTCCAAATGATTCAACGCCAAGAAAAAATGGACTCATATATGCCAGCAATGAACGGCTCATGGAGGGACGAAGTGTACTATTGTACATATTTCCAGAAAGAAAGAAAAAATATTAATGTTTACTGGATATCTACAGTGCAAGGTATCCCCCACTGCTGCTGCCAAAAAAAAAAAAAAGCCAAAAGTGAGGCGATTATAACTATATCTATTTTTATTACAAAAGGAAACTCAAAGTTCTGGCAGGAGATACACTGACCCAAAGGTTCTCCACTGATAAAAAGAACTCACTGAGGCCAGCCATGAATCCTGACGTCCCCCTACACCTTTAAACCTAGCTGGAGTGTCAGACGGTGATGTTCTTTCGTGTGTCATCCACATACGTGTCTCTAACTGCTCCAATGCTGATCTGTGCTTCCACTTGTGGTATACGGTAGCCTTCGCCTTCTCAAAGGTTTGACGGCAGTGGCAGCGGCTTCTGTCTCCATCGGCACCCCCGAGACTTGCATGCACACACCTCCAGCTTCTCCAGCCGAGAGTCCCTTCCTTCAGTTTTTCTGCTTCTGACTACCGTCCAACTTTGTCTTGGGGACAACTGCACTTTATAAAGAGAGCATTCCACACTCGTGGCATCCACCCAGCTCCACGCGCCACGTTGTACCCGGCACAATCCCACGTACTGTCCACTGGTTTCGAGAGCCTCCTTTGGCAGGGATAGCTGAGTTTCACATTCCGTGGTCTCTCTTAGGACTTCCTTCTTCCTGAGTCCTCTCAGTATTTGGCTCTATTAACCACACCTCCTTGAAAATGGACGCCTGTGGAAGAATGTTCCTAGTTCTACCCCAGATCCACCCCTCCACCTTAGCACGGCCCTTAGATACTAGCGTTCTCCACGTGATCATCCTGCTTCATCTTCTCAATGCTTCCTCTACACTCCAGGCTTCAGTTCTCAGGAAACGCAAGTTCTTGCTGTCAGTCTGTATGGTCCACTTGTCTTTGGTATCTCCTAACTGCATTTCCCACTTGTTTTTGGGTATCTCAGATTGGGAGCCCCCAAAATGTCTCACTAAAACTCGCAACGAGTCACACTCAGTTTACATTTCTAAGTTAAATCCTCTTGCTTTCTTGGCAGGTGGCACCGATATCTGCTGGGCATCGTGGGCAAGAAGACCTTCTGACCTGCTTCAGCTTTTCCTTACCTGGGCTCGGTCCTGACATCTCAGCGAGTCACATGTCCCATTTCTTTGTCCCTGTCTCCCCCTCACCACTGCCTTTCAAGTCCAGTCCTTTACCATATGTCACGTGACCCTCTCTCAAGCAACTGCTCGGCCTCCAGTTCTTTAAACTCTGTCATCTTCCCTCCTGCCATCAAACTGATCTTCATAAAATCGGATATCGCTGGCATTTTAGATTTTGTAGAGCTTCGGAGGTTTCACCAAAGGTCAGTTTTCAAAGCATGGTTAGAGCAGAGCCAGATGCTCAAGATGGGGTCCAAAGACAGGCCACTGGGTTGAAATTCATGAAGTTATTAAGGACCTTTGCCAAAGCAGGGTCTGTAGTGAGTAGGTCACATGGAAAGACCCCAATCTGGCCTGGATTTCCAGCCTGAATCTTGAGAACTGCCGTCCACGGCTGCTCTTTCTCCACAGCTCTGTCCATGCTCAGTGCGTGCTCACCTGTCTAGCCAGAACGTCCTTCTGTCTTCGGTTCATCTTGGAAATTTCTAGTTCTCCAGAGTTCTGTTTCCCTGCCCGCCTCCTCCACACAGCTAGTGCGAGGGACCAATCCCAGGGCTAAGCAAGAACACTATCGCCCAGCTAAATTTCTGCTTGGCAAATTTCTAGTCACTCACCCGTCCTTCAAGGCTGCCCCACACCTGCCACCTTCATCTTCCCTGGACAACTGTTCCCACACCTGTGTTTCCAGATGTCTCACCATGACAGCATCGCCCACTGGGCTTCAGAGTCTCCGCTGACTCACTCCCTCACCACGAGCCCTTCAAAAGCAGAGACCATACCATTCATCTCTAAACCACCACGGTCTGGCTCGGTGCTTGGCTCAGAGTTGGATGCTCAATAAATCTGCGTTACGTGGATGAATTAATAGGGCTTTTCCTGTTCGCGGTGTTCAATTAGACGGCAGCTATACTATCAGAGCACGGTGTGAGGACATGTGTCACACATGAAAGAGCACCGTAGCTTTCGGGCACACCTGAAGTCTGGATTTTGACTGAAATAGCTTTAAATTATACAGAAGTCTGTACAACACTACCTAAGATAAAGATACAGTTCATAGTTTGTCAACATTGTGGCTGTCTTCCCTAAAAATTCACTTCTGCAAAGTTCCACGTATATCACCTGCTCGTCCAGCCGTTTACGGCCCCTTAATTCACAACTGTCTCTTTGAACAGAGCTCAGATATGTTTTCCCTTATCACCATGTTCCATCTGTCCATTCATCTCCCCGCACCATCTCATACAACAGAAGGAAAATGCCCAAGTCCATTATAGCAAATAATTTAAATTCTATATTATTTCTTGAGAGTGGAGACATTGTCTTTGTTGTCAATCCAAACTGTACCCTTAACCCAAACTTTTTTTTGCTTGTTTTTGTTTTTGTTTGTTTGGTTTTGGTTTTTCGAGACAGGGTTTCTCTGTAGCTTTGGAGCCTGTCCTGGAACTCGCTCTTATAGACCAGGCTGACCTCGAACTCACAGAGATCTACCTGCCTCTGCCTCCCAACTGTTGGGATTAAAGATGTGTGCCACCACCTCCTGGTCTCAACCAAACTTTAAGTCAAAAAAGCTCAATTAGTATTTTGTGCCTAATATTTTCCAAGAAACATTAGGCATTAGCAAAATGAAAAGCAAATTCTACAGCAGGATGCATTATACTATTGCAGAATATTTGTGTACACTGTGAAGATGCGTCTTTGCCAAGGAACCTTCTGATTGCTTTAATAAAGAGCCGAATGGCCAATAGCTAGGCAGGAGAGGAGAGGCGAGATTTCCAGGAAGAGAGAGAACTCTGGGAAGAAGAAGGGTGATTCGCTAACCAGACTCAGAGTATGTAGGATTTGCTGTACTGGGAAAAGGTAAAAGCCACGAGACAGAACGCAGAACATAGAAGCAGGTTAATTTGAGTTATAAGAGCGAGCTGGGGACAAGCCTAAGCCAAAGGTGTCATTATTTGCAGGCTGGGTTTCCAAGAAAGTCTTCCAAGGACGCATCTTATGTTACACTGCTAACATTCACCCTCCTATTTATTATCCGTCAGCCGACGAACTCACAAGGAAGCCAGTTCCTTAAAAAGACAGCAAATGCTATGCAGTGTGTACCTGTAAGTGGAGCAACCCCTGCTTGCGCTTCTCAGAGAATTCCCATGCACTGTAGGCAGACTCACCTGGTGAGTTCTGGGGAGATGACACGGGGGAGCCTCGCGGGGACTGACAGTAGCTGGGGTGGAGTAAGGCGTGTGGAGGCACATAGGACATTATCTCTTCCTCAAACAAGCTGGGGAAAGACAAGAAATAGGAGAGAGACATTAGGTGGGCGGTGGTGGCACACGCCTTTAATCCCAGCACTCGGGAGGCAGAGACAGGAGGATCTCTGTGAGTTCGAGGCCAGCCTGGTCTACAAGAGCTAGTTCCGGGACAGGAACCAAAAAGCTACGGAGAAACCCTGTCTCAAAAAATAAAAAAAAAAAAAGAGAGAGAGAGAGAGTGTGAGACATTAGCTAAAGAGGCTGAGAAAACCACGTCCGCGGGGAGGAAGAAGAAGGACCCTGTGGAGCCTCTTGTTTTCCTTGATTTAGCAGGTAGTTTCCTTCCACAGTTTCATACCTAGAAATAGCCATATACAGGTAAAACATAATTTTGCTGTATGCATTTTAAACGTTCTCTGTCTTTACTACGCTTGAGTTTTATTGACCTCCCTCAATCAAGAATATTATTGTAGTCTGATATCTGCGTGGCTATGTACGAGTCGAGGCTATCCCTTTTGCTGGCTGTGTATCAGGTCATTCAATAAACATACTAGTTTATTTATCCCTATTTTTTTTTTTTGAAAAATATTTATCCTTTTCCCATGTGGTAGTTTGAGTATAACTGCCCCTCATAAGCTCATAGGGAGTGGGATGTGACTTTGTTGAAGTAGGTGTGGCCTTGTTGGAGGAAGTGTCTCTGTGGGAGCGGGCTTCCAAGTCTCCTATGCTCAAGAAGCTGTCCAATGTCTCAGACTACTTCCTGTTGCCTGCAGATCAAAATGTATCCTACCCCAGCACATGTCTGCCTGCATGCCACCATGCTGCCCCATGATAATGGACTGAACCTCTGAAAAGGTAAGCCACCCCAATTAAATGCTTTTCCTTCGAGAGCATTGCCATAGTCATGGTGTCTCTTCCTAGCAATAGAAACCCTAAGACACCCCACCTGCCTGCTTTTTATTACCAATGGTGCTACTCCCCGGACTCTGTAGGCAATGTACACATACAATGTGCGCGCGCGCGCACACACACACACACACACACACACGCAAAAACTCCCAGACATGTAAAAACAGATACATAATTCTTAAAAATACAAGAATGTTTTCAGCTTTTTTAATTGTACAAGATGTTGCCAGTTTGTGTGCCAGAGATGTTGTCTCAACAGAAACTTCAGTCTCCTCAAGCCAGGTAACACGAGAGTGCCTCAGCCTCACTGGGCATCATCAGACTTTTTGGGGGTCTACAAATGTCACGTCAAACAGTGGCTCATTGTACAAAACTTCATCTTGCAGTCACAAGCATCTTTCCACACCTGTATTAACTAAACTCTTCAAATCCTGTGAGATGCCATCTCATTTCCTTTACCGAGTGTTTGGTTCTTGTCTTTTTTTTTTTTTTTTCTGGTTTTTCGAGACAGGGTTTCTCTGTAACTTTGGAGCCTGTCCTGGAACTAGCTCTTGTAGACCAGGCTGGCCTTGAACTCATAGAGATCCGCTAATTGAAAGTCATTCTTCACCTACTCATTATCTGTTGTCAAAATCACCCTTTCAGCTTGCTACGTTTTTCACGCCTTTACTTCTGGCATCTTTTGTCATACAACTTGAAAATTTTTTTGTATGTTCAAATTTACCTACTACTTCCTATGTGAGTCATGATAATGGCACATTGTTAATGAAATTAGTTACTGGAATAACTAATATATAATAATAATTGAATATAGGAAATGAATAATCAATAGCAAATTCAACAAAGGTATTTAAATTTTTACAATATTTTATAATAGTCATAGAAAAGTACCTTAAAATAGGTTCAATTTGATTCGAATATTGTGCCAAAGCAACACAGTCTCACACTGTGACTTACTGATAATCAAGTACATTTGTATCAGAACTGATCCTTCCCTCTAAGAAGTAAAACCGCAAAGAGACACAGACACACCCAGTAAGTGTGCAGCAAGTATACTCTTTCGTGTGCAAAGAATTAAAACCCCACATTTCCCATAAGTAGTGAGTATTATTTATTAGGTAATTACAAATAGTATATTGTACCACTGTATACTAGTAATAAATACATTCAATAACTCAAATGAAATGATGATCTAGAACTGAGTGTATAACATGTCCGAACTATAGAATTATTATGTGTGAGCAAATTCTTCAACTTCTTCAAAGGCCATTTAGTTTCAGCGAACACGCTTATTTTCCCAAGCACAATGTGACATAGTCTTGCTCTTTACTCGTGAGATTTTATTAAAACTTCCAATTCAACCATGCAGTATAGAAGAAATTCATGTAAACTATGGCCTTTAGCAATGTACAAACATTTTTACCTATAATTAACGAAAACACTTAGGGACCACACCACCTAAAGATTGTTTAACTAAAGACAGATGGAGAATAAGATGATGTGCCATGGTCACACCATTTTGAAAAGCTTTTGGTTTGGTGTCAGTGAGACCATGGTAATCCAAATTCCGGAAGTATTTTCTGCCCCTGCCCCCTGCAGACACCTTGATAATGGTGGCTGTGATGTTTATCCATCACCTGACATTCCTTTACCCACTACTCACCATCTTAGTTCACTCCTAATAAGGGACGATTTCAGGCCAAAGGAAACTTTTCAACTTCCTTGCCCATTTCCCCTTCTGCCCTATAACTAAGCCCAGCTTGTGTGCGTGCATACGGGGTTCCCATTCTTTGAGATTCCTGCTAGAGGGTTTTTCTCCCAAATAAAAGCCTGTATTGTCTTAAGATGCTTGCTTCCTTGTCTGTCTCTCTCCTGTTGCTGACCTTCTCAGAGACAGTCTGACTATCTGGGAGGCTGGACTGTTTTCAGAACTAGTTCAGTACGTCTCGGCTAAAAGGGTCTCCGGCTAGATTGAGAAGCGACACCCTGTCCCCAAGAGTCTTCAGAGTCAAGGGAGGAGAAACACTTTTGGGAAGTGATCCTGGGAATCTTCCTTCAACAGCAGCAAGGAACTAGCAAAAAAAAAGGCAAGGAACACTAGGTGGGAGAGAATCAGAGTCAGGGTCAAAATAAATGGGAAAAAAAAAAAAAACCCAACAAAAAAACCCAAGTCAAAACCAAACCAAAGAAACAAATGAAAATCCCAACTCCTGGCGGCCTTTAGCACTCAGGGATAAAGAACAATGCCTGAGTGGCCAGCTCCTCATAGCTGCCCTTGATCCTTGGGAGGCCTCAAGGGCAGCTTCCAACCAGTGGGTTCTGCAAAGCTTGGCTTTAGCTGTGATTCGCCTGTGCTTGGGGGACAATGTGAAACATGAGGAAGTTTTGACAGCTGCCCTCGCCAAGACCTCTACGATTTAAAACCAAACCCGATCTAACCACCATGAAAGAAAACAAAAACGGGTCCATTCCACGAAGCGCCGTCAAATTGGCAGGACCATTGACCAAACGAAGACCTTTCAGCTTCCCCAACCTAAACTCTCAAAACCACCAAGTAAATAGGCTACGCCTAAAATCTAGCCAAAGGAGGCAGAGCACATTCTCAGGAGGAGGAGGATGAGGACGAGGAGGAGGAGGAGGAAGAGGAGGAGGAAGAGGAGGAGGAGGAGAAGGAGGAGGAGGAAGAGGAAGAGGAGGAGGAGGAAGAGGAAGAGGGGGAAGAGAAGGAGGAGGAGGAGAAGGAGGAGGAGGAAGAGGAAGAGGAGGAGGAGGAAGAGGAAGAGGGGGAAGAGGAGGAGGAGGAAGAGGAGGAGGAGGAAGAGGAGGAGGAGGAAGAGGAAGAGGGGGAAGAGGAGGAGGAAGAGGAGGAGGAGGACGAGGAAGAGGAGGAGGAGGAGGAGGAGGAGGAGGAGGAGGAGGAGGAGGAGGAAGTGGAAAGAAATAGAGACACGCCCTCCACTCTGCACTGAGGGGTGAGCTGCACAGGCTTATATGGCTAGCCCTGCTCCGCTCCTTGAGCCCTTGAGCGGAACGTTTGATTTGTTTGTCATTATAACCTTTCCCTCTTCCAGTGCTGCGAAACATGACTAAGCAAGTCTCGGGGCGGCTATCAGGTGTCATTGGAAATGAATCCTGTGTCCTAAGTCTTCAACGCGATGATTTCCTTAGACTTCGAGGAGAAAGGAGACGTCTTTAGGCTGCCAACCCTGGCATATTATTTTCTAAAAGCGGGATACTACCTCAGGAGCATGACGAGGTCCGCGTCGCTGGAGAGCCGAACCAATCCAGGGGTCCCTTCAGTTCGGATAAACTGGATCTTCTCCCTGTGGAGGCAAGGAAACAGGGCAAACGGATGTGTCAGGCTCCAGGGTGTGATGTCTTGAATAACCACATGTACTATCACGGCTATCACATTTTGGGTGCCTATTAAACGGCACTGTGTAATGGAACCTTGGGAATACAAATCCCCAATAGACATAGTCCTTGCTTTTGAATAGAACATTGGACTGGACTGAGGAGACCCTAGCATCATGCAGGAGACCCTGAATTGATTCTTAGCACTATAAGGAAAACAAACAAAAACGACAAAACAAAACATATAATGAAAGGGCCCTATTCTATTATTATTATTATTATTATTATTTTTATTATTAATTATTATTATATAGTTATCCTATTGCTTCCAACACTCTGCTAAGCGTCATTATAGACACACAGTACTACTCCCAGCTGGTGAAACTGGTCCCCATTCTGAGCTAAGGCCACCTGTGAGTTTGAATCTAAGCAACACTTCTAAAGGGGGATCCCTGCTCCTCCGAAAGCAAGCACCCAGATTTCTCTCCTGCAACTGCAAACGTGTTGTGGAGGGATATCCATCGACTTTCCCGAAGATGAACCCACAAGTGACATGGGCCAAGTGCTTGTCACACTTGGAAACAGACAGCGCCCGTGCTTGTACCCTCCGTTAAAAAAAGAAGACGGCTATTTTAAACAGTGACGCGTTCTTAGCTATGAAGACTTGTCAAGCAGATTGTGTGTATAAAGTGCAAATGGAAACAGACCTCACATGCCAGACACAACGCTGTGGTTGAGTGCTTGATTGGAACATAAAAGGCCTTGTGTGGGAGCCCACATACAGTGCACACACACACACTGCACTGACGTGATTTCTCCCATTTATTATCTGACCATAGACACATGTGGTAACACCTTTGGTTGTACCAATCAAAGTTTTTCTTTCTCTAATTTATCTCATGTTATTTCGGAGCACACCATAGCGACGTAGAAGAGGAGGGGGAAATGAAAGTGTGAGCCACGGGCCTGAAGCCATTTCCTTTGATGGAGCGTGGAAGCCACTCTGGGAGCTAAGGACAAGGCGCTCTGAGAACCGCAGCATGAAACGGATGCACCTCTGCTTACTCTTCTAGCTTCGGTTCTGATCTGTAGAGCACCGGGCTTCACCAATTCCACTGCATCTTAGGTTCCTAGGAGCCAAGTCGCC
This sequence comes from Chionomys nivalis, assembly GCF_950005125.1. Taxonomy (NCBI): domain Eukaryota; kingdom Metazoa; phylum Chordata; class Mammalia; order Rodentia; family Cricetidae; genus Chionomys; species Chionomys nivalis. The sequence continues at coordinate 4,645,636 of NC_080111.1, read as the reverse complement.
TAAGATTCTCAACAGAGCTGAAAGCCGCGGGCTGGAAGGCAAGGCTAAGGTGTCCAGATGAAGAGTCCCCAGACACGTAGAAACTGACTTCCCTCTGGCCACACAGCTTACAGGGTGAGGGGATAGGGTTCAGGCCCTGGTGTCCTCTGGTTAGATCTATTTTACGTTATTAGTACAGGAGGCACCTGACTTTTATTGTCTTTAGAAACTTTTCTGTCCTGTATAGTCAGCAAGAGACTATGAAGACATGGAATTTGGACATTCATTTTCAACAGATGTGCACGCGATGCCCGGTTCTCTGCAAAATCGCTCCGCCTTGAAGATCAGAACCGGGAAGGGTGGTGTCCACAAGTGTTAGCATCGGATTGGGAAGCACATGATGGAAATCAAGGCCTATTATCTGGTGAATTCTTTTATAAGAGATCTAGAGATTAGATTTTAAGAAATCTAAATTAGAAAAAAATTATCTTGTAGAAAAAGGAACAGTTCCTAAGAAGTCCCGCGTAAGGGCCGATAAAGCCATGCTTTGATCTTGGAGCCATCTCCAGCAAATATGCGCTTTATCTCTTTAGTCTACCGTCACAAGGCAGCAAGGCAGATGAAACAAAAGCAGAAAACCAGGCTTGCACCTTCCCCAGCTGTGTTCCCTGGAATGGGACAAGGCGATAACACAGATGCTAGGTTCTGACCGTAGCGTGGCCTGCAGACATCCGGTGAACAAGAGGACCATCATCTCCCTCATCTGAGTCACAGGGAAGACACAGAGAAGGAAAAGAAGGAGCCTGGCATCGGAGGCAGGATGTCAGCGGGAAAACTGCCCATCGCTCTCTCTCTACACTAACCACTAGGCAACGGGAACAACTGGTTTTGATTTCTCAGATGAGAACACAGCGAGGTGGGCTGAGACCAGTTTTCTACCAGGCCGGAATATTCGTCACGGTGACAAGCTATGGGTCACGCTTCCAGGAGAAAGCACTAGAGTATATCAGAAACTGGTACCATCTGGTATCTTCTAAGTTAGGGAGTTTCTTTTCTTTCTCTCGCCCTCCTTTCTTCTTTTCAAGACAGGTTTTCTCTGTGTAGCCCTGGTTGCCTTGGAACTCATTTTATAGACTAAATTGGCCTCAGACTCAGAGATCAGCCTTCCTCTTCCTCCTGGGTGATGGGATTAAAGGTGTGAGCCACACTATCCACTCTTTACTCCTTTCTTAGACTACTTCATCACCCAGCTTTTCTTCAAGCATTTCTCAAGTACTTAATTTGTGCTGGGCACAGTCTCCCGTGGACCTGGAATTCAGTTAAAAAAAACCACATTGGGCAGTGGCAGCACACGCCTTTAGTCCCAGCACCTGGGAGGCAGTGACAGGTAGATGTCTGTGAGTTCGGGCAGCCTGGTCTACAAGAGCTAGTTCCAGGACAGCCAGGGCAGCTGTTACATAGAGAAACCCTGTCTCGAAAAATCATTTAGGAAGGAAGGAAGGAAGGAAGGAAGGAAGGAAGGAAGGAAGGAAGGAAGGAAGGAAGGAAGGAAGGAAAAAGAAAACCACAAAATTGCCTACCCAGGAGCTTATGGTGCTATAGTAAACCAAAGGCAATTCCCAATAGTGTATAAGCCTATGCCAAGTGTTCTGCTCCTATGCCCCAACTCTGTTTTAGGCCTTAGCTAGAGTTTTTTTCCAAAGTCTTTTCATGTAAAATCAAAAATGAGCTTCGCTTATTGATGCTTAAGAGAATGAACCAAGAGAGAGGAAGAGAGCATTCGGCAGAGTCTCAGAAATGGCACATACTTTCCAAGAATGCAGAAGGAAACGCTCCTAAGTTATCACCGATTTGCCCAACGTCCCATAGACCATTGTTCCTCAACCGGCTACCTCGTCTATGAGAAATCTGCAGATACCACGCCAAGTTCTGCAGCAAGTTTTAAGTGTTTTCTCATGATGGAAGCCATGAACATTAGAGAAGCATGTAGAACACATGCTTGACTGTCTGCCACCATGGGACTTCATGTCCCATGATGTGTAGTTGCAAGACAAGTACTCAGCAATTAGACATGGACTCTTCAAGTGTTAGTGAGCAGGGTTACCCTTACACTGATGTGGAAGTCCCCTCTGTATACTGTGAATACCACTGGTTAATAAAGAAACTGTTCTAGGCCTATGATAGGGTAGAGTAGAGCTAGGCAGGGAAAACTAAACTGAATGCTGGAAGAAAGGAGGCGGAGTCAGAGAGAAACCTTGGAGCTGGTGCTAGAGACAGACACACTGGAACCTTGCTGGTAGGCCATGAGCCTCATGGTAAAATATAAAATAATAAAAATGGGCTAAATTAAGAGGTAAGAACTAGCCAATAAGAAGTTAGAGCTAAGAGGCCAAGCAGTTATTTAATTAATACAGTTTCTAAGTGGTTATTTCGGGAGTCTGGGCGGCAAGGAAACGAACAAGCAGCCTCCGCTCTACATTATACCACCAGGGCCTTGTTGTCAGGTATGACAACAGCAGCTGTTTTCTGCTCATGTGCAGTTCTCTTACTGACTGGAAGGACAACTTTTCTGCTACACTATTAATTTCCATGAAAATGATCAAGGGATGCTAGGTCATATAGGTTGCCACAGGCTAAAGAGAAAATGAAGAGATGAACTTAAAAACGATATTATACAGTTATGCTCAGTAACGTTTGAAAGACAGCACGTCTTATTCAAAAGTTCAAAAGCATCCTGCAAATAGAAAAGTGGTGGAATTCACACCTCACGGGATGCATTCACTAACGTTTTCATTATACTATTTGGGGATATTCTAAATAAACTGATGGGCTAAACCAACAAATCTGTGAATACAAGAGAGTTTTCCATTGTGAAGGAGATACGGTGACCGGGATAATGCCAAGGATGCAAGTCACAGACCATCAGAGACCAAAACACAGGACCGAGTCAAACACTGGGCAAACAAAAGACACATGCCTCTCTCTACTGGTCATAGTCTTAACATCTATTATTTGACTCTTGGAAAAAGATCTCAGATAAAGTACTCATTCTCTTGCTTCTCGGCATCTGGCAAAGATAAGTCTACAACCTGTGTGTATCAGTTTAATGTGGGATAACCCTCTACCCAAGGACAGCATATTAAGTGGATTTGGGAAGCAGAGAGATGGGGCAGGAGCTCACCCCAACCTCTCTACACATCGCCCTGGTATTGCAGTTCATCCAGAAACAGCACACCCTTCAGAGGGACTTACAAAAAGAGAATTAATTTATATCATATAATTTTCTCAGTTTTAACTTAATTTATACATCTCTTGGTTTATGGTTCATAAAAATTATAATCATGGGAAATTGATATGCGTTTTATATTTAAACATATTTAAGTTTCTTCAGAACAGAAGAGGCCACGGTCATTGTGAGTGGTCTACTATTCCTCTAATCCTTTCAGAAAATGAGATTGGATTCATATGAACTTCCACAAAGCTGCATAGTATCTGGAATTAACACAGTTTGAGACATGTTACTAACACGTTCGACTATAATTAGAGGATTCTGAATATTATTTTAATACATTTATTCAGCTAATATATAGAATCGAAAGGATCCTAAAAAGCAAAAACCAAACCAAAACCAAAACAAACACCCTTTTGCTGGGCATGGTGGCACAAGTTTTTAATCCCAGCACTCAGGAGGCAGAGGCGGATGGATCTCAGTGAGTTCGAGGCCAGCTTGGTCTATAGAGTGAGTTCCAGGACAGTCAGAGCTACACAGAAAAACCCTCTGTCAAAAAGCCACCCCCCCCAAAAAAAAATAAACAAGAGAGAGAGAGGGGAGGAAGGAAGGAATTCAATCTTAGTGGTTTATAACGAAGATTATAAATTCCTTTCAAGATACGAATGAGTCTCTGGAGGACAAAGGTCCTTCTCCCTATATCTTCTGGCCACATGCTTCACAGTGTTTATGCACAGGAAAGCCTGGTAAAATGTCAGACACATGATCAGCCAATGCCAAAATAACCGAGTTCTAACACCCACACTCCATGCTGGTCATGAACAATACTTCTATCACTTTCTGCTGTGGCAGGAAAACAGAATCAGGATGCCGACCTCAGGTTCATGGCTGAACTGGAATCCGCCGAGGACAGTGAAAAGACATTCAAGGGGACGGGAGGAAAAAGTGGCCCGCGTGTGCTACCCCTCACACCCAGTTTGTAACCACTTCCTCCCAGGGCACAGATTTGCCTCCAGAGAGGGACTCTCTTGCAGGAGGGAGGTCATTTGAGGACAAGGAGCAATGTCTTAAGGCTGGAATTCCCAGAGAAAACAGTCTCACTGAAACCAACCCTCTCTCCGGTCTTGCAGTTAAAGAAGGGCACGCCGCATCGAGGAGCTCCCCATACTTGGGTTCCTGCACAGGCACTCGGTAACGCAGTGGCAAACACTTGTGCTTTCCAAACTGCCTGGGACAATTTTAGAGAAGAATTTGGAGTCCCCTAAGGCTACATACCCAAGAGAGGGAAATTAGCAATTGACATTGATGGCTATTTCAGGACAGTCTGCCTTGACAGACGGCCCACAACAGAAAGGCTCTTGCCGCTGTGTAGGTTGGGTTTAGAATGGGACTCTTCTGGACACACAGAGATGACATGAGTTAGCCACATGTTGAGGATATCTTATAGGTGGATATAAATCATCTAAATCATCTACAGGCCAAGGACTAAGACGGGCTTAACTCCGCTTCTTCATCTTAAAACAAGCATATTTAGAATGCAAATACTTAGCCCGGAGCTTATTCTCCAAAGACTTTATTCTCGCAAGCCTGTTATTAGATGGGCTGCAGAGTTATTTATGCTTTTCCCAATACAAGGCTCTGTTGGAAACAGAGTCAAGCCTAGCTTTACTGTGCTGCTGTTGGCAACCTACTGAAATCATAGCATTCCTTCATTCCACGGATTTGTAGTGAAGACTCGATAAGGAACAGTAGATTAGACACTGACCTCTCCTTAAAGTCAGACTCATGCTATGAGTATCACATGGCTCACCTGAAGGGTTTATGTTTCTCACAATTCAGTGGTGATGGGAACCATGCATCCAATAAAGCACAATTCTATACACAGTAGTGCCCTTTTCTCTAAGGCCCTGGAGATGGAGTTACAGGTGGTTGTGAGCCACCCAACATGGATGTAATATTAAGCTGGGGGCGTCACCCCAGCCCTCTAATACCCCTATATCCAAGAAGTTTGGGATGATTGGAAACCCCTGGCCTGACAGTTGCCCTGGCTTAGACTCCAACTCCCAGCCTGCCAAGCGGTGACCCCTCTCTGGGGAGGGTCAGGACCACTCCCCCAGGCTATTTAGGCTTGCGCTGGAAAGAAGAACACTTGGTTTTGGGGTTTGTGTGGATCGACTCCCCCCCCCCCCTTCCTTTGCCATGCACTCCCGGCCACCCGAGAGTGCAACATTTATCAAACATGGGCATTTTAATTTGGTTTATCTGGTCTGCTTGAATTCTTTGTGCTGGTGGAGTGGCTCGTCTTAGGAAATATTCCTAACAATGGCTACTGGAAAGCACACCCGGGTCCTCTGAGAGAGCAGTACACAGTCTTAATCGCTGAGTCGTTTCCTGCTCTGGACATTCATTTCTTAACTGGAGAAATAAACCCATTCTAGAACTAAGGATTTGAAGGGACAAGCTGGCACCATTTTGGCCTTATGATAGGCTAGAGAGGAAACCAGGATTTCAGACCAGCAGTTGACAGCAAAATGCCATTGTGTATGTGGACAAGCACGAGCATTCTCTATGAAAAGAGAAACATGGAATCTCATGAAGAGCGGCTGTGAACAAAGCTGAACCAATTGCTCGCTCTGCCCTGGTTTAGGAGGAAGCAGAAGCAACGCAAGAGATGCACAAGGCCAAGAGACCATTTCTGTCCCCCAGTGCTGTCCCTTCCTCAGGGGACAAGGAAGCCTGTGCTTCCCTCAAGTGGTTGTGCTATCAGTGAGGAGGAAGACACGGGACTCTGTATGGGTGTCAGGAGTCCCTGGCCAGGCAGGAACAGACAGCTCAAAGACATCTGTGAAAACAGATGACCCACGGGGTCTAGTCTGCAAGTCATCAAGGTTCAGAAGCTAGTCTCTGCTTTTAGGGCGGTGCTATTGGAATACTGTGGACTTACAGGAGATGTCCTGAGAGAGGTTTATCAGTCATCAGGATTGTGCTCCCAATGGGGACTGAGGGACCCTGGCTCCTAAAGCTTGCATTCAGCTTCCCTGCTGTGAGGCGAGCATTTAGCCTTCTGCTGCTCCCATCTGGTGATGCCTGCCTGCCAGTCAGTGGACCAAAGACAACTGGTCTACCAGATCAAGGACTAGAAACACTAAAAGGAACGTAAGCTTTTTTCTTTATAAATCAATTATCTCAGGTATCTTGTTATAATGACAGCTGACTAACACAATCTATCAAAAATATCACTTAAAGCTGAGATAAAAAAAAATCACAATTTAGACTCTACCCCTATATTTGTGGGAACTTTCCTTACAACGCAGTTTTTTTTTTTAGCTCTATGAAACAGAACGTTCTCTCAGATACATGAACTTCTCCTTTAAGTTGTCAGGCTAAGCAAACGATAGCCCGGAGGGACACACACCCACCGGGTAGGAGAAACAACATTATCTCATCGACTTAAGTTCCTGCTTCATTCGGCTAGTCATGCTTGCTGAGGCTTCCCATGGCCACAATCTGCAGAGGTTAGAATCATAAATAGATGGAAACATCTCAAAGAAAATATGAAGTCATTTCTCTGTAAGAGATTGCCACGCGAGCGCTATGCAGAACTGTGGTTAACTAACGGCCACTGAAAAAGTTAAAAATCCTCGGTCGTCTTAGCAATAAAAAGCAGAGAGAAAACAAAACAAGGCGGAAGTTGGATGTTATCAGCTGGAGCCTCCCACCGTCCCTTTAAGAAGCTTGCTAACGTTCTAAGTCATTACAGACTTGTGGTAAGTCAGATGCTCCGTTTAGGTCAATTAAATCATGCAGCTCCCCTGGGATGGGGACATGAAGAGATGCTAATTACTTTAAATAATAAGCTAGCATGCAGAGGAAAAGCACAAAACTTAAGCATTCCCGCTCTGAGTCTGTTTTGTGGGGTTGGGGTTCATGAGAAGACACCCCTCCTCTCCTGCGCGCCGCCGCCCTGTGTGTATGTCTGTGCAGGAAGTAAAACTGAGAGAATCTAGAACCGTCTTTCCCTCATGATTAACAAGGCAGGAAGAAGTTGTTTTGCACTGAGGAGGTCCAGAATCCCTAGGATCCTTAATTCAAATAGAAGGTTGAACGGGCTAACTCACTTCTGCAGTTTTATTCATCTCTAGGGGACCCTGGATCGCCGAGGAGACGCCCAGAGGAAGAAACATTCAAAATTCATAGCTGTGTTGTCTTAATAATGTTTTTGGCGGTCAAGAAGAGCTTGCTTAGGGGAAGAGAACACCAGGACTCCACTTTGGGAACACACATGTGAACTAAGATTCTAACATAGTCATCATTTGCATGCCTTAAAATTTTGCCTAATTTCTCATCTTCAGAAACATGAAGTTTGTGGGGATGAGGGCTGTATAATAACATTGGCAATTTATTCACGGTATAGAAAGTGCTTTTAGATCTCTGAGCAGCAAGGGACAGACCTCAAGGGACGGGTGAGCTAGGCACGACCCCTATCGGAAAGGATCTAAGAACTTAACTGAGAAATGAGAACTTGAAAAATCAAATCAGAGCAAGAAAGTCGCTTAGTCAGGAATACAAAGAATGACTTTGCTTTGGACATCACACAATTAACTATCAAATTAGTGTCTAGTCAGGCTATTACACCTGGTCGTGCCGGAAAACTACACGGAGAGGCTCAGAGCAAACACTGCCTGAGCTTGACCCATGCTTCTTAGACGGCGTTTCTGGAGAGGGTAAGGAAAGAAGAGGAGAGGCAGACGGACGGATGGATGGATGGACGAATAGATGATAGATAGATATAGATAGAGGCATTTAGATAGACAGACAGACAGACTGTGTGTGTGTGTGGGAAGTGAGGCCTGGCATTTTGCATTTTATAAAGCTCCTACATTATTTGGGTGAAAACAAGGTGGGTCAGCTTTGAGAAGCACTGCTATACACGGCAAATATCATCTATACGATATGATATACTATCTATGATGCTATATCATTGGCAAATGCATCTCTACCATAAAAGGTAATGTGTAAATCAAGTGGGCGCCAAGTATAAGATTTCCCTTCTGCTACACCCGGTGACGCAGAACCCCCTGGGATGTGGAAACACTGTCCAATATCCCGAACCTAAGAACCACTGTGGAGTTTCAAGGTTTCAAAGGCAGAAAGTTTTAAAAAAAAAAGTCCCTGCTTGATAAGCCAAGAAGAAGCCAAGTCTGCAGGGAAGAGGAGCACAAGTTTAGGAAGGGATAGGGTGACTGGAAGTGTGACATCGGTGTATGGTGGGCTCTCACAGAGAAACCAGATTCTCTACATGGGCTCTGCTATGTTTTCATTAAGGAAAAAAATGGAACGTCAAGTATGGGATTCATAAATCTCAACTCGATAGAAGACTACTCTTGTTGATTCAAGCCATAGTTAAAATGACAGGGTCATTGTTGCAAGCTGTGATGTAGTCTTGGTTGGACACCTTTGTCTCCTTTTGATGTTTCTTCTGTAAGGGAGATTCTAGCTTATTTAGCCAATCTTACTCAACTCTTGTACTTAGGAGAGAAACTGGGACTAAACCGAGCTGGTGTTGACGACAGAACATATTCATAAATAATCCTTGTAAACAATGTCAGATGGGAAGCCACCCCCCAGATGACTGGCAGTGTCACTAAGATTTGATATGGGTGTTGATGCCCCTTGAAACAAATCCCGATACCCTGGTTACCTGAGTGAGTGGTTTCTGGTAAGATCGGGTTGACGCTCTTGTAGAATTTCAAAGATGTTGGGTTGACGCAAAAACGCAACGATTTTGTCATTGTAGGCTGGAAAAAAAAGTAAAAAGAAACAATGATTCTTAAAAAAAAATCTACTGCTACTTCTATGATGATATAAATTCACATAAATTCAAACTTTAAAAACTATGTTTTATTGCTAACATCCATTTCCCCCAAGTCCTCAGTTTGGAGCTATTCTGCCACTGGGGCATAGATGCTTACTTTCCAACTTTGTCTAAGTTGTTACACAATTCTTGGGCTTACACTTGCTACTTGCTATTCTTTTTCAATATATCTCATGAGCCAAAAATACTTTCAAATGACAAGATTAGTTCACTAACAAGATTCTAGATGGTCATAATTTTAAGTTTACCAAAATCAACCTGAAAGCCAGGCATGGCGGTACAGGCCTATAATCCCAGCACTTGAGAGACTGAAGCAGGAGGGTTGAGTTTGAGGCCAACCTGGGCTACATTGTACGACTGCCTAACAACCAAACCAAACCAAAACTACCACCATCAACCAAACGCGAACAGCAGACAACCTCACAGATGACAACCATAAGAAGCGGGAAATTGTCTTTTGGTTGAATAGTAGCTAGCCAAAGAGGTAGAACTGGAGACCTGCTCACCCCCCAAAACAACAGTCACCAGTAACAGTGACAGCTATGGCTACAGTGCTAATGACAAGCCATTCTCTAACTCTACATGGAAATAAATGCCAAACACGAACAACTCCACACCAAACAACTGCAACACCATCACCAACTACTGGCAAACATATATTTTTAAAAAATCTACAACCAGCCGGGCGTTGGTGGCGCACGCCTTTAATCCCAGCACTCGGGAGGCAGAGACAGGCGGATCTCTGTGAGTTCGAGACCAGCCTGGTCTACAAGAGCTAGTTCCAGGACAGGCTCCAAAACCACAGAGAAACCCTCTCTCGAAAAAAAAAAAAAAAACCAAAAAAAAAAAAATCTACAACCTACTTACCATGGCTACAAAAATGTCAAAATTGTTAAAAAAATTTATTAGGCGTTCCATTATTACCTCTTCTGTCATGAAAATGAATCTGCATACTTAAGATTCTTCTGCTTAGTTATATTACTAATAATCAGAAATGAGTAATAAATATAATACATAGAACCAAGGTGAGAGGGTCTGAATTCACAGAGAGCCCAGTAATTCTATAGGCAGCTGTGTCTAAAATGCCATACTGTCTACACACACATATTTTAGCTAAATGTTTTAAAAGTTTTTAAATGTTATCTGTTAAGACTGAATTCTAATGTCAACACCAAGAATCCCTAAGTTAACATTCCATGATATATGAACTGAGGACATTTTTGCAATGGAATCATTTTATTTTCCATCCAAGATCAGAGACGAGATACTTCTTATGCAATAACTTTAAAGCTCTTGAAAGTTACGCATGTAGCAGTTATTAATAATTATATATTAATAATAATACTATAAGTGTGGACAGACATCAACCCTAGATATCTTATCTGGTGGTTATCTTTAAGTCATGGGTAGTACACCGTATTTTGTGGCAGAAGTGGTTTTTTGTTTGTTTGTTTCTAGGGTAGAGAAACAAGCCCCTACACCCCCCCCCCCCAGGCTACGTGGTCAAGTTTCCCACACTTGGGGAAATCCCAGGGTCAGCTCATCTGGAGCACAATGCAGGTGCCTCACTCTGGGAGAACCACCTTCATGAGCATGGCATCTCCCCTGCCAGGTAAGTATGTTTGTGTTTTGATGTAAAAACAGACAAAGAGAAAGCTGTTTTGCTTTAAGGTGGGGAGGGAGTTTAGCCACCTCTCTGCACTTTGTCTGCTCTGCATGCCTTGGGGGCTCCAAGCTGGAGATCATGACTCTACTTTAGCTTCACAGTTCAAAAATGGTTTTCAGACCTGGAAGCCCACATCCGTTGATTTCAGTTTACTATTCTGGAGGCTTTGTTGCTTTTCTGTTTGTTACGAAAACCCTTAAAGAACGTGGAAGCCTTGCTTGGTTGGTGAATGAGGCTACCGCGGATTCACACACCCCTTAAATTCCATCCTCGGATGCCATATATTCTAATTATACGTTTGTTTGAAAGCTTAATTTACAGTGATTGCATATTATTTCATTAGTGTTCCTTACCTTCAGCAACCCAATACTTGCTAAGCAGGACTACGGGGTTTTATAAGGCGGAAGCTCTCTGAGAATCAAGGGTATGGTTATAGTGGCTTAAGGACAACGGAGGGAGGAGTGGGAGGCTGGCAGGAGGCACCCGTGGGCATGATATGCACTCTCTACAGTAGCAGGATAACGTGGATAAAAATGTGCAGAAAAAGCTGACGTACCCACTGGAACCATGTCCTGGTACTGCGGCCTGCTGACGGTATTGAATGTGCTGGATGGTCTTGGAAGAACGGGTGGTCCTGCATGCCGAGAGTCTTCGCCGACCTGCGAAGACAAGCAACATTTATGTCTGCACCAAGAGCTCCCGGGCTTTGCATTGGCATCTCAAACCGAGTTGTTTAAAACACCTGGGGGCCAATAAGCAGTTGATCAGGACGGGTGCGAGCTAAGGCGCTGAGACCTTGAAAGGTCTGTTCTTAAGGTTTCAAGCTGGTGGGTGAGACAGGTCCCTCAGTGACAGGAGCTGGGCCAGTGAACATGCTTGGTTCAGGAGTTCAATCTGCTTGCCTTTACCGAGGCTGCAGAAGCAAAGTTGAAGAATTGCTGAGCAGGGTTGTCTGCACGGCCAGAACCCCAACCTGCCGCAATACGGTCAAAGGGAAGAGCCGGGTGATACAAGATGCATTGGGCTGCGCCTGGATATTCCTTTTTTTTTTTTTTTTTTTTTTTTTTTAGCCAGGTAGATGAGGGAATTCCCTGCCTCCGCAGAGGAGGAGCTGAGCGGCAGCAATCTTCCTGCGGGGTTGTACATTAGGACATTATCTCCTCAGAAGCAATTTTATACGCTCATTAGAGGAGCTGGTGTAACAGCTCTTTCTGGTTTGAGCCTCCCATACCAGACGGCTAACAGGAGCAGGTGTGCATGATCTAAATACGGTTTCCTTTTTTTATAATCCCTTGATTATTCATTGTGCCTCTTACAGGCTTAGGAACCCCTACAGATAGATAACCAATCCACTCATCTGTGCTCGTGCCAGGAAATTCTAACCTTGCTTTAGCTCCTGTTCTAGCATCTTCTCGCATATTCCAAAAGGCTTTTAAGGAGAGGACAGGAGGTGACACTGGATTGGTACACTGACACTTTTCAGACGGTGCTCCTACCCCCTCACGCTGAAATCCTCATGGCCATTTTATCATATTATATCAGCTGGGTACTTGTTGAGGCCATCTCTACAGCCCCTCCCGTCAGAAAGAGCCTTTTCACCTCCCCCGCCCCGCCCCCATCCTTCAGGAAGGGCTCTCATCCATTCTTCAAAGTAAAGTTCAAACAGCCCCTTCTTCCTCCACGAAATCTTCCCTTCTCTTCAAGGTGAGGTTAAACATTATCTTCTCCTGAGCTCCCATGGGGCTCTGGGATATTTCAAAATCAGCTGTCATTATTTCCCATTTGTTATTTATTTCCTATGCCCCCACAAAGCTGCAAACAAGTTAAAAAGTCCACATATTTACTGAAAGGCGTTATTAAAACGCAGCTTTCTTCCTCAGCTATTAAAACCAATGTAATGTGATTTGTTATGGTGGACGGTGTTCGGGGTGCCACAGTGTCCATGTGGAGGTCAGAGGGAAAGTCTGCGGAGTGAGTTCTCGCTTTCCACTCTCTCATGGGTTCCCGGGATCAAAGTCAGGCCACTAGGCTGTGCAGCAAGAGTGTTACATCCACTGCCCTGGCATCCTCGTGGGCCCCTTAAAAGTTTATCAAGGCCGGGTGGTGGTGGCCTGCGCCTTTAATCCCAGAACTTGGGAGCAGAGGCAGTCGGATCTCTGTAAGTTCGAGGCTAGCCTGGTTTACAAGAGGTAGTTCTAAGACAGGCTCCAAAGCTACACAGAAACCCTGTCTTGGAAAAAAAAACAAGCAAAAAAAAAGTTAATCAAGGACTTTTTCCCTCTTATTTTCATTCACTTCAAATACCACTTTAAACTTGCTCTCTGTACTAAGAATGTGGGAAATAGGCCCTAATTATTCGCATTGTTTACACCGTCAACCACGAGGTGTCTGCATGGCTGCAGGTGTTTGTCCACAGCTGCAATAGCAGCGGCAGACCCTGCTGAATGAGGCTCGCACGGCCACAGTGCGGACCCACAACGTAACCGCAAGATTTCTCAGCCTGTTCCTTCTGAGTTACTGGCTTTGAGGAATGCATCTAGCTACTATGAGAAGATTCAGTTATCATCCACACATCTTCAGGCGGAGCACTTAGCTTTTCAAGACACCAGTCTATGTGATTTCCCTCCTGGCAGTGTGTTGCCATGCGTGTCAACATTTCCTATAACAGCCAAAGGCTGCGAAGCCTTCACTTCTTAAAACCAGGCCACAAGACAGTGGTCAACTCCTCCAAGAAATACAGGCAATGCCTCGAGCTGCCCTGCTTCCAGGGTGTGCATCCCGAAGAACAGCCTCTGAGAAAGGTTGGGTGATAATGTGGCTGCCTGCTGGGTTACTCCGTTTCACTGTTCAGTTCCCAGCAGTTAGAAGGGAGATTTTCATTTAGTTGCTAATATACCCTTGATGGGTTCTGTCCCACAAACTGGACCGGCTACTTCTAGACTTTGAAAGTCATTCAAAGTTCCGAAACAGGGGTGCTAAAAGAAACGGGAAGTACCGCTATTGATCTCTCTCATTTTCTCAAAAACATCGCCCTGACTAGACAGAACGGCCATCTTCAGTTTGTGAAGCCACCGTCAAGCAAATCGTTAAAGAGGACTGTCCATGTGATAAAGCTAGGCAGAGTCCTAATCATGTATACATCTAGGCAAGGTCCAAGGGTAAGAGTTCGGTTGTATTTGGTGAGATAAACGCTGTTCGTGTCCTCCAGTTCACCACTCATGGTTTACGGAAAAGCATGATAAAGATTTATGGGCGACTCATAAAGCATAAATATTTTCATGCATAGCTCACCCTGCATTAGACTTATACATCATTTTTATATGAGCTTTTCGTGTATGTTCTTCTATAAACAGGGCACACGTGATGCATTAAAGCAGTATGAACAGCATGGGGGGAAATTCCACGGGTGGAATCTTGATGAACTGAACCCAGTTATTTATTGCATTCATAATTTTTTATTACAAGAAAGCCCTCAGAACATTTGGCCTACAGTATAATATTGGAAATCGGATATGCGTTTAGGAACGGCAGGCAGGAAAAGAAATCTTAATTCCATTTGTCTAAGGGTCTCTCTCCAAAGGGCGCACAGCAAGCCACAGGGCACACTCAAGCCTTAAGCTCCATTAAGGAGGAGACACTTCACCCTCAAACAGTCCCTTCACGCATTCAAGTCGTTGAAAGAAAAATGAAACAAGAAGGGGTTTTTATGTGTTTGGGGCTAGGGTGCTGGAGAGCCCTCAAGTGGTTACCACAGACCACTGCAAACTGGCAAAGCAGAACTCAGTGGGCTGTCCAGTCGTTCTTAGTTCAGGCCGTTTTCTCTGTGCGGTCAGCACATGAACCACCTCTGTCAAGTACATCTGAATTTTAGACAATACCAGCCAAGGATTCCACAGCCCTATGGATTCACTCTTGGATATCCGGATATTTTAATGGCATCCAGTAAACCTCACTTCAGGAATTCTTCCCTGCAGATAAGACAGTTTTAGCCCCGCTAAAAGTTCATTGCTTTCGTATGAGACTGTCCTTGGGTGTGCAAAGGGATTATTGTCTTCCGTGTGCACTAATCAGTACCAATTCTGTCTGGGTTAAACACGAAACTTCATTCTTCAGTCGTTCATCATATACCCAAACTACTAAATTTGCAATTTAGCTTAGAGGTATTTTCAGAGAAACCTTGTCAACATTCCGGAACTTTCGAAGCCTCTAAATGATACACTTAAATTAAATAAAACCAAACTAAACTAAAAACTAAAAGAAAAACCAGAAAATGAAACAAGCAAATGACAGAAAAGGCAACACAATTTCATACAGTACCGTATCGGCATCCCAGCGACTGTCATCGTCAATCGACTGGCCAGTCCCTCAGGGCCTCGACTCACCTCTCCAGCACTGTGGCTGCGTTGCCTGGTCAGGTGTTGCCGATGAACCAGCGCGCTCGTGGGTCTGCTGCTCTGGAGTGGGAGCCGAGGGTCGATGAATGTCGTGGTCCGGGAGTTGTGGTCGACAAAAAACGCCTAGGATACAACCCATTGCATCAGCGGAGCAGCCAACATGCGTCACACGCACGCACGCACGCACGCACGTACGTCTCAGCACGGCGCAGTCGGGAAACTACCCATTCTTCGGTGGTCATCTGAGTCTCGTTTGCGCACAATGTCCAACCCTTGGAAGAATGTCTTGATCTCCATCAAGACAGGGTGGACTAGGGAAAGGCGCATCTAGCCTGGATCCAGAGTGAAGACAGCAGGGAGGAACATGACATGAAGTTTTAGAAAAAGCTCCAGGTCATCAAAGATGTGACCTTAGAAGGAGGCCATGGGGTGGATATCTGGAGCTGGGTGTGGCGGCACAGGCCTGTCATGCCAGCACTCACTGTGGAAACAAAAGCATCCTTAGGTGGAGGCCACCCTGGGATACACAGGGAGATCCTGCTTCATAACAAAGCAGCGGCCATAACAATGAGGGGGAAGGGCATCTGAACTTTTCTAATTGGTGCTCTTGGGCCCCTCCCACACCTGGTTACTACAAAAGTCTAATCACCCGAAACTTCACCATCGATGACTCTCTTCTTCCCTTTCCAAAGCAATCAGCTGCTAGACTCTGCCTGTTTCCCCGTGGCCAGTCCTCCCTCTGTCCCCTCCTGGCCTCTGAGCACACTCCATTATTCCAGGAGCTCAATCTGCATAAGAACCACACCAGTAGTTCCTCAGTAGTTCACATCTCCCTGCCGCCTTTATTCCTCAAACCTTTTAGAAGACTCTTCCTCCTGAGAACTTAGATGACGTCATGACTCTAAAATAAAGCTTCTAACGGCTACGCAATGTCTCTAAGGTACCCCCCAAAACTTGGAACAGTTCTCATAGATCCTAAAAAAGCAAAGTATTTGATTTTTTTTTTACCCTCTTAAATAAACAACGCAGAAGAATGACAGAACAAGAATGTTCCCAGCCCCTCATCACACTATGGGATTTCTAAGTACACTGAGTGCGTCTTCCCCGAGCTAAGACACTCGAGCATCCTTGTTCTCAGCGCTGTGAGACGTGTATGGGTGACAGACCTTCACAGCCTCTTACGAACAGGTTCCGGCCTCACATTTCATGCCAGCCTTCGCTTTATTTAGGTTTCTAACACACACATTATTCAAAATGTCACGACATAGCGATCACTTCTACAAACAAGCATATTTATTTAACTCCTGCCTTTAAAAAGCAGATATTATTGCCAGGGCGGTGGTGGTGCCACCTTTAATCCCAGCACTTGGGAGGCAGAGGCAGGCGGATCTACGTGAGTTCGAGGCCAGCCTGGTCTACGCAGAGAGTTCCAGGAGAGGCTCCAAAGCTACACAGAGAAACCTTGTCTCAAAAAACCAACTCCCCCCCCAACAAAAAAAAACCCAGCAGATATTATCAAGTCTCTTTTTTGTATAAATTAGCGTCAAGAAGATTTCACTACAAACATAATAATATAAACCATGTTACTTAAGAGAAAATATAAAAAGTGCTAAAATAGTATGGCCTAATTATGTAGCACCTTAGGAATGCTTTCAAGGACGGGTGGCAACCAGAGGCACCATGATGCACCAGTAATTACAGACACAAACGGGTGTCTGCAGGTAGGTCAGTGCGGATTTGCATACAGTGTCAGAACCTAATTTGACGTTAACAGGCTTGTTTCAAACCCATTTTCTAAGGAATTATGTAAATGCCCCGAGGGAAGAAGACTATTCTTACTCACCCTGCCATCAAATGCTTTCAGGGCTGACCTGGGAAAAGGAAGGCGCCCAAGAAATAGCAAAGTGCTCCAAACAGCCTTCCAACCCATGTGAAGGGACAGTTCCCGCCTAACTAGGCAAGAATTAAAATCTATGAAAAGCACAGCAATAGCTAAAGATGTAGAAGAATTAAAAAGAAATGAAAGGGGTAAATAAAACAAAGGTCTGAGAAACTAAAGAAGTTGAGAACTAAATAGAAGACCAAGTTTTTTGTTTTTTTAAAGCAGGGTTAAGGTTTTTATTTTTATTTATTTTTTGACTTTTTCTTTTTTTATTGATTTTTATTGAGCTCTACGTTTTTCTCTGCTCCCCTCCCTGCCTTTCCCCTTCCCCCCTCAGCCCTCCCCCAAGGTCCCCATGCTCCCAATTTACTCAGGAGATCTTGGAAGACAACGTTTTGAAACTCAAGTTATAGATATGAACAAACTCTCAGATGAAAACATTCAAAGTAGGTGACAAAGTAATCCCCACATGCTTGGGACCCAGAAAAGGGCACGTCCGTTTCTGAGCTCCACCCTGCCACTCACTCCGATCATGACATGGCATGACATTACATCTATGTTAAAGAAAAGTGAAAGAGAAGATTCATACCCATTTTAAAACACCATTTCTATGACCTTTCAAATACGAGTGACTGCTATTATCAGGAAAAATAGTTTTCAATTCTGATCCTTTTCCCTAAACATTCCAAAGTTTCTTGCTACAGTCCACACACGAGGGTGGATAAACCGCAAGGACCATAGAGAATCAGTGAAAGGAATTCTCCCTGACCCTTCGCATTCGAGGGGCCATGACTAAGTGGAATATTCCACTTGTAGCAAGCAAGTCTCCTTATTAGGGACACAGGTGGGGTCCTTCTGCTCATCCTCCATCCTGTCCCCTAAAGTAAGGAAGTTAACAGCTGTTCTGGTGGAAGGTCCACCCCAGCCCTTAGCATCCATATACCTAAAGAGTCTGGAATGTCCTGGTGGAAGCTCCATCCCCAACCCCTGGCATCTGTAAATCCAAAGAGTGTGGAATGTTCGGGTGGTAGCTCCACCCCAAAACCCCTCCCCATCTTTCTTCACCCCTCCCCCAGAGATGCTCAAGGCCACTCCCACAGAGTATTTAAACTGCCCCCCAGAAAACAGACACGTGGTTTTCAGGTCTCTTTTCCATCTCCTCTGCGGGTAGGGGTAGGGGCTGGAAAATCATTGGGGAGCATTTTTTATCCATTAAACTCGGACTTTTTCTAATTTGGTTTGATTTGGTCTGAGTTGGATTGCTGTGTCGGCGGAGAGGCTTCTGGGGTGCAGGAACTTTTAACAGCCAGCATACTAAAGCAGCGGAAAAGGATAAGCAAAAGACGGGAACTGGAGGAGTGGGAGGGGGGCGGTCTGGTAACTTCAGGAACCTCCTGATCAATCCAGCTGGCTCACCTCTGAACTTCCTCACAGGAATGAATACACTCTCCCAAGTAAACCCCGGGTAGGTGTTCTATCACAGTCCAGACAAGCCAACCCCAGCCGGTCACACCAAAATCTCCACGGCAAAGCAATCGTGCCCTCGCTAAACTTCAAACTGGAGCCAGCATCTCAGCAAAGGGTTTTCATTATTTGATAAATAATGACATCTGGTTATCGGTCACTATTAATCCAGTTGTGTCACAGTTGTGGATTTCAGGGAAACACTTGGGAACTTACAAAGCTGGGACGTTATTTAAAATGTCAGGAAGTAGCAATCGTTTCTACAAATTAGGCTACGGGGCCACGGCCTAAAGATCACACTCCTCGCGCTCTGTCCTTATAGCTCTTCCCCCGTCTATGGTGCTGCGCTCTCAAGATCCCTACAGCATTCTTCTCACTTCTCCCATACCTCGTCCCAAACTTGGCTTTGGAAAAGCACTGAAGGATGCCTTGACCGGGGTTGAGAACCAGAGCCACTCATGCGCGGCACGTGGCTTCTCTACTGATGCGATCTGAAGAGGCTCAGCCGCATCGTCCACGTGACCTGTGCTGCAACCCTCACCACTAAGAGGTCGGAGGCCCGGCCATGGGCCGGGAGGGATGTGTGTTCGTCACATCAGGAGGGGTCCCGATCCAGAGTCAATGGAATATGCGCACTGTTTACATAAGTTTTTCCAGTCGCAAGCACTTGAGAGGAAAGGTCTTGAAAATCTCCGCGAGCATCACAGATCTAGGGCATTAACAGGATACAGCACCCAGGAGCAATTGCTCGGTGTGTTTGGGCTCAGGGTCCTTTGTGTGACCTTGGAGGGGTCTCCTAGAATTTTGCTGTGATATATATATATATATATATATATATATATATATATATATATATATGTCTATGTATATGTAAAAGGGCAGTGACTCAGGTCACGGCCAAGTTGTGAAAATGCAGGCTACTTTAAAGTAAACTGGGCCTGGGTTTCATCGCTAGCACCACCAGGAGCAAGAAACCCCAGATGAAGCATGAAAAATCACCGTGCAATTTGTAGGCTGGCTAGTTAGTTCCGTTGGTGACACACATCAATTATATCAGAAAAGTAGATCACTTTCCACAGGGAATGCTAACTAGTTCAAGTGAGCAACGAAGCTGACCTGGTCCTTTTTTTAAAAAAATTGGGTCACTTTCACGCCACAGCTTCTGAACAGCCTGCAATTACTGATGGGTGTCTATCTAGCAGGCAATTGTCTGAAACTTGATTTAAGAAAACAGTCATCGGAAGAAGTTAGTCCTGTTCAAATTAGCAGCTCTCAGGGCATTTTCCAAACAACACCCTTCCCTACTGTTAAGTTTCATAAAATAAATTCACTCAAGCTTCCTAGAGCTGGGCCCACTAAGACTAACAACGCAGAAGCGGAGCGGAATGCAAACACACACACTCCAGTCTCATTTGAAAACCATCCTTCCCTTTCAGGGCTTCAGGGCACAGTCAGAGTCAAGAAATATGGGATGGTGGGAGCCAAGCGGTATTTTAGCAAGGCCAAACAAAATACATCTCTTTCTTTACACAATTCTCTTTTTTCTTGTCTTTTTTTTTTTTTTTAAACTTCTATTATTCTAAGCAAAGGAAAAGCCATCCTTACTTATGAAGAAATACCAACCGCAGCCTCAACAAATCTAAGCTAAAGAAGCTTGGGATTGTTTCCAGTTAATATTTTGCCAAACCGGGATTATCTATGAAAGGACCAGGCATGTAAACACAGCAGAACACAGAGCCCCTGCCCCTCTCCAGACGGGCGGTCGCTCCTAACATTTTCCTCTCTCTTATTTACTACCACATGACCGTGGAAGACTAAAAATGGGGTTATCCAAATCAACACATTTTTTCCAGGAAAACAGAGGGATTGCTGGAGACTCTGAAAAATAATATGTTTTTAAAGTCCCAATGCAAGTCATGAGGATAACTTAAGAAGAATGAAAGGGAAAATCCATTCCTGATTCGGGCAATTCCTTCCAGAGTCTAAAATCTGAGCATTTTACTCAGAAACACCCACGAAGCCCAAGCTTGTTCTATTCCTTCATCCCAATTGACGCAGCCCAGAAAGACAACTCATTTTGCCGTTTGTGTTCTATACCTACTAATTTGTGTTTATTTGGACAACAGAAATGATCAGTTTACATTAGTTAGATAAGATAATGGAGGTCATTGTGATCTTTTCGTAACTGAATCTAACACACTGATCGTCCTTATCTCCCTGTGGGATTTTTTTGACTTGGTATCTTTTACCACTTAAAAATTAGGCAAGGGGTCCTTTAAAAACAGTGGCTGATATTTCAACTGTTGAGTGAGTGTGAGCCTTATCATCTACGCATTAGTAGTAGGGTTTGGTGCTGCCACAGCTCTGGGAGCAGGACAGCGTGGGTACAAACGCTCACAGGAAAGAAAACCCCGAGGCTCACAGAGGTCATGCCAAGGAGCTGCAGATCCAAGAAGCTTCCCAATTCAACATATGTTTTTCAAATCCATTAAATTAACCACTGTAAACCCAAAACAGAGCAAAATAACACACAGAGAAAAAAAAAGTCAAGGTATTTAAAACCAGTGCATTTTTATTTCCTGTTTAATTGCTGTGAGCTCTTACTAGTTACTAAACTCAGCCAAGAACCAGAGATATTTGAAATAAGTCACATTTTAATAGTATTTGATGACCTTTTCTCATATATATAATATTAGTACCTCTACTCAGATCTCAAATTGCCCTTGATTTTAATACTCTTGAGTGTGCCAAAGTTTAAAACCTGTTCTTACAAGAAGCAAGAAAAATGTTTTAATAATAGTTCTTTTTCTTTGTGATTCCTTCAAAATGAGATCTTTGCACTGGGGAACACGGCACACTCTTGGGGATCCAGAGCCTGGAGGCTAAAGAAGGAAGATCTCAAAGTCAAGGCCTAACTGGACTAAGGGAGAGTTCAAGGTCAGCTTGATCAACCTTTGGAGACCTTGTCTCAAAAAAAAAAACGAGAAAGAGAACTAGAAGCAGAGGCAGGTCCCAGAGAGCTCGGCCAGTTTGCCCAGCATGGGCAAGGCCCTGGGCTGACGCTCAGAGTGGGGGGTGGGGGAAATACATGTACATTCGTGTCCTGAGGGAAACCCTGGGTCCTGAATTCAATACATGTATGCAGAAGTTGGTCACGTAGTCTTCAAAGATCTATTGTGTATAAAACTAAACCTGGATTAACTGTCAGCTTCAAAGTTACAGAATTAAAATAATCAAGGCGATAACAGACTAAAGTACAATTAATAAAAAATACTATAATGGGGTTCTGAATGAGAGCTCACTCCAAATGAAATTCGAAACAGGAAGAAAAGCGTGAGCATTATAGTGTATCTGTGCTCTCCCACATCCCACCTGCACTTCCGGCCAAGTGCTGGAACCGGGGAGCATCCTTGGGAGGTGATTAGGTCATATGAGAGTGGGACCCCCCACAAATAGGGTTAGTAATGGCAGAGGGACCTCAAGAATGGCATCCGCGCTTGTTCAAAGAAGCGCCCCGAGAGCTACCTAGTGACTTTAGCCACTTGTAAGAATACAGGCCGGGCTGGAGAGATGGCTCAGTGGTTAAGAGCACTGCCTGCTTTTCCAAAGGTCCTGAGTTCATTTCCCAGCAACCACATGGTGGCTCACAACCATCTGAAATGAGGTCTGGTGCCCTCTTCTGGCCTGCAGACATACATGCAGACAGAATATTATATACATAATTAATAAATAAATACTTCAAAAAAAAAAAAAAGAATACAGGCCTTCCCTGAACACACAAGCCCTGCCAGCACCTTGATCCAGAACATCTCAGCCTCTGGAATTGTGAGGAATGAGTTTCTGTTGTGTGTAGTTTATTTTACTAAAGTACTTTAAAAAAAAGTACTTAAAAAAAAGATCGCTACATAATTGATATTAAGTCACAGTTTAGAACCATGTAACCTAATCTTAGAGGTCAAAGAAGCCAAAACCTATACAAGCTAAGAGCTTTAAAATAGAAATTTTCACCTTTTAACCAGATCTATTCATTTTAAAACTACTTTTGCTAACAATGAATTCAGATATCACACAATTCATTCACTTAGTGTATCTGTTTTGCTCTGTTAATGTAGACACAGGGACGCATAAGTGTGGCCACTATCTAATTTTAGCATATTTTTTCTCCAAAATGAAATCTTATACCCATTCTAGAAAGCCAATAGTCTACCTTCTGCCTCTCTGCAGTGCCTCTTCGGGGCATGGCACAATATGTAACCTTTGGGGTGGTTTCTTTCCCTTAGCAAGCATTTTCAATCAATGCTCATATATGTTGTGGCATGGTGTTGATTTCATTCCTTCGTAGTATCAAGTAATGTTCCATTGGACTAATCCACCACATTTTATTTAATCACCGATACATATCTGGCTTATTTCCAACTTCTGGTTTGTAAGTAATACAGCTCTGAACATTGAAATGGGCGCTCTTATGTGGGACGTGTGTTTCTCTTGGGTGTATATATAAGATTGGCAGGTTACATGACAGCTGCTCGCTTAAGAGTCTCAGAAACTCCCAGGCTGGTTCCAAAGTTGATGGATCATTTTTTTGCTCTACCAGCAGGAGCCGAGGGGTCCAACTTCTCTACGTTCTCCCCCAGCCAAGCGCAAAATGTCATGCGATATTCTTACTCTTTGATTATTTATCTTTAAAATTGTCAATTGATTCATTTATTTTACTCTACATATATGAGTATTTCTATCTGCACATATGTATGTGTTCCTTGTATGTGCTTGGCACATCAGGAGGGAAGAAGAGAGTCTTGGATTCCCCTGGAACTGGGGTGATGGGCGTTGTAAATTTCCATGTGGGTTCTGGGAACCAAACCTAGGTCCTCTGGGAGAACAACAAGGGCTCTTAATCACTGTGACACCTCTCCAGCACCGTCAATCTTAAATGAATGTTCTACGCCACGCCCTTCATCTGTGTGTCTTAAAAAACAGTTTTTACCTCACAACTCCCAGAGTAGCTGGATTTGTGTTCCTGTGAAATCTACAGTCGTCTGATTAAAAATTATCCACCCAAAAAAGAAAATCTCTTCCAAAATTAAAATCACCTGAAGCAAACATCACAAGCATGGAATACAAACCATCCAAGACAAGCTATGATTAATTAAAAGAGCTCAGGTGGAAGGCTTGAGAGAAGGTCCCATGGTAAAGAGCAACGGCCGCTCTTCCAGAGGCCCAGGTTCAATTCCCAGTACCCACATGGAAGTTCACAACCCTCTGACGCGCCAGTCCCAGAGACCCTCTGAGGCCCTCTTCTGGCTTCTAAGGGCACTTCATGCACACACGGTGTACAGAGCTAACTGCAGGAGAAATAACCAGACACATAAAATAAAAAATAAAGGGGGGAAAAGACGGGGCTGATGGAAAGAGCTATATCTAATGAGAGAGCAGATGGGAGGGGTGGGCGTCAGGAAGAGAGAGCCTGGGAGCATCTTGCTTCACTCGGAGGGAAGATGATGATAGGAACCACAGGTGGTATCTCATTCATTCACTGATTTGAGACGTGTCTCCATGAATGCACTGGGAGAAAGGGGTGTGACCCAAACACACAGAAGAAACCTCATGTGGGGATCTTCTGCTCAGGAAGCTAGGGTACGTTAATAACCATATCATCAGGCAGATGAGGACCTCCCCTGACAAGTCTTTGCTATCGGCACAATAATTGAAGAAGACAGCCATCCACCTGTTCACCAGTGAGACTCAGGGGAAGGGAACATTAAACACCCAAGCCTATTGCTCATGAAATGTGACATTCTGTTTTTTGAGACAGGGTCTTGCTGTGTGTACCCTAGGCTTGTCTTGAGCTGACTGTGTAGCCCAGGCTAGCCTCTAAGCCATGCCAATCCTGCTCAGCCTTGCAAGGGATGAGATTACAGGTGTGAGCCTTCACCCTTGGATTATGGGGTCCTGGTCAGTCTAAGTAGTTGCTGGGCGTCATTTCAATTGATTGATGCAGACTTAGCTGCAGCGATGTCATGTCCTCCCCGGTGTCCCTGCTTCTGTCTTCCCAGTCAAACTGTCATGCTTCTGACTCACTGCCACTGGACCTGTGGTCCAGGGTCATAATCACGAATCATTGCCTTGATCTCTTCTAAACTCATGCTTGACCTTACTAAACCCTTGTTCGGGAACAAGAGAACTTGTCAATCAGCCCTGTAGGAATCAAGTCAGTAGTTCCCATGAGTCTGAGTTCCTCCTCTCACTAAAACAAACGCTTTGACTGCAAGGGGCTCTGGGAGAAGATGGCTGGGAGCGGAAATTGAGGTTGTGGAAGTCACTTCCGGGAAAGCAGCTAGTACCGCAAACTTGACTGGCCCCGTTTGCCTTGACCGCTCTTCCCTGTGCGCGAGTTCACACCCCATGTCCTTCATGCTTCTCTATCGACCAGGAAGATTTCCCCAAACACCTGTACAGAACACCACCGTTCCCATCTTTTCACAGACTCTGGCCTCTGCTCCAGCCTACAACGTGGTATTAATCACCTCTGGGCGCACAGTTTCTTTACTTGTCTCTTGCCTGTCTCTTTTCTTCAAAGGGCATGCCCCTGAAGTGAATAGCTTATCTGCTTAGTAGGGGTGCTCAAAGCCTGGCTTTGCAAAAAAAAAAAAAAAAAAAAAAAAAAAGACTCTCATTGTTACGTACTTTAAATAACAAGCCATTATAGTCCTCTTTGTAAGTGTGATACACCCATACTTCGTATAGAAAGAGAAACTGGGGTTCATTATACAAAATCTAGAAACTATAATACCGCAGTCAAGAGCAGGGTTCGTGGAACCAGATGATCTGGGTCCCAGCACAGTTTAGCCATAGCCTGTCTTGGGGATGCCAGGCAGGCTGCTGAGCCATTTTGGCTCCGGAACACCTCACGTTTAAGGTGCTTCACCATGCGTGACGTGAGAAACCTCTACGTATCTATCAAGACCTCAGACAGTGCACGGTTCACAGGGGGCGTCAAGCAAACGTCCAATAAAAATAAAATGTTCACTAGGGGAATACCTTCGAACAAAACCAACTCTCTCACTGGGACTCTTTATTCACGTTCAACGTCCCGATTAAAACTGGGCTTTCTGGCTCGCCGTCTGCACAGGAAGATGTCACCACTCTGGTCTTTATGTGCTTCTGGTCATAAACTAGGGAGTTGTTCAAGGTGCAGCCAGGCCAGGGCTCTGAGCTGTAACTGAGGCTCAGGCTTGGCCAGCGACTTGCACAATGGCTCACTGATTCCTGAGTACACTCTCTAAACCACACGACCATGTCTTAGTCTTCTGTTTATAACACAAGTCACACCACACAGGAGGGTAAGCGTTGTCAGAATTCTTTTCTCTAGTCGGCGGAAAATGGTAAGAGAGCACAGGTCCAGGGAAAGAAACATGGACACCAAACCCATGCCTCTTGCAGCAACAGGCTGCCTGGGCAGGTTTGCGTTGAACCAGGAGACAGGATGTTTGTCCCCCAAAGGTTGAGGGAAACCCCAAGAGCAGCCGCAGCCACCCAGCGGCTCAGGTTACCTTGCCTTGATGGTCATGCTTCATCTCCCAGCCCCTCGGTAGCTCCAGCTGCTTGTTTGCAAACATGTTGAGGAATCCCACGAGGTCCCGGTTATGCTGATAGCGTTCGAAGTGGTGGGTGTCCCGCCGGACTTTGGTGATCATGTGCTTCAGACACGTGTTGTTTGTAAACATGCGGTAGGCACTCTAGAGGGAAGACAATGACAAACGACTGTTAGGCTGTCCGTGTGCACAGGCGTGGGAATCACCGCATGGCAGATATCGGGTCCTTTGATGGTGTGGAAAACATGAACACAGGCTTCTGCGTCACTCCAAACCCACATATGGAAACAGCCAAAGGAGCAAACTGACTCGCACACACAAACTGTAGAAAGCGAGACCCTTCATGACTTGTTTCTAGTTTTCTTTTTCTCCCTACTTCCACTCCCCGCCTCCCAGCCCCCGTTTGGTTTTTTCAAGACAGGGTTTCATTGTACAGCCCTGGCTATCCTCAAATTCCCTCTGTAGACCAGGCTGGCCTTGAACTCACAGAGATCCACCTGCCTTTACCTCCCTAGTGCTGGGATTAAAGGTGTGCGCCACCACCGCCCAACCTGGTTTTTAGCTTTCTGAGAATAAGTATAGGACATTAGATCCTAGGGTTGGTCTTAAGAAAACACACAATCGCAAGTGTATATATGATGTTGGGGATAAATAGACCACCCGACAGTGAACCCCAAGAGTCTGCTCTTCCTCCAGCTTTGGAGGTCCCTGGCTCAGAGGGTTAGACAGTGTAGAAGCAGAGTTAAGAGCCGTACTGTTTGGAAAATGCTTACTATAATTTGAATATCAGAAACACACACACACTTAACAAGGTGAGTTGCTCTTCTGTCAATCACGTCCATGGAGACCACAGCAGACAGAGACACTCATCTGAAATCCCACACCATCCTGGGTAGGTGGGGGCAGATGCTTAGGGAGCCAGGGTGTAGTTAGAACACCTTGGAGACCATCCCTCAATGTTTTGTCTTGTTTTGGTGGTCCCCACCCACCCCCTTGTCCATACACACAGCTGCAATGATTAAAACGCAAGTTTAATGAAATACCACGCTACCGCCACCCGGAACCAAAAAGAT
This sequence comes from Chionomys nivalis, assembly GCF_950005125.1. Classification (NCBI taxonomy): domain Eukaryota; kingdom Metazoa; phylum Chordata; class Mammalia; order Rodentia; family Cricetidae; genus Chionomys; species Chionomys nivalis. The sequence continues at coordinate 4,618,482 of NC_080111.1, read as the reverse complement.
TATCTGGTTATAAACACTACTATTTAAACTCATTATCAAAGATTGCGAAACCTGCCTGTGTCTCAGACTGCCCACACCTCGGTTCTTCAGCAAATGCGTGAGCTAATCCGCGTACCTCGCAGCAGAAAGGGATTTATGCTCCTGAGTCACTAGGAAAGCTGGTACCCAGGAAACCGACCAGGCTATCAATGATCCACCCTGGAATTCGATTCCTCACCGATATAGTGAAAGGGCTCCTGAGTCCCCTGCTTTTCAGCATCTCAGAGGTACTAGGATTGATGGAGTCTGAGGTCTTAGGGCTTTCCTTCATGGGCTTTGTTATTTCTTTCAGTCTTAGCCCAAAGTAACTTGCGCAGACCTCAGAGTACCTGGACACAGTGCCAATGGAATGACCATTTCCCATCTGTCTGCGTCAGTACTACGTAGCTATCAGTACAAAAGATGAATCCATGTGACAGACAGCATTGTCTCCAGGGTCCCCCGGAGTAGTCACATCCAGCTCACACATTTACGGCTCATTGTGAAGCCCCACGGAGCTTTCTTCTCTTTGGTGTGGCAAGCACAGGAAGTGGGAACACTCCAGCCTGGCTTGTGAGTGTGTTGGGATCATGAGAATTCTGGTAGCCTGACTTGGAATGAAAACACAGCTTGGTTAGCTTAAATCGCTGGCATTTGATAGTTCCTGTGCTTGGTGTGTAACAAAAAAAAGCGTTCTTATTAGCTCCCTGGCATAGACAGTTTTTGCTTCGCGTTTAAAATATTTTTCCCTATCAACACATACAGAAGGAAGGAGGGAAAAGGGGAAGGAAGAGATGAAGGGAGGGAGGGTGATCAGCTATAATAAACCAATCTCGGATCTTAGTTCCTTAAACCAGAGTCTTAAATACCACAAGGTATTTCAACCTGCCCTTCTAAAGATGAACTGTTTTTGATGGCTGGAGGCTTTGTGTGGTCCAGAGCCTCAGGACTGCAAAGCAGGCAGGGGATCAGGGAACATGAGAGCATGGGAAAAGGATTCCACGAACACAGAGGGGTCTAACAAAATAAGTTGGAGGTTGCCAGAGAGAAACTTGGGCTAGCGAATCGTTTACCCTGTGGTTAGCCCGACTTGAGGTTCTCACTGCCATCAGCAGGCGCCTGCTTCCTGTACTGGCTCTGTGTTCCTTACGTGTCCTCACACGGCCATGACAAGCTTCAGTGCCCGAGACCGCACCAGTCTGTGCGGTGATGACAGAGAACTTTCGGGTCATTCTGTGTAACAAGCCTCTCTGGGGACAAACGCTTGCACGTTGACTGTGTTGAAGAGATCGTGCGCTGGCCATTGTTCTAAGTGGGTGTAGCCAAGGAGACAGGACACAGTGCTTCCTAATCCAGAGCAGCAAACCCGTCCCTCCCGTCTGCTAAAGAGAGGCAGCCCAATGCCAGTAGTGCAGGACGCAGCAGTCAGGGTCAGGAACCCTTGCCAGCTTCGGGCTTGGTGCAATTCCCGGTGAATGGCCAGCTCCTCAAGCGTGGGAATCCTACCTGGTCTTGTAATTAATGATATTCTTTTATCTCCCTCTTCCTGACTCAGGGAGACGTGCAACACTGTGCCAGGAGGGACTGATCTCGGAAAAAAGCGCCTATCAAAGCAAATTAAAAGAAGTATTCTTTTCCCATTCGTAAGCAGTAAACAACCTTTAGAATCATAGACTTGCCAAGTCTGAAAAACATCACCGTGACTGTCAGGGGCTGAAGAAAACAGCTCTCCAAGCTGTTACCTTTTCATCGGGAAAGAATTTTTGAACAGACATATATGTAAGCACGCAACCCATACGCTGTACTGTGCATATATGTATACATGTATGATGCATAGTGTGCTCTGTCTACGCAAACACATAAAGTTTAAGAAGAATATGTATACTCCAGCTTACACAGAATCCTGTTGTCACAGCTACAGAGACAGAGGCTTAATCTCATTTGCCTTGGTTTGCTCAGCCGTGAGGAGTAATAACAAACTAAGATCTAAAACCAGGAGAATAGAGGATGCAAAGTTGCTCTGAGAAGGTCATTACAGAATACAGGGCTCATCTAATTAGAGGACTATCTGGGGGGCTATCCCAATCTAGCTAGGGTCAAAACAGACAAATGGAGCAGTAAAATTTTCTACTCTTAGCTTTTGAAGCCGGTGGGCCAGCAGCCCTCTTTCTATTAGCCCAAGGGTCTCCTAACCTGTCATTAACTACACGCTCAGTTCTGCCCCGTGAAAGCCTGGGGTTACGGAACTCTGCAGTCAAAAGCAGGAGGATGGTGCGTGACAGGGTGACAGAAAATTGGGTTAGAATAACAAAGGTCACGGGGTGGGGAACAGGCTGGAACAAACTGGCAGACCTAGCAGAGCTAAGGACAAGGCCAGGCCAGTCAAGAGACACCCAGCAGGTGAGTTCAGACTGGAAGGGTACGTCTCGGTGGAGCTGGACCGTGGCATTGGCGAGGCCATGCTTTAAGAGAAAAGAGGGCTGGCTCGTCATTTCCACATTGCTGTGAGTGGTTCTAGTTAGGTAAATGGATCGGCTTTCTTCTCCAAAACAACAGCAGGCCAGGAAAGAGGGAATGTTGCCTAGTTCATGCCACAGCCTCATGGCCCCAAGCAGGATGAGCTCACTGGAGATCTGGCCGTGGATTCTAGTGAGGTGGAGTGAGCAGGAGACCGTGAATGGGAGATGAGGCACCTTTAAATGATATCTGACCGACGGAATGTCTGGGTTTCCCTTGATGGGAAGTCAGCACCCTGTTGAGCCTTTCCCAGCCTCCCCCTTCCATGTCGGCCATCTTCCTGAAATCGATATTCAGTGGCCGAGTCAACGGCTTCCTTTGCAGAATTCTGTTAAATCTGGAGCTCAAATGTGTCTTCCTTGGTTAAGTGTTTGAGGTTTTAGAAGGGAAAAACATTGAAAGGAGTTAAAAGGAAGACGACAAAATAGGAAACACTCAGTTCTTAGCAATTGGCTACAACAGAACTGTAAGTGATGATTGAATCCTAGATTCAATGCTGAAGGTCTTTAGTGTTGCGGTGGCCAAAGTTCCTCCATGTCTGATTCTAGTCTCACCTAATTCTATCAATTTCAGAAACACCACTAAATACACTACTAATGAATAACACATTTTATTCAGAGACTCTTCATCAAGAATAGGTATTTTGAATTAGATTTGGAAAACAGCATCCCCGACTCAATAGCAAATGTCTCTTGGGGCAAATATCAGCAATGTTGTATATCACTCACTAAATAAAAACTATGATTAACAAAAGCAGGAAATACTGGTTCCAAAGTAGGCCATCTAGTATATGGAAATAATCCTGCTTGCTATTGTCCGTGTTAATACTGTTATTGATTAATTTGATTTTAAATAATTTAATTTTAAGTTGTTTTCACCTAGTTAAAGGATACTAGGGAGGGAAACTTTAATCAGCAGAAATACCTGTAACAGCCGGGTGGTGGTGGTGCACGCCTTTAATCCCAGCGCTTGGGAGGCAGAGGCAGGTGGATCTCTGGGAGTTAGAGACCATCCTGGTCTACAAGAGCTAGTTCCAGGACAGGCTCCAAAACCACAGAGAAACCCTGTCTCGAAAAACAAAACAAACAAAAAAAACAAAAACAACAACAACAACAAAAAACTACAAAAAAAGAAATACCTGTAACCTATCAGCCCACCCACTGTGCAACAGCAGAAACCCTTAGTTTATAAGAGCATTTTTTTTTTGGGGGGGGGTTTTCGAGACAGGGTTTCTCTGTGGTTTTGGAGCCTGTCCTGGAACTAGCTTTTGTAGACCAGGCTTGTCTCGAACTCACAGAGTATAAGAGCATGTTTCAGACGTTATCTATAAACTTTAAAATAGTATTTTTCTTTATTAAGTCCTAAGGAATTCAGATAATTGAATGAATGCATTCCTAAAGCTTATTAAAAAGTCAGGGTAGTAATTTTTAGCATGTACGTTGAAAATATAATTCTGTTACATATAATTAAGTGTACTTCCCTGTAACATAAGTTAGACAAACACAGGCATCTCAACTACAAAGACTGGGTGCTAGGAACTAAATCTTGGGTTAGTTTGGAGGCAATTTGGAAAGAAATCTGATCCTAACCAGCAGAGGGCAGTAAAACCACCTAAAAGTTACCGTAAGACAGGGAAACAGGTCAGTTTTCAGTTATGGGGACTGGATGGTGTCCGCTCGCTTAGGTTTATTCTCCAGCATGCATTATCATGCAGATCGCTGCTCCGTTCAGCACGTGTTTCATGCTCATCTTTCAACATGAATTCATTTCTTCAAATTGTTTTAATAGAGAGAACAAGGAGAATTTCAAATACTTTTGAATGCTGCCTATTTACAATAACATAAAGAAGGATTTACTGAAATACCTATGAGCTAAAAGAATTCAATCAAAAACCAAGAAAATAAAAAGTAGATTTTTAAAAATTCAGGAAAGTTTACTTTATAATATTTTCTACCGATCTCCAAATAAGGAAAAACAGCGTCTCTCTTGCTTCACAGAGGTTGTTCCTATTCATCAAGACCTGAATAAGGAAAATGACAGCTACTTCGGTTCATGCCAAATATAAGTCAGAAAACAAGATTTCCTAACTTGCAGAACCGAAATTTTATGGACATACACATCTTCTAAACCATTTTGGGTAGAAAAAAAAAAAACCCAAAAACCAAAACGTGAAGTTTCTAGGGAAGAGTATTTTTAACTCCAGATGGGCTGTTCAGAGAAAGGAATTATAAAATTGCACCCAAGTATGGAAGAGAGAGAGCGTTGGAGAGAGAGAGTGTGTGTGTGTTAGAGACAGAGAAAGAGTTAGAGAGAGAGAGAGAGTTAGAGAGAGAGTTAGAGAGAAATAGAGAGTTAAAGAGAGTTAGAGAGAGAGAAAGAGTTAGAGAGAAAGAGAGTTAGAGAGAAAGAGAGAGAAAGAACAAGAGTTAGAGAGAGAGAGAAAGAGAGAAAGAGAGAGTTAGAGAGAGAGAAAGAGAGAGAGAAAGAGAGTTAGGGAGAAAGAGAGAGAAAGAGAGAGAGAGAAAGAGAGTTAGAGAGAGAAAGAGTTAGAGAGAGTTACAGAGAAAGTTAGAGAGGGAGAGAAAGAGAGAGAGAGAAAGAGAGTTAGAGAGAGAAAGAGTTAGAGAGAGTTACAGAGAAAGTTAGAGAGGGAGAGAAAGAGAGAGAATTAGAGAGAGAGAAAGTTAGAGAGAGAGAGTTAGAGAGTTAGAGAAAGAGAGAGAGAGAGAGAGAGAGAGAGAGAGAGAGAGAGAGAGAGAGAGAGAGAGAGAGAGAGAGCACCAGACGCCAAGCGACTGTGCAGGAAAGTCTGGGCTAAGTGGCTAAAGTCGGCAGGCCACAGCTGTGAGGAAGGCGCTGAGCGTCTGTTTACTCTGTTCCTTTGAACGACCACACAGATCCCCGGGGCTCGCTGCAGCCCTGTCGGAACAGAATCTGCAAGGAATCAACACCAACACGTTGCATTTATCTGAAATGGCCGATCAAATGAAAAAACCACAGGTTTACACCACAGCTCATCAACCGGTTAATGACACCACAGAGACGGGGAGCCAACAGCAAAGGCCAGCCTGGACAGAGACGTCAGGAGCCCCAGAGTGATGTCCCTAGCATCTGAACTCAGTGGGGGATAGCGTTCACACTGCCGAAAATGGGAAATGAGAAGCAGGGCTTGATTCATTGTTTGGCAGCCTCTCCAGAGCACAGACCCAAGGATAACAATAAACAAGCATCCTTCAAGCCCTCGGGGCACATGTGGCCCTTGTCCATCCTAAAATGTTGATTCTCTCCTCCTTTACAGAGAAAGTTGTGTGAGCCAAAGGACTCGACAGAGACGATAACATCACACATCAAATTAAGCTGTTGCTTCAGGAACAGCCCACATACGGAGTCTGGGGTCCAGATCTCCTGTGTTACTGCTATCTAACTTATCAAAACAAAGCTCTCTCAATACGCTGGGACATGAATGGGGGTGAGGTCAACAAACACCTCGTTAATTTTTTTCCCCAAGGCAGGGTATCCCTGTGTAGCTTTGGACCCTGTCCCGGAACTCATTTCTGTACACCAGGCTGGCCTCGAACTCAGAGATCCACCTGCCTCTGCCTCTTGAGTGCCGGAATTATAGCACGCGCCACCGCTGGCCGGCTAACAAATGCCTTCTTGCTGTTATTTGAAAAGCATGCACTGTCATTCCTCTGTGCTGACAAATTTACTTCAAAAAAATACGCAGACACATGCATTTGAACACACACATGTTCCCCTCCCCCATACCACAGCATCTCAAGTAACCCAGGCTGGCTTCTTCTAGATAGGAAGTCAAGGATGACCTGGAACGTGGGATCCTCTCTTGGCCCCTACCTGCCACTGGGGTTAGTCACAGGCATACACCACGCTTACTTCAACTGGGTTAGAACCCAGGGCTCTGGGCAGACCAAGCAGACACTCTCCAGCCCTGGAAGCCTTTTTCTTCCAAGTATTCCAAGCCATTAGTGGCAGAGACATGGGTTTTCCCTCCAAAACACAGCACACAGCCATGTACTTGTCTCAGTCTCTAGTGACAGGCACGATCCGAGTTGTGTCTGTGGATGGTCACAGGGTCTTTTCACGTGACTCCCCAACACCAACAGTGCCTCATGAGACCCATTCTCTGTACAGCATCGAGATCGAACTATCAGAGATCCAAGTCGTCCCCACCAAAGAAACACATTTAGAACAAAGTTCATGTGAAGCCCAGCTTCATTTCCAGATCATGCAAGGCTATATTCAGCATTGGTGTGCAGCTCTCCATGCTTACCTATATAATAAGTATATTATTATACTTATATAATAAGGCATTGCTTTGCTTAGTAAAGATGCTTTATGTCCCTTGACATTCTGTAACAGTGTGAATGTGGCTGGCTCCCTTGGGGATGCCTGTTGGCTACCCAAGACTCCCAAAATCAAACGTGGATGTCCCCCATCCCTAATCCTGCTATACTGCATTATGAAAAGTCCTTTTTATTCATTATTCTGCTTATCTATATCTCACTCTGCCTGTCTTGTCCACCACCAACTCTAGATTGTTCTAGGGAAATCACAGGGATTTAATGAACAGACAGAATGAATAAGCAAACAGATAAGACAAATAAACAGATAAAAATAAACAAACAAAAGCTTGTGTTCTGATTCTAAGCCCAAAGCACTTTTCTCTGCGGCAGGAGAGTTTCCGTGTCTTGTGACAATTCTAAATGTTAGTCTATTCCTCTTTGTAGAAAACTGTCATCTCCTAGACTCACCACACACAAGCTTGGGTTCAAATCTGACTTCCCTGTGCCCATTCTGTCTCCACAGCAGCACTACACCACCGTACTGCTGGCCCAGCGTCAGTGATCATCTCTAGCAATGACCACGACAGAGTCGCGAGGATTTTACTTGACAGAACTGCTCCTTCTTCTAGCTAGACCGCTCTTGATTGTCTGTGTTTGTAGGACAAGCTCCCGTTTGGTCTGCAGAACCCTTTGCAAATACATTCCCATCTGTGACCCTTCCCTGTGCTTTCCCGGTGGAGTTACACACCCTCTGTTACACACCTGTTCCCACGCATCCCTTCTGCATAATCTTAAAAAAAAAACTTGCAATGTTATTCATTCCCTAGTATATACCAGGGAATGAATAGAAAGTTGGTAAATGTGCAAAAGCCTAAGTCCTCATGCAAGCTGTGAAGACCTTGCTCCCTATTCCCTCTCTCCACTCAAGCCATTTTCATTCCAAGACAAACCTGTGAACCAGGACATAGTGATGAGCAAACCCAGGGAGATGCGCATACTTATGAAGTTAGGCAGAAACACGTGAATATCAGTAAGCAGGTGCACAGAAAGCACTCCATAGACACCTCCGGTACTAGTGCTATGCCAGCCTCGTCTTTTCCTTTTGGCCTAGTCTGATTTTCCTAAGACGTTTGATTTGTTCTGCCACATGCAAGACTTCCCCTTCCCTTCTAACTTCCCTGTTATTATCAGTTATTAATGTTATTATCAGGACCAACTTCGGGGTCTAATCGTCAGCTTCTAACCCACCAAATCTTGTCAACTTTCGGTTGCTTCTTCTCCCGCTGGGTCCTTCTCTAGTTGAGGCTCCTCTCGGCTCACACCCTGAGGAATGGATTCTACCCAGCTGACTTCCATAAACAATTAAGACAGTCTTTCTCCAATTAATAACTTCGGCAAAGCTGTTCCCTCAACCCTCAGAGTCTGATGGAATGACCCTCCTGGTAGGGTTTGACTGGATGTGGTTCCCCCCACCCCGTGCCAACCCCCATCCCAATTCATGTGCGGAAACCTAATCACCAATAGGATGACATCAGGAGGTAACTCAGCGGTTACCTGAGGATCCTCCCGAGTAGAATTAGTGCCCCTGCCCTCCTTAAAGCTGAACCAAAGGCAGCTCTCACACCTTTTCAGGAGGGTGCAACCCATGAGCGGTATCAGCAGGACATCACCCGACTCCAGGTCAGCCAGAAGGAACCTGGACTTCACAGCCCCCAAGATGGTGAAAAATGAACTCTTCCTATTTATCAGCCAGTCCGTTCTAAAGGGTTTTGCCTTTGTTTGATTTTGGATGTCTGTTACATAGACTAGGCAGTGGTTGTTTTAAATGCAAATTACTCAGCGCAGCATTCGAAACACACCAAGCACTGGGGAGATACTCTGACGGGTCCTAGAATCGGAGCAGGGGTCACGAGCAGGAGGGTGTCCCGAGTGGGGATCACGAGCAGGAGGACACGAGCGGGGGTCACAAGCGGGAGGGGGGTCACGAGTGGGGGGTCACGAGCAGGGGTCATGAGCAGGAGGATCACGAGCTGGGGAGGGTGAGGGGGGCAGGTCACGAGTGAGGGGCGTTATTGTCTTTGGCTCCATGGTCCTTTTCCTCCCGGTTTTGTTACTCACAGGGTTGGAATGCAGCACGGTGAAGAACTCTGGGCTGATGAGAAACTTCACAGGGGGAGACTGCAGCAGCAGCGTGAGCCTGGATCTGGAGGTAGAGTGCGGCAGGACGCTCTCCCGTCGGAAATCTAAGCAGAGACCATAAAGGCTTTCAGGACTAAACAATGATGCTGACATCCGTTGCTAGGATTTCAACTCCCTAAAAACGACATTTTTATTTGCCAAAGAACTCATGCGTAAACCAGACGATTCTTAATGGCACTACAATACACTGGCAATCATTTCTAGTTATCATTGTGGTAATGCATCCGTAGCTTTTTAAAGATGGCCACACTCTTGTTCCACTTTGACACACATTAGTGGCTACGGCGGTTGTTTGTAATCTGTTTGGCTTTGCGATCCTTTCCTCAGAACTCATAAAGATGTAGTATCAGGAAAGACTTCTGTTGAATTTTTTTATTTTATTTTGTTTTTCAAGTTTTCTTATATCTACAGAAGAACAAGAATTCTCCAATAAAAAACAGCTCGTTTCTTAGAATTCCTTGTCCTTTTTCTCCATCCGCAAGGCTGCGGCTAACGGCCCTCTCTTACCTGCGCTGGCCTGGTGGAAGTCGGCTTCCTCCCCTGCCCCGTCGACAGCACTGGCATTTTCCTCAGGCCTCTCATTCGTCATGGTTCTCCGGATGCTCTGATAACTGAAAACATGAACCTGGAGTTGCATTCCAGCCGCCGGAAGCTGCCCTAGAACCCCAAAGTTCCAGGCCTCCCCACTTCAAGTGCTGGCTCCCAGGCTCCCGTCCTCCACCTCAGGAAGCTCTCTGTTGCTTAAGTAAATGACACCACATTGAAGCTCCGCCCTCCCATCTTTATAGACCATTTTCCTGACAAATTAATAAAGCTTAAAACAACTGTGTCCCTTAACCAAGGAAAACCTATCTGTAAAGAAGGAAAATAACCAGGTTGATGTCCTACGACAATTAGCTTTTGACAGAGAAGGCCTGACTGCTTTGAAAATGTTAGGTAAGACTACAAGGTATTCGGCTTCAACTCCTCAATGTGTTTGCCTTACTAAAATCCAATGCATCATAGGAATCACTAGGGTTATTTTCTTTGTACTTTCCCAACAATGCACGTATGTGCGTTTATGTTTTGTTTTCTTTCCCCCAGGAGGAATCCAATGCAGTCTATGACACACACAGCTCTGTGACAGGGACATCAAAGCTGAAAGCAGCCGAGTCTTCTCCTCTGCACCAGGGAAAAGCCCAACCGCGAGACAGCAGCGAGAGAGTAGAAGGGGCATGCTCACCGCCGGTTCAGCTGTTCCATCTGCTGGATGGAGTTGGATCTCTGCAGGACCTGGGGGGCGGGGGGAGCCGTGGGCCGCTGCCACGTCGTGGTTCTGTTCACATGATCCACGTAGAAGATCCTGCCGTGGCTGTCAATGCGCGCCTCCCAGTCTAAAAAACAGGAAGGACACGAGAGAGATGAGGAGGGGGAGGAGGAGCTGGGCCAGGAGGATGGCTCATTAAGTTCAGCGCAAGTTTTCCCTCCCGCGCACGCTATAATTTGTGGCTAATAACACAGACCTCACTGCGTAGTCCGGCGTGCCTCCCCAGTCCATCTGGAAAGCTGTCGTTACTGGTTATTAAGTCTCCGAGGCATGGAGGATACAGAACCCTTAAAGAATTTCTAAATCTAAAGTGTCTTTTCATGTTGCTCGCCCTCGGCCCTCTTTACCTGTAAGCACCTGTCTTCAAATGCAGGTGGTATCATTTTTGATAGTTTCACATTGAAAATGGTATCGGTGTTTACTTTTCACCCAGATTTCATCTTTTTTTTTTCTTCTCCACCTGTGCCCTTCCCCCTCCTCTCCTAGCTTAGCAGAAATATCCATGCGTATGTTTATACACGATAGTGAAAAATGTAGGCTTTGGATGGGGAGTGGCTGGCTCTCTTCACACCCCGCCCCATCTTTGAAAGCATGGGAAGGTCCAACAGGAAGGCCCACATGGGTAGAGACCCGCGAGGAGGGTGGAAAAGAGGAAACCACACACCGTCAGGGCATCTGTCCAGCTGCTTCTCCAACAGGGCACCTGACAGAGCCACGTGCTCAGCCACGCTGTGAGCTGCTCTCACAAATGTAAACAGACTTCACATTTTGTGCTGATTAGGGGTAGGTGAGTGCAACTTGGGCTGTGAGCCATTTCTCCCACACCCCTAGTCCTCAACCCCCTACGAAAGGGCTCAGTGTCTTCTGGAAGTAGAAAAATGAAACTCTCTTTATATCCTCATATTATGATTACATCCCCCACCAAAAGAAACTACAGGCTAATTTCTGAAATTAATAACATACCCTGTGTATCCTGAAGGAAAAAAACTCAGATCCTTGTGCTTAATAATTTAAACCGACGGAAGAGATGAAAAGCCAGTACACTCCAGGGGGAGGCTCTCGCGAGAGTGCCCCGTTTTGCCTACTCACTAAATGAAAGTCGTGCTGCTGTGTAGAACAATCTTAAAAATTCTTTAGCCAACTAACGGCTGAAATATGAGGATCTGCTCCCCCAATTACAGCATTTACATAGCAACGTCCACTTTTCCTGGTTGCCCTCTCATTTAGAATAGCACCAGGGAGGAGTGACCATTCAGGGCATCCCATATCACAGCCACTCGGTCATCTCCCAGACACCTTCTCCTCCAGGACCTACAGGATGGATCTGCCTGTCACCCTTGTGCACTGTAGGTAGGCTAAGCCCTTAGCGAACAGCTGCTCACTTGGTGGGAGAGCCTCGTCCACCCTCTGGTACCGGCTGACATCCTGACGCACTGAAGGCAGTGACCGCAACGGCTGGTGGCCATTGGCTTGCGAACCTAGGATTAAAGGTCAAGAGTTACTCGAGTTGCCCAGGGATTGCTTTCCTTTTTGCATCAAAATAGGTCTCTCTATGCACGCGTATGTATGCACGCTCTCTCTCACACACACCAGAAACACACATCTAGGACAGATGTGTTAGGATTACATTTATGTAATCCCAGGACCCAGTAGATTGAAGCAGGAGGATAGCGAGTTTTACGCTAGCCTGGGCCACACAGCAAGATTCTGTCTCAATAAAAAGCAGGTAAAGAAACAACTGAAGATCGACCCCGTGGTTGTTCTCACGTTCTCTTTTATCTCTTTCCTCATGGATGTAGGGGCTCAGAAGAGGTGACCCAAGAGAAATGTCCCCAGCATGCCTCTTTCACTGACCCTCCCTGCCTTTAACTTGCTCATGTACTAACAGGGTCACAAAGTGACCATAAGTTGACGGAAAGCAAAATAGGAATCGGAGGGAAAGAACATGGTAACTTAGGCAGAAAAATAAATCACACAATAAGAAAACAATTCCTAGGACTGGGGTGAACGTCCTTCACACAGTGCTTGCCTGGTACGTAACCTCAAGGCCACAGCACCAATCGCCACTCCAAAAGAAAAGGAATGGTTTCTATTTGAGTCTTTGCTACTTGGGCACATGAAACCGTCCCTTCTCTTTTTGACTGCCCCTCTCTAGAGCATTTTAAATAAATCACTCTTGGGAGCCACGTTCGCTAAGGTTCACGGCAGATTTTATGTCTGAACACCTTGCCCCTGTTCTCCATCTTCACGCGCTGGCACGACCACTCAACACAGCTGACCTTTCTTGGACCAAGTTTCGATGCAGAGCCCACAGCGGGGCTTTTAAGAAAGAGGAACTTTTGATAACCCCCACGCATTACATTAAGGCAGGGACCGATTCTGTATCTTATTGAAGGTTGAAGACTGCTGTGTGCCGGGCCTCTTACGGCAGCAATAGAGGATCCAGGTTTTAAAAAGACTGAATTGGAACTGAGGGAGGTCTATGGGCACAAAAACCATGTCTTCTTCTCCCCCGGTTACGGGAGCGGTGAAGCCCCGGTCTGGCCTCCCTGATCTGGACTGGAAGGCCTGATACACAGGAGGGTTTCAGGTATCTATAATTTGTCACCTGCTTTCACCTCTCCCTCCCCACCTTTTTTCCTTTTTTTTTTTTTTCCCCCTGAGACAGGGTTTCTCTGTAGCTTTGGAGCCTGTCCTGGAACTTGCTCTTGTAGACCAGGCTGGCCTTGAACTCACAGAGATGCGCCTGCCTCTGCCTCCCGAGTGCTGGGATAGAAGGCGTGCGCCACCACCACTGCCCAGCTACCTCTTCCCCTTCTTAATCCATTTGCTGATGCCTGAGCCCAGGTGAGGATTCTACCTGTCCACTCACCCACACGTGCAAGCTGTATTATCCTTTACGGGGAGGGAAACTTTAAAATTTATTTTTGAACAGCTATGCTTAAGCCAAGAGTCATGCTGTCTTCTTTTTCCTACCTCCGGTGGCGCCCTCCTCCTGGGCAGCAGCCCCTTCGCAGGCACCTTGGCTGTCCCCAGCTTCCCCATCCTCCTGGGGCTGGCTCTCAGTGGCAGCAACAGGAGCAGCAGCAGCAGCAGCAGCAGCTCCCTCCAGACTCTCCCTCCTCTGCCAGACCTCCCCCAGCTCCCCCTGCTCAGACAGAGTGGCAGCCTCAGCCCCTGGCCCTTCCGCTTCTCCTCCATTGGGCACCTGCACAGCAGGTAAGGAACCCGGAGTGCAGATGGACTCCTGCGACCCCTCTGCCGGGCCGCTGCTGGTAGGCTCAGCTGCACAGGCCCCCTCTTCCTCTTCTTGGGAAGAAAAGGCTGGGGTTTCTGGGTATCGCGCACTCTCCAGAGATGAGCACCGTGTGTCCACTGAGGACAGCTGTGTGGTCACGCTGTCGTTGCACGAGCTGTCAGCACCTTCCAGGTCGCTCTCCCCCTCAGGCCGGGTGCTGGCCTCACTGACGCTCTCTGTCCTGGCAGGGTCACTGGGTTCTGTCTCCGAGGACACCTGGGAAGGTTCGGATCCCTGGTCCAGGGACTCGGTCTCACTGGCAGCTCTGTGGCTCCCTCCAGACGTGTCAGAGGCTCCCGTGTCCGCACCACTCGGGGTCTGATCAGCCTCTTGAGAGCCTGACAATTCAGCGCCGCCCTGGTCAGCACCGGGATGGGGCTCTAGGCTGGCTTCGTTGTCATCAGGGGCTGCACATGAGGGCAATGAGCCATCCGCAACCTCTGGAAGGTTCTCCGGCCTCTCTTCCAAGGAAGCGACTTCGTGAACAGAGGCATCCTCGTTCTCACCGGGGTTGTCCTCCTCTGGCTTGGTCTGAGATGCCAGGCTCCCCGCATCACTTCTGGATGCTCTACTGAACATGACCAAGCCCCCTTCCTCCTCCAAGGAAGACGGGTAGCCTAGATCTTGCTGGAACTCGTGGTCTTCTTCATCCGAGTCTATGTGGAGCATCGCATTGAGTCTTGTGTCAGTGGGGAAACTGCTCCTCAGTTTGGGAGAGGCTCCTATGGGCCGCTCGGAGGAGGTGGCCGCCCCTGGCCTGGAGGGACCATTGTGTTCAATAGCATCTAAGTAATCGTTGAGGGAATCCTGGCGGCCTCTGGGAGGTGAGGTCCTTGAGGAAGTAGAGATTAAGTCCTCTGTGTCCATCTCCAGAGTAGAGCTAGTCCGGAAAGAATGTTTGGGGGTCCCCTCGGCGGCACTGTCCTCAGACACTGGTCCATTGGCGCAAACGGTGCTGTCGTGATGGCTCCCGGGCAGATCTTCGTCATCAGAAGGGCTGCCCAGGTCTCCGTTAACAGTGTTGACTCCGAGGATGGTGCCAACAGCTTCGGGAGATGCATCTGGGTGAGGAGAGCAGCGTTGGTGAGCAGAAAGAAGACAGAGAAATCTACTGTTCTGACACTAACCAGCTTGCTAAGCTCCGTCATCCCACGCGACCCGGGGCAGCATGGGCTGCTCGGGTTCACTAGTCCTTGCTAAACAAGTATCCTGCAGAAAGTTTGGGGCAGGAGCTGTAGATGCGCTCTCTCCTGCAAGAAACTTCAGCCTAGCTTCAGGGCACAAACAAAGCTCTCCGGGGGGGGGGGGGGTATCTTTGCTAAAGAAACTTTCCTAAGCACTCTGAAAGATGACAGGCAATCACTGGGAATCCATTTCACCTTTGGCACCGGACATGAAACTGTCTCGTTCACATGCTAACTATCAACCGAGTGAACACGGCACGTGCTTACGTGTTTGCGCAGGCATCTCACCTTCATGGACAGAGGACGTGACTTCTACTTTAAACTGGAGGTAGCCACTCACGTGGTCCGCTGGGAGCCTTCGGCCGAGGTTGTAGCTGAGCATTTGATCACTGCAAGAGGAGAAACGGCCATTCAGCCTGACTATGCCTTTGCCTTCCTCCCACGGGGCTACCCCACGCCCCATAGACGGCCCCTGGAACCTTCAGAGTTTTAAGTAAAAACAGGCTCGAGTTCAGTACGACCTGATGTGTTGTTATTCATTTGCACAAGTGACCCAGGGACACAGGAAAGCCTTGCTATAGGACACATCAAAGGGGAAAGAGCGATATGAGAACACAAGACCAGGTCACCCCCAGACAACTGCCCCAACTGGGTGAGCAGGAGAGGGTGCCCACCTCCCCTTCCTCACCAACAAAATAAGGAGTAAGGCTGCTGGCTCGTGATCTCAGGGGACCTGGCCTCCCACTGAGTCTCAGGTCCTGACAAGGAGTTCCGCAATGAGCGGGAACCACATTCATCCCATGTCTGGCACTAGAGAGGACCACAACTGGATTGCTCATTTTCTGGCTTGCCTTAGGCTGCTGGCTTGGCTAAAGATGGAATTATCCAGCTATTTCAAGCCCATGTCTATTTCCCAGATTCAGATGCAAGCAACTGTGAGCCAAGTGAAGATTGACTTCTAATTAGAGACCAACCAAAAGGCTAATGAAAATCACACTATTTCTGCGCTCACACTGCCCTCTACTGGCCGTTCTGGAAAGAGACACGTCTGCAGCACTGGACATAAGAGAGCTACTAGCTAGCTAGCATTGTGGCATCAACCTACCTACATAGCTTTGGTAAATGAACACATTCTTAATCTTGTTTTTCCGAGACAAGGTTTCTCTGTGTAGTCCTGGAGACTGTCCTAGCACTCACTCTGTAATCCACTGGCCCTGAACTCACAGAGATCCACCTGCCTCTGCCTCTAGAATTAAAGGTGTGCGCCACCCCACCTGGGTGTATCTCTTAAGAATTAAAAAAAAAATGCATTTACCAATTGATAATTCACCTGAATTCATAGTCAAGTCCTTAGGCATTTCATCCATGACGTCACGTTTCTTGTCCTCGATGGATGCTACCTAACATCTTGCTTCCCCATATGGAGTGTTCACTGAGTGACAGGCACACACTGCTGAGGTCTCTAGGGATATGCTGCTCTTTACCCCCTGGCCACTGGGCAGGAAGCGTCAGCCCTGCTTTCTAGCTAGGAAGCTCCTCGAGGACCGACCCGGGCGGGAGTCATATATTATCCTGCAGCAGAAGCCCCTGATAGCACAAGTTCACTTCACGGTCTGCGATTCGGGGCTGCTTTGGGTGGAGTTCCTCTCCCTACCATTCTTTCTTGCGGGATACCGGGATGTAACGCAGCTATCAATACTCTCTTCCCGAACTGCACTAGAGTGCGTGACAGAAAAGCAGGACCGCTATAATCTGCCTAACAACAGGGACGCCTCTTTCTGGTCCTCCTAGTATTCCTGCATTTAGAGAACACACACACACACACAGGAGTGCTTGCACACTCGTGTGTGCACCGAGCAGCAGATGCTATGCCCTGTCCCCACTTCCCGGTTTTTCTTCCATCTCTTCTGACACTCGGTCCTCTAATAAGGCCATTTCCTTGTTACAAGAGACCGATGGCTCCTCCCTTCTTCTGCCAAAAAATAACGACCCCGATGACGGAAGACTCGCAGAGCGACAGTTAAGGTGGAGAACGAGTGCTTCGTAGGAGTTGAGTATAGAGGACTGTGCCCATCCGTTTCGGTGACTCTCATCACTAATACCCAACGTAGCTCTTGACATTTACTAGGTGCTCAATGTATACATCATTACCAACTGTCGAGCGAGAACCTTTACTAGGAAGAAGTTTAACTGAGCCAAGTCCCCTCAGCTCATCTGTTCTGCACCAAAGCCCCCGAGGCCGCAGAATCTCCGTGGAGAGTGCGCTATTGTACGTAGCGCCAGTCTGGGGACATGGTCCTCCTCCTGGGCTTGTCCTGTCCTACTCCGACTCAGCCTGCCTCCCGCTGTGATACATCACTATGCAGCATATGCTATACGTTACTATTATTATAAGAATAAACACTAAAGACTTTCCCTAGATGCCCGAGGCATTTTCTCACTGATGGGGCCATGGCAAGTGTTTCAGGGAGAAGTCAGCCATGCCATGAAAAATGCCACATCGAAACAGATGCCTTAAAAACAGATCAGGGAGTGTGGCTTAACCCATGTAGCCGTACCCTGGACGTTTTCAACTATTTCCGATAGCTACCGTTCACCAAATAGATACTCAAGCAACTGGATAGAAAACAACCATCAGGTTAGAAATATGGACGTCTCTAGTGTGACGGCAATGCTTTTAACCTGTGCACGGAGAAAGACCTCAGTCCTGATACTTCCTGAATGTAGTTTGGACGTTTCTTCCACTAGACATAGAACTGGGTCTGTTGACCCGGTGGGTGTTCCGCTCTTGGGAAGACTCACTCAAGCAGCAGAGAGTTCATGGCAGTGTGGGGACTGACGAGATTTAGCTCTCCCTTGATCATTCTTTCTGTCAGTACACAGAGTTGATACACACATATCATTACATGAATGAGAAAGGTGTTGGATTCATTGTAGTTGAACCTCGTCATCATCTTTCACTGTTGATATGTGTTAAAACAATTTTGAAAGCTCTCGAAATGTGTCTTCTAGAAGCTATAATTATTTTCCTTAAAAAAAAAAATCACTGCCGTGTCTCAGCTTTTATCAGATAAATCAGGCTTCTAGAACTTTGTATTATCTCTACTTTGTGTGGGCTGTCCAAACACAATGTTCACATCTTCAAGCCAAGCGGATCAGAATTCGTGAGGACCTCTGAGTCTCACATTTGAAGGGCTAGAGGGCCAATTGCTCTCAGAAGAGGAAACGGAAACCCAAGCAAACTGAAGAGGACGCGCGGGGCTGGGTTTCCACAACAACAATTGCAACCAGCACTCAAGGTGTTTCAGAGAAAAGAGGGTCTCGAGCCCCCAAATTTCAGCTCTACCACTGGCTTGCCAGCCTCAGATGCCTCCTCTCTGGGACAGCTGGCATGGCATCACATGCCTCTTGGAGCCGCCGAGGCTCCATGGGCAAATCCGTGTGCTATTCCAAGGGCTGACGTACAAACCCTCACTACCGCTGCCAGGACAGCGCTCACCCTAGGCGCTCCTGCTGCCAACACTACTGTGTGTTCCAAAGGTTTCCCTGCGGTGCAAAATGACACACACAATACTCCCGCTGAGCTATCCTAGAGTACTTCTAGTGTTGGATTTGCTAGTACCTGTGACGTAAAAATACACACCGCACAATGGGTGAGGGCGTGTTGCATTTCTTTACTTTGGACAGCTCCCAGGAACAACAACAACAAAAAAAACTAAAACGAAGGCCCCAGATCAGTTTATTTCTGTGCTTCAGGAACAAAGGTGGGCTCCATGGATGGAATTCAGCAGGATAACATGACGGTGATATGATGTCCGATGAAGGGTGTTGTAGCGAGATTTCAACACGCCCCCATGTGGACTGAACACTATGAGGTTTGTCACCGATGGCTAACTGGGCGAATCTTAGAGAGGGGATTGATACCACCAGAAAGTATGCCATTAAAACTGGGTATTTTGGGTCCCGTACACTTTATTGAACATAGGGACACTTTTATTTATTTATTTTTTTTAAAGAGATACGTCCCAGTTCTTCTCAGTGAGACACTCCCCAGGACTGTCAAGCGCTACTCTGGCTGCCTCAGCACAGACTGAGCTCCATGTCCCCCACAGTGAAAGCCCATTACCCGATGGCTTGACGCTCCAGCAGCCTCTGCACCGGAATGGTCAGCTTCCCCAGGAAACGCTTGATGATGGGGCGGCTCTTGGCAAATTTGTCTTTGATTTCGATTTCTAAGACATCGGTTAGAAGTGCAAAGAAGGAGTATTTCTGAAACCAGAAACGGACCACACGCTGGCTGAGAAGACACGTGGAACCTTTTCTCATTTTATAGACAGACACTGCTAGGCTTTGAACCCAAATGGCACTCAGAGGCCACATTCCCGGCTTCTATAACTCCTATCCTCGCAAGTTTAAAATCTGAATGACTACAGACGTCCTTGATACACTTGGCCGTCCGGGTGGTAGCCTTGGCTTTGTGTTGGGCTGTGTAAAAAGTCAGACGAGTGATAGGAAGAGCGCTCTTGTTTTGATTTTTGTAGCTACCACGGGCCTTCTAGAGTTCACTCTGAAAAATACTTCCTATTTTCTAGGCTTCAATACATAGGAGGTGGGGTGCTGTGACTTTAAAGAGTCATAGGGTCGTTTGCCACTGGGAGAGCCGGTGTTGGAGAACAAGTACAAAAGCATAAGCAACGACCTGTCACTCAAACAAACCCAAGACAGCTCAGGAGGCGGGGCTTCCTGTGTCGGATGGGCAGCCTACCGTGAGGGAATCTAAAACACCATCAACGCAATCTGCCTTCACAGGGGTCTGACTTCCTGAGTGGCTCACCCAGCAAAGATCTGAACTCACAAAGAGCATTTGCTAAAGCCCATAGAGAGAAACTTTAATATGAGCGGAAAATGTGCTAGTCCAAAAGGTAGAAAACCTCACTAGAAGTCAGTCTTTTCCCTTGTCCCAGCCCTGCTGGGCTCTGCCAGGGAATAATACTGTAACTCTCCTGTTCTTGAGTAAACTTTCGTATGTTTCACTCCTCATGAAGTTTTTGCATTAGTTTTTAAAATATCAAGGTATCTATTTTGATCATTAAGCCTTCAGCATCCCACGAAATTGTACCGAATAGTGAACCCTTCGCCGCTCTTAGCGCCTACGTGGCTCTGACAGGAAGGAAATAGCTCACGGGCAGCGCGCCCTCTTTAACAAAACCGGACATCTGCAGCCGCCTTGCCCAAGCTCATTAACAACTCAAGGCTGCAGAGTGCAGAGAGAAAAGATGAGCCTGCCTCTCAAGTACCGTCAGGCAGAAGACACTCCGCCCCCAAACCCCGGTCCGTCTTACCTCTCTGTGCCAAATGGGATTGGTGGTGTTGCTGATGATGGTGGACCTTCTCTCCTGCCCATGGTGGGCACACGTAGGGAAACTGCTCTTCTTCCCTGGCTGAATGGACATCTTAAGATAAGGGTCGGGATTGAAGAACATCCCTTTCTTGAGCCCAACTGCCCTGAGATCTTTAAAGAAAGGGGGTTGGGAGAAGCGGGGAGAGGGGACAGGCAGTAGGGAAGGGGAAAGCACAGAAGAGAGGAGGAAGGAGCCAGACATCCCAGTTAGCACGAGACTCAGGCCTTCTTAATGAACCCAAAGCCCTAACCAAGAAAGGGGCTAGTGACGCCGCGACAGTCAGTCACTCTCTGTCACACAGAGAATGAGGGCTCACGGCAGGAAGCCGGCAGGGGGATCTCCCAGGTGGCAAAAATAAAGGCAGCCCCTTTTCGTGACCTCATGCCCCTATACCTGGAACCCTTAGAGTCCCCATGTCTGTGGGTCCCCACCATTTTCTTCATGGTGCGGCGTAACTGGTCAGCCACAGTGGAAGGTAATCTCTGAACAGAAACTCAGAGTAATCAGTTAATAAAAATATGTTCTTTCACCGGGCGATGGTGGCGCACGCCTTTAATCCCAGCACTCGGGAGGCAGAGGCAGGTGGATCTCTGTGAGTTCGAGACCAGCCTGGTCTACAAGAGCTAGTTCCAGGACAGGCTCCAAAACCACAGAGAAACCTTGTCTCGAAAAAACCAAAAAAAAAAAAAAAAATGTTCTTTCACAAAAAAGACCCACATATCTAAAATCACAAATACCTATACTATATATGTATGCATGTATGTATCTATGTGTAAGTTTGAAGCAAGTCTAACTTGAGGTCAAAATTTAAAGCCCACATTCATTTGTGATACATCCTAAAAGTCATGCATCTTCTATAAGAACTCAAACGCGCGTGCCATTATTTTAAACAATTCTCCACTTGTTTTTCCCATAACCTATAAAGTAATTTAAATGTTCAGGGAATATCTTACAACTTACCTTATTTTCACAATATGTTTTATGTGACATGAGCTGCTAAAAGTCACTAAAACCGTCTCAGCGAGGAGACATTTAGGTTGTCAGCTGAACAGGCACACACATGTCCAGACCTAATTCTGGCTTAGCTGGGCCCACAGCACCTTCCTGAGACTATCAGTGTGATTCATGCAGCTCTGCAGCTAAACCATCTTGAAAGCTACGAACGAGCCTGCGTTTGTATGTGGCTCAGATCAACCTGGAGAACTGGAACATTCTAGCTTAGAGAGCAGTTATGCACAGGGACACCCTTGCCTTGGCTTGGGTTTTATGTATCCCCCAGAGCTCACTCTTCGGAAGAGATGGGCTGGGACACAAGAACTCATGGCCTAGATACATGGGATGAAAACAGACCAGGGCTATCTAAGGTCTCAGCTGGCAGGGGAAGGGATGGATAATACATCAGCAAACAGGGAGACGGTCAACTGTAAGGACCCACGCTACCAGCACTGCATGAGATGCAGATTGATGGCTGACCTAGAAATCAGAAGGAGAGCGAAGGGACAAGGCAGGGTTGAGTCAGGCCCTCTGTGAAGCTGCTGTCATCATCCCAGTGAGCCCACTTTCGATACTTCATAGACTATCCGGTCTTCACTAAGTGCAGATTTTCACTTGACCAGCTGCGCGTTTTCTGTTGGCGTAAAGCAGCCTCGAGAAGAAAACGCAGTTCGCACGTTGATTTTCTTGCCCTTCTTGAGTATCCCTGCCTCCGGCTCAAGACAGATTGACAGCCTCTAGATATTGAGTTCACTCCCGAGCAGGGGATTTCCTTGAAGTCACTGAGGAGTAATGTGGCCAGAAACAGCTGCCACAGAGTCTGACGGGGCCAATTCATTCACAAACATCCCTTCGAACACAGACGCATCCTGCCAGCAGATTACAGTCATTGTGATAAAAGATGTCAAAGCTAGATAACCTTGATGTCAATTCCTCCGCAGCAACACACTGCACAGATGAAGGCATCTTCATTAACACAGTGATAAATGGCCAATTACTTGCAATCTGCTGATCCAGCCCCTTCTCTTCTCTCTGCTCCTGCTTCTCCTTATTTTCCTTGTTTCCCTGTTCACAAACTCCGCATCACACAGCAGACCAAAGAAGAACTCGAACCCACAGAGCACCCACGCTAGATATCCTAGCTCCAGCCTTACTTGGGTAAGACTTAAAACACGAATCAAGACACAGTTTTTGCCGAGGCTGTAGAGTTCAGGTCTCTGGGCTTCTTCCTTGCTTCTCCTTCGATAATCAAGCACAGAACATTTACAGGCAGCCATTCCAGCCCGTCAATCTTTCAGATAAATATGTTACCCACTGTCAGCCTCCAGCCGTGCTAATTGTTTTAGAATCAACATCATAGAATCTATTTTTCCCCCTCCTGTGATTTTTACACGTCTCGGTACATGTGGCAAACGTCTATCTAAAAGAGGACAAACACACCGCAGGCAGCCAGCTTCCGTGGGAACCGTGGTGGGATGTGGCCAAAGCAGTTAAAGATGGAGTCACTGATGTCCTACAACCTGTTTCTTATTTTCAGGAAGATGCCCTATGATTTTACTTTCCGGGTAGCAATTCTCCTACACTGAGTTAACAGCATTCCCTCTGAAGTCAAAATCGATATGAGACTGCCATGTTTGAAGTGATATACATCAGCCAGGCACATAGTTCAATAGCTCTAAACCAGGAAGTCAACAGAGCATAGCAAACCGTCATTGGGGGTGGCTAATTGTTCCCAATTGCCACAAGGGCTTCAGGGTCTATAACTCCCTGTAACTTCCCAGGTCTAAAGCAGGAGCTGTTCATCACCAGCAGGAGTCGGTTTGAGGGCAAGCATTAGACAATGGGGCTTTAAATTATCTTCTGATTACCCAGATCGATACTTTAAAAACCCCAAAGATCCCAAGAAAAATAGATACACTGGCCCAATCTAAACCATAAGCCACCAGGTTACAACTTCTGAGATTCGCCAGGAAGCCGAAGGAAGGAAAGGAGACCCTCAAATTAACCACCCCACAGGAAGCAAAAAGGACGGCACAAAACTAAAGAAGATGATGGCCAGCCTGGTCCTGATGGGACCATCACAGCGTGTGGAGGTGGCTGATACCAAGGATCGCCTTTAGAGGCTGATGCTCATTCACACTCTTTCGGCAGAGAAAACGGAATCTCAGTTAAATCTCAGAGCGACTGATTTTTTTTTTTTTAACAGAGCCGGATAAACTTTAGACCTTCAGACTTTGTATAAGTTATCACCCAATCGTCCCCTTGTCTATTTGAAAACTCCAATCCAAGCACCGACTTTCTTAGCGCACTCTTGGCTCTACAGTCGCCAATTCATTCTCACTAGGTCAGTGGCTTTCAAACCTTTCTCGGACAGTGCCCCATGTACAAAATAAATTTCACCTTTTCATGTTGCAGCCCGGTGCACACATACATGCACATGTATACTTTTTTTTCCCCAAAAATGTCAATTTGTGGAAGATGACGTTTCGTCAAAACATCTTCCCCTTTGGCAGTAAGCCCCAATTATTTTAATGCTAGTTTCAGTTGCGTTTCAGCTCAGTCAGTGGTGTGTGTGTAAGGGATGTTTTACCAAACAGGAAACCATTATCTTTTTACTTATTAATATTTTTTAATTTCATGAAAACAATCATCTGCTTTGTGTGTAACCCTCACAGAAAAAGGCATGCCTTTTACGTTTTTGCTTCAAACTTTTTCTTTCTCTAGAGGAAGTAAGCACGCGTGGTTTCAAATCCCCAAAGCTCCTTGGCAGAGTTATTTAACCATTTACACACGCTGCCAGCAACCTCACATACTCACACAGTCCTGTTGTCATGAGGAAACTTGCTAAAAAGAGCACTTTCTGAACATAATCATCATCTAATCTTATCATGGTCAGATACATACGTGACTTTCCAGAAGTCTGAGCAAAAGAACTCAAAATAACATGGTTTACAGGCCATCTATGACGCTGGATAAAGAAACGACCATGCCTTCCACTGACGCTGAGCGTCCTCAGACTGGAGGCCGCACCCAGACACTTACCTGACAAAGTGAAGCTGACGAGCTTCCGAGAGTGCAGACTTCCGGAAGCCCCGCCTTCCATGCCTTCTGCCCCCATCTGAGGAGAAAAATGGGTGTGAAATTTCATACGAGCATCATGCTATCAAATGGTCCAGGGAACTTCATGTGTTTGGATATACAATGATATTTTTATATCAAAATGCATTATAGTGCATGTCTTCAAAATTTCATATCTTAGATATGCAAATATAGATTCCAAAATACAGGATCAAAGGTTTATATTTAAAGTTGATCTTTACCCCATTAAAAAAAAATATGAACTTTGAATTCTTTCTTTTCTTTCTCTTTGTCTCTCTCCCTCCCTTCCTCTCTCCTTCCCTTCCCCTCCTCTCTCTCTCTCTCTCTCTCTCTCTCTCTCTCTCTCTCTCTCTCTTTCTTTCTTTCTTTCTTTAGTTTTTTTGAGACAGGGTTTCTCTGTAGCTTTGGGCCTGTCCTGGAACTAGCTCTTGTAGCCCAGAGACAGCTGGCCTAGAACTCACAAAGATCTGCTGCCTCTGCCTCCCAAGTGCTGGGATTAAAGGCGTGCGTGACCACCGCCCAACGAAATCTTAATATAATCAACTTACTATGTTTACTGTATGTTCTGACTTTCCCCTTAATAGGAGTATGGTTGTTTATGGTATACATTCCTATAAGCCCAGAACTCAGAAGGATGAGGCAGGAGAGTCACAAATTTGAGGCCAGCTGCCTCTGTCTGTCTGCCTGTCTGTCTGTCTCACTCTCTGGTGTGTGTTTGTACATGTGTGTGACACTGATGGCAGCAATGTTCCTGTTATATTTGAGACAGGGTCTTATTGTATAGCTCAAGTTGGCCTGCTTCATTTAGAGAACCCGCCCCTTGAGAGGAGATCAAATATTTGACCAAATTTCTCAGCTTTTGCCAGTGTCCCTCCCCTGCCCTGGTGATGTCTGACTATTCTGCCTTCAGCAAGAGTTCTTTGGTGGTTGGCTTGTCACTGTGCCTTCCACTTTCTTGGCCATTCTCAACCCATCTCTGTACATCCCCAGTTGGCCCGGACATCATGGCATTCTTGCCATTGCTTCTCAAGTGTGGGGATTATTAGAATGTACCACCATGCCTGGAAGAATATATTTATGCACAATGAATGCATACACACACACACACACACATATGTGCACACACATACACTCAGAGATATGAGGTAAGGGAGGGAGGATGACCTGGCACACTTAGTGTATAGTTTCAGTAGTAATATATTACTACGTAGGCATCCTTCCTTTATCCAGGCTTCTGCTGTATTGTAGGGTGGGCGCTTGGCTACCGGACTTAGCAATAGTAGAACCATGGAATGCTATCGTTCAATCGTTTTTTCCCCTAGAGAACAGCCTCAGTTCCTGTTTCAGCCCCTCTTCTCCTTTTCTTTGGCGATGAGGACTGTCATCAGCCTGACACTGACCAGGTAGAGTAAGGCTGACTAGCCACACGCCCTAGGATTCACCTGCCACCGCTTTCCCAGCCTTGGCAGTACACCTGTGTGCAATCACACGCAGGCCTGACCGAGTGACGTAACTCCCCAGCTCCCTTAATCCCAATCTCTCGCTGATCACGGTGCTCACTCAACACAGATGTGAATTATTACAATGGATTTCATCCTCGGACTCACAAGTCCCAGATTAACAGGGGTGGAGGCCACAGCCAAGTGTCTAGACGTCAGATCTCTGTGACTGTTTCCCCTACATTCCGCACACAGGACACAGACTGTGGCAGACTTCTCCTGAGACAGGGTAGTATAATCTATACTCCCGGCTACCCTAGGACCACGGGTCCACAAAACAGGGCCTTGTCTTGAGCAGAACACACTGTCCACTAGATAAGACATGTCCCTCCGGGAATAGAACATGTGTGTCTAACCAGGCACTTGCTTGTGCTCAGTTATTTGTGGCAGAAAAGATGAATGGATTGCCTTAAAATTACCTCCTCCCTTCCCTTCCTTTGCACCCCCCCCCCTTGCCCCGACACTGTCTTCCTAGGTCACAATTCACTGCCTCAGCCGCCCCATCAAGTGCTAGGAATAGAGGCATTTACTGCCACAACACCAGGCTTATAAACGAATTTAAATATTTTAAGGAACTCCAAGGGAACAAGAGAAGACCCCTGCAATCTTCATTTTAAAAACTTAATTCATTGTGCAGTAAAAGACTAATCTGAAAACAATTACCAAAGAATTCATAGAGAGCCTGTGCCACCTCTCCGGCAAAATGCTCATCTGAACTAAAACTCAAGAGAATACAGCTTTATCGCACAAGGAAGGCCAAGCATCGCCCTGGAACACAGGGCCATTCATTATAATAAACACGTCTGCATCAGCAACCAGAGGGAGGTTTTTAAATGGGTGCTCTCTGTAGATCCATTCCAGGAAGACCTGGAGGCAACACTTTCAACCAGAGACCATCCCGGCAGGCAGCTGAACGGTTTCCTGGGGGCTCTGTCTGACACACATCTCACCATATGTTCTGATCAATGGTGATGACGTCAACGTCAACATACAAACGACAGATGAGGAGGTGGTTTTCATCCTTCATTTATTGCCAGAGTGTGAGAGAGGAGATCACAAGGATTAGGACAGTGGCTCATTTCCTGACCTGTGGGGTCTCAGCTGTCTTGCTCCGCTCTATTCTTTGCATCAGGCATGGAACAGTCATACTAAGCAAGCATTGTGTTGCTGTTTACAATAGTTAAATACATGGTGTGTACTCCGGGGACGACCACACTGCTACAGCAGCGTAGTGCTGACCTCCCCAAAGGAGGTCAGTGGTGTGGGAGCTCCTTCCGTCTGTGTGTTACTTTTACTGGTTAATGAATAAAGAAACTGCCTTGGCCTGTTGATAGGGCAGAACTTAGGTAGGCAGGGAAAACTAGACTGAATGCTGGGAGAAGGAAGGTGGAGAGAGAGAGACGCCATGGAGCCGTTGCCAGAGTCAGACATGCCAAAACTTTGCTGGTAAGCCACTGCCATGTGAGGATATACAGATTAATAGAGATGAGTTAAATTAAGATGTAAGAGTTAGCCAATAAGAAGTTAGAGCTAATAAGCCAAGCAGTGATTTAGTGAATACAGTTTCTGTGTGGTTATTTTGGTTCTGGGCAACCAGGATGAACAAGCGGCCTCCTCCTTGTAACAGGTCAGACCCAAGAATACAGATCCAAGCCAGGCGGTGGTGGTGCACGCCTTTAATCCCAGCACTTGGGAGGCAGAGGCAGGCGGATCTCTGTGAGTTCGAGACCAGCCTGGTCTACAAGAGCTAGTTCCAGGACAGGCTCCAAAACCACAGAGAAACCCTGTCTCGAAAAACAAAACAAAACAAAATACAGATCCAAGTACTTCTAGATTGTTCAGAAATCTACGGACCACCATTTCCATTAATGAGGTTTTCAATCAAAACGTTGACTCTTGATTGTAGTGCTGTGGTCTACCCAGACCTCTGAAGTCATACTGAAGCACAGTTATTCCCAAACTGCAGGCTGTGGTGGGGTAATCTCATGGGAGAGTCACGGCAGTGCACCTAACTGCAGTGGGCTAGACATTCCCGCCACCTTCAGTACTAGCTAGACCATGCCAGTGCTTGCCTAAACGACCCTGAATGCAGGAACTGTTGACTTTCATTTTGTTTTCTCATTCCACTCAGAATGAGTTTTTCAGAGGTTTGAGTAGACACAGCTTTACTCTCGTAGGTCTGTGACTCTTCCTAAACCATCAACCTAATTTTGAGAACTCCAGATTTTTAAAGCCAACCTGCCAAGAGAAAAAAGTCAGAAAATTGCAAAAGCAATGACTACCCTTCACCTGAGGGCTCCATGAAGAAGTTGGCTCCCAGAGCGGCCATATTTTACCAAACAGTAGATTCTCACTCAGCACTTGGTGAGAAATTTAAACTCAGACCTCTGAGGAAAGCGCACAAATATGTGACCTCTGAGGAAAGCACCTACATATGACCCATCACACACCGTGACCTCTGAGGAAAGCGCCCATACCTGACCCATCACACACCGTGACCTCTGAGGAAAGTGCCCATACCTGACCCCGTCACACACTCTCCTCAGGTGACAGGCAAGTAGAATGCCTACCATTTCGCTGGACTCCTTCCTCGTTTACACACCGAACACATGGAAACCTACCTGAGATACAGCACCACCATTTCCTACTGTCCACGTGTAAAACCCTTCACGACAGAACACTATAGGTCACTTGAAGAGCTGCTGATATGCGGGACAGCTAGGTCGCAAGTGTTTTTCCACTGATTGGTATCGCAGATGCGGCCATGGAGGCCTTTACCGCATTTCCTTTCCTGAAACACACTGTGTTTCCTTTTCATTGTTCCTCGTGACGCTGACAGGGCTGTCCAGGCAAAAATAGGACTCTTAATGGGCTCCAGGAGGAAGCTAGTCTTGAGGGGACTCACCATCACAGCTGGGTTCTTCACGGTAATACAGGGGGTTGTGGCTCGCAGGGCTCCGCTAATACCATGGTAGTACTTGAAACAGATTTTGATCTCCGCTGCAAAGCAATGGGAGAGAAACAGATGAATCTACATATCCCTCTCAGGCAATCCTCTCTGAACACAATTCCTTCTTTGCTGACCAGCAGTAACTGATTTTGACCAGTTCCTGATGAGTTTTGCTTATTTGACTTTTCTCTATTGCCTTACATTTCACAGGGTCTCCTCTTTCTTTCTTTCTTTCTTTCTTTCTTTCTTTCTTTCTTTCTTTCTTTCTTTCTTTTTTTGGTTATTTTGTGACAGGGTTTCTCTGTGACTTTGGAGCCTGTCCTGGAACTAACTCTTGTAGACCAGGCTGACTTCGAACTCACAGAGATCCGCCTGCCTCTGCCTCCCAAGTGCTGGGATGAAAGGCGTGCGCCACCACCGCCCGGCTCACAGGGTCTTAATACGCCACCTAAGCTAGTCTGAACCTCACTCAATAATAGCACAGGATGGCCTTGAACTCTGAGTCTTCTTACCTCAGCCTCTCAAGAGCTAGGGTTACAGACCTGTGCCGCAAAGCCCAGGTTTGTCTGCTTTGTGGAAACTTCCTAAGAGCATCACAAATGTATTGGGCAAACAAAATACTGAATATACTCTGCAGAGCAGAAAGAGAAGATCGTGACCAGCGACTCTTGCCATGTGCCAGGCAGTGCCATGGCTCATTGTTGTCGTCTAACCCTGACTCCAGCCTGCTCTGGGTGACGGGTGAACTGTTGAGATTTCCTGTAAGCCATCCGTGTCTGGATTTCTAATAAGCTAAAGACAAAAAACATAATGTATTTCTTAAGATGAAAGAAAACCTTTGCATATTATATTTTCTAGGTCAGAGGCTGACAATATCAGAACTTTTAGAAGCTATCTAAATGGCTTAATCACCTTTTCCCCAAGACTCCGTGCCATTAGCTCCAAAGAGCCACATAAGATCTCATTAATGCTGAGAAACTCTTAAGATGGTCCAAGTCAGACACCGGCTCAAGAAGACGTTAAAAGGACACCCTTGACTTCTAAGCTCAGAGATAAACACTCCATTTGTTTGATGCCTTGTCTTAACCTATGTGGACCGGAGCATCTTGGGAGTTGCATCTTTCTGACTTTTCTGAAGCCATGATGCTCTGCCTAGACGTAACGTGGACTATTCTCTCAGCCCTTAAGCACACTGAAGGGTTTCAGTTCCACAGTCCTGGGTTTACACAAGGGAAAAGGAATGAAGAACAGGCGGAAACTCACTCTGCCTTCTCTAGCCAGGCGTCAAGATCCAAGCCCATTTCTATTAAACAGCAGGATGAGGTCTATAGACACTTCCCAAGACACGTGTCTACTACGTGGCATATTATAAGTGTTATATTTACCATCTGAGACAGCCTCAGGGCATTATGGAGCACTAACAGAAAAGATGCAAAGAATGGGCTTTTGATTTTCCTCAGACCAGATGGCCTTGTGCTAGAGATCATGCCCCCAGGCTCCAGGTAAGCACCAAGAATTCAAGCGCCAACAGGAAAGTGATTTTACCTCTTCCCTGGCATTTAGTTGGCAATACTGTTCACCTAATCAATTTCTTAAACCGTGGGATCCTTTTAAGGCAAGAACCGTATTAGAAGTAAAACCGGCTTTGGTTGTGTTTTCCCCTATGTTCTTATATTATTCTCCACTTTCCATATAATGCCCTCAGATCAGCACTCCAGGCCCAGAGACTTCCCCATGTTCCTGTCACGTGATGAGTCCAGCACTGTACCTGAAAACAGAGGAAACAAACTTCTCTTAAGGGCAGGCTGCATGCCCGGCAGTGGATGGCCGACAGAAACGGCATGGAAGTGTCTTTGGAGGTTCCTTGTCTCACAACGTCCTGCCTGGGCTTTCTGGTGTTTTTGTTTGTTTTTAATTTTAAAATACATTTTATTTTTATTTCATTCACATATTTTTTTTTCTTTCCTAGCATATACATTATGGCTTCCAGTTGGATGCCTGAATGTGAAAATGAGTGTTTCTATGTTTTTTTTTTCTTTCTTGTCCCCCTGAGACAGGGTTTCTCTGTGTAACAGCCCTAGCTGTCCTGGAACTAGCTTTGTATAGCTGGCTGGTCTTAAACTCACAGAGATCCGCCTGCCTCTGTCTCCCAAGTGCTGGGATTAAGGGAATGCACCACCACCGCCTGATTCTATGTCTGTTTCTTACACGTTTTCTTGGGCTCTTTTTCTTCTCTTTGTTTTGTCTTATTCTGATGCATTACTTTTTGCTTTATCCTATAATACTATATAAATTGTATATTTTGGTATTATTTCATGGAAGCTTGCTGGTTTTCTAATGAGAGATAGAAAGGGGGTGGATCTGGATAGATAAAGAGTAGAAGAAGGGGAAACCAAAATCAGGATCTATTATATGGGAAAAATCTATTTTCAATCAAAGGGAAAATAAATGAAGGAAGGGTGTCTTGGTTATGATTTTCTTCATTCTGTTATGATAAAATTTCATAATTACTATGTTGGAACATGGAATTTGGGCCACCCTGAATCTGGGTGCCAGGGCCACGGTCCACCACACTGGCCTCCAGAATAAAGTATCTTTTATCCCTTTGGGGTCACAGCTGTACTTCTTGTGTTGACAGGGCTTCAACAGACAATACAACGAGAGCATCAGACTGTGAAGCAGGACACAGCATACCGGGCAGAAGCAGGACCAGAGGGGACTATCAAGCATTGCCACACTAGAGAAGACAAACGAAGAAACTACCAGATACCTTTAATACTGATGAAGGCCAGAGATGCTAATCTTCTAAAATAACTTTTGATGCTACAGATGTTTTAGAAACCTCACTAAAGACGTTTGCATCAAGTTCCCATCTGTTCAAATGGCACTTGATATTTTGCTTTGATAAGTCCCGTTATTTCGAGTATTCATAGACTCTCTTACAATAAATTCTTTACATGTAGAAATTTTAATTCTTGGAGCTCAGTGTTAATAAAAAAAAGTCTCAAAAGCCCATGCTTTCCCATCTGTTAAAGAAAATTTCTGAAGATATTGAATTAACCTGGACTGACTGGTAAACTAGCAAATCACCAATCCTATTTTATTCACCTGTTTTCTTACCATTCCATAAAATACCCTGAGAATCCCTGTAGCCTCAGGAATATTAGTAGTGAATATAAACACACACGCCCTGTCACACTTTACTAAAAACCAACAGACGCAGTATCTCGAATAAACTATATACTATATTAGCATCTGTATTCACAAATACAACACGGGATGGATTGGATAATGGTTGATTCTCTGCATCCAATTTCTGATTGTTAGCATTTGACGTTGAAGGAGGCACAGACTACCTTACCCGTCCTCCGTTGACCTACACGCAAAAGGTAACCATCTGCTGGTAAGAAATGAGGAATATTCAAAGCAAACAAAATTCCTAAGTCAATCAAAACATTGAACTATCCTTTCTGATTCGTAATATCAATGAAGTCACCATTAATTGCCCAGTATTAAATGTTCAATCTCCGATGAGCATTTTCTAAAGCAAAATATTTTCTAATATGGGGCATCATGATAGAAACATATGAATAAGAGCCAAAACATTCGGATATGACTCTATGCATTCAACACACATGCATATTACTCAATTTTAAGATCATCATGCTTACGTTCCATGAAGTAGGGTCCAGGCTCAATTCTCCAGACAATTTGTCCTTTTTGGGTTCCAGTGACGCCCCTGTTTTTAGAATCCCAGAAGTTGGCTGGAGAATTCTCATCTGTCAAAAAAAAAAAAAAAAAAAAAAAAAAAACCAAAGAAACACTTTTAGCTTAATTACAACCCATCATCTCTTACCTCAAAGATCAGCACACATTCTAAAATAAGTAGAAAGAAGGTAATAAAGAGGCCAGACACCAGTGACTGCTGTTTCTAATGGCTTCCTCCTAGCCCATCTGAGTTTCCGCTTTTGTATCTGTTGGGGGGGGGTGAAACTGAAGGTATAACAGGAAAGACGACGGCTCCTTCGGGTTTGGCCAGGGTATTGCCAAAAGATAATCTTGCGGGGAACAAAGGGTTAAGTTACTGCTGCTTCAGTGCTGAGCTGATTTGCAAGAAGGGGCTGGAGTAAAATTCATCTACAGAACCTTTCTCAAAGGTAGGAGGCAAGCTGAGTTGGGAGAATTCAACAGAACTCATGGTGAACGAATGAAGGACCCAGGGACGGCAGCTGAGCCAGGCAGCAGGAGAGCTGAGGGGCCAGTGTTAAGAGGTCTATGAAGTCATCATGTCTTCCAGGACAAAGGTGGCAACAGTAACAGGCAATGTCTCCATTGTGGTGTGGAAGAAAGATAGAAACAAAGGTGTCCCAGAGGACAGCATTTCCCAGGCTTTCCTCACACCACCCAGAAGCAGTAACGCTCGCCTCACCTCCTGAGGTAAAAGCTAACATGTTAGAAGATGCTCTGATTGCCTCTGACTCTGCCCTTCCATGACGAGAGCCAAAAGGAGGGACAGATACATTGTTTACAGTATACTGGCTTGAAACTTTTGTTTGGAAAAGATACAGCGGCATTGGCTTTTCAAGTCACGTGGGCAAAACAGGCAGGATAGAGTACAACAATAAAGATGGGGAGACGGAGAAATGATTCGGAACACAAGGGCATGGTCGTACGTGGGAAAACAGCCCTCTTCCCAACTGGAAAGAAGCAGAAAATGAGCCAGGATTGGGGGCTCAGGAAGATCTCTATCAGTGTTCATGGTAGGCTGGGATTCAGGGTTCTAGAAGCCACAGTTTTCTGAGCAGGCTGGTCTTTCCACGTCATTTGCGGTTATCACATGATAAGACAATGATTCCTTAGTATGGAAGGCCAAGCAAGACCGCAGTTCCTAAGCATTGGAAAGCATGTCCCATTTGTGACGTCATCTGCTCTCCTGGACTGGCTACCAGACAACCTACTCCATCGTAGAACAAGATCAGGATGTCTGCCTAGAAGGCCCTCGGACAACCACTACACACTGGATTTCAAAGGTGTGTATGGTGCCTGGGCGTACCGTCAGCTGTCTGGAAACTGAACTTCTTGGCCAACTTAATTCCAATTGTGTTCAAGGCAACAGTTGCGCCTGCTCCAAAAGACTCGCCCCCTCCCAGTCTTCTGCAGCTAAACAAAGCTGCATGTGACCAGGAAGATTTAAGTGAGACTTTACTGGGGCTGGGGGGACTTCAGATAAGATTGTTCTGGTTTAAAGTGGGTGGGGATGGGCTCAGCATCTTTTTGCTTGTGTTTTTTTTCCTGCAATTTTCTTTGCTGAGAGTCACAAATTAGGGGGGCAAAGCAAGGAACGAGAAGCAGCTGTGATAGTCTGTAGGGTTCTGAAACCATCTGTATTTAGGCTCCCTGCTACCTGGAAATAGTGAGTTTCTATCTGGCTGAGACACCACGGTCGTACCTGTTCACTGCAGATGAATGTTATTCCTGATGGGTACGTACACCGTAAGACCCACTAGGGATTTAGACTCATTATTACCAGCCTGCCCAGGAATCATGGGCTTGTATTAATGCTCTAAGTTACACAGGGCAGTTCCTTCGCTTACTTTTTGCACAATCAGAGCTGCCCAGATGGGGAGAGGAATTCTCAAACTTTTGCAAACAAATTCACCTTAACTCTTATTTACTTGGAAAACATGGACAAGGAGTAGCAAGTGTCTGCCGGCTCAAAAAGCTTCTTTACAATAAGTAGCTAGCAGCTGAGAGTGGAGGCACATGCCTATAACCCCAGCACTTGGGAGGCTGAGGCAGGAGGAATATAATTAATTATCAGGTTAGCCTTGCTATAGCAGTCCTGTCTCGGAAGAACAGCAAAAACCAAAACGACCTGAGTGAGTTCCTAAAAATAATTTAGCCATTACCCTTGACCCCAGGAAGGCACAGCTCAGGATTTCTCTGACTATAACACGCCCATGAGTAAGTTGTGCTTCTGTAAGGGCATCTGCCCTTCTGGTCCCACTGAGATCTTTCTTCTCAAACAATCGGTGAAAGTCAACTAAGTACGTTCTGCAACACACAACATCAGCAAAGCAGACCAGACAGCAATGGAATGAGGAGAATCATTCTAAGGGCTTGGCTCTCCAGGACCAGGAGACTCTCAGAGATGCTACATAATCTTGCTACCTATTCTTGGAAGAGGCAGGGACAGAGACCCAGTGTGGGCAGCTCTTGACCCAGTCACATGCACCGTGAGGTCAGTCTCAGGAGGAGGAGAAGTGGCACCGTAGACTACAGGCATGCCACGCGCCCCCCAGGTTAAGCAGACTATAAGCAATCATTATCTCTGACTTTAATGGTTCATACCCCATACAGAGAACTCCATTGGGTAGCTAATAAACACATGAAAATGCATATCATCTTTATCACAGAAGGGAATAAAAACTAAAAGTACATGGAGAGCCCGACTCACCCTAGTCAGAATGACCGTCCCCAGAAAAAACAGATACTGGTGAGTATGTGGGGGAGAAGGGTGTTGATGGGAATGTAAACAATCCCAAGCAGCAAAGAAATCAGAATGGAGGCTTCCTAAAAGCAGAAGTACCAAATGATCTAGCTCTACTACTTCTGAACGTATATACTCACAAGAAACAGGGTTAGCAGACACTAAATGTACCCACGCGCTCGTGTTCACTGAAGCACCATAGACAAGTTATAGCACTGGCCTACATGCCCATCATCAGATGACTGAATAAAAAAATGTGGTGGAGATACACAGTGGAGCTTTGTTAAGTCGCAAAGAACGAAATCATGTTGTGTACTGGCAATCATTCTACTAAGCAAGTAAGGCATGGTTGCAAAGAACAGCCTCATGTGTTTTGTCGTACATGGAATGTGGGTGGGAAGGAAACAAGGAAATAAAGGGTATTGTTAGGGATGTGGAGGGAAGATGGGTCCCTTAAATCCCAATGCTTAACACACGCATGAGTGTTCAGGCTGAAAAGAATACAGACATCACATGTATGATGACATATAGGGTAGAGAGAATACAGACATCACATGTATGATGAGATACAGGGTAGAAAGAATACAGACATCACATGTATAATGAGATGAAGGGTAGAAAGAATACAGACATTACATATATGATGAGATACAGGATAGAAAGAATACAGACATCACATGTATAATGAGATGCATGGTAGAGAAAAACAGACATCACATGTATGATGACATATAGGGTAGAGAGAAAACAGACATCACATGTATGATAAGATGCAGGGTAGAGAGAAAACAGACATCACATGTATGATGAGATGCAGGGTAGAGAGAAAACAGACATCACATGTATGATGACATATAGGGTAGAGGGAATACAGACATCACATGTATGATGACATATAGGGTAGAAAGAAAACAGACATCGCATGTATCATGAGATGCAGGGTAGAAAACTATTGGTGAGGAGCTCAGTGCACACAAGTTTTAAATCAAGGGTCTCATGCCCACCAGGCAAGAGCTTACTCACTGAAATACACACCCAGGCCAAGTCACTATTCCCGACAACATGGAAATCTTCTGTCATGGAAAGATGTCCCACCCCAAGAGAATAGCAATCAAGTATAAAAATTTAGAGAATTCTAAATTCTCTACAAGTGCAACATAGAGGAATTAAAAACCCAGTTTTCCACTATGATCAAGTAAAAAAACAACAACAACAAAAAATCCCTAATATTTAAAATCCATTACAAATGTTTTGTTTACAGCTGACCACTTTCTTTCCCCGGATCTCTTAAAGGTAATTCCAAATCTACCCCACTATCCCCATGTTCTCTGTCTAGTTACCCTCTAACTCACAGAACAGAGACACGGTTGTCATAGCACCCAAATGATGGAAGACATCAAGCCTGATCACCCTTGCCTTTCCTAGAGTCTCTCTCTATTATCTTTCCATGTTCATGCGTCCTGGTTGCCTTCTTGTTCAAGATACCACTCCCCTTGATGACAGTGTTGTCGATCTAATTCCCCCCAAATTCACTACCTCTCTCACCTGAACCTTTAACCTCTCCCCATAGAGGGGTCTTCCTTCTACTCAACCTGGGAACACAGCAGCTTCCATGATTTCGCCTTACTCTTTGCCCGCTGTCTTCCC
This sequence comes from Chionomys nivalis, assembly GCF_950005125.1. NCBI lineage: Eukaryota > Metazoa > Chordata > Mammalia > Rodentia > Cricetidae > Chionomys > Chionomys nivalis. Next base: position 4,581,576 of record NC_080111.1, on the reverse strand, counting down.
TGTTTCCTTCTCATCTCTTTCCGATTTGTCTTGCCGCCATGACTGACATTTCTGCTATAGTCTAGGAGCATGTACTTCTTCTCTAGAGAAGAAACTACAGTACGAACCAAAAAGACAAAGGAGTAGAGACTTAATGAATTAAGCTAGCATGCAGTCATAAAGAATATCTTTAAATTCAGTTCTCAAAATACTGGGCGTGAAAGTTATTTATAAAAGATTAATTTTTACTATATATAAGCTTTGGATTTACAGAAAACCTACAATAAATTATCTTTTACTATAATAATATGTAGGAAATATGATAAGTCATAGCAAACATTTCCAAATATATTTTGGATTTTGAAATGCTTCTATATCTACAAGAATATCTCTAAGCTCTTCCTACCCCCAGATTCTAGAGATAAAGTAAAAACAAACAGGCAAACCCTTCTCAAAGACCCCACTATAGTGCTAACCAACTCGGGGAGTTAAACATAGACATGAAATTTACGGAGAAAGATTTTCATGATAGTCTGTGTCAGAAAAATGAAAAGTCATGCTTACAAATATCCCTTTGTTGCAAAGTAATTCTGTCTCCTCTCTGTATTTGGGGGGGGGGGGTAGGAAAATAAAATAAGAAGATTTTCAATTTACGCCTTGGACATAAATTGAGAACAATTCTGACTCCATAGCGGGTCACAGAGAAGCGGGTTCAGCAGTGGCTGCATTCAGGCATTGGACATTCAACCTAGTTAGGATTTGAACGAAAGCTGCTACTCCACGTCTGGGCAAGGTTCACACCTTCAGCAGAGACTGCACGGCTCCGCTGAACAGTCGTGATTGACGTCATACAGCACAGGGTTGCTGGACTCTCACCCCGACGTTGAACGCTCCACTATGATGGAGATCTGAAGCCCACAGCAGAGGGGAGGGGGTCTTCACCTTTGAATCTACCAAACAGATCACCAATTTTATCGCATCGTTTGAGAAACCACCAACAAACTTTCTCATGGATTGGAAAACCTAGCATTTTTTTTTTTAAACCCAGCCTCCGCCAACAAAATCCTCTCTGAAAAAAAAGAACATGTCAGGCATGATCAGAGATCACGGAGGTCGCAGGCCACCCACTGAAAACTCACCCCCTAGGTCAGGGTGGCCTTAGAGCTACTTGTCTGGACACTTTAGACAATAGAATAATATTCTGAGAGACACTAGAGATGGTAAGAAAGGACAATGGTGTATCATAAAACAAAACAGCAACATGGAGGGAGGGAGGGAGGGAGGGAGGGAGGGAGGGAGGGAGGGAGGGAGGGAGGGAGGGAGGGAGAAGGGAGGGAGGGTGAGAAAGGGAGGGAGATAGTTCACTGGTCACTTCACCACCCCTTCTCTGATCATTCAGATTCTTACCCTGATATCTGACTCCTGATTTTTTATTGATAAGATTAATTAGATAAATGCTTCACTGTTTGCTCCATGGCACTGTCTGTCCGCACCAAGCTGAGCAAGCTGGAGCGTCACTTACTGGAAACTTAAGCAGGGAACGGAAGAGACGTGCAATAAAAACCATGCCTGTTGTACACAGAGCAACCTGTAGAGGGAGGAGGACAGTCCCTGGTTCTAGGAACAGGCACACACTGGTCCTCCAGCCTGAACCTGAACACACAACACTTCCTGTCGCCTGCCCAGTGCAGAGAGCTGCAGGACACGTAAACACCCACTCAGCAAACAGCCACGAACAAGGCTCTGCCTCTTGAGCTCTGCAGCGGATGGTGGCTCACCCGTCTCTTGCCTCTCAGTCCACCATCCCGTAGTTCCATACTATATATAGACCACACACCCCCTCTTTACCCAAACAAGTCCACCAAGGCCAGTGTTCCCCATGCTCAACCTTAGTCAAAACAGAAAGCTCCCGTTCTCCATCATTTAGCAGAACCCTCGGTGCAAGACATCACCAGTATCGAGTCCAAACGGACCCTCTGTGTGCCGAGACGTGTGCGTTCTGTCTTTAGGCACAGCGCCCACCCTGCAGACACAACGGGTACCACACCCTGGCTGTAGCAATCTGACTATGGTTCCTGGAATCACAGTAGTAGCTTCAGCTGCATCCCTCCTTTCTAGGACATGGGCTCTGTGTCTTTAGTCTATAAAGTGCTCACAGTAATCTGGCTTAGAAGGGCTGCGAGGAGGATATGAGCAAACCGTGCAAGCCAGGCACATCGTTAAGAGTACAGAACATTTGTCCAGTTTTTCATCTGCTTCAACCTTCTTTCAAAGGGGGCTGACTTCCATCTGCCAGAGCCCATTTCTTCAACCTCACTTTGCATATTTTAGTTTTTTTAACTTTGATTTGTGATGTGTGTGTGTGTGTGTGTTCATGTATGTTTGGAGACATGCATCTGGAAGCCGGAGGACAAACTCAGGTGTCACCCTCGGGAACAGAAACAAGGTTTCCCATTGGCCTACAGCTCACCCCTTGGGCTAGGCTGGCTGGCTAGTGAGCTCCAGGGATTGTCTTGTCTCCACGCAGACTCAGCAATAGAAAGTACTAATGAAAGACCCCCAGTGTGGGGAGACTCTCACTCAAATCTCAGGATAACACGACCCCCAGTAACTCACGAGAGACCGTTCTTGCTGCAATCACACGAGGCTTTAATGATGAGATGGGACGGGAACCAGTGCAACTGGGGCCGAGACTCATAACCCACGCAGGGGAAGAGTTCGACCCCGAGTGACCGGGGAGAACCGATTTTTAAGGGAAGAAACCACAGCCCAGTGACTCCGGAATTGGCAGGGAGTGTGTCACAGAAAATTCCGAAAATACCAGTGAAGATTACAAGGGGGCAACCCCCTGCCTCTCAGGACCACTCCCAAGGTCATAATCAGCTAGTTCCTAAAACACAGTACAAGAGACAATCACAAGGGGGGAAACTCCCTGTTTCTCAAGATTATTCTCAAGATCACAAATCTACCTTTATCTTCAGCTAAATCCTAGACTTTTGATTCTTCTCTTCCTGCTTGGATTTTTGGCTATTTTCTTCCTGCTGGCGTGGTGGTGGGGAACCTGGATTTATCCAGGGCTTTCTTTGGGGATACCTGGATTTATCCGGGTCTTTCACTACACCCCAGGACCTTTTTCTTTAAAACAAGGGTTCTGGAGGTCAAACTCAGGTCTACATGCTTGGGAGACAAGTACTCTACCAACCCAGCTCTCTCTCTCTCTCTCTCTCTCTCTCATCTCTCTCTCTCTCTCTCTCTCTCTCCACTTCTCAGCTTTTGCTTTTAATTTTGTCTAATTTCTCATTAAATATATATAAATAAAATAAAAGCATGGCTATTTTTGTTTCTGAAACTTTCTCTTCGTATGTGTGTATGTCAAGTGCAGGAATATATGAAAACCGTGGCACACATAGGGAAACATTTATCTAATTAATCTTATCAATAAAAAAATCAGGAGTCAGATATCAGGGTAAGAATCTGAATGGACCCCAGAGAAGGGGTGGTGAGGACCAGAGGCCAGCATGGACTATGTTAATCATTCTGTACCTTATCTTTTGAGCTTCAGGTTCTACCATCGAAACTGGAGCTCACTAGTTGGCTAGGCTGAGCCGTGAGCTCCAGAAATCCTCTTGTCTCTACCCACCCCCCCCCCCCCCCCCCCCCCCCGGCACTGGAGTTACAGGCATGCGCTGTGGCACCCAACATCCTACACAGGTTCTGGGGATCTTAATTCAGGTACTCAGACTTGCAGGGGCAAGAACTTTCCCGACCGAGCCACTTCCCAGCCAAAGGCTCTGCTTTCTTGACCAACACTTGCCACAAGGCTGCGCATCCAAGACGCGTCCTTGAGTGTCAGTATGCTGTACAGTAATCAGAAACTACCCCCGAAGCGTACGGCTTGGTAGACCTGACTGGTTCTGCAATGGACGTCACTCGGTGCCTAATGAGTCTTAAATCTAGTCCCCTAAGAACCACCTGGGGGTGCCCTCCTCTCCCCACACAAGGAGACAGATTGATTTTTCAGCAGCATGTGTATAGAGAGTCACCAGGAATGATCGTGGGTTTTGATTACACATCCCCCTTTCTTTATTCTCATTATTACAAAAGATAATTTCCAGAGGCAGGAGCAAAAGTCAACGGGAGAGGGTCCTTGCCTCGCACAGAAAGCCCTAGGTTTGGTCCCTGGAATCACATACATTAGGCTCAATGTCAACATCTGCTAAGCCCGGGACTTGGGAAATAGAGGCTGAGCATCGTAAGTTCAAACCAATCTTTGTCTATCCTAGCAACATCAAGGCCAACCTGGAACATGTAAAATCCTGTTTCTCTCTGTGCGTCTCTGTCTGTCTACCTCCTTGTGTCACTCAAAGATAATCCTCTTTATTTTTAATTTTAAGATTATCATTAAATCCATGGTCCCCACATGCTTGCCCACAGACCGTTCACTTTGAAAAGAAATGGATGCTAACACCTCCTTCTCTGAAAGAAGAGAGCTTTAAATTTCATTAAAAAAAAAAATAACCTTCTCCAGGGGCAGATAATCTATTCTGATTTTTTTTTTTTAATTTTTTTTTTAGACTCAATCTCGGCCACTTTCAAAAGCACTCTTGGAGGGAGCAGTATTTACCTCTCAAGTAAAGCAATCCCCTCCAACTGGGGGGCTCTAGAATTCAATGATGGGACTTCCTGTTTACTACAGAGGTTTCCCGTCTTAACCCCCAGGCCTGCTCTCCCGGCATTGAGTTGTCAATTAACTCAAGGCAACAAACACACCACCCAGTTCGCTACTAACCACCCATTACCCGCGGAGAGGACTACATTAAAGAACTTCTCAGAGTGAAAGGCAGAGAGAACAGAAACCCAAACAGAGCAGATGTCAGGTAGGAGTGAAATTCATTCCACAGAATTTTCCTATAGCTTACCTTTAACAGTCACAGAGAGTTCCCTTCTGCCTTTGCGCGTCAGGATCCGACAGCTCAAAGCAGGTATAAGAGGCAGCAAGAGGGAAAAGGCACATTCTACTTAAAACAGTGCACCTGGTCTAGCCACTGTGACAGTTCCATCACACAGCAGCCGGAACCGAAGCCACGGCCGGACTGGAGTCCTTGGGGGGCTCTCGGAGCATGTCAGGTCCTCTTCCCCAATGCCCCTGCCTCTCCCCGTTTCCTCGGATGCTCTACAAACGGAATACTAGGTAGGACTAGCAGTGACCTTGATAGAATAGTCCTGTCCCACTAAGAAAAACACTGAGCCACCTGGCCACACACCAAGTCTTGTTACTGCTCGGGCATCCTAAGTGACAAAGCATTGTCACGTTATGTCCCTTCTGCCGGGGCAGTTGTGGCCACTCCCTGGAAAGGGGACAGGATGCAATCGCCCCATCCTCCCCTCAGCTTCCTTCCTTTGCTTTTCCATGGGAGAATTCCAGGGAGTGAGCTAGGCACACACTCACTCTCACACACACAGTAGGCGATGGTCAAAGGGACCGCCTGCTATCACACAGGGGAGCCCGCAGTCTGAGAGACTCAGGAGAGAGAAGCTTCTGTCTGGGATCTCCAGTCCGTGGCTCCTTTCATCAGCCTATGGCCCTCAGTGAGGCTAGGGAATGGGCTCCGAGTGACCGAACCAATCAGCCCAGACTGAAATCTGTAGACTTATCATCTCAAATTATTAAAAGTTTGCCTTCGCAAACACCATATGGCTTTAATGAAATCTCCACACAGTCATCAATTCAGAAGTTATTTACTGACCTTCCTTTTAAAGGATACATGGCCACAATAATCAATATAACTAGTGCCAAGACTTACATGTGTTACATATAATTTTAGGTAGATAGAGAATAGAGTTCAGATATTCTTACTGTTGCTTTATGCTCCTCTCTTTCTCTGTTAACCTCCCTCTCCCCTCCTTAATTAAAGGCCCCCTTTCCTCCTTTCAAATCAATTGCACCCTGCTTTTCTCTTATTTCTCCCCTACCCACGGTCCCTTTCTGCTTCCCTGGTTCCTGCAGTTACTCCAGGTTCTGTGAAATCTTCACATCTGAAGATTTGGAGCTAGGAGCCTCCGATGAGGGAGAAAGTGTGATGTTTGTCCTTCTGGGACTGGGTCACCTGACTCAATGTGGCCTTTTTGTAGTTCATCCATTTACCTGAAATTTTCATGATTTCATTCTTTCTTTACAGCTGAATATTGTCCCATAGTGTGTAGGATTCCCGTTCTCATGGTCTGTTCATCGATTGAGGGCCACTTGGTTTGTTTCCATTTCCCAGCCATTGGGAATACAGCAGCATGGAACAAGCCTGAGGGAGTATCTGTGGAGCAGGCTGATGAGCCCTTCATATGCTGAGGAGCGGTGTAGATGGGTCAAGTCAGACTCTCTCTCTCTCTCTCTCTCTCTCTCTCTCTGTGTGTGTGTGTATGTGTGTCTGTGTGTGTGTCTGTGTCTGTATATTCCCACCTGTGTTGACAACACTCCCCCTCCTCAAAAGCCATAGACTATTTAACAACATCCGAGCAAATGTCATGGTAAGCCCCCTTTTGAGTTGTTAGTCAGGATCGTCTAAGAGACTGCCAAAACAGTACAGGTTATCACTGTTACCCTCGTTTGCCCCCCAGACACTGAAGGTTTGTCCCCATTGCTGAAAATACCATGAACTTCAGACACAAGATCTGAGACACAAGGTCTGAGATGGTTCTGACCTGAAAGCCCCCCCTGGGGACTGGTTTTTATGATGCCAGAAGGCATCATGTAAGTAAGCATCCAAGGGCGGGAAGCAACTGATGGTCCTACTCAGCTATGGTGCCCATGAACTAAAGCAGTGATTAGCATGGCGCAACAGTTCAGAGTGAGCCGTAATAGTTCGCACATCTTGGCAATAGCCAGCAGCTCTCTGAATGGACACAAGGATGGTTCACCAAGAAGGAATCATGCCTGGCATACAGCTAGTACCCTTGTCTTATTCTCAAAAGAGACTGGGTAGGGGAAGACCCAATTCAGACCCATTCGTATTTCAAGAACAGAGCTCAGAGAAGGTACTAGGCGTGGAGAGATGGTGTGTACCTCCCTTTGGAAAGAAGAAAAGTTAAATATACAACGATATATTATAACAAGAGTACATTCTATGCAGAAGAAAGAGACGGCCCAAAGAGTGAGCAGATGCACACATGACCTGATCCACAGACTAAAAGGAAGGTCACTCCAGGAAGCAGTGAGCCCTGAAGGGTGCAGACAGGCGGCTGGCTTTGGAGGGGAGGGAGGTGACCGTGGGAAGGGCCAGGCAGAGGCCCAACAGTGAGCAGTAGGGCAGCACTTCCAGGAATGCAGAGGGTCAGGGTGAGCACGGGGGCAGAGGTGTGTGTGGGGGGGGAGGGGGGGAAGGGAACTTGGGGGAAGGGATGGAGGGAGGGCAAACTCTAGGAATTTGAAGTATCAGACCACAGGGAGAGACAGAAAAGGCTAATATCAAAAGAATGAAAACCATTCTCTCCCCCCCCCCAGCACCCGATCCCTTTCTGACACCTCAACTGATTATTTTTAGAGTCCTTAGCATTCAAAACTATCGATTCCGAAGGATGCCTGTGGGAAGCCTTGTGGTTTGTGGCCGTTGAATGGATTAATCTTAGAAAATTAAAGACACCGTTTAACTAAAGGAGCTTATTCCCCAAAGCTCGCAGGATGCTTCCTGGCAGCAAGGCAGGGGAAAGCTAAGACACAAATCCTCAGATTACAACACAATGTGACAACCGAGTCCTCCAGTGTCTCACCAGCTTCCTTTATGCCATCAGCCAATGCAAACCAGCACCAAGGTTTGCACACCAGGACGGAAAAAGCCTTTAGGGATCTCCTCTGTGTTTACGAGCCCAGCGTGCTGGAGTCTGACATCACCAGTACACACTATTGGAGCTTCCCGGCATGGACCTGCCTCTGCTGCACTTTTGATTGGTAGCTTCTCCCTCTGCCTTTGTGCTTGGAAAGCAGCCAGAGAAACATTCCTCTCCTCACTCTGTTTTCAAATGTCTAAATCCCATTTCTACATAAATCAGAAAGATTCCTGATTTAAAAAAAAATCAAAATTGAGATTAAAAATCTAAATACATGAAATACATGGTCTTTAAAATTTAGCTTAGAAAGTGGCAATCAACCAAATTCAATAATAAAGAATGACGGTTACCTATGAAGAATTTCCCACAGGTGTTCGTAGTATCCATGACAACCCATCTACAAACTCTCTCCGGACTTTGCCACTTCAGCCCCTGACCTGGGCAGCAAAGACACAGAAGTTGTCTGCACCACATTTTGGCTAGCTGGACCTGTCTAGGTCTAGCACAGGTAACCACAGTCCACGTGAGTTCACGATTTCCAACAGCCGCGTCTTGTCCAGAAGAGAGGATTTCGTAACGCTCCTCCCACCCTTCAGCTCTTACGTTCTTTCTGCCTTCTCTTCTCTGATGTCCTGAGCCTTGGTGTTGGTATTGGCAGAGTGTGTGTATATATGTGTGTTGGGGACGAGGGGTAATATAGACCGGGGGTTATATATAGACAGGGGCGTTTATATACTTCTTTGATGTTCTGAGCCTTGGTGTTGGTATTGGCAGTATTCTGTATATGTGTATTGGGGACGAAGGTGGGGGGGTAAAAGAGATGCTAATTTAGGACCAAGCATTCAATCACTTATTATCAGCCCTTTGGCCAGCTATGCATCTCTCCACTGACTGATGTCAACTGTAAAACAGAAGCACCAACCTTGGTCAGAGATGCTATGCTGTCTCTTATCCCAAATACAAAACTACCGGAATCCAGGATGGATATGAACATAGATTTTAGGCGTGCAAGACATTGCAATTCAAATGAAACCAGTGGAGAATCATGTCAATTACTATATTTGAATCGATTCTCTTGATCTGCAAAATGGAAACACTGTCTTTTTCCAGTGAAGCTTTACATAGGAGTGAGAGGGCAGCTCGCCTGGAAACACATCCAAGAGAGGCGCTGCTGAAAGCATGCAATATATTTGCATCAGCGAGCATGTTCAGAATCAGCATTAGAATTTTGCATAGTATATATATGAGTCCGAGTCAAACATATTTTGCAGATTTTTATGACACGAAGGGATGGCTTTCGAATTTGATTGCGCACACATTAAAATCCTCTGGGACTCTCGCACAATCAGAACAGAATAGGTGTTGGGAATCTGTGTTGTCAAGAACGAACCCCTGCAGTTCTGACCCGGGCCATCCTGGAGCCACAGTTTCAAAGACTGATTGGCATTCCCAGCAGTGTCAAAGCCGGGTGCAAACATATTCTCCGTAGTCCCGCTCCTGGTCAGCAGCTGGCATGGAGGCCCCTGCGGTCCCAACTTGTGCTATACGGACGTTGCCAAGAACAACGTTTTTCCCTTCCAAGTTAAACACGGTGTTTATAAAAGGCGTAAGATGGGGACCCTGGAAGGATGACTTCTTTCCACACAGTGGGTGACGTCACAGTAACAACTCCTGCAACCTCGCTGCCAAGACCTTTACCTGGAAGACTGAAAAATAAGAGCTCTCCCCCAACACTATGGTGTCTCCCATTGAAAAAGAATAAAGTCAACCTTTACATATCCAAATTTACCATCTATGCCATAAATTAACATACTAAGTTGGTCCGTTACATTGCCTTAATGTTTGTTTAAAGTTCAACACGAGACATTTTTCTCCCTTAATTATATGGTTAAGAACTCTCTGACAGCTTGTTAGAATAGTTCTGGTGATGTTTCCAAATCAGACACCTTTGCCAAATGATCAGCCTTCTTCAGGTTTGGTCCTGCATCCGCACGTGCGGCACAGCAACAACACAAAGCTAGAGCCATTCTTGTGAAGCGGTATAACGCGAGGAGGAAGGAGCCAGGCACAGGGCACACACCTGGCTGCTCTCAGGTGTCAGGAACGACTGAAGAAGCTTTCGGACTATTCTCTTGATGACAGTCACATGAAGGGAGCAGCGGCAGCTCATTGGGGAAAGCAGCTGGTTAGGGCGAGCGACCTCGTGGGAGGAGATCCCACTCAAACGTTCATGGAAACAAAAGCAACAGCTTTGGAAGGACAGAATTGCCTATTTTCAACTAACTCAATGAACTGTGTTTTGTTTTGTTTTTTTTTTTTTTGGTTTATTATACATACTTTTTTAAATAATCATTTTGGGAAAGGTTAAATATAGCAAATAAAACTGAAATCATAGAACATCTTTGTACCAATAGATGGCATCCATCCAAGGTGCCTTTCCTGGAACAAACTGTAACAGCTAGGTTCACTTCCGCCCTTCCCTGACAAGCTATATTTAAGAGCCTGTAAGCATTTTCATTATAAAATACTCTCATTACAACCTGTGATTTTACCTTTTAACCTGCTTCAAGGATTCTATGCAAACATCTCAATCAAACATTTGAAAAACACATTTTTAAAATTTATTTAAAAACTTCCTTCAAGGGAAAAAGAAATCAGAAGATTAGAGGGAGAAAACAGAAGTGCCAGGAATGATTCCTTTACACATAAAAAAAATCATTTGTTATGACTTAATAATCAAAGTCAGATGCGGGAAAATGTTGAAACTGTTCTTAAAACACTCCCATTTATGGCTTTTTGCATTGGCCTCCAAAACCGCTGTGACTTGTCAAAGTCCATGAAATATTTTTAACACATGAGCTTAGAACAACTTAAAACACATCTTGCCACTCACCAAAAAGGGCAACTTCATTTAGTTCCCACTGGCGGACTACAGTGAGGAAGGGAACAACACACTTGAAAATCCTACACGAACAATGGCTGAGAAACTGACAGTGTGGGTATTGACCCAAACCAGCGTTGGCATCACAAATAACAGGAGTGCTAAGGGCCAGAAATGGCTCAGTGGGCGAAGGCACAGTGTCAAGTCTGATGACTTGAGTTCAGTCCCCGGGACCTACGTGATGTAAGGAGAGACCTCACTCCTGAAAGTTTTCCTCTGACAGCCACACACACGGGGTGGGGGGACATGTGCCTCCGTGCCCTACATGCACACATGCAGAATAAAAAACAAAGGCTAGGAAAGGTAGGTATCAAGCCTCTTACCTATCTTTGGCGGGAATGCAAATCTGCACCACACAGTGGCAACATAGAAGCCCAGCTTGGTCCTAGTCAAGACCCTTGTGGTACCCTCCAGTAACAAGAGCTGTGGAGGCCAGCGGGAGAGGCTAAAGGACATTACCCGGGAACGAAAACACAAATCTGGCAAGGGCAGCATCTCAGAGGACAAACGAGAGCGTTGTCAGGGTTACTCCGGCAATGACTGGGCTAGAAGATGATAAAAAATGCCACACAAAATAACAACAATGTGATTTCTATAGTCCCAAACTAGGCAAATTTGGCCTATAGTTTCAGAAGTCAACTCTCAGGAGGACTTTAAATGGAAGAAGAATGATTTTAGGATCCTGGAAATGCCCTCTGTCTTAATCTGATGGCAGTTACAAGGGCTTGTGCGTTTGTTAAAATTCATGGCGCCACACATTTTCCACGAGAGCATCCTAGGGAACAACTAAATGGTATTAACCCTTAGATGGCACAACATTGACAATCATCAATCACACTAATACACATTGATAGAAATCTAGGGATTAAAGCCACACAGAAAATTTGAAATAATCCCTCACCCTAATGATAAAAACACTTGACAAACTGGAAAGACGAAAGCACTTCTTCACCCTGACATAGAGCATGGATGAAGTTCTCAAGGACAGCATCATACGGGGTAGTGGAAAGATGGAACCAGCCAACAGCCATGTTTCAAACAAACTGAGGTGTCTGCCTTCCCCACTTCTGCTCAGCGTTGTATTAAAAGTGCTAACCCGAGAAGAGAGAATCAATGCTACCCAAATTGAAAAATTTTCCCTAGCCACAGTTGACAGATCTTATATGTAAGAAACCCTAAATTTTTTTTCTTTTTTTTGGTTTTTCGAGACAGGGTTTCTCTGTAGGTTTGGTTCCTGTCCTGGAACTAGCTCTTGTAGTCCAGGCTGGCCTCAAACTCACAGAGATCCACCTGCCTCTGCCTCCCGAGTGCTGGGATTAAAGGCATGCGCCACCACCGCCTGGCAAGAAATCCTACATTTAATAAAATGAAAATGAGAGCTAACAGATATGTGGTTTAGAGTACTGGCTGTTCTTGCAGATGACCTGAGTTCAATTCCCAGCACTCATAAGATGGCTTACAGCCATCTATAACTCCAGTTCTAGGCACCAGAAATACTTGGCTTCCATGGACACCAGGCAAGCAAGTGGGCACACACATATAAAGGCCCAAACTCATACATATAAAATAAATCAACCCAAAACAGTAATACCAATAAATAAAAATTTAAAATTAATTTTAAAAAAATGTAAAGAATATATAGACTCTAAATAAAGCTGGCCTGCCATCTTGCTCCACACTGACTGCAGCAAACCAGAACTGATGACATCAGCATACTGTACTATAGCAAGAAACTTCTATTTATTCTTTGCCTTTTCCTTATTTTCCACGTTTTTTTTTTACTGAGTTTAATTTTCACGATCAGAGCAAAAACTGTATCTGTCATAACGAATCTGGTGACGCTATGAAGGAAGAACTGATGGGGATATCAGTCAGAAGAGACTGAAGGCCAGAAGGCCCAGGGACTGAAGAGATGATACTCTAAATCAGGATGGACGCAGTAGAGCAGTAAGCAGACAGGCTGAGTAGGCGGACCAACCCAGGGGTGGATGGGAGAGAGGAAGAAAACCATCAGAATGAGCCTTCAGCTTCCAAGTCGAGCCGCCGCCATCAGTAACATCAGAGAACGAGGTGGGTTGGTTAAAGAAAGGAGAGTGGGTGCAGTTCAGTCCGGGCTGCAGTGAATTTGAGGACTCTGTGCCTACGCGGAACACGATACCAATATCCAGAAGTATGATAACTGTTCCTGGAGAGAAAGACAAGGGCGGGGACTTCAAATGTAGGTGTGTGGCTAAAGCCACAAGAAAGGGATGAGACCATAAAAGAAACAGGAGCAAAGTGGAGGAAGATGGCCCCGGGGAAAAGTCCAGAGAACTCCAATGTTTACACAGAAGAGACCACAAAAGACAAAGTCTTTTGTGCCTTCACACAGCCAGGCAGAGAGCGCAGAACAAGCTTTAAGGAATCTAAAGGAGACTTGGAGAGAGACAGCATGAAATAAACAGCATCAATTCTACGAAAGTTAACGACAAAAGCACGGCTGAATGAAATGAGTACTTGGCGGGCGGGCGTTAACCCCTTGTTCTCTGCTCTTGATACTGCACGTGAGTTGAATTGCAGCCTCGAGTTCCTGCGCCTGAATTTCCCACAATGAGGGACACCTGGAACTGTGAGCTGAAAAAAACCCTTCCTCCTTTACGTTGCCTTTGCCGGGGTATCTTATCACAGAAACAGAGTCAAAACTAAGTCACAATCCACATGAAGATTATTTATTAAAATGTAACTCAACTAGGTTAAAATAATGATTACGCTAGGTCGGTTGCGTTTCATTTTTCTTTTTTTTTTCTTTTTGAAAGATTGTTGTTGGATGTGCATTGGTATTTTGCCTGCCTGTATGTCTCTGTGAGGATGTCAGATCTTGGAGTTACCGACAGTTGTGAGCTGTCATATGGGTGCCGGGAATTGAACCCTGGAAGAGCAATCGGTGCTCTTTACCACTGAGCCATCTCTCCAGCCCATGTTTCATTTCCTTAATTAGTTATTTCACAGGAGTCCAATGAAAACTAACCAGACGGGGAAGCTTATGTATAAACATTTGCTAAATATGCTCTATTTAACTTAAAAATACATCATTTGAGCAGGGTGGTGGTGGCGCACGCCTTTAATCCCAGCACTCGGGAGGCAGAGGCAGGCGGATCTCTGTGAGTTCGAGGCCAGCCTGGTCTACAAGAGCTAGTTCCAGGACAGGCTCCAAAACTACAGAGAAACCCTGTCTCGAAAATTAAAAAAAAAAAAAAAAAAATACATCATTTGATGAAAAAGTGTTAGACCAGTGAAGAAATGTGTATGCTCAACCTCTCACTGATACATACAAAGGAGCCACCTTCAACCCAATCCCAAAACTGCTTGACAAAGAGAACCTTGGGCTATAACTTCTTGAAGAATTGAAAAACAGAAAAGGTAGTAGAGTAAATCTCTTTAGTCATGTTTTATAGCATGCCTACTTTGTGTCTGAAAGAAGGGCACATACCCTTGGGTCGATCTAAATGGAACAAACAAACAAAATCTTCCCGTGTCCACAGAATTTATATTATAGTGGGATGAAGAAAGGGAAGAGAGGGGTAAGGAGCAATGAGCACTGAGCGCTGTAAATCATATGGTTTGTTAAGGAGAAGAGCAGAGACCGGAGCTGGATTCCGGGCCCCAGAGCTGGGGAGCAGAGAAAGCCTCGCAGATACGCAGATGCTTGGGCTAAGACTGGAGTGAGGGCTGGGAGTTAACTCATGTTCCAGGCACTGAGATGGTGCTGCCGAGGGCTTGCCAGGCCTGCTGAGGGGCAGCAAGGATAGCGACAGGACAAGGATTCGGAGAGCACAACGAAGGAACGGACACCCATCCCAAATGGCTCACACTGCAGCTACCGCGCCGTTTTGATTAGAATCAGCTGACAAACTGGAACCGGGCAGGAGGAATCTCCTCGGCCTCTGTGCAGAGCTCCCCTTCAACAGAGCAAAGGCCTCATGCCCAAGACCATCTCCTCCCCAGGTAGTGGGTTCTTTTGTTGATGCTATGCAACTTAAATAGATTCGTCACATGACACAGAATACTTTCCTGCTATGATCCCTAGATATGTGTCAACAGTTCTAAATAGATCTACGAATTTTTTTTAATTTTTATTTATTTATTTTTCTTACTAAATACAAGTGAAACCTAACAGCATCCATTTGCTGTGACTGATGATGTTGGTTTTCTGGGATCGAGTTACCATGCTGTTAATGAAATCTGCTCCAAACGCTGACGGCAAAGTTTAGAGTTGATGGTGATATTAATGCATAAGGCTGAGCGATGACTCACATTTTTCTCTGTTAAATTTACCATCACATCTTCACTATCGGTCCTTTCTTGGAACAAACATATCACTTACATATAAAGGCTAGGTTAAGCCTTTTCCCATAAAACTCAGTAATATTGAAAGAACATACATTGAAGAGTTCATCTCTACCTGTGGGAATGGGCTTCAATGCTTTGGAGAGCACACATCTGAATGCCTGTCTTCTCCCAAGAATCCCCATGTAGAAACTGAATCCCCAAGAAGCAGAGGGGGTCTCTAGGAGAAGTGTCCATTAGGAGAGTGGAATCCTTGATGAGATTGATTTTCATATAAAAGAGACCGTGGGGAGCTTGCCCACCTCTTTCTTGCCCTTCTGTTTTTCTGGCACATGAGGGTACACAGAAGGTGCCCTTTAGGAGACTGGGCCTCACTGGATACGGAATCTCCTGTACCTTAAATTTGGACTCACTGGCCACAGCACTGTGAGAGAGAACATCCCGTTGCCTATAAATTAGCTAGTTCAAGCTACTTTGCTAAAGCAACTCAAGCAGACTAAGAGGTGGTTCTCTCTGGGACAAAACTCAAAACTTTAAAACGTGCCCAAATCACATCTCTGAGAAAATATTTTACAGCTGCAGCCTTAGGCACAGGTAGATAAAGCTACAGATATGAAAATAGATACAGAAATAATCTCCAGGAGCTGCGTTCTCAGGGTATTAAGTCAATGGTGGAGAAAATATCTCTCGGGCCTGTGTGGTTACATAAAAGAAGAATCTGAATGACAGCCTTTGTCTGCCTTGCTGGGACTATGGAGTCACCATTAATAACTTATCTCACTAGAGAGCCCCAGTGAGTTTTATCAATTTCAAGGTTATAATCCTAATATTAGGCTTATTAGACCAAATATTAGACTAAATAAAGTTTATCAATCTCATTATCAATGAACATCTCTTAAAATTTCACTATAATTACCCAACAATATTTAATGAAAAGCTAATTTCTTGATTTTTCATGTCTTTGCTTAAGGACATGATGAGATACTCTATTTAATGCTTACTGCTGGTCATGTGTTGCTTGCTGTTCTTTGTAATTCAGAAAACAATCCTGCAGGTTAGAGATGCCCATAGGAGACATAGAGTTATCAGCAGAGCCAAGATTCAGTCCTAACTTCTGACTTCTACACACATGTATTAACTGCTACTTTATGCTACTCTAGATGTACTTGTGGGCCTTCAACCGACACCTTTTCCTTTCCTCTGAATATTTGTATAGCATCCAACTCTACATATGACTTCTCAGTATTTAAGAATGGAAGTTTAAATTAAAGGAAGAGGTTAATTTTTCTAAACACCACAACCAAAACCACGACAGCTTCTTAAGCTTTCCAAGTGAAAAGACTTGTGTGCACTGCTGGATGTGTGCGCCGCTGGATGTGTGCACCGTCGGATTTGTGCACCGTCGGATGTGTGCGCTGCTGGATGTGTGCGCCTTCGGATGTGTGAGCCATCGGATGTGTGCATTGTCGGATGTGTGCACTCTTGGATGTGTGCACTGTAGGATTGTGCGCCGTCGGATGTGTGCACTGTCGGATGTGTGTGCTGTTGGATGTGTGCACCGTTGGATGTGTGCGCTGTCGGAGGTACAGGAACATCTGCACACATCTGCCTTTTCCTCATTATGAGTTAACTTTTGTTGGCAAGCCTTAGGAGCATGGCTCCTCGCACTATGAGGACCACCCTACGAACAAAGAGCAGAATCCGAACCTACAGGGATAACAGGAAGTGACAGCTCCTGGAATCTGAAGCATGGATGTACTGCGTCGGTAGATGATAGGATGTGGCGGGTATGCAATCTGCTGTGGATTAGTCATTTGATGGACCATGCAGGACAAATTCTTCATCCATATATGGTTTCTCTCCCCATCAGGCAGAGCCACTGTACACTACTAATTGGAGAATATTTCATGCATGAAATTAGCTGCCGCGTTTCAGAGCTGTCCTGTTGCAGGCAGACGGATGAGCCAGCTAGTATCCTTCAGAGAGGTATTTTCTCAGTGCATTGTTCTCTAAAGGACGTTTTTAGTTTTGAGAAATTACTAGGAAAAAGGGGCTCCTGGAAATACAAGAACAGAATGGGATGGGCCATCTGTGCCCTACTTAGAAGGTCACAACCTGCGCTAGGAAATACCAAAGCTCCAGAAGTCTTCTGATTTGCATGAATCCTGAACGGCTTAGCCTAGGGAACCCTTTCTAACACAACCACCTGGAAAATGTACCTGGAGAGTAAGAGGTGATGAGTAGTCAATATCCTGGATCTGTCTCCTGGCTCTCAAAGATACTTGGCTCTAACAACCAAGAGTAAGAACTGAAAGGGTAGACTCTGAGGAGCAAGGATGAAAGCTTTACAGGGAATTGTGTCCTCTGATCTCGGAAAACCACAAAGAGAGCCAGCCCGCTTAGCACGAGTTTCCTCAGGAGCACGCAATCAGAAACAGCTCTGGATTAAAGGTTTCTCGCAACCATATGATTCATGAACCTCTGGCCCTGGCAACCACACAGATGCCAGTTCAAACCCTTTAATCTCCCCACACAGTGACTTAGTTGGGCCCTTCCAAGGATTATACTCTGTAGCTACCCAAGATCCTTTCTGAGTTTTCAAAATACCATTAGATATTTCAAGATCTTAAGTCTGTTAGAGTCAGGCCTTGGAGTAATAATACTTGCTGTTTCCTCAGTGCCAGGTACTGTGTGAAGTACCATCGCGGTCCACAAATACTATGTCCCATTAGCTCATAATTTTCCCGATGACTCCATGAGGTAGCTCTCATTAGCGCATCTCTTTTATTTATGCAGTAACGGAAGCTACTGGAGCTTGCTCAGAGTCACGTAAAAGGGGACAACTCAAAGCTCACAGGCAGGCTGCTCATCTTTGGAGTCTGTGCTTTCTGAGTTAAAGGCTTGAGAACCCTGCAAAGTTTTAATGGTTGCTTCAAACGATGTCAGCTTCATTATTTAATTCTCAGGGGGTATGATTTTTAACATGCCTGCCGGTGTTCCTTTTCAGGCCCCAAATTATCACATGAGTTCACAGCAGCTTCTTAATCATATCTGAGCCTCAGCACCAGAAGTGTCTGCATGGAATATTAAACGTGAGGGGACTCGGTCTTCTCTGTACCTTGCTTTCCTCACCTGCAAAACTGAAATCATACTAGTTCACAGTATGGTAGGGGGAATTCAGCAAATGCGCTCTTAGCTTCGGGGGCGGGGGTAACCCATCTACAACCTTCTTGTTCAATAATGCTGCATTTTCATGTTTAAAGTCTGCTGGGGTAATGCTTTCTCAGATCTGAAAAGAACTCCATGCGTCTCTTACCACAGAAACAGGATATTAGGGCCTTACAACAGACAAGAATGCTTATTAGTGATAGGAATGGTGACACACTTCCTCTAACAAGAACACCCCAACTCTAACAAAGCCACACCCCTAATTCCTGTCAAGTTGCACCACTCCCCAATGACAAAGCATGCAAATCTAACAGTCTAGGGGGGCCGTTCCTATTCAAACCACCACAGGTACTTAGACAAAAGAGGATTTTTCTGAGTTGAACTTCACATCTGATCTCAAAGTCCCTATGATGCCTTGATTTCTTTATTAACCTGTTGCCCTGTACTCACTGGCATTGGTGATGAGTCTCTCCACCCGAGTCTCAGTATCACGCTAGTACACTTTGTTCTCAGTGCTGAAAAAGTGGTTTGTTTGAATTTCATTAACAGGGAGCAGCACCAAAAGATAGGAGGGAAGAAGGTGTGTGTGTGTGTGTGTGGTGTGTGTGTGTGTGTGTGTTGGGGGAGATTACTCAAAATGCCAGTAGTGATGGCGTAGCTCCCCTCCAGTTCACACTGTTTCCACCAAGTGACCACCTTCACCCGGCTCTCTCTCATCCAGGTTGTGGCATTTACTAGTCCATGGCTGCTGGTGGAAGCTGCCCTGCAGGTTCTGTCCATGCTGTTTCATCCCTTGCTGTCTCCTTATGCCCTGACCATGCCCTTGGGGGCCAAATGCTTGGACCCAGTTGGTGGGACTGCTTGGGAAGGACTGGGGGTGTGGCCTTGTTGGAGAAGGTGTGTCATTGAGGGTGGGCTCCAAGGCTTCAAAAGCTCACACTATTCCAGTTGGCCTGGTCTATCTCTGCCTCATGTTTGCTGATCCTATGTAAGCTCTCAGCTACTGCTCTAGCACCTGAAGCTATGCGCCCCACTATGATAGTCATGGATCCTACTGCCCCTGGGAACTGTGAGCCCCAAGTGAAATGCTTTCTTTTGTAAGTTGCCTTGGTCATGGCATTGTCAGAGGAAGAGGAAGTCTAAGATAGGTCGGTCCTGCTGTCATTATAATATTTATCTTTAGGAGCTCACACTCAGAGCTCAAAAAGTTGATCAGATATGATGCCTT
Organism: Chionomys nivalis; assembly: GCF_950005125.1. Taxonomy (NCBI): domain Eukaryota; kingdom Metazoa; phylum Chordata; class Mammalia; order Rodentia; family Cricetidae; genus Chionomys; species Chionomys nivalis. The sequence goes on along the minus strand of NC_080111.1, from coordinate 4,562,116 downwards.
AGTTCCACTCTTTCAAAGGTCAGTTTCCCTGTTTTCCTTCGGATGTTCTACATAAGCCTTGGGAAGTACATAAAAAAGTGTGGACTCTGGTCTCAAACAATACATAATTCCTTAGGACTCCTACAACAAAGTCCCACAAATAGAGAGTCTCCAAACAGTGAAAACATGGCTCCTCACAGTTCTGGAGACGTTAAAGCAGAGACTGAGATGGTAACAACTCTGGCTCCTCTGAAGACTCTAGGGAAAGTCTTGCCTTGTTGGTTCCTAACTTCCTGGGGTGGCGGGGAAGAGGCAGAAATCTGAATGAAAGAAAGAAAGGAAGGAAGGAAGGAAGGAAGGAAGGAAGGAAGGAAGGAAGAAAGGAAGAAAGGAAGGAAGAAAGAAAGAAAGATGTTTAATAACTGGGCAAATATGTTATACATTCTCCATAGATCTTTGTAAAAGCCGTAGATAGTCTTATGGGTACGAGTGGATGTTTTCAGGATCGGCAGGGTGCATAGCAGTGAGACTTCTAACAGCTACAGAGAAAGGAAAAGAAGACACAGCCGAGTAACCCTCCTTCCCAGCCATAAAAAATTTGCTAAGCTCTAAAGACTTGTAAGAATCTCTACTACGTTTATCTAAAGATATGTTTACAGGGCTTCATTCATTGCCTAGTCCGGTCCACCATACAGCTCTGACTCCTGGGACACTCTATCCGGAAACCTTGTCCTCAGAGGACCAAAGAGTCACGCAGCTACTGCAGCGCAAGAATTTGGAGGAAAAGAGAACTTGGAGTTCCAGGTGGAGCACAGGGAGCTCCAAGGATTTCGGAGGCTGAGGCAAGAGGATTGCTGTGAGTTTGAAGCCAACCCGAGGAACTTCACGAGTTGCACAGACTACATAGCGCTATCTTGTCTCAAGGAAAAGAAGGTTGAAATGGAAAAAGGGTTCACAATGAACATGTGCGCTCCAGTGTTGTGGTATGTTACTCCAGCACTGAAAACACACTGGCTCCCCAAATCCACTTTACCTGTGAAATGTCAGTTGGTGCAAGCCAGCGTATTCCGGAAGTACATAGAGCTGTCCTATTTCTCATGTCCAAATCTTTCGGAAACACAGAGCACATTCTTAGAAGCTACTTGTTTTCTCTGGATGTTGGAAGAGGGTGATGTTCCAAATAACGATAATTTAATTGATGCTTGATTTTAATTGGTGCAATTCAATAGATGATTTCGAAATAGCATTACTACAAGAACATACATGTGCATTTCGAAGAACTTCAGTTAAAGACTCCAAATACGTTGTAGCTACTCGCAGCTTCCTCTGAGCTAAAGTACAGACCAACATTATGTGCTTCCCGTCTCTGCAGTCAGGATACTCGGGTGGAGAACTCTGAGCAACGCTATATTAAGTATTCCATAAAACTGGGGATGAAGCACCATCCACAAGAACAGTTTCTGTCAATCACGAGCTTCCTCTAAGTCAAGCACAGCACAAGGTGTTCTTCAGATGCTTTTCCTTCCTCTCTACAGTCCTGCTGGCTAGCGACACCCCAGATCAGGTGACAATGCTGGGAAGTTCAAGTTCAAGCAGGGAGTCAGTGACAAAGGCAGGGTAAAATGGAGGCCACCTGAACATTATACATTTTCTACTAGGCATGCTCAGTACTAAGTAGGACAGACATGCTAGGACTCTGAGACCTAAGAGTCTTAGAATGAGTTAGCATTCCAAATTGTTAGCAAATAGTAACAAAGTTTTGAACAAAGGGCACAAGGGTTGCCCGCCACTGCCAGATCTATTGCTGTTTTCATCCAGGAGAAAGTACTCTGGGTATTGATGGCCAAACCCAACTTTCAACACAAGAAAAGATATTTGGATTGAAATAATCATTTCAGGTCTCAGAGAAGATCCTAACACAACAGAGTTAGATAATAAATAGAGTTACAAGAGTATTTATGGTCAATGGTAGAGGCATGGAGGTTCTGTCTTATTGGGAAGTAACAGGCCCCTTCTGCAGGATTTTCCTAGTTATAAAGAACAATTATCAAGTTTTCAATAGTTTCCCTAATCTCAGTAGAGCTAGTGTTTGATACCTTAGTAACTAGCCCTTAACTCTTTAGGCCTCTCTCAAACAGGCAGCCTGATTCTAACGGCCAGCACCGTGGAGCTGCACCACTCCTGTCAGGGACATCAGCGAGGAAACGGGACAGACAGGAAGGAGTTTCATGTTGGGGAAGGGCAGGGTGGATGAGTAATGGCTGCGTGCCTCTGGAACAGATAGTGCTCTTTTGCTCCTGAGTGGAAAGATAAGCCTGGGCATTGTGTTAAGACCAGGCCCTTTGACTGCAACAGAATAGTCTAGAAATAGTTCAGAAGCAGGGGCTGCTTGAAACTCATAAACGTGCTTTCAAGAGATGGTTATTTTTATAACGCAAATATGCACAGGAAACCTTGTTATTCCTACTTCCACTCCACAGTAAAGATCTGCATTGTCCTAACACAAAGAGCTTCTTGGACCGACTCCCAGTCACAGCTGGTTTACTTAAAAGTCATGACCACTTCACCCAATACCGTTCTGTCCCACACAGCATCTTCCTACACAGACTGCCTTTACCCATCCCTGCTCGGCTTTCCAAGACCCAGTGGTGAGCTTTGCCCTCTCTTTGAGCCATTGACTTGCATTCTCATAAAATGTAAAATACAAAGTTGAACTTCCATTTTTTTTATATTCAACCTGTGTCTATGTAAAACTACTAATTTTTAGCTACCACAGAACATAACCTTATTGAACTCTGTTTATAGAGCATGCCTTTGTGATCCACTTGTGATTCTTATCAGTAGAGATTTTTTTCATCGATTTCATTTCATGCTTAATGAAAGTTTTGCTAAACTGACATTTCTAAATAGGGATTTAGCCGTATCCTTCAAATTAAACGCACATACTCTTTGCCTTAGCAATTTCATGCCTGGAAATTAAGTTTGTTTGGCAATATTAGCACAAGAGCTGCGTGTAATGGCACACTCCTGGAATCCTAGCATGTGAGAGGCACAGGCAGGAGATTCGGGCGTGGGAATCCAGGCTGGGCTACACAGCCATAGACACCAGCGCAAGTGCCCAAAATCATATGTGCAAGAGCACTTTGGTCATTCCCTTGTGTAGGTGGAAGACACGTTCCAAGAGTCCTAGTGAATACCTGGAACTGCATGTTACAACAAATACTCTTCTTTTATTTATTTATTTTTGTTTTGTTTTGAGAGACAGGGTTTCTCTGTGGCTTTGGAGCCTGACATGGAACTAGCTCTTGTAGACCAGGCTGGCCTCGAACTCACAGAGATCCGCCTGCCTCTGCCTCCCGAGTGCTAGGATTAAAGGCGTGCGCCACCACCGCCCGGATCTAAATCTTCTTTCTACTGTATGATACACATGATAAAGCTTCAGCTAGAATCAGGGGGCAGTAGGAGCTTCACAGGAAGAACTACAAATAACAACAGAGTCATCATAGTTCCTTACCGCTTTGTTATGATAACTCTATGTTTTATAGTACCTGGGCCTCTGCTCTGGAGGGAAGCAGTTCCCGCCTCCTCTCTAGCGCTGTGGGTCCTGAGCTCAATAAAATCAATTTTAAAAAGTCTGCTTTTTAAAAAAGAGATATGATGAAGAAGACTTCTGGGGGTGGGGAGGGCTCAGCGATAGAGCTTGTCTGGCGTGGGCAAGACTTGGTTCCATCCCATAGCATCTCAAAGAGGAATGGGGGAGGGTGGGGAGGGGAGACTCCCAGCGAAAGGTAGGCTATCACTAGGAATCCATCCCATATGAAAGAGACTCCATAACTGAAAACCTTCAGATATCGAAGACGCCATCTTTTGAAACGTCCCTATGAAGACATTTCCACGCTGCGGCGGCTCACTCCTGCAAAGTGTGTGACTTGATGACAAAGCCCTCTGCAACTTGCATGATTTATTTTAGGACACTGAGTCACTTCCCCCAAGTTTTGCAGCTATCGCTTGTCAGTGAAAAGAAAAAAAAATCTAGAGCTCAAACACCCTCAAGGAAATGAACCAAAACATTCTGGAAAATTCGCTCTCTGTGGGGAAGATAAGATAACCCTGCCTATAAAACCTGTCAGCTTGAGGAAGTACACAAGGCCTCGGGTCCTTTGAAGGCAGGGAGGAGAACACATTTTCCTCCCAGCTTAATTAAGCGCCGCCGACTGTATACCAGATGCTTTTTCAAGGCTTTCACTCGGGGATAATGTCCAGCCCGTTGCCCTACTTCCTCCTCCTAGCCGCTCTCTAAAGCATACTTTCCTTAGGAACCAAGCCACAAGCTCACCGAAGCTCAACATTTTAGTAATAGTCAATGCAAAGGCCATAGTTAGCTAACAATGTTAAATTGATTTTCTTTAAATGCGTCAAGGGAAAGTCTGAATTCATATAACAAAGGGATGTTTTAGAATTGGGTTGCCTGACCCTGAAACAGCCCTATAGTGTCCTTGTCCTGAGTTTAATCTCCTGAACCCACACTGTGGAAGGAGAGCCCCAGCTACTACAAACTGTTCTTTAACGTCCCCATACTTGAAAACATGGGCACACACACACACACACACACACTAAATAAGTGTAATAATAGTAACCACAACAACATGAAGAACAGTAGAGAAAAACACCCAACATCAGCATCTACCTTTCTTATACACACACGTGTGCACATGCACCCACATACACACACACACACACACACAGAGAGAGAGAGAGAGAGAGAGAGAGAGAGAGAGAGAGAGAGAGAGAGAGAGATTATAGGGAAAGGGGACTATTTATGCCAATCTGGTACATCTAATCAGATTGTCGCTTAAGTCATTCAAAACAGTCTTCAGGCTCCCTAAGAAGAGGGTCCACCCAGTCATGGAAATACGGCCCAGAACTAACTAGACTCTGAACCGAGAAGCCAGAAAAACATTCAGGTGTATGTCAAATGGGAGCAGAGGACATTTCTCACTTCTCCATTAAAATCCCATGACAATCTGTAGTGGTGCATGCCTTTAATCCCAGCACTCAAGAGGCAGAGGCAAGTGGATCTCTGAGTTCGAGGCCAGCCTGGTCTGGTCTAAAAAATGAGTTCCAGAACAGCCAGGGCCACACGGAGAAACCTTGTCTTAAAACCCCCAACCAAGAAAAACAAATTTCTGTATGAGTTTAACAATCCCTTATTGAATTTGTTTTGGAAAACAGGCCATGGGGATCCTGGCATGATTACAACAGGGCAAGCAGGCAACAAATCCATGAAAGATGAGAACGTCCCATGTCGCAGGCTGTGATAACAGCCCAGCCAGACAGACAGACTGGGATCCAAACACCACGCAGGGTAACAACTCAGCTGGGGCGGAGGGTAGGTTCTGATTAAGGGCCAGATTCTGTGCTGGATTCAAGCAGAGCTCTTCTGGTTTTAGAGGCTATTACCACTTCTAAAGCTGACGAGTCTCTTTGGGCCAGAAGCGCGGTGAGAAACCAGAAAGCCAGAGATTTAGGAAGCAGACCTGGCTCCACAGAACCCCCCCTCCAGATGACGCAGGGCCATATAGCCCCGAGATCCAGAGAACTGCTCATGAAAGGGGGTGCAGCAGGAGGCACCCCAGGTGAGCAGTTCAGAGAGGAGGAAGCCTTGAGGAAGTAGAGGGAGAAGGAATGGCAGGCAGGGCAGGTCTTGACACTCAGAAGGAGGCCCTTTAATTTGAATCTTGGAAGGCTTTGATGAAAGCCGCACTGGAAGAAGATAGGGTTATTCAACTTAGTGTGACCTCAATGCCCAGAATGCCATGAAGGAGGCTGGCTCACGGGAGTCCTCCCATGGGAAGGAGTAACCTCAAAATAACAAGGGGGTGCTGTTATTATGTCTCTAGTTTTAAAAAACATTTGTTCTCACTTTATGGGTGTGTGCATGTGCCTGGGTTTATGTGCACCATGTGTGTGCAGTGCCCAAGAAGACCAGAAGAGGACATAGGATCCCCTGGGACTGGAGTTACAGGTGGCTGTGAGCTATCTAATGTGGGTGCTTTGAACTGAACGTGGGTCACATCCAGGCGAGCTTTCTTTATTAACATACGAAAGAAACAGCACTAGAAAGGCCTATCCTGACGGCCTCATTTCAGCCTCATTATTGCCGGCAAGAACTCCATCCCCAACTAAGGGTACGAGGTGTGGATGTGGGGGAGGGCCACCCTTGAACTCACCACTCACCAACTGTCTAGCACGCGCATTTACAGTGAGGTCAGGGTTGAGCCACGGGGCACACCAAGAGCAAGACTTACAGACGTACTCAGATTATAAGCTCCAAGGTTGATCCAGCATCGCCTGTGCAGTCCCACAGACTCCTAGTGCCCGTGTTTATTTGAGGCTTTTCAATTTTTGCCCTCTATACATACACACATCTATCGTGGTCTAACAGAAACCAGTCTCCTTGACCGATGGAAGACAATCTTAGAAATGACCGCAGAACTGTGAAGTTCTAAAACGTTGCCTATATGTCATCTAGAATCCTCTCATCCACCTTGATTCTGCGTGAAAGGCAGTGCACTCAAAAGATCCCTCTGACTCCGGACCCAGGGAGATATCTGGTCTAGATTTGGCCCCATCCTTCTACCTTGAATAAGCAGCTTGACCTGTTCCACTTCCTCTCTGGTTTCTACCATCAATCAGGCTAATAGTTGCCACGAGAATGACACAAAATATTATTGAAAGATTCCTCTGAATATACAAGCGTTATTAAAAAAAAATAGCACCATGGGTAAACTGAAGGCAAAACTTAACCCTTTGTTTGGTAGTCGTTCCTAAGATCTAATTTCTAGTGCTCTGTGTTCTCAAAGGTTTTGTGCAGCTGCTCTGTCCACCCCCTCAGGCTCCCCTTGGCTTAGCCTGCCTTAGCGCAGTGGCTCCCTACAAGAAAGCCAATGTTATTCTTAGCGAAAATGACCTCATTTCAACCACCCTGAGCATCATGCCCAGGACTGGTGTGGGGTCTTGTCCTTGGTGCTTGCTGGCCACGATCACTGCTCTGTGGTTTCCCTTACTGTTCAGATGTCTCCGCTAATAAAAAGTCCTCCCAAAGCTCTGAGATGACCCCCCCCCCCCCAATTCTCTGTTCCTTGGCTGCTCTCGAGTGGACGCTGTGCTTTCCCATAGTTCAAAGCATGATGCCACATGAACGCTTCTTCAAAAGTGGTTCTCTCCAGGGGACTTGAGCGCAGATGTTGGTCAGCTCAACTTAGAAGCAACAGAGCTGAAAAACAGTACGCTTTGCCAGGCAACATCTTTCTGGATCCCAGCTTACTCAGCTGGGGTTGGCTCAACTTCAGCTCTGACCCCAAGGCTGAAAACCCACACCCAAGCTCCATTCCCGTAATGTCTCAATGTCAAGTTTGAGAAATCCAGCCGCAGAAAGTTCCACTGAGGATAGATAAGACTTTCTTCTTGCTTCATTGATAATGTTATCAGTGCAGGGTTAGCAACTGGCCAGGGTCACAATGGGAAGCAACGGGAAAGCTAAACACTGTACTCTACTCCATAAATTGGGAAATAAATGATGAAGGAAAACCAAAAGAGTACAGCCTTCGAACTGAGAAAAAAAAATGGCTTAACTATAATAACTTGGGGAAGTTAATTAAAATCTTGATCTATTTATTCTGCCATAAAATGGAGAGAATAATAACTGCAGTAAGCAGAAATTTGCTGTACGCCACAGCAACCATCCCATCCATTCTCAGAGATGTGGTTTCTGTGTTATCATCCCACGGACTTCCCAATAGACCCCGAAGGCTCAGAGGATAAGTTGCCTATGTCATTTTCTTGGTAACAACCACTGATTCAAGGAAGGACCAGGTTTGTTATTTGTTCTTAAGTCCCTGATTATCCATCCCATAAGATTGCTTTAAGGGTTAAATAATACAAGATACATAAATCATTTCGTTTAACACCCAAATTAAATATATATATATATGTATATAAACTAAATATTTTCCAGTGACAGGAGACACTGATTGTACTAAAGTGTTTTAAGCTGAGATTACTTGGGTAGCAGATAATAAACACCTCGATGAGAATTAAAGGGACAGTACAGAAAAATACGCCCAGCTGAACACATATCATTTAGCAGCAGGCTGGCTGATCAGATTAAAAAGTGGGGCTGGAATCAAAACACGGGCAGCAAGGTTTCCAAGTTCGCTCGAGGAACTAAAATATCCATTTCTACCAATAAAGTAGAGAAATCAAGAACTGGTTTGACAGGTAAATCAATTTATTTGGAACAAATGAGTCTAAGGCATGAGTAAGACACAGACAGGGAAAGTCTCCTGGGAATGAGAACGGGGATTCTGGCTGTCTGGAGGAAGGGCTAACGGTGAGGTGTGCTGCCTGGGGTTTTTCATGCTGGAAGCGCTCCCTTGGCAGCTGACAACTCTCTGTGAGAGGAGAGAGGGCACCAGTGAGGAGCTGGGTGGTCCTGAGGGACTTGAGGAGCTGGTTCCCAGGAGTGGGGGAGAGTGTTCCATCAACAGTGAGAGCTGAAACTTCCTGCTTAAACCGGCTCCCGCCAAGAGAGAAGAAAGAACACACGAAGACAGTAATGGGTTCAAGGGAAGGAAATCCACAGATGCCCAAATAGCTCAGGGGGAGGAAATAAAGAGGCTGCAGGAGAGAGGAAAAGACTGGCCAGGAAATGGGGATCAAGGACAGTATCTCAGAAAAAAGACTCACAAGTGAGGACAGGAAACAGCTTCTGAGGCCACAGTGGGTGTGGGTGTATGTGTGTGTGTGTGTGTGCAGAGTTACCCATGACTTAAAAGGGCATGGCGGTTATTTTTTTTTTTTTTTTTTTTTTTTTTTTTTTTTTTTTGAGACAGGGTTTCTCTGTAGCTTTGGTGCCCGTCCTGGAACTAGCTCCTGTAGACCAGGTTGGTCTCGAACTCACAGAGATCTGCCTGCCTCTGACTCCCGAGTGCTGGGATTAAAGGCGTGCGCCACCACCGCCCGGCTGGCATGGCGTTTTGATAAATCGTAAGGACAGGGGACTCTAATATACATATGTAAGAATTGTATATATACACACACACACACACACACACACACACACACACACATATATATCAATTTCCCATATATAAAGTTATCATTAATTTCTTCATTAGCTTTTTTTTTTTTAATCAACTGAGATATTGAAGAAATTTTGTTGAAATCGTTCCGTTCTTGGATACTTTTGGGAACTGGTCACAAAACTGGTGACTTCAGAACAGAGTAGATGAGTTAGTTACAGGCGAAAGGAGGATAAGCAGGTTTGCATTTTCACGCAGAGAAGTTTCTGTATTGTATAAATCCTCATCTACCTCAGTCTTTCTATGCCTTGAGCTCACAGAAGCAGGCTCTCAGCCTGGCACACGGACGATCTAAGGAAGGACCGGGAGACTGCAAAGGGCTTGCCTGGCTAACAGGAGGAGCTGAGCTGGATCTTGGGACCCATGGAGAAGAAAAGCTGGTGCTGCATTGTGTACCTGTAAGCCTGGTGCTCAGGGTAGGGGATCCCTGGAGCTGCTGGTTGCCAATCTTGCTGAATTAGCAAACCCAGTGAAAGAACGTGTCAACAAGTGCACTGGAGAGACTAAGAAGCCTAAAATCTGTCATTGGCTACACATACACAAACACACACACACACACAGACAGAGAGAAAGGGAGGAGGGGGAAAACAGAGACTCAAAAATCAAATTAAATAAAATAAACTTCAACAAAATGATACACAGTATTTAATGACTCTAAGTGGAAAAAATAATGCAGTACTTGCTTATCAGCCTCCAACTTCCTTAAATAATACAGTTTCCTTCATGTGAGTAAAACCTCCTTAGCTGGAAAAACCCCAAACAAATACCAAGTAGCTCGGTAATTCTGATGCTGTGGAATAATATTAATACACACTTTTGTCAAGAATTTTTTTCAGTTTGGCAGGTACTCCATTCAAAAGAGGAATCCCAGGACATTCGGAAAGCCCAGCCTTGCCTGGCAGGTGCTCACTCTTCATACTGGTCAAATCAGCAGACGCAGGGGTGCACCGTAGGTCATGTGCACAGCACAGTTCACACTGCCTATCACCTTTACAAAGCTCGGTAGGGACCATAGCTCTACTGGGGCTTAGCAATTGCCTGTGCAAGGGTGTGCTAAGGTTTGATATTACAAAACAGTGGTGAAAAATGAAAGGGAGATGCCTGAGCGCTCCAAAGGGATCAATCCCCTGGAGTAAATAGAATTGAAGGCCTATTTAATATCCTTTTCAAAACCAACATTAGCAGTGTGAGGTACATTTTGGAAAAATCAACAGAATTTGAAATTTAATTTTAATCAAATCCCTCCTATCTATCTTTTTAAAAACAATTTTTTTTTCCCGGTACAATTCCTGCTGCAGGATATCAAGCCTCAGGTATTCTTCTAGGTCAGTTTTTGTTTGTTTGTCTGAAGGTTTTGTCACTTGTGAGATTTTTGGTTTTCTTTTGCGGGGAGATTATAGTTTTAAGTCTTCGAAGTATCTGCTTCTTCGATAGACTTGCGAGCCACTGTTTTGTTGAAGTTTGTTACGCAGACGATGTAGCTAGAATAATCTTATCCATGAAGTCATCATCATTGTCATCACAGCCAATGTTGCAGAAGATACTCTGTGGGCGGAATTAAATGCTGTTGGCATTAAAGGGGCAAATGGACAGGGAAGTGATTGGATTGAGAGGATCCCAGGTTCTGATACACTGTGGGTATTTGGAGATACTGGCTCACTGCCACCTCTGTTAGCTCAATGACGTATGTCAAAGTGGAAAGGTTAACCACTAACAGAATTAAACCAGCATGTCGAATTGCCGAGAAAACCGACCAAGAAAGAATGACGGAATGGAGAGTAAAGAAAACCCATCCTTCCAATGGAGGCAGAAAAATCAGAGAAATTAATACCTAAAAGACACGATACTCAGAACAAGTAAGATGGACGTTCAAATGTTTCTGAGATAAATATCAAATGTGAAACACATGCAGTGTCCCAAGTTGAAAAATGCTCATTCATGTTGGAAGGAGAGCATACATCTTGAGCTGGTTCCTACCAGATAAATGGGATGCATACTAATGAAAGACTGAAAGAAAATCAATGGAAAAGATAAGCCAAGCAAAAACTAAGCCCAGGAAGACAATACGGTGAGCAATAACAAACAAAATGGGCTTAGAGGAAGATATGAGGGTTAATAAGGGCATTATAAATACACCTCTTTATAGATATGCCTACAGTTAATCTTTAGGAAACCATGAAAAGCTTCCCATAAAATCATACCTGACCACAAAACCAGAATTACAGTAAGCAATTGTTTTACGGGTGAGTGATGATTTTGATCAGAATGAAGACCATCTAGACTCCATGTTAATGTGATCTTATCTCAATCCCAGAATATTTGCAAATATCATTTGACATTTACTGATTATGGCAACGTAAGAGTCCTTCAAAGAATAGAGATATGAATGAGTACGGGATGGGGAAACAACTTGGTTAAAATCTCCAGAATAACTTAGTGGAAAGGGAAAATCATCTCAACGAATGCACAGAAAAATCTCCTTTTAGCAACTAAAAGAACTGGAGAGCAAGACTCAAGATCCCACCTCTTCCCGTCTGCTCCCCAGAAAGGCTGTATGTCTGAGGTACCTCCATGACAAGGCTGTGCACATTGTATAATCCAACACGGTGAAAATAAAAAGAACACAGTGGGCCCGAGACCCTGTATGAATCAAGCCTCTGCCACACAAAGGCTCTGGGCACAGAGCAACGCCAAAGCATATGCTTCTGTTGTGTTCAGCCGCTGAGGATTCACTAAAGCATGATCATATTTACCTTGAATAATCCAAGAAGGTTACAAAAAGTGATTTAGATAAGCTGGATTTTTTTTAACTTCATAGTCAAAATGTTGTTTTCATACTATCATTTTTATAATTTTAAGATATGAACTATAACAACTTTTTTTTGTATTAATAGTAGAAAATCATCAAAAGTGTGTAAGAACAGGTACTCAACTATATTTAGTGGCTATTCTGGAAACCAGATACCTAATACATTAATTCTTTGTTCCATTTGATTGAATTTCAGATTAATTCAGCTTTCATATCATCATGAAAATTGTGTTGATTTAGAACCTACCTAATATTGAATTTTAAACTCTCTATTATTAAGCTTGTAGACCTGATTGGCCTGGAACTTGCTATGTAGTCAGCCAAGAGTGGTCGTGAACTCACAGAGGTCTGCTTGTCTCTGCCTTCCCGGTGCTGGGACTAAAGTCATGTGTCACCATACCTGTTGAGCATGTATATCTAAATTCAAGGAGGCAATGAGAGAATAACCAATGAACAACGCCCAGCCAAATTTCCATGTCCAGAAAGAGCTAAAAACTGGCGCACAGATACGTGCGTTGCCTTGATGACCTTCGACAAGCTGTATGACAGTATCAGGTCAGGCTTTATTTATCTGCTTATAAAACATCTTCTCAAACTTTGGGATCTTAAAGCTAAGCAAATGATCGAAGCGTTTGTTCACTCTTGTGATCGTACTTCATTTAGTACCCAAGGACGAAGAAATATGGATGGTGTCATGATCATCAGCTGCAATACTTTTTGGAGAATAACAGTCAAAGTAAGTAGTTCTATCATTCATCCTTGAGTATATAATCAATGCGGAGACACCACTTCAAACAGTCTAGGAAAACAGTGGTCAATTACTTATTTCTGATCCACATTGATGGAAGAAACTTGGTCCATATACAAAACTCATATCAACAAACTCATGACTTAGTTGAGGTGATTTTTTTTCTCTTTCCTACCAAGTGTTTCTTCACGAAGGTTCACTGAATCACGGGCTGGAGAAAGAGCCTAGGCTAGTCACAGCTTAGTCACAGTACAGACCCGCATGTTGGGTAGATCACTTTAGAGCAGAGTCCATACTTTTAAATATTCATAGTGCGCACCTCCCTAGTTTCTAAGGGACTTAAAGTTGGTCACAAATGAGAAATGACAAATCAGGCCTTTTGAACCCTTTTATCTTTTGATTACCCATGGGGGGAAAAAACCTCACAAGACTAAAGTTAAAGGGAATTAAATGGTGAGCCTGAAACTAATTTACTGTGTCAGCTTCTTCTTTAAGGTTGGTTTTTGTAAGGAGCCTATCAGAGCTGCTGCTGTAGTTTGGATGTGAAATGTTTCTGTGTCCCTCATGTGTTGGTCACCAGCTGGTGAGGCTCTTTGGAAAACTGTACCTTTACAATGTCAAGCACTATTGGAGGAAGTGGGTCACTGGGGACGGGTCTGGGGTTTTCAGAGCCCAGCTCCACTTCCTGGTCACTCTCCACTTTCTGACCGGATGTTATATGACCATCACCTTCCATGCTGAAATATGTCCCCTGGAACTGTAAGCTGGAATAGCCTCATCTTCTTCTAAGTGGCTTCTCACCAGGCGTTTGTCCCAGCAGGAGGTAGCTGATAAAACAGCTGTCCCTTGAGTACCCCGTCCTTGCATGATATGTGTGCCTTTTATTTCAGGAGATCAGGAGGAAGCAACGAGCAACACTGTCAAATTTGCAAGGGATCAATTCCGAACAACAATAAATTATAAACTCAATGATTTCTGAAAACAATCTGCAAGGAAACCATGCTTAGAAATCTCAGGGTATCTGTGGGATTTTTCTGGACAATATAGTGAGCCTGTGGCTTTGAGTACTGTGTTCACACTCAAAGTTTCTGAAAATAGTGCTTTGGTATTTTCAACTTTATCTTCTTTTGCAGTTCCAATGGAACCTATGTACTAACTAACATGCCTCTTAGACAGTTATTGTTCAGGTATGTTTTTCCTCCAGATTAATACCCCTAAAGGTCATTTGGAGTAAGCTGTACAATGCTAAACATTATTAAAAACAAAACAAAACAAACCTCACACTTTGGAAGAAAGGGTAAGCCAACCAAGAGAAGCACAATGAAAATGTAGTCTGTGCCAATAAGCCACACGTCACCAGCTAGATGTTCTGCTGACTTCCTTCTCCCTTGGGACTTATTTCTACAGAGACCAGCTCTCTGCTCCGTAAATAAGACCAGGAGTTGCTAGGAGACAGTCTAGCTTCTCAAGACACAACCGAAGGGGTGCGGTGGTTTCATATCCAGCAGCAGAGAGAGCTGAAGCTATTTCTGACATACATGCTATTGTTACGCAACCCAGGTTCTCAGAATATCTATTGCACAGTCGTAAGAAGACTATGTGATAGAGCCATGTGCAGTGGCTATAATCCCAGCTCAGGCAGGAGGCTCAGGCAGGGTAGCATGAGCCCAAGAGGTGAAGGACAGCCTGGGCACCCAGGAAGATACTATCTCCTACCCTCAAAAATTAATTATGTATTTCCCTGTTCATCTGTAACAGCATTAAATCTGTGTTCTAATAGGCAGCAAATTTTTTCCCACACTAGCCTTGTGTTTTCGCTTTTCTCTTAACTTGGTCCAAACGTATCACTTCTCCACGCTCCTTTAATAGGACCAACCACCCAGCTACACAGCAAGCCACGGAGAAAGAAGGAAAAAAAGGTATACAGAAATAGAGAAAGATAAAAGCTTAGAGGGAAAAGGTAGTTGGGATAATTTAAATTAAGAAAAGTTGACAAAAACAAAAAATAACAACAAACCAGCCAAGCTAAGGCTGGGCATTCATAGCTAAGAATAAGCCTCTGTATGTGATTCATTTGGGAACTGGGTGGCTCCCCAAATGCCCAAAGAGCTTAATACCATACAACATTTTGGTGTCCAACGTGGGCCCATTATTTCCACGTAGGGTCTGAGAAAGTTGGAGAAAAAAAAAGTATACAGCTCCTTTAAGAGGCGCTGGAGTTCAGCTGGCAGCACTAAAGAGAAACTAGAACCAGCAAGTTAAGTAAATACCACGTGTGGCAATGCAAGTACCAAGCTAGAAAGGTTTAATGCAGTTCCCGGGCACAATGCTCTGACCAAGGCGCAAGCTTTGGGCGTGGCTTTCACTACCCGACCCGAGAGTGGGCGGAGCCAGCTGCTAGAGCAAGCGGAGGAATCCAGGTGTAGCTTAACAGTCTAAAGTTTGCTCGTGCAGTCAAATAAGGCTAAAAGATATACAGTAAAAGAGGTCCAGATGGGGAAAAAAAACCTCTTCACAGGTTCCAGTGTGTTGTACAATGTGCTTAAGAAAGAAAACGGGTTTTTGTTAAGTCTTTAAAGAGACCGTAAAAGTAATGTAAAAGAAAAAGGCCATGCAAAGATAGGAAAGACACACACAGAGGGAATCTGGATCCTGTATAGTATTGTGTTGATTTTGAATTTTTTGACTGTTGAAAAGCAAAGAGCAGCCAGCTGCTAAGAGACCTGGAATTGAAAAGGGGCTGTTGAAATAAACCAGCCTATATATTTTAAAAACGCCTTAACTTTAAAAAAATCAAAAAAAATGTACTTGTCAAATGGAAATCAAAAATGTTTTTGAGAAGAGGTTTTGCTTTTGTGTCCCTAAGAAGCAAGAGGCTGTGGATTCATTTCAGGTTGACCTGGATCTGGTTTGATCAGGGAAGACCTCTTGAATCTTGACAGGTTATCTCTGTTAACAAAGGTTATAACAGGTCTCCCCAGGACTTGGCCATTATCTCAAATTTTCTCTCTGGGACCCTAAAGATGCCTTCACCCACAGTCAGCAGGAAGCAGTCTAGAGAACACAATGTCCACATTGCCAAGAGAAAAGAGGCTGTGGGTGGTCTTTGGATTATTATTTTGTGGACTTTGCCAAAACAAGGCGGGATGGTCCTTCAGGGTTCCTGCTTCACAGAAGAAACTGCCAGACATACTTCAGGGCATAGAGGAAAGTGACTGACAAATCGTCAATATAGGTGGGGCAGGCTTTCCGATTTCCTGATTCATTGAAAAGTCTGCCAGGTAGTAGGGGTCTGTAGGCTGAAGATAGGTGACCCAACTATGCAAAGGAACTTGGGTGACTGTCCAAGCAGTCAAGTGTGTCTGTCACTTCTAGAGGTTTTAGAAGTCGTTTGCAATGTATTTTTATTTAAATAATATTATGTCCTTCTGGTGCCTTTGATAGAGTTGAAGACTAGATAAAGTTTCTCTTAGATATAGTAGAAAGTAAGTTAGTTATAAAATTTTGAATTGACTGAGATAGGATAGATTATGAAGTATTTTCTTTAAATTTACCAGACACAAATGAATTAGAATTCAGTCCACTGTGAATGTAGTCTTTGCTTGATAATTGTTCTTATTGTGTACAGTTTTACAATGTTAAGGTTAAAACTTTTCATTTTTGTTTAGAAAGAAAAAGAAGAGAAATGTTGGGGAACATTACTTTAAGGTGTGTGACTCTTGTTTATGCTGCATCTGTTTAACTCTGTGAAGCTGTGATCCTTTGCCTGTCTAAAACACCTGACAGTCTAATAAAGAGCTGAACAGCCAACAGCGAGGCAGGAGCAAGGATAGGCGGGGCTGGCAGGCAGAGAGGATAAATATGAGGAGAAACAAGGGGAAGAGCAGCAAGAGAAAAAAGAGAGGAGGACATCAGGGGCCAGACATGCAACTACACAGCAAGCCACACAGAAAGAAAGGAAGGAAGGAAGGAAGGAAGGAAGGAAGGAAGGAAGGAAGGAAGAAATAAAGAAAGATAAAAGCCCAGAGGCAAAAGATAGTCAGGATAATTTAAGAAAAACTGGCTAGAAACAAGCCAAGCTAAGGCTGGGCATTTATAACTAAGAATAAGTCTCCGTGTGTGATTTATTTGGGAACTGGGTGGCAGGGCCCCCAAAGAGCCCAAAGAGCTTAACATCATACAACAACTAAGTACAGAAAGCAGAAAAGTAAGAAGGGATCATTGCCATGGAGGGGGTAGGGAGGAGGAGAGGGTACAAGTAATCTGATTAGGGAAATGGGAAAAAGGGAAAACCTTTAGGGAGGAGGAGGCGAGGAGAGAGAAACACGAAACAAGAGAGTTATCTCACAATAGCATGTCTGAAAAAAATCAGAGGAATCATACTATTAACTATATCTGCACCAAATAAATTGACAATACACATGTCCATGTACAAATAAACATATATAGTTTAAATGAAATTTTCTCATCTGGGTTGACAATGCCACCTACTAGGGCCAAAGACCGTCTAACAAAAGCCCCCAACACGAGACATGAAAAGCCTTCTTTTGTGCTGTAGGTCGGTGTGGTAGTTTGAATGTATTGGCTCAAAGGAAGGGAGCGTTTAGGAGGCATGGCCTTGTTGAAGTAGGCATGGTCTTGTTGGAGGAAGTGTGTCACTGTGGGGGCGGGCTTTGAGGTCTCTTGCTCAAACTTCCTCAGTGTGATAACCTGACCCCTTTCTGTCACCTGTGGGTCAAGATCCAGGACTCAGCTCCTTCTCCAGCACCATGTCTGCCTGTGCACCACCGAGTACCATCACCATAACGGCCCTAAAACTCTGAAAAATAAAGCCACCCCATCAAATGGTTTCCCTTTCTAAGGGTGACAGTGGTCATGGTGTCTCTTCACAGCCACAGAAACCCCAACTAAGACAGTCAGGGTTGTCCAAGAGATTCCCCAAACTTTACAAACTATTGCTATTTCCCTTGGTAGTCCTGCTCCCAGAGGTGGAAGGTGAGTCCTTGTTGCTGAAGATACCCTGCATGGGGCCCAGAGGTTCCTGAGCTGGAACTGACCGGGAAGCCTGAGAGCTAGCTTTTATGGTACCAGAAGACACCATGCAAGCTTCCAAATGAGGGAGGAAACCAATACTTCTACCCGGCTCTGTGGAGCATGAATCACATCAATGGCCAGCACGGCACGATAACCTTAAGGGTGCAGTAGTGGACACACATGCCTCAGCTGTAACCAACAGCTGTCTAATTAGATGTAAGACCTACTTAACAAGAGGGACGCCATACCTCTACTGAAAACCTAGCTAACCACCCAGGGCTACTGAAGTCAAGGATAATAGAGATGAAATTATAACCACCAATGCCCAACTGCATTCTAGACATTTGTCCTTATACCCACGGATGTCCTCACCCCTCACCAAGGAAACTTCTCTGTGCAACTATTACAGAAAATCACGACCAACCAAAAAGGCAACCAGCCCCAATGGATACGTCTCCAAATATATCTCCCCTACCTTTGGCTCAGGGAACGTTACAGAAGAGGGGACAGGAAAACCGTAAGAGCCAGAGGATTAGGGAGTTTGCGATGAGGTTGTGTCGCCTAGCGACATCAGAAGCCTCACCCACGTGACTACCAAATGTGGGCTGGACAAGGGCAACAGTGGATGGCAGGAACCCCACCAGGCCTCAGCCCTACAGAAAGAACTACCAGCAATTAGGAATGCCAAGAATGGGAGGAATAGCCTCTCCGAGGGAGAGCACACCAACTGGTTATCCAATACCAAATCGTCAGCCCTGAAACCACACATCCAAGCAACATCTGACAGACTGGACAGTAAGAGATAGGAAACAGTAGGATCTGGCTGTAAGGCATCCGTGCTGCTACGTGGACTATGCCTGTAGCGTACTGCCTGCAGTACGGGACTGTTTGCGAGCAGGGCAAGGGGCTGGAGATTGAAACACACACACACACACAGAGACATGGGTCATCCTTGAATTCCCCAAGAATGCCAACCTTATTGTGTCCCAGGGCAGCTTATACGGTGCCTTCCCTGACCAATGGCCACCAGAAACCACTCCCCTGCCATCAGGGACTGATGAGGGCCTCGTGCTCAGAGCAGCTGCAAGCACAGGCAAACAAGCTGTTTACAGAAAATTCAGGCTCTGGGGGTCCACAGTCCCTAACATGCGGCTATCAGTTAAAGGCCACTGTTCCGCCTCCTACCCCTTTCCTCTTTGGATGCCCATGTTTGCCCATTCTCCCCCGAGGTAGAGGGAAAGAGCTCCTTCCACCCCTGGAGGGAAATGGCTATCTGTGCTTAAAGCCTTCTGTCCACTGGGTCTGAGAACCCAGGTAAATCAAATCGCTTCTCCACCCCCCCCCTTTCAAATACAGCAGCAGCCTTGCAACTGCAGAAATAAATTACACTGAAAGTTACAAGCCTGGCACCCATGCCTTTAAGACCATTTACTGTGGAAGATCTTCTAAGATTAACGGTGTGTGCAAGAATACCAAATATCTCAGGCTACTTTCTTGGCGCGTCAATGGATACCCTAGGCTGTGTTCGCCATCTCTTGAGAGGTTTGAGATGATTGCTTCTTGCTACTCTGTCCTGCCAGGAGATCTGAATGAAAAATTCTCCAAGTCAGAAGTCAACTCTCTGAAATTTTAAGACCCGTCAACAGGACCGACAACAGAATAAAAAAAAAAGGCAAAGGCAAAGGATAATCAACCTGAGGATAGAGGAATAGAGCCCGTGCGGTGGCCCACTCCTATAATCTCGGGAATGGGAGGGGAGGGTGAAAGGGATCCGGAATTCAAAGTCATCATCCTCAGCTACACAGCACTTTCAGGCTACGCTGGGACACACGAGACTCTGCAACGTACCTGTGTGAGCGTGTGCGTGCGTGTGCATGTGTACGAAGGAGGAAAAGGAGGAGGAAGATGGATAAATTGTGAATGAGAAAATAGATCCACGAAAATTGGATCAAAACCATGAGTCCCTTGCGGAACAATGTGAACGAACAGAGTAAGAATAGTTAGAAAAATTCATTTTAGGAAAACAATGTCAAAAAAGTTTCCCAAACTCATCAAAAGCATTAACATAAACTTCATATATCCCAAGATAACTAAAATGAAAATCGCAGCTGTATGGGTCGTAGTCAAACTGATGGAAATCAATATAAAGAGCAAATATAAAGTGGCCAGCAGGGCTGGGGTTGGGGGGCATGCTACACACGGGGCAGCGCCAAGGGCAGGGGGCATGCTACACACGGGGCTGCACCCAGGGCAGGGGGCATGCTACACACGGGGCAGCTCCAAGGGCAGGGGGCATGCGCACACGGGGCAGCGCCAAGGGCAGGGGGCATGTGCACACGGGGCAGCGCCAAGGGCAGGGGGCATGCGCACACGGGGCAGCGCCAAGGGCAGGGAGCGTGCTGAGCACGGACAGCTCCCAGGGCAGGGGGCATGCGCACACAGTGCAGCTCCAAAAGCAGGGGTGACCTATGTGAGGACAATTAAGAGCTTCCTGAAAAAGAGTTAATTTACTTCCCATGTCTGCTTTCCTAGCTCTATCCATGTGTTAATTCATATGTGTAGCTCTGACAGGCACTCCTTCCTCTACAAGGTAAAGCACAAGAACACTGACATCTTACAGCTTTGGTCCCCTAGCTTTATTTCCTAGTCCTTCCAGATTAGACAGGAAGACGTAACAGTTCGAATGGAGTAACAAAAAGAGAGGACGGGAAAATATTAGATAATTCGAGTTAATACCGACACGATTCCGGCATCTTATAGGCTATTACACACACACATAAAAATCAAACTTACACAAGAAAGTAAAAACTATTTTCCAAAGAAACATCATATAAAACATCTTAAACCACCATCTTCTATTTGCAATGTCATAGGAAGACTTCTTTGCTATAAAATCTAAAAAGAAAAAAAATAAGAAAAGTAAACACAGAGGTTTTACGGAGCCCTAAGGGAGACTTACATCCCACAAAAACTACAAGCTCTTTTATGGTCATAGTAATATGAATAAGAACTTTAATTTATATGCCTTTCTCACTTTGACTATACAGTTAAATACACCCAAGGAAAACAAGCAACTTAAGAGTCTTGCTACAACCCCTTTGGTTATTGTAAGAGGTGGGAGGGGGGAGACAGCTATTAATTCACTAAATTTTTGCTATTTTAGTTTTTTTTTCTATCTAGCATGATGAACCAGTCCTAAAAGAACGCAAGTTTCAGTGAGTTTAACGTTCCAACAAAACTTCAGCAAGGATGGAGGCTCGCCTTATACCAGGTTCTCTAAGTGGACCAGATGACTCCCAGGACAGAGGGAACTGGGCTGTGGAGCACTCTCTGAGTCCCATCCCTCTACAGTGACAAACTTCCCACACACGGCCCAGCTTCCTCCAGGGAGTCCTAGCTGTACGGGCCATCCCGCTATTCATTACACAACAACCAAAAGGAAGCGTGGCTAGAAACCCACACTGAAAGCAATATCAGATGTCAATCTTAAAGGAATTTCCTTCATTCAGAGACAAAACCTCCCCACTTTGGGTAATATGAGATTTCATCATTGCGTTAGATCTAAATTTTATTTATGATGAATTGGTCGGTTTGGTTTTTGCATTCCAAAATACTAACTTTTATCTTCTGGGATGTTCCATTCATTCATTACTCATTCACCTAGAAATAACAGATCTGACAATGGCTAAACAGAGCCGGGGCTGTTTCATCAAAACAAGTAGCTACTGTTTCCCAGGCATGCAAAGATACCCCCGGCGACAAATTGTCTCAAGAGGAAGTCAACCTTTAGGAAAACACTGTTTTCATATCAATTTAACAGTGTTCACAGCTGTCAGTAACCTCCCTCTTTCTGAGACAAGATAGTCTCAAGGGTGATGAGAGACTAAAGACAATACTCCGGAGCTTGCAGAGTCTGACATTTAATTTGGTAGAAATAGAACCACATGATGCATATAAGGAAAGACACAGTTGCCTCTCCTCCCAAGGAAGAAAGCAAGCTCCCTATATCTGCTTTGTCTATTTGCGTCTGAAAAACCTTTTTTTTTTCCTTTTTATGCCAAGGAGAAAACACAGAACGTTTCGATTTCAGAGCAAAACTCTAGGGCAGGCCACGTACAAGGCTTTGCTGGACTCACCTATGTGGTAGAGCCCAATCCAATCGCTGGGATCCACCTCTTCTTTTATGTCCCAGAAGATAATGAGATTCTGGGCTTGGCCCAGCGTGTATTCGTACATGCTGGCGGTCAGGCTGGAGCGGCTCTCAGAAGTCACCAGGTCTGTGTCGCTGTTGGCTCGCTGCAGAGCCATGTTCTCGGGCATGGAGTTCTGGGCTGCGAGGCTCTGGAGGTTCTCTGGGCTCAGCGTATACCGCATCTGTGGGTTTCGACGCCGTACGAAAAGCAGATGTTCCCGGGCTGAGCTAGCCATGTTGTGTGCCTCTCCGAGGTGGGTTTCCTACAATGCTGCAAGAGACAGGCAAGCATACGATATTAGGGCTAGCAAGGCAAGGGATCAGGATTAAGCATCCCAGACACAAAGCCTGTAGGAGAGTTTATCAATACCCCAGCACGCAATAATCTGGTGTGGAAATAACCTGTCACCTGACGATATCAGGTAACTCCTGCAGACAGAGGTTGCATGATGGTCAGGCGGCCACACACCTGTGGCCCCCAGTTTCCCTTGGCACAGCTTCTCCAGAAACTGAGGAAGGAGGATTTTTCTAGCATCTCTTTAAGATCTGTGCATCCACACACAGTCCAGCATCCTCTTTCCCGTTTCTGTCCCACACATGTTACTTGTCTCCTTCTGCGACTAAATCTTTAACCAGCAAGATCCGTGCTAAATACAGTTGATAGATGGTACCAAGGTCACGCGCACTGCTTTCGGTCCCCTTGCCAGGAGGAAGGCAGCTCACTGAAGCCGTTTTTGGGAGCACGATCAAATGTCACCTCTGCATTTAAATACAGAGGAGGAGGTGTTCTACGCAGAATGGGAACATCCTGGAAGTACCTCTTTATGTTCCTCTAAGATCTGACTTGCCGCATGCTAACTCACCTGGCCATTGTCTATCTCCCAGATCAAGAACTTAAGTTTCACAAAAGCAGTGATTTTTCACGTTTTATCACTATTTAATTCCTGGTATCTACAATGGCGTTGGGAGGACAGCGGGTGGGACCCACTGTCAACTGAACAGGTGAAGAGGGGTGAGCATCTTTGTCCTAGAGACTCCATGGCATGACATAAATCTCCGAGCCTGCTTCTGTTCATCTTGATGTGCCCAGAAGTGCAAAGCATTCCTACCGCCTGGATCATGAGGGTTTTCTTCTGGCTACCATTTGATCTCCAACAAGGAATGGACTTCCCTGCTGGGCCTGGCATCCAGCCTCACGTGCCCACGGGGACTCTCCTACAGGATGGCCAACTGCTTAGGAGACCCTGTTAAGATTTCTGTCCTTTTGCCTGGTACCTGTGAGGTTGTCTACTTACCCTCCCCTGCCTGTGGGTTCATGTTACGTCACCCAGATCCTACTGGCTTTATGTAGAGTGAATTTGCTTCTCTTGCATACCCCTTTAAATAATAAACCTTTTCATAATAAACCACTCATATGTTTTATTCTGTACCGTCAGTCTTTGCTGGAAGCTTTTATATAAAATATTCCATTTAAAGCTAACCTATTGACTCCTGAAGAGTTAGCATGAGATTCTGACTTCAAAGCAAACCAGCTACTCTCTGGTGTCATACCGTACGACAGCTACCAACCTTCGATACCAAGTCTGTGAGCAGAGAAACAGGGAGAAAGGGCTCCCTAACTTTTCCCATTTCCCCATCTGTTCCGTATTTTTGGTGAGGTGCCTGTTCTGGTTTGCTTTCTATTATGATGACAAACGCCACAGAAGAAAGCAAGGAGTGAAGGGGAGGGTTTGTTTCAGCTTCCAGGCTTCGGTCCATCACCCAAGGGAAGCCAGGGCAGAAACTCAAGCAGGGATGTGGAGGCAGAAACTGAGTGAATCAGGGACCAGGGAGAATGCGGGCTGCTAGCTGGCTCCCTTGCTCATGTCAAACTACATATTTATACAGCCTAGGCCCTCTGTTCACAGTGTGATTGGCTGGCTCTCCTACATCAGTTAGCAACCGAGAAAATGCCCCCCAGATGTGTCCAGAGGCCAGCTAGACAGCATCAATTTTTCAGGTGCAGTTCCTGTCCCAGCTGGTTTTATGGTAACTTTACCTAAGTTGGAGTCATCCTAAAGGAGGGAACCTCAGCTGAGAAAATGCCTCCAGAAGATCCAGATGTAAGGCATTTTCTCAGTGATTGATGTGGGAGGGCCCAAGCCACTGTGCATGGGGCCATCCTGGGCTGTGATCCCAGATTCTCTAAGAAAGCAAGTTAAGCAGGCCACGAGAAACAAGCTAATGAGCAGTCCCCCTCCAAGGCCTCTGCATCCGTCCCTGCCTCCGGGTTCCAGCCTTGCTTGAGTTCCTGTTCTGCATTTTTCCAGTGATGGACTATGGTCTGGACTATATGCCAAATAAACCCTTTCCTCCCCAACTTGCTTTTGGCCAGGATGTTTCCTAGCAACCACAGAAACTCTTACTAAGACAGTTCTCTCTACCCAGACGTGTCAAGTTGACAGCCGAGATTAGCCACCCCACAGCTCACGTTTCCATGAATACACCTACTGTACTTGTAAATGTATCTAAGTGATTTCTGCCATGAAGCTGATCTCATGGTTTTAGCGCTATTCCTTGAGTCAAAATAACTCGGCAGTGAGATGGCTCATCTGATAAACAAACAAACAAATAAATAAATATAAAGTAACTTGGGTTGGTAGGCAGGAAACCCTACGTGGAAAGAGCAAAAATAAAAACAAACAAGCTGGTTTCAGGGTATTAAGTCCCCCTGCTTGTTCACGTAGACCCTTCACATTGTGTGGTGTAAGCAGGAACACCCCACTAAGATATGTCCCACGACTGCTGGACACTCTCTGACTTATGAAGCCTAAAACACGGGCCAGCGGCTTGCTGCTTTCATGCCAGGGCATTTCCGTAAGCCATGATTTCTTTATGAACTCCGTGAGTCAAGCGCCACACCAGTTCCCGCGAGCTGTAAATAATTAACTCCTAACACATGGCAGGCAGACAGCAAAGGCACGCTGTCCGTAAAGAAGCTACTTTCCTGAGAGAAACAGGCCAGAGCCTTCACAGCTTAAAACACAACAGACCAACTATGGAAATTATTCTGCTCTAGAAACAAAGGAAAAGATCAAGGCACACAACTGAATTGTGTGTTTCAGCGTGACCTATATTTAAACAGAGAAGTGGGTTAGCATTGCGCGTTAGGGAATGAGGTCCAGAGCCCCACGCATGGATTTTGGTCATGTCTCTACCATTCATCCACCCTGCAATCACTGACATCTTGTTTCAATGTCTTCTTCTTCTTCTGTTTTTCTATTGTCATTAATCTCTATCCCCAGGACTTTGGAGCAAACTAAATTAGTTATTGTAGAAAAAAATTAAAACAATGTCTAGCATAAACTAAGCATTCAATTAAGTCTAGCCATGAATATCACCCCATTAGTTCATTCTACTTTAATTTCACCAAGCAGAACTGGTTTGCACAGTCCCACGACTCCCCCATGCTGTATCTCCAACCCTTGTCTATTTCCTACTGGAGGAGCATGCTGTCACTATCCTCACCCACCCAAAGGACAGCACCAATCCGAAACAGAACAACCCTGTAGCACCTAGAAGCTCAACTCCCAAGAAACCTGGCTGGGGCTCATGCCCCAGGCAAACGCTGTTCTCCAGTGCTGAAGTCAGCCACGAAGGCTAAGACCTGACTTTGTGACCACCAGAGGATACACATGGAGCACTTCTTATGTGGAAGGTGCCAAGGACACAAAGATCAAAAGACAAGTGTCCCACCATGGGACCACAATGGACCAAGAAAAGACATAAAATAAGAAATCAAAACCTGAACGCATTACATATATCTCAGCTGAAAAGTAAAAAGGCCTGGAGATATGTGAATTGACCACCTTAGTGGAATTAATTAATTAATGGAATCGGCAGACATATATGGAGCATGTGTTATTATGTACTTGGTATCAGGCCAGAGAGGATACTGAACGATAAAACCTAAGGGATCATCTTTTCATTTCATCTCCTTCCTACCGCATATGGTACGGCTCTCACCCTCTAAGAACTTGAGATTTTTGACAAGACCAAAAGCTCATATATGAAAGAATTCAGTATGCTACCGATGTTGCTTCACACGCACAATCTGTCCCGACAAACGTGTAAAAAGGACAGCCTGGTGTCTGTAAAGATCTGTGTGCTGTCCAGAGCGCCGTGACAGCCGCAATCCAAACACAGCAAGACCTCAGCATGCTGGGGATTAGGCGCAAAAGCACAGGCGGGGCAGGCTCTTGGTGTTCATAGCTGACCTCTGGGGGAAGAGGGCAGGCTGGTGGTCTCACAGCTGACAGGGGGGGGGGAGGGCAGGCCAGTGGTCTCACAGCTGACCTCTGGGGGGGAGGGCAGGCCAGTGGTCTCACAGCTGACCTCTGGGGGGGGGAGGGCAGGCCAGTGGTCTCACAGCTGACCTCTGGGGGGGAGGGCAGGCCGGTGGTCTTACACCTGATACGTGCGTGAACCCAAACTTGGCACAGACCACACTGATGTCCCTGGAGCTTGACTCCAGGGCCCAGACGGGAACAAGAGAGGAGACACTGAAGAGCGGAAATAGACAAATGTCACAGCTAGGGTGGATGGCTACAGAGCTGGGCTAGTTTGCCTTTGACTGAGGAGGACAAGGAGTTTTGTGTGTTTACAGTATTGCCACAGTAACGAAAACAAACAAAAAATGCCAGAAAACTTCAGAACGTATGAGTTGCATGAATAAAAGCTGAAAGACAAGTAGGTAAAGAAGAGAATATGCAGGAAAGAGAAGACACACAGTGCAGCAAAATAACTACATAAAAACAGGTTAGAACATGTGAAACAGGTGACGGGGTATAAACCAGCATTGTCCAACAGAAATATAATGCGATCTGCATGTGTAATTTTACATTTTTTTTTCTGAGACAGGGTTTCTCTCTAGCTTTGGAGCCTGTCCTGGAACTAGCTCTTGTAGACCAGGCTGGCCTCCAACTCACAGAGATCCACCTGCCTCTGCCTCCCGAGTGCTGGGATTAAAGGCGTGCGCCACCAACACCCAGCTAATTTTACATTTTCTAGACACTACATTGAAAACATAAAACAAGAAGAAATGTTAACCATCTATTTGAACTCAATATATACAATCTGCTATTTCAGCATTAATTTAATATAAACCATTACGAGTGAGGCATTCCCTTCTCCCCCCACCCCTGCCCCAGGCTTTTGGCTTACTGGAAACACAGGATGCATTAACCATATCCCATGCACTCAATGACTGCAGGTGGGTTGGGGTTCCTGAGGGGCCCACACGGAGCAGATCTAAATGATGAACACGCATATGCGTCCTTACTGCCAGCGGTCTCCATACAGCCAGGAGGAAAGCATCGCTGAGCTAGACCATAACAGGGGAGCAGGCATGGGCTCCTCGATTTCATGGGGTCTCTTGTCTTCAAGACACCTTTTAGTCAAACCTCTAATTGGGGACCAAAGTCTCCTGTTAGAGGAAGGCATCCAGTCTGAGGAGAAGGTTTTTCCCAGAGTATACTGGAGGGCAGGGACACTGGCAGTTCTCGGAAGTCCCTGCCTATGATGCCCTCTAGCTTCTACCTCTAAGCTTACAGTCTTCCAATCGAGAACGCCTCCATGGTGTCTGTGTCGGAGGAGGCAAATGATGGTGGTTATCTGTGCATTTCCCTAACTAACACTCACAAAGCACTTATTCTTTCGAAGTGGCGTACAATCACATCACTTACAAATACCCCAACTAGAGATAAATAAAGAAAACACAGGCTAACTGTGAGTATCACATTCATAAACCAGCAGCAGCAGCAACTTCACACTGCTTCAGTGCATCCGTTGATTACACGGAGTGAATCTTTATGGGCTGTGGAAGGTAAACGGGTTGGACGCGTGTAGGGTGTCCCACCGGAAGCAGCTAGTGTCGCAACTCTACTCAGCCACAAAGAATGAGATGACGTCACATGAGAGAAAATGAACAGAGCTAGAGATCATGCTATTACGGTAAATAAGCCAGAAAGATAAATATCACATGGTTTCTTCCCTGTGTGCAATATTTTATAGATGTTGTATATAAAATATACAACATATATTTTATTATATATAATATACATATATATTTAGAAAACACATGTACGTGGAAGTGGGGCTATTTAGGAAGAGGACAGACATAACAGAAAGAGGAGGTGAAGGTACAGAGATATAAATATGATCAAAGTATATTATATGCACATATGGGAATGTCATAAAGAAACCTATTTTCTGTGGCTCCTGTTAGAAAGGGTGGTGGGTTTGCTTCTGTTTTCATTTTTTTGAAACAGGATTTCATGTACTCCAGGTTACCATGCTCAAAAAGTAGCTGCGGCTGGACTTGAACTCCTAATTCTTCCGCTTCTATCTCCTGAGTTCTAGGACTACAATTGCATACCACACGCCCAGCATTCAAACTAGTGAGTTTTTACAATTAGTACACACTAATCAGAAAATCTGAGGTAGGTCTGGTACCAGCCTGTAATCCCAGCTACCTGGGAGTCTGAGGTAGGAAGACTGTGAAATCAAGACTAGGCTAACTCAGGTCTATGGACAGTGGTTTTCCACCTAGCATCAAGGAAACTTCTGTTTGCGACAGACGGGAAGTAGGTTGTGGAGCCCAGTCCCAGATGTCACATCTACAACACGAATCCCGCTCCCGTGGCTCATATGTCACTGAGGAAGAGAGGGCAGAAAGAATGTACGAGCCAGCTGGGCGGTGGTGGCGCACGCCTTTAATGCCAGCACTTGGGGGGGGGGCGGGGGCGGATCTCTGTGAGTTCGAGACCAGCCTGGTCTACAAGAGCTAGTTCCAGGACAGGCTCCAAAACCACAGAGAAACCCTGTCTTGAAAAACCAAAAAAAAAAAAAAAAAAAAAAAAAAAAAAAAAAAAAAAAAAAAAAAAAAATGTACGAGCCAGAGCAGTAGGAAAGGGAGAGTTTATGTAATTATATTATAACGTCAAAAAAAAAAATACACACAGAAAAGACCAGCCTATACTACACAGGAAGGCTGTAAGACCCAGAGCAGTAGGGAAAGGGA
Source organism: Chionomys nivalis (assembly GCF_950005125.1). Classification (NCBI taxonomy): domain Eukaryota; kingdom Metazoa; phylum Chordata; class Mammalia; order Rodentia; family Cricetidae; genus Chionomys; species Chionomys nivalis. Next base: position 4,533,151 of record NC_080111.1, on the reverse strand, counting down.
AGTGAAATAATTATATTATAATGCCAAAAATACATTTAAAAAGGCCAGCCTATACTACACAGTAAGGTCTTGTCTCAAAACAGAAATCATGTATCTTTTGATTCCTACAAATTCTGTCTAGTTCAGGATGGCCTCAGGGAGTGGAAGATCGTAGGCATTCCCTGCCTCCTCCTGTTCCCCTGTCTCTGGGCCTCTGGTATGCAGCAAACAGTCAAGAGCTTCCATAGGCCTGAGCATCACACTTGGGAATAACGGGCTGTAGCAACACAGAAAGGAAGCGTAATTCGGGATTTAGGTTTTTAGGGGGTTTTGTTGTTGTTGTTACTGTTGTTTTTGAAAACAAAGGATCTGCAAATCAAAGGGACAACAGAACCCCAGAACCGTTCACAGGACTCAAGAAAGCAGGAGCCTTTGGGTGAATTTAAGAGAGATCCATCTTAGGATCCATCCAAGGATGTCCCGAGCACTCATAACTGGGCCATGGCTGCCGGAAATTACAGGAGCAGGGATAAGACAGATACCCAAATGCCAGCTTCCACCTAAGAATAACCTGAGAATAAATTAACACAGACTGTGCCAGTGTGTCCCCCCGGAGGGCTCAGCTGGGTCCGAAGTCTTCTTTATGATGCCCGACTCTCACAGCTTACATCGTAAAACAGCAGTGCTTGCATGCCCATAAAAGACTGTTTACAAAATCGCTTGAAAAATGATTTTCCCCATATAGAAATTGTAATGTACGTTTTAGAGTTCATGTTTCTGAAAATAAAATAATACCAACGCACGTACGCCCTCCAATCGGGCGGCGGTGGCTGGCGCACACCTTTAATACCACCGCAAGAGCGACACCTATCAAAAGACAAACAAACCACGAGGAGCCAATTTGTACCTTAAAACGTTGGCTTTAAAATGAACAGGATGCAAGGGAGCGCAGTGGGCAGAGCGCATTTGTGTTGGGAAGGCGGGTTTGTCTGTCTTTGGTGTGTGTGTGTGTGTGTGTGTCTGGGGTGCTCTGTGATACAGCCCAGGCTAGCTTTAACACAATAGCTAAAGGGAACCCACACAATTCTAAGCCACGTCATGTGGTTCTCTACAATAGATCCTCCAGGGGCTGCCCCACCTCACACAAAGTGCCAAGCTCAGGCTACTTTCCAATGTCTGACATTACCAGCCAATGTTTATCATCGCTATTTAAGTTAACGAACCATACATTAAAGCGGAAGACAGAGAGGCAAAACCAGGGAGATGGCTCAGTGAATAACAGTGTTTGCTCCGTAGTCAAGTTTAAATCCCCAAAGTCCAAATGAAGAGGCAAGGGTGGTCCTGCCCGCGTCCCTAATTGTGTTGCAGTGCTGTGGGATTAGAGCCTGGAGGGTGACAGAAGCTGTCTGGGGCCAGTCTAGCTCTAGGATCAGTGAGAGATGACGTCTCGAGAAACTAAAGGAGCAAAGTGACAGAACACGGCATTTGAAACTGACCTTTTTCTTCACACACGTGCATATACCACACACACACACACACACACACATATATACACATATACATGCACCATAAACAGACATATATTTGAAATAAGAGGACAGGATGAAATAAAATAATAGTAGCAATCAGATTAGGGATTGAAAGCAAATATAAGTCAGGAAGGCGGAGTGGTAAACCTGTTGGATTGTCTATTGCCAGGTCAGTGACAGCTGCAAAGGACAGGCCACTGGTTTTCAGCTCCAGGGGCACAACAGAGGAAAGATGCCATTCTCAATGACGGTGACACTTACTTAAAAACAAAGAAGGAATCTTAGCCAGGTGTGATGGCACATGGAACCCCAATACTGCGGAGTCTGGGCAGGAAGGCGGGGGAATCACAGCCAGGTGTGATGGCACACGGAACCCCAACACTGGAAAGTCTGAAGCAGGGAGACGGGGAACTCCGGAGCAGACTGGGTTACACTGTGAGACTCTCTCTCTAAAAGAGAGGGGAGGAGGGATGGAGGGAGCGAGGAAGAATATGAGGGAAGGAGAAAGTGGGGGAAGGAGGAAGAAAGGAAAAAGAGAGGGGAGGAGGGATGGAGGAATGAAGGAGAAGGTGAGGGAAGGAGAAAGTGGGGGAAGGAGGAAGAAAGGAAAAAGTGAGGGGAGGAGGGACGGAGGAATGAAGGAGAAGGTGAGGGAAGGGGGAGTGGGTGGGAAGTGGGCAAGAAAGAAGGAGGATTCTCCATCCCACAGAGAGTCATATGGAAGAATGAAAAGTCAACACACACACACTGTGCGAGAGAGCAGTTCTATTCAGCAATATGATCCTGCATATTGACTGATGCCAAGTTTAAATTTTAACGTAAGTACTAGGATTTAAAAAAAATCGCCATTAGTTTTTCAAAAAGAACACGGAGGCAACACAATTGTTTGCAAATGATCTTCATTTTTAAAGCCCTCTTATCTATGTCTTCATTGTTCACACTCATTATCTTAGTGGGGGGGGGTAGACAATGAAAGCAAAATGTATCACAAAACACTAGAGACTTTAAAGCTAATTCTCACTGGAGTCGTGACATGTGACATCCTGACAGGCACACTGCAGACAGTCAGCTGCCCAAACTGTACCCTGCCTGGGAAGGGACAAAGAGACTGCAATCACAGCACTTGGGGAAACTGAGGCAGGAGGGATGATGTGAGTTCAAGGTCAACCTGTGCAACTAAGTGAGCACCAGGGATACACAGCAAGACCCTGTCGCAGAAAGCAAAAAAGACACCGCATAAGCCTCCAAAACATGGAGGAATTCTCATGTCAGAAAGAACTCTGAGGACCACAGGCAAAAACATGAAGTCAAGAGACTCTGGAAAGGCTAGAGCAATTTACAACCAAAGGGAAAATAATAATCTGAAGATCATAGAATTAAAAAGAAGCTGAGAAAGACAGAATCCTGGCATAGTGTCTGAATGAAAAATTTCTTTATTACTAGGAAGCCAGAATTCTTGAAAGAACTTAGTTCTTCCAAACCTCTAAAAATCGAACATTCTGCTTATTTTTTGTTCCTTCTAAGAACTAGCTTATCCTTATGCCTATAGCCTAGAGACCAACAGATACCCATCATTTGAGCTTCCACTTGCAAGGGTGGTCATTGGGAAATTTGGTTTCCTGGTATAGATTTTCTTTAAGAACTATCCTGATGACATCTGTCTCCACTCTGCTCTCACCCCATGGTCCTGTTATCACCACCAGAATTTACTAATCCCAGATTTGATTTCCAGATATCAAAGCAGAGGGTGACTCGGCCAAGACCAGGGCTTGAGTCATTAAGGTTCACCTCTCTGCCAAGGCTGCATATGGAGTCCATAGGCCTAGGATTTGATGCACCTGTTTTCTCTTGCCATAACAAAACACCCATGACCTGGCAGTTCATTGCTAAGAGTGCATTAGGGTGGTAGTTCTGGAAATGGGGAAGTCCAGGAGACGGGCGCAGGTATCTGATGAGGCCTCCTTGGCTGTATCATAGCATGGCTGAGAGCATCCTCAAGAGGGATAAGCAAACTTGGGTCTCTGCCTCCTAAAGCCACGAATATCATCACTAGAACCCAATCCTAATTACCTCCCCCAAAGACTCATCTCTAAATATAATCAGCAATGAACTTAGGCATTAAGTTTCTAACACATAATTCTTAGGGTACACATTCAAAACATAGCATTGTGGTTCCTGGATTAGCACAAAATTTGGAAAGGAAAACACAATAAACTACTTACAAATTTCAGTCAGTGCCTTAAATCTCAAGCCCAGTCTACCTGGAAATTACCTACACAAAGCTCACAAGCCACTCATTGAAGAAGGACACTTAAAAGAAATCCCACACTAGCTCAGAATTGAGTATAAGAGAGGGTAATTTATTTAAGGCTAGACTCACAGATCAAAATCCTCTGCTGGAATGGGGAACAGCAACCAAATCCTGTAGCCAGAAAAGAGGCCGGAAAAGAAGCTGGATACACACTTTAAATCAGCATATATAGTATAAGAGGCCATGCCCAAGTGGGTGGGTAATTTCAAGGCTACTGGCGGTAGGAATTCCTACAGCACTTCCCCCTTTTTGTTTAAATAAGAAAGTTCTAAGTCTAAGACAAAGTTATATACAATAAGAACAAATATCAGGTATAAAAATTAGAATTACAACCAGCATAAACAATATCAATTCATTACATGTAATAAATGTTTCAACAATTATCCTATCCTAATAAGTTTAAGTCTTGTATAATAAATTACTTGGCCAAGTCACGAGAGGAAAGTAACTTCAACTATCTAGTTTTCAACCCCAATGAAGACCCAAGAAGGGAAAAATATTACTTGAGTAAGCACAAAGTGCAATCAAGCAACTTCCACAATGTGCAACAAATGACAGGGACAACTGGCTACCTGGGCAATCACCCAAAGTCTCATTTGCAACATTGGAGCAACCAACTTTGGCTAAGGCCTAGAGTAACTGACGGACCATTTTCAGAGGCAGGAAATGTTTCAAAACCATCTTAACCTGTCTTGGCAAGATTTGACAATCTTTTTTCTTGTATCCTGGTCGTCCTGTCTTGACAATGTGCATTTTGTCAGTGATCGACACATGGGCAGTTCCTTGCCCAAAGGCCAGTTTTGCCAAGAAGAAAACAAGCTCCAAGTGGAGTATTCATCATTCTCTTGGGAATAGATTGGTGCTGCCAGGAGCAATCATGTCTCACTTCAACAGAACCCTAAGTTATTTAAATACCATGTTCTACAGCTTTTTGAAGTGGTTGAAGATTACCTATCTATGCAGAATACAATCTCTATGTATCTAAAGAACCTGATTAGTCTAACTATAAGTATGACAAACATGGATGACTATTGACCTACGAATCTTAATACCTATATAACTTAAAGACTAAGACTTCATATTAGAATATTAAACAATCTTTAAACAGCTATGAAACAAATGAGGATAATGATCTCAAAATGTAAACAATGTATAAGTATCTTGATCAGAGGTAGAAATGTATAGTGCAATATGACAAATATATTCTAAAATTGTATCAGTATACAAAATGTCTTAAGCAGAGGTAGAAGCATGCATGCTTACAATATGACAAGATAATTTTGCCCAGATATACAAATATTATAGGTGAAAATAGGAACATATTCAATATAATTTAAGTTTGTATCAATATACAAGCATCTATTCCAATGTAAATTACCTATAAATAATAGCTCACAAGTATTCACTCCATTACTCACTATTATTATGAGTGTGAATAAGCTTACACTAATCTATTATCCCATCCAATTTTCTTCAAAGAGATTTCTGATCCTACATAATCTTCCCCCCAGTCCCCAACCCTATACCAATTATAATCAACCCATAAATGATGTCTCTAACCCTGACGACAAACTTTGTTGGCAGAGGGGACGTCGTCTTCTAGAATTACTTCCAGCTGTCATGGGGGCAATGTTCTTTCTATGGGATCCTGTGAAAGTAAAATGATGGTTAAGTTCCAAGATTACTGTCTGGTATAATTACAAATAGTCTCTGAGTATTCGGTAGGGTTTTTTTTGAGGTTCCTGTTTGGAGTTCTGGCCAGAATGTTGTGAAAAAAAAGTGCACTATTTCAGCTAACCAAGTTGGAACCATCTTGAGCAGCTGGTACCCAAAACAGGTCTTATAGCAGCGCTATCAGCAACATGATGTCATATCAACCAGGTGGAGTTGTTATTGTGGGGTCCCATCATCTTCCTGGAAACTGCAAAGATGACTGCAGGAAAATTCATTGATCGGCTCCATCTCCATACATCTTTCACAGACACATTAAGAGTAATTCTTGTTTCCGTGTGAGCCACAGATTGATTTCTGTTAACTTTATATGCCTGTAAGATTAGGGAGAAGCCCTGACTTCTCTTCCTCAGGACAGCCTCCCTGGACCTGACCACTCATTGAATTCAGGCATAATTAATGGCTTACAGGAAGCTCTGCTGATGGCCAACCAGAAAACCCTAAGAAAAGCTATAGTGGTTTTGCCCCTTCACTTTCAACCACCTTATTCTAAAACAATAACACATGAAATAAAAGTAAGCAGGACACATGGACATTTTGTTAAACCAAAGTATTGAGGCAAAGGCATCTCTGAAAAGGGTTACAGACACTAGCCAGTTTGGGGACCCGAGTATCACATTTTCAACATCATGGACTTTGCTAGTATTTGCAGAAGACCTATCAGAATATTTGATTTCACAGAGAATTTTAATACAGTGTCTTTCTGTTGTTTAATATAGAACAATATTTCAACATTTTGTGACTATAGTGCCCAGGTCATGGGAATCAGAAAGTGGAGGCTCACTCTGTACTGACATCTTTTACATGCATAAATCATAATAATCAATTGTTATTCAAAGATCTCTATCACCTAGGCTTGGAAGTTTCTGCAGGAAATAGGTAATAACTCTCATCCTCCACACCACAACAGCACAGAAATTTAGGTTGTCAGACTAGAGTGATGTTAGAATCTGCCAGAGGAGTACTTGACTTCCCAAGAAGACTTTCAAACAACACCGCCAAATAAACCGCTTTCAGCCAGTGTCAGATCTCTGACAGAAAAAAAAACCAGTCAGACATGTTGGGTACCAGCAGACTCCAGATCCAGGCTGAGCTACGCAGGGTGATGGAAGGGTCCACATGTTAGCCAGGACCTACAGGAAATCCCAAGAGACGCATTCTGATCGCCAATATTCCTGATGACTGGTAACACTTGCTGACTCGAAGTGCATGTGAAATATCATTTGTTTTAATATTCAACAATATCTCATATTTCTACTTTTGCAGAAATTAAATCACAGAAGAGTGATGTTTAGATTAGGAGCAGAGGCCAACCATCCGAGAATCCCCACCCAATGACAGCACACCCCAGTTTCTGGAGTAGTTTCAGGGAAAAAAATAACAAACCCTGTAAGTCAAAGCTTTTAAATTTCTATTGTGACATGGAACTTCTTTTCCCACCCCCCACCCCCATATACAGTTACCTCACATTCCCAAGTCATAATCCAAATCAAAACTTGCCAACATAAACTTATTACAAAGTAAGAACGGTGAGACAGGGAAAAGAAATACCTCTGTAGGGTGCTTTGCCAAGTTTAAAAAAAAAATAACACATACATACTACAAAATATATGATAAAAGATTAAAAACAGAAACGAAACATTCTTAAGGCCAGCCCCCAGACATGGCAACCCACAGCCTACGTATAAATATATCCATAGCTATTTATGTATGGATGAGCTCATACTACAAAGCTAAACTGCTTCAGAGCCCTGCTTCTGTTATACAAGTGTAATGCATGCTTTTGGATTAACAAACAGCACACTGTAACATCCTTTTAAAGAGACATCATATGGCATACCTCAAAATAGGTAGTTTAAATACAACCTCATATTTTCATTTTGACATTTACCGAGAGTAAAATTTTGAGTAGAGATGGGGAGTATTAGAGTAGGGGAGGTTAAGTAAAAATTAGGATGTGTGAAGAGGCCGTGTGGAAACCCACCGCTTTCAAACTCAATTAAAAAAAATTTTTTAAAGATTTGGACAGAGGTACCTTGTATGAATAGATAATGCTTCTCTTAGAAGACATGGACTAGTAAATAGAAAAATCTCAATGTTGTGTGTGGAATACATCCCTACAAATTATTAAGCAGGGAAGTTGTAGCCCTCCCTCAAAAAACAAACAACTGACCAATGCCATTTCCATTGGCTTTCCACCATGGCTAGATGATGAGATCCTACTGATGAAACAAAACCACTTTGGCTGGAAACCATATAGGAATCAAGCTAGAGAGACGGAAAACGTCCTCCCTTCTGGATAGCTTTTAATAGCTCCACACAGCCAACAGAGAAGGAAAGCCATCAATGGACTTGACTAACAAGGCCCCTGCGGACTACAGTACCAACCTAAGGTGACTACTGGCAGAATAGTGGCATGACCAACACGAGGGTAATGGGCACAGGAGAGAATTTATACCTGGTACTATAAATCTGGTCAAAAGCCAATGGGAGGCCTTAGGAGGAAACACACTACTGGTGTTTCGCTGAATGGACATGCAGACAAACTGCTTTCTGAATATTTATGGTTTTACCCATAGGCTAATGCCATCCTTGACATTGATCAGAAAAGCTTCTTTTTGCCATCGGAAGTAGTTAGTGTAGAGACTTACAACTGTCCAAAGTGCTGAGACAAAGTACCTGTTGAGTGCTGAGTTCTAAATGGGGCTTTTATATCAGCCAGTACCTTCTGCATGGCTCAGGGAACATTCCTTATGGTAGGAGGGGTTGTAAGAGCTGGAGGAAGGGGAGGAGGACTGTGAATGCTGTTTCTGGACAAGATACGGCCCACTGCTCTCAGGTATTCACACCAGCAATGTGTTCACACTCGGGTGCTCACACCAGCTATGTGTTCACACCATCTATGTGTTCACATTCAGATGTTCATACCAGCTATGTCTTCACAGTTGTGTGTTCACACCAGCACAAGATCAAGCCCATCAACATTCCATCTTGGAATGAGGTTCCATCTTTAGCTGAGAAGCTATTAGCAGCTCATGGCCACTGAAGGTGTGACCACTGCCAGGTTGCCCATGTCCTGGTAGATAGTCCCATACCCATGAGCACGTGGGCACCACTAAATCAGTTACTTTTTTTTTTTTTAAAGCAAGAGAAAGGAAGATGTGAAGTGTGAGAGGGAAGCATTCCTGGGGGAACCTAAGAGAAGGGGAGTATTTAGGTTAGAGGTGACCAAAATGCATTGCATACATTTGAGGAATTGCCAGAGAATAAATGAAAATATTAAAAATAAATCCATAGTTCTTTTAAGATAAAAAAGAACTGGAATCAGCAGCTTCTGGCAATGGGTAAGTGTCTCTGGAGTCCCCTCTAGGAAGGAAGCTCAGAACATGCAGACAGTGGGACTATTTTCCCCACGGTCCCATGAACCATGCATTTCCCCACGCTTGGGGACAGTCTGGTGGGCACACCGTGGTTCTGGAAGTGGGATGCCACAACCAGCACCACGTCCTAGCTCTGCTGCAGCTCAGCTCCCTTAGCTCCTCAGCTGCTCAGGTTTCTAAAACAGAGGTGATGTCATTGCAGCTGCCCGAACGGGTTGGTATCAGAATTAAATGAGCTAGCATTGTGTACAACGAGCTCTCAGTACACTGTGCTCTTATTAAACCGGATGGTGTCCACCAAACAGCTAAAAAATCATGGGAAGTTAATTTATATTTTCTTTGATGCTTACTGGAAATGATTATAGAGGGTTGTGCTTAATTTTTTATTAACCATCTTTATTTCCAGCACATCGATCAGTCAATCATCACTTACAAATAAAGGTGATGATTAAATCTTGATTTACTTTTCTTTTCTAATTCCATTAAACTTCTAAAATAAAATAGAGACTAAAACCGTGATCATAAAAAAAATCCCCATGAGTTTATGTGATAAAAATACTCAATATTTCAAAATATAAAACTGTAAAATGCTATAGCATATACATTTTTCTGTATGTTTTTCTCAAAAGGTTTCTTTAGCTACGAACTGTATTATTTATAAATTATGGCATTCTTTTGGGGAGAGCTATGAATATTTTAAGTTAAAATAATCTTTATTAACCAAATTTAAAGTATACTTTCAATTAAGATCACAGCAAATTTTTCTAGCAATAGAAACAGTTTCTCTTTGAAAAAGGAGAATAGATTTACTTGTCTCCCTTGATGGTCTTGAGCCTACAATTCCCCTGCCTCTGCATCCTGAGTCCTGGGGATGACAGGTATGTGCCACCACATCAGACCTAAACAAATGTTGTTTTATTTTGTTTTGCTTTGGTTTTGGTTTTTTGAGACAGGGTTCCTTTGTAGCTTTGGAGCCTGTCCTGGAACTCACTCTGTAGACCAGGCTGGCCTCGAACTCACAGGGATCCACCTGCCTCTGCCGCCCAAGTATTGGGATTAAAGGCGTGCGCCACTGCCCGGCCAATTGTAATTTTTAAATACTAAGAACGCCAAAGATTAACATTTAAAATATACTACTCAAATTAATTTGCAAGGCAAAAGAAGCTCAAAAGTTAACAACAGATGGTGTCAAATAACTGATAATCACTTTTGTTTGATAAATACATAAGTAAGAGAAATAGCCATCATTTATAATAAAAAATATTGAACCCTTTAAGTTAATAAAGAGCTATACTTCGGTGCCCACCCTCCAATACTGAGGACTCACCCCAGAGTCTCACGTATGCCAGGCTCAACTGAATATCCACCACTTTGCATCTCCAGCACTTACAGTCTTACAAAGAGCTGGGATTATTACCTAGTATCTACGTTCCTCGGTTCTTGACTTAAAATAGAAATGTGTGTTTCAGAAGATCCCACTTCCCACAGGTCACAGTCTGTGTTCACATGCTTTGGGAAGGAGCAGGAATTTCTACACACAAAAGACTTCAGTAAGAATCAGGCTTCCCCTTGCTAGTTACCCAAATCAGGGTACTCTTGTCATAAATGTTTATTGTTTTATATTGAACCACAGAGAGCACACTGTGTTAAAACTCTATGCTAAATCAAATATTCTGGAGCTTTTATTAATCCTAATAAAATACATGAAAGAAGGGTTATACATCTAAAGGAAAAATAGAAACATAAGTCAAATAGAAACATATTTACTAGCCTTTTAAAGTGAGCCAGGTCCTGGGCTATGGGCTTACGTAATCATCTCCCGTTGTAAGCTTACCTTGCTCTGATAAGGAAACAGTCAGAAAATAGACTTGTTTTTGTCTTGGGCACACAGCCTTCCAGAAGCACTTCCAATAGGCAGATTGCAAATGGACCCTTGGGAGTCAGAAGGGACCATCTGTCCTACGCAGAAAAGCAGGGAAAGCCCCCGGGCAGTGGTTCTAAGCTTCACCTCATGTTGTGGTGACCCCCAAACAGAAAACTACTTCATTGCTACTGCATAGCCGTCATTTTGCTGCTGCTATGAGTCATAATGTAAAGATCTGATGTGCGGGATATCTGGCATGGAACCCCTGTGAAAGGCTCATCCAACCCTCAAAGGGGTCGTGACCCACAGGCTGAGAAATGCTGCCTTAGGGCCTCTGGTTCTGGAGTCAAAGTCTGGGCTAATGGAAAACCACTCAGGAATCAAATGGAAGCCATCATATATGGAAGCCATCATATCCCAGCACGTATGGAAGCGGGCAATAGACAATGGTTCCCAGATGTTACACGCCACTCTTCCCGTTTACTGCTCTCACGGGACACATCCTTTGAATGAGAGAGAGAGAGAGAGAGAGAGAGAGAGAGAGAGAGAGAGAGAGAGAGAGAGAGAGCAGGGCCAAGAAGCGCTGGATTTCCTTGTCTTTTATCATCGTATCAGCTAGGAAAAAAAAAACCCAGTCCACAGAATAGTCTCCAGGCATTTGGATAAAGAATGCTGGGCATTTACGCAGTCCAGCTACCTCTGTTCGTCCACGCTCTGATCTATCTAACTGCATGTAAACATACAGTAGGAAAAGCCGAGAGATTCTCCAGTAATGGGTTTATTGATCCATGTAGACTGGTTTCTAGAATTCACATTCCTGGGCCAAGCTCTAAGCAAAGAAAAAAAATACCTGAATAAGGCCTGAAAAATTAACATTTTTTTTTTAAAGTACCCATAGTGTCCACTATGTAGATACAGTATGAAATTAAGATATAAAACTCTGGACGTTGCTCAGCTGACATGCCCCAGAGAGACACTCAGTGTATCTGCCTCTGATGTTATAAAACTTGGATCGTGTCAAATCGCAGCGGTATCCTAACAATTCACTCTTACGCAGAAGGTTAGGATGAAGGCCCTTCAGAGAGCCTAGCTAAATCCACACGTTTCCAACAACGCTACCTGATGTTCTCGGTGCTGGCTGAGTATATGGCACTTTCTACGGTCACACAGTTTATAAAAATGGACCTAGAGGGAGGGGCTGCCGTCAATCATGGTGTATGCAGAACCCAGTGCTATCTTCCTGAATGGTCACTTGTGATCTCATTATGAGCCCTGTGTAGAAAGAAAGTGTATTTCACCTTTTCTCTTGAGATTAGAGATAAAGAGGAAAAGCAATAGTAATTTATTACTACATGCATTATATTGTCAATCATAATTTTTAGTATGTTTTCCCGAAGGGTGTTTTTATTTGTCTTTTTCTGTTTATATGTCTTTCTCTGTGTTGTATGCGCATGTGCGTGTGGGGGGGGAGGGGGGAGGGTGCACACAAGAGCTACCTTAGTGCTTAGGCTATTTGGGAAAAGGTTGAAAAAGACCCAAAGTAGATATGTCATGCAAGTCAGGCTCAACACCACCCACTGCCAACCCCTTGCCTGCAAAAAAATAAAAAATAAAAACTGCAGCGGCAAAGACAGAATTTAATAGAAACAAGTTCGGAACTATGGGCAGGCTTTTTCAAAATACTAACGTAGCCTGGCACCAGCCTCCATTCTGACTCGATCGGTAGCAATTGTGGAGAGAACGTTATTTTTTATTACTGTCTCAAACCCGCCTATAAATCATCTATTTAATGTCGTAGAGTGAAGCCATTCCTGAGGTAAAGAACTGAACCCCCTCATCTTGCTGTCCTGTGAGCTCAGCAATGCGGTCTTCCTCACTCAGAGACACCCTTGGTGGGGCTCTGCGGTGTGATCCCCCTCCTCTGAGACCCCAAAGGGGCGGCCAAATCCGGAGAACAGCACTCATCATCTGGGCTTCGTTCTGACCCAGGAAACAAAACCTGAGTGGTACAGAAATTTCATAAAAAGAACTAAAGTATCTTGTGTCATTTCCCTTTCCTCTCTTCCTGGCCCCTGCTTCCTCCCTTCCTCCCCCTGTGCCTCTCTTCTCCTCTCCCTCTTTTTCTCCTCCTCTTTCTCTTTTCCTCCTTCTCTCCCTCTTCCTCCACATCCTCCTGTGAAACCAGGTTCTTTTCTTTTACTCTCATGATGTGGAGGTCCTTCTGTATTTGTGTTGTTTTATTGGTTGATGAATAAAGCTGTTTGGGCCAATGACTTAGCAGAGTGACGCCAGATGGGAAATCCGAATGGAGATGAAGAGCGAGAGTGGGCGGAGTCAAGGAGACATCATGTAGCTGCGGAAGGAGGACACACCGGGAACGTTAGGAAACTTACCATTAGACCACAGCCTCATCGTGATACACAGATTGATAGAAATGGGCTAATTCAAGATGTAAGAGCTAGCTAGGGATACGCTAGAGTCATTGGCCAAACAGTGTGGTAATTAATATAGTTTTTGTGTAATTATTCAGGTCTGGGCGGCAGGGAAACGAAAAATCATGGTCTGCCTGCACTTTCAAATCCATGAGTAAGTTTTTCCAAACCTATTTTCTAATATTTTTGAAGCAGACACATTTAAATGGCTTCCCACTTCGGGGCCCCTTATCAACTCACATGTTTCCAAATTTCATCCTGCGCCTTTCAACATGAAATACAAGGAAAATGGCAGCTGGGAACTCAGGCTGACACTGTGTCAGCAGCTGTCTGTCATTGTCTTGTCACAGTTCCCACTGTAGAGGCCTTTACTGTCTACACCCCAGAATTCCCATAAGCCCCATAATCACGCTGGGAGTTAGACTTCTAATCTAGGCACCCTGTGTTTTCTACTGACCATGAAGACTCTACCAAACCCCAAGCAGGGCCTACGGCCTCTCAGGATATCAAATGACAGGGTTTTGGTGACTAAGCTTAGACATTTGACCCTCTTTCTATGACAAAACCATCAATCAAGAAAGAGAAGCAGCCAGAGGGAATCTTGAAGTATAACTGCCCACTGTCTTAAAGCAAGAGGCAAAACTTAACTCTAGAATTATCTCACTGGCAAGGCTAAGATCTGTAAGAATTCAGGGAAGAGAAAAGGTTACTGCCATGAGACTTCCTCATGCACGCTTTTGGAAAGAGAATGACCCACAAACGGGACAAGGTGGTAGCACCTTTGGCAGGCACTTGTTGCATAGGGCTTGCCTGTATCTGCCTATATCCTCAAGTGCTCCGGGAAAGGTGGTCTGATGGCCCTCTCGATAGAAAATGAACACCCAAGAACAGATGCAGGAGTAGGCAGGTTTTATTTCTTACTAACAAATTAAAGAATTTGGCAATAAATTTTTCCAGCAGATGGATTGGAATATTTTGGGAAATGCTAAGGGGTTGATTTTGAATTGCTTTTTAGAACCTCAAGTTATAAAAATAAGATTTTGGCTAATGTAGTCGTCTTCCAAAGGCAGCAGTATTTATTATAGGCAGCAGCCATGGCTTTAACTTTGTTCTAGAACAATCTACGAAGCAGTAGTTAGCCTTAATCAGGAATTAAGGTTCAAATGGTTAAGATAAAACTGGACTGAATGTCTTTTTAGTTCTATAACACAAGAGGAATAATTAAAAAATAAATATGTGCTCAAGACAAAATGAGCCACCCCAACATAAGACGGACCATGCCCCATCATGATTTTTGGGTTGTTTTTGAGGTTAAAAAAAAAAAACCCAGTTACTTCTGCCTTTGAATCTCATCTTTCTTTAGAGAATCTGTTTTATTGTTTACATTGTCCATGGTAAAAATTTAATAAGATTTCTCTGTAAGACTTGTGTCTGGATTAAACTCATACTCGTGGTTTCTAAGAGCCCTAGACAAATTCTTGCCCATTCTGGTTGACTACTGATCCAAAAAGACACAACTAAATATTTTCTTTAACCTTTCTCTGTAGTGGGCTGTCTCGGACTGCCAGTCCCCAGATCATAACAGGGAGACTTATTATTAGTTATGAATGTTCGGCCTTACCTTATGCTTGTCCCACTAGCTCTTATAAGTTAATTTAACCTGTTTCTCTTTACCCACATTTGCCTCTGGGATTTTCCCTTTCATCTGTATGTCCTACTTTCCTACTTTCTCCATGTCTGTCTGTCTGGTCCCTGCGTGTCTTCCTCTCTTTCTCCCTCCTCTCTCATTCTTTCTCTCTCTTGAGCCTAGATTTCTCCTCCTACTTATTCTCTCTGCCCACCAGCCCCGCCTCTCCCTCTGCTGCCTAGCTATTGGCCATTCAGATTTTTGTTAGCCCAATCCGGTGCCTTAGGCAGGCAATGTTAAACAAATGATACTCATCTTTACATGGTTAAAACATGCAGCATAAACAAATGAAACATATCTTTATGAACTTAAACGAATATCCTATTCCACAATGTTTCTCTTTCCCACTGGAAATACCATGGAGTCATTGTTTTTTCTTTGGCTCTTTCCTTCGATCAATCATCTCGCTTATTAAACATCTGCTCTGTACCATTCTTCAAAGAAATTGCTTTCATGGGCTGTCCAAATATATAACTATCAATCTCTGTTCAAACCTAATCCCATAACCTCTTAATTGGCTCACTAACATAGTATCTTGTAAAAATCCATTTTAGGGGCCACAAAACTCATTTTAACAGCTAGCAAGTCTCTTCTTCACAACAATATGCCAGTTTATCAGTTACAAGTAGACCTCCCTACCCTCTGATGCTGATAATGCAGAAAATCACGTTAACTAAATTTGTAAACGAGCCACAAGTGGTTTACTAGGGCCGGCTCTTACTGGTTTAGGAGTCACCTTTTCCCAGCCTTCAGAGAGCCTAACTTGGCAGCTTGAAACAAGCTTCCAGGAAAGGCTCTGAGCTTGTGTGGCTTTTCTCCAAACAGTCCCTTCTCCAAAATAGTTATCGGAGATGTTCATTTTGGGGCACTCTGAGGGTAACTATACTTTACTATTTACGTTAAGAGATTACCGCTCCTAAGAAAAAGGACTTGTAAGGAGAAAGTACAATTGTCGGTGCTCTTAAACGCTGGAAGCACTCAGAGGGATAAGACGCGGGAACCAGACTGAGAGGCATGTTGACGGTAGGGATGGGCGGTAGCACTCCAAGTCACAGTAGAGAGTTCAGAGAGGAAAGGGATGTGAAGCAGATGGTAATTGGTGGTTATGGATGCTGTCGGAGCAGAGAGTGTAAATTGTCCTCCTTGGGGGAGAACATGAATGAACAGAAAAACAGGCAGAAGAGTAAGGCGAGCTGAAAAGAGACGTGGGGACAGAACAGGGCTTTGGAAAGCTAGGGGGAGCCACCAGAAATCTGTAATAGGAGAAATGCTGCATCTTAAAAATAATTACTTTAAATACTGCCCAACTCATTGTTTCCTTGCTCTTCAACGATGATCTCCGATGATCCAGAACCCTTAGTTTGCAGACTTGCTGAACTGGCATTCATACTTGTGCCAAGGCTGCTGGTACGTCATCTGGTCACTACCTGCAAGCACTCTAAGCTTGTCAGGGGTTCACAAAGTAATGGTTTAGGGTTCACCTCAGCTTAAATTTTATCTTGAGTAATGTGATGACTATTTTTGGTTGTCAATTTGACCATATCTGGAACTTACTAGAAGTTAAGCAACTGGGTACACCTGTGAGGGATTTTTTTCTTTCTTAGTTAAATCATTCGAAGTAAGAAGTAAGAGGTGGAAAGATATACCTTTAATTCAGATCTTTTGAAGACAAACCTTTAATCTGGGCCATGCCTTCTGCTCACAGCATATATTAAGGACGTGGGAGGAGGAGGCTCGCTCTCTTTAGTGCTTACTTTTATACTCGCTAGTAAGTCTGTTATTCCTTCACTAACATTAGAGCCTACTTCTTTAGCATTCTGGTATGTACCAAACACCAACTGAGACATCTAGCCTCATGGATTGAGCAATTACTAGATTCTTGAACCTTCCATAGGTACAGAGCCATTTTTGGACTAGCTGGACCACAGCTTTATGCCATTCTAACAAATCCCCTACATATACCTCTATCTCCACATGTGTATCTATATCATAAATATCTATAACAAGAAGAATATCATATCCATCAATCTATGTGTAGATATCTAGATTTATTTCATTCTATCAATTCTTTTCCTCTATAGAAACCTGACTAATACAGATAAGTTGTAAATTATTGTAATCACACTGGAATCAGTATTATAGCTCAAAAAGAACCATCCAGGCACAATCAAATGATATTTTTTTGTGCCATATATCAGTGGTGTCCAAAGAAGAGGGCAATGAAATCTCAAGGACAATATTGGAGAACCAGGTAGGGTGATTGATACCTGTAATCTTAGCACTCAGGAGGCAGAGGCAGGAGGATTGCCTTGGGTTCGAGTCCAGTCTGGGATATAGTGATACAGTGTGAGACCCTGTCCAAAACAATAAAAAAGAAAAAAGACTTAATTTCTAGAATAATTCCTCCTCCTCATCTTCCTCCTCTTCCTCCTCCTCCTCCTCTTCCTCCTCCTTCTCTTCCTTCTCCTCCTCCTCCTCCTCCTCCTCTTTCTTCCTCTCTTTCTCTCTCTCCATTTCTTCCTAACTGAGGCTCAAATCTAAGCCCTCATGAGTACTAGGCAAGTGCTATACCACTGTCTACACCTCTAGCCCCATGTATAACAGACAGATTGTGCATTGACTTACTTGGTATGTGTGTGCCATTGAGATATTTTGTAGTTCTCAGGGTTCACAACTGATTGATGATGACTTTTGTCTCTGGTAGAATGTGTGACGTCTTACAACACAATGGAAGCCAGCAATAGAGATGATCCTTCCATGTCAGTCTCTGCTGATTTTGCCATGGTCTATGACCCATCTATGTGAGCTACAATAATGATCATTCCAGCAAGACATGTGTACTGGTTCAATACAGGCACAAACATGGTGGGCGTAACCAACTACTTTCTGATTGGGCTTAAAGAAGGCCTGCTCCACAAAATGAAACTCATATCTAATACCACTATCAAGCCAAGAACCTATGGCTAGAAATATCACAGGTTCTAGGTGAGAACCTATTACTACCATTATACTAAATGTACCTAGTATTAAACCACCTCCTAATTACTTATACTCATTGATTAAAGCATCACTCAACCGTTTTCGTAGATGATGATCAACACAGAGATGCACAACTAGCCGAGGTGCAGAAAAGACTGCCGAATATTCAACCTTAAACAGAACAGACACATTGGACCCCTTCCTACAAAGGGCCATGAGGGTCACTGTAGAAAAAAGAGAAGAAAGAGCATAAGAGGTACAGGAGGCGGGGCTACGCGGAAGCTGGGTCTTCTGCACCCAGTATGGCAGCTGCACATATGAACTCACGGTAGTTATGACAGCATGCACGAGACTGGTGAAAGACCATTCCAGACCATGTCCCAGCACGGAGAGGGGATCTGGGCGGAAAGTTCCTCCACTACCCATAGAGGAGAAGTGTTTTCCCTTTGATAGCCACTGAGAATGGTGGCTCAAACCAGCCGAGACAGCCACACATCCAAGAACACCAGGCAGCACACACTGGCTTTCAAGGAGAGAAAACAAGACAGAAAGCCAGATGGGAAGGAAAAGGGGAGATGGATGTGGTGAGAACTGAGTAGGGAGGGTGAATATAACCAAAGTATGCTGTAGTTCTCAAGGAACTAAAAAATAGATTTTTGCTGATAGGACACAAGACTGAAGAAACTAAGAAAATTGTTCACCCAAGTGTCCTATACTAAAGCGGGTGAGGAAGGACGAGAAATCCAAGAATCTGAGGCAGGAGGATCAAGAGTTCAGTTCAGTGTAATGGCATTTCATTTGTATTTTAATACATAAAGCTTGCCTGGAGATCAGAGAATAAAACAGCCCCTCTGGTCAGCCTTACAGACCAGGCAGTGGTAATACACACCTTTAATCCCAGTAGCCACACTAGCTGCCATAGAAACCAGGAAGTACATGCTTTTAATCCCAGTGGTGCATGCCTTTAATCTCAGCACTAGAGAGAAATATAAGATGGAAGGAGACGGCTCTCAGTCACAGTCTCGTTCTGAGATTCCTTAGAGGCAGGATCGCCATTTTCAGACTGAAGTCAAGGTAAGAGCCAGTGGCTGGCTATTTTGCTTTTCTGACCTACAGGTTGAACCCCAATTTCTGAGATTTTATTCATCACGCTTCAGTTCAAAGCCAGTCTGGACTGCAGAAGGAGATCCTATCTCAAAATACAACCAACACATAGATAAGAATAGAAAGGGGAAAAAAGTCCTTTTGGGGAAAAAAAAATCCATGCAAAAACAAGGTACATTCTAGGAACGGAGTACCACTCTTTAATGCAAATGCAAAATTAACATTCTCCAGCTTAACATAGTCGGCTTCTAGCTATCGATATTCATTTTGGAACCGACAGGACGTATTTAGAAAATGGGGCACATCACCAGAAAATGTGGGTGGGAGTGGAGGATTTTTGCCTAATACAATGTGGCTAGAATTCTTTTCTTAAGACAGAAAAGAAATCTGTTTCCCGAATCATTTAGGTTAGACTAGAATACAGCCCTCCACTAAACAACGACATGAAGCAGGGTAGCTAGCATCAGCTCATTGTAGGTAGCTGTTCTCAGATGCTAGACTTCAAAACACAGCCTTCTGGGGCCCCGTGGTAGAGCATCTGTGGAGCATGCTTGAGTACAATGCTTGATCCCTCCAGCAGGAAACAAAACAAAACAAAACAAAAAACCCATATTGAATCATCAAATACAGCCAGTACACTAGTGATATTGATGACTACCAATTATATTTACAGTAAAAAAGGATACAGTTTCACCAAATGCTTCATAATGCATCATAAAATATACCGTTGGTGGAAAATAAGTACTTAAATATACCTATTGATAAACATGGGATGCCGTATATTAAAAATGTGTAGAAACAGAAGAAGTGCATATCTACCAGCTACCATAAAGGCTTGCATGCTAGCAGGAGCATAAAAAGTGGGTGGATATTACAAATGTCACCAAGTAATAAATGAAAGGAAATTGATGCCTTTATCAGGATACTGTACATTTTATTTTAATGATACTATTTTTCAAACTAGATTAAAAAGTACTTTCAAAACAAATCCTTCGGAGTGGATTGCTGTGCAAGCCCGAAGACCCGAATTCATCTCCTCAGCACCAATGCAAAGAACCAGGAAACACTGCATGTCCTTGGAACCACAGGACTGGAGGGTAGAGACGGGCAGATTGCAGGAGCCCTCTGCCCAACCCGAAAGGTGAGGCTCGGGTCAGTGAGAGACCGTATCTCAAGGGAAGGAGGCAGAAAGCAGCAGAGGAAGACAGTCTAAATCCCCCTCTGGATATTGGGGGACACATATGCCCACACGCATGGCCCCATGGCATACACACATGCACACAAAATACCTCAGAACTATCCGCTTGCTTTTTGCTTCTTTGTTATTTAGAAACATTTACTTGTTTGCTATCTCAGAACAGTTTCAGACGACATTCATAAGAGGAGAGGAGAAGAAAGAAAAGGAAGAAAGGGAGAGGGAGAAGGAGAAATGGAGAGAAAGATCAGGAGGCAAAAGGAGAAAGTGGAAAGAGGCTCATGTCCTGAGGGTGTAGAGCAGGTCCCAGCTGGATCAGATCACGGCAGATTTGCCTTCATCTCTCGCCTATGCGTCTCTCTCCATGGTGCTCCCTTTCCGAAAGGTCCTTGCCTTACTGATAGTGACACGTGTGACCAGTGGCTGGCCATAACTACAGTGAAAACACCTTCTCTGTTTAACGAGCTTCACTTGGGTGTCCAGGATGCAAGCTTGCTATTTCACTTGCTCTCATGGGTCACTGCCACGTACAAAAGCATCCCTGTGCCTGGGAGGACCAAGGACACTCCTGATGGGACCAAACAGGCTCACATCCCCCTCACTCTGGGCAGTTTCAAAAGACCATGTAAGGGGAGACTTATTAGAATTCCATTTGACTTCTCAGTGGAGACTCTAAATGCCAGAAGGGCCTGAACAGAAATGCTGCAGACTCTAAAAGATTACAGATGCCAGTCCAGACTGCTATACCCAGCAAAACTTTCAATTATCATAGATGGAGAAAATAAGATATTCCATCATAAAAAAAATCTATCTATAAATCCAACCCTATATAAGGTGCTAGAAGGAAAACTCCATCCCAAAGAGGTTAACCACACCCATGAAAAAACCACAAGCAATAACCTCATACCAGCAAAAACAAAAGAAGGGAAACACACACACACTCATTCACACTTACACACACAACCACCACCACAAACAACAAATTAATGGGAATAAATGATCACTGATCATATCTCTCAATATCAATGGTCTCAATTTCCCAGTAAAAAGACACAGACTAACAGGAAGGATGTGAAAACAGGATCCATCCATATGCTACATCCAAGAAAGACACCTCCGCATGAGTGATAGATATTACCTCAGGGTAAAAGGTTGGAAAAAAATATTCCAAGCAAATGGACCAAAGAAGCAAACTGATATAATCATTTTAATATCTAACAAAATAGACTCAAACAAAAACTAATCCAGGGGGCTGGAGAGACGGCTCAGCGGTTAGGAGCATTGCCTGCTCTTCCAAAGGTCTTGAGTTCAATTCCCAGCAACCATAGGGTGGCTCACAACCATCTGTAATGAGGTTTGGTGCCCTCTTCTGACCTGCAGGCATACACGCAGACAGAATATTGTATATATAATAAATGAATATTTTTAAAAAGGGGGAATATGTAACTATATTATAATCTCAAAAAAAAGCTAAAAAACAAAAACTAATCCAAAGGGATTGAGAGGACATGACGACACTACACACTCATCAAAGGAAAAACCCACCATGACAACATTTCAATTCTTAACATCTATGTCCCAAACACAAGGGCACCCACTTTTGAAAAAGAAGCACTATTACAGTTTAAATCACACATTAACCCTCACACACTGATAGTGGGACACTTCAGTAACATTCCCATCAAGAAACATCCAAACAAAAACTAATCAGAGAAATACTGGAGCTAATAGATGTTATCAACCAAATGGACTAACATATATTTACAGAATATTTCACCCAAACACAAAAGAATACACCTTCATCTCAGTACCTCATGGAAATTTCTCCAAGACTGACCACATACTCAGATACAAAGCGAGTCTGGAGAGATACAGGAAAGTTGAAAAACTCCCTGCATCCTATCACAGCAACACAAATGAAAGCTGGATATAAAAAAACACAAGCCACAGAAAGCCTACAAAGTTCATGGAAACTGAACAACTCTCTACTAAATAAAAAAATGGGTCAAGGTAGAAATAGAAAAAGCAATTAAAGAGTCTCTATAATTAAACGAAAATGAATAATACACAACACACCCAAACTTATGAGACACAATGAAAGCAGTGCTAAGAGAAAAGTTCATAGCACAAAGTGTCGGCATAAAATATTTGGCGAGATCTCACACTAGCGACTTAACAGCACACCTGAAATCTCTAGAACAAAAAGAAACAAGGTTACCCAAGAGGATTAGACAGTAAGAAATAATCAAACTGAGGGCGGAAATCAATGAAATAGAGACAAAAAGAACAATACAAAGAATCAATGAAATAGAGGGTTGGTTCTTTGATAAAATTAACAAGATAGACAAACCTTTATCCAAACTAAGTAAAATGAAGGAGAGAGGCCATCCAAACAAGCACTATCAGAAAGGAAAAGGGGGAAATGACAACAGACACCAAGGAAATCCAGAGAATCATAAGGATACATTTTAAAAAATCTGTATACTGCCAAATCAGAAAATCTAAAAGAAATGGATAATTTTCTCAATAGGTATCATTTATCAAAGTTAAATAAAGATCAGATAAACAGCTTACATAGGCCCATATCTCCTAGTGAAATGCAAACAGACATTAAAAGTCTCCCAAACCAACAAACAAAGCCTAGGGTCAGATGGATTTAGTACAAAATTCTACCAGACTTTTGAAGAGGAGTTACTGGCAATACTCCTCAAATTACTCTATAAACTAGAAACAGAAGGAACATTGGCCCATTTGTTTTATGAGGACACAGTTACCCTGACATACAAGCCAGAGAAAGACTTAACAGAGAAGGAGAATTGCAGACCAATTCTCTTATGAACAGAGATGCCAAAGAACTCAATACACTACCCACAAACCGGATCCAAGAACACACTAGATCATCCACCATGAGAAAGTCGGCTTCATCCTATAGATGCAGGGATGGCTCAACATATGAAAATAAGTAAATGTAATCCACCATATAAACAAACTGAAAGAAAAGGAAACACAGGGTCATCTCATTAGATGCAGAAAAGGCCTTTTTAACAAAATCCAGCACCCTCTCCATGTTTCCTGGAGAGGTTAGGGAAACAAGAGACATATCTAAACAAAATAAAGGCAATATTCAGCAAGCATATAGGCAACAAATGGAGAGAATCTCACAGCGACTCTGATAAAATCAGGAATAAGACAAGGTTGTCCTCTCTCTAAACATCTAGTCAATGTAGTATTAAAGTTTTAGCTGGCTCAATAAGACAACTGAAGGAGATCAAGAGAACACAAATTGCAAAGGAAGAAGGACACAGAGCTGAAAAGGGAAAGACCTACATCTGTGCGGGCCCGCCTGACACCTACATCCTATCTGACGAAAGCCCAGACCCAGCCTAGACTTGTCAGTGACACAAGAAAAAAAGATACCACTATGCTGCTTAAGCAAGTTTGGCTAAAGTTGTGAGCATGCCCTCGCAGCCACAGACGCCACCTTCAGCATCCCCACTGTCCGCCCGCTGGGGATACCTCGTGTGCCATTGTCATCTCTCCATGCTTGCTTAGCTCTACTGGGCCAAGGTGCATTAAACACGTGCGCATTTGCATCCATGCACAGCGCTGATCGAGGGCGCCACTCAACAAACATGTTTCATGTGAGCTGGGGAAGAAATATTTTACCTGGAAGGAAACGAAGGCTTTCATTTTAGCCTCCTGCTGTCTCTTCCGTGTGCAGTCAGTAGACGACAGCAAGCATGAGCAAGCTTCAAGACGGTCTTAAATATGTAGCTAAACTCTTTCTGTGAAAACCCGTCCTTGTTTTTAAGATTACTTAAGAACTTGTGGCATATGGGAAAGCAGGTGTTTGGCAGTAGATTTTTTAAAGAGCTCTGAAGACCACAAACTTGCTTCTTGTTCTAAAATTAGGTAGGACGGCAGAGTCCTCGCTTGGCTTCCCCAACTCTTTAAGGTGCACATTAACGACACTGTATTAAGAAGCCGCAGGCTTGCTCAGAGCTGGAAAGGAGATGCATTCAGGCTTGCTCTGTTCTCAGGCCAAGTGAACACTCTTCTTCTTTATGCCCAAAGTGGAAAGGCTTTGCACAACTATGAGCAGAGGCTCCCCGCCCACACAGCGACGCTGCACCTCACAGTGCAAACCAATAGAAGACTCTTTCCTCTCAGGAAACTCACAGGCACTGCTTATCCATGATGAACTGATCATGAGAGTTGACAGGGACATGCGTGTGATTTCCGTGACCTGTCATCACTCAGTGTGCAGCAAGAGGAAAGAACTGAAGACCTGCTTGGAAATCTTGCACAGGGTCTCTATCCGAGCTAAACTGTTTTCCTTACATCTTCCAAAGATGACACGGTTCAAGTCACCAATTTTAACTCTTCCCTCAGAATATGCATCTAAAATACCTGGTCATAAGCCCAGGTTGCCTGGCATACCTGGAGCCTGCAGGAAGTTCCCCACTTCTGTACCCCCCTTTCCTAGTCCACGACTGCCTCCCAGGTGCAAACTCGCACATGCTTCTTCCTGCCCTTCGTTACTCCCGTGGACTTGAACGGGACCATCCCAGGAGTCTCCCACAGAGAGTTCTAGCTCTTCTCCTAGGCTAGGCCTCTCTGGAGCCACACCTCTCTCAGTTCCTATGTTCACCCTCTAACGTGCACTGAAGGACATGGGAACAGCCCTGATAAGTTCTCCAACTTGGGAAACAGCAAGCTCCTTCTTCTTGCGCTCCAGGCTTGTGCTATCTGTCCTGGGATTCTGCAGACATAAGCCATCCTTGGCCACTGTCCATGGCCTTCAGGCTATCGAAGCACCTTCTGAGTCTGAAAGTCCCGCATTTGGGGTC
Organism: Chionomys nivalis; assembly: GCF_950005125.1. Taxonomy (NCBI): domain Eukaryota; kingdom Metazoa; phylum Chordata; class Mammalia; order Rodentia; family Cricetidae; genus Chionomys; species Chionomys nivalis. The sequence continues at coordinate 4,508,110 of NC_080111.1, read as the reverse complement.
CCTTATCTACCAGGCTGGCTTACACCTCTACGATTGCTCCAAAGCTGCTTACATGGTGGCCTCCATACCAGAGAACTGCAAAAATCCTTGCTAAGTAGGAAAGGCAAGTTTTAACATTGGGTGGGGCTGGAGAACATCATGCAGAACTCATAGAGAATTGTGTAAAAGGGGGAGATACCGTCTTTCAAACCTGCTCCCTCAAACCAGAAATTCTAATTACCTCTGACCTCAGCAACAGCCCTGGGTTCTTTATCATATTGTGCTACTAAGCAATTATTTAGGACTCCAGGTGACTGACTTTACCTCGCCAAATCTAATGCCTCCACTGGAAACACCAAGTGGTCCAAGGACACAGTCTCTAGAGACCCTAATAACTCTGTGATTTTAAATATAAAGGATAAGGCCACCAGCCAGACAGGATAGATTACATTTATAATACCAACCCTGGTGTAAAAGGGTTGAGTTCAAAACGAGCTCAGGCTACATGATGAGATGGTCTCAAAAAAAAAAAAAAAAAAAAAAAAAACAAAAAAACTACACATTTTAAAAATGAACAAAACTGCTGGGGACACACAGCAGCTGGCAGAGCTCTGGATTATAGCAAGCCTGAAGTTCACGTTCAGTCCACAGCACCACATCACCCTGGGCCTGATGTTACATGCCTATAATTCCAGCACTTGGCAGGTAAAGATGGGAAGATCAGAGACTCAAGACATAGCTTATCTATGTCTTGGCTACATCAGGTTATAGAGGTTAGCCTTGGTGACATCACAGCAGGTCTCAAAAAATAAAAGTAATAAATAAAATAAAGTCACTAGATTCCATCTCGTATCTAATATAGCAACACTCAAACCTGAAAGTCACTGAAACCTTAAAATAATCATTATTCAAAGAACATTTAATGACTCCCGAGGAGTCTAAAAGAACTAACACTGTTATATAATTCTAATATTATTATAATACAAACCTGAGTTGCCATATAGACATAGAAATGGTAGGTGTAAGCATCATAGGGTATTATTAGCGGACATTTAGTAAAATAACAGTAATAACTTTGAGATCAATAACTTGTTATCACAAAGTCCAGTACATGTTTGGAGGCTAAGTGTAACCATTCAGCCTATCATGGTAAGATGTATGAGCATCTTCTGATTCATTCCTTTAATTAGGAACTCTGCCACCAACACTACTTTGTTCAGAATTTAGACAGTGACTTATCACAGACATCATACCCTTTGATGTCTTTTCCTTTCTTCTCAGAAATTTAGGTATAAATAAGAATTATTTCCATTGAAGGCTGACTTACCTACATCACATCTTGGAATTCAGCCAAGGCTATAAAACATATCCAGAGGCAGAAGTGTTTCCAGCAAATGGAAAAGGAGTTGATTCGGTGTTTGTAAACAAAAATCACAGCCCGTGAGTTAGTAAGAAGGACCTCACTGCAGAGCCCTTCTCAGTGGGACCTGTTTGGGACCTACACTTCTCCCTGGAGTGGGGACGCCATGACAGTGAATCACAGAGATATGGCATATGAAGGCAGGATGTGTCAAATGCCCCAGCAAAAATCTGCCTCAGCTATAATAAAAGTCAGAAGGTACTTTCGGGAAAAAAATCAAGTTAAAACTGTCACCGCTCCTTCTAATGGGCTACAGCAGTACTACTTGGGAACTGAAGGATGGCTGCCACAGAGAGACAGCGTTCTGATGACAGACAGCAAGCCACAGCTAGTCTTCTTTGGCATCGCACAATCGCCAGACAGAATGGAAAGAAAACCTGGATATTTTGGCCCAAGAGCCAGCTCTCCTTCCAGGAAGACTTAAATTTGGTTGAGTCACGACTCCCCTCTGGCTCTCCGATTCCTCAGATCTGGAAGGAGAAGGCAGAATCACCAACCTCTAAGATCCTTTGTGAATCCAGCCTGGGTGGATCTGTGATACCCACACAAGTGTTTCGGTTGGCACCATCGCAGGGCCTTGGGCCAGGAACCACATGCCCAGCCCAGGACAGCCATTTTACCCATCCTACTGAGGGTAAAAGTCCTTCCTCTTTCAGCTTCACACCGACTCCTTTACCGTGCTTGGAGGACACCACTGTAGGCATTGTTTTATGAGTCCACATGCTATGACTAACGAGGTCAAAGTCGACAGTTAAAATCTGATTCGTCTTGTGCCTGCTGGCTTTCTTCTGTGCCGCCAGCTGTGCAGGTCATCACAGTTATAGCCTGCTGTCTTGTTTCTGAGGTGCACAGTTCCACGCACTCGCTTAGACGCCGAGGGTGGCCTCTCTCTCCTTTGGCAATGGTGACAACATGGCCAGCAAACTCCACCATGGTAACTAACTACAGGCTGGATCCCTGCTCTTTAGAATCTGCCATCTCCTGCCCTAAGCATTAGTCTGCTCTCCCACAGGTTCCCTAGGTGACAGGACATCCTGAAGGGAAAAGGACCATCACCATTCACTGAGGATCTGCTACAGGCTAGGCACTATGCCGGCTCTTCCATGCTGGGTACTGAGGAGGGTCCCTAAACTACAAGCTTCTTTAGGGCGGTAAGCGTTGATCCTGTTATCATCTCGGCTCCTGAGAAACTTCTTCATCCAATCAATAAACAATGGGCTTCTGTGTGCATTTGTTGAACCTGTCTTATTTAGAACTCACAATAACCTACAATGAAGCTTAAATGTCAGCGAATTGGGCAAGACATGGGATAAACCCCAACTGGTCAGACCCTCTCCAGTACTTGAGAAGAGCTGATCCCAGTGAGTAGTCTTCCCATAACCCAATAACATACGGCTGGATGCTGTTGGCTTCCCAAATTCCTCTCTCACCTGACAGTTTTACATAAGGCCACATAAAATGACCTGAGCCATTACTATGTCCCAGGTATTATTCTATTCAATCTGTACATGTAGACACCTTTAATTTTCACAATCCCACGGCCACTGGTCATTCCCATATTAAGTATCATAAACGCTTCAGACCTGAAGCCCAAAGATTTGAACACCTTCAAGTCTGGCAGCGCTACCCACGAGTAGTGTCTCGATTTCAGCCCGAGGAGTGAGGATTCCAGAGCCCTAGGCTGCTGAACCACCTCGATTTTACCCTAGTTCGTTCCCTGCATTCTTCTCTAGATGCATGCCTTCTATAAAGTCTGGACAATGTGATGATTATGTTCATTATACCAGCATGCAGGAGACTGAGGCAGGCAGGTCAGGAGTTCAAGGCCTGCCTGGCTACAGTGAGTTGCAGTTCTGCCTAAGATAAAAGTAAAGACTTGGGAACAAACAAACAAAAAAAAAACTAAATAAAAAGAACTTGACAATGAGAACAAATTATTTATGCTTGCATTTCTACATCTGCTATACGGTTTGCTAAAATACTAAAGGCCAATCATGTCACTGAATGCTTTTATCATCCTTTTCACAGTCCATAATCCCTTAAGGTAAAGACCATTTTCAAAGAAGTTTAAGCCTTAGGCACTAGCAAACAACTCATTCCAATCCCCTCCTCTATGAACTTTACGAAACAAAGCAACAACAAAAATTGTGGCTTTCGTTAGTTTATGTTTTGGGCTAAGGAAGGATGGGCTGGGAGGTATATGGAGAGGTCTGCCATTCACAAGTCCCTAGTTCAACCCCCATCACTGTAAAAATGAAATTAAAACCTGAGAAGCTGAGACACCAAAAAAAAAAAAAAAAAAAAAATCTCTAAAGTAAGCTTTGTTCTTGCTGACCAATCAGGTCATTTAGAGAAGGGGGTGTTGGCAGTATCCTAGGTTAGTAAGACTGTGTTAAATACACTTATTTGTTATAAAATAAAACTTATTTTATTTTTGTGTTCTTATTTTCTCTGGCTAAATCTTCTCTTGACAATTTAGGAACTGCTAGGGTGACAGTGTCCAGCACCAACATGAGTGCAGTGATTATATTATAGAATTTCACTCAAATTGCACCCAGGGATTGTTTTCCTTATAGACACTTACACCACAAGGAAAAACAGACAGACAACAGACCCAAACACAGGAAGACACAAGCTCAGGGCCCAATCTGTCGGTCAGACACTGTGTGCAACCGGCCATGCCGGTCTCTGTAAGTGACTATGTTTCCACCAGAAATACTTCCTTTATCACATTCGTGTTTGATATCCTAGATATTTAACAATTTAGCACTTTCCTCCGGGAGGAGGGTGATGTGTGTGTGTGTGTGCCTCTTTTCTCTGACCGTGATAAAACTCCCTGGCAGAAGCAGTCAACGGGAAAAAGGGCTCATTCAGGCTCACTCATGGGTCAAGGGAAGTCACAGAGGCCGCTGACCATGCAGGAGACAAGGTGCCACCCACCAGCCACAGCAGAAAGGTCTTCCCAACTCAATTAATACGGTTAATTGGCAGAGGCGCACCCAGACGCCAATCTTAATCAAAATAATGTCTCACAGATGTGCCTAAAGGTTTCCATGCTAGTTGATTTGACACCCATTGACAATTAACACTAACCACACACAAGCGTGTATATACATGTGTGTGTGTGTGTGTGTATTTTATTATTAGTTATACTCAGTTGTTTAAATGACAGGTTTGTCTTATTGTCTTTTAAGACACTGCAGCGTAAAGTGTGTAAGCAGCTTATTTATACCAAATGGCAACATTTTTATGGCTCATGTTAAATATTTTCATATTGTTATCATAGTAAATATGCTTGCATGCTTGCTATTGTGGAGCACGGAGATGGTCTTATGAGCACCAAGCTAATTTTGCTCTGTTTTTAAAGATACATACATAGCTTCAAGTGCACAACACCGTTACTTTGCAAATTCTCTGTGAATCTCAATTTGAGTTTACAAGGTCTCTTTTAGAATCTTCCCAGTTTAATGAACCTATTTTGATCTTAATCTAAAAATATATCGATCATGTGTGGTGGTTAATTTTGTGTTGGTTATTTCTGGAAGTGTCTGTGGCAGTCTTTCAGGGAGAGGCAGACTGGCATTGGAATCAGTGGGATTGGAATCAAGAAGATCCTCCTTCACTGATATGAGTGGGCATCTCTCAATCTGCTGATGTCTCAAATAGAACCGAAAGGCATGGGATGTGTTCTCCCTCCAGCTCCTTGAGCTTGGGCATCCATCTGCTCCTGGCTTTGGACATGGTCCCACACCCCAGGCCACGCTCTAAGGCCTTTACTCTGACATGGAATCTCATCACTGCTTGCCTGGGTTCACTGCTCATAGATAGAAGGCCATTACACTTTCCAGCTTCCAGAATATTGTGAGGCAGCATCTTGAATTAAACCTGTTTTTATGTATCAATAGCCATACACCGGCTTCATTGTGCCCAAAACTTGGTTAGCACAATGCCTAAACTATTCCAGGCACCTTAGCAATTTACAAAGTGACTTCTCTTGGTGACCCCAAAGCATTTGCACAGATGCCCAACACCTCACTTACTCCTTTATTCACATAGCAAGTGCCTATCTAAGATGGAAGGCACAGAATCCAGGAGAACGTGAATCCCATCCTGTATCATGGAGTCTACAGACCAGCCTATCAGTGCCTGGAGCACAGAGACCAATTTTCACGCACCCTGCACACACCAGAGGACAGCCAAGCCAGGCCTAGGGGCTGATGCCGCTTGAACCAGGAGAATCCATCGAAAACTTGAGGGCATGTAAAGTGATCTAACCGGGGCAGTTTTAAATGAGAGAGGGACGGTCACAACAAATGCATAAGAAGCTTCCATTTCTGAAGCTGAAATCAAAGTCCCAGCCTCCTAAATTGTGGGGTTATGGTTGACGGCCACCACACCAGGATGAAAACCCTTTAATAAAAACAAGGGAGGTAGTCAGAAGAGAGTGATGGAGAAAAAGGGGCACAAAGTATATTGAACCTGAACGGAGACAAGGAGTAGCCTCTGAAGCAAGAAGTTTACTACTTAAAGCCACAGAACGGCCTTCAGGGAGGGTGCATCTCTTCACCCACCCGCTTCCTTATTCCATCAATGTTGGCAAGACTTATTAATAACTTTCTAGGAAGATGACTGCTTGGCTATGTCAACAATCTTACTTAGAAAATTTCACACCACGCACGGAAGTGCATGCCTGAAATATCAGCATTGAGGAGGCGGAGGCAGGGCAATAGCAAGTTCAAGGCCAGCTTGGGCTGCATTAAAAAAAAAAAAAAAAAAAAAAACAAAACAAGGAAAGGAGGGAACCAAGGAAAAAGGTGGAAAAAATTGCCACAGTGCAGTGAGTCCACGGGAAAACTTGAAATATAACTATTAATTCTAAAAATGTCCCAACATGCTGTGCTATTTTTCTCAGGCTGCCAAAGCAAAGTGCCACAGGCAGGCATGAACAACAGCAACAAAAAGCTGTTTTCTCAAAGTTCTGAAGGCAAAAGTTCAAAATCAATAAGTCAGATTAAGGTTGGTTCGTAGTCTCCCTTGTTGAGTTATAAATGGTTATCCCCTCCTTACCATGCGTGTGTGTTTGTGTGCACATGCATGTATGTTTGTGTGTGAGTGTACGTGTATGTGTGTATGTGTGTGCGCGTGTATGTGTGTGTATGCGTGTGTATGTGTGTGTATGTGTGTGCGCGTGTGTATGAGTGTGTGTGCGTGTATGTGTATGTGCGTATATGTGTGTGCGTGTGTGTATGCATGGTATGTGTGTGTATGTGCGTGTATGTGTGTATGCGTGTGTGCATATGTGTGCATGTATGTAAGTATGTGTGTATGTGTGTGTGCATATGTGTGCATGTATGTGTGTATGTGTTATGTAATGATCTAGAGAGATGGATTATGACCAGCTCTATGACTTCACTGTAATGCAGTCCTTTTTCTTTACAGACTTTTCCAAATGAATTCATTCCAAGATATGCTGGGCACCCACACAGAAATTCGGAGAGCACCTAACATACATCCACTCTCTGATAGGCAATAGAGTGGACATAGGAACACTATCGAGACACAAACTCTCCCTGGGGCCCTATAGTTGTGCTGTAAGCCCTATAACGCAATAATCTTGATTTCTTTACTCTTTTTGCTCAACCACTTGGGGTCACAAGTTGTATTCATTATAGACTCAAATGAGAAAACAAATGAATGATTTAAGTAGAGAATCAGATCAGAACTTAATTCTATGAAAACGACTTCATTATGTTTACTATGTGAATAGCGATAGCAACGAAGAAAAGAGTACCGTATTTCTGAATAAAAATTTAGCTGCCGGGCGGTGGTGGCGCACGCCTTTAATCCCAGCACTTGGGAGGCAGAGGCAGGCGGATCTCTGTGAGTTCGAGACCAGCCTGGTCTACAAGAGCTAGTTCCAGGACAGGCTCCAAAACCACAGAGAAACCCTGTCTCGAAAAAAAAAAAAAAGAAAAAAAAAAACCAAAAAAAAAAAAAAAAAATTTAGCTGTATACATTAATTTTTTTGTCATGAAAACTGACCTAAGTCCATAACTAGGAATTTCCCCTAAAGACTTGCAAAACAATTTGAGTGCTCATACTCATATCTCATATGATTTTATAACAGATCTAGGAGGAACCCTGGCTCCCAAAGGCACATGATGAAGAAATTACTCGATTATGTAATGACATAACAAAACTTTAAGCGAGAGTCACATTTCAAGCCTGAAATGTCCCAGGCTGCACTACAAGAAGATCTACCAGTTCTACCATACTGCAGCTCTTCCAGAGATGCCTTTAGCTTGAGCTTTTGATTGTAGAATAGAATCTTTGTTTAAGATGAATCTTTATGATCTATGTGCCACACTACATGAGAATTATAAAAGCTTGGTAGTGAAATTAAGATGAGTCACTGCTGGAGGTCAGCTGGGTCACTGTGGAACTCATTTGACTGTGAGCTATCAGGAGGGGGTGGTGTGAAGGCCCGGCAGCCACACGCAGGCTCCCTTGGGTCCTTACTTTCATCTAAGGCAATAGTTCTGTAGATTTATGTCCCATGTCTTACACACATAAATTCTTCTAATGCCTTCTTCTATGACTGGATCACTTAATTCCCAGAGAGTGATCCAGACAGAAGACAGATAGACAGATAAATGAATGAATGATCGATAGATAGATGATAGATAGATAGATAGATAGATAGATAGATAGATGATAGATGGACAGATAGATGATAGATAGATAGATAGATAGATAGATAGATAGATAGATAGATAGATAGATAGATGATAGATAGATATACGGATAGGTGGATAGATAGATGATGGATAGGTGAATAGATAGATGATGGATAGGTGGATAAATAGATAATATATAGATAGATGATAGATAGATAGATAGATAGATAGATAGTAGAGATAGATAGATGATAGATTGATAGATAACAATGATGACGATAGATAGATATCAAATAGATATCAGAGAGATAGAAAGACAGACTGATGGGTAATAGATAGACAGACAGATAGATATCAAATAGATATCAGAGAGATATAAAATAGATAGATAGATGGAAAGACAGACTTATGGATGATAGACAGACAGACAGACAGACAGACAGACAGACAGACAGATGAATGGTAGATTGTGGATACTAGGTATCCACCAAGCCAGCACTGAGAGTCTAGGTAACCTTGCCAATGTCTTGTGCCTTCTACAACAATAATATTGCAACCAGAAGGCAATGCTTCCTTAAAAATTGACATGTAGATGCTCTCCCTTCCTGTATACCTGAGCACATGATAAGGAAACTGGATCAAGCGTCATCTGTCCCTCCCCAGTAAGGAACCTAACTCATCCTGCTCAAAGTGGAGTCCTCGATCTGCGGCCTGCAAGAGGCCACATTTCAGAACTGCGAGCCTGCATTTCAGAAGCACTCAGGGCTCTGGGTTCAGAGCCCCTCGGCTTCACCTCTCTTGCCTCAGCCACCTCTGTCTAGTCAGCTTCCACCCAGTCCTTCGTTAGTGAGCTGTCTCTGCTTTCAAATGAAAACCTGGACAATGAACTCTGTCCGCACTGTTCCTTAACTTTGAGATGCTAGTAGCAACCCCCTGACCCTCCCAACAACCCCCAAACTAAGCTTTACTGTCTCCAATGCAGAAATGAGACCTCACACAGCCAGTCTTATCAGAGGGAGCGTAAACCCAGGACATCTCCCTGTTGCTTCATCAGATGGTTGACCTCAGGGCAAATCAGAGGCTTTCGAAGGAAATGATCTACCTAAATCTTCTTATCCAGGTAATCATTTTGTATACTCACTAGATCTCAATTTTCATATAATCCTGGCAATCCAAGCCACCTTCAAAGCTGGTTCACTCCTAAGATCAAAGCCTTTGATAATACTAGATTAGTTTCATCTTGCATGTTACAGAAGTCCTATTTTCTTTACAGAAGAGACTGAACCAGTTTATAGTCGTCTTCTGCATCTAAACTCAAGGCCTCTTACTGGATGAACACTTCAGAATGCCCTAGTGGCTAAAAACATTCACTGGGAGGACAAGCAGCCTTAATTTAAGTCCCACTTCACAGTCCATCACCTTTCTAACTCCAGGCAGAATACCGGAACTTCTGAGTCCCAGCTTCAAACTGGCCAGATGGAGGTAACTGTGGCTTCTTTGTTGTGTCTTTGAAAGAAGAGATAGATAAAAGAACACATGGGAAATAATAACACACACAGTGCTTTCCACTTAGTAAATGATAAATAAATGCCCATCACCTTGGCCGTGCCTGTAACTACCAGTTCCAGAAGACAAGCAGGTATGCAATTAGTTCAGTTATAAAATCCTCTTAAAGCTCGGTCACAGGCTCACATGCACGGCTCTTCTACACGCTCTCCACAGTGTCTGCAGAACTTCTGTTCTTCTGAGTGGTGATCCGACAGTCAGAAACTCGCCGTGTCTTATCTCCAGGTCCATGTCTGAGACATCTCTGACTCCCATGGGAATCCCACTGTTGAGGTTCATCTCTACATCTCAAAAGGTCTCTTCCCAGCTGCCGTGCCCAGTGGTGCCTCCACTGACATCTCTAAGGCCCTAGGACTCTGTGACAACAATAAAATGTGCTACACACTGCATGGGGAGGGGTGTCTCAAAGACTGATGAGTGCATCGATAAAACTATCACGCCTGCTCTGGTAGCAAGAACCTGAATGTTGCAGGACACGAGAAGATAGACAACCTGATGATCAAGACAGACAGCACTGGAAACAAATCTAAATTTGGTGCAAATGCCATCCTGGGAGTGTCCCTGTCTGCCTGCAAAGCTGGCATCGCAGAAAAGGGGGTGCCCCTCTATCGTCACATCTCTGACTTGGTTGGCAACCCTGAAGTCATGCTGTCGGTCCCAGCCTTCAGTGTGATCAATGGATGTTCCTTTGCTGGCAACAAGCTGGCCATACAGGAGTCCACGATCCTCCCTGTGGGGGCGTCTGGTTTTTGGGAAGCCGCGCACTGTGGTAGAGGTTATCACAACCTGAAGAATGCCATCAAAGAGAAATACAGGAACCATGCCACCAAAGTGGGTGATGAGGGCAGGTTTGCACCTACATCCTGGAGAACAAAGAAACTCTGGAGAACCCAAAGAACACAGTTAGGAAGGCTTGTCATTGGCATGCATGTGGTCGTCTCTGAGTTCTTCAGGTCTGGCAGGTATGACCTGCATTTCAAGTCTGATGACTCTAGCGGGTACATCGCATCCGACCAGCGGGCTGACCTGTGTAAGTCCTTCATCTGGGAGTATCCAGTGGTGTCCACTGAGGACCCCTTTGACCAGATCGACTGGGAAGCTGGCCGAAGTGCACGGCTAGGCAGGCATCCATGTGGTTGAGGGTGATCTCATAGTAACCAGCACTAAAAGGACTGCTGAGGCCGTCAGTGAGCCGTCATGCAGCTGCTTCCCGCTCAAAGTGAACCAGATTGGCTCTGCATCTGAGCCTCTGCAGGTATGTATGCTGACCCGGTCCAATAGTTGGGGCATCGTGGTGTTCCATCGCTCTGGGGAGACTGAGGATACTTTCATCATCGCTGACCTGGGGGTGGGGCCCCACACTGGGCGGATCAACACTGCCACCCTTCGCCGATCTGAGCACCTGGCCAAGTACAATCAGATCCTTAGCACTGTGGAAGAGCTGGGCCTTCAGGAAGCCCCTGACCAGGTAAAGTGTGGATGGAGATCCCTGGAGTCACCAGCTGCTTAGACCCTGTCCTTGATGTCACCAAAGGGGCTCAAGGCCAGTCCAGTGCTTGCATCTCATTGTCACTGCTTCCTTGGACATCCTCAAGGCCATACCTGACCACCTGGAGCCCTGCTGGCAACCCCGGCTTTGTAATCATGCTCCCGGGCCTCGGAATTGGTCCAAAATCATTATTTCTGCAATCTCACTTCCCAAGCCAGTGTCTAGAGCCTAGTACAGTCTCTAGAGTGGCCATAAGCAAACCCCCATCCCAGCGGTTCTCCGTGCAAAATGAAAGCCTAAGTGACCCTTAAAAATAGTCTCAAATTATAACCCCCCCATCACTTATAATGAAGAAAAATGGCAAGCACCCTCCTAATTACACTTCCAGAATCAATGAAAACCACAAGATGAAAATGAAAAATGTAAGCAAGTCTTAGCTTCAAAGATGAGATTTTTCTTTGAAGTGAAAATGAAATTTGAAGATCTTGAAAACCTGGTATGCTTTCCAAAGTGACCTACCTGGCAAAAACTTTCCCGCCCCATCTCCCGCTTTCAGGCCCAGCTCTGTGAGGGGTATAGTTCTGAGGAGAGCAGCGTCCACTCCCCATATCTCCTGTATGTGCTGTCAGGATATGAAGCACCCCCAAAACCTTACATGTTGAACAATGCGGCACTATTTTAGCAATGGGTTAACCCACAGATGGGTTTGGGACTTGGCAGTGCTTTGGAGTAGATGTTTAAAATGAAGGGGTGTGGCCTCGCTGACGTAAGGAGGAAGGTACACTGTGGGCAGATACACCTAATCTGCTTCTCCCCTCACCTCCCCACCCTCACCCCCACCAGGAGGCAGGAAGCTCTGACATCATGCAGCATGCCCTCTCCATGATGCTCGCCACACATCTTTTACACATGTAAAAAAAGTAAACATGAGCACCACAGAACATAGAAAGCCATGAGCCAAGATAAATTCTCCTACGTTAAGTAGCTTCCTCGGACATTTTGTCAAGGCAATGAAAAGTTGACTATCACACACACACACACACAAACACATACAGACAAGCACATACATACACAGACATGCACACACACATACGCACACATATATACATACACACATATACACACGCATACACACATACATATATACATATACACACATGCACATTCACACATATACACACACGAACATACACACACCGACACACACACATGCACACACACATATACATGCTGTAGAGAGTTGGGACTTGGCATCTCATCTGTACACGACAGCCTGAGACCCACAGGTATTATAGGAAGTGAGAGAAACAAAGAAAAGAATCCTGGGAAGAAGAACTGGGACACTTCATGGAAAGCAGTGGGCTGGAGCATGTGACTGGGGACTCTGGAGAAAATGGCACAGCTCTGCTTCTATCATTCCCCTGTAAAAGTTCCCCCACAGGCTCATGGTTTTGCGCACTCAGTCCCTAGCGGGTGACGCTATCTTGGGATGCTGTACCACCCTTAGGAGATGGGGGCCGTGCTGGAGGAAGTGGGTAGCTAGAGAACAGGCCTTGAGGAGTCCAGCCATGCCCCTACCTGGGCCTCCAGTTTCCTGATTGCTTTGGTGACGTTACTGCTCCTTCATCATGATGGACGACATCTTTATAAATGGAGCCAAAACGAAGTCTCTATTCTTTCCTTAAGCCTCTTCCTATGAGGGACTCTGGTGACAGTAACAGCGCTGACTAGCACACGCCATAATTAACAGACAAAAATCACACATGCTAGAGCGTCTGTTACCTACATTAACGGAAGTCCTTTACAGGGTCACATATCAGAATCAACTAAACTCTAGAACATAGTGCAGACTCTTTGTTTTTTCTTATAAAAGAGAGCATTTAGTTGGGGCTTACTTAAATTTCAGAGATTTAGCCCATTATCATCACGGCAGGGATCACACAGATTCACATAGATATGCCGCTGAGCGGTTTACATCTGGAGCAGCAGGAAGAGAGAGACACGGGGACTGGCTTGGGCTTTAAAAACCTCAAGGTTCACCCCCAGTGACACACTTCCTCCCACAAGGCCACACCTCCTAATCCTTTCGAACAGTGCTGCCCCTCCCTTGTAGTGACCAAGCATTCAAATCTATGAGGCTATGAAAGCCAGCCTCATTCAAACTGCCACATCACTCTTGGGCATACATCCAGAGAACGCCTCATTCTACGGCAGAGATGCTTGTTCAGCTATGTTCACTGCGGCTCTATTTATGATAGCATTCACTGGGAAAAAAAAAAACTAGATATCCATCAATGGAAGACTGGATAATGAAAATGTCATAAAAACTTACACAGCTACATATTATTCAGCTGTTGTAAAGCTGAAACCAGAAATTACAGTTAAATACAGAAGCTAGGGAAAAAATAATCCTGGGTAAGGTCCCCTAGATCTTAAAATACAAATGTTGTGTATATGTCTTATATGCAGATGTTAGCGTTTAAGCCTTTGATAGGCACACTGTAATCCATATAAGCACAGAGGTTATCTAGTGGGTGAGACCATGGGAGAGGAAAGGATCTCCCAAGGTAGAAGAAATAGAATATATGATTTTGGAGAGATAGGACAGAGACGGACACAGGAGGCTTGAATGAGAAGACAAGGAAGGTAATGAGGGAAAATGAGGAAAGACAGCTAACAGTAATACGGGCCATCGAGGGGGCTGTATGGTAGCATCGTGGTACAGCTTCTTCGGTAATGTAATGATCTCAGAGGTGAAGGAAGATTGGGCAGCAAGAACTCAACCCAGGACAGACATCAACTTCCCTTTCTTTTGTAAGGCCCTTGGGTCACTCTTGAGTCATGCCCACCTACGCTGCACGACAGTACTACTGAAGAGGCGGAAGATAAAGGGCTATCTCTGAGCATCGCAGCCCCACTTCCTTTTTCACCACAATTCCAGACTTCCAGCGGCACACATGGCAGCAGATGGCACCTGCTGGCAAAACAGAAACAAGTAGCCAGCCTGGAAGCAGCACGCCAAATAGCTGCTTTGGTTCAGAAATGTGGGGCAAAGTGTAATGACATAAAAATCACCAAACATCAACAAACCCTGCAACTACCCGGCAGCTTGCAAACCCAGGACAAAGTCCATCATAACAGAAGGCCGTGGGGGGGGCGGGGCTGGAGAAATAGCTCAGCGGTTAAGAGCACAGACTACTTTTCCTGAGGACCCGGGTTCAAATCCCAGTGCCCACATGGCAGCTCACAACTGTCTGAAAATCCAGTTCCAGGGGATCTGACACCTTCACACCAATGCACATAAAATAAAAGCTAAATAAACCATAAAAAACAACAACAACAACAAAAAAAAAAAAAACAGAAGGCCGTGGAAGCGGTCCATAGACTGTAATCTCACGGACCAGCAGGTCCCACAGTATGCCGAAGAGCAAATAATAAAACACGCTTTTAACTTGGGCTCCAGTCATGACACATCCATGTCCATAGTATGTACAACATTAGAAACAGCCTCCCTAATCCACGGGAAATGGGGAAGGGGAAATGATATAAGTATATTATAATCTCAAAAAAAAATTGAAACAAATGACTCATAAGAAGAAGAAAAAAATGAGCCAAGGTATGGAATAATAGAACAATCATAAAAACAAGAAAACGAGGCATAGATACTCTCAGCTGACAGAGCGCTTACCTAGCACGCACGGGGCCACATCAATTGGAAACAGTGACGCATATCTGCAAATGCCAGGGCTCAGGAAGTGAAAACAAACAGTCATGCTGGCCTACAGAGATTTGGGAGACCCTACCTAAAATGAAATAGCAAGGAAGTCAAAAGAAATTAAAAATCCCACAGCCTCTACAAATCCCAACACTTTAAAATTTAGTCTCTTTAAAAATCCAAAGTCACTTTTAAAAATTCAGTCTCTCAACTGTGGGTTTCTGCAAAATAAAAAAAAAAAAATCAGGCAAAAACTTTCTTCCTTCAAGGGTGAAGAACGGTCATACCTGGAGAAAGCAGAAACAAGCTCGAGGACCCACTCCTGATTTTTTTCGGACCAAACAGCAAGTTGAGGAGGAAAGTGTTTATTTGGCTTACGGATGGTGCACTGTAGCCTATCGTTGAAGGAAGCCAGGACAGAGCTCAAACAGGAAGAATCTGGAGGCAGGAGCTGATGCAGATGTCATGGAGGGGTGCTGTTTACTGGCTTGCTCAGCCTGCTTTCTTAGTGAACCCAGGACCACTAGCCGAGCGGTAGCCTCCCCAACAATGGACTGGACTCATGGACATTAGTCACTAATTAAGAAAATGCCCTCTATGCTTAACTGGTTCAATTAAGGCATTTTCCTAATTGAGGGTTCCTTCTCTGGGAAACTTGGGTCAAGCTGGCAGAAAAGTGGCCAGCATAAGGCCGGTCTATGGCATCTAGGGAGCCCCTTATCTCTCACACACACACACACAAAACCATAAATAGGCCGCACGCCCATGCTGAGCCCATGCTGGAGTCACACCCAAACGCTAACCTGACTAGTGAATATCCTTAGATCCTTGACATCTCCACCCCGGATTCCAGACCCAGCTAGAGTCACACGTGGGTGCACCAGCTGAGATGCCCCATAAGCTTCATCTATGCTAGCCATCCCTTCATGCCCAGCTTATTCTGGATTCGCACTGGGTGAGATACTCAAGACCCATGCCCTATGCCCTTCTACGCCCAGACAGAAGTCCCACCCACACGCTCTAACAGTGAATCTGTCTGTACGAAGCATGTAAGTCATATGGATTTAAAAACAATTACACAATCCTTTCAACTGATGCAGAAAGGCCTTTAACAAAGCCTACACATTTATCAAGGTAAAAGTTCTAGAGAAAGGACTGGAGGGAACAGATCTTTGTAGTGATATTTCATTTGTATTTTGATAAATAAAGCTTGCCTGAAGATCAATGAGTAAACCAGCCCTTCTGGTCAGTCTTACAGACCAAGCAGTGGTGACACACACCTTTAATCCCAGTAGCCACACTAGTTTGCCACAAAACCCAGGCGGTGGTGGTGCACGCCTTTAATCCCAGCACTAGAGAGGAATATAAGAGGGGAGGAGACAATTCTTATACACGGTCTCATTCGGAGATTCCTGGAGGCAGAAGCGTCGTTTCGGACCGAGATAAAGGTAAGACCCAGCTGCTGGCTGTTTTGTTTCTCTGACCTTCAGGTTGAACCTCAATATCTGTCTCTGGGTTTTTAGTAATCATGCTACATAAATCCACACAAGAAAGGCCATGTATGATAAATGTCCTCCAGTGTCAACCCAGAAGGAGAAAAACTCTGAGCAGTCATATAAATGTCTGGAATGAGGGAGGGCTAATCATCAACCAACCGTGCTTCAATACGGCGCTTGAAGATCTAGCAATGGCAACAAGACGAAAAAAGAAAACTAAAGGAACGCAAATAAGAAAAAAATCTAATTATCCCTATTTGCAGCTAACATGATTATACTTGAGATTCCCAAAATTCCACCAGAAAACGTCTGGAAATGATCATTTTCAGCAACGTCCTAGGACCACAAAATCAACTTAGTAAAAACCACAGCCTTTCTATATATGAATATAGAATGAGATACACTTCAATGAGATCAAGGAAACACTTCCATCCACAATAGCCTCCAAAATATATATCTATGAATAAACAAGACCAATGAAGAAAAAGACAATTAAAAACCCTAAAGGTCTGAAGAGAGAGGTTGATGAAGACATAGGAAGAAGGAATGATCTCCCATGCCCATGGATTGGTTGATTTAATATTGTAAAATTGGCCATGCTACTATAGAAACAAAGAATAAATAATCTCAAGGAACATGCAAACAAAGCAAAAGGATCTCATCAAGGCAATTCTTTCTGTACACAGGATGCTTCAGGACAGAAACCAGACCAGCACACACTGGGGCCAACATGGTGTCTGCCTTTTATCCCTGACACAGTTGGTGACTGCATCTCCTCCTGTCCCCAGCAGCCTTACTTCAAAATCTGACATGATTGGCTAATTGACACAAAGGGAAAAGGGAAGGGAAAAAGTGAAATAGGTCTCCTGGCCAGGCTAAAATTTCAAAGGAAATACATTTCACACTACCAAAAACAATGTACAGATTTAATACAACCCAAATCAAAATGTCAGTCAAATTCTTCGCAGAAATAGAAACGCGAACGCAAAGACGACATGGAAGCACCAAGACCATGGAAAGTCCATAGCACGCAGAGAGAGCATGGCTGGAGGGATTGCCACAACAGATTTCAAGTTATGTTACAGAGCTATAGTCATAAAAACAGCATAAAAACTGACATAAAAGCAGATATGTAGAAGAACAGAACAGAACGGAAGTCCTATATTTATATATAAATATATAGGTATATAGATATAGATATAAAACAGATATTTGACAAAGACACCTAAAATATACAACAGACAAAAGAAGGTAGCTTGAACAAATGGTGTTGAGAAAACTGAATGTCCACATTAAGAAGAATGAAATTAAACCTGTATCTACCACACTGCAGAAAAGCCAACTCCAAATGGATCAAAGACTTCAATGTGAAACTTGGAACCTATTGGAACAAAATGGGCAGTCGCCGACATGACGCCAGTACAGTAGAGGAAAGGTTTCTAATAGGACCTCATTCACTCAGGAAAATGACCAACAGTTGACCACGGGCGCTCATAAAACCGAAGGAACTTCTGTAGAACCAAGAAAGCAACCAATCAAATTTAGAGAAATCCCAGCACGTGGGAGGGGCATCTTCAGCAACAGCATACTCTTTGGAGCATTAATATCCAGAATATACAAACACTCAAGAAAACAACTGACCCAGTTAAAAAAAAAATGGGCTATGAATCTGAGCTGAGTTTTCAGAAGAAGCACAGATTGCTAAGAAATATCTTTCTAAAGTGTTCATCATCCTTAGCCATCAGGGAAACTTAAACCACTTTGAGACTCCATCTGACCATAGTCATAATGACCTAAACAAATGCTCAGTTCCAGGCCAGCCTGGTCTACAGAGCGAGAGAAACCTGTCTCAACGTCCCAACCCCCCAAAAGAAAAGAATTGGGGGGAAGGAGGATGCTCGATTCACTGTTGGTGGGGATTTCAATTGGAGCAGCCGCAATGAAAATCAATGTGGAAAAGTCTCCCAACGCTAAAAATAGATCTATGCCTATGGAAATCAATATGGAGACGTCTACAGACGCTGAAAATAACTAACACTGCTATCCAGAGGCACTACTCCTTGGCATAAACCCAAAGGACTTGACAGCTTTCCCCAGAGACAACATTCCACCACGTTCACAGTCACTCTCTCCAAAATGAACGCAGCCTAGATGTCCATCGGTCGGTGGATGGACAACAAAAATTTGGTAGATAGACACACTTGAATTATTCGGTTCTAAAGAAAAATGAAATCATGAAACTTAACAGATAAAACTATAAAATATTACACCGAGTCAGGTCACAAAGACCCAGAAAGATAAATGTCACATATTCTCTCTTATTTGTGATTCCTAACTTCAAACATTTATATTTGAGAATATAACCTAGAGTAACCACAGTGGGTTTTGTATATATACATGTATATGTGTGGGTGTGTATATCAATAATTATTATTGAAGAAGAGGTCATGAACTAAAGATGGAAGGGACAAGAGAAGAGTTGAAGAGGGAGAAGAAAGGACAGAAATGACTTAATATAGTATACTCACATACCCAATTCACAAAAAATATTTTAGATATATATTAAAATTAATAAAACATGCATTGAAAATTAGCCATAGAGACAGTCTTTTAAAAAATTAGGATTTTTGAAATTTCATGTACAGTTTTTCCTTTTAACTCTTTCTCTTTTGGTTTTTTGAGAGAGAGAGGATCTCTCTGTAGCCCAGGTTGACCTCGAAATCACGACAATCTTCCTGCGGAGTCTTCTAAGGGTCAAGATGACAGGTGTAAGCATGGTAGCAGGTACTTGTAACACCTATACTGCGGAGGCCGAGAAAAGGATCCCTGAGGCTTGCTGACCTGCTAAGTCTAGTCTGAAGGGTGAGCGCAGGTCTCAAGGAGGGACCCTGCTGCATAAAACACAGTGGGGTGATGAGATGACCCGCAGACAGTGTTTGCACCAAGCCTGAACAAGTTCATCCCTGGTCTCACATGGTAGAAGGAGAGAAGCGACCCCTTCAAGATGGCCTCTGACCTCCGCATGCACACTATGGCGTGTGTGTGAACGTACGTGCACACACACACAATTAACAAATGAAAACGCAATTGTAAATAACTAACCAAAAAAGGTAGACAGCTCCTGAAGAGTGACATTAAAGCAACTGTGTTCACAGAGGAGCAATTTCAAAAGGGGAGGGTAAAATATCACCTTCAGGCTATATTGTATTAAAAACTCACATAAACTAAAATACATGCAGGAGATTTGGAACAAAACAGGTAAATTAGAGCTGTCATTTCTTCCAGTCATCTCAAATCGTTCTTATAAAGTGCATTCACACAAGGGCGTGGTCTCTAGAAATGTGAAATTGCAGACGCATCAAGTCCCTGGCATCAGTTTGCTTGGCTGGCCAGAGGCAACGTGAGGCTGTAATTAGGAGGACTCTAGGAGGGAAGGAATCCACGTTCTGCCGGTGCGCTTTGTTTTTATGCTATGGGCAGCCATCAGAAGGTTTTCCGACCACTGACGGAGGCAGCTGCTCCCACCCTATCATAACAAACCTGTGGTTTTCTGTAACAAACACTGCTTTCCCCGTGAGGTACACAAAGGTAGCTATTTGCAGAAACACCGTTGTGATACCACACTGTGTTAGAGGGACAGAGCTAAACTCACAAGGGACTAATGAGTGACCCTAAAAAAGGAGCTGAAGAACCTGCAGCACAAACCCACATTAAAATAACAGTCTCATTGGTAGGCTGACGCCTTCCATATCCTGCCCTCCGTATCATTTAAAACTTCAAAACCCAACCAGCCTGGGAGTGAGAAGGGGTTGAACTTCAAGCTGGGTTCAAAGGCTTTCTTCAGAGTCTCTAGCCACTGGGGCTTGAGGAGCAGGTCTCAGTGAGGAAATAAGACAGAGGCACTGGGGAACATGGCATACAAAAAGATCACGATAAGGGCCCACTTCCCTTTCATCCTCTATTCCTTGGAGATGCTTTAGCCATTCACGGTGAAGAACACCAAGAGAGCAGAGCCGGGAAGCCAAGGTGTAGTGATGTTTCATTTGTATTTTAATAAATAAAGCTTGCCTGAAGAACAGAATGCAAAACAGCCATGCTAGTCAGCCGTACAGGCCGGGCAGTGGTGGCACACACCTATAATCTAGCAGCCACACTAGTTAGCCATAGAGGCTGGATGATGGTGGTGCAGGTTTTTAATTCCAGCTCTAGAGAGAGGAATATAAGGCGGGTTGCAATACAAGTTGCTTTTTCATTCTGATGGTTTCTAAGAGGTAAGAGCTCTCTAAAGCTGCTTTGCTTCTCTGATCTCCAGGATGAACCCCAATATCTGTCTCTGGGTTTTTATTAAGCGTGCTATGCCAAGGGAAATGCAACTGTTGATCAGATAGCCAAGGAACATGCAGCTGACCCCTCGAAGCCAGTGATGCTGTGTTATCTTCTGTCCAGCTCACTTCCCACTCCAACCCTGACCAGGCCAGAGAAGACGTCAGTAGCCCGAAGATGCCCACACTCGGGCCCCCAAGATCAAGGTGGGAAGCGAATCAGCAAGCCACTTGCGTGGAACCGGGTAAAGTACTGGCCTGAAGTATGAGATTGTTCAGTGAGTCACCCTCAGCCACAGGACTGAGGGCACAGGAAGGAGGTAAAGACCCAGACAAAGTCCATGTCTCTTTCTAAGGGGTCAAGTTAGGGTGACGATACTCTAGGACGGACACTGAGGATTTTAGACATACAACCATCTGTACGAGATCCAGACATTTCGGGTTGCGCAACCTGAAATAACATTTTTCTATTGCTAACCCCCACCCCCACGTGTAAAACTCAGGGGCATTTCTAAAGAGACTGACGTCAGCAGCCTCTTCTTTCTTTCTTGTTCTTGCCGTCTTTAATCTCGCTCTACACACCTCTAAAGTCAGCATAGAACCTGCGACCTCAAAAAAATAAAATTTCATTAAAAAATCTGAATAGACTTATTTCACTGACAAAACAACAAAGGCTTTTCAAGTTTGAGGGGCGAAAAAGCAGAGATGGAGCCGTAACAAAGACCTTGGCTCGAAAACAAAACAGACAGAAAGCCTTGCTTTAAAGTCCCAGCAGAGACAGACTAATGGCGGCTTTAAAGTTACTGGGGGTGGGTGGGAGGAATAATGAGGACTCCATTCAAGTAAGTACATTGAGGGTGTTTCAGAAGACGAAGTCTGAATGTCTCCATTGAATCGGAATTAGATGACAAAGTAAACAGAAATTCAAACATAGCTTTGGCACGAACTCATAAACCATTGAACTCCGCTCTAATAACTTCTCAATCCAACGATTTTTCAGAGTAAAGTAGGGATGCTGGAGTGTTGGGTACTGTCCCTTCCTTTCTTTAAAAACACACGTTCTCCTCCCTGCGAGAGCAAGGGGATGCAACCCTCAGAGCAAGCATAGGTGTTCTCATGTGAGAAGACTAACTCGCCAAACGGTAATGAAAACTGATCAACTGTCAGAGTTATTTTAAGCACACTACGCTTTTCCTGTCTGTCAAAGGCTTACCTGGCCATAGTGGAAGCTAGAAACAGGACAAACATTTTCCGGATGCTCTGATTGCTTTGGAAAAGCAAACTGGGGTTAGAGGTGAGTGAAACCGGAATCGGATGCTGACAACAGTTGACGGTGGCTCTTAAAGTTGAGGGAGCAGGGTCCTAGCTATCGCCATGGGCAACTGGATTGCCAAGATAAGCGTGGACCGGATGTGGTAATCCATGGTTATCTGCTCAGCATTGGGCCACAAAGATGTGTTGTTCGTAGTCTTGGGGAAGAAGCAGCCACGTAAACAGGTCTAACATTCCGCTCTATGTCTGAAGTGAGACAGAAACACAGGGGTATGACTAATCCCCTCCAGTGACTCATAATGCCCCCCCAAATCACAGCTTTTGAGTTCAGTCCTGGAGGATAAGTAGAGATTAGCCAGGTAGAGTTTTGGGTATTTTGTTTCTTGCTTCCCTCTCCCCCACCCCTTTTTTTTTTTTAGGAAAAAGGAACTGCATCCATGTAACCAAAGAAGCCTGACAGTAGAATTTATTCAGAAAAATGGTTCTGTGCTGCAAAGAGGGCTACAAGTTGGAATCCAGACCATAAAGGTGACGATTAGCAGGGGCTGAGGCGGCTCTAACGCGGAGTTTACAGTCACACACAGACAAGATCAGATTTCATGGTGGAATTAAAAGCTGGAGTAACAGGGAAGACGGCACAGACTCAGGAGACCGGTTTAAAACACACACTTTTCAGGACTTAGAAGTGAAGTCAGTTGGAGAAATGGTCACCGAAACACAGGTCTCAGAAGGTTTCCAGATGTTACACCTCAGTTGAGTAGCCAGTATGCCCTTGACAGAGGTAGTGCTCACAGAAGAAGGGTGAGTACCACATCCCGCAGGGCTTGGTCCTGGAAGCCTGACTGGGGTGGTAAGGGAACGAAGAAAGGATGCAAAGGGAAGATATACAGAGAGACGCATAGGGAAGCTGGGATCTGGTGGTCCAGGAGTGCTTTGACGGAGTGGTATCAACACTTGGGAGACAGGGGCAGGAAGAGCTCTGAGTCTGAGACAAGCCCAGTGTACAGAACTAATTCCAGGACAGCCAAGGCTACACAGAGAAATCCTGTCTCAAAAAATACATAATAAACAAACAAACAAACAAACACAATATACACCTTTTTTTTTCCTCTGCATGGCTGTCCTGGAACTCCCTCTGTAGAGCAGGCTGACCTTGAACTCACAGAGATCAGCCTGCCTCTGCCTCCCCACTGCTGGGATTAAAGGCCACCATGCCTGGTCCAACAGACACCATTCTTTATACACAGTTTGTGAGCTGGCGGAAACGAGGAGAATGTGCCGCAAGAAGTACAAAAACCGCTTCAGAATGGTGGCCTGAGACAGTAACACAGTATACAATGTAGAACACACAGCACATAGATTAACCTGTGCTTTGGGCTTTGCCGTTTGGGGGAGAGACTCTCACTGTGTAGCCCGAGCTTGTCGGGGAAGATTATTTTAAGGTGTGTGACTTTTGTTTACGCTGCGTTGGTTTAACTCTGTGAAGCTGTGGTTCTTTGCCTGTCTAAAACACCAGATGGTCCTAATAAAGAGCTGAATGTCCAAGAGCGAGGTGGTAGCAAGGATAGGAGGGGCTGGCAGGCAGAAGAATAAATGGAAGGAAAAACCAGGGAGGAAAGAGGAGAAAGAAGGAGAGGAAAATATCAGGGGCTACCCAGCTACCCGGCTATACAGCAAGCCACAGAGAAAGAAGTAAAGAAAGTATACAGAAAGAGAGAAAGGTAAAAGTCCAGAGGCAAAAGGTAGTCGGGATAATTTAAGAAAAACTGGGAAGTAACAGGCCAAGCTAAGGCCAGGCATTCATAAGCAAGAATAAGTCTCCATGTGTGTTTACTTGAGAATTGGATGGTAGGCCCCCCGAAAGCCAAAAACTTCACAAAACACCCTTGGAACTCAGCAGAGGGTGTTGGACTTTGGAACTGGCATCATGAAGTTGCGAGCCACTCAACGTGGGTGCTGGAACCTGAACTCAGATCCCCGAGAAGAGCAGCAAGCGCTCTTAACTGCCAACCCATTTCCCCACACCTTCTGTAGAAACAGCTTGGAACTCTGTGTCCACGGGCTCTAAATCCCCCGATTCAATTAACCGTGGGTTGAAAATACAGTTCTAAAAATTACACATTTACTGATTTTTTTTGACATCATTCCCTAAACAATACAGCATAACTATTTACATGGTATTTTTTATTGTACCAGATTGTATAACTAATCTAGAAATGGTTTGAAGTCCACAGAATGTGTGCAGGGAACATAGGCAAACACCGCACCATTTCCAGAAGGATTCTAAATATCTGCCGATTTTGGTATCCAGTCTAACTTTGTAACCAATCCAACCTGGGTTCTAAGTAACGGCTATCTAGCGTGTACATAGGATACTTATATTTGTATACGGGCATGTACATACATAGTAATTCTCATATGTTTATAGTCTGCCAGGGTGACGAATCTCAAGCATTTCTGTAACTATCACACATACGGTCCATAATCTTTTTAGTCTGTTTTCATCCCAATCTTCAGCCCTGTTGTCTTAAGTATTTGCCACTGAACTCCCACGAGAGTTAAAAATAACAAATTTCCAATCCAGACTGTGCACGGCACTTTTCTCCCGCGGAGCTGGAGTCGCTGTGTAATTAGTCTCGAGTTGGGAAGGCCCGTGAGAAAGTAGGCACGAGATACTATATGACCTCGGTGGCCCCTGGAAGAAGCTCACCCCCAGAAGAGCGACAGCAAAGGCAGACTGTGGTATCTGCCTGTTTGGATAATGGTAGTAGCTCATACTATTCCGGGGGTGGGGAGTCTCTTGGACACCCCTGACAACAACCCAGAAGGAAGTGCCACAGGCCTGGCACAGGTTTTTATTATATATTGCTTCTGAAACGATAAGCTTCTTTTCCCCACACATCCATGCTCTGGAGAGAGCAGTGAGCTGTACACGGATGGGTCATTCACATCTCCCAGCATCTACGGAGGACCCACAGCTTGCCAGACACTCTGCAAAGCCGAGTTCAAGAGGAGTAAAAGATGAGTCACTGTCGGTCACCGTCTTCGGGAATTCTCAGTTATGTGAGGAAGACCGGCACACCCCCATAGACAGCACAGATCAGTGAAGACAAACCAGATGGTTTTAAGATCCCCAAAGCGGAAAGATTAACAAACATCAAGTGTTATTCCAAATCCCAACTCTAGGATCCATTGTCCCCCACCCCCACCCCAAATAAACATGCTGAAAATGTTCAAAGAAGTCCACTTAACATTTCCTGAGGTAACTTTGATCTCCTGGTTTCTTTTGACTGGTTTGTACCATCACGATTCTTAAAGCATCATAAACGTAAATAGTGACCTTTGTGTCCAACAGTTACAAAGCAGGGAGACCCCTTAAAGGCTTAGGAATACAAGAGGAAACCAGCTACTTAGAGCAGGCTTCATTTGGAGGGTGATGTCAATTTTATTTTTAGAATCTACAAGCAGATTCATACACGCTAGGTTCCCACAGCTAATCTCTCAAAAGCTAACTTAGGGTCTTCATCCAGCAAACTCTCACACTGAACTAAACAGCACAGCTTGGCTTGTTTCCCACTCTTTTAACAATACGTTAAAAACCCACGCATTTTTAAAGGGATAAAATTAACTGAAAACACATGCATTAAATACCTAAGTACTACTGCTGACCAAAATCTAACCCCTCCCTAAGGATCTCAAGTTCTTCAAAAAAGTTCTTTTCCTTAAGAGCTTAGTTGAAGTTCATTCTTCTTAACTGTACTGAATTACGGATCATGTTCTACGACCTCCCAGAAATAGCTGGCTTGGATTCAGTGACGCCCCCCCCCGTGTATTAAATTTCTCCTCTTTTCTATTTTTGTTGCTGTTGCTACTAGCGCTGGTGGAGGCACCTAGGGGGATGTGGACTAAAGTCTACATATCCCAGGTGAGCTGCAATGCATTTAGTTTTACCATCAAATATCCTTAAACTGTCCCTTTGTGCGTCATTAAAATTTCTAGATGAATAGTACTTCCTTTACCGTTGCAATTCCAACTGTAAAAAATAAATGAATTAATGCACATGCAAATACGCTAACCCACAGCTCTTAAATTGCAGGTCCTGACCAAATGTGGAGTTGCACACCTAAATGTGAGGGCTGCAAAAGATGCTGACGTAGTCAAAGTTTTCTGTATGATCAGCGATCAAAAATTAACCCCAAATCAAACAGGCAGTGAATCTGAACTGTTTGGGGCAGCATTCACTATGTTCCATCAAGGGGTCTCCCTGCAGCCTCGGTTCCCCACAACCTTGGCTCACGACACACACGTGAGTGCTCTATACTGCGCATGCTCTCATGCTTGCGGCACCAATGAGCAAGCGTCGTCAGTAACGCCAAGATTCAGCTCTGAAACCACTGTTTGTATCCGCTGCAGTCTCTCTACTCTGCACAATCTTCTGCTCTTCTATGAACATAATGGCTCAGTTACAGAAAACAAAGACTTAACGACAGAACAGGTAAAAGAGCTTGCTGCCAAGCCTAAAGATTTAAGTTCAGTCCCAAGCACACACAAGGGAGGCGAGCACGGACTCCTGACAGCTGCCCTATGATCTCCACATACGTGCTATGGGATGTTTGCACACATGCGCAAATCATTTTTTATTATAATTTATTAACAGTATATGTTTGATTTCTGAACTCATCTTACACCTCTATATGCTCAGAGTTGCATAACGATTTCTCAGATGAAAAAGGGTCACGAGCGAGAATTAAGAAGCCCTGCTCTAAACGACACTATACTTTCTTGGACTTCTAACCGAGACCTGATACTTGGATATCACCTTTAAGGGAAGCCAAGGCCTAGATCTCACGCCTGACCTGACCTCAGGGGATTATATATGTCTTCCTGCCTTGCAGTCTTTCACACGTGAAGGATACCGGCAAAGGAGTAATCCCCACGAACACACACCAGCTCACTAAGAGAGTAAGTGGGAGATCTGTGGGTTCTGCCAGAGAGTACAAACCCAAGAACACTGTTCAGGTTCTTTATATGGACAAAGATGTTTTAAAATGGTACACTTAGCACCAGACACGGTGGTGCGTGCCTGAAATCCTAGCACTCTCGGGAAGCTGAGACAAGAGCATCTCTATTTGAGGCCTGCCTGGGCTTCACATCAAGAAGCTGAGACAGAAGAATCTCGATTTGGAGGCCTGCCTGGGCTTCACAGCAAGTTCCAGGTCAGCCTAAGCTACGCAATGAGATTCTGTCTCAAAATTAAAGTTAAACCGAACAATAACAACAAAAGTAGCATGATTATATCATTTTGCAATCTAGTTTCTTATTATGATAAACTAAGCTTTAAGAAAAGTCGTCCATTTTCTGTTTTCCAAAACTCACTGAAATGTTCTCAGGACAGCACTTGGGAAGGACTTCCCTAGACCACACAGGATTTAAGGTGGCCCTCCACCACAGCCCCTTTCCTTGACCATGGTCCTGCTAACTCCTTCTATTTCTATTATGCCCCCAAGCTTCCCATAAGTCATTGACACTGACTTCCTAAGACTCTAGATTGCAGAAGCCAAAGTCAAAGAGGGCTTGGCTTGGGAGGCTTGGCTCCAGCAGTGAGAACAGCCTTGTTTTCCTGCCTTAATTGGCTAGGCTAAAACACACACCCAAAATAAAGGTTTTTCTCATTAAAACACAAAGGACAGAGGGAAAAACAAGATAAAATAACAGTGATATGAAAATGCCTACTTCACCCTTCCTTACATGATAAGTTCTTCTCAGACAGCAATCACAGCATAGAGTTTTTGTGTGTAATAGGAAGTGCCCTGGTAGTCATGCAGGAACATATTTTAATGCCTCCTAAAAAAAAAAAAAAAAAAAAAAAAAAAAAAAAACCCTTACAAAGCAGAATGATAATACACAATTACAAGCTATGAAAGACAACTAGTGGTTTGAAACTGTTCCTTGCTGTGCAGCTCTCAGAGAGTGCAGCGTGTCAGAGAGACAGTCAGCAGCAACACACAACTGCGGAAGTTGACAAAGCAGACTGGTTTCCTTGCTTTTTATGAAACAAAGCTACCAATTCTCAAATTAACACTGCGAGCCGAACTTTTCTGTGTGCTTTGTATGAGGAGGGTACAGGGTTTCTTCTGCTTTTTATTAAAAATAAATAAATAACTCTTTTTAAACATCGAGGGAGCCAAGCATGGTTCAGTCCTGTTATCTTGGCACAAAGGTCCTAAGGCAGAAGAATGGGAGGTTCAAAGTCAGCCTGGACAACCCTGCCTTAAAATAAATAAATAAGTTAATTAATTAATTGAAATGTAAACGGCTCTCAAAAATATTAACTCACAAGTACTAGCCAATACCAAGCAACTTGGACTTCTAATTAAATATTAGACTTCCTAATTTGGAAACATAAACTCCACACTTCTTCTGAGCATTTGATACAGTTCACTGCACAGTCTCCCAGGCAAGAAACAACAGCACCCATAACAATTTTCTAAGCCTCAATCTCTAAACAGTCCCCTCAAAGAACCTCGCCGATCTTGCGGCAAACACTTCCATGATATGCATGGTCCCTCAAGTAAGTCAGCGTAAGTGTCCATTAGTAGAAAAACTTCCTGAACTCTGGCTTATACAGTTTTGTTTTTTAAATGCTTTTAAATGCACATTTGAAAAAAATACCATAAAACATGTCTTGTTTTCCCAATGGGCAATAACAATCACAATGGCTCCCTGATAATGTATTTCTTACGTATTTGCCTCCCACTTTGTCTTATGCGTTTGCGGTGGGGAGTTTGGTTTGTTTTGTTTGTCTTGTCCAGTCTCATGAAACTGCTTATCATTCTATAAGGGGTATTTGTGGGGAAATTCAAAATGA
This sequence comes from Chionomys nivalis, assembly GCF_950005125.1. Lineage (NCBI taxonomy): Eukaryota > Metazoa > Chordata > Mammalia > Rodentia > Cricetidae > Chionomys > Chionomys nivalis. The sequence goes on along the minus strand of NC_080111.1, from coordinate 4,479,306 downwards.
GGAAATTACTAGGAAGTTCCCATCTGTCATAGAGAAACTACGCTACTGATGAACGGCCACAAAAAAACAGATACCAAGTTCACGTAACTGAGGGTGCCTATTGCTACCCTCCAAATTCAATGTTCAGACAAGCCAAAAAAAAAAAAAAAATCAGTCACTTGGGGGCACCCGGGAACAGCTGACTCTCTCAGTGCAGGACACATCATGGAGGCCAGTGGCGTAGGCAAGGGCGCTTCCCTGGGCCAGTCTTCCCTTCCACTAAGCCATGATCTCACAACCCTTCCTCCAGTCGATAATTTTATGCCGGGCATTGTGCGAAGGAACAATGGTTCCATCTGATTGGGTGAGAGAAGGAGCTCTTCACCTGAGAGCTATCCTCACCTGAGTGCGATCCTCCGGCGAGCAGCAGGTGGGGCAGCCTGAGACCTAGGTAACGTTCTGGGTAGACCTACCTCTACCGTTTGCCAAGTCCAGAGCAAGAGTAGACGTGAAGGCCTATATCCATATCTAAATATTTCAAGGCTGTATATTAATCTGACAAATGTTCCTGTTCTCCTGTCTTCGGCATGGAAGACAAGGTCAGAACCGATTACTCTAGCCAGAACGTAGAGGCGCTAAACAGACAGCAGGTACTCTCCTCTCTCCACTCACGCTCTCTCTACCCCACGGCACAGGGACCTCCCCTCAACCTAACTGTCGCCTTCATCGCCCTCGTCTGAAATAACTGCCCATGAGAAATCCCTTGGGCCTAAGAAACTGCACAGTGTTTCCCAGGTTACACTCAGACACCCTATGAAGACACTCAAGCAAGCTTCAGAAGTCAGCCTGAAGCTTCTCATCAGGAAAATGCTATACCCAAGGTAGTTAGATGGTGTTCCAGAAGGCAGGATCTAGCTCCCGGGGCATGCACTCCCTAATAGTCCCTGTGAGGAAAGAAAGAGCAAAGAGGCCAGAGGAAGGAAGAGTCTCTGCCTCAATTCTGAGACTTGTAATGAGCTCAGAAAGTTTAGTAGTAGATGAGATGACTTAGTGTAAGCCCAGAAACGGGTAGAAAAGGGACTAGAGAAGGAAACCTACTGTCCAAGGCTGTCACAAGACCCCTCCCCAGCCACCCTCATGCCGAGTCCATCCAGACATCCCATTGGTCGATGGCAGCAAAAGCGAGGAAAGGGAGAAGCCTGCACTCTGCTAATGGGTGTGGTGTCCCCTGGAGTAGCAACAGTCACAGCCCAGAGGGATCCCGTGGAGAAAAGGAAAAGGAAAACTAGCCGAGAATTGACCTCCATTAAGACTTACCCAAGGACAGCCCGATAACCTCAAAAGGAAAACAGCACAAACCCAAAACACCTGAGCAGCAGCATTTTGCTGTTTTTTAATTTTATATGCACAGACGTTTGTTCCTGAACATGCTTGCCATAGCTTTCTATCCACCTCATTTACTCCTCAACTTCACCAACCCTTATTACTAGCCAGTTTTACAAGGATTTTATTTTAGTTTTAGTTACGTGTGTATAAGTATGGGGGTGGGCAAAATGCACCCACAGTGGCCGGAATAGGGTGTCAGATCCCCTGGCATCCCTGGAGAGACAGAACAGACTTTTGAAAGTTGCCCTTTGATCTCCACGTGCACTGTCACATAAAGCCCACATACACATGTATACGTCATACAGGCGGTTGTGAATCACCTAATATGGGTGCTGGGAACCGTACCTAGGTCTTCTGCAAGGGGAGTATGCATGCTTAACCACTGAGCCATCTCTCTAGCTCCATCTTCATGCAGAAATAAACAAAACCCTGAGCTCCCAGATAGTACGCAAGTTACTGCAAAGCACAAAGCTAGAAGGCCCCAAACGTGCACAGTGCTGCATGAATCTGCAAAACGACAGTGCTCTAGTTCCACTCCCAAGGCCTGGTCTTGGGCATCAACAGAGCAAATGTTCAGCCATGGCTCTACGGCGTTTAAAACAGGATTTGAACTGACAATAACAATAACAACAAAATATCGTAATAACAACCCCACTTTATAGTTTAAGAAAAGAACTTCAAGGGTCAACTAGATGGCTCATCAAGTGAAAGCCCTTGCCACACACATCCTGAGTTTGGATCCCCATCCCAGCCTGGAAGGAGAAAGCAAACTTCTCGATTGATCTCTCACCTCCACGTACGCCCTGTAATTAAATGTACCCCCGCATAAACACATGCACATCACACACGCAGCAACAACAATAATAACAGACAAAGTCAAAATAGCTTTTAAAGTCATCGTGTGTGAGTGTCTGTCTGCATGTGCAGGCTGTGTGTACGGTGTGCGAGCATGGGCACAGGTGTGCCACACGGCACGTGTGGAGGTCAGAGGACAATTTCTCAGGTCAGAGCTCTCCTCCTCCGGAGGCTGAACTCGGGTTGTCAGGCTCACAGGGCAAGTGTCCTTACCTGCGGAACCATCGCACCAGCCCCAAAAGTTATTTTTAATATACCAAGACAGCTTTCAGAAGGAACGCTCAAAATAGCAGTCGATGAAAGAGAAAAAAAGGAACCAGACTAGTTAAAATAAAAAAAAAAAACACTATTTTGAAAAGACAAAGTAGACAAACACAGACAAAAACAGTCCTTTTTTAGTAAGAAGTAAAACATAGATAAGATGCATTTAAGATGAGAAAGGGGACAGAATTGCTAATTCAGTATTACAATCATTGTAGAACGCTCTACCAAGAAATTATTGCATACAGATGTGCATATATACACATGCACTGTGCTGCTGAGAATAATTTAAAGGTAAAAGGCAAAGAAACAGGGACGCGTTGCCAACACAACCGTCAGAGAACACAGATACACTGTAAGTCAGAAGGAAGGGCCTGACACAGGCTGAGCATCCTCCACTGGAGAGGGGCACAAAGGGACAGCGTGACAAAATGGACCTCTGAGAAGAAGCAGTCCAAGTGGTGGCGCACGCCTTTAATCCCAGCACTCGGGAGGCAGAGGCAGAGGCGGATCTCTGTGAGTTCGAGACCAGCCTGGTCTACAAGAGCTAGTTCCAGGACAGGCTCCAAAACCACAGAGAAACCCTGTCTCGAAAAACCAAAAAAAAAAAAAAAAAACTCAAAGCTTAAAAACATTGCATAGACCAATACATTTGAGAGTTTCAAAAAGTATCTTTAAGAAACAGAAATTCTCCAAAAACTCTAATTGGTTTCACAGATGAATTCCACCAATCCTTGAAAGAACATATAACCCCCATATAAAAAGTCTAGAGGCCTGATGACCCCTGTATGGAAAGACTGAGCATTTAGGAGACATAGTTATCTTAGTTAGGGTTTTATTGCTGTGAAGAGACACCATGACCACGGAAGCTCTTATAAATGAAAGCATTTAACTGGGGCTGGCTTACAGTTCAGAGGTTTCATCCCTTGTTGTCATTGCTGGAAGCAAGGCAGCACGCTGGCCGAGACGGTGCCGGGAAGGAGCTGAGAGTTCTACATCTGGATCCCCAGGCAGCAGGAAGTGACAGCCACACTGAGCAGGGCTTGAGCATCTGAGACCTCACAGCCCGCCCGCAGTGACAGGCTTCCTCCAACAATGTCATAGCTACTCCAGCAAGGCCACACCCCCTAGTAGAGCCGCTCCCTATGGGGGCCAAGTTATTCAAACCACCACAGTATCTGAGCATCCTGTGTGGAAGCCAATCAGACAAGGCTAAACACAGAGCTCTGTTTCCCAGGTTTATCCCTGTGCAGGACATACCTGCTTGATAGACAGGTGGTCTCCATGGCTCAGTCCTCTGGGTATTAACTTCATGACTGCTAGCATCACCAGATACTCGTGTGTGTGTTTGTGTGTGTCTGTGTCTGAGTATGTGTGTGTCTGTGTGTGTGTCTGCGTATGTGTGTGTCTGTGTGTGTATGCATGTATGTCTGTGTATGTCTGTGTCTGATGTCTATCTCTTTGTGTGTCTTTGTCTCTGTGTGTATCTATGTGTGTATGTGTCTGTGTGTGTTGGTGTATATGTGTGTCTGTCTCTGTGTGTATCTATGTGTGTATGTGTCTGTGTGTATCCGTGTCTGTGTGTGTTGGTGTATATGTGTGTCTTTGTCTCTGTGTGCATCTATGTGTGTATGTGTCTGTGTGTATCTGTAGCTATGTGTGTTGGTGTATATGTGTGTCTGACTCTGTGTGTATCTATGTGTGTATGTGTCTGTGTGTATCTGTGTCTGTGTGTGTTGGTGTATATGTGTGTCTTTGTCTCTGTGTGCATCTATGTGTGTATGTGTCTGTGTGTATCTGTGTCTGTGTGTGTTGGTGTATATGTGTGTCTTTGTCTCTGTGTGCATCTATGTGTGTATGTGTCTGTGTGTATCTGTGGCTATGTGTGTTGGTGTATATGTGTGTCTTTGTCTCTGTGTGCATCTATGTGTGTATGTGTCTGTGTGTATCTGTGGCTATGTGTGTTGGTGTATGTGTGTGTCTGTCTCTGTGTGTATCTATGTGTGTATGTGTCCGTGTGTATAAACATTATTTAATGCTTACTTAAATTGACCACACTAAAAGACAAACGTGCCACTGAATCACCTCCCGAGCTCTAAAATTCATATCACTACCAGAACTGGAAAACCCATGTCACTTGCCAGATTAAGCAAACTGCTCAACTAATACAACTGGGAAAATGGCTATCAGAATGCTACCTAAGAGTAGCGCACAGACTGCCAGCATCTGCTGCTGGTACATGGGTGAATTACTTGAGGAACATTTTACAGGCCAGGCTCAACGATGAGTCCAGGTGCAAAAGACTTTTAAACACAATATCAGAAAATCTTTCAAAGAACAATTTGGCGTGACAAAGGCAATCTTATTCCAGGAATAAAAGGAATATTGAAACAGCTTCCAGAATTGTACTCCAGACATAAACGGAATAAACCCTTTCCTCCCCCACGTTGCTTTGGGTCGATGTGTTTTATCATGCCAATAGAAACCACAAGGCTATCAATAGCGACGGGGTTAAAAAAAAAAAAAAGCCTGACCCAGGAAACACAGCACCTTACTCCAAGTGGGTTTTCAATCCAGAGCTACCGCTGGGTTAACACAAGATCACTTAGGAAAGCAAGCACGTTCTATTTAAAACAACTCACTCCAAATCGCAGGCGGGCAAACATTACGCCCAACCAAAAGGTCACAATTAGGAGAGAGGACAGCAAGCTGTGAGGAGCATCCCTCCCGCAGGAGGACCTATACCCCGGTAAGGAAAAAGTCAACTCACTGTTTCTGCTGCCAGCCCATCCTCAGAGGGTTGGTGACACTCCACAGAAGAGTTTGTCCAGGCAATCTTCTCGCGTGACGCAGCCACACAGTTCTGATCCCGGTGAGCACTGGAAATCTGATTTGCTCTTGAAAACTGCCATGGGAAATGGTGACAGGCGAGTGTGTCTTAAACAGTGTTTGCTTTCGCTTTTTCTACAATTTATGTATTGGGGGAGATAACTGGGCCACTTGACACAGGTATTTTTATCCCTGAACAGGGCTCTAAAAGAACGCCGCTGTCTGAAACATGGAAGGAAGCATGCACGCACGACTTCTTCTCCGTTGACCTATTTTTACTAACCTGTTTTCTACCCCTTCGCCACAACGGCACAGGGCAGGAAAGAACCATTAGTGGGCCTGCTTGTGTGTGCCCACCCAATGTGTAAGTACACTAAAGAGAAGTTGAACGTTTCCACCCCGGGACACAGCTAGAATCTGAGCCACTGAACATGTTCTTCAAGATCACGATTTCAGAGCTGGCAAAAGAAGCTACTGGGTTCTCCCTGGAACTCATGGGCTGGGAGGGCTGACTTTCAAAGTTCTGGGGACTATAAAAAGCTCCAGTGTTCGCAGAGAGTTCTGTGTAGGATGAGTAGGTGGGGGTATAATAAGAAAGAACAGTATTTTGGTCCTTGGGCAGATTTTATTCCTTCATCCCAGCCTCCCACGGAGATGGGTGAAGATGTGCAAACCATGCCAAAATACCCCAGACTCCTGCTTCTGTACTTCTGCCTGCTGCCCTCAGTCCCTGCGGGCATCCACGTAGAGGTGGGTGCTCTCCTCCCTTCCCCCCTTCTCATTACCCTCTTCCTCCTTCCTAAAGAGAGCTTCAGTATCTCCTAGAGCATGTCTCCTTATGAGTATTTTACCTGGAATATCCAAAATAACCACAATCATTACCCTATAAAGCACAGAGATACCAAACTCAAGACAAAAAATACAACAGGGAATGCTTAAATAAGCCTCCAGCTCAAATCCGTAAAAATAAAAATGGTTTAAGTGAGACTGTGGTTTCTCTTTTAATAGATGACAATAATTGTCACACTTCATTTAAAAACGTTCAATCCCTCAAAACTAAAAAAACTCTATTTTTGTTTTCATAATTATTTTCTACAAACATGAGTATAATTATAAGCATATTTTTAAAACTCAAATTATCTTTTGTATTATGTGATCAAAAACCTAAAAGAGCTTCCGAACCAACATTTTTAATTACTGTGCAGCATTGATTTTAAATTAATAGCATGAAACTAATGTAACCCTGGCATCACCCCTCTCTGCATTATGCCCACAAGTACTTAGTAGGGAAGATTTTAAGGGCTTCCCCCCACTCCTTTTGGAAACCTCCAGAAATTACACTTCGTATTTGATCAACGGTGATGGGGCGTAGTAACTAAGCTATTCCTGGAATCCTAAAATGTCAAACTACTAAACATAAAACCACAAGAACTACAAATATAATTAAACAAGAAAACATCAATCCCTATTGTCATCCATTTTTCTAGAACCATTAAAAGAGAAATCAACTCTGAATTAAGATTGAAGGCTCAGCTGCTTTGTAGAGGTGTGAATTAATTCCACTCCCCACCCTCAAGCCCCTGGATCAAGTCATCCCATTGATCCAGCAACCAGGGCCTTCTGGACACTAGACTCAAAGGGAGGAGTTGAAAATTCAGAGAACAGAGCAGAAATAAGCCACGATCTGCCTCATGTTTTGGGTTAAGCAAGTAAGCACATAAATGCTTGGCTGTACAAACTCTGAAGAGACAAACAGAAATGAAAGAATATCTCAGAACAAGAAAGACACCAGGGTGTCCTGGTGACAGGACAAGCCATCGTCCGTGGGACAATGCCACATCGGTCACCTGGCTTTCCATGCTGCATACACGCAATCTGTTCACACTCACTTCACAGATGAAAATACTTTCTCAATATCACTGAGGTTAATTCAATTCTCCAAGATAGGTCTATCACGATGCTTGAAGTTCTAAATAATCATGAGTGATGTATTAATTCTTTACTGGGATGCTTGAAACCATAACCAAAGATGAAATATATATTTATATATAATAAATGCAATAAATATATATAATAAATATATTTATGTATGACAAATATAATAAATATATATTTATATATAATAATAAATATAACACATATATTTATATATAATAATAAAGAAGAAGAAAATAAGGTGAGGAGTCCACGATTTTACTATGCTACGTCTCAAACTAAATCGTCAAACCTGCCATGTAAAACTCACACTCCAATAATTCTGAAAAAAACTCTGTTGAATGACAGGATGCCATTAATACATTGCCGACACTTGCTAACTTTTCCACTTTAACAAGAAAGCAAAGATTTGGCCCAGAGTCTTCAGCAACTCTCAGGATCCAACTGGAGTCCAAGCCGTGGTTTTCTGCTCGCTGTGACGCCTGTGACTGCTGGCTTCTCTTAATCATGCAAGATGACGAAGGGAAACGAATTTCCTTAAAGGAAATGAAAACGAGCCACATGGTCAAAGAAGAATCAGCACTGGGCTGAAATGTGAGGCGATTTTGTTCTGTCCTAAGTGCGGACACTCCTACTGTTTCCAGTCACCTCCAGCCTCGCCTCCCCAAATCTCAGGGTATGGCAGTTCACCAGAGACCAGGGAGGGGACCGACCGCCATGGCTGAAGGCTCATAATTTCTTTCCATTTTAACCCAAAGCACTGCCCAAGAACAAAGCCTCACGGGATAGTCTCTCAACAAGGCAAACGCCTCTGTTTGATATTCCTTCGTGAACGTGTGATTTACAATTCGGGCTTACTTTACTGTTTGCACTAATCACACTTCCCTAACCTAAAACAGAAAGGGAGCTCTTAGACACACGGGGGGCTAATATGAAGAAAGACGGAAATCAGCTGCAAAAACACAGCCCAGAACCCTTGGGCTTCTTGCCATTTTCTGCTTTTAATTTCTTTGGATTACCTTTGTAGGTCTCGTGTAATCAAAAACGGTGTCGAGAGAAAGTTGGACTAGAGTTGCACCTCCCTGCAGAGGGCTAGCCCAGCATGCCCAGGGCCCAGGTTTGATTCTCAGCTCCACCACAGGCTGGACCTCCCTGCAGAGGGCTAGCCCAGCATGCCCAGGGCCCAGGTTTGATTCTCAGCTCCACCACAGGCTGGACCTCCCTGCAGAGGGCTAGCCCAGCATGCCCAGGGCCCAGGTTTGATTCTCAGCTCCACCACAGGCTGGACCTCCCTGCAGAGGGCTAGCCCAGCATGCCCAGGGCCCAGGTTTGATTCTCAGCTCCACCACAGGCTGGACCTCCCTGCAGAGGGCTAGCCCAGCATGCCCAGGGCCCAGGTTTGATTCTCAGCTCCACCACAGGCTGGACCTCCCTGCAGAGGGCTAGCCCAGCATGCCCAGGGCCCAGGTTTGATTCTCAGCTCCACCACAGGCTGGACCTCCCTGCAGAGGGCTAGCCCAGCATGCCCAGGGCCCAGGTTTGATTCTCAGCTCCACCACAGGCTGGACCTCCCTGCAGAGGGCTAGCCCAGCATGCCCAGGGCCCAGGTTTGATTCTCAGCTCCACCACAGGGGGAAAAAAAAGACACAATAATGAAAAGCCTCTGCAGAGACACCAGAGTCTAATACAAGGGGAAAGAGAAGCTTGGGACAAACAAGAGCTAAGCCGTCAAGGCATGTGTTCAAACTATTAACATCAGACCAAAAGATGCAGGACCCTTAAGGGCCCCAATTCCTTGGTGCCTTGTCCCTTGTTTCCTCAATAACTCAGACCTGCCCTCCCCACTCCAACAGTGTCCTGTCCACCTGCATGGACACAGCATACGCCATGTGTGTACAATACTTGAGAACAGAAAATGCTTCCTCTGCTTCCTCAGGCCGGCCCACAGCTCGCCATACAGAGGGGCTGAACTGTAGCCAGGAATGGTTTCGTTGACAGCTATTTCCAGACCATACATTTTAAATCAGTCATAGCTCCCATGTGCTTATGTGCTTGGTACCCATCATCCCCGCTCTTGGAACCTCTGGCCTTTTTATCGCTTTACAACACTTGTTTGTTCCCAGCTGCTCGGCTCCGAAATAATCACACAGAAACCATACTATATGCAGTACTGTTTGGCCAATAGCTTACGCATATTTCTGCCTAACTCATATCTTAAATTAGCCCATCTCCATTAATCTGTGTATCACCACGAGGCTGTGGCTTACAGAGTCAGGTTCCGGCGTCTATCTCTGGCAGGACTACAGAGCTTCTCTCTGTAGTCTCTGCCTTCTTTCTCCCAGCATTCAGTTTAGCTTGCCCTGCCTAGCTCTGTTATGCCCTGCTCTGCTATTGGCTCAGAGCAGTTTCTTTATTCATTAAGCAATAAAAGCAGCACAGACAGAAGGACCTCCCACACTAAGCCCGCCTTCTCAGAAACACACGCCCAGCATCCCATTCTTTTAATACACGGAAGCACACATTTCTATAATTAATTCTACTTAAATAGAAAGAGTACTTTGGGCTAGAAAGTATTTTCTTTCCTTGCTCCTGGGGGGTCATCTCATAATATCCCTGACAGCGACTCTTCAGGGTCCAGGGTCTAGTCTGGTCCACTGAGTTCCTGTCTGCCTGACCCAACGACTGTCATGACCTACAGAGCACGTCAGAGGGTACGGAGCCAAGAGTTACTTCAGGTGTGAGACCACTTTGGGTCTGTTCGCTAACAAACATCTTTGCGTGAAATGTCAGCGGTCTGAAACCTGCCTTTGTTAAGAGCTGGTAAGGAAGTCACCCCTAACTGTCGGAGATTAGCAGTGAGAAGCCAACGGAAGAACCTGATAGTGGTCATGCATAACCAAGATGGCTTATGTCAGACTGTAAACAGGTTTTCAACTTGACCTTCCCATGACTGGCATCTATCAGTGTCTCACAGTTACAGAAGAAGGTTAGCAGGAAAAGGGAAAAGCAACCCAGTTTAGAATAACATTCAGCTCTTGCAAAAGAGAACAGAACAGAAATAACTCACCAAGCATAAGACACAAATTATCTATAAGGTCAGAAACAAAATACACTGTGACCAGGAGGAGAGAACTAGCTCATGGGTGTGGCCGGGAGACTCTCGAACAGGGTGGTGTTCGAAGCTGGGAAGAAGGCGCCCATCGAGTCCTCCATTTTGTTCCTTTTTCTTACAAGATCCCAGCAGCACATAGAGTGAACAGAGTAAACAAGGTGCCCACGTCATCTCCACAGTCTAGGGTAAAAGAGACCACCACACCATTTTACACGTGAAGAATTGAAGACCTGCTGTGGGTACGGTGACAACCGGCCTCAGTTCCGAAAACCGGTGAGCTGCAAACCGGCACCAGAGCCTGCTCACCCCAAAGCATCCCCCTCGGTGCAGCTCAGCTCCCCTTCACTGCAACCTCCCTCTGCAAAGGGACTGAAGAGAAATGGTGCCACCCGTCGCTAAGGCAAATCTGACTTTATTCAGAAAACGTCTGACAGAAAACAGGCTTCAAAAAACTCCCCCTCGTTCATGTTTAGAAAGACGCTACCTCACTTCGAACCCAAGGTACCATATAGGGGCTCACACTCTGAGCCTGAGGGACGTGAAGGCCACTGCAAACCTCGAAAAAACTTCTGCGAGAGCCCAATTTTGCCCAATGCTGAATAATTTAAGACAGTATTTTGTATTAAAGCAAAACACGTATTACACAGAGAATACTACATCTGCATGAAATTTTGTAAATAAAACATTTCAGGGAAACTTTTAACTTGCAGAAAAAAACATACAACCCCGAGCATGGGAATGCAGGCCCAGGAGTGGTTCGGAATGGGGGAGGGCACTGAGCAGGGGGTGGGGCTAAACAATGGGGGAGGGGCTAAACAAGCTCCAGAAAGTTTTATTAAAGGGAAAATGTACATGCGGTACTTTCCACTCTTCAGCTCCAGCATGCCTCTCACACAGTGGTTCTCCACCTACCGGAAGCTGCAGCCCTTTCATACAGTTCCTCGTGCTGTGCTGACCCTCAGCCACAAAATATTTTTGTTGCGACTTCATAACCGCAATTTTGCTACTGTGAGGAATTCTAATATAAATGTCTGATATGCAACCCCTGAGAAAGGGTTGTTCAACCCCAAAGGGGCTTCAAACCCATAGGAGGAGAACCACGTCTCTGATGGCACTGTGTCACTTGTATCAATAATAGCCAGGTGCATCTTCAGCACTGTCTGGCCCACCATTCCCAACTCCATATTTCCCTCACCACAGTGATGGACACAAGTTTTACCAACATGGCAGAACACTTGGTTTCAAATCTCTACGAAGTAGGAAAGATGTTGGAGATGACCAACGTCACTTTGCCGGGTCTGCTCATCTGCAGGGTCTACCGGTACCTACCCTGGTACCTCCTTTCTGTTTGCTTCCTTAACAATCTGAGGCCAGCACGGGTCAGCTCAGGCGACTTTTTCCAATGTTTCTGCGGCTACAGCCTCCCCAAGAGCAGCTGCTAAGACAGTTGCGGAGTAAAAGAGATCAGTGAAAGATTTTGTAAAATACAATAAAAGACTTCCGAAGGAGTTTACAAAACGTATCAAATGATTTTTATGGATGAAATCGCACCAAGTGTTGCATAAACTAATGCTCAAAGACATGACAAGCATCTGGTATCCTCTCGGAGCATTTTGACGTTTTCAAAATGCGGGAGGGAGGGCCAGAAGTGTCGCCGATGAGAGTGCTTGCTGCACACACTTGGAAAACTGAACTTGATCTTCCAAACGCATGTGGTAAAAGGAGACCCAACTCCTGAAAGTTGATCCCATGCCTTCATGCAAACAGCATTGCACAAACACACACACACACACACCATCACCACCACCCCAATAATAAACGTTAAATTACATTTAAACATAAGGCTTCCTTATCCTTTTATTTCTGGAGACTGTGAATGATTAAGTCATTTTGATCTTAAGCTTCATGCCGTTTCTCTAGAAACTGAGTCCCAACAGCAACTCAAATGGCCAGGACTGAAGTGATGGCAATTATAGTGGTGGTGCTAACCTAGACTCATGTTTCTCTATGTGAAACCAGACGCTTCCCTAAACAAACATAGCCTGGATTTTCAAGTACATGTCTTTAATTGACTCAATTATATAAATGTAGAGACACTGCCATACAAGTAATTAAATACTAAGTTAATACTAGCGCCTATAATCTTTTGGAGATGTAGTAAGAACCGCCTCCCCGAAAGTGATTTGCTTTTCATTGTTTTTAAAAGTTAGTCATGTCTAAAAGCTGACAGATTTTCAAGGTCAGTGCTGAAGGCTTGTTGGCCGCACCAATGGAGCTAGAACCCTGATGTCTTAGAACGATCACCCCAGGCTCCAGAACATGATGCTCTGTCAAAATAAGCGACCAAACAAAGCATAAAAGAAGGCTTCTCTATTGTGCAAGCCCGAGGCTTTGCCAGAGCATCTCTGCTATTGTTCTGTGTGCTCTCCATCAGAGCAGTGGGAGTCGCGTGGTCATGCCTGCTGCGTTTCCTGATCCCAGCACCGCGAGAGAGACAACTCCACATCCTTCTAACGTCCCACCCTCCAGCACTCCGAGTTCACTATTTAAAAATATCACTCAAAGCCTTACGCAAACATTGAAGGATGGCAGTTAAGCACCTAAAACTTCTGTGGCTTTCTCTCTCTCCTCAGGTTCAGTGAAATACCTCCCAAACTTTCGAGTGAAACTTTGTTTATCTGGGCAGGGAGTTGTAGTTACCCAGAAGCGGAAGGGGAAAAAAAAAGAATTGAGCTAATAGGAGTGATTCTGACCAAGCTGCTCAGAATAGTGTCCTCAGAAACAAATGGAATGAAGACGAGGGCTGGAACCACTCAAAGCAAGCACACCGTGTGGAATAGTGCCCTGTACCTAAATACACTGTAGCATGGGCAGTAGGAGAACACTCTGGTATTTTCTGAGCAGAACCACCCAGCTGGGCACTGGAGCATGGAGCTCCATTTATGGAGCATGCCCAGCTGAGCACCCAAAGGACTGAGGACCATCCTTCATGGAGCATGTCTCATGATGCCAAAAGGGACCAGAAATGAACCATCAGGAGAACATCACTGCACATCCATTAAAAAAAAAATCTAGCTCTCCATATTTTATTGCATTTACTTAAAATAATACTAGTAAGAGAAGATGAGATGCCAGGCAGTGGTGGCGCACACCTTCAATCCCAGCACTTGGGAGGCAGAGGCAGGCGGATCTCTGGGAGTTCAAGGCCAGCCTGGTCTACAGATTAAGTTCCAGGACAGCCAGGGCTACACAGAGAAAGCCTGTCTTGAAAAACCAAGAACAAAGAAAAAAAAGAAATAAAACCTCCTCAAATCCCACCCCCAGAGTTAAGACATTCATCACACAGACAAATACAATCAAGGATAATTCTCTGAAAACGCCGTGTGACGTGGACGCTCACCACAGAACAGGTGTGAGCAGGATTTTGACTCCACAGTCCTCTATGTGCTAACATCGGGAGCTTGGAGAATAAACTGCCTGAACAAGAGTCACTACCAAGCAGCAAGAGCAGTTTACACAGGCTTGAGTCCTCTTCGTTTTCCAATAAGGATTCGAGGTCTGTATCAAGAAGTATTTCCACGCTGAATGACAATGATTACAAAGAGGAAAGGGAAATAAAACTTCTACATCCAATGCTTCATTAAAATCTGAAGAAAATCACGGATTCGCCAAAAGCATTCAACAGGGTAAGTCAAGTGATAAGCTCTTGCAAGCAAACAGACTTGCAAGAAAGTCTGCTTAGAAAGCTTGCAAGAAACACACTCTAAAGAAAATATACATTAAGAAGTGTCTGTGTCCTCTGCCTGGTATTTGTCCCTGCAGAAATGTGTTGCGAGTCTCCGAAAGAAGGCCATCTAAAACCATTCACTCAAATGTTTTCTGCAAGCAAAACTTCTTTTGTATTTTAAATAAACATAAGATTACAACAGGGTATATTTCCCATTTCTCAGATATGTGTACTTTTGGAAATCCCTAAGTCAGCACGATCTCAGATTAGTTTTACTTCACGACTGTGTGATCAGGACATTTTAGAAAAAAAAGGTGAATGAATTACCCTTATTTTCAAAAATAACGATACTTTAGAAGTCATAAAATGATGCCCAAGATGGATTTGGTCCTCCGTCGTGTTTCAGTGTTATTTTATGCACACATGTGACTTTACTTTCTAAAACTTTGGTGTCAAATGTAGATATCTGTGCCCATAGCATTGCAAATATTGTTTAAATGTGTGCCATAAGTAAAATATCAATATTTTATTTTTTTAAAAAGAAATATGTTCATGTCTGAGAGTGGACTTCAGTTATACAAGTACAGGTTTAGCGTGCTTGAGAACGTGTAATCCCCTGCATTGTCCCACAGAGGTACAGACAAGATTCTAAGTATTGGGGAGAGGGAATTGAGGACAACTAATAGTCACCTTAGCTATTTTTTTCAGATCCAAAGTACAGAGGCCAGCTGCATAGGTAGGCCAGAGCCCTATATAACCTCTCTTGTACCTTAGTCCTTTCTCCCCTTAAGATTAAAACCACTAAATCTCTTTGAAACTTTTTCCTTCCTTTCTGTCTCGCTTCTTTTCTTTATGTTCTTGCTTTCTCATCAATTTCCAGGCTGAGGGGTGGAGAAGCTCCTATTCCCGAATCTCAGCAACATCAGACAGAAAGGGGATTATGAAGGTGTAATTTCAATCCCAGTTTTCCATCAGCAACATTTACTTAGGCAAGTGGATCTCTTACTGCCACCTTAAGCCACACTGACTGTTTTTCCTGCTCAACTCATTTCGCTATAAAAGCTAAGAGGGCAACGCTCTCTTTGAGAACTTACCTGCAGGAAAAGAAGACCTCACCATCACCAGTCACGCCGCTTCATTTTGCATAAGGACAAATACTAGAGTAGCCTTGCTGGAAATGACGCGCATAGCTGACCTCTGCGTGGCCGCGACCTACCAGGTGAACTCGTCTGAGACTCAACCCTGGCTGTGTGCCAGGGGTTTGTTTTTCTGCCCCGCGTTGACTGCCGCACCAGTTCCAGAAATCTGATTTCATTTGCTTTTCCTGATCATATGTCTGCTAAGGAGTCGCAGCACTGTGTCCCAACCTGAATGAGATCAGACTATTTGAAATTGGTGTGCGTGACCTTTGACATCTTTTGCAATCAGCCATGTATCGTCTTATTTCAGAGATGTATTTCCCGGCCATTGGAAGGCATCCGTCTCGGTTAGTCTGGCTGTAAGTGAATTTCTTTAGTGGGTGTCAGGACCTCCTGGCCACGTGGTATGGAATAAAGAATGTTTACCTTGCTTCCTGTCTTAAATCATATACAGGGCTAAGTGCTCGCATGTTGGCCTCAATAACCAGGCATACGTTATTAGGACAACATACCGTGAGATCTCAATTCTCTGAGCACGAAACAATTGAGGGGAAGAGTTGTTTTCTCCCCTTTAAATGATGCACACCTGGTAGGAGCTTTTCAGCCTCGAAGGAGACTGAAACAACAGATAAATCGTTCGCCTGCTCTGCCTGGCTCCGCCGCTTCATCTCCCATAAATATCAGAAGAGAACGCGCATATTCTGGCGAATGTAGGCCAGCTGCTGTGACGCAGGAGGGAGATTTGGGACTTGAGATATAAATTTTTCAAAGAGCTAAAAGTAGCTCCTAAGAACCATCTTAACACAACCGCCTGCCTGAGCCTCAGCCCTCTTTGCTGCCAGACGTGGACCCTTTGGCCTGTTCTCATGCAGGGGGCGCAGGGGCCGGCTCACCATCAGCCTCAGGAGGTAGGATCAGACCCTATTCCGGTTCCCATAGAGCCTCCCACATCTATCCAGAGAAATTTAAAATGGTAAATACGAATTAACCAAGGAGGCGCAGTCTCCGGGACTGGCCCCTTCCTTCTGGTCCAGTTTGCCCAACAAAATATGAGGCAGAAAACAGACCATCAATAAAACAACAGAACACCCTGCTCCACCGCTGCCCCAGCTGACCCCTAAAGAGCCAAGCTTAGAGCTTCCTAACCCTTGCTTCTTGGAGCATTACCAAAGCGGGAAACAGATTTCTCATTTTGTAGAAACTGGAGTTTCTTCCAGAAAACTTGGCTCTAACGGAAGAAATGCAAAGTCAAGGTCTTGAGGGTCCTAGGCAGGTGTGAGCTGACTGCACTCAGCACTGTGAGAAACACACAAGCATTGTGAGAAACACACAGACTGCCCGCACTGGGCTTGCGCAGCTTCTGACATAATGGGCAGGAAACGAGAAGATCCCGAGCATGGATATTCAGAATGTTTACTCTGTAGCCCAGCAAATACACAGGCCAAAGGCACAGGCTCCAGAAATCATTGTCATGTTTCTCCAGACAACGCTGAAAGATAAAAGAGACCTGCCGAAGACAAACTGTAAGAAAATGAAATTATAAGCCCACCGCACACAAAGCCTACGTGTGCGGCTGCATCCTTAACTACTGCTTCTCTTTAAGTAACTCTCCTTTCATTCTGAATCTAACATTTTGCTTACGGGAACTTCTCATTCATTGTGAGCATGCGGGGAGAGGCACATGGCACATATCTGGACTGGCCAGCGCCAGTAGGACCAGGACGCTATGAAGATCTGAATAGCCGGGCTTTGCAGGGGGCCACAGGGAGGAGAGGCCAGTGATTCAAAGTGAAGCGTAGCAGGTGAGCAGAATGACGAGACAGAAATGTTGGCTACCCATGTCATTGGTTGTGTATTTACTTGTGTGTGAGCGTGCATGCATGTGTGCAAGTTCCCACGCACGTGGCATGTACATATGTTTCCACCGTGGCGTGTGTAGGTCAGAGAACAACTTGCAAGAAGTCAACTCTCTCCTTTAACCTTAGGCTGTCAAATTTGTGGCAAGTCCCTTGTCCGCAGAGCCATTTTGTTGACCCTGGAAGGCTTTTTTTAAATGACATTTACTTATTTATTTTATTCATTTATTTACGCGTGCATGCATGCACACGTGAGGGGTGGAGTGGGGACATAAGTGTGTGATAGTATTCTTTAATGTCAAGGTCCAACTATGCCTGAGACCAAACAGACTTTGATTTTCCCTTAGGAAAGTCAAAGTACTCTTTTGACTTAAGCCACTTTTAAGTGAGTACCACATCTTGCAAAAACCAAAAAACATCCGCCCCCTACACATAAAACCTAACTGGCACATAAAAATTCTAATCAACGTCAATCCCAGCACTTGGGAAGCAGAGGCAGGCGGATCTCTGTGAGTTCGAGACCAACCTGGTCTACAAGAGCTAGTTCCAGGACAGGCTCCAAAACCACAGAGAAACCCTGTCTCGAAAAACCAAAAAAACAAAACAAAACAACAAAAAAAATTCTAATCAACGAAAAAGGAGAACTATTCTATGCAGAACTTATAACAATGTATCAGTCTACCGTAGCAACTGTATTGGTATTTACTCCCAGTGGCCAAGGCTCATCTTTTTGTGTGTGACAGCTCACCAATCCCCCTTACCAATGATCCATTCTCTCCTAACCCTGTTTCTGTATTCAGCCAGCCGAACGAGGCTGTAGCTCTTTGTCTGTGCTGTTACAGGGCAGCTTGAAAGTCTGCCACTCAGCAGGCATCAGATTCCCCTGCTCCCAAGTTCTTAAGGGGATGTGTCACCGGATCCCAAGCCTGAGAGTAATTGAAAACCTCTTAATAGATTATTACATTCTATAGTGCCCAAGAGGACTCATAAATCCCCTGAATTGAATGCGATGGATTCCTTTTAGTAAATTCTAGCATTAAAAATCACTACTGGAGCAAAATGACACACTCATTAGCTTCCAAGCGTCAGGAGAGACTCATGCAGCTTTCAGCAAAGGAGAACACGCAGCCAGCTCTGGTATTAGTTATGTCTCTTGCTGCTGTGACCAAAATAGATGACAAGAGGAGACTTCAGAGGCAATGGAAGGAAGGAGGAGCCACTTTGGCTCACAGTTCAACGGGATACAGTCCAGGGTGGCTGCGAAGGCATGTGTAGGCACAGCGACAGCCATGTGAGAGGGGCTCACATTGCGTTCACAGCGTGGAAGCAGAGACACTCATCCTGGTGTTCTGCTTGCCTTCTCCTTGTATTCAGTACCAGACTCCAGGACAGTAAACGGGGCCACTCACGCTTAAGGTAGGGTCTTTACATCCCAGTTAATCCAATCTAGAAACACCTACATAGACACAGCCAAGATTTACCACCTAGATGGCTCTAGATCCCATCAAGGTGACGACAGTGTTAACCACACAGCTCATGTTTTGACCCTAGGGTTCTGTCACCCGCATTTTTTTCAGGTACCAAGAGTTGTTCCTAAGAAAATCACAGGACAAGGCAAAAGTGTATGCATTTGGGTGTTTAGTTCCTACTACAACTGCTGGTTGTACAAATAAAGGCTTTACTATATTCCTTTCCTGTTTCCTTGTAAGCACAAATCTTGTTTATGGTTAGATTCATTGAGGATTACCGCCAGGGACACTTCCCAGCTCCTAGTGCCAATTACCCGGTTCCACGGGGAGAAGCAAACTGTCATTGTCTCCTAAGTAGTAACATCATTTATTTATGTGTTCCCTCCACCAGCCCTTTTCCCTGGGTGACTGGGTGATGAGTAGACCAAGCATCTGGAAGATAATCTTGGATGAATGTAAATAACTACACTTGCCAGAGTTCTACCGAACTATAGTCTGTGGCTCTTTTGTTACCGCGTGGCTTCAAGCATCAAGGAAAACATTACAGGCTTTAGAAACGCGGTATCTGGGCCAGGCATAGAGGTACTGGCCTGTAATACCAGCCCTCAGGAGGCAGACACAGAAGCGCCGCAAGCTGGGAGCCGGTCAGGGCTACATAGTGAGACCCTGTCTCAACGAAGCAAGAAGCAGGGTACTAGCATCACTTCAAGAACAGAGAGTACAGAAACAGCTCCTGGCGCATAAATTATATCATGCAACTTTGTTACAACTGTCTGACTCAGGGCTCAGGGTCTGAACTAAAAATGCGACCTCTAGACTAGCTGTGAGGAAGACCATCACCTTGAAGCTGGCCAAGAAGAGAGATGAGCTAGACCCCAGGAGGGATAGGAGGAGAGTGAAATGATTATGTAAGTCAGTGTAAGACTTCCTTAAGTTTGTAAATGCACCATGTACCAAAAGAGCTGTCAGGCAGACAGGAGACAAGGGTGGGGCGGGTAAAAACTGACACTCTAGAGCAGAAGAAGCCAGAGACAAGCAAAGGTTGAGAGTCCTCAGAGAATGGAGCCTACAGTACTGTAGACAAAGAACAGGACCTGACCAGAACCAGAAGCAAGGGTCAGAAAGTCTTACAAGGTCCCACACTCCCATAAAATATAGTGGCTGATTGAATGGTACAAAGACTACATTAGGATACAATGTCGTTTTCACTCTGTCCCCCTAACAGGCAATGGCAACTGTCAGTTAGGAAACACGGCTATCAAGACTTGGGAAAGCCTGGTGCAGGGGTACACACCTCTAACCACAGTGCTTGGGAGGTTGTCATCTTCTGTTGCACAACGAGTCTGAGGCCACCATGCACTACCTGAGATTCTGTGACTTGCCTAGAAACCCATCAGGAGTGCCTCGCCATTCCGGGACGGGTTATAGCCTGCACATCCAAAAGGCTGGATTCTGTACTCAGCTGGGATTGGCTAGCAAGATTTTCGCTGCCCACTGTCAACTGTGACTTCCCCCTAAATCCTGTCTCTACGATGATGTCACAGTTCTCTCAATCAAATCTCTTAAGCAATCAAAGAACCCCTATCAACTCTATTTTCTATCAAATTCACAAAATAAGCCGTAGATGTATTTTTGTGCACTCTTACAAGGAAGATTTAGGTGTAGGGTAGAATTGTTGCCGCGAGATTTATAGTCTTTACCTAACCTTAATTACTGCCATTATTAGTTGCGAGTATAAATTCAGGACTAGGTGCCACAAACTAAAAGGTCAAGCAGCTTGGGTAAGAATATTTTAATATTTCACATTGAATGGTGATTAGTAGATAGAGATTAGTAATCCAGGCTTCAAAGGCTTCCACTTCTAATTCCACATCCTCATTTCCAGTCTCACCGCAGCAGGAAGAAACCACCCCCCACACACACCCTTTCCCATTGGCTGCACTTTATCACGTGATCACGACGAGTTTCAAAAGAAAGAAATCTCGATGCCTACAAGAGAGGCGGAAAAGACGGAGCTAGACTAACACAAACCATCCCGGGTCTTCTATACTAACACAAACCCTCCCGGGTCTTCTATACTAACACAAACCATCCCGGGTCTTCTCTCCCAGTGCTTGAGGAAACTTAAATGAAGCCAATCTCCAGATCTTGGATGATTTTCATTTGGAAAAGCAATTCACTGCTTGAATAAAACCAAGGAGAAACAAATGATGACATCATGCATAAGACAGAGGTTTACAAAACAAAGCTCTTTTGACTTAAATTTTGAAGTCAAGGAATTTTCAAAATATATATGTTCGATTAATCCAGTTAATCCAGCAGCATTTATAATCAAATATCTTTTAGCAGCTTTTGCTCCTTCCTCAGCCATCAAACAACTGAAAGACAGCACAGTAACATACAGTGTACAGGCTCTCTCTGTCTTTTTCATCTTTATGTGTTCTATTTTAAACTCTATTTCTTTTATTTTTTATTTTTAATTTTTGGCTTTTTGAGTGTTTCTTTGGGGCTGAGCGGCTGCAGGATCAGGCAGGATGGAAACCTCGGTCAATATTGACCTCTTCCACTCAACACTGTAATGTTTAAGTAAACACATTTAAATGGTTTCAGTGACCTCTCTACGCACCTAAGCCAGCTTAGCTACAAAACGCCATTTTCCAAGCCCACTCTCTCATTCGTTTCCAGCATCTCCACCTCCTTCAGTGTCTACATCAAGGTCTTCTCCACACAGACAACTCATTCTGACTAAATGTTTATCTTACAGTTTTCATCCCAGGGGGAAAATTGTTGTTTAAACATTGTGTAGACAAATCATAATCTGAGCTATTTTCTTTGGCATACCTCCACACTTCCCCCACACAGGCCGAAAAGACACTAACAGAGAACCTTATCCATCAGCCTGATATGTTTCAGACAATACAGAGCCAAGTCCAAACTGGACTGGCTCACCCGTCCCAGCGAGCTGTGTGAACAGCTGTCTGAGGGGACAGGCATTTGATTGGCCTCACACAGCCTTCACTGGTGACAGGGTCCCTTAAAGGAAAGATAATAATTCAATCTGCTGGCCTCTATGGACCCCAGAAGCTAGCCTGATTCTTGATGGGTTGGGGAGGGGGGTCAAGGAAAATTTGGGCGTCTGTCAATTCAGTTTGAGATTTTCTCAGGATTCTGCCCATACATCACCCACCATAGTGAGGTGTGTCTCGGTCTGCATGCCCAGCACACAGTGAGGTGTGTCTTGGTCTGCATGCCCAGCACACAGTGAGGTGTGTCTCGGTCTGCATGCCCAGCTAGCCATCCACTGGAGCGATTAATCCTTCTGCGAGCTAGTGACCTGGCCGTGTGGAAGCCAACTGACTGGCCTACCTTATGCCAATATTCTAAATAGATTCTAACTCATGCTTAGAAGCCTCCATCCAGTGTTTATTGCCTGATCCCCAAGACCTGTTTCTTTTCTTTCTAAAATATATATATATATATAATATATATCCTTTCTAAAATATATAAGCATATAATATATAATATATAAATATATATATTTATTTATATATAATATGTATTATATTGTTTCTTTCCCATGCAATTGTTGCTAAGATACTCATTAGTGACCATCATTTGAAGTAGCTCTCCTCCAAGTTTGACTCCAGGATTCAGTATTCCCTTTCATCTAACAGACACATCCTCACCCCGTAGCCTCCCTAAGGCTGCTGTAAGTGGCAAATCCATGCTCTCAAAAGCACAGCTCAAAGGCAAGTATCAGACACGGCATCGTTAGCCGGCACCTGCTGCCAGCTCTAGTTTTGTGTGGGGTTGAAAATAAAAAACAGTTGTCTACACGCCTGAACCCTCGTATCAGGGAAAGGGGAGAAATCTAGAGCCCCAGAATATGCATCAGGTAAGGTTCTGGGTACTCAAGAGCGCCAGCTGAACAGACATATTGGCAAACTTGGAATGGGAGTGATACAGATAACAGGAAGATAGTGTTTCCCCAAGCACTCAGTCAACGTGGAGCAGGGGGCGGAATTCACTTCGGCCTCATTGCCATTGTTTGGACTGGCACAGATTCTGCAGAAGTCAAAATGAACTGCCTCAGTTTTGTAACTAAGAGTCTCTTGAATTTGCTGGCCTGGAGGAAGGTCTGGTTTCTCACATCAAAGATAAGGAATTAACATACACACAGATAGTAGCTGAAAGGAGGCAGTCTATTAGGCAAAGATGGACTTTCAAGGGAGGAAGAGGGCTAGAGGAAAGAGAAAGCTCAGGGACTCAAGAGCAGTGCTGTACAAAGGATTGAGGCCTTTTTCTTTCTGCCACGCAGCAGGCTTGTGTCGGCTCATCTGCATATCACGGGACTTTCCTGGCGTGTTCTATTTTATGTAATTCCAGATACACCTTAATGCATGGCATGTCTGCTAACATCTTGACTCTCTGCTTAGGGATGTGCATTCTAGTGTGAGAAGGAACGGCAGTCACCTTCGGACACTCTGGAGGACCTCTCTGCCTACGCTACACTACTGGTTAGTCTCATTGATAAGTGTGCAGCTTCCCTCTGAGTTATACCACATTCCTGCAATGGAATTCTGCTCTGTTGCTAGAAATTGGGCCAGAACAACAAGATTTACCATCTCAGTATTGTCTCTGCAATGTTTGTTGTGTTTGTTTTTGTAAGTCTGAGGATTGAAGCCAGATGCTTCTGCGTGTTAGGCATACACTCTGTCAACTGGGTTACATCCCAACTCTTCTGCCCTTCTGTAGAGTGTCTGTGTGTGCGTATGTGTGTGTCTGTGTGTATATGTGCATGTGTGTGTATGCCTGTGTGTGCATGTGTGTGTGTATGCATTTGTGCATGGGTGTGTATGTGTGTGTGCATGTGTGTGTGCATGTATGTGCATGTGTGCATGTATGCATGTGTGTTATAGTGCATGTGTGTTGTGCGTGTGCATGTATGTATACATGAGTGTGCGTATGTGTGTATGTGTGTGTGTTGTGGTGTGTGTGTTGTGTATGGGTTGAGGGTGTTAGGTGCATTCATGCATACAGGACCTTAAGCATACCAGACAAACTTACTATCCAGGTCACATTCCTAGTTCCATTTTAAAGTTCCTGACTGCGCTAGGAATCAAATCCATGAACCTTTAATGCTAGGTAAGGGTCTACCATTATCTTCCCAACTTCATCTTCAGCCCCACATACCCTCTTGCCTCACCCGTACAAAACGAGTTGTGGTTTTGGGAGGTTCCGCTGATGTGTCTATGAGATAAAAAGGAGCTGGCTGAAAAGAAAGGTGTAGCCAGGCGTGCTGCCCACACCTACAGTCGTGGCACTGGGAAGGCGGCGTGAGGATGGCAAGCTCAAAGGTTGCCTGCACCATGCAGTGAAGCCTCGCTTCATTCTCCCCTAGAAAAGGGAGCTAAGGCATTACTATAGGTATGCAGTCTTCACTACGTTCAATAAAACAGCTTTTCTTTCCAAAATTACCATTAATTGATACCATCTGAAGACAAAAATTTACCCTGAGTTGATCTGCAAAAACCACCTACTGCTAACATCCCAACACAGATTCCTTTAGAATTTTACTTTTTGATCATGAACACACAGGAAAATGGATACAAAAATATATACCACGTAAAATGACAATATTAATACTATTTTGTGACTACCTTTATACCTTAAAAACTATACAGTGGTTCCATCCCTGGGCATTCAGACGTACACGTGGAACTCAAACCCAGTCCCTCTCCACGAGCTTTTTTTAAATAGACAATTGGCCAGGCGGTGGTGGCGCACACCTTTAATCCCAGCACTCGGGAGGCAGAGGCAGGCGTATCTCTGTGAGTTTGAGGCCAGCCTGGTCTACACGAGCTAGTTCCAGGACAGGCTCCAAAGCCACAGAAAAACCCTGTCTTGAAAAACCAAAAATAAATAAATAAATAAATAAATAAATAAATAGAAAATTGGGGTGGGGTAAGGATATAGTTCAGAGCTAGAATGCTTGTCATGCATCAAAGGGTCGTAGATTGAACTGCTAACTAAGTAAGGACTTTAAAAAGAACT
Organism: Chionomys nivalis; assembly: GCF_950005125.1. Taxonomy (NCBI): domain Eukaryota; kingdom Metazoa; phylum Chordata; class Mammalia; order Rodentia; family Cricetidae; genus Chionomys; species Chionomys nivalis. The sequence continues at coordinate 4,454,704 of NC_080111.1, read as the reverse complement.
TTTAACAATAGAATGAGGAGCATAGATAGAAGCTGGTTTCAGTCCTTAGACATGAAAAAAACACAACAAATATTGCAGAGACAATACTGAGATGACAAATCTTGTTGTTCTGGCCTAATTTCTAGCAACAGAGTAGAATTCCATTGCAGGAATGTAGTATAACTCAGAGGGAAGATACACACTTATCAATGAGACTAACCAGTTTTTACCCTGTGCCTTGCCAATCTGTTTACAACTTAAGAGCAGACACAGTAAAAATAAAAAAATAAAATAAATGAACTTTAGTAACAACCATGAAGATTAAAAAATGCAAGGGAATTTCTAAGGAGATAATTGACAGCTTGAAACGCTTCATATTTTATTTCTGCCATGGACACAGGACAATAAGGAATATTCAAACTTTCTATTAGGCTGAAATCTGTCTTCTTCTCCAGTAAAAATCCCATTGCCTTCAATGACAACTAGGAAATTAAATAAAATCCACATGTCCATCCCATCACAGCAAGCCAAGTAACTGGTTCCAAAGGCTGAGTAAGTTTAGGGCCATTTCTAACTTTACTTCTGGGACTAAAATATGAGTCTCACAATGAATGCAACTATGTTATCTCATTTTATGGCAAAGAAACATACTTCTCTCCAAGGATGGGGACAAGAGACAGTTAAATGAAATATAATTCCAGAAACATTGTATGATTCCCTAAAAAAGTCAAGCTGTTGTTAATAAGTGACAGATGCTGGAAAACAGTTACTTTCTTTATTCTGCTCTAGGAAATTATCTCAGCTACTGCTTCTGCTGTGAAGAGACACCTTGAAGGCAACTTACAGAAGCAAGCATTTAACTGGGGTTTTGCTTACAGTTTTAGGAAGCTAGTCCATGAGCCTCATGGTGGGAGTGTAGTCGCAGACAGTCAGACATGGTGCTGGAGCAGTAGCTAAGAGCTTACACCCTGATCCACAGACAGAGAGAGAGAGACAGAGAGAGAGAGACAGAGAGAGAGAGACTCAAAGCCCCCAGTAACACACTAACTCCAATAAGACCACACCTCTTGATCCTTCCCAAACCTTTCTGCTAATTGTGGACCAAGCGTTCAAACATAGGCGCCTATGAGGGTCATTCCTTTTAAATCACCCTAGAAGAGGAAAGACTAATATCTGTAGACATGACCTAACAGAAGTTGGCTTCTATTTACTTCCTAAATGCTATTCCAGATGATAATTAAAAGCATACAAATGCCTGGCTTTCATGCGCTTCCTAACGTGTGTATTTCCCCCTCCAACACACTACACAAAGACAAACTTCCATCGCTGCAGTTTAAGTCATCCAACTGCAGCAAGCGGAAGCTTTGCTTAAATGTTTGCGGCAACACGATTATTGATCTCTTTTAAACTTAGATGGAATTACTCCTTGATTTGGGAGGGAGTGAAGATGAAAAATTATACTAACTTTTAAGGAAAGAAAATGTTTAGCAGTCGTGTCTTACTTTCAGAAGGCTGTGCCATCCCACTTCAGAATCCAAATCGTGCCTCAAATTCTCTCCCCAGGCCAGCAGTGACTTCACTCCAGCTGCACTCATTCTCCTCCCTGACTTTCTTTTCCTAGCCATTCTTGTTGTTGACTCAAGTCCTCTCTTAACGTTCTCCACCCCTCTACTTTTTTGACGGTCTTCCCTGTCTCACCCTGCTCTCCGAAGTTCCTTCAAACAGCACCCCAAGCCCAACCTCCCTCTACAGAGAGGGAGCAAGCAGTGGCTGCCTTTGGGAAGTGGGGTGCAAGAACTGATGGTTCAGCCCAGAATGTCACTAGGCAAAGCCATGTGTTCTAAGACAATCTGGAGGAGAGATTTACGTTCTAACCAAGCTCAAAAGATTTATAGCCACAGAAGCTGACCAACATTAGGTTTGGGCCAGGCACATTTATATTCTCCCAACAAAGGAGCCCTTAGGCCCTTGGCTGCCTGGAAATCCTTGTGGATTTTCTTCAGGCAGATATTTGCTCCACTTGAATAACAAGCCTTTCTGTTTCTTGTCTTCAGATTTCCCAAACAACCTTTACTCTGTCCCATTGGCAGGAAATGACCCAGCCTCCAGCTTCATAGAAAACATAGATGCCGCATAACCAAACAAGTCTGACTCTTCAAGGACAAGCACAGAAGACAGAAGGCGGCACAAGACAGCGCCTTTCGTCTGCCTGGCATCACCTGTCAATGCCCACCACCATCACCTTGAGAGGCAGATGAAAACTCCCTCCTCCCTTTTCCGTGAGGCTGTAAGGTCTTAACTCCTGTGCCTGAGCCCCAGGCTCCCCCTAGCCTTCCCCTGCGTCCATCTAAGTCTCTGCTCCTTGTCTTCATTGGGTTTCCCTTGAGTAAAAAGAGAACAGGTCAGAATGGCAATGAAGAATAGAGTTGTCCTTTATCTTCAGAGGATCAAGAGAAAGACCTGTCAGGTTCAGCCTCACACTGCAAGTACTGGGACCGATGCGCATGCCATCAACTAAAATCCTTTCCAGTTGGCTACCCTACCTCACTATGTCTATTAAATAGCCTGGCTAGGACCCCGGAAAAGAGATGGCCATGCTCTAAGCTCCAGCAACGCTGGGTGGCCAGGTCCACAAGGAAACAAAAATTTCTCTTGCTCACAGGCTCTGCCCTCCGTATCACGCTCTCCTGAGAAGCAATGTATATCAGCTGGAAGCTAATGGTGGCTTTTGCCAGCCATAGGAAAACAGTCTTCACACATTTCTTCTCCAGAAATACCGTTCTGTTCAGCGTCTTCCTGACAGTACGGATCACATGCGATAACTCAGAAGATGTTACAGAATTCAAAGATTCCTTTAGCGGAAACATATCGTGTCTCTGGTTTCTGTGTAACCTGCCAGGACACAGAGGCAACCTCACGTCGATCTACTCACTGAGCCAGCTCACGGAGGGCACTAAGTTCTGCCCTAGGTTCGGGTGGTGAAGAGTAAGATGCTCTCACGGAGGAGAGGAAGCCAATAAACAAGGAAACAGAGCATTGCATCACTCATGGTAATGCATGCTTATATTACACCAGTGGGCAGAATTACATGTCCAGGCACCGCCAGGCTCCCCAGCAGGATGAGCAGTGACCGGGGAAACATCGCAGACAACTGAGGCAAATTGCTGGTGCAGGGCACATTTGCTTGCAAAACGGCTGTCTGGAGAAACCTTCGGGGCCTATGGCTCACCAAACAAATTGGTGCTTCTTAAGAGAATTCTATACTGAACAAAAGGGATGTCTCACACACTACGTAAGGTTTTTATTCTTTGTTTGTTCAGGCTACTACAGTGTGGGCCAGCCTCAAGATCACAGTCCTCTTGCCCCAGCCTCCCCAGTGCTGAATTCCAAGCATACAACAACCGCTCTGACTTGCTCGCTGCATACGCTTTGGCAGGAAAGACCGTTAACCTGAATCATCCATATCCAGCACACGCGAAGCCTCATTCCCACGGAACCAGTCTCCAACCGGTAAAGCAGGCACATCCCCTAAACAAAATGATGCAGAGGAAGTCTCCAACAGCAGACACCTTCCACAGACAGCCCAGTCTCGCAAGGCTGGGCACGGTCACACATACCTACAATCCTCGGGACGGGGAGGAAGATGATCAGGAGTTTGATGACATCCTCAGCTACACACCAATTTCCAGACCAGTCTGAGGTACACGTAATCCCTTCTCACCAAACAGAAATGGAAGTGGGAGAGAGGGAGGGATGAAGGGAGAAGAGGAGGGAGGGGAGGAGGGAGGGGAGGAGGGAGGGGAGGAGGGAGGGATCCAAAGTGACTCAGGAGCCAAGAAGATGGTATCTCCACGTTTTATTATGAGACTTTAAATTTTTTTTTGACTTCTGACTTATGGCGGCAAAACTTGCATAACTCCATGATTTATGATCCCTGTTTCATTATCTCATCCGTGTCTTCAGAGTCCTGGAAAGTTGACAAATGACTCCATGACCTATTTAAACTCTGAAAAAAAAAATATTTGCTAACTATAGAATTTTTGAAGTGCCCAGAGCTAACTCAAAGTACATGAGTGGCAGTCGAACAAATAGAATTTCCTCCACCTCTTCAAAATATGTGTCCTGCCTTTCAGAACCTGGGCCCTACCTAGTAGGGAAGCAATAACTGAGACTGCTGTTCTATGTCAATACCTTTTCTTTTTCTGGTACTAATTCTGCTTTAGTTTCAATCAAATGTATGCCCCAGCATGCAATGGGACCAGGGCCACTTTGATCCACAGATAATAAGTTATCACTGGAAAAAAATCTTACCCAGGAAAAACAATGAGCTACAGGCACATTAAAGCACATAAAATTGTTGACTCGAAGTGACTCTTAATGCCTTTGCACGGCACAGAAATAAATTCCCACCCTAAAAATATAGCCAAGAGAAGAGACCAGAAAACCCTTGTTTTAGACGACACAGCCATGACCAACAAGGTAAAGCGGACCTGACTGCAAGCTGCACACAGCATCGGTCTCTCTGAGGGTCCTCCATTGCTAGGTGTCTTTGCTAGGTTAGTCTTGTAGATTCCACAAAGTTTCCCTTGCACTAGGTTTCCATCTTGCTCCTGAAAAGCCCCACATTTCTCCTAGTTTTACACACACACACACACACTTTATGCTTTCTCTTCACAACCACACCCACAACCAGTCATCCATGAAATATATTCCATTTTCCCTTCCCAGGAAGGTCCCTGTGTCCCCTGACCCCTGACCCCTTCATCCCTCCTTGGTATTTAGGTTCTCTGGGTCCGTGGATTGTAGCATGATTATCCTTTATTTTACAGCTAATCTCCACTTATGAATGAGTACATACCAAGTTTGTCTTTCTGGGTCTGGGTGACCTCATTCAGGATGATTTTTCAAGTTCTATCCATTTGCATGCAAATTTCATGATGTCGTTGTTTTTAACAGATGAATGAATGGACCACATTTTCTTTATCCATTCTTCGGTTGAGGGACATAGAGATTGTTTCCAGTTTCTGGCTATTATGAATAAAGCTGCTATGAACATATTTGAGCAAGTGTCCTTGGTATAAGATGGAGCATCCTTTGGGTGTGTGCTCGGGAATACTGGGTCTTGAGGTAAATAGATTCCCAGTTTTTTGAGAAACCATCATATATATATATATATGAGGGAGAGAGAGAGAGAGCTCCCCAAAGTGGCTGTACAAATTTGCACCCCCACCACCCACCAGCAGCGGAAGAGTGTTCCCCTTGCTCCACATCCTCTCCAACACAAGCTGTCACTTGTGTCTTTGCTCTCAACCATTCTGACAGGCTTAGATGGGATCTCGTTTAAGGGCACTGATCTCACTGATGAGGGTTCTACTCTCTGACCTAATGACCTCAAAACCCCCACCTAACAGTGTCATACTTCTCAGGGTATGACTTTAGGGAAGAGAATTAATATTAAAACATCTTGCTGGGATAAAAGGTGAACGTTACACATAGACATTTGAACTGGGGGCTGGAGAGATGGCTCTTAACCATCTAGAGGATGGGTAAGAGCACCGACTGCTCTTCCAGAGGACCTGGGTTCAATTTCCAGCACCCACATGGCTGCTCACAACTGTCTGTAACGCCAAGATCTGACACACCCTCACACGGATATACATGCAGGCAAAATACCAATGTATATAAATAAAAATTAAAATTAAAAAAATATTGATCTATAGTGTGCATACACCTTAGACCAATGGAAAAAGAAAGGATTGCTCAATGAAATGTGCAGAAACTACAATTAAATAGTTGAAAAGAAAATTCTTTGTCTTCATAAAAATAAACCCCAATGGGACTAAAGATATTTTGTTATTATTATTGGCTTATGCGTTTCATTTGGCTCTGTACATGTGTGTTCATTTTACTATTTTTGTTGTTGCTATTTGCTTCTTTATTTCTCTTCCTTTTGTTGAGACGAGGAGACCATGTCTTTTGGTGATAGCCGAAGCTGGCCTGGAACTCTCTAGCCTCTTGCCTCAGCCTCCCAAGTTAAATACTTTTTAAAAGAAAAAAACAAACCCAACATATAATCTATTTTCACCATTCTACTTAAATTCCATTAGTGGTTTCTCATTGCTTTTACAACACAGGATCCTACATGCTCTGATGACTTTCCAGATTCTTCAGCCACAATCGAGACAACGAGATCCCATTTCACCTTGGTCCTTGGGCTTCAGCCCAAGGGGCCTGAGGCAGAACTTTCGATGCCCCTCCTCTATTACCTGCCCACCTGGAGTTAGCTACAATCTTCCTTCAAGGCCATTTCTAAGTAAAACCTTTTGGGCCTCCCCAAACAGATCAGTTACCTTCAGTAGTCATTTCTTGTATCATTTACCTCTCTTTCAGAACATCTATTTGTGCTAATGTAAAACAAATTACGGGCTATTGCTTCTTTTCATCTTAACTGAGGTGAAACCAACAGATAAAAATTACACATACATGATATATACATGATCTACTGACACGCGTATATAGGGTGGAATGATTATTATAATCAAGCTAAATAGCACTCCCATCCCCTCACATACATGCCTCTCTTTGTAGTGGGGATCTAAGAGAGTAAGCTTTACTCTTTTAGAAATGTCTGAGATAGCCAGGTATAGTGGTAGACACCTGCAATACCAGCACTGGGGGTCTGAGGAAGGAGCAACCTGAGGTTCAAGGTCATCTTCAATTATATAGGGAGCCTGAAACCAATTCATATAAGAAACCCTCTCTCAGAAAACCAACAGAAAAGAAAAGGGAAGTTATGAACATATGAAGTGTAACAAGGCAGGTATAATAACAGAGACCTAGAATCCAAGCACTCACAAGGCTGAGCCAGGAGGAGTGCAGCAAGTTCAAGGCCAGCCTGGGTTACACCCTGAGCTCAAGATTGGTGTGGGCTGCACAGTGAGACCCTGTCTCAACAACAACAGCAAAAACAAATTCAAATACATTGTACATTATTAAATAAAGTCACTGTGTTCTCTATTAAGTCTTTGGGACTCTTTAACTTATGACTAGAAATTCATCCGCTGGACCACATTTCAACTCTCCCATCAGTGAGATCAGGCAGGATTTTTGCTTCTGTGCTGGTTTATTTTACAATGTCCTCACTTAGATAAACTGCCTAATAGACAGCCTTTTGGTCTCAGAATTGACAAGGACCACCATTGAAGAACTTAATGAGGATCTTTCCATTTAAAGTTTGTGACTAAGAAATTGAACCAAAATAGATTATATAATCCTAAAGCAGAGACAGCCATATTAACCATAGCACACACACAAAAAGTGTAAAGAAAAGAAAAAAAAAACGAAAAAAAAATCTGACTAGGGAACAATGAATATCTAATCTCTATTGAGAAACTTAGATTGAAAACTAAACATTTTCTGTATTCCTTATTATGAGTTGGTAGCCGCAAAAATTAAAAACTTTTCACAAATCAATACCTTCTCCAAGATGTGAAAAGCTCTGGACAGCAGGGAAAATGACACAATTTCTAAATACGAAAAAAGTTCAAATCATTAGAAAATAAAGAAGAGTCTCACAGAAAGTTACAATACCACAACAAACTGCATGTCTACATCAGCAAGGTATTTGTGTCTCCTGAAGTACTCTTATATACGTAAGGTCATCTAGCAAGTCTTATTCGAGTCAACCACACTGCTGAGATTTCATGGGTACAACATCTTTTCTAATGCGCGAAACAATCCCACACCAGTTAGGATTTAAAGGGGTATTTATTTTGGGGGGTAAAACTTACAAAACACCAACCGCCAGGAAAGGAGCCTAGTCGCTGGAGCCGGAACCAAGCGCGGGAACCAAGCGCGGGAACTAAGGAAGCAAGCCCAGGCTTGTGCGTTCAAGGCCAGCCTGGTCTACAGGGTGAGTTTCAGGACAGCCAGGGCAGTTACACAGAGAAATCCTGTCTCAAAAAAACCAAACCAAACAAACAAAAAGAAGAAGAGGAAGAGGAGGAGAAGGAGGAGAGGTCATGAATCCAAAATGGAGTGGGGGAGGGGGGGAGTTGAATGGGGAGTGGGGAAGAGGGGGAGGTAGGAATGGCATAAAAGAAAGTTCTACTAGCGTATGAAATTCTCAAACATATTCAAATTTATTTTGTAAGAGTCATAGATGTCAAAGAAAACGACGGATGTGACAATGTCAGCCTCCAGTTAGGGCCTTCACAGTCCATGTCCTCCCCACTCACTTGCCAGCCCTCCCAACGTCCACGAGCATTAGAAAACACGCCAGAGATGGTAACATTCCGAAACCAACATTCCTACAGATAGTCTAAGAGTAAGCAAATACCTGAACTTTACACAGGAGGTGGCGGTGGTTGACAACTCCCACCTCTGAAGCGAGACACTTTATCCACAAGGCCACTGGATTCCTATTGCTGAAAAAACTCGGGAACAGAAAATCTAATTGCTTTTTCCCTATGTGTGTTACTTACAAAAGCTGATTTTACTGAAGATGCTGAAGACAGAGACTGGAAATACAGAGGCAGGATGGATGAGGAGCCGCAATTGGGTCTTTCTGCTAAGACTTAGGAAAGATGATGAATAAATGAGCACCCAGGACTCACACTGTATCCCCAGGCAGAGTGGAGTGGGCACACCCAGGAGTTACACTGTATCCCCAGGCAGTGTGGATGTGGGCATACCCAGGAGTTACACTGTATCCCCAGGCAATGTGGAGAGGGCACAGCCAGGAGTTACACTGTATCCCCAGGGGGTGTGGAGTGGGCACACCCAGGATTTACACTGTATCCCAGGAGGTGTGGAGTGGGCACAGCCAGGAGTCACACTGTATCCCCAGCCAGTGTGGATGTAGTCACACCCAGGATTTACACTGTATCCCCAGGCAGAGTGGAGTGGGCACACCCAGGAGTTACACTGTATCCCCAGGCAGAGTGGAGTGAGCACACCCAGGACTCACACTGTATCCCCAGGCGGTGTGGAGTGGGTACCCCCAGGAGTTACACTGTATCCCCAGGCAGAGTGGAGAAGGTACACCCAGGTTTTATCTATTACAAACAACGCTGCTATGAACATAGTTGAGCACATATCCTTGTGGTATGATTGAGCATCCTTTGGGTATATACCCAAAAAGGGTATTGCTGGGTCTTAAGATAGATTGTTTCCCAATTTTCTGAGAAATTGCCTCTGATTTTCAAAGTGGCTGCACAAGTTTACACTCCCATCAGCAATAGGAATGTTCCCTTTACCCCATATCCTCTCCAGCATAAGCTGTCATCAGTGTTTTTGATCTTGGCCATTCTGACAGGTGTAAGATGGAATCTCTCAGAGCTGTTTTGATTTGCATTTCTCTGATGACTAAGGATATTGAGAATTTCCTTAAGTTTCTCTCAGCTATTTTAGATTTATCTGTTGAGAATTCTCTATTTAGGTCTATACCCCATTTTTTAATTGGATTATTTGTTCATTTAATGACAGTTTTCTTGAGTTCTTTGTATATTTTGGAGATCAGCCCTCTGTCCAATGTGAGGTTGGTGACGATTTTTTTCTATTCTGTAGACTGCCATTTTTTTTTGTTGAGCATGTCCTTTTCTTTATAGAAGCTTCTCAGTTTTAGAAGTTCCCATTTATTAACTGTTGCTCTCTCACTGTCTAAGCTACTGGGGTTATATTTAGGAAGTGGTCTCCTGTGCCAATGCATTCAAGTGTATTTCCCACTTTCTCTTCTATGAGGTTAAATGTGGTTGGTTTTATGTTGAGATCTTTAATCCATCTGGACTTGAGTTTTGTGCATGGCAATAGACATGGATCTATTTTCATTCTTCTACATGTTGATGTCCAGTTATGCCAGAAACACTTGTTGAATATGCTTTATTTTTTCCATTTTATGTTTTTTGCTTCTTTGTAAAAAAAAAAAGAATCAGGTGTTTGTAGGTGTGTAGATTAATAGCTGAATCTTCGATTCAATTCCATTGGTCTGTTTTTATGTCAATACTTAACTGTTTCCAGTACTGCAGCTCTGTAGTAGAGTTTGAAGCCAGGGATGGTGATGACTACAGAAGTTCGTTTATTGTACAGGATGTTTTGGCTATCCTGAGTTTTTTGCTTTTTCATGTAAAGCTGTGTATTGTTCTTTCGAGGTCTGTGAGGAATTTTGCTGGGATTTTGATGGGCAATGCATTGAGAATCTATAGATTGCTTTTAGTAAGCTTGTCATTTTTACTATGTTAATTCAATCTACCCAAAAGCATGGGAGATCTTTCCATTTTCTGGTGTCTTCTTCAGTTTCTTTCTTCAAAGATTTAAAATTTTTGCCATACGGGTCTTCCACTTGCTTGGTTAGAGTTACTCCAAGATATTTTATGTTATTTGAGGCTATTGTGAAGGTGATGTTCCTTTGATTTCTTTCTCAGCCCATTTATCATCTGTATGAAGGAGAGCTACGCATTTTTGCTGTTGTTGTTCATCTTATATCCTGCTACAATATTTTTTGTTTGGTTTGGTTTTTTTTTTCTTTTTCTTTTTTTTCTTTTTTTCTGTTTTTTTTTTCTTTTTTTTTCTGCTATAATATTAAAGTATTTATGAGTTGCAGGAGTTTCTTGGTAGAATTTTTGGGGTCACTTATGTAAACTACCATACCTTTGGAAGTTTGACTTCTTTTCCAATTTGTATCTCCTTGATCTTACTGCTCTAGCTAGACCCTCAAGTACCTTATTGAATAGATTTGGAAAGAGTGGACAGCTTTGTCTTGTTCCTGATATCAGTGGGATCACTTTGAGTTTCTATTAGTTTGATGTTGGCTGTTCTGTATATTGCCTTTATTATGTTTAGGCATGTTCCTTTGTGTCCCTGGTTTCTCCAAAACCTTTATCATGAATGGGTGTTGCATTTCGTCAAAGGGCTTTTTCAACATCTAATGAGATGATCATGTGGTTTTTTTCAGTTTGTTTATAATATGGTGAATTACAATGACAGATTTTTGTATGTTGAAGCATCCTGACATCTCTGGGATGAGCCGACTTGGTTATGGTGGATGAATTTTTTGATGTATTCTTGGATTCAGTTTGCCAGTATTTTATTGAGTATTTTTGCGTCAATATTTATGAGTGATATTGGTCTGTAATTCTCTTTCTTAGTAATGTCTTTGTTAGGTTTGGGTATCAGGGTAATTATAGCATCATAAAAAGAGTTTGGTTATGTTCCTTCTGTTTTTAGTGTGGAATAATTTGAGGAGTATTGATATTAGTTCTTCTTTGAAAATCTATCTTACAATATATCTTGATCTCGGTTTCCCTTCCTATATTCCTCTCAGTTCCTTGCCACCTCCTCTTACATCCAGATCCACTCCCTTTCTGTCTCTAATTAGAAAAGAATAGGCTTCTAAGAGAAAACAATCAAACTTGACAGAATAAAATATAAGATAAAACAAAACAAAACAAAAAAACCTTCACATCAAAGCTGAGCAAGGGAAACCAAGAGAAAGAAAGGAACCCCAAGAGAAGGCACAAAAATCAGAGACCCACATCTTCACACATTTCAAAATCCCATAAAAACACTAAGCTGAAAGCTATAATATATATGCAGAGGACCTGGTGCAGACTCCTTCAGTTTCTGAGTTTCTATAAGCCTTGATCAGTTGATTCAGCGGGCCTTCCTCTCCTGATGTTTTCCATCCCCTCTGGCTCCCACACTCCTTCTGCCTCCTCCTCCATGAGCTCTGAGGGGAGGGATTTGATGGAGTCATCCCAATCCAGAGCTATGTGTTCCAAGGTCTCACTCCCCCAACCCTCTGCATAGTGTCTGGCTGTAGGTCACACCTACAGGAGGAAGCTTCTATGATGGGTAATGTACTGATCTGATGGAGGAGTTACTTTCATTTAATAAAGAAACTGCCTTGGCCCATTTATAGGCCAGCCCTTAGGTGGGTGGAGTAAACAGACAGAATGCTGGGAGAAAGAAGCCGAGTGAGTGAGTCGCCATGATTCTCCCACTCCAGACAGACGCAGGTTAAGATCTTCCCTGGTAAGCCTGCTCGTGATACTACACAGAATATTAGAAATGGGTTAGATCAATATGTAAGAGCTAACCAATAAGAGGCTGGAACTAATGGGCCAGGCAGTGTTTAAAAGAATACAGTTTCCGTGTAATTATTTCAGGTAAAGCCATGCGGGCGGCCCTGCCGCTCCTATTACAACACTGATCTATGAGTATAGCAGACTATCATTAGGAGTCATCTTATCACTGCTTTGTTTTAAAGGACCGGTCGTATTCACTTTTATCCTAGATCTCTGGGCATCCAGCCTCCAGCTCTTGGTCACCCAAGCGGTGTCAGCTATGGGTTGCATCTCACAAAACAGCCCTTAAGTCAAATCAGACATTGGTTGGATAGTTTGATGTCAACTTGACATACACGGGAGTTACCTGAGAGGAGGGAATCTCAATTGAGAAGATACCTCCATCAGATCCAGCTACAGGCCATTTTCTTAATTAGTGATTGATGGGGGAAGGGCCCAGCCCATTGTGGGTGGGGCCACCCTGGGCAGGTGGTCCTGGCTTCTATAAGAAGGCAGGCTGAAGGAGCCATGAGGAGCGAAGCAGGAAGCAGCTCCCTCCATGGCTTCTGCATCAGCGCCTGCCTCCAGGCTCCTGCCCTGTTTGATGTTCTCCTCTCACTGATTTTGGTGATGGACTAGTCTATGGAATTGTGGGTGAAGCAAACCCTCTCCTCCCCAAGTTGTTTACGGATATGGTGTGTCACCAAAGCAATTGTAACCCTCACTAGAACAGCTGGATACCCCCACAAGCTTTGTGCCACCATTTCCCTAGCATATTTTGCAGGCAGGACTGGTTGTAGGTTGAAATTTTGTGGCTGGGTTGGTGATTGTGTTTTTCTTTTGGTAGCCTGCGGAGTACCTTCCCATACCAAAGACAGTGGAATACAGGGAGGAAGGTTCTGTGTAGGCATCAGCTCAACTTCTCCATATTCAGCGAGCTGTGTGGGTGTTTTCTTAGGAATGAAACTCTGCCGACAGTTTGTGAAGAGCAGCCTATTACCTTGACTGGGTTGTTTAGGGATTTCAATGGGACACCTTTGGCCAAAACTTCATTGGATGCACCCCAGTCACAGCACTGAAAGATTGGCTTGATGACAGGAGATAACCAGTTGGGACTCCATCCCTCTCATTACTTGGAGAAAAACTAGAATTTTATTTCAGTCACAAAAATTGACTTCTAAAAGCAAGGACTTTTCAACAACTACAGGAGTTATATGTGGAAGCTAATTTGAAAGGGTATTGATACTTAAATTTGACACGTTTAATTATAAACTTCATGAATTCATATTAAGACAGGAGGGAGGTCATGAGGAAACCTTGCAGAATGTCATCTATTGGGTAGAAAATGACTGAAACCATGAGAAAATAATCTCTGGCAGTGGCACTTTGGTGGGCCTGGGCAGGAACCACCCAGGAAAGCCGAAAGTGCCTAGGGAAGATCAACCAGAGCAGGAGACTCACGAGTGAGCCCTGCAGCTCCCTTCTGCAAACCAGGAAAGGATAAATGGGCATCTCTGTGATGAGCCTCGGGGTCACCACTCAAGCTTGCAAACCCCCTGCATGGTCACTTTCTCGTGGCATGCAGCAAACGTTATTACCTCCACTGCCTTCCTGCCAAAACCCAGGAAACGCAGACACACCTAAAATATTTTACAACTTCTCTAAACTCTTCTCACAGATAATCATAAAGCAAAATAACCTAGGAAACCAAAAGGGAACAGCAAAGAGAAAGAGAAGGGGTCAGAGGGAAGGTGGTTGGGGTGGAATACTCCAGTGTGCAAGATAGGCTTGTGTGAAATGTCCTTGTGTAACGTAACACCTCGTACATTAATTATTTACAACAAAAATTAAAATTAATTAAACCAAAAGCAAAATAAACATATTTTAGGAAACAGTAAGAGGGAAGACAATAAATTCAATGTACAACCTTTGAATCTAAACTATGTTACAGGATAATCTAATATAAAATACATATATGATGACACTATCAAAGTATGATTAATTGGATTAAGGTCCAACAACAGTAATAATAATATTAGGAATGGTGGGATAATGATTTTGTTCTCGGAAAATGTAAAAGTATTTGAAGTAATGTTTCAGAATACCTCCAATTTATGCTTTAAATGTTCAGAAACTCTACATACATAGAGAAAGAGTTAAAGTGATAGGTTACTGATGCCGGGTTGGTCTACAAGAGTATTCTTTCTTTTCCTTCTAATTTTTCATGGAAGAGAAAAAGTTTTAATTGAAAACACTCATAATATTTTTGCTTATTTCTGCTTAGCCTTATTTTTTCTGTAAATATTTGTATTCTAGGGAACACAGGGAGGATGCGCTGGTTCAATGGGCAGAAAAGCTCTTGTTGCCGACCGTGAGAACCCAAGCTTGATGCACACATGCTGAAGGGAAAAACTGACTCACTTGACTGTCCTGTGGCCTCCACAAGTGCCCACAGACAAACAGATGGACACACACGCACACACGCATGCGCGTGTGAACACACACACACACCCTAAACGAACACACGCATGCGCATGTGAACACACACACACCCTAAACGAACACATGTAAATTTTTCATTAAGATAATTAAATACACAAATTTCTATTTTTGATTTTTAATTCCTACACTCTGTCAGTTCTGGATCTGGTTTAACTTCTCCTTGGAGCTTGGTAGCGATTATGGGAAGTTCTACGCTGTGCATTCAGGGGTCCATATATATATATATATATATATATATATATATATATATATATATATATATATACAGACCATAATAAACATGAAATTGGGCATCACTAAAGCCCTGCTGTGCACCGCTGTGTGCACCGAAGGCTAGGTGGTATGGTCTTGCCTTGTCCAGACATTTCCAGGACACGATAGGTGGTCATTTCTGGGTTTGTGCCTTGAATTTTCTCCCTAATTCAAAGCTGACTTTGGTCAACTATTGCCACCAGCCACCAAATCCACAATAAAGTCCAACCAGATGAAAAGGCTGGTGGCTGGAGCCACTCTGACTCTGTCTCTCCAAATTTCAAGATCACCTCATGGCAACCCACAAAGACAGCCAGGAGTCATTCCGGAGGTCAAGGGGGGAAGTACCAGGAGCTTGCAGGTTGGTAAGAACTCGGTCTAAATTCGGGGAATTCAATCTAAAGTTGCTGATGACAAAGCAGATGGCGCCCAGATTCTCTTTCGGCATTTTGTCCAAAAAAAAAAAAAAAAATTGCAAACCAAGGAAAGATTTTTATGTAACAAGTGAAGCTTTAGAGACGCTAAATTTAGAAAACAAAATTTCTAACTTCACAAGTTTTAAATTAATATGTTCTTTTCCTTTAACTTTTGTTACATATTTGTTTTGTAAGTATGTACATATGTGTGTGCCTGGGGCGGGGAGGGGGGTTCACACACACCATGACATGCCTGTCAAGGTCATAAGACAACTTGGGGAAATCAGTTCTCTCCTTCTGTCTGTGGACCCTGAGATCAAACTCAGATTCCCAGCTAGGCTTGGCTGCGGACAACCTTTACTTGCTGAGTGTGCTGGTTTGACTAAGGTGTCTCCCATATTCTTGGGGACTTGAACACTTGGTCCCTAGTTGATGACGCTGTGTGGGGAAGCTTAGAAGGTACAAGTACTCTCTTCTTTCCATCCTTCCTTGATTTGCTAAATCTTTTAGACAAAGTGTAGTAACACAGGGTGAAGCTGACGGCAGCCACCAGCCTCCTGAGTAAGTAGGACTTCACGATGAACTTGGCGGGCAGTGATGGGGACAAGCCTTGCCCACTACGCCAAGTTTTCTGGACTCTTTCTCTTCAAACTTCACATTTTAGATTTCTTCCTGCCCCATTTTCTCTTTTTCATGGCAGGTCTGCATGAGAGCTATTAATAATAAACACATCCCGGAGTCAATGTTATGCTACCTTGAAATTGCCTCCGCCAAAGGAATGAATACACTGCTTTTTAAGATAGCCGCAGTTAACTCTTAGTACACAGCAGAAAGCAATGAGAGTCTTTGCCAAAGAATCACAGGAATGGGCTCAAGCCCAGCTGCTGTTAAGGTTCTTGCTTCCCTACAGAACCTCTATGATGGGCATCTAGGGTCTGCTTTGCTGACTTCCGGGCTCTTAGGATGGCCTGCTAAGCCCTGCTTACAGAATTCAACTGTGTTTCTAGTCCAAAGTTCCCAAATTGTCCAAATTCCTCCCGAAACCGACACGGTCAGACACTTGACAGCTGTGACCGTTTGAATGTAAACGGCCCCCACAAGCTCATGAGGTGAGGCATTATTGCGAGGTGTGGCTTTGCTGGAGGAAGTGTATCACTGTGGGGTCGGCTTTGAAGTCTCTTTTGCTCAAGCTTCCCTCGGCGTGACACGGAGTCAACCTTCTTGTTGCCCGCAAGATGTAGGACTCTCAGCTATTCCTCCAGCACCACACCTGCCTGCATCCCGCCATGTTCCCTGCCAGGATGATAATGGACCGAAC
The DNA here is from genome assembly GCF_950005125.1 of Chionomys nivalis. Lineage (NCBI taxonomy): Eukaryota > Metazoa > Chordata > Mammalia > Rodentia > Cricetidae > Chionomys > Chionomys nivalis. Next base: position 4,438,175 of record NC_080111.1, on the reverse strand, counting down.
CTCTGAAACTGGAAGCCACACTTCAATTATGTTTTTCCTTCAAACAGACTTTGGGAGCTCAGCCCGGTGTTCCACTGAGGGTCTCTGCCTCTGTTTCCATCAGTTGCTGGATGAAGGTTCTATGATGACATTTAAGACATGCATCAATCTGACTACAGGGCAAGGTCAGTTCAGACACCCTCTCCTCTATTGCTTAGGGTCTTAGCTGGGGTCATCCTTGTGGATTCCTGGGAATTTCTCTAGTGTCAGGTTTCTTGCTAGCCCCACAATGGCTCCCTCAGTCAAAATATCTCTTTCCTTGCTCTCATCTCTGTCCTTCCTCCATCTCATTTGTCCCATTCCCTCAAGTTCTTCTCCCCTCTCCTCTTCTCTCCTCTTCTTCCTCTTCAATTGAAGAGTGGGAGGAGTGAGAATATGAGCAAAGAGAGAAAGCAAGGAAGAGAGAGAGCAAGAGATAGCTGTATGTATGCATACACATACGTCATTGCATGTGTATGGAAATCAGAGAACAGCTTTCTGAAGTTGGTTCTCTCCTTCCCCCTTCACATGGTTCTAGGAATTGGACTCGGGTCATCAGGCCTGTTCAGCAAGGGCTTTACCTACTGAACCATCCCACAAGCCCGTCTTGAATTTTTTTTTAAATTGCCTTTCCAATGGATACAGGATCTGCATTAACCATCCTAACACAGAGGTTCCACAAAACTAGTGAAAATGCATGAACCCAACTCACTTTCCATCTTTATCTCTAAACAAAGCACTAGCTTCCTTTAAATACAACAGTGAGCTGGGCATGACGGTGCATGTCTGCAATCCCAGTGTGCAGCAGCTCAGGCAGAAAGAACAGTTCAAGATTAACTTTAGTCACACGGGAAATTTCAGGACAGCGTAGGCTAGAAGAAGAGACCCAGCCTCAGGAAAAAAGGAAAAAAAAATGTAATGAGTGATCTTTAACAACTGGGAGGCTAAGATTAATAAGGAAACAAAACCCAAAATACAGTTGGCCCTCTATTCAAAGTAATAATATGGCTCAAGAATATTTTGCTATTGATTTAAGCATTGGATCTTGCTATGGGTAGCTCAAGTAGTCATAATACGAGGCTCCTTTCCCCTACTGTGAGGGTTGAGAAGTTTGAAATATTAGCACAGCCTCTCCTGTTCTGTGTATGGTGGAACTTCTGTTTCACTTTAAGTTTGAAAAGGGGTTTCTAGGGTGCACCCATCAGGCAAACACCAAGGAGCAACCTTATGTTGACATGGGCATCTCAGAACTCTCAGTTCTGCAGCGAATCCATATGCTAAGAACAGTCTGCCAAGTAAAGGAATTGCTTTCAGCGATGACCCATTTAAAAGAGAAAAAAAAAAACTAACTAAAAAATTTTTGAAAGTGAAATTAAATTACTCTAATGGACTACTTACCCCAAAACCTACTTATGTTTTCTCTGCATTAAAAACCATTCTAAGAAACAGTGTGAAAGGTTGTTCCATCAATAATACCGCTTGGAAAACCTACATGTTATCACCCTATAATAGCCATAGTCTCCATTATCTAATTCAGCATCTTTTACTGCTTAAAGCAGTCTAATTTTCCTGAAGTAAAATAAGAATTGATAATAAGTTCAATAAATATTGAAAACGAGAAAGAGAAGTCACCCATGTTTCTGGAAACAATCCCCATTAAACTCATTGGATTATCATAAAAATAAAAAGTTATCCTTACCATTAGAAAAATAACTTCATAATTAAAAATTAATATACTGATCAAGGCCACTGTCCTTGGTAAAAGCTATAAGCAATTTCAATGTACCCTTTTCCTTCACCCTCAAGTCACCATTCTGAAACAGATATAGTTACTATGACATTTTAAAAGGGAGGAAGCTAAGGTCCTGAGATGTCACATCACTGTGACAGACTGACTGCAAGACCTTAGAGTCTCGCCCCAAATCAAGTCTCTCCTTTTCTAGTTAGGAAGTTTTCGCCGGGCCCATAGTCTGGCAGCAGGCAGACACGTGTGCCAGCTCTCATTCCATCTAGAGGCGTCATCACACTGAGGCTCGTGAGAAAAGCACACGTGCAGTGTGGAGGGGAAGCAGCTTCCACCGCACAGGTGACATCATCACGGCCAGGGGAGGGGCAGAGCAACAGAAGACCTCAGCGGTGCTCCCAGGACTGTCCACCCCATCCACCTCTCCACCCTGGCCTAAAGAAACACAAGTGCTAGAGAGAGGCAGAACCAAGCAAGCCTCCCTCTGTATTGGGTTACTATGCCGTCAGTCACAGTACCTTAGCTCACCCAAGCGGTCACAGGAACTGGTACCAGAAGTGGGGTGAACTCACATGTGTGTGAAGTACAAGGCACTGGCTCAGCTGTTAGCTTCCTGCTAACAGATGCTGCTAACTAGAAAGGATCATAAAACAGACCTTTGTTTGTCAGTGAAATAGCTGTCAAATTGGACACCTCTCAGCCAGAAAGCGGACAGTACAACAGGACCTACAGCTGCAAAGAAAGCACTCGGAAAATTCTGGAAGAAATCTCTGTAATTCTAAACGTTGAAGCAAAATGACCAAACATTGATATGGGTCAGAGACAAACCCTGACCATAACTATATTCTTTTTCTTATACAACAAAATATCAACAGTAGAATGTCTTAGTGTGTATGTTTCTAGATTTATTTTGCTTCTCCCTAAATGAGAATTAAACAAAAATACTTAAAAAAAAAAAAAACTCCCATGTTGGAAACTGATAAAAAAAAATACTTGGTGGCTTTAAAGTTGTGAAGAAAATTAATGTTTTCTTTTTTCACCCTAGAGATCAGTACCAGGATTTTGCATATGCTGGGTGCTGAAGTCCAGACAGGAAATGTCCTTCATGGGCTTCCTCAAATGAAGGCACTATCTGGGGAAGTGGTAGGAGGTTTAGAGGTAGGGACTAAGTGAAAGAAGGGATTTAAGGGATCCTGCCTTTGAAGGTCCCCTGCCACTTCCCATCCCTCACTGCTTCCTGGCCATCTTAAGGTAAGACTCTTCCCTGTCAGATACTCCTGACACCAGGGTGGTTTTCCAAAGTGCGTGGGACCGAGTAATCATGGTGTGAACCCTCTGAAACCACGAGCACAATAATCTTTCAAGAATTCTGGTCAACACTACCCAAGAGTAGCTAACAGACTAGGGAGGCACTCCACTACCGAGCTACATCCCTAGGAAAGATACTGTTTTAGTCCTACATATCACAGGCACCCAGAAAATCTATTTTACTTTAATGCCATGCATATCTAAAAATAAATCAATTGATAGACTGCATCTCAACCATGTTTCCTTTAGAAACACTGGATTGTTTTAATCACAGGTTCTGCATAGTTTGCTAGGTTTGTTCTTTCTTATTTATCTTTTTTTTCCCCTTTCCAGATTTAGCTAAGAATCCATTAAAATTTCATCCAAGGTCAAGTTGTATGTGCGTGTCTCTTCAGACCTAGGGAAACATCAATAGGGCACACATCCCTATAGGAACATTCTCTCTGCTGTGGTAGTTATTTCTGTGCTCGAGTTACATAAGCCAGTAGCGTCTGAAAATTCTTGAGCCACACTGCCAACCTGTAAACCTAACCATGCCATGTTCCTCACTCCCACCTACCCCAGAATAGAGGCTAGAATTTTGAGTAGAAGTCGATGGAAGAAAACAAAGAACTTCAGAAAGCACTAAGGGGAGGAATCTAAGAAACAGTACAGAAATAAAAGCCATCACAAATGCCAACTTCCCCATAAATAAACACCAACAATTCTCCAAGAAACCCGTTCAAGTAACTTTCCCCCCATCCCTCATGTCGTCGTTCCGGTCTCTTCAGCACACACATATTTCCCCCTTGAGAAGCCTGTATTTTATCACAGGCCTATGATGGTAAAGGTTTTTAGGAAGGGAGCCAATATCTTTCCTGTCACTAGCAGGACCTCCCGTCCCAGCCTGAGACCACTCCAATGACGCCTGCTGCTACAATGTAATTATTACTCCCAACCATGTACCAAGCTGTAAGAGAAATTATAATGGACACACTTTCTCTTGGTAGCCAGTTGTGTGGCGTGAATGTCTTCGGAACGCAGTTTCTTCTGAGTTTCACTGAATGAAACTGTCTATAATTTGTGAATGTGTTGACCCCAGGAGATAACATTGGAAAATGCATGGAAAAGTATCGTGCAAACATATCCTACACTAAAAAAATAATAGCCCAAGAAATACTGATGAGAGCTGGAGAGCACATCATTAGCAGAGCGCTTATCTAAGGACCTGAGGCCCTTGGGTAAGTCACAGCAAGAGGAGCTGAGACAATCACGTTCCTGCTTGTCTTATATCCTACCAAGATCTTAGCAGAAACGAGACAAAGAGTCACGTAGCTGTTCAAAATCCTGGTTTCTTAACTCAGGGAAAAAATGGAGAGACTGAGGGAGGCTTATGGTCCTTTCCAACATGAGGAATTATTTTATAGAAAAATCTTAGTTCAATTTATCGGATCACCATGTTAATTCATGCTGTATCTATCAAACGAGCAGCTCTGAACTCAAAAACTTCTTGACTTCTGTGAGAACTATAAACGCAGCTTACAAACTTACCTGGGCAGATAACTAAATGTCGAAAAAAATTTCAAGTGACTTGCCTTCTCTTTTAAATGAAGGAGACTTGGAATAATTGCTGTTTCTGAATTTTCTCAGGAAAAGGGCATATCTTGCATTCTAGGACAAGGAGTAGCAGCAAGAAGTAGACATTTGTGAGCCCAACTTGCGGGCCTCTCGCCCAGCATACCCCACACATCTATGTTACTTATCTACATGATGCAGGTTCCAAGATTACATTCCAGAAATACAACGACCACACATTTACATCTCTGCCCGTGACCACAGCAGCAACCCCTCCAGCAACACGGTTCCTGACAACCTGCTAATGCATCATTGAAGTTTACGCTAGGAAATGCTGTTAGCTGCTCATTTAAAAGAACTCCCTTAACTTGTATCCGTAGTCTCCTTATTTTATCAAAGTAATACAAAACAGCAATTTATTTAACCAGGAATCAGAGGTCAGACTGCATTTAGCTCTGGGATTTATTAAGCTGATAACCCCAACGAACTTTATCACGTAAAGTTTAACTGAAAAAAAAAAAAAAAAAAAAAAAAAACAGGACAAGTGAGGTAATGTCTAACAGCTGGAAACAACCAGAAAAGGGTGGTTAGTCGCATCTACTGAGAGCCATATTCCTCCACAGAAGAGCCAGACAACAGCATTTACCAGTATTAAAAAAAGTCAAACTGCGCATTTCTGTTCCCATACAAAGCTAAAAGTCAATCGTGCACTCCAAACTATTCCAAGAGGAGCCTCAAAGGTGTGTGTGCAATCCCCGTGCAAACAAAGACTGAAGGTATGTCTCAAACTGGACACGTGGACAAACACAACATCATGAACACAAAGTGGAGCGGTATTCAGTCTTTAAGATGAGGGGCCCAGCCCAGGAATGCAGCTCAGAGGAGAGCACTGAACTTCCGCACACAAGGCCAGGTTCAACCTCTTAAATTACAGCTTTAAAAAACGGAGACCGACACACACCACAACACACAACATGATGCATGCAAACATTGGAAAGAGCCGCGCTAAATGAAATAAGCTACTCACAAAATGATAAGATACTGTACACCTGCCCTTAGATGAACTATACAAACTCATAAACACAGAAAACAGAACTGGGGAGGGGCATACACATGCCTGCCATCCTAGAACCTGGGTGGAAGAGGCAGGAGAGTCAGGAATTCTAGGTCATTACACAGTGAGTTCCAGGCCAGTCTAGGATACAGGAGACTCTATCTCGGAAAGGGGAGTAGGGGACAGAGACAGCTCAATCAGGAAAGCACATGTCATGTAAGCATGGGGACCTGAGTCCCAGCCCCAGCATCCATGAAAAGAAGCCAAGCATGGAGTGCAGTTTGTTATCTCACTCCCGAGGACATAAGAACAAGAAGATCCCAGGGGCTCACTAGTTAGCAAGTAAGCTCTAAGCCATCAAGAGTCAAGGGTAAGCTCCAAGCCTATAAGATGTCCTGTCTCAACAGTCAAGGTGAGTTCCATACCTATAAGAAATTCTGTCTCAAAAGTCAAGGTGAAAGCCCCTCTAGACTACAGGCATGCATGCATACACACACACACACACACACACACACACACACATAAACATATACCACAAAAGACAAGAACCAAAGTTACTAAAAACTGAAGAAGTGAAATTGGTATGTTTGTTCAACGGGAACAGTTTCGGTTCGACCAGATACGAAGTCTAGTGACTGGTTCCTCACAATGGGATACATTTTAACTTAGGGCACTGTACATTTAAAGATGGGCCAGAGAGCCAGGAGTGGTGGCGTGTCACACCTCTAATCTAAGTATCTCAGGGGCAGAAGCAGGCAGATAACTGTGAATTTGAGGCCAGCCTGGTCTACATAGCTAGTTCCAGGCCAGCCAGGGCTACATAGTGAGAGCGGGAGAAAAAAAAAGATAAGGTATCAATATTAACATTAGGCGTTGCAGTACATTGAATGTTTATGGTTCTATATATGGAAAGTCTACTCCCGTTGTCCCCTTGTGTTAGCACTGGTAGGTGGGCCTCTTGGAGGTAATTAGATCATAAGGATAAACGATTCATGAATAAAATTATAGGGCTAACTAGTTCCCTTTCAGCCAATCAAAGACACTGCAGGAAGACACCTGCTCGTAACCGAGAACTGGTACCCTAACCACCCCAACACCCGGCACCTTAACCTTGGCCTTCCAGGTTCCAGAATGATGAGAAACACACGCTTGCTGTTTAAGCCACTTAACCCAGGCCATGTTGTTAGAGTAGCTAGAGCTAAGACCCACGTGTTCCGTCACAACACACGTTTTCTCCTGAGCACAGAGGCGTGTCCCCACAGTCCCAGCTACTCGGAGAGCTAGGAGGAACAGGTGGACGAGGGCTCCCTGTAGCCTGGGAGTTGAAGAGCAGCCTGAGCAACATAACATGTCATCCCCAAATCATCCATCCACACATGGATGTCTTTGTACATGGAGACCAGTGTAGAACGTGAACAAGAAGAGGAGACGAATGTGCAAAACCTGGCAAGAAATAAAATTCCTTGCCTCAAGATCTAGAAAGGAAAAAAAATCCAGTCATGGCTACTTTAAAGTTTGAGGTGAGGGGGCTGGAGAAATGGCTCAGTGGTTAAGAGCATTGCCTGCTCTTCCAAAGGTCCTGAGTTCAATTCCCAGCAACCACATGGTGGTTCACAACCATCTGCAATGAGGTCTGGTGCCCTCTTCTGGCCTGCAGACATACACACAGACAGAATATTGTATACATAATAAATAAATAAATATTTTTTTAAAAAAAGAATAAAGTTTGAGGTGAGGAAGGATACTTCTGAGGTAACCAGTAATGACTCACAGGAGTATAGACGCCTAGAACACCCATCAAAAGCCTCACCCAAAGCAACACTCCACAGCTCTGGAAGTCGACAGCAGGGGGACATTTTATGCAAGAAAAAAAATGGCTGTGTCTTCAGACAGTGCTTTATGGCTTTTAATAATGTCTGTTCCAAGTATCCAGTCCACAATGTCATGGCACCCTTGGAGCCAAGATATGACAGCCATGGCAGCTTCAGACACCAGCACTCTGGCAGCTACCAGAGTGAGAATCGCCGTTATTTGACCTGGCAGTCATCTGGGAAAGACCTCCTCTCAAGACTCATCTTTATTAAATGGGCCGCGATGCCCACTCCGTGGGAAGGTGCTTCCCGTACAGATCTAAAAAGTCACACAGCTGCCTAACACTGCGTGCCTGGAGCAGCGGTACCAGCTGCGGCAAGCAAGAGATGGGCCAAGGAGAGCAGCAAAACAACAAAAGGAGATAGTTTCTCTCCAATAGTGGCCTGTGGTGACCTGCGGAAGTGGCTCACCAGTTCCTTCATCCAGATGACCTCACAACATCACAGAAATCAAAGGTTCAGATCTTGGGGACACTTTGAGAACACTGGGGAAACTGCCCAAGCCACCAAACTTACGCATAAGTGAAAAATCCGCAAGGATCTGAAAGGGTCACCTTAGGAGAGGAATACATGTCATTCTGGCAGGATAATGGTGGGGTTGGTGGGTGTGCCCTGTCCAGACCTGGGAGCAGGGCAGGGCACAGTATCAGCACCAACGACACAGGAAAAGTGACTTATGTCTGCATCACAGACCTAAAAGTGCCAAGTAAGTCGGGACAGAGGGTTTGGATTTACATTTTCTATCCAGGAGAGAGATCCAGGTGAAAGAAAGAGCCCAGATGTTGCATGCTATTAACCCATAAGCTCCCCTGCCACACCGAGATGGTCCTCAGAGAAAAAGAGTGGGCTAGTCTGAAACCAGAAGAGGAGACAGCACAGAAGAAAAAAAAACTTACAGCATGGAAACCAATTTAGCATAGAGTAAACTCAATTAGAGGAAGGAAGAAAAAGAGGGAAGGCAGGAGGGAAAGAGGGAGGGGGTGCAATGTAGAAATGAGTGCAAAATTGTTTACAGAGGACATGATTACATACACTCACACAGATTTCACATACACTCACATAGACTTTACATACACTCACACAGACTTCATATACACTCACACAGACTTCATATACACTCACACAGATTTCACATACACTCACACACACTTTATATTCACTCACACAGACTTTACATACATTCACACAGACTTCACATACACTCACACAGACTTCACATACACTCACTCAGACTAAAATTCAGACTGAACCACAGAAGACTGGGAATACTCACAACGGTGCCGAGCACAAAAATAAATTGGAGGGATCATAATTCCTGAATTCAAGACACATTACAAAGCCACGGTAGTCAAAACAGTATGGTTCCTTCGTAAAACAGACCTGTAGACCAAAGTATCAGAATGGAGAGCCATTGAAACTGATGAAGACAATGTGGTCATGACAGCCTCGTCAAAGAATGGTGCTGGGAAAACCGGATGCCCACACACAGACCCTTACCTCACATCACATACAAATTAACTCAAAAAAGAGTAAAGACTTAGACTTAGGATAGAACCTACTGCAAGAGACAGAGAGGAAACTCCCTGAACACTCATCTGGGAATGTCCTCTCAGACCGGACACCAAAGCACACCCCACAGTTACAATGAGACAAATGGGTGGCATCAAATTAAAGCTTCTGCAAGGAACGGCAACAGAGCAGAAAAACAAGCATGTACCTGACAAAAGATTAATGCCCAAAATACATAAACTACTCAAACAACTAGTTAACAGAAGATACAAATCAACAACTTTGAAGGGCACCCAAAGAATCAAGTAGACAGTCTCCAAAAAGACCATGGCCTCTACATCCATGCATAAGTACATACAACAGCATGCACACACAGAAACACACACACACACATGGACTATCATATGACCAGTAATTAACAATCCCATCCTTGGATATTTATCCCAAAGAAATGAAGTCAGTATCTTGAAGATATAAATACATTTCCATGTAGTTACCGTGTCGTTATTGCAACATTATTCTCAACAGCCAAAGTGTTCACCAGTGAGTGGATGGAGAAGGAGATATGCTGTATATATGTGTATACACATATGTATGATAGCCTACTATATGTGTATATGTGTGGACATATGCTCACTCTTACAAAAGAAGGAAAAGTGGACGCCTACAACACCACAAATGAACCTTGAGACACTATATGCAGTGAAACAAGCCAGGCACAATGATAAACCCTGCACAGCGTTATCCGAGTAAGGAGTCTAAACAATGAGACTTGCAGGCTGGAGACACAGCACAGCAGGAAGAGTCCTTGCTGCTCTTCCAGAGGATCCACACATGATTTCCAGCACCAATGGTGAGCAGCTTACAAATAAACGCCTATAACTCTTCCATGGAATCCCATGTCCCTTTCTGGCTTACACAGGCATTCACATACCTGCAGCATTACACACTTACACACACACACACACACACACAGAGAGAGAGAGAGAGAGAGAGGAGGGAGGGAAGAAAGAGAAATGAAGAATATAATTGTTTAAAGTAAACCATTCGACTTATTAAACTATTGAGATTTTGGTCAGCTAAAAGTAAAATAATTTTACAATTACACAAGAAAGAAAATAACTAAATTCTCTTCAACAAAAGTGTGACTCATTGCCAGGTGTGGAGGTACACATCTGTAATTTCAATTGTTAAGCAGGGGCTGGGGAGACCACAGACATGAGTTCCTCTGTAGCTACACTGGTCGTTCAAGACCAACCTAGGCTGCATAGGGAGATCCTAGCCCAAAAAAGAAAAAGAACAAAGTATGACCCATCCATATTTCATAATGCTTCATATTTTTGTTTCCAAACAGCAGTTTTAGAGTATATGAATTATCTTTCAATAAGGGTGTTAATATTTAAACTAGCAGGGGAAATGAATTCCTATAGAAGAGTTCTCTGCATTATAATCACTTCTGCTCAACAGACACTCACCGAGCCAGACCATGCCAAGTGCTCCCTCAAAGGCTGCCCTTGCCCTTGGGGAATTTGCTTGAAGAAGAAATTAATGAGTAGCAAACCCCCAGACAAGGTTCCGACTCTCCTTCCTACTTCCACACACGCAGCGGCGGGCCCTGCAGGTTAGCAGTCACCTAGAGCCAACTACCAGTGACGAGAAATCCTGACTCAGCATCTCGTCAGCACACGCAGGGGTGAGCTACAGTCTGGGGCCATGACTTCCTGCTGCAGTGTGTGACTCAAACGTGTCAATGCCTGCTTCCCCCCAGGTCTCTATTTCCTTGCTTCTGCCTCCATCCTGAACTTGGCTCCTTGCCTGCTTCTACAAGACCTGGGCCTTATTTCTTACAGTACCTCCATCATGTGTTCAAAACACTACTGCAGTCCTGGAGGTGAGTTGTCAAAGCAAATGTAGCTCCCTTATTTTATGGCTTTTAATGCCTTTCGCTTAACAAAGACCCCTTCCGCTCACTAGGTTCGAAACACTGTTTGATGCCTTGCACTGACTCCATCAATGTAGGCAGAGGCTGCTCATTCGTTCCTGGCCGCTCAGACCCAAAATAAACACACAGAAACTGTATGAATTAAAACACTGCTTGGCTTATTAGCTCAGGCTTCTTATTAACTAACTCTTACATCTTAAATTGACCCATTTCTATTATTTTGTATTTTACCACAAGGCTCATGGTTTACCAGTAAGGTTTCGGGCGTCTGTCTCCTTTAGCGGCTACATGGCGTCTCCTAACTCTGCCTTTTTTTTTTCTTCTTCTATCTCTGCTTGGAATTCCCACCTTACTCTATTCTACTCTGCCATAGGTCCAAAGAAGATTCTTTATTAACCAATGGTAATAAAACATATTCACAGCATACAGAGGAAAATCTCACACCAAGGATTGCCATCATCTGATCCATGCTGCTGAGTCTGAAGAGAGTTGTAAACCAGACACAGGCAACATGTGAATTTTCTTTGGCATGAACTGCTCCAGAAGTATTTTAATTACTTATTAATGAGCTGCATTCAAGATGTCATACACACATACATTCTTAGCTTCCATTTTTCAGAAATCTGGCACCAACGGTGCAAGCCAAGTAATGACCTCCCCACCCACTTTGATGAGTATGCAGGTGTGATCCATGGGTTCCCAGGCACAATGCATCCAGCTGGGTTCACTTGTCAACAGCTAATTCTGAAGACTAGGAAGTCTGAGAAAATTCAAGGCCTGGAAGCTGTGCTTGCTGCCCAGAGGAAGGTCTCTCCCTTCATTACCAGGTTTAAGCAGCAAATTCCTATTCCTCTACCCCTTCCAACCTCTGCTGGTCTTTCATTAGCACAGCTTCTCTCTCTTCCTGTGACACCGCTAACATCCGCCCATCATCTACAACCATGAGTAACTCTACAGCATCTTCCAACCTCAGAGCTCCTGCACAGGGCATCATAGCTCCAGGCCACGAGGTGGGAATCACAGATGAGATCTCACCCACAGATGAGATCTCATGCACAGACCAGTGAACACTTCCTTTCGAGGGGCTCTTTGTTTTGAAATAAATGTCTTTCCTAAACTTTTGAATTCCAGTGAATTTTTCAAATGCCTCTCCAAATTTATCAAGAAACTCAATAGCAAAAAAAGTCTGATTTTAAGATGGACAACAGATCTAAAAAGACTCAAGAAGATAGATATATAAATAGCAAACAAATACATACAAAATGTCCAACGGGGCTATGTAAATCAAAACCACAATGAGATATCACTCATTCCCCCAAAGAATGACTATCATTAAAAAGACTAAAGATAACAAGACTCATGGATCAATTAGAAAAAGGAGGTAGAAAGATTGTAAGAGCCAAAGGGAATGAATGACTCCAAGGGAACAGTATCTTCCAGACATAACAAGATGCTGCACGTATGAACTCAGAGACTGTGGCAGCACACATAGGGCCTATACAGATTCAAGCCAGATGGAGTCTTAGCCCTGAGACAGAGAGGTGGACACAGGGTCACACCCTTCACCAAAAAGTTATTTGCAATTTACATCTGCTAGCAAAGGGAAAAACAACTTTCTTCATAAAGTGTCAACTAAGTATATCAACCAAACTCATGGCAGGCCCAGGCCCAGCTAACACAAAATAAGCTCAGCAATATTTTGTTTTGTTTTGTTTTGCATGGGCATTTGTTTCTTGTTGGTTTTTTGCTTGTTTTGAGTTTTGTTTTGGTGTGTGTGTATGTGAGTGAGAGAGAGAAAGAGAAAGAATGAAGTTGGCTAGTAAGTAGGAGAGAAGGATCTTGAAGGAATTGAGAAAGGCAAGAACATAATTAAAATATATTGTATGTAAAATAAATACATTTTTGAAGATAACAAGTGCTGGAGACGATGTGTTAAAATGGGGAACCCTTTCGCAAGAAAAGCCATACGAAGACTTGTTTTAAAACTAAAAAAGAGCTACCAATGATCCAGAAATTCTAATACTGTGTATGCATCCAAATTAACCCCCAAGTTCATTGCACCAATGTGGACAAGGCCAAGAAATAGAAACAACATAAGTGTTCATAAACCGATAAATGAATAAAGAAAATGTGATACCTAATCAAGAAGCACTTTGTGGCTATAGAAAGCAAGAAACAGCATCACTGCGGCAACATAGGTGGAGCTGCAAACCATTGCGTGCAGTAAGATAAGCTAAGTCTAGAAAGACAAGGACTGGATGCTCTTACTCACAGGGAGACTCTAGAAGAGCCGACATCACAGGAGTTGCGAGTAAGATAAGAGTCATCAGATGCTGGGTAGGGGACAGGAAGAGATGGGGAGAGAGTGGTGGACCATAGTCAGCTGCAGTTGACAGGAGTTAGGTCTGGTGTACTGTTAAGCAGTGGGCTCACTACACGACAGTGATGTGTCGGCCAGAACTTGAGGGTAAAACCCTATTGTGGAAGACACTGCACATTTCGGAAACAGAACCTAGAGAGATGAGGCTGGTACCAACTGGGAAACCTCCTCCCTAAGGACTGTCAGAAGGTGCCATGTGTGTGCTAGGGAAGAAACATCATCAATCGTCTATCTACGAATCCTGTAAACTACAAGACTTGCCTAGAAAGATAACCTCAACAGCAACAGCGTAACAGTGGCACATGGCTGTCCAATCAGATGTGAGAACCACTCAGTGGGAGGGAATTTCTGCCTGCTACTGTAAACCTAGGCAAAAACTCATCACTACAGACATCCTAGACTTTAAAAGAAAACTCACTACTATAATTGTACTAAATTAACACAGTTCCTAACCTTCTAAATACTTAATGTTTATATTCTCAGATAACTAACTATTGCCCTCCCCCATTAAAGAGGTTTCTCTTAGCTACGGAGAACCTCAACTGGTCAAAACACAGAAGACAAATGACTGTGGAAGGTGTAAGCCCCATGGGACATTTGTAACATATTCCCTATGGTGAAGACGTCACTAGAAAGACCGCAAGAACCAAAGGATGCCAAGGACCGCTGCAAGATGGCGCTTTCTGGATATGACGGGGATGGTGCATCCATGCACTCTCAAGAATACGGTTGCCTGCACAAGACCTGGGCCAGTACATGCGCACACACTGTCATAGCAACATAGCTAGGGGAAAGACTCACAAGACTGAAGAGCTAGAAGCAGTCAGTAGCTGCTTAGCGGGGAGAGTTGGTTTCCTTTAGGGATGATCTCCCCAGGAGGTCACCTGTGTCTAAGTAGTCAGCTCTAAACCCACAGACATACTGACAGCATTAAATGAACTCAGTAGGCTTCAGGCACACTGTGTGTCTGTCTGTCTGTAATTATAGAAGAAGTCGTGAATTCAGGAGGAGAATGAGGCATGGAAACACAGGAAGAACTAGAAGGGGAGACTGGAGAGGTGAGAATGTTGTGGGCACAGTGTATTTATGTATAAAATTCTCAAAACATGACTTTTTAGAAACTTTCAAAGAGATAAATGTTTGAGGAAATAGGTGTGCTAAACTCTACGTACCAAGACACATTAACCCGTGGTGCATACAGCTGTGCATTATAGACAGTTAACAAGAGTATTTAATAAGTAAAGGAAATATGGAATATGGTAAGGAGCAGGTCCTGATTCAGTAGTTCTGGCAGAAAGCCCGAGAATGACGCAGACACTGCTGGCTGTAAGCCTCTTTTGACAGCAAAGAGCCAAGAGACCGTTGATGGAAGGCTTCTGAGAGAGAGAGTCATGTAAAGGACTTAGACCTCCAAATCACATTCTGTCTTTTTTAAAAGACAAAAATGCTCACCTTTTAGCATTCTGTGCCAACTTAACATCTGATTTACATAAATAGTTGCCTTTCATAAAGATCCACCTGGAAGAAACTGATGGTTCCTTTAGCTATTAGACACTGAGTTATTGTATAGTCTCTATGTGATCGATACGGGGCATTATACAGAGCATTGGCGAGACTTCCATGTGTTCACAATGATTACAAATCTAGAAAACAGACTCTCCAAATGGGAAACAACTCTCCAAAACAGCAAGAGGACTAAATCTTAATGGCTAATAGATGAATAAAAAGCATTGGAACCAAGAAGAAAAATGTCAAACTAAATTCAGTGATTGTTCAATGAAGAAAAACCAAGGGTTCTGGACTAGCATTAAACAATAACCATCACTACAAAGAAGTCATTAGACCAAGGGCAACGACTCCATCTTTACCATAGTCCGAAGAGGAAAGGGAAGAGATGGACCTTCCTAAGGGCAGGGGTTAAATATAAGTGTGCGCGTTACCTGTTGGCTGGAGCAGTGGGTTGAGAAAAGCACCCGACTTTCCTTCTAGACTTGGCTGTCTTGCCCTGGACAGCACCTGCCAAACCTGGTAATACAGGGTATGAGCTCGGAATGCCTTTTCTAGCTAAAAGATGCCGACTCCAACTCCTGGCTTAACAGAGCGGGAGGGGAGGGGAATGATGAGTGAGAATGGAGAAACGGGGGAGGCAGACACACAGAAAACCTAGGACTGTAGTAAGACCACTGGGGACCGTTCATCATTTGTACATAGGTAAGGCCTTGGACAACACAGACCACGTCCTGTACTAGTTGGCGCCAAGCCCATTTTGCCAAAGCAATACAATAAGGCAAAAGTATACGAAAGGTCCTCTCGTTTGTCATACACACACACCCCGCTTCCCACCTGCCTCTGTTCCCACCTAGTAAGAGCCCCCACACACACACACACCTCTCTACATGCTCTCAAATACGCAGTATTCTCTTTCCTGTCTTTTCATCACCACAATCTGCCGGTTCTGTTCTTTGGAGCACCTAGTCTTCTATTGACTCAATGAAAAATACTCTGTATTGCTTGAAAGACTATCCCTGGCTGAAAATATTACTCCTCTAATCCTTTTGGGTCACTCAGACCTTCAACGCTAGGAAAAGAAATCCACATTGAAGCTTGCGGTGTGCTGGGTTAGTTGTTAGCAATCCCCGCCCCCCCCCCTTTAGTTGTGAGCGATTCCTACCCTTGTTATGGTTTGCTGTGAGCCAAGGGTACCACTGAGACAAGAACTGGAGAGAACAGGAGTCAGTTTGCGACACCATTGTGATAAGAACTTGATAGACACACCTATCTTACTCCGCAGATAAACTATCAGCCAAGCACCTGTTCAGACAGTGTCCATCAACATGGAGAAGTATCTGTATCCCTAGCCGTCAGTGCTCACAGTACATCCTCAGTTCTGAGAACACAATTTGGCTGCCACCACGATCTTCAAGCTTGGTTTCAGTGTTTCCTCAAGATGAGGAAGTGCCGCATGCCCCCTTGGAAACTGGTAGCGTGTGGCTGGCTTATAGCTACCGTTCACAAGGCCTCTGCATTCTTTGGTCAGCAAGGCAGGTTAGAAGGTAAAGATGGAAAGACTCTTGCCATGCCTTCAAACATGGCAACCTGAGTTTGCTCTCTGGGATCCCGAGAAAGGTGACAGGAGAAAGCTGTGACCTCCACATGTGCACCATGGTGCGCACACACACACATACACACATACACCATCACCTACACCGCCGCCACTGCCGCTATCGCCACATTCTTGTACGTATCTAAACCAGGGCTCTGCCGGTCCCCTCTGAAGCATCTTTTCTAATTCCATAGGCGATGGCTAACCAGAAGGGAAATCCCATCCCTTGAAGCGTAAGTAGCCAAGCCTCACCAGGCACTCCTCCCAGAACTAATGCCAAAAGCTGATTCATGCCCACAGGGCACGAAGCTTCACCCGAGCATCAAATGAAATAAACATCTGCTATCACGTACTCGACCCTACTCTTCCACACTCTTCCAGCAGTGTGGTCCAGCGACCAACCACAACGTTCCACAGAGAAATTTGGTTAAAAACATCTGGTTTCTAAGGAGAATGTCTGTCTTTAACTTCCCAGCTGATCATCCAAGTGTCTCTTCAAGAAGATGCCCATACTTTGTTCCCACCACAAGAGTGCCTTAGTAAGACTTAGTAGGGCTACGGTCCCCGACAGGCCCTTAGTAACATAACACATGGAACTTATTAGAGAAGCATTATTATGGCTTGTCCTGGAAAAACTCAATGGTATAACAGAGAAGCCACTGTCCTTTGTTTGAAAATGACACAAGAACACCCAATGGCTTCACGCCACTATTGGACAGAGTTTCATAATAGGAATTGATTAAGGATTTGCTCCCAAAAGAGACCAGGAATGAATGGATGGCTAAACTCACAGATAATTGCTTTGAGTTTGTCGTTTTTCCATAGGCACGACACGGAGTCCCTTCTTCTAATGCATAGAGATTCACATTGTATATCTGTCTCGATATTCATGTCCCTAAACATGCTGATGACTCACTGAACCGGGGCATTTAGATCACGACAGGTTGAAGACCACTTCAGGGTATAGAACTTTCTACTTGAAGAGTTGGGTGGTCCTCAAAATGTTTCAGACAGAGAGCATTTCTGATTTCAGAATTCAAATTGGATATTCTCAACCTGCTATTTTCATCACAATGGTTACACTTCTGGGGATTTTTGAATGACTGGTCAAACTTTATGAAGTAGAAATACAACTTAATAATAGCAACAGTAAGGGCCTGGAATGTAGCTCAATGGTAGCGTTTGCCTAACATGCATGAAGTCCTGAGTTCCGTTTCTAGCTACACATGCACACACATGCACACACACGGAAGTGGAAGAGATAGAAATAGTGAAACATACTTTAACAATGAAAAACTAAACAAATAATATAGAGTGCATATTAAACATGAAGTAGACCATTAACAAAATACTGATCGGTAGTCTTCTTTATATTATGAGGGGTTTTACAAAAATACAAAAGGGGACTGGAGAGAGGACTCCACAGTCAGGAGCCCCGGTTGATCTTCCAGAGGACCTGGGGTCGATTTCCATCACCCACATAACTCCAGTCTTAGGGAATCTGATCCCCTCTCCTGACCTCCACAGACACAGCACACACATGGTGCACAGACATACATGCAGGCAAACGATCCATACACACACAATAAAAAAAAATAAGTGTTAACAATGTTTTTAAAAGATATAAGAGAATGCCTGGTAAAGTGATAACTGCGCTCCTATCTCAAGGCCCTACAGAAGCCCTACCAGCCCATGTTACTTCTCCGACCTCACTGCTGATCTCTACCCTTCCTCTCGGGTACCTGCAGAGGATCCTACTGTTCTCCTTGTGGTCTCTGAACACATCTAAACACAGACCACCCTACAGGCCAGACACGCGTACTGGCCGCTCCCTCTGCCTGCAATTCTCGACGTCTGTGCACATAAGCAACTTCTCTTACTTCCGTCGAACTCTCCTCCGCTTGAGGTCATTTTCTCCGTGAGGCGCACTCGGCCACGTCTGCCCATTCTCCTATCCTACACCATTTTCTTTTCTATTTGACTATTTTAACTATCCTGGTCTTCAACAGAACCAAAACTCCACATGGTTAGCACCCATTGTTTTGTTCTCTGGCAGACAACCAGCACCAACATCAGACACCAACTCATAAAAACCAAGTTGAATGAATAAATGAACAAATGAAATTCTTTCTTTTCCTCTGTAGCCACCAATCTGTGTGTACAGATCTTTCTTTAAGACTTAAACGGAAAATCGCAAGCTATCAAAATTTTAAGGAAAGACATTACAGTCACAAACAGCGTTAAAGCCAGACAAGGTCAAGAGTTTTTAAAGTTTGGCGAGACTAATTACAGAGAGTTACTTTAAAAGCCAATCCATGAAAGAAATTAAGTATGCAATTTTCTAATGACCACACTTTCTTAGTGATTTGTTTTATCCATACAATAGATAAATTTACAGATAATCTGCCAACATATACAAGCACACACAAGTTGAACGAATCCAGAAGTAACTAAGGGTATTTTTCCGTCAGGCAACTTTCTTCATATAAAAGCCAGCAATCTGAAATCCAGGTGTGGCAGTGTATGCCTATAATCCTAGCACCTGGAGGACTTCAAGTTCCAGGCCAACCAATGTTACATAAAAGACTCAAGTTCACATTTCTTTTTTAGACTTAGCTACTCTTTTTATACGCGCGCGCGCGCGCGTGTGTGTGTGTGTGTGTGTGTGCGCTTGCCTGGGTTTGTACACACCACATCATGAATTTGCCTGTGGAGGCCATAAGATGATGTTGGATCCCCTGGAACCAGTGAGCCACCTGATTGGGTGCTGGGGACGAACCCTAAGTCTACTGCAAGAACAGCAGGCACGCAACTGTTGAGCCATCTCCCCAGCTCCCCAAGTTCATGATTCGAATCATAATTAGGAAACCATGCTGGTTTCCCTGGAATAATGTTTAATCTTGGCTGTCAATTTACTGGAATTTTAAGTCACCATGGAAATGAACCTCAGTCACATCTGGAAGGGAGTTTCTAGACGGGTTTGTGATGCAGTGAAACTCACCCTAAATACAGAAGAACAAGTCCATGGGCTGGGGTCCGGGCCCAGAGAACATAAAGGAGATGTCAGAAGGACAGGAGTATTCATTACTCTCTGATTCCTGGCTGTGGATACAATGTAGCCCACTACCTCAAAAAGTCCACCTTCCCCACCAGGATGGACTACATTCCCTTTAACTAGAAACCTAGTAGACCACTCCTTCTTTAAGTCAGGTATTTGAGCATAGCAACAAGAAATGTAACTCAAAAATGTGAACAAGTCCAGTTGGTTGCCTTGATGCGCTTTCCAGTCCGTACCACATTTTACTCACAAAAATGTCCTTGGCTGGAAAAAAAAATACTTAGTCATCATATTTATAAAGGAGATAAATAAATTTCATTCTTATTCAGACATGCTGGCCAAGCTCTTAAGGACTTTGGTGGACTGAGTGCTGGGAAGAAGAGAACCATAATTAATACCTGCTGGCCAGCACTGCAAACCAGCCGTTCCAGACAGACACGTTCTTCAGCCGAAGCCACGGGAACAGGAGCCATGGACTTCATACATACAAAGCCCAAACCCTCATCAGGTTACTTGCACAATGAAAATTTGCCCGGGATGTATTGATGCACCAAATATTTTCTTATGGGCTCCCTGTGAAAGGCTGAGACCAAAATCCAACTGGAGACAGAAGAGACAGGAAACAAGGGCTCCCCTATTGTTCTAGGGGACTACAAGAATGTGGGAGTCAAGAATAAACTGAAGCATCTGTGTTCTGGACTCTGAGGAAACATCCAAGGACTGTGTCTAACATTGGATGGTGAAAACGGGCATTCAAGTGTGTACGGGCCACGTACACATTCAATCTACCAGCAAGTGTTGGAGCAACTGTCCTTTTGTCTTCCGTACTACGTCTTTTTCCTTTGCCTTTTCCAGGTTCCAACACCTTCTTATTTTTTTACTGAATATTGAAGAAGGACCTTAAGCAAGCTCAAAATCTGGTGTCAGCTAGGTATGGTGAGACACAGTATTTGGGAGGTTAAAACAAGAGGGCCTTGAATTCAAGGCCAGCCTGGGGCTATATAGCAAGACCCTGTCAGAAAGGAAGGAAGGAAAGAAGGAAGGAAGGAGGGAGGGAGGGAGGGAGGGAGGGAGGGAGGAAGGAAGGAGAAAAGGAAGGAAGGAAGGAAGGAAGGAAGGAAGGAAGGAAGGAAGGAAGGAAGGAAGGAAGGAAGGAAAAGGAAAGGAAAGCTGGGGTCAAGAGAAGACACCCTAATTTCCAGAGTAATCCCATAATTTTATCACCCAAATTTTTAAAAGTAGAGAAAAGTTAGTAGCGACAACATGGTACCATCACAGCAAACCAGAAGGTCTGGTCACTCTTCTAACCTCTCCTTCATATCCTTCTCATCCTGATGCAGCTTCCCGGGCCTGAAGAAGCAGCCCTGCCCCTGCTGGAGCAACTAAACTTCATGCCCAGGCCTACAACAGCAAAGTATCGTAGGCTGTTAGTCCCTGTCCAACAAACCATGCATAACGATCCTATACCTCCCACCCCCACTCTCATCCCATCCCCCTAGCCCATCTCCCCATTAAGCAGGTAGCAATTCCCTACTGAGCACCACAACAAGCCAGGTCCAGGGCAAGCCCATGCCAGGAGCACTTTTTTTTTTCAAAAAAAAAGCAATTCACAACAGAGATGTCCACCACATGAGGCCACAGACATCAGGACACAAACTGAATATCAAAGATTTAAGATACCAGATTGCTAACAGATAACATTGATAACAGTACATTCAACAGCAGGCAGAGGCCCAAAGTCATCCCTCCTACAAAACACAGTCCCCAAGAAAGAATGCCATTGTATCTGTACTCAACTATAGTAACAAGCTGGGTTTCTTTTTCATTTGCTGAGGTCAGCAGCAGTTCTGCAAAAGATTCTGAAAGGAGTAAGAACGAATGTTTCCCTCCTTAGAGCACACTGCCCGAGTTCTTCAGAGCTAAGCTCTTTATGTCAAGTCCCTTGTTCACCTCAGTCAAACAGCACTTGACCATTAAATTTAGTCTTTGCTAAATATTTGCTAAAATATTTTCCCTCGCATGCATAACAAGGAAGAACCGACGTTTGATCCAGTTGCAATCTAGAGCACAAAATCTTCAGAATCAGAAAACCTACAGCTAGACGATCAAACGTTCACAAGATTTGGAGTTCCTCTCTGGCAGTACAATGCTTCAGGGAGATCTACTGCCGAGAGGCACGGCACCCACCCCACCCCCCACCTCTGCTGGGTGTCAGAGTGAAACAAATATCTAGGCACAGGTAAAATCATCACGGAAGTAATGTCCATAGTTGAGAGTTTGGGGGCAAAGGCTGGAGGTCAGGAAACCACCAAGGAGAAAGAAAAGGAACTAATTCAAGCAGATGCAGATGAAACTAAAGTCCTTGAGGCTTGGAGACATCATGAGTCCAAGATACCAAATATCCCCAAAGATCAAGAGGAGTGGGACTAGCTCTCTTCACAAGTGGTAAGATACTTTGAAGTTCAAAGGCAACTGTGTTGCTGTAACTGTTGAAACTGTCTTACCTATGCCAGTCAAGTAATAAAACAAACAATTCAGTGATGAGTTGCTAAACGTTGAAAAGAACGAAATTATGTAGGTTGTTGGCTAACAAATGTCCCCTTTAAGAGGTCACAATTATGTCTTTATCGCCTTTCACCCCACTTGGTTCCGCCTCCCAACAATCCAGCAGACACTCTCTGAAGTGCACAATGCCCCTTTCTGCCTGGCTCCTCTTGTCAGCTAGGGACACCATCTGTCCTGCACTATAAAAACAATCTCTGCAGGGATCTTCTGAGGACCAAACAGATTAGCAGCATCCAGATCTTGACACCATTAATAACAAACACTCCCATCAGATTAGGACTCTTGCACTCGGAACTCCAGAGACAAAACTTCAGAACTAAGCTTGCCTTGTTTGTCAGCGATGGGGGTTGGCATTTTAAAGATGACCTCTTGGCACATAAAGCCATCTGTTGGGGGGAGGGCGGAGGGAAAAGAGAGAGGCGGACTGACTCTCTAGGGCAATAGAAGAAATGAGCCCTTCAGGGGATAGGAGAAGCAGTAAAAAGAAAATCCTATTTACAAGACAAACAAATACATCAAATTTCACAATATCTAATAAAAGACTACTAAAATTACTCATCTTTCTTCTAAATGACAAAGAACACACAGACACAGAAACTATTCAAGAAAAAAAAAGGAAAAAACCAAGTTACACACTTCGGCAAAGACATACGTACAAGAATTCCAAGTTGCCATGACTCTAGAAGACCAAAGCAGAAATCTTATCCACAAAGGCTAAAGGCCGCGGTGAAGTTTGCCTCTCGTCCACCTCTGTCCATACGATCATCGAAGCTGTCCTTTTCCAAGTTTATTATTGACTGAACCCTTCTCACTCTACTCGTGAGCTCCCTGTGCTGACTCCAAAGACTCCCAACTCGAAAAGGAATAACTGGGCCGGTGACGGTGTTCCTAAAATTAATCATAATAAGCAGCTGAGCTCCGCTACCGGGAGAAGACTAGGCATAGGGAGCCAGACCTCTGCAGCCGCACGTCCTCCCAAACGTCTACGTCTAAATCTGCAGCCCGGGTTTCCTCCAGGCCCCAGGCTCCAGCCGAGGATGCTCACCACACATTCCAAACCGAAGGCAAATGAAGCCTCCTCTCCCTCCGAGTGATGCTCGCCGGAGCCCCCAAGTCCCAGCTCCCCGGAATCACCGAATCAGCACGCAGCCGGTCCCCGGGCGCTTCGGGAGCAGAATGTCAAATGAATGACCGCGCCAGGGCGCGAGGGAGCGAGACAAAGCCGCCGCCCGCTACCTGCGGCGCGAGCGCCGGGCCCGGGCCGCGCACTCACCTGGGCGGGAGGGCGGGCTGCGGGTGGGAACGGGGCCGAGGCGGGAGCGCGCCCCGCAGTCGCCGCCAGCCGCCAGTGCGCGCCGCGGAGAAGGCGGCCGGCCAGCCGGGCAGGCGAGCGAGCTTGCAGCTTGCAGCTTGGGGCTGCGGCGGCGGCCGCGGCCACCGAGCCCACTCGGCTCCCGAGGCCGGCGACCGTCTCAGCGGCCGTCCTCGGCTCGCCTTGGCGCCGGCATCCCCGCACGGCCGCGACCCTCGGCGCTCCGGAGGTGACTCTGCGCCGCCGCCCACCCGCGGTTACGCCGCGCGAGCCGCCAATTGTGTCGAGTCAGCGGCGGCGGCGGGCGGCGGGGACGCGCGGAGCCACGTCTCCCCGCTCTCGGGGCCCCGGGCGCCCGTTCCTCTCGCTCTCCAGGCGTCGCCCGCGAGCCGCGCACCAGCTGCCCGCGGCCCCTCGCCGTCGCCCGCCCCTCCCCGCGTCGCCCCGGGTCCCCGGCCGGCTTGCTCACCTCCAGCCGCGCCGCCGTGTCCGCTGGACGCCCGGGCGGCATCGGCTCGCACCGCGCTGGGGGCGCAGGGAGCGCGCGGGGGAGGGGGGGAGGGACCTGCACGTCGGGGACCCGAGAGCCTGATCGAGCAGAGCCCGAGAGAAGCGGCCAGAGCCGGGCAGCGGGGACCTCCCTCAGGACGGCGCTCCAGAGCAGAGCGGGGCGGGTGCTGCTGCGGAGCGAAGGACGTGAGCCTTCCTAGAGGCTTCGCGAAGGATGAAAGGGAACCGCTGAGGTCATGGAGACAAATCTCTTCCTAAATTCCTCCCGAAAGCTGAGTCAGGGGCGTCATGCCTCAGTTTCCCCATCTGTAAGAACAAGAGAGATAACACACATGTCGCACACAGACACGGGGTGGGGTCAAGATGAAAAATGTATTATTAAGATCTCATTTGACTTAGAGAGGACACTAAAAACTAAATTTTGCTGTACAGATACTTGGCATTTCCCATGTGTGTTTTCTGCAGCATCTTCTTTGAATCTCCTTTTAGAAAATAAAAATAATAATGTAAGGTTGAAATGTAAGACTATGTATGCCCCCACAGTACTTACATGGTGCCTATCTAGACATGGCAGAGCTACTTGGTTTGTAGATTAACTACATTTATGCAGGAAGAAAATACTTCTTCACCCCGAATTATGGATGTGCATACTCTTTGAATGTGGGTGCTCAGTATTGTGTGTCTCCCAACGCTCATTTTCTTAGTAAAGGAGGTTCATATAGGTCTCTCACACACAATGAGTTTTTGAGGTTCCCAGATGCTGGCAGATCCTTAGACAATCCAGCCATCATCTTCTAGACCACAGTGTTTGGCTGGGGGAAGGGGGACATATTAGTCCAAAAATTCAGTGTGGTGCTTTCTTCGGATCTGTTCAGAAAAACGTAAAACTATTCAAACTAGTATCACTAAAACTGGAAGCTTTAAACTCGGCAACAAAGACCACTAGAGTCCCCAGGATGTCAACGTGGGGAAGAGAGGTTGAGATGAAGATGAGGGTGCCTGGCCCCGGAAGGGATCAAACGTGTCCAGTCAATCAGTTTAATTTACGTTCGGTCACGGGTCATAAGAAAAGCCATGCTGCCCCTGTCCTTAGATGTGTCGTAGCAGGCATCACTGATGGACCAGGCGTCCACTAAAGGTCCAATTCCAGTCCTATTGACTCGGGGTCAGCCTCCTCTGCGATAGGAATCCCGTGGGATGCCGTGAGCCAATCTCTACGGTTTAGACCCAGGAGTCCTGCAGCTGCAACCCTTAGCATCCCACACTGACTGACCACGGTCACGACCTTTCTTTTAACTAAAAAGGACAGCAATGAACACAGGCTAAGTGGATGTCCCGGGTCGTCATTGTTGGGGACTGGGTTTTTTTTTGTTTTTGTTTTTGTTTTTTTGTTTGTTTTTGAGGTATTGTTATCCTTAGAAAGCAATCTCAGCTGTCTAAAACTTCCAAATATATCGACCACGGTGACTGAAGTGACAAAACTTACTTGACTATGCATTTTTATAGCAAAATCATCCTAAAATTGTAAGACTTCCATGCCTGACTGCCACCACCATCCGTGTAGGTTGCCCCTGATCTGGGTCCCAGCCTTTTCTTGTCCCTCTCATTCCAAGAAAATTCTTAACTAGTCAACTAGCTTAATATTCAAAAATGTTCCTTTGTAACATTTAAATACTTCTTTGTAATTTAAATACTTCTCCTGCCTTGCAAGACTCCAAACATTTAGCAGTCACTTCCGGGGGTGGGGGGGTATGTGACCCTTGACATCACACATGTGACAGTGTCTTAATCTTCCCTTGGATATCTCCTTTTTTCTGTGGAGATGACCAAGTTTGTAGGTGTTTATCCTGACCTCTTATCCAGAGAGAAACCCAAAAGCCTATTTCAAGACATTTAACCTGCAGAGGCCTCCCAGGTCCATAAAGGTGGCCCTAGAGACATGCCTGTGTGGTTTTATACATTAAGAAAGCTTCAAAAATGAGATACTTTTGTCTCAAGAAATATGTTGTGGAATGAAACTCCCATAATTCAGAGACTGGAAAACCTCGATCTCGTTATGAGGTGTTACAGGGAGTAAGGCCTTTGGAAGGGCCATAAATCGTGAAGGCACTCCTAACAAGTGGGCTAGGAAAAAATACTGGGACTGAGACCCTGGAAGCTGTCTCAACCCCTCTGTCATGCCAGAATAGAGATAACAGTTTGCGACCCAGAGTTAGGCCTACCCAAGCCCAACCATGCTAACCACTTGCTCTTGAACTTCCCCTCTTTAGAGCCATGGAAAATGAGTTTTGTTGCATTTAATCCAGCAGTCTATGCAGTCCGTGCTGATTCAAGACTTGTCTCTCTTCATTCTCTCTTCCCCTTTATCAAAATTGTGCCTGGCAGAACTGGAGTGGTTTGGAAGCATTTCAGGGCTCTGACGGCAAGGGAGGCGCGTTCCTTCAGTTTAGCAAATGGGTGTGGTCCCTGACACACCTTACACCTTCACTCTTTACATCTCAAAGGGAGTGCACACACTTTTCAAATCACAGCACTCGAAGGGTAGAAAGAAATAACAGAAATTAATCGCCTGAGCACAAGATGGCCTTGGAACACCAGATCTATAGCAGTTCGTGTCCATCATCTCTAAGAAGAAAGTAAACAGAGCCGTAGCTAAGGAATCAGGGGGCCAAACAATACCCATTTAAAGGCCTGTGCACATCTGTATCATGAGCACATGTGTGTTCACACCTACATGGGTTGTATCATGTGTGAAGATCAGAGGACAACCCTGATTTTTTTGTTGTGGTGGTTATGGTTGTTATTGTTTAAAAGATTTGTGTGTATATATATGCGTGCTTTTGTAAGTGTGTGTGTGTGCCTTTGTAAGTGTGTGTATATGTCTGTGTGTCTTTGTAAGTGTGTGTGTATGTCTGTGTGCCTTTGTAAGTGTGTGTGTGTATGTCTCTGTGCCTTTGTAAGTATGTGTGTGTATGTCTCTGTGCCTTTGTAAGTGTGTGCGTGCCTTTATAAGTGTGTGTATATGTCTGTGTGTCTTTGTGTGTGTGTATGTCTCTGAGCCTTTGTAAGTGTGTGTGTGTCTGTGTGCCTTTGTAAGTGTGTGTGTGTCTCTGTGCCTTTGTAAGTGTGTGTGTATATGTCTGTGTGCCTTTGTAAGTGTGTGTGTGTATGTCTCTGTGCCTTTGTAAGTATGTGTGTGTATGTCTCTGTGCCTTTGTAAGTGTGTGCGTGCCTTTATAAGTGTGTGTATATGTCTGTGTGTCTTTGTGTGTGTGTATGTCTCTGTGCCTTTGTAAGTGTGTGTGTGTCTCTGTGCCTTTGTAAGTGTGTGTGTGTCTGTGTGCCTTTGTAAGTGTGTGTGTATATGTCTGTGTGCTTTTGTGTGTGTGTGTGTGTCTGTGTGCCTTTGTGTCTGTGTGTCCTTATCTCACAGGTTCCATGAGGACAGAGGACAGCAGGATCCCCTGAAACTAGAGTTACAGGTGACTGTGAGCTTCCTAACGTGGGTGCTGGGTACTGGACCCAGGTCCTCTGCAAGAGCAGTAACCACTGTTAACCACTGATCCATCTTTCCATCCCAAAATATTGACAGTAGGTTTGGGATGTGTGTTTGTGTGTGTGTGTGTGTGCGTGCACATGTGTTTTTTTTGTGTGTGTATGTATTTGTGTGTGTGTGTGCTCTCACACGCACTTGTATGTGTGAGTGTACACATGCTTGCTACTTTATGAGACAGGATCTTACTTTATAGGCCTCCCTAGCCTGGGACTAACTACATAAACCAGGCTCGCCTCAAACTCACAGAGATCTGTTGGTACTGACTCCTGAGTGCCCAGCTAACCTCTGGTTTCTCTACTTATTTTCTATTTTGTTTGAGACAAGGTCTAACTTTCTCATACTTCAGGTGGGTGGCCCCGGGCCTTCTGGGGATTCTCCTGTCTCTGTCTCTCATTTCCCAGTCTAACCAGAGAGATTCTCGATGTCCCTGCTTTTGTCACAGCGGCTGTGATTAACTTACGATTCACAGATGCCTGTGATGAAACAGGCTGTAGATATGAGTGGTTTTTCTCCTAAACTACAGCTTCGGGCCACAGTAACTCTGCTAGTCAGCTGGCTGGATGTTTGAAACCTGCCTCAAACTTGGATTGATCCTCCTGCCTCAGCCTTCTGAGGGCTCAGATTGTACACGTGTGCCTCCTCCTGTGCTAATTCAAAGGTAAGTTTCCTTATCTGAAGACTGTTTTGTTTTTAATGTATTATTTTTACAAACTTCATTCTTTCTTTTTTATGCAAACAAGTTGAGCATTTCAGAGACTCCCTCAAAGACATGAGTGCAGCATGGATAAATTTGTTATTCCATTGCGGAGGCATCAGCACCATCAATGCTTCTGTGGGTGTGGTACTTTGTGTTGTTCCTGGTTCTAATTCGAACTATCCTTCTTGTAGACCATTTTTTAATCTAAAAGAAAAGCCAATTTAGTCAAATAAATTCAATAAAGAGATTTTTAAAAATTAATTTTCAATTCTTTTCCTTTAAAAAAGTTCAGACTTCCACATTTTCTCCCGACTCCAAGCTAACCTTGGTGGCCGCTGAGATCATGTAGCAGCAGCTGTGTTGCTATGCCCAGACAGCCCTGGTCACCTCCAGCATTCCTCCTCCATGGGGACTGGCCGCCTGGGCCACCTAAACTGAAAACCATCAGCTGGTTCTATCTCTGGACATTCAGCTGGGGTTTGCTTTGTGAAGCCTGTGCCTGTCGAGATTCATCCTTGGAGGTCCCAGCTTGCAGATGCTGAGTGTTGCTCCTGGCTAGTCTGAGCGTCTCTCAATTGATTTCCCCTGCTGCACCAGGCTCCTCTAAATTCCACTCTGTGTGCTATGTTCATGTTCCGTAGCCTAACTTAGCAAATCTAGGCACAAGGGTTCTCAGTGGTGTACCTCTTGGATTTGCCTTGAGGTGGCCGACCTCAGGGCTATGCCTGTGCAATCTGCGGCACCCCTTACTAATATTTAAATATAAACAATGCGAGAGTCCCTGCTTTAGCATACCCAGCCGCCCGTCCGCGCCAAATTGAACAAAGGGCGTATACTTTGAGGACCACATCTGTGAGGGTCCTCTTCCGCTTCTGCCTGCCTTCTTTTTCTATGACCTGCTATAACTGTCAGGGATACTGTTCCTTTCTCTTCCTCCTATCTTCCTGCGTCTTCCTCTGGCTTGTAACAGGGCCTTTGGGCTCCCCAGTGTTGTAGTGGAACTAAGATCTAAGGTGTCTCAAAGGAGACAAAATTAGAAGAGCTTTTTAAAATGCCATCCTTGTATAACTGACAAAATGTATATGAATTTCTCAATAAGTTCGAAATATAGTTTCTCATTTAAAGAACTAGCGTCACAACTGGGCAGTGGTGGTATACACCTTTAACACCAGCACTCAGGAGGCAGAGGCAGGTGGATCTCTATGAGTTCAAGGCCAGCCTGGTCTACAGAGAGAGAGTTCTTGTATGGCCAAGGCTACACGGGGATATCCTGTATTGAAAAACAAACAAAAAAATGAAGAAGAAAAGGAAGAGGAAGGAGGAGAAAAAGAAGGAGAAGAAGAGGATGAGAAAGAGGAAGAAAAAGAAAAAGAGGAGGAGGAGAGGAAGAAGAAGAGGAAGAGGAGAAGGAGAGGAAGAGGAGGAGGAGGAGGAGGAGGAGAAACAAAAGAAGAAGAGGAGGAGGAGGAGAAGGAGGCGGCGGAGGAGGAGGAGACACTAAATTGAGGCTGGCTTGAAGTTTCAGAGGTTCATTTAGCCCATTATCATGGCAGGGAGCGTGGCGGGAACGGCCACCACCCCTGACACTGGAGCACTAGCGGAGAGCTACATCTTAGCCTGCAGATTAAGAGACAGACAGGGACTGGTATGGGTTTTTGAAACCTCAAAGCTCACCCCCAGTAATATACTTCCTCCAACTCCTGTTCCTTCTCAGACAGTGTCACTTCCCGGATGACTAAGATTCAAATATAAGAGCCTGTTCCAATTCAAACCACCACATCTTCAGTGTGCTTCAGATCATGGTATTTTATCTCTCTTAAAATAAGATAGTTATTAAATTGCTTTCTAGGTTGTACAGCCTTAAGACTCCTAACATCAGCCCCACTCTTGTTCATATCAGTCACACTGGGATTTCTCTTGCACTTGGTTAAGTAGTTTTCTTTGGCCAGGTCTGGTAGCACAGGTCCGGAGTCCCAGCCTTGAGAATCTGAAGCAGGAAGATTGGAATTCTGTGCTAGGGCGGATTATATAGCAAGATCTTGTCTAAAATTTTAAAATATTCCCCTCTGCCCCCTTAGTCTCAAGAGTTCTTGTTCTCAGCTTCTTTCTGCTAGCCCTTTGTAGTGGCTGGTTTTTATGCCAGCTAAAGAAAGGAGGTAGCCTCAGTGGAGAAAACGCCTTCATAAGATCCAGATGTTAGCAAAACTGAAGGGCGTTTTCTTAATTAGCGATAAAGGGAGGAAGGTGTGGGCCTCTGTGAGCAGGGCCACCATTGGGTTGGTGGCCCTGGGTTCTCTAGGAGAGCAGTCTGAGAAAGCCAACATGAGCAAGCCAGTAAGCAGCACCCTTCCATCAGCTCCTCCATCCAGGTTCCTGCTCTGAGTTGATGGCCCTGGGTTCTCTAGGAGAGCAGTCTGAGAAAGCCATCATGAGCAAGCCAGTAAGCAGCACCCTTCCATGGCTTCTGCATCAGCTCCTCCATCCAGGTTCCTGCTCTGTGTCAGTTCCTGTCCTGACCTCATTAATGATGAACAACCATGCAGAAGTGTGAGCCCAATCAACCCTCTCCTCCCCAAGTTGCTTTGGTCATGGGGTTCATCACAGGAATAGCCATCCTGAGACCCCTTATAGCAGTTTCAGTCATAGAGGAAGAGACCCCCAAATTCTTTGTTGACTGTATTTCCACAATTTCTGAAGACTAAAAGTAAAAGAAATCAAGGTATGGGAAGTTATCACTGAAGAAGGAACTACTGTCATTATATATCTAAAAAAATACCATGGATGATTTGAAAATACAGCATTCCTACTATAATTTCCATATTTTCCTATTGGTGGACAAATACTTCAGGAAAAACCAGTTCGAAACTCCATTTAAAATTGTAACCCAAGACACGACTCTATTGACTGAGAAGACCGTGGGTGTAGCTTTTGGCCAAAGACAAGACACTTTTCCCAGAAACGGTGTCATTACTGACAGTTGTGCCAAGAAGTTGGTGGTGAGCCTTGGTTCAAGGTCACACATAGGTGACACAGCAATTAATCCAGGACGAATTAAAGTCTTTGCTGGTGGATAGCAGCAGCTTTCCCTTGCTCCTCGGGTGTCTCAGGAGTCCTTGTTCTAACTCCGCCCAGGCCCCTGTGAAGGGACTTTTCATAATGCTCCCCACAGTATCCAAGCCCAGCGGACCTTCTACTGTGCGCAGGGTATTCTGGCAGGGTTTTTTTTTTCTTTTTGGATATTCACACTTTGAGAGATGGTGGAGTCACAGAAGTATATTTACAGTTCCGATGAGTAGATTTCAGATCAATGGAACCTGAATCAATTGCCATCAGGTAATCTGACCTCTAGCATCATTGAGTGTTTACCTGTTTAGATGCTGAGTAGGATGTCCACATTTCCACTTATTGGCCTATAGATGAAGAGAACTTTTGCTGTTAGAACTTTGGGGCCATTAGTTCAAGGCTCTGCCATCAGGTAGAAAATAACACAGAAGGTTCTACAGACCCGATGCTTGCTTCAAGTTATTGAGGTATCACTCAGAACTACAGACATGGGACATTTTAAGGACTCTTTCTTTTGCACGATTTGCTTTCATGTTCTTTGGGTACAGGTTTATGTTTTTTTATAAAAAGCGGGGCAAGAACGACTTAGATGGCTCAGTGGGTAAAGGCACTGGAGGAACTGAGTTCGCTCCCCAGAGCCTCCGTGGTGAAAGGTTCCCGTGAGTCATGCTCTGACCTCCACATACACGTGCTACAACATGCAAAGCACACACGCAATCAATTAATAAATGCAGAAATCGCCACATAAGGGGTGAGAATAAGTGAATCACACCTAAGCAGCAATATCAGTGATGGCTACAAGCAAGAGGTGAATGAAAGACCGACCACACGTGCCAGAGCACATCTGCTAAGCTTGGGATGTCATTGGGCTGGTAATAAGCTTCCCAAGCATGCATAAAACCCTGGCTAGGTCCCCAGCACCACACAGACCAGGCTTGCTGTTGTGCCAGCAATTCCACCCTCAGGTGCTGTGGGACAATGGTCGTTTATCCTGTTGCTTGTATTATTTTTAATAAAACACTCATTGGCAAGTAGCTAAGCAGGAAGTATAGGTGGGGTGAGGAGAACAGGAGAATTCTGGGAAGAGGAAAGATTCAGTGGGCAGCCGTCATCCAGACACAAAGGAAGCAAGGTGTGACTGCCTCACCAAAAAAGATACCAAGCCATGTGGCTAACACAGACAAGAATTATGGGCTAATATAAGTTATAAGAGTTAATAAGAAGCCTGAGCTTAAAGGCCAATCAGTTTATAATTAATGTAGGCCTCTGTGTGTTTGTTTGGAACTAAACAGATGTGGGACCTGGTGGGGCAGAAACCTCAGTCAACACTCAGGAGGACCAGAAGTTCAAAATCATCATTAGTTATAACCTAAAATACATCGGACTCTGTCTCAAAAAAAGCATATACTATATGATCCAACAAAGAATAAAGTCATACTAAATGGTTCAACAAAAAAATAAAATCATGTAGTATATGGTTCAACAAAAAAAAAAAAAGGAAAGTCAATCAATGTCAAGCGGAAGTCAGAACAGTGGTTACTTTGGATAGAGGTTATGGGTCAAACAGTGGCCATGCGGGGCTTCCTGGACACTAATGATCTCTTCCTTAAGCTGAGTGCTAGCCATAGAAAGGGATCCTTTTGTGCAAACTTGTTGGAGTATGTTGTAATAGGGTGTGGGGTTTTGTGCTTATATTATACTCACACAAAATGTTCTGAAAACGTCAGAGCTTGCTCCTAATGATATAGACCCACTGGCCGATTGCCACTCCCCTATAGCTCTCAAACAGGGTACCAGACAACAATCCCACAAGCTTACCTGATATCATCTCAAGCGCCAAGATCCCACATCACAGCAGTTTCCCATCAGCTCTTAGACTTATTGGATGTTTTCCAGATGAAATACAACACTCTCGAATAATGGCACTCTGCTTCCATTCAAAGTAAATGCTGAGAAATCATTTCATTCTTTAAAAAAAAAATCCCATTGATATCTTTGAAACATTTTTTTAAGCCCCATTCCCTTCTTGGTAGATCAATGCGGTGATTTGTAACAGGATCTATGCTGGCATTTGGAGTTTCCTCTCCACTTACCTCATGAGATGTGGAATTTCTGCTGTAATGTCAGTGTTTGTGCCTTCTCCATTAAGATGTTGAATCCTGATTCCCAGGGTGTAATATTAGCAAGCTGGCCTGTGGAGGCAATCAGAGCATGAGTGAGTGAAGGATTTTTTTTTAAATAGCCTTGAGAAGCTTGCTTGCTTTTTCATTCTGTGAAGATGGAGTAAAAGGCGTTATCTATCGGGAGGCAGAGGCAGGCAGATCTCTGTGAGTTCGAGGCCAGTCTGGCCTACAAGAGCTAGTTCCAGGACAGGAACCAAAAAGCTACAGAGAAACCCTGTCTCAAAAAAAAAAAAAAAAAAAAAGACGTTATCTATGAGGGAGATAGTCTTTCCCCGGATACCCAGTCTGCTGGCATTTCATCTTGGACTTTTCAGCCTCCAGAAATATGAAAACTAAATCTATGCTGTCTATCAGCTACCCAGTTTAGGGTAATTTGTTATAACAGCCCAAATAGGCTAAAAGAGTCTGCTCACATCTTGGCATCCAAATTTTGGGACCATGTCCATCCCCACTTTAACTTCTATTTAAACAGACACGTGCACCAGAGGTATGGCATCTTTATTCACGATAGCCAAAGTGTGCAAACGATGCACTTCCAGAAACAATGAAGCAGAGAAGTAAATATGGTGTATAATTGTGGTGACTATAACACAGTCTTTAAAAGGATGACCTTGAAGACATTAGGCTTCAATCCAGCAGGCACAGCAGAACAAATATGAGGTCCTTTGGGTAATCAGAGTCAAAGATAATAAATGGAATAGTGGCTTCCATAGCTGCTGGGGAAGAGGGCATGAAAGTTGTTGGTTAACGGGAACTGAGTTTCAAATTGTTGAGATAAAAAGATTCTGAAGATGGATTGTGTACCAGTGTGAATGGCTGTTAACTGTACACTGAAAATGATTAAGATGGCAAAATTTTATGTTTTCTGAAGTCTTATTCACCTTTTTACAAAAAATTAAGCCGAAGACACATGTTATTAGGTGGAGAACACAAAATCAAACACAAAACCTTCCAAAAAGCATGATGCTTAGAGATCTAGTAGCCCCCAATGCAGGGTTAACGTTTCCTTCATTTCTGCATCTGGAGATGGAGTTCATTGAGCTCCTTATTGGTCCTTAGTTACTGTGTCTTAATAGAGACCCTGAAACCGAGCCACACAGGGTACTTCAGCTTGTTGAGCCAGCGCCTCTTCCCTGTGAACGCCTTAGGAGGCTGAGCCCTGCTTGGCAACTGTTGCCATGCCAGAGAGACTTTGTTTAAATGGCGCTCAGCTACACCACTAATGAGCACTGAGGAAACCATGCAATAAAGAACTGAGGCGGGGAGGGGACTTAAATTCTATTTTGCTTTAACTCTTCTGAAAGAAACTATTTTCTCCAGGTAGTATCATGCAATTGTTTCTGATGACTAGACTTTATTAGCTTAGGTCTTTGATTGCTTTGGTTTACTTTGTTTATGATAAACAAGATTTCTCTCATGACCTAGCTACCACATGAAACAGAAACACTGTAGATTTCTTCTTTTAAGCAAGAATTCTAGCTATTATGATTTCTTTCATGGATCTTCAACATACAAAACTTCCCAAAACACTTAGTGTCAACATTACAAAATTAGAAAATTACAGTATGATTAAGATTGTCCAAATATCCCCTTTGCAACCATTGTATTCATAACAATCGGGCTTTTAGTGCTAGGCTTTCTAATACAACTAAAGAGTTTCTGATCTATTCTTTGAAATCCAATGACAAATACATTTTCCCCTTTAGTAGCTAAAGCTGTTATTTTTACATCTTGATACTGTAGCTCTGCTACCACTACCCAGAGATTGTCTTCCCTGGGAACTGATGAAATGATACACTGTGTCCTTCCCAGCTAATTAGAATTAATTTTAAAAATGCATCTGTTAAGACAAGCCTCTTCTTAGGTCAACTAGACTTTTACGATGGAAAGGAAGTAACGGTGTTGGACAGCCTTGGAAACTGGCTCATCCCAAGCAACAAGAGGTCTGAAGAACCTTTATCATCCTGGATGGTTGTTCCCTCCCACTACATAAGAAACCAACAGAGCTGTTTCCTTGGTCAGAAAAGAATTCACCTGACATACTTTATTAGTTTCTGATCGCTACGGTAATGGAGTGCCACAGAGTTGATTGCTTTAAAACAAAGATGTTTTATCTTCCAGTAGAGGCCGTGAAGTGTGAAGTCAGTTTCAGTGAACTCAAGCGAGGGTTCATCATGCCTGTGCTCGGTGGATGTCATGGGAGGATTGGGTCTTTAGTATTCCCTTGTCTTTTCCAAACTTTCTAGAGGTTGACTATATTCTGTGGCTTGCGACTCTTTCATCTTCAAAGCTACTGGCTCCATCTTTTACATGTAGTGTAACATTCTCAGGCATCAGGGCTTTGGTCAGTCATTAGATTGTCTGCTAAAGATGGCTAGATCTCCAGAGAAAGAGACATCTATGAATGGTACCGGATTTAGTTATAATGGTTTTGCCATTTCCCATTAATGCCATGGAGTTGTTAACCCACGAGTGGATTCACGTGTGCACTCGGCCAGGGCCTTCATGATTCAGTCACCTCTCCCTGAATCTAGAAGCCCTGAAGACATAAACATTTATATCTAAACTGTAACCTGCACATAACCTGATCAGAACCAGTGCTAGCTAAGAAGATCTTGTAGACACTTCAGGAAAAGAGGCTTCCCTCCTTATTCCTCTCTACTTCAGGAAATACAATGGATACGATGAAGATGGTGTTGTTGTAGTCATCTTGCCTGCCTGATGATGAAGCCCAAGGATTAAGTCGCGGAGTGCTTAATGTAGGTTTCAGTTACAGGAGCCCATGCCCACCGCTGCTAAATCAATCTCAATATCACAAGTAATACAGAGGCACATGGTGTCCCGTGACTCTCAACCAGCAGTCTCAGAGATACTGGTGTGGCAGCAGTACCAACGTGGTTGTCAATTTCCATTAGGAGAGGACTGTTTGGGCTTAGAGTAACGTAGATGAGAACGGTGGCGTATGGCCCAGACTTCATTCTGTCGTGTCTGAGGTTAGCAGTGTAGGTTTGTACCGTGATTTGCAAAGGCCACCTTTTTGCTTCACTTCTTTAGACATGGATTACACATCTCAGGGACCTTACACTCCTCAGGTGTGGTTACTCGGCTGTTACATCTGTTTTGAGGCAGAAGGGTTTGAAGAAAAGGGGAAACAGAAGAAATACTTTGTGGCTCAACACACAGGTTGAAACCACTCTTCCCAGGAGAGTTCCCCAATCCCCACTTAACCAATCATTGGCCGAGTTTTAAATGAGAGTTGACAGGTCAGTGAGAACTGGAGTTCTGACCCCCAGCACCCACATAAAAGAGATCATTTCAGTGACCCTGATGCTGGCTTGGGGGACAGAGACAAGTGGGTCCCTGGAACTCACTGGTCACCCAGTCTAGCTTGTCCATGAGCTCCAAGTTCAGTGAGGGACCTTGTATCTGAAAGTGGAGAGAGAGAGAAGGTGCCCGACACTGACCTTTGACCATGTTCACACATGTATGTGTGCTTGCATTCACAAACGTACAATACAATATGTAAACAAAATGAAAATGTTGATAATATTCTTTTCCCTCTCCCAACTCCTCCCTACCTCCTACCTCCCTACCCAGCATGGTGGGTAAGTTTTTCATTTAACTACCAAACACAGTATATACAGTACTTTTTGTCGTTGTTGTGGGGTTGGTTTTTTGTTTGTTTGTTTGTTTGTTTTTTGAAACAAGGTTTCTCTGTGTAGCAGTCCTGGATGTCCTGGAACTCACTCTGTAGACCAGGCTGACCTCGAACTCACAGAGATCCACCTGCCTCTGCCTCCCCAGTGCTGAGATTAAAGGCGTGTGCCACCACCTCCTGGTTAGAGCTTGTCTTTTTGAAGGTATTAGTCTCGAATTAAAGAATGTAGATATAACCAACAAGCCTGAAGCTACTGCTTATTTTTTTTTTCCGAGGCTTTTGAAAAAAGCATCATTTATTTCAAAGTACAACACAAAGTTGTATTTAAGAAATACACAATCTTGTAATGTCAAGACTTGGCTATGTGCATTTCAGTTCCTCTTTAAAATAAATTCAGGTGTACAAATGGTACACACCTCAAGTACAAACAGCACAGAAATGCGTGCGGTCTCCACTGGATGATCTACATTCAGCCACTGCTCTTACGCTACTGCTTATTTTTAAAAAATCCTCAAAGCACAAGTTAAATCTTGTTAGGAGCAGTGAGCCCCCAGATCCTGAATTTCTTGTAAACAACTTATAATCCCCTGATCTGAGTGCCTGCAGCTGCTCTGAGCACGGGACCTTCAGGGGTTCCTGATTTGCAGGAGAGTGGTTTCTGGTGGGTTTGGCTGGGGCGTGGCTATCTCTAAATAATCTGCCCCTGAACACAATAAAGGGGGCATTCTTGGGGAATTCAAGGATGACCCGTGTCGCTGTCTCTCTGTCTGTGTGTGTCTGTGTATTTTAACCTCCAGCCCCCTTGCCCGAAGCTGGCGAACTGGGTGCTAGCGCACAGAGCACAGACACCGGAGCGCGGTGCTCAGCAAAATCTCTTCCCCAAGGTTTACTTTCTTCTTACCTGGTTAAAAAGAGCACTAAGGTCAACTAGCGCCCCCTAGGTCCACGTCTTGGGAATAGTCACACATACAGTGATAATAGCTAGAAGGGCATGGACTATAAACCAGTCACAAATCAAGAGGTTTTTTTGATCATTTATGTTTTCTATTAGGCTTATGGGGTTGGGACACCTACTGAATGCCACAAAGTTACGATTAATAAACAGTCCTGGTGCTTCCCATTTGAGATCTGCATATCTTTTCTCCCCAAACTCAAAGAGAAACAAAAACCGCTCATGATCAGGGCGCATGAGAAGATCAGGTGATGGTGACTTGCGTTTTTTGCTCACTGTGGATAATGGTCTCTAACACCCTGTCTCAAACTCTTGGATGTACTGGATGGCAGCAGAACTGAGGCTGGTTACCAGCTGGTTCCTGCTGTAAGAAAGAGCCACTGCTCAGAAGTGGGTGTGAAGCGGCCCTTGTTCTACATTTTGTTAGACTTCTTCATTTATATAGGCAGATACCAGATCTACTATGGTCCAATCAAGTAGGTTCCCAGGGGACCAAAAACCTACTGTACACTCAAGGGGGAAATCAAGGGAAGGGTTAAAAGAGGAGGATAAAGGGACTGATGGAGAGGAATGGGCACTTTCAAAGGACAGTGGGAAGCCCTTTCCCTCTCAACCGGAAGACTCAAGAGGAGGGGGTGATGTTTCTGAGCCTGCTGTGAGGGTGTCTACTGGAGAGGGAGCCAATGGCCTCCAGAAGAGAACCTTGTTGGGACCCAAACCATGGCATGAGAGGAAGCAAAGCCCAAATTCTCTTCCAGTCTCCTGTCTGCGCTTTCCATCAGCCCAAGCCAAGCCGGCAGAGCCTGCAAGAAAATGTAAGAGGAGTTCCCTGTGATACAGACAGGGAAGGGTGACTAGAAAAGGGATCAGAGAGACAAGGAGGTAAAGATCAAGGCCATGGCTGGGTACATTCAGAACTACCTTATTGTTAAGGGAGCTTAATTTTATAGGGATATGTGAACTGTTTCCTACCTTAAATGAAAATTTTAAGTTATTTAATTAGAAGTTTTCTCTTCTCTATGAACCTTAGAGTTGTTGGAGGAAAGAGCGAGCAAGAGAGAGAGAGAGAGAGAGCAAGAGAGAGAGAGAGAGAGAGGAGAGAGAGAGGGAGGGAGAGAGCGCGCGAGAGAGCGAGAGAGAGAGAGAGCGCGCGAGAGAGAGCGAGAGAGAGAGTGCGAGAGAGAGAGAGAAGAGAGAGCGAGAGAGAGCGAGAGAGAGAGAGAGAGAGAGAGGGAGCAAGAGAGAGAGAGAGCGAGAGAGAGGGGGAGCGAGAGAGAGAGGGAGAGAGAGAGAGAGCGAGAGAGAGGGAGCGAGAGAGAGAGAGAGAGAGAGAGAGAGAGAGAGAGAGAGGGAGCAAGAGAGAGAACGCGCGCGAGAGAGGAGCGAGAGAGAGAGAGAGAGGGAGAGAGAGAGCGAGAGAGAGAGGGAGAGAGGGAGTGAGAGAGGGAGAGAGAGAGCGAGAGAGAGAGCGAGAGAGAGAGAGAGAGAGAGAGAGAGAGAGCGAGAGCGAGAGAGAGATCAGAATTTGAAGAATTCTGTGTGTGTGTTTAAATTTGTTCCTCCGATATCTTAGTACTAAGAATAGAAGCGTCTGTCTTCTGCCCATTGATCAACTCCCAGGGTTGCTGCCTTTGCAGCAATGCCTGTCACCTTGCCCTAGCAAAGGAGGGCAATGCCATGGCAGTTGAAATACGGGCTATCGGCAATGATATATCTTGTCCCACATTTCTCTTTTGGATGGTTTTATGGGGGTGTAAGTCAACTACTATACAACTCACTACGGAACACGTACAGTTTTATGCTTTGTTTGTTTCAGTATGTCCACAGTATCACGCAGCCGCCGCCACACCCAGTGTAGGACATTTTTATTATGCCAAAAAGAAATTCTGTACCTGTAGCCTTCACCCTGATACCCCACTTGTTCAACTTTCTCGATCTCTGCTTGAACACTGTCAACACTAACGCTGTCACGTAATTTTTATAATTCACAAGTTATATGGATTTATAATTTTCTTATAAATTCTGGCTTCTAAAAAAACCTAAAGTGAGTCTGCTGGTCTAGTTCTAGAACATGCTCTCCTTTATTTTCCTTCCACAGAATTGCCCAAACCACTTTGCTAAACATCTCAATAGCGACATAGTCACTTCTTCCTCCTTTGAGTTATTATTAAAAATATTTTGAGAGTCAGGTGGTGGTGGTGCATGCCTTTAATCCTAGCACTCTGGAGGCAGCAGAGGCAGGCAGATCTTTGAGTTCGAGGCCAAGCTGGCCTACAAAGTGAGTTCCAGGACAGCCAGGGCTACACAGAGAAATCCTGTTTCATAAATAAATAAATAAAGCAAGCAAAGGAAGCAATATTCTGAGGATTTTTGTTACTTTGAGATAGGTCTCATTATTTCTGTCTTTCAGTATTGTCTAAGGTAAGCGAGGGCCATGTCTGGGTCTATGGTCCTGCTTCAGCCAAAGTCTGTTGATGTCCGTGACTCCTGTGACCATCAGAGACTGAGCAGATGCCCAGGGTCTGGACTTGCCACCCTGGGACATGGTGTTCAAGGGCCACAGTGCCAGTAGGACCATGCCGACCTGGGTAACTTGTGATGCCAACTGGAGTCAGATGACATCTGGGTCCAGGTTGCTACCAAGGACCGTGGTCCTACCACAACTGTAGTCTGTGTTGATATCCATGACCTGGGTTGCCACAGAGGGCTATGTGGATGTCATGGGTCTAGGCTGCCACCTAGGACCCTGCAAGTGTCTAAGGGCTGTATTGCTACCTGGGCCATACAGATCTGAGTGACCTTCGCTGCCACCCAGGGACATGGCATCATCTGGTCCTGGGTTGCTGCCAAGGGCCATGTCTATGTCCATAGCCCTGCTGCAGCTACGGTCTGTATTGATGTCTGTGGTCCCTGTTACCACAGTGAGGATAAGGGTGCACAGAGTTAGCCCTGCACCTCACTGGCTGCAGCACGAGGGAGAACTGGCCCTGCTCCTGACTAAACGCAGCACTTGGGAGAGCAGGCCCTGCAGCTCACCTGGCCAGCACAGTAGAGCTGACCCCATTGGCATGGGTGCAGATGAGCTGACCCTGAAGGCGTGAGACTGGGAGAGCTAGATCTGCTGTCACATGGTGGCACGGGTGAGGGAGAAATAACCCCCTTTCCCCTCGCCCCTCGCTACCTACTGCAAGTGAGGCAGGAACGTTGGTCCCAGGGTCACAAGAATGGGAGAGTTGATCCTGCAACTCACCAGCTGCAGCAGTGGGGAGCGCGGGCCCTGCACCTCACCCAGGTGGCACAGGTGAGCCAGCCCTGAGGGCATGTGAGCAGGAGAGCCGACCCCAGTCCGTTGTCATGTCCCTCCCCCCGCCTCCCCCCCCCCGGCTCCCCCCCCCCCGTCATGTGCTGGCATGGATGAGGGAAAGATGTCCTCCCCGACCCCTTGCCACCTGTGGCAAGTAGGAGAGATGGCCTTAGGGGCACGAAGAGCTGGCACTGCCTATTACCAACTACAGCAATCGGGAGCTTGCACCTCACCTGAGCAGAACAGCAGAGCTGGCCCTGGCGGCGTGAGTGTGGGTGAGGCAGACCTGAGAGTATGTGAGCAGGAGAAACTGGTTCCGCTCCTTGCTGCCCGCTGCACTGGGTGCTCGCCTAGTTGGTGAGGACAAGGGAGAGCTGGCAGGCTGACCAGCCCAGCTACCACCCAGGCCAAGAACCAGGGCTATGGGGTAGCCCACCCCAACCTCCACCTCACCTACGAACTGCTGGAGCATGTGAAGGGGCCGGAACTGCAGACCCAAAGCTGCCGGATCTCCATGACACAGGGCAACAGTAGGGCTGTCCACGAGGAGCCCCAGAGAGGCCCAGTATTGATAGTGCAGTAGAAGCCAGAGGCCTTGAACCAGACCGATAACTCATTGCAATGAACACTTGTAAGTAAAGCTGTATGGATTATAGGGTAC
This sequence comes from Chionomys nivalis, assembly GCF_950005125.1. Lineage (NCBI taxonomy): Eukaryota > Metazoa > Chordata > Mammalia > Rodentia > Cricetidae > Chionomys > Chionomys nivalis. The sequence continues at coordinate 4,396,173 of NC_080111.1, read as the reverse complement.
TGTGTAAGTGACTCACTGGGCCACACTACAGCCTTCATGCTGAGATTTTGTTGATTTGATTTGTGTTTGATTGATTGGTTCTTTTATTTGTTTGATTTTTTTTTCTTTAAAGTTTGTTTTGTTTTGAAAGAGTGATCACAAGGGCAGAGGGTGCCTGTGAGGGGACAAGGAGGTCAGTGGGATTGGGATGCGTGATGTGAAATTCGCTATCAATAAAATATCTCAAAAAACGTATCTAGGGAAAAGCCCAACTTCAATGCAGGAAGGCTCACGGTTTCAGGGTGCAGGCGATCCTGGCAGATAAGCCCTGGCCACAGGAGTCGGGGGAGCTGGTGCACAGTCAGGAAGCAGAGTCTGTTGAGTGTTTATGCTCAGCTTGCTTTCCTCTTTTTCCCCAGTCCAGGATCCTGGCCCATGGAATTGCCTCAACCAACTTAATCTAGATAATTCAACGGCATGCCCAGAAGTGAAATAACCGGTCACAAGTCTGTCTAGAGGCTCATCTCCTTGCTGATTCCAGGGGAATTGACCATGAGCACTGGCCAGCACATCCCTAACACTGTCCCGGGCTCACTTCTGAGCAATGCATACCTGGGATAAATGAAAAACCAGCATAGAGAAACCTTGTTGACAACTGAAACCCTAGAAACTTCTCATGGAGTCTAGATACAGCATGCAGTGTGGTTTATTATTTACTTCTGGTTTATTGTTAAAACAAAATTGGCCAGCTTTTCTGAGATGATTTTAGCAGGTTCCAAAGTCCCATCAACTAATATCCAATATGCCCTAGATGAGTCCAAAATTAGTCAACACACAAACCACCAGAAAAGCGTGACCAGTTCTTAAGGCAAAAGGCACCCAACAGAGAGGAATTCTGAGATGACCCAGATGCAGAGAAAGACGTTTCTGTAAACAGTCAAATGGAAGGAATATTTTAGGGTACGGGGGGGGACACATGTTCTCTCTCACAATGACTTAGCTGTTACTGTAGTTCAAAATGTCATAGAATTACATGGAAACAAACAACCGTGGCTATATTTTAATACAATTTATAGAAACGATATTTTGAAGTTTATGCATCACATAAAGGCAACTTTCCCCAACTACTTCAACAGTGGTGAAATTCTTCTTCTTTTTTTTTGATACGTATTATACAAAAACTGACAGCAGGTTGGATTTGTCTCATAAGCTTTGCAGTTTCTCATCTAATTTCTGAAAACCTGTAAGTCAGCAATGATAGCCACACGCCATGAGACAGGGGTAGACATTCTTGGACAGACGAGAGTGTTCAATGTTATCAAACGAAAAAGGGAAACTACTAAAAATAACAGAATGGAAATTTTGCTTTGGTTTGTTTCGTTGAGATGGGGATCTCATGTCGCCCGGATGGCCCAAATCACTGTGCAGCTGAGGAGGACTTAAACTCCCCATCCTCCTGCCTCCACCGCCTCCCAGGTGCTTAGATCACAGCATATGCCACCACATCTAAGGCAAAGCAGAGAAACAGCACATCTGAAAAATCAACGCTAAGAAACCAGAGAATCATCAGATACAGGAGGAATACCTTACCTAGCCAAGAAATGTGGGATTGGGCTTTTGCCTACGGTTCTGCCTGTGGAGGAAGAAGCAGGCCCCTTAGGAAGCGGAACGCAGCTTCTTTGGAAGAAAGGGCAGATCTTGAACCTAAACTTGTAGTTCTTCCTTATTTTACCCTCATGTATGATGGGGGAGAGAATAAATCATGAACTGCACAGTGTCTGAGGAGAAACACAGCACTGTCATTTTCTATTATTCATTATATATTTTAAATGTTTTTTCCTTACTTCTTCGAGATTTTAATGTAATGGCATTATTTCTCCCTTCCCTTTCCTCCCTCTAAACACCCCCTGCTCTCTTTCAAATTCATGGCCTCCTTTCCCACGAATTGTCATTACACGTATTTATGTATATGCAGATGCTTATATATCCCTAAACATATAAATAGAACCTGTTCAGTATGTATGTCACCTGTATGCATGTTTTCAGGGCAGACCATTTGGCCAGTCATGAAGTCCAGGCCCGAGCTACTGCTGAGACATGGCTGGGTCTATGTGTATAGAATCCAAAGGCCATACTGAGCCAGTCCCACCAGACACTGGCCCTGGGGTAGATGATGCTCCTCCTCACTGGAACCGCAGCAGGAGAGCTCCCCTTCATGGGGGAACTATCCCCCTAGGCTCAGGAGAGATGGCCCCACCTCTCACCACAGGCATGGGAGAGCATGTCATAGGCGTAAGAGAGCTGGCTCCATACTTTGCCCATTGGCCCAGACCACGCAGTTCGGCTACCATCCATACCTACGTCCTGGGCCTTGGGTGGGCCCATCCTAACATCTACCCCATCTATGATCTGCTGGGGCATGTAAAGGTCCTGAGCAATAAAAACTGTCATCACAGGAATCAGAATGGCAGAATTGATCCTGTCAAGACACCTGATCAATAAAGGAGGATGCACCCTGGATTTGACGACGTTTATTAGAAAGCTGCCCTCAGCAGTAGTGATATTTCATTTGTATTTTAATAATTAAAACTTGCCTGAAGTTCAGAGAGTAAAACAATTGCAGTGGTCAGCCTTACAGGTCAGGCAGTGGTGACACACACCTTTAATCCCAGGAGCCACACTAGTTTGCTATAGAAACGGGCAGTAGTGGTGCACGCCTTTAATCCCAGCCCTCGAGAGAAATACAAAATGGGAGGAGACAGCTCTCGGATACAGCCTTATTCTGAGATTTCTAGAGGCAGGAGGGCCATTTCGGACTGACGTAGAGGTAAGAGCCCGTGGCTGACTGTTTTGCATTTCTGACCTCCAGGTTGAACCCCAATTTCTATCTCTGGGTTTTTATTAATCATGGTACGCTCAGCCCTCAGCCAGGAGGAAGAAGGGATCTAATTGCCCTGTGAGTGGTACCATGTTTGGTCCTGTACATCAAAACTTAAGTGAAGCTGAACACCACATTTTCACTATAGGTTTTTTTTCATAGGGTGTAAACACTTTCACGGCAAAACTGAGAAAGAAACGTGACTTTTATTCCCATTCCTGATCTCTCTCTTTCCTCCTCTCTCTCACTTCCTTCAACCTTCCCCTCTTCTCTATTCATTTACTTGTCAACAGGGTGTCATAACTTATGCTGAAAAGACAGAAAATTAGACAATAGCTTTTGTGTGACGTATTGTTCACCTGGCCATTATGAAAGACGGCCGAGTTGGATTCCTTTTACAAGAACAAGCTGCTTTTTCCCATTTTTATTCTCCTTATCAAAAGCCCGTTAATTTCCCGTCGTTTACAAGATATTTGCTCCTTTGACCCTTCTACAACTGAAAACATATGACCTTAGACTCTTGCTACCTGCAGAGCAAGCCCAATTTCCAGGAAAAGCCGACCCAGGACTCGCTCATGGAGGGAGAGGTCAGCAACTACGTTTCCCAGCATGCCCTGCCAGGAGCACAATGGAGCGTGGCGTCATCCTGGTCACGTGGCGTCGCGTTTCCCCGCGCGCTGAGGGATTCCGGCTAGGGTCCCTCCCCAGGCGGAGGGCCCTGCTGGGCCGGGAAAACTACAATTCCCGGCATGCCTCACCTCGGGTGCGCCTGCGTACGGGAGCAACCCTGCTGGCGAGCGGGTTGGTTTAAAGCGCTGGTTTAGTCCCATGGAAACAGACCTGCTGGCCAGGGGACGGAGCTACAGGCTGGTGGATGGATTAGGGGTGAGGCTGCCCGGGCTGGTCGGGAAAAAGAAGCGGGCGGCGCAGGGGAGAAAGCACGCCTCGGACCAAGGCCATCTGTCCCTTCCCCTCCTTGGCCGAGTCCAGTCCCGCCCTCCAGACCTCGAGGGCCTTGGTTTAGCCAGGCTTCAGCATTCTTGCTGGATGTGAAAACCACCTCAGGCTAAATTGGCTTTGCTTGGACCCTAGCGGCATGAGGGTGGCCAGTCGCTGAGACCTCCTCATTAGCCACCCTTCTCCCCTTTAAATAGACAGTTTTTTCAGCATTAACGTTTGGTTTTCTACCCCTGATTAGCCTCCCAGGCTTGCTTCCGAGACAAGAGGAATTTTCATTTGTGCATTGTTTCATGCCCGTGCTGGAATAGATCTTGTTAAATATTTATTGTGGTGTTTGTTTGGCCCCCAACAGCAGCCAAGGCACTATGGTACGAGGCTCTACAAAACAACCAGCTAACAAAAAACAAGACAAAACAAACAAACAAAAAAACACAGAAACCTAATGACTGTCATCCTACTTGAAGACATGCTAATCAACATGGGACGCACACAGACTATTGGTTTTTCGTGGACTACCCCAGGGATAGGGAATGATAGGCAGGGAGAAAGAGGATCAGGGGTACTTCCACTCAGCTATCTTCAAAGCACTATCTGTAGTAGTATTTTGGTTTTTTGAGACAGGGTTTCTCTGTGTAACCATGGCTGTCCTGGAACTCGCTCTGTAGACCAGGATGGCCTAGAATTCAGAGATCCACCTGCCTCTGCCACGGGAGTGCAGGGATTAAAGGCGTGCACCACCACCCACTGGCTCCAGGCATTATTTGTGACACAACACACATCTGTTAGTTTCCTCTGATAAAAACTGCACGCTCCTGGTCCATAAGATCCTTTCTGATGCAGAGAGTCAATGGTCTCCCATATCTGGAAACCCTTCCGAGGCATGAACACAAATGTGGTGTCAATGCTTCAGATACCATGGCAGCCCCTTCCTAACGACTTCGTTCATGGGGACAGTAGGAGCTTCACCTGCACAAGCCAGGTTAAGACCTCCGGTACTCAGAAGGGAATTTTTTTGCAACCTGAAAAACCTTGAGCCAGAAGGCAAAAAGAGATATACAAGACTCAGGGTGGTAGGAACTGGGGGTGCAGCACAGTGGGGTGCTTCCCAAGTCCATTCAGTGCTATGTGCCTGAAGTTCTAGCATTGGGAGGCTGAGACCTGAAGATAAGATGCTCAGAGTCATTCTCAGTGCACAGTGGGTTTGAGGGCAACTTGTATGACTCAAGACTCTACCTGCAAGCCTAACTAACTACCTAACTAGGTAGCTAGCTAGTTAACTGCGCCTTAATGAAATGTATTCATCTCTACCTTAGCAGACCCTGACTGGTAAGCTTCCATGTTTTCTGAGGTCTCAGAAAGGTAGCTTCTTTTCTTTTGCCACCTCCTTTCTCTCTTTTTCTGATACTGACACAATCTGCCCTTACCACTGAGGGCCTTCTCATAGGCTCTGAAGACTGTGAGACCTGTATAACTCCTCTTAGGAGTCCATGGTTGAGCTTGTCTTCTGTCTTTATTTTTCCACTCAGAAACCTAAAAGGCCAACACGAACATTGGACTTGATATTGAAACAGACGGTTCAGCCATTAAGAGCACCGGCTCTCTTCTGGCGGGCCTGGGTTCAACTCCCACCACCCACGTGGGTGATAGATACAGATCAGAATATCCCACGACAGTGCTGAGTTTATGATGGACAGAGCAGGTTGGGGAAGCAGAGTCAGGGTGGGGCAAATTGGGCTTAGGGGTTGGAAATGGTTTGAGGTGTAATGAAGTCCATAGATAGAGGCCTGGCGGCATTAATACCGTTTCTGTGTGATTATTCAGGTCACAGTTAAGAGACTTTGGACTTTTAAAGTTATACTGACTTAATTTTATGCTGTAAAATGGTCACGAACCTTTGGAGATGAGGGTTAGAAGGTTATGGCTTATAAGTGATGTTTTGGTGTCAAGTTGACAAGGAATGGAATTGTAATGGTTAGTGTTACTAACTTGACAGAATCTAGAATAACCTAGAAGATGTGCCTCTGAGCTGTGTTCATGGGTCATTTTCTAAATTAAGACTGAGTGACGCCAACCCCTGACAGGAGATTTGGACTCTATAAAATGGGGAAGTGGACTTAGTTATCACTGGGTTTCTTCTCTGTGATTGTGGATACGCTGTTACCAGCTGTTCTGAGCTCCTCTTGTCTGGACTTCCCTGCCACAGTGACTTGTACCTTGTACTGTGGAGGAAAGTAAACCCCGTCCTTCCTAAACTGATTGTGTCAGAGTGTTTTATCATAGCGGCAGAAACAGAGACTAGTTAGTTTGGGAGTTAGAATGCACCACCATTATGTTGGAGAACATGATGGGCAGGCAAGCATGATTCTGGGGCAGTAGCTGGGAGCTCACATAGCCAGCTACAGGCAGGAGACAGAGAAAACTAACTGGGAAAGATTTTGAAACTCCAAAGCCCACCCCAGTGACACAGCTCGTCTATCAAGGCCACGCCTCCTAATATTTTCTTAATAGTTCCACGAGCTGGGAACCAGGCATTCAGACTTATGAGCTCATGGGGGCCGTTCTCATTCAAACCGCCACAATGGCTGACCGCAGGGGAGCTTTGAAAACTCGGCCTCATATGAGAGAAAGAAATGACGGGGGCTGTAATTTCTGTTCTGTCTCTCCCGAATCTCCTTTATTCGTTTCTGCTTGAAGTCTCGTTGGCTGGTGTGCATCACCTGGCTGTGCCAGCCGCAGAGGGTGCTGGGCATGTGGTCACTCTAGTGTCTTTTGGAGAGAAGACAAAGAGTCAGTGGTATCTGCACAAACCTCATTAGACACCCTTCCTCTGCTTTTTCTCTCCCCACATCGATCTTTGTAAACACACATAAGATTAGCAGTCGACAGAAAATAGTGTGGTGGTAGCTGTATTATTTCTCCAGTGTGCTGTTCTATCTTTCTCCATGTGACTTAGACTACGAGAGACCCGTTTTTGACAGCAGAACCAGTTCTGTAGGGTTCCTTCAAGGGCCTTCCTTCCTGCTACATAGGAAACACCATCCTGGCTAATGTAGTAGCGTGAACAGGAATCTCCATATCCTATGGCTTTTTTTTTTTCCTTTCAAATATGTTGGTTGTGGTTTGAATGGGAATGTTTCTCATAGGCTCATGTATTTGAGTGCTTGATTCTCAGTTGGTGGAACTGTTTGGGAAGGACCAGGAGGTGTGGCCTTAATTTGAGGAGTTGTGTCACTGAGATTTCAAAAGCTAGCACCATCCCCAGTTAGTTCTCAGATGCTGCTCATATGCGGTACCAAGGCTCCAGCATCAGCCTTTTGGAGGACATGTACTAAGCTATGGCATTATAATGGGGACAAGTGGTAATGATAGAGAATGCTCCCTCGGAAGCCTCAGTGACTTAGCACGGCTGCATAGGTCTCACTGTCCACTCACTGTATGCCATGGATGCTTCCTGTCATCGTCACTCTGACCCACGGAGTAGATCTATCTGGGTGGGAAGCTGCTCGTCTCGTGAGGGAAGAGAACACAGATGGCCAATGGGGAGTTGTCTCTTAAAGCTTCTCTTTACATTTGAGCCAAACAGGACCCACTTCCATTCCCTAGTAAATAAGACAGAAAGTACGATCCTCTCAAGGAAGGGCCCGTGACTGTTTCCCACAGCGAGAGAACCTCCTCTGCTCTCTCGTGACCTTGTGACCTCAGGTGCGTATGGAAACTACAGTGTGCAGACCAGTCCTGTCTCCAACCCACATCAACGCCACGGCTTCAGAGACGTTCACGGTGCTTCAGCAGAAGATGAGAATCGTCGAGGAGCAGACCAGCTCTCTGAGGGATGACCTGATCATGCTGGGCTACGGGGACCAACGGTAACGGGAACGGGAAGATTAACTAGACTGAAAAGCAGAGGAGGTAGATGCTTCTGGAAAATGTTTTTGTGTGAACTTTGACACAGACACGATGTTAGGTAGAGTTGCCGGTCTGTGATAGAGTATGTGTCTTTGTTACTTTTCTATGGTTATAAAAGCACCTTATCGAGGAAGTAGCTTATTCGGAGCTTATGATTCCTCAGGGCTATGAGTCCATGGTGGTGGACTGGGGACAGAAAGCATCAGGCAGCTGGGGGAGCAGCAGGGAGCTCACTTCTTGAGCAACAACCAGGAAACAGAGCAGTTACGGGAATGGCAGGCGCCTTTGGAGACCTCCAAGTCCACCCTCAGTGACTTACTTCCTTCAACAACCTCCGAACCCTCTCCAAGCAGGGCCCTCCCCCAGGGATCCGGTCCACAGGTGCTGGAGACTTGAGACAAGTCTCATTCAGAGCACCAGCGTATGTCAACCAGATCTCTGGTGCTATGACAAACTACCCGTGAGGACATCTTGAGGGAAGGAGGATTTGCTTTTGGCTTACCATTTCAGACGTTTGCGTTCTTAGTGCTTGAGCCTGTCACTGTGGGTCCGAGGAGAGGCAAGGCATCATGGGAGAGAAGGCGTAGCAGAGCAGACCTGGTCCCTCTCGGCAGCCAGAAAGGGTAGAGCTGGGAGAGTGGGGGAAAACACGTGGTTCCTTCAGCAGACCACAGCTCCTAATGGTGTCTTCAGTGTGAACTCATCTGTGTTAACGCTCTGTTCTGTTACCTACCCATGGTGGGGTCTACCGGCTGAACCAGTGCACTTTATCACTGAAGCCCATGGGGAGCACTTTATATACAAACCATAACATGCAGCCACAGACACTGGTTTCGATCTTATTTGGAAATAGTTAAAAGAAAAACTAAAATGATTCATGCCATTAATTTGGTCTTCATTTTTTTTTTCTTTTTTCTTTAGTTTTTCGAGACAAGGTTTCTCTGTAGCTTTGGAACCTGTCTTGGAACTAGCTCTTGTAGACCAAGCTGGTTTGAACTCACAGAGATCCGCCTGCCTCTGCCTCCTGAGTACTGGGATTAAAGGCGTGTGCCACCACCGCCTGGCTGGTCTTCATTTTTCTATCATAGTATAAATTAAAAGATGGTCTTTTGGGTTTTTGTTTTGTTTTTGTTTTTTCAAGATAGGATTTCTCTGTAGCTTTGGAGCCTGTCCTGGAACTAGCTCTTGTAGACCAGGCTGGCCTCAAACTCACAGAGATCCACCTGCCTCTGCCTCCCAAGTTCTGGGATTAAAGGTGTGCATCACTGTAGGCCCATTTTAAAAATGTGTAGCTCAGGCTGGCCTCGAACTCGTGATCCCCTTGCCTCTGCCTCCTTCAGCAAATCCTACCAGTGTGCGCCACCACAGCTGGTTTTTTTATTAAAAAAAAACAAAACAAAACAAAAAAAAAAACTACAGAGAAACCCTGTCTCAAAAGACCAAAAAATAAATAAATAAAAATTAAAATTAAAAAATTTAAAAGATGTGCTTGAAATCCTTAATTATCCATGCCTTAGAATGAGAAACCATTACAGAACTCCCCCACCGTCCTGTATTGCCAGGGCATATGTACGTTTGTGCAACCAACCCAGGTTTCCTTCACAGCTTCACACAGGGGCCTCTCAAGGCCTCCAAGCAGGGACACCCCGACATGCGAGGCCTTAGCAGCTTTCCTGAGTTGAGGAAGAAGATTCCATGACCCCTTTCTTCCACCCTTAACTCTAAAGCCAGAACCACATGGTCAAAGCTGCCAGGCTCTGCTGCTTGCTGGGGCCAGAACATGGTTTCCTTGCTCAGTGACATCCTCACCAGCTTTTTGTGTTTGATGGTTTCCTTCTCCACCTAAACTAGGCCTTCTTGAAACTTCTCTGTAGACGAGGCTGCCTGAGACTCAGGCCAGCCTCTGCCTTCTGAGGAACGGGATTTCAGGTGTGCACCATCACACCTGATCTAAGCTGTTCTTTGTATTCCTTTCCTTAGTCTGTTTTCCTCCGTAAACACAGGACTTAGCTTCATTCTGCTTCCCGGTGACCCTTTTCCTTCAGTCTGTATGTTTTGTATTTTAACTGGCTCAGCCCGCTTTTTTCATTATAAATCTTCATTAGAGCTAACACATTAGTTATTAACCACACAACAGAGTCTAGTCTGTTTTGAGATTTCCTCTGCCAACGAATTAATCCAAATCTCTTCACTTCAGCCTCAGGAAGAGTCTTCTAACAAGGGCAGCAGGCAGAAACATTCTTCACCAAAACATCAACAGAAGCTCTCTAGGCAACATACTAAAATCCCCCCCTCCCCCCGGTTCAAATCACCCTCAGCACCACTGTCTCCCATATTTCTACTAGGAGGCCCATTAAGCCCCACTAAAGTGTTTAACTGCTTATCTAATCCAAACTCCTAAGGTCCCCATTCTTCCAAACAAAAGCGTGGTCAGGCCTATCACAGCAACACCCCAGTCCCTGGTACCAGCTTCTGTCTGAGTCAGGGTTTCTATTGCTGTGAAGAGACAATATGGCCACGGCGACTCTTCCAAAGGAAAACATTTCATTGGTACTGGCTTACGGTTTCAGAAGTTTAGTCCATTATCATCGTGACGGGGATGGTGCTGGAGGAGCCGAGGCAGTAGGGAGTGAACTGACTCCCACACTGGTGCAGCCCGAGTGTTTGAGACCTTGTGCTTTCTCCATGGTGCTGCACTTCCTCCAACAAGGCCACACCCCCTGATAGTGCCACTTCCTCTAGGCCAAGGAGCCACATAAATTTAAATAGAATTTAAATAATTTAAATTAAATTAAATAGGAGCCACACCTATTTAAACCTCTGCACTACCCCGTGCAAGTTAGCTGGAAGCCAGGTAACTGAGGTGTGTGCAGAGACATCCTACAATGCAGAAACCGGGAGCCGTAGGCAGAGACTGCTCATTAGTTTCCCATACCCGAAATAACCACACAGAAAGTGTGTTATTACAACACGGCTTGGCCTATTAGCTCATGCTTCTTATTGGCTAGCTCTTATATCTTAAATTAGCCCATTTCTATTAATGTGTGTATCACCATGTAGTTGTGGCCTACAGGTAAGGTTCTGTCCAGTGCCTAGAAGTGGAGACTCTGGATGTGCTTGCACTCCTGGTTACAACAGCCTGTTGGTGGAGCGACCTATGGACTCTCCAGTGCTCCTTCCCTTCCACTGAGAGAGCTAGGAGAATTGGGGTGCCGTCCTTCCGGGGGCATTCAGCTGCTGACTAGCTCCTCCTTAGCTACGTTGGTAGTTGTATAATAAACTGGAGAGAACTGGGAGGTGCTGACCTTTTTAGGCCCTAGAACCCCATTTCTTAGTCTTCTTAACCCACTTGTCAGCAGCAGCAGGAGAGGACTCTAGGAAACCCCTTTTAGGATCTTCCTGGGGAATCAAGTCCTTGGAAGTGTGCATATTTATAGAGCTGACATTTTGTCCCGTGGTCTAGTGGCATGCACATCCTTAATCCCTTTGTTCATTTGGCTAGGAGAATTCAGGGCCCAGCCCTTTGGGAACAGAAGAGTTAGGGTGATGTCTCCCACCTGCTTCCATCCTCTGCCATTAGGGAAACTGGGAAGTCAGAGATCTGCCCTGGTTGTCCAGTGCACGCCCTGGGTGGGGCTGTGGCTAGCCATGCCTCCGCCTTCTCCATCCGTCCAGGGTGGGTAGTTATCACTGCCTAGCATGGAGGGTCCTGTCTTATTCCCGACACTCTCTCAGCATGCAGGTGCTCATTGGCTGCTCTCCTGTCTGAAGGAGGCAGGAGCCTCAATTCTCCCATGCTGCGGGCCACTGCCATTCTAACTAGAAAAGCTCCATTGGCTCAGATGACTGGTCTTACCACAGTGGAAACTGCATCATGTAATATTCTTTTGGGGTGCTTTTTCAGAGGTCAGTTTAAAACTTCAAACTCTTTCGAAGACCCTGCCAGCCAGAAAGTCATTTGTCCTATCCCGAGTGAAGTAACTCATCCAGAAAGAACAAGTCTTTTATGGAAGAACTGTGAGTTCCTGGTGAATCGAATGTGCCATTTGGAAAACCTCATCGAGTCCTTGAAGAGGAACATCTTTCGTCTACAAACTGAAAAGGAATTGAATCCGCAGAAAACAGGTACGGCTAGAAGAGGGTTGCAGGGAACTTGGCGCTGTGCGGCGCTTGCTGGTTTTGTGCTGCCCGTGCCTCTATTCACCTTCCTGCTTTGCCCTCTGCCATGCCCAGCTTTTCTGAAGGATCAGCTGAACACGATCCAGGAGGAGCACACCACGGACCTGAAGCTGCTGCACCTGGAAGTGTTGAATCTGCGCCAGCAGCTGAAAGACGTCCAGGAGGAAGAGGACACGGCACAAGATGAAGTCCAGACACTGACGGCCACTGAGACAAAGGTTTGTGTTCAGCGTCCTCCAGTGCAGCTGCCCTGGCAGAGGCAACAGCGCCACAAAGCTGTGTTACCAATGGGTGATAGTGAGATTTGTCTGCACGGCTAAGGCCCATTAGTGAGTCTTGTCCGTGTTGCTCCAAGACCCCTTGCTGTGTACAGAAGACAGTGGCCATCTAGATTCTGTCCTCTTTAAGAGCTGATGGTATTTGGGAAGGCAAAACATGACAGACTGAATAGGAAAAAGGTAGTGGTGATCTAATCCTTTTAAAATACATCCCAGACGCAAAAAGCAGCCATAGCTCTTATATAGTGACTCTCTCTCTCTCTCTCTCTCTCTCTCTCTCTCTCTCTCTCTCTCTCTCTCTCTCTCTCTCTCTCTCTCTCTCACACACACACACACACACATGTTCTCTCTGTCTCTCTCACATGCGCGCATACACACATGTTCTGTCTCTCTCTCACACACACACATGTTCTCTCTCTCTCACACACACACATGTTCTCTGTCTCACGTGCACACACGCACGTTCTCACACACACACATAATGTTCTCTCTCTCTCACACACACTCACACACCCACACACACACACGGTTAAGGGCACTTGTTGCTTTTGCACAGGACTCAGGTTCGGTTCCCAGCACACACATGGCAGCTCACAATGTCTGTAACTCCAGTTCTAGGGAACCCAGCACCCTCTTCTGGCCTCGGTGGGCATCAGATATGTACATGGTACCGACATGTACATACAGGTCAAATACTCATACACATAAAAATAAATCTTGAAAACATAGACATAGGGCTGTCCAGTTGTTATGACTGGAGTTTGGATCCTGCAGATCTACATGAATCCCAAGCAAGTCAGGCAGCCCTGACATTGAGAAGGCAGGAGCAAGATCCCTGGCTTGATTAGATGGCAGATTCAAGGATGGCTGAGTTCAGGTGAGAGGCCCTTACTTCATGCATGGGGCAGAGTGTAATCCAACAGATACCCGTTGTCCCTTCTGGCCTCCACATGCGCATGTATACATATACACGCGTGTACACACACATACATACATCTGTACACACATGCAATAAAATAAAAAATAGCACCTATAAGCTTCCAGGGGAAAAAAGACTGAATTTGTCTCGATACACTAGAGACAGTTTCTTCCTGTCATCTCAGGTTATTAGATCTTTCCTCCTTCTCTTTGTAGACGAATGCAGCTGTTATTGAGGAGGAGCTAAAGACCACAAAGCGTAAAATGAACCTGAAAATTCAAGAGGTAAGAGAAAAGACAGGAGATGCTGAAGAGTTGTTGGGATTGCAAGGGGAAATCAATAAAGTGCAAAGTATGAAAAGAACCCTTTGAAAACGGAAACATCATTGTATGAACACTTAAAACATGCCACGTGCAAGAGTATCCACCTTCAGTTGCTTAAAGATACTCTCATGTGTTAAAGCTGCCATGAAACTGGCTGGGGTTCAGGGACGGTGAGGGGAGTGGGAGGAGGGGAGGGAGTGGGAACTGGGGTAGGTATGTAAAATGAGAAAAGATTGCTTAAAAAAAGAAATTTAATGATAATTAAAAATGATAAAAATAAAATAGTACCAAGTAAGAAAAAAAGATAGCTTACTGGGTCAAAACACTTGCTGAGCAAAGACGAGAAATGAGTTAAAATTCTCAGAACTCAGATAAAAATTGATCATGGGATGGAGAAAAAATGATTTGACTTTCTTTTGGTTCGTTTTGTTTAATATGATTATCTCCAGTTCCATCCATTTTCTTGAAAATGGCATGATTTTGTTCTTCTTTAGTACATGATAATAATAAAAAAATCCACTGTTTATACTAAAAAAAAACTGTAATAAAAAAACATTTTGAGGTTCAGGAGAAACCCTAACCCTGAGTTTTTGATAGATAGAAAAATTATGCAGAAAGTATATGCCCACTCTCTAGGCTCTCAGTTTTTTTCTAACATTACATTATTGAAGTATCTTGGCCACAGTTTATGAAATGATACTGATGTCATATCAATTAAAGCCCATGGTTTACATTAGAACTCACTCTGCACTGTAGACTTCTGTGGACTTTGACGAGTGTGTCATGCATTAGAACTCACTCTGCACTGTAGACTTCTGTGGACTTTGACGAGTGTGTCATGCCTTGTATCCACCACTCCAGGATCGAGCACAGTAGTTTCACTGCCCTAAAAATGCCCTGTGCTAAACACCAACTCGTCCCTTCTGCTAGCCCTTTAGCGAGCATTGTGTGTATGGTTTGGGTGGAGTCGAGAGCATCTTTGAACTGTACATTTAAACTTCCCTCATGTCTTCCCGAGACTGGCAGTTCATACCTTCTCCCTGGTGAACAGTGATGAACTGTGTGGCGGTTTCCTCATCCGTTCCCCGTATCGAGGAGCATCCAGTGTCTTACAGGTTGTGTGGACGTAAGATTTCCACTTCCTGGCTTGCACTGCTCCCCAGGGCCATGGTGGCCTCCGGGCCCAGGCTGCTTCTGAAGGTCATGTCTGGGTCCGTGGTCCTGCAAGGCTGGAGTCTACGATGATGGCTCTGGCCTGTGTTGCCACCACGGTCGCCTGGGTTCTGGGTCACCCCCTGTGGCTGTGTTCGAGTCTGAGGGCCATGTTGCTGCCGAGACCATGTCAGCCTCAGCGACCTGCCCCTCGTCTGAGAGGAGTGGTCTCAGCAGGAGTGGTCCAGGGACTGACCAACTTAGCTGCCACCCAGGCACACTTCCGGGCTTGGAATAGGCACATCCCAACACCTACCCCATCTGTGGCCTGCTTGAGCGTGTGAAGGGACTGGCCCTGGGCACCCGTAGCTCAGGATCTCCATGACTGGAGCAGCAGTAGGGTATTGGAGAGGAGTGTCAGTGGGGGTCCAGGGTTGACGGTGCACCAAAGCCAGAGAGAGGTCTTGAGCCTGATCCGCCTTTCTCTACACGATGGACACTCGCGGTGAAGCTGTTGGACGAGAGAGTCTGCTGCGTGATACCCAGCAGCTCCCAACGCCTCTGCGCTGGGTGAGGAGGGTGGAGAGGCGGGAGAGATGGAAGAGTGAAGTGCTTTCCTTTGTAAAAAGTATCGTTTTTTCTTATTTTTACTCTCTTTTTAACTTTCCTTTGGGAGGGCATTACAAGAGAGGGAGGTGGATCTGGAGGGACTGGGAGGTAAGTGGGGTTGGGGTGCGTGTTGTGAAATTCCCAGAGAGTCAAAAAACCACATTTCCACTCATTCAGTAAATAACCTCCGTTTGTATGTTTGTGGGTTGTCACGCAGGCCACATTTAGTTTTGTCAGGAGCTACCAACCCATCTTACACTCTAGCGAGACCATTTTGCATCTCTCCCATTAGAGAATAAGAATCTTTGCTGGGCGGCAGTGGCGCACGCCTTTAATCCCAGCATTTGGGAGGAGAGGCAGGCGGATCTCTGTGAGTTTAAGGCCAGTCTAGTCTGGTCTACAGAGTGAGTTCAAGGACAGGCTCCAAAGTTATACAGAGAAGCCCTGTCTCAAAAAACAAAACAAAACAACAAAGAATCTTTATTGCTGCACATTCTCCTCAGCATTTGGTATGTGTTTTGAATTTTTGCCATTCTAATAGATGTGTAGTTTATCCTGTTCTAATTTGAATGCCCCAGTTTTCTTGTGTGTGTGTGTGTGTGTGTGTGTGTGTGTATATATATATATATCTCCATCGGTGAAGTACATTTTAGATTATTTTCTCATAATTGAGTCTTCTTAGTTTTGAGGTTGTCACTTTGTATGTTTTGGGTCTGATTTGAAGGTACACTGTGAAGATTCCTGTGCTAACGGCTGAATCTCCAGCGGTCTTAAACTGTGGTCAGACCTTTAAGAGATGGGGGCATAGCGGAAAGTGCTAATTCGCTGAGGATAGTCACCCCTAAAAGGGATTCATATAGTTTTCATAGAACCCCGGTTAGTTCCTATGAACGTGGAGTAAGCCTGCTCCACGAATGTGTGGCTTCTTGTCTTGCCCATGTGATGTCACCAGTCTGTTGCTTCCGTCACCAAGTCCTCCCCAGAGCTGAACATATGTAGTTGTCCAGTCTTGAACTGTAGCTCCTGAAACTTTGAGCTAGGGCTTAGAGAGACGATCAGCAGTTAGAGCACTGGCTGCTCTTCCAGAGGACCTGAGTTCAATTCCCAGCAACCTCATGGTGGCTCACAGCCATCTATAGGGGGACCTGATGCCCTGTTCTGGTCAGCAAGCCTTGACCCCCAGTTTGTTCAACAGAATTCAGCAGCAGGAAGATGCAGCCAACACAGACTTGGCTTCATTTTTAGGAACGGACGAGCATGTTTCAATGCGCTGTGCAGGTGTGGGGATGGGAGCGTATCTGGTAAACTGCGGTGGTGGTTGCATCTGTGTTTGCTGGACTGGACTCCACCCATCTTCCTAACTGCAGTGTTGCCCTTTAGCTCAGGAGACAACTGGCTCAGGAGAAGCACTTCCGGGAGTCTCTTGAGAAGTCTGCGTCATCCATGCTACTCAAAATCCAAGAAATGGGGTCCACGGTGGAGGCAGAGCGGAAGCAGGTAGAGGGTTTGCTTTCCTTGCTTGTGAGAGAAACGAAACCCAGAAGGGAGCGCTGGGCTTCTTCCCCTGAGCTCATGGGTTGTCTATTTTTGGTTTTTCAAGACAGGGTTTCTCTGTGGCTTTGGAGCCTGTCCTGGAACTAGCTCTTGTAGACCAGGCTGGTCTCTAACTCACAGAGATCCGCCTGCCTCTGCCTCCCGAGTGCTGGGATTAAAGGCGTGCGCCACCACCGCCTGGCGGGCCTTTTTCTTAGTAACCCAGCGGCCTTCTTACCAAGGCCCAGAGACACGGTCTGTCTCAGGTTTTATAGCGGCGAATTCTGTTGCCTCCTCTTCCATGCAGTTCTGCTATGGGCATTGGTTGTGGAAGCTGTTGTCTTAGCTAACGCTGTGTGTGTCTGCTCTGGTTAGAAAGGAAAGACTAAATGGAACTAACTTTTGAAACAAATAAGTAAAATAACAGGAACCTATTTATGTTTCTGCTTTCAGGTATCAGATTCATATTAACATGATATTTTTGCCTTCACTGTACTTATTTGAAGTGTCTTTACGTGTTTAAGATACTTTAAATTCACATTTTAGTATTTATTATTTGAATGCATAATCTTTTTTATTTTTACCAATGACCGTACTTCACAGCTGAAGCATAGAAATGAGTCTATTTACTGAAGGAATTTATGAAAGAGCCCATCCAAGTCAAAATTAGTTAAATATAGATAGAACTAAAGGTGCAATTCTTCTCTTGCTCCGAGCACCCTCTGGCTAGCAGCTACTGTGTCTAAGTGGACTAGGATGCTCTATTGGCCGGCACTCAAAGTAAGAAGCCGTGGTCTGCCGAGATTTGAGCTGGGACACACAGGCACGTCCCGTTCCTCTCAGTGATGCTAGGTTGAAGCTTCTCCCTTCCCATGTCGTATCGGGTCGTGCGTTGCCTTACAGAAATAGTTTTTCTTACACAACTTCAGGTGCACAGTTTGCAGCAGAGCTGCTCCACCCTCCGCAGCTCTGTACAGACCACCCAAGAACTGCTGGCGCAGGAGCAGAGCAAGAATGGAGAGTTGGAGACGGCCACCTCGCAGCTCAAGTCCGATCTAAGTATGCAAAGACTCCTAAGAGCCTGAATTCTGTAGCTGGCCAGGGTTGGTGGTGCTTCCTACAATACAGAGTGAAAAATTGCTGGGCTCCTTTCTGACCTTAATTTCCTGTGAATGTGGTACGAGATTGGGTAGGGCCTCACTTGTACTAGGCAAACTCTTTGACATTGCTCCTCTTTGGCCCCTCTTTGGTTTGGCTTGTTTGCGTGTGTGTTTGCTGAGATAGCATCTCTCTAAGTTACCCTGGTTTACCTTAGATTTGCTATCTTCTTGTCTAAGCCTTACACGTCCTAAGATTATAGGTCTGTGCCCCTCCACTCCTCAGGAAGGGTAAGACTTCCCATGGGGAATTAAAGCCTGGCACATTGAGTTGAGGCAGGACCAAGCCCCTCCTCCCTGCATCAAAGCTGAACAAGGCATCCCACCATAGGGAATAGGTTCCAAAAAGCCAGCTCATGCACCCGGGATAGATCCTGGTCACCCACACGCGGAGAGCCTCGTTTGGTCCCATGCAAGCTCCCCAGCTGGTCTAGAGTCCTTGAGCTCCCGTGACCTCAGGACAGCTAGAGAGGAAAAGCTTAATCCTGTGTCTTCTCATTGTACGCTGAGCGTTTCCTCTGGTTTGCTATCTGCGTGAGACAGAAAGCTCCATCAGAAGAGTAAACCTGACAGTGCCTTCCTACAGCAGCTAGCCACCTTTGCTTAGGGCTGCCGAGCGAACCTCTGTGTAGAGGCTCTCTGGCAGTGCCCGAGTGACCTTCTGTCTTCGGATTGCACGCCTGTGCATGTTTGTGTTACATTTCACGTTCTTCCCCGGGATCTCATTTTCACTTTACGACAGCTTTGTTAGCGAGCAGGAAAATATCCCTGTTACTCACAGTAAAAGGCTCTGGAGATGGCACTGACAGACCCGCTCCACACAAAGTAGCAGGAGCCAAAGTGCTGGCCCTTCTGTTTGAGCTCTCTTCAGTAGGCTTTTCTGTTGCTTAGATTAATGGTTTATTTATTTTTTTGATTTTGTAAAGCATGTGTGGAAGACCACTAGATAGAGATTAAACACAGTAAGTCAAGATAGCGTGAAGGAAGCCGAGCCTAACCGAATACCAACTGTGTGTTCAATATATCGACTCTGTGCGGTTTTACCTCTTGAAGGTTCAGCTAGTTATATGGCCAGGTTAAGGAAAAGAGATACCTATATTTTCTTCGATGTATTAAAAATAGAAAATCTCATTAACAGTAAACAATATACAACAAATAACTATCCTCTGAAGTTAGATATTCTCCCTGTGTTCAGACTTGGGGTGTATCTTCAGAACAGATCACATTTATCTCTCTTCATTTTTCACACATTTTAAATTAGAATTTAGTGAGTCATGGATTCACATTTTTAGAAAACAGTTTCTGTAAGATATATCCTATGCAAAGTAGGAGTTTTAAACATGCTTTGTAATTGCCTGGCTTTAAAATTTAAATATAACAGCACTAATATAGCTCTAAAATTTTCTGTAAAGTCAAAACATTAATGTCAAATGTATTTTTTGTTGCTGATATGCACTGCCAAACCATTGCCCCATTTTCCTTCCCCCGAGTGTGTGGCAAGTGCTTTAACATGGCATCCCAGCTGTCTGCTCCCCTGTCTTCAGTTACACCCTGTGAATGGTTTCCCACCCAACCCTGAAGTCCCCTCCAGAGCTCTGGACCACCGTCCTCTGTCAGCCCAGCACCTGGCTGCCCGGCAGACGCTCAGAGCACCAGGAAATGTTCGTGCCCATTCGTTCTATTTGCTCTGCCTCCCAAGTCTGCTGCTTGCCACGCAGTCCTTAAGTAGCTGAAGTCCAGCATCTCCCCTGCTGGCCTTGTCTGCACTCCGCATGCTCACCCTGGTCTCGCAATCTGCTTTTCTTTCTTTTCCATTAGTCTGTTTTTCTTCTCTGTTTTCACTGTCATTGCCGGGAGGAAAATAGTTCCTGCTGTTTTATGTGTATGTCCCTCATTTTATTAAATCTTAAGCAGAGTAATTTAACAAAAATATTATTATATTCCTCCCAGAATAATCTATGCATTGAATAGAGTGTGACCTTATTTACCATTAGAACTAACTGTGGACCAGGTTCTTTTTAAGTTTACTTATTGTCCAATTAATTTTAGCTCTTTAAAGACAACTTTGGCATGTAGCGCAGGCTGGCCCTAAACTCATGACCCCCTGCCTCAGTCTCTCAGATGCTGAGATTACAGGAATGCTCTGCTGACAATTGTGTATTTTAGTCCCTAGCCTATGAGAATAATCAAATGCATGTGTTGTTACTGTCTCTGCAAACACGGACGAGAGCAAGCAGAGTGTAGGGAGGATGCTGTGCTGTTTCCGGGGCTGCGTCTCCATCTCACCATGTGGACTTTGTTTTCAGTTTCCAGAGATAACCTCATCTGCAAGCTGGTTGAAGAGAATAAGGTATGTGTTCCTGTGGCAGGAGGCGGAGGAGGTCTCTCTCTTTATTAAGCCGTAGTCCTTCACTAGTGCTAGGAAATAGGCTTCTGATTCCTCAAAGAGCCTTAGGAAAAAGGGTTCCTTTAAATAAGCTGTATATTCAGGCAGTACTGTGTGTGAGGAACTAAGTGGTCCTCGTATGCACGTTATCTTGTTTTCAAAAGATAAAATAATGAGACTTTTGTGGATTTTGCCAATTGCAAATTAATTTCTAAAATGGGGTCGTGAACTATCACAAACACAGTGCTGTAGTTGGCGGTTGCACAGCCCTGTGAGCGCATCGAATTCTACTGACCCACCCTCTCAAAGTCGGGCAGCATAGAGAACTTTATTTTACCTACACTTAGAGAAAAATACCTTTATATCTTGTGAGGTTTTGAGGTAGTCTCTGCTCCCATTTGGGAGAGGTTTTCTGTTGCCCTCCCACCCCGCGTTGTGCGATGGTCATCTTCCCGCTTCTGAAAAACCGAGAAGCAGTTTTCTCAGGAGACGAAGACACTACACCCGCCCTTCCCTCTTAGGGATCTCCAGTCACCCCACCCTCTCCCCTTCCCCAGCCTCAGAGAGAGCTAGTTCTGTTCATCAGTGCAGGTGTTCCCCTTCTCTACCCTGAGGTTATCGGTGACGGCATCTCAACTTTTAAACGTATTTGAATGTGCTGCTCTGGAATCACAAAGTCGTACTGGTGATAAAAATGTGTATATGATGTAAGTATTCTCAGAGAGAACATGCTTGATATAAGAATATACGTGAGTAGTTAGGGAATGGGTTTAGTCAGTTTTCTAGTCAGAATCCTAATACGAAATTCTATTTAATGAAGTCTTTAAAAATAAATCATAACTTTCAGAGTGATTTTACACTCCCCACGACACAGAACATAAAATATATAGATCTCCTATGTACCCTCTACTTCTTTTTTTAAAAATCTGTTTATTATGTATACAGTATTCTCAGTATTCTGTCTGCATGTATGCCTGCTGGCCAGAAGAGGGCACCAGACCTCATTACAGATGGTTGTGAGCCACCATGTGGTTGCTGGGAACTGAACTCAGGACCTTTGGAAGGGCAGGCAATGCTCTTAACCACTGAGCCATCTCTCCAGCCCACTACTTCTTAGCTTGTGTACAGCCTTCCTCGCTGTCAGCGTCTCCCATGGCAACAACAGGATTGCTCCAGATGAGTCAACATTAGTGTCTATTTTAACCAAGTCAGTAGCACATTAGGGTTCATTCTTGGATTTATGGAGTGAGCCACTTCCCTGAAGTCCTCTGAATTGCAGACATATTCAATCCTCTTCTTCCCAACCTTATTAACCATTGATCTTCCCTCCTCAGAATATCATATAACTGGGATTATAAATATAACATTTTAGATCGGCTTCTTCAGCTTAATAAATATTTAAATTTCCTTTGTATGTTTTTATGTCTTGATAGCTTAATTTTAGTGTTAAACAATATTACATTATCTGTATGTACCACCGTTTGTTAGCATAACACAGAGGTTTTAAAACAAAAGGATATATGTATATCAACATATACATATATATGTAACAATTAATTTAAAATGAGGCCATAAATTTGAAAATGAACAAAGAAGGGCATATGGGCAGGTTTGGAGGGAGAAAAAGGGAAGGGGAAATGATGTGATTATCATGTCAAAGAATAAAAGAAATAATTTTAAGAAACAAAAGGATATTTTCTTTAATAGAGTAATTTTTTCTTCTCATACATTTTCTGTGGAATTATGTATTTATTTCATGATCAGTTTCACTTGGGGAAGTAAACATTCCTCTAATCTGTGTTATGCAGGCTAGAAAGCAACAGCTTCCGTGTTCTGAAATACACAAAAATAAAAATACCCGAGCCATGGAAATTTAGGCAGTTTTGAGTTGAGCAAGAGTCTGAAGGACACCTTGGTTATTGGGACATCTCTGTTCCCCTGCGCACGCACAGCGATGCGCACAGTATCCTGCCCGTATGTACAAGAGAACAACCCCTTTCGTTCTTCCACAGAGTACACAAGTGTGTCTGAAGAAGGAGCGTGACGAGAACTCGTACTTGAAATCTGAAATGCTGTCCCTTCGAGATGCGTCAGAAAAGGCACAGGTGAGTCTTCGCCCCTTTCTCTCTCTCTCTCTCTCTCTCTCTCTCTCTCTCAGAGGTTAATTTATTAAGGAACCATGATAAATCTTGATTATATAAATTCATATCAGCTCTTCCAGCTCTTTCCCCTCGCTTTCTATTCCTGTAAGATCAGCTTCATCTCTGAAGCATTATCAGATTAGCTACATTTTGGGTTTCCCCCACCAAACCCCTTTGAAACTGGTACACCAGGTGGATGACTGGGACAGGCACAAGTCACACCACATTTTCTAATTTAGTCACTATATCCCCCCACACGTGGTAGAATCCCTGACAGAAGCAATTTAGGGAGGAGGTTTTATTGCGGCTCCCAGTTGGGGGTGGTCACATTGCCTCTGCATCTGAGAGGACACTGAGAAATGCTTGTCCTCCGTGTGCCTTCCCCTCTTATCCACTCCGGAACCTCAGCCCGCGCAGTGGTGTCAGCCGCACCTAATACGGGTCTCAGTTAACTTCATTGAGAAGATCTCCCACAGACACGTGTAGAGGTCTGTTTCCATGGGGACCCTAAACATCTGGACAAGATTAACTGTCGGATTTCCCTGCCCTCCACAGTGCAGGTCTAAGGAGCTCCATAGCAGGGACTGTAGACTGAAGTTTTTCAGTATGATCCATATCAATTAGTACCGTAGCAACATAAACTGAAATCACTTTCCTGTGGGCCGCTGTGCCTTACAGTAAAATGAAACTGAATGAAAAGAATATCCCTTTATAAAACAGTCACTCCTGTTTCTATACTGAGTGAACTCTTGCCGAAGCCCTTTCACATTCTGGGCACAGCTCTAAGCACCTTGCACTCCTAACGTTATAACCCTCGCCAGTGCACTAAGGACTGGCAACTGTGACTCATCATTTGAAGCAAAGGAAGCTGGCACCCAGAAAGGTCTGCTAACTCAGCCAGCAAAGTGACAGAGGAGGTTTTTCCTTCTTGTTCTTTGTTTTACTTGGGTTTAGGGAATTTGGTTATGAACACATTAGCGGTTTTTTTTTTCAGCCATGTGTCCTTATCTGCAGTGAGCTTTTTTTACTCAGCACACAATCCACAGCCAGATATGGCGGCGCTCACCTGTGAGCCCACACTCTACAGTCAGGAGGACTAGAAGTCCAAGGCCCCCTTCAGCTACTGAGAAAGCATGGTCAGCCAGTCTCAGAAAACAGCAAACAATGTCACGTTAACAAACAATAAGTCAAGTATATACGTGCCACGAGAATCTGGGTGTCTGGAACTGGGGCGGAGGTATAGCACAGTGTGGGGCAAGTCATTTATATGCTTAAAGCCCCAACACTAATCCAGACCCTGAAAAAAATATGTAAATTTTGATGTAAGAGAATCATTAACTCCTGGTAGGATGCACGGGAGTTGTGTTCTGAAGGATTAATCTTGTGAGATTAAAACTTGTGTTTTGCTTTTATAAGTACTGTCATTGGTGGTGAGAAGAATATTTTGTGTTACTGGGTAAGTAGTTCTCAGGGTTGATGATAAAATGCTGGAAAGCCATTGACCTTTGCTTTCCTAGCTGGCTGCTTAGCCCCTTCTGGCACTATGAAAACCAGCTAGCAGGGAGAGAGTTTCCTGTTCAGTTCACAATTGATTTTGCTGTGTCCTACGTCCAAAGTGAGCAATAGGATCTTATTGTTTTGTTATGGTGGACAACAAAGAACAGAGGCAACAGCCCTTGTTGTTCTCGCTCTCTCTGGGTCTTCCATAATCAGTAATGCACAGGGATGTATTTGAAAGTAGTTTTCAAACTGATGAAATATTAACTGATGATGCGTTAGCTAAATTAGGCTCAGCGGGTTACTGTGAAATCATTAGAGAAGATATAAGTGGAGTATTAGAAAGGCTTATGACTTGCTGTATTTGCTGTCTTAGGTTTTGAATGACCAGCTTTCCAGAAAGTGTTCGGAGCTAACCAGCAAGCTTCAGATTGTAAAGCTGGAAAATGCCAGGATTGTTGCTGAACACCATGCTATTCTTCAGGTACCCTTCCGACAGTCACGACGGTCTCATTTGTCTGGCCTCAAGTTCAGTCTGAGCTAAGAAGACCTCGACTTGTGATCCTGCTGGTTCTCCCTCCAGGATGCCAGAATTACAGGCTGAGGCCAGCACTCCTTTCCTTCCCTTGCTTTGTCCCATTGATGGTTCCAATAGGATCTTAGTATGAGCCCATCAGGCTGGTCTCGAGTTTACAATCCTTCCGCCTCAGGCTACAGAGTTCTGGGGTTGCAGGCTGCCGTTATGGCTCAGTTGTTATTCTTTGATTAGTAGTTTCTTCCTTTTTGCAAAGGCTTTGCAACTCCGTGGTGTTTAACGCTTTATTCCTAAAAGTCCGTGATTTTAGGAAAAGACATTATCTGTTCTAGCATTTGCATAATAATGATGTGTAGGTTTTTTTAAAAAAGTTTTTAGACTTAGCTATTTTATGTGTGTGAGTGTTTGGCTTGCATGTGTGTCTGTATGTGCACCGTGTGCATGCCCAGTGGCCAAAGATTTCAGCAGAGAGCCACAGATCCCCTCACACTGGAGTTGTGGGTGGTAGTGAGCCACCGTGTAGGTGTCTGGGAGCCACACCTGGGTCCTCTTAATCACTTAGCCGTCTCTTATAGCCCCTAAGGATGGTGTACATTTAAAACTGACTCTCAAGGCTTATTTTCCCCCAAACATCTGTGCCGTTCCATTTTGCTTATAGTATTCTAAGAATACTCTTGATTTTGACCCCAGCTATTTGAAATTCTCCTTCTTTGTTAAGATTGCCTTTCACCACAAAACTTGGTCATCCTAATCAAAACACAAAATTTTCAGATTCTGATTCTTGGATGCTAAGTAGTAGTAGCGTGTGTGTGTGTGTGTGTGTGTGTGTGTGAGAGAGAGAGAGAGAGAGAGAGAGAGAGAGAGAGAGAGAGAGAGAGAGAGAATGTGTATGTTGGTTTGCTTACTTTCTTTACATACACAAGTATGATATTAAGGATTTTACATATGTCACAGTCCCTGATTATTATAGCTGCTACATATTTATTCTTATTTTTCCAATAAAAGGTTAAATAAAATAATTAATAAGTAATTACTAATGCATTCAAGGCTTGCAAAAGTATTATGGATTGTAGGTAGAAGTGTTGCTAATTAGAAAATGGTAAACCAGAGAAAGGTACCAAATAACCACTGGTCCCATTAGTGCCACACTCTAGTGCAACACAAGAGCGAGCCTTAGAGAGTTCACACCAACTGCCCAAAACAGCTTTCCCAACAAACTGACACTATTCAGAGGGAAGGAGAAGATGGAGATGGAAAGATTTTTTCATCTGATATGTATAGATGTTTATATTGTTTCATATTTCAAAGTAAGAAAAAATTTTAAGATACGGAGGTATTTTAATGTAGATTTCATTTTTGAAACTATATTGACATTTATAGTTTCACAACATATTTTCAGGGCTGGTAAATATGTCTTCATCCTTGTTTGGTAGACCCGTAAAATAACAGAACTGTAGCCAAAGAGAGGGCCGGGTTCTCAAACTATCTTATCAAAGGCTTCGTTTGTGAAAAGAAGCACGCCTTGGAGTGGGCACAGTGTCTTTGAACTGCGACTCTGAACGTTACCAGTCAAATGGCATCTCAGCTTTTACTACTCTCTCAGGTGGAGCAGAAGATGATCACAGAGACATTTCATGAGCAAAATCTGCTTTTAGACGCAGCCCACGCCAGCATCACCGGCGAACTCCAAACCGTCCAGAATGATAAAGCCCAGCTCCAGACACACCTGTAAGCCAGCCAGCGCCACGTGTGCCTTTCGGTCCTCGTTTCTGCTTCTTGTCCTTAGTGGGAATATCTAAGCTCATCTCTCTGAACCAGATCTGAGGAGCTAGTCTGCTAGAACACTGTGGGAACTGTTGGCACACAGGGGTCATGTTCCCTTAAGGAGATTTATCCTCTGGGCCAGCAGGACTTGATGGACCTTCCTTCTCTTCTTCCAGAGACCATTTGATCCTGGAGCACGGTCAGTGTCTCCAGAAAGCAAGGGAGGCCGAGAAGAGGACAGCCGTACAGAAAGAACTTCTGGAATCAACTATTGCAAGACTGCGGGGCGAATTGGAAGCATCAGTACAAGAGAAGAAGTCTCTGCTAGAGAAGAATGAAAAGTTTCAGCAGGAGGTAGGAGCAGACTCCCCTCCAGGGTGAGATACAGAGAGAGGTGGGGAGCAGACTCCCTCCCGGGTGAGGTACAGAGGGAGGTGGGGAGCAGACTCCCTCCTAGGTGAGGAGCAGCAGGAGGAGGGGAGCAGACTCCCCCCTAGGTGAGGAGCAGAGGGAGGTGGGGAACAGACGCCCCCCTAGGTGAGGAGCAGAGGGAGGTGGGGAACAGACGCCCCCCTAGGTGAGGAGCAGCAGGAGGAGGGGAGCAAACTCCCCCCCAGGTGAGGAGCAGCAGGAGGCAGGAGCAGACTCCCTCCTAGGTGAGGAGCAGAGGGAGGTGGGGAGCAGACGCCCCCCTAGGTGAGGAGCAGCAGGAGGCAGGAGCAGACTCCCTCCTAGGTGAGGTATGGAATGGTGATTCACAGCTGTATCTACTGCAGAAGCGAGAGCAGGAGTCAAGCTGAGCTCCAATGCTCTGAGTTGTCAACTAAAGCGTGTACATTCTTCAGCATGTAAAGTAGCCTTTTCCGAACAGTACAGTGTGCTCTTCCAGCAGCAGTAGTGTGAACTGATAGCTCACAGTCCTCCTGTTGGTTATGGGGTCAAACTTAAAATACCAAAAACCGGAAACAGGAGGGTGAGAGTTAAAAGTCCCAGACTGTCTTCTAGTTCCCAGACTGTCTTCTAGTTGGGTGGAAAGCTGCAGGATCTGACATGCAGACCTGTCCCTCGGGAAGTCTGCTCCACCTCCTAGACATGCCTTTGACCCCTTTCTGAGAGGACGCGCTACCTCTGCGGTGTAGGTACTAACTGACCTGTAGGATGCTGTCATCTGCTATTGTAGGACCTGTGTTTTCTAAACATCTGCCCATTTCTTTTTCTCACCTGGGCAGGTCAATAAAACAGAAAAGGAAGTAGCCAAAGAAAAATGCAGTTTGGAAAAGGAATTAGCTAAAAGCAAGGTATTTCGATTTTATTTTTGATGTTTCCATTTTCTTTTGATCCTTTTTGTATTGCCGCCTACTGTATCAGTGTATTTAACGAGTGGGATGATTGTACTGATGATCAAGATGGGGGCACAAAGCCAGTGTCACTTAGGGCCCTCTAGTGCTTTCTAGGGGTGTTGCTCGTTGAGCATATGGGGTTTGCCTCTGTAAGCCATCACTGGTTCTGCCCTGGAGTTCACTGCGTACTTCAGCCAGAAGTCCCCGACACTGAGTTAGCTAATAGGTCTGGAGAAGGCACAGGGGTGATTGCTGACACACACACACACACACACGTGTGTACCTGTGAGCACATCTTTATGGTCATTTGATACATGCGTGCAGTGTACCTCCACATCCTCACATTAATGGTTTTTTGTCGATTGTAGGTTTCTCCCTCTTCAGTTTGCAGACTATCACAGATCATATTAACCAGTGGTTTCCCCGCTGTGCTGTTGAAAACCAGAATTAACCTCTCCTACCTGTGTTTTGGTAACTCTTAATTTACCTTCATCCCATTGCTGCTTCCCATTGCCCTTGATTCGTTAAGGATCACGGTTCCCATGAGTTCTTCTATGAAACTGACTCTAGCTTTATGAACGAGTGAGAACAAGTGGCTTGTGCCTGGCTTATTTCATTATGACTTGCATCGATCCGCTTGCCTATTCTTTTGGTACTTCTGTTTGTCTTATTTCATTATGACTTGCATTGATCCGCTTGCCTATTCTTGCAATACTTATGTTTGCACATCAGGATGGAGGAGCCTAATTTTTAGATGGTTTTGGGTGTTTTGTGTCTGTGTGTTCCCATGTGAACCTTTAGGATCAGCTTTTCCAGTTTTGTAAGAAAGGGCACTAATTTTGATAGGCTGTACACTAATGCTATACATTAACTTAGGAAGCGTTACAATTTTAATATAATATGTATATATGCGACATGTGTGGGTCTGTGGTTTCTGTCTTTCTCTGTCTTGTATAAGCCGACGAGAACTTGTGCTGTCATGTTGATTAGAAATGGTGATGACAGGCATTAGTTCCATTAGTTTGTGAACGTTGTTTTTTTTTTTTTTTTTGTGAACTGGATGATTCTGGTGAATTTCTCTTGTGAAAGTGAGGTGAGTCTCTTTTGCACCTAGTTTTTGAGAAATTTTTGTTATTGTGAAATATTCTGAATCTTGTCAAGTGTTACGATCTTAGGGACTGTGTACTTTATTTTGCTATTATATATTGTGTTCATTGATTTCAAGTGCCTTTTTTTTTCAAAAGTTGGCTTACATTCCTTAGGTAAATTTCACCTGGTCATGTTATACACAGCTTTAGATGTTGTTGGCCTTGTTTGCTGAGATTTTAAAATCTGTATTCATAAGAGATATTGTTCTATGATTTTATTTTTCTTGTGTTAACTTTGGTTTTGGTATCAAGATAATATTAGCCTCTTAAAATAATTTGTAACTGTTTCTTCTCTTCACACTTTTGGCTAATGTTTTTGAGGAGCTCCTATCAGTTCTTTTGTGAGCATCCACCCTTGTTGCACTGGAGTTGTCCTGACATTGACTCCACCTCCTGTTGAAGGTCTTTTCTGAATTTCTGACTCCTTTCTCATTTCCTTTTCAGGGCTTTTAATTTTGGTTTTCTTTGGAATTGGTTTCAACAAATTGGTTCTTTTTAGGAGTGTACCCATTCAGTCTGGGTTGTTCAACTTGCTGGCACACAATTGTCTGGAGTAGTCCTGTGCCTTTGTCTCTATATGAACAGAAGTGATGGTCTCTATTTCACGACTGTCTGGTGGTTTGTGTCTTTTCTGTCCTTGGCTAGTCCAGCCACCTGCTTTTGTCTTCTGTGCTTTTCCTGTACTTTATTTCATTTGTGCACCAGTATTTGTTCTGGCCCGTTGTTTGCTTTGTGTTTAACTTGTTCTTTGATTTCTAGTTTAAGATAAGCTTGGGATATTGATTTAAGAAACATTCCTTTTGGACTGGAGTGATGGCTCGGCCACTAAAGACTAGACCCACAACCAAGAGGTGTTTCATTTTAACAATCTAGATGTTTACAGGAATGAATTTCCCTCTCTAAACTGACTTCACTGCATGCATAAGTTCATTTGTGATGTTTCTTCATTTTTATTCATCTCAATGTATTCCTTAAGTCCCCTGAGATTTCAGGAAGGTAGGAACAGGGCAAACAGAAACAAGAACTTCACTGTTCTAGTTTCAGCTGTTCCCTTTAATAAGTATTGCATAGGTCACCTCTGTTAGGTTGAAGTTCATTGGGACTATTTTTGCCCCTGTGAGAAAGAAGCATTGAAGAACCTTGCTTCTACCACGTCACTGATGTCTCCTCTGCTCATATCTTTTGATAAACTCCACTTTTTCCTTTGGACCGTGTTGGTACTTTTGTTGAAAATGAGTTGGTCATAGATGGTTATATCTCACTGTAGACTTCCTGATATGTTTCCTTGGTTATGTGTCGTCTTTTTGCCACTTTGAAACTCTTGGCTTATAATTAAACTCTTATAATTAAATAGGCTTCCTATTGGCTTTAGGATATTTTCATTAATATTTTTTATTTTTGAAGTTAAAATATAAAGACACTTCTCCCCCTCCTTTCTTACCTTCAACCTCTCCCATAAAGCCCTCCTTGCTCTCTCTCAAATGCATGACCTTTTTCATTGTTGTTACATGTATGTGCAAGTCTTGACTTACATAAATCTATGAACACAACCTGATCAGTTCATATGCTGTTACTGGTATGTATGTAATTTCAAGGCTGACCCCTTGGTATTGGGGAACCAATGGGGGCGGGTCTTCCCAGTAAAGGGGTTGTACCAGCTTGCACTCAACACCAGCAATACAAGAGTGTTCCCTTTTCCCCACAACCTCTCCAGCATACGTTGTCATTAGTGTTTTTGATCTTGACCATTCTTACAGGTGTAAGATGGAATCTGAGAGTTGTTTTGATTTGCATATCTCTGATGATTAAGATTGTTGAACATTTCCTTAAGTGTCTTTCAGCCATTTTAGATTCCTATGTTGAGAGTTCTAGGTTTTAGGTCTGTACTCCATTTTTTTTGCTTTGTTACCTAGTATGTGGTCAGTTTTTGAGGAGGGTCCATGAGGTGCTGAGAAGAATGTATATTCTTCTATGTTGAATGGAATGTTCTATAGATATCTGTTATGTCCATTTGAGTCATAACATCTGTTAGTTCCCTTATATCTATGTTAATTTTCTGTGTGACAGACCTGTCCAGTGGCCAGAGTGGCATGTTGAAGTCTCCCCCTATTAGTGTGTGGGGCTTAGTGTGTGATTCAAGCTTTAGTAGTGGTTCTTTTACATGAGGGTGCCCTTGTGTTCAGGGCATAGATGGCCAGTGTTGAGATTTCCTCCTTATGGATTTTTCCTGTGACTAATATGAAATGTCCTTCTTTGTCTATTTTGATTGATTTTAGTTTGAAGTCTATTTTGTTAGATATTAGGATAGCTACACCAGCTTGTTTCTTAGGTCCATTTGATTGGAATTCTTTTTTTCCAACCCTTTATCTGAGGCAATGTCTGACTTTGAGGATGAGGTGTGTTTCTTATATGCAGCAACAGGATAGATTCTGTTTTTTTTTTTTAATACAATCTGTTAGACTGTGTCTTTTTATAGGTGAATTGAGTCCATTTATATTAAAGGATATTAATGACCAGTGATTGCCAGCTCCTGTTATTTTAGTTATCGTTGTTGGTGATGTTATTGTGTGTGTGTTTTTCCCTTCTTTGGGATTTGCTGCTGTGAGATCATCTATGTTTTGTGTTTTTGTTGATGTACCCAACTTCCTTGGGTTGGAGTTTTCCTTCTAGTCCTTTGTGTAAGTCTGGGTGTGTGGCTAGGTGTTGGTTGAATCTGGTTCTGTAGTGGAATATCTTGTTTTGTCCTTCTATGGTGAGTGAAAGTTTTGCTGGGCATAGTAGTCTTGGCTGGCATCCATGGTCTCTTAATGACTGCATAATTCTTGTCCAGGACCTTCTGGCTTTCATTTTTTCCATTGAGAAGTCAGGTGTAATTCTGATAGGTCTGCCTTTATATGTTACTTGCCTTTTTCCTTTGCAGCTCTTAATATTCTTCCTTTATTCTGTATGTTTAGTGTTTTGATTATTATGTTGCAAGGGGATTTTCTTTGATCCAGTCTATTTAGTGTTCTGTAAGCTTCATGTATCTTCATAGGCATATCTTTCTTTAGGTTGACAAAAATTTTTCTATGATTTTGTTAAATAAATTTTCTGTGCTTTTGAGTTGGACTTCTTCTATACCTATTATTCTTAAGTTTGGTCTTTTCATGGTGCCCCATATTTTCTGGATATTTTGTGTTAAGCTTTTGTTAGACTTAATATTTCCTTTGACCAATGAGTCTATTTCTTCTGTATCTTCAGCGCTTGAGACTCTTTTCCATCTCTGTTCTGCCATTTATGCTGCATATGTGGTTCCTGATCATTTTCTCATAATTTCCGTTTCCAAAATTCCCTCTGTGTTCTCTTTGTTGTCTCTATTTCGGTTGTCGAGTCTTGAATAGTTTCTTTCGTATGTTTGATTGCTTTTTCTTGGTTTTCTTAAAGGGATTTGCTGATTTCTTCCAGTTTTTCGTTTGTCTTTTCCTCCTTTTCTTTGAGGGAGTTTCTCATTTCCTCTTTGAGGTCCTCAAACATTCTTGTAAAGTTATTTTTAGGTCATTTTCTTCTGCTTCATCTATATGTGGTTGTTCAAGTCTTGCTGTTGTAGGGCCACTAGTTTTTAGTGGTTCCGTTTTGTTCTTTGTGGTGTTGCATGTGTTCTTACCTTGTCTACCCATCTTTTCCTCTGATTAGTGTAGTTGGGCTGTCTGTGTCTCTGGTGATCACTCTTTCAGGTGCCAGTGGGGCCAAGGCTCAGACGGCTGCTCCTCGAGTGCAGTCAGGGTCACGGTTCCAGTCATCCTGTTGGTTACTCGGTGTTCCTGGAGGTCGCTCAGCGCTCCCGGGATCGCTCTGCAATACCAGGGTAGTTCGGGCCTGCTCCCACGGAGGTTGCTTGCTTGAGACTGTTTCTGCTGAGGTTGTTGCCTTGGGCCTGCACTGGCAGAGGTCGCTGGCTCAAACCTGCTACCTCCCATATTGCTGATTCACACCCAGTCCCAGAGGTCTCTGGTTCAGGCCTGCTCCCTCGGGGGTCCTAGACTCAGCCCTGGACCAGCACGAGTATTTTTATTGACATGGTCATATGGTTTATCCAGTATAATGTATTGATTTGGTAAATTAAACTTATTTCCATTTTTTTTTTTTTTTTTGGTTTTTCGAGACAGGGTTTCTCTGTGGTTTTGGAGCCTGTCCTGGAAATAGCTCTTGTAGACCAGGCTGGTCTCGAACTCACAGAGATCCGCCTGCCTCTGCCTCCCAAGTGCTGGGATTAAAGGCGTGCGCCACCACCGCCCGGCTTCTTATTTCCATCTTGTATACTCCTAGGTTAGTTAACTTGGGCAGTATTTTGTCGAAGATTTTTGCATCTCTGTACACAAGCTGAAACTGATAAACAAATACCAGATACTAGACAGGGCATAACTACTAGTTAAAACACTAGTTCTCCCAGCAGCAACTAGAGGAGTGACAGACAGACAGACGGACAGTAAGAGCCAGAGGATAGGCTCCCACAGACACTGGCAGCGTGCGCAGACCTGCACAGGTTCAAGCCGGATGGGGTCCCAGCCCTGAGGGGGGCAAGTGGACACGGGCTCCCACCCTTAGCCAAGAAACCGTGCGCAATCGATATCTTCTGGCAAAGGAAAAACCAGTTTTCTCCAAAGCAGTCTCGCTGGGTGCACTCACCACTCTTCAGGATGGGTGGGGCATGCCCAGGAGCAGATGGCCTGCACAGCACTCGGTGGTATTTGGGAGGCTTTTTGCCTCTTTATGCATTGTTTGTCTATTGATCTTCTCCTTGCTTATTTTTACTTGTGTTTCTGTGGGCATTTGTGTGTGTGCTTCTTGGGTTTTGTTCTTTAAAGAGAGAAAGGGAATGGAGATGGAAGAGTGGAGAAGATCTGGCAGAAGCTGGGGGAGGGGAAAAGCATGATCAGAATATAAGATACACAAAATTTTTTTTCAATAAAAACAGTTGAAAAAAGTTGAAAGAAAATAACTTCTTTTAAACAGCCTAGAGCTATCAGACTCATCAAAGCCCCCACTCTTTGGGAAGGGAAACACAAGCAGAGGCTGCCTCCCAACTTCCAGCTCAGCTGTTAGTCTAAAATGAAATTTTTTATTTAAAATAGTTTTTTCTCCTTTTGTTTTCAAAGGCAGACATAAACTTATTGAACCAAAACCTACAGACTCTACTGGAAGAGAATAAGCACCTCACAGACAAAATGGCTTCCCTGGAGCATCAGAGAGTCACGGCTGACTACCATGGGGTGGGTATAAAAAGGTCAGTCTATAGGAGGAGTCAAGACAGCTGTGAATGATTGTCACGAGTGATCTGAAGTACTGACGAGCACAAATCTACCTGATGTATTAAAATACATCCTTTTACATAAATTCTAAGGAATTTGTATTTTTTTCACCTGTTCTTTCCCTCCATTAAGCAGTCAGTAATAAGTGTGATTTCTAAAAGCTGTTTGACCAGGTCAGTGCGTTACAAATACATGATGTTAGCTCTTACAGCATCTCCAAGTGAAGAGGACTTACAGAGATTCTGCTAAGAAGCTAATACTTTTCTTATGTATTTGACTATCTGGAGTATGATTAATACTGTTTGAGAGCATACAAAACGGTGCTTAGGTTTTTACAGAATACCGTAATGTCCTTTTCAGTCTAAAATTAAACTTCTTATTATTTCCACTCTAAAGAATTACATGAACTAGACCTAAATCTTTTCATGTTTTTATGACTTTTGAGCCGGGCTACCTTGCTTTCGGTTTTGCCTATGCCCGAGATGACATTTAATCCCTCAGAGCCTCAGCCTCATGACCTCTCAGAATGAGGATAATAACACCATCGCTGCAAAAGGTGCTGGGATTAAGTTAACGCATGTGAAGCACAGAGCAGATAGTTTTAGCATATTTTAAATTCTTAGGTTCTGGGCTCATGAGGGCAGTGGGAAGTCTGCCAGTGCCTGTTGGGGTAACGAGACCCATCAAGGGCCACTGGGGTCCTGCCCAAGGTCCTTTTCAGAGTTCAGATTGGACGCTACAGGAAACGTAAGAAACTTTTTTAGAGTATCTGAGGGCAAATGAACTCTCGTACATT
This sequence comes from Chionomys nivalis, assembly GCF_950005125.1. NCBI lineage: Eukaryota > Metazoa > Chordata > Mammalia > Rodentia > Cricetidae > Chionomys > Chionomys nivalis. Next base: position 4,361,405 of record NC_080111.1, on the reverse strand, counting down.
CATACTGTTTCCTACAAGTCTCTTTATTCTTCTGCCCCTTTTCGAATTTCCTTGTTCTAATTTTAATTCTTTATAGCTTCCTCTCCTCTAGCCTAGAAACTCCTTTTTTACAGGAGCCTTGAAGCAATGAAAAAAAAATTACAAGAGTTACCTCTCATTGGTCAAAAGCGCCTTCCTAGGTTAAGCAATAGGTAGCAGAGCCATTCACCATGGCAGCACAAGGGTGTCAAGGTTTCAGGAGTAAGACTGTAATCAGAGCCCCATGACACAGTGTCCATAGCTAGATGTGGCAAGCAGAGAATTGGCCTGCTTTCCTTAGGGTGCTTTGTGTGGCAACCTGGTTGGACACCTGTGACTCTGACGTCATGCACAGCTGTGTAAGGTTTTAAACTTAGGATCCATTTCCAGAAAACCTTTAGTCCAGTTTGAACTTGCTCTGAGGTGAAAGTGAGCTGATTGTGTGCAGTTAGTCTGAGCAAAAGTCCAAAGCAGGTTTTCAAGTGTCTACAGTCCTCGTGGGACAAATAGATCTAGTAATGAAGATATAGTTATATCAAAATCATGCACTTTAATGAAAGGTCATCCTCCTGACCACCCATAGACGTGTGTGCCCATAAGATTGAGATGCAATCATGAGATGACATTATACACGTCACAGGAGATTGCACACCACAGTGCAGGTATTGGGAAGACACCAAGCCGCCTTAGCAAATGTGAGCAACAGTTTCCAGGGCAATGGCCCTGCAGCCTTGCCTGGACAGGATCAACCTCCATCAGAGTCTCCCTTCTGGTGGGTGGACATCGGAATTATCAATTGCCATTTGCTGGATATTTCCATGGCCTCCTACAGAGACCCATTCATTAGCTGTGACCCCTGGTCCGAACTTACACCAGCCTTCTCTTGCTCCAAGATTAAATATTCAGTCATGTCCTGTGTGTATTGTTCAGAACTCTACTTGGTTTGTCTAGTTGTGTGGAAGACCACATCTGCCTCCCTGAATTCTGTGAGCCCGGTCTGCGCCTCTTCCTCCTAGAGATTTTGATAGATCTTACTACTTTTTGGTCAGTATTGATTCTTTCCTGTTCTTCATACTCTTGTTGTTTAAGGTCTCGTGGTGATAGCTTTCATATCCATCATGGGCTGAGTTCTGTCTCTACCTGGAAGCTTTCCCATCAAACCATCAGGGAGGTTTTTCAGTGGGACATGCGAGCCTGAGCTATGAAGCTGAGATCTCAGGATTTGTTAGATCGATTTTGCACTATCACCAAAACTACTGCTAGTCAATGCTAGCAATACATTTTTGTTCTTTGGTACTTAAAATTCCTATTAATAGGTAACTTGTAGTATAATCTCTCACCAGTCGATAGAGATAACATTTAGAGTATATTGCATCTATAACATCACAGTCTTGAAACTAGACAGACCTGGTTTTAAACCATGGTTCTGTTTGCTGTGTGACCTAACCTGGCCTGCAGCATTGAGAGGATCGTCCTTTTCTGTGGGATTACACACCCTGTGTTGTACACCCTGCATATAACAACCTATTATCATGCTGACTAGAAACTGCCCTAGTCATGCACTTCCGTCACTTTCTAACCTCGTGAGAACAGGTTTTATCTGCCTTTACTCTATTGTCTGATACATAAGAGAAATTCTGCTGATCTTGTCAGGCGCCCAGGGTTGTAGGATTGTCAAGTGCCTACCACAAAGCTTGGCACGCAGTGTGCATGAATAAACATTACTGTTATTTTCCCTCATTCCCTAGTTTTCTTTTCTATTGCCGTGATAGTGATAAAACATATAGCAGATATAATAATAATAGATATAAACATATAATAAACAGTTATAAACACTATGAACAAAAGCAACAGGAGGAGGAGAGGGTTAATTCATGTTGACAGCTTATACTTCCATCATGAAAGGATGTCAGTTCGGGAACTCAAGGCAGAAAGCCCGAGGCAGGGACTGAAGCAGAGGCCAAGGAGGAACACTGTTTGCTGGCTTGCTCAGTTAGGTCTCTTATCTAACTAAGGACCACATGCTCAGGAGTGGCGCGGCCCCCACATCAATCGTTAGTCAAGAAGATGTGCCATAGACTTGTCTACAGCCCAGCATACAGAAGCATTTTCTCAAGTGAGGTTTTCTCTTCATAGATGCCCTTATCTCGTGTCAAGTTGACAAAAAACTAGCCATCACAGAGGCTTGTTTCTGCCATCTCAGTTTTCAGCAGCACAGAATTGGGTCAACTGCTGTGGGCCCAGTAAGAAGGGCCACAGGTAGGAAGGCCACCCCTCCTGAGCCCAGGTTGAATGACTTATCTTCCCGTTTCCGTTTGAGTTTTTACCATACATTTCTAAATAGAGACACCTAATATAAATAAAATTACCTATGCATTAGGACTTTGATGAGGTAAAATTAAATAATTACCTTAAATATACCTTTTTTATTTTTTAACCTTTATTTGAAACTGATTCTTTCCTCACAAAATATATCCTGATTATGGTTTCTCCTCCCTCTCCTTCCAATTCCTCCCCACCTGCCCTCTCAGCTGGATCAACTCCCTTTCTGTCTTTCATTAGAAAAAAAAAATCAAACTTCTAAGAGATAATATTAAAATACAATAAAATAAAACAAAAATTATCACATTAAAGTTGGACAAGACAAACCAGCAGAAGGAAAAAGATCCCAAGAGAAGGTAAAAGAATCGGAGACCTGGCCGGGCGGTGGTGGCGCACGCCTTTAATCCCAGCACTCGGGAGGCAGAGACAGGCGGATCTCTGTGAGTTCGAGGCCAGCCTGGTCTACAAGAGCTAGTTCCAGGACAGGAACCAAAAGCTACGGAGAAACCCTGTCTCGAAAAATCCAAAAAAAAAAAAGAATCAGAGACCTATTTGTTTTTACACTTAGGAATTTTCCATAAAAACATTAAGGTGGAATTAATAATATATGCAGAGGCCCTGGTGCATGCTGCTGCAGTCTTTGTGAGCTCATTGGACTTTGATCGTGTTGATTTATAGGGCCTTGATTTCTTGATGTCTTCCATTCCCCCTGGCTCTTCCTTTGTCTCTACCTCTTCTTCTGAAGGATCCCCTGATCTCTGGGGAGGGGTTTGGTGAAAACGTACCATTTGGGGCTGAGTGTTCCGAGGTCTCTTACTGTCTGCATACTGTGTGTCTGTGGGTCTCTGCATTTGTTGCTTCAGAGGAGGCTTCAAGGACGCTCTCCAGCCTGTGTATAACTTTGTGTCAAAGTTAAGTCAACCTGGTGTTTTATTTCCAATCTGTATCACGTTTTAAGTAAATGTAGACTTAAAAAGTAACTTTACAAGAGTGTAACATCTGGCTGGGTTTGTTTATTCTTCTAACAGCTTTTGTTAACTTTCTAGCATGTACAAGGATCTAGGTTTAGTTTCTAAAACTGCAAGAAAATACCTTAGAAAACAATTTCTGGGTATTTGTCTCAGCTTTCCATAGTTGTCAACACAAAGAGTTGTTTGGGTTCATAATTACACTGTTTCCATCCATGGTTAGTTGGATTGGTGTTTTTGGACCTTGTAAGACAGAACATGTTTGTGGGTATGTGTGGCAGAGGAACTGCTCCCCTCGAGTAGAGACAGAGAGGCCCCAGGACCTTGTTCAAAGGGCGCACATCAATGGACTAACATCCTCCCACCTGGCCTCACCTCTTTAAGGTTCTGCTGCCTCCCAGTGGTGCCCCGGACTAGTGACCATGCCCTAAACACAGCCTTTGTGGGACACATTTCAAATCTGAGCTATGGTACTGTTCATCCTTGCTAACTTCTCTTTCTTAAGGCAATATTTTTATGATTCCTTCCTGATTCTCTAAGTACTGTTGTTTCCGTGTACCAAACTATATATTCTAACAGATTAAAAACTAAAACTTTTGTGAGTAAAAAATATATATTCTAACAGATACTATCACCCTTCTTTGTATGCTCTTTGTTAAGTAATTCTCCAGTTTTGTTTTGATCTCTGTCATTAATAGTCTTTATGATAAAGCCAGGGTTGTCTCAGCAGACACTGACCTGATTTGTTTGAGTAATGTTACTCTATGTTCTTCCATTATTTAAAGCGCATGGACTACCTAATAACCCATAAGCAGAAGTTCAAATAAGCACCTAACATTTTTATTAACTTTAAAAAAATTAAAATGTAATTACGTCATTCCTTCCCTTCCCTTTTTTCCCCTCAAACCCCTCCCATTCCACCCTCACAGCCTCTCAAATGGATGACATCTTTTTCTTTTATTGTTTTTATCTATACATATGTGTGTATGTATCTGTATGTATACACACACATACGTGAACATAACCTGCTGCATCTTTTTATTGCATCTGTATTTGGTTTCAGGACTGACTCCTCGTCAGTTGATGACCACTTAGGGGACATATTCCTGGTAATTGTCCCCTTCTCGGTAGTCATTAGTTGTCTGCAGTTCTTTGTTTAGGGGTGGGGCCCCATGAGATTCCCCCTTCTGAGTTAATATCTCTATTGATATTGTCATTGTTGAGGTCTTATTTAGGCAGCCATATTGCTGAGGTGTTGTGGGTAATTTCTAGGAAACATAATCTTCAAACAGACTGTCATGTTCTCTTACAATCATTGTGCCTCTCCTCTGTGATGTTCTCTGAACCAGAAGGTATAGGAGTTGTGTTGTAGATGTATCCATTGTGTCTGGAATCCCCCACATCCATTGGCCTCTGCTTACAGCCAGTTGTAGCTCTCTGTAACAGTCTCTGTTTGCTGTAAGGAGAAGCTTCTTTGATGGGGGTGAGAACTAGGCTCATTTGTTGCTACAATGATAAGTTTTAGAATTTGGTTAGGAATTACACTGGTCTAGTAAACTGGTGGTAATGCTTCTAGAACCCATGACCTCTCTGGGTCTGTTGGCTGTCTAGGTTTCTAGTACCAGGCGTGATTTCCCCCCATTAGTGGGCTGTAAATCCAGTAGACTGTTGTTGGCTACCGCCAAGATATGAGCGCTACTCATACCTTTAGGGCTGTCTTGCCATGATGTTCATCATTACAGTTCATAGGCTTCACATGTGGATATGACTGTTTATTGCTTCCCCTTCTTGGCAGCTTACATCGCACTTTTTGATACTCTCATAAAGCTAAGCCGCAGGAAGCTTTGCCATGTAGATCCAGCTCAAATCTATCCAGTTGTGTGTCTGAAGTATGTGGTGTCTTCAGCAACGAGTATTTATGTTCATCGTCTGAGAGGCGTTTTTAAGCTGTGGTAGCTAAAGGCGAAGAGGTGTGGTCATTGTTCTTAAAACTGCTCGGTCCTCTTCAAGTGACTCACAGTCACTATCATAGTTCGCCACGTCTGGACTGGGACATATCTACACAGGATTAACCGGCAAATCAGAAACAAGCAACAAAGATGGCTGCACAAACGGCAGCACACTCTGGGACTCGTAAGGCTTCGTATCTGATCTCATCTGTCGGCCGCTCCATGCGTGGTGCCTGTCGGCAAAATGATGTGTTGTCCAGGGGCGGCCTTAGGGGTGGAGTAAGCTGCACGTAAATGTGATGCTGCTTCTGTAGAAAGGGCAAGGGGGTTAATGCCTGTTTTAAAGGGCAATGGTAATCACGTTGTAGGTAAAAGATAACTCTCTATGTGTTTGCTTTCTCAGTTTGCTCAGCAGAAAGTGGAAAAGGCCTTGGAAAAAATTACTGAGAGTAAGAATAAACTGGCCTATGAAAAGGGGAAACTCCAGGTATGAGAATTACCTATCTTTGGTTTTTGTCTGATGTTTAAAATAGTAATTGTTGGATTAAATTTTGTTGAACTTTAGAAAATGTAGCTCTGCCGTTTGCTAGCTCTGTAGGCTCTGAACCTCCCTACGTTTATTTCTTCATTAGCACCCAAATGACTGCTGTCCACAGCCCAGTAGTGTGATGATGGAGCCACAGCCCGCTCTGTGGCCGTCTGGAGCCCTAGTGCAGCCATTTGTGCATGGCCGTTCTGTGAGAACACAGGGAGCTGGGCACTGTGGGCTTCGGGAGTGTCTGTAGCCCGGTCTTTGAGAGCGACTGAAGCTGGCCTTGTGGCCACAGTTTGGAGTCTGCTGTCCTGAGAGTGCGGCAAGATGAGTGTGGCCACCAGGGCACTGAGCTGCCGGTCCTGCCAGCGTTGTCACCATGGCGCCCACACAGCAGGAAGCCTGCCCTGATGATGCTGAGCCTCCCGTAGACCCACACCAGTGGAAACTCTAACCGCTGATTTCTAAGGCTTCCTTCCACGTTAGAATCTGATGGGAGTTTTAAAAATCCCAGCAATGGGAGATGTGACGTTACCATTCCTTTTGAAATATATCCAACTGGAAAACGTAGATTAGAGGACCCATAGGAGAGAAGGATATGTGATAAGTAATAATAATAATATCAGTAATAATAATGGTAGGCCTTAGAATGGTGGACAGGGTCATATTCACAGGAAGGTCTTTCAAGCTTTCTGCATGCTTAAATCTTTCCATGATAGAGAAGATGAAAAATTCCCTATGACTGTAATACCAGCAAAAGGAATTAGATCAGAATTTTAAGTCGCAGAGTTAATACTTTGTAAAGCTCCCCAGTTGACACCAGGCATGATCGAGTACCCCTATAGTCCAAGCACTCACGGGGAAGAGGTAGGCGAATGGTGAGGCCAGCCTGAGTCATAAGATCCTCCGAGCCATACATGAGGACAGCTGGACTAGACAGTAAGAAATGAGGCCCCTGGGGCTTAGGTCTGGACAGCTGCTGTGTTGAGCAATCTCCCTCTAGGTGTGCCAACCATCAGCCTTCACCCCTCCCTCATACTGAAGTTAACAGTCATGAGGCCCAGGGCTGGGAGGCAGGCTGGACCGTACTCGCTGTGAGTACTGCTTACGGAACCGTCCTGGCTTCCTTCTCGGTGCCACAAACCCACCTGGAATCAAACACTGGCCACTGTAACTCTGAAGCGCCTTTCAAGCTGTGAATGAGCCACCACCATAGATACGTCCTAACTTAGTGCAGTTTCACAGTGTCTGCTACAAATATCTGGGAAATGTGATGAACGGATATTTGTTACAGTGTAAACACGTTAAATTTTTTGTCTGTCTCATAATTTACATAGTGTTAACAGTATTATTTAGCATACTGACCAATTGAAACAGTGTGAGCGTCCCCAGATTTCCTGAGGAGCTGCTCATGGAATGGTTCTAAGGCTCACGCAGTCACCAGGCCCGAAGGACCAGGTTTCATTTGCTTCTGACCGCTGCTCTTGTGTTCTTTCCAACTTTAAATATTCTAAGAATTTCCACCAAATGGGAAACTCCGAAGGTCAAGTGTCTTTGACGGCAGTATGCTACCAGTAGGTTCAGGACACGTCACTGTTTCTCGGTGGCTACAATATGACAAGCCCTAAGGACGGAGTCTAAATTGTTTTTATCCCATGAAATAGTCATTTTATTTAAAAATCCCTAGCAGTCCTCTGCCACTGTTTCCTCAGGACTGAGATAACAGGTCTGTACCATCATGCCTGGCATTGGGAGTTCATTTTAAATTCAGCTCAGCGTGTAAGAATTTTACTTATTCAACTTCTCTAGTTTTCTTTGAGCAAAACAAAAGGCTATCACTTATTTTTTTGTAGACTGACACTTCTAATTATCCACACTCAGAAAGGGTTTTAAATGCCAGGTACCACAATTCACTGAGAATTGAGATTTATCTACAGGACTCTCACTGTTTCATCTGGAATCACGTCCTCTTGGATTTCCCTTCGGCCATAGAAGCCAGCTGTGTTGTCTAGGCACGTTTCCACAGCTGTAGCCTGCTTGCAGCAGCGAGTTCAGAAAGAACTGTTTGCAAGATTAGAAAAGCGTAGGATTTTTTTTTCAAGTTTCGAGTGTTCTCTGATTTTTTTAAATTTGTGGCATCTTCTCCTTCCCTGTGGAGAGCAGGTTTTCCTCATTGTTCTCCTATTTTCCTTGTAGATAAAAGTCAAACAGCTGGAAGAACAACTGCACTCTTTGGCAGAGACCAGGCTGCAGAACGACCGTCTGCACAAACGGAACAAGGCTCTGGAGGTCAAACACGCTCAGGTATGATGCGTCTGCAGGGCCCACTGTCATCAGGTGCGCTCCGTGCTGCAGTGGGGACGGCCTGGCCTGTGCCTTCCTCCCCACCTCCCCGGAAACAGTCCTGGGAAGAACGCTTTCTCTCACCCAGCTTAAGTGCTGCCCTGGAGACAGAGAGGGGCCATAGAGATGCCTCCCACAGAACTAGGATGCTCAGCGTGCTTGGGGTTTATGAGTGTAGCATTTTTTGAAACTTATTGCAGAATAGAAAGGTATGCCTCTCAGAAGAAAATAGGTTGTTCCACGGCCACTCATAAGAAGCAGCATTGCTGTGAAAGACGTTCATGGCTTCCATAAGCTCATAGGTTTTGTAGTTCAACCCTAACATCTTTTGGCAAATGTGAGGAACAGATTGTCTTTGTTTTTTGAATTGTAGGCAAACTCAGAACTGAGTGCCAGCAAGGCATATCTGCAGCAGACAGAAGCTCACCTCAAAGAGGCATTGGCAGCGGAGGGGCTTGCTTGTCAGCGTGGTACCTGCTGTAGGTCACATAAAAGAGTCAAGCAAGCAAAATATAGAACGTGTTTAGTAAAGGACTTAACCCATGAACATCTTACTGAAAGAAAGCAATTCGGTTTGGTGATTACAAGTCTACTGTATGTGTAACTTAGATCAATGTAAAAGTCTTTAACTCTCAGTATAGACAGAAGGTTCCATGTCTGTGACTTTTGTGTACCCATACCCCTGATAACCATGGTGCTAGAATGTCCAAATGGAATGCCCAGGGCTTCTAAGCAACTGATCTACTGATGAATGGCGAGATCACAGAGTTGTAAAGAGGCTCTCAGTAGATGAACGCTTAGGAAGCTCGGGCTATGGCCTGCGTCTTTACTGGATCCTAAACACCAGTGTGGTCTTTTCATTATTGACGCCAAAGAATAGTTTCCAGGTTCTTCTGGGACATTCTGCCGTTTCTCTTACTGAGCGGGTACTCCTTGAAAACTAGGTCTTAGGTTTACTAGATTCTGTTCCTTGTGACTGGTGATGCCTCCAAGAAGAAGGAAATCTCCAGAGAGACCCACGTCTTCTAAGTCCCTGGAAGGCTCGCGGCTTTACGCCGGTAATGTAAAGGAACGAGCTCCGGCAGTTGCCCTGCCCAGTGTTAACCAGAACCCAACACGGCGAGTGAGTTTTGCACCTACCTTGCCTTCTATGAGAATGTCTCAGGAGATTGGAGACACCAGAATCTCTCTGAAGACTCTTTTAAATGCTATTAAAACCATGGAAGGAAGGCTAGAAGGCAAAATAGACATTCTCGCCTCGAGACCCTTGCCCAGTGAGGAGTCGTCAAGTCTTCTTAAACAAAATTTGGTAAGTGAAGAGCACACATTGAATCTTAAGGAGATTTCAGGCATATTGAATAACTTAGAACACAGGAACAATCTAGACACATTGATTAGAGTAACAGGGAAATTTGATATTTTACCAATAATAAAAACTGTCATATAATTTTGTTTGGGTCAAAAGAAAATTGGTTTAATAATAACTGACTTTTCCAAATCAAACTTCCATATTTTAGAATTCAGAATTTATGCATATTCATGAAATTGGAATTGAACTGCTTGGTGAACTGCTTGTTAAACTTCTATTAAAATAGAAATATAATTATCTAATATATACTATTAATATAATATATCTCAATATATTGACCATTTGGAAATACCTTTGGAGAACACCCATTAGGAATTAGGAATGTTTAGTTTTGATAGTGGTTTAACGATTTATGAAAAAGTCAGAATCTATCAGCTTGTACACTTTGTGAAGTTTGCTGTGGAAAGAATTACGTGAATCATTACCTTAGTAAGTGAGGTGTTCACCATCTTTGAAAGGAAAGAGTCAGGAAGGCAGTGGACAAGAGTTGTCAGGGAATGGCTGGGGCTGGGGCAGCAAATGTAAAAGGGTTTAAATACTGGTGGGGCAGCTCTGTAGGCTGCTCCCCCAGGACACACACGTGCTCGCCTGGGATCAAACCACACAGAACAACTCTGTATGCAGCTCCCAAACACACACATAAATGAAGGTTGGAAAGAAACCAGTTCTGTGACCTGGGTGGTAGTCATATGACAGTTCCCTGTTGAGCGCAGCACTGGCCTTCTCAATAGACAGAAGTTTCTGTCCCGAACCATCCAGTCCCAAATGAACACACAGAGGCTTATGTTGATCATAAACTCTTTGGCCTATTGTTCAGGCTTATTACTAATTACCCCCTGCAACTTAACCCATAATTCCTATCTGCGTCTAGCCACGTGGCTTGGTACCTTTTCTCCGTAAGGCCTTCTCATATTGCTTCCTCTGCTTCTGGATGACGACGGTATCTCTGTCTTCCCTCTTCCCAGAATTCTCCTAGTCTGGTGGCCCTGCCTATGCTTCCTGCCTGGCTACTGGGCAATCAGCATTTACTAGACCAGTATGAGGGACAAATCTTTACAGGGCACAAGAGCATTACCCACAGCACCTCTTTGTGATACTGTGCAGCATTCTGGGAGCCTACAGTTATTTTAGATAATGTTTTGGAAAGAGTAGCATCTAAAATGGTGTGCTTATCTGGACTTACCATGCAGATCTATAGAAACTGTCTAATACTTGCAGGGTTCTAGTTTATGCTTCCTGGATTTTATTACATCGATTATCCATTTTTGTTTAATTTTTCTTTTCTGACTTATCCTTTCTTCTTTCACCTTCCCATTTTTAGATCCTTTCCTTCTATATATCCTACTATTTATACACTAATTTTACATGTGTTTAGGTTTAGATTTCATATGTCACAGGAAGTATAATATATTCTTTTCTCGGTGTGGATGATCTCACTTCATATGACGATATCCACTCCCATCTCTTTTAGCACAAATAGCACAATAGTATAAATATTTAGTACAAACACACACACACACACACATCACATTTTCTTTACCCATCCATCTGTTATGGGAATGTGGGCTGGTTCCACATCTTGCTATCATGAATACTGCTTCAGAATTGTGGATGTGCATGTATCTGTTGCTTGCTTAGATTTCTTCATGTATGCAGTCAGGAGTGTTGTGGAATATTATTTGAACTGAGCAAAGTGAAAATAATACTGTTACATTTGTTTCTGCTGTAGAAAATTACTTTAACTATGTGAAGGTGAGTTACTTTTGTTTCTGCTGCATTTGTTAACTGTGTAAAGATGTGTTGATGTTTCACCCCACCTGCCTAAGGCGCCTTTTTGGTTTAATAAAGAGCTGAATGGCCAATAGGCAGTCAGAGAAAGGGCAGGTGGAGCTGGCAGGCAGAGATAATAAGTAGGAGGAGAAAGAAGAAGGAAGGGAGAAGAAAGGAGAAAGAGAGGGACAGTTCTGGGGCCAGAAGCTAGGCAGCCACCAGTCAGCCAGACACGAGGCTGCAGGAGAGTGAGATCCACAGCGAGAAAGCTAAAAAATCCCAAGGCAAAATGTAGATGAAGAGAAACGGGTTAAGTTATAAGAATTATCAAGAAACAAGCATAAAATAAGGATGAGCATTCATAACTAAAAATAAGTTTCCATGTCATGATTTGGAAGCTGATTGTGGACTGAAAGAAAAGGCTTGCTCCGTGGGAGCGGTAGCGCACCCATGCTGCTTTCCGCAGTGGGCGCACGGGTGCCCATCCCCACCAGCAGGGAAGGGTTTCATGGGGCCGCATCGTCACCCAGTGCTCGCTACCATTTCTCTTTCCGCAGTGGGCGACGGGTTCCCATCCCCCCTAGCAGGGAAGGGTTTCATGGGGCCGCATCATCACCCAGTGCTCGCTACCATTTCTCCTGGTGACGGCCGTTCTGACTGGGGGAGATGCAATCTTACAGAAGCTTCAGCTTGCCTTCTCTGATGACTGAGGGTGTTGAATAGTTTTTCACACACTTGTTCCCATTTTCTTCTTTGAAGAACTGTATGTTCAGTGCATTTGTCCATATAGTCATCAAATGCTTTGGGGTTTTATCGTTTAGAATCCCTATGAATTCTAAATATTAAGCCCCTGTCATTGCTATAGTTGGAAGGCTTTCCTCTCATTTCGTATGCTGTGACGTCACTCCAGGATGGTTCCTGTGCTGTACAGAAGCATTTGATGGCTCACAGCCCCGTGTGCCAGCTCTTGGGATTATTTCTGAGCTACTGGAGTGAGTCCTTTTCATAAAGTTCTTGCCTGTGGCGATATTTTTTATTGTGTGGGGCAGGGGAGGGGAGAGTACATGTGCCATGATACACACGTGAAGTTCAGAGGACAAATTACAGGAGAAGGTTCTCTTCTACCCTGTGGGTCCTGCCTAATACAGGTCCAAAGGCTTGTTACTACTTTTTCCTGCTGAGCCAGCTTGCCAGCCCTATCCCCATGCCGTGTGTGTGTGTGTGTGGTGTGCACTCGTGCACATATGTGCACTCATGTACGTGCACTTGTTAGTCTTTATTTTTATTTAAATATAATTGTTTTGAAAATGTGTGCTGAGTACTGTTTACATTGTTTTTACCCTTCCCTCTTTCCTGCCAACTTCTCCTATGCCTCCATTACCACTTCCTCCCAAGTTCATGACCTTCTTTAGTTATCATCATTACATATGCTTGATAAACACGGCCTTGTGAGTCCATTTAGTGTTGTTTGTGTGTACATGTGTTTAGCACTGACTGCTCAGTATTGTCTAACTTTTCAAGGGGATCTACTCTGGAGAAGACCAATTCTTTCTCAATAGCCATGAATGGGCTCTGTCCTCATCTAGGAGTGGAGCTTTGTGAGACCCCCCTTCCACTTTGGCACGTCAACCAGTATTGTCGTTGTGCAGCTCTTCTATAGATGACCACACTGTCCAGGTCCAGTCTCATGTTTAGAAGGCACTATGGATCCCACAGCAGATGCTGTGGCTCCTGAGCTCTTCTGCCTCCTCTGCGATGTTCCTGGAGCGTTAGCCATAGGAATTGGGTTACAGATGTGTCACTTGGGGCTGGCACCCCACAGTCAAATGTTATCTGCGCTTTGACCAGATGTGGGTTTCTGTCGCGGTCTCTGTCTACTGTAAAGATCATATTTCTTGATGAGAGGAGAGGTCCTCAGTTAGCTGGGCAATAACTATTTAGACTATAATTAGAAACCATTCTGGATAATGAAATACTGGTGGTGGTTTCTCTCTAGGGCCCATGAGCTCATCAGCCACTGGGAGTCAGCTGTCTGGATCTCCTCTCTCTCCTTAGCGTGTGTCAATCCTGCTTTCCTAGCGTCATTGATTGAAGACTCTTGTATCTTCATCAGTGCGTGTGTCTGTCACCTTTGTCAGAAATCAGACGATTCTCTGTGTTAATTTCTCGGTCCTCTGTTTTATTTCACTGATCTGTCTGTCTTTGTGACGTCAGCATATTGTTTCTTGTTGAAGGTGTGGTGGAATTTGGCAGTAGTCCTTCCCTTCTTCTTCTTCTTTATTAGGAGAGTCTTTATTGCTGCTTCAACCTCCTTGTCCGTTAGAGATCTACTTAATTTTTTTCATGTCATCTTGAATTAATTTATATGTTTCTAGATAAAGTTCTAGGATCTATTTGTTTATCCCTGATTTATTGATTTGGTTTTGTTGTTGTTGAGACAGGATTTCTCTGGATAGCCCTGGCTGCCCTGGAACTCACTTTGTAGACCAGTCTGGCCTTGAATCCACAGAGATCCTCCTGCCTCTGCCCCCCTGGTACTAGGATTAAAGGCTCTGCCACTGCTGCCTGACTTATCTTTCATTTCCTTATGCATCTTTTTGAAATGTAAATTTCCCAAATATTCTCTAATAGTTTTTAGTATTTTATTGATATTTCTTGTAATATCTCCCTTTTAACCCCTCATTTTATTAAATTTGGCTTTTGATTAAGGGTTTGTACATTTTATCTTTCGCTAAGAACCAACTCGGTTCCGTTGATTCTCTGCATTGTTCTTTATTTTAGTGTCCCGTTTTGTTCATTTATCATTTCTTTCCCTCTGTTGCTTCTGGGCTTGGCTCACTTTGTTTTGACACGACGCGGGGGCACTGTTAGACCATTCGACAGCACTCGATTTCTTACTGCAGCACCCATGCTAAAGTTCACGTACGAAAGCTACCTGAACTCTTTTTTTGTTCGGATAGATTGTCTTTGCATTTTATGTGATTCTTGGGTTTAGAAAACTTTCCTCCCTGGTGTCTTTAATGGCCTCCTGGTTATCCAAAGGTGATTGTTCAGTCTCTGTATTTGGAGTTTCTGTAGCTTCGCTGGCTACTGATGACCAGTTTTATTCTAACATGATAAGGTACAGAATTTATTTTGATATTTTTGTGGTTGTTAAGCCTTGCATTATCACCTACGATGTCACTGACTTTGGAGAGGGCTGCACAGGATTCTGTCAGTATAAATCTTTCCTTGGCACGGAACATAACCATCCCATCCCCATTCTGGATAAAGATGCGTTTTCCTGGTAGTCATACCAATAAAACAAGCAGAAAGTTGCAGGGACAGCCGGCCCTGGAAATGGGAGTGGAGCTATTCCTGCGGTTCAGGAGGAGAGGCAGAGAGGGTCATCAGGCTCACTCCTGTCAACACGGCCCCTGCTCCTTTCTGCCTCCCAAGTGCAGGTGACCTTGGGAAGGCTCTAGACCAGGGGAGGTGGAGGAGTAAATGAAGGCATAACCTGCTGATCCAGTGAGGTCAGTACCATGCCAAGGTAAGACTCGCAGTGATACAGATGTTTGGAGTCATCTCTTCCGCTTAAAGCTCCTGTAAGCTCACTAAACTCAGTGAGTCCAAGTTGGACTCAGGTAGGGTAATTGCTTTGGTTTTCCATTGGTTTTCTATCTAGAGCTGATGGATGTTTGTACAGACCTCCCCAGGAAATGCCATGCACCAGCTGCTGGTATGAATGTGTGTTTTACTACTGGTAAAGGGAACATTGTGTAGATGTCTGTCGAGCGTGTTACATCTATGGTTCATTTTAACTCTGGGTTTTTTATTTCAGCTTACATGATCTATATATTGATGAAAGTGAGATATAACAGTCTGGAGTCATCTGTCCCTTTATGTTCAGAGGTGTTTTATGAAATTGTTTCAGTGTTTGATGCATGTATGTTTATCATTGTTACATCTTCTTGATGGCTTCGTTCTGGTATTGACACCTCCAGACCTTCTTTCTTTGATTTTGGCTTTTATTTCTACTTTATATTAGAATGGCTACACCAGCTTACTCACTCTGATTTACTTGCTGTGCCGACTTCCCTTGTTCTACTTTCCGTCTCCGTGTCTCCCCAGTAGATGTGTCTCTTGTTTACAATAAGTGCTGTGTCTGATTTGTGTTTAATCAGCTGGGCCACACATTTTAACTATAGAGTGAACATGGCTTGCATTTATCTTGTATTTATTTTTGAGAGGTTTACTAATCACTATGATGTTGTTAGGTGTCTTTCTAGTTGGTTTTGATTATTGTTTATTCTTTCTTCCCTGTTCATCTTAGAGTGTTGCTGGCATATTGATTTAGACATGGGTGATTATTTTTTGTTTTAGCTTTGTTTATTCCTCATATGGAATTTATTCTTTCTTGTGCTGTTGTGATTGAGACTTTTTTCCCCCAAATCCTCTGTGTTTAGGATTCCTTTAGATACTGTTGCATTGCTGGTTTGGTGGACATGAATTGTTTTCCTTTGACCTTGTCTTGGAATATCTCCTTTTCTCATCAATTTTAAAATACAGCTTTATTGGATATAGCAGTCTTGGTTGGCAATTACATAGTTTCAAGGCCTGAAATATATTATCTCATGCTTTCCAGGGCTTTAGGGTTTCTGTTGAGAGGTCTCATTGTATCCTTACATTTACCTTTGTAGATGAATTGTTGTTTTGTGTTACAACTTTTAATACTCTTTGTTTGTACTTTGGCATATGAACTATAGTGTGGCACGGGGAGTCTGTTCCCTGGCCCTGTCCGTTTGTGCTGGATACTCATTGTTCCTTTCCCTGGATGTTCCCTGGCTGCTGCTGTCGGCAGGATTATGCAGTGAGATTTCAGCTGACAGATCAGGTCAGCCCACCAGAGAATGCATTCTGATGGAGGCCAGCTCAGGTGCAGGGCTCTGGGAACACTCCTTGTGAGTAGTGGCTGTCCCTGCCTGCCGTGAGTACCTATGATGCTGCAACGCTTACCCTCCACAGTGGGGCGCATCCCAAAAGCTTGAGCACTGTGTTCATTATTGGGCACAGCTTCCCCCGTGTACTGCTATATTGGGAGCCTTTTTCCACACTGTGGGACCCCAGTGAGAAAGTTAGTCACACAGTCAAATCTCTGCTCCCTTCCCTGAGAGAAACTTAGAAGCCAGCTCCCCGTAGTTATCTTTATGACAAGACATTTGGCCATAAGAGGAGTCTTGCAAATAGATTGCATTTGAAACCTGCACAGATAGGCGATAGGAGGAAAAAAAATGGCATAGCTGTGTCTGCTGATTCATGGCCTCACAGATAAGGACGGGGAGTCCTGAGTTCACCCACAGCTGATACGGGAAAGTGCGGCCTCAGTTAACCGTGCTCTGAACACCCTGCACTGACTCCCACCTTGGTTTATCAATATAAGGCATTAGTCTAGGAAATGAGCTATCTGTGTCTTAACTCTGAGAGATAACAGAAGAAAGCTTTTGATGGTTTAACCATCTCCAGAGAAAGGTAATCCTTTCCCAAGGACGCCATGGAAGCAAAAGCCACCATTTGGCCCAGGCAGCTGGAAACTGTCAGGCCCCCAGTTTTGTGCTATATAACCGTAGATTTCCCTGGCTTCCAACCACTTAGGGTGAAAGATGTGATCTTAGATCTGAGAGGTCCCCTCTAGCCAGCTAACTTTTGAAAACAATGCTAAAGCAGACAGGCTCCTTGCAACTCCTTCTGCAGTTTACTGATTGCCATGGCTACCCTGAATCTGTTCCCAGGTGCCACAACTCCAGGAGCCAAGAGAGTGCCAATCACTGCACTCCTTCCCTCTCTTCCATTTATCAATCACACACTTCTAGTCTGATTAACAGCATCAAGCAATGTGGCACATGAATCCCCCCTCTCTTTCCTTCTTAGAATTTAAAGCTCTTTCAATTGACCTTTTCGCCTCTTAGAGTGGAAGCCAGGCCCCTCTTGAGCCCTAAAGTAGGCTGACGGTGCTGCCTTGTGCAGCTCGCTCACCTGTTTTATGGCCCTGAGAACTTCAAGCCTTGGAACCTTGCTGTTGCCAGAGGATTGCTGTGTGTGTGTGTGTGTGTGTGTGTGTGTGTGTGTGTGTGTGTGTGTAAACTGGAAACTTTGCGGAATGGGAGAAGAACAAAGAGACTGATTTGGTAAATCACGTAATGAGAGACTCATTCACCCTCAGAAACCCTAAGTTTCTTTGCTTGCTGATGCTTCCTTTCTGAGCCCTGAGAGGGTCTTGGGGCTGGACCCTAACGGCTTTCCTGCCTGGCTCTATTTGTGCTTGGATATTCATTGTTTCCCTAGATTTGGAACAGCAGCTGTAATTTCTATTTTTATTATCTT
Organism: Chionomys nivalis; assembly: GCF_950005125.1. Classification (NCBI taxonomy): domain Eukaryota; kingdom Metazoa; phylum Chordata; class Mammalia; order Rodentia; family Cricetidae; genus Chionomys; species Chionomys nivalis. Next base: position 4,343,771 of record NC_080111.1, on the reverse strand, counting down.
TAGTTTGGGGGAAATCCCAAAATGCCTTTTTCCTTTCTTAATTGGAATTTTATTTCATACAATATATTTTAATCATGTTTTTACTCTTTTTCAACCTCTTCCAGATCCTCCACACTGCCATATCTACTCAATTTTACATTCTTTCTAGCTTTAAAAAAAATTCAAAAAAAATGAACATTAAAAAAAATCCCATAAGACAAAAAAAAAATCTCAAAACAAAGCTGAATGAATCAAAAAACCCCATATGGTTAATCTTGTGTTGAGCAGCTCCCCCTGGACATGGGGCCTGCCCGGCTCTGTGGTTGGTGTACCCCGTGACCTCCACTGGATCAGCTAGAATTTTTAAATAGATTTTCTGTGCTACTAGTTTTTACTCCAGCTCCTTCTTTTAACCCACTAGATTCCTACATCTGATCTCGTGATCACCTTCAAGCTCTCTTGAAAGCTGTGCTCATGCGGTGTTTCCTCGCCTTCCACCACTACTCTCCTTTCTTCTGTTTGTTGTCATGTATGTTACATGTGTGGTATAGTATGTGTGTGTGCGCACATGCGTGTGAGAACATATGCGTGCCCATGTATGCACGTGCAGAAGCCAGAGGAGGCCGTCAAGCATCTTCCTGTGTTATTCTCTACCTCACCCCCTCGTGATGTGGGATTCCCCTCTGTGTGCTGTGAATACCATTGGTTAATAAAGAAGCTGTTTGGGGCCTGTGATAGGGTAGAGCAGAGCTAGACCCGGAAAACTATACTGAATGCTGGGAGAAAAAAGGCAGAGTCAGGGAGATACCATGTAGCTCCCCCTCCCCCACAGACAGATGCTGGAACTTTACCTCGTGGTAATACACAGATTAATAGAGATGTGTTAAATTAAGATGTGAGAGTTCTCTCTCCAGTCCACTAATATTCTTTCAATTGTGTGATCAACTCTATGCCTTATGCTTTCTTTGGTGGTTTTTGAGTTTTTCTTTTCTAACATTCTGTTCTTTTTCTTCTTTTTTCAAATATCAATTTCCTTGCTATATTTCTCAACCATGTTAAATCTATGTTCTGAATCAGTTCCCTTATTTCGTTCACGTGCTTGTGTTTTTCTTTGAAGCCATTATCGTTTTTTAAGTAGAATCTGGGGTTCTTAGTTTGGCATCTGAACCATGTCAGTCTCTTAGGACGCACTAACTGATGAGCCATGGTCTTTGGAGGTGTCTTGCTCCTTTTACATATTTCTTGTATTTTTGTGTTGCCGTTTCTGCGTCTTAAGATTGAATGCCTGTTTCTGTTTCATTTGAGACTCTTCTTAGTAACCAACCTGACTCTCAGTTCCCAGCAACACTCAGAGTAACACTCACTATACAAAGCAACTCAAAACCAAACACTACACTGAAAATTGATACAATAGCAGTAACCGTGGAAATGGCAAAGTTATCGCGAGTACGCTATAAAGTGAAAATGGGTGCTAAAAGTAGAAGTGATGAATGAACGGAATGGAGAAGATGGCTTCGTATTAAAGGCACTTGCCACGCAAGCCTGATGACCCTCGCAAAGATGAAAGGAGAAAATGGCCTCAATCAAGATGTCCTCTCGACCTCTACACGTGTGCTGTGACACACAGCCACACAGCACACATTGCCTGTCACACACACACAATAATAATAATAATAAAATGATAAATATTTTTTAAAACAAAACAAAGTGGAAAACACTACTAAAACACTTCTTTGAATAGGGATACACATGTTAGAAAGATGAGGTATTGAAACAACTTCTTAATGGCTCCTCTAGAACTGTCTGCCAGTTGAAGTCTGGTTCTCCTACCGCTTAGGGCAGTGTTGAACCGGGATCAGTTAGGCTGATCATCAGACAGAGTTGTCCTCACTTCCCCTGCGTTTCAGAGCCTATGCCGACCACCGTTCTCTTTGAGTCCAGTCCCAGCAGATTTCCCTCAACGCCACAGACTCCTGAGTTCATCTGTCCGTGGGTAGCTACTGCTGCAGCCAAAGGCCGGCCGCTGAGTATGTTGCAGGGTGCGGCAAGCAAACCAAGCACTGAGGTCTGCACAGGGACCACTCTTGTGCTTCTGAAGCCCTACTTAGGGTCACCCCCGGCTCGAGGGGTGAGGCCGAAGAAGCGCAGAACCCCACTGAGCTCGGGAGCAGGCAGTGCTCCCAACAGTAGACCCCAACTCAAACAAATGACTCCAGAGGACGGACCCCCTTGATACCAAGTTCAGGGCTGAGACTCCTCCTTTATCCTCAGGTGATGGCCTGAGGTCCCTGCACCCTTCACTGGACCCTTCACTGCCCAAGTGGAGCCTCCTGTTACTTAAACTCCTCTCCAGGTTTCTTGACTTCTGATTGGTCCTTTTATTGGGCCCCGAAGGGAGGGAGTAGCACAGTGTTAACCAATAGTTTCCCTCTCTAAATGGCACATAGCCAGAACACTGAGCTTTGACGAACTGTTACCAATCTAGTTGGTGCCTGGAAGCTGAGAGAGCATGGCCTAAGAATGAGACAGACTTAAGTCTCATGGAATAGCCAACTTAAGTCAGCATCAGACAATTTATACTCCGAGGGTTGAGAATCTCGTGAGTCAGCCACACGCGTCAAAAGCATGCTTTCCCATAGAGACACATAAACAAGTAGCAGCGAGCTATAATGAACAAAGTGAGCTCACTCCTGTCTGCTGCACCCTCCAGCAGCTCCCGTCTTAGACTGTGCTCTGAGAGGGAGCAGGAACACAGAGGCGGTCACTGTCTCTCCAGGTGGTCCAGTGGGTCAGAGGCTTGTCCCTCCCGTGCTTAGGGTGCTTAGGGTTCAGGGCTGCTGCTTCTGATTCCGCTGTGCTCATAAGGGGGCCGGGCTGAAGGCCTGTGCTGCTTGCTCCTTTTCTGTTGTCCCCTCCTCTTCCAATCTTTACCTCTGCTGTCCCGACTCTTCTCCTTTGCCCAGACTCACTGAAGCAGCTTCTCATGTGTGTCTTCGCCTGGAAATGTTAGCGTTTCCAAAAGTAAAACTTTCAGCTCCGTGGTCTTACTATGTGTGTCTGTGTTTTCACTGAACTGTTCCGGAAATAAGCCCATGTGCAGTTATTTATTCAAGTGGATACGCATACTTAATTATTCACGGTTTGTCTCTGAATTTCTGTGCCTTATTACATTCAGTAATGTGTCGTGTTTTAGAAAGTTATGCCTTATCTCTTTTTTTCCCTTCCAAGATGAAATCTGTTCTTGGGAAAAATGAGGAAGAGCTGGCCCAGGCTGTGACGTGTCGAGATGCTGCCCTGAAGGAGAGCCAGAAGCTGAGAGGGGACCTGGAGGCTCTGGAGGACAGGGAGAGCAAGAAGGCAAGGCGTCGTCTCTGACGGGGACCGGGAGAGACCTGACAAGCCACCCCCCCAACTTCCTTTCCCCCCGTGAAAGGGGGGCTGTCATCAGCGAAGGGCTGAAATAGTTTTAATTTTTCCCATAACGATGCACTTTGACTACAAGAAAAACTGATTGTTTTCTATTAAATCCTGCCTGCTTTTGGTAGTCATCACCTTCTTTCTGTTGGGCTTTTACTTAGCTAATTTATTTGGATTTTTAATTTGCAGGGTCTGACCATGTAGCCCAGCCTGGCCTGAGGCTGTCTACCCTGTCTTAGTTCCTCTCATCCCTGACCCCGGGGCTCGATTATAGGCAGATGCCTTCCTCCCCAGCCTCCTCTTTGTGTTTAGTGTGGTGTGGCATCCCTGTGATCCTTGACAGGCCCGTGCTCCCGTGTGACTTCGCAGAGGTCATCTCCCATTCACTTTTCTCATTCTCACATTGTAATTTTGTGTATTTAGGATAGTTAGTATATGACATTTTCATACATCTGTATTGAAACAACCATGCCAGGATATGCAACATGCCTGTCACCTCGAGTGCTTATCCTTCCTTGTGTCAGGAACTCTCGGTGGACTCCTGCCTAGCGACACAGTCAACAGTTCTTGGCAGACAGCTTGTCTTCCTTCACATTAAGAAGCATTAGGGGTCCTCCTGTCCAGTAGCCTCTCTGTCCTGGCTAACCACCCTCTGTCTGTCCTCCGCCACCTTTCCCGGGCTCCATCAACCACTATTTTCTGCTTCTCTGAGGTCAGATTTTTGCTTCCACATTTCAGTAAGCATGTATAATAGATACCTTTCTATGTCTGAGTTATTTAAATCCAATCTAATGTCTGCCACTTCTATCCGTGTTACTACAAATGACAAAATTATTATTCTTATGTGTGAATAATATTCCATTGTGTATGTGTGTCCTTTTATGTCTTCTATCCACATTTCAGATACACACACATATTATATACATAATATATTATATTTATCTCCATGTGGCTGTGTGTGAATGCACTGTGAAGGTCAGAGGGCAATTGCAGAAATCAGCTCTCCCCTTCCATGACCAGAGAGGGAACTCAGGTCACCAGGCTTAGTAGCCAGCGCTTTATACTCTAAACCATTTTGCCAGCCGGTCTCAAGCTTCTTGACAGCCGGCGATAAGTGTTATATGCCCTTGGAGAGCGGGACCTGTGGGTCCTATCATCCTTTAGCGTTCCCACTTTCTCTCCCAGTCTCTACCCTCAGATCACCTCAGATGAGCGCCCCTTTCCTGAGCCCTTCAGAAGACAGCTGAGCAGACTTGCCCAAGATCACTTCCGCATAAGAAGTCCATTGAATTGTAGGCTGTGCTGCAGCCGTAGTCAGGGGGTGACCACATTTCCCACAGACTGTAGGATCTGCTGCTTTCTTTCTGAAAGACTTAAGAAGCAAGCGTGTAATATCATCTCCCCTATTCTATCCCATTCCGTTTTTTCTCAGGTGGGGAACTTTCAGCGGCAGTTAGCAGAGGCCAAAGAAGACAACTGCAAAGTGACCATCATGCTGGAGAACGTGCTGGCTTCTCACAGCAAGATGCAGGGAGCGCTGGAGAAGGTCCAGATCGAGCTCGGGCGGAGGGATTCGGAGATCGCCGGCCTCAAGAAGGAAAGGTACCACGTTTATGTTTCCGCCGTGACTAGGAAGGATGTGAAACCTCTTGAGTATCATTCACCTTGAAAACTGTTAAATGGTGTCTAAAGAACCAGCAGGCTAGGGGCTAACCCTGCAGGCTAAAGCTTCCTAGAACGTCCGAGTCACCCATCTCAGAGTGGCATGAAGGAATATGTGTCCTTGCGCTTCGCGGACTTTCTTAGCATTGCTGCTCTCCGCTTCGTTTAAGCCTCATTCTGACCTTGGCTCTACAGAACATCAACTGTCACGATAACTGAATCTGGAGATGTAGAGATCAGCCTCACGGGGTAGACACTTGTGGAGTGTGTGCTAGACCCACACTCGGTCCCTCGCCACACACACACACACACGCACACGCACATGCACACTCAAACTCGAAGCTAAACAGCTTATTATTCATTCATTACTGTCTTATTTCAAAGTTAATAATTATTTTAGGTTACTCATCCTGAGAATTACTTCTAGCTGTGCTTTATTGGTGAACTTGATTCAACGTTTCAAAATTACATAAAATGAAAACCAATAGTTAAAAATTGCATTTAATATTTCTTTTGTGCTGAGGAAAAATGGTCTGAGGCGGATAGTGCCTCTTGGATGTATTATGTATTTTACTGCTTTATATGGCTTCTGCGTTACGAGGAAACAAGTGAATTGTGTTTTCTTCGCTGGGCTTGTTATGTTTGCATATTATATGAGTTTCAGTATATGACCTTAAATTCTAAAGCGGGCAAGAGAATAGCATATAAAATATTGTTTACTTGTCTCAATACATTTAAAAGTAGCTGTTATATTTAGAAGCAAAAGTTTCAGCAGAGGCCAACTCTTACCCACCCAGTAAAGTAATATACTGAATTGCCATCCCAGGAGTCAGTCAGAAATGTGGACTCATTGCCCAATGAGTGAGGCTGATTGAGTGCACATGGGACAGGATCTTTAAGCCTAGTGAGCCTTTCTTTCTTGCTCAGAAGCTGAAGCTGCCACTGTTATTTTTCTACGCTGATATTTTGAGCAGGCGTAGCTGCTACTACTAATGCAGTCTGAACTTCCGAGAGAAAGGTGCCCTGTGCTCGCGGGTGCTGTCGTCGTCCCTGTCCCCTTCTTTACAGTTGTTTCCTATGCTTTCTACTTTGAGGTCTCTTAATCAACAAAGAGTACAGAAGCTTGAAGCCGAAGTGGACCAGTGGCAGGCCCGGATGCTGATTGTGGAGGCCCAGCACAGCAGCGAGGTAGCGGACAGCCGTCAGAGCTGGCCACGCCCATCTGCTCAGCTTTATTGTGACATTGCTATTTTAGAAAACTGAAACAAAACAGAGAAAGTTCCTTCTCATCCAATTAAGAGTCTGAGACAGTGACATACTTATGAATAGGAAGTAGGTAATAACTCAGCGGTTTGACTGACTTTTTCTCTCACATTGTCTACATTCTTCTCATTTTTCAATGCACAGGTTATTTTAGGAGTTCAGTGCCTTTGAAAACGACCTATAACCTCACAGCTAGCTGCTGACACCATTAGTGAGCAGACATGCACACAAGTGCACCACTAAGTGTATATCCGTGTAGCCATCCATGCTTCTATATAACAGACGTGAACAAGCTTTTAACGTTTGCTGATTTGGAGGCCAGTGCACCTGTGCCGTGTGCAGAGGTCATATGCTCTCTTAGGCACTAGCTGGGTGGCAGATGTCTTCTGCTGAGCCATCCCAGCAGTCCTTAAGTAGCTGGTTTGGGAAGAAGACACAAGGCATAGTTGCCAGTCTTAATCTCCTGGAGATGAGACGAGAAGGTGATGGAATCAGAAAGAGAACAGTTTAACTGGTTAAACTCTTGAAAATCCAGACAGTGCATAGCCAGAACCTGGAAACAACCTAAACGCCCCTCGACCGAAGAATGGATAGGGAAAATGGAGTACTACACAGCAGAAAAAAATAATAACATCTTGAATTTTGCAGGAAAATGGATGGAGCTAGAAAACATTATTTTGAGTGAGGTAACCCAGACCCAGAAAGACAATTATCACATGTATCCACTCATTGGTGGTTTTAAATCATAAAGCAAAGAAAGCCAGCCTACAAATCATAATCCCAGAGAATTTAGACAACAATGAGGACACTAAGAGAGACTTACATAGATCTAATCTACATGGGAAGTATAAAGTAGAAAAAGACAAGATCTCCTGAGTATATTGGGAGCATGGGGACCTTTGGGGAGGACTGGAGGGGAGATGGGAGAGGCAGGGAGGGGAGCAGAGAAAAATGTAGAGCTCAATAAAAATAAAAAAAAAATTAGATAAAAAAAGAAAATCGAGACAATGTAAGTTAGCTCCATTTTTCAGTACTCTTTGATCTCCAATGGAGTTGCCTTCCTAGAGGTTTTTAAGCAATGTCCATTGTAAGTTGTGTGTGTATATTATATATTTTACCTAGAGTATTGGTTTCTAGTTCCAGCTGGTTATTGCCATGGCACTTAGAGAGTGTCAGCAACGAAGACTGTTGAACTGACGGGTGCTCTTCTCCCTTCCAGATGGAGCCGCTGCAGAAGTCTCTGGATGTAACTAGAGAGGACAACAGGAAACTGGCCATGAGCCTGGAGCAAGCCCTCCAGACAAACGGCCACCTGCAGTCTAAGCTCGATCACACCCAGGAAAAACTGGAAAGCAAAGAACTCGAGCGGCAGAACCTAGAAGCCTTCAAGTAAGGGCTGTATATTCACAGTGCAGTCGGGGAAGGGCCTCTGGAGGAGTAGGTGGCTTCGTTAGATAATGGTGAAGCCCTTTTTCTTCCGTGGTGAGAAGCAGGCATAACTGAGCAGCAGCAGGTAATAGCCAGCCGGAGCATGCCTGGGTGGGTCTCCTTTCCAGTTCTTCCTCACGCATCAAGCCGATTCCTTATGACTCCTGTAGGGGACACTCACGTGTGTCTGCCAAGCGCAAGCCATCCTTTTAGAGCATTATCTGAGCCAGGTGAGGAGGGAGGCTCACACTGATAGTCCCAGCACTTCGAAGGCTGAGGCAGGAGGGTCATGGGCTTGAAGCCAGCCTGGGCTATATAGCAAGATCCTGTCTCAAAAAAACCAAAGTAAGGGCTGGAGATGGCTCAGTGGGTGCAGCACTTGTGTGGGCCTGCCGTCCTGAGATCGAGCCTCAGTCCTGCGAGGCTAAAGGGAAGAACCAGCTCCCAGGAGTTGTCCTCTGATGTATGTGTGTGTGCAGACACACACACATAAATAAAAATCAAGGAAACCAAAATAACTAATACAAGGAATCACGGTAGTCTGCGTGGATCTCCCCGTCCAGGAGTGGAATGACTCCATCTAAGCAGATGATAACCCGTTGTGTTAATTTTTGCCTGAAATTGGTTCTATCAAACCACACAAGTTTTGTTACAGACAGTATGTTGGTAAATATAGTTTGGACACTAACAGCATTCTATGGGCGTTTCTGCGTAGAGAAACACATATAGAACCTCATTCCTGTCGCTGATTTACGCGTCAGTGCAGGGTCAGGGCAGAAACTAAAGCAGGTGTTTGCCATACACGAAATCTGTGCAAAGCTGATTTTCTGGTCAGATGTTACTGCCACAAGGCTGTGCAGTACTGGGTAAAGTAACACTGTGTATAGTGGCCGGCGGAATCATCTAAAAAGCCGTCAAAGTCAGAGAAGTTGTCTGTTTACCTATTGGGTCATCGCCATCCCGAATGCCCTGGAATGCTGCGGGCACGGTGGTCTTCTACCCATTTGTTTGTTTCGTCCTAGTCAGGCCTGTCTGCTTTGATTCTATCTTATTTTACAATTATTTTCTTCCTGTTTGTTTTCCAATAAGAGAAAGCAAGAGAGGACGTAGATTTGGGTGAGTGGGGCAGTGGGGTGATCTAGAGGGAAATGAGGGAGGGGAACCATAACCAGAGTAAATCATATGAAAAAAATCTATGTTCAATTTAAGAAGATAAGCCTAATCCCTCTCACTTTTGCTAAAATGATTATTGCAAGGTCAATGACAGGGAAGGAGTCGGGAGACTCACAGGCCTTGCAGTGTCTGCTTCCAGATGTGTCCCTACCCCCCACTTACAGTCCCCCCAAAGAATGCACCTCGCCTGAGACTTGCCACCCTCCTGAATGGGTGCAAATGTGTGCCGATCTGTGTACACGCTTAGGAAGGACATCGACTGTAGGAGGCTGTGTAGACACATTGGTTCTGAGATAGAATTCTGAGATGTGTAAGCGCAGGTGAGCTCCGAGAGCAGGTCACAGTTGGAACCCATCTCCATGAGACAAAGAGAGTTAACGTGCTGAAGTGCCCTGTCCTCGTGGGACAGAAGAGGTAGAGTGGAGGCCAGCGGCGGCCACTGCACTGGGAAGGACGAGGCCAGAGCAGGAGCCATTGAACTAGCAGCTGCTGTCTGCTGAGCATCCTCAGGTGGCCCATTTCAGTATCTTAGAAGATTACACAGAATAAGAATCTTCTAGATCTGGAAAATTCCTGATCATCAGGAAACAAACTCAGCTGGTGAGGAGAGGCAGGCAGGAGGACACTGAGGATGGAGGCTCAGGGCTGTGTGTGAAGAAGAGCTTCTGCTGCTCTCCTTCCCGGGTCTAGCCTGATCAGAGAGTAGAGAAGCAGCCCACTGGACCCTGAGAGATTCCAGAGCGGAAGGGTTGTCGCAGAATTTGAGATGAGAATATTTCCATGAAACCAGAAAACTGTTTCAGGAACCAGCAGTGGATGAAAAAAACAAGAAAAGGGTCACATAAGTCCTAAAGACGTTTATTCCGTGAGGCCCTTAGTTAACGGCACTGCCCCATGTGTGCAAGCCTCTGTTTGAACAGATGTCACATTGAAGGTTCCTTCTACAATAAGAAGAAAAGCACTGATGCTCATATCTACATAAGTGTCAGCAGAAATGGGAACCTGGAGGAATAATGACATTAAAATTAAGATGAGGACAGATGAGCTGACGCAACAGGTCAAGAGTCTCACTGCCAAGCTTGACAGCCGGAGTTCAGACATGGTAGCAGACGAGACAGACGCCTTGTAAACTGCCCTCTGACCTTCTCGTGAGCGGCGTGTGGTTATGAAGTAGCAGTGAAACTAATTTCACGCTTGGGGCCAGCACGACATGAGGAGCTGTGTTAAAGGTCGCAGCCTTAGGAGGGTTGAGAACTGCTGGCCCAGAGAGTAGATGGCTGATATCAGACATGACACAAGAGAGAAATCCTCTCATTCTGACTGTACCCTCTGCTGTTTTTATGAATGTTTTCCCACTTTGGGCTGAATCCCTCCATCCTGTGGTTTGGTTTCACACCATAGGTAATCGCACCCCTTTCTCTTGGTTCTGAGCGGCTGCTGGAGAGGTTGAGGTGGCACACTGCTCTTTTGTAAATCACACATCTGTGAGAGAGTTGCACATTCCCCTGAAAACCTTTCGTGACTCTGACGATGATTTTGAAAATGAATTTATCATGTTTCCTTCAAAACAGAGAGCGGATGGCGGAGGAGGCCAAAGTAGAAGCAGAGTTGCGTGCTGAGCGCATTGAAGCCCTGAGAAAGCAGTTTCACGCGGAGAGGGAGACTGCCAGGAAAGCCGCGCAGAGGGAGCTTTCTGAGGTGAGGAGCGCAGCTCCGAGGAGGGTGGCCCGTGGAGCCAGGGCAGTGCCTGTAGCGGTCGGTCGGTCCCTGTGCCTCCCAGCCATTGGGTATCTCCAGAGGGGCGCACACAGTAGCAGCGCGAGGGCTGGGGATGCAGCGTAGTCTGTAGGATGCTTGCTCAAGCTGCACACAATCCAGTCACTGTGGTACACACTTGCAACCCCAACACTGGGAACCAAAGATAGGAGAGTCAGAAGTTCAAGGTTATCTTCAACTACAAATCGAGTTCAAGGCCAGCCTCGACCTTGTGTAAAGCAAACAACAGCTATAATGGACATACACATGTTATTTGCGTGACGCGTGTTGAGTTGTGATTGCCATTCTGGGCGTGAGAAAATAGTGACACCAGAGCTTTCCTTGGGTAACTGCGGGCAGTGGACAGCCCTGAAGGAATTCAAAGTAGGAGAAAGTGTATTCTAGGCTGGTTGAGGGCCGGAAGGCAGCGAACAGTGAACACGTGGCTCTGGGCCTCACAGAGATGCGGGCTAGGCCCTTTCATCCAAGCCTGGGCAAAGCTGAGCTACAGCAATGGAAATCAGGGGATGGCAAGTTGTCTTTGATGGGCTGCCAGACCCCATGGCCTTGCCTCTTGCCTTCTAGGCCACTGGATACGGACTGTCAGGTGGAACCTGAGCACTCTGGGAGCAATGGTCAGTAGTGTCATAACAGGAGGAAGTGGGGGAGAATAAGAAGAATTAGATGGGGGCAGAGAAAAGCATAATACCTGCTGATGACCAGGGCCAAGTCAAACAGTTCTGCTGGACAAGGAAGCAGTTAATCAAAGGCTATTTTAATAGAGGATCAAATGCATTAACGGCCGTGTTCTGAGCATGGATGGGAAGAAGGTATAAGTTTGTTGTGTGCTTTATTTGCTTACAGCTTGGTGTTTTGTTATTTTTGGTGTGGTTTTATTTTGTTTTCTTGGTTTTGAGGGGTTCTGTTGTTGTGTTGGAGCTTTATTTGTGTACTGAGGAAGCATTTAAAGTTGAATGGGTAGGGAGGAGAGGGTCTGGAATGACTTGGTGAGGAGAAGAATATGGTCAAAATGAGTTTAAATTTAAAAATTGTCTTCAATGATAAAGACTACTAAAAAGTTGTAAACACACATGAGACTTGAGGTGAATTGTGTTTTACCACATTTGATACATTTAATAATTGTAATTGACAGATACAGTTAACAAGTTAACTTCAACTAGTGATATTTATAAAACTTATGTTACCTGCAAACCAATGTGTAAATATGTTAAATATGTTATTAAAAAACAACTTCTATGGGAAATGAATTGGTGTTCTAACTGTAAAAATAAACCGTTGATTAGCTCAGAACACATAGAAAACTGAAACCTGGGGCTGAAGAGGTGGCTCAGACGGTAGGAGCACTTGTTGGGCTTGCAGAGCACCAGAAATGGGAGCCTGGTACCCATACGGCTCATCGCTTCCCCATAATTCCCGTTTCAGGGCATCCAGTGCCCTCTCTGACCTTACTGGAAATGAGGCACATGTGGTATGCATACACACAGGCAGGTAAAACACTCAGACACGTAAATAAACCGAAATGTAAAGCCCCGAAACCCTAGAGGAAGCATCTGTGACAATGGTGAGCGTGTGAGGGAACCTGGCAGCAGAGAGGGACCGTGGTCTGTGCCCTGTCACTTGTATTTTAAACAAACACTGATTGGCCAGTAGCCAGGCAGGAAGCATAAGCAGGGCAACCAGGCAGGAAGTAGAGGCCGGGCAGTGAGAATTCTGGGAAGAGGGAAATTTCAGTCTGCAATCGTCACCCAGACAGAAAGGAAGCCAGACACAGAGGAAGCAAGATGTGACTGCCTTGTCATAAAAGGTACCAAGCCACATGGCATACAGAAAAGAATTATGGGCTGATATAAGTTATAAGAATTTATTAATAAGAAGCCTGAGCTACTAGGCCAACCAGCTTATAATTAATGTAGACCTCAGTGTATTTCTTTGGTACTGAATGGCTGTTGGACCAGGCAGGACAGAAACCTCAGTCAACAAGTGTGCGTTGAGGGCAGTGCACAGATGTGAACTCAGAGCATTGCTGAGTCCCAGCCCTGCCTGTCTTAGCTACGTATCCATTGTCTCTAAGTGGCTTGACTTGTGAATCCGTTTCCTCTGTCATACATCAAGGTCATCACAACTACTTTTTAGGTTTGTTGAAAGAATTAAATTGGAAAGTATCTGTGCCATGTGGCCAGACATAGCTAGACCTGGGGTCTGTCTTCCTTGAGAAGCAGTGGAGTGCGTCATTGATGGTTAGTGGTGGCAGCCGAAGAGTGTGCTGGACCATAAGGTCTACAGACGGAACTGTGGCAGGAGCGGGGACGGAAAGCATGGACTGCACGTATTGTCAGACACCTCCCGGCCTTGCACTGCCGGCCCTCTGCTCATTCCCCGTCAGCCACCGCTTTAAAACTCCAGTTGTGGGAATTTAAACATTATGAGAACCAGGACAGTGTAGGATCAGTCATCATGATACTACTTTTCCATGAGACAAAATTATTAAAGTTCTTTTGGAACGAGAAGCAGCGCCACCAAATGCTTGCAGTAGCAGCGAACACCTGCCAAGTGCAGGCAACTCTGAATTTACTGTTGTTTCTTCAGCCAGGGGCCACAAGATGGCGGTAGTAATCACTGAGCAGTGACTTGCACTGGGTGTTGCTGGTTGCTTTTTATTCTCTTGGCTCTTAATCTTCGCTCTTGGGGGGGTCCGCCCCTTAACTCCCAAATAAACACACAGGGGCCTATTCTTTTTTTTTTTTTTTTTTTTTTTTTTTTTTTTTGGTTTTTTCGAGACAGGGTTTCTCTGTGGCTTTGGAGCCTGTCCTGGAACTAGCTCTGTAGACCAGGCTGGTCTCGAACTCACAGAGATCCGCCTGCCTCTGCCTCCCGAGTGCTGGGATTAAAGGCGTGCGCCACCATCGCCCGGCTCAGGGGCCTATTCTTACTTATGAATGCCTGGCCTTAGCTTGGCTTGTTTTTTGCCAGCTTTTCTTAACTTAACCTGTCTATCTTTTGCCCCTGGGCTTTTACCTTTCTCTCCTTCTATATATCTCTCTTTACTACTTACTCCATGGCTTGCCGTGTAGCTGGATGGCTGGTCCCTGGTGTTGTCTTCCTCCTTTCCTTGTTCCTCCATCTTCTCACGGATTCCTCCCTATTTATTCTCTGCCTGCCAGCCCCGCCTCTTTCTTTCTCCTGCCTTCTTATCAGCTCTTTATTAGGCCAAGCAGGTGTTTTAGGCAGGCAAAGTGACACAGCTTCACAGAGTTAAACATATGCAACATAAAAGAATGCAACACATCTTTGCATCATTAAACAAATGTCCATGGCATAAGCAAATGTAACACGTCTTAAAGTAATATTCTAGAACAACTGGGTTCTGTTTTCTTACTTTGCTTTACTTAGCTCTACTGTATCCCCTGAAGTAGGCTGATTGCTCCTTTTTCCGCTGATGAACCTGAGGCTTGAGGACGTTAATTACACAGACCCACTAACTCACAGGTGATGAACCTGAGACAGGAACTTGGGTCTCTCTGCAGCCTTGCTCAGCAAGTGCAGCTCATGACTGCACCTTCACATACTCTAGTCTAAAGAGTGGTTTACTCTCAAATGTGAAAATGGTGAAAATGGCTCATCTTGTTACTCCATAAATCTAGTAATCAGACATCGTGCATTCTAGCATGTTCTTAGTTAGATTTTAATATGTATAAGTCTTTTGCCTACATGTAGGTCTGTATTCTGTGTACCCGCCTGGTACCTTCGGAGGTCAGAAGAAGGCATCAGGTGCCCTGGAACGGAGTTACAGATGGCTGTGAGCCACCATGTGGGTGCTGAGAATGGGATCCAGGACCTCGGCAAGAGGTCCGGTGCTCTTACCTGCTGACGCACCTGCTGACGTCTCCCCAGCCCTCAGTCTCCTGTGTAAATGTAGGGGCACAGTGCAGCCTCTCCGGCCGACCAGTAGGTAAGAGGAGTTCCTGCTCTTTTGTTCTTTTGTCTTCACAGATGAAGAAAGCTCTTGACGAAGCCAACTTCAGGTCAGTGGAAGTGTCCCGCACAAACCGAGAGCTACGGCAGAAGCTCACAGAGCTGGAGAAAGTAGTGGCCAGTGACAAGGAGAAACTGAAGAATCAGAAGGCCCAAATCAAACTGCATTTGTCGGCCAAGGCAAACAATGCACAGAATATAGAGAGGATGAAGGTTGTATGAGGCGCCAGGCCTCTCCTCGCTACCTAAGTGGGCTGGGAGGGTCCAGTGGCTGCAGGATCTGGGACATTGTTCTCTGGGAGGTGGGCAGGCGACTTCTGTGGGACCATCTCTGCTTTGGGGGAGACGCCGCTGTGTAAATGTGGGTCTCATGGTGCTTGTGTGGTGTGTCTTTCTCCCCGCCCATCTTTCCCAAGGTGGGCTGTCCTCATGTACAGACCGTATAAAGAAGACTGTCCATCTTGACTCTTGTGGGGTCGGTGGGTAGGTAGGAAATAGAGCCCAGCAGAAACAGAAACTTAGAACTCAGTCAGCCTAAAAGCTAAAGCTAGCCTACTGGTCACTATTTTTTTTTTTTATGTTATTTGATCATTTACTTTCAGCAAATAGAAACAGAATTGAGGCAAATGGAGATAATTAAGGATCAATATCAGAAAAAGAACTACGAACAGGTAAAATACGATTCCCCAAGCCTCTGTTGACTGCTGAGGTGAGAGTCTAACTGGTTTTCACCGCGTGTCCCTTCCTGTCCCCTGCTAGTCACTGAGTATCCAGAGATTTGTCTCCGAAATGAACACCCTGCAGAAAGAGATGGAGCTGTTGGCCAAAAGCCAGTATGAAACCTCAGCCCAGAATAAGCAGCAGGGGCTCAGACTAGTGGCCGAGCGGAAATTGAGGCAGGAGCTAGAGCATCGGTGTGAGGTAAAGACTCTTCAGGTTCCTCTCAACAGTTATTAGCAAGTATGTGCGCCTCAATCCGGTGAAGTGGCACTTGGATTTTCCTAGACTTTCTATAAAACCAGAAAATTTAGATGTCGTGGTGGTCTGAACGGGTATCATGTGTTTGAATACTTGGCCCGTAGGACTTGCACTGTTAGGAGGTGTGGCCTCACTGGGGTAGGCTGGGCCTTGCAGGAGGAAGTGCATCACTGTGGGGTGGGCGCTGAGGCTCCAGCCAGTTCATGCCGCAGCCGAGCCATACGACCTCTGGATCGTGATGTCAGACTCTCAGCTCCTTCCCCAGCACGTGCCTGCTGGCTTGTGGCCATGTTTCCCTGCCATGGTGACAATGGGCCATCTGAGACAGTAGTCCGGCACCAATGAAATATTTCCTTTATTAGAGCTTTATTAGGGTCATGGTGTCTCTTCGCAGCAGTACAACAGTAGACACAGGTCAACAGACCAACATCAGTCACTTCCTTCATTCTAGTGACAGGAACACCCGACAAAAACAGCATAGAGGAGGATTCGTGCCAGGATGCAGTTTCATAGATTTTAGTCTGCAGCCCCTGGCTCTGTTGTCCCTGGACCCCAGGTGAGGCAGGGCATCATGCGAACAAGAGCGTGTACAGAAGGAGACTGCCCACCTCACGGTGGCCAGGAAACAGAATAAGGGACTTGGGACTTCAAATACCCCAGGAACCAGCCAGCCCCCACTTCCTAAGTTTCTGCTGCCTTCCAAAGTAAAGCCACCAACTGAAGAGTCAGCATTCAGGGCAAGGCCTTTGGAAGGTCATCTCATGCTGAAGTCTTGGTAGCTGGGAATATGGAAGATAATTTCATTCTCGGTCTGCTTTTACAGAAGAGCTAGAGACTGTATAAACAGAATACAGCCACTAGGCCTTTGCAGCTGACTCCCTAACCCTCTAGGGGCTTTGCAGCTCTTGATTGTTCTCTGAAAAACAAATGTGCTTGTTGTTGAATCTTAGCTATTCCTAACAGAAACCGTAACAACCAAACCCAGCTTTAAGGCATCGTTGTGTCCCCATCTTCCAGTAGCCGTGAAAGGGTCTCTTAATTCTGAAACAGGGACATTAACTAATTTCTCTCAGCAGAATCCATAAAGCAAAATCAAACTCTTTGGGTAGACTATAGATTAAGCTGTATCAAAATATGAAAGGAAGTTCAAAAGAGTCCCGTCTTATTTTTATGATCTAATTGCCGTATTATAAACGTGAGGCATTTTGGGTCTATATGGCACGTTGGAAGCTTTTTAAAATCGCTCACGTTTTCAGGAATTGGAGGAAACTATCAGACACCTGAAGAAATGTAAAGAAGCCACAGAGAACAAACTCAAAGAAGCCAGCGTGGAGTCGGAACAGGTGAGCCGGACTCGCGGCCTTACAGAAATCAGAACCCTGGAGCCTAGAGTGCTGTGAGCCTGCTGTTGGCATGGTAGCAGGGAGGCAGCAGACAGGGCCAACAGGCTACTAAGTGGTATCTTTATTGTGAAGACTCTGTGTCCTGATGATAACGAATACTAGAATATCAATGAAACTGAACGTAAGGCAAGGGCAGCAAGCTGAGGATCCGCTGCATACTGCTCGGCACCCTGTGGGTTCCCTGACCACAGATTCTTGGCTCGCTTTACAGTGTACCCGACACGAGTTTTCTTTCTGTAGAGCAGGCCTCGGATCCAATCAGAAAGTGGTTGGCTACTCCACGGCATTCACCCACTGCTCCTCCCCAGGTGGAATCGTCAGTGGGGGTTACAATGGCATGCAAAGGACAGTCTAGGTATCACAGGGACGTAACTGTCCGTTATCGTTTGTCCCTGGATGGTAGCGCAACCGCCAGCTAGTGCATTAGAAAGAAAAGGACTCTCGACCACCCGAGTCTGCGTGCCCTTAGCAAAGCTCCATCCCTTTCCTCTCATTTTTGAGTGTGTGTATGCACATGCAGATATGTTCCTGTATGGGGTGCATGTGTATGAGTGTAAGCATGCATGTGGAGGCCAGAGGACAACCCTGGTGTCCTCAGGTCCCTTCTACTCTTTTTTTTTTTTTTTGGGACAGGGTCTGTTATTGGACTGGAACTCAGCAGCTGGACTAGGCCGGCTATCCAGCGAGTCCCAGGGATCTGCTTGTCTCCTCCTCCCTGGCTCTGGGAATACAAGTACATGGCACGGCACCCAGACTCTCTTCTAATGTGGGTTCTGGGAATCAAACTGAGCTCCCCATTCTTACACAGCAAGCACCTTACCCACTGAGCAAAGGGCTCCTCAGCCCGTGTTTACTTTCTATGAACAATTCATTACTGTGTTTACAAAATAATTCAACTAGCTAAACCCACTACTGTCTTATTCTAAGAGATTTTTCAGTAAGTTTCAGTGTCAGTCCTGCTCATTTGCCACGCAATAGGAGTAATTAATTTATTTCCCTGTCTTTCTCCATACTTCTGGGAAAAAAAAAACCGCTTGGAGGAAGGGTTGGTTGGACTGGGTTTGGAGAATGAAGTTGTTGCTGTTACCAGGTTGTTCCAACAGACCAGAAAATATTTTTGTACTTTTGAAAGTCAAATGACAGCATAGCAAAGGAGCCCAGTGCTCTTATCTCACTACCGTGTGCTCACAAGATGGCCTTGCTCATGTCAGAAAGTGTTCGGGAGCATGCATTTGACAGACGTACCTGGTCAGTGCTTCCTAGGAGTAGGCTCTGCAGGGAGCACCAACAAAATGCATGGGAAGCAGGAGCCTGCGCGGATCCTAGAGCGCAGAGAATGTTCCCTCAGCTTACTGATTGCTCAGCAGACGATACAAACACAGTGCAGGGAACCCATGTGAGCATCTGAGTGTTCCGCCTGCTAGCTATACACCTCCCAGATGTGTACACAAAAGAACTTGTGGCTGTTTCTGTGTTCAGATAACAGCTAATCTGGAAGAAGCTCACCGCTGGTTTAAATGCAGGTTCGATGGCCTACAACTTGAGCTGACCAAAAACCGGCTGCAGAGGCTTCCCCGGGAAGAGGTGAGGTGGACGTGGTTGTTGTGAAAGAGCTTGAGTTTTCCTTCTCCATTTCTGACTACAGAAGCCTTCTTAATCGTCTTGCCATTCCTTACTATAGGCTATGTGAACTATGTTCGGAAGTCAGTGGACTAAGTTTTGTAGAAGTTCCCCCTTTCCCAAACCATCTAGAGGATAACTACCCATCTAAATGCAGAATGCATTGTGGAGGGCAGCAGGCTTTGAACACGATTGGTTCTCAGCAGACGAGAGTTGGGTGTATCTTTTTTCCCTACAGAGTCACGACCTGAGGCGTGAGGTTGCATCCAGCCAATCTGTTCTCCATCGATGGGAGACTAAACAAAACCTCGGGATCGTGCCTAAGAAGTATCATTCTGACACAGAGAGGAAGAACTGTCCTTGACAGAGGAGCCTCCTGTGAGAAGTTATGCCTCCATGATTCTGCTGGCCAGCAAGTGGGGCTGGCCTGTTTCCACATTGTAAGAACGTGTTGTGCGCTCAAGATTTTGAACTTTATCTTTTATGAACTCTTATATTACTGCAGAAACACCCCATCTTTTTGTCCTTTTTCCTACCTTCCACGCAATAAATATAAATTAGTTTGTTTTATGATAGTAGATGCTGTATATGATATTTGCCGTTTTTCAGAAAGAATTTAGTAAAGTGTTAAGTGAAATGACCGCTAAATAATATGATGCCTTATGTCAATGAGAGGTTCAAGACATTCTGTAGGATAGTCGCTGTGACCGATTGTGATCAATTAATTGTAGCCACCCCTACTCTTGGACCAGTCAAGGATACTCTCTGGAAAGGAAGTTAGTCATAAAAACAGTAGACACTCTTCTGAACCTTCTAAACATACATACTTCTGGGTGATCGCAGAAGTATGTCTTTAATAAAACTTATAAGCAACACATATCAAAGACTATATTTATAGTTTCTTTGGCTGCTTATGACTATAGGAGTCTGCTCTGCTCCTTATACTAGTAAGTAGCAAATTGAACTTTATATTTGTTATTTCAGATATTAAATAGTGGGATTGGATAATTTAGACTTAATATTTATAAAGGATTGGCATAATATCTGACCTGATCCCAAACTAAGAGCATTTTATGTTTATGCTATCAAAACCCAATATAAGCAAGCAATTATGATAAAGCAAAGATTAGTAACTATAAAACTGCCCAGGGTGAGAGAGTCCAGCACTCAATATCTGATATATAATGGCAAAACTGAATTTATTGTTTGAAAGGAGACCCATATGATTTAGTCTGTATCCTAAGTACACTGCTGGTCTTTTATTGGGGTTGAGGGCACATAGAATTCTAGTTTTAGGGGCTCACGTTTTTCTGGCCTTCAGAAGAATGTACCTATCATTGCTTGGTGGGCTTAAAATACAAAATTATATACAATAAGAGTGAATATCAAGTATAAAATTAGAATTACAACAGGCATAAACAATATCAAGCAAGAAACATGTAATAAATGTTTCAATAATTATCCTATCCTAAGGAGTCTAAATCCCGTATTATAAATAACTTGGTCAAATCATGAGAGAAAAGTAACTACAACTATCTAGTCTTCAACCCCAATGAAGACCCAAGAAGGGAAACAATATTACTTGAGTAAGCAGGAAGTGCAATCAAGCAACTTCCAAAATGTGCAACAAATGACAGAGACAACTGGCTTCCGGGGCAATCACCCAAAGTCTCATTTGCAACATTGGAGCAAGCAACTTTGACTAAGACCTAGAGTAATGGACAGACTATTTTCAGAGGCAGGAAATGTTTCAAAACCATCTTAACCTGTCTCGGCAAGATTTGACAGTCTTTTTTCTTGTACCCCGCTTGTCCTTTCTGAACACCATGTATTTTGTCAGTGGTTGAGACATGGGCAGTTCCTTGCCCAAAGGCCAGTTTTGCCAAGAAGAAAACAAGCTCCAAGTGGTGCTCAAAATTCTCTCGGGAATAGATCAGTACTGCCAGGAGCAATCGTGTCTCAAGGCAACAGAACCCTAAGTTATTTCTACAGCTCTTTGAAGTGGTTGAAGATTACCTATCTATGCAGAATACAATCACTATGTATCTAAAGAACCTGATTAGTCTAACTATAAGTATGACAAACATGAATGACTATTGACCTATAATTCTTCGAACCTATATAACTTAAAGATTAAGACTTCATATTAGAATATTAAACAATCTTTAAACAACTGTGCAACAAATGAGAACAATGACCTCAAAATGTAAACAATGAAGTATCTTGATCAGAGGTAGAAATGTATATTGCAATATGATAGATATATCCTAAAATTGCATCAATATACAAAATGTCTTAAGCAGAAGTAGAAGCATGCATGCATACAATATGACAAAATAACTTTGCCTATGTATACAAATATTGTATATGAAAATAGAAACATATTCAATATAATTTAAATTTGTATCAATATACAAGAATCTATACTAATGTAAATTGCTTATAAATAACAACTCATAAGTATTCACTCCATTACTCACTATTATTATTACTATAAGCTCACACTAATCTATTATCCTATCCAATTTCCCTTTTTTTTTCAAAGAAATCCCTGAGCTTACACATTTCCTCCTGAACCCCCAATTTTATACCAATTATAATCAACCCCTAATTGATGTCCCTGACCCTGAGGACAAACTTTGTTGGGAGAGGGACACAGTCTTCTAGAATTACTTCCAACTGTCATGGGGGCGATGTTCTTTCTATGGGACCCTGTGAAAGTCAAATGATGGCTAAGTTTCAAGATTACTGTCTGGTATAACTGCAAATAGTCTCTGAGTATTTGGTGGGGTTTTTCTGAGGTTCCTATTTGGAGTTCTGGCCAGAATGGCGTAAGAAAAAGTGCACCATTTCAGCTAACCAAGTTAGAACCATCTTGAGCAGCTGGTACCCAAAACAGGTCTGATAGTAGCGCTATCAGAAACATGATGTCATATCAACCAGGTGGAGTTGTTGTGGGGCCCCATCTTCTTCCTGGAAGCTTCAAAGGATACTGCAGGAAAATTCATTGTTCATTGTGGAAAACTTTAAACATTATTTATACAGACATATATTCAATGAAAGGTACGATAGAGACAAAAATAGGTATGAAGAAAAGCAAATTTTTTTCTAAATCCTTTCTTCTTTCTGTCCCGTACCATGGCTCCTGTCATGAGACAGAAACTCTGGATTTTTATTTTAACAACATGCTTGCATTTAGAGAAGGATAAATGAAATGTCTTTAGAGTGAAAACTAAAAAACTGGTGTGGGGGGAGTATACAGCTTTTTTAAGAGTTTTTACCTGCTGGCAAGCCTTTGATCACGTTTAACAGGAAAAAAAGATGAAGTAAAATGCCTGTCAAAGCACGTGCATCAGCATTCCAGAGCTCTAGGTAGGCTGAGTGCAGTTCTTAGCAGGATGAAGCTCCGACCAGGGCGCAAGTTGTAGGCTTAGCTTTCATGACCAACTCAAGAGAGGGTGGAACCATGCTATAGAGCACATGGAGAATCAGGTGTAGGTTAGCAGTCTAAAGTTTGCTGGTTCAGAGGTCTAGATGAGAAAAAAACAAAACAAACAAAAAAAAAACCTCTACACAGGTTCCATTGAGTTTTACAATGTGTGTAAGCTTAAGAAAGAAATAAAATGGGTATAGGCAGTCATAAGAAGGAACAGATTAAACATAATAAAGTCCTTTTTTTTTTTTTTTTTTTTTTTTTTGGTTTTTCGAGACAGGGTTTCTCTGTGGTTTTGGAGCCTGTCCTGGAACTAACTCTTGTAGACCAGGCTGGTCTCGAACTCACAGAGATCCTCCTGCCTCTGCCTCCCAAGTGCTGGGATTAAAGGCGTGCGCCACCACCGCCCAGCCCATAATAAAATCTTTAGAGAGACAGTAAAAGTAATATAAAGGGAAAAAGCCACTTAAAGATGGGAACACAGGGAGTCTGGGTCCTATATGATATCAGGTTGACTTTGAATTTTTTGATCGCCGAAAAGCAAAGGCAGCTGCTAGGAGACCTAGAATTGGGGCGGGGGGGGGGGGGGGGGGCTGTAGAAGTTATCCAGTCTATGTACTCTAAGAATGTCTTCACTTTTCAAAAGTCAAAAAATGCATTTGTCAAATGGAGATCACAAATGCTGTGGCGGAGAGGCTTTGCTTCTGTCCCCACAGGAAAGAGGAGGCTGCAGATTCATTCCAGGTTTACTTGGATCGGATTTGACGAGGGGAGACCTCCTGAATCTTGACAGGTTATCTCTATTAACAAAAGTTATAACTGGTCTCCCTTGGACTTGGCCATTACCTCTGATTTTCTCTCTGGGACCCTAAAGTTGGCTTCACCCACAGTCAGCGGTCTACAGAATGCAATGACCACATTCCCAAGAAAAAAAGAGGCTGTGGGTGGTCTCTGGTTATTTTGTGGGTCATGGGTGTTTGTTATATTTAGGGGAATATAGGACTATAGGATAAAAAAGACAACTATTAGTCTCAGATATTTGCACTGGCATGGATTTTGGTATATGGGTACAATTCAAAGTCAATTTTGTTACACTGTATATATGGTTTTGCTCTTGGTTAAAGGACTTTTGTGTTCTGATACAAATTTTAGGTGATATTTGTTACAACACTGTATATATGTATCTACTCTTGTTTAAAGGATTTTTGTATATTAAACCAATTTGATTTTTTGTTTTGTTTTTTTTTTTTACTTTTTGAGACAAGATTTCTCTGTGGCTTTGGAGCCTGTCCTGGAACTCTCTGTAGACCAGGCTGGCCTCGAACTCACAGAGATCCGCCTGCCTCTGCCTCTGCCTCCTGAGTGCTGGGATTAAAGGCATGCATCACCACCATGCTGTTCAATAGAAGGACGTGCAGAGCGGGAGAGGGAGAGGAAATACACGCCACTTCCCTGCAAAAACAGACTCAGAGCCAGGCAGTGGTAGCACACACCTTTAATCCCAGCACTCGGGAGGCATAGGCAGAGGCAGGCAGATCTCTGTGAGTTCAAGGCCAGCCTGGCGTACAAGAGTGAGTTCCAAAAACTACAGAGAAACTCTGTCTCCAAAAACAAAACAAAATAATAATTTTTAAGACCAGAAAGTAATTTCACACTCACTAAAAATAAATATAAGAAAATAGGGCCAGCAAGATGGCTTAGTGGATAACAGAGGTTTCTGCCAGTCCTGATGATCCCCGAACCCCACTTGGTAGAAAGAGGGAACCAGCCCCGAGAACCAATTCTCACAAGTTAGCAAACTTTCGCATGTATTCCATAGCGTGTGTACACACACTAAATGAATAAGGGAAAAGTGTTCATAAACGACAATGGAATTGAGAGATGTCTCTTACCACGGCCAAGTGTGTATACACGAGATGCATGTAAGCTTACCTAATCGTGTTCAATCTATAACACCTGTTGATGAAACCGGTTTCTAGTCAAAACATCATTGCAATTATGAAGATCAATTAGGAGCAGTTACAGGTGGGGAAAGCAAAAGCGCTTGAATACGATAGGCTAACATAGCTGGAAAACTCCAAAGGGAAGATCACACAGCTTAAGCGGTGAAAAATGAACAAGCTGGAAGTGAACAGAATGAACGTAAAAACCAATAGCCTCGGGAGGGGCAGTGCTGGGCTCGAACCCAGGGCTTTGCCCAAAATGGAAAGCAGAGGCACTAGGGGGTTAGTAAAAGCATTGAGTGTTTACCTAACGTTGAGCAAAGGTTAAGCAATACAAGTCAGCGACCAGCTCATGTGAAGTACCGCCCTAGTCTGTGGGGGAGTCCAGGTCAGCACAGTCCAGCGGCCTGGGCGGGACGACAAAGGCAGCTAGTACAGTTCTAAGGAAAGCTGCCTCAGGTGGTGGTCAGCTTGAGTTTGGTCTACTTCGGGGCCGCCGAGGTAAAATCAGCTGCAGAAGAAAGAAGTAAAACAAACCACCAGTAGTTCCGCAGTCGGCACCACACCCACGCCCTCCCTAGCCAGTACAAGTGACAGCTGCCAACTCGCATGTGCAGATAGCACAAGGCGCGACGTCGGGGTCCAGCCTCAACGAAACGCGCACGTTCCGGGGTAGGGGCATGAGGATTAGAATTATTAAGCGAAAGAACAGAGGTCAGGGAAGAGCGGATCCACCTCTATACTCAAACCACTAATTAACCACACCCTCGGTCAGGATCTCTTGTCTGTAGCCACACCTGTTGTCAACGACTTTGCGAGAGCAAGAAAATCTCGACCTCTCTGCCCTTCAGTCAAGGTGGAACTTGACTGTGGGCCCTAACAGAGAGGGATTCTGGGAGACACAATTGCAGCTTGGTGAGACTGACATAGTTCAGACCATATAGGTGTGAGCATCTGCAACCCACAGGGACACTAATGTCTTCTTTCTTGGTTGGGATGGTAGTAATACGTCATACACACACACACACACACACACACACACACGCACGCACGCATGCACAACCGCGTATGTAACAACACTTACTGAAAAAAAGGTCATGATTTTGAGGGAGTAAGGAGGGGTATATGGAAGGGTTCTGAGGGAGGAAGTGGAAGGGTGGAAATGATGTAATTATGTTATTATAGTCTCCAAAAATAAAAGAAGAAATAATAAAAAAAATGCAGCCCACCCCTACACCTTACAGGCAATCCGGGAGCCCTTGGAAAGTTCTGTGGATCCCATGCTCCCTCTAGTGGTCAGTCTCTTCCCTTGCCTTTCCTTTTCGTTCTTTCTTTTTTTATAAAATATCCCAAATGCTCATAAAATAAACTTCTGTGCATAAGGTATTTCCTTTACCTAATGAAAGATGAATTCTTGTTACATCACTCAGGATGATTTTTTTTAATTTCATTCATTTGCCCGTGAATTTCATGGTGTCTTTTTTGTATAAAAGGACATTTTCTTTTTCTCTTCTTCAGTTGAGGGGCATCTAGGTTGTTTCCAGGTTCTGGCTATTATGAATAAAGCTGCTATGAACATGGTTGAGCAAGTGTCCTTGCGGTATGATGGAGTGTCCTTGGGGTATATACCCAAGGGTGGTATGGTGAGGTCTGGAGACAGATCAATTCCCAATTTTCTGAGGAATTTCCATATTGATTTCCATAGTGGCTGGACAAGTTCACACTCCTGCCAGCAATGGAGGAGTGTTCCCCTTGCTCCACATCCTCTCCGCTTGTACTTTTGATCTCAGCCATTCTGATGGGTGTTAAACGGAATCTCAAAAGCCGGTTTGATTTGCATTTCCTCGATGACTAAGGATACTGAACATTTCTTTAATGTTTCTCAGTCATTTGAGATTCCTCTGTTGAGAGCTCTGTGTTTATAGTCATCCATATGGTGGATTATGTTGTCAGAATTTGTATGTTGAACCAACCCCGCATCTGTAGGATGAAACCTACTTCATCATGATGAATGGGCTCTTGGATGTGTTCTTGGATTCAGTTTGTGGGTATTTTATTGAGTAGTTTTTTGCATCTATGTTCATAAAGGAAAGCGATCTGTAAGTCTCTATTTTTGTTGAATTATTTGTGTGGTTTGTGTATCAGGGTGACGGTTGCCTTATAAGATGAATTTAACAATGTTCCTTCTGTTTGTATTTTGTGGGAAAATTGGAGGAGTTTTGGAATTAGGTCTTCTTTGAAAGTCTAGTAGAATTCTGCACTAAAATCATCTGGCCCTAGGCTTTTTTTAGGTTGGGAAACTTTTAATGACTGCTTGTATTTCCTTAAATAGAAGGGTTTCCTTAAAGGGTTGCAGGTCTATTTTTTTTTTAACAATATGGGAGATCATCCTACATTTTTTAAAGATTTATTTTGTTTACAGTATTAAACTGCGTGTACACCTGCAGGCCAGAAGAGGACGCCAGATGTCTGTGAGCCACCATGTGACTGCTAGGAATTGAACTCAGGACCTCTGAAAGAGTAGCCAGTGCTCTTAACCATTGAGCCATCTCTCTAGCCCCTAATTGTTACTTAAATTGTTAATCTGATTTTGACTTAACTTTGTTAAGTGGCATCTATCAAGAAACTTAACTGTTTCTTTTAGACGTTCCAATTTCTTGGAGTACAGGCTTTTAAAGTATGACCTAGTGCTTCTGCTTCTCTGGATTCCCTCGGTGCCTGTGGCTATGCCCCCTTTCATTTCCTCCTGCTGCCTTGAGGCCCAGGCTCCAGCAGGTTGACAGGGAGCCAGTGGAGAGCCAGTGGAGAGCCAGTGGAGAGCCAGTGGGCCATCACTGAACTCTGCTTTTCTATCTCTGGTGCCAGTGAGAGGGGTTAAACTTAACTCTCTTGGGCAGGCAAAACGGAGAAACACACACACGCACGCATACACACACATACACACACACACCTCCAACATGTCAGGAGCTCACCTAGAGTCCTGGTGAATGTCAAGCCTCCAGCAGGTCAGAGAAACTGAAAAGAAGGTGCAGAGTAAGCCAACTGCTGAACAGACAAGCGGACACACGAGGACTTTTCTGAGGGCCAACGCTTAGGTCTTTATTTTATTATTCTTTCTGTTGCTTGTTCTACTCTATTCTTCTGATGTTTCCCTTCTATCTTGGTGTCTTCCTTCTAACTAACTTTTCCCCTTACAGAGTATATATCACAGCAAAATCTGTGATAAAAGATAAGTATAAAAAAAAGTACAAAAACTATGAGGTTACGTTCTATTTTTCAAATGAATGATTACAATGAATCACGCAAAAAGCATGTTTCTCCTTTCCCTTACATGATTATTACATATTATAGATGAAAAACAAATTATCCCCCAAAACCACATAATTCATATTCAAGCAACTTGTTACAGAGTAACAGAGTGTAATCAAGCAAGATAATTTTTCTCAACCAGATCTTTTACTGGCAGGCTGCATTTTTCAGTTACAAAGAAAGGATCGATCACTTTATCTCAAAAGGGATTTAAAGGAACCACAAACCTAAACTTTTGTATATGAAAAAACAATCATCGGTCCTCACTACCTTAACCCCTCAGGGTGCACACCCACTCATCAGCAAGAAACTGAGGGCAGAAAGGGGTAAAAGGAATTCATCGTCGTGTTTGATCGCCAACCCATCCCTGAAAGAAAGGCCCACCAGCTCACAAGAACTGGGTTGCTTTGTTCTTGTTCCCTGACCTTACCACATCCTCACTCCACGATGTGCCTTATTAAATTTAGACTGTCTCCCCAGGTTTTCCACCTCCAGGCTATCAGCAGAAACATCTTAACCTAACCCTAAGTCATGTTTAAAGCTTTGCTTTGGCTGTGATGCACCCCAAGACCCGCAAACACATCTCTAAAAGGTAAGATTAAAAGAACTGGTTTTCTTAATCGCTAACCTAAGCTACAATCCATGCGGCTCCTCGAGGGAAACAAGCTGCATGGTTATTCCTTGTTCTTAGTTTCTATCCTCTGCAGCCCCTGCTTCATCCAGGGCGGGGGAAATACCATATCTTGCTTTTTAGCGATATCAGTTTTTCCACTAAACTAACCTCTATCACGATTCCTCATTATGTTTATTAAAGCCTCTCAATAATCAGAATCATATTTCAGCTAACACTATTGTTGTATAAAATCATTGCTTCAGTTAGACAGTACAGCTTAAGAGGAAGACATCTTCATACTAATCCACAGGTAGGAATGCCCAGTAGAATGGTGTGTTTCCACGAGGTAATCACACCAGAGGAAAGGCGGTGGCCGTCTCCCTGTGCTCATTCACACCATGCCTGATACCAGAGAAAAAAGGCAGCAGGAAAGGTACATAGAGTAGCAAGACATCCCAGAGCAGAGGCCCGCAGGCCTCGCCTGTC
Organism: Chionomys nivalis; assembly: GCF_950005125.1. NCBI lineage: Eukaryota > Metazoa > Chordata > Mammalia > Rodentia > Cricetidae > Chionomys > Chionomys nivalis. The sequence goes on along the minus strand of NC_080111.1, from coordinate 4,315,316 downwards.
TGACATCACCGCTCAGAAGAGCTTTGCTTCCTGGTGGGCTGATCCCCTGAAGTCAGTCACCACCTGCTGCTCCTCTGACTTGGCCACCAGCAATTTCTGGTTTCATTATTCTGGATATCGGCTTTCTGTCTGTTGGTGATTTTGGAGAAGGGTTTGTCTAGCTTGATGATTTTCTCAAAGAACCAACTCTGTTTCGTTGATTCTTTGTATTATTCTCTGTGTTTCTAGTTTATTGATTTCAGCCCTCAGTTTGATTATTTCCTGGCACCCACCCCTCTTGGGTGTACCCGCTTCTTTTGTACTAAAGCTTTCGGGTGAGCTGCTAAGTCACTAGTGTGAGATCTCTCAATTTTTTTATGCAAGCAATTAGCGCTATGAACTTGCCTCCTCGCACTGCTTCCGTGCTGTCCCGTAACTTTGGGTATGTCCTGCATTCTTTTTCATTGAATTCTAGGAAGTCTTCAATTTCTTCCTTTATTTCTGCCTTGACCCAACCGTCATTTAATAGAGAGTTGTTGTGTCTCCATGAGTTTGTAGGCCTTCTGTTGATTCTCTTGGTGTTGAGATTCACTTTCAGTCTGTGCTGGTCTGATAGAATGCAGGAATTATTTTAGTTTTCTTGAATCTGTTGAGACTCGCTCTGGGACCAAGTTGGTGGTCAGTTTGGGAGAAGGTTCTATGAGGTGCTGAGAAGAAAGTGCATTCTTTGGTGTTTGGATGAAATGTTCCGTTAGCTCCATTTGGCTCATAAGATCTCTTAGCTCCAGTGTGTCTCGGTTTAGTTTTTGTCTGGGTGACCTGACCATTGGTGAGAGTGGGGTGCTGAAGTCTCCCCCCCGTCAATGTGTGAAGGCTGATGTGTGATTTAAGCTCTGGTAGTGTTTCCTTTACTAACATGGGTGCTCTTGCCTTTCGTGCATAGATACTAAGAATTGAAAGATCATCTTGATGGATCTTTCCTTTGGTGAATATGACATGCCCTTCCCTGTTTCTTTTGATTACTTCTGTTTGAAGTCTATTTTGTTAGCTGTTAGAATGGCTAAACCAGCTTGTGTCTTTGGTCCATTTGCTTGGAAAACCTTTTTCTAACCTTTTACTCTGACGTAATGCCTATCTTTAATGTTGAGGTGTGTTTCTTTTTTTTTTTTTTTTTTGGTGTTTTGAGACAGGGTTTCTCTGTAGCTTTGGAGCCTGTCCTGGAACTAGCTCTTGTAGACTAGGGCTGGCCTCGAACTCACAGAGATCCACCTGCCTCTGCCTCTCGAGTGCTGGGATTAAAGGCCTGCGCCACCACCGCCCGGCTGAGGTGTGTTTCTTGTATACAGAAGGATGGATCCTGTTTTCATATCCATTCTGTTAGCCTGTGTCTTTTTATTGGGTAAACTGACTCCATTGATATTGAGAGATATCCGTAACCAGTGATTGTTTATTATTGCTATTTTGTTGCTGATGGGGGGAAGGGGGCTTCCCTTCTTTTGGTTTTGCTTGTATGAGATTATTTATTTCCTGTGTGTCCACGGGTGTAGTTGTGGATTGGTATTTTTGATGGTTTTGAACCCTTCGGATCTGGAATACGGTGTAACACAACTCAGGCACAACCCCTATCACAATGTTCTCAGCTCCTGACAGTGGTTTTAGTGTGTGAAGTGAAGCGTATGAACCTGAGGCTTTCTTTCACCTTCCTAGGATGTGATCTCTGTGCACTACTATCTAATACCTGCACCAGCAAAGACGAAGAATGGCAGCAAAGATAAAGAAAAGGATTCAGAGAAGAAGAAAGATCTGAAAGAGTTCACTGAAGCATTGAGAGATCTTAAAATTCAGTGGATGACAAAGTAGGTTGTTTCCAGTGGATTCCAATCCTGAGTCTTTCTCAACTAGTGTGTATAAGTATAGACTTTATTCGAAACTGTTGACTGGATGATAGGATTGCACCATTGTAAACCTTTTTTCTGTATTTATATTTTATAATTATATTCTGACAATAAATTATGTAACTTTTTATCTTAATTTGCTCCTGAAGAAAATTTTATCAGAGGGCATAAAAAAACGAATGAACAAACTGAAATACTTTAACACTTAAAAATCAAACTCCAATCAATATCCTGTACCACAGAAAAAAATTTACATCGATAACAAATTAAGGTTGTTTTTTTTGTTGTTTTTGTTTTTTTGGTTTTTTTTTTTTTTTTTATTTGAGACAGAGTCTGTTTGTATAGCCCAGAATGGCCTCCAGCTCAAAATCCTTCTGCTCCTCCCTTCTACGAGCCAGGATTGTAGGTGTCACATTACATAATGTAGGGACCACATGACATAAATGTTAGTCTTTCAAACATACTCAGAGTCTCCCACGTGGAGCAAGTGCTGGGGGATGGTCAGGAAAACACAGCATGTAGTGCTCTCTGGGGTGTTTTGTATTTAATTTTCAACATTTCATTATATCCATCTTATCTCCAATTTATGCAAAGGTTATAGCCAAGATGACTTTGTCATGGGTGGTTGGTTCAACAAGATGGGACTAGTTGTACTCCCAGATCTTGTTCTTGTCACCTTTGAGGCAGGTATATAATACTTCTATATGCTGGTTTTGTTCCCTAGAAGGTAGCAGCTGATGGCTCTGGTTTTACAAGAGACCATGCATACACATGGAAATCTTACCCTTATCAACTCAAGCAGTCTGTTCCTAATGGAAGTGTGGCTTATTCTTGTCACACATCTGTGTAAAAGCTGCCTTGTCTTCCCTTCCCGTCCCCTCCTTTTTTCCTCATTTTTATTCTTAACATTTACTTGTATTGTTTTAATCAACTTTGTAATTATAAGGTAACAACCCTAAAGAAAAATTAACATTTTGATCCCCAAAAATTATTTAAATTATAATTCAACACATTTTATGATCTTACCTACTTATAAGAGATATTTTATTGTGGTCACATCTTCAAAAATGCAAATCACATCTGTATTAAACTCTGTATGTGTTGAAAATAGAATTGCAGAACGAGGGACAGAGTGGTTGACTTTCAGTGTTTGAGTGTTTTGTAAGTAAAGGATGCTAGGCATTGAACTGGCTACATAGAAATCAGTGAGATAAAGAACGCTAGTCTATACATACACCAGAAATAATGTCCTTTAGGTCTCCTAGTCTCTGACATGGCATCAGATGTCTCCTTAAACTTGTAGGAAAAAAATTTTAAAAATTGTGGGAGGTGCAGTTAAAAACAAAACAAAACAAAACAAAACAAAAAAACCTTGAAATTCAGTTCTTAAAAATCCTGGCACTTAGTTTTCATAATAAGCAGTTCTAAACACTCACCGAATAGGCACTCGTACTTTGCTTGGTGGGCACAACACAGTAGGGTAGAAAGTACTGCAGGCAGACCATGAAAACAACTTGGTTTCAGCAGAGAGTTCTTTTGTAACCCGGCCTCCAGTCGTTTCCTCTATGTGAAATGAAGTGGTGGTCAAGGCTCCCGTGAAGCTGCACACCAGTTCCTTCTGCCACTGCTGCATGCTCGGTACTGAAAGTCCCTGGAGAGTTTGTCATTCTCTTTCCTCTGCTCTTCAGATACTTAAGTGCTTTCCGATTCTGTCCTAAAGGTAATAAATCATGGTTGGGAATGAAGATAACATTGACCTTGCTGCCTTTCCCTTACCAGCAAGAGCAAACTCTTCTGGCCTTATAGAATGAACAATGAAGGCAATCAGCAGGAATTACTGCAGAGACCAGAGCAAAGTTCGAGGAGTCACTGGGAGGACTGTGGTTTGAAAAGTGGCATATAAGGTATTCCGTGCATCTGCCTCTTACGCTGGAGTCCACAGAAATGCAAAGATCCGATGATTGCATAGGAAAAAATTATTTTCCTCTCTGAAACTGTTTCTTTTTAATTTTGAGAGTAGGCAACAACTACATACTGCTGTTTTGTTATCAGGTAAGCTGATCTGTGTGGTTTAGATATATCCAAATGTCATTTGCACTTGCTTTCCGATTTAGAAATCCCGGTAGGCTTTATTTTTAAGACTTTATTAGACTTGACGCCGACTCTTGTTATTTAATGGAAAACAAAGCACACACATGATGATTTACATGTGAAGCTGTCAACAAAAATGGGGGTTTCATAACTGTATTTAATCGCTGTGTGAGGGTCTTACACGGTTGTCAATGGGGCAATTAAGATTACCCTGGTAGGTATAGGCACAGCCAGCTCATTCAGGGACCACAGAACGCAGAAGCTGGTCACTGAGTATCCTAATAGAAAAAAGAAATGCAAACTATGGTTTAAGGACAGTGCCGAGCCTGAAGGAAAAATCAGGAACGTCGAAGGAGAGAAGCAGGCAGAAGACAAGAGGAGCCCATTTCGGTCCCGTGCGTACGTCATTGGCTCAGCCGCTCTGCCCGCACGCGATTGGTTCCCGGCGGCACGGCCCCGCCCCCTCCCCGCCTCGGGCTCGCCTTGCCGCCCGACCAGGAGCAGCCAGACGGTTCGCCTCTTCCTCCGTCCTCTGGACCGGTCCACGGCCACCGCCGCGACCGAGGAGCCCTTCCCTTTCCACGGTCTTCTCCCGAAGAAGGAGACCGGAGCCTCCTTCCTGTGCCGCTACCCGGGCACGGGCTGCTCGTCGCCGTCCTGCACACGGGGGTCGATCCCGGGGCCTCGGGCATGCAGGTGAGAAGTTTAAAATACTGTTTTAGAGTCCTAAATAACATTAAATGTCTAACAGGTGGAGTTTATGCTAGGTCTATACTGACAAATTGTCCGAAGAGAAAATATGTTGGATATTTAGATACAACAAATAATCAATAAAATATTGAAACCAAATGAGAATGTAAGATCATCATGTGGTTTTGCTCACTCAGATTCTAAATATGAGCAGCTTTTTAAAATTTTTTAATTCAGCAAGGAGCTTAGCACGGTTGTTTCCTTACCTGATGAATTAATTTCGTAGCTCATTATGGTAAGAAAGAAAATAGAAATTAAAAAAAAAAAAGAACAGGAAGCTGACCTGGCCATTTGGGATGCCAAATGGGATCTCAGTAAAGGACTTGGGACCTCAGTAAAGGACTGGGGACAAAAATAAGAACTTTGAGGGACAGAGCCAGTTGTCTCCTCCTTCGTTAACTTCCTTAGGCCAAGTCCTTTTTCTGTCACAGCTTCTGGGTGTCTTCAGAGTAGAGGGCAGGGCCAGGTGTGCCGACAGATTGAGGAGAGTAACACTCCCGTAAATGATGAAATGAGCAAGCACTCAGGCACCTGGTTGGTGCCCACTGCGCCATTAAATAACAAAGTCCTGGAAGCTGTGAGTGTTTCAAAGATAGAGCGGCAGGATGGCGGGAAGACTGAGGTCGTGGACGTGTTTCGTGACAAGATAAACCTTGGTCGAGGCCGCGTCCACAAAAGCAATTGTAGATGCCACTCTTAGCTCTCCACCCATCTGTGCTTCACTTTTCCAAACTTACCCATCAGAAGCAAACTTAGTAGCGTGTATTTGTTCAAAACCAAGTCAGTTTGCTTTTGAGTAAACCTCCAAAAATTCTATTGCAAGCCTTTCACCCCCCTCCCCCCAGCTTTGACCTTTGGGTGTAGCCTCAGCACCACCTTTCACTCCGTGCTTCCCTCTTGAACATTTGATTTCCATCTCTTCTAGGCTCCTAGATGTTGCAGGTCCTAATGCTTGCCTTTGCCTGTGTCCTTAATTTGCCCAAAAGCTTCCTATAGTCACCTGCAAACTCCTGCTTCATCCTTTAAGACGTTACTGACTTCATTCAGCCTTTGCCAGGCATTTAGCTCTACTGTTAAGTTCTGTGGCTGTAGACATAAGCAAGGCCAGTAACTTCCAGCTAACAGTGATTTTCGTTTTTCTCCCTTTTGTTCTCTTAAGTTGTAAGTATTCCTAATATTGCTTACATCTTTTTCATCTTGTTACCCCGCCTTACATTTTTCCTGGTTAAAATTCTTGGAAAGCATATATCGAATTTATGTGGTATCAAATCTGCTAGTAATAGTAAGCATTTTATTGAAAAGGGGTGTATGCACAATAGGGAACTGTCCTCATAGAAAAAAATAATTTGCAGTAAATGAATACATATAACTCCATTAAAGTTTTTTGTTTGGTTGGTATTTGATACAGGGTTTCTCTGTGTAATAGCCCTGGCTGTCCTGGAACTCACTCTGTAGACCAGGCTGGTCTCGATCTCACAGAGATCCGCCTGCCTCTGCCTCCCGAGTGCTGGGATCAAAGGTGTGCGCCACCACACAGTTCAAAAAAGTATTTTTAATGTGCCCACTCACTAAAATATTAATAAGTAACCCAACATATATAATTGGTTTTATTTTAGTCTTAGTGACTGTCATTTACTTGAGTTTAGTTTCTGCAAGCTGAGTTTTGTGTTCTTAGGGCATTTCTTTTTTTTTTTTTCTTTCTGAGACAGGGTTTCTCTGTGGTTTTGGAGCCTGTCCTGGAACTAGCTCTTGTAGACCAAGCTGGTCTGGAACTCACAGAGATCCGCCTGCCTCTGCCTCCGGAGTGCTGGGATTAAAGGCGTGCACCACCACCGCCCGGCAATTTCTTGACTACTTCCTTAAACTCTTACTGTCTTGGATTATTATCTCTCTACTCCTCTGTTATCTCAACTGCTTTCTAAAAGCAGGGATCCTTATGAATTGATCATGCTCTTGGAATAAAAGTTACTGAGTAGCAATCACATACTTAAATGTACATTTTTGTTGGGAGCAGTGAGACTCCAGATCCTGAATTTCTTGTAATGCCCTGATCTGAGTGCCTACAGCTGCTCTGAGCACGAGACCCTCAGGAGTTCCTGATGGCAGGAGAGTGGTTTCTGGTGGGTTTGGCTGGGGCGTGGCTATCTCTATATAATCCGCCCCTGAACACAATAAAGGGGGCATTCTTGGGGAATTCAAGAATGACCCGTGTCTGTCTGTCTGTGTGTGTCTGTGTATTTTAACCTCCAGCCCCCTTGCCCGAAGCTCACAAACTGGGTGCCAGTTCACAGAGCGCAGACACGGGCGCACGGTGCGCGGCACATTTTCAATTTCTTCTGTTGAAATTTCAAGTAAATACTATTTTTTCTTTGTTTAGTGAACGTTTGTTTTTGATGGTTAACAAGCCTTTCGCCTCACAAATGGTTAGTGAACGGCTCCTACCCGTACCATTTTCTGCTCCATAATAGTGGGGAAATGAGCAACTCGTATTCCTGACATTTAGGGGAAATGGTAGACGATTTCTTTTTATTAGTATCCAGGAAACGTTTCCCAGTCTCCCCCTCAAGGTTATTACTGCGGCTTTCCCCATAATTCTCTTTTCCAGGCTTGCCAGCCCTCATCCACTCGCCTCTCCTTCCTTAAAGATGGACTGCATATTTCCTGTTACTAGAGAATTTCCTTCTTATCCCAAGCTTCAATTGCAAAATTTGCATATGATTTTGCCTTTATATTTTTTTATTTTTTAAATTTATTTAACATTTCCACCTCCCATCCTCCCTTTTTCCTCCCTCCTCCCCCTCCCCCTCCAGTCCTAAGAGAAGTCAGGGTTCCCTGCCTTGTGGGAAGTCCAAGCCTCCCCCTCCATCCAGGTCTAGGAAGGTGAGCATCCAAACAGACTAGGCTCCCACAAAGACAGTTCATGCAGTAGAATCAAAACCCAGTGCCATTGTCTTGGCTTCTCAGTCCGCCCTCACTGTCAGCCACATTCAGAGAGTCTGGTTTGATCACATGCTCCTTCAGACCCAGTCCAGCTGGCCTTGGTGAGTTCCCGTTAGATCAGCCCCACTGTCTCCATGGGTGGACGCACCCCTCACGGTCCTGACTTCCTTGCTCATGTTCTCCCTCCTTCTGCTCTTCACCTGGATCCTGGGAGCTCAGTCCGTTGCTCTGATGTGGGTCTCTGTCTCTATCTCCATCCATCGCCAGATGAAGGATCTATGGTGATATGTGAGATATTCATCAGTGTGTCTATGGGATAAGGCCAGTTCAGGCACCCTCTCCTCTGCTGCCTACGGACCTAGTTGGGGAAATCCCCTTGGACATCTGGGAATCACTCTAGAGCCAAGACTCTAGCCAACCCTAAAATGGCTCCCTTAGTTAGGATAACTTCTTCCCTGCTCCCATATCCACCCTTCCTCCATCTCAATTATCCCATTCCCCCAAGCTCTCCCCAATCCTCCCCTTCTCTCTCCCCATCTCCCCTTTCCTCCAACCCACCCCCCTGCTCCCAACTTTTGCCCGGCGATCTTGTCAACTTCCAATAACCAGGAGGATGACTATATGTTTTTCTTTGGGTTCACCTTCTTATTTAGCTTCTCTAGGATCACGAACTATTGCTCAATGTCCTTTGTTTATGGCTAGAATCCACTTATGAGTGAGTACATACCATATTCATCCTTTTGGGTCTGGGTTATCTCAGTTAAGTGTTTTCTATTTTCATCCATTTGCATGCATAATGTGTATATGTGCCACACCTTCTTTATCCATTCTTCTATTGAGGGGCACCTAGGTTGTTTCCTGGTTCTGGCTATTACAAATAGTGCTGCTATGAACATAGTTGAACAAATGCTTTTGTAGTATGATTGGGCATCTCTTGGGTATATTCCCAAGAGTAGAATTGCTGGGTCCTGAGGTATGTTGACTCCCCCTTTCCTGAGAAACTGCCACACTGATTTCCAAAGTGGTTGCACAAGTTTGCATTCCCACCAGCAATTCCCTTACTCCACAACCTCTCCAGCAGAGGCTATCATTGGTGTTTTTGATTTTAGCCATTCTGACAGGTGTAAGATGGTATCTCAAAGTTGTTTTGATTTGCATTTCCCTGATCGCTAAGGAGGTTGAGCATGACCATAAGTGTCTTTTGGCCATTTGAACTTCTTCTGTTGAGAATTCTCTGTTCAGTTCAGTACCCCATTTTTTAATTGGGTTAATTAGAGTTTTAATGTCTAGTTTCTTGAGTTCTTTATATATTTTGGAGATCAGACTTTTGTCTGATGTGGGGTTGGTGAAGATCTTCTCCCATTCAGTAGGTTGCCTTTTTGTCTTAATGACAGGGTCCTTTGCATTACAGAAGCTTCTCAGTTTCAGAAGGTCCCATTTATTCATTGCAGCATTGTCTGTGCTACTGGGGTTCTATGTAGGAATTGGTCTCCTGTGCCCATGTGTTGCAGACTACTTCCCACTTTCTCTTCTATCAGGTTCAGCGTGGTCAGATTTATGTTGAGGTTTTTAATCCATTTGGACTTGAGTTTTGTGCATGGTGATAGATAGGGATCTATTTTCATTCTTCTACATGTTGAAATCCAGTTATGCCAGCACCATTTGTTAAAGATGCTTTCTTTCTTCCATTGTATAATTTTAGCTTCTTTGTCGAAAATCAGGTGTTCATAGATTTGTGGGTTAATATCCGGGTCTTCTATTCGATTCCATTGGTCGACTTCTCTGTTTTTATGCCAATACCAAGCTGTTTTCAATACTGTAGCTCTCTAATAGAGTTTGAAGTCACGGATGGTGATGTCTCCGAAGTACTTTTATTGTATAGGATTGTTTTGGCTGTCCTGGGTTTTTTGTTTTTCCATATAAAGTTGATTATTGTCTTCTCCAGATCTGTGAAGAATTTTGATGGGACCTTGATGGGGATTGCATTGAATCTATAGATTGCTTTTGGTGGAATTGCCATTTTTTACTATGTTGATCCTCCCAATCCAAGAGCAAGGGAGATCCTTCCATTTTCTGGTATCCTCTTCAATTTCTTTCTTCAAAGACTTAAAGTTCTTGTCAAATAGATCTTTCATTTCCTTGGTTAGAGCTACTCCAAGATACTTTATGCTATTTGTGGCTATCGTGAAAGGTGATGCTTCTCTGATTTCCCTCTCTGCTTCCTTATCCTTAGTGTATAGGAAGGCAACTGAATTTTTGGAGTTGATCTTGTATCCTGCCACATTACTAAAGGTGTTTATCAGCTGTAGGAGTTCTTTGGTAGAGTTTTTGGGGTTGCTTCTGTACACTATCATATCATCTGCAAATAACGAAAGTTTAACTTCTTCCTTTCCAATTCAAATCCCCTTGATCCCCTTATGGTGTCTTATTGCTATTGCTAAAATTTCAATCACTAATTTGAAGAGGTATGGAGAGAGTGGACAGCCTTGTCTTGTTCCTGATTTTAGTGGAATGGCTTTGAGTTTCTCTCCATTTAATTTAATGTTAGCTGTCGGCTTGCTGTATATAGCTTTTTATTATATTTAGGTATGAATCTTGTATCCCTAATCTCTCCAAGACCTTTATCATAAAGGGGTGTTGAATTTTGTCAAATGCTTTTTCAGCATGTAATGAAATTATCATATGATTTTTTCCTTTCAGTTTATTTATATGATTGATTACATTGATAGATCTGCATATGTTGAACCAGCCCTGCATCTCTGGGATGAAGCCTACTTGATTATAATGGATAATTTTTTTTGATGTGTTCTTGGATTCGGTTTGCTAGTATTTTATTGAGAATTTTTGCATCAATGTTCATGAGTGAAATTGGTCTGTAATTCTCTTTCTTGGTTGAGTCTTTGTGTGGTTTTGTTATCAGGGTAACTGTAGCTTCATAAAAGGAGTTTGGCATTGACTGTTCTTTTCCTATTTTGTGAAATACATTAAGGAGTATAGGTATTAGCTCTTCTTGGAAGTTCTGGTAGAATTCTGCATTGAAATCATCTGGTCCTGGGCTTTTTTTGGTAGGAAGGTTTTTGATAACAGCTTCTAATTCTTTGCGGCTTACAGGTCTATTTAAATTGTTCACCTGGTCTTGATTTAATTTTGGTATATGGTACTTATCTAAAAAAATGTCCATTTCTTTTACATTTTCCAATTTTGTGGCATACAGGCTTTTGTAGTCAGATCTAATGATTCTCTGAATTTCTTCTGTGTCTGTGGATATGTCACCCTTTTCATTTCTGATCTTATTAATTTGCGTGTTTTCTCACTGCTGTTTGATTAGTTTGGATAGAGGTTTGTCAATCTTGTTGATTTTTCTCCAAGAACCAGCTTTTTGTTTCATTGATTCTTTGGATTGTTTTCTGTGTTTCTATTTTGTTGATTTCAGCCCTCAGTTTGATTATTTCCAGTCTTCTACTCCTCCTGGGTGAGTCTGCTTCTTTTTTTTCTAGAGCTTTCAGGTGTGCTATTAAGTCTCTAATGTGTGCTTTCTCCGTTTTTTAATGTAGGCACTTAGTGCTGTGAACTTTCCTCTTAGCACTGCTTTCATAGTGTCCCATAGGTTTGAGTATGTTGTGTCTTGATTTTCATTGAATTCAAGGAAGACTTCAATTTCTTTATTTCTTCCTTGACCCAGGTGTGGTTCAGTAGTTGACTGTTCAGTTTCCATGAGTTTGTAGGGTCTCTGGCGGTAGAATTGTTGTTGAATTCTAACTTTATTCTATGGTGATCCGATGATAGTACACAGGTGGTTACTACAATTTCTTTGTATCTATGGATGTTTGCTTTGTTACTAATTACGTGATCAATTTTTGAGAAGGTTCCATGAGATGCTGAGAAGAAGGTATATTCTTTTCTGTTTGGTTGGAATGTTCTATAGATGTCTGTTAAGTCCATTTGGTTCATTACATCTGTTCTCTTATTTCTCTGTTAAGTTTCTGTCTGGTTGACCTGTCCATTGGTGAGAGCAGATTGTTGAAATCTCCTACTATTAGAGTGTGGGGTTTGATGTATTCTTTGAGTTCTAGTAATGTTTCTTTTACATATGTGGGTGCTTTTATATTAGGGGCATAGATATTCAGGATTGAGACTTCCTCCTGTTATGAGAATGAAGTGTCCTTCTCCATCTCTTCTGATTGATTTTAGTTTGAAGTCAATTTTGTTAGATATTAGTATAGCCATACCCGCTTGTTTCTTTGGACCATCTGATTGGAAAACCTTTTCCCAACCCTTTACTCTGAGGTAGTGTCTGTCTTTGAGGTTGAGGTGTGTTTCTTGTAAACAGCAGAATGTTGGATCCTGTTTTCGTATCCATTCTCTTAACCTGTGCCTTTTTATAGGTGACTTGAGTCCATTGATATTAAGTGATATTAATGACCAGTGGTTGCTAACTCTGGTTATTTTTCTGGTGGTAGTGTTTGTGTGTTTCCTTTCTTTGAGTTGTGCTGGTGGGGGGTTGTTAGATGCTTGTGTTATTATGGATGTTTGCTTCTTTGGTTTGTGGTTTACCTTCTAGTATTTTCTGTAAGGCTGGGTTTGTGGCTATGTATTGTTTAAATCTGTTTTTGTCCTGGAATGTCTTGTTTTTTCCATCAATGGTGAATGCAAGCTTTTCTGGATACAGTAGTCTGGGCTTGCATCCATGGTCTCTTAGTGTCTGCAGGACATCTATCCAAGACCTTCTGGCTTTCATGGTTTCCAATGAGAAGTCAGGTGTAAGTCTGATAGGTTTCCCTTTATATGTTACTTGACCTTTTTCCCTTGCAGCTCTTAATATTAGTTCTTTATTCTGTATGTTTTGTGTTTTGATTATTATATGGTGAGGGGATACTTTTTTTTTTTTGATCCAGTCTATTTGGTGTTCTGTATGCTTCTTGTACCTTCATAGGAATATCCTTCTTTAGGTTGGGAAAGTTTTCTTCTATAATTTTGTTGAATGTTTTCTGGGCCTTTGAGCTGTAATTCTTCTTCTACCCCTATTATTCTTAGGTTTGGTCTTTTCACGGTGTCCCAGATTTCCTGGATGTTTTGTGTTAAGAATTTGTTGGATTTGTTATTTTCTTTAATCAATGAGTTTATTTCCTCTATAGTATCTTTGGTGTCTGAGATTATTTCTTCTATCTTTTGTGTTCTGTTGGTTATGCTTGTCTCTGTAGTTCCTGCTCGATTACCCAGATTTTCCACATCCAGCCTTCCCTTGGTTTGTGTTTTCTTCCTTATCTCCTTTTCATTTTTCAAGTCTTGAACTGTTTCCATTACCTGTTTGATTGCTTTACCTTGGTTTTCTTGGGTATCTTTGAGAGATTTATTCATTTCTTCTACCTTTTTGTTTGTCTTCTCCACTTCTTTACAGCAGTTTTACACATCCTGTTTAAGGTCCTCTATCATTTTCATAATGTTACGTTTAAAGTTGATTCCTTCTACTTCTTCTGGAGTAGGGTGTTCAAGTCTTCTTATTGCGTGATCCCTGGAATCTGGAGTTGTCATGTTGCCTTTCAGGTTGTTGGAGGAATTCTTGCATTGATGCCTGCCCATCTCTTACTTCAAATGCAGCCAGGAGAGTCTTGGTGTCTTGGTCCAATCTATGCTGAGACTGAATCTGGGTGGATCTCCTCAGTGCAGGAGCAGGCACTGTTCCCCTCTGGGTGGATCTCCTCAGTGCAGGAGCAGGCACTGTTTCCCTCTGGGTGGATCTCCTCAGTGCAGGAGCAGGCACTGTTTCCCTCTGGGTGGATCTCCTCAGTGCAGGAGCAGGAACTGTTCCCCTCTGGGTGGATCTCCTCAGTGCAGGAGCAGGCACTGTTCCCCTCTGGGTGGATCTCCTCAGTGCAGGAGCAGGCACTGTTCCCCTCTGGGTGGATAGCCTCAGTGCAGGAGTAGGCACTGTGCCTGGGCCAAGGACTTCACAGCCAATAGGGCAGGCTTGGGGGGTGGGAGTGGGCAGGGTCATGTGGCACAAAGAAGCCCCTGCAGCAGGAGCTGAAGGGGACCAGTGCTCCTTTCCTGGACATTCTGCCCCACCCCGGGATGGCACCCACTCACCGGTCTGAAAGGTTGTGCTCAGCACAGGGACAGAATTCTTGGAGGTCAAAGGACCCCACAGACAAAAGGGCAAATGGGGGCTATATTTTTAAACCCTAAATTCTTTTGTCTATTAGAAAATCTCCAGTAGAGTGAGCAAAACATTTAAATTTTCTGTATTTATATTTTGTCTGCTCCTCTCTTCCTCTCTCCTCTCTCTCTTTCATTAAATTCCAAAGAAATCACACAGAGTTCTATATTAGTTATAAACTGATTGGCCCATTAGCTCAGGCTTCCTTTTAACTCTTATAACTTATATTAGCCCATTATTTTTGTCTATGTTAGCCATGTGGCTCAGTACCTTATTCAGCAGGGCAGTCATATCTTGCTTCTTCTGTGGCTGGGCCAGGACTGCAGAATAAGCTTTCCTCTTCCCAGAATTCTCCTTTCTCATTGACCTGCCTCTACTTCCTGTCTGGTTGTCCTGCCTCTACTTCCTGCCTGGCTACTGGCCAATCAGCATTTTTAAAATATAACCAACAGAATGTAGACCATTGTCCCACACCACGTACGTGTCCTCAAGCTGCTTGCAAACCCAACTCAGCATTTCACTTCTTCCCATCTATACTACCTCAAAGACAGTAATTGGTAGTTTTATAACAAAGAATTGGTCTGGGGCCGTGGGCCTGGGGGAGCTCTCAGTTCTAGCTACTCTTCACCTTCACCTGTCAGGCCTACACTCCTCCTCTGTCTTCATGCTTTTCTGCCTTGTCTGAGTGTTAATATTGGTTTGCCACTCTTTGGATCCAGAGACGAGTCAGGTGACCAGGGGCCAAAATCCTCACAAATACCTCAGCTATCTGTTTCGGTAACAGAAGGCTACCACAGGGCCTTGTGGTGATCTACTGCCATACACAGCGCTGAACTGACACCAACAAGTGGTGCAGCCTCCCTGCGAAAATGTAACAAGTGTTAAATGAGAAGGTGGCATTCAGTTACATTTTGGTACAATCTACAGAAAAAAAATCAAGCCATAGACAGCATTAATGTGGAAGCCACTGTGTTGGTCTGAATGTTACTGGCCTCCACAAACTCATAGGGGCTGGCACTATTGGGTGTGGCTTTGAGTGGGTATGGCCTTGTTGGAGGAAGTGTGTCACTGTGGGGGAGGCCTTTGAGATTCCTATGCTTGAGGTAACAAGTGTCTCAGCCGACTTCCTGTGGCCTGCATGTAGTCAGCACCACATCTACCTGTTTGCAACCATACTTCCCACCATGATAATGGACTGAATCTCTGAAACTGTAAGCCGCCCCAATTAAATGTTTTCCTTATAAGAAGAGTTGCGGTGGTTGTGGTATCTCTTCACAGCAATAAAAAACCCTAATTAAGACAGCCATAAAACCAACATCACCAGAATAAACTCAGAACTGTGGGTAGACTAAGAAAGAACCAAAAAAAAAAAAAAAAAAAAAAAACCCAAAAACTACCATCCACAGTAACTTAGGGTTAGTCCCAGTTCTTAAGTTCTCTTGACAGTGCAAGTCTGTCTCTCTTCTTTCTCAATAAAACTAGCAAACAGCTGGCTGGCCACATAGCGCTGCAGTTTCAACATGCAGGAGGGCTAGCTAGCGTTCAACTCCCACATTCCCAAGGAAGGAAAAGGAACATTCTTTGGTCCAGGGAGGAACAGTACTCCAGGCAGCAGAAAGAATCCTTGAAGTGAATATATTGCAAGGAAGCAGGCAGAGCTGGCATGGGAAGTGCAGAGAGGGAGAAAGGAAAATAGCAGAGGGTAAACTCTTAGAAGTTTTGCTACTCTAAATGGGAACAGATTTTCCTCTGAAGGAATCACTCTGGGCATGGACTGATAAATCTTGGCCAGGATGTTTAACCTCTTTGGAACAGGAAAGATGATAACGTCCACCTTCCACAAAATCAGAAGTCATGCATCTCAAGGATGCTTAGCAGACAGTAGGACCGTAGCATTCAGTGTGTGTGTGTGTGTGTGTGTGTGTGTGTGTTTGCGGGCACATGAGTAGGTCAGAGGACAACTTTTGGGAATTAGTTCTCATTGTCCACATTGCTGGGGCAGGGTCTCTCTGGTTGCTCTCTGGCCCACAAGCTCCTATTCTCATCCCTGATCACCGTAGGATGGACACCATCACCAGGCTTGAGGGCTTTGCTTGTGGCCTCCTCTAGCCGTGACTGTAAGTGTTAAATAAACACACAACACAGAATTTTTTTCTTGGAAACTTGTTCCTTGTCCCGCCGATACTGTTTAGCAGATTTGAGAAACCAGGCGTTCAGTCTGTGTAGCTCAAGAAACAGAAGTGAAAAGTAAAAGGTTATGTTGCTTGTGTTCCAACCAACAATTGCTTTATTTCCTTTAGGACAAGAGTCTCGCGGAACCCAGCTGCCTTTGAACTTACCAAGCACGACCCTGAACTGCTCCTCTACCTCCAAGGGCCAGAACTGCATATGGTGCCCACCACACCTGGTTCTGAACTCCGTGCACACGAGGTAGGCATGCCATCCGCTGAGATCCAGCCCCAGCCTACCCAATATGTATAATTCTGTTAGATGCTGACTGAAGTAACTTCCGACACAGAACTCCAATCTCTCTCTTCCAGTTTGCTGTTCAGAGAACTATATGTGGTTCATAAGAGAAACTACATACAGAATGCACAGGCAGGATTCCGAGACCTAAATTTAACAGTCATGAATAGTTAGCTTTATCATTATTACTCAATGGCAAGAAATGAAATTTTTTAGAAGGTAAAATCTCAATTGTTAGAATAGAATGTATGGGGCTGGAGAGATGGCTCCGCAGTTAAGAGCATTGTCTGTTCTTCCAGTGGTCCCAGGTTCAATTCCCAGCACCCGCATGGCAGCTCAACTGTCTGTAACTCCAGTTCTAGAGGACCTGACACCCTCACACAGACAACACACCTGCAGGCAAAACACCAGCGAACACATGCACAAACAAAATTTTAAAAAGGATTTATTTATATATAAATACACACAGAATACAAGATGCATTCCTAATTATATACAAATTCTGCTTCTCAGAAAGTTGAATATGCAGTATAAAGAGGGATAAGAACGCCTAAAAAAAGTCTCCATTGTATTTTAACCTTCAATCTCAACACTGGACTAGTCTTAGAATCAATCATACATTACAGCATTTCCACAAAAGCTCTTTATTGAAACTGGGAAGCCAGATGCACTGACTGTTTTCCTTGGGGTGCTGGGCTTCGAATTAAGCGCAGGCCCAAG
Source organism: Chionomys nivalis (assembly GCF_950005125.1). Lineage (NCBI taxonomy): Eukaryota > Metazoa > Chordata > Mammalia > Rodentia > Cricetidae > Chionomys > Chionomys nivalis. The sequence goes on along the minus strand of NC_080111.1, from coordinate 4,298,318 downwards.
GCTCACACTCTAAAACTAACATGCTCAGAAATGAATGTGAACTGAATCAACTCATTGTCTTCCTACCATAAAAGCATTTTAATTGTGTTAGATGTTGACTGTAAGTAATTACATCACTGTAAGAATCCAATTTTGCTTCTCCTTTAGTAATCTCCCTCCTTCACTGTGTGTCTGGACAGCAGTGGCACCGTCCAGAACTGCAGGAACTATTACTCCCTGCAGAGACTGTATGTTCACACTTGAAGAACTGTAAGGCTGGGGATTTGCTCAGTGGTAGAGCACCTGCTTGCTTAGCATGGTACCAAACCTGGGTTCGATAGACTGCACAAGAAAATAAGTAGATAAAACAGCTGTACTCCGTTCTGACTCTCAGCAGTGGACTCTGCAATGCCTCGAGGACAACACATCTGTCTGTCTCCCACACAGGAGCTTAGCAGACACTAAATGGAAAAATAACGTTCCGTTCCAACTGTCTCAGAGACTGTGTCCGTTTCAGCACTGGGAATAATTTCCCTGTAGAACGCTGAAGGGAGGTAACAGTACTCTGCACATCCTCACAGGGATGGTAACTCTGCAGATACTTGGGAGATGAGAGTAGTGTTTTGTTTTCCAAAGGCTTGTGGCTTGAATCTCGGCCTCGTGCATACAGTAATCAGGCACTCAACGTGACAGCTGGCAGTGGTGACGGCACCATCTGGAAAGTCTCACTAGAAGACATGGGTCCCTGCGCACCTCTCTCGGTCCGCGGCTTATATGACACAGTAGGTGTAGAGAAGCCTCTGAGCCATCGCTGTGTTCCCGCTGCTCTGATAAATGAGAGACATGTTGTAGGCAATGTCTCTCCGAAGGTCTAACTGGTCAGCTTCTATGCCCTGGGAGAAAAGACAATGAGTATTGTATTTCCAGCTGTCAACCATGACCGTATTATGACAAGCTTCTGTAATTTTACAAAAATGACTTAAAATCATATAACACTAAAAACAGAATACCTTGGACCTACAGACCTACACTGATTCAGGTAGTATAGTCACGGTTTTGCCAAATGTCCAAGCAACTGAAAAGTCTTCCCAGTCACAGTAGAACAGACGAATTCTGAGTCACTAGGCAGTCGGGAGCCCCACTGAGAGCTTGTCAAGAGTTCCTAGCGGGGGTCTGAAAACTTGGGCAGTTCCCTTGCTGTGTTCAAAGTTCACTTTCTCTGATGGAGGCCAAAATAAATGCTGATGCTCACAGTGTGCGTCAGGAATTGAAGTGTCAATTAAACTTTAAAAACTATATTGACAGTGGCCTCTGTCTGTGTGAGGAGGCTGGGCAAGCGTGGCAGCCTGAGGTCAGACCTCCAGGACTCACCTCTGCAGCGCACAGCGGCTCACAACAGACGGACTCCACCTCAGGCAAGGTGGACGGCGAGGCCGGTCTCGGGACAGCATACGCACGCTTTGGCATACATACACTTGCAATCACATGAAACCCCACATACAAAAAAGGGTTGTTTGGTTGTTCTCACGAAACAGGTTGTTGTAAACTCAGAAATGAACGGTATACACTAATATTCGGGATTCACAACTGGCAGGCACAGGAGCTACCTAGCTCTGCATAACTGAAAAGGGGGCCAAAGGTCACAGCCGCATGTGCACAGGGTCAGACGGTTGTTGATCAGACCACAAGGCCAGGATGCCAGCAGTGTCCTGCTGCTAAGCCTAAATATAAACACATTACAGAGGAACTTGAGACAAGGTCTCTCTGTGGCCTGGGATGGCCTTGGGCTTGAGGTCTTGGTCTCCCATGAGACTGGTGATACGTGTCACTGCAATTTTACTATGTACACTATGTCTAGACCCTCGGACTACAGAGCAGAGTGTGGACGGAAGCCATGTGCATGTTACCTCTACCACGAGCGGAGGGAGTGCCAGAGCCTTCTGGTAATAGTGAATTGCAAGGTGAGTCAGTCCCAGCTGATGGAGGCCACGGCCCAAATTGTAGAAGGATTCCTGGCAAGGCCCACGTATGCTGAGGTATCGATTAAGGAAGGAGAAGCCCTACCGAAAAGAAAAGGACGGTTGAGCATGTTCACCTGAGATCGCTACCCACCCAAGGGCAGCACACTGAAGAAGTCCGGGCATGTCAGAGTCTGGTTATACACCACCAACATGCCGTTGACGCAGGAATCATACAGACAAGGGGGACCTCATAAAACTGAAAAGCCTCTGCATAGCTGTACGTCTGACAGAAGATTAACATCTAGAATATACAAAAAAATAAAAAGTCAAAAGACACACATCACCCATTCAAAACCTGAGTCTAGGACTTGAACAGAGAGTTCTCAAAAGAAAAGAAGAACGGCCAAGAGATAACCCATCTTACCCTTGTAAAAATGGCAAAGATCAATGGAACTGACAAAAAATGAGAGGGTGCAAGAAAAAAGAGACCTCCATTCACTACTGTAGGACTGGAAACTTGCGCATCCACTATGGAAATCAGTGTGTAGAATTCTCAAGCTAAAAATAAAGCTCCCATGTGCTCTAGCTGCTATTCCACAGATGACTGCTGGAGAATGAGCACAACCTAAATGCCCTACAACGACAAGTGGATAAAGAAATGCGAACATATACGCGATAGAATACTACTCGGCTGTAAAGAAAATGGAACCAGGACCTCTGCAGGTCAGTGTATGCACCAGAAAAGATCTCAGTGAGGTAACCCAGACCCAAAGACAAACACCGCATGTTCTCTCGTACTGGAGGCTCCTACTCCACATCCTCAGAAATGAGCACAGGGCCTGGAGCAACTACAGAAATTGAGAGAATAAAATGGGGCCAGTGCTAGATGAGGGGCGGCGAGAAGAGATCTGACCAGGGAGATACAGGAGGGAAGAGGTAAGAAGACCAGGGCACCAGCGACCTGAGGGGGATGGAGCAACGGGGCTCTAGGGCTGAGAGGGGGAATACAGAAAGAACTGGAGGAAAGAGAAGAATGTGTGAAAGAGCCACAAGAAAACACTACTATCTGCCTTTTTAAAACAAATGTAATACATGTAATTCTCTCTATATATAATTTTAATGGATTTATCTGGTCTGCCTTCAAAGGGGCAAAGACTAAAAACCCCAATACCAGATAAGAAGTCCTCCTTTGAGCTGTCGGCCCAGACTACTCAAGAGACTCCCAAAGCACACAGCCTATCGCTGCTGCCCGCGGTTGACCCCAAAATGGAAGGACAGTCCCTATTGGTGAAGACACCATGTACTTGAGAAACAGGCCCCGACACCCTGAGCTGGAGACCACTGTCCCCTGCCTGAGGACTGGGTTTCATGGCGCCAGAAGGTACCATGCAAGCTTCCAAAGGAGGGAGGCAACCACCATTCCTACAGCTATGATACTACGAATCAATGTCCACCATGGCTTGAGAACCCTGAAGGGGCACACCTCGGTGGTCACCCCCACCCCGCTCTCTACCTGTACTTAAGAAAGCCATGCCTGGTACTGGAAACCTAGCCAGCTACTCATTGCTATTAGAGGAGAATCTACAACCACTCCTTTACTAAAGCCAGCACGATTCCTAACCACACACACACACGAGTAGTCTTCCTGCTTCGTCAAGGAGCATTTTCTTTGCAACAGACAGAGACCACTAGGAAAAACCTCCACCAGTTAAAATGCAGACTGGAGCCCAGTCCCAGTGAAAACATCTACAAAACACTACCAAGGCTCAGGGAACATCTGCACAGACGTGAGCAGGCACACAAAACTAATTAAATGAGTCCTTAGGACCTCAGACAGGAGCCTCCAGAGAGCATAAAAGGACCAAATTCAAAATCCTGCAGATTCTACCTATAGCCGCTGTGATCTTACTGCACATGCTCACCACCCTGCTAAATCCTGCAGATTCTCCTACAGCTGCTGGGATCTTATTGCACATGCTCACTACCTGCTGGAAATCAGCCTTTGTCTTCAGTGTGACATTATGCTAAGTCCCCCGAGTCTGGGGCACAGGAATCAGTGCTGAGCGTTCCCAACACTTTTATCAAGCAGGCATTACTTTTGAAATCGGTTTTTCCGAAAGACATTACACACATGAACTCACGTTCGGGAGTCTACTGAGTTACCTGCACAGTCAGGGCGTGTCTCTTGAGCACATACTTCTGAGACGCCATGTGAATGAAGGTGAGGCCGATGCAGAGGTTGTACAGAGGCTCGCTGGGACAGGCACGGAACGCTTGCACATACTGCCCTGGAGAGTGAGTGAGGCCAGACCATGACGTGACAACAGAGCTCCCACTTCCTCTTTGCTCCCATGTTTTTAAAACCAAACACCACTGATTGATGTATGAAGACCCTAACATTATTAGCTCAAACCTTACAGCAATGTACACCACTACTAGAAGTATCCTCATGAGTGAGTCTAGATGATAAAGAAAAACTTGTGCCAAGACAGACATTTCTACATAGAATAATACTTCTAAAATAATTTAGCAGTATGATAATCTATGACCTTAAATCTGTTTTCAAAGTAAAGGGAGAATGTGTGTGGTGTGTGACGGTGTTCATGTGGGCATGCGCATGTGTGCACACGGTTGCCAGCTGCTGACTTCTAATCCTAAATAGGAATGCCTGGTGACCTTAGGCCTACCTGACCTCTAAAGAAAAATAACAAAATATTCTCACGATTATTATTTGTACTTAGAAGCACTCTTACATAGATTTTGTTTTAAATATTTCTTTATATTAACTCACTGAATGTCCAAAATAATCTCTACGATAGGTTCTTATGTCTGTCTAAGGACTGCTCTGCAATGGGAAAGAGGCTATTTGAAACCCTGGCAGCTCTGCTCCAGAGCAGAGGCCCGGCCCTTGGCCCCATGCCGACAATCAGGTGTCAGCACACTTACCGAGTGCATGTTTGAAGCTCCCAGATACGAATGCGTTGTGTCCATTTAGAACGCACAGAGCATGATTTTCTGGGTTTTTCAGCATCAGACGGAGACAGAAGCGATGATGTCTTACATCTTGGGAGTGCATGGTGACTTGATTGAAAATATTCCACAGCTGGGGCTTATTGACATTTTCCATTACCATCACCCTACAGCAGCAGGAAGGAGATGAGAGGGAAAGAATGTAGAAATCAGGAAGTTTAAGAATCAAAACCTTTAGTGCTATCCCCCAGTAAGGAAAAGCAAAGCTTCTTATACAATGAGAGATCTTTTTCCCTAGGAAATACTGCTTAAGTTAGCACTTATCTTGTTTTTGATGTTGAAAAACATCTCTTAATGTAAAATGTATACCAGCTTGCTGTACCTGCCTTCCAGCTTCCTGTCGCTAGAGAACGGTAAGCAGTGACTGATAAACACAGCACTCCAGGCACTGTGAAAGGCTTTAGATACAATAAGCCATTTAACCCTAATGACAGTAGAATGCCCTTTTACAAATGGGATCCTGGAAGGAGAGGTTAAACCACTAACTAGCCTGATGTCACAAACAAGGAAATGTCAGGACCCGAACCTGAGAACTCCAGCTGTAGAGTTCACCTAAGAATCAGCAGTGAACTGAGCCACTGGCCACAGGAGCATCGGGAACAAAACAGCTTATTAATTTCTGATGTAGGAGCCTAAGTCAAGTCAGTACACAGGCGGAGATGGCTCAGTGGTTAAGAGCACCATCAGCTTTTGCAGAGAATCAGTCCCCAGCACCCACATGATGGCTGACAGCCATGTGTAACTCCAGTTCCAGGGGATCTGGTGCACAGACACACACTCGGGCACACACACATAAATCATATTTCAGAAATATTCAAGACTGAAAAGTTACCTGATATAGTCATATGCCTTTCTGAAATTTTTGTCCAGAATAGCAGCAGATAGACCGAAGTATTCCAGTTCCTTCCGCTTCTGTCTGTCGTCATAGAAGGAGTAGTACTCCAGTGAGGAGTCCACGAGCAGTTCAGCTTCCTGGAACCGGGATAAGTCACTCAAGGTGTAGATGGCCTTCAAGAGAAGGTTCCACCAGTCTTCTTTTGGCAAGACACTCGTAAGCACAGCAAATATTGCTAGAATGAGACAATGGAAACCAATCAGGACATGTCAGCTGCAGAAACAGCAGTCCTGAGTCCTATGTCCTAACCTGCTGATAACCAGACAAAGACGAGAAGAGTGGCTGCTTGTGTAGACTCCTTCAGTCCTGTGTCCTTCAGTTCTGAATGACCAACAACCTAGCATGGCAGTCAGCTCTCATGACTGCAGTCACTAACCCCACATGCCGTTGCTGGTCTCAGCTCAGGTGCACGCTGCCCTCAGGGGACGGTCTTCTAAGTACACAGAGTGCACACAGCCTTCTGATGTTTGGAAAGTGACTGCCACACTGTACAGATTTGGGTTTTCTTGGTCTTTTTCAAATCTCAATTTTCTCTGCCTTAAAATTTCACTTTGCCTTTAACATCTTTTTCATTTGTCCATTTATTAGTCTCCTTTAAAAAATTACATTTAAAGAATAGCAAGGCAGACACGGTAGTGCACACCTGTAAATGGGAGGGTGCTAAGAGTTTAGGGCCAGCCTGAGCTGCACGGCAAGTTTAAGACAAGCCAAAGCAATTTACAAGGAGAGAGAGCAGGGAGGAAGGAGGAAAAGTGAACAGAAAAAAAAGAGGGGAAGAGTGGGGGAGGGGAGAAGAGGGGACAAAGGACTTGGGGCTGGTGAACGCAGCTCAGTAGCAGAGGGCTTGCCTAGCATGCGTTGGTCCCTCAGTTCAGTCCCTAACACTGAAAAAGAAAAAGGAACGGAGGGGGAGAGGAAAAGAAAGGCAAAAAGATTTGTATTATCTGAGCTACCAACTATTCTTCTGGTAATCTATGTTAAACAATGAAAACATGGACAGATCTATATATGAAGACCAGAATATAAAGAAGTAACCTGATATAGTATATAGACTGCTATCCAGTGGACATTCTCACCAGCTACAGAGAGAGCAGAATAACCTAAGAAAATTCTATGTGAAAATACAGAGTGCAGAGCTGCATGCAGGACAGGGAGGACCTTTGGTGGAACCTGCCCAGCATGTGCAGGGCCCAGGTTGACCCCAGCCCTACAAAGCTGCATGTTACATAAAGACATCCAATCGGTTGCCATCACCACTAAGATCAAATTAGTAATCTTACCAAACTAAAAAGCCAGCAGACCTGAAATGAGGAAGGAAAAAGCTAGGTTTTACATGCAGAAAAATAATTTAGGGAAACATCTCCAAACTACATGCCATGAGAAGTTTCTGGATTAAACCCAGAAGCCACGAACTGAGGAGACAGCAGGACTCACAAGCAGCTAGAGCCCAGGTCATGGGCATCTGAGCGCTCCTGACTCCGTCTTCTTGTCCAGTGCCAGTCCTAACAGTTAATCAATGCTGTGTTAGCTAAAATGCAGTCACCCCCAGACTGCCCTCTCCAGTCTCTAATGGTCTTTCTCTGGGTAACCACTGCACTCAACACCCCAGCACTGTGTGTCTTTAAAGTCCCGTGACTTGGAGGGCCGCTGACATTCACCTGCAGAGAGTTTCTGTGACCACTACCTTTGTCATAAAAGGATTCAACACAACAGAAGCAATGTGATCACAGTCACTGGGCATCTAATCTTCACAGGATAATTTTCTTCTTAAAAGGTCAAAACTGTTTCGCTTTATGTTTTTCAGAGAAGCGGCCAGTGGATATTTTGCTTTTAATGTTTAAAAGTGTTTGCAGTTGTCTTCTAACAATGAGTTGGTTATTCCTGTCCGACTGAGATCACAGTGTTCATTTCCTCTAGGTGGTTGTCAGGCTTTACCTCCTCAGTCTTTTTCAATTCAGTCAGGTTTTATGTGAAACAAATGAAGCAATTACCTTTTGCATCATAATTTGATGTTTCCTGCTCATTGTTGTCTGATATTTTATCTCTTGACACTTTAATAAGGTAGAGATGCCTTTCTCCAGATTTGGAACTGGATATCAAACAAACTTGGGCTCTATTCATTGCGACCTGAATAAAAGATGATGAGCTGCTTCTTAGGCAATAACTTAGTAAGATTGACGACCCACAAGTACCACATACCAGGCTGAAAGCACTTCAGCAAAAGACTCCATATTTTAAATGCCTACAAGTAGAATGAATTGATCTGTTTTTCTTATCAAAGGAATTTCTGTCACTACAGACACATTATCAGGGGACACTGTCAGTTCACTACGACATGCAGAGCAGGAGAGGGAGAGGAAATGCGTGTCGCTTCCCTGCAAAAACACTCATACACCTTTAATCCCAGCACTCGGGAGGCAGAGGCAGGCGGATCTCTGAGTTCGAGGCCAGCCTGGTCTACAGAGCAAGTTCTAGAAGAGACTCCAAAGCTGTAGAGAAACCCTATCTCAAAAACAAAACAACAACAACAACAAAAAAAAACCCAACAGACTCAGAATGGATGTGCAAACATGCACAACATTTTCACAGAATGGCCCATTTCAGTACATACATACTGTGGGGCTCATCGGTAATTCTTGAGTTCCCTTATTTCAAGATAAGTAGACTTAAAGATTTTATTTCACTCTTTCTACAATCAAGCTTATATTACCAATCTTAGGGCTGGATATAGCTCAATAGGAGAGTACTTGCCTAACACATGCAAGACCCTGGAGTAAATCCCTGTTGTTATAAAATAATTTCTAGTCTTATATCACTAATTTCTAAGTCTTGTATTTACCTGCTTTTCCCTTTAAACTGTTTAATACAGAGGGACAATTACAAAGCTATCATTCTGTTTAAACCAAAATATAAACATTTTTAAAATGAGCAAGGCGAATGTAAAGAAAAGTCACTCCCCACCTTCAGAAGCATGGCCAGCATGGTTAGTAAGGTGTCCAGGTAGCCATACATTTTCCCTTGAGAGAATAACAGCGTAGACCGGTGAAGCAGCAGCTTCAGTTCCTAGAGAAACAAGCACACGACAGGGACTGCTGAGATGAAGCTGATGAAAATGGTTTTATTTGAAGAAATAAAGTTGGTTTGTTTTAGAAACTAGACTCTATGAACATTTGTTTTATGATAAAATCAAAACCTATTACTTTAGAAGCTATAATTTATACTTAATAAAAATGACTAAAACTTAAGATAAAACTCTTTTTCAAAACCACTCAGTTTGGAGGCTAGGGAAATGGAGACCCCAGAACCCAGCATGTGGCACAGTGACAGAAGCTCACTGGCCAGCCACAGCGATGAGAGCTTCACGTTCAGTGAGAGACTGTGTCAACACACAAACATGTGTGGGGAAACCTAGGAAAGATACCTGACATCTGCATCTGACCTCCAAACATGACGTCCACACTACTACATACAACACACATGCCTTCTGCCTCTGACCTCCAAACATGCACACATTCACATTAACTACTAACACACAGGCCATCTGCCTCTGACCTCCAAGCAGACACACACTCATGCTACTAGTACATACAACACACATGTCAAAACAAACAAATTCCACTAAATTAACACACTAAACAAAAAATTCGGCAATAGCTGTAAAAACCAAGGCAAAGGCTCTCAAGTTGTACGACCTGAGCAGAAAGCCCAGTGATGTGGCCTACCTGCTGTGCGGCATTCGCATCCTGGGCTAGCGTGTCTGGGTCATACATCGGTTCCAGAGCTTCCAGGGCTTTCTCAGGTCGACCCAGCTGCTGCTGGAGGATGGAAAGTGAGATTCTTGCGTCCAGGTGGAGTGGGGCCAGGTCAACCACTTTGCTGTAGCTCTCGGCAGCGCGCTCCATGTAGCCCAAGGCCTTCAAGCATTCTAGGGTGGTGAAATAAAGGTGTTTAATTCTCAAGTTGTAAACTGGACAAAACTATTGCTTTTCAAATTTAATTAGTAATTTATTTTATTTTACTTTCTGAGATAGAGTCTCACTATGTAGTATAGACTGCTCTCAAATTTGCAACCTTCTCGCCCCAGCCTCCGAGCCTGAGTACTCATTCACACTTCCTCCCCTGGCAGGATTTTACTGCTTTAAAGAACTGTTAGAGCAACAGAAGAAAACTGTAAGATGAATATATATTGTTCGTACTTATTTTTTCTTGTCTAAAAATTTATTCTTATAATTTATTTATTATAAATGATATACCCTGACTATAGCCTCCCTCCTACTCTGTTAACTGATTGATCAGCTGGCCATTCTGCTGATCTCTTCCCTGGTGGTAAAGATCAAAGCCAGAGCCTTATGCACACAAGGCAAGCACTCGATGGGGTGAGCTAGACGCCAGGCCTGGCCTCAGAACTAAACTGCCACAAGGATGTAGTCAGAGTCTAGATTCAACTTGATGAGTCTTTCCTCACTGGGTGCTGTTTTTAGCATTCCCCATGTCCTCACTGGCATTCTGAATGTTACAGAATAACATACACACTGGTCGTACCACAGGAACCATTTTAACATGCCAAGAGTTCAAGACCGGAGAGTTGACTTAATCCACAGACTTGCTTGTTATGGCACAGTGACTGCTGACAGCATTACTGTCTATGTATCTTAGATTAGGATTTTATAAAATCCAGGATACTGCCAACAGTAAGCTAGCTCCCTCCTCTCACACAGCATCACGAGCCCATGGAGAGGTGACTCCCCAATCCTCACCTCTCTACTCCCCCATAACCACTTCACTCACACTGTTACTGGGTTCCCTGGTTTTGTAAACCCCCAATATTAACTACTTCCCACTTTCCCATTCCACTCAACAGGAGTCCTCAGCAGGAAATCCCTCGCTATCCACTACGCTCAGTCATCTGAACCCGGAGGCACATTCTGAGAAGTCTGTCTTCTTCTGTCCTGTCCTCTCTGTTCTAGCAGCTCCACCACCACCAGGCCACATCTCCTTAGATGACCTCCGAAGTATCCTCCTCGAACTGTTTCCTCAAATGTCTCCTGGCCACCGCGGCCGGCTAACTCTCGAGAACAAACTAGAACGAAGCATGAATGGACGCCATGACGGCATCTCCTGCTCGTTGTCCCGGTTAGCTCACGACCACAGCTATCAAATCCTTCAATGGGCTTCCCTGATGTTTAGATGACCGAAGCTTTAATCTCCACTACAACTCAGCTGACTGACGCAATTCACTAACTTCAAGCTGCATGGCTTCAAAATGGAAAAAGCAGTGATCAACACCATCAGGATGAGAAAGGGTTTCCAAGTGTCTACTGCTAATCACGGGGCAGCCCCAGTGCACCACGGCTCCTTTACAAACCCCACAAAGGTGGCTTGGTTTAAAGGTATTATTACATTCATGTCTACTCTTCAAAATAGAAAAATGCTCTCTTTTTTGCTTGTTTTTGGTTTTGGAGACAGGGTTTCTCTGTAGCTTTAGAGCCTGTCCTGGAACTAGCTCTTGTAGACCAGGCTGGCCTCGAACTCACAAACACCCGCCTGCCTCTGCCTCCCAAGTGCTGGGACTAAAGAGGTGTGCGCCACCACCACTTGGCGAAAAACGTTCTCTTAATAATGAGATTTTTCCTAGATCCCACCTGTGATGTGAGCCATGTTCTTAGAGGCCAACTATTTCTTCTCCAGCTACAGAGGACTTGCTTCTCTCAATACTTGTTACAGCTTTCTAACATTAAATGAAAACTGTTCTGTTAATGTCTTTTTGTTTGTTCTTCTTTTGGGGTTTTGTTTTGCTCGTCTGTTTGTTTGAGACAGGGTCTCACGATGTAGCCCTGGCTGGCCTAGAGTTAACTGGATGTAGACCAGGCTTGCCTCAAACGCAGAAGTCTGCGTGCCTTTGTCCCCCAGATGTGCACCACGAGGCCCAGCCTTTAATCTTCTTTACTTAGGACATCCTATCAGATTATCTTCTATTTTTGTATGTCTAGGAGATCTGGTTGCTTTCTTAAGTGGTTTTCTCTACTCTGAATAACTTATTTTCAGACTACTATGGATTTAATCACAATAAAATAAAATGATTAATAGGTTAATCGAGCACGGGGGCTCAAACAGCATGGAAAAGCACATCAACTATTTTCTCTCCAAATAACATTAAACATACATTTATAAAAACTCTTTAAAAATAATGTTGTTCCTATCTGATATTACAGTTCTATAATGCATGATTATGGCAAGTGAAGGACAGGTGTTTAAGGGGCGTGTCAGCTTTCTTACATTATCACCCTCGGATTTCCCGCAAAGTCAACGTCATTAGGTAAATTTACTGTCCTCTAGAGAGAACTCTGTGGCTTTGCTGTCACCCATGTCAGGAGCGATGGCTCAAGGGTGCTGACACTTGATAATCTAGTAAGGCGACGGCAGTACAAACCAGTCTCCCAGCTACACGAACCCAGAACCACTGGCACAGATATTCTATGTTATAATGTACCATGTTGGGAACGGAGGCTAAAACAGTTTCCTCCACAGCTGAAGCGTTACCTGCATGCCGAAGCCAAACCACTGCAAGGTTGTATCTTTCAGAGCAGACCAGCGCGCTGAGCAGGGGAAGTGCAGAATTATATTCACCCACATCCAGAAAAGCTTCAGCCACATCCAGATAGAGGTCACCCATATCTTCAGGATTCTGTTCCACCAGTGTTGTCAAGAGAGGCTAAACCCCAAATAAAACCAGAGGTTAAACACTCACTGTAAGTAACCATACATCTCTATCAGCTACATGACATAAGCCAGAAAAGCAGCAGGGACTAACAAAACAGCTTGCTGGTCATTCTCTGCTCGTCTATTTCTGTTAAAAAGATCCAGACTCATTCATTCATTCACTCATCGCTGCGTGGGCCTATTAAAGGGCCAGCGGCTAGGAAGTGAGCTCACTGGGGAGTGCGTTCTCTAAACAGCGATCAAGTCTGCCTTAGGCTCGGAGTCTGAAGAGCCACTCCCTCGGCTCCTGCTCAGATGGCACCTTCTGAGGGGTCCCCACAGCCTTCTCCCCTTCCTCCATTCTGTAGTCGTCACCTTCTGAGGGGGTCCCCACAGCCTTCTCCCCTTCCTCCATTCTGTAGTCGTCACCTTCTGAGGGGGTCCCCACAGCCTTCTCCCCTTCCTCCATTCTGTAGTCACCTTCTGAGGGGTCCCTACAGCTTTCTCCCCTTCCTCCATTCTGTAGATTTTTCTTCAGAACACTTTTCACCACCCAATAACTTACATATTTTATGAATGTATTTAATCACTTACAACAAATGATCTACCAGAGAAGGGAAGGTTTGTTTTACTCCATACCTTATCCAAAGGTCAACAAAGCAGATACCCAATACATTTTTAATTCAATGAAATACTTGTTCCAAAGTCAGAAACAGAGAGCAGATATGGAAATTATAGACTGCCTAGGGGCTAACCACAACTTCTAATCTTGTTCTCATTTTAAAAGAAAATTATTCCAGGGCTGGAGAAATGGCTCAGCGGTTAAGAGCACTGACTGCTCTTCTAGAGGACCTGGGTTCAATTCCCAGCAACCACATGGCAGCTCACAACTCTCTGAAAATCCAGTTCCAGGGGATCTGACACCTTCAGACCAATGCTCATAAAATAAATAAATAAATCATAAAAAATTTAAAAAGAAAATTATTCCAAGCCCAATTCCAAAATGCTTTGTTTTTATGAGTCCTTCCTATGGAAGTAATGTGACATTTACTGTGCCCTCCCTGTCACTAAGAAATGTGAAAATCTAAGGTCTCGTTGTAATTTCTAGTCATCTGACGGAGACCGTGGGCTCGACAGGAAAGATCTTATGGTGCTTATGTGGCGGGCGTGGCCCTGTGCTACTTACGTTGAGTGGCTCGAGGATGTTGAGGTGCACCAGGCAGACCATCAGCTTCACCGTGATGTCTATGGGCACACTCTCAGGGATAGAACAGGTGACAGTCTCAGCAGCTGGGGACCAACAGACAAGGCGCTCATTCCTGCCTGCAAGCTCGCATGCAAAGCCACCTAAGGCGGCATCAGCCTGTACACAAGATGCCATTTCCACAGCTCTAGGGAAGACCCAGTCAGTGCTCACTCTCGAAAGCACGGTCAGCGGCTTCTTACCTCTTCCAGTCTGTCTTTGTACTCATCCTGCCTTTTTCCTAGTATCGACTTAGCCCAGACATAAGCAAATTCCCATACCTTTTACCAGACTTCAGAGGATTAAAAGATAAAAAAGGACCAGGATATATGAAACCTCTCTTTTTAAATTCTTGAATTCAAAAGCTTCACTTTAGACTTTACTCTAGAGAGGTTATAAAAGGGGTCACTTTTCTGTTTTCTAAAACTTTATTATAGCAAGACAACTTTTAAAATTCCAGGAAATTAAAGCAGTTCTATATTTATTTCATATTTATTTCAAATTACAAGTCAGTTTGCTTCAATTTCATAAACTGTGCATGATATTAATGATGTGCCTTTAATAGAAGGCTCAAATGTAAGTTACTGGCAAATTAAGTAATCTCATCTGTTTTACAGAATTTGCCATTAATTAAGAGTCTGAGTTACCTAATCATAGGAACGTGGTTTCACTGTGAGACTGTAGTTATGGGTAAGCAACATCATACCTAGCCCTCAAAATATAATTTTTAGAAGAAAGTATAAACAAAAAATATGGCTAATCTAGGCTTGGTGACACAATTCTGGCACCTGGAAAGCAGAGGCATGAGGATGTTGAATTTGAGGCTAGCAAGAAGACAGAAAAAAGAAAATAGAGGAAGAAAGGAGAAGGGAGGAAAGAAAAAGAATGACTGTAAACTCTTTTTCTTCTAATGATAAATAGGAGCTGAACGTGGTGATGCACAACTCCCAGCATCTGAAGACTGAGGCAGGAGGATTGCTATGAGTTTGAGGCCAGCCAGGACTACATGGTAAGTTTCATGTTAGGCTACAGAGTAAGATCCTAACCAAAAAAGAGTCAAAAAAAAAAAAAAAAACAAAAAAAAAAAACAAAAGAAATGTCAAGTTCAAGTGAACCTATTAATAAGTAAAAAACTTCAAAACATTTTTTAAATTGCTTGCAAACGAAGGGCTAGCAGTATATGTCAGTGTAGAATGCTTGGGTTGAGCCTTAGCATTGCAAAAAGGGGGGGGAAAGATTCCATAAAAGCCGATATAAGAAAACCGAATCCTGCCATGCTCACGCTCTGAGAACATAACCAAGGAGACCCACACCTAGTAACAGGATTATGCTCATGTCCTACGTAAAGTTAACTACAACCTTTATTCTCTTCTGAGGTGCCTTCTTCCAAAGTTTCCTTTTCTAGGATAATTCCAGAAAAATCTGTAATTACCTAAAGAAATTTTAAAAAAGAGAAATAAAAGTTATATATAAAAAATCTTTTTGTGAATACTTATTTCAAGTAGTTCTTACAACATAAAATGGTATTAAGAAGAACCTTTTTAAAATGAGAAATCCTAGCTGTCGAACACTGACATCATATCACACCGACTACAACCAAAGATGCATCTGCTGAGTCCAGCTACCACTGAGTGCAGACACTCTTGGGCTTTACAGCGGCAATAGCACTTACCATATAATTATATTTTATACTTCACACAGAATCTAGAAATCTATTATTTCCACTTAGTTTAAATGCATACTTTAGTAAATAATTAAAACGACAAGATGCTAATTTCAAAGGATTTCTGCAACATAAGCACAGGTTTTAAACCTAGAGGAGACGCACGAGAACGTTCTTACCTCCAAAGCCTTGTCATACTGCTTGTTGGAAATATACAGTTCAGCTGCTATGTTCACATCCTCCATGGAGACTAAGCCTTGGTGTTTTGAGAAAGCTTCTTCAATTATGTTTATAGCTGAAGTGCTGTCATTGGCTTCATAGTAACTCCTAAAACAGTGAGGGGCAAGTCAATGAATGCTTAACTCTAACTAGAAAACTCAACTCTTGCTTAGGACCTTCAACAATTAAGTGACTTCAGTTTCTTAAAACTTAGGGGAGAAAGCACTTTAAAATTACAGTAGCTGCACTGGAGAGACAGCTCAGAAGTTATGAGTACAGGCTGCTCTTCCAGAGGTCCTGAATTCAGATCCCAGCAACCACAACCATCTGTAATGAGATCTGGTGCCCTCTTCTGGACTGCAGGGATACATGCAGGCAGAACACTACACACATAATAAATAATGCGTTTCTCCTCCCCCAGCAACAGACATTGCATCGTTTTGGTTTTCTCATGTTTCCAGGGAAACTAATTGGCTGATCGAGTCTGGGTGCTTCCTTGATTTCTGTTGCTTACTGAAAGTGCTCATTTGTGAGTGACACACAATTAAAGATACTCTCTAGCTTTGTGTAATTTTAATTTTGCTTGGGATGTTTTATAAATTTAAATAGATTCATTTTCTTGTTCTTTTTATTAAGCTCAATTATAAAAAAGTCTGTATTACTCTGAATTCTAAAACATAAAATACACTACACTTACAAATTTTCAAACTTGTCAGTCATAGGCTGGCACCGAGTGCTAGAAAGAGAGAGGGAAAAGGTTTCTACAATAAACATGGCACCAGTCCCCACTGTCCCTCACCTTTATTATAAGCTCTGTTCTGCACAGCCGAGCAGTGACAGGAGGTAGAGCCAATGTGAGGAGAACCTGTAAGAGTTCCTAGGTGCTTAAAGCATAGTAATACTAATTTTTTAAATGCAGAAATACACACTCATAGCAACTAGGAATACGATTTACCTTGTTTTGTTAAAAGGGCATTGGAGAAAAAGGAGCTAGCCCAAAGGACAGAATTACGTTATTTCAGCAGGCTGTGTAGTGTTTGGTGAACGCCGAACAGTAAATTAGCGCACAGGTACAGCCTCCATAAAATGACTCCAGTAAATAAAAATGAATCTCTTCATGGCGTCCTGAGTCAGCTCCAGTTTCTTCATCTCTGGGTCTCCTCCTTAGCTCCTTTGACAATGAATTATTGCTAACAGAAAAAAGCTGTCTAAGAGTCACCAGTGCTGGGTTCTCATTCTTTGCGGCAAAAAAGTCTGGCACGTGGTAGGCCAGTCTTCCACATTTAGCAAATGTTCAAAGGCTTGGAAACCAGATTATTTAGCACTCACAAGAACTTCTTGTACAAACAGCCCTCCTGGCAACACCTCTGCCTGCTGCAGTCAGCTGGGTGCGTGTGCAGTCAAGCAAGTGTCCTGGAGGACATTTTTAGGGGAATCCCCTACTTACCAGCTTAGCTTATGCATAACTGGATTGCTTATCATTAAAATCAGATACATCAGGGAAGGGACAGGTGCAGTAAAAAGTGAATACATCACCTAATCTACCAGTCAAAACAGAGAATTGTCCGACTTATGGTCTTTAATGACCAAAACAACCAAACTCCTTCTCCTGAACCCCAAAGGGGAAAACCTGGGCAATTAAATGCTTTCTCACTCATGTGGCCTGCAGATTTTCTTTCTGATCTGCACATTTCTTTTTCTTTTGAATAAAGTTTCCTTGCCACTCTGGACTCTTTCAGTTCTTTGGATTAGAGATTAAGAAGTTAGAAACACCTGATGCAGGCCCCACTGTGCAAACACTACCATTCTGCCAAAGATCTCCAGGTAGCTAACCCTGAGCGCCAAACTCCAGTCTTCGCTCCTTGGAACCTGTCTGCCTTATTTCACAAGGACGCCCACACTCCCTCACTGACATGATCTCTTCAGTGAGTCTGGAATGTCACCTTCTTCCCTTCTTCCCTGCATTGTCTTTTCGTCTGCTGGCTAAGTTCTCTTTTCCCTGATGTCTAAACGCTGGAATAACTCAGAGATAGTCCTTCCTCAAAGCTTTCTTTACCATCTTCTCCTTTCCTCCTGTAAACGTGAACACGCATACACAAGCCTGTGCACAAGCCTGTGCACAAGCCTGTGCACGTGCACGCATACACCCTAGATCCCCATCTTCCTTCCCTCCAGTACACATGAGCCCACACACACACACACACACACACACACAAGCCTGTGCACACGCACACCCTAGATCCCCATCTTCCTTCCCTCCAGTACACGAGCCCACGCACACACAAGCCTGTGCACACGCACACACCCTAGATCCCCATCTTCTTTCCCTCTAGTACACATGAGCACGCACACACAAGCCTGTGCACACGCACACCCTAGATTCCCATCTTCTTTCCCTCCAATACACGAGCCCACGCACACAAGCCTGTGCACACGCACACACACACACCCGATATCCCCATCTTCCTTCCCTCCAGTACACGAGCCCATGCACACAAGCCTGTGCACACGCACACACATCCTAGATCCCCATCGTCCTTCCCTCCAGTACACATGAGCCCACCCCCCCATATCTACCACATCAATCTTTAGCTGAACTCTTAAGTTTCATCGAGAATCTCATCACTCTTATGCCTTCTGCTGCTTCTGCCCTGATTAAGCTATGACTTTCCCTCCCAAGCATCATTTCCGTAATTGTCTGTCATCCTGTCTCTGCCCTTACCACTCTTCAAGTTTTGCTCAAAAGAGCAACCAAAATTGATGCACTTAAAACTTAAGTCAAATCATCATTTTCTCCTCAGACCCTTCAGTGACTTCGAAACTCTAATTTAGAGTAAAAGGCACAGTCCTTCCCAGAGCCCGCAAGGCCGGCTGCTTCACTCCTGAGACTTCTCTGCTGTGCTGCTGTGCTGACCCTAATGCACCGCCCTCCCTCTTATTCCCCAGCACGCTGGAGCCTCTTCCCTCGGCAGCGGCTTCCCCCACACTGTTCATGACTCCATACCCTGTACTCCTATCCCCTCGTCCTCACCTATCACGTGATATAGTAATATCTGGCTGTTATCTGATTACTGCCTATCTCCTCTCACAGGGCTATAGACTGTATGAGGGCAGAGAACCTTTCATAGTTGTTCAATGCCTATGGAAGATACAGTCAATGAATGTTTCTGGAGAGTAACTGAGGACCACAACAAAGCCTAATCAACTGGCCATTGTCCCTCTGCACATACAATACACGTGCAAAACAAGGGGATCATCACAAGCCACCTGAGAACTCCTCGGGTTTATAGACCACGCCCTGCAGTCGCTGCAAACTTAGTGGCAGGTCATCCGGGCAGACCCTCAGTGCTCACGACATACACACCATCAGCCATCAGTTCAGAGCTGCTTCCCTGATTAACGTGGAAATGTCTGTCTACTGTCCTGGGGGAGGGAGAGGCAGCCCAGAGCTAAACAGCTTCAGAACACAAGGCCCAGAGCTAACGGGATAATCCTAATACCAAAATCAAGACAGTGAACCCCAGGATGAAACCATGGTCTTCAAACAGAAGGACAGCAGGAAATGTCACTTAGCCACATGGCTCCTGCTTTGTCTGCTTCACAACACAGTGGGAGAAGTACGTGCTGTAGGAGTATTCTAAAGAAAGAGCCTGTGACAGGAACGGTCAACACGAGACATTCTGTTCTAGTACTGACTCAAGAGGATTAGAGACAGTGCAGAGCACGAAGATTACACTGACACATTGCAATAAAAAAATCATCTGTAAAAAAAATCACAAACACATACAACCTCATCTAAGTCACAGAACCCTATGAGTCTAATCCCCTTGCAGATACACCTCACTTTCCAGCATCTGAGCCCCGTGCAGATACACCTCACTTTCCAGCATCTGAGCCCCGTGCAGATACACCTCACTTTCCAGCATCTGATCCCCTTGCAGATACACCTCGCTTTCCAGCATCTGAGCCCCATGCAGATACACCTCGCTTTCCAGCATCTGAGCCCCATGCAGATACACCTCGCTTTCCAGCGTCGAAGCCCTATGCAGATACACCTCGCTTTCCAGAGTATGAGCCCCGTGCAGATACACCTCACTTTCCAGAGTCTGAGCCCCGTGCAGATACACCTCACTTTCCAGCGTCTGAGCCCCGTGCAGATACACCTCACTTTCCAGCGTCTGAGCCCCGTGCAGATACACCTCACTTTCCAGCATCTGAGCCCCGTGCAGATACACCTCACTTTCCAGCATCTGATCCCCTTGCAGATACACCTCGCTTTCCAGCATCTGAGCCCCATGCAGATACACCTCGCTTTCCAGCGTCGAAGCCCTATGCAGATACACCTCGCTTTCCAGAGTATGAGCCCCGTGCAGATACACCTCGCTTTCCAGAGTCTGAGCCCCGTGCAGATACACCTCACTTTCCAGCGTCGAAGCCCTATGCAGATACACCTCGCTTTCCAGAGTCTGAGCCCCGTGCAGATACACCTCACTTTCCCGAGTCTGAGCCCCATGCAGATACACCTCACTTTCCAGCGTCTGAGCCCCGTGCAGATACACCTCACTTTCCAGCATCTGAGCCCCATGCAGATACACCCCGCTTTCCAGCGTCGAAGCCCTATGCAAATACATCTCGCTTTCCAGAGTCTGAGCCCTGGAAATACAATCTCACATAGGAAATTTTCTAAGCAATCACACAGTCAACTTGGAAACCAAAAAGCACTAAATAAAAAAACACTATAACTGGACAAATATAAAACACAGAAGACAAAAATTTTCTTTGGACCTCAATGTAAAATATATTCTATTTCAAATAGCCTTGATTGCAAACAACTCATAAAGACATATATGTATATACATTTCACTTCAGACTTACTTTGCCATATCTCTGGCCAACTGCATAAAGCGCTCTCCATCAGACGGAGACAGAAGATTTAAAATACGCCTATAGCCATCCATGGCCATTTTATGATCACCCATCTGTTCATACAGGCTTGATCTCTCCCACAGGTAACGGACATTAGTAGGTTCATATTTAAGAGCTATAAAAAAAGAGGAATAAAAAAATTACATATTTATCAAAAGATGTGTGACTTACCTCAAAAATGTAATAAACACTTTGCCATTGGAAACAAGACAATTATTCTGGAATAAATCTATCTTCACAAGAATTCTTGAACAGGCTTGGTCTAAGGCCAGACTTGGCTTTCTACAGTCATCTGCATTTGGTCAGTCAAGCCATAAACGCTAACAGCCTGAAAGCAGCACCGACCTCAGTGGGAAACCTGAAATTTTGTGCTATAGTCAATGCAATACAAAGCAAGTCACAAATAAGCATGAGAAACAGGTAGATGCTGTAACAGACTATGAGGAACAAATCCATTTGGTCATGGAACATTGCTCAACTATCATGTCCTAACAGTTCTGGCAGCACAGCCTGCACACCCAAGCCTCAGGGGAAATCACAGAAGAGAGGCAGGATGTCTGCTGTGAGACGGTACCCCAGACACGACATGGAAAACGCACCCCTGAGTCTCAACAATACAGTTTCCTGAACAAGACCAGCATATGGCAGCAGCTGATATGCCCACATGGCTCAGGAAAATTCCACACAGCCCCGCCCCTAGAAGATCTACAGGGGATCAGTGGGTACTGAGGGAGGAGAGAGGTATTTTCCTATCCCAAGTGGTTAGCCCTGAACACATGGCCATATAAGTAAAGGTAAATGGACTTAGCAGGATTTATGTATTTATACATTTATGTATACACTTGCTCTCTCTCAGGTGAGCATGAATTTGGAGGACGGCATGAGGGGAACTGGAGGGAAGAGGGAAGGCAGATGCAGTTCTCATATATAAAGTTCTTGAAAAAGTTAAATTAAAAAAGAGAGAGAGGAAGAAATACAGTTGGAGTAACAATATAACAAGAGAATAAATGCATATAACAACTAATGAAACAAAACAAGAAAAATAATTTCTTTCCATCTACACAAGAAAAATGGCATTACCTTTTGTATAGCAAAAAATAGCCTGCTTAATATTGTCTTGTTCCAGAGACATTTCCGCCAGCCTAACCCACTCTTCTGTGTCACTGGGGTTTAAATGTGCAGCAATCAACTCAAACTGCAGCGATTTCTCCATGTCACCTTGGTCCTCGTATATCATGGCAAGCGTAGAGAATGGCTCGTAAGCCAAAGGAGCTAAAAGAATAAAAATAAAACAAATTTCATTGGCTAACGGAAAAGGCTTAAGCTGGTATGACACTACCGTTCAAACTGCAGACTTTTTCTGCATCTAAGCTCTGACCATTCCAACACAACTATAAAAACGGCTCACCACAACTTTGAGAACACAGAGCTATACTACACTTAGCTTTCAAACACACTCAGCCTTCATCTGTATTTGAGGTGGGCTCTTGCTACCTGGCTCAGGCTGTCCTCAGAGTCACGACCTGGCTCAGGCTGGTCACCTAAGAACCCTGCCAGCTTCCCTAGTTCTAGAAACTAAGAGCAAGCGCCATCAGACCCAGCATCATTTTTTTCTTTTTTTTTTTTTGGTTTTTCGAGACAGGGTTTCTCTGTGGTTTTGGAGCCTGTCCTGGAACTAGCTCTTGTAGACCAGGCTGGTCTCGAACTCACAGAGATCCGCCTGTCTCTGCCTCCCGAGTGCTGGGATTAAAGGCGTGCACCACCACCGCCCGGCTTCCCAGCATCATTTTTAAAGCATTATTTTCTTTTAACAAAATACAATTTCAAGAAAACTCTCCTTTCTGCCACACCTTCCTTGTGAAAATCTCTTTTTACCAAGGCCAAATATGGCCTAAAAGCTCGGGTGTTTTACCCAGGAAGCATCGGTTGAGCTTGCACTGCTGCAAACTCCTCCACCATGAGAAAGAATACATACGGGGACCTGCACACAGAGGACCTGCACTCGGGGGACCTGCACACGGGGATCTGCACACAGAGGACCAGACAGCACCTCAGTCTTGGGTGTCAAATGACCTGGGTAATCTATATTCCTAAAATATTATTCATGGAAAAAAGATCTCAACAACTGCTGTAAAGTCAAAGTGTTTTCCAAAATAAACAGTTATAAGATGCAATAAATAAGCGGGGCAGTGGTGGCGCACGCCTTTAATCCCAGCACTCGGGAGGCAGAGGCAGGCGGATCTCTGTGAGTTTGAAGCCAACCTGGTCTACAGAGCCAGTTCCAGGACAGGCTCCAAAGCTTCAGAGAAACCCTGTCTCAAAAAACCAATAATAATGATGATGATGATGATGATGATAATGCTATAAAAGGCTAAAAACCTAAAATGAAAAGCTGGAGGAGGGAGGGGCCAGAAAGATTTAGAAGACATTACTGGTCTTCACTGGCTCACACCGAGGCTCCCGTTTCCCAGTAACTCCTATCCGTGTGAAAAGTGGCAGGCTCCTACTACCACAGCCACCCCTCACTTCTGGATGGATTTTACAGACATAGCACAATCAAACGCTTCCCCACTTGCTAAAAATGTCAATCAATTAGCTATTATCAATAAAGTCCTGCAGAAAACACCTTGTCTTATGATTTCCATGCACATCAATATCGCCTCTTCATGTTCTCCTCGAGCAAAGCGAATATTGGCTTCGCCCATGAGACCTCTCAGGGCTCTGGGAAGTTTACTCCGAGGCCTCTTCTCCTGTTCAGAGGAAAACAACATGGAGATTAAGATAAAGCTCAGAGTTCAATCCAAATCCACACAGAAAACATAATGGGAACTTCCTTCTAAAATTTCTAAATCTTCTAAACTCAGAACGAGGCACTCAGTCATAATTCTAATGCCTTAATTATGTCTAATTACACAAAACAAGCTAAAATTCAAATGCAGGAAAGTTCAAAATTATTTTGATATTCTCCAAAGAGGAATACCAAAAAAATAAGTAAACAAAAACAAAAAGAAACAAAACAAAAACCTTCCTACAGTTGAAAGTTCATAGCACAATTAAATACAAACTGTCAAATGGCCAGGAACTACTGAGCTGCTGACCAATACAACAGTATCATCATACAACAAAATGGATCCCGTGTCATTCCATACGAGAACACTTACTAGATCCCGTGTCATTCCATACGAGAACACTTACTAGATCCCGTGTCATTCCATACGAGAACACTTACTAGATCCCGTGTCATCCCATACAGAACACTTACTAGATCCCGTGTCATTCCATACGAGAACACTTACTAGATCCCGTGTCATTCCATACGAGAACACTTACTAGATCCCGTGTCATTCCATACGAGAACACTTACTAGATCTGTGTCATTCCATACGAGAACACTTACTAGATCCCGTGTCATTCCATACGAGAACACTTACTAGAAAGTCCTTCTTGAAAATTCATCAGAAACAAAACTTGGCAAACAACAACAAAAACCCACTGAGTTATAGGTTTTTCAGTAGCAAAAACTACAAAACATTTGACATAAGAACAATAGTCTTACATAAAATTTCTCCAAAATGAAGCATAAGAAATAAATGACAATTCACAGTAGCCTCAAAGAAAAGAAAATCTCTAGAAATACACCTAACTAAGGTAGTAAAAGACCTCTACAATGACACTTTAAACCTCTGAAGAGATTAAAGAAGACACTAGAAGATTGAAGGACCTCCAATTTATGAATTGGCAGAATATTGTAAAAATAATCATTCTGCCAAAGGCAATTTTATAGATTCAATGCTATCCCAATCAAAATACCCTAATGGTTCTTAACAGAGATAGGGGGGATATCAACAACACCACCATCCAAAAGCTTATATGGAACACAAAAAACCCCGGATAGCCAAAACAATCCTGAGAAAAAAGCCAATGCTGAAGGGATTACCCTTCTACATTTCAAGACATATTAGAGTTATAACAGTAAGAACAGTACGACACTGACACAGACAGACATCAGACCAACTGTCACACAACACCCAAACATGAGTCTACAGAACTACAGCTGCCTGACTATAACAAAGATGCAAAAACATACACTGGAGAAAAAACATCTTTAACAAAAGATGCTGAGAAAACTGGATGTCCACACATAGAATAAAATTAACCCCAAATCTACCACCCACACAAAACTAACTGCGATGATCACAGACCTCAACTGAGACTGCCGGAAGAAAGATGGCAGGTGTGGGAAGGACTTTCTCAACAGGATCCACTTTTCAAGGAATTAAGACCAGCAACTGACAAGTGGGACCGCATAAAAGCAGAAGGCCTTAATACAGGAAACAGGGACCTCATGAAACCAGGCCTTTATGAACAGGAAACAAGGACCTCATAAAACCCGAAGGCCGTAGTACAGGAAATCATCAACCCAGTGAAAAGGAATCTGATGGAATGGGGAGACTTTGTCAACTGTTCATCTGACAGAAGATTAAGAACCAGATATATAAAGAATTCAAAAAAAGTCAAAACAAATGACTTAATTAAAAGAAATCTGAACAGAGTTCTCAAAAGGAATAAAAATGGCCATGAAATATCTCAAGAAGTGTTTATCATCCTTATCTACTAGAAAAATGCAAATAAAGACAACTTTGAGATTTTATCTATCAGAATGGCACATTAACAAAACAGCAAACATCAGGGTTGGGGGAGGAGCAAGGGCAGGGAGGAGCCACTGTTGGTGGGAACTAAACTGGACTATCCACTCCACAAGCAGTGTGGAGACTCCTCAGAAAGCTAAAAACACATCTAGCACATAACTCAGCTAGACCATGCCTCGGCATATACCCCAGGGACCCTACTCCACAGGTAATTCCTCACCGTGGTACCCGACGCTCTATTCACAACAGGTAAGAAATAATGCGAATGGCCTGGAACAGGTGGATTAATAATCAGAATGCGGTGAGTGCGCACTATGGAACACTATTGGGCTAGGAAGGAAATGAAATCCTGTCATATGCAGGTAAATGGTGAAACGAGAAGATATTATGCTGAGCACGGAGCCCAGACCCAGAAAAACCAACGCCACGTGTTCTCTCTTATTTATGGATCCCAGCTCCAAGTCTCCAGACGTGCTACAGCCTGGAGTAACTCGGACA
The DNA here is from genome assembly GCF_950005125.1 of Chionomys nivalis. NCBI lineage: Eukaryota > Metazoa > Chordata > Mammalia > Rodentia > Cricetidae > Chionomys > Chionomys nivalis. The sequence goes on along the minus strand of NC_080111.1, from coordinate 4,272,556 downwards.
CGTGAAATTTACCTGGCAGGAGAGGAAGGGTGCTACACCCAGCGAAGGGAATAGCGGGGCGCAGGTGCTATGAAAGGGAAATAGGAAAAGCAGGTGAGGAAGACTTACCAGGGAAGGGGGGTAGGTGGCACAAAAGATGCTTGAAAAAGACATACGATTCACAGTGATATGTTTACGTAAAACGTGTGTGTGTGTTTGTGTGTGTGTGTATTTAATGAAGTTAGCCACTAAGGGTGATAATGCTCCCCCCAAGAGTGATAGTTTATCTAACAAAAAACCCAATGCCAGGTATAGAAGTGTCCTTTTGAGTCCTTGGTCAGAAAAGTACAAAAGGCCCCACCCCACCCCTACAAAACAATACAGGCTTTTTTCCTTGGCCCTGGACTGCCTACAAGAAAGGTAAGATTCTCTTGCTGAAGACAAAACACACTTCCAACAGATGGAGACAAGCTCTCATAATATCCAGTAACCAGTCATATTCGGTATGCAACCTACAAACCATGACTATGACCAGAGAAGCACGACACGCTGGAAAGTGCAATAATGGCATCTATATATTCTGGGGTGACCAGTGGCCACCTTACTGGACTAATCCCATCCAACCAGAGGGAATGCATGCCCGGTTCTGTAAACCTGGGCAGCTCCTCATGACTGGTGGAGCCATGGAATCTAGAAGAGCTTACTTTCCTAAACCAGCATAACTTCAGGTTCTAAACATTCCTCCTTACATCCACAGGTAAGAGCAGCTCTCACCCTCAACAAAGCTTCTTTCTGCAGCACAGGGAACGACGACAGAAAGCCACAGCTGGCCAAAACGGCAGTCTATAGCACAACTCCTACAGCTAAGGCTCGGGGACACTGCAGACAGGGAGTGGGAAGAGTTTTAAAAGCCAGAGAACCAGGAGGTGTGCTGAGAAACAGTGTCTTCTACATATGGCAGTGTATGGTTACCTAAGTAAAACCTGAAAAATAACAGTGCCAATTGACAGGCCAATGTGGATGGGGGGGGGATCTCACAGGGGCCCAGCCCGAGATGAAGAGCTACAGCAATCAGTGCTGCTGAGAAAGGGAGGGGAATCAGATCAGTAACCCGATAGGTTACCACTCCCGAGCAGTCAGCCCTAGACACAGACACAAGAGCAACAGTAAATGAACACAGCAAGTTGTACTAATATATTCATTCTCATTCTCTCCCTCTCCCTCTCTCTCTCTCTCATACACATACACACACGTAACAAGAATAATGAGAGACTGGGACTTTAGAGGGGGCACAAAGACGACACAGGAGGGTTTGGAGGGAGAAGACAAGGGAAATGATGTAAATACAATACACACATGCTGTAGAAGAGTCCTTCTGTATACTGTCCATATATTTTACATTCATTGGTTAACAAAGAACTGACTGGCTGGTAGCCAGGCAGGAAGTATGGCAGGACAGCCAAGCAGAGAATGCTGGGAGGATAACGGGTGAAGTCAATATAGTCTCCAGGAGACACAGGGAGCAAGACAGCTGAAGGACAGGTAAAGCCACAAGCCACGTAGCAACACAACAATTAACAAAAATGGGTTAATTTAAGTTGTAAGAGCTAGTTAGTAATAAGCATGAGCTACTGACTGAGCATTTTTAATTAATAGGAGCCTCAGTGTATTTATTTGGGAGCTACTGGTGGGCAGAAACTACACACATATATGAAATAAAAGTTAAATTTTAAAAAGAAAGAAATGAGTAACCGACAGTTTCATCCCAGTTTTTGTTCTTACTGTTGAACTATTTCCCAAGTATAACTGAAAGCTTCCTGCTCAATGACCATATCACTTTCTTATAGTTTTATAAGAACTAAAATAATTAACAGCTTACTTTCATCATTTTTTTGGTTTCACGGTTGAGAACCATCTCCAACACAAACACATCGCCTGCGGTGGGTTGCTCAGGAGTTTCCTCCTCCTCCTCTTCTTCTTCCTCTTCTTCTTCATCATCTTCAGTCTCTCCGAGCATGGAAGCAAACACTTTGTGAACTGACTTACTCACTCCATCTGATGTTTCTCCTAAGGAACAGTACATTGAAGTTGTGGGGGTAGGAAATCAGTAAAACAACTTTAAAAAAATTGCCTGTTCATGGAGCACAAATTCCTAACCTCAGCAACAACAAACCTGAAAGTAATGGCAAATGAACATCCTCCCCACCCCCCAAAGAGAAAAGAAAGCTATTGCAAAGCCACATCTTTCACTCTGCAGGAAAGGCTGGTTCCTCCTCTGTGCCTCATCCAGACATGCAAGCAAAGAAAGAGCAAAAGCACACACAGTAACAAGAACAAGCAGAGAAGGGAGACAGCATCCGTCCCAAGGCACAGTTAGGACCTAAGGGAGCCCAGTGACACGGTAGCCTGCAACTGAGCCTGCAACTGCAACCTGAGAGGCGTGAGGCTGAGTACAGGATGGGAGCCTGTCAGCCAACTCATCTAGCCAATTGGTGAGCTCCAGGTTTAGGGAGTGCAGGGGTTGAAATAAGAATGGCCTCCACAGGCTCATAGACTTGAATGCTAGTTACCAGGAAGTGGCACTATGTGCCAAGGATTAGGAGGGGTGGCTTTGTTGAAGTAGGTGCGGCCTTTTGGGAGGTAGGATAGAGGGCGGGTAGGCTTTGAAGTTTCAAAAGCCCACCTAGGCCCAGCCCCTCCTGCTGCACACCGCAGCCCAGTCTGCTGCTCTATGGGCTAGACCTCAGTTAGCGAGCTTCGGGCAAGGGGCTGGAGGCTGAGAACACAGACGCAGAGTCAGATCGACACACAGACTTTCAAACACTGATACCAAAGCCCCTCTTTATTAGCACCATGTAGGCTTAAATACCCTGCAGTCAATGGCCAACAGGTGAAAATCTCATCCTCTGTTCCTCTAAGCTACGCACAGCTTCTAGTAACTTTAATTAGAAGGTTCTAGGAGGGAACCACACCTGCTGACATGACAATAATGGACTAAACCCTGAAACTGTCAGCAAGCCCCCAATTAAATGCTTTCCTTTGTACAAGTTGCTGTGGTCCTGGTGTCTCTTCACAGTAATAGAGCAATGACTGAGACAGTGAGAAACCCTATCTCAAAAATCATGCTGGAGTGTGCTAAAGGGAGACATTCAATGTCCATCTCCGGCCTCCTTACACAGGCACGCATGCACACGTACACATGCATATGCACACGTGCTTAAGAAAAGAAATAAAATTATCATTATACACAAAAGACATGATACATTATATAATCCAAAAGATTCTACACACAAATTGACAGAATACAGAGTTACCTGGCAAAGCTATTAGATACAAGGCTTTAAAAAAAACTCATAAGTTGCAAGGAATTGAACCTAGGGCCTTGCATACACTGCCAGAGAAGTATTCTACACTGAGTTGTATCCTCAGCTCCCCTTTTCTTTTTGAGACAGAGTCTCAGTAAGTTCAGGCTGCCTCGAATTCATTCTGTAGCTCAGAATGGTCTTGAACCTAGGATCCATCTGTCACAGTCTCCCCAGTAGCTGCTGGGATTACTGGACAGTAGATTTATAAATCAGCAATGAACTGCAGGTGAAATTAAAATGCCCAGTCTGTGTTGTAAGTAGGAAATGATCTTAAAACTTGGTATTCAGAAACATCAAAGAGGAAAAAGACACGATTCTAGAGACCTCATCTTTCCAATCTGTAGATTCTGCCAGAGCTTGTCCAAGGAGACCTGTCATCTACTCTGAATATATGCTTACACTACCAAGAGTCTCAAAAGAGTCGGGACAATCTGTCCTGAGGAAGAGGAGTATCTTAGCTCTAACTGACTGACGAAATGACTTCAGCTGAGGCCAGCCAGTTCTTATCCACTAGAAACGGATTCAGCTGACCCCATTCCCACTCCCTCTTTCCCCAATGAAAGGCCTAATGGTCTTAAATACTAAGGATGGCTGTAAGTGTACCCCCAAAGACTATCTACTGAAGAGCTGGCTTTCCCTAACTGGTCAGAAGGACCCACAGGCTGCCAGGGCTTCTTCAGCCCCTTCCTACCCCAGTTGCCTGGGAGACACTAAGCTCAATACCGTCTCCTTGTCTCTTCTTCCAACAGGGTCCAGAAACTCAGGAATAAAGTGTGAGTTTTCCATGCAAAAGCTTACTTGCTCAGAGACAAAAGTACCACACAAAAGTCGAGCTAAGCTGAGCTCACCAACCAGGTCCCTAAACATGAAGCCACATTCTAATTGACACAAGCCACCTAAGTAATTTGACAGAGGCAAATGGATATGATCGGCATTCTGATCAGTAGGAATATACATCAATCAATAGAAACTAATAAATATCTGCACTCATTTAGATACTCATTTAGGCTGTGATGGGCTTAATTAGTCCAGATGTACTAACCAACTATAATATCTGGATATGAGAAACTAAGGGTTGTGGCTTAGTTTGCTTTCTGTTGCTATGACAAAACAGTAACCAATACCAACTTAAGGAAGAAAGGGCATAAGCGGTTTAAGGGTGACAGGCCATCATCCAGGAAAGCCAGAGGAGGAGGTCAAGGCAAGAAGCTGGAGGTACAACCGCAGCAGAGACCACGCAGGAACAGTGCTCACTGGCTTGTTCTCCAAAGCTCCTAAGATTGCTTTTTTATACAACCCAGGACCTCCGGGCCAGGAGTGCTCTACCCACAGTGGGCTGATCCATCATGAGTCAAGAAAATGGCCCACAGACATGTCTACTAACCAACAGGTCCCTCCGCCCAGGTGACTCCAGTCTGCGCCAAGCTGACTAAAAGCACCCAGTCTGGCTGCTGGAGCGAGGCAGCACACCAAAACACCGATGATGTACGTGAAGTGCCATCTAAGCAGTGGCACAATCTGCTACGGTCCGCAAGAACGCTCCCACTGAGGTCAACTTAGCAAATGACAATAAAAAGGACCTGAACAAACGCTGGCATCAATTTTAAACCCCACAACACTGGACCTATACCAAAACAGCCACCATGACATACAACCGTTTAAAAAATAAATATTAAGCAGCTACTATGTGCCAAACACTGATAAACCAGGTAATAAAAGCAGGCTATTTTTACGGTGAAAGCAAGTGGTTAAGGGCTCTTAGCATTTAAAGCTAGCAGCAAACGAACTCCACACACCTTCATTGGCATCTTTGTCCTGGGATTTGGCAGAGTCAATTCCTGATGATGATGGGACTTCTGCGTTTTCTTGGGGTGATGGTTTTCCTTTTTCTGGAACGCTCTGTGATTGAATATTAGTTCAACCGTTCAAAAACTTACACGGATTTAACTCTCCCGGCCTGGGACCGGGCCTTTATAAAACTTGAGCCTCCACTTGTGGGGTGTGGAATCTAAACTTGAATACTTTCAGCGTATTCCAAAGTACTTAAGTCTTAACCTTATGTAAGTCCTTTGCAAATATGTATAGGATAAAGATACTTGAATTTCATTAATCTAACAAATAAATAAAACATAGGGTGCTTAGGCGGCCACGAATCAGTAAGAAACCACGGGCTAACTTCAAAAGTCAACAGACTGGCCTTCAAATAAGTGAGAACAATTTTTTAAGTTCAGATATTTACTAAAATTTGTAAAAAGATGTTCTTGCTGTCAGGCAATTAAGTTCACTTTTATGTCCAGGATAAAACTGCACCACCGAGACTCATCTAAAACGGGCACACCTGGGATGTAGCTCAATGGAGGGCGGTTTTGTCCAGCAAGCTGGAAGCCTTGAGGTTTGGCCCCCCAAGACCACTCACTGTACGTATGACGAAAACAAAGGGTCCGGTTCCTAGAGAACAGTGGCGCGTTCGTGCCCCGTCCACGGTGACAAACTAGTGGCAAGACCAGGTTTAGGACCAGTCAAGACCACCGTGGCTCCAGACTCCTCCAGTTAACCATAGGGCACGGGGCTATCACCAAACAACACTAAGGAGTCGGGAGGCTGGGACCCACCGAGGCCAGCTTATGAGCTGGGGAATGTCTTGAGAGGCGCTGAGTTCGGGGGTGCAGGATGAAAATCGGAATTTCTGGGAGAGGAGGAACCAGCCCGAGTCCCCCGCCCACCCCGGGCTCCGCACGCCCGCCGCTTTGGGGAAACCAGACCGAGGAGCCCCGGGGGCCCACCGACTCACTTTCTTCTCCCGGGTTTTTCTCTCTTCTCTCCGCCTTTCGAACTCTTCGAAGGAGATTTTGCCTTCCAGGTAGTCGATAAGCTCCGGGCTGAACCCCGACATGTCGGCGGCGTAGACGCTAGGTAGCCGACCGGGAAAGCGGGAACACCCGGGCTCCACTGGGCGCTAAGGAGAGACGCGTCCGCCGCAGAAAACTCCCCGGCTCGCGCCGCGGCCGCGCACTCGGGTTCCGCCGGCGCTCTCGACCCCACGCCTCTTCCGGCAGGCAGAGAAGATCGGAAAGGCCGGCTTTTCCTTGAGCTACCGGCGGAAGGAGACTTAATCTGGGCTGCAGCACAGGCCAGCGCGTTCGCTTGGGTTTCTAGCTCTGACGTCAATCAGTTTTCTGTCCCGAACACTCAGACTTTTAAAGGGAATGAGATCCCTCACCTAGGGTGCCTGTTACATACAGCTCTCAAAATAATCCTTCGAAACCTATGAGAGAAGAAAAGCGGTGTAAGGGAGAGGTGTGGGGAGGGTCATAGAACACATGCGATATGAAAGGGAGAAGGACAACACCTGAGGTGGAAAGATTTGGGGGAGGGATCACCAAAGAGAGGAAGGGGTGGAGGTGAGGGTCAAATGGGGAGGGGGATGGGGAGGATTCTTTTCAATTCCTATGAGCTCCTGTGTTTTGCATCTTCTCTTGTATTATAGGTATTTCTTTGTCCTACTCTAGAGACACTACCTATAAACATAAGTACACACACACACACACACGGGCACGGGGCGGGGGCAGACATTTTCATTCTCATAGGAGCTCCTGTGTTTTGCCTCTTACAGCCATTTCTTTGCCCTGTTCTAAGGGCACTGCCTACCGTCCATGAGAACATTAGTCTATGCGCCATTATAAACCTGACTAGCCTGATAGCACGTGCTCAAACCGATTTGTGAGTCTGCTGGATGAAACTAAAAGAGCCTTTGGAACTCTGGGTAAAGGAGTCGAGTTCAGCCCACTCCCGGACTTCAGAGAAGCTACAGGGAACCTGTCTCTGAGTATCTTTATGACCATCCAGGTGAAGGTGCTCCATAACAAAATGACAGAATCCAGAGGACAGGACCAGCAAGAGCAGGACTAACAGAAGACAAAAAATGATCTCAGGACTCCTTGAGGATCCTCAGTGTCCTACACAGACATAAAAACATCCAGGAGCAGATGGAGTGTGTTAATGTAATCCCCAGAAACTGCTGTGAGGATTACTCCCCTGAAGTCTTCAGGAAGTTGGGGAACTGTGCCTAAGAAGTTAGGACTGTAGCCAGGACCGACTCCAAAAGGGGAAAGAGACAGAACATGAAGAGGGGTGGTCACCCGGTAACTAACCACTCAACACATAAATGCTTAGGTTGGCTCCTGTTGACTAATAGATCCAGAACAGGGGATAATGGGCCATATCCTGGAAATGGAATCCTCGCTGAAGAAGAGCAAACCCAGAGGGCAAAGGTTGCCATAGACCTATACAGAAATGTACCACGGGGCTCTTGACAGTCCACATAGACCTATACAGAAATGTACCATGGGACTCTTGACAGTCCACATAGACCTATACAGAAATGTACCACGGGACTCTTGACAGTCCACATAGACCTATACAGAAATGTACCACGGGACTCTTGACAGTCTATAACACTTGAAGTGCATTCGCTTCCAACAGAGGAAACCCTTCAACTCGGGACCTCCTGGGTATCCAGTATGGGATACACAGATACTCTGGGGAAGAATTTTTAAGCTGAAGGCCACACACCTCTGACCTGCGATTCACAAGCTCATACCTAGAGAGTCTCCTGTGGGTGCCCATCAGTTTCAAGGTCTCTGAAATTAATCAACCCTCGCTTGGATGAGAAACGGTGTCGAGGAAGGGAAAATGGCCTCTGGTCCCACTCAGGAATGTCACAGAAGCGAGGAACACCTCACCCAGCCATTTACCCGAATAAGCTGCTATAGTTTAATGAGGAGTAACACAATAGTAATCGCTTATCTTTTTAAATGGTGGAAAAACAATCTTGTTAACTACAGTGTCCTCTGCTTTATGTTTAGGACTGTGTGAAGGATGTCAAGGCACACTTGAATTAACAAGTATTCATTGAACAACTGCTACCCAGTTGTTAAATGGGCTAGGTTCTGGAGAGTGACGAATGAGTCACATAATGGTTGCTGCTAACAAACATCTCACAACCCTCCAGAGGCAAGCACTTAAGTCACTAACCGCAGTAGAATGCACTAAGTTAGACTCGGAACTTGGTGCACAAGTACTTTATTCTACATACTCTGTAGTAAGGGGCCCGCTTGTTTGTTCCCAACTGCTCAGCCCTGAAATAATCACACAGAAACTGTATTAATTAAATCGCTTCCTGGCCCATTAGCTCTAGCTTCTTATTGGTTAATCCATTTGTAGTAATCTGTGTATCACCACGTGTCTGTGGCTTACCAGGTAAAGTTCCAGCATCTGTCTCCGGAAGGACTACACGGCCTCCTTTTACCCCACCTTCTTTCTCCGAGCATTCAGTTGAGTTTTTCCCGCCTAGCTAAGTTCTGCCTTGCTGTAGGTCCAAAGCAGTTTCTTTATTAATCAGTGGTGATCACAACACACAGAGGAGAAACCCATATCAATATTCAGCATCGACAGTTCTCAAAAAGCTACAGTGGAACGTTTTGAAATACACAGACAAATGATACCAGAGCAATGCTGTGTAAGTTCGTGGACAATGATCATACAGAAAACACTGCCAGTATTCATAAAAGCACAAGGAAAGTAGCCATATCAAATGAAAATGTGGACCCCGAATGGCTCAGTAGGAGAGTGACTTGGTTGGAGGAGTAGGGAATTCACCTTTTGCCACTGTCCCTTGTTGAGTGACTCATATTTAAAGTAAAGTTAGGGTGAAGGTGGAATATTTGACATGTGGCAGTTATTAGCAAGCATCTCCCAGAGACCTTGCAGCAACTAGAATCCTGTTTATTTCCTATTTCACTGGGATACGCATCACCCTCACCCAGTAGGTGATGAGATCTTTCAAGAGCACAAACTAAAAGTGGGACTTACCTTTTTTTTTAGAAGGAAAAAATATCCTAAGTCTGAACCTCTATTATATATTATAAACGATAGTAAACAGGTCTGAATCCCTATTATGTATAGTACACTGTAGTAAAAAGTAAACACCTTGTTTAAATAAAAATATTGATTAATAATAGGTAATAAATAGAAAAAGACAGTTTTAAATCAGGCTTCAAGAAAATATCTAATTTGGAAAATTATTTTATTTCATTTGTTGTATTTTTGTGACTCATCCAAATACATGCAATCTTCCACTAGATAATTATGGTCACAAAGGGGGAAATAGTCCTGAAATATGCATGTCAGTATCATATGTTGCAAAAGCCCAACTGTTTCGATGTATAATCTGGAAATGTAGAATAACATTGCTATAAATTGGCTAATATGGAAGGGAAAACACACACACAAGACTCCAGCCACAGTTGAATCTTTCTACTGAAAAGCTTTTCTGCAGCTTCAACACAGTGACACCTGAAAACGTAAGAGAGAGTTACAGTCTAAGACAAGAAAGACAATATCTGCCTCTGGGTTTTTATTATTCATGCTACATTTGGCACCCAACATTTGGGGTACAAATTCATGAAAAAGCCACCAGCACAGGCTGGTGTTGCACATGTCCCACATATATGGGTTTTCTCTTCTTTTGTCCCCAAGCCTCTGGGCAAGTTTGGAACTTTTCTGTTGTAGCCTTCATGAGCTCACCTCCCCCCCAACACACATGCTTTTTCCAAACAATTCCCTGTGCATTTTTCAGAGAGTCAGTTTGCTTGTGCTTCTCTCTCTCTCTCTCTCTCTCTCTCTCTCTCTCTCTCTCTCTCTCTCTCTCTCTCTCTCTCTCTCTCTCTCTCTCTCCACTGTGGGTTGCAGGCTCTCCCTGAACCCCCTTCTTGGGATGTTGCCAAACTAGTCAGGCTTTCGCTGTTCTATGCAGCAGCAATAAGCCCCACATCTTCATCAGTATTGTTGGTCGAATTGATAAGACAATTTGGAATTCTTAAAGGGAGGAATTGGTTAAGAGAGTTTTCCCCCACATTAAAAATGGGGGGGGAATGTTATAATGGAGGGATTTGTGTCTCTTTTGATAAAATGCTAAACAGTTTGTAAATGGAACCATTAAATGAGAGGCTATCTAATTTAGATGGGATTTATGTAATATCAATTGTAAACATTATCAGCTTTATCATTTTTGTCTTATCACTTTATAAGGCTCTTTATGTCATTGTTTGTCCTGTTTTATTTTCTCATTTTTAGTGCAGCATTTAAGTGCATGTTCCACAAGTTCAATCCCATTTTTTTAGAATTACCAATCATTCCCTGCTACATTTAAGAGAAATAATCATGGAAAGAAAAGAACAGTGAGGCAAACTCACAAGAAATCCATGTACTTTTGGAGGAATGGGGAAAGATTTTAATTATGATACCATTGTCTTCATTGGTCAGCTAAACAAGCTAGAATAATAATATTTTGAATATAACATGCCTACCGCTTCTAAAATCATACCTATTTGTTTGAAAAGAGTGCAAAAAATGAAATTCAAATCCTATAAAACTTATAAATATATCTTAAATGTTTTCCTACAAGAAAAATGCTATCTTTGCTAATATTGTGATTTGTTTTTCTAGGTGAGGAAGTTCAAGATCAAAGATATGCACAACGCTTTTCCTCAAAAGAGCTGCTCTTGTAACTTTACCATTCAGTCCAAGTCATTAACCTATTTCTTTACATGTAATTTTCCATGTAACTTACCTATATGGCCAGATCGGGAAAAAATGCAGAAGTAAGACTATGTGCTACCCATCAATTTTAAAATCCTCCTAAGAATGACAATTCTATGATTTGAATGGGCTTCTCTTCAGTGACATTACTATCATGTATTTTTTTAAAAAAACAGACTACGAAATGCCTGAGTCAAATCTCATTATTTAATAGTGATGAGTACAACGGAAGCTGTCAAAATGTCTCCTGCATGATTGTGTGCTTGGGCAGATCCTGGGACCAAAGGGGCAGCATTACCTGGGATCAGAGGTAATGAGCTTTCAGCCCTTGTGGGAACTAGGGAGGGAGTTTTTCTGCTCTTCGTAATCTGCAAATGCAGAAGCGATACGTTCCGCCTGGAAAGGGAGAGGTCTGGGGTCCTCATCCATGGGGAAGGCATTTGGAAGGCTCCCAAGATCGAGTCCTCGACCCTTAAAATAGGCCTGGAGGCTTCTGAAAAACTAAAGACAGAGAAAACGCTCAGTGCCTTATAGACTGAACACCCTAACGCCCAGAGTCCCGTGTTTGTTTCCCGCCTTCCTCCTCCCTGAACTGACTTGAGCATTAGCCAGAGAAGCGAGAAGTTGACAATCTAGAGAGGCTTGAAGCTTCTGACCGCTTTCTGGCATTTCAGCCCTCACAGGGCAATTCAGCATTCTTGGTAGCAACCAAGGGAAGGCATAAATCCATGAAGCCACACTTCTGGCAGAGATTTATAGTGAACCTTCTCCAACCAGCAAGGTCAGAGATGAAACTGAACCCCACTTTCTCCGCCTGAGGAGACCCCAGTTACTGCCCTGCATTACTGTGTCTGTTTTCAGATACCCTTCAGCAAAGGTATGGCTAGAAGCTGTGCTAGCAGCTTGAAACTACATTTGAAATAGTCATATCAACACTCTTGTCGAGTTGGGCATCCTTTTAAAAGAGTATTCTTCTGATCTTCTGAATTCTGTTTTCTAGATACCTGTATGCTTGAAACTGATAACCGCCCAGGATCCACGTCCAGTTTCTGCAAACAAGCTTTGCAAATGCCGTCGTGAGGCAAATCGTTCTACCATATATGTCTTCCATGCCGTGTATGCCTTACAAAAAGTGATTCTCTCTTGCTCTCCGTCTCCCCCTCCCCCTTTTCCTGCTGTTCCGGGGACCAAACCCAGGTTCCTCGTGCATGCTAGGCAAACTTCCCAACCCTAAGCTAGGACGCAATCCCCTTTTTATATTGTACTCACGTTAGAAACCAATGCTCTGATCCTGGGGTATAGATAAGATCACTGACAAATGCGATACGCTGTGTATGTATAAACCGACTTCTAATATAAACTTGTTTCTGCATATGGAAACAAATGTAAATCAGCTGGAGAACCATTAGGGTGCCAGCTACTAGGGGGAGCAACATCTAGTCCTGTCCTGATGAGAATCTTCTCAAGCCTTGGCTATTTGCCATATAATTCTCAGGAGGTGCTGGCTGCATCCCTCAGTCCTTGCTCCCAGGCGTGTTCTTACCAGTTCTCTGTTTCTGGGGTTGCTCAGCGGCTTCCACATGTCTTCCTTTCTCAGCACGGCTCCGTGTGCATGGCTGCTCAGTACCAGGGCAGCCCAGAGCAGCAGGAGGGGTGCTTTAGACATGGTGCTGTGTGAAACGGCGGGACTATGGTCATGAAGACAGTCAGAGGGAAGAGAAAGAAACACAAGGATCCAGGCAGATAAAGGAGAAGAAAGAGCATATTGGCTCGCCTAAGTTTTATAACCATTTTGGGGGGGTCGGCTGCAAATGAGACTCTTGAAATCCAGTGGACTAGCTTAAAACACTTCACAGTGATGGAAACACTGTGATGTGCTGAGCAAAGCGATGGGACTGTCCCTAGAAAGCCTGGGTATGCAATCTGCATAATATACATACACATACATACATATATAAAGAGTGTGTATATAGATATAGAGAGAGAGTTTAATATCCAAAACAGTACAAGATTTAAAATTAAAAAATAAGTCTAAAAATCTTGTCTTAAGTCTGCAGGGTTTTTTTTTGTTTTCTTTTTTTATGAACATGAAATGGCAGAGAAATAGAAAGTACTTTGGCTGCGGACGGATAAACCTCTGTGGTAGAGTGATGGTTTAGCATTCACAAAGCCCTGGGTTCAATCCCTGGTACTACAAAAAGGGAGAGAGAAAGACAGATACAGAGAAAGGGCGAGAGAAAATGAGGAAGACGAGGAGAATTAGGAGGAGGAGGAGGAGGAGGAGAAGAAGAAGGAAGAAGAATTGAAAATAGCAACCAGAAAGAATACTTAAAGTGCCTTCAACTGAGAAATGTTCCCAGCAAACATATCTCAGACAGACAGAGATAAGTTGAGACTGTTTTCTGTCTCAAGGTGGGGCATAGAAGCTGAGCACAGACAGAGGCAATAAAGCTTACCACGTTGCTGGAGAGGGCTTCGCCTGACCCTGCCTATGATCTGTCAGCAGTTCCTGGGCTCTTATAGCCAGGGGACAGGCTGGAAGAGGGAGTCACTGACGTGAGCAGAGGCAGTTCAGAAATAATGATTCCGCTTTCATCCATGGCACAAAGACCCTTGAGAAGCAAATCGCTCGGCATCTTCAGGGGTGACCTATTTATCTTTTAAGTGCCTCAGCTGCCTCGTGAACCACTAGCCGTATTACACGAATTTTATAAAACACACGAGCCACCTCCACAAAGCAAAGGCTCTCGCTTTTCTCTTGTTCAGGCCGGGGACGGCGATGACTACCTCACCGAATAAGATGTACTTTGAGAGACATCAGTTTTCAGATTAACAGCATTTTTTTTTTAATCAAGAAACTCTATTGCAAATGACAAAATTGCTCTTTTTGACCTCCACATGGTATCTTCTTCTTAGAAATAGTGGCATGGTTTGCTATAATAGCCCATTCAAGATGAAGCCACCAGATAGCATATCCTTCATAGGAAGATGAAAAATGACTGTACCTACCACACGCCCTTGTCAAATAAGAGCCATCTGGAGGAAATGGTACGGCAGAGAAATTGGACTCGACAGCTGTTGAATTTGCTGGGGCTCTAAGGATTCTGAACAGAACTCAGGACAAACTCATTGTTCAGAAGTCCAGTGACGGGAGTTGTAAATTACAGTAATTGCCGGGGTTTGTTGAGCTGGTGCATGCCTATCATCTCAGGACTTGGCACGTAGGAATAGGATGTTCAGCCATTTAAGGACAGACCAGGCTACATCTTTATTTGAGACCAGCCTTGAGTACATGAGATGCTGTCTCAAACACACACACAAAAAAACCTGAAATTGTTTCAGCTTTGCGGCCTTGACTATGAGCAAATTTTTGACATTCTTTTGTTCACTTTTTGTTCAATCAGAAGATGTCTTTTTCTCTCCCCCCCCTTCCTCTCTCTCTCTCCTTCCCTCCCTCTCTTTCTTCTGAGAGGTTAGCCTCGAATAGGCAATCTTTCTGCTTCAGTCTCGTGGGCCCAGTAACTACACTGTGAACCACCACTCCTGGCTCGTGTTACTGAGCCTTTACCATGTGTGAGGCTCAGTATTTTAATAAAATGCTGATTGGCCAGTAGCCAGGCAGGAAGTGTAGATGGGGCGACCAGGCAGGGGGTAGAGGCGGGGCAACAAGAACAGGGGAATTCTGGGAAGAGGAAAGATTCAGTCTGCAGTCCTCACCCAGACACAGAGCAAGCAAGATGTGGCTAACACAGACAAGAATTATGGATTAATATAAGTTATAAGAGTTAATAAGAAGCCTGAGCTACCAGGCCAGCCAGTTTATGATTAATACAGACCTCTGTGTGTTTATTTGGGACTAAACGGCTGTGGGACCTGGTGGGACAGAAACCTCTGTCAACTATGCCCAGTATAGCTTGGTTCTCAAAACCCAAGTGGGGCAACAGGGAGTGAAGAAAGGGATGGGCAGGCACAAAGACACACTTCCAGGAAGGCTGGGATCAGGCAGGCTGTGCTTGCTCTCCTGGGGGGCACTGACTGCACCTCATTGTTTATTTTGGCTGCCTGAATTGAGGAGGCATAAGACGGTACAGCTGAGTGGGGGGGGGGGGGGCTTATGACTACAGCCTAACAAGGAAGTGGGTTAAAGTAATTTCTATAGTTCTCTAGAAGGGCGCAGTTTCAGTCCTCAGCCGTCCCGGAGGAGAAGCTGTGGGTTGGTAGTTACTACAGACACGGCCAACACTCACATGTGAGCCAGAGGAATGTTTTGCCAGTCCTCGGAGTCTCGAAGGCTTTCCAACTTCCATGGGTTTGACACATTGGGGTCCTAGGTACGGCTAAAACACACACCCACTCACAATCTCCTCCACTCCTTACACACTCACTTAGGACTTCCTCCATTCACCACAGAAACAAATCGCTTTTGAGCCGCCAGCCTACTGTCCCATAGGCTCCTGACCAGCTCATAATGCAAAACGCATCCAGTCACTTCGAGGAAAGGAGATAAGGGCACAGACTTTCAAAAGATTCCATGCTGATGGCCTTGAAAACGTGAGAGACGAAGGCACGAGTCACAGAAGGCTGGCAACCGAGAGAAGCCGTAAGCAAAGAAGCCAACCATTTCCCAGAGCCTCCAACTGCCGCCCACACCTCCACTTGTTCTCCCTGACACAGATCACCGACTTCCTCCTCTACAAAGGAGGGAGTATATTTCTGTCGTTTTAAGTCTCTTGGATTTTATTAATGCTTCACAACGACAGGCAAAGAAGACTGGGAATGGGGAGATGGCAGGAATCACAGGCAGGGAGATCTAGGACTCCCCATGGAGCCGAGCTCTTTCTATTACTCAGCATATGGTTGAGGAGGGCTTTTTTTGTTTTGTTTTGTTTTGTTTTTTGAGACAGGGTTTTCTCTGTAGCTTTGGAGCCTGTCCTGGAACTAGCTCTTGTAGACCAGCTTGGCCTTGAACTCACAGAGACCCACCTGCCTCTGCCTCCCCAGTGCTGGGATTAAAGGCGTGCGCCACCACTGCCAGGTGAGAAGGGCTTTGATTGAAAAGTCTGTCATGAGCCTGAGCTGTGGTGTGGCATGGGCAAACCTGTACTTTTTAAAGTTTTTTTTTTTTTTAAATACAAAACAGATGATATCAGGCTATTAAATTACATGAGCCCTCATTCATGAATCATAATTTTGTAATGGGCCATATATTTTAACCCATTAGTAGAGCTATTTAAGTATTTGGGGACAGATAGCATTTTAAAATAGAACCTCAAATTTCCAAGTATATATTTTAAAAGATGAAAAGAGTCATTTCAGAGAAGAAAAAAAACATGAGGACAAGTTCAGACAGGTATTTCTTTGGGTAGAGTGGGGAATAATTGCGCAAATGGGTCTCTTTGTGGTGCTCATGGATTGTGAGTGCTGAGACATAACCAGCAAGCCTTTGTCCTAAGGGAAAGAGTCAACCAAATCCCAAACCAGCCCTTCCCAAGTGCTGATGAGTCCACAGCATCCTGAGTGTGCAAACCAAAGAGCACAAGGGGCTGACGTGTACTCCTCTTTCAAAAATCCAGTCTGCCTCTGAGAAAGTTCAAAGAAATCTCTCTCACAGAGACGATGTCACCTGAATCTTACAATAATATGTAAGATTATTATGTAATAGATGTCCTTTATTATTATGTAATATTTACATAATAATACATAATTATTATTATGTAATAGATGTCCTTAGGGACATTCTATATTTCTGCTAATAGTGGCTGCTATCTGTTTTTAAATTTTCACATCTGTTTAATCTAGAGGAAACTTCTGATTTGTTATTAAGATTCTGAAATATTCAAGATACATTCTCTCTCTCTCTCTCTCTCTATATATATATATATATGTTGGGGGTTGAGACAGGCTATATCTGTGTAGCTTTGAAGCCTGTCCTGAAACTGGCTATGTAGACCAGGCTGGCCTCAAACTCTCAGAGATTCACCTGTCTCTGCCTCCTGAGTGTTGGGGTTAAAGGTGTGTGCCACCACTACCTGGCCATTATTTAAGATATTTTAACTGACACAGAAATCATCCCTGCTTTTGTAAGAAGCACTCTGGGATGCTTCAGTATGGTCCACAGTGTTCAATGACTTGCCTAAAGGTGAGACGGTCCTTCAGGGTTCCTGCTTCATGAAAGAGTCTGCCAGACACTTTCTGCAGGACACAGAAGAAAATGACTGACAAACTGCCAATAGAGGCAAAACAGTCGTTCAAATTTCCTGCTTCATGGAAACATCTGCTGGATATGGGCCTATAGGCTGAAGATGGGTGCCCCAATGTTACAAAAGAACTTTGGGTGACTGTCCAATGTCTCTGTCAATTCTAGAGTTTTGGAAGTTGCTTACAATGCACTTCCTGTTTACTTAAGTGATATTATATCCTTCTGGAGTCTTTAATGGAGTTGGAGAATAGATAGTTATAGTTTTCCTCAGTTATGATAAAAGGTAAAGTAGATATAAATATTGTAACTGTAAGTCTTGCTTGATACCTGTTTGGTTATATGTAATCTTGCTATGTTAAAGTTAAAATCTTCCTTTTTATTTCGACAGAAAAGGGGAGGTGATGTGGGATTCCCTTCTGTACATTGTAAATATGTTTTATTGTCATTGGTTGATGAAGAAGCTTCTTTCAGCCAATGGCCAGGCTGGAAAAGATACACAGAGACAGTAGGCAGAGTCAAAGAGAGGCCATGTAACTGCTGCAGGAGACAGACATGTCAGAACCTTGCTGGTAAACCACAAGCCTCATGGTAAAATAATAGAAATGGGTTAAGATATAAGAGCTAGCTAGCAATAACTTGATTGGCCAAGTAGTGTTTTAATTAATACAGTTTCTGTGTGGTTATTTTGGGTCTGGGTGGGACAAACAAGCGGCCTCCATCTACAGGGAAGGGACACAGTCACAAAAGCAGACCTGTGAGTCCTGGACAGTGGCACCCTCTGGCTCCCTTGTCCTTCCCCCAGTCAGGCTGAGGCAGGAGAGGAAGTAAGGCTGGGTGGTGGCTTCAGGCACTGTGACGTCATATGTGGGGTGCTGGGTAATGTGAGGACTGAGGTGAGCCCTGTCCCTCACATGCCGTCCCTGGGAAACCTACCTAAACAGCATCGGATTCCTTTTCTACCTACCTTATTCCTTTTCTAAGTGACAGCCTCCCCGCTGCCATCAACCAGGACTTCTCTGTGGACTCCACACGGCCTCCACCTACTGCTCCTTCAGCCCGAGGAGTTAGCATGGTCAGAGGCTCCAGCAAGTGATGCCAAGTCTGAGCTGGCAGCAGACACGGGCAGATCCCATGACATGACACTATCATTTGCGTTGGAAACACTCTTCTCTCTTGAATTAGACAGTCAGTTATCTCACGCTCCACAGAACATTAGGACCTGCTCTCGCCACGTTTTCCCTTTGTTCCCATTAACCTCTCCCTCCCCTCTCTATTTCCTCTCCTCTCTCTCTCCTCTCTCCTCTCTCTCTCTCTCTCTCTCTCTCTCTCTCTCTCTCTCTCTCTCTCACACACACACACACACACACACACACACACGAGATAGAACACAGTATTGAGGGGAAGTGCAAAGCAAACAAAGTAGTTCATATGCATGGGTGAGGGTCTTCGCTGGGGGCAATCTATTTATGGAAGCTGTGCGATGAGGTAGAAGGTTTGAGAACTACATTTGTCCCAACTGAAAACTGAGCTGCCAGGCAGCACCCATCTCTGGAGTCGTCACAGAACAGAGCAGCGGACAATAGAGGGCTGGAAGAGAAAAACCTTCTACCTAGAGCATCCTTTGTGCCAGATGCATTACAGCAAGATTAAATGCTCATCCCGGGATGGGAGCAGATATTTCTAGCTGGAGTCTTTAGGTGAGGACAGACTTGAGCTAAATGAACTACGCTGACTCAGTCCTTTATTGCGTGAACAAGTCTGTCTGGCCTGGTGAGTCATCTACCAAGAAGAAGACACTAAAGCCAGGCTTGGATGTTATCTCTAAAACAGAGAGAGCAGAAAGAGATCTCTGGGTAGAACATTGGAAACACTTTTTCCAGTGAAAAGGAAATAATGGGTGTGGCCAGAAAGGATCTCAGCAGAGAATGTGAAATCAACTTATTAGACGCCACCAGCCTGAAGTCGAGGGTGTTTTTCTTGGGTAATCAAAGGTAGCATTGTCTGGGCTCCGCTACATGCAAATTGCTTAATTTCTCTGTGCCCACTTCCTTTCTTGCAAGGTCCCCCACCAACACTTTTAGCTTCCTTCCTTTCTTTTTTAAAATCGAACAAGAAGTTGAATGTATCTGGCAGGAATTCTAGCACAAAAGAAACTCAAATGGCTATGCAAGAAATCTGAAGAGACGCCACAGTAATTGAGGAGGTTTTGCTAAAATAGCTTCCCTTCCACCTTTTAGCTTTCTTGTGATTTCCTTCCTCTTCCTGCAAACCGAGGCACTGATGGAGGAGGCCAGCTGGTGGTACTTGGTACCAAAGCGCTCTCCTACTCCATTACAGTCTCATGAAAATTAATTTACTTTTCTCTTTTCCCTCCTCCTCCAGTATCTGCTTTCCCGCCCCCGCCCCTGCAAGAGCGTCTCCCTGGGTAGCCTGGTGGCCTTAAACTCTGGATATTACTCTCAGCTTCTAGGATTTCAGATGCGGCATTTCGGGGTCACCCCGACCCACTGAATTAACTTCTCTTTGAAACGTTAACTTAAAGCTGTGCCGCGCAGCAGCAAGACGGAAGAAGCTCTATTCCCTCTCTTGTATGTAGGACCTCGGGGAGTCTAGAAAATAAGCTAGCTACTGCCGGCCGCGCCCAAAGAGATTTGAGCCATGTTTGTGAGCTCTCCACATCCCAGAAATCAGGCCAGGTTCCAGGTCAAACGTCACACACACCGGCTTTCGTGGAGGCTTGACGAGCTTCAGTATCACAAGAACTTGCTAAGGCAGCCGGCCATTCTCGTTTCTGCCTCCCTTACCCAGCAGATCACAAATGAGGTCCCGACAGTGCTGGCCTACTCAGAGAGGATGCCAAAACATCTGGTCCTCAGACGTCCCCAACAGGAATGCAGGGTGCAGAGAGGCAGCATCTCGGAGGCTGGTCGAAAGTGGGGACCCTGACCAACTTTCCATACGGCTCGGCTTCTGGCACAGAGGAAACCAGCGCCTGTAGCTCAGTGTCACACAGCTCTTTTAATGGACTTCACCAGAACAGTGGTGACATTTGACAAGAGATCCCAGTGCCGTCGACTCACGCTCTGGGAGACTGTAACGTAGGATCACCACTTCCTCGGGATGTGGAGGCAGGAGCATGCGTTTATACATAGCTGGACATTTATGCCTGTAAGCACTCCTTGGTATCACAGTTGGCTTAGCAGTACAAGGGTGGACTCCGGGAGGAGAGCGAGTTCTGCCATGTAAAGAGGCTCGCAGGGGACTCCTGTAGCTGGTCTATGCGTTTATTCACTTTCAGAATTTAAGCATGCAATGAAGGCGACATTGTAGTATATGTGGGATAGTGAAAGCATTCACGGACCACATTACTAAATACACTATACTTTGTTTGAATTGACTATTGTAGATTGGAGGCACCTTCAAAATACTGCATCCACGAAGCTGCAAGTTTAAAACGATAGTAATAACCTACACGAAGCCCAGAATATTCACATCTACTCCTGTCAGCTGGACTAGAATGAAAGCAGTAAGAGATTATCTCCTCTCTCGCCGCTGAAAAGAATTAAGATTTGAAAACTGAATTGATATTACTACAGTCCTAAAGTTTTGCATACACGCAGGCATACCTACACCAGGATGCAAACCAGAAGGTAATGGCCGGTATCTTCTTCAACTGTTCTGCACATTATTTTTATTTTATCACGCATTTATTTTTGAAAAGTATCTTGCCAGGCATGGTGGGTCACACCTTTAACCACTTAACAAGGCAGAAGAAGGCAAATCTCTGTGATTTCTAGGCCAGCCTGGTCTACAGAGTGAGTCCCAGGACAGTCAGGGCTACACAGTAAGACCTTTCTCTCTCTCTCTCTCTCTCTCTCTCTCTCTCGCGTGTGTTTGCATGTAAGGATCTCGTCACCGTGTATATATGTGGATAACCTGAGGGACTTGCTTTTCTCCTTGTACCACGTGGGTTCTGGGGGATTGATCTCAGGTTGTCAGGCCTGGCGGCTAGTCCCTCTCTCTACCCACTGAGCCACCCCACTGGCTCTCTACCTCATATTTGGAGACCTGGGTGTCTCACTGAACTTGGATCTCACTGATTTAGTAGGCTGGCTGGCCAACAGGCTCCGTGGACCCCATCTCTGTCTCCTACCTGCCAGCACTGGGGTTTCAGACATGCATTGCAATGCCTAACATCTTAGGTGCTGTGTGTGTGTGCCTTTGTTTAAATTCCAGTCTTCACACTTGTGCTGTGTGTGTGTGCCTTTGTTTAAATTCCAGTCTTCACACTTGTGCTGTGTGTGTGTGCCTTTGTAAATTCCAGTCTTCACACTTGTGCTGTGTGTGCCTTTGTAAATTCCAGTCTTCACACTTGTGCTGTGTGTGTGCCTTTGTTTAAATTCCAGTCTTCACACTTGTGCTGTGTGTGTGCCTTTGTTTAAATTCCAGTCTTCACACTTGTGCTGTGTGTGTGTGCCTTTGTAAATTCCAGTCTTCACACTTGTGCTGTGTGTGTGTGCCTTTGTAAATTCCAGTCTTCACACTTGTGCTGTGTGTGTGTGCCTTTGTAAATTCCAGTCTTCACACTTGTGCTGTGTGTGTGTGCCTTTGTAAATTCCAGTCTTCACACTTGTGCTGTGTGTGTGCCTTTGTAAATTCCAGTCTTCACACTTGTGCTGTGTGTGTGCCTTTGTTTAAATTCCAGTCTTCACACTTGTGCTGTGTGTGTGCCTTTGTTTAAATTCCAGTCTTCACACTTGTGCTGTGTGTGTGCCTTTGTAAATTCCAGTCTTCACACTTGTGCTGTGTGTGTGCCTTTGTAAATTCCAGTCTTCACACTTGTGCTGTGTGTGTGCCTTTGTAAATTCCAGTCTTCACACTTGTGCTGTGTGTGTGCCTTTGTAAATTCCAGTCTTCACACTTGTGCTGTGTGTGTGCCTTTGTTTAAATTCCAGTCTTCACACTTGTGCTGTGTGTGTGTGCCTTTGTAAATTCCAGTCTTCACACTTGTGCTGTGTGTGTGCCTTTGTAAATTCCAGTCTTCACACTTGTGCTGTGTGTGTGCCTTTGTTTAAATTCCAGTCTTCACACTTGTGCTGTGTGTGTGCCTTTGTAAATTCCAGTCTTCACACTTGTGCTGTGTGTGTGCCTTTGTAAATTCCAGTCTTCACACTTGTGCTGTGTGTGTGCCTTTGTTTAAATTCCAGTCTTCACACTTGTGCTGTGTGTGTGCCTTTGTAAATTCCAGTCTTCACACTTGTGCTGTGTGTGTGCCTTTGTTTAAATTCCAGTCTTCACACTTGTGCTGTGTGTGTGCCTTTGTAAATTCCAGTCTTCACACTTGTGCTGTGTGTGTGCCTTTGTAAATTCCAGTCTTCACACTTGTGCTGTGTGTGTGCCTTTGTAAATTCCAGTCTTCACACTTGTGCTGTGTGTGTGTGCCTTTGTTTAAATTCCAGTCTTCACACTTGTGCTGTGTGTGTGTGCCTTTGTAAATTCCAGTCTTCACACTTGTGCTGTGTGTGTGTGTGCCTTTGTTTAAATTCCAGTCTTCACACTTGTGCTGTGTGTGTGTGCCTTTGTAAATTCCAGTCTTCACACTTGTGTCAGGCACCTCACCCACTGAATAATCTCAACATTCTGGCTCTCACGCTTAAAACCAGACCTTTTCTGGTCTGTGTAATAATACACACAACACTTGTATAGACAGATATTTGATGATGTTGGTTAATAATACAAGAAATATGCCTGTCCCTACCCCTGTCCCCAAGAAATATCCCATCTCATTTGACTCTTTCCATCCAATTCTATAACAGTGTTTGAGTTTATGGTAAATTCTCAAATTATCTAGTGCCATTTGGCAACTTGGAATTCTAAATCTCTGGTTGCTTCTAGATGCCCTTGGAAGTTAATTTTATTGTCTAAACTTAAGAATTACTTCTGGGTAAATTGCTAACTAGAACCCTGGGCTTCTGGTAACTTTTTAACTAGAACCATGGGCTTCTACTCTCAAAAGCCAACTGCGTAACTATAGAGTGACCTATAAATCTGTGTAATGTCTAAATCCTCCTCATTCTTCTTACACTGAGAAACTGAGCACCAAGGATTATATCCAGTTAGCAATGGCAAGGGGGAATGTATTGTCTCTGGGAGAAACACGTACGATTCCTGATTCCTGAAAACAGACCGTGACCTATGAAGTGGCCATAGAAACGTATGTGAAAATCTACAAGATATCAAGTTGCAAAACGTCAGCTTTTCCTGCTCCTGGGACTTGGCTGTGCCGAGCTCCTGTGTCTAACAGGTATTCTGTTTACGAAGGTCCCAGACTTGCAAAGAAGCCTGTTTAAAGCTTCTTCCGTGAACAACATTACAGACCATGCAAAGCAGTAAGAAATCTTTGTACCAAATGTGCTTGTTCACCAAATTTATTTTGGGATGTTCAGAACACCAGAATACGACAAATTAAAAACAAAGCACCCCAGATTGCTATACGTTAATACCTGAGCGGAGACAGAAGGCAAATGCTCACCTAATAAAACTACATCGTAACGTGGGAACAGAGGTTAAAAACATTTACAACACTCTACAAAGCACAGAAGCAGCACTTTCCCCCAAACCACAACTGGTTCAACGTAACATACAGTGTTAATTATACCATACCAGAAACACACAGAAAAGAACACGCATGTACGTTCGGTGCACTACACGCTGCACGACGCACTGGGGAGGAGCATGCATGTTCGGACGGGAAGATCTGCACGACGGTCATCATTTTCAGTACACACTTTTGGACAGGCTCCTTGCACTAAGCGTTGTTACTACACACTAGAGTTTACAGATCAGCACAAAATCGGCGTGCAAATAAATGCTAACTCTACCGAGTCTCCATCAGCAGCCATGAGTCATCTGCGCTCTAACTGTAAGGGTAAAAAACTGATGTCAGCTGAGAGACCCTTGATTGCACACACCCTTGTCTAAACAGCCTCGTTGTCGGTCTTACCAGGCTTTAAGGAAAGACACACTGTCATTTCTACAAGTTTTTAAGAGACTCTTATTTAAATAAAAACTTGAACATAGTAAAGGAATAGTGAAGGTGAAACAGGACAAGAGAAATACACTGAGTTTATGTCCAAAAGTCACATGGAAAAGCAAACAGTACACGGGGATCCGGACGCCTTTGGGAAAGAAGATTATATGATAAATCGAGTAATTTGGACTTTAATGAAAATCATACTCCTTATTTCAAATGAACACAATATAAACGCTAGACTTTACATTAATTAAATACAGAGGAGCTAATTCTCCCGTGACATCATAAAATAATTAGGCAGGAAAAAGAAAATGAGAGGGAAATGGTAATGTTTTTTAAAAAAACAACATTGATCTGAGTTCAGCCACGGCAAAATCATTACTGGGTTGATACCCCTTCCTTGAGAAAATAAAAAAAGTCTCAATCTGCCACAACACGGGGCACAAGTCTTAGAAGGAACTCACATATTTGATGATTACCAATAAGACAAAAATACACTTCAATGATTAATTTATATATATTCACTAAGTTTAGAAACAGGAGGGCCGTGATTATCCCTTAAAACATTCCCTCCAGAAACTGCAACCAAACCTAATTTCCCAGCTATATTAAGACTAAATCTTTTTTTTTTTTTTTAAATCGAACAACAAAAAGCAGCTCTGGAAATTAAAGGAGGTCTCAAGAATAACGGCTGTGCGGTATGGGGCCAATTTATACTGAAGACTTATAATTTCAGCCGCTTGAAAGAAAAGGATTTGAGATGAATTTGAGAAGGCCGCCCACAGTGAAATATCGAGATACAAAACCGCAGGGCGTTGCTTCGTCATTTTTTAAGGCACAGTCTGTTTTATCCAAAATAAGTTCAAGGTCACAGTGATGATATATATTCAGTTTTGGTCTGGTTTATCTTGGGCACGTTGCTACATTTACAGTTAGTCCTAGGTTGAAGAAACCGCAGTATGGCTTCACAAAGATACACCTCAGTTCCCATTTTGAAAAAATATACGTAACACAACTTCCTAGTTTATACACAATAAAAATGAAGATCTCTCTCCCAACCACACATCGGGATTTACATGAGAATTCTGACAAACACCTGCTTCTCCACACACAGAGCCTGCTTATTTATGTTAAGGACAGGCGTCTCCTATCTAGGTTAAGGCTATGGCACACAGAGGACAAGCCCCTTCCAGGGGACACACGCACCCTGTAGCCAACTCTCATAAACCACCTTTCTATCCACAGTCCCCAACAATATCTGGCTTTCCACAGTACTTGGTACAAAGGTGTACCTGCTCAAAGGTTTGCTTGGATGGACTACGTTAGGGTCTAGTGGACAACCACTTGGGACTGAACGGAAACAAACAGAAAACAAAAGAGAGCCCGCAGGGCAAGCATTCAGGTATATAATTCAGGTATATAAAGGGGAGGCCTAGACCAAAAAAAAAAAAAGACTGTACAAAATTCACTTTTCGCAGCACAAAGTAAGACCACAGCCAGATGACTTCGGATGACTCTTTCAATTGACTGCTGAAAGACAGACAACACAGCGAATTCAGTTTCCACTCAACAATATCAGGAAAGCAGACAGAAGCAAGCACGCCGTTCTAAAGCTCTAACAGCTTCAAGGAAAAACACAGTGTGGCGTACGTTTTCACGGTGTACACATTTATTGTAGGTCTAGATGAAAAATACTGGAAAAGATGACTTGTTTTAACCCCAACATCCTAAGAAAAGTTCCTTGGCACAGATATCCGGAGGTATTTTACAGTTCGTTTAGCTTTGGTGGCAAAGTAAGTTCTGCTAACCACGGGGGTACTCACAGATTCCAATGCAGATTATGCTGAAAAGAATTCAAATGTATCTTTATTTTCCTAATAAAAGGATGTAAATAGTCCAAAATGAAACAGAACAAATCATGTGAAATACAAACACATAGACCATTAGGCTCTGGAGCTGTCAGTAGGGATACACAGATCTAGAAACTTTTGCCATAGTAACATTGCTACCTCACGAACACTAAAAATCCAAAGAGCATTTGAAAGAGTACGTGCAGTTCACAAAACAGCTCCCTGTAGGTTTCCGAGACGAAGAGTATAGATAACTGTACACTAAACGGATCAAACAGCAACAGATAAAGAGTTTCTCACTGGCGTTCAAACTGGCCATGTACAAGAGGATTATAGATTACTTCTGACACAAGAAAATACAATTTTACACAAAGTCGTCAGAAATGGACTGGTTTCCTAGGGCTTCAGGTGGGTTTGGGCAGCGTACCATGCCAAACACGTAAAGAAAATGGTTCTTGGTTTATAATGACTGGTCACAGATGGTTTGACCAAGCTGTGGCTCAGACTCTGGCAGCTTTGAATCACACCATGACCCAGCCGCGGTTACGTCCCTCGTGCTAACAGAGTAACAGGCCTGTTTCCACCGTCTCCGGAGTCTATTCCGTCCTCAAATGTTACTGCCACGTACAATTCTGTTTTTCTTTATTCACAATGTGTTGTAAAATGAAGATGTTTATGCATTTATAGTACATCTTTGAACTGCTCTGACTCCCATTTCCCACAGTCCTATGAAAAGTTGGGAACGTGAGGACCCGGGGGTTTTCTTATTTCCCCACGCCTCAGCAAGCCTCATGTTGAAAGAGTAGAGAGTCACGGAATCATAAATGCTTCTTGTTCAAAAGGATTGGCGATGATAAAATTCCAGCTCTCAACCTTACGGCTAGAGTGAGTCCTATATTTTCTTGATCTGCTTTCCTAGGAGGAACTAATGTCGCAAACACAGAAGCTTCCGTTGCTCCCTTTATTCCTGCCAAATGTCATTCTCCCCAAATGGATTGTGACCCTCGATAAACTTCACAAACTCTGTTCTACGACATCCAAACTCACAAACTGTCCACACAGATGAAAACCAACTAGCTACCCAAAGCCTCAGCCTACTGTTGGAATTTTCCCAAACGATTTTTTTTTAAGACCATTTCCTAAATGTCGAAGGGCAACATCCTAAAATCCTGCATCAACCTGAAAACCACAAGGCCGTGCATTAATTCAGACCTGATGTCTGGGGAGAGAAATACAGGCCATCTGATTATCCCACGATTCTGAAGCCAGCAGCTCTAGCTTACCTCACGGTACCTCTTAAATGTTTTGTGTTTTCATGTGTGTACATGTTTGTGTATGTGCAGAGAGAGGTGCAGGGTGGGGCACAGGGGACGACACAGGTCAATGCTGGGAGCCTTCCTCAATGACTCTCCGCCCTAATTTTTGAGGCAGGGTCTTTTTGCTAGTTTCAGTAGGCTGGCTGCAAGCAGCAAGGATCCGCCACTCAGACCTGGGATTCTAGACACACACTGGTCAGCCAGTTCCTCCTGCGGGTTCTGGGAACTTGCTCTTGGGTCCTCGTTTTCCAACAGCAGGCACTTCAGTGTCTGAGCCATCTCTCCAGGCCTATGGCCCACCTTCCTTCTGCAGCCTGCAAGAGCTCCTGAAAACCAAGTTCTACGTCCCTTGATTTCCCTCCGCCATCTTCCACCAGAGGTGCTAAGGAACATGGTGAAATGGACACATCACGCTGTGAGAACTCTAAAGTTTTCTTTAAAGTACAGAGACTTCACAGTAGATAAGACAGTCTGTCTTGTACAAATTTGTGAGCATTGTGGAAATATGTCATGTCGATACACACGACAATGTAATAGCAACTGTGCAGCAGGCCGACCTCCTGGAGTTATTTCTTTTTCCTCACTGTAGAATATTTTATAGTTCACTCAAGAAAAGTTATCCCTTTGCTGGGCATTGGCGGCACATGCCTTTAATCCCAGTCCTCAGGAGGCAGAGGCAGGTGGGTCTCTGAGAATTCAAGGCTAGCCTCCGCTACAGCACTAGTTCTAGGACAGCCAAGGCTACCAAAGAAACCTTGTCTCGAGAAGACAGCAACAACTAAACTATCCTTTATAGACAGCTAAAATTATGTAGCTATAACATAAAAAGAATTAAAAAGACTAGTCAATACATGATTGATACATATTAGGCAGCCTCAAGGATTAGTGTTAACCCAGCATAAACAGTTTCTTTAGAATCACAGTTCTGAAAGTTTTCAATACATGGTAACCAAGAAAGGAATAGAATGTATTTAATTTTGGCATGAAATGAATCCAGACTAGCTGTGGATACTTCAAAGGTAGAGAACAGAATTAGGATACACAGGCCCTGGACTCAGTCCCTGGTGTGCTCATGTATATACACACAGAGAACTGCAATAATAATTTCTATCAGATTTATCAGGTCCCAGAGCTGGAGGGACAGCTGGGAGAAGAGAACTTCTGTTCTGGAGGATGTGAATTTGGTTCCTAGCATCTCTGTCCAGCAATTCACAACCACCTCTATTTCCAGCTCTAGGGAATACACTGCCCTCTTCTGGCTACAGTGAGCAACTGCACACACAGCTGTGTATATACACACATACACACACACACATACACATCTTTTTAAAAATACCAGGTCTAAATTATAATAGCACTAACTCTACGAGGGTGTTTCAGAAATACTGAGCACTCAATGTTCTTAATAGTCTAATGTATACCCAATCTATTTACTAGCAAAAAATCCAGTTGTTTAATAAGCACAACACTTACTAAAAAAACTCAATTTCCTAAAAACGAAACCACAACAGGGAACTCAAAATTTGGTGTATTGATCTCTAACTTAACTGCAAATTCAAGTGACATTGGTATTGGGACTATGGTAATAAAACACATGCAAACATGACAGGTAAAAGCAAGAGATGCTGAGATAAAGGAAATCCCTTTTCTTAAGGGATAGCAGTCTTCATGATCAGATAGTCTACCTAGCTACCTGTGTCTAAGTACTTGAAGAATATTCTGTCAGATCATGTCCTTGTGTGTTCATGTGTGAGTGTGTATCTTTTAGAAGACTCTGTCAGATCATGTCCTTGTATGTTCATGTGTGTATGTGTATCTGGAAGAAGACTCTGTCAGAGCATGTCCTTGTGTGTTCATGTGTGTATGTGTATCTGGAAGAATACTCTGTCAGAGCGTGTCCTTGTGTGTTCATGTGTGAGTGTGTATCTGGAAGAATACTCTGTCAGAGCATGTCCTTGTGTGTTCATGAGTGTGTATCTTTTAGAAGACTCTGTCAGAGCATGTCCTTGTGTGTTCCTGTGTGATCGTGTAGAATGACAAAGGGCCAAAGACCCAGACCACGATTCTCTGAAATATTTTGCTGGCATAAATAAGACTTGGGGGCTTGGGAATAAATACTTTCAGACAAAAAACATTCTAGCAAGAATTAGTGTGCCCTGATAACAAACCTACCACTTGTGAGTAAGAACTCAAACTCGCCGGATAACCATGGAGATGCTAGATCTCACAAATAATAAAGGCTGTAAAAAGGTCTCGAATACCAGATTTCTGTAAAGATTTTGTAGATGCATGTCCAAATTCAGAAAGTCAAAGTACTCAGCTACCATTAAGTTGAGACGTCTGTAATATCACCGACAGTGTGAACGAACACGGATATAGAGGCTGCCCAGACCCGGCAAGATTGAAGCAGGTATGTCTGTGTGTGTGTGCGTGCGTGTGTGTGTGTCCCCATGTGTCCGCGTGTGTGTGTGTGTTCGTGTCTGTGTGTGTGCGCGTGTGTGTGCCCGTGTGTGTGTGTGTGTGTGTGTGTGGTATACCGTGAGAACACTGTGTGATCTGATGAGCTCTCTCTCAGATACGGAATGAACAGTACGGCGTAGTTTATTCTGTTTGATACATTTCTGCAACAAGAGACTGAGACGTCGGCCACATCTACTATAACTGCTTTCCTTTCGGAGTCTTAGTGAGAATATGAATACCTAACAAGCATGATGCCAGGCAAGACAGCAACGGTCACATAAACTAACGAACCCCTGTGGTAATACCATCACCCTCTGACTAATTCTGAAACAGGAAAGACTCAAGGAGGAACTCCCAGGGGAAAATGAGGCCCGTTGCCAAAGTGACTGGCGTGGGAGGAGCCTTCTGGCTGGCAGTGGCAGCTGAGAGGTTGGGGTACCGGGTGTGGTACCCGGTGCAACAGCGGATAAAACGAGACGGGTTTCTGAAGTGCCATCCTGGGACTAAGAAGTGCACGCGCTCACAAGTCCACCCGTGACCTCACCCACACGCGAGGGCTTCATTGGAGAGGCTTTGGGCATTTATAGAACACACATCGAGGTGAAGGGCTCCGTGAATCCCGACCTCCTCAGAGTTTCTCCTAACAGAAGGCGGAGAGCAACTCTGTTCTTCCAGCTCCCTGCCTTTCTGTTTTTCTGTTTTTCATTCTTAGGAATGAACGACAACTGGAAATGAAATAAAATGTTACCCTCACTGGCCAAACCGTAGTCCCGGGGAGTGAACCCTGCCAGGATTCCACTGTTAACTGAGCAATGGCAGGGCGGAAGCCGGCTCAGACAGGGCTCACTCTCTCAGTACCATGGCGCAATGGCTGCCTACTGTTTCCCTATCAAGGGCAATACTCTACTTGTGTTGACAATCTCTCCTTCCCAGGAGACGAGAGATGATGCAAATCCCAAGTTATTTCAACTCTGGAATGTAGTTATTTTAATACCTTATAATTACCAGAGGCACCTTTGGCAACCGTCGGCACTGACGTAAGCAGGGGCAGAAACTGAATATGCCAATGTGGTACTCACCAGAAAAGTCTTTTGGTAATAGACCTACCGGTAGATCTCTTTCTGGCTTTTAATATTCACCAAGAATGCACAGCAAGATTCGTATTTAAAGGCTCAAGAAAAGTCACTGCTTTGAATCTGAAGTCTAATAGCTAACAAAAAAGTCTCTCTTTGGAGGCCCTTTTTCATAAATGTAAGAAGAAAGATCGAACTTTGCTCCCCATGGTTGCCAAAAACTGACCAAAGCCTCCTTCACGACTGTCTCACTTCTGTGAAACAGCTGTGACTTTTAACCTTTTAAGACCTATTCTGAATATGTCAGTTCTAGCAAACATAAAACCCACTTTTCAAATAAAGTCTGATGAAGCCAGCAGAAGTTCCACAGGAGACTACAAACAACACCGCATCTACTAAGTCTCTAGAAGGTTCCCGGCATGGCTAGTTGGTATGTACACGAGTGCCCCTTGCTCATTCCTCAGGCACGACGAGAACACAGACGCTACGTCACGAAATGAAACCATGCTTCGACGACTTTCCTCACGCGTTACAAAACTAATTTCCTATTTCCAATACTGTAAAAATAGACGCATCTTCTCTGAAGGACCTCGCTGTGCCGGCTGGTGGGGCTGTGCTCACGGTATCACCGGTCCTTGGGGCATAAAGCGCTTGTATCGTCCTCTCAGCCCGGTCTTACAGGAAGTTGCACAACGCGTGGTACAGAAGTGGGACAACCACGAAATTCGGGACCCTGTACAAGTGGGAGGAGCCGAAAGCGATGATGCCCACGGCCAGGGGGAGCGGAAACTGTGAAGTCGTCTTCAGTAACTTACTGGGAAGAGACAGAGAAACACACAGTTAGACAAGCTACATTCGAGTCTAACAGAAATACGTTCCTCTCTTATACAGCCCTGGAAACTCAGTTGTGATTTTTGTTTACATTATTTAATTCTGTTTACTTATTTCTGGTTTTCTGATTATCCTCTTTTCCTTAGGTTTTTGTTTGTTTGTTTGTTTGATGGGTTCTGACTGCTTAGACTCAGCTGGCCTGGAACTTGCTCTGTAAGCCATGCTGGCCTCAGCTCAGACTCACAGAAACCTGCCTGTCCCTGCCTCCCAAGTGCTGGGATTTAAGTTGTGCGCCGCCTGTGCCATCTGAGTTTTGGTTTTCTGAGATAAGGCTTTGTGACATATGCTATAACCCAAGCTGGCTTTGAACCCATGATCCTCCCAGCCTTTTGAATGCAGGGACAGCAGGAGCATGCCAAACCATCTGGCTTCTAGGTGATTTTAAATGATGTGATTGCTTTTAATGAATTGAAAGAAAACTGTCTATAATTTTATAAAGCTCCACAAAAACCATATTTTAAACAGATAAAGGAAACACACTTCTATCCAGAGAACGGCTATATCCTTACTCGTTCCTTAACAGAAAAATACCAGTTGGTATTTCGTCCCACAATTCCACCCTAAAAACACAGCCTAACAAAATAATGTTCTGGAAGACACAGCTACAAAATGCTTAATTTAATCCTATTTTCAGCTGCAAAATTAAATGAAAAAAAGAGAGAAACAAAACAAAAAATAGCACAACACACTATGCATCTTTTTCCTGAGAAAGGAACTATATAAACCAAAACATTAACTATTTAAAAGAGAAACTAGTTCCAGGGGAAACCCCTTGGATTTTACACCAAAAATGGAGAAACTGAGGCTAGAGGTAAATCTATCGACACAACCAAGTCAAGATTTGCTCTTACTTATCAGTGTATTGGAGACATGGGCCTATGTAGCCCAGGCTGGCTGAGGATGGCCCTGGCTGCAGAGCCTCCTGTTTTCCCTCCCACGCGTTCAGACCCAGGCATGCAACAGCACTTCTGCTCCCATGTTGGGATTTAAATCCTCAGGGGCCTGATCCCAGAAAGCTGCAAGCGCCTCCCAGAGCAAAGGCTCCAAGAAGGCCAAGAGTTGTTATGAGCACCTCAAACACATCCACATAAAAGGCCCAAGCGCACAAAGCCCTCGCCCGTTACCCAGATGACTCAAATGGTCATCATTCAGTCACAGGTCCATCTAAGTATATGACTGCTATACTTTTGGGAAGTCAAATCTTAGATATTGTACCACTTAAGAGTTAAGTTTTATTTTTATTTATTTATTTATTTACTTATTATGTATACAATATTCTGTCTGCATGTATGCCTGCAGGCCAGAAGAGGGCACCAGACCTCTTTACAGATGGTTGTGAGCCACCATGTGGTTGCTGGGAATTGAACTCAGGACCTTTGGAAGAGCAGGCAACCGCTGAGCCATCTCTCCAGCCCCAAGAGTTAAGCTTTTTTTTTTTTTTTTTAAGAGTTAAGCTTTAAAAGAAAATAACTGACCCATTTCCTAACAAAACTCCTACAATTAAGAAAACAAGCAGAATATATTTGCATATGAACTACACTTGCATATAAACCACTATCACCCATGGCTTTACTTTTAGAGAGTCGAATTAAATACAAACAAAAAGCATACTTTGAGAAATAAAATGATAAAGGCCAGCAGTAGATGAAGACATAACGTAAACCACTGTACCTTGACTTTATGGACACTGTGTGAGTGTTTCCAAGAATCGCTACAGCCGGAGTAAGGAGAAACACCAGGGGTTTGCATGGGTCGGGATTAAGTTTAAAATGATACCTAGAATAAGAAAAAGACAGATCAATAAGGCAGGACTGTTAGCTATAAAGGATCAGAATCAAATTAATTAATTTTCAAAAAGTTCAGAGACAATATAGTCACATACCCTTCCCTCAAATTCCAGATTTAACTACTTCAAATATCAAACTTACTTAACCGACGCCAACAGCATATTTTACTCACCAGCTGAGAAATGTCTATTCTTGGCAGCCCACAGAACTTTCTCCAAAACAGATCACATGCTAGGACTTAAAACAAGTCTTCATTTTAAGACACTAAAATATTTTGTTCCTTACCAAATCATAATAGAACAAGACTAGAAATCAACAACAAAAGAAACCACAGAAATCATACAAGCATGTGGAACTTAAACAATACGATTCCGTATGATCAGTCGGATTGATTTCTTTAATCAAGGGAAATTAAAAAGCATAAAATCACACGAAAATGAAAACATCGCTTATCGGAAGTTTTGGAATAATGCAAAGGCAGTTCAAACAGGAATGTTATAGCTATAAAGGCCTACATTTAAAAAACAGACCTCAAACAACCTAGTGGTGCACACAGAGGTCTTTGCAAAAGGGAACAAATTAAACTCTAAATTAGAAGACGGAAGTAAGCATTAGGAATAATGAGCTAGAGACTCAAGGGGCAATAAAGGGGAGAGAGGAAATAAAGAGCAGGTTCTCTGCAGTGGTAAACAATACTGACAAAGCCTGAGCCAAACTAACACAGAAAAGTCTAGGAGTAAACGGGTTCTATCAGCACTTTAAAACACACACATCCGCTTTCGTCATCAATCCATAAAAGAGAACGAACACTGTCAGTCTACAAAACAGTATTGATCGGATCTCGAGGATCCAACAAAAAGGAAACTAGAGACCCATCTCTCTCGGAAGAAGCAACACAAAAATTCTCGATAAAATACTTGTAGGCTGAACCCAACAGCACAGTTAGAAGATGCAATCAGGCCAGCTTCATCCCAGGGGTGCAAAGATGCAGAGACACAAATAAAACGACCTGACTTAATGCATGGATAAAATCAAGGACAAACCATGCGATCATCTCTTTAGATGGGGAAAAAGGCCTTTGAGAAAATTCAGAGTCCGTTCATGAAAAAAGCCCCAAGGATCCAAGAGTAGAAAGATAACAGGTCAGCAAAGTAAAGGACAGACATGACCAACCGAGAGTGAACTTTACACCGAGGGGAGAAAAGCTGCCAGGGCTTCTTCTGAAACCAGGACAATGGCAGGATGTCTACTCTGCTGTTCTTACTCAACATAATGCTCAAAGTTTCAGTCAGACCAATAAGGCAAGAAGATGAAATAAAAGGGATAAAAATAAGAGTCAAGCTATCCCTATTAGTAGAAAATATGATCTTATACTTCAAAGTCCCTCAAAATTCCAGCAGGAAACTCTTAGATATGATAAACACTTTCAGCAAAGTAACAGACATGAAGACCAACGTCTGTTTCTATGTCTGTAGTGAACACGCTGAGTGTGATGTCATAGACACAAGACCAACTCTGTTTCTTTGTCAGTAGTGAACACGCTGAGTGTGACGTCAGAAAAAGAGAACCATGTACAAACAGCCTTTAAAAAGTCAACAAAATACCTAGGAATTAACCAAGGAGGCTAAAGATCTCCACAATGAAACCTATAAACCACCAAAGACAGAAACCGAGGGAACCCGAGAGACTGAAACACCTCCTATAGATCAGCAGGAAAAATACTGTAAAAATGGCTCCTTATGCAAAGCAGCCTACGGACTCAAGCTGATCTGGGAAAACTCCAATGGATGCCACAGAGCCTTCTGTGCTTTCATACCTGTTTCTTAAGTTTCACACACTAGAGAAAACAAATTCCTTTTTCTGAGTCTAGTTTACTTCACTCAATAGGATACTCTCCATTTCCATCCATTTTCCTGCAAACAACACAGTTTCGGTCTTTCTGGCTGAAGAGTACCCCATTGTAATCCATCGCACTTCCAGACAAATTTTACCACTGCTTCATTTAGCCTCCTTGATTAGGTTTATTCCTAGGTATTCTACTGAGCTTTTTTCTTTTTTAAAAAAGGCTATTTGTACACAGTCCTGTTGGAAAGAGGAGGGGACCAATGGAAAAGAGAAGCTGGGACAAGAGCAGGTGACCTCCACCGAGTAAGAGGCATGTCTGAAAATGTCACAACCAAACTCATTATCTTGTATACCACACATAATAAAAACAGTTTCTAAGTTAAAAGACAAACAACAAAAAAAAAACTTTTGTTGGTAAAAAAAAAAAATGCATATCGCTTCCTTCGGCTGAATTTTAGAGACCATTTATAATCAGGAATTCGGAAAGGCTCTACGGAGAGAGCGCTAGTGTCTAACCACACTAGCGATACGTCCATCAATCACGCACCTAAGGTTCTTCAGCCAATAGATGAGCGACGGCAGGCTGAGCAGCACCACCCAGGCCAGCAGGTTAATCACGGTGCTGTGCATGCGCAGACTGTCCTCAACATCCTGAGCAGACAGGCGGAGACTCTGCACCGACGAGTCTTTGTAGTGGTTGGACTTTTTCTCACTTCTTCTCGAGTGCTTGGGATTCTAGGAAGCAATCACATGAGAACGTCAAGCTAGGAATAAACAAAACATAAGTTCAAGATATCGCTTAGAATCAATGATAGTCCACTGCTTGACTACATCATCTCTTATTACCAACCATAAATAAAATACTGAAGTTAGTCTGTGAAGTACTTTAAAATTGTCATCGTCACTACAGTTTATTCTTTTTGGGTTTATTTGAGACGGGATCTTGCTATGTTACCCTGGCTGGTCTCAAACTCAGAGGCTCAAGCTTTCCCCTTGCTTCAGCTTCCGGGTGCATATGTAACCATGCTCAGCTAACGTTTCTGACTTTTCTTTCTACTGCTAGTAATAACTCAAAATGTACTTTTTAACAGCAAAGTGCTGAAGGTGAAGGGAGCCCAGGAGCAAGTTAAACAGGACAGTTCAAGTCTACTTTACTATTCCTTGACTTTACTTAAAGTTACTTACATTCACAATTCTTTTTAAACACTGTAAAATCCTAACCCCTGCCCTCACGACTTCAAAACACAATAAAATCCCAGACATCTATTTTCTCACGGACTTTTATATCAGTGTGCAGTGCTTAGGAGACAGAGCTCACCACTGGCTGGCTGTTTCTAAACGTCGTTAGGCAGGCTTGCAGATGGACGACCTTGGGAAGAGAAGATGACTTTAACTTCACATGTATTTGGAACAAAACAATAGATTTTTTTCAGACTAAGAAGCATTATAATATGAAATTTTCAAAAATATAAAAATTGAGCTGGAGAGATGGCTCAGTGGTTAAGAGCACTGACTGCTCTTGCATAGGACCTGGGTTTCGTTCCAAGGCCCCACAGGGCTTGAGCCCCCAGGACTCCACATACAGGGGTTCTGATGCACTCTTCTGGCCTTGATGAGCACTGAACACACAGGGCAAACAAAACACTCATATGCATAAAATAAAAATAAGCAATAATGAAAACATCAACAAATATAAGCAACCAGGCCCCATTTAAGCCTTTGAAAACATTAGTCTAAGAAAGATAACTCATAACAGATGCTAACTTAAGGATTTAAGAACACAAAATAGAAACAATACAAATTTCCAGAATAGGCAGAGACATTTTAAATCCTGTGAACTTATGCTTGAATAAGGGCTTCCTATAGCAGTCTTACATGCCTCATAGATCAAAGTTTAATTATAGTCAATATTATATGAAAATGTTCCATTATATATAGTGGTAAAATACATACCAGGTTTTGAGAAAACTTTATAAATTTATTGTTTCCCTCGAGTTAAATATCTGAGGGACTTTTGTCTAGTGAGTCTTTTTTTTTTTTTTTTAATTTTGTACACAGTGTTCAGCCGCCATGCCTGCAGGCCAGAAGAGGGCACCAGACCTCATTACAGATGGTTGTGAGCCACCATGTGGTTGCTGGGAATTGAACTCAGGACCTCTGGAAGAGCAGTCAGTGCTCTTAACCTCTGAACCATCTCTCTAGCCCCTAGCCATATCATTTATAAACTGAAGTAGTTTAGACGGCTTCCAGATTTACAGAAGTGACTTTAAAAAACTGAAAATAACCTACAGTGTGCATGTCTTAGTTTAAAAAGAGGCAGATAGAGCCTTGATAAAGAGTAAAAACAATATCCAGTGTGGGGTAACAGTCCACCCACATGATCAATTATTTAGTGTGGGGTAACCATCCACCTACATGATCAGTTATCCAGTGTGGGATAACAGTCCACCCACGTGATCAATACAGTGTGCTGTGACCGTCCATCACGTGATCAATACACTGTGTTGTGACCGTCCACCACGTGATCAATTATCCAGTGTGGGGTAACAGTCTACACACATGATCAACTATCCAGTGTGCTGTGACCGTCCATCACGTGATCAATACAGTGTGCTGTGACTGTCTACCACGTGATCAATATACCACACATGCAGCCTGTCGCCTCCCGGATCCTCTTTGAGGATGTTAGTTTATGCAATAAAATCATCACTGAATTGTTACCATTGCCTTCGCGTCTTCAGCAACACATGTCAGTAGTCGCTGACATGACAGACAACTCGATTAGAACTAACCTTTCCTTTCCCTACTCGTGTGAAAGGTGTGAGTCAATCCATGCTAGAAAGGGTTTAAAAAGTTAATGCTCTTAAGAACAAAAGCGTCCTAAAACAGATTATATCTTCTCCCCTTGTTTTAACCAAAACCCCAACTCAGACCAGTTATGCCAATTCTATACTTAACTAAATACAAGTTAAATAACCAAGATGTAAAAAAAATTAAAATTAAAAAAAAAAAAACACCTTTACACCAACTTTCTGATGTACTAGAGGGTTGCATTCAGGAGTAATCACAATGTTGGTTAATAATGCCTGTGGGGCTTCTATAGGTGCCGGATACTGAGCCCGGGCCTCTGGCTTTACCGAGCCGACGTACCTTAAACACATAGTACAGGTAAGACAGCAGGATGGAGAGAGCCCCACAGGTGGTCCAGCTCACTATGAGAAAGACAGATGTCGCGAAAGGCAAGTCTGAGGACGTCGCCTTGACATCTTTGGGAAGCTCAGCAGGTCTAGAATAAAAGGAACAAAGTTTTCTTTTGAAATCCAACAGCCCACAGAAGAGGGAGACGATGTATCGGCCAAGGGCCACGCACGCACGCGACGACAGGAGCATTCTAAGTCACGACCGCATATGCCAGGCCATAGCCAGAACACAGGTGTGTTGAGGAAACTGTAAAATAAGCTTCACGTTACATAGATAAAGCAATGTGAGACAAATGCATATCGTACTTGGAGCCCGGTGCCATCCTCAAGATTCTTCGTATATGCGAACATTTCAAACTCTAAGAAAGTCTGGAGTTGGAACCGTTTCTGGCTGAGCATTTCCGACGGAGGGCTCGACCAGCTCCTCAGCTGGCTTGTTATTAGTAGATGAGGGACACAGAGCAAACTATGAACCCAAACTGTGTCCAAAACAAACACAAAGGAAACATAACATGTTTCTCAGCAAAGACGAGACACTCTGTGGTGACTGTTTTCATGATCAGTTGTACTATGCCTGGAACTTGTACCAGGAAGGAACAGGACGATTATTTGCAGATCCTGTGTCAGGCATGCCTAGTCCTTCCTCCTGTGAGCCTGGGGTCTCACTAACAGAAACCTGAGACCCCCTCTGAATGGTGAAGGAAGCAGCAGCATCTACGACCTTCCGTGTGACAGGAAACCACATCACAGTCATCCGGCGTGGCGGAGTCAAAAGAGAACCAGGATTGGGGTTTTATCAGAAAAGCCACTAAACGTTTAAATTCAAAATACAACCAGGCTGTTTTTAGGGCCTTAATCCATCAGATGGTAAAGGCTAAGACAGACATCCTCTGCCGTTAAGTTTGATAACAGAAGTCAGAGTCTTTACAAAATAAGAGACGACCAAAGTTTGTAAGGTTTCCTAGTGGGATATGTCTGTACATACATATGATTTCGGACTTTGCCCCTCCTCTCTCCTCCTCCTGACTTTTCAGTGCTGAGGACCAAGTTCAGGTCCTGGCACACACTAGGCACAAGCTCTTCCGCCAGGCTGCACTCCAGCCCCAATATTTTCTCTGCTAGGAGGAGTAAGAACGCTTTGAGCACGGACCTTACCTTTTGAGAGCTATCCACAGCGAGGAAAGGAGCTGTACAGATGCAGAAGACAGTAGACCACTCCAGTATGCGGTGCAAGTTCCGAGCAGAAAGAGAATCAAGGACACCAGAGGGAAACACATACTCTGACTGGTTAGAACGATGGCCTCTAATTCCGGTAGTAACAGCGCATCCCATAACTCCTTAAACCATCTATACCTGGAAAATGGACAAAGGGAACCATAAAATAGAAGCAAAACAAACCAAAATGCCAAACACTAGTGTTTAACTTTTATTTGAGATGTTCAGCCATCTGTTAGAAGCTTTAAAGGGCAAAGATAGTTTGCAAAATATACTGAAAACAAATCTTAATTATTTTTTGTTTGTTTTTCAGATAAGCACTTATGTAGCTCAGGCTTGAAGGACAGCTCTTCCTGTCTCTACCTTCTGCATGCTGAGATTACAGGTGTGTGCAAGCACGCATGGCTTTTGCTTCACTCCCTTCCGTGTGTGTGCATGTGTGTATGCATGTGTACGCGTGTGCATGTGTGTATGTGTGTGCAATGTGCATGTGCATATGTGTGTGCTGTGTGCATGGTAGCCAGAGGAGGATACTGAACACCTTCCTCTACAGCTCTATGCCTTATTCCCTTAGGAGAGGGTCTGTCACCGAACTGGTGGTTTGCCATTTTAGCCAGCAAGCTCTCGGGGGCCGGCTGTCCTTGGCCACTCAACAATGGGGTTTTACAAGCAAACACAGCCACAACCGCTTTTTCATAGTTTCTGCAGTAAGTACTTTTACCCACCAAGTAAACTTCTGAGGCCTCGGCTCGTAATCCTTTTGAACAAGTCAATGAGCCTACTGACTATTAAGTATCCGAGTCCAAGGGGCCTGGGAGCTACCTTACTCCTATCAATCACAGCATGAACTAATACAGTCTTTCTGGTTTAAAGTCAGGAAGTCAAGAGCTATTTAGAATGACAGAATAAAAGAAAAAATTACCAAATGTGAGAAAATCAGTAACAGATGTTAACCTGGTTAAAGTTTAAGCTTTAGATTTTTAGACACATATAATATATAATTACTTATATATAAAAGTCTGAAATTACTTTTGAAATGATCACATTACTGAGAATAAATGTTAACAGATACATTGGGCTTTTTTTCCCTAAAAGTTCCAGTTTAATAAAAAAAAATCAATTGCCAAATACATATAAAAATTCATACTACATTATGGAATAAAAACATAATTATCTTACAAACAAAATTTAAATCACTATCATAGATAATACAACTTACCCCAACAAAAACTTAATCATAATCACAAAAGGGTCCACTTTGTATGGTTTGGCCTCTTTATCCAATATGGTTGCGTATTCTAAGCAATAACCTGGGGATTAAAAAATCATTTGTGGGCAATGAAGAATTCACAGTAATTAAACAAATGTACTTTATCTCTGAATGCCAATGTAACGTACAACAAAAGAACAGCCCTACACACCGGAAACTGCAGGGTCTCTCGTTCTACCACAGAGAGACCTCTTGGGAAGGGTCACCGTAACCCACACATTGAGTCTTCATCAAGCAAGGGGAGATGTCAAGGCCAGGGTTTTACAGTGAACGTGTGACTTTAAGAACGGCTTTGTTGAGATACAATTCCTATGCCACAGAATCCATCCATATAAAGTCCATAGGTTCAAAGACTTTTAGTATATTTGGTCATGCCTCCACCCATACAGTTAGTCTCGGGACATTTTCTTCCCCTCAAAGGCAATGTCTGCTTTGAAATTATCATCATTTGGCAGTCACTAATCTCTCTGCTGTCCTTCAAGCCATCCCTCTTCTGGGCATGTGATATTAATGGAATCATAGGCTAAGTGATCTTTGTGATCAGCTTCTTTCAATCAATACTTGTCAAGATTCAACCATATTTTAATATGTGTGTGTGTGTGTGTGTGTATATATATGGATTTAGGGATTTTGGGGGGTGTTAGGGATCAAACGCAGTGAGAGCCATTGGGCAAGCACCCTACCACTGAGCCCTCGGCCCTGCTTTCTTTTTATTGGTGAACGTATCTTTTCAGCGACTGCTTTGCTATTATGAACAGAACTACTGTGGACACTTGTGAACATGTTTTTATGTGGATGAAGGCTTTCAATTCTCCTTGGCGTGTTCCTGAGAACAGAGGTGCTGGGTTACAAGGCAACCCTGCTCATCAGCTGAGGAACGGTTTGACTGTTTCCCAGTTTTGCATGACGGTTCCAATCTCTCTACTTCCTTATTAGCGTATTATCATTTACTGCTCATTCCAGCGGGTACAGTCTGCGGGTGACTTGTGATTTGCATACTTGGTGCACAACGGCCTCTTCGTTTGTTTGAGACCTACTCGTGCATTTAAATCCTCTAGAAGAGCTAGTTTCCAATGTCAAGGCGTCTCCACAGACAGCCCGGCAAGTTCTCTGCAATTCGGAACCACTTACCAGTCTGCGGCAACAAAGCAGTACAAAGTCTCTTTCCAAAGACCAACGAGCATCCTAGGGGCCGGCTGACATCACACTTCCAGACTAGCTCCACCATTACAAGGCTAGGTCTGGAACTCGGAAGACAGCAGTTGCATGTGCTCCCTATGAAGAGCCTAGTTTGCACGCATGTGTGTATGTGTGTAAGTGAGTGCAAACAAGAGTGAGGCCTACAATGCAGAGGAGACCAAGAGTGAAAAGGCACTGAGGGGGTGAGGGAGACTACACTGGATCATGTGACACGAAAGGGGGGGTCCCAAAGGATAGAAGGGGGGGACTAAGGGAAAATCAATTATAATATACTTCCTTTGAAAAAACGTTATAATATTTAATACATAGTATCTTTTTTTTTTTTTTTTTAAAAAAAAAAAGGCTGGTTCTGGGGCTGGAGAGATGGCTCAGTCATTAGGCGCATAAGCTGCTCTTCCAGAGGACCCGGGTTCAATTCCCAGCATCCACCTAGCAGCTTACAACTGTCTGTAACTCCAGTTCCAAGGAATCTGACACCCTCACACGGACACACATGCAGGCAAAACATCAATTTAAAAGAAAAAAAATGGCTCGTTCTGGGGCAGACCACATTTCTTTCCTCTCTGCAGAATACGGGTTAGCAGATTAAATATGAACAATAAATTTGCAAAGGTCACTGAAGTTTCATGAAGGGCATTACAAGAACAGAGTAGTCAGAAGAAGGTTTGGCACACAGAAATGGTGGGGAAGATTCCTGGCTTTCTGTAGCTTGGCCTCACTCCTTTCCCCACCTCCTCTCTCCTGTGAGACTCTCCAGGGGTTAGCCTCTTGGGAACCATATTCTGCATCTCTTCAGAGCTTCTCTGTCCTTCGCTTTGCTGGCTCTGGAGGCCTCTGGGCAACAGCAGTGAGCGGGAGAGCTGAGAGCAGGAAGAAGTGAGGCTAAGATCTCCCCAGTTTCCCTTGTGAGGCCAGGCAGCAGTGATTGCATCTTGTGTCTTCTTCCGCCATGTGTAAGAGTTTTAAAGTGTTTGGTAATGAAGCATTGGCTTAAAGTTTAGGACAAAAAGGCTAGGGGAATGAGGGAAGAGAGGAGAGGAAGGGGAGGGAGGGGAGGAAGGGGAGGGAGGAGAGGAAAGGAAGGGGAGGGAGGAGAGGGAGGGGAGGGAGGAGAGGGAGGGGAGGGAATAGAGGGAGGGGAGGGAATAGAGGGAGGGGATGAGAGGGGAGGGAGGAGAGGGAGGGGAGGGAGGGGAGGGAGGGAGGGGAGGAGAGGAGAGAGAGGGGAGAGAGGGGAGGGAGGAGAGGGAGGAAAGAGAGGGGAGGGAGGAGAGGGAGGAGAGGGAGGAAGGCAAAGGTACTGAAAATGCCATAAAGACCTGAAGACTGGTCACAAAGCCACACACCAGCCTGGAGTTTCCAAGGACAGTGGCTGCAGCTAATCCTAAAAACCTTCTTATTGTGCCGTCCAATTCAGCATAACCTAAATACATATGACCTTGGGAATAAAGCCGAATGGCAGTTCTTAGAACACACAAGGCTCTCGTTTTGAGCTCCAGTACGGGAAAAAGCAAAACCAAACAAAATCCACAGGGAAAATGCCACGGAACTAACAGTGGTTCTACTTTAACACTGAAAACAAAACTAACTCTGCCGGTGTCGGTGCTTTTACCTGTTGAGAAGAGAGAAGACAACTGTCCTCCATAAGCAAGCAGGATGCTAGACACCACGTAGGCGGGAAACGCTCCACCGTGAAACCTAACGACCTGGAAAACAGGCAGACCAACGTCAGCTACGGAACATGGATGCTGCTGAAACTTTCACACAGGATAAAAAGGTTATTCTTTGCACTTTCCCTGGCTGGGCCACACCCTTATTTCTAGTAAGGAGCATCAAAACTCTAAGGAAACAAACATTAATAATGAATAGCGTCATAGAAACAGCTGAGTTTCTCAGCAGAGGCATAGATGAATTCCCATGCCACAGGGTACTTTTCACGGCATCCTTACTGAGCACCCAGGGTCCAGTGAAGACGCCTGACACCTTGCACCTTGTATGCATTATCTCATGCTCTCAAAAACAACCCTTTGAAGTGATTTTCATCTTTACCTTATGTGCAGAAGAATCAAGTACGGGGAGCCCCGTATCTTGCAACACTACAAATGTTTTAATGGTTAGCTTATTTCATCTGTGTGCTTATCAATAAAAGGGGGACAATACAGTGCTTACAGGTGGTTATAGAGGTACAGCCCCTGGTTAGAGCAGTTAGAATGCCAACTCTCTCGAGATAAGCCATCAGAAATCCACGGTGACCATTGTGAACCTTCTCTAAATGAGGAAATCCCGTGACACTTGAACTTAACACAGCCTAAGCTCACAACCGTATGTTCCAGGGCTTCAAGAGGACATACCCTGCTTACAGTAGACGGTACTAAAAGTGATGTTAAGTAAATGGCTCCATT
This sequence comes from Chionomys nivalis, assembly GCF_950005125.1. Lineage (NCBI taxonomy): Eukaryota > Metazoa > Chordata > Mammalia > Rodentia > Cricetidae > Chionomys > Chionomys nivalis. The sequence goes on along the minus strand of NC_080111.1, from coordinate 4,227,872 downwards.
GGCATATGATTATTAAGCAAGATGAGAGGCTTGGTTGTGATATTTTTATATAGGGAGATTAAGTACTTCTCATAATGCTAAAATTAATTTAGCTTCAAGTTTTCCTCCGTTCCACGGAGTCCCTTCATAACACACACTACCTGGTAACCTGATAACAGCCTATGGAAGTCGAAGCCTAACACAGAACAGTGCTAAAACTTCAAAAAGCACAGCATCTTCCTGGATTTTGCAGTATTCTTTAAAACAGGCTTGCTGGGTGTTTAGTGTTTCGGGACTGGAATAGGCATTTCACAGGCATCATCTCACGTCCCACCCCCCAGGTCCTCTGAAGGAGTTTCTTCCCCACTTAGCAGGCAAAACAGGTTTAGGTTCAGAGACCAAGAGTCTTCTGTGATTAGAAATGTTGATAGGGAAGAGGCTTCCGGGTCAAAGGAGATCAGAAAATGATGCAGATGCATAGCCCATGCTCAGCTTATAGCTTTAGTGGAAGGAAGAGAAAAATGAAGAAGGTAGAAAGGCCATTTTTCAGCCAATCAACCTAAACAATCAATATTCACTGCAGCTAATATCAAAGGAAAACATAAAGAACCCTCTAGTTACAGAGAGCAGAAGGAAAGCTTGCGTGTGGCCACACAGGGGGCTGAGACAGTAGCATCCCTGGAACTTGATCACGGAGAGTATGGCAGGGGAGTTAAGCAGCCTAGAGGGCTCACAGTTACGTCCAGTTGTCCATCTCACTGGGTTGTCTGTCCTGGCACAAGGCTCTCTGACCTTTCTCCCTCCATCAGCAAGAGATGAACAGCACTGACCGCCCCGGGCAAAGGCTTTGCTAAATGCGTCCACACCACGTGACTACTTGAAATGGTAACTGACACACACAAGTGATGGAAAACAGGAATCGTTACCAGTCACCGGCATCCTTCACTGTCTCTAGAACCCTGAACAGAGTCCTACTGTGTGTTCTGAACACAAGATTGCTTTTAATGACAAAGGGTGTTGTTAGAAGCATGCTGTACTAGGCTGGAATCTAGCTGGTCCGTAAGGTACTACATCAGTAATCAGAAGCTGGTCTTCAGAGCTAATACTTTCGGCTTTGTACCTGGCACGGTGTTTGCTTAGAATTGGAAGTGTATGTCAACAGTAAAAACTTGAAGTTCTTAAAATCCAGATTTTAGGTAACACTGGATTTCCTTCTTGTAGTGACTGCAGCTGAAGGAATTTGTCGGCTGCTGTTTGTCCTCTCTTGGGGGAACATGCTAAAGAGGCAATCTCTTCTTTCTCAGAAAAAAATAATTTTATGAAAAAAAAATCATCTATCTAAAGGCTGAAATTTCTCTCAAGTGGTTATTCTTAATCCATCTTCATCATTTCTTTTCTCTCATTGTATGGGTGGTGGTTAGTAAGTAACCGTGGGGTGGGAGTAATCACAAATGGCCCAAGAACAGATTTAATTCATGAAAAAAGTAGAAAAAGAATTATGTCAAGCTTGCACGCCTGTGCTCACTGCTGCCCCACCCACAATCACAAGCGGGCAGAGCAAGCTCAAGAACCGTAAGTGGGTAATGAAAGTGGCTCATTACATACATAGATTACATAGAGATAACAGAATTCTATCCGACTGTAAACAGGTGAAATTATGAAATCTGCAGGAAAACGTATGGATCTAAAGATATCACAAGGTGACGCAAACTCAAAAAGATTCAAAGTAAGAGGGCGTTTCTTCTCCTGTGCAGCTCCTAGCTTGTGATGTATGCATTCATGTACATAGATGGGTGGGAACTGGAAAAGACGAAAAAGGAAAGCAAGAGGGGGAAACGGGTGCTGAGGAGGCAGAGGGCGTGAGGGCACGCGCGCGTGCCATGAAAATGTGCAGAAGGCACGGAGGTCACTGTGCTCACGCGTGGTGAGCGCCAGGAAACCAGGGGGTTAGACATGGAGCGTGGTCTTGTTGAAGGGAGAGGATGTATGACCTCTTTCTGCCCAGAAGGTTGGGAAAGAGGTGGTTAATGGCCTGGTGACCTCTGCACTATCTGTGCAGTCAAACCACACTGCCTCCTCGAGACCTGGATGTTTATATTAGTCAAACTAGAGACCTAGCTCCCCGCCACTCTTATGTTTATCTCAGTCAGTCTAGAGCTCTGTTCTCCCCAGACCCAGATGTTTATCTCAGTCAATCTAGAGCTGTCTCCTCCCCAGACCCAGATGTTTATCTCAATCTAGAGCTTTCTACTCCCCAGACCCAGATGTTTATATCTCAGTCAATCTAGAGCTTTCTCCTCCCCAGACCCAGATGTTTATCTCAATCTAGAGCTTTCTCCTCCCCAGACCCAGATGTTTATCTCAGTCAATCTAGAGCTCCGGCCTCCCCAGACCCAGATGTTTATATCTCAATCTAGAGCTCCGGCCTCCCCAGACTCTTATCAGGAACACTGTTTACCTTGTGCCTGTTTCCTTAGTTAATCCAGAGAACCTGTCTTTATGGAAGATGCTACTTGGTCTTAAGCTTTTGTTGTACACACAGGACTGAGTTAATTATCACAGAAACTTTTCTCCGAATTGTGCTGTGCTTAGATAGTTGTAAAATAAACTACCCAATGTCAGACTCTAGTAATTTAAACCCAAACTGTCCACCGAGTTATGGTGACCCAGACTTCCTTTTCCTCATTCTGCTGGCCACAATGTTTGCAGAGACTCCAACCCCAACAACAGAAGGAGACGGGGAATGTCACTCTGCTGATGCGGGATGTCCTTCTGCATATGTGTTGCTTTGCTTGGATAATAAATAAAGCTGTTTCAGTTTATGGCAGGACAGAACAAAGCTAGGTGGGAAATCTGAACAGAGATATAAAGAGAGAGTAGGTGGAGCCAAGGAGACACCATGTAGCTGCGGAAGAAGAAAGACACGCCAGAACCTTTACCGGTAGGACACAGCCTTATGGCGATACACAGATGAATAGAAATGGGTTACTTTAAGATGTAAGAGTTAGTTAATGAGAAGCCTGAGCTAATAGGCCAAGCAGTGTCATAACTAATATAGTTTCTGTGTGATTATTCGGATCTGAGCAGTGAGGAAGCGAGCAAGCAATCTCCACCTACACTCTGCTGGCTCTGGTGTTTGCAGAGATCCCACTCCTCAACAATGGAAAGGAGATGGGAGAGTTAAGGTGGGGAGGGCAGAGGGGCTTGAAAGGGGGAGAGGAATTTACCAAAACAGTTCGAAATGTTGTAGTGACATCTAACAATACTTTGTGTGCTAACTTAAGCAATAAAACTAAAAATACACATATACCAAATAGTTAGCTATGTTACACAGGAACTCATTATCCTAGATCTACAAGCCAAGCAACCAAGGATGAAAGAAGAATGTGTGCTTTTCCATTTTGTAACTTTGGACTTAATACAAGTTCATTATTTGACATTTAAGAAAGCACAGACCTTTGCTCTTGCGACGCTAATACAATCTTACTTTTCAGAAAGGTTTCTGTATCTAAACATAAATATTACTCTGTCCTCTTTTTTGGTATAATCGTCTTTGATCATCGCATACTCTGGTAACTTGAATTTTCTCATCACTAATCTGAAATATGGGCCACGGGGCTATAGATAAGAGCTGATATCCACCTTCTCTTTATGCAAGTGACAAGTCTTCTGCAGACTTTGAAAACATGAGAGCAGGAATTATTTTATATTACAGAAAATAATTTTAATTGGTTCCTTAACTCTTTATGAATTTTTAAGTATTTATGATGCTATTTTATAACTCAAACTAAAATTCGCTGGTTTCTTCATGATTTATATTAAAAAAATTATACATTAACTGAATTTTATTATGTCACAAACTTTATGATAATTAAAATCTAATTCTCAAAAGGTTGTTGTGAGATTCAAATGAGATAATGCATACAAAAATGTTTCCAACTCAATTTTAAGAATTGAATTACAAAAAAGGATTAAATTACAATCATGACCAAGTACAAAATCATCAATATTAACTAATTATCTTATGATTCAAGAAAGTAGTATGTCTGAGATAACAAAATACAAAGTTAAAAAAAAATCAGAGCAGCAATAAAAATTTTGTATTAATTTCTATTAATTTCTCTGTCTTAATCAATATTGTACAATTCTCCAAGTTCTAATAATAAAGACTAAAATCTGTGGTCTTACTTAAAAAACTACTAGTTTACTGAAAAAAACTGAAATCCCTTTCAAATCACAAAGCAATAAATAATCAACCAACTTGCATTAATGTCTCTTACCTGTCCAAGTATTTGTGGAAAGGAAGTCTTAATTGTCACCTAGTATAAAATAATTGTTTAAAAAAAGAGATTAATTTTCCCAAACTCATTTCATGTTTTATTAAATTGAGTACATCTGCATATCTTTTAAATATGGTAATTTCTGAACAATCACACAAGAGATCTTCAAGAATGTCCCAAACCATACTAACTGTCTAAAGAACAGTTTACCATTCTGTATATTTTGTAATATACTTGCTCCTTAGCAGTAAAAACTTGAAGTTCTTAAAACGCAGATTTCAGTTTCCCTACAGAATACCATCTGTGAAGTCCATCAGATGCAAATGAATTCTTTACAGAGGGGCACCTGAAACTTGGCAGGAAGGACACATCCCGCCAGTGTGCTAGCTCCTGTTCCGCCCTACAGAAGTGACTCCCATTACAGAATTACTAATGTATGCCAACCAGGAATAAGATACTTCACATAAGCCACCAGTGAAAAGCATACAGATCTTTAGAAAATACAAGAGCCTTAAACTAAAGAAGTACTGGTATAAACCAGTATGCATCATGATTGTTACTATAGTTAACTATAATATACTATACTATATAGCATGACGGCTAATTAAATGAAGCTCTTCAATTTAGGAAAGATTCTTGTTTATGAGCTTTAAAATTTAGAATAACTTTTCCATAAATTAGTTTAGACCACTAAGCTTCCTCTTCTTTCATATGATGCTCACATGCTCATACAATATACTTGCAGAAACACTAAAGAAACAAAGTGGAAAATATTTAGCAGTTTCATTTCTCATATTTATGGGCTTCTACATCAGCTAATAGAAAAAAAGACCCCCGTCTGTCTATAACTAAACCATACTTAATGACGCAAACATATGTCTTACCTCATACTTACAGTCTGAAGACGTGTACATTTTTAACAACGCCACGTGGCTGTCGTTTTCCGGCTGAGCAACGTGAAGTTTCAGAGAAATTTCTGTGGACGATGGAACCCTGAAGAGATTATGGAAATATCAGTCCTCAAATATAAAACGCTGGCCAACAGCCATGGCCCAGCCAGTTCTCAGCTCAATATAAGGAACTAATGTAGAGGAAGGGAAATGACAGAGGCGTTATCGCGTGTGGACACCTCCATGCACAATACAGTTATTTGGCTTCCCCCTTCTAGCACTTGTGAAGTTGTGGAAATAAAGGTAAGACACTCATTTTCAAGCAAGACGTTAAGTGCTCGGTTCTTCCAATAGATTACTGTACATATATGTTAAAGGACATGACATTAAAGTATACACACACTTCCTAAAAGATATTTTAATAATGCATATGACTTAAATAAACAAAGCACAGGTTCCACTTTAAGACACGGAAGTTTAAAGTAAATTCTTTCATGTACTTACTGTGCGATGGTTAGAGAATCTTCATAAGACCAGGGAATATGAAGCTTATAGATACTGGTTTTTTCTTCTGTTAAGAAACAAAGGGGAGAGTGTTACTCTTGAGTGTTACCTTAACTTGTATGCCAACTATAAGGCTACTGTATATAAAGTGTCCATTTTACAAAAAGATGGGTGCACATAAAGGATTACTGAATATCAGACTCATAAAAAATATTAAAGCAAATTAGTACTAAAAATCTAAAACAAAATTCAAGAGCCAAACCTGAACCTGCTGCTGTAAAAAAAAAAAAAAAAAAAACGAAGATCTACAGTACTTTAACTTTTTTTTAAAAAAATTATGATTACTATTATGTTTGTGTATGAGGCTTGCGTGTGAGTGCACATGGTTGTTGGCGGTCAGAGGTACTTCTTGAGGGTCATTCATTTCTTCCAGATTTACATAGGTTCTGGGAATGGCTGAACTATCTCACCCATCCCCAAATACATAGAACTTTTAAACACATGAATGTGATTTAGTATGAAGAAAAAGTCTAGGATAAATTCCTTGAAAATAGAAACATGTCCCTATGATCATATATTTAATTTTACTCTCTATAAAATATATGAAAGAAAAAATGAAATAAGCATTCTAGAGACTTCGAAGCAACTCACTGGCTCCTCACATGAAACGCACATACTCACCACCTTTGCCTCTGGAGCACTTGCTCACCACGTTGACTTTAAAAGCCTGGTATATCTGATGAAGTTTGACAAAGACAAAAACCCAAAGTTGATATGTTTAATGAAGCAAATTTATTTAATGAGCAAATGAAGATGAAATTCTTCCTGCTCTACTCAAGAGAATTACCTGTTCAAAGTTCAGAAGCTCTATATTGTAGTACAGGCCACTCAGATTTAATATGACCTTCCTTGAAGTCAATCCTGTTGAATGGAAAGTACTGCATTATTTAGAAGCTGGAGAATTTTCAAAAATAGACTGATCGCTTAAAAAGCATTTAAAATTAACAAGAGAATTTTGAAATTAGGAGAAAATTTGTTAGAATGTGGTGTGGTGTGGTGGGGTTGTGTATGAGCAGGGGTGATGAGCTTTTGAAGCCACCTGGGCTACAATGGAGACTGTCTAAAACAGAAGTTAACAGGCCTTCACTGATGATATAAAGGAAGCAAAAAATAAATTCTCATGCAGAAAATGCTGAATAAAACAGTACTTATAATGACTTTCTGATGCTGTAGGTATTTTTAAAAATTCAAGTACTTATTTCCAATTTTAGGAAGATGTGTTTTCTAAAGCATGCTATTTAACTGAAACAGGTAATTCAGAGTCATTACTTTTGTATTTTTCTGAGCATTTTGTACCCCAAACAGGGACCCAGGTGGGGGGAGGGGGATAAAAACCTTAAAGGAAGTTTCTTATCCCTTTCATGAAAGAGATACACACACATATGTATGCATGTGTGTGTACACGTATGAAGGATGTAGCATACGAAAAGGTACAGTAATCAAGCTAAAAGAGCCCCTAAAAGCCAAAGCTGGAACAACAAAAGCAAGAGCACATCTAACACTGTTATAACCCATGAATAAAGTATCCATGCTAAGTAAGCACTCCGCCATTGAGCTAGGCCCCACCCAAAATATATATCCAGTAATCCATACTGTCTTAAAAATAAATGAATAAATAAGAGAGATGAGGCTACTCTATCTCAGACAGGATTTCAATAAATGGAGAATACAATAGTAAATACTTGCTAAAGAATAAACGACCCGTTTTATGCTAAAATTAATGAGTTGAACATTTTTTCAAATTATTTCCTCCAAGATATTTATTAAGAAATTAGTGATATACCACCTTAATTATCCAAAGGTAAAAATTAACACCACAGTAATTAGATCAACATTGTGCATCGAGACACATGAGGTAGGCACATGAATTCTGTGTTGTTCTTGGCAAAAAAAAATACTTAACCTCAACCTGAAAATGTCACAGTATCAAATCCAAATGAAGGATGTTCTACAAGTCACTGAGTACCCTTGAAATGCTTAAAATTGATAAAGGTCATGGGAAGACTGAGGAATTGACTTGAGTTACAGGAAACACAATCAAACCCAATGCAGGACCCTAGAGGGGGACCAGAAGCAAAAGCTGGCAATGAATAAGGTCTGCTTAGGTTATTAAATATCATAACAATACTAATTTAGGTTCAAGACTATATTGTGGGGCTGAGAACAGCTGGGTTTGATTCCCAGAAACCACATCACTACTAATTCCACCTCCAGGGGATCCGACACCGTTAGCCTCAGCAGGCACCTACATGCATGTACACACGCCTAGATACAGATACACACAGAGATAAGTTTAAAAAAATAAAAAAGACTGTGTTAGACAAACACGGCAGAGAAGGCTCTATCCTAGCCCTCAGGAGACTGGGGCAGGAGACTTAACAAGTTTTAAGGGTAGCCTGCCACATAGCAAGCCATTGTTAACAACAAAACAAAACAAAGGATTGCATTTAAGTAAGAGGTCAACATCAGGAAAAGATTGGTAAAGGATATAAAAGAAATCTGTACTCTTTCATAACAACTATGGGTCTAAAATTCTTTCATAATAAAGCTCATAGGAACATTTAATTGGGGGATGGAGTACTCTTAGCTCAGTGGCTAAGAGTACTGCCTGCTCTTCCAGAAGACTCAAGTTCAACCAGTTCCCAGCAACCACACAGTGGCTCACAACCACCTGTAAGTCCACTTCCAATTCCCTCTTCTGGCCTCCACACACATGGCACACATACATACATGCAGGCGAAAACACCCATACACATAAAAACCAAGAACATATAGTCATGAGTCCTTCATAAGACAGACAACAATCTAGATATACTGTGTGTCCATGACAGAACCAAGCATGATTTCCTATTGATAAGCAGAAAAGTCAGGATGACCGTGCTGAAGCCACAAGCACAGAATCAGAAAGAGAAATAAATGAGACTTGTTCACGCAATAAAAATATCAAAGCTAGTTCTATGAAAAAACTATAAAATGCGCCAGGTTTGGTAAAAATTTCACATAAGACTCTACACATATAGAAGCGCTTGGTTACTGCAAGTTTATATAAACTATGGAAAAATACAGAGGAGATTTGGAATGAGAATGGCCACTGTGGGCTCCTGTGTTCGAATACTTTGTCCCCCGTGAGAGGAACAACTTAGAAAGGACAGGAGGCGTGGCCTTGTTTGAAGAAGTATTCCACGTAGGTGGGCTTAGAGGTTTCAAAAGCCGGCAGTGATTTCCAGTCTCTCTCTGCCTCCCTCCTTCTTTGGGATCAAGATGTGAGCTTTCGGCTGTTCCAGGCTCCTGGCCTCTGCTTTGCCGTTATGTCTTCTAATTGGAGACTTTGCTTTCTAAGATGCCTTGGTCATAGTGTCTTATCACAGCAATAGAAAAGCAATGAAAAAAACCATACCTTCTGAGTTCACTTCTCGGGAGCTGACTGCTGGCCCAGCATTTAGCGAGGATCCGACCACTCAACCTGACTACATACTTTCCTAAGAACTATACTGGAAATATACTAATATTTAATATTCTGTGACTGGCAAAATAAATTGGCACTGCTAAAAATGATGCTTAAGCTTCAAAAATGAAATACTTACCAAAGGAAAAAAGATGAGTTACAGGAAGCTGTATGGATCTTGTTTCTTTTTTAAAGAATTCACAGTCTATGAAAAACTGAGATATAACATTAATTTATTAGAAAATACAGAATTCAACTTAGCAAAAAATCTTGACATTTGTGCGAGGAAAAAAAAATAAAACCTTAGCTTTAGAGAAAGCACCACGGATTATAGCTCTGGTAAGAATCCCTCAAGCAGATGCTATGCTGAGAAGACTAGGTAAGCAATTTCTCAATCGAATATATTAAATTACCTGAAGGTCATTTTTATAACAAAGTCATTGCAAAGTTTTATTATAACATCGGTGTTTATTAAAGAGTAGACCAAAGCACTGAGATGCAAAATAATCTAAGATTAAGGGTTTAGATAATATGTCTCTGAGTACTTTCCTAGTCAAAAGGGGAATGTAACTTTTGTTACTTATGATTTTTTTATTAAATACTATAAATTTTAATCTACAGTTTTAATCAGGCTGTAAAAGGCATCTGTAATCACTCATCTGCATTCATCTATAGCTAATGCTGTTTATGAGATTATTACAGATGAGCCAGTTATTACAGAAAATAGGAAAAATGAATTCTCACTTATGAATACATGTGCTTTTTTTCCACAAATGGAAACCTAGAATGTGGCATGCCACTACAAGTTTTATTTTGACAACATTTTCATTTTCTAGCAACATTTGTAGACATGTGCAGGGAGCCTGTTTCAGCATTCTGCAGAAGGAACAGTTCCTGAAAGAATCACAGCGCCACAGAGTTATTTTGGCCAGTAGGAGGTGATGAAAAATAAATATAATCCTCACGATAGTTAGAAGATGGTTTTCTGTCTCAAGAGAACGGACGCAACCAGAGTCCACCCTAGGCTATCGTGACAACTCCACCTTAGGTGTCTCAGCTATGGTAATTCCTCTGCCCACGGACGAATGGTCGGTTGTTTTTGAATTTGGAAAGGAGGAGGGCGAGACTTCTACCAGACCTGCCCACATGTGTGGTGCTGAGAAACAAAACCACCACGCTAAGGGCTTTGCTCCCATTCCTTCTCACAAGCCAAACAAGAAATCCTCCCACTACAGAAAACAGCCACTCCAAGACTAGAGTGAACAGGATCATTTGGGTGGATCGTGAGATGGTGAAGTGGCTTGCAAAAGCAGTTCCAACCATTGTACCTGAAGGTATTCAAATACTAGAATATTTTTTTATTACTTTAAAAACTTGACTGTGCTCTTAGCTTTGCGTAGCAAAACAGATCCTGAATCAAGAAAGGCAGAACCCAAAGGTATCTCTCTAAAATATCTGAAGTCGGTTTCTGGGCTTGCTGCTGGGTTTGTGATCGCAGGGAATTGCAGTTAAATTCCACACTGCAGTTCCCAAACCATAAAGCTGCTAAGGATCTGTATTTATTCTGTGTAGTTCACAGGGAGGGGACATTCTAATGACAACACCAGGGAGCTCACCACCCTGGCCATCGCTTTAGATAATCCTGTATCTGTTCAGAAATCATCAAGAAATAGTTTCTCATCAGCATCTTCCACGCATGCCCACAGAACCCTTAACAGGCCTGATACCTTATTTCTGTGGACAGACGGCCCCCCGTGCATGTCCACAACACCCTAACTGGTCTGTTACCTTACTTCTGTGGACAGACCCCCCCCCCCCGTGCATACCCACAGAACCCTAACAGGTCTGATACCTTGCTTCCATGGACAGACGGCCCCCGCACGTGCCCACAGAACCCTAACAGGTCTGATACCTTGCTTCTGTGGACAGACGGCCCCCCGTGCATGCCCACAGAACCCTAACAGGTCTGATACCTTGCTTCTGTGGACAGACGGCCCCCCAAGCATGCCCACAGAACCCTAACAGGTCTGATACCTTGCTTCTGTGGACAGACGGCCCCCCAAGCATGCCCACAGAACCCTAACAGGTCTGATACCTTGCTTCCGTGGACAGACGGGATGTAGATAACAATGTGTGACAGAAACGGGTAGTCTTGGAGCCTTAGCGTCAGAGACTGAAAGACAGTAGTGAAGATACAGAGCCTTTTACTTCTGAGGCAGAAAACGCATGTCAAAGAAAAATTATAAAAACTTATTTCTTGAGTTATTTTAAAAATCATTTCTTTTTTTTACATTTATTTATTTATTATGTATACAGTATTCTTAGTACCAGAAGAGGGCACAGACCTCATTACAGATGGTTGTGAGCTACCATGTGGTTGCTGGGAATTGAACTCAAGACCTTTGGAAGAGCAGGCAGTGCTCTTAACCACTGAGCCATCTCTCCAGCCCCCTAAAAATCATTTCTTAAAGCACTCACTTAATATGCATGAACCCTGAATTTAGCTTTCAGCTTATCCCCACATTCCCCCCAAACACACACAAATCAGGTTTATATCCACATTTACACTCCCATCAATAACCCTACAAAAGACAAATTTATAGGAACTACTATTAAATATAAATCACCTAAAATATTCCTTGAATATCTCTTCACATAGAACAAAGGATGTTTAACGTTAAAGCTAATGATTTTGCATAATCATTTCCAAGTGTGGTGTATTAATTGTAATTTGGCTATCTGTTGCAGAGAACGTTGTGGTTTTATTTCTACATTTATGGTAGTAAATGACAAAGAACATTCAAAAGAGTGTTAAACGTGAGGGAAAACTTAGCAACTTAATCTCCAAGGACTCGGACTGAGCTGAAATAGCAGAGTCCAGGCTAAATACATAAACACCATTCAATAAAATTCGTTCAGTACATGATGAAGACACACAGCTAATGATGCGTCTCACCAAATAACAATCAACTGGTTCTACCACAGAAAAATGAAGACCAGATTTTATAGTCCACATCTGGGGAATCGACAAGTTGAGACTAGCCTCTTTAACAATTGCCAAGGTTCCAACCCTTCATTTCTGGATGTGGATGTAGCATTGCAATGAATAAAAAATGTGCACATTAAGAAGTTTCTACAGATGTTGGTTTTCCTCACTCTCTCTCAGAAACACCGATGTGGGCAGCCGGACATAAGCGCAGAGGCTGAAAACCTGAGAGCGTCTCTCCAAAGGCCTGACAAGACGCCCAACTAAGCAACAAATTCTTAAGTACTCAGGGAAAAAAGAGTGTTCAAGGTGCGGCATAAATTACAGCTACAGACGCTGGGGAGAGCGCATGAATGATAAATCGGTCAGGAAGAACTGAGTTGTTCCCTGTGGCAATTGGCTCTAAGGGCTCCTGAACACGGATTCTCATGACCGTTAAGAATCTGTGGCGATTTACTGGAGGACTCTGCCCATTTATTAAAGTACAGTCAGCAGAGGCGCCTCAGGCTGATGATTCTCATGGTATTACTTCTGCTCTGGTGACATTAATATGCATAAAACCTACGAAATATTCCCACTTAATCATTTCATCACGTTTCTCTATTTGAACACCCGTGGTGGAGAGAATACTGCCTGGTGTGAATACGTCACGTTGTCCTAATCAAGGAGAAAAGTCACACTTGACAGTGATCCCGAAGGCTACAAGGCTGGGCACGTGGGAAAGTTAGTTTGTGTTTAGTGTTAGCGTAAACTTAGAAGACCTAAGCCTGAAGAATACAGCAATCTGCTCTTCCAGAAATCACTGTTAAAAGTAGGCAGCTGGAACATCTTGTCTTCTGGCTATCCAGACATGTAATTCCTAACTTAAGAACTGAAGGGGCCTACCCTTTGGTAAACCACTTTTCAGTCTCTGTAGAATTATAGGAACAGTATTTCCTTATGAAATTTAAACTGTATAAGAAAAGTTTTCATGATACAGAGACAAATCCTTGTTCTGCAACTCTGCTGCCTCTACCTCTCAGCTCTTGTCCTCTCTTCCACTGGGGGAGACTGGGTTACAGGTGCACACCACAGCTAGTTGAGCAGTGCATTTAAAATGCAGGGGCAGAGTGTGTTTCATAAGGCCTTTAGGTATCCATTGCTTTTGGAAATTATAAAAGGGATAGGATGTCCAAGTTGGAAATATAAGAGAATGAGAGAAGATTCTACAATCAGATCTATCCTAACGCTTCTGTCTGTCTTGCTTTTACATAGAAATTTAAGACTAAGGATAGATTTTTTTTAAAGATGCTATTGAGTAAAATTGCTTTTTTATACATTTGTTTTACAAATACAATTGATCACTGTTTCCAAATAAACAGAGAGTGAACAAAGCAACCCTTCCCCCAAAAAAACCAAAAGTTTTTTAAGAGATTATTCTTCCTACATTATTCATCTTGTAAAATTTCTCTCTCATAATACAATTAACATGGTAAATTGTTTATACAAATTAATATTTCAGCCACTCAGGCGACTGAGACAGGAGAACCATGGGTTCAATGCCTATGTGGGATATATATATACGGTCAGCAAGTATACTCAGTGAGACCCCTCCCCCATCTCAAAAATAAAAAGCAAAAGGCTGGGGATGTGTCTCAGGGATGGAGAGGACACGACTGGAGGACGGTCCCTCGTCCTGCTCCCTCAATAGGGAAATGAGTATCCGTGAGAAAAAAAAAAATAACTCAATTGGAATCAATGGGGGAGGGCTGGGAGCAGCCAGACGTCTGTTTCAAGTCTGAGCTCATCAGAAGAGAGGATTTTATTTTAAGGTGTGGATTTATGTGAAAACTGAATCCGCCAAACCCAGACAAGACCGTAAATTATAATAAACACAGCTTGGAAATTAGAACCGACATTATCCTCAAATTACAGACTTATTTTGTGTTTCCCGCAGTTTATTTTGAGAATATACAAATTAGTATTTGTTAAAGAGGAAGAAGAAGAAAAATAAGACTTGCTAGCTTACTGGAGTCAGCTAAAGAAATCACTAACAACGATGAGGTAAATCCAGGCTGTGATTTGCCACCCTGGATACTGAGATACAAGACTTACCCAGCCACCTGACCACAATGTGGTACAATCTAGAAAATTATTCGGTGTCTCTTTGAAATCTCACCTCCCACTGCAAGGTCCTCCCACCCAAATGAATTCTCAATAGAATGCACTAACTGGTTGTCTCTGAGACAGAAACCCACATTGGAGCGCCGGACTGGAAATCTCAAGGTCCAAATCAGGAGCAGAAGAAGAGAGAGCGCGAGCCCAGGAACTCAGGACCGCGAGGGGTGTACCCACACACTGAGATAATGGGGATGATCTATCGGGAACTCACCAAGGCCAGCTGGCCCGGGTCTGAAAAAGCATGGGATAAAACCGGACTCGCTGAACATAGCAGACAATGAGGACTACCGAGAACTCAAGAACAATGGCAATGGGTTTTGATCCCACTGCACGTACTGGCTTTGTGGGAGCCTAGGCAGTTTGGATGCTCACCTTACTAGACCTGGATGGAGGTGGGTGGTCCTTGGACTTCCCACAGGGCAGGGAACCCCGATTGCTCTTTGGGCTGATGAAGGAGGGGGACTTGATTGGGGGAGGTGGAGGGAAATGGGAGGCGGTGGCGGGGAAGAGGCAGAAATCTTTACTAAATAAATAAATAAGAAAGTGTCTCTGACTCCTTCAGTAAATGACATTACAACCGGTTCAGCAAGTTCTCAACTTATAGTTTTTAATCTCTAAAGATAAACAAAACACAGCTAATTAATTGTTTGCCACACCTCATCAAACACAATTCCAAAGAAAGGACTCCTATGACTTTTTTAAAGAGCCAGTTCTAAAAGGTCTACCAACCTTTTTTTTTTTTTTTTTAACTGAAATATAAAATTCTAAGGCTAGCATTTACCTTGATTGTTGGCAGCAGTTCAGCTTTCCATGATAAATCAACCCCTTGCCGGCTTTGAAATAAATATGAAAGTATAATTAGAGGGCAAATGTTCAAGTATTATAATTTGTAAAGAAACTTCAGAGCAAAGAGAAAAAGATCTGCAGCCCTGGAAATGAGAGACTGTATGTTTGCAATGAGTGTAGAGTCTGTATACAAGTTCATAAAGCTCCCTTAGCAAAAACAAAACAAAACAAACCAGGGAGATGAGTCAGTGGGAAAAAGCACTTGCAGGGCGAGCTTGACAGCCTGAACTTTATACATATACCATGGCGTGTGTACTCACAGAGATGCATGCATGCACATACACACGTGCAAGCACACATGCGCACACACAGAGCACATGAACACACACATATATATACATGCACGCAGCATACACATGCATGACCACACACTGCATACACACACGCCCAGAGCACAAACACATGCACATCATATATGCACACACATGCAATGTATAACACATGCACACATACAATAATCAAAATTTAAAATATAAAAATTAC
The DNA here is from genome assembly GCF_950005125.1 of Chionomys nivalis. Classification (NCBI taxonomy): domain Eukaryota; kingdom Metazoa; phylum Chordata; class Mammalia; order Rodentia; family Cricetidae; genus Chionomys; species Chionomys nivalis. Next base: position 4,212,239 of record NC_080111.1, on the reverse strand, counting down.
AATTCGATACAGCAGCAAAAATGATCATATAACGAGCATATAAAGTGCCATTTGTTGTGATTCATGTCTATAAGCTCAGCGCTGGGGAAGCTGATGCAGGAGAGTAACAGTCAGTTCCAGGCAAGCCAGAGTATACAGTATGTTCCAGGACATCCCAGGCTACAGAATGGGACCTTATCTCAAAAATCAAAGAGAAAAAAAATATTGTGTGTGTGTGTGTGTGTACGTGTGCATGCAAATATGCATGCATGTATACATACACACATATACCTTTTCTGAAACTGTAATTTCTGAGCACTGTTTGTGTTAAGAAAAAAATGAACAAGCGATCCAAAAACTTACCACATAGATGTGCTGTTTATACAGCCATAAATCCAACTATTTGTATCCTGTTGGTTAATAATAGAAAACAATGTCATAAAACAAGCATCTCAAATACACACTGAGATATATATATATATATATATATATATATATATATATATATATATATATATATATATATATATATAACATATAGGAACATCAATGGTTAGGATCACAGAAAACAAAGTAGTGGTTTATGACTAAGGAGCATCCAACGTGCTTTTAAAAGACACACAGGTCGAGGGTAGGACAACAGTGTGTGACTAACTTGGGTCGAGCGGATGAGCAGCTGACCCACAGCACGAGACTGGCCTCGGGCATCTGTGCAGCCCATGACCTAAGTGTTCCTAACCACTGCCCCCAATGTCTGGCCTCGCAGTATCCATGCTGTAGTTACACACGGTAATCTACATCCTAACAAAAGCAAGCATGAACTAGAGACAGACATTTCTAGAAACACACACCCACAGCCAGGATGTTAAAAAACAAACACCTTTAATCTGAAAAGCTGGCTTTTTACTTTATTATCCCCATTCTCATTTGACTACCAGGAATATAACTCCTATATCACCAAAAATGTGGTTAGACAGAAACCCAACTGCAAGGCTGGACACTGAAGGTAGCCACTACGTCATCAGCACTGAATCAGATGCTGCAAAATGTACTGCCTTGCCTGCCTGCCTGCCTGCCTGCCTGCCTGCCTGCCTTCCTTAAACAAACCATCCCACAGTTAGCTTTGGTTATATAAAAAGCACTACCACCTGACATTTTTACTCCAGCTTTTATGGATGAAAACATGGCGCTACTGAAATCCCACCAGAGTGTGGGGTGATGGGGAGCATGGTCAAGACAACTATTTAAGCTGCCTCAGAATCTCAAACAAAGCGATGGTGAAATCAATCCTTTCTTTGAACCAACGTCTATAAATTTCATTCTAAGGACCAAAAAGTTAAGGTCTCAGAGAAAACAGTGAGTCAGGCAGTCAGTCTCTGATTTCATGAGGTTTAAATAAAAAATGATTTTTTTTTTAAGAATAAGAGAAAATAACAATTAAGTATTTCTCTCCTCTCCCTGTAGGCAAAATGCTTGTGCGATTCTGGCTCCTTGGAACAATAATGAGAGATTCTGAAGCAGGAGGTCAGGCCAGAGCTGCAAGTTAGTTCATAATCCCAGCACTTAGAAGTCAGGAATAAATAAAGTCACAATGGCAGAATTGGTAATTGTTCAAAATTGTGTTCTGGTTACAAAATAATTCATTATCATATTTTCTCCCTACTTTTATATAGACTTACAAGGTCTACAAAAAAAAATTGAAATAAAGATTTAAATTGCATGTTATCTTACGGTAATTAATACTCAACTGACTTAGTTACTTTTCTGCTGATGTGACAACACCATGACCAAAGCAACTTACGGAAGAAGGCATTTCATTTGGAGGTCACGGTTCCCCAGGGCTAGCGCCCATGACCACCACGGAGGGGAACATGGCAGCAGGCAAGAGGCTGGAGCCGTAGCCAAGAGCTCACAGCTCCATCTACAAGCCCAGGTAGAAAGCACCAACTGGCAATGGCTTGGGTTTTTAAAAACTCAAAGTCCACCCCATGACAGATCTCCTCCAACAGGGCCACGCCCCCTCATCCTTCCCAAACAGTTCCACCAACTGGGGACTGAGTATTCAAATATATGAATCTATTCTCATTTAAGCCAACACATCCACAGACAGTAAATACAGAAAACAACCCCATAACCATTCAGATGTGTGAGCTGCAATCCGACAAGCATTTTCCTCAATACAATGCTGACCTCCGGCTATGGCTGGAATATGAGCCGTTCCCTAGAGGCTTGTCTTTGGATATTTTGTGGAATCTTAAGAGATGAGGCCTGGCTGGAAGAGGTAGGATGGTGTGGGGCAGGCATTGAGAGCTACAGTCCAGCCTCCTTTCTGCTCCCAGTTCTGCTTCCTAATTTGCTGAGATAGGAGGGGGTCTCATCACCTTCTACTGCCATGGGCTGCCTCACCTTCCCTGATATGACGGGGTACCCACTTAAACCATAAGCAAATGCAAACACTTCCTTATTAAGATGCCTCCCTCAGGTACTTTATCACGGTGACAACGAAGATAACTAACACACCTCCTAGCTGGAAATTTAAAGGAGACGGTGCCAAGCATCTTACCAACATGGTACTCTGGCAGTAGGCATGAGTGTAGCTCTTCCTGTGATTTGCAAGAGGAAATGCAAAATAAATCTTTTCAGAGTTCTAAAAAAGAGAGAAAACAATAACTATAGTGAGCAAATAATTTCATCATTCAAGAACTTATGGTAATGGGAATAAATTATATATTATTGCTATTACTAAGAACCAGTTGTTTGGGAATGGAAGGTAAAGAATAAGGAAGGAAAAGGTTAAGTAAAAACTCAGCAGTCCAGAACTGTCAGGCAAGCACCAGGGTTAATGCATTCGTGTGTGTGTGTGTGTGTGTCTCTCTCTGTGTGTTAATGACGATGATTTACCTTTTGTTTAATGTTTTTGTTGTCTTGTTTTTGAGACAGGGTTTCATTTTTATACCAATGGCTGGTCCAGGATTTGCCATGTGGATCATGCTGGCCTCAGACTTTCAGGAATTCTCCTGCCTCTGCCTCCCTGGGATTAAGGGTGTTGTGTGCACCACCATGCATGGCTGCGATATTTGAATTCTCAATCCTTCTGGTTACTGAAAAGGTCCATAAGTAACAACCTAGTCACCAAGAGCCAGGCCAGGGTCTGCAGGTATCGTTTCCTACATAAAGCAATTCCTTAAATAAACACCAAATTCAAGCCCCAGAAGGGGAGAGGCAAAAACTGAGCTGAAACATTCTGCCACACCGGGGAACGAGGGCACTAACAGAAAGTACCTCTAAGTAGCTGTACTGAAAGATAAAGAGCCACACCTGAAATGGCTTCAGCTTGTCAGGCAAAGAACAACCTTAGAATCAACAAACAACGAATGCAAGCATATCTACATATGTGTGCTAGCAACGGCCACCCATGAGGAATGCTACAAGGGTGACCGCTAGTCTAACAGCCAGCGCACACAAGGTAGAAGCCAGAAGTCAGGCACGGATCATTCTTTCCTGTGGGGTTTGTCTTACTTTCGACAAGTTTAGTAAAGGGAAACTTCTCTGATCAGTATCCTAATCAATAAACGGAAGAGAAACAGGATATCGTCATCTTTGTACCCTTCCTATTAATTCAGATATTCCCTACCAACTGCTCAGATCTCCAGAAGAGAGCCTAGGAAAAGCAAAACAGTTCTAACAAAAAAAAATGGAATATATCAAACATTTAGATCCAATTACTAAATCTTATGAAGGGTTGGGAGGAATATACTGAATGACAACAGAAATGCAGTCAGCAAAACCAAACCAGTATGAAATCCCATCATAAGAAGGGACAGAAACTTTATTAATAAACTCCAAAGAAAATAAAGGAGTGGGAAATATATTGAAGAGGAATATCAAACATCTCAAACAGTGATATATTGCCTCATTGGGTGCTTAGCTAAATAAATTGAAAAACAAAGAAAAAGGGGTCCAAACTTATGATAAAATAGGGAACTTGAACAGATTTGGTATTATTAAGGTATTATTAGTAAATCGTGGGAAAATGTAATTTTAAAAAAAAATCTTAACTTTTAAAGGTAAATCTAAGAATCAGTCTGGACAGAACCAACAACAGAATACCTACATTATGAGCCACGTAGGACCATTTGGCCACTTTCACTGGAACCCACTTGGATGACCCTTAATGGAAAGGAAATACAGTTACTGCATATGCAATTACTTCCATATTAAAATTGTTGTTCTATTTTGAATTCTGATAAATACTCATTAGCAATAACAAACATGTGGTTCCCTGAATATTGGCTACTTTAAAAGATGAGATCCAGAAACATGTTCTTTGTGCTTAACAAGCATTCCTATCAGAGTCTTTGACTTTGACCTCTCAACAGAAGGAAACGAGGATCGCTTTCCCCAAGGAAACCGCCGGAGCGAGTATGAGCACATTTGCCAAGCAAATGAAGTCCTGGTAACTCAGGAGGCTGGGGAGTAAACGATACTAGAAACAAAGACGTTATAAATAACACAGCTCTTGCTTTAGGTGACTATCCAGAAAACAAGGGCACACAACTCTAAAACCTTTATTTATCAACTTATTTCCAGCGCAAACTTTGATCAGTATCTTAACAATTTGCTTCTCTATGTTTCCCTTTCAAACCAAGAACTTGCTAGTACCACGACAGAGAAAACTGGTAAATAACAGGACCAGAATACTTGAAGCATCCCAGTTTCTCAAATACTAACAGCTGTGCACAGCAGCACACTTATCAGAAACAACAGCAAAGAGATCCACGTTAAAGGTCACCATCACAAACCTGGGAAGTCAGAAATTATGGATGGGTTTTCCTCAAACTGCTTCGCTGGGTGTCTTATGAAGTGGTGATTCAACACCGACAACTTCTTCTTAGGTTTCTGAGTTATCTAGAAAGAACATTAACATAGTCTGCATCGTCTACAGCATGATGATTTGATGAAGCATTACTTCAAGTAATAAAGAGTCAGCATTTATTCTCTCTGGACCAGGCACTGTCCTAAAACAACATGGTATCAATGCTCATCCTCACAAACACTCCGATAGTATGTATTTGTCTTTTCGTAAGAAACTAAGGCACAGAAAAATAGACATTTTTCTAAAGTCACACAGTTATTAAGATTTGGGGCTAAAATGCTCTGTCACAATCAAACAGACCTCAAAAGCTCATGTTTTCTCCAGAAGGAGGATGAAGCCAGAGCCATGGCTCTCAAAACCATTCCCACAGAACAGATATTTACTGTAAAATGACCCAGGGAAGGCAGTTGAAGATGAGAAACCCCAGCTTCTTCCCAGCTCACAGGAGAAACTGAAGCTGCTGAACCCAAGGCCCTTAATCACGCTGAAGCCGCCCTTAGGACAGGTCATCTAGCAGTCAAGAAAGTGACGAAAAAAAAACCAACATGATGTCCTATACAGGATACGGCAAGTGATTCCCAGGCTCTGCTAACTGGTAAGTTGGAAACCTTGGTGGAACAGAGATCTCAGGACAGAAATGGCTCGGCCTGGGCCAGTACACAGCTGATTCTCTGAAACCTCGGTGGAATGGAGATCTCGGGACAGAAATGGCTCGGCCCGGGCGAGTACACAGCTGATTCTCTGAAACCTCGGTGGAATGGAGATCTCGGGACAGAAATGGCTCGGCCTGGGCCAGTACACAGCTGACTCTCTGTTGAGTGAGTTACTCAGGACTGCATGCATTCTGATCTTACCAATGCGCCAAAGATAACTTTTAAAAGGCATTCAAGAGTACCTAATAGGATAGATTATGATGCTCTCATATGTTTAATATTTCTCTTAAATTAAAAATGAGAGCTGGAGAGAGAAGCATCCAACTTCGGACCTGAGCAGAGAATGTTTTGGTCTTTATTCTCACCGCTTCCTGAATGAATGGTCTATGCATTACATCAGAAGGAATAAAGACATTTCTATTTCAGAACTAATTCGCTTGATACGAGGATTCTGTTAGTATCCACGCTAAAACGGATGGAATCTGTGAGCGGTAACAAAAGCTTTCGCTTCGCTAAAACAAGCTTTCAGTTTAAAAACACCTACTTGCTTGGTATCGTCGTCGATGAGATCCAAGAAGGCTCGGATTGTGGTCAGCTGTAACTGCTTACACCTAGAGCGGAAAGGAAGTGTTACGGATACAATGTTCATAAAACACTGGCCTTTCTCGGTGTGGAACTGTTACTTAGGCGGCAACACAACGGAAGACAAAAATCTATGTTGGAAATTATTGTATTCTCTTTTGTGAGAATTTTATACCTTGGCCACATCTACCCCTTGTTTCCTCCCCAGTTCTCTCCACAACCCCCACATCATCTCTCCATCTCAACTTCATGTCCTCTTCTTAAATTTAATTCATTTTTCAACTCCCTAAACCCAGTCAGTCCCACCCTGCCATGCCTGAGGACGGGTGAACCATAAGGGAACAGGGGATTCATTCTACTGGTCACCATACCGCCAAAGACAAGCAACTCTCCCTCCCCCAGAAGCCACCAACCGCCAGTTTTGATGCAAATACGCACAATTCTATCAGTTAATGGAGTGCGTTCTGTTGCTTTAATGCTGTGTACTAAGAAGGCACACAACAAGTCATTCCTACTAAGTGGATATATCAAGGTTAACCTATAGAAGCAAAGCAAACAAAATCTTTCTAGATGTCTGGCAGCCAAACGGCCTTCTGCTGCCCACATGACTTCCAGTTCCAGGCACACGTGAGGCCTGCGCCACCCTACGCGCCTGCCCTGCGTGGACCTTGAAGACTGTGGCTTGTCCAGAAAGAGGAAGGACAAAAGAGAATCTGACAGTCAGAACACAAGAAGCTAGAGACTGGAGTCTTTGCTTTCCTTGACCCACACGTAACCTCTTACGTTTCTACTATTATTAGGTAGAGATCTGATTTCTGGTGTCCATCGCTCCCCACAGTAGCCGTCACGAAACTCTATCAGAGCAAAGTGATTGGCTGGGACTCTGAACGTCCTCTCGGGGGCATATCTGACTCTGCCCAGCTAAGACAATCCCTAAAGTTTAGTATTTGATGTTGGCGCCATTCGGAGTGACATTACTTGTGTTTCATAAGACAATGTTACAGATCGTCAGGTCCAACAAGCAAGAGACAAGCGTTGACCTTGAACCTCTATTGATCTTTCACTCGGACTTAATTATGGTGATAAGACAAATCAGCAGCATAAGTTATAACGTACCACACGATGGAGAGATGGTCTGTTGAGACCCAGGTCTTAGGCACTGCTGAGCTCTGAAAGGAAAAGAAAAAAATTCAAGTACATGATGATTTGCTGGATCTCATACACTGATATTTAGAAACACGTGTTAAAAATTTCACTATACTGTATATGTCTTTAATTAAAATGATCCATTTTTATACAAAGTGATCCTAATATATTATTCCATGCATAACATAACCCCGTATATGTTATTTCTGGTTCTCAAACTTATATTACCCTTTAAAAATTAATATATTCAAAGAGCCTATGCTGAGGTTTTATTTTATTTTATTTTATTTTTTTGGTTTTTCGAGACAGGGTTTCTCTGTGGCTTTGGAGCCTGTCCTGGAACTAGCTCTGTAGACCAGGCTGGTCTCGAACTCACAGAGATCCACCTGCCTCTGCCTCCCAAGTGCTGGGATTAAAGGCGTGCGCCACCACTGCCCGGCTATGCTGAGGTTTTAATATCTAACATTTTAAAAGCACAATTAAAAAGTTGAGCTTAATATTCCTTTAATAAAGAATCTTATTAAAGAAAGTTATTAAGTAAGACTTTTACTTTTACATGAATGTAGATGTCCCAATAGATAGTTCGGGATTTTAGTTTTGACTGAACTGCTACTTGGGGGGGGGGGGCTCTGAGATATGGCTTGATAAGCAGGGGTGTGCTGAGAAATATGTATTAGCATGTAGTATTTATTATATGTATTAACTGCATATATATGTATAATTTATTATATGTATTAACTACACAAAGTAAGGAGTTCAATTATGACATTTCCACATTTGCATAATAGAGATTGATCATTTCCATACTTTATAACTCCTGTTCATCCGCACCCCTCTTATTGATGAGTTTATAGGTACTTTATATATTTAGGAACTACTGTTGATAAATTACTAAAGAAAAAATCTAACACCAGAGTCCTCTATGGTTCTAAGATTTTACTAGCCACTGAGCAGAATAATGGCTCAACCACTGGTAGGTAGCATTTACCATTATCAAATAAATAAATGTGCTTTATCTTCTGATGTGGAATTCCCCTCTGTATGCTGTGATTACCATTAACGAATAAAGAAAACTGGCTTGGCCTGATAGGATAGAATAGAGGTAGGCAGGGAAAACTAAACTGAATGCTGGGAGAAAGAAGAAGGTGGTTCAGAGAGAAGCCATGTACCCCTGCCAGAGCTGGACGGAATTTTACCCGGTAAGCCACTGCGACGTGGCGATACACAGATTAATAGAAATGGGTTAAATTAAGATGTAAGAGTTAGCCAATAAGAAGATAGAGCTGATGATCCAAGCAGTGATTTAATTAATACAGTTTCTGTGTGATTATTTCGGGGCTAAGCGGCCTCCTCCTACAATTTTGTTTGGCTTGGTAAAGGCACCACAAACACCACCCGCTCCTCCCTCTCAGGCGCAGAGAACACTGCAGAAGGGCAGAAAGAGCACAGGAGCCCCGCTCAGGGGAACACCTGTGAAAAGCCACCTTCTAGGCAGGACACAGCCGGTGCAAGCGTGAACTCACACCAGCTGTGGCTTCTGACAAGACCAGCCCTGCTGACAGTCAGCTGTGGACGGAGGAGTAGTTCTTAGTCATTGACTGACGGATTCTGGACAAGGCATTCCGTTGTGTGCCTACAGGAAGACCACTGGGCTCCAATGGATAGATTTACACTGTGGTCACACAGACAGCCCTTGTGGGGCACAAGCCACACACAAGGCATGAGATTTGTGGGGAAGGAGAGGGTTGGTAGGAGTGGGAGGGCGATAAGAGGTGAGGGGAGTCATCTGAATACATCATATTCACATATGAAACTGTTAAAGAATGAAGTTAATAAAAGTGCAGATATTTTATAAGGGTGGTTGCTCATGGAAACACTAATTGTACACTAAAAGGCATCCATTCTGCTCTACAGCAAACAACATGGCTCAATCCCTCAGCCTCTCGTCTTTAAGACATAACAGCATTCTCTCTCACTGTGGGCAGAAGCAATGGGCGGGAGAAGCCATGGGCGGGAGAAGCCACAGGCGAGAGAAGCCATGGGTGCCCTTCCCTGTGCTGATTCCTCTCTCTGGTTGAACCAGTGATGACTAACGCGATCTGGGAAGTAAAGCATTGCAGATGGGTATCTGGCATCAGCCTAGGTCCCTGAGTCAGAAACCACACACCAATCTACGCAGCAAAAGGTCATTTGTATTTATGATACTAGTATCTATACTGTATTATAGCAATTGAACACAATCACAGTCTTAACTTCTTATCATTTTCCCAGTCCCCATGACTATAAAATAACTTAACCACTCCTGTGACAAGCACTGAGAAACTGTCACTGCTTAACTGACTTTAATATCAGACATATAAACGTGAGAAATTACACAGAGAGTTTAAAAATAAAAGTCAAGATCTACAAACAGACACCTGTGGGTAAATCTGTTAGTAAAATCTTTTCATCAGAGATACAGAAAGAGTGACAGCCACACATTGTCAAAGGGATTAGAGCACACTCATATGTCAGCAGACGCATGCGGGATCAAATGAGCAATGTTCTTCCACAGACAAGCATCAGCGTGCAGGGTGTTGACGCCACGCTGCGGGCCAACGATGGCGAGGAATTTATGTCTGACGTCGTAAGACTTCATCACGTGTGTTTACTAAGGAACGACACTGGATATTCTGAGGAGTCCCGGCAAACATCTGTCTGAAATACTCGGACACCAAAACCAAGATTCCCGCCACTAATAATGACATCTGAGAGAACGATTGATTAACATATCAATCAATCAACAACTATCCTGGCTGTATCCTAATGCTTCCAGTTAGAAGAAAATGGTAAGGATAGACCTGCATCCTAATTCCTCCTCTGGATAAGGCAACGAAGGATTCAGTTAGCAGCTTGCTAATGGACGAACGGCAGGGCAATAGCAGGGAAATTACACAGAACAATTCAGAGGCGTGACTTTCTCCCACCATCGCCCCAAAGCACGGGGGACAGGCGGCCCCTCTAGAGAGGCTGTGCGTGCCTCTGCCGTGGAGATCTTAACCGCTGACCCGGTCATGGTCAAATGTGTAAGAGGTGCTGAAGGAAACTCCAGCTCACATTCCAAAGGCTACGTATCCTCATTAAAGATCAAACACTCAATGGCCTGGCAGGGAAGGGTAATTAATAACCAGCAAGTTAATCGGGCTTCTATTGGTTCGTCAACTATCAAAGAGCGTTATTTTATCTGGCAGTTGGTAAATCTTTACTCAAAGCATTAGGAGGATGGGATGTGTCGGCCATTCTATTAGCAATACAGTTACATCACGCGGACGTAACTAGAGCCCCCCGTGTTTAGTCCATGCATTCTTACGGTTCCACCTCTGATCAACGGATAGGGTCTTACTTTGGAGCCTATTACTTTCATTGATTTTCAAGGTTTCTCACGTCCTTTTTCTCTTTCTCTGGCAGAAGCATCCATGCGTCTGCTTTTCAACACCTCCATCTTCGTTCGAATTTCCTCACACATCCGCTCATGTGCGCGTGTACACACTTGCTCTACCCACCTGGCGCCCATTTATGAGCATGGATATACCATTTCCCTTCTGACGTTCCTCTGTGTCTACTATATTACTATATGGAACCTTTAAGATAGTTACCACGACAGATAGGGCACTGGTCTGATGGCTTAATTTTGGCAGAAAAGTCAGTCCTGAACGAACTTGGTAATCCCGGAATCCTCCAGCTACGGAGAGCGTAGTCAGATTTATATTCCGAGCATTTAAAATCCAATAGTTGTTTACAGTCATATAGAACTCTGTAAGGAAATGAAAGGGAAAAGGAAACACTGAAAATTAAGTCATTTCATGCAGCCATACTTAAAATACTAATATTTATCGGAATTTTTGCTTAAGTTATTTGGTCTATAAATATTATGCACATTTCTATATTTGGAGAAAAAAATCATTAGCTTTGCGTACAAGTCAGAGTACAAAAATCCATGTTTCAATGAGTTGAAATAAAATACTGAGAGTTACCGAAGGTGTCACTAAAGAGAAAGGCCACACAGAACCAGTTTTCAATGAGTTTGCATGCAAACACGTTTCTGCAGCCAACAAGACCGGCACCACTCCACACCATAACAAAGAAACCCTTGAGTTCCTTCAAAGAAGAGTTGTAGACATCCATGATGCTAGTCCCATGATAGAAGCCGTGTTCACTCCCACCATATTGTATATATTAAATACATGCATTTTTGCCTATGAATTACCCTCAATAAAGTATTCTTCAAAAAAAGAGACATTCACTTCTCCCGGTCACAGAAGTGCCCAGTCTTTCAAGGCTTAGCAACCCTGTGTTGAATAATCGTCACCACACATCATATGTAAGCTCCTACGAAACAACCTATCATAAGAGCGACATATTAATTTTAGGATTACACTCCTGAAGAAAATCTCAGGCTTAGGGTTCCACCCATTAAAGTTAGCAGCAAATTTAAAGTGAGAGGTTTTCAAGCAGATTTTCACTTTATCTACTAAAACAAGGAAGTCTGTTGATCACTAAACTGAGATCAGGAAACAGAGCCCTAATTTCTTTTTCTTTCTTTTTTTTTTTTTTTTTTTTTGGATTTTTCGAGATAGGGTTTCTCCATAGCTTTTGGTTCCTGTCCTGGAACTAGCTCTTGTAGACCAGGCTGGCCTCGAACTCACAGAGATCCGCCCGTCTCTACCTCCCGAGTGCTGGAATTAAAGGTGTGCGCCACCACCGCCCGGCTCCCTAATTTCTTTTTCTCTGCATCAAACTCCATCAGATCCGTTCATGCCTTCACACATTTGGTATGTAAAGCCCTCCTCATTAAAGATCTCAACAGTATGTATCTAAGACATCATCAAGTCTACTGAACTCTGACATCTAGAGGACCTGGGAAAAATATCAATGAAACTAAGTATTAAAGTCTAAATATTAAAACCAAAACCAGTTATGAGACCACTAAATGAAGTATTTTCTATGCTTTCCTTGACGGACCATTGAGATGACGTCATATGGAGTTAAGATTCTCAGAGTCTTCAAAGTTAGACCTAGATTGTGAGAACACACAAAAACATACCATGGGTCCACTGCTGTGGTGCCTTCTCTCTCTTCCCAAGCTAATTCTATGTGACATCTCAAGGACCTTGTGCGAATGTCCAAGCTCCACCACAGAGCCACACTTTGCCATAGTTCACTGTAGGTTCGTGTGCACTGCACTTTTGAGGAGGCAGGAGGATCAGGATCGTAAGGGGGCTACATGAACACTCTCCAAAAGAAAATAAATGGGCAATCTGGAGATTTGGTTTCCGGAATCATGATCTGAGCGTAAGAGCATGAGCCACAAGGAGAAAGGCTGTTTGGTGTACGCATCCCATCCCTGCGTGGAGGGGTGTGGTCAGAGATGACCCTGGAAGAGCAGGCCCAGGGCAGGACCACTTTCCACGTTTAAAGGTAGCATTCCTACCAAGTATAAACAGGGCGTCTGTTTCTGGAAGTCATATGTACCTCTCAAAAACATGAAACCCTTTACTACTTAAATACTTTTTTTTCCATTCTAATTCTGATTTAAAGAAATAAGAAACCAGAACGTTGAAAGAGACCGGACTTCCTCTAACTCAGGAAAAGCATCCTAAGCTTAGGAATCCCTTTCAAAGGTGATCATTGCTATTAATGATTCAAGCCTGACAGTATTGAAAATACATTTCTTCTTTGGGGGATGCAGATATAGTTCACGGGTGTGATTTTGTTTGTTTGCTTGCTTGTTTGTTTTTGCTTTTGTTTAGGTTTTTTTGTTTTTGGTTTTTTTTTTGAGACAGGGTTCTCTAACGGCCCTGGCTGTCCTGGAACTCGCTCTGTAGACCAGGCTGGCCTTGAACTCATAGATTCACCTGTCTCTGCTTCCCAAGTGCTGGTGTGATTTATTAAGCAAATACAAGGCTCCATTTGACATCAAGAGTCTACTGATGAGAGGCAGAAAATACTGGGAGAAACGACTGGAATTGGGCGGCATCTGGGGAGCAACATGGAAAGTTAGCGCAATGAAAAACTCCATTGAATCTATGAGAGTAACCCTATCAAAGCCTCCTGGCAATGGGAGACACAGAGTCTGAACTGGCCATCTTCTGAAACAAGCAAATACCTCAAGTGGAGGATTTGCAATATAACCCCAGCGACAAAACCTTTGACCTACAGTTTGTACCGCCTGCAGAGTGTTCTGGGACCAGAGCCTAGCAGAACCCTCATCAAAGAGATCAGACCGACTTCAGCATCAATTCAAGGGAGCAGATGTAGAGTCCCACAGCCAAACATTAGGCAAGGTGTGGGGAGTCCTGTGGAGGAGGGGGAGGAAGGATAGGAGGAGCCAGGGGGGTCAGGGACATCACAAGACCATGGCCCACAGAATCAACTGACAGGGACTCACTGCAGAGATTGGGGAGCCTATAGGATCTGACCTAGTCCTCTACATATATGTTATGGCTGAGTAGCTTGGTGTTCTTGTGGGATTCCTAACAGAAGCATGGTTGTCTCTGACTCCTCGTCTACTTATGGGACCCTTTTCCTCCTCCTAGGCTGCCTCGCCCGGCCTTGATGGGATTGTGTGTGTCTGGTCTTATTGTAGTATGTTATGTGGTGTGTCTGGTTGATGTCCCTGGGGGGCCTCCTCTTTCCTGAGGGGAGACAGAGCGGGTGTGGATCTGTGGGAGAGGGGAGGTGAGACGGAGAAACTAAAGGGTGGGGGGGATTAAGAGAAGAACTTAAAAGAAATTCTTAAAAAGGTCCTACTGCGGAAGAGGCCACGCTATTGAGTCACAGAACATGGTGAGATCAAGCTGATACATACCTGGAAGCTTCGTCCCTGCTGGCTGTCTCTAATAACGCTACAAGACGCTCTACAAACTCTCAGAGGAGAAAGTCATTATCAACTACACCCAGCTATGACCCCTGATGACGGGTCTGGAAAGACAGGCTCACTGGTGCAATAGTTGCAGGGACACCATGGGAGCAACCAATAACCTTTTGCTCAAATTTAAATCCTGTTCCACAAGATGAAAGTCATACTTTATAACCATTATTGCGCTAGGAACCTACGGCTAGATAGATAGGTCACAGTCCCTAAGGGACTGCCTACTAATCTGCTGCTAAATGACATAATATCAAACTGACTCTTGCTGACTTATTAATTTAAGTGTATCTGGAATCGTTTAAACTTAACTACACAGTTCATCTATATGAACTGTGCAAAATGCAACCGAAAGGGTGGTAACAAACCTGACTTGTAGTTTTTGATTCTTTCCCTAAATGGATACTCAGTCAACATTAGTAGAAGCAGCACAAAGATTTAAACAATTTTAATCACACATCCCTTAATTTTATTACTGTGAGAATCTGATAGGGCAAGTTTCAAACACGTAACTCTTAAAAAGACAGAATCGTTCCCAAGAAGAACGAAGTTGGAGTTCTAGAACCTCGGGCTTAGCAAACACGCATTTACTGGCTGGAAAGAGAAATCAAAGCCATCCTCAATAAGCCTAGATTGAAAGAGATGAGCGACACTGAGAACGGGAGTGCCGATGTGTAACCGGACAGCCTCGCACATGGGTTAAACTCTCAGGAGCCAGCTTCACCCGGATGGAGGAGGGAAGCGTGAAGGGGCTCGTACTCACCCGTGATGAAACGGTCTAAGGGCATCACGGGGGCCACGTGAGGAGTGGCCTGGGTGACCAGAAGGTTGATGAGATCTTGCTTAAAGTTTTTCAGCGTAAGCAATGCTCTGGCCACGAGGCCACCCATAGAATGACCAACTATCGTCACACTTGTGGGAGCGAATTCTTGACCCTATTTGAAAAGAAAGGAAAGGAAGGGAGAAAGGAAAAACATCACCATGATAGGATTCTTAGTATCATAGGAAAACTACTTCATATTTCTGCTTGCATATGACCAATATAATAGCAACGATAAACCATGGGAATATCCCTCAAAAGACAGAAAAATCTGTCTGCACACAGTTCTAAACAATAAACAAATCCTCTTTTGGGTTGTGTTAATTTTAACAGTTATACTTTTGGTTATGATTTTCTAAACTGAAACTGGAATCCTCGATTTAGTGAATCACATTTGTATTCATTTGCTAGGTTGCATACAATCTGAAGTATATTTAATATAGAATAGAGTATTATTTTATAATATACATTATTTTTAATATAAAATATTATTTTATATATGTAAATATATATTTACTTCAAATATTCTGATTCTTGAAATAAATAAAATTGAAAATAGTTTTAAAAGACAATTATAGCTGTTGAAGCAATATACCATCATATGAATCTCTAAATTATTTCTCTACAATGCGTTTGCATTTAAAAAATAAAATAGCATCTTAAACATTTATTCACACATTATGTAATTCTTTTAAAAAAAAGCATTGCCTCAAAAACAATCTTTGTTGGGGCTGGAGAGATGTCTCAGAGGTTACTCTCACTGATTCTTCAGAGGATTGGGGTTCAGTTGCCATCACCTGCACGGTGGATGTCAGAGGTTACTCGCACTGGTTCTCCAGAGAATTGGGGTTCACTTGCCATCACCCACATGGTGGATGAGGACAACAGTCTGTAACTCTAGTCCCAGTGGATCCAGTGCCCTCTTCTGGCCTGCAGAGGCACCAGGCACGCAAACGGTACACAGACATACACGCAGATAAAATACCCACACTGAAAGTTAATTACTTTTAAAAAGCAATAATAATCTTTATTAGGCGTGGTGGTGCACACCTTTAATTCAAGCACTCAGGAGGCAGAGGCAAGCGGATCTCTGTGAGTTCAAGACCAGGCTGGTCTACTTAGTGAGTTCGAGGCCAGCCAGAACTACATAGTGAGACCATCTCAAAAACAAATTTGTGTCAGCCGCGCTCCTTAATCTTCCTACTAGACTGTAGACATGTCTCCCACAACACTGATCTTCCACACGTGCCTTTCCTTCAGTCGCTGCGCAAAACAGAGCTGATCTGGAAGGCCTGGGGTTGCTATCCTTAGGATGAACTAAACGAAAGAGTGCAGTCTGGGACCTTATATTTCGGGAGGGCTCTTGCTTCTCTTTAGACAGTTCACAGTGCCCACGATGCAAGCGATACGGCCTATGAGGAACACCTGTTGTCTTCCAGGCTAGAATTCTGGTCTGTGTTAAGCAGACAGGTTTGGAATTAGCTCCTGATAAAACCTTGGAGCACTGCATCTCTAACTGCGCCCCTCGTCCTTCCGAGGCAACCTTTCTCACTCAATTTATAAATGGAGGACTGAAGTACAAATGTGTCCGTGTCCAGCCCCGTCCCCCGCTCCCTCCCCATCCCCATCCCAGGAGAGCCTCTGGAAGCTCACACCTGCTTTCTTCCGATTTCTTCCCTGCGCTTCTCACGGGCTTTGTGTCCTTTCCCTGTGTGACAGCCCTAAGTCTGATACAAGCTGAGTCCTGTGAACCCCACTAGCAAGCCAGCCTGCCTGGGGATGGCCTTGGGGATCCCAGCGTTCATCGTGCTAAGGGCTGACCTGCCTCTGCACCCCCAGCTTCCTGTTCTCTTATCCACCGGTGATCACTTTTAGTCTCCGGTGCCGTGCTCCTTCACTCTCCTGACCCCTTAATGGCCTGTGATTGGTTCTTTTATCTCTCTGGCACGCGCACACACACACACACACACACACTCTAATATTGGCCACACTAATCTCATCTACTCCCCTGGCTGTAAATACATCTACCTACAGTTAACCACTCACCAACTAATCTCCACTGGATCTCTCCGCTGGAGTCCTCTTGTGTAATTGCTGTACTGGGAATATCTCATGGATCTCACACTCAGTCTGTCTTAAATTAGACTTTATCATCCCCAAGCCTTTTCTTCCTTCCTGTCCAAGGCAATTCAATCCCTCCAGTTAGCCAAACAAAAAACTTGGAATCATTAACTCTTCTTTCTCCTTCCTACGGAACTTTAACCTGCAATCTGCCAAGCTAAGTTTGCTGCCTCTGCCCCGATACTAGTACCCCAGTACTTCAGTTGCTACCAACCTAACCTAAAGCACTATTCGCTCGTCTGAGAGACTGCAACAGGCTTCTCTCTGGTCTCCCTGTCTCCACCCTTATGTTATGCCCCTCCAGTTTATCCTCGAAAATAACCAGAATGAAACCATCCTACTGAATGAAGTAAGAACGTGTCACTGCACAGTGGTGTTCCTTACCACCCTAGATAAAAGGGGGAAAACATTAAAATTGTCTCTGTGTCGTTACAATCTCCCGGACCACCCCAGCCACATTTTCTACATGGCTGTATTTACTTACTTAGACTCTTTTTTTTCTTTTTTGGTTTTTCGAGACAGGGTTTCTCTGTAGCTTTGGAGCCTGTACTTAGACTCTTGTGATTAATGAGGTTTTCTCTGCCCAGAATAGTCTTTCCAAACCTGTACTTTATCCATTCAATGAGTCTGTTTCTTCCTCTATTCTTCTGAAAGCTGATTTTGCTGTTGTTTTGAGATCAATAACTGTTGTATCTTAAATAAGGACTAGAATTTCACTGAAAGTCATTTTGCCCTAGGTTTTTCTTAGTGGCAAGATTTTCCGTTACACACACACACACACACAAACACACATACACCCCTTACAGATACAGGGCTAACCAGATTTTCTGTTTCTTCTTATGTCAGCTTTTTAATTTATGTTATTTATAGGCATCAAAGTGTGCCTATTCCTTCACTGTCCTCTTTGCAGGGGTAGACTGTAGAAACTCGCCACCACTAGTTCCTGATAGCATAACTTTGTTTTCCCATTTTTCAAATCAGTCTAGCCAAAATTTACCAAGCTGTTGATCTTTCTGAAGAATCAACCATTGGCAGAAGTGACTTTTTCTGTTGTTTTATATATATTTGAGATGGTTACCTTTATTTATTCTGTCTGCATGTATGCCTGTATTCCAGAAGAGGGCACCAGACCGCATTACAGATGGTTGTATGTAATCCCATGTGGTTGCTGGGAATTGAATTTAGGACCCCTGGAAGAACAGGCAGTGCTCTTTAAACACTGAGCCATCTCTCCAGCCCTGTTTTATATTTCTTTAATTTTCACTTTCATCATGACTCCTTACTCTACCTCTTTTGGTAACTTTATTTTCCCTCCGGCTTACAAAGGCCTTCGGTCACGGACTTGAAATCTTACTTTATAAGCATTCAAAAGCAGTATTTCTTTTTTACAATTACCCAATCTTATAAATTTTTTTTTATTATTTGACAATTTTGTGCACATAAAATGTTATAAATTCTGATATGTATTTTCATTTTAATTCATCTCATAGTATCCTCAAATTTCACTTTTTTTGAAATGTTGGGTAATCTAGCAGTAATAGAAGTTTGTTTCATTTTGTTTTTCGAGACAGAGTTTTTCTGTGTAGCAGCCCTGGCTATCCTAGAACTTGCTTTGTAGACCAGGCTGACCTCAAACTCACAGAGAACACCCTACCTTGGCCTTCTGGGTACTGAGATTAAAGGTGTGTGCCATCACCTGGCTAGAAAATTTTTTCTTAGGCATTTTTTAACTTTTAACTTTGCTATTTTCAGAAAATATACTGCATTGCATTGCATAGTTTTAGTACTTTGAGGATTATTAATACCCGTGACCCATATATGGCCTGGCACAGAAGACACCTTAGTAAATGGTCACTGTGCACTGAAAGAGAATATTTCTATAGCTGCTGAGCACAGCATTCTACTATTACTAATAAACATACAGCAAAAGTGGTGAAGGGTGTTCAAATGCAGAGTTTTACGGGACTAATAAACACACAGCAAAGGTGGTGAAGGGTGTTCAAATCCAGAGTTTTACGGAACTCTTCTATCAGAAATTGGGAGAATTCATAGTGAAATCATTCGTACTGATTGTGCTAACAATGATATCATCTTTCCTTGGTTCTACTGGATTTGGCTTTGTGAATCTGGAAGGATTAGAGAAACACAAACGATTGCTTTGTTTCCTAGATGCACCGACCCTTTTACAATTATGAAATGTCTTTCTTGTGGGGACACAGGAGCTGAGGATGAAACTTAAAGTCTCTAAAGCGTCTACATTGATCCCTGATGAAATGCCTTTCCCTAAAATTTATTGAACAGATAGTAATTTAGTCATTCTAGTTTTTGATTCATTGTGTGATATGAGCACACATGTGACTCAGAGAACAATGTGGAGAGGGGGCAGTTTCTCTTCTTCAAACATGTGGGCTCCAGGGACTGAAGAGAGGCCATCACGCTGGGCAGCCGGTGCCTTTACCCCCTAAGTCACCTCACTGGCCCTCCACCTTATCTCTCGATGAACCAGGAAACTGTAAATTCAACTTAGATCTTTAAAGTAGCACTGGATTGAAGACACCACATTTAAAAAAAGAAAAAAAAGTACTGAAATTTTTGTATTGCTTCAACTTCCACAATATAAACAGATATATTATTTAAAATCAAATGCATCCCTAAAAAAAGAAGGCACTGCTGATCTGCATCTGTATCGCCTACCTTGTACAGTTTGAGAATTGTTTTGATGCATTCGTGCACGAACTTGGTCTGCTTCTGGAGACTCCCGCCATACAGGGCCACCAGCTCCTCGTTGAAGTTCACGCTGAAGAAGTCGAAGTGGTACTTGAAGTCAATGTCCTCCGCTTTTCTCAGCGCAATGGAGCCAATGGAGCGGACTGGAGAGGAGAGGAGAGCTCACAGTACAAGACGCCCCAGAATCCCTTCCCACTTTGTTCTGAAAGGCTTTGTTTTGCTTTGTTGTTTTTTTTTTGTCTCTGAGACGGGGTTTTTCAGTGTGGCCCTGACTGTCCCAGAACTTGCTCTGTAGACCAGGCTGGCCTTGAACTCAGAGATCTGCCTGCCACTGTCGGGATTAAAGGCTGAGCTTTTGGGGCGGGGGGGGGGGGGGTTACTGGGATCTGAGATCAGGGTCTTCACACAGGAAATGCTAACAGCAGCTGAGCTTCTAAGGTAATACGGTTACTGTGTACCACACTGCAGTAAGTTGTTTTTATTCATGATAGGGTTATTTATTTAAAGCCCCTCAATAGCTCAGATTATATATTATAAAGATTAAAAACCAACAGAGTATACTAGGGAGTCACACTTAGGGATTAAGACTATAAGGAAAGTTTATGAAAATTGCTACCTTAAAACCAGAATTGTGGAAATGTGTGTGTGTGTAAGAGGGAAAGCTTTAGTCATGAAGGAACACACAGGGTTGGCAGGGTGCGGGCAACTTTCTACTTCTTCACTGAGGCTTTAGTTCTCTGTAAGTTCACTCTGTAATAATTGAAAGTGTATCATTTCAAGCGTGACAGCTAGCAACAAAAATCAGATTATATCATTACTTACCCAAAGCACCCATGTTTCACATCCCTCTCAAATAAACATTCAGTCTTTGCAGATCTTATCTATAGGTCATAGCGACCTCTCCATTCTCATATTTTTCTCTAGTCCTGTGACCTATGGTCCTTAGGACACCGGACACAGTCTTGCATCAGGAACTTCCCTCCCAAACTGTACTGCTCAAGATCCCCTCAAACACCATCTCCCTGCCACGGCCTTTCCTGACCCCCTCATCTAAACAGGTCTCCTTGCTATTACGTACCGCCTGCCCCCTTCAGTGATTTACAGATTTATTTCTTGTAGCTTTTAATATGACTGAAACCTCTGCTGGTGGCTGTCTTCCCTTAAGAGCATGTGCTGGATGAGGGAGGGACTTGCTGTCCTGTTCTACTCGGAACCATCAATACCTAGAATACTCCCTGGCTCAGGACCAATACGCCACAAGTATTTTGTATATGAAAATAAGAAAGAAAAAACATAAGGAATCACCATACATGCTGAAATGATTGTGGGTTCATTACTTAGCAATTCCTGGAATGTTTGTAAGAACCAACACAGACTCTGTGTGTAATGACTTACAGATTGGGATGTCCGCCTGTTAGGCCAGAAACTCCTGACATTCTCCAAGCCAACGCTGAGTTTGGAGCCTGAACACCTCACTTCTTTCTCCCCGCCATTCTGTAACCCCTCCATACTGCGACAGGCCTCCACCCCGGGAAAGACACTGATCTAGTCTCATTCAGCGCAATGTAAGGTACTGTTCTCCCTACTGAAGCTTCGGGTTCCACTCTCTCTAACTTCGAGCCTTCCTTATGCTCGTCCTGAATACCTGGCTAATCTATTCCCCTACCCTGGGCATCTGCCTCTTCTCATCCTAAGTAGTCTTCATCTCATCTTTTCCTTGTATTTCACTGTGTGTTTTCCCATGAAAAAGGTGGCGTTCCCGTGGCTCTCCCAGGAGGTAGCAGGAGAAGCTTTTTCTCTATCCCTGCTTGACTCATGCAGGACACACACCCTCTGAAGTCTGAATTTCACAGCGTTAACTCCGCTCTTCCAGCACCTACCTTGCTTGTAGCTGCCAGCGTTACCAGGAAGGAAGAGAACAGGAATTCCTGTCAAAGGGAGAGCTTTGTGCTCTTCGGCGTAAGACCCTTCTCCATACAGATAGAGCTCATAGGATGGATAGCGTTTTGTCAGCTTCTTCGGGAGTTCAATTTTCTACAGAAAGGAAGTAATGAATAAATAAGTCCACTTTAATCACTTTTGTTAATACAACTCAGATTCAATACAGACATAAACTAAAGAACTTTGAAATCGTGCAACAGAAAAAGATCACCAACAATATTAACCACACTCGAGGCACAAAACAAGTTCTCCTTGCCATGTTTCGAGCATGAGATTACTCTTAAATTATGTGGATCTTGAATGGTGTAAACTTCAAACACATATAGTTGAGATCCTAGCGTATGCCCATTAGTCTAAACAGTGCCTGACAACAGCTATATGTCACTGGTATACGTCAGAAAATTTCACATAAGCATAACCGGAAATGCATTTCATTTAGTCAGTTATCAATTATACTTTAAAACGATGGTAAACGATTTCCACGATCAAATCAATTCTTTTTGTAAATTTATACTCCTTTCTGAAGTATCTCCTTTTTATTCAGGCCCCCCTATGTACTGCAGCTGTGGTGTGTACACACATACATTCATTTGTGTGCGTGTGCATGCACATGTGTTCACGTGTGCGCATAGGCATATACAGATGCATGTGTGTGTGTGCACGTGGAAGCCGGAGGCCAACAGTGGGGTATCTTCCTCAACTGTTCTCCACCTGAACCTGGAGGTCACAGATTCAGCTAGACTGCCTGGCCTTCCTCTGCCTTCCCGGTGCTGAGATTACAAACAGACTACACCGTCCAGCTATGTATCTGTGCTCTGTGGATGAGCACCAGCCTTCCTCATGATGGCTAGGCAAGCCCTTCATCTGTGAAACTAATCGCACAGCCCCAGGAAGTTGGCTTGACAATAAAACCTTCTGAGCTCTCAGTGCTTTAACTATGATGGTTTAACAAAATAACAAAATTATCTGAACTTGACAATCAAGAGATGAACATTCTTCTTACCATTGAATTAGCATCTCTTCCAAGCCAGGGGCCAGCACCCAGACTGTGAGGCAAGTCTTAAGCTACTTTGGCAAATCCTAAAGTTGTATACAGAATTCTTTCCAGGATAACATATATCCAGTGCTAATGTCCTCCCCAAAGGATAGGATCTATCAAAGATGTTGCAAAGTGTAAGCTCTTCTGCTCCCCTCCTCCACCCCCCTTTGAGGCCGGTTCTCACTATGTAGGCTCAGCTGTCTTGACTCGCGACTGTGCTACCCCATGTTCCCTGGCGACTGTTGGGAATGACAGGCATACATCATCCTACCTGGTGTTTCCTTTCTTTCTCTTTTGAATAACAGAAATTATTAAAAACAAGTCATTGGGCGCTATAGAGATGGCTCCGCGGTTAAGAGCACTGACTGCTCTTCCAGCGGACCCAGGTTCAATTCCCAGCACCCACATGGCAGCTCGCAACTGTCTGTAACTCCAGTTCCAGGAGATCTGTCATCCTCACACAGACATGCAGGCAAAACACCAGTGCACATACAATAAAGTTTAAAAAAGGGTGCCACTTTCAAAAATAACAATTATACTAAATCATAGATTTAAGCAGTATCAATACATTAATAATCTAGCAATGTCAAACATATACGTACTTGATGAAATATTTTACCATATAAATTTCAAAACCTGTAAATGTTAATACTGCTGAAAAGTTCTAAAAAAAAATTCTAATCATTTGTGTACATTCCAGACTATTCCTATGAGGATATTACCATAATCTGGACCAGAGGCATCTACAGGACCACTATGTGCCTATTATTTAAGGGATGAGCACTTTCAATTACCCTCTCCAATACACCAAACACAGAGAAACTAACGCTATCTGCTGTACAAGCACACTGGTACTCAAAGTCAAATTAATTCCAATAATTTATGCGGAGTGCAAGTTAAAAACGAAATGATACAATATCTTATTTATTGGAGTACAAACCAAGCTAAAAGAAAATATAACAGAATAAAGAAATAATTCCTGAACTGCTCCCAAATAAGGACACAATTTGATGCAATGGCACATGCATAATAGATCGTGACTTTCTAGTTTATTAGACAAAGTTTGTTTAAGCTGAATATTAATTTAGAAAACAAGAAACTACCAAATATATCTAAAAAGAAATAATTAAAGATGAAAAGCAGGTAAAACAACATATTGGCATATTTCATAGCATATTATTTTAGGGGCAATTTTGTTATAAAAATATTAATAGCATGAAAAATTAACTATATGTATATTAAAAACATAAAGGTGGGGGAAAGGTAGGGAGATGGAGAGTCAATAGTGGGGAGCAGAAAGGGAAGCAAGAATGGCAGGCAAGCGGCAAAACGACATCAGGCAGAGCACAAGTGAGTGTCCAGGAGACAAAAGGCAGCTAAAGCGCCTGACGATGTGTGAACCCACCAAAGGGACGCCGAGGAGTAAAAGGAAGCATAGAGAAACCAGCTAAATGGCTCCAAGATAAATTATCTTATACGGATAGTTTAAAACAAGCAGACTCTCGCCCACAAGCGCCCTTTCATGCAGATCAGCAACGTTCACATGACATACTACATCCACGATGCCGACCCTGCCGTGTCTTTACTGCCCCTCACACTGTCCGCATCACCAACTTACACCCCTTCCATAAGACAAGCGTCCTAACAACCCCTCACCTGCTGAAGGATGCTGCCTTACAAAGGCAGAGGCCTTGTTTTATAGTGTGTGTGTGCGTGCACCTATCTTTCATCTGTAGAGAAAAATGATAAAAGTTTGATAGTCATGATATAACCAAAAAGGGAAAAATATGTATCAAAATAAATGCAACTTTGAAGCTCTTCCTAAGCCCTTGGCAGGGGCTACCCCTAAGAGTAGTGCTAGGGACTCCCATTTGATAAAGAACAGGCAAAAACACCTACACATAATGTAACCTTTCAGACAGGCCTTTCTTCTTGTCCGAATCTCTCTGCTACAATTCAGTCCACACTGCTACCAAAATTCCTTTTTTGTTTTTTAAATATTTATTTATTATGTGTACAATATTCTGTCTGTGTGTATGCCTGAAGGCCAGAAGAGGGCACCAGACCCCATTACAGATGGTTGTGAGCCACCATGTGGTTGCTGGGAATTGAACTCAGGACCTTTGGAAGAGCAGGCAATGCTCTTAACCTCTGAGCCATCTCTCCAGTCCCCTCTACCAAAATTTCTTGATCAAACACATACCCCATGTATTTCCATACTGTACACACAAAACAAATACTTCAGAGAAGGGAGCTTTTAAAATTTGATTCCGACATCTGCCTCATTCTTATAACTTGTTTGAAATTTGGGGTTTAATATATTTGATTTGTTTTTCAATTTTGAAAGGATAGGCATTAAAAAGAATGTCTCTTACCCAATGTCCTTCAGCTATCCAGTTCCACCAACCCAGACGACAACCAACGTTAATCAACTTACGTGTGCTGCCAAATATTTTGGACACATACAGGAGAATATGTTTATAGATTATTTTCTCCCTTCGAAATCAGTAGTAATATATTATAGATGTTGACCGGATAATATGTTCTGATGCCTGCCTTCCTTCATCTATATCCTAACCAAATGACCTATATGTCCAAATTCACACCCTGCCACCAATTCATTTAGTTTTTATATTTTATGTTTTGCCTGCATGGTACCATGGAGCCAGAAGAGGGTGTCGAATCCCCGGGAACTGGAGATACAGGCACCATGTGGGTTCTAGAACTACTCCCGGGCTCTCTGCAAGAGCCACAAGTGCTTAGCCTCTGGGCCATCTCTTCAGCCCCTCAATTCTCATCTTTTCAAAAGCCTTTGAAAACCTAGTACAAACAAGGATATTCTCTCTTCTCCAAAGAGTCTCGTTTTATTATATAACTGGTTTTTAGATTCTTGTCTCTCTTTTTGTTAAAATATAAACGAAGAGCTAGTTCCAGGACAGGAACCAAAAGCCACGGAGAAACCCTGTCTCGAAAAATCCAAAATAAATAAATAAATAAATAAATAAATAAATAAATAAATAAATATGACAGGGATATGGGGCTTTTATCACTAATTCCCTCATGCCAAATATACCCAGTCATTCAATAAATGACTGTCTAAATAAACACCAGCATGCTTTATTTTAAAATGTGATTTATGTTTTCCGCATCAGCATTTCCTTTCAGAGAGCAATCATTAGGCCACATCCACGAACAGAGCCCAGTGAGCACACGAGAGAAAAGAATTCGGCTGTTTCTTCTCAAATTCTTCAGTTAGTCTAAAATTACGTGCAGCCAGGCAACAGTGTGGCCCTACTGGCATTCTAAGGCAGGAAGCTTTAAGTGACGTGGTAGACTCAAGCTCTGACCGAGAAGCAATCAATTAACTCCAAATCAGAGCATCCAGGAAATTACAGGCAAGGGACCAGGAAAGAAAATAAACCATTTGTTTTTCTTTTTTGAGACAGAATTTCTCTGTATAGATAATCAACAATGTTAAACTCGAAAGTTCATTTTTTGCAGAGTTCCAAATTCCTCTCTCACTTGAAGAAAAGAAGGAATGCCATTGATCATTTTCCAACGATGAAGAAAGGTACAAATGAGCAATGTTTTTAAAAGAAGACAAAAAAGGCCTCAAGGAAGATGAAAACGCAATGAGTAAGCCCACCGAGGGACACCAACCGTGAACAATTAGAAAGGTGCGGGAAACGCTACTTTAAAAGGCGATCTATCAACCACTGGCGATATATAAACTATCCGCAATACATAAACTACTGGCAATATATAAACTATACTTGGACCTTTTTACTCCTATGAAAACCATTTGGCTGTTAACCGAATGAGCTCGATTACCTTAGAAGTCTCATTATTTATTCCAAAGGGCTCATTTCTATGGATAATTCTTAATTCTGCTTTGTAAAATTAACCCAACTCATTCAAAGCAAAAGGAAAAAAACAACCGTCTGCTAAAAATGTGTTGCCAAAACTTCTACCACTGGGATTACTATACTCGGAAATGAATGTGTCAGACTCGGAAAAGGCAATCGAACCAAAAAAACTAAATACTCATTACTCAACCCAAAGCCCAACAGCTCTTGTGTGAGAGAGACACTAATTTTCTCTTTCTAGTCAATTCCACGAGGCAGGCGAGGCATCTGTGCGCTCCATATGCTTTGTGCCCAACAGGAAGGAAGGCGCTCCTACTACTGAAAATATTAAAATAGAGTCAATAATAAATGGAAGCGATTGTTCCAAAATGATAGCCTTTTAACCAAAGTCTGCGTTTAATACGGTACTAAAGTGGCCTACTTCAATCTACTCAGAGTTTCCCAATTATTAAAGGCTAGGCAATAAAATGAAATTATAATAAAATCTATTTCCAGTTTAAGAAAACTAAAGTTCATATATTTAACTACTAAGATGCGAACACACAGAAACCAACATCATATCAGTTTATTGGCTTTGGAATTAGCACTAACTTCTTAAAATCTCCAAGAGCATCTGAAATCCAGTGTTCCCATTCCCTCATAGCCACGGATGCAAAATCAAGGTAAGAACTCTCGTCCTACAAAATATCCACAGAAAAGGATGGTCCCCAGCAATTTAAACCTCACCTTCTAAATGCAAGCAAGAGAGGCACCAAACAGGCCCTCTCTATAAGGACCTAAACACAGGAGCAATCCTGACGTTCATTCTTCATCCTACAGGAAAATCTTCAATGATCTTAGAAGTATACTAAGAACGCACATTATCAAAACCTATCGTGTATATTTTATAGGTGTTATAATAGATATTCCAAAATTAAGAGATTCGTTTAGAAATCTTAACAAAAATATCATCGGAGGGAAATTTCCCCCGAAGAGCTGTGTAATCTGTCATCATCTCTTTCTACAGCTGTTCATGAATGAAATCCTAGATTCTACTACGCAGAACAAATGAAGCAATTAATTGAAAGCATTCAAATTGAAACGGAGGAGGTGGGGGCGGTGAGAGGAGAGGCAGAGCCTGTTAAACCCAGCGAAAAAACAAAATAATAGCACGAAATTGAGTGCGCATGCAACTGATTATAACAGGTATCTTAATAGGCAGTGCAAGTCACCGGCTGTTCAGAGGCTTGCGAAAACACAGGTACACACACCCACGGTCTCAGAACCTACAGAACAGGTGGATCCGCAAAAATCTCCACAGGAGGGAACTAAACAGGTTCCAGTTTAATTATTCACCAGAGCAGACTTCCACTTCACCCAGAGATAAAATCCTGGAGCCTCTTTTTAGATCAGCCCTGGCAACTCTGCAGACGCAGGGTTTCTTTCCAGAAAAGCGAAATCTGACAAGTCCATCACTGGGCGTGAAGAGAATTCATCTCCATGCAAGCAAAGGAGAATTTGTTTAGGGACAGGGACCGGGGACGGCTCTCCGGGGATAAGAGAGATGCACTGTCCAGCGGGTCAGAAGTCGGGGTACCGGGTCTGGGAGCGCAGGAATTGGGGGTGAGGAGCCCCCGGAGGCGAGCACAGAACGTCCTACTCGGCACGAGGCAGGAGACTGGCTGCAAGTGCCAGGAGAGCTCCGACCCGGGATCGTTCGGGCTAAGCCCGAGGGGAGCGGGCGAGGAGCAGGTGAGGGAGGGCCGTACCTGGTACTCGGGGTACTCAAACATGTAGCTCATGCTGCACTTGTTCTCCTCGAAGCCGAAGAAGACATCCCACACCCCCAGGGTGGCCAGAAGCACCATGAAGACATAGAACGCCAGGTTCCAGAGGCTGACTGAGTGCAGGAACATGATGCAGCTAGCTGAGCTCCTCCACGGCCGTCCAAGCCCAGCCGCCCAGACCGACCCAGGGAAAAGCCGCCCGTGCCAAGCCGTGCCCAGCAGAGCAGCGCGCGCGTGCGCGGAGACCGCCAGCAGCCCCTCCCCTTCGCCCGCCGCTCAGCGCGCCTGCGCACAGCCAGCCCGCGGCACCGCCCACGGAGGAGGCGTTTGCAGCGGGACCGCGAACGTGCGCCCGCCCCGGGGAGATGGTGTGGGAAAGCGGGGTGGGCTGGGCTGGAGGACGGGGAGAGAAACGGGAGGGGGGGGAGAGGAAAAAGGGAAATGGGGTGGGGAGGAAGGGAGGGGCATGGGCCGGGTGGGTACCAAAGGCAATGGCCAGGGCCAAGGATAACGCCCCGGAGTGCAGAGAATGTTTATGATCCAGTATTGACTGGCCAAGGGAGGCGGGCAGCACATTAAAAGCTTATCCAGTGGCTGTCACATCACAGACACCATTCCCTGCAACAGTTAAAAAATCCTTTCCTGTTCAATTTCGAACTGCCTCGGGTCTCCGCCGTTTCATCCCAAGCCTTCTTGGACCAGTTAGCTTGACTCCGGAGGAGACAAATCGCTTTCACCCGGCCTCCTCTTAGATCACCAACTTGGGGCCCTATAACACTTGAAAGCACCGGCTCACTAAAACAAGACCCAGAGGAAACCCTGTTCTTGGTGGAATTCTTAGTCACGCAAGGAGTGGTCTTTAAAAGACACTACGAAAATGTCCACCAGCATGGATGTCCCAGTTGGTTTATGCTGGATGAAGTTGACACTAACTGGTGCCATCTGGATTCCCCCCATGTCTCTGGGGGATGGGTTCTATATTGGCGTTAGAAGGCGATTTTGTCCAAGCTTTCCTTTAGAAGGGGTTTTTTTTTTAAAAGGCAGGACAAACCCGTTTGCAATACCTATAACAGCTTCAAAGCTCTCTCTCTCTCTCTCTCTCTCTCTCTCTCTCTCTCTGTGTGTGTGTGGCTAACTTCAGGATTTTAGAATTTTTGGCGTTGACTCAATTTCATTTTATTTAAGACTAATTTTCTAGCATATATCCTGAGAAAATTGGCTATGATACATGAAATCAAAGAATTTTATCACTGAAAAGCAGCGTATTGTTTATCTTCAACAACCCCCCCCCCTCCGTTCACACTAAGAAGCTATGACCCACGTTAAAATGATAGGCTAGATATCACAGGGCCAGGCAAATACCGTTAGCTACAGGATGTGGGATATTTGCGAAGAAAGAAAGGAACAGGGAAGTAGACAGGTAAGCCGTTTTGACACACGGAGGTAGATTTGGAAGGGCCAGAATAACATGTGAGGGGACCCTGGGTAATATTAACTAGCAAGGTTAATGGCTAACTAATATGAATTTAAGGCATGCCATGTATGCTTCTGGTGGTGTGGTGTGCACACTCAGTGTATTAGATACTTGTCTTACAGTGTGACAGTATTTTTGCACAAGTGACTTTACAAAGGGTTTGTTTTAACTCAGTTTCAAGGCCTGACATGGCCTAGGATTTAAAGCAGCATGACCTGAGGCAGGGGATTGACAGATTGCATCTACACACAAGAAGCAAAGAGAGAGAACAACGCTAGAACCCAGTTCCCTTTTTTTGTTTTTTTACCCAGTTGGGAAGTTAGTGTAGGTTTTCCTACTTTAGCTAACTTAATCTAGAAAACCACTCCCAGACGTGTCCAAAGATGTGTCTCCAAGGTGATTCTAAATTCTAGTCAGTTGACAAAATTAAACCTTCACAGCCCTACTCGTCAACTTGATACCTCAACAATTAGACTTTAAAACAATTACCTTCCACCTCGTGTTTCCATAAGATCACAGCCATCTCATAATGTAGATGCGTTTAGTTCAATTTCAAAAGTCCCCATAATCTTTGACAGCCCTAGTACTACTCAAAAGTGTCTTTTCTGAGACTAGGGCAATCCCTTAGCTGTGAACCCCTATAAAACAGAAACTTTGTTACGTATGCTGGCAGAGTGAACATTCTCTTTCCAAAAGGGAGAACTAGGAAAGATTGTACCAAAGCAGACCAAATCCCCACAGAGCAAACGTCTTATTCTGCACCTCCATGTCAGGCATCTGCAGCTCATGATGAAATCATCTGGGCTCTAAAGGGCCTAGGTATCCTGGCCCTCCTGCTGTACTGCCTGCAGGACAGAGTCCCTTTAAAAGAAAGTTTTATCTCTTAATTTTGTGTATGAATGTTTCGCCTGCATAGACGCATGTAGTGCCTAGAGACCAGAAGACACTGGATCTTCGGGAAGTGGAGTTCCGTTGGAGTTACAGACAGTTGTCAATTGTCACAGAGGTGCTGGGAACTGAACCCAGGTCCTCTGCAAGAGAAGCAGATGCTCTTAACCACGGAGCCATCTCTCCAGCCTCACAGCCTCTCTTGTCAGCTCTACTCCACATCCGGCGTCTTTGACAGGACGTTCCATGATTCCGACATCTCCAACATCCTAGGGTCTCTGCTGCAGCTTGGACTTCACTTTCACAGCTTCAGACAACAGCATCTCAGGACCTCCTGCAGTGCACAATGCCTGTCTGTGCTCTATGCGCTACCATACAGTTCATGAGCTTCGGGCAAGGAGCTGGAGGTTGAAACACACAAAGACAGACAGAGACACGAACCTCCAGTCACTGGTAAGAAGCCCTTATTCAATAGCACCACGGAGGCTTATATACCCAACAGTCAGGTGGGTCAACAGGTGAAAACCTTGTCCTCTGATCCTCAAGGCCCAGGCACCACGTGTTCATGAAGCAGAGCTGGTAAACAACTTTGACACAGCTTTCAGTAACTCAAATCAGAAGGAAAGTAAAGATCTCTAGCAGGGAAGAGCAGCTAGAGGCCAGGACTCCAAATGGTCCCAACACCTCCAACCCTGCAGTATTGCCTAGGCTCAGTTGCTCTGAAACTACGATATGAGAGTCCATGATCTCCTTAATTTTGCCTCTTACATGCCTACCCGACTAGTGCAGTACAGATAACATTTCTAAGTCTGCTGCCAGCTCAGGGTGGAGACTTGCCTTCTGGGACCACGGCTAGAGCAGCCTATTCTTGCTAACCATAGGGCTTCCTCAGGTAGTTGCTTTCCAGAAGTGAGGACCCCCTCCAGCTGGCATTCTCAGCTTCGGCTCTGCTTTCAAATGAATTTTTGCACCAAAAGCTGGAGCCTTTGATGGGTGGAGCCTTGCCCTCATGGTGTTTGTCTATTGTCCAAGTGAAGAGCAGATGATTTCTCTTGGACAATTAAGCCTTGTTTTTAGTGTATGTCTTGACTACATCTTAAACTTGCCCAATCTCTCTCTCTCTCTCTCTCTATCCCTCTCTCTCTCTCTTTTTACAAATTATGCATTAAACAAAAAATTCTTCCCACCTGTTGCTCTTTTTTTTTTTTTTAACTGTTGACCTGGGTAAGTGTGATATCAGGCTGAATGCTAACCTGCCTTGAAATTTCCTCTGCCAAACAAATTAAAAAATTTGTTGCTACCGGGCGGTGGTGGCGCACGCCTTTAATCCCAGCACTCGGGAGGCAGAGGCAGGCGGATCTCTGTGAGTTCGAGGCCAGCCTGGTCTACAAGAGCTAGTTCCAGGACAGGAACCAAAAGCTACGGAGAAACCCTGTCTTGAAAAATCAAAAAAAAAAAAAAAAAAAAATTGTTGCTTTGCTTTGCTGGTGATGCTGGTGGTTTTGGGGTTGTTGTTGTTGTTGTTATTGTTTTGAGACAGGGTCTCACTCTACAGCCCTAATTGGACTGGAACTCTCTGTATAGACCAGGCTGCCCTTGAACTCCTAGAGATCTGCCTGCCTTTGCTTTCTGAGTGCTAAGAGTCAAGGTGAATCCCAGCATGCCCGACTCATCAATTATGTTTATATTCCACTTCACTGGACGTCCTTGGGACACATGCAGAATGCACCTATGTTCTTTGTCTGGAGTCTAACATGAATGCCTGCTACCCTTGTTTCCAACAGAGTTCCTGATGTCCTCTGATGCCTCAGAAGTCAGACCTCCACTAGCCCCATCTTTCTCCCTGTGACCTAACTCCCACCACAATGGCCCATTAAGTTCTTTTCGCCTCATCAAAGAGTCTTTCTAACCCAAAGTTCCAAACGCTTACTCATTTCTCTTACAAATTTCTCCTTTCCAAAGTCCTAAGAACCACATGTTCATGTTATTATGTTACAATAGCCGCGCCCGCACTCCTGGTGCCAGTCTTCTATATTACTTGTCATTACCACATAAATACCCTAACAAAGGCAGCTTTTTAAAGGGAGAGGTTTATTTTGCCGCACAGTTCCAAGGTACAGTCTGTTATGGCTTGGAAGTCATAGCAACAAGAGCTTGAAGCAGCTGGTCTTGTTGCATCCACAGTCAGTACGCAATGAGAGACAACGGCCAGTGACCAGTCCCCTTTCTCCTTTTTCTTCGAGCTGGATGGGGAGCTGGATGGGCTCCCCACTACAGTTAACTGAGTCTAGAAAATATATCACAGATATTTGACTCCAAGGTAATTCTAAATCTCAACAAGTAAGCAAGATTAACCAGCAACTTGGGAATTTCTTTTAAATTGTGTTGATAAGAATAGAATATGCTACATTTTCAAAAATATACCAACTGGATTAGATTATGTAAACAATCCATTTTACATAAGTACAATGTGTAGTAAAATATTTTTCAAAAAAACTTTAAAATTATTTATTTTCTATGGATGAGTGTGTTTCTGCATTGTGCATGTGTACCACACGCATGTCTGGTGTCCGTAGATGTCAGACAAAGGTATCAAATCATGTGGAAGGAGAGTGAGAGACAGATGTGAGCCACCATGTGAGCGTTAGGAACAAAACTGGGGCCCTCCGAGAGAGGAACAAGTGCCTTCAACCTTGGAGCCATCTTCCTAGGTGCAAAAATAAAATAATTTAAAAGCAAACATACAATTTAATAGCTAATTGAGGCAATTAACACAACTCCCTAAAGTTTATAGCTAAAGCATACCTCTTTCCAAACGTTTGTACCCAAAACACAGTTATCTCAAATGATTGCAGACACAGGGCTATGTATATCATTACATTAGTGCAATAGTCTAAAGACAAAAGGAAAAACAAATTTCAATTTCCAGGTTTATTGTGCAAGGTAAAATGCTTTGTTACTTGAGGATTGTTCTCTTTATATTATAGGATAAAACAAATATAATAAATTGCTATTGAGAATTAATAGTTTTCAGTACAAGAGATAAAAAAACCATAAAACTGTAAAAGATAAAAAAGGTGATGTAGCCCATATCTTATAGGTAGAGAACAGACCACCAACTTAAGACAGCACAAAAGAAAATATTAAACTATTTTTTTAAAAACTTTTTAAATATTTATTTATTTATTATTATGTATACAATATTCTGTCTGCATGTATGCCTGAAGGCCAGAAGAGGGCACCAGGCCTCATTACAGATGGTTGTGAGTCACTATGTGGTTGCTGGGAACTGAACTCAGGACCCTTGGAAGAGCAGGCAATGAATGCTCTTAACCACTGAGCCATAACTCCAGCCCATTAAACTATTTTTAATGTGTCAGTTTTTATGCATTTTCCACTTTTATTCTAAAATTGATATTTTTATAATAATTTAAAAATACCTTAATTTGTTTTCCTTTCAAAAAAAAAGTAACAATACCCCATGCAAAGATGATACTGAAAGCATACTTTTAAAATGGGACAAAGTAGAAGAAATCTGGAGAATTATTGATTCAATAGATCAGTGTTACACCAGGTAGGGAAAATTAGAGATGACTCCATGGCTGAGCCCTAGAAACGCCGCAGTGCCATATACAGAAATAGGAAAACCAGAGGGAAGGCCGTTCAGGGGGGAAACATGCTATTTTGTGAATAATTTTAATTGGCCTTTTCAGGAGGCAATGAGTCTCATAGGAACGGAGTTCAAGTCCTCAGAACCTTCGGCAAAGCATCCGAAGAAATTCTGGGTAGCAATTGAGGCTTCGAGGTTCAGCTAACATCTGTGGAGTTTACACAGAGACTGAAGTCTTCACTTGAGGAACACGAAAGAAGGTTGGCAGAGAGGAAGAAGGGGCGAAGAGCACTGCTCTAGGAAGCTGGGAAGCCCGTCAGCCCTCAGGATCAGAGACCACAAAGGGCCTGAGACACACCGCACAGATTTGGTGGTATGAGGGCCGCCGGTCTGGGAGTCTCTCCTCAGGGAATAATCCAAAACCTCAGCTTTATGATATAGAAAACATTCGAAGTACCACACATGCAGATCTAATGATAGTGAGCCTGCTACATTTACACTCTGGAAATATTTTGTAGCTGTTAAAAGGATGCTAATTTAAAGGATTTGATCATGGACAATGCTAAGAAGAAAGGTAAGAAACAAAATTATAGTACATTTCCAACTGTAAAAAGGCATAAAATGTTTTCAAGGAATATAAGGATAACATTGTTTACTTCTTGGTAGGAACAGGAGTGGTAAATGAATATTGGTCTAAGGTTTGTATGTTTCCCTACTTCCCAAAATTATTAACTTTTAAAAATAAAAACCATTTTAGGCCTGGGGGTGTGACTTAATTGTAGACCACTTGCCCAGAATATTTAAGTCTTGGGGTTTGATTCTCAACATTGAAAAACAAAAGAAACAAAAAAAAAAAGAATAAAGCCAGAACTGCTAAGTCCTGAGTGGTGGGACCGATCTGTAACCTTAGTATTTGGAAGACAAAGGTTCTTGGCTACAAAGTGAGTTCCTGCACCAGCCTGAGCTACAAACAAAACCAAAACAACAAAAAGACGTATTTTTCAAAGCCTATTTCTTTCCCGTATCACCCAGAATTACTCATTTCTTCCATATAGTCCGTATAATGGCTGCCTTACCATAATTTTGGTTTTCAAATTCACCTTTAACAAGAATTAGAGGCTGTAGGATCCCGTGCTTTCCTTGAGAAGCTGCGAGTGTGGCTGGAGCCATGGATGGCTCCGGGTTTTATAAATTTAGAAGGATGTCTTTCATCTATTCGTCTGCAGGGAGAATGCTATGACTTTTGTGTGGCGGTCGGGGGGCGGGGCCAGCTCACTCCTTCCACCACGTGGGCTATGGAGATCAAACTCACTCAGGTACTCAAGCTTGGCCAGCGCGCACCTTTACCTGCCGAGCCATCTGGAAAGCCTTGGGGTTTTCGGATACAAAAATAGCCTGGAAATTTGGGGTCGCTTCCACATCTTCGGGATGACGATTTTTGCGTCTGAGTCTGTGAACGGTCACTGCGTACGAGTGAGGCGCGGCCACTTCTCCATTTTTTAGGTGTACTTAAGCGTGTCCTGCTTTTAGAGAGGCAGTGAAGCATATAAAAGAAAAACATTCATTTCAAATTCTATGTGGCTGGAATAAGGGTGTAACACCGAGGCAGAGGAACAGGTTTCACCTAAGCCAGTTGTTTGGAAGTGTTAATGGTCACTCCACACATAACTTTTTAATCCTAAGAGAGAACTCCTTCCCACACCATTACTTTAAAGGAGCAGCAAGAAGAGAGAAGACCGGTAATGGTGTTTTAAGAAACAGACCGTTGGCCAGGTGGCACTCCTTTAATCCCAAAGCTCAGGACGCAGAGGCAGACCGATCTCTTGAGTTCTAGGACAGCCAAGGCTACACAGAGAAACCCTGTCTCGAAAACTAAAACCAACCAAACAAAAACAACAACAAAGACAAAACATACAAACGGAATGTTGGGGCTTTCGGATCAAATTACTGACACCTCTCTTCCCGCTTCCGAACTATTTATCTGCTTATTGGTTATCTGTCTGAAAGTAGGGTGCTCATCAAAAGCCTCTTTATAGGACGACAAAATACATGTGAAGGGGTAGCCAGGGAGAGAGCAGAGCATGCTGCCACATGAAGAGAATAAGGAGGAGAACGTCTTTCCCTGGAATCCAGACAGGGAAGAAAATGAAGCCTGAACATGGAAAGACGAAGGGAGGGCGCTCCGGCTGGGTGCTAAGAGCATCTGAGGGGAAACTCCAAAGGTAGGAATAAGGGCTGGCCGAGACTCAGAATGTGAAGGCTTCAGGATGACTGCTTTGAAAAATGAACTGTAATGAATAAAGACCTGATCAATAGTGAGGACCTCATCCACAGTGTTCTGCTCTATTGCTCCCCAGTGTTGCTGACCTCCCTCAGCTAAGATGGATTTTTTGTTTTGCAGTATACAAGGCAAAAACAAGAATAGAGTTTATGTGGTCACAAAACATTTAATGAACTATTTGTGCCAACTTCTGTAATGGAGACTGAGATCAGAGATAAATGAGAGTCATTACGAGAGGGTCATTATTATAGCACAGCAACCCCCAAAGTGACTCGGGAGGTAAAATACTTGCTACACAAGCATGACTACCCAAGTTTGGATCCCCGGCACCCATGTTATTGGGGTGGGGTTTGGGGTACAGTAGAGCACACCTGTAATCCCTGCACTGGGGAGGCAGAGACGGGAGAACCCCTGGGCCTTGGTGGTCTGGCAGTCCAGCTGGTTGTGGAGCCTCGGGCTCAATGAAAACCTCATCTCAAGAGAAAGCTGGAGAGCAACCGAGGAAGGCACCTTAGGTCTACTTCTGACCTGCATATGCGCACGCGCACACAAGCTCGAACGC
The DNA here is from genome assembly GCF_950005125.1 of Chionomys nivalis. Classification (NCBI taxonomy): domain Eukaryota; kingdom Metazoa; phylum Chordata; class Mammalia; order Rodentia; family Cricetidae; genus Chionomys; species Chionomys nivalis. The sequence continues at coordinate 4,175,001 of NC_080111.1, read as the reverse complement.
ACACGCTCACACCCACCGTACCTGCACCGCCAGGGTCAAGTATTGTAGACATGAACACGGAGCATTGGAGCACGGAAGAGGAAATATTTAACTGAGCCAAGGAAAGCGGATCCCAGAGAAGAACGTGGTCCGTACACAGCGCTATCATCGGGCTGAAGGCGCGCTCACTGAATCGTGAGTTCATGGGTAGAGAGGTGGCTGTGGTTAGAGAAAGATAAATGAGTTTCCACCAGTTCAGCGTCCTGAGAGGTTGCAAAAACGGTTCTCAGAAGATGCTTAGTTCTGACAATTTTTCTGAAAGGGAGATGCGAGGTTGCTCTCCAGTCTCCTCGGGTGTGGCCATCTGAGCCCCCTTCGCGGGCATGAATGGCCTTCCAGTGTTGGTGTTTTTCAGCGTGCAGCCTGGGTTGCAATATGCGACGAGCTGGTCGGAGTTATGAAGTTTCTTCATCTGTTGTCTTAGCGGAAACATCAGGAGCACAGGATCAGAGACTGGAGTTCTAGAACTTTCCATTCTGGTGCATGCTTTCTCTCCTTCTGGGTAACATTTATCCGATCAATTATTTCTAAAAGCTTATTTGAACATGTATTCAAGTTGAGATACTTTTTCTTATTATTTTTATTTTGTTTGTTTCTTATTTTTTTTTCTTATTTTGTTCATTTCCATTTGAGACAGGATCTCACGTGTTTCAGGCTAACCTTGAGCTCCAAGGATGACTTGAACTTGTGACTCTCACACCTCCCGAGTACGGGGGTCACAGGCATAGGCCACCCTACTCCATTTTAAGAGGTGCAGCTGCCGGAGCCCAGAGCTTTGCACTGCATTGACCAGAACTGACTGAACTTCAGCCTCAGCCCCTGCTAAAGCCTTTAAGCTTCAATTAATGCGAATTTCCATAAGAAAGGAGATCACATTGTAATCATTTAACAGTCACCCCTCAAATACGATACTTATTAAATTTATTGGTACATCAAGTTCTTAGAAAACCTCTTAGGCTTTGAAAGCCCCCTTTTACTCTTTTCTTTTTTGCACAAGGCAGCCCCCAAGGCTCTCTCTCACTTTATGCTCTGGAAGAGAAAGAGAATCCCGCCTGGTGTGGAAATCGAATCGTTTCTCAAATTTGTCTCACTAAATTATGCTAGCTTTAACGCTTTATTGCAGGCTTTAAATATCTGCTTTATTCCTCAATTTCTTAAATGAAAAAGGAATCCACTGTACAAGAGACCAGGTCTTGGAAACCCCCCGTAGTCTACTCAGTTGGGTTAAAGCGTTCTCCTGCCCGCCACTCATAACTCACGCCCCACCCCCAAACCTTCTATGCAGAAGGCGACCAACAAATATTTGCCTAAAATTTATTTGAAAAGAAGTCATATTGCACAGTTATAACCACAGAACCTCACCTTTCCTTTGATTCTTTAGAGCTTAAAAAAAAAGAAGAAGAAGAAGAAGAAAAAGAAAATGCAATGCTGGCAACTGTGTGGCTGCCCGCTTGGTTTCCATGGAAACAGAGAGGAGCTCATCAAAAACAAAATAAGGCCTTTCAAGCTGATTATCCTTCTCCGCCCCTGCAGCCCCGGTGCCACACAGTGAAAGGCAGCGCACCCCAAGCCCTGGGAACCAACACTCAACTCTGTCCATGCTGCCTCTCGCAGCGAAGGGGGGGGCATAGGATCTTTGGGGTGACAGCTTGGTTTGCTTGTAGGGAGAGCTAGACTCCCTGAGAGGAAAGAGAAACCCGTGAGCAGAAGGCGTGACGTAACTGTGCGCTTTAACTCCAGTCCAATGCATGCACTGTTTCATCTCAAAATTCATATTTCTTGGGAATAATATAAGAAAGCCATGGGAATTTATAATAAAAGGATTAAAAAACTCCTGATAGGAAATGTTTAAAGAGCTGAGACCGCATACAGGATGGAGAAAAAGGAGAAACGCTGAACCAAAAAATAATTAGATTTCCGTTCACATGGACAAAATACTATTATCACATCACCCGTTCCACAGATGCATACCTACCATGGCTAAAAATTATGATGCCAAAAATAGATTTTTTTTCATTGTCAAAAGCTTGGTTTAGCATAGTTTCATAGCCGGGCGATGGTGGCGCACGCCTTTAATCCCAGCACTCGGGAGGCAGAGGCAGGCGGATCTCTGTGAGTTCGAGACCAGCCTGATCTACAGAGCTAGTTCCAGGACAGGCTCCAAAACCACAGAGAAACCCTGTCTCGAAAAACCAAAAAAAAAAAAAAAAAAAAAAAGCATAGTTTCATTACCCAGGATTGCTATGTATTTTATATGACAGTATTCCTCTATTAAAAAACAAATTTCAGTGAAACCGGAGGTTTTTGTGGACCGTGGCATACACAATAGAAACATGTTTAATGGAAATATCATTGAAGAGGTTTTAATATCAGATAAAAATAATGGAATTCAGGTATATCCCTAGTGGGAAAGAATGAACACAATCCTTATTGTTTGCCTTTTGTGTATATATACTTGCTTATGCATGTGTTCCCTCCAAACAATCCAAGCTTTGCAAAGGCCTGTGCTATATAAGAAACCTGGTCATTTTTTTTAATACCTAAGCCCCAGTAAAGAAAGCAATTGGAAGTGTTCCACAAGTATATTGAATTAATCTCTTAATTTACTTAGGTAACACTCTATAGTTTAATTAAAGGCTTTCCCTAGATCTTGGAGCCTCTTGCTATGAAGTGTAAGATTTGTAATATTTAAAAATAACTTCTTAGCCAAGATAAATGATAATGTTATACACAGCTCTCAGTACCTAAAGCTTTTGAAAAAGACTTGGGAACAGAATATGAGTTGAGAAAACTAGCTGCTAATGTCAAAGACGTTGTGTTAAACAGAGTACCGCTAACATATGGCTGTGTTACCAGGGGACACTAATAGTGTATGAAACAAACATACTCTTGCCCCGAAAGGGAGAAGGAACACAGGAACACAAGGTGATGGGTTTGGGTTAAAGCGTATGTTTGCGTATTTCAGTAAAGCATTGAACTTGAAGCCTATGGAAGTGATGGTGAAGGATCCAGACTTGGGAACTTACCTCTAGTCTTACCGAGTTGAACTAAGTCAGGGATCTGCAGTACCGAAACGGGCAGGCAATAAATATTTCTGGCCATGTGAGTCATACATTTTTTTTATTAACAGATAAACTGCTCTGCCATCATAGCATGAAGAGAACTATACATCACAACTGACTGAGGTAACTGTGACCCGATATAATTCTATTTACAGAAATATGCATGGGTTAGGTTTGAAAAAATTGGTCATGATTGTTAGCCCCTGAATCAGGAAATAAATAATTCAGCCTTCCAGAGTCAATATTTTTTCTTTCACTGTTAATGTTAGCCAATATGAATTTATATCAAGGAACCTGACTGGCAGGGATATTTGCAACAAAATTTTGGGCTTTTAATTCAAAGTTTGGCAAAACATGGCGAGTTTAATCCAAGTCCTATCTATTGCCAAGAATGACCATACAACCCCCATATGCATATACTCTAAGGAGAAACAGAGCTAAGCATCGTTCATGGGCATCATGGTATTTGCCTATTTAGGAAGACTAGAATGCAAAAGCCATTGTTCTGCTACCAGAAGAGAAAGGACAAACCGAGAAGTTCACTGACACAAAGAATATCATCTTTCAGACAAAGCCTGGTTATTACACGAAACTGATATTCATAAATTTTGATTTAGCATGTGACATCTGAGAGGAGATAGGAGTATGTTTTCTCTGTATCAAAATACCAGGCAGCGAGTGCAGTTACTTCTAAGGGCCAGTGCATGAGGGAAGGATATTTTGGCAAAGCCCACAGTTTCTACGGGTTTTGAACTCATTGGGCCAAGGGCCAAAAAAAAAAAAAAAAAAAAAATGCAGCCGTCCTGAGCACTTCCGTTTGGTGGCTGTTTGTACAGCTGGTATTTCTTTTTCTTTCTGCTGCTGAGAGGCCTGCTTTAGACAGAAGCCATGGCTGCTCTTGCACATCTACAAGCTTCATGGCTCAGCCCTTGCCTGCTGCCAGGGTTCTGCTTCAAAGCCTCTGAGACCTGAAAGCCATGGAGATTCCACGGAGCGCTGCAAAGGGCAGAGCACACAGAAGGCGCATCCCGGTCTTTGGATCTGCTCTTTAGACCCTGAATTCAATGAGTCACACCGCAAAGGCTCCAAGAACACCTTCTGGAGACTCTTCATGACTAATAACCATTTGTCCCTGAGGAGAGAGGAGCCAGCAGGGAGTCTCGCTGGGGACGGGTTAGCCTCATTTTCAATCTGTCATTTCTTTTCCTGCATCTTATGGGTGGACCCCGCGAGAGAGGCTTAGGCAAAAGGTGCGTGCAGGTAGGTGCTTATGTCTGCTAGCTCCGTTCTAGGATTTCCAACTTCTGTGTTCCTGGCTTATTCTAATGACTATCTAGAAGAATGGTGATGGATCTCTTATGCCCACATCTGCAAAGTCCCCCAAAAGCCTTACAAGGAGACCGAGTCCCGTATGTAAAAGCAAAGAGCCTTTATTTTATGCAAGTTTACAAACTCAGTCTCTCCGCATGCCCAACGTATTGGAGTAAACGGAGAGCCGCAAGCTCAGTTAGAGTGGGTTTTTTTATAGTAGTAAAGGTGGAGGTGGGGGTGAGGGGTTTCTGAGGTTCAGGACCCCGGATTGGCTGACATTTGTCTAGGGGTGTCCTGGTGAGTGTGCTGGCAGGTGATCCTATCTATAGTGGTTGGAATGTTAGGCATTTCCTTTGGATGGTCTTTTCTTGGGTGGTGCTAAGGTAATCTCAGTTTATGGTTCTTCCTGCTACCAGGTATTGCTTCAGGGTAAACTACTGAGACTCGGGCCTCCATTAAACGTATAGATGGCTGAGTCCTACACTGGCAGGTGATAATGGTTGGAAGTAAAGAACTTTCTTTGGGTGATCTGTTCCTCTTTAGCTTATCATGGCTGGCTCCTACAGATCCTTCTCTTTTCTTTCTTTTTTCTTCTTCCTCTTCATGTAATTAGTGCCAAGATGAATCTCTTCAGTTAGTGAAGAGAATACAAAAGTAAGGGTACAAGGTGCCATAATTTGAAGAGGGAACAAGTTGTCTGTAGGACCCAGCCGTGACAAACTCAACAGAGGCCTGAGTCTCTAGTTTACCCTGAGGCAATACCTGGTTCTAATAAAGACCACAAACTGAGACTACCCAGACACCACCCAGAAACAGACCATCCAAAGGAAATTTCTAACGTTCTAATTGTTGTAGATAGGATCACCTGCCAGCACACACCCATCGCTTTCCACCAGGACACCCCTAGACAAATGTCAGCCAATCCGGGGTCCTGAACCTTAGAAATCCCTCACCCCCATCTTTGCTACTCTAAGACGCCAACCCCGACTGAGCTCGGAGCTCTTCCACGATGGAGAGACCAAGTCTGCAAACCCATGTAAGAATAAAGGCTCTTTGCTTTTCCATAAAGGACTTGGTCTCCTAGTTGGTTTTGGAGGGACTCCGCCATCTGGGTACAACATTGTCAAAGTTGAGTCAAGGAAAGCAGAGATGCCCAGTCTGGATGGAAGAACCGAGAAGCTGAGCCTAAGGAAGAACATGAAAATAACTGCAGAGCTCCAGATCAGAGGAGCAGGCCGTGGGCTGACAGGAAGTTGGGCTATTACACACCCCACACCCCACCCGCTCCTTGCACCAGCCTGTCCTCCCCCCCCCCCCCCCGTCCTTATCTGTATCTCTCTAATCTAAGTGCCCCCTAGTTGACAGTGCTAAAGGACACATAAAACTAAATGACGAGCCTCACAAAAATATCTTACATCCTGGTTCGCCACAGCACAACTACGATAGGCAGAAGGTACGTGACTCAAGTGGCCAGGATTTGGCTTTGCGTATGAATCCGTTCTGAATACGAAGAACTAAGGAAAGCGGTACCTAAACTCTCACACAAATGCGCACAGACAGGAAGGAAATTCCGACACATTCTGCACGCTTGAACCCTAATGATATGCAAAGTGGGGGGAAAAACCAGAGAGGACAAAATTGCAGGGTGAGGTACACAGAGTGTATTTATGAGACAAGAAAGCATTGTGTCTAAGTAGGAGAGCAGCAAGATTAGCATATGAAAGCAGCCAGTTGGTGGAGAGAGATTGGAGGCCCTTCCCCACCTGGGCTTCTTGCAGCAAGCACAGCAATCAAAGAGAAGTCCCAAAGATACACAGACCCTGGAGAGGAAGATTCTGTGTAAATAATCTACAAAACTTTCTGGGCCTCCTTTCTTCTACCTCACTACTCGCTCCGGTTCTAGACAGAGTCTTTCTCTATAAACCCTCCCTATTGCTACTACTGTGCTCTTGGCACTGAAAGACCCTAAGACCCCCTCTCAGAACTAGCATACTCCCGTGAGAACATCCTGTTTGCTTAAGCCTGCTCTCATGAGAACATCCCGTTTGCTGAGGAAAACAGGATACCTATAGTCAGCACATGTGCCAAACTTAAAATGTTAGCAGTTTACAAAAGAAACAGTTGCCCCTATGGAAGACCCCAGCTTAGCTGCTGTAATGCCATTCTGCAAAAACAGGATATCTGTAAAATAGGACATCTATACAACAGGATATCTGTAAAAAAGGAACAGGATATCTGTTGCCATACATCTGTGCTGGGAGAGGAAAAACCACTTATGCCCCCTCGCCTCATTCCAACTGACCAATGACCACGCATCTGCTTCTGTAAACATGCTTTTGCCGCCCTCTTTCCTATAAAAAGACCTTCTCCCAGTCTGAAGAGACTTTGCCGCCCGCAGGTACCTGTGTATACTCAATAAACCTCTTGCTGATTGCAGCCTGTGGTCTCGGACTGTTCCTGGGATCCCGGGGTCTTCTCCTGAGGGAAGGTCCTCTCCAGGGTCTTTCAGGCACAATTCTTGGAACCTGGAAAACTTCAGCAGGTAAGTGTCATTGGGGATTTCATTCCTAGACCAGTAGATCGTGATACCAAAGGAACTGGGGAGGAGGGACGAGAGAGTTATGACTTAACGAGGTCAAAGTTTTAGTTCTACAAGTTGAGGAGAGATATGTAGATGACAGATAGTAGCAGTTGCATAACTAGGTGAATGTGTTAAATGCCACTAAAAATTTACTACGAGATTTGAAGAATGGGTGAGGACCTCGGGGAGCATCATTTTTATACTGGCTACACATCCACTGTATGTGATCCCATCCTCAAGGTATTTCCACTGCGAAATCCAGTGATTCTTGATTTTAGGAAAGAAAACATACAAAAAGGATACTTTTTGTAATTTTTAGGAATATTTTACAGTCAAGAACTGTAGAAGGGACTTGAAAAACTTGTTTAAATTCAGGTAGAAATGATCCATCATGATTGTGTTAAGGTGTCAGCTTCAGACCAAACCTGAGATACCATCACATCAGGAAGCCTCACTTTCTAATAATATATATATATATATATATATATATATATATATATATATATGCTTCTGGCCAAGTGACTTAACCTTTCTAGACCCTTCAGTGAAACTGTGCTCTTCACCTGTGAAACTGGGGTAATACTGTGTCAATCCACAAGGGTCGTTGGAAGAGAGACATTGACAGAGGATTTGGCACAGCACTAAGCATGTTGGAAGCAGAACAGGCATCCCTTTGGGCTGCTCAGCATCTCTCTCTGCTACTTTTGGGCGGCCCATTTATCCATCCACTTTTGTCCATTGTCTTTTAAAATCTGAATCTTAGGAATAAAGCCAAGGCAATGTCCTGCCGTTTTCCTCTTCTCTACTTACCATGGAAACCACTTCACCCCCTGGCAGATGATTTATAGGCAGAAGTGTAAGGCTATACATTGCCTTTATGGAAATGTTTAAGCCCAGAGTATCCCCTCCAGTGGATACTAGAGAGGGAGAAAGATAGCTCCAGAGGTTCCCAGAGTGGATTAATTACTTTGCAATCGCAATATTATGCAGTCTCTCACAGTTATAACACTGTGCACAAAGTGTTTCAAGAGAAGTAAGGCTTCTCTGCCCTTTAATTTGATAAAAGGCTGGAGTTGGCTGATGGAATGGAATGCAATTTTTTACTATCTAAAAACTCAATAAAGATAATTAATTTGGGAGGAGGCTAATATTTCAATAAAGCTGAAATAAATGACCACTTTCAGCTCTCTTCTGTTAGAGGGTATACTTAAAGTTGAGAAATGACTTGGCTAATAATTTCCCTTGAACATATCATGTTGAAGATGAGTTTAAATGCTGTCAGGTCTTTAGGGAGATGCTAATTCTTGCCCTTGGTAACTCCGGAACCCATCACTTAAGAAGACAAGCTTTCGTATGTTTCCATTATATAAGTGACCCTCCAAAGACCCCCAGAACATACAATAAGCTATGCGATCTTAGGGCAGAGGGTTTTTTTTTTTAATGGCCCTTTTTTGAATAGTGTTTTTTTGAATGGCTTTCATACCGCAAATACCTCATCCTTTCCTTCTTCCTCTGCGACCTGAGCCTTTTCTTTCATAACATGATTCCCCAACTCCAGCTCTGGGAGAGGAGAAGTGGAACTGCTATTTCTTAGTCTTGAATGGCGTGGTGTGAGGGCAGGACACAAGTCTAGGGGATTTAAATAAGATGACCTCTCATCTACTGGGGACATTCATAAAATCTGTCCCTGCTCTTAAGAGCAGACAGGTGAGTGGCATCTTTTGCTGTTGGGCGGCTTCTTATCTCATGTAAACTGGGAGAAAGGGCAGCCACCCTTCAACTAGAGGAGCAGCTAACCTAGAAGGTAGAAAGACATCAGGGTAGAGCGGCTCCAAGACCTCGGTAGTGTCTTGGAGGGTCTGACATCATCTCCCTCAAGATTCTTTGTTAAGCGAGTTACAAAATTGCTCTCATGTCTGATATATTTCGAGTCTGAGTTTTTTTTTTTCCAGTTACTGCCAGATAGCATTATCTGAACAGTTACCTACATGAGCCAATCCTCTGAGTGGATGAAATATTGGGCGGAGAGGATAAAAGGCATGAGAAATCGGAGGGTGATGAGTCCCTTTGTTATTCTGATTGCAGTGATTGTCCCATGAGTAGCACGTTTTACTACAAATTACAGACTGTAAGCTTCCAATGCATGTGTGTGGCTGATTAGCCAACAACAATATCTTCAGGATGATTTTCTCTGAGTCTAAGTTAGAGATTAATAATAAAAGCTAGGACATGTACTTAGATACTAAATACTTCTAGAAATTTGTGGATCAAAGAAAAGAGTCAGGACATAATTTCAAAATTACTAAAACATCAACAATGGAAAACAACCTAACTGACAGTAACTCAAGGGTTACCAAGAGATAAGCTTATTTTTATTTTCTTAAATGCTTACAGAGGAAAATGAAGGTATGCTGTTATATTACTGGAAAACAGAATTAATAATAAATAATGAAAAAATAAGGAGAATGAATTAATGAACCAAAAATATATAATAGGAAAGGTCAATCAAATAGTGGTTCCTTGAGATGATTAATGAGACAAGCCCATAATAACTAATACATTCATTTAAAGACAAACATAGATGAAACAATAATTTGCAAGACATCAGAATGAATGACAGTGACCCCTCAGAAGTGGAAAACAAAACCCATGAGGGCCTCAAGCTTCCTCATCTTAGGTGTTTCCAGCTCTTGGCTGAGGGAAGAGGAACAAGGCAGAGTCCAGCGGGTTCTTTTATCTTGCAGAGAAACTGTTTCTCCCTGAGGATACAGAGCCGGGGAGCCAAGCACACCAACCGGCTGGAGTTTGCACAGCAGAGCATAGAACCCACAGAGCTACACAGAGCGCCTAGAATATAGTGTGAAGAAACGATCCAAGGGCAGAAAAGGGATATCGGCAATGCCCCCAAGTTTATAAAGTGGCAGAAATAGCGATCCCACCAGCCAATATAGAAACCCACAGTTCGCCAGGGCACTCTTAAGTGGCCCGTTAGGGAACATGAGAAAAACCTGGCTAGGGATGGTTATATTTGCTGCCTTAATGGTGGTTTTATGGATATATACATATGCCAAATTTTACCGAGTTATATAATTAAACTGTGAAGTTTGTCACCTCTCAAAATACATCAATAAAGCTTTTTTAAAAATTCATGTATGGGACCAACAACTTGGCTCAGTAAGTAAAGGTGCTTGCCACCAAGCCTGGTGTCCGAATCCAACCCCTGGGACACACATTGTGAAAGGAGAGAATAAATTCTTCATGAGTCATCCTGTCTTCCACCAGAGAACTATGACTGTTGCCCCCTCCAGACGAATAATTGAATGAATAAAAGCAGGTTTACATTTTAAAGTAGTCAAAATTTTAAAAAAAGACAACTTAAAAAAGGTAAAGCTGATTCAGAAAAAAGCATACAATTCCTAACATGCTCTCAAAAAGCTAGTGAACAATTTTGTAGCTGAAACTTGAAAAATAAATGAAATAGATAGAAATAAATATTCTCAAGAAGGAAGAGGAAAGCTCAGCCATCCTAATAAAAGTCAAGCAAAATTTAAAAGCCATCCCCCACAAAAGAAGAACGTTGTTCCCAGGGAACCTTTTCGGTTTATTTTAGCATTCAAGTGCAATAAAAAAAAAAAAACACAATATAGCAGGACAGAATAAACATGCAGATTCCATATTCACTGACAACGTGAAACACACTAATCTCAGTGAGAGGAAAAATTCCATGCTCATCAAAGAACTGTAATTATTCCAATAAATAATAGACTAAGCAGGCAAAGAATAATAAGACAATTTAAGGATCATAAGTTCAATAGTTACACATTTCCAGAGGATAAGGCCAGTGAAATGCCCACTGTGAGATTGAAATACCCAGATAAAAATAAATCAAGCACAAAATGAAAAAATCATCCTCATCCATAAAAATGAATGGGAAAATTCTAAACAACGAAGAAGTCTACCAATGTTTTAACTATTTAAGCTTTTTTTTCCTCTGAAACACAAGATTGATTTAACATTACAAATATATGTTCTATCCTAATAGCTCAGGGGAAATCTATACTATTATTGTTTTAACATTACAAATATATACATTATCCCAACAGTTTAGGGGAGCATATAATTGTATAGGTAGATGGAGAAAAATTTTAAATAAAATCTAATTTCCTATTCTGGAAATCCTTTGCAAACTCTGCCTATGAGGGACTGGCTTAATCTTCTATATGCTTCTACAAACCATCTCTCGCAAACCAAACAGTTCATGGGAAGTCTCTTGAAGACCAGAAACAAGACGCAAACGCTATCATGGCATTTACTGCATACTCTGTTTTATGACATAGTTGCTCGCAATGCTAACCAGAGATACGAGACAGTGCAAGAAGATTCAAAATGGAAAATAAACAAAAATAAAAGAAATCAGAAGAAAGAGTAGTTTGCAGACAATGCAATTTTCTGTGTGGAGAATTTAGATCTCTAGACAAACTTTTGGACTTAGAATTATTTTTAAAAAAATTGCTGGTTTCAAAAACTCACGTGTAAAAGTTGAATCACATTTCCAAGTATAAAAACAAGTAGAAAAAAAATATTTATAAGGCTTCGTTTCCCATACCAAGATGACTAAGTAGCTAGCAAAAACTATTGGCAGCAGAGACAGAAGCTCTACGTGGGAAGAGCAATTTTGTTGAAAGAACAAAAATCCAAATAAAAGAGAAACAATGCTCGCAGATAACAAAACCCTCAATGTCACAAAAATAAAAGCACAAACTGAGTAAATTTTTAAGTAAATTTGTTCAGTTATCAGGGAAAAGGGAAACAAAACGGCAATGGAACGAAATTAAACCTCTTTCATACTAGCAAAACAAGGAATCAGATAACGCTAAATATCGAAGACGACGTAGCAAAACGGGAATGGTCCCACAGTTTCAGTGGGGCTGGTAGTCGGTGCAGTGGCTTGGTATCACATGTCACAGCTGATCGTGCACACAGGTAGCCCAGTATCCCCATGTAGTGCGGCTTTTGTACACACTATTGAGAAGACAAGCAAAGATGCTCATAGCATCTTCTATAACTGCAAAGTAACAGACACCAGCAGCCTCTGTGTCCCTCAAAAATACAATGGCTAGAGTCTTATGTTCCTACACTAGGCTGCGGTGAAAACAAACTACCGGAGAGAAATCAGACCACCGGTGCTCAGCGTTTGAGTTTGCTTTTGGTTGCTGTGATAAGCACTGACCAAAGCCAGATTACAGTTTACCAAGGGAAGCTCAGGCAGAAATCCAGGTAGGAATTCAAGGCAGGAGCATGAAGCAGAAACCACGGTGGAAGCACTGCTTACTGGCTTGTTCCCAGGCTTGGGCTTAGCCACCTTCCATTACCTTCCTAAGCCCACCTGCCCAAGGACGACACGGCCCAACCTGCGCTCGGCTCTCCTGCAATCAAGAAATGACCGACAGACATGGACACGGGGGCAAACCCACAGGGGCAGCTCCTCACTCTTCCTGTGTGTCCCATGAATCCCACGCCTCTTCCCGCGTGTCAAGCTGAGAACTGAAACTACCTATGCCATGAAGAAAAAGAGAAAAATACAAAACTACAGACCATTTAGAGAGACATATTTATGTTACTATCCTGTAGTGCTTTGCTATAATAAAGCAAACAACACAAAATGCACCTAAGAGGGTGGAAGCGGCTGCACACAGAATGAGTTTTGCAAGCCATGGTTTTGCTCGGTTTATAAGCTTGAGCGATAACACAAGGTTGCTCATTTTATTCTGTAAATCACACAGGAAGCAAAAAGTCAGCAGAGATTGGAAATGATTGAGACACTTCCAGCTGGTATGATTGATGTACAGGTTCATGTTTGTAATAGCATTCACGTCCCATTCAGAGGACCCATTCCTCTTTATTTTTCGACGCCTGGTGATGTGGGATTCCCCTCTGTATGTTGTGAATACCATTGGTTAATATAGAAATTGTCTTGGGCCTACGCAGGGAATAGAGGTAGGCAGGGAAAACTAAACTGAATGCTGGGAGAAAGGAGGCAGAGGCAGTGGCAGAGAGAAGCCATATAGCCCCAATGGAGCCAGACGGAATTTTACCTGGTAAGCCATAGCCACATGGCGATACCTAGATTAATAGAAATGGGTTAAATAAATAATTAGTAAATTAATAATTAGTAAGAGTTAGCCAATAAGAAGCTAGAGCTAATGGGCCAAGCAGTAATTTAATTAATAAAGTTTTTGTGTGATTATTTCGGTGCTGAACATGGAGCACATGGAGGAGATTAGGGAGCCGATAGAATGTTCTCTAAATGCCCGTAGCACTGTAAGACAGGGAGGAAAAGAGACTGACGTAGACTGATAATGTCAGCTGTTGTTCCAGATGTCTCTGTTTTGGGTGGTAGGAGCTCAACCCCTCTGGAATCTCCAAGAAGCACTCGGAAATGCCTACCAGGTTCCACAGAGGAACAAGACACTGCACTTTCCGGCTGTGCGTCGGTCGTTGGTGTGTTAGTTCACTTATCACTTTTGGGCCACAGTCGGGCTGGACGCAAGGTTTCCAAAGATGTTCACAGGCGAAAATGGTTTTGTGCCTGCTGTGCACAAGAAGTAGATGCTGACGACAGACGAAAGCAACAATGAAAAACTGCTAAAATTATCTCACAAATGTATTTAGTTATTTTTCTGTTCTTTCTTTTTTTTTGGAGACAGGATTACTCTGTGCAGCTTTGGCGCCTGTCCAGAAACTTGCTCTGTAGACCAGGCTGGCCTCGAACTCACAGAGAATCACCTGCCTCTGCCTCCCGTGTGCTGGGATTAAAAGCATGTGCTGCCACTGCCTGGCTGAAAGTAAGACTTTATTATTATTATTATTATTATTATTATTATTATTATTAATTATTATTATTGTATTTTGCATGACGCAGACTCCCTGGGATTAGAGTTACAAATGTGTGAACGGCCATGTGGGTTCTGAGAACTGGACCCAGGTCCTCGGGAAGAGCACCTAGTGCTCTTAACTCTGCGTCATCTCCCCGGTCCCTTCTGTTCGTTTTTTTGGAGATGTTTCCCGGGCTTACATCTTGAAGGAGTCTTCTCTGACTTGCCCTGCCCAGATTAGACGTCACACTTGGATTCTGACTTGTGGTCACTGTTGCTGTGAGGGAACGCCATGAACAAAAGCAGGCTGGGCTGGAGAGGGTTTTGTTCCCTTTACTCTTTCCCAACATAGTTTATCATCAGAGGAAGTCAGGACAGGAAGCTGAAGGCAGGAGCTGCTAGAGAGACTGTAGAGGAGTGAGGGGTGTTGCTTCTTGGTTTGCCTTTCATGGCTTGCTCAGCCCATTCTCACAGTCAGAGAAGTAAAGGATATTTATAGCAAAGCCACCCTGACTTGCCCAGCCTTGCCTGATCTTGGAGGCTGGGCAGCACTCGGCCTGCTGAGCAGCTGGATAAAAAGTCAAGAGACTTTACCCTGACCAACATCCCTCTACCTGGGAAAACAGAGCCAACCAGACGGTAAGGAATAAACGCTCCTGAAAAAGGAATCCATCTGTAGTTAAAACAGGCTACTTCCTGAGGCACACTTGTCTTTACCGGGGTGAAGAGGTGAGGGGGTGAGGAATACGGGGTTAGGGGGACTTGTGCCTATAAGTCGGACAGTGACGGACACCATTTGATATGAGTTGTCACCATAACCAGACAGATTCAAGTTCAATAGCAGGAGAGGGAAAGAGGCCAGAGTGTAAGAAACAATATATATTCGGTTTGACACCAGGGAAATGCTCCAAATGTATACTCAGCTGTTACTGTTAACATTTTAAAATAAAACAAACCTTCCAGGGAGAATAAATATCACACACACTTGGCACAGGCTCGTGCAATGAAAGTGTCTCTCCTGCCCTGCCGATTACTTTCGAGAGCTATTTTTGTGATTACACATAATCAGAACTGTACTTTATTTCACATGCCCCTTCTTCCTGATTTCATGAGTGTGAAATTCTCGATCTACAGACGAACATTTGGAGCACAATCGGCTTGCGAGTCAGACTGCGGGGCAGATCTGTTCCTAGTTTAAGGCAACTCGTTAGCTTTTAATCAAGCGTCAAATGCAGCGCAAGCAGTGCTATGAAGCCCAGTACAGCCAATTACGTTGCTTCTGCAATGGTTTGTGTTTCAAATTCTCGTGAAGCCTGATTTTACCCTACTTGTTCGACTCCAAAACCCCAACAGAGCCCATCTTCCCATTTCCCTAATCTCGTAGAATTCACAAGCTAATTCCTAGAAAAGAGAGATAAATTGTCTCACTTTGTTGGTGGATGGTTTGGTGTTAATTTTGGGAGGGTAGCGTGTGTACTACGCAAGCCACCCAACAACTAAGAGTGGGCCCCTGGGCTGCAGTGGCTCTTTAAGGCCACTAGGTATTGGAGACATATCATTCAATGGGGCTTGGATTTTGATGGCCTCCTTAGCCTTATCCACCAGGGATACCCACCCGCCCCGTTCTGCAGCCCCACAGTGCGATAGGGAGTCAAGTCAAAGCAGGAACTCAGTTTGCTACTGTGAGCGTCAGCTTATATAGGTTTAGTGACATTGTGCGATGTGGGGGTACCGCCAGCCAATGAGAGACAGCCAAGCCCTCCCTCTGACTAGAGGGGCATCTATCTAGATTTTGCTGTCTCATCCTCATTCAGTAGTTTTGAGACTATCCTTCAAACTCGAGCCAGGCTTTACTCTGTCCTACAGGCCTCGAGGTACAGGCCCTGAGATAATTTTGGCCCAACATTTTGATATCAGGGATGGCAACAACGGCTAAGCATTCATAAATGTCTTTAACTTATAGACAATTGAAAAAGGTTCACAATCGATTTGATGACATACAGTGATAGTTTTTATTAATACAATGGAGAGGAAAGTGTTTTTTCATGATTAATTTTTCCTTACTTAAAAGAAGCATATTTCTTTCATACAGTGTTTTAAAATCCACTAACCACCATGACCTGTGACTAATATTTTGGTGACGTAAACCAAAGAAGTAATATTTATAATCAACTTACCTCAGAAATAGCAGCCATCATATAATTAAGTCAAATGTTTTCTTCTCTCTCACTTAATTAATTGAACTAATATGTTATGGCCAGGTATATTCTTGGAGAGGGGTTAGACCGTCTTCTGGGGGGAAATCTGCTATCTGAATGAAGAATATTTTCAGAGACACAAATAAGGAACTTGCACACACACTCACAAATAATTGTGATAAAGAGACCGCAGACCAATAAATTATGAATATTACCAAAGAGAACCAAGCCCACATTGGGAAACAGCACAGTATTGCAAAGCATAATCTAAGAATATGAATGTTCCCACAGCCAAGTATCAGTTAAGAAAATGGCTGTATTAATAAAACTAAAGAGAAAAAAAATCAAGAAATTACTTCCACAAATGCTGAACAGGCATTTGAGAAAAACTCAACAAACACCCTTTCATGTAAAAGAAGATAGAAAGGGAGGGAGAAAGACAGACAGACAGACAGACTTCAGCCCAAATGGTAGCTTCTCAGTTAATGGGCAAACATTGCTAACAGTAGGGAGGCATAGATGACCACCTGTCAATCACTATGTAACACTGGAAACCAGAGCAGGCACTAACACAGCTGTATCTTTACAAGAGCTGGAAGAAGAAGAAGAAGAAGAAGAAGAAGAAGAAGAAGAAGAAGAAGAAGAAGAAGAAGAAGAAGAAGAAGAAGAAGAAGAAGAAGAGACCTATCCTTTCAGATAACATGATTATATAATTGGTAAACAAAAACTGGACATAGTAATAAAAAATAAGAACATGGTAATGAAACAGGCTATAAAATTAATATAAAAAGTCAATAGCTTCATATGAACAAAAATCAGATAGGAGAAACAATGTGCATTTCTCAGGTAGATTGTACATGGTTTGTCAAATGGAATATAAACTCCATAGCCAAACAGAACCATTTAGAGATGAAGATGCTCAACTAGTTTATCATGGCCCCAATTCAACGGAATTTAATTTTATCTTTTCCTTATCGGATGTTAAAATAATTACAAAGTTAAAGCATTTTTTTTGAAGAAAATCATAACAAAATATTTATGAATACAAAACTGGTGAAGGTTCTTCACTTTCCAGAAAATGAATCATGTAATTAGATTACAATTAATAAAATCAACAACACAGAATAGGAAAAGTGACAAAAATACACAAAGACAGACCAACAAATATATATATTATGTTCTGTCAAACATGAACTGGAAGATTCTAATCAAAATCAAATTCCAAGAATCATTGCCCACCACTCATCCAAGGCACTTAGTTCTCTCCTTTGCCAACCATAGAAAATTGGTTGAGAAAGGAGGTTTTTTCACCAAAGTGGGAAAGATTCATTTGAAGCCTTCTGATGATTTAACTTTGTAAAAACATTTTCAACTACTAAAAGGATCTCCTTCTCTTATGATAAAGAAAATGATGTCTGTTAGGATCACTTAGACACCATTTTGTTTCCTATGATAGATGATTCTCTGAAAGCCTGCATCAGAGTGAGGAAATAACACTTTTTAAGACAAAATTCAAGATTACAGATTTAAAAAAAAAATATCAGAACGCACTAATAGAGGATGTCAGATCAACTGGACCTCAAACTTAAGTGTTGGTACCTACAGTCGGGTCATCCCCAAGAGAATACATGCTGAACCACCTGCCAAGGCAACGTTTTAGCCAATAAACCAGGTCTTTCACAGATTATCAACAAGAACATCAAAACCTGAATAAATACAGAAGTAAATGATCCTCTGAACACGATGCATCAATATCAGGTGCTGTGTATGGTAAATTTGCACCGTAACGTGAATGCAACCCAATGACAGCGCCCAACAATTTATAACAGGAAATGGATGACAAACCGACATCCACAGTGGAAATATGCATAATGCTCAATGGATTTATGAAAAAAAAGGTACATATAGCGACACAATATGAGTTCTATACATACTGCAGAGCTAAAACAATCAAGCATGCATACAATATTTGTGTAAGAATAAAGGGGGTGGGGAGAAAAGGCCAAGAACAAAGGCAGACAATTATAACCAACTTTTAACGAAAAGACCAAAGGAAACTCAGCCAGGAAAAGGGTGATCTTGACCCACGTTACCCAGCTCCCTATGAGTCTATGTGTATAGAAATTAAATAAACACAATTTACAACTTCCACAAAATTAACTCAGACTGACCCCTAAATGGTTATGATTCTGACCCTTCAGCTTTCTTCCAAAGACGGAAGCTCTCTCTGCAAATGGAGGTGATCTCTTGTTACGGCTGGGCAGCCCCTATGGCTCCTGGCGGTTTCAGGTAAACCAAGCCACACTGATGCCCAATCCCAAGACCACACAGAAGAATGATTTAAAAATCTGCTTCCAGCCACATGGATTATGGCAAACGATGTGGAGCTGCTCTATGTACCGTATAACACCATGGACGCCTGAGAAATCTCTGCAGGTAAGAAACACCCTTTGTTCCCTGGTACTGAACTGAATCACTGAGTCACGCATGGTGGCTGGTGGTAGCAGAAAGTTAAAACCATTCTAATCAAGGATTGCTGAAGGATGGTCCACATCACCTCTTTCGACCAGTTCCTAAACTATTTGTAACATTTATAACACAAACCTCAAAGTGGAATGCAATATTCAGAACCTCTAGCCCTCTCTCTTTCTAATTCGTTTTCCCACTGTGCACAACAGCAATACCTGTGTGAGCACACTGGACAGTGATATTATAAGCATCATGTCCTCCAGGTCAAGGTTGCAGAGCCTCCCCCTCCCCAGAAAATCCCACACAGGGAGGATCAGAGTATAAGGGCCACTGCCACCCAGGTCATCACAAGGACCAACAGAACCACAGTCTGGCTCAGGGTCCATCTAAGTCCCAGCAAAAATGACAGCACAGCAGACCTGCTCCGAGCACCCCACACTCACCATGGGGCCTGGCTTCTGGTCTTCCCTACAACTCCCTACAGCAGAAACAAAGAATAATCCTGAAAAGAACCTGCAAGCTAGGATTCCTGTTGCTAAGGCTTGCCAGAGTGAGTCCCTCACTACTCAGGGCCACCCAGCTGGGCCTGAGAATATGACAAGCAGCTGGGTGAAGGGATAAGGAAGGTTACAGCGTTTTTAAAGCATGTGTCTGAACACAGATGTTAATAAATTATCCTGTGCTGAGCTATCTTGCCGGCTTATCAGAATTGAAAGTTAACCGGAAGATTTGTAAAGCACACCTCCCGTGTTTACCTGAGGACTCTGACAAGGACATTGTCTTAAGCCATTGGTGGATTTAAAGCTTGAGTAGGCTGTTGGGAGGACCTTAGTGGAGGCAGCGTGGCCTCACTGAAGAATGTGCCTTGTCTCTAGCTTCTTTTTACTTTTTACTCCCTGGCTTCCATGAGTTAGGCAACTTTCCTTGTCCATGTTCTTCCGTCATGACGTTTTGGCTTTGTCACAAACATAAGGGCAACAGAACCAGCTGGAAGTGGAGGTTTTCACAGGCTGGAAACCTGAAACCAGGAGCCCAAACACATCTTTCCCTTTTAAATTGTTCGTGGCAGGCATTTCCCCAGCAATGCAAAAGCGACAAGAGCATCCACTGATGTCAGTGAAGAAAGAACCACCTTCTCCATGACCACCTTCTGTCCTGGGGTTGGTAAAGGTTGGGCTTGTTTGAGAGAGAATGGGGGGTAACTGTGTACCGTGTATATTAATAGAGATAAACGAGTTTGAATGTAAGTCAGGCTAGGATATTAACCTCAAAATGGGTCAACAGTGGAGGCTAGCTTGCTTCAGAAAGGGGAGCTTTGTTGTTTTTGTCGGCTAAGCCTTCACACTGACTTCTCACAGGGGAGCTGGAAGCAGATTTCTTCTGCAAATTGGCATCCTAGGGGGAGCCAGGTACTTTGAAAATTTCTAATTAGAAGTTAAAGGTTATATAAGCCCAGCTGTCAAACTGACTGCCTGATCTCAAAAGCCACACAGAATCGCCCCTCTTTCCTGCCATCCCACCCTCGGTCAAGGACTCAGCTAGAAACAAAAATGTAAACGCTGGCTTCAAGCTGCGTGATCAATGGGGTCTGCAAACGATCGGGAGCCGCTACGGTTGATGACTTTGGCAACTACACAGATTCCGTCGTGCAAGCCATGTTGTCATTAACGCCACAGGTTTGGCTTCAGTTGAAACTAATTCCGCAAGAGAGCAAGAGTGTCCAGTAAACCATGCTGTGTCCACTGACCATCTGTCCCTGAAGCACACTCACTACGATGAAAACATGACCGTTTCTGTTTGAGTTACAGATCCTGGTGCCGTAGAGAAATCTAACTAAGAGCACCCGGATGCAGGGCCGTTCATAGGAGATAAATAACAAAGAAACAGACAGGCCTATGACGACCTCGTCAATAAATTAATTTATTAGCTGTGGGTTTTGAAGCCTTCTAACCCAACTGTCAACAATCTTCACTTGCCAAAATAAATGTTGTCATATATTATCTTCACATAAATTGCAATAGACCCAAATTCCAATGCCTCTGAATAGGAGTATGCTTTTTGCTCTAAAAATGATCCTGTTGTTTATGGGAATTCCTGAACATATCCTTTGCCTGAATCCACAATGCTGCCTCTCGTATGTGTCGTGACATGGAGCTATTCACCTACTAGATTAGTGTGTCTTGAGTACCTATCAGCTACCATGTAAAGGGATGCAGCAGAGATCTGCAGAAACAGTGGTCTTGCCTTCTTGGGACAGCTGTAAAATGTTTCCTTGTTTATGTTATTTGTTAGCATTCGCTGCTCACAAGCAGTGACAGGAAGGAAGTTTTACGACTACCTCTGTGGCAGAGATCCACAGTGAAAACATTGGCTTAAGAAGGTGCTTGGAGAATTGTTTCCCAGCGTTACTACGGACACTGCTGGGTTCCATGTGGTAGGGAGAATCTCTCTCTCTCTCTCTCTCTCTCTCTCACACACACACACACACATACACACACACACGTACACACACACACAAAACTCTGTGTGACTCTTTGACATCTCTGCCTAAATCAATGTTTTTTCATAAATATATGAAAATCTTCTGTAACTCTAGGGGCTTAAAACCAATCTATCAACCCTTTCTCCAGGCTTTCTCCAGTAATTTAAAAAAACCACCCAGGCAGGTCAACAAAAGCTCTCACTGGGTGTTAGGGGTTGCGTCTAGAATCACACACAGAAGGAGAATCGGCTCTCCAGGAGAAAGGGTCTGCGGTATGAAGCAGCATGTTTCAATGGCTTAGCCCATAACCTGGAGTATAGAATGCAGCTGCTTAGGCTGAAGAGGTAACTCGACAGTTAAAAGGACCCGTTGCTCTTGCAGACGACCTGAGCTAGCTCTTAGCATGCAAGTCAGGTAATTCACAACTGCCCCTACCTATAGCTCCAGGAAGATCCGATACCCCTGACCTCTGGGCATCTGCCTTCATGAGCATGCATGTACCTGTACCGCTCGCTCTCTCGCACACAAACACATACAATTAAAATAACAAAACTGTCTTCAAAAAAAGAAATAAATAAAGGCACTTGATGATTCTGCTGGGAACCATGGCAACAAGGCACACAGCAATAATCCAGTGAACTTTGCTTCTGCTCGGCGGTGATGCGGTCAGATGCCGGCGTAGACTGATTTTCTATCTGTAGATAAACACAAATGAACAAACAACAGAGACCTCGACGTCATGTAGGTGGGGTGCGGAGCTGAGTCATAAGCAGCAATTGCTTCTTAGTGATGTTGAAAGAGCTTCAGTACAGTTACCTCCAGAGGATTCCAGGCATAGCGTAAAATGTGGGCAGGAAAAGGATTCATCCCCGGGCATAGCCCTACAAGGTTCAGAGTTTGCGTTGCCAAGAGCTTCTATCCCTGGTGGCCTGCAGAGTCTATTGAAAAATAACCCGACACGGGCCTACCACGTCTTTAATCTCCCCCATGATGCCAGGTATTTGTGACTGGCATGGAGAGCAAGTAGCTAAAATTTGGAAACCGCTGGTATTGTGTTCAACTTACCTCTTACATTATTTGGATTCCGTCAAAGATACATTTACATTTAGGATGGGTTTCTCAAATGGAAGCACAGCTAAATGCTCCAGACAGCAGCCACTGACTGTTCCTTTTGCTTGAAAATGCTCCCATTTTCCCTCCAATCCTCAAAGATGCAGACATAGCCGCTGTTAAACTTGCGGTATATTCTTGTCTTCCCATTATACCTATAGCTCTTTTCCCTAGAATGAAGATTAATGGTATATACTCTGTTCTGTAACTTGGCTTCACTAAATAAATTTATTATCTTTGCATGCCAGTCAACAAGAGGCTTGATTTTTTTTAAATCCTATATAATAATCTCATTAAATGCATCTAACAATATTTATTCATTGAATTCCCCATTGATGGACATTTGGGTTGTTTCCAAGTTTTAGTAGAGATCTTACTGCAACTAATATCTATTTACACTTATATAGATGCATTATGTACGTATTCTGGGAGATAAAGCCTCAGAAATTGAATTGCCTTGCTAGATGCTATCTAGATAAGTGTAATAAATATTCCAAAAACCACTTCCAGAATGCTTGCGCCAATGAACAGGAGTTCCGTGCTTTCTACAGGATTCTCTTTCTCCATCTCAAACAGAGAGCCTCCAACCGAATGTCCCTCCCTTCTACTTCCTGTGAGTCTCTCTAGCCAGCCTCTTGACTCCTTCTCATTCTTGTTCATTTCCTGTCTTCTGGTTTCTGGCTCCGCCCCTTGACCCACGGCCATATTTAATCCTGTTCACAGTAAGCAGAAAGCTCTTGGATTAAAGGTGTACGCTAGGGCTGAGTCACACCACAACTAGAAACGGATTTTTCTAGTAAATAACGCAATCTCTCAGAGCTCACGGTGTGATCAAATATCTGGCGACAAGGATGTAGAGTTGGCCCTGCTGAGTTTTGGGCTGGCTTTGGTTCAGCATTCCTCAGCATGCCCCAGTATGAAATGGCAATGCATCTTCTGTGCCACCGTATGTAATCTGCTTTTTGAGCTTGGTTTTACAGAGGGTTCCAGTGAAGAGATGACCTTGAGTCTCAGAAGAGACTTTTGAGACAGTGTTAAACCTGTATAAGACTACGGAGGCTTCTGAAGTTGGATTAAATGCATTTTGCATCCTGATGTGGCTGCAAGACTATGGAGGCCAGCAAGCGGAAGGCAGTGGTTTGATTGAGAATGGCCCCATAGGCTCGTTTGTTTGAATACTTGGTTCCAGTGGAAGGAACTGCTTGGGAAGGATTAGGGGGTGTGGCCTCATTGGAGGAGCTTTGTCCCTGGGAGTGTGCTCTGAGGTTTCAAAAGCCCATGACATTTCAGTGAGCTCTCTCTGCCTCATGGTTATATGTCAAGATGTGAGCTCTTGGCTACTGCTCCAGCACCGTGCCTGCCTGCCTGCCTGCTACCATGCTTCCCCACCATGACGGTCACAGGCTCTTACCCTCTGGAACCATAAACTTCAAATGAAATGCTTTCTTTTGTAAGTTGCCTTGGTCATGGTGTTCTCTCACAGCAATAGAAAAGTTATCAAAACACTGAGCTGGAACTCACTATGTACCTTGACTGGCTTTGAACTGATTTCCCCCCCACACTTCCCCTTCATTTTTAAGGCCATCAATATTCAATCTTTTGTCTTTGCCTTGATAGCAATTATCTAATGTTATCACTTTGCAAAGGCACCTCTCTAAAATCCAGAGTGAATTCCATCCCTACCCTTTTGACACCTCAGGATAGGAACTGCCTTTCGGCAGAGAACCCCTTACAAGACAGATGATTCCCAAACCATGGAAGCTTATTGCAAGTTATCAATACTCTACTGCTGTACAAGCGCCCACACTTTGCAGACAAACTACTTCTTTAGGTGTAAAGTTTAATTACTGGAGGCAGAAGAATACTCCTTTTCAGATCGCAGAGAGGGGAAATACAATACATTCTAACGTCCCCTTACTATTATTTGCTGGCTCGTTCATCCGCATGCCTATGAACCCACATTCATGCTTGCATTCACACAGTCATGCAATATTCAAGTCGATGATGTGCTGGTACACCATGCTCATCATTCTGGCTGTAGCGGTGATGAGCAGCTCTGGCCTCATGGTCATAGTCAGTGTGGCCCAAGGTGTGTGTATGGCGGGGGGCAGGGATCAATCTCTACAAAGTGTACAGAAACAGGAGCTATGGAATGCAGACCTGAGGGCAGCTCTGTAGAGAGCAGGAATAGGACCCTGGCAAACATCATCACATCTGATCATTCTGGAAGGAAGCGGCCAAAGAGCTCAGGATGGGGTAGCCTCAAACACAGTCTTTGAGGAGGAGCAGAGAGTTGTATTTTGTCAATATTGTTTTGTTTTATTCTTGGGTTTTTAGTGAAAATTCGTAAGTATTAAAAAAAAAGTCTCAAATCTATATTTGCTAAAGCAAAGAAAAATGGGAGAAGCAAGACTTTGATCCCATCTACTAAAACAAGCAGGAAGCTATTTATCGATTTTGTCAGTCAGGACACTCTGAATTATGCCGTGTCCTGAAATCATCCGCTGCTTCCAATCAGTTTCTTTCATTTTCACACTGCCTGTCTATCTCCGGCCAGCAAGTTGCTGCACATCTCCTGGTTACCCCAGGACCTGCACGGATGACACAGACCCATCTCAAAGCAAGCTTCCACGATGGTAGAAGCAGATAAAAGAACGCGTGAACCTCGGAGGAGTCTCTAAACTCAAGTTCAGAGGATATAAGCGGCCAGCAATCTAACAACATTACTGTCTACCTCATTTACATGCCTAGACCTGTTTGTGAGAGAGGGCCGTAGCTGGAGAGATGGATCAGTGGATACAAGCAGTGGCTGCTTTTCCAGGAGACCCAGGTTTGATTCCCAGACCCCGCATGGTGGCTCACAACTGCCTCCAACTCCAGTCTCAGGGGATGAGACACTCTTTTCTGGCCTACACAGACAGTGTACAGACATACATGCAGGCAAAACACCCATACATATAAAAATAAAAATAAACCTTTAACAGATGAGATAGAGGAGTGGGAAAAAAATAATTCATGCTACCCTTCTAGTAGGGTGGAGACAGGGTTATAAACATCTTTTATATTTGCTTTTCAGTATTTCTCAATTTTATTTTGCTTATGTCATTTTTTTTGCTTTAAAAATATATATTTTGCTGTGTAATAAGTTGATGCACTGGAGAAACTTAGAGCTAAGGAAAACCCTCCTTCACATTCTCTCCCTGACCTCAGGCCCTGGTCCTCTCCCAGGAGTAACCACTGGGGAAAATCCGCTGCACTCTTTCAAGAATATGTATGCACTCATAAACATAAATATAAATATCCATAACTTTCTCTTGTGAAAGAAAAGCAGCATATAAATTAATCAATATTCATATGATTTCAATAAAATCATTTCTCATGAAGAATACATAACCCATCCACAACAGTTCAATGTTCTTATCAGTGTCCTTCTAACTCCTCCACACAGTTTTCTTTACCTTTCTTTTAAGTTTTTCCACTTCTGCCGACTTACCCATCCTTTGTCACTGACTTTTCCCTTTGAAGCTTCCCTCTGTATTTTGATTTCTCTGGGCCCCTGCCTGCATTAGTTCCTTTTTTTCCTTGCTGTGTCAAAACACCCAACTTAAGAAACTTAAGGAAGGGTTTGCTTTTGGCTCACAGTTTGTGGGTGCAAAGTCATGATGGAGCCGCTTGGATGCAGTCGTGAAGTGGAGAGATGGTTCCTGCTGGTGCTCAGGGCTTTCTCCTTTTTATTTCATTCAGAACCCAGAACCCCATGGAACGGTGCCACCAAGATTTAGGGTTGGCTTATTGACCTTAATGAACTCACAGACACGCCCAAAGGTTTGCCTCATTGGTAATTGTTGATTCTGTTATATTGGCAATAAATGTTAATGATCACAGTGGCCTTGACTGGGAGCAAATAGCTCCAATCAGTGCTGCCTGCTCACGGTCCAGGTGCTTATCACACCAGCCCAGCTGCTCACCCTCTGGGAGAGGTGTGTATAGATGTGTATTGATTGACTTAAGGCATTGGCTCCTTACTGAGAAAAGCCTGGAGTAATGATTCTCCTGGTGGTCTGTAGAAGTATATATGGTCTTGCAAAGCACGGTCGATATTGTCATCTTAATTTAGAAAGTAATAAAGGAACGTAGTTATTTTTACACCCCAAGTCATAAAAGTAGAGCTCCCAGATCAATCGCAGCATTGATTGCTAACAGGAGAAACTGGATGTGGTCGGTTAAAGAACTCCCTGCGACTCTAGTGACTTGTTTCTAGATCTAAAACTATCCTGAAGTTAAAAATAACCTTTAAAAGAAATGCTTAGTGTATCTGACTCTTTGATGAGTTTATTCAGTGTCATAGGGGTCCCTCATCAAAGGCAGTCTCTCAAGACTCTGTGCAGGAAATTCAAGTATCTAACCTTATGATAAACAGATAGATAGATGATAGATAGATGATAGATAGATAGATAGATAGATAGATAGATAGATAGATAGATGATTGATAGATGATAGATAGATAGATGATAGATAGATAGATGATAGATAGATAGATAGATAGATAGATAGATAGATAGATAGATAGATAGATGATAGAGAGAGAGAGATAGATGATAGATAGATAGGTAGATGATAGATGATAGATAGATAGATGATAGATAGATAGATGATTGATAGATAGATGATAGATAGATAGACAGATAGATAGATAGATGATAGATGAGAGATGAGAGATAGATAGAAGGCAGAAATAACTAGAAAAGCAATTTGAACTAGAACACATAGCTGTACAAAGAAATTGCAGCTGGGAACTAGCAACATAGAAGAGTTCAGATCAAGAAGACAGGCTTCCATAACTTACTGTTATTTCTATCCAGTGACAGCCTAAGAGATTCCAAACGTGACTGTAACGCTGCTACGCTCTGAATAGGAAAGATAACAGTGTTGGAAAAGGTAAGATGACATTTTTCAAAGTACATTTTGTGGAAGAAGATTGGGTTCTGGGTGGAAAACAAAGTATTATGTTCAAATAAAGCTCGAGAAATACCTGAATGAAATAAAACAGGGCCTCTTCCTTGAGGACTTTGGAAGAATCTTTGGCTTCTAAGAGAACACAATGAGTGAATAAAACAGGAAGATGTGCGCAATGCTCCCGACAGCCCCAGACTCCCTGGGCTGATGGAAGAGTTCTATGACCAGATAGGCACGCGGCTGGTGAGTGCTTCGTACAGTTAGTACATTTCAATAACCACAATTAGATGTTATTGCACTAAATAAACCAACCGATGATTCCACAAAATAAGGCAGAAGTCGACTATCTCAAGGGCCAGAGACTGAAAGAAAACACAGTAGGGAAGATTTACATAAATCTCTCATCCTCAACCTTTTTGGTCTCAGGATTGCTTGACATTGATGACATCAAGGACGCTGAAGAATATTTGTTCATGGGTTATAGCTGTTGATGTTTATTATGTTATTTGAGAGATATTGAAATGATAATTCTTCATTCATTCATTTAAACATATTATCAGGCTGGGGAGATGGTTTAATGGGTAGAGCGCTTGCCACGCAGGTATGATAACAAGATGGCAGATGCCTGGAAGCAGCGTAAAGCCCAGTGCAGTAGTGCATACCTGTAATCTCTGCACATCCACGGAGAGACCAGAGATGGAGACAGAAGATTCCCCAGAAGCTTGGGGACCAACCCAGACCTGAACAAGAGCCTCCTCCCTCAGACAACAGAGCGGGCAAGGATTGATACCTCTGACCTTTGCCTGATGTTGTGTTATACACACATGCGTGCATACACACATTGTCTCCATTAGGCTTCGATTGCTGTGATAAAGACTGATGACCAAAAGCAACCCGGGGAAGAAAGGATTTACTTCTGCTTACATGTCCGAATCACAGATCATTGTGACAGGAAGTCAGGGTGGGCACTCAAGGCAAAAAACGTGGAGTCAGGAACTGAGGCAGAGACCACCACAAGAGGGGTCTACTTCCTGGCTTTCAAGCCATGACTTCCTCGCCCTGCTTTCTTCTAGACCCTAGGGCCACCTGACCAGAGATGGCCCCACCTACAATGGGCTGGGCCCTCCATATCAATTACTAATTAAGAAAATGACCCACAGGGCTGCCTACAAAGCAGCCTTATGGAGGGAGTGCAGCGAGCTGCGTGAAGCCACACCTGATGGCAATGTAGAGAGCTGCGTGGAGTCGCACCTGAGGTGCTGGCTCCCGCCCTCCGCGATCCCGAAAGCGAGTGCTCTCTGTGATAATCAACTCCTAATATCAACTAGGCCTGACTTATGCTATTATCATGCAATGATTGTCAGCTGCTTGCATATGCTTGGACCTATGGGCAGTGCCCACCTGGCAATCTGGGGTTGGCGGCCCAGGCCTACTTAAGGGCTGGGAGAGAGAGGAGAAAAGGAGAGAGAGAGAGAGAGATTTTACAGTTGTCAAAAGGTCCTGAATAAAACTGCAGTGAGAAGAGCTCCGGTGGTCGCATCATCCTTGCTGGACGAGGGGGGCCGCGACAAGGGAGGCATTTTCTCAACTGTGGTCCTCTCTTCTCAGACAACACTACCTGTGTCGCATTGGCAAAGGACAAGCAGCAAGCAGGACACACTCGTTCCTTCAAATACAGAAACGGTGCTAGTTGCTTTCGGTCTAGTGAGAGTCTTTCATTCCTTTCCAAGAAAATGCCTGGCAGACACCCCTGTCTGCATAGGCATCCTTCACCTCCTCAGTTACGCTTTCTTGTGAAAATGGGGTTCTGTGAAAAGCTAGTCAGTTAGCACCCCTAGCATCAAGTCCACGCACGCTGTACCCCGGCTGCAGCCTAACAGCTCTCTGGGCGTTTTTCTTTCGTCAAAGACCGACGTCCCATAAAATCGGTGACATTTCCTCCTGTTTTTATTTTTTGGCTGCAGCTCAGACAGTGTAGATCACGGCAGCAGCCAATACAATTGTGGCAGATACCCTGACCTTGAACAAGCAGTTTCTACGCCATAAAGCCAGCTTTGGCAGCTTCCGCAAGAGCGGTGCTTAGTCTAAGAATTATTATGACAATTGTTTTCAGCTTTGTGTGCTCACAGTAAGGGTCTCTGGGATGTCGGCGGTCTGTGCGTCAACACCACGCAGAGCCTGGTATACAGAAACTGTGGAGATTGGGAGGAACACACTGAGGGGATTTGAACCACACTGGCAAACTCCTACAGACAACAACAAGGAACAAAAACGTGGAGGAGAATCTGGGCCTTTAACAAAGATTGGTAACGCCGGTCAAAGTTCACAGTGTGCTGATACACGGTGTGAGAGAAGATGAAGGGATGGAGAAGGGTCATCTGTCTATTGGTTAATAAAGAAACTGCCTTGACCCTTTCATAGGACAGAAAATTAGGTAGAAAACAGAGCAGGATGCTGGGAAGAAGGCAGGGAGGGCAGTCGCCATGACTCTCCTCTCCGAGACAGACGCAAGTTAAGATCTTTCCAGTAAGCCATCATTGTGGTGCTACACAGATTACTAAATATGGGTTAAAGCAAGATGTGAGAATTAGCCAATAAGAGGCTGAAACTAATGGGCCAGACAGCGCTTAAAAGAATACATTTGTGTGTTGTTATTTCAGGTATAAAGCTAGCCATGCGGGAGCCGGGTGGCACCCGCCGCTCCTATTTCAACAATGAAGTCTATGTTATTGTAGCAACTACAATGGAGCTCTAAATAATATTCAGCCCTTGAAATGTGGCTGTTATTATTCACCTAAGAGCAAATTAATGGTATAAGTGATTCGATACGACATTCTGAAATCTCTTAAAGATGTATCTTTGTTTCTATGTGTCTTTATGAGTGGCTACATGCATGACTGTGCACCACGCATGTGCCTAGGGACAAAGGAAAGTGAAATAGGCAGCTGGATTCCCTGGACTGGAGTCATAGGCAGTTGTGAGCTGCCATGTGGTTGTTGGGAAATGAACCTAGGTCCTCTGTAAGACCAACATGTGCTCCTAGTCACTGAGCTTTCTCTCCCGTTCCTTGAGTGCTATCATCAATAAAATAAAGTGAAACATGAAGAAATATTAGAGCCAGAGATAGCGACACACTGCAGTAATCCTAGCTCTCAGGAAGCTGAGTCAGGAGCATCATAAGTTCAAAACCAACCTGGACTTCACAGTGAGTTCTAGGTCAGCATGGGGTGCATAGTGAAACTCTGTCTCAGAACAAAAACAAAAAGGATGCTACCTTTTGTAGGATTCCCTTGTAAAGTGTGGTGCTGTAATCTTGTAGAGCTCAGAGCCAATTTCAAAATACCATCAAGTTCCTCTTTACTTTCCTTCTTGTGTTGCCCCAACTTCTCCTCAGGTTCTAAGCCAGGGCAGGCTTTACTTTTCCTTCCCAAGTAAATGAACATCATTTTATTAGGTCCAAGTCTTGCTTTCCACACCACATCTGGTTGCTTCTCTCCACGCTGGGGCTCACATTTAGACTGCTTTTCCTACCTCCCATCCACCTTCCTCTCTTCCACTTTTGGTTCCTCTGTCATCTGATGACAAAATTTTCTAGTGACTTCATGGCTTACAACATCCAAAGACTTGTAGTAGTGATGGTGGTGGTCTAAAGCTTCACCTTCTGTTGGGGATTAGTGGCAATAAGACACTCCTAAAATATTTGCTGATGATTTGTCCTTTCTCCAGATGTCTCATTTGTCCAGTGCTCTTCAGATTCCTTAGCTGGAAGCCTTTATTCTCCTGAAAAGACAGAAACAAAACCTTTCCCAACACTAATTTTGTGGAGATTCACATTTGGCAAGTTATATCTGATTAAATGAAAAGCATTTGTTAGTTTTAAAGGCTAGTTTAGATTAAATGGCCATGTTTTTTTGATAAAACTATCATCTGTTCTAATTAAGAGGTGTCTCTTGTTCAAATTGAATCTTTATCAATTTGGATGGTATCCATAGCTTTTCATCTCCTGTGGAAACAAAAGCAAAACCCCTCCCAATGTAACACATGTCCTGGTTTCTGTTCTGAGGTCTGTACGTCTTTAGAGTATATCAGCAGATTTAATTTTGTAGTTTTTATTTTTACTAGCCAATGTCTCTCCACAACTGTTGTTCCTTTCTCATTAGCATTTAGAAAATTCAAAGTTAATAAAGCATAATGCAAACTATTTCTGGGGATATTTATCATCCCTTTCTGTTTATTTACCATCTTTTAGAGTTCGATTTGATCTTTCTGTAACTGCCTGCCCTGTAAAATTGTGTAGTATACCTGTAATATACTTTATATTATAATAAGTAAAATCTGTTTCATTTTCTTAGAGACATATGTTGGGGAATTTCCTGTCATTATTTGTACAGGTATACCCATGATGGCCATAACTTCTAGCACATGTGTAATTACCGAATCAGCTTTTTCTGAACTCAAAGCAGTTTCCCATTGAAAACCTGGATAGGTATCAATGGTGTGGTATACATATTTTAGTTTTCCAAATTCTACAAAATGGAACACATCCATCTGCCAGTTTCTTTTTTCTTTCTGTACCCTTTGGGTTATTTCCTGAAGGTAGTGGTGTTTGATTATATGAAGAACAAGTAGAACATTTCCTTATAATTTCCACGGTTTGTTGCTACTTGATGGGAAAGTCTTTTTTTTTTTAACCTTTGCTATTGATGTTTTTTTATGAAATTTTGAGGCCTTTAGCACATTTCCGATCAATAATTGATTGATTTCTGCATTACCTTTGGCTAGATACCGAGTAGACCCACATGGGATTGGGTGTGTGCTGTGTATATGGGATGATTCATATTCTTGATTATATCTTGCAACTTAATAAAGTCAATTATGTATCATCTGCTATAAATCCAGTGGTTTCAGTATGCAAAACAACTCTTTCTGCATATTGGGAGGGGACCAAGCAATTCATTTTCTTCCACATATAACAGAGCCAAGATTTTTGGAATCCACTTGACTATGCTTGAAGCCAAATCTATCACCAGTGAACGTTGTCTTCATGGGGACCATAATGGTGTCTCCCTCTCCTACAGCTCTTGTCTCTAAAGCGCTTGGCAGGGTGCATGTCACATCGTCATAGGAACCCAGGGCGTGCTGACTGGTTATTAGTCACGCCAACTGGAAAGCAGCCTGAGCCGTTTAATAAGGTGGTTCTTCATTTGTGGCCTGACAGTTCTAATCACAAGGGACATCTTAGCGAGTGTGTCCCCTGCACTGCACATCCACCATGAGGCTGGTGGCACGAATGATGAACGCAGATCATTAATACATACAAGGAAAGATGCTCTTAGCTCTAGGAGCTATTGTTAGCACCCTTCCAAGACTTCTCTCTTGCAATATCTGAAATACATTATGAGAAATTAATTGGGTTTCTCGATCTCATTTCTAGTGTCGGTGGTGACATCACAAAGCAAGCTCCGGATGGTACCAACTGGCCTCTTTATCAGAGGTTTCAACACTGATGCCAAAACAAAACGCACCCAGCGGGCTGGTGAAGTTGACATGGTAAGGAGTCGCCTCTTGTGAAGGAGGTTCAGCAGAAGATCAATGGGTTAACAGGGAATGGTCCTGGAAGAGAATCTTTACAGATTTGAATCAAAACACCAGAGTCAGGAAGAAACTGCAGACCCAAAATGGATGAAAATAAAAACACGGTATCAGAAGTCAAACAATTTCTGAAAAAAATAAATAAATTCCAAAGGAATCAAAACCCACATTAACTATTTTTTTCAGTGAGAGGTTAAATTTTTAAAGGAAAATTCAATATTATAAAGTATGCTTAGTTGTCACTAAGAGGAACACTGAGTTCCAGCGATTTTAGCCCTTGTTCTCTGTGGGCAAAGGGCTCAATATCTCACGATTATCTCTGAGATGTTTGTCGGATCCACACATTCCTTTGTTCACTGAACAGCTCTGAGCCATCTGCCATGGTTTCTGAGGAGCCTGAGAAACACACTGAGGTTAAATCATACGCTCTTAAAATCTGTCATCATGCCATAGTCAAGGGCTAGTCTTCTTTTCTTTCTTTTTAAACAGAAATATGACCCTTTTTCCTTTAAAAGCTTCAGCTTAATCCTAAAACTGATCTTTAGTCCGATAATAAATCAGGTTTGAGTGTGTGTCTACCGATAGCAAAATACCTGAATGGAACTGAATTTTAGTATAGCCCGATTTTCCCATCTATTTTGCTCAGATTGTGAGATAAACGGCTCTTGAGCCATTTGTCATATCGCCACGCTCTGGGATTTTAAAAATTATTTTTAATATTCAAAATTTTTGCACCTACATGTCTACAGCGCATATATGTTTGTGGGTGACATGCATGTACAGGTGCATATGTGCTTGTGTGCAGGTCGAGGCCCAGGTCAACGTCACGGGTCTTCTTCTTTTACAGGTCTCTACGTTATTTTTTGAGCTCAGGGACCAGAGCTCACCAACTGATGAGGCTGGCTAGCCAGAGATCTCTGGGGAAATCCTCCTGTCTCCGTCCACCCAGCTCTAGCTGGACACACCTGTCATCTATGTGGGTGCTGGGGATTCAGACTCAGGTCTTCACGCTTGTGTAGCAAGCACCAACCAAGTCGTCCTGTCAGCTCTGTCGAGTCCTCCAGGACTTGGCTCTCCCCATCCAATGAGTTTCCTTTAATCGCCGGCGGTCACCCACTCCCATGGTTAGGATCCTGGGATGAACTTTTTTTTTCACTATCAGACCTATAGAACTTGTGAATGAAGGCAGCTCATCAATTTCGTGTTACCACTCAATGGCCCTCCCATCTCTGCACCTTCAGCCCAGTGACTGTACCTCCTTCGGAAGCACTCCGCATCACCTCCCTCGCATTTTAGCAGGCTTGCTGACCTGGTTTGGGACTCATGGTCTTCACTTCCTCCCCACCTCCCAACCCCCACCCCGGCTCAGCTGTGCTCACCAGGCAAAACTCAATCACTGGTCCAACAACTTTCGAGTTATTCTGTGTCTACATCCCAGTATCTGTGGAAAGGTCTGGAAGGATGGCTGTCTATTTAAAATTCATGCTCTAAATGTCAAGAGCTCTGAAGCCTACTCCACAGTTATTTCCAAACTCACACCTCCCGTCCTGTCCAAAACTCCCCGCCACTCCCTATAGATTTCCACCATCAGTATGCAGTATGCTCTATTTCCTATTCTAAACAACGTTCTTCTTCCGTCTCCACATCCTTCTCTAGTGACTTCCTACTTCCGCCTCCTCCCATCTCTTTCTCTCCTCAGCCCAATATTTATGGATGGCTCTGGCAATCTATGCTTGCAGAAGTCCCTAAAGAATCATACCAAACCCAGGGAAGAGCCCTCGTCCTGTCTACACTGACCTTCTTGAAGTAATTGCTCTGGAGTAGATAAACCCGCACTCCCTCCGCGGCAATCTTTCTTGCCTGACAGTTCCATAGTTGGCAACTCCCTGTGGTTAAGAACTGAACTTCCATACTTATCTTTCATAGGGAATCAAATAAGAAAGATTAGCAATTACGCCAGACACCGTGGTGCCGCCTGTAAACCCAGCACTTGGGAGGCTAAGGCAGGAGGATGGAGAGGGCAAGGCCAAGTGGCCTGGGCTACTTTGTGAGAATCTGACTTTTAAAAAGAAGGAAAGAAAATGAGAAGAAAAACAAGAATTAGGAGTAATGGAGGATTCTCAAACTTGCTGGTCTTGAGAGGCAGGTCAGTCCAGAGATACCTCAATACTACAGAAGCCCACGTGAACTGAGCTATACATATACCCCTTTCCCAGTAATACATTCAGCAGCCTGGGATCCCCAACTTGTGTCAAGCTGCACATTGACCATGCTCCAACAATGCTGTTTTCCTGCAAAACCATCCTAAACATATTCTGTAACTAAGGAGACGAGGCCAAACTGCCTGAACTGGTTTTGGGCGCATGCATAGAAAGGGAACTTGGTTCCTTTGAGTGAACTTTTAGGGGAACTTTTCTTATTTCCAATATTATGCCTACGAGTGTATGAAAAATTAAAATCTGATGCATCATGGGAAAAATGTACCGTGATCAAAGGCTGTGGAAGCCCGTCAATGAAATCAGCCATGCCTCACACCTCAGTAGCCAGCTCCTCTCCCTGCTGGGTCCCGACAAGACAGCCTAACCCAATGCTCTTGAGGAAAACTCACTCGCGGCCTCTTGATTGCTTGAAATGCATCTATTCTGTATTTGCAATCTTTGAGTAAATTCCCCTGATATTTTGAAATTTGTGAGTACTTCTTCTGTTCTCTGAACACAATACCAAGATCTGGAAATACCCTCTAGACAAAGGCCACTGGTCACACAATATCATGTGGATGCAAACACAGGTCCACTTTCTGTCCTTGGAATACTCACATGCTTTGACTTTTGAAAAGTATAAGCTCCTTACTGAATTCAAGTATACTCCAACTGTCCATTAAAGATATAGACCGTGTCCTCCAGGGTCGAGAGGCTGCAGTGATGTCTTTCCAGACCTCACTGTATGACACTGGGCCACATCTCCTATCTTTGTAAGCAGGAGTTTTCCCACCATTGTAATCCCCAGAATTCCATGGTGAGAAGACAGTTAACAGAAATCACTGGGTTACCCCTCAGGGACCACACCATCCAGCAGAGGACATCTAGAAGGCAGGGCATTGGGGATATTTGCCTTTTGAATTGTCACCGCCATTTCTGTAAAACTCTTATGAAGCCACAGCGCTCCCACTGAGGCTGGTACTCAACGGCCTCTGATACCCTAACCTGAAAATTAGATATCGCTGCCCTCCAGGAATATGCCTGTGTGTCCAGGTGAGTGTGCTCAC
Source organism: Chionomys nivalis (assembly GCF_950005125.1). Classification (NCBI taxonomy): domain Eukaryota; kingdom Metazoa; phylum Chordata; class Mammalia; order Rodentia; family Cricetidae; genus Chionomys; species Chionomys nivalis. The sequence continues at coordinate 4,139,061 of NC_080111.1, read as the reverse complement.
GAACACAGTAATTAAATACTCACCTTGAATTCATGATGCTGTTTTCTTGTTTACTCACCTGTATGTGGTCCCTCCTGGGGAAAAAGAGGGCACACGGGCTTAGCTGATCTTCCAATGTAAACTCTCCTTAAAGTGGAGACACATAGCGGGAACTGTTTATAGGATTCTGGTTGCACAGGCAATAAGTCGATTGTGAAACAAGAGCAGAGTCATTAAACGAGCTAAGGAGGAAGGGACCATTGGCTTTGGGAATGAGATGTGGAACAGCTGGTCACTGACCCGGTGGAACATCGGGTGTCCCTGAGTCTCCCGATAGTAGATGCTCTTCAGTCTTCAGACACTGGGCCAACCACAAATGCCCATGCACTTCCAACTACTTCCTGGGGAGTTGGGAATGAATGGGCTGCTCTTTACTTCACAGCCTGTCTGCCTTCAGAGTGAAATGAGCAAAAAGGAAAATCCGTAGAACACGCTTACCCATAAGGCTTCCCGCCGCCTTCATAGCCTTCTAAGCTGGACGCTCCTGGCTCTTCGAAGCCAATTCTGGGACACATTGAGGGGAGGGCGGATCTGTGAGGCTCTAACCCCATTGAGTGGAATCAGAGAAGGATCAATGGATAAGCAATTTGACGACAAGGAGGGACATGGGCACAATTACACTGTAGGAGAGGCCACTGTTTGCTTAGGAGGGCAAAAAAAATAAAATTAGGGATTTCTTATTCTTGAAAGGAATCTATGAAGCCAAGCCAACAATTCCTGCCACAGCCATCCCTGGAAAGGTATTCTGGAACAGGGCCACACCTTCGGAGGACACGGGGAGAGAACTGTGTGACAAGGAGCTCCCAGTGATCTGCCACCGGCTCCTCATCCTTCAGCAGTCCTGTGCCCTTGACTACAGACAGGATCTCGTAACGTATTTCTAGAGAATTGGAGGGATGATAGAAAAGCAAACCCTTTATGGCAGGATGGCACGGGAGAGAGAGCAGAGAGGCATAAACCGTGCGCTCATATCATTAGCTCTGCAAACCTGAGCAGGCTGTAGACATCTCTGAAATAATGCTTCCTTAAAGAAAAAGCCAGGTACAGAACTGGTCTGTAAGAACTGAGATGATATATCCTGTGACGCTGTAATTGGAGGAACGGGGCCAAGCCACACACCCTGAACCTTTCTCAGTAACTGGAGACATCATCATTAGGCTTGTCCCTCAGCTTTTCCGGGGACTGTCCTCAAAGCTGATAATCCAGGGAGAAACACAGGACAGACAGAAGCAGACTGGACACCACCTCTAAGGATAGCGCGTTGGCCGGGCCACACATGGCAGTGGAGATAGTTGTGCAGACAGGAGGTTGTGCAAGTGTGGAAACCTGCGTCATTTCCTCCTGTGCCACAGATGCGACTTACTACGCGTCCCTCCCACCGCAAGGACGTTAATAGCGACTCCAACCTCAATCGAAGCTACTGTGTCAAATTTGATGGGCCCCATAATCGCATGGATTTCTGCTTCTGGCTGACACACGACTTTGGCTATAATTCAGCTGAACTTCCCTATGAAAAATGTTGGGGGGATACATACCTATAATGAACATAGCACATAGGCTCGAGTCTTTCCTTTAGGTATGATCATGTAAGCATAAACAGCAAATCTGGACGCTGCTTCCTTGATTATTTCCAGAATTAATTTGGTTTGGAATTAGGGAGCAAAGATTTGAATTAGCATAATCTGGAAAAGCACACCTCTGAGAAATGGAAGAGAACACGAGTTGCAACAATATTTGTACCGTTTTTATTTGCAAAAATAACCATCTGAATGCAGGTCCACAGTATATTACAGGTAAGTACTTCATTCCATTGCGAGAGCACTCAGTAGTTACAAAGTATAAACTGTGCTTGGGGAGATTCAGACTGGTTCAAAGTCCTTCACTGAACCGAAAGCCGTTTTCCTCATTTTTACACCCATGACATTGACCAGAGTCATTCAAGTCCGATTTACATTTTTAAAAAAGTACAGACAAAAATCCCACTGAAATCATCACACTACAGTTTATGCTGTTACAAACGTGTTATACAAAATGCAACACTGGCACAACATGTTGGCAAGGATATATTGCACATGCTACAGCGTCGTCTGCAGACAAACCTACTACACAGAAGATGCTTGCATCGACTCTTCAGATCACTGCATAGGAAACACACGGAATTACATTCTACGCGCACGCTCAGATTGTCACTATCTTAGAACGCTGCTCCTCTATAATACTGACCTATGGTTGACAGCCCTGTGCGGAGAAAGCATCTCAGCATGACAGAGCCAAACGTAACTCCTATAGAAAACTTCAGCATCTTCGTTTCAAAGCAGAGAAGGGGAGAAATAGGAAAAGGAGACATTGAAAGGAAAAAAAAGACAAAAACTCCCTGGGATCATATTGCTCCAGTAACACTCGAGTGAAAAGACACAAAGCGTCTCACGGAACATTTCCAGGATATACAAATATAAAAGGCACTCTGACATCGTGACCCAAGACCACAACGGATGAGTTCCTCAGCAGTGCAATGGTTGCACAGACCCAGCTGCTCACTAGCGTGAGCGTGACTAATGTGCGACAAATCCTTCGGTGTCCTTGTTCTAATGCAACGGGGCTATAAGCCAAGAGGACGTTTACTGCCCAACGTACCAAAACATACTGTGGTGCCCTTTTAGTAGTGACGAATAGAAATCCCCTGAGTTATGATTTGCTAGGACTTTTAGGCGATTTGGAGATAGCCGTGAATTTACCAGAGATAGGCAGACACCAGCGGACAGGTAAGTGCAATCAGACACGGTCCTTGTGGCGGTGGGCGAACATACAATCTAAAAACCATGCGTTTAGGAGAAAGCACTGAGCGACTCAGACGCTACTAAAACACCCCTCCCATCCCCCAGAAAGTGATGTCGCAAACATGCACAAGACAACTGAAATCCAGAGAAGTTACAGGTTTTTAAAAAGTTATTTCTTAAAAAAACAAAACAACAACAAAAAAAAAAAACCAAAAAAAACCCTTTTGGTCTTGTTGGGCGGGGAGGAGGGACAGAACCAGAGAAGGCGAGAAAGACAGACACAGACAGACAGACAGACAGACAGGCCAACTCAGAAGAATGGCTCTCTTTGTAAGCTTGATTGCATTGGGCTCCTTGTCTTTCCTCCATCAGAAAAAGCCAGGGAAGGCCAGCAGGGCTCCATGGCCACAGTGGTTCCTGCTAGGACATTGCTTTGCTGAAGCAACCCCCTTTCTCTCTACTGCATCAACTACCAATACCGGCATTTCATTTCCTGCTTTAAATGCCAGCCCGGCAAGACTTCCACTCCCTTCTGGAAGAAGACAGCATAGCCCATCACGCCTCTTCAGCAGGAGCGCTCCCCTTAATCTGCGGGGGTTCCCTAACGGTGAGGTCCTTGCTGCTCATTAGCACTCTGTCCACGTGTTAAAAACACACTTGCTCCAAACCAAAAGAACAGATGGAGGGGTTCATCACACCTTCACCCCGAGAAGGTTAAAAAAAATGTTGCTGGTGCAAGATTTGCCTGCTGAAATCAACATCAGTTTTATAAAATTTCCGAACAAGTTCTCATTTGTGAACATCCAACGTGAATTTTAATTGAATCCAGGATATTGAAAAGAGTGAGGGCAAAGGCCCCAAGCTTGGTGGGAACAATAACGCATGTTGTCTGGGTCTCATCCAGATGTGAGCGAGCCCTGCAAAACACTATACAATAGAAAATTCAAGGGCGAAGACGGAACCTGCTCTAACCCTGGAAAGCTGTGTCCCAGCGCTGCGGATGTCTCTTCTGAACCTTCAGTGAGCGGAGCACAGCGCCTGGGTTTGCGTCTCGCGTCTCTGTGTTTGGTTTTAATTCCTTTTCTTGGCCTTGTTTCCCGTTAAGTCTCAGAATCATGAGACATTCTGGGTGTCGTTTCTGCAGCCTCCGGGTCTTTCCTTGGGTTGCCTTCGTGTGCATGATCAGCTACACCCGTTTTCATCTTGTGGAAGGGTTCTGATTGACAACAGCATGGGACCAGTCAAGGAACAAACCTGAGGGTCAGCTGGTAGTCGTGGGAAATGCTGGGTTTAACCCCAGAGCTATCGGCTAGCCCAGAGGCAGGGGTATTTTCCCACTTATTTTATTATTCTAAATAAGGTAAATAGCAACAAGAGAGAGACAGAGACAGAGAGAGACAGAGAGAAAGAGCCTAAACAGTGGCTATTTTCTCAGCATTTGTTTCATTTCAAATAAATATAAACACATTTACATCAAAGTATACAGACATATTCTCTGGTTTGAGAACAAAACGAAAACCCAAACCCGTGGACAACACATCATCGGGGCATCAGTTACAAATGTCAAACCATCGGCTAGAAAACCATGTCATTTGAAATATAAAATACAGGAAAGACCGGTATGCAAAAAAATGATTACATTTCAACCCCATAGAAAAGTTACTACGGTTCCCACTTGCATTTAGAGAGAAAAAAAAAGTTCAAACTCTCCCGTTGTAGGTGGAAGCATTTTGGTCCTCATGGGCAGCGGGGCTGATGAAGCCCACGCATCCACTTGCACGCGTGCGTGTAAGGATGTGCGTGTAAGTCTCAAAGTCTCATTCTTCTTTCTGTGCAGCTGTTCCAGGTGAAGGGCGGGGTCCGTTGGACCTAGAAGCTTTGGCAGAGGGAGCAGACACAGGTATTCACAATGCTGATTTCGTTAGCAAATAACCGGCAATCAGCTTGCGCTTCTACACCAGCCATTTCTGCTCCCGTCTCCTTGGTTCCCTTTCACGGGAGCGCACGGTTACTCCTGGGCCACCACCTCGACTGAGCGCTTCTTGCTAGTCTACCGTGGAAGGACAGTGCCGGCCCTGAGGCCCTTACCAAAGTCAGCATTTCCGCTTACGAGCAAGCTCGCTAGACAGTGATTTCCTATTTGACTTGCATATTGTTTCAAGTTTTGGCACGGTATAATTTCACCTGAAATGTTATTGGCTAAATCTGGGATCCATTACTCCATTGAAAAATTACTCACAGGTTTCTTAAGGAGAGCCCTGGGTGCTATTTTGTTTGTGTCTAACGAGAAAGCATGGTCAACGTTCACATTCATCTGGCAACTTTAACCAAGATCCTGGGAAGAGGTTGCGGTATGTATTTACACACTTCCTAGGAGGAAGCAGGGTCAGGTGGACTCCCTTAAGAAGATGATCATAGGCGTTACGCCTGAAGATTAACTTTGACCTTTGGCTTCTAGTGAGGAAGTAAACAGACTGGGAAGAGGGTGCGGGCATTTCCTAGCCCCTCTTCCCTCTCCTCCCAGGGGACACGAATGTCGCTTGGCAGACCATGGAACTCACTGGCGAATACGTGAGAGAAAGGAAATCTTTAGGCTGAACGTTTGTCTCTCTGTTGCGTGATCCCCAAAGACAAAGGATTCAACACTTAGAAATTTTCCTCACTTAAAAATGAGAGGTAGGACTTTCACAGAAGTACCTCAGACCTAAAGAAAATAGGAAGCAAACCAGAAACCAGGTCTATCTGCATGTGCTTCAGCCTACAGCCTAGCTGCCCTCCTTTGGCTAGACTGGTTCCTCGTCTGCTGGCTTCCGGAAGCTTGGTCTCAAATACTCGGATACAGCGTAAGTCTGGAATTCAAGCTTCCAGGCGGCTGAGGACGCGCCTCTACGGTCCACGGTTAGAATGTTTCTGAGTCGGAATCGTTTTCGTTACACCCGTCCTCGGAGCCCACGTGGTCACTGCTCAGACTGACCCCGCTACCCAGGTTGGAGAGGGTCGTCCTGCTCCAATTGTCCTTTCTAAGACCACCCAGGTTGACAGCCGTCATGGCACTGGAGGGAGAAAGGGGCATCATGGTAGCCAGAATGAGGGCCAGGCAGTCAGCCACGCCTTTGTTAGGAGCACAAGCGAGGGCCGGGGTATGACCTGGGCGTAAATGCAGACAAGGCAGAGGTTAGTCCGGAGGGTCCAGAGCTGTATGGCGGTCCACAGTACATCTCCCGCAACCTTACGAGAGGAGATGCATGTTGAGTTAGAATTCATGCCAGCTAAGAGGAGTTACTTCCCACAAGTCATGCTGGGGTGAGGCTGGCATGGGACAGGGAGGACACGACATTTCGCGGAGGTTCTAGTTTTGGGTTTGGGCTCACACGCCTACAGAAAAGCACAGTGTTTTCCCCCGGTTAGCGGATTCCAGCCTTCATCTAGAGAACAGAAACATACAGCAAGGAAGGGAGGGAGGTTGGGGACACAAGCCACAAAAACTAGCAATAGGACATCCAAGTGGGGAGGTCCCACTGTCAGCAAACACACACCATGAGCCGCAGACCTGGCAGAGGGGGACTCTCTTTCCATGGCAAGTGTGTGTCAAACAGAAAGGGTAAAACCAGTGGCTGATGGCGCTTTATATACGCGTCACAGAAAGTACATATTCTGCAAGGCCGAAACCCTTTGAAGAGGTCAGTAATTAATACTTTCATGACCATTTCAGGGAATTTCCACAGCCCTTCAAAAAGAAGTCACCTCAGCAACGAAAGTCACAAATCTGAGCTCTCAGGAATGTGGGGCGAAGCCCTGTGGGCCGTAATTAGGTGGTGTGACTCTGTCACTCAGACTTGAGGCTTCAGACACTCATCAGGAAACAGGACCTCAGCACTTGCCGGAGGAACACACTGCTCTCCAGACGGACTTGCTAATCCTTGCCCCACCCCAAGGTCCCCTTCCACAGTGAGCAGTGAGCTTGCTCCGTCAATCAGAGGAACCGTTCTGGTAAAACTCAGCCGTTTCCTGTTCCTAGACATGAGGGCCCCCTGCACTCTCAGCCCCGAAGAGACTATTCGTCTCTACAGAGAGAAACCAAGTGAAGAGCGTCAGGTGTCTTAACGTTCCACTCCTGGAGGGGCAGCGACTGGTAAAGGGACTATTAGTGCAGCGGGGTACTAAGTGATCTCCAAACGTCCCCCGCCATTGGCCCAGCTAAACCCTGAGAGAGGCGGGCTCCCCTGGCACAGAGCTTCTGTATCCATAGATACAGACTGCATACACCTGAGAGCATGTTAACACCCATTTAATCTAGCATCTCATCGCAGAGAGAAACAGGGGGCTTCTTCATGCTAAGCTTAAGGCTAAAGATGAGGAAAATAAGCTGGGAAAGCTAAGGGGATGGGTTGAAAGAACTGTCTGCACTTCCTAGACGAGCCGGGCTGGGGAGAGCGCAGGGGACATGCTAGGGTACGTGGGGCTGCGGGAACAGAACTAAAGCATCTGCTAAGATGTCAGCATGACTGCTTACTTCGGAGAAACAGGCCTGAGCTGCTAACTCCAATACCTGTAATAAGTAGTTAATTGAGTGGTATTAATACATCCGAATACTTTACTTAGCTATCACTGCAAAAATTACTTAATGCATATATATCCAGAAGTTCCTCTTTTGCTTCCTAAGGTTAAGGGGCATTGTGCGTACGGTGGCCATTTATTAGGATTCTGGTATTCAATAGATCTTGTAATGCAACAGGCAGAGTGGATGGCTTCTGACAAGAATAAACTCGTTTGGGGAAGGCCAGTCATAGAGGACAGGAGAAACCTCCAGCCTAGACCCTAGTAGAAACATTTCATTCACGTTTCCCAACTTTCTATATGAGAAATATGAGTCCTGATTTGCACTTTACAAGAACATTTGATCTAGGAAGGAACCGGTGTGCGAAGATCTCTTCCCATGGAGCCCTGGAGTGTCTGCTAATGTATGTAAGTCGGAATTTCCAAGGCCAAGCTGAAAAGGGCTTTGCTATACCTGGAATTCTTTGACACGCAACATGGGCAGCAATGGTGGGCTACAGGAAGACAACCCACTGGGCAGGAAGACAGACAGGACAAACTACCTGGGTTTGATTTCTCACACATAAGTGGCTTCCAAGGGGAAGGAAGCGCCTACCGGCTCTTAAGCCGTGCCTAACTTTCCCAGTTCCTCCGGCTTCAACCAACGCCCCCTGTAGCGACCGCTAATTCTTCCTACTTACCGTTTTCGTCGACCGCAAGCACACAGGCTCCTTTGGCCAGCAACTCCTCCACGACTGCCGTCAAGCCATTGCGGGCAGCGATATGGAGAGGCCTGAAAGACAGCACCGAGCATCGTGTGAGTGAGAGAGCTGGGATCTTCCAAAGGCTGTGTGCCTGAGGAGGCTTCGTGGAGGCGGGGGATGGCCTGTGAGGGCGGGGCCCAGTGAGAATCTCCAGGGCACTGGAGCATGGCACTGTAGGACGCCAGTCCTTCCCAGTTCCTCTTTGTCCTGAGTGAAATAGCCATGTGTTCCCTGTCAAGATAGCTGCTCAGGGCGGGGCAAAATAAAGAGGACCAACCAATCCTAACCTGAAATATGCACAGCTGTGAGCCCAAACAAGCCTTTTGTCTTTATGATTCTCTCGGGTTTTGGACATAAAGGAAAACTAATTGGCAGCAAAATACAGAAAAATGTAGAACTATGTCACTGCAAGGAAGATGTACTTAAGGATCTACAAATAGTACATGGTTACTTTTTTTGAAGAAAAAGCAGTGCTGGGCATAACTTTTTCAGGTATAAATGACCAAGTTATTATTATGCGTTGGGCCAAGATCTCTCTGTAAGCCTCATAAACAGTGTACATCGTAAGCCATCTGGGGGTAGTGCGAAGGCCAGAGGGATCCCAGCTCTGCTGCATTCTGTGGAAGGCTCTGCACTGGCTACTTTGAGACTCTGTTTCGCACGGTCCATTGGGGTGAGCGGTATTAATACACACTCTCAGATCTTTTTATTACTGCGTGTTCATAGATGTCTCACTGGTTTACGGGACCTCATAAAAGAGTGTCGCCCTCAGAATATTGTGCCGTTTCCTTTAATAGTCTTAAATTTAAAAAAAAACTAATATTCTTTGCCTTTAGAACAAACACATAAGTAATTTCCCAAAATGGAAAAAAAAAGAAGCAGCTTTTAGATCGTTCACACTGAGGGTTACACTGAATTATATTAAAATATAATTGCAACAAATAGCTTAGACGCTGTTCAAATGCATTCTGGGAACCTGACTTATAAGTGTGCTGTTTTCGCGTCAGACTACATAAGGCGAATACCTAGTACAAACAGTTTCCCCAAATATGTCAGTTCGTAAGCCCAGACACGGTTTTCCTAAAAGCTCACTAAATTTATAATGAAGCCCAGAGAACGCCGGTAAGGAGAGCAAAGAACTTGCAAACCCTGAGAAGCTGTATCAAAATAAGGGCTCTACTGAAGACCGTGGATCTCCAGTCAACGCTGCAGAGGCGCACACAGAAACGTCATGAAGACGCGGCCTTGTTGGCACCACTCACTGCTCTGCTTCTCAGAGCTAGACTAGCACAGGGCAGGCTCTTGCCGTGTGCTGGATAAACACTATGACTCCGGCCCTGCCCCAGATGAACAGTCTTTATCACCCCTCCCCCACAGGCCCAGGCCCAGGGGCCATCTCAGAGACGATGCTGAAAACGGAAAGGCCAGAGGATGGGGCAGAGCCGGGCAGGTTGTCTTTTGGACACGACACGGTCATGGCGTTCATGAGCTCATGGCAGTTGAGATTTCTCGCGTAAGATTTGCACAAGATCAACCGAAGCCAAATCCCAGCATAGATGGAATAGATGATCTCCAGGCCCCGCCCCTCTCTGGGGAGCTATTTGGAGACAAAAATTGGAGCCGCAGGGGGGCGCGTCATTCTTTTTGGCAGACGGAGCCACTCATGGGTTCCCATGCCCCATTGGATGATCCACATCCATGCACACAAACTGGATGTAATGGATTAATTGGGTATTAAAAAAAAAGAAAAAAAAGACACGTGATCAGGAAGGAATCTGGGGGAGTTGGAGGATGAAAATGGTGGTGGAGAGGATCGTATTTTGTTGTATACATGTTAGACGCCACCCCCCTCCCCCGAAGAATAAGGAAAATAAAGTATGACTCTGGGCTCAGGTTATGCGTGGCTGTCACACTCACGTCTGCAGGGCACTGTTTTTCGCGTTGATAAGGCTCTCGTCTTGTATCTTGTCAAGTATTAGCAAGGCGCATCTTTCATGGCCCTAATAAGGAGGAAGAGCAAGACCCGTGAGGCAAAGATACAGCACAGAGATACAGCACAGCTCCTGAACGCTCACTCGGTTGCCCTTTCAACTGACTGCCAGCTTCCTCTGCCTGGAAAGGAATAATGTTTTCCGGATAATTCCTTTCTCTAAAGAGTAAATGAGCCCGAGATACTCTTAAGCGTCTACCTGGGGCCCGTTAGGACCTGCTTAACATGTTACTGACTTAAAATATTGATAGTTAATATTAATATTTCTAAGCTCATCTTTAAAACGAACGTCCAGAGAGTGAAAGCAGACGCTAGTGTGGCCAGGCCGGTGAGTGGTGGAGGGGGCAGCATTAGCAGCGCCCTCTAAAGCCTGCAGCATCACTTTTTAAACACACATGGGGTGCGCCCTCCTTCAAACCTTCAATTACTGCTCTGGGGATCCATCTCCTGAGTTCCCACAACACCCAAGATCTGTGTCACTTTTCTCCATTCCTGTTTGGTACTCCGAAGAGGCCCTGTTTCTGGAATGTGGTTTTTATTTTTCCCTCCACCGTAACTATAGATATCTTTGGATATTATGACAATAGAGGCTTGATAGTTAAATTATCAATTATTAGATCTAGAATTATGTGTTACTAAGTCTGTTAATTAAGGGCATAGGGCCACCATCATCAGTATCATCTAAGAGTTAGAAATGTTGACTCTCCCTGGGACACAGAGATATAAAATTCCATCTATAATGGAAAAAAAAAATCTTAGGCCAATTTAGACCTGATCAAGAGCATACACTCTTTGGTTTTGGAGACAGGTCCTTACTATGTAGTCCAGAGTGCTGAAGTGAGAGGCATGCACCCCCATACCTAGCCAGCATCTGTGTTTTAAGGACATTCTCAAGCGATTCCTTTGTATAAGGATGTCCGTAAAGCCCAGGAGTTCCCATCACTAGCACCCTGTGCTTTGACATACATGTCCAGATTGGAGCATTTCTGCTGTTTCTGTATTCTTTCCAGGGCACAGATACAAACATATAACCAACCAACGAGAGGAATGGCTGAGACTTCTGGTACCACCGGTGTCAACTGGCATTATAACATAATACATTTTGTAAGAATTACACAAACAGGCATTTGTATGCATCTTTTATTAAAGAAAAAAAATCTACTATATACTTTGCATTGATATATGCCTGAGAAAACAACGGCTGTGTACACGGATATTGCTTTAAAGCACTGTGATTTGGGGCTGTGTTCTCACAGTGTCTTCAAACCCAACGCAACAGAAACTTCTTAGCGTTTATAAGACACATCACTAATGTCTTACCCTGTAGTGTGGCACCCAAATGCGGTGCTACAGTCAGGGAGACAGGTACAATGGCAGACTCGAGACAGGTGGAATGTGGCCGGACCACAAGTGGCAAATGCAGGAAACCCATCTTCATCGTTCCACTGGTGAGTGGGGCATATCCACCAACCCAGATTTCTGCCCCTTCCTTCTCCCGCTTCATGTTCCCGCATCGTTGACAGCATCCTGGCAAACTGTCATTCAGTTAAAACCCACACTTCCTAAGAGCCCAGGAGGACAGACCCTATGGTCTCGCTACTATGGTCACAGCAGGAAGCAGCAGCATTTGAAGCCCATTATTACATACCTTGCTGATCGCCAGGTGTAACGGAGTATTCAAGTCCTTGTCCTTGCCACTCAGGTCAGCCTGGGCGCCGTTCACCAAAATATCTACAGACAGAACCACGAGAGAGTAAGTGAGACTGGATGCCAGGCACACGTTTCAGCGCGGCTACAAAACAGCACTCGCGTCGGTAGAGCCCACACGCAGACTCAATGTTTGTAAAGAAGGAACAGTTGGTTGCCATATCTGCTCCATTCAAACGGGAGCTGGGTGGGCAGAGTTCCAACCGCCCTCAGAGCTCCACCATTCCACCGCCCCTCAGCCTTTGGGCTAAATCCAAGTCCGGTGTCAGTCTTTCCAGACAAGATGGCTCTGTTTAAAAGTTTTGTTTCTGAAGGTTGAGAGATTTCACCCAAGGATCCGCTTACTTTGCTATCGTCTTCCAACGACACAGTTACAAAGGGGAGAACATGCCTGAGCTCAGAGGTGGCCCCTTCCTAGTGGCCATGCTAGAATAGCGCTGGCGTCTTTATCTGACTCTGCCGCATTTCAGACTGGCCCCAGTGCAAAGCCTGCAGCCTAAGTACATACCCACTGCGCCTGCCTGCCCGTTCTCAGCAGCCATCATTAATGCTGTTTTCCCTGAATGATCGACCGCGTTCACTTGAGCGTCGTGTCTCAGGAGGAGCTGCAAGCACTCTGCGTGGTCACCAAAGGCTGCTGCGTGGAGGGTTGTCCTGCAGGTTTCAAACACACGTTGATTTGCTGCCTTGCTGGTTATTTCAAGAACCATCAAGAGACATGCAAGGGTATTTTCTAAAGATGTAAAGCTTCTGGGTTGACAGAAATGATGCCCAATCTTTTCTTACAACCATCAAGGCAGCCATGGAAGTATCAGCTTTATGAACGTTGTCGTTCGATTTGGGGGGGCGGGAGGGGGAGGCTCCTGCAATGACTCATAAGGAAATCAGTACCGTTCCAACTTCTAATCCTGAGTTCTAGTGAGTTCCCACTCATCTATGGCAGAAACTTTTAACATTAGGGGCTAATTTGTAGGCAATTGGTTGGTTAACTTAAAAGCCTTAAAAGCCTACATAACCCAATGCAGACGGTGAGGTTACTGGGGAGGACAACGTGACATTACTCATCGAAATGGAAAAAGCATTAGCCTTAATGAAGTAACTCCACCCCCAGGACTCCATTTCCCATCTATACTTAGCCATGCAAACAGATTCCCTGAGCTGCTTCTTAGGAATAGCAGAATATTGAAAGCCATGTGAATAGTCTTCTAAAGAGGTCAGGCCAAGCAACATGCTATGCATTCACTCAATGAGACAACATGCAGCTTTCAAAAGGGAAAATGAATCTCTATAGTTTGGTATGGAAAAATCTCTAGGATAGAAAAACATACCACGCATTACTTTCTCAGTTAATTATTTTTTTCTTTTGGCCAAGCGTCATTCATGTCTGTGATTCTAGCACTCAGCAGGGTAGAGTCTGGAAGATCATGAGTCTGAGGCTAGACTGGGCTGGATAGCTAGTTCAAGGTCATCCTGAGCTACACTGCGAGACTCTCTCTAAATACTATGGGCTGGAGCTCAGTCTGAACTCGTCTAAGGCCCTGGATTTGGTTCTTAGCACTACCCAAAATAAGGGTATCTAGAAATAGAAGCAAGTGGCTCCCTATTCTACAACAGAAAACAAGGACCAAGTCTCCAGACCAGAAGCGCGACACCGCAGCCTCACCCACCTGCCTTTGTCATCCCTGCAGCTGACGATGCTGGAATCGATGGCCCCCAGCAACAGTGACGCACAGTTCTCATGGCCATTTATTCTGGAATGAAAACGGATTTTAGTGTAAGAACTCATTAACATATATCCCTCCACACCGCATCTTTATATGCACTGTATATTTAACAATTGGATGTATTTTTAGACATCAGATGCTGATATCTGTAGCATGCTATGGCAGTGTGCACTGAAACCTCCTTCTTGCTTCCATGAAGGACCTCAGTGTTTGTGAGGTCCCCTGGAACACCGCTTGTACAAGGCCCCACATATGTGATGTCGAGACAGCAAAGTAGAAAAGATATAGGTCCTTCACACGTGAATTCACCCTCATTGATATCTTTAAGATTTGTCCATCTGGAACTGAAGAGATGGCTCAGCACTTAAGAGCATTGACTGCTCTTCCAGAGGAGTGGGGTTCAATTCCCAGCAATCACATGGCAGCTCACAACTGTCCATAACTCTAGTTCCAGGGGACACAACACCCCCACACAGACATACATCCAGGCAAAACACCAATGTACATAAAATAAATAAATCAATGTTTTAAAAGATTTGTCCATTTTTACTTTATGCAGATCAGTGTTTTTCCTCACGTACATATGTGCACTCAGGTGTACCTAGAACCTGAGGATGCCCAAAGAGGGCACTGGGCCCCACGAAACTGGCACGGATGGTGGTTAGCCACCATGTGGGTGCTGGAAGTATTCTGAGGCACTGATCCATCTCTCCAGCCCCCCAAATCACCAGATTCTTTCTCATCTACCCTTTCTTTACTGATGTGATTTCATGCCTCTAGTGTCTTTCTAGTCAGATGACCCTGCTTCATGGGAAGTCCACAGGTAACGTAAAGATGGCATGTTGAAGTCGTGCACCCCGCTCTGACTCATGGGACCCTGACGTAAGGTCACTGCCTTCTATGAAAAACATTTCTCTCTATGAACTTGCAATACCAATTAGATTTAAAAAGGAGGAGGAGGAGTGAGGAGAAAGAAGAGGAGGTGGAAGGAGAAGGAAGATGAGGATAAAGATGAGGAATTTTATAAAAAGTCTTCCTGGAAGAAAACGTCTTCCCAGCTACAGATACATAAAATTGGTATTGACCTTGACTTATTTTTCAGAGTTTGCCAGGCAATGGGGGATACCGCTGAAGACTTCTTCACATTTGTGGACCATCCCTCTCGGCCCACCACCATGAGCTCCCTTGGAACTTTAGCTTCTGGGAAACCGTTACCATGAGAGCCCAGGCAATGGTAGCAAACCTATCAGTCGCTAGCAGCAGAATAGACTATTTCAGTCTTATCTGCAATCTAAATGCTTTTTCCATTCATAAAGGGCACATTTCCTACACGCAGTTAAAGGAACGGAGGTCACCGCGACATTTCCACCCTTTCTACTTACATCGCACAGTGCAGTGGGGTGAAGGGATTACCAACAAATTTCCGGAAACGTTTCTGCTCCAGAAGTACCTCTATGCAGTTTTCATTGCCTGCAGAGAACACACAAATTTAGAGAGCCCCCAGACAGAAGCGCTGTTCAGCACCGTCTGGCGTTCTTTAACTTTTTAACTCCCCATTAAGGGTTCATTCGGTTCTAGCATATGAATTTTCCTGAATTGGCGGAATGCCCGTTCTCTGTGGAAGAAAACGAACAAAACGCTGAAATGTTATTAATCGCGCTCACAGGTGTTCTGAGACACAATGAGCAAATCAAACAGTGAGGACCATATGGCCTGGTGGAGAGAGAGAAAACGTCACGTCGTTGGCCAGCGGAACAGATTCGGTGGCACCCCCGGCTCTCGAGAGATGCCTGACTCAGCGTTGCCTCAGTTTCCCCATGTTTATAATCGGGACATTTTCCTTTCATCCATACCAATAGGTTAGCTTACAGGTAGGTACCCCAGGGAAGGGGGCATGCATCTCATAGAAAACAACAACAACAAAAAGACCCTGAACATAAAATCCCATGGCAGTGTTTTTGCTGACATCTGGCCACAGGAGGCCCCCGGTGAGCAAAGGGGAGGCATCGTGGTGAACAGCAATGCAGGAGACTTTTAAAGCCTTCTCTGCCATTGTCTTAACTAGGGTCTCTCGAGCTACGATAAAGCACTGGAACCAAAAGCAACCTGGGAAGGAAAGGCTGTATTTCCCCTTACAGCTTGTTAAAGCTCACCATCCAGGGCAGTCAGGGAGGGATGGTAGGAGCACCCATGGAAGGGTGCTGTTTACTGGCTTCATGGCTTGCTCAGCCTGCTTTCTTATAGTGTCTGGGACCACCAGCCCCGGGATGCCACTGTTTATAGCTTGGGTCCTCCCGCAGTACTTATGAATCAAGAACAATCTACCACAGCCTTGTCCGCAGGCCAGTTGGGTGGGGGTGTTTTCTCAGTTGAAGTTTTCTCCTCCCAAATGACTCTATCTTGTGTCGAGTGGACCTAAAGCTAGCTGACACCGCTGGTTTTATTGCACATTCTGCTCCTCAGTGGGAGACTGAGTTTGAGCAGCTAAAACCGGAGCGTGGCAGACCACTTTCAAAATTTCACAGTGCCCAGCCAAAGGAACTCTGGGAGCTTGGACCTCAGACCTGGAGGGAGGTGCTTGAGAATTCCAGAATCGGGGATTGATTGCTGGGGAGCAGTCTGCTCTCCTCTGCCTGCACCGGCAGAGGTTCAAGTGTAGAAAGACGGACCCAGCCCCAGGGAGACGATGTGGGCTGCAGCAAGTATGTGTCTTCCCTCACATCCAGGACTCCCCTGGGCTCTTCCTTTTCTGTTGTTGGTTCTTGCTGGCCAGCGGGCACTCATAGGTTGTAGGTTAAAACGTTATTTTAGGTAAAAAAAAAAAAAAAAAAAAAATTCGGTCTACCAATGGTAGAAGAGGGGCAAAAATAAGTTATTACGGCAGAACCGATGAAGACTAGTGAAGACACGGGCATTCTTACGTCAACGTAACTGGAGCCCAGGAACTTGTTCCAGACTTAATAGTCACACTAAAATCCTAACGGAACTGAAACGGAAATACAAACCCACAGATGTAGAGTAAGAAATATTTGTAAACAATATCTGTTATCTTAGGGGGTATATAGGAGATCTTCTTAAGCAAGGCTGGCTACAGAGATCCTATGAAAAACGGATGAAAGCCCCAAACATAAGCATGGAAGAAGGCGCTCCTAAGAAGGAACGAGGCAGAACACTGCCACGGATAAGGTGCCCGGCTCTTCCAGACACAGGAGAACTCATAGGCTCTTCGGCAAGAGAAAGAAGCTTGGATGGAAAAGGCCACTTTCTGAGAGGAAACAACAGGCCGTTAATACGGCAAGAGGCTGGGAAACACAAAGACATGTGTTTTTACCCTTGATGTTGGCAAAAATAAAGAGAGGGTTGAGTCACTCTGGGCTGGCAAAGTTGTGGAAAAAGTACTGTGATGCACATTAGAGCAGGCTTTTGTGCAGTATGACTCCTTGCCATTAAAAAACATGCTTTTTAAAAATTTCACTTCTGGATATTTAATGAGGTTTTTAATGCTGTAATATGAATACGCATACTGCCACAGTGTTTATGACAGAAAAGAAACCCCCAAATTAATCTGAATGCTCACCAAGAGGGAGCTGGTTGAATAAAGAGTCTAGTGGAATCGCCTGGATGGCACGCCACTCACCATTGTAGCAAGCCCAGTGCAGCGGAGTGTAGCCCTGGTTGTCTTTGAGGCAACAGTCCTCTTCCGACAGGGCAATCTGGAGCAGCTCACTCAGCCACGTGGCATGGCCCCGAGCAGCCGCATAGTGCAGGGGCGTCCTGCCTCTGGCGTCTCTGCAGAGGACGCAGGCTTCCTGTTCCAGCAGCAGTTGCACACATTCCTCGTGTCCTGTCATAATCTGTCATGTGGCAATGAAAATACAAAACAAACCGTGGTTGGCTGGGGATGACAGCGTTGGGAGCGGAAGCGCTCACCACATTTCTGGTCTAAAGGGAGCAGGGGTCACTGCTGAGGAGGTAGGAGGAAGAACAACCCTAGTCAGATCCCTGCTAGAAAAGCCCACGAGAAACATAACCACAGAAGGTATCGTGCTACGTAGAAAACAGCAGCCTCAGAATCAAGGTGTGGTTACATCCTAGCTGTCAACTCCTGTCTACCCCTCTCTGGCTCTCGCTGTTCACCCATGAGTGGGCAGAGGACAATGACCTCACAGGTTGCTCGGTAACTAAGGAGATGACACAATTGCCATGATACAGTGCGGACAGGGATGTATTCCGGAAATATCCCAGTGTCTGTCCATGGGACTAGAGAACACAGCCTGTTGCCCACTCAGGCTACAGAGCCTGTCCATCCTAAGCTAACATGCCCAGTGCATCTTCCTGCTGGACATTGTGGGGTCACAACACTGGCAAGTGTTTCTGTATCCGAACGGCAAAGGCACCGAGAGAGCTCTACAGGAAAGGACCGTGTATGTACAGCTCCTTTATAACCGTGTGAGATCGCTATCATGTATAGTCTGTCACTGACGGGCACATGTATGTAGAGTACCCGGATCTGCCGCACGGCCCAAAAGAAGTGCCCAGAAATAAGAGCCACGACTATAGCAACACCCATGAAAAATTCTTCCTGCCCTTTCTCAGGGTGTCCATACCACACCCACAGAGCAATTTTGTGATTTTTACCTTTGTACATTTAACTTATTTTTGTCCCACACAAAACCAGCTCTGCAGATGTGTGCAAAGGATTGGTCACAGGACACATACAGTGCCCTCATTTGTCACAAGGAGCCACAGAAATCACGTGACTGCTCAAAGCCAGGAAATCACAGAATGCATTCTGGCGCCTACACACAATGGGGCACTAGAAATGGCCAGCCAGAAAAATATTTAACAGTATGGAAAATGGCCCTTTATATATACTAAAAGAAAAAAGACCATATGATGTGAGTGTATGTGTATTTGTGTGAGTATTTGTGTGTGTATGTGTAAATGTGTGTATGAGTACATGTGTGTATATGTATATATGTGCATGTGTGTGTATCTGTATGTACATACATGTGAATATATGTGTGCATGTATATAATTATGTGTATGTGTAAATGAGTCTATGTATGTATGTGTATATGAGTGCATGTGTGTATTTGTGTGTATGTATATGTATATATGTACATGCATGTGTATATATGTATGTGTGTGCATGTATATATGTGTGTATGTATATATGTATATGCATGTATATGTGTGTGTGTATGTGCAAGTATATATGTGTGTATGTATATGGATCAAATATTACTACAGGTATATGATTACTGGTGATTGTGTTTTTCTTTTTCTGCACTTAAAAAATGTTTTGTAATTTTCTGTGATATGCATTTTGCAGTCAGAAAGGCAAGCCGATCCCTCCAATGGTAGGTGTTCCTGTGTCTATTATCCCAGACTAACACAAAGTCTTAAAGCAGGACCTGACCGTAGTTTTCATTATTCTATAATTGTATAAAATTCTGCAATTTCATTTTGACTGCAGAGCTAATGGATTGTTTTGTGAAACAAATCTTTCCCCCTAAAATCTCACGCCGGATAAAACCAAGCAAGTTCACTGAAAAGGCCCCTGACTGAAGCTGAGAGAAGCACGTACCCCTCTATGCAGAGCTGTGCACCCCACTATGTCCACAGCATCAACATTTGCTTCCTTCTCCAGCAGCAAGGAGACAGCATCGATGTGTCCGTACGCTACTGCGAGCATCAGGGGCGTTCTGTGGAGAGAGAAAGGAGATTAAAACCACTTCCAGTGAGAGAAGACTTTTCTCTCTGTTCTTATTAATGGCCCAATATTTCCTGTGTATCTAATTTGCTGTTCTATGCCGTGTAGAACAAGAGATCAATTTCTGTTCCAAGGGACTCATGGGATGGCGGCATAACCCATAGGCCCAGGGCAAGGCAGGGGACGGTCTCATCTCAAGTCATCGCATTAATTCTACCATTTTCGAAACTGTGTGGCAATCGCTAGGTGTCAGCTGGCTGGGGCACGTGTGCACGCAGAAGAGACCTTGATCCTGTCCCAGCAACTCTGCTTTCACAG
The DNA here is from genome assembly GCF_950005125.1 of Chionomys nivalis. Classification (NCBI taxonomy): domain Eukaryota; kingdom Metazoa; phylum Chordata; class Mammalia; order Rodentia; family Cricetidae; genus Chionomys; species Chionomys nivalis. The sequence goes on along the minus strand of NC_080111.1, from coordinate 4,119,490 downwards.
CAACCCATGCTGACCTCTGTCTGCTCCGGGTTTACCTCCACCGACAGAGCTTCCTGGCTTTGAAGATAAGTCCGGCTAGTGTAGAAGAAAGATGGGGCCCTGCTCTGACTGGCACTCAAACTCATTCACCTGGGGGTAGCAACTCGAGTCTTTCTGTCTGCCCTTCTTATTCGTAAGGAGAGCCTGGGTGAGGAACAGGCCAACAGAGAGAAAAGCAGACGCAGGCGAGGATACAAGCCGAGGGATTTTGTTTTTCACAACAGAAACAACCCCTCGAGGTCTGTCTTTTTGCCATTATTAATCAAAAATTTATAAGTCAAAGGTGGAAAAACTAGAAAGTATTAAAAGCCAGGCAATAGATACAGCTGGGATAAAGAGGTGTCTGCTGTCGTTAAGATATGCCCACACCGGCTGCTCACTTAAATGCTTGCTCTGGTGGCCGCGTCTCACTGTTCCAGACTCCTTACCTATGAGCTTCACAGAGCTGTACTCCTATCCTAACTCAGCCTTCTTCGCTGCTCAACCAACCAACCAACCAACCAACCAACCAACCAACCAACCAACCGGCCCTGGGGACCAACACAGCAGCAGAAGGCCAACACGGAAGCACTTACTGTCCCTTGGCGTCTCTCACATCAACCGCTTCGGGGTTGTCTGCTATTTCCAGCAGTAGTCTCAAGCACAGCGTGTGCCCGTTAACAACTGGAAGAGAAAATGACGGACGTTTTTTTAACGAACCAACGCTGTAGCTGTTTCTCCAAAGCCAAGCTGATGTGGACGTCCAATCAATGACTTCCCTCCCCTCTTAGCAGGCAGCCCTGGTTTCCAGTCCACGACAGCCCAGGGGGCCTGGCTCAGGGTCGGCCCTTTCTTCCTGCCTGCAAACTCTGTACCTTCCCTTTCTGTTTCCAGAGTTAAGGGAGCTTTCCTTAAATTTGCTGTCCTTTCATATCTCCTTGTATGGGCCTGATAAGTCTCCTCCCAACCCCCAACGCCAGTCCCACTGAGAAGCTCTCCACGTTCAGACACCCATCCTGTGTCAAGCCCATCTCCAGCCCTTTTTTAAAAAAAAAAAAAAAAGAGCAGAGAGCTGGAGGAATAGAGAAGAGAGAGAAAGAGGGCAGTGGATGGAGAACAGAATGGTCCCCACTCTTCCAGATCAGTAAATTCTAAGTGCGATACCAAGCAACAGTTCCCATTGATTAGCGGTGGCTGATGCTGAAACTCCAAGGCAGGATAGTAAGCACAGCCCATGCGTTCCCTCCTCGCTGATGTTGTGTCTTAGCCATGCTATAGCAGGTGACAGCAGCTACTGTCTGCCTTTCTCTTCCCTCCTCTCCCTACTGACGCTGAGGGAGGACTCAGAGGCCCCCTAGTTAAGGCTGCTGGCCCTTACCCGCCCCAGCTACCCAGGAGTGCGCAGGAGATGGAGTGTAACCCCAGCGCCATGCTCACCTCACAGCTGGGGAAAGGGCAACAGGAAGCGCCCATGGGCATAACTAAAGATGCCCCTTTAGAAGAAGGCGGTCCCTAAATGAGTGTGAGGGATGCTGGGAAGCAAATCTTGCGGGACAATAAACCCTAGAATTAGTGTGTTCTCAGCATCTGTCCGTGGTGTGTGTGTGTGTGTGTGTGTGTGTGTGTAGGAAATATTACGAGTTAGAATTCCAGGCAACATTTTATGGCTGCTGCTGCTGCTGTTCTTAAAATGATACAAGGGCCTGTTACCTCGTTGAAATCTGCACGGAGCCTAATGCCAGTGCCTTAAAAGGAAAAGATTGGCGTCAGCTGGACAGCTAAATCCCCTTGGCAACGGGTTCAGGGGTGGGAACTTCAGATCTTGGCTTTTCTTTCTGTATCCATTTGATAGTTTTTAATGCTCAGAATCACTCCAAGGATATTTCGTTTTTGACCAGACATAAGAAAAGACTATCTCGGCTCCCATTGCTCACCTGCTGTATCACGTGACACAATCATTTTCAGTGTCTGCTTTTCCACCACAGTAGCCTGTCCTTACCTCACAGCCCCCAGAAAAATTCAGTCCCCCTTAGGGTGACAAACCTGTTCTCCTTGGGTTCCCACACACCACAGTCTCTCCAAGTTGTCTTCTAGCAAAAGGACATAAGTGTCTTTAGCTGTGCCCTGGCATCTCCATCCCTCCGTCAGACTGGTCCAGCCTCTCCCAGATGTGAATGACAGCCACAACTGGCATTGTGTTTATCTGTGCCAACCCCTCATTCTGGCTGCCCCTCCTCACAGGCTCCGAGGGTCTGAGACAAAGGAACTGGCCTCTCACGTGAACTGGAAAAAAAATTCTGGCTAAGTGGCTCCTCAAATCTCAGGCTGAAGCTCCTGCACAGCAGACATTTTGTGGAAGGTGGTGAGATGACAGCCTGTCTTTTTAATGAATGGCGTCAAGGGAAAGCCAGCGTGGGTCTTCCTGACCACTAGGGGGCACCCTTGGACCACACCTCCATCACGGTGTCAAACGGGTCAGGCTGGTCCTTCATCATTTACCTGTTTTATGGGGCCATCTTCCACAACCAAACCAGCCACAGGCAATTGTTAGGAATTACCTGGTAACAAGGCGGAAACTTGGCTATGCCAGGCAACAAATCTTTAAAAAGAGCAAACTAAGGGAGCCTAAGAAGCAAAAATAGTGGCGAGAAACAAAAATTTATAATTGGCTATAGCAGCCATCACTGACATTTCCCGGAGATATCTGTTTCCAGATAATCAGTCCACAGGTAGGCATTCTCTGTCTCAGTATTGGGGTCGTTCAATGGCTTGGGTGTTAAAGCATAGCAAGAGACTTACGTCTGTATTTATTTTGATGTGTGTTTGCCAAAGTGTACATGCAGAGAACCAAGGATAACTTGTAGGAGTTGGCCCTCTCTTCTGCCATGTGGGCCCCATTGACCAAATTCAGGCCATCAGGTTGGTGGTAAAAACCTTTGCCTCCTGAGCTCTCTCGCCAGCTCTGACAAAAATATACCGGCTTGTCTAGCGTTCCTAGAAAACTTTCTAGTAATGAGAACCATCCACACATGTCCTAACTCCTTCACTTCCCCACCAAGACCATCTCATCTTCTGGGCTCTTCCAAGTCAGATAAGAACAGTGAATACAAGCTTGTTATTCTGAGTATTTGCTAGGGACTGGTCCCAGTCTAAAGCCCGCTTCAAGATAGTAACACCTTCCCATTTTAATCATGCATTGTGGCGCCCAGCAGTGCAGGCTGGAATACGATACAACCCCGGTTTTTTCATCTAACTCGTGAACATTAGCTCTCAGTTCTCACATAAATACGCGAGGCTAGCTCAGCAACACATGGGGAGGAATTTTTTCTGATGAGCCCTACAACACCAGGGCATCTCTGTTCTCTCTGGAATTATTAAGTCTCTTCCTTCTTAGAAAGACAGATTCGTTAAATATCTTTTCATGTTATTTTGAAACTACCCCCGACAGGATCAGGGCTTGACTAAGTGGGGCAGTTTTTCCTGGAAGTAAATAAAAATACATCCTTTTTCATTTGTATTTAAAAGAAAAAAAAGATGCCGACCACTGCCCTTCAAAGGCTAACACCACGGCATTGGCTGAGCCAAAAGGTGCTCTTGTGCTAGCTGGGCCAGAGATTCTCCTACACGGCTTTCACATCTGTGCACATCTGTGCACGTCTGGAAGTGTCCCTTCCTGCGGACGGCAGAAACATCCCAGGAAAGTCACGTCTCTAGCTGACTGACGCGCACAGGTGCTTGTTTCTGTTTTGCTCTCGGGTGTATCAAAAGCCAACGGGGAAAGAACACCGCATGGGCGGATAGGTAGAACAGTGTGCTAATTAGCTCTCTCTCTGTGATTCCCCTGGCACAGCAGTCCTGGGTGTCGTTAAAGCCTCGCTTCTAGCTGCTTTATGATTCTGATGTGGCTTGCTCGGGTTCTAACTGACTCTAGAGATCACAGTGTAACTCGCCCCTTCCCGTTCCCCCTCCACTCCCCGTTCACAAGTCTAAGGCTCTGAGGCTCTTTCTCTGGAGAGGCCAGAAAGCACCCATCACATCTAAGGAGAAAGCAGATCAAAAGCATTTTGGAAGCATTCGGGTATGCATGGCGTAGAAATAAAACTGAGATGTTAAAAGTTAGGATGGAAGAAGGTGTTGCTGTCCTTTGCGGAGGTTGGGGGTGAGGGTGGGGGGAGGAGCCTAGGGCCTAGGCACACACCTGCTGAGCCTGGTACATGCTAGGCAGCCACTTTCCTCTGTACTACAGCCCCAGCCACAGTCCTTTAAAATCTTTTTTAAAAATTATTAATTTATTTATTGGGGTGGCATGTGCCCTATGCATTTGGATGACAGGAACCTGCAGGAACTCAGGTCAAACAGGCCTGGTGGCAAGCACCTTTATCTGCTGAGTTGCCTCAGCTGGTTTACCCTCTTACTTATACCTACACATGAATTACAAAACTCGGGAGTAACTTGGACCTTCGTGGGGACCTACCTGAGGCGTGAAGCGGAGTTCTTTGGGTGACTCTGTCTTTCACAAAGATGGACGCGCCCTGGTTAACGAGTGCTTCCACGCATTCCGTGTGGCCCTTGAAAGCAGCTAGGTACAAAGCCGTCCGGCCTTTCTCGTCCCTGATGTCCAGGTCCACTAGTGACTGGGAGAAGGAGCCTCCAAGGCTTGGTGGTGCCCATTGTAGGCCTGCAGAGAAGAAAGGCACACATAGCAACCCTCATAGCTGCAAATCCCCTGGCATCCACCCTTCACGGCTGAGCTTATGGAGCCGATGACTCCTGAGTCGGGTGCCTAGTCCTGCTGCAACTTGAGATGCCATGTTTGGTTGAGGCCTGCCCTTTTTCTGAAAGAAAGTGGGTGAGGGGAGTGGATCTGGGGCAGAGTGGAGGTGGGGGACACCGGGAGGAGGGAGGGGGGGTGCAGTCAGGATATAATATGTGAGAGAAGAAAGAAAGAGAGAGAGGGAGGGGAGGAGGGAGGGGGGGTGCAGTCAGGATATAATGTGTGAGAGAAGAAAGAAAGAGAGAGAGGGGCGGGAGAGGGAGGGGAGGGAGGGAGGGAGGGGGGATGCAGTCAGGATATAATATGTGAGAGAAGAAAGAAAGAGAGAGAGGGAGGGAGAGGAAGGGGAGGAGGGGGATGCAGTCAGGATATAATATGTGAGAGAAGAAAGAAAGGAGAGAGAGGGGCGAGAGAGGAAGGGAAGGAGGGGAGGATGCAGTCAGGATATAATATGTGAGAGAGAAGAAAGAAAGAGAGAGAGGGAGGGGAGAGGAAGGGGAGGAGGGAGGATGCAGTCAGGATATAATATGTGAGAGAAGAAAGAAAGAGAGAGAGGGAGGGAGAGGAAGGGGAGGAGGGGAGGGAGGGAGGATGCAGTCAGGATATAATATGTGAGAGAAGAAAGAAAGAGAGAGAGGGAGGGAGGGAAGGAGGGAGCGAGGGAAAGAGGGAGGGAGAAAGGGAGGGAGGGAGGGACGGAAGGAGGGAAGGAGGCTGTATCGGAGCAGTACTTGGGATGAATCTGCAGTTAGACCAAAACACTAATTCAAAAGCCTCTAGTTGCCTATAAATACCTTCTTTTCCCTCTTTTGCCAGCTAATTTGCTCAAAGACACCACATCCATCAATGCGTGCTTGTCAGACCTACCGTTACAGTGATCTAATAATGAAAAATGGCTGCGCGACTTAGACGGTCCTCTACCAGGAGGACCCTACACAGAGCGATGGACAATGAGACCATTTTCAGGATCTTCTCTGTTAATAAAGCTGGGGGGGAAATTACTGGAAACCTTAAGGGCTCTGTGACTCGCTCCAGGCAGGCAAACCTTCCTTCACAGCCTACCACGTGACCGGCTACTAACCACGAGAGTGTAGGTGCGTTCCTTAATTGTGCTTAGAGCTTTGTTTCCGAATCTATAAACTGAGAGCAATAAAAGCTGCCTCCTGGGACTGCCGCAAAGATGAAGAGAGAGAGACTGCGCCAGTTCTGCATAGATCTGAGACGCAGGAAAGCCTTCCTGCCTCTTTATTTCTTCCGTTGATCATAATGAAGCCGCAGAGACAATTAGGGGAATATAGGGCACGGGTCGGGGCCAAGTTCAGACCCATTATGAGGTCCTCGACTGCATACTATTCAAAACAAGAGAGTAAGCCTGAGACTCTTAATTTGGTCTTTAAAGGGAAGAATACTACTCCCCGCCTTCCCAATATAGAAGGGAGGAATCTTACAAGTAAAAGAGAGGAGGGGGTGGGCTATCTGGGGTGAGTGAGAAAGACAAGAATGAAATAGGAAAGGGCTGTCCCCATGTCCTCAGACATCAAAGAGCATCTTTTTTTGTCACGGGCATTTTTTTCCCACTGTGCTGTTCCTCAGGGCACCACGCATTTGCAAAAGACCTCACACAAAGGATTGATTTCCTTACTATTAAAGGAACTTTTGAAAACCAGGAAAAGTGTTCAAAGGACCTGAAAAAGCAACTCACGAAGAAGAAGAAAGAAGAAGAAGAAGAGGAGGAGGAGGAGGAGGAGGAGGAGGAGGAGGAGGAGGGGAGGAGGAGGAGGAGGAGGAGGAGGAGGAGGAGGAGGAGGAGGAAGAAGAAGAAGAAGAAGAAGAAGAAGAAGAAGAAGAAGAAGAAGAAGAAGAAGAAGAAGAAGAAGAAGAAGAAGAAGAAGAAGAAGAAGAAGGAAGGAAGGAAAAATGCCAAAAGCATACAAAAATCTCATGACCACCTGGACAGGACTGAAGATGTCCTACCCGATGCCATTAACAGTGTGGGGAAAAGCAACCTTGCACTCTTGCGCACGGGTAGGTCGCTGTGACGTTTGTTTTGGACAGTATCCAAAAAGGGCTTTTTAGAAACTGAGCTGCAGGCAATATACCTAGCATGGCTCTGGGGTGCCCACACTGCCCTCTACAGTTAAGTGCAGGAGTTTCCTCCTCTGGCCTCGGCACCTGTCCTGACCGTTGTGGTACATCTACGCAAATACCTTACCAGGGAAGTAAGCCTCCCAGCGCACATAGAAAAGACCCTTCCACTCTTCAGCCCACTTCCTCGTCTTTGAAGCGCTTATTGTCACCAAATACTAACCCTGCATTTGTTGATTTGCTTTTGATAATAACAACAACTCACTGAGGACTTCCTACGCGCTGGGCACCATGCCAACTGCTTCCACATCTTATCTATGATCTGTAAATGCCCCCCTCTTTGAGACAGGATCTTGTTACCTAGCTTAGGCTTCCTTCAAAACCTGAATCCTTCTGCTCCAGCCTCTTCTGTGCGGGGACTGTCAGCAACACATATGTAGGCATAGGCCACCATATTTACTGTCAACATCCTTTTCCACAAGAAGTCCTGAGGTAGATGCCAAGTTACTGGGCATCTGGAGTCTAATAGGCATGTAGTTTTCCCTTGGGAATTCCATTTGATTGACTTGAAGGCTAAATACTTTTGTGTTTGCCTGTGATGGAATCGGGCTGAATAACAGATATTGAATAAAAACCTAAATTCCTTCTATAGAAATATCCATGTAGATGTAAAATATCTTGACTATCGCCATGGGACATGAAGGTACACTCTGGGGACAAAGTCCCAGACTCCTGGACCTTTACAATATAGTAGCCTCTCTAGAGACAGGAAAACAAGCTGCGTCGAGAGCTGTAACCGAGCAGGCAGGAAGTCTGTCTTGTAACCTAAATTCTGAAGTAACCACTTGCTGGCTGCTTCTGTGGGGCACGTCACCTCACGTCACGGTGGCCAATCTGGGATTTAGATGCTCTTGCTATCTCCATCTTACCAAAGAGCACCCAGAGGGGCAGAGTGACCTCGTTATGCTAAGGGTATGCGGCTTGGGTGGAAAAAACTGGTTTCAGGTAAGGCAAGCTGACCCAGGAGTGCTTTGAAAAGAGAATATGGCAATTCAATCTGAGAGTTAAGACGCATGGTCCTTGGCCTCTTATCCTGGGGAGTTTCCAACATCAACAAAGAAGAGAAAATAGTAAAATGCCTTCCACAAATCCTGCCCCAACTTCAGCCATTACTAACTAGGCCGTAGGTGGTTTCTAAGCCAGCTGAGGATCATTGAACTCTGTTTGTAGTAACCGGAACATCCACGCCAGGCTGTGAATCGGACTTTCGGATTCTCCTCGTGGATCTGGGGCGCATTTGAGAACTGACTCTCCAGACCATGGCCTCCCACTTTAACGGTAAATGGTAATTCTGAATTCAGCTTACTGAATGATGCTGGGGGGAACAGGCCCAGCAGACAGCAGCAGGTTCCAGATGACACTTTCAAATCTAGCCCCTTCTTCTTTATGATGAGAACAGTAACCATTTCAATTTCTGTTCCCTTAATTTAGCCGAGAAAACCCTACAATGCATGGAACTATACAGAGGACAATGGTCAGCACACTTGGGTTTAGTAAAGAGGAGACGCGCAGGGAACGGAGATTCACACAGGCAGGAGGCGGTCGGCACTCCTAGAGGTACTTAGGTCAGCCCCTGCATCTTCTCTTTTAATCCTCACAATGAAAAGAAAACAAAAATCCATTCATTGTTTTCAAGTTAAAGTGGCTCAGGCTAAGACACAATGATGGAATCTTGCTAATTACAGCTCTCCAGTTCCAGCCTAGATGGTTCTGAATACCAGGCATGTGAAAATGATGGAATCCTGCTAATTACAGCTCTCCAGTCCCAGCCTGGATGGATCTGGGTACCAGGCACATGAAAACCATCAGATGACTCAAAAGCCACTATATTTTGAGGATGTTTTTCCGCCCCTCCCCTAACTCCTCCTAGGTCCTTCCCACCTCCCTGCCCACACAACTTCAGTTTTTGTTCTTTCTCAAAAACAAAACAAACAAAACAAAAGATAAAAATAAAAATCAATAAGACAAAAGAAAATGTCGAAACAAAAAGCCCACAGTAACAGTAAAACCTCTTGGTGTTCATTTTGTGCTGGCCATATACCACTGAGCAAGGGGCCTGTCCTGTCCAGGAGTGTGGTTGATGTGTGGGTGTGGTCTCACTGGAGATTCCCCCCCCCCCAGCCAAATTGGGGACAATCGATTTTTCCCTTTGCCACCAGGTAAACCATTGCAAAGAGTTTCTAGGTTAGGGATGAATTTTACTCTAAGCTGTTACTGGGAGTACCAGACTTTAAAATTATCTAAATTATTAATTTAAACTATTTTAAGAAACATCTCATTAGGTAATTTAAATGCCTTGATTATGACTCATTTAAGGACAGAAACTGTGGGTAAACGAGAAGAGGGGATTTGGGAGCCCCGCCCATTTCAGGAACACCTCAAGTCCGCCCCGGAATCTCAACAGCTGGGGTCTCCCGTTTGTATGGCCTCATTTCTTAATTTAAATTTTCCAAGCGAAAGAAAGGAGTAGGGGATTCTCTGGGCTGATAACCCTGGGGATTCGAATCATGCAGGCAGGAAATAGTATCTCAGAGCTGGTTGTGTCTCTCTAGGGGTCAAGATTTAGGGGCATCTGGTTCTGTTCCCCTGCTAGAATGCCTTCACCTAGAACAACGTGCCTTGCCTTTTATCAAGGTAATTGCTCCAGCAAACTCTGGAGAGGGTGAGGAATATATTCATAGGTGTCTTGAAGTAAATATTTTTAAGGTGTCAGCTTGGAGAGGGAAAAATGAAATAATTCTAGAACAGGCCCCTTGGAATCATTCTGGTTGACGTCACCACCGCCATTCCTGGCTTTGGTTTTCTGTCCTTTGCTAAGTCTGTGATCTCGGACACAGACGTCTCCCTTATCTCCTCAAACCCGATCAAGCGGTTTCTGCTAGTTGGATCTGTCACCACAGAGCAGGTGGCCCCGCGAGATGTCACAGCGACTGTCCCCTACTCCTTGTTCTCCCCACTCTCTTGCCACTCTGTCACCTCCTCGGTGACCACGCTGCTGTCCTGGGGACATGCCAAGCATTCTCCGATGCCAGGATTTTACACTGGAGCCCAGAACCTTCTGTCAGACAGCAAAGTGACAACCTTCTCTGGCCCCCGCCTTTCCTATCGGAGTGGAGACCCAGCGAGCTCAGCAAACGCGTCTTGCACACCAGAAGCCCAAAGCATATACTTTGGGGGACAAAACGAGACGAAAGAACTTTTGGGAACCTGGAACTCTCTTCTCAGCAGCAATCGGGTCAGCACCACGGTCACGGGGCAGGAGAACTCTGCTCTACAAATCCACAGGGCCTCGCTAGAGCATCTGCGCATGCTCCGCTCTGGGGCTTTGGGCGCGTGAACGCCCCCCCCCGCCCATTTTCTCCATCTCAGTCTACCTCTGGGAACCGAGAGGGAGGGCTCATCACACAGCATTCAAAATGTATGTGCGTGCGTGTAAAGGTTTCTGTGTGCGGTGAATGTGTTAGTGGGTGTATCAGAGGCTCTGAGTGTGCTGGCCATGTATGTGGAGATGCAGGCAGTGGAGGGCGGGCTTCTCACAGGGTGACTGGCCCCGGACACTCCCAGTCCTCGTGTGGTGGCCTTGACTCCTCTCACCTTGCAGGAATGCCCACCTGTATCAATTAACAAAACGTTCTCTCTAAACACTCACCAGAATAACACTGAAGGAGTATCTGTGCATCGGATACCAGTTAAAGGCAGACCTGGCCCCTGTCCGTTCTCCTAGAATCCTGTCCCGTTGTATTTACAAACAAAGGTACATCTAAGTACCAGCTCGGCCTCCATGACCAGACCACAGCTGAGTGACCACCAGTCAGCAAGCAGCACTGCAGCCAGGCGAGCTGGCTGTGGCTGGTGTGACTGCCAGGCAGTGGGGCTCTTTCAAACAGCTGCCAATCGCTAAGGGTGAACCAGATGCCATCGGGGGCAGAATTACAAGAATGGTAGGACCTCCGGGGAGAGTTTGGGGGTTCAATGCTCTCCCCTTTGATGCCGGGAGGTGGGAGGAAGCTCTGCTCCTGAGATCTCTGCCCCTCCCACATCTCCCCAGCGTGCAAACCGAGCCAGGAACCTCCTCTGAGGCCCAACAGCAAATCAGGAGGAATGGCCTGGCTGCTGTTCTAAACCTGCTCCTTCTATTCTCCCATAGTTTTGTTTAAAACCCACACAGGTTTTAATCGTGACATTTGAAAATGTGATATTTGATTATTCATAGGTCTAACAACATTTGCATATTACTCTCCATAATCAGAATTCTTCAGCTGAAATGTTTCCTTTGTAAAAAAAAAAATGATTAAAGTTAACAGTGATCATTTATTACACCTTTGGTGGTGCTGACTTTACGCAAGCTTCATCTTTTTTTCTTTTTTTTGTCCCCATTCTACAGACGAGGACACTGAGGATAAGGCAGGTGACTGTGGGGAAGCCAGGCCTAGGTGAAGCCGTCCCTCTCGGTAGCCCATGCTTTCAAGCCTCTGCTATTCTCTTTAGCACTGATCACGGCCTTTCTGGGAGGCGTCTCAAGAGCAGGCTAAGGTTTGGGGCTTGTTCTTTGTGAGACAAACAGGAAACGCTGCCCACGGCAGTTCGCTTACCGCTAAGTGGAGTGGACTCTTGGGAGCAGCGCAATCCGATTCTTCAAAACCAGTGGCGGTTCTTTCCAAAAGCTGTGGAGACAATAGATAAATAGATACATAAAATGCCTGTCCATAGTCAATACATACGGGACAAGACGTTATGATTAAGAGTCTTTGGTAGATTAAATAAATAACAAGTGTAGAAATTAACAGTTCAAAACACGCCATTTTAAATTCATAGGCAATACATTATTGATAGCTACATTAGAAGTGTGAGCTATTTTGTGCTTGTTCCTCGTTAGTATGAGACTAGAACCTGGAACTTATACAACCTAGGATATGCTGAAATAATGAGAACGAGTTTAATTTTAGCTTCAAAGCACTGATTAAAAACCCATCTCTCCAACACGGCTGAAATCAAAGGCATCTTCGCCGCCCGGTGGGGCCCGTAAACATCCTGCTCATTGTTTTTGCGGCATTATCCCCGGCAAGACTTCCTGGAATTGACAGGGTCTACCAGCTCCAAGCCTGTCCTAGAATGAACCTGTAGCCAGAGGAACGCAGAACCATTTCCCCCGGTTTTACAAACACGGCGACCAGGGCAAGAAGACAATCAATATGCTGTGCGAATGAATAGACACGGTTGGTTGTGCTCCCACGACGTTTATGTTAAAATAAGATTTTTTTTTCCGCATACATAGTTTGATCATTCTGCCAGCGTGTGATGCCTTATTTCATTCACCCAGCAAACTGAATGCTGGAAGAAGTGCCAGCATTCAGTCTGTGCCGTGAGCAGCTGTGCTGGCTGACCTGACAGAACGCGGGGGTGATCGGGGAACCCAGAGCGGTTAAGTGGCAGATGAAGGAATGCAACCTAGGTCTAATATATTGTCTTCTTTACCCCGTTCCACAGTCAGTGCAGCAGTATTGCAGAAAGCGGTGACCGCAGAGACCCTATAGTCAAATGAGGGGCTATCATTTTATATATCTGACATAAAGCATATCAGTTTAATTTTCCCTTAAGTATACTTCCAATTAATACGCTTATCAAAATGTACAAAGCCCATGCGTTCTTAATGAACTATACCCAAACCTAATGTCATCAGTGCAATATGTACACCCCCAATCCATCATCAAAGACTTCTACGGATGTGATGAAACTTGTACTCATTCAGAGGACTGTTTGCCTTAGTCAAACCGTCAATGGACTGCTTCATCTTATCCTTTATCACCCCTAAGATCCTGCGGTCCATTCTTTTCCCAGCTGACCAATCAACTATAAAGTTTCTACATAAAGGAATAGCATGGTTTCAGTCCACTTATTCTTCTCTTGCTTCTTCCAACCAGCATAAGTTTGCCGAGACTCTTTTTGGGTACAGAAACCCAGAAGATTTGGTATTGCATCCGCTTCCAGCTCCCACTGCTGGGTAAAGATGCTGTGGGAGGGGAGAGAAAAGAGACAGCATAAACAGACAGACATCTCCAACCATCTTGGCTGGAGGCTGGTTCACAGGCATAGGTGGTAGCTAGAAATAAGCGGTAAATTTTTAACTAGACTATTGTTTCTGAGGAGGGCTTTCCCTGTTTCCCAGTCTGGTCCTGAGCTCATGGTCTCATGCCATCCTCTGGCCTCAGCCCTGAATTCTGGGACAGCAAGATGACTCCATGCCCAATGGTCAGCGTTTTGTTCAGCCTCGGATGATCGCTGTATTTGAGCTTACACGATTTCTAGGACACTGACACTGTTTTCTGAACCCGGAGGCACTTCCACAGGACAAGGAGGATCGCTAAAGAGCATCTTAATGTCTTAGAAGCAAAGGCAGCAAATGGAACAAGCAAAGTTTGAACCTATTTTACAAAGCGCATCTGTGATAACGAAGAACACATATGAACTCGGGGGTGAGCTGACTGACTGGTAGGTTTAGTGAACCAGCAAGCTCACTGGATTTCAGGAGGCCCACATAAGCATGCACTAGAGCTGGAAACCCAAGCTTTAGAAATAGTATAAATTATCTGTCTATTTGAAAACAGGGCAGTGAAATTTTTAAGTGTCCCAAGGGCCTCGGGATTCGCTAAACTAGTTTTAAAATGTTCTATTTAGCCGGGCGGTGGTGGTGCACGCCTTTAATCCCAGCACTTGGGAGGCAGAGGCAGGCAGGCGGATCTCTGTGAGTTCGAGACCAGCCTGGTCTACAAGAGCTAGTTCCAGGACAGGCTCCAAAACCACAGAGAAACCCTGTCTCGAAAAACCAAAAAAAAAAAAAAAAAAAAGAAAAGAAAATGTTCTATTTAAGAAAACAGGAAGTAAGTGTGGCCCAGGCTGTAAAACAGGCAGGTCTAGCTGGTGGGTCTGTGTGGTACCTCCTGCTCTGCTTGTTTCTGGCTAGACTCTGACACCTTAGCCAGTGTCCACAAATAGGGGGGCAGGGAGAGGTAGAAAACCATCAGCCATGTCTACAGGGTTCAAGACAAGGAGACATTTGGAGACAGATTTCTTGATCCTTTGGCAGTAAAGACCTGTCGAGTCTGTGAAGGGTTAGAAGCAGGACAAGGGTCCCAGGAAACCTGGCTCTCCATTAGAAATTCTACTTCACATCCCACGGGTTCATGCTTAGGAATGAATGCTGCTCAGGCAATCCCAGGAACACGCTTTAGCTGCTCGGCTAGTTGTGTGTGTGTGTTTATGTGTGCATGTATGTATGTGTGTATGTGTATGTGTGGTGTATGTGTGCATGTGTGGTTTGTGGCATGTATGGTGTGTGTGTGTGTGTGCATGTGTGTGTATGGTATATGTGTGTTTGTGTGATTTGTGGTGTGTGTGTGTGTGTGTGTGTGTAGAACAGATCCATCCATGAAAGACACTGAGTCAACCGAAGTCTCGGGCCACCCCGTTATATCACTACCACTTTCCTTCAATGATCCCAGAGACCTAGCTAGCTCTCAGGAGCCCCCAGAGATCTTCCAATATCAGCATTGTATGACAAGCCAGGCCATGATGACATCTGTAGGCGCCTGGCCACTCCGCAGAACCACAGATGCTCATCCCAGCCCCAAACCAATGGCTTCCCCAGGCCGCCACATCATGAACAGCTGTGACTGTCAGGATTCTGATCACACGCCTTCATGGTCAGCAGAACGAGCTGTGTCGCTTGAGACGGTCACTCGCGATTGCTCGCAGAAACGTGATTATGATTATAATTATGATTATGGAAAGGCATGCGCCTAATGTACTTTCTGTTCTGTCTTCTCTCCCTCGCCTTCCCCCAATTCCACAAATACAGAACCACTAACTCTCCTCACGTGTGCCAGTCAAGAGCTAAGCCACGTTAAGAGGCGATAACACACACTAAGGAGGGTGGAACTGGAGGCGTAGAATCAGTTTCCATTTCTTCCTGGGAGCTGAATTTGATGACTCTGCTTATCTCCTCCCTCCAGCGTATCCAGTTCCTGTTGAATTCCTTGCCAATTAAAAGGCGTAAGAGCCTGTAGAATGTGTAACGAGAAGCTAATGAAAGCCACGGGATGGTAAAACCCAGGCAAGGCGCAAACTGCGTGGTGCTCAAAACTGTCCTGCTCTGTGAGGGTGCAGTAAACCCACTTCAGAGCCTGCATCTTAGGAAAGGCATATGCTTAAATCTATTCAGTACTGATAGTATAAACTAAATTAGAGAACCATGGCTGAATCATGGCCCTCTAATAACTGAAGATGGTTTATTCATTTACATGTTGACCAAGAGCTTTTGGTATCATTGAAAAAAGTCTGCCATAATATTTTATGGGGGGAATAAATATAAACACTGTATAGTCCATGTCATTGTAGATGTTTTAAAAAATATGGAAAAAATGTGAAGCAAATCCACCAAAAGGCTAACAGTGTTGAGGTCAGGGGCTCAACTACAGGTATGTTTACTTCCTGTTCCTAGTTTCTCATACATTCGAAACTCCTACAAGAAATAAATATTTCTCTTATAATATATAACAAATAACAGACATTTCTATTTAAAGCTTAGATGGATATGCTGGGTGCTTTCTGAAGTTTCTTTAGCTATAGCTACATTATATCTAGTAAAAAGTTTAAGGACCGAATGTCTGATTGACTAGTATATTTTTATAACGCAGCATGAGCCTAGCCAGTATCATTGTTAGTCAAGCTGCACTTGTCACTTCTGCTGGGGCTCAGACAAAAGGGACGCCTAAGAGGAAGGGTTTGCTTTGGCCAACAGTTTACAAAGGGATACCGTCCATCACAGTGGAGAAACATGGTAGCAAGAGCATGGAGAACCCTGGTCATGTTGCATCAAGCAGTCAGGAAGCAGGGAGACAAAAGCTAACATTCTGTTGTCTTCTTTTTAAAGAATGTGGGACCCAACCCCGAGCTTCTCAAGCCAGCTAAACCTCTCTGGGCACTTTTTCACACACATGCAGAAGTGTGCCCCCTCCACAATTCCATCTCCTGTAAAGCTGACCAGGAATCCTAACGACAGGAGAGCACATTCTGCATTTCAGATTCAAGAGGGAAGCCAACTCTCCACACCATGGACCACCGTCACAGTAAGTTCTAGAAACACCAGCCTGATACAAAGTGATGGAGTGCCTGGGTTACTGCCGTATGCAAAAGCATCTTTAGAGAACCCATCAGACCACTGAGGACATCCTCATGAACGGCAACTAATGCAAACCATGTCTATTCGCCTCTTAAATTCTGAGAGCATTTCAAAGATAAGGCCACCGTTTTCTGTCCATAGTAAGTTCAATCTAGTGTACTCTACTCCGTGGAGAAGACATGTGATGTTTTTAATCCTTTTCTCTTTGTTTTCTTGTGTTATATGCATGGTGGTGTGTGTGTGTGTGTGTGTGTATGTGTGTGTGTCTGTGTATGGGCAGAAGAGGGATAACAGAAGTCGGTGCTAATTAGCCAATATACCCTGATAACAAGATTGTAGAATTCAAAGCCACAGAGGTTCTGATCGCAATCAAGAAGCAACTGATAGATGCCCCACTGTTCAGAAGAACACGAGAGCTCTACCCCAGGGTTCCCCATGCGCTAGGCATGTACTCACTACTGTCAAATGCCCCAGGTGTCTAAACTTGTGCATAAGACAGTGAGGAAAATTCCAGATCTTTTCATAAGCCCATCCAGACATTCATTTGATAGCCTGATGCTAATCAAAGGCTGATTCTCTGTAAAGTTACAAATTAACTTGGAGGTGTGTTTCCAGCAGAGATACAAATTACCTCGGACTGGTAGGAAAGACAATCCAGGGCTTAGCTCCTGCTGTCCTTTGGGACATGAACCAGTCTGGTGTGCAGCTCAACAGCCCCTATTCTATTGCTTCATTAACTGCTCTGTTTCTCAAATGGTCCGTGGGCAAGTTTCACATTGTACTCATTCTTTCAACTACCTAACTGACAATAAGCCTAGAGTGATTATTTCATAAGTGGCTGGAGACCCAGTGGGCGGAGAGAAACTGGTCCAGCAGGAACCACCGGACAGAGAAAAATCTCCATCGACACAGTCTGAGTCCTTCCCTCGTGTCCTCTGTATCGCTACCAACCCTCCTTTCTTCCAGAGCAGAGCATCGTTTACGAGACTCCCTCAATTCCTATTCCTTTCCATTCACTCTCCCCGCCCCTCTTTATTACCAAAACACCAAAACTAAAACCTGCCCTCATACGTAAACGTTTGTAGTCTCCAGTGGGAAGATACAAACCCTACTTCTGATCACCAACTTTTGTACAGTTATATGATAGGAGACCACGCATCCAGGAAGAGTCTGGATAATGTGTGAATGTGGTAAGTTGTAGAACCAGGTCTCTGCTGGGTACTTTTCAGGTACCTGGGCCTTTGGAAGTTGTTGTTTTGGTTGCTATTCTATTGTGAAAATATCCCATGACCAAGGAAACTCTTTTAACAGAAAGCATTTAACTGGGGCGTGGCTTACAGTTTCAGAGGCTTAGTCCATTATCATCACGGCAGAGGCAGTGGCAGCTGGCAGACAGGCATGGTGTTAGGAAAATAGCAGAGAGAGCTACATCCTGGTCTGCCTGGGAGACAGCTTGGGTCTGGCTTGGGATTTTGACACCTCAAAGCCAACCCTTAGCGATACATTTCCTCCAACAAAGCCACACCGACTCTAAGGAAGCCACACTGCAAGAACATCAATCGAGGCTTTTGATTTGTAATTGGCAAAGAGATTCTTTCGCGTTGTGTTCGAAGTTTAGCACAGCTTAGGATGTGGCGCCAGCAGCTCCGTTTGCTGGGTCTCTGTCCATCATCTTGATGCTACTCACTCAGCCTCTGAGTTTGTTTTTGAGTCTCAAGCAGCCGCTCTCCAAGGAAGCTGGTATTGAACCTCAAAGAGAAAGGAAACTCCTCTTCGGAAAGAGCTCTGAGGACTTCCCAGCTCTTCTTTCATGCTGGGATAGAATACTGCCCATGTCTCCTCACTCTCTTCCCAGTAACAAACACGCTTTCGAAGACCAATCTTATTTTATACCGCTTTTCCAATTTTAACGGTGCTCATTCTTAAACTACGAGTTGAGTCGCATTTAAGCTATAGTAAAACCTCATCTTTCCCACTAAATTAACAAAAGTCAATTTCAGCTTGTGGAGAAAGAAAAGAATAAAAGAAAAATCTAGCCTTGGGACTCAGGAGATGGTTCGGTTAATAAAGTACCTGCTTTGTGAGCACGAACCGGCATCCAATCTCCAAAACCCATGTGAAAAACTCCAGGCTGGTGCTGTGGGCTTGTTATCTCCATGGTAGGGACATGGAGGGGGACAGGAGCGTCCCTCAGGCTCAGCTGCTGGCTAGCCTAGACTATTCGGTGAACTCCAGTCCAGTGAGACCCGGTCTACAAACAGGTGGACAGCACCTGAGGAAAGAGAACCAAGGCCGTCCTCTGACCTCTGTGTGCACACAAAACACACGCAGAATGTGCACCCATTACGCACACGTGCACACACAGAAACATTAGTCTTTAATTTTCTCTCAGAGCTATCTCTGATAAGTGCCTCCGTGAGGCTATTAAAATTTCTTGAAACATAAAGTTATTAGAATTGCTACCCTAAAATTGCCAACAAAGGCAATGTTTCATAAATATTACTGGACACAAGGCACCACAGCATCTACCCACCAGGATTTTAGAACTGTGCCCTAGCAGCTCTCAGACTACAGGCAGATTGGGCCAAGACTTACCGGCTCAGGAAGTAAAGAGTTTTACCAAGAGCCACACTGTAAATTAATGGAGACAGGATTTCTCCTGAACAGGAGTACTGCAGTGGTTTTAATGACAGAGCTACTGAGCATTCCCCTTTATTGGAGGACTGGCTGCCTTGTCTACAGAGTCCCTGATACTGGGGCAGGAGGGATCTAAGGACCTATAGCAAATATCCTATGGCAAAAGTAACTGTTTTAAGAGGGGCAACAACCATGAAAGGAAAAGACAATCCCACACATCCACAGATTCTTTGTGGAAATCTTATATTAAATATACAGAAATGATAATGTATATGTGTGTGTAGGTGTGGGTATACAAGCGTGCGTGCAAACACGCTTGCGTACTGGTGGTGCTGCTCCCCTCTGTGCCAGCCCACTTGGGAGTGCCAAGTGAGACCCAGGGATTAAACTCAGGTCATCTGTCTTGGCCGCAAGTGCCTCCACTCACCAAACCATCTCCCTTTCTGCTAGTCTTTCAAGAACTTCAGTTATGGGGGCTGGAGAGATGGCTTAGAGGTTAAGAGCATTGCCTGCTCTTCCAAAGGTCCTGAGTTCAATTCCCAGCAACCACATGGTGGCTCACAACCATCTATAATGGGGTCTGGTGTCCTCTTCTGGCCTGCAGGCATACACACAGACAGAATATCGTATACATCATAAATAAATATTTTTTTAAAAAAAGAACTTCAGTTATGACCATTACTTTCAGCTCTATGAATAAATATTAATATGGATTTCTTGAAAATTATGAAAAGGTATTTAATTTTATATTGTTTTTCTGCATAGATGTTTTCAGATGTCCAGTTGTTTTGTTTCTTTTTAGTCCTTTCTCTCCCCTCCTTACATAACTGGACGCTGAGGCAGAAAGCTGCACCGTCGAGCAAACAGAGGCTCAACTTTCCCGCATCTCACCCTGAAGAACTTAGCGCAGAAGTGATTGTTTTTAAATGAAATATATAAAAATAACCCTGGGTCGCCTTTTCTATCTCCACACTTACAGGCGGGCCTTCCCACCTGTGGGCGCTGCAAACTCCACAAACTCAACGATCAGCCGGCTGGAAAAGACAAGAAGACGCACAGTGCGCACGCGTCGTGGTTGGTATCCCTGAGCAGTGTGACGTAACTATCTGTGAAGCACTTACATCATATCGGGTCTTCTCAATACTACAGAGAGGACATGCAGGTCACACGCACACACAGAGGGCTATTTTATAGAGACTTGCTCATCTCTTGCTTTCTGGATGTGTTCCTGGGACCATCTCCCACGGACCCTAAGAGATGGCCCACCTTTCCTTCCCACCTACACTGGGGCTCCCTGATCAGGATACCTGAAACCAACGCTAAAGCTTCCTACTTTTCCCATGCTCTGAATTCACTGTATCTTTTGCTGCGATAAATGCAATCCCACGTTAATTACTTTAATTAGATTATACTGCAGCTCCTTTCTGCTGGTTAGATGCCGAGTTGTTTTTTTTTTTTTTTTTTGGAAAGATCTTACCTACAGAGAAGAGTAGAAAAGAATGGTGTTTATCCAGACGCAGAGCCGAGCCACCAGGATGAACACTTTTTTATGGGGTAAGGCCCCTGTGCCTCCTGGGCTTGCCCATCTCGAAGCCATAAGCCTCTCTCACATCCAGCCGATAGGGGGTACCAGCTTGGTTAAATCGGGAAGTATTCCATCAACTGTTCTCCACAGGAGCCTTCTGAGTTATTTGTTGGAGAGATGAATGAATAGCTCTAACTGAGTTTCCAACTATACACGGTCACTAGAGATTTGCTTGCTTTACTGCCACTACCGCCCTGTGGAGACTGTTCTCAAACAGGGAAGTGCTCCCTACTCTCCCACCCTACCCCATCCCCATCCCTGCCCCCCAGGAACCTCTGGCATGTATTGCAATATTTTTTTTTTTACAGTTACAATATTTCTATCTATTTTATCTTTTTTTTATTTATTTTTTTTTACTTATTTATTTATTTTTCTTCTTTTTTAATTAAAATTTCCACCTGCTCCCCATTTCCCATTTCCCTCCCCTCCTCCCAAATATTGCCCTCCCCCCACTTCCCTCCCCCTATCCCCACTCCTCTCCTCCCCCCCACTCCATTCCCCCTCCCTCTCGATACTGAAGAGCAGTCCAAATTCCCTGCCCTGCGGGAAGACCAAGGTCCTTCTATCTACGTCCAGAAAGGTGAGCGTCCAAACAGGCTAAGCTCCCACAAAGCCAGTTCATGTATTAGGATCGAAACCTAGTGCCATTGTCCTTGGCTTCTCATCAGTCTTTTTGACTGTAGGAAGTTGAAGGAGTAGGGTTGTTACTGATGTCCAGCAAGCAGAGGCCCAGGGAATTGTTATCATCCTAGGATGTAGAAGGCAGCACCCACAACACACTAGGCCTCATGAGTTTTCCCCTTCAAGACAGCAAGAGCGCAAAGGCTGGGCAGCCCTCCGCGAGGGAAGGGAAGTAAAAGCAGACATTATGGCGTGTTCCCTTGGGCCTTTCAGAGAAGATCACCACCCACAGAATAGAGATCTGAGTCAGGGTTCCATCTCAAGCAAACAGCCTAGGGAAGCCCCGTGATGGAAGTGTCCCAATGTATCCTCACGAATGAATTCATAAGTCTGGACTCACTGCTAGACAGAATCACTTCCACAGGAAAGCATCACCAACAGGATGGGAGAAACCCACCCTTCACATTCAGCTCATCTGCTCGGGAATTTGGATGGCGTGAGCTGTGAGATAGACAACAGGTGCTAACCAGACCATACCAGTGACTTCAGGTTCAGCCTTTTTGATTGCCTTGCAGGCTCCTCTTCCTTAGGGGATGCATTTGGCCGAGGGGCGGAGGGAAGCCGCTGTGACACCTGAGGAGACCTGCAGCCATCTCACGTTTTAGTCATCTCCACCCCTCATTACAGATGCCGGTTGGCTGGCAGATGCTCAGAGAAACAGCTTCATCAGCCCTGTGCATCTCATTACTTATCTCAGAGAAAATCAGGCAGGCTTCCAAGGCTGCAGAAGACTCGGGCTCTGTCGGGGGGGAGGGGGGGTATTAATTACGAGCAGACTAAGAAGCATTCATTTGTTTTGGTAACCGTGCCAGGGTGCGTCCGGGTCTGCCAAAGAGGATGAGGATGGGAGACCAGGGAGAGGTGAGTTTCTTGGACCAGTTGGTAAAGTGGAGAATTAAAACCAGATGGCCCAGTTGTCTGTTTTAGCCAAGTTCCGAACAAAATATTTCTTCGGCTGAAGTTTAAATTAAATGGACGCCTCAATCCCTCACTCCTAATCATCTAAACTAGTCCCTTTAAAAAAAATGAATTCTTGTTTTGCTTTGAGATAATTAATGTGTATTTTAACACGCCACCCACACACGTGTACATACATATACAGAGGGAAGAATACAAACCAAAATATGGAAGCTGTTCTTCTCTGGGTGGGAAAATCACAGATTTTCAATATCATATATATTTTTTCATATGGAGTCTTCCAAAATTCCATAACTAGGCACATGATATTTTTATAGTGAGAAAACAGTCTGCAGCAGGCCAGTTATTTATAACTCACAGGTTCTAGTCCATTCTCTACTTAAAATCCAGCCTCACCTCTGTGACTGTCTTCTAAGTATTAGAATGGTGGTGTATGCCGAAAACAGATAAATAACCACAGACATTAATAAACTCTAAATCTTAACCAGTATTATATACTTAGCTAAACAACGCAGTACTACAGAAGAGGCTAACACATTGCTCAAGAACCAAGCGGTCTGTTTCCTACCAAAGAGTACATGCCATCATAAGCACAGTTAAAGGGAAGGGCAATGGACACCAGAAAGAGAATAGATTCCAGGTCACACGTAGGACACTGGAAACACAGGCTCAAACCTGAAAAAGGACCCAATGTAGAGTTGCGTTTAAGTTCAATGTCTAATTTATATACAACACGTACATTCAGTTGTAGCAGACATTGGTTTAGGTGAAGTACAACTATTTCTCTTAAAATATGAAATAACATACACACGCCATGCCTAAACCTCATGGTCATGGAAAAATGGAAGGGTCTTGCTACAATACTAGCAAACCTCCAATAACCGAGCGCAACATAGGTCAAAGATTGGACAGCTCCATGGTCAGGGGAGAAACGTAGCAACCATTCAGGTTCAGACACTAATAAAGAGCCAGGTTCTTCAAAAATGGCAATCTAGTGACTCTCTGGTTGAAGCAATACTTGTAGGAGCCCTTCAGTATATATGCTATGAAGGCCAATGCTTGGAGAATATAGGGAAGAGAGAGTTCAAAGTCACACTAACTTGAGGCAAAGGGGCAATCATTTGGATCAATGGATCCCCATCAGCTCTGGTCTTACGCTGGCCTTGAGTTGTTCAGGTAACCCTCAAAGACCAAGAGTCATGCCATATTCTTTCAGGCCCTTTCTCCTCTGTTTTGAAACTTGTATTGGATTTCTAACCAATAGATCTATAAGGTAACAAAACTGTGTTGCGATCCGTGAAATGTGTGGTCATTTATGATGGAAGGAGCAGAACGCTAACGCATCTAGTTTGTCTTAAACTAGACTGTACATCTGGCTTGTCCTCCCTTTCTGGATAACTCTGAAGGTCGATGACCTTTTCCTATGTGACTAAATCCATGGACATCCATGGAATCGGATGTCCATATTTTTGCTACGCTAGTTTTTAGATTTTCTTTAAATATTTTGCAAGAGTTCTTGGCACACAGCTTTCCAAACATAGTCTCTGAATGGTGTCTTTTAAACAGCAAAACTTTTAACACTAATATAGTTCGATAATTTGCATCTTATTTTAGGAATCTGTCCCTTGTGTCTTCTTCTAACACCTGTCTTGTTGCATCTTTCCAGCAAGGACCAGCAATCCTACTTGAATTGAGTTTTGTGTTTGGTAAAAGCATATTTATTTCTCTCCAGAAAAATTCAATGTTCGTCCTTGATCGCTTATCACATTCTTTACTGGTGAAATAATGACTTGATGTCTCATAACTGTTGTGTGTGGTTGTTCTTTGTGTCATGCTAAAGTAGTCTTTTGTGCTCCTTGACCCTTAGGTTGGGGTATGTAAACATGCAGAAGATGAATGCGGGTATTCACTGAGAAGCCCTCTCAGCTCTATCCGATGTCTTTGTATTTCTATTGTATCTCCGTCTATGCTGCCCGACATTTCTACCCCACATGCCCCTACCCTGGAACATACGAGCCCGTTGTGGCTGGACCCCTGCATACGCCACCCCGAAATGTGGCTTATGACAACTTTTAACCAAAGATGTGTCTCTGACAATCTTTATCGGATGAATGAAGCTTCTTTGTATTCAATTCGCTAAGTTTTTATATCATATGCAGACAGCAGCCTCTACCTAATGCTTTTTTATTGTACTAAGCAATTTAGCTGATGTTTTTCCCCGCCTTTTCTCTTAATATGGAAAGTTACCTTGCTTGATTTTTTAATGCCACACCCGACTTGCCTTCCCAGAACACCTGTACTTGGCTGTGACGTATTATCTTTTTAATATATTGCTGCACTTAATCTGCTGACATTTTGTTGAGGACTGTCAATACTTTTGGTGGAAGTTTTCATCCAAAATATCATTTTCTGCCCCTACTTTGTATGGAGATATTCTTTTTAAAGATAAGCTTCTGTGAACCAAAGAGATGACTCAGTTGCTAAGACTATGAACTATCCTTCCAGACAACGGGAGTTCATCTAGGACCCACGTCAGGTGGCTCCTGCAATTCCAGCTCTGGGGGATCCGACATCCTCCTTTGGCCTCCACGGGCACTGCACTCATGTACACATACTCACACATAGATACACATACATACATACACACAATTAAAATATAAAATCGAAAAGCTATATTATCTAGTCCGTGTCCACATTGAGGCAAGCACACTGTAGTTCTCTTGTCTAATTTTTGTGTTATTTCGTCCTGGAAAAACAGGAATATTTCTGAGGGTAGAACAAGAGACTGTTAGAGATGCCACTATTGCCAGGAGAGTAATTCACGCTCTCCTGTCCTGCCCTGCTGGCAACTCACGATCTACACGAAACCCATCAAAGACGGAGCTGGCCTGCTTCAGACGAGCGACTTGGTACACTGCACGTTCCTAATAAACCCACCGCGGCGTTAACCAGAAGCCATCGGAGCACTCTGGGTAACAGAGCTTTTATTCAAAACTAAACCAAATAAAACGAAACCCTTCCTCTTGAAGTGCCCTGTGGCACTGTCCTCGGTCCCTGTACATACTAATCACCGTATCCTTTGCTCCGCACGAGGTGCCAGGGCAGTATGCACGCAGTTACGTATTTACGTGACTCTAACTCAAAGTCATCAGAAAAACTCGCGAGAGCTGAATTGGCGGACTGAGTATTGGTCCCCTGCAGGAGACTAAAATATTGCAGTCAGTCCCCTTGTGGTTGAGCTGAGCTCTGTAAATTAAAGCCTTTCGAGGTGGAAAACGGATATATGCCGTGAAAAGTAAGATAGGTAATAATAATAATAGATAATTTCAATGAAAAGAGTGGAGATAAGGTGCAGTTTGTCTTAATCATTCACCTCCAGAACACTATTTATTTTATACTAAAATGTGAATGTTAGAGTCTTCACAGAAATGCAAGGCCTCCTCTTACGTCAGCGCCGGGATGAAGGCGGCAGGATCTGCACCCCTTTGCTGCTATCCACAGAGAGCTAGGTTAGTTGAAGCTGCTCATTGCAAAACGCTTGATTGCAAGAAGTGACAGTCACCTTGAAAGGGTGCCAAGTGGTCAGCTCTGAAATACCCAGGGTCGCGGGTTACATTTCATCGATTCCACTCCCTGAGCACGTACTGCTCTTTGTGTTCTGCTAGGAAACAACACAACTGCCTCGTGTTTCCATGGTGATTTCAGAGCGCAGGCCTCGAGCTTAAAAGTTACCTTTTAATCAACAGCAATTTTCCTCTGGATGATGCTCCCGCGGTACCCTGAATTCTATTAGCACCTCGGTAATTTTCTTGCTGCCTCGGGTGAGGGTGGGGTGCACTTGCTCTGGGCAACTGAGGTTTCACCTGAGGGGCAGAAGAGGAATCCCAAAGCCGAGAGGAGTGGCGATGTGATTAGAAGTGCGGAACGAAAACAAAGGAGACCACTGGCTCGAATGCAAAATTGCAAACTTTAAAGTAAAAATGCAGAAATAAATGACGGAAAAGGCATCCTGCTTATGCTTCCGGAAGACTTCTCGCCTGCTTGCTCTGAGTCCCTACAAAACCTGTGCCCAACAACACAAATGTCCTTCGGACCCCATTTCTTTTCTTAATGTTAGATGATAGGATAAATTTTCTGTTGTGAGCATTAATAAATAAATGCTCTATTGATTCTGGTCCAGGCAATAAAATGCACGGCTTTAGGGGAAATGTCGACTGATCCAATTAATGCTAATCTTTAATGGGACTCAAAACCACCAGCTAAAGACCACAAAGACTATGTCTGCTTAATGAATATTGAAAGAATCAGCCCAGATTCGAGTAAGTGGGCAAGAAAACGGTTATTATCGTAAGCAAAAATCAAAGCAGATGGGAGAAACTTGACACGCATATTCCAATACGGTCTGCCTCACATGGAATCTTTTATGAATGGCTGGCCCCAGATGGTGGTTGGATCAGCAGCACGCGTTTAGATACAGTGTCTATATTCCTTAGGCTCCAATGTATTGTTTTATTTACAACTGTTTCATTTCGTGGGCAATGCAGCTATCCTCAAAAGCAAAGAAGCCATTATACAACAGGTTCTCTGGTAGCTCATAAATCCAGTCCTCACTGAATTTACTGACCAAGTGCAGACACCCCCAGTTCTCGCCCTCGTTCCGTTCCTTTCCAGTCTCACACTGCTAGTGCACAGTCATACAAATGGGAACGAGACTAGGAGGAATCTGAAGAGATGCGCTTAGCAAACACACCGTGCCGACAGGAGCCAGCAAGCACCTCCTTAACCACTACACATCCACAGAACCTCACCGGTCCCATCTCTGGGACTCCTGTTTCATCTTAGATTATGATAAAAACAACAGAAATACAAAAACCCCAATAGAGCAACGGCTTATTTTTATCAGAGTTATTTATTTGCCTGCTGATTCTCCTGCCTCTATAGTGATGGGATACAGCATTTTTTTCCCCAGTTGTTTAGGTGTTCATAGATAGGGCACAGTGTCCAGGAGACGAGAGATGCCAAGGTACAGAAAATGAACACGTAACAATAGCCACTACTTTTATTCATGTACCAGGCACCATGATAGACAATTTTCTTATAATCTTTGATTGCTCAAGCTTGACTGAAGTAAAATTAACAACAAAAAAATGTATTAAGCGCATGTAATATAATGTAAAGCATGTATGCACTGAACTGATAATCTCAGATGACCAAACTTCTACCGCCTCACAGGTGCCTCTTCGTGTGTGTGTGGGGGGGGGATGGTGTTCGTGTGCATGTGTATGAGAGAGTTTGCAAGTATGTACGTGTGTTTAACAATTGTCATCTGCTCCGTGACCGAGTATCCCTAACTCCAGTCCCCACAGTGTTCGACAGATCTCCAGAACCCTGAGGACCTGTGCAATCTGACTGACATCTCCCGTTTTCCCGACTCCCAGCTTTTGGACATTTTGTTTTTATGATTCCATCTGTAAGTGAGTTTGTATAGTGTTGTGTCTTTCTGGGTCTGGCTTATTCCAGTCAGCATAATGTATTTCAGAGTCACCCACACTGTTATGAAATGGCGAGTATTCTTTTCCTTAAAAAGTTGAATAATATTACATTGAAACAGTATTATACATCTATTACATATATGTGGTATATAATTTTATTTATTAATCAAATCTCTTAGAGATAATGATTTCATTTCCTTTCAGTGTACACGCTAGAGTGGAAGTGATACAACGTGAGAGTTCTATTGTTAAATTTTGAGGACTAACTACTTTATTTTTTCTTAGTCAATGTTCAGAACAATCTATGTCCCATTTAAAAGCTTAGGCAAGATATGGAGTCTCACGGAAAGAAAGTAAAATATTCGCAGACCTTGTGGTTGGATAATGGCAGAGCTGATATTCTTCCTTAGCCAGCACACATGGAAGTCCTTGAACCTCACCATCTCCCGCCACCACCGCCACCACCCACCACCACCGCCAGGTGGCCAAGCTCCCCAGCCCCAGGCTGAGTTGTCAGCTGTGTGTGTGTGTGGGGGGGGTGTTATTAGGGCCCAGCTAGCTGCAGGAGACAGTTTGCTGTAAATTCTGCACACTGGTGCAGACATTGGCACACTCTGCCATGCCATGGGTTAACGGTGACAGGAGCAGGGTCTTTTCTGGACATGTATGACCGAAGAGCTTCGGAAATGTAGCCAGTAATTGAACATACCACCACAGAAAGCATGGGAAGAGAGGAAGGAAACCGTAACCATGCTGTGCTTGGGAGAAATGTGTAGACCACATGGTGGCCTGCCCAAGCTCTTCCACAGGTACTGAGTAGAACAGCAGGAGGTGGGAGCAGACAGAGAGCCCGGGGTAGCTATTATACTTCTCTTATTAGCCTGTGAAGAACATGGAGATGTGGATAGTATCTTGAACCAATATTCATGAGGTATGGTTTTATCTTCCAAACTAGCTTTTGCTTTCTTTGGAAGTTGTGCCCATGTGTACCATATTCCTGTGTTAACATAGTAAAAGCACATTTTTCCAAATTCACTCCATGTTTCTGAAAGCAGTTACCGTGGATGGCTAACATAAGAGAAGCCACGCCTTGCAAGAAGTTGCCTGACTCTCCTGGGAATTAAGCTCCCATCGACTGTATATCTTAATCATTTGATTTTTTTTTTAAGTTCAAATTCTTTTCTTGGCCCTTTCCAGTGTCTTTCTTTCTGCTCCAGACATGGGGCTGGCCCAAAGGAAGCCATGCGCCTATGACTGGATACGTTAAATACTAAGTTGCAGTACTGTTGGTGAGCTCTGCAGAGTTCTTTCTGGGAAGATCCACTCAGCTCCTTTGACACCCTAATTATCTTTAAGATAAAAGCTGTGTCGGCTCTAACACTCCTATCACAATTAAAGCGGATGAGTCTGCTATCAGTTACATGAGGACGGACAGGAGCAGGTTTTTCACTTACAGACACCATCTCCCCTGGATTCCTGGTGATGATGGCACTAGGTGGCTGTCGGGAGTTCAGGGCCAGTGTCGTGCTAGAAGAAAAAAATGAATGGAGAAGACAACTCACCAGTTCTAGGCACTGTCTGTGACCATAGGCTGCGGCATAGTGGATGCTATTGTAGCCTTCCTTGTCCCGGATGGAGGGGTTCGCGTCATTTTGAAGCAGAAACTCTAGACAGCTGTAAGCATAAAGATGCAGCCTCAGAAACACTTCTGTACAAGAAGGGACGGTCAGCGTGAACCCCTCTGCACCAGAGGGGCGGTCAGCACGACCCCTCTCTGCACCAGAAGGGACGGTCAGCGCGAACCCCTCTGCACCAGAAGGGACGGTCAGCGTGAACCCCTCTGCACCAGAAGGGACGGTCAGCGCGAACCCCTCTGCATCAGAAGGGACGGTCAGCGTGAACCCCTCTGCACCAGAAGGGACGGTCAACGCGAACCCCTCTGCATCAGAAGGGACGGTCAGCGTGAACCCCTCTGCACCAGAAGGGACGGTCAGCGCGAACCCCTCTGCACCAGAAGGGACGGTCAGCGTGAACCCCTCTGCATCAGAAGGCACAGTCAGTACTTTTTTATTTGGGTAATTAAATGTCCGTGGACAGGATCCTGCGCCTGGCACCTTGTAAACCTGAATGTAGCTCTTTACGTAGGTCATTCACCAGCAATAGCGTTCTATGCATTAAGAATTCTTCCCAGAGAATTATTCAGTCCAGGACAGAGCTAAACTAGACAGCAACTGTACAGACACCGCAACAGAAGCAATGTGGGATTTGGATATCCTCCACCTAGTGCCTAAGGAAAAACCAAACCCAGTGTTCGACTGCAGAGGCTCACCCTGACTAGCAGCTCGGCCACTTGCGATGCAAGATCAACGGAACATTAGATGCCCAACTCAGACAGGGTGGTTTGGTCATTCATGGCCCTTTCTCTACTTACTTTGCCCCCTTCCTCACCAGTGAGCCTGGGCTGGCCCAGGGCAAGCCTGCAATCCAACGGAGAAAGGGAGGCTTGCTGAGGGAGCTGAAAAGTCTCTATTTTTTTTTAACATTATCTTTTTAAAGTTTAGATGTATTACGGTGAAACTTGCTCATTCTGTTTTACCCACAGCAGTGTCTCTGTCTCTATCCCAGAGATACTCGGGGATGTCCTAAGACCTGCACCAGGGCTTTCCTTGGTGTCTGGAAGGGAAGGGGAACAGAGTGAGCAGCGTAGAGGCCTTAGAGTGAACACAAGCTTTGGGGCACAGAAGCTCATTCCTTTGGCAACCCGAGAAGAGAATAAACACAGTGTGGTTCACAGGTCTGCAGACTCTGAGCACTGTACCCCCTGGGGGTGAGGCCCAACGTGGGCAAACTGGTTCATTAGCTTGATCACTGTGCTAAGTGATGGCTCACCGCTGCCGTGGACCTCTGCACTGATCTCTCTGTGACTAGACTGTCGAAGAGCGCTCACATGTCAATGCCCCTTAGTGATGGCAGATACTCCAGACCCTTGCATAGCAATGGCGAAGTCCCTAGATGAAGCCAGTATAGGGTAGTAGGGTCAGGGATAGCTGCTTACAGGAAGCAGGGGGTTATCTGTAAGTCAAGGGTCCGAGGGGTCTGAAGACTTTCATTTATAGAATCTGCTAAACAGTTATTCCCCAGGTCATCAAAGTAGAACCTAAGGTCCCAAGTAGAGGTATAACACATCCCGCACGGGACATGAGACGTGACAGAGTCAGATGCTGGCCCATCACGACGGCAGTCAAAGCAAGCATATAATCTTATAAACAGTTCCACGCATGAGAACAGCAGAATGGACGGACATGTTAAACGTGGGTCTGTATCCCCTCCCTCTCTCAAGATCCCCGATGAAACCCCCCAGCAGGAAGACAGGCGTGTGGCCACCCCGAGGGACAGAAGACTGTGAAACCCCAGTGGCACCGCATTTTATGCCCTGAAGAAACTCACAGTGCAGCGTCTTTTTCCTTCATTTCCCGGGCTCTGTCAAGTTCTTCGGAATTGTCATGGGCGTTCCCCAAGATCATCTTACTTCTCAGCATAAGATATAGAGAAAAAAAATCACAATTAATTTTCCAAATTAAAAGCTGTCGATCGTTTTTGCACAATTACATCTCAGTGATTTTATCCCAGCCCGAAAGGGACACACATTGGCTCCCTCCACGGCATCTAGGAAATGTATTTCCTCCCAAGGAATCCAACTGAGAGCATCCCTTCTCCCCAGCTGTGTGTGCTTGAGGGCAGAATCAAGCTGCCTACCCCTCTACAGGCAGCCGAGAATTTTCCAAGTAAAAAGAAACAACTTATCTACTCAGGCTCCTCTGCCCACTACCACAAACCCTCGTGCTTTCTGGCCAGGCCAGCATCTCTCTTCCTATGGGAGATCCTGGCCTTCATCTCCTAGACTTTTCTCTTCTAGCCCTTAAAACATGAAGAATACTTGCTCCCTAGTCCTTCCTACAGTCTGTCTTTCCCAGAGCACAGCACTGCTCAACTGACAACCTGTGTTCCGTGAGATCCCAAGGGTGACATCTTATTAGAAACGTATCACATGCAATAAACATAAATACGGTTCGTTCCATTTTTATTTCTCATATATGAACATATGTGCACTGTATTATGATATAAGCAGCTCTCACCACACCTGGGTTGTTTTTTTAAAGATCATTTTTTATCGTTTTTATTGATGTTTTTATTGATCTGTGTATCTGTGTCAGGGAAAGCCACGTGTGTGCAAGTGTCCATGTGGGTGAGATCCCTTAGAGCTGGAGTGACACGTGAGTGTGAGCCAACTGAACTCGGGTCCTCTGAAAGTGCAGCAAACACTCATTAACTAATAAACCATTTCTTCAGCCCAGATACCTGGGTGCTTTTATGTGGGTTCTGGATATCAAATTCAGAACTCATGTTTACCAAGTGAAATATCTCCCCAGTCATGTGTGTGTGCGTGCACATGTGTGTGTGCATGTGTGTGTGCATGTGTATAATGCATATATACACACATATATATCTATATATGATTACATATATATGTTGTTTGTTTTTTGAGACAGGATCTCACGAAGCCTAGGCTATCCTCAAACTCTCTATA
The DNA here is from genome assembly GCF_950005125.1 of Chionomys nivalis. Taxonomy (NCBI): domain Eukaryota; kingdom Metazoa; phylum Chordata; class Mammalia; order Rodentia; family Cricetidae; genus Chionomys; species Chionomys nivalis. Next base: position 4,087,474 of record NC_080111.1, on the reverse strand, counting down.
TATCAGAGGGTGAACTTGAATTCCTGATCCATATGCTTCCATCTGTCAATTGCCAAGATCCCAAGTGTGTGCCGCCACACCTGGCTCTTCATACATATTTTTTAAACAATGGACCACGACCTGTCACTAAGTAACATCAAATTAGGTTGAAGCTATCAAAATGAGATAGAAAATACAACGTATCACATGCAATAAACATAAATATGGTTCGTTCCATTTTTATTTCTCATATATGAACATATGTGCACTGTATTATGATATAAGATGTATTTCTTACTTGGATCACCAGCCCAAATATTTGAAAGGGCTGGTGGTATAGCCCCAGTGGGAGAGCATATCCTTACCTTACTTATGCGTTAAAATGAAATGTTTAGATGCCATTGTTCTAGAGAAGAAACTATCAGAACTAACCCACAAACAAATGTACCACAGGGGGCAGCAAATATTTCACCAGTTGTCGGGCAGAGTCATCAAAGTCTTCCTGTGATTTAAGAACTACACACTGCGGGACCCCACCCGCAGGGATTTGGTGACGGCCGCTTTCCGTGCCTCGCCACCCACAGTCCGAATATGCTTGGGATAAGAAATTCCTCTTCTGCAGCTGCTGAATGAGTGTTCACGCCCAAGTTGGGAAGAACAGTGTCTAATCCCATCACAGCAAGGCTGTGTTTGAAGACAGTTGGGATGCTGCATTGGTGGGTGTGTTTTACACAGGAGATATCTATGTATACATATATATACATACTTATACATACGTGCATATACATACATATATATGTATATATATCACTGCAGATGAGACATTTAAGGGAGAATGATGGAGACTACTGTGCATGCCAAATAAATCCCAACAGATTTTCAAAGCCTGGTCTGAAAAATCTGGGCTTGACAGCGCTCCTTTGGCATTTACCCCCAGAGCAGAGAAGAAATTGTGCAATGGCATGTAATAATGATAAACCTAATAATCAATAACTGAGAGAGAGAGAATGGGGAGGCCTAGGGCTTGGGTGATTGAGAGTCCTCCTCCGCAGTTTCCAGGAGACGGTATGAAGAAAACCCAAGCCCTCCCCTTACTGGCTCTACCCCAAGATGAAGCGCAGACAGGGCCATGCTTACTTTCTCTCCATGTCTGACGCGGCGGCGTAGTGCAGAGCCGTCCGTCCCCAGTTATCCGCTTCGTTAACGTTGGCTCCCGTGGTCACTAACGCTTTAATACAATGCAGATGGCAGTTTGCGGCTGCGTAGTGCAGGGGGGTTCTGAAAAACAAACCGTGGCCATGATGGTTGTCGTTGTGGCTGTTGCCTCGTCCCCTCTACTCGGCCCAGCAGACAGACTCCTCAGGAGCCCTGGCTCCAGGATCCTGGCTCCCGTTCTCAGGGTGTGGGGGCGGAGGGACACGAAGCCCAGTCTGCAGAGACCCGCAGGGGGCTGCTAGCAAGGCCAGCCACGGTGGCACTATCCTGGGCCTACTGCGGGTTAGATCTGTTACTGCCTGTCCGTGCCAAGACTGCCCCATGAAGAACCCTCCAGATCATCTTCGTTAGGACCATCCTTAGAGACGGACAGGGGAGAGGACAGTGGAGGGCACAAACACAAAGTCTGTACTTTACGCATATAAAAGAAAATGCCGCAATAAAATCCATCGTTCTGTATTAATTAATGGATGCTAATAAATTTTGTTTTGTTATGTTTACAAACCATCCTTAACTCTAGTCAAGCTTCCGTCTACTTCCTGGTTGGGATTTTCAGAGGACCGATCCCCACCTGTGACAATCCCATTCTAAAACCACCAGTCCTCCCCCGCTGAACAAGGCTTAGTTTCTTAGCCTGGAATTGAAGGCGTTCCCAAGCTGACTCGGTTTCTCCTACAGAACTCCTCCCGCATCTATGACACTATGAACCCAATAATGCAGAGTGGATGATGGGGCTCTCGGGGTCACGTTCAGACTTCACCTTTGCCCACGTCCATGTCTCCTCAGGAGGATTCTTTCCTAACCTTTAGACCACAGTTACCCTTCCTAGTCCAGAAGCTAGCCTCTTTGCTTGAGAAATAGGAAGCAATTTATATTACTTATTTTTAGTTTCCAATTAGTTGATATCTTTTTCTGGCATGACTAACCAATATCCGAGGAATAATAACCAAATAAAATACTAAAAACAGAGTAGCTTTAGCTCAGGAATTATGTACTAGTTTTAAGCCTTTTTTTTTTCATTTTAAACATTTTGTAGGCAGAGGAAGGATGTTTCCATAAGAGGGACGAGAAGGTTTCACTAGATGTGAATCTGGAAGGCTGGGTAGAAAGTCATCACAGGCGGGTGGTCCAAAAAGAAATTGTGAGTCAACCGCCAAGAGCTGGGGTGGTGAGGAGTTGCTAGAGGTTATTGTGTGTATACACACGCCTACATACAGTCATGTGTCCCATGTGCATGCATACATGCTGTCGTGTCACAGGCAGGCTGTGTCTTAAGAACTGTAGTATTAGGTGGTTTTGTCAATGGGACCACTACGGCCATGTGGTCAAGTGCTGAGTGAAATGTGGTTAATTGGTACATGTCTCTCTCTCTCTCTCTCTCCCTCTCTCTCTCTAATTGGTACCTCTCTCTCTCTCTCTCTCTCTCTCTCTCTCTCTCTCTCTCTCTCTCTCTCTCTCTCTGTTTGTGTGTGTGTGTCCATGAACCAGCTAGCATCATGACCCAGTTTAGCCATTCAAGGGGTTGTGAAGATAAGAGAAGCTCTGTGATCCACTGGTGGTCTGTGTTCCTTTAATATTCCAAATGTCGAAAAATCATCTCAAGATGAAATGCCCTATATGGAAAACAAATGCTGTAGATATTTGGACCATATTTAATTTTTTTAAATTTTGATTTGTGGCTGTATCATCTGTGTCTGGGTGTCTGTCTCTGTCAGGGGAGTCGGGGAGCTCCGGAAGGCAGCATCAGATCCCCTGGAGCTGGAGTTATAGGCAGTTATGAGCCTGCAGACAAGGGTGCTGGGAATTGAACTCCAATCCTCAGCGAGAGCAACAGGGGCTCTTAACTCCGGAGCCCTCTCTCAAGCCCAGATTTTGAGTTTGGTTCTATGATTTTTCTCAAACATATCCAAGTAGGCAATTTTTAAGAAAACGGAAGTTGAGAGAACCCTTAGCTCATGGGTCCTGTCAGCCTTGCTGGTATTTCCCAATAAGGAAGGATCGTTCCATGAAGATGGAATTGTCCCGGTTGTCCCATGGCGATCACCTTGACAACAGGCCTGCGCCATGGGCTTGTCCCCACTCTCGGTCAGGCCCCAAAGGCAGGTACCCCGAGTACCTACCTCCCACATTTATCCCTTCTGTGAAAATCTGCTCCGCCGCTCTGCAAGAGTTTTATACATTCTACATTGCTGGAAAGACAGGAAAAGCACAATTAGTACGGTGGAGGCTAATTATTAAGGTACCTCCTGGAAGAGGCATTTCCTGCAGAGTGGGGGCTGAGCCGACATGATAACCTCGGGTCTAAAATTCCTCTAGCTAGCGAGAAAGAACCTGGACACAGAGTGCTGCATTATAAGGGTCTAAAGTTCCCACTCAAAGCTAATAAATCTATAAATGAAAGAGCTTCATGGAACATTTTCAACGCAATGGCTAAGGAATTTAATGATTATTATATGATTAAGGCCTCCGACAATGGCCTCATCATTTATACTAAAATTCTTCTTCAGGACCATGAGAAGTTTATGAAATCACCACAGCCTAACAACTCCACGTCACATTTAAACAATGAAGCCGAGTGGCTCAGCACTGCCTTGTATCATAGCATAATAAACCCCCACAATAACCACTTGCAATGGGAAAAAAGACAGCTGCGCTCCCTGTCTTTGCAACCCAGGTAAATCAATGTGCTGGACCGACACTGGGAGTGATGTCAGGGAGCACAGCGATCGTCCCGAGCAGCGCCGTCATTCACAAGAGCAGTAAATCCCACGGCACAGAGAAAGGACCCACTGAAGGGAATTTTCCTCTGGCAAGGCACGTGGCTAATGTTCATTCTAATAGGGCATTTCAAACAGAATCGCAGCACAGAGCGTTGTCACGTTCTGCGCAGGTCTGATCTTCTTTAAAACGTGAGCATTACCATCCATCATCGTTCTAAACTTGAAATCCTAAGAAGAGGCTCTGAATGTACTGTCTTTTGTCTTGTTGTAATTTAAATAAGAAAAATGATCCCATTAAAGATAAGCTTTAGCTCACGCACACTTGCGTGCTCGCGCAGGTGGGGGGGGTCTTCCCTAAGCGTGCGTGCATGCGTGCGGGGGCGGGGCGTCTTCCCCATTTCACAACTACCCTTCGGAGCCTCTTGTCTCAGAGAGCGAGATGTAAGAGTCACAAAATATTTGAATGTTTAAAGGACCGTTTGAATCGGCACGGCACGCCAGCTAACACGCAACACCTATGTCTTCCTGAGTGACGGATGGAGAAGGATCAAAGCCATGGCTGGGTTAGACCTGCGTGGCTCATATATCTCACCCAGTTTGAGGACTGAGGTTGGGGGAAGGGGCCCGCTTTTAAAAATACAATAACTCTGTATACGAAGAGTTAGTCTACGGCTCCAGAAGGGAGCCATTTAAATAAGGAACTTTACAGCTTCACAGTTCATTCACCCCTGATAAATGGGAAATGTCTTTAGTATCACACATGATAAATGGAGAATTCCTTAAGTACTAGGAAAACGATTAAAAACCAACGCCTTCCCAATAGAAGGTCGTCCAAAAGACACTATGTTTGGTCAGTGTGTGGTCATATATCAACAATATATTGATCAGAGCTTTGGTCTAATCATTGATTTGTTCAGGAAAAAAAGCTGATGAAAAAAGGCTTTTTGCTACAGGGGGAAAGGCAGGAAATAAATCACTCTGGCCCATGTTTAGGATTTCCTTGAACTTTGTTACATTTAAATCCTTCTAAAAATTTCTAATTTTTCTTTATTGTAAAAATGTACAAATGAGCATAAATGGATTCAATTCTTTATCCTCTCAATCACCACCCATCCACTTGTAACAAAGAGGGGAAAACTTGAGAACAAAGTTCAAATTAATTTCTTTTCTTTAAGATGCCAAGTAGAAATCCACGCTGTGTCAGCTGCTGCCTACAGCCGTGTGGGGCGGGGACTGGGAGCGGAGAGCGACCCAAGCTCTCTGCGCTACGCAGGACAGACTCTTCATCTTTCTTTGGAAGAACAAAATCTGAGCGATGTGGAAGTGGAGTTAGTGACACTCCGTATTTGGTACAAGTGACTGGGGCCCCATTTGCTGAGGAAATTGCTTTTGGTTCATAGGCAATTTATGTCACTCAAGATGCACGAAGTCGTCAAGTCGAGGAATGGCGACCGCCCGGTACTCACCCTCCTGCGGCAGCGGCGTGAAGGCACGTTCTTCCAAACGTATCTGGGGTATCTATTTCAAAGCCTGCAGACAGCACGTGCTCGTTACTAATCAAGGACACTATGCTATACTTTTGTCCTAGTCAAACCACAGGAGACATTGCAGAGACAGAAAAATCGGTTAGTAGGAAAGCCAGGACGCAAGCAACCGTGTAGTCAGAAGGAGGTCGTCGCGGAAACTAATGGCAACGGCTCAACACAGCAATTTCATAGGAAGCGCCGTGAAGTCAAGGCGGATTTATTTTTGCCTTCAGCCCTGTTTGTGCCACAGCCCCAGCTTCAATCCCAGGGAGAGAAATTTGTGAAACCAATTTGAGCTAAGTAGGGCAGCGGACAGACAGACAGAACATACGAGGAACATGGACAGCAGAAGAGTGATCCTAACAGGCAGGAACAGACATGTTCTTAGGTGTGTCCCAAGCTTCCTGTGGGTCTCGCATGTGAGAGACATGCTTTCGTGCAGGGATTTCGTGTTTTTAAGCAAACAGCCGTGAAAACAGAATCCACCATAGGTAAAGTACTTAGAGGGAGAAATAAGCCTCCAGGAGAGCTGATGAATTCATTTATAAACAATCTCCACCCTGCAGGCTTCTACCACTTTGGAAAGCCCAGGGATTTCTTAATATATGGGGATTGGCAGAAGCCGTGCTAAGAAAGACCAGCAAAGCTCAAAGCAGGGAGAATCTCTGGTTCCAGACAGCCCCACATTAAAAATATAAAAATTAAACCTTCTTGAAAAGGGGTCTGCCTTGATGATGTTTCAGTGCCCATGGGCCATCTTGAATGATAACATCGTATTTTCTACCACTGCAATATTGAAGATTGGGCCATTTTCTTTTGTTGAATAGTATTAAATGTGAAATAACCAATTTAAGTCTCAATTTTTTTCTTCTTCTATGACTAAGATTCCATATGTAAGCTCTGGCCCTCCGCCACTCAATTCTGGACCACTGGCCAACAGACAAGACTCTCATTCTAGGCAGCAATGCTGGCATCCCAAAAGCTTTGACGGCAGGGACTGCCAGGAGCTGTCTCATGCTGGGAGTCTACGGAACCACCTCACCCTGCCAAAGCAAGGCAATGGCCAAGCACAGTAAGCCACTGAGACCAGTCACCTAATGTCATTTGGCTCACAGAAAGGACACACCGGGCCTGGATGCTGGCAGGGATCCACTTACCGGATGATAATAACTTCCTGCAGCAGTCAGAGTGGGCATTTAGGGCGGCTAAGTGTAAGGGGAACATGCTATGGATGCCACACCTAAAGAGAAAAACAGCCACTCACAGTAAAAGATCCCAAGAGCACGCAGAACAATTGCCCTCTGCAAGTCCTCCAGTGAGGCTCTTGTACAGATTCGTGAAGCAATTTTGTAATTTTCCCGTTCGATAAACAATTACACAACCATTTTCCACCTTAAGATGACCTTTGCTCTAAATCAATCAAAAGCCCAGAACCATATATATGTGTGTGTCCATATATATGTGTGTGCATTTATGCTTGTATATACATATGTGTGTACATATATAGGTGTGTGCATTTATGCTTGTATATACATATGTGTGTACATATATAGGTGTGTGCATTTATGCTTGTATATACATATGTGTGTACATATATAGGTGTGTGCATTTATGTTTGTATATACATATTGCATATACATATGCATGTGTGCACATGTGTATGTATGTACCTGTGCATGTATGCACATATGCATACATAAATATATACTTAGGTGTGTCCCACATATTTATGTGCATATATATATGTACATGTGTATCTATGCATATATATCTGCTAAAAATATGAAGAGTTAAACATGTACCCTATTTTTTTCGGCTTACTGGTTGAACATCTCATTCATTCATTCATTCATTCATTCATTCATTCCCTTACTTATCATTCAACACTCTATGAGCCTAAGTACCAAGTGGAAAACCACCTATTTATTCCTTGATCCAATAAATACTTACTGTTGGCCTAATATTGTGCCTGTGTTTTGTCAAACGCCAAAAGTGGCTGTATTACAGAAGATAAAATTTTGATGAAGGGAAAGGTTTACCTTTCGTAGGCAAAAGTTCATCTTCGTAATGGAGTTTGCTGATGTACACTAACCCATACCACTATACCAGTCACAAAACCCAGGAGCAAAGGATCACTGAGCATGGATCAGACAGTTAGCATGCTCTCTGCCTGACTTCAGGATTCCTGGAGGGCGGGCAGACCTCTGACATGGGCACTCTTCCCTCCAAAGGTAATACACGCCTCTCCTCTGAGTCTCCCCCTCCAGCTCTCAGCACAGGGGCGCAAAGTCACGTGCTGAATTCACCTCAGCGCGATCAGCATCATCTGCGGTTTGCTAGGCATCATAAACATTTCTTGTGACATCCCGTTTTAATCAGATCATGCATTTCAGATGGCTAAAGCCCTCTGCACGGGCCCTGCAGCGCTAAGTGCCCACGTTCACTCTCAGACACAACATGGTCCATTTTCAGATTTCACACTTCATGAAGAAGCGCATATGATTTGAATTTGCTCAGCTTGGCTTTCCAATGCTTCGTTTTCCATCTCGAGAGTTAGTGTTTGTGATGTGTGGAGGCTGCACAGACACAGATATCTCAGCATTTGGTGTTCTGCAGAATGCAAGTGCCAAGAAGGAGCCGCGCTTTCTCTTCCCACGGCTGGTTTCTGTTTGTTGATATTTTCTTCTGTTTTTTGTTAATTTTCCTTTCCATTTTTGGAGATTTCCATCCCCATGTATACAACAGCCAGCATCCATCAAGAGATGCAGTTTTCCAGTCTTCCAGGAACCAGCTTATGGAGAACACTTGTAATGGCCTCCCCCATGCCTTATGCACACCCCGCCCCCCACTACAAGATTCTGAAGAGCAGTGACGATCTTGCTGTCCACAGAAAGGAGGAGTCAGGAGAGGAGAGAAAAGGGTTCCTACACCACTAACATAATACCCCACTTGGTTTAATAGACACATACTACTTTTAAAGGAGTATTATAGATTATAAATCTAAATGGAACTTGCAGCCAATGGATTAGCATGCAATAATTTGATTTGTTTGGAAGAATTAAGGCAAAATACATAATTAAATATTTCTAGACTTTTGAAAGAGAATATAAAGAATGTATAGTGTATGTAAAATGTATAGACTATTTATTATCTATGATATTTTAGAGTTTCTACAGGAACATTCTGAATCAAGACTTCATTTCCTACAGTTTTTTTTTTCTTTTTTTTTTTTTGGTTTTTCGAGACAGGGTTTCTCTGTGGTTTTGGAGCCTGTCCTGGAACTAGCTCTTGTAGACCAGGCTGGTCTCGAACTCACAGAGATCCGCCTGCCTCTGCCTCCCAAGTGCTAGGATTAAAGGCGTGTGCCAACACCGCCCAGCATTTCCTACAGTTTTTTGAATGAACCTCATTTTAAAATATATATGCATTCACATATACATACATATATGTATAAATACAAATTTTACAGTTTAAAACATTCACTGATATAGTAATTTCAAAAGCCCCCCAAAAATTGTAATGCTTATTATTCATGCTAATGTTTATTATTCAAGTCATATAAGGAAAGTAAGTCAACACAGGATATGAAGCGCTCTCACCACCAGGGCCTGAATAACAAATGTTCATTTCAGGCTTGGGTGACCCCAGCTTCTTCCTCCAAGCCGGTCCAGGTCTTGTAAGACAGGATTCCACATCCCTGCTGTGTATTCTTGTATCCCAATGGCTACTTGCTCTGGTGACAGACTTATAAGCATGTAGGATGGTCATTGTTTATTTAGTCTGGTCCCAAAGAGATCATGTATTTCCTGAGAGTGGGGACCTATATAAACCTGGAGTGGTGAGTGACAACTGAGATACAATATGCAACAATAGAGTATCACAGTCAGTCATCTGAGTAACCATGGTAACTGTAATTCTGCTGTGATGGAGGCTGAACGGGGAGCATAAGCAGAGAGGTGGAGGACTTGGATAAATGGATCCTTTTTTAATTCAGGGACATGCGCACAGCTAACACTGTTGGCCAGCATCCCCTCCTCTGCAGGTCCTCAGCCTCATCCTCCGCCGACGACCTCATCTTTTCTTCCTGGGACACTTGGAAGAGGCTGCCAAGGGTTTGCAGCCCGGATGGCCTGCAGCCTGGATGGCCTCCAGTCTGGGTGGATATCAGAGGATTTCTCTTATACACAAATGAGACTGTTAGACACATCCCACACCCATTTATAATTCCTTAACGGCTTCCGAATGCCTCCGATTGAATCCGATTCCTTGGCAGGACATAAGAGATCTTCCTCCTCCACTCCCACCTCATTTCTCCTGACCCCTCCATGTGTCAGGCCACCGAGCCCTAGGATTTCCTTTCAAAACATCCACGTTTGTGCCCTTGTAGTGGGGATCCTTTCTTGATGCATCTGCCTTTCTTTCCATTCCCAACGCCGTCCAAATGTCTATCGGTTTGTTCTTCTGCTTGGACACCAGGTTTTCTGGAGATCCAGAGCAAAGGTCGGCCATGCAGGTCCACAGTAACAAACACAAGACTGCAACCACAGGCCAGCGCCCCAGGAGGGCAGTGGAGGCGAACTCCACCCAACAGCTGAAGAAGGCAAACCATTTTAACCGCAGAGATATGCCTTCCTTCAGATTCACCTCAAAACCCCTGGCCTGTGACCTTGACAGAGAGTATGGACCCACCATAGCTACCCTGAACCATCTGAACTTTAGCTTATTCTCCACCAAGATTTTTCACACATTTGACAAACACAGAATTCCTAATATACGCTTTCCCTCCTGAAAATTTGTTTACAGCTACCCACGGCCTCTAGGATCAAGGCTGCCTCTATATCTAAGTGTTTGAGGCACTCTTTAATTTGTCTCTATTACACAGTATTAGGTAATAAAATAATAGTTAACATTTATTGATAGCTTCTATGTGTTGGGCACTGTTCAGAGAGCTTTTCATAACGATTATCATTTAATAAGCTCTTCTGGTGTGTTTAAATAGCTTGCACTCATAGAGACCTAACCAGAGAGCTTTTCTCGTAATTAAGCCATTTAATCTTCCTGAAGAACTTAGAGATAGGTACCAGTATGATTTCGGTGTTTCAAGGCACAGAGGGATTGGGCAACAGGCTCAAAAATCACACAGTTCTAACAGTGAAGCCAGCAGAAGTCGAGCCCAGGCTAGCCCAGAAAAACCTCAGGAGTATGTCTCTCTATCTCTGATGCTCTCCTCCTCTTGGGGGACCACTGTCATCTTCTGCTCTGCCCAGACCCTACTCCAGCCTTCACCCACACCCTCAGGTTTGCCCAAGGCTCATCTTCAGCCTGAAACCTTTTCAAAACCTTTGTCCGCCACCTTGTTGTTTTCTCTTTCCTGTCAATATTGACGGCATAGACACCAGGCATTTTGTCACGGAAGCCTTGTTTTTCTTTAGAATTCTGATTACTGTCTTTAAGGGCTCTTTGTCTTACGTGGGACTGGAGACAAAATTATCTCCTTGGAGATGCCAGGCAGGGCACTGCTCATGAAACCCCCTAAGAACCCAGATCCAGAGAAACGCTTTCCACACTTTTGTGGAATTAAGTGTAAAATGAACTCAGACCCTCATACTTCCCCGTGTGGCAGACAGACTCAATGGTACCCTGTGACTCTATTTTTAAAACCGAGCAAAGCCTCTGAATAAATTTGAGTTCGCCCAGTTACGTTTCCCGTTTAACAGCGGACGCTGAAACAAAGGAACACGAGAAAGCAGGGCTGGAAGCGAAGCCGAGGTTTCCTCAGCTAAAAAAGGAGAACAGACCTCGTTCTGAGGCAACCGAAACAAACTGGTTCCTCCTTGGCTCTGCCACGAAAGCCCCTTGGTGGATTTCAGAGGTAAATCTGTGCTTAGTTAGCACAAGGGCACAGATCCACCTGGATAGATGGGAGCCCTCCACGGCACGACAGCCTCCCGTGGCAGCGTTCCCACACCCGGCAGTTAGCTCACTGCGCTTCCCGGGAACCTACTTGGTTGCATCGGCTCCGCTTGTTATTAAGGTGTTAATCAGAAGCTCGTGGCCGTATCTTGCGGCCACGTGGAGGGGGGTGTTGCCGTCCTTATCCACACAGTCGATTTCACCTCCTGAAAGAGATTGCGATACGGCATCACGCGAAGCTCCAGGGTGATTGAGGTACCATATCCTGCCAGCCGCTCGGGAACACCAAATATTGATTTCCTTTCTCCTTCAGTGGGCGTCTCTGCTCTACAGGGTAAAAACGACTGTTTATGGGGATGAGTCATTAGCTGAGGCTGTAGCAGGACCACGTCTGCTGAGATGGAAGTCTATTAGAAATGGTTCTGAAAAATCTATATTGTCTCAAGAACCGAAAACCTTACAACTATATTCCGGCTCTAACTAGACATAGAAAATACAATTCTGGAGACTTAGAAAAGGACTTCACGCAAACCAAACGAGACAGAGCCTTCAGGGAAAGATTTGTGTAGTGCGGTGACCTAGCTTAAAATATGGATGAGTAAAATGAGGAGAAGCATGGGTTAAAAGCTAAGAATGCCCGCATCTGCTAAAAAGATCATATTATCACATTAGTTCTCTGCCATCCCTTCCTATAACATTTTCATTTTGTCTCATTTATTTTGCGTGGTTTCCCCCAACGTTTCATTTCCTGTTTTCCCTCCTATGAGTGTATGTACAAATAGGTTGGTTCTATTTAGTTATACAAAGAATTGTTTAAAAATAAATTAGATCACGTGGCATTTTACTTGTATGTGTTTCGTGTGAGATCAAAATATTCTCGCACACAAATGCACCCGCTTATCTTACTGAAGAAAATGAACACAGGTACGATTGTTCAGTCTACAGTGCGGACGGCACTTCCTTCAGCTGCCTTCCAAGGTGTTTACCTGTTTGCTTGGAAGCCAAAGACTCTGACTGCCTCCCTTCCATGACTCCTTCTGCATCGTACTTATTTCAAACCCTGCAAACAAGCCATTAATATCTTTGGAAAGCAAACCAAATTGTGCAGGATGTCCAACATCCAGGACTCGTCTGAAGGTTTCCTCGTTAGAGCCCTATTAAACATATTGGCAAGGCTACTCCTGAGCAGATGGGGACTTCCCGTGGTCCTGCCCCAGTACTCATGCGGGCTGCATTGTTCTGCTGCTGGGTGCGACAACGCTGTGTTATGTGCAACAGGCACACGGGTTCCTTATGGGAAGATGCTGCTGCTGCTGCTGATGGCTGTTTAACAGTGGGACCACTTAATGGTACTGAACTGTTGATTCTTTTAAAGATGGCTACAATGGGTTTTTTCTGTTTGATGCATTTTACTTCAATTTAAAAAAAAAACATTTGAGTACTCAAGATGACGCCTACCAACACATCCTGTGGCAAAGGAAGCCTTTACCCTTTATAATTAGAAGCATTTTGTGTAGAGACCCTGCGTGAATGCTCAGTTTAAGATGCCATCTCCAACAAAACCCTTTCACGCTTTCCCTCATGCAGGGGGCACCTTAAGCAACACTACCTGAGTACTGCGCACTTGGGTGCATGTGCTTTGATAGCCGGCGGTGCATTTGGTTCTGTTTTAAATTTTTAAGTAGGTTCAATGTAATGGGCTTATTCATACATAAAATATTTAAGCTTCACAAATCAAATTATATGTTTAAAACCTCTTAGGAGCTATCTCAGTTGGCCACGCAAGCGCAAAGACCTGAATTGGTTCCTGGAACCTAAGTAAAAAGTCAGACACAGTGGCACACACTTGCCGTCCCACCAGGCGCGAAACAGAAACAGGAAGAACCCTGGGGTTCACTGACCAAGGAGCCTGATTAGCAAGCTCCAGGTCCCCAGAGAAACCCAATCTCAAGAGAACAAGGCAGATGGTTCCTGAGGAATAACACCTGAGGGTGACCTGTTGCCTCTACATATGCAGGCACACAAGCACACATACATACATGCATGCACACACATACATACATGTACACACATACACATATACACATACATACACGCATGCATACACTCGTGCCCGTGCACACGCATGCATGCACACACATACACACGTGCACACGCATGCACACGCATGTGCACACATGCACACACTCACGTGCACATGCACACACTCTCAGTTCTCTTTGCGTTCCCAAATTTCAATCTTATAGATTTCCTACTAGAAATCATTTTCCTTCATTTTAGTTTACGCTTCCTGTGTTTCCCTGACTACGCCCCGGAACTCTAGTTGAGTGGTCACTTTCTGAGGACAGCTTTAGTATCACACAGCTGTGTTGTTTCTCCTGCACAGACAAGCTGGCTTAGCAGACTCGTATCCTATGGATTAGGGTGTAGATAACATTTTGCTATTGCCAGAAACACTGCAGTGAAGACTCTCATGTGCACGCCTACTTCTTGTGTTTGCTATTTGCAGACGCAGGGTAACGCCTGCAAGGGCACTTTCTAGTTTAAAGGCAAATACGAGTATGCTTTTCATGGGTTTTGCTAACTCGCCCTCGGTGGCACTGTGGAGGGATCCCTCTTCTCCGCACTCCCATAGAGCTTTGGAGAATCTGTCATCTGGTGGCTAGAACCAGCATGGGGGGGGGGGTTCATTTGCATTTATCCTATTACTAAGGAAGCTGAGCCTCATCTCCTCTATCAAGGGACATTTGTTTATCTAATCCTAAGGAAGCTTGTCTCAGGACTTTCGCCCATTGTTCTAAATTTGTGTGTCTGCGTGTGGTCTTTCATGCCTTGGTTTTCAAATGCTCTTTAGACTTCGGAGGACTGTGCATTTATCAGTAATATAGGCTACAAATATTTTCCTTCTAGGCTTCCTTTGTCTTTGTCGTTTTATTTATAGTGTTTTCATTCTGTGAAAAACGTAATAAATAAGCCTCTTCCTTTATTGTATCTGGATTGCAAGTAGAAAGGCTTTTTGCACATTCTGGTCAAAGAAATTAACCCATTGTTTACTACGCTGGAAAAATGTGTTAGGTTGAGGTAGCTGGCTCATTTGGAGTTTATTTTAGTGACTGTGATGCAAGTTGTCTGACTGAATAAATGTTTTTCCAAAGTCCTAAAAAATAAGTCTGAGGAAGAAGAGGCTCAAACAGTTCATAAGGACAAAGTAGACTAATGGTTGCCAGGGTCTGGGGGCGTGGGGGGAGAAGGAGAGTGGCTGCTGATGAGAACGGGGTTCATTTAGAGATGATAAGGACATTCCTGCAGTTACATGGCAGGGACAGTTGCCTGACCTTACGAAAACACTCAGGTCCACTGAACTGTATGTACCTTAGATCTCAATTTAAACAGTAACGTCTAATGGACATGGTGACTCCTGCTGCAATCCCAGGACTAAGGATGGTGAGTTCAAGGATATCCTGGGCTACATAGTGAGCTTGAGGCTGGCCTGAGCTAATTAGCAAGACCTCATTTCAATTATTTTGATTTGTTAATATATGCATACTGTAACAAGATATACCGGTATTATAACATCTAGCACACACACCTAAACTACATGCACATCTGTATTTGCCAAAATAAGAAATGTAAATATGAATGGCTTTAATCAAGTTAGGAAGATGTACTTATTCTAAACAATGTATTGTTGATGGAGGTTATCAAATAAAATACAAGAAAAGAAAAAGTCATTCATAAATTTACTAATTATTCAAGATAGTATTAGTATTCTGGTGTACTTCCTTCCATTTTTGTGTGTGCATGTGTGTACTTATGTGTGCATGTGTGCACTTGTGTGTGCATTTGTGTGTGCATGTATGCATTTGTGTATGCATGTGTGCATTTGTGTGTGTATGTGTGTATGCATGTGTGCATTTGTGTGTGCACTTGTGTATGCGTGTGCATGTATGGATTATATGTGGAATTTTCCATGGCTGAGCTCACATAGTGTAGAAATATTTGTATCTTGCCTTCTCCCTTTATGCTATATTCCGAATACTTCCATGCGATATTTTTTTCACTACTGTAACTGTAGATGGCTATATAAGATCTGTAATTTGGAGCATTTACTTAACAAGTCCCCAGTCAATAGACACTAGAGGCTCTTCCCAGATTTTTGCTACCAGGAAAAACGAAGAATAAACATCTTTATGAAGACTCTTCACTCTGCAGAGTACTTCCCTCCAGGAGCAGTTATGAGCAGAATGGCCGGATTAAAAGTCTGCATCTTTTTACGGCTCTGGACAAGAAGCAGAAAAATGGCTTCTGAGAAAGCCTGTGCCAGTTTGCATCCTGTGATGTGTTCTCAAGTATGACCTCAGTCTTCCTGAATCTGGGAAGAGCTTGAACTTCCAGGCCAGGGTCCTGTGTCTTGCGTTAGAACTTTATCAAATCCCCCAATATCTGTACATCCCTTCACTCTAACGAGCCAATGAATCCGCTTTTGCTCATCCTAGTCAATGTAACACCGTGGGTTTTTTTGGTTTTATTTTTTCAGGAGGTAGTATTTTTTAAAAAAAAAAAAACTGGGTCAGTATATTGTTAGAATATGTCAGTTGATAACAACCTTGGCAATAAAATGATTTCCAAAAGTTTGTGGCCCTTGTGAAAGAGGCAAAAGCTTCAAAAACTGTGCTCATCACAGATTTGAGGAGCTTCCTCTCTGGAGACTCAAGTGTCTAGATCGCCACTTGAAGAATCAGTCTGCCGGCAGCAAGCCTGCGCCTGCGCAGCTGACACCGTGCAAGCCTGCGCATGCGCAGCTGACAACACGCTGCCTTTGACCATGGCAGAGAAATATCAGTGGCCTCCAGAATCCAAACACTGATCTTTACTCAAATCTGTGTCTCCTCGGTATGGCGCTCATTTTAAGAATGAGTTATTCAAACAAATACGCCATGATCATTCTTGTAAAAGTAATAATTGGTATCTTTCTGTGTATAAATACATAGAAAATTTCAAAATGTTAACCAAATTGCCAACAGAAGTTCTGATTAGGGAGGTCCTTCAATGAGTTCATTTTAGTTAGCAATGAGTATATAGTTACTTCATAATAATAAAAATGGTGAAGCTATTTATTGCGATCATTTAGGTAGCAGAGAGATCTCACTATGACCCGAGTTTAGAAGTTTCTATTTAGATTAATTCACTTTCATGACCTAGTTGCATTTTTGGCAGCCATTGGCCTCCATGGTTACCCCGGCATAGTCCAGGGCGTGTGTATCTAACAACCTGAGCTGTGGTCTCCCTGGAAGGGGTCAACCACAGAACTGATTTAGGGAAAGGGGACAGGAGATCCATAGACTTCAGAGACATATTTGTTCCAGACACCACTACATAGACACATATCCTTCCCAGCTGAGAGCCACCAAAGGTTTCTGAAGACATGCTGGGCCTAGGTTTTCCAGCCTCAGATATGCCAAAATTTGAGGGGAGAAAAGTTGAGAGAGAGGGAGAAAATATCAACAAAGCACTGTAGTCTGAGTCTAAAATCTCTCCCATGGATGCTGTCATTTTATGCCTGTTTAAAGCCACCTAAGAATAACTACTGTATGTGTACCCTTCTGCTTTCATTTAAAACATATTTTAGGGGAACATCATAACAATAGAAAAATCAGAGAGACTTTGCATTTGCATCTGAAAATATGTTTCTGTTAAAGCAAATCCTCTGGGTGAGTGAGTCCTTATTTTGTCAGCACTCTACAGACATATTTCTATTTCCACCTGGAAATATTGAAGCCCAGAGTTTACATCAAATGTCTTTACCATTTGCCTAAAGGTTGCCGGTCGGATGCAGCAAGCTGATCACTACTAATCGGTGAGTGAAATAAGCATCCATCATGTTGACGGCATACACGGCACGCTCAAAGGGTCAATGAGCATTCACCTGAAATGAGTTTGTTGTTGCCCCAACTAGAGTGGTCACCTTACATCACTTCAGAAGGGCCATGAGCCAAAGGTCAAAAGTTAGACTGAGTCATCGCAAGCTAGTGCTTTTAGAAGCTTTCAAAATAAAGAGAGCTTGGACCGGAAGAGTCTAAGGCAATAATATCAGTTCTGAACTTTGTAACTCGCTGGACCGTATCTGAGGCAGCTGCCTCGTGCCAACAGCTGGATCTGATGCCTCTGATTGCACAGAGCGTCATCTTCCAGCCCCCATCTTTCTATTGCTGTAGCTTTGTAACAACAAACAAGGTCATTGAAGCCTAAGCACACTTTGGTTTTTAACTGGAAAAGAAAACGTTGTGGGTTTTTATTGTGTGTGTGTTTTTGCTTTTGTTTATTTATTTTTTCTTTACTTGCTTGCTCTAGTGATTGCCTTCCCACAGCTGAAGGATGCTGGAGGAACCAGGTTTTCTTGTAGATTTAGTAAGCCTGGCTGGAGAGGACAACAGAAAAATGTTCTACAGAGGCCAAACATCTAACAGAACAAACAAAAAAAAACAAAAGCCATTCCCCGGTGCATGGTCAACTTGTTCTCCGGAACACAGAGCACTTACATGGGTCAGGACAAGCTCTGGAGACTGACACCCGTCCTCTTTGGAATCAGGGTCTCGGCCAGAGCAGGAGATTTTCCAAAAGCAAGAGAATAAACAGGAAGAAAGAAAAGAACTTCCTCTGCTCCCTAAGAACATTATTTTAAGGCCCAGAAAGGTCAAACAGAAGAACTGCCAGTTCTTGGGCATGTAATGAAAGCAGAAAGCCAGCGCCAAGTTGTCCATCTATGAGGGCAACTCTAGCCCAATCTCGGTGCTTGTTAGACTGGACTGAATTCAAGTCGAAAAGACAAGTTTTGAACCCCACCATCGTTCTAGGGAGATGTAAGTGGAGATGGTGCCTGACAGGCTACTCACTAATGCTAGGCTGTGTCTGCTCCTCAAGGAGCTGCTCAGAAAGCCCAACACACGACTCTGAAGAGGAGCGAGCTCCTCCTGGGATGGCAGGAAGGAATTGGAATCATACAGGGTGTCTGGCCACGCTCAGCTTTCTCAGTACAGGCACTAATCTCCGTTATGGCCACCACATCTCATCAGTTCAGGCCCGAGGAGCCTAGCCCACCCATAAGCTAGATGCCAGCCAGTCAATGGCGGGATAAGCTATGAAGCCAAGGGCTCTTACTTTGAAATGCAGCAGATTCCAAGTTTGACTGATGGGGAATCAAGGCAGCGGCAGCTCCTAGGAGTGTGCTCTTCACAGGACCGTGGGAGAGGGAGGCTGGGCCGTACTAGAAGTGGGGGAAGGGGGGGAGAAGGGGGGGAGACAAGTGTGCTCTGGCAGAGGGACAGACTAGTGAAAAAGCAGCTCATAAGGTTTTAAAAAATGTTCTCAGGGCTGAAGAGCTGGCTCAGACACTTACTGCTCTTGCAGAGGACCGGCAGCTACATGTCTGCTCACAGTCACCTGTCACTCCGCTTCCAGGGAACCTGGTACCCTCTTCTGGTCTCTGTGGGCCTCGGGCACATGCATGGTACACACACACATACACACACACACACATACATATATATATATATAAATACACACACACATATATAAATACACACATATATATACACACACATACATACACATATACATACACACACTTATATATACACACACATACATACACATATACATACACACACACATATATATAAATACACACACACATACACACACATATGTATACATGTAGGAAAAACATTCATATACACAGTGTTTTAACTCTCCAGTCCTGTGTCTACCCGAAGATTGCCTTAATGAGAGATAAAACTTTTTGTTTCCTATAACTAAAATCCACTGATTAAACTCACATAAAAAAAATTTCAAGGGCTGGAGAGGTAGCTCAGTGGTTAAGAGCATTGCCTGCTCTTCCAAAGGTCATGAGTTCAATTCCCGGCAACCACATGGTGGCTCACAACCATCTGTAATGAGGTCTGCTGCCCTCTTCTGGTCTGCAGACACATACACAGAGACAGAATATTGTATACATATAAATAAATAAATAAATAAATAAATAAATATTTTTAAAAAATTCAAGGGGTGAGGAGATGGTTCAGTGAGTAAGAGCCTTTGTTGTGTAAGCACAGGACTTCAGTTCAAATCCCCAGTGCCCACATAAAGAACTGGGCGTGGCCATCCGTGCACATAAACCTGGCACTGGGAGGGAGAGATGGGCAGACCCAAGAGCTTGCTGGCCACCTTAGCGGCCACCCCACGCTGCTCTGTGAGAGACCCTGTCTCAAAGCCTAAGCCAGAGCCAGAAGTAAGACACCAAACACGTGCTCTGGCCTCTGCATGAGCTTTCTCGGGCACTCACACATATGTTCTCATATGTGCACCACACATGTAACATACAACACATAGTGCACATGCCAAAAAGAATACGCTAAGCGTATAGTTTTAATTTAAACTTTTTCTGTTTCGAGGGAGATAGAAACTTTCTGAAAAGCTTATGGGAACTACAGTGGGCTAAGAAGAGACCTCAAAGGGACAGGCCTTTATCTATTTCCACCGAAATGACGCCTGTGGCTCGTACTACAGGTCAGAACAATGGGTGTTCTGCTGTGGATTTCTACCCTGTCTTCCCTGACTCGCTGGGAGCTTGCTCAGATGTCTTTCTCACACAGCTTCATTCCACGTCACACAGCATAGTTATACAGTCGGGTTATAACCTGCCTCACTGGGGATAGTTTATTTCCTAAGCATCGTCAGTGACTGGTTTTCTATAGTGATGTCAAATCACATAAATATATGTGTGTGTGTGTCTGTGTGTATGCTTTTTTGACTTGAGTGCCTGTTATAACTCAGTGCCACTAACTTTCCATTGTGCCCAAGATTCTTACAGCTGCAAAATGAAGGAAACCAAGAAAAGTCACTCACATTAGAATTTTGAGATTGGGAGGTTTGAGTCTACTAAATTGACCAGGAATGTCAGCTGGACGCCTGGACCAGACCTGTTTTTTGTTATTCTTATCTTCAGATTGACTCTGAGGCTTGCTAAGTTGTCACAGTTAGCCCGTTCACTGTAGTGGTATTTCATTTATATTTTAATAAATAAACTTGCCTGAAGATCAGAGAGCAAAGCAGCCCCACTGGTCAGCCTTACAGACCAGGCAGTGGTGACACACACCTTTAATCCCAGTAGCCACACTAGTTACCATAGAAACCGGGCGGTGCATGCCTTTAATCCCAGTGGTGCACACCTTTAACCCCGCACTAGAGAGAAATATAAGATGGGAGGAGACAGTGCTCAGTCAAGTCTCATTCTGAGATTCCTGGCGGCAGGATCGCCATTTTGGACTAGGTAGAAGTAAGAACCAGGGGCTGGCTGTTTTGCTTGTCCGACCTTTAAGTTGAACCCCAATTTCTCTCTCTGAGTTTTTATTAATTGTGCTTCAGCTCACAGGTGCCAACCGTGACCCTCAGGCTAACATGAGCTATGACGTGTAATAAGACTTCAGGGACTTTGGTCTCCAAGACAGCCCAGTGCTCTTTATGTACACTGTTGCTGAGAACCTGGAAAATTACTATGTCATGTGTTACTTTGCTATATATTACTGTGCTACATGTTACTGTGTTGCATGTTACTGTGCTACATGCTACTGTGCTACATGTTACTGTGTTACTTTACCATGTTACATGTTACTGTGCTACATGTTACTGTGTTACACGGTACTGTGCTACATGGTACTGTATTACATGTTACCGTGCTACATGGTACTGTGTACATGGTATTGTGCTACATGTTACTTGCTACATGTTACTGTGTTACATGTTACTTTACCATGTTACACGTTACCATGCTACATGGTACTGTATACATGGTATTGTGCTACATGCTACTGTGCTACATGTTACTGTGTTACTTTACCATGTTACATGTTACTGTGCTACATGGTACTGTGTTACACGGTACTGTGCTACATGATACTATATTACATGTTACCGTGCTACATGGTACTGTGTTACATGGCTTTCCCAGCTCTCTCTTAAGTCTGTGGTCTCACCACAAACTTTACCTCCTTACACCCCGAGTCACCCCACTTCTTTCTACCTTTGTCCAGGTGGTTTAATGAGCTTAAACTTGGGGAGCCTTAGTGGGTTCAACAGTCTAAAAATAACTCAGACCTGCTGTTAGCAGTACAAGTTGTGGAGGCTGAGCTTCACGAAAAGGGAAAAATTGCAGTATTTTAAACCTGTTCATCTCTGGCCACAGCCACTCCTACCGTGTTCTCACCAATTGACTACAACACGGTTTACAATCCCCCCCGCAATTGGAGGAAACACAGCATCAATTTTCACATAGCCGGTTAAATCCAATTCAGTCTATCTGAGCAAACTGTTAAAGCTCATCAAAGAATACCCCTTACCGTTCTGGATGAGGGTTTGTGACCGCGTGAACCTTCCATGGACAGCCGTCATGTGCAGGGGGCTTTTGCCGTCCTTACTCTACAAAACAAGAAAGGGGCAAGAAAGGAGCTATGAGCCAGCATCGTCAGATATCACTCCAAAAGCCACTTCCAATGTCCTGGGAACCACAATTTCAATTTTTTAGTTTAAAAGTGTGGTCAACATGGGCTGGAGAGATGGCTCAGCAGTTAAGAGCACTGGCTGCTCTCCCAGAGGACCTGAGTTCAATTCCCAGCACCCACATGGCACTATTTGCAATGGAATCTAGTGCCCTTTTCTGGCCTGCAGACAGAACACTGCATACATAATAAATAAATAATAAATAAATTTCAACAATTACAAAGAAGAGATAATTCTGAAATAACAAGATAAAGATCCTATGAGGCAGAGACTGGGAGGGCTGGGACACACTGTCTTCTGGGTGTAACAGAACTGATGCCCTCAGGAACTCAGCAGGTAACTGTTGCCTCCACAAGATCAGCCCAGTACACGTTTCAACATGGTCCAACATGGATGGGGGCGGGGCTC
The DNA here is from genome assembly GCF_950005125.1 of Chionomys nivalis. Classification (NCBI taxonomy): domain Eukaryota; kingdom Metazoa; phylum Chordata; class Mammalia; order Rodentia; family Cricetidae; genus Chionomys; species Chionomys nivalis. The sequence continues at coordinate 4,065,159 of NC_080111.1, read as the reverse complement.
ATGAGCCCCCACCCCAGCTGTGGAGCTGTTGATCGTTGATGGCTGCTAACGGAAGGAGAGTCTGGCTTATTGAGGGGTGTGGTCCCTGGTAGGCTGACCTTGCTCCCGTGAATGGCCTCACACCCATGCATATATGGTGGGGATGGTGATCTGATCTCGGGAGGGAGCAGTTAAGTCTGATCAAAATACATTGTATACATGTATGAAATTCACAAAGAATATTATATTATATATACAAAGATATATTACACATATTATATATATTATATATATACAAAGATGCAATATATAAGACCTCTCCAGTGACTGTGCAACATCCTATCCTTAAATTTTAAAATGTTTATTTATTATTTCTATTATTACGTGTGTGTGTGTGTGTGTGTGTACATGTGTATGTTCAATGGTGGGAAGAGGGGACCGGGACAGTGTACATATGGAAACCAGAGGCTAGCTTCACAGAGTACATTCTCTCCTTCCAGCTACATGTGGGTTCCAGGGATCAAACTCAGGACACAGGTGTGCACAAATTCAGGACACAGGCGTGCACAAACGCAGGTCACAGGCGTGCACAAACGCAGGACACAGGCTGGCACTTCAAGCACCTTTACCTGCTAAGCCATCTCACCACAGCCTCCTTTTCTTTCAATTTAAAAAAAAAAAAAAAAACTGCCGGGCGGTGGTGGTGCATGTCTTTAGTCCCAGCACTCGGGAGGCAGAGGCAGGCGGATCTCTGGGAGTTCGAGGCCAGCCTGGTCTACAAGAGCTAGTTCTAGGACAGGCTCCAAAGCTACAGAGAAACCCTGTCTCGAAAAACCAAAAAAAAAATAATAATAATAATAATAAATAAATAAGTAAAAATAACTAACAACACATTTTCAAAACCCTTAGGAAGGCAATAATTCAAAAATGCTTTCTCCTCCCTTGTCATTAGCTGACAAAGGACATCTTGGTGTACTCCTTGCCTTCTAGAAAGATAAGTAATCTGCAAACTTGCAAGGACCTGTTTGACCTGAAGCTGCCTGAATTGATGCAACTCTCAAAACGAAGGGGGAAACCCTGCCCCATTCACCCCCATCTCACATCAGTAGACAGTGAGTGCATGCTGGATGTGCACGGCTTACTTATGACAAAAACATATCATGGAACATCCTAAAACAGGCTAAGACAGAACATAGAAAATGTTCAGAACTTATCTACTGTGTTTATCATACCAAAGATCAGACTCCCGCAAAATTAATTAAGAAATAAAAATACATCTGAAAGACCCTATCATGATTCTGGGGTAGAGGCATCTTCAGAGGCACAGGTGTGCAGCTCATCTGCAGCTCCCAACAGCTCCAGAGAGCATTCTTAATCTCGATTATGTGGGCCTGTTCAGATTCAGTAGGAACTATGCCCCAGAGCTTGAATGCGGCTTCTTTTCTGGGCTACAAGACGCAGTATGAAACCCTGAAGGTGTGGTGTGGTTGCAGCAGCATGCAGGTAAGCAACAGAGATGCTGCAGTGGACGGTTGCCAAGCTGTGGTGTTCGGTATGGGGAAGGAATTGGTTAAAGTAATTTTAAACTTACGGTAGGTTTGAACTTATGGTGAGGAGTGGCCATATCTTCGTTCAAGTGTGGATTTTCAATTTTATTACATTTTAATTAATTTATTTATTTAATGTGTATGTGTGGGGATGCCTAGGCTACCATGCACAGACAGAGGTCAGAGGATAACTTGAGGGAGCCAGTGCTCATCTTCTACCATGTGGTACCCAAAGTTCTAACTCAGGTCAACAGGCTTTGTGGCAGAAGCTTCTACTTGTTGAATCAGCTTGCTGGCCCTTGGGTATTTTTAAAACTTGTATCGCTGTTATTTTTCTAAATATCAGTAGAAATGTTTCTTCAAGTCTGAGGTTAAAAAAACAAAATGCCACATATGAATTTTCAATCTTAGATAAAAACTAAGCATTTATGCTTAAAAATGGCTTCGCTTTTAAAACCCTAATTGAATAACCACTAAATAAGTATCTCTTAGAGGACCCAGATCTACCTGTACCCAGGGTGTTGATTGGTTATACGAATTCTGCGAACTAGCTCACACCTACTGAATCTGAACAGGGCAGGGCTTCATCTCCAGCTTGCACAGTACACACAAAGGTAAGAGCCATGCTTTAGACTGTGGGTTGTTTTGTTTTGGCAGAAAGAACTTTATGATATCCTGCAAGTATTCCTTTGAAAAGAGGAACCGAGTTACACAAAGCCTATGCCAAAGGAAGAGCTAATCACCGTGATGACTACATCCTAGTTGAAAAAAAACAAAACAAAACACTACAGTTAAAATTTTCTTCCATAGATGAGAGGGAAGATAATAGGAACCACATAATATGATTTTAGCCGGAATCAGAAAATATCGAGAAAAAAATAGAGGCTTGGTTCCAGCATTTGCTCTTAAGTTTAATACAAAAACACAAGTAATTATGATTTAATTAAATATATATGAAGCTATAAATACTCCAGTGTTTAGGAAATACCTTGGTCAATACTGAAGAGCCTTCCCACGCCTGGAAATGAGGTTAATGGCTCTACCAAGGACCGCTCACTGAGAGGCTGTATGGATTGCAGCTGTGAGCCAAGGCGGAGGCAGGCAGTCTCTAGCGTGGGGATGGCAAAGCCAGCCCTGTGTGGAAGATGGTAACCACGTTCTGTTCCTTGGGAGCATCTGGGTCTCTAGTACAGGGACAAATAAGGAGAGAGGACCCCAGATGGTAAAAGGCAAAGATGGGCTGTTTGGGGCAGACGATGCTTGTTTCAGATCTCCCTGGGCGGATTTTGGCCCTTGTCCACCTACTAATAAGATCAGGCAATCGCCAGTTGTCCTGAATCTCATGATTGCCATTGGGGCAGCTTTGCTTACACAGTATGGATGTAAAGGGTGCTCATCGTTTCAAAAAAATAAAAAATAAAAAACACTGAAGACTAATGACATCCAAAGGGCAATGCTCTTTCTTTGGTCTTTAAAATTTAGAACTCAATCAAACTGAAACCAAGACTCTGCTACACTTCATGTTCTGCCTGAAAATCTTCACCCTGGCACCTGACTGTTGCTACCGTCCCCGGAACCTTGGACAAGGGTGGCATCGCCTATGTACATGGGAGATCGTCCTGTAGTCCTATTTGTTCAAGGCTTTGCCTTTATGGGGAAAAATACTTTTCTTCATTCCTAGTCTCCCCCAATTTCCTGGGTATGTTTCCCCATCAGATTTAAGGCTTTGAAAGCTTTATTTTGAGAATTCACTTCATTAAACAAGGAACTCTTTTAAGTATGGTCGAGCCCTGAGTCATAAAGGAAAGCTAGTAAGAATTAAGATTACTTTCTGACAAACACTAATGCTTTTGCAGGGGGGAATCCAACCTTGTTCTTGAACTAAGCGGAATGTATAAATCGTCTTGACCATCACGTTCATCTTTTCTTCTATTTCTAAGGTCTTGTTTGCTCATCTCCCAAGGCCTTCTCCCTAAATGGCGTTGCTACTCCTTAGAGACAGGGTATGGTACATTGTAGAGCCACAGGAATTGGTGGTCTATGTAACATGTATCCCTGGGCAGGAAGGTTGCAATGGGATCATGCTAAGCCAGGACAGGGGTGTGTCAGAATATAAACTCAGGTACCCAAGAAGGATTCCTAAGTCAATAGAAGAGTATCTCAAAGCTGGTTGGGAACATTCATCTGTAATTCTGGGCATCAGACACTGAGAGGCATTTTCAGAGGATGGGGAGCCTCAGGCAGCTTGTAACTCAATTCAGTGGAGGGTTGCCAAGGCAATGCCTGCATCTATTGTCCGTCACCTTCCTTTCAAAGCTCCACAGATGTCCACCATCCTCAAGATGTTGGTCGTTGACCAGCTGTGTGCTTCCTGCTCCCCCTGACTACCACACTCTGACTTCTGCCCCCCACAAAAACTCGTGGTCTGTGTCTCCTTGGTCCCTTCTATGTTTCCAGAGGCCTGCTTCTCACCTGGGACCCTGCTTGTCCCCGTGTACGGAGTGTCTGACTCTGAAACACTCTTTCCGTTCCATTTTTCCCTTCGCATGAGTCTGACCTTCACGAAGATACCATATTCCCTGCCATTTTTTCTTCCCTTCTCTGCCTCTTCCTCGTCCTCTGCTCTGGCTCTTCCTTCTCAGGACCCGAAGAGTCAAGTCCTGGGGTCCTCCCTCGCCTTCTCCACTCTCTCCTCGAATGACTCCACCTTTTCCCATCACCTTTTTGTGACTGAAGCAACCTAAGGACTGGTTTTCATGCTCTTTACTGCTCTTCCATGCTACATTTTCCATTATCGTGTCCTCACGCTGGCTCAATATCAGTTTCTCAAAAATTAAACACAGAGCCTGTACAACGGCTCAGTGGGTAAAGGGGCTTGCAGTCAAGCCGGCGTACCCAAGTTCAATTTCCATAACCCACATGGCAATAAAGACTCCGGCCCCCACATGCCGGTGCGCGCACACACACATACATACATACACACAAAATCAAAGGGTTTTCAGCCTGTGAGTTATTAAGTACAGGGTTGCAAAGACAGTGCTTTTTTTCTAATGTCCATCACCCTCCTTCCTTAGAAAGACCCGCGGATGCCCACAGTCCTCGAGATATTGTTTAGCTTCTTGTGTGTCTGTCTTAGTTGTAAGGGTGCTTTCTGGTGTTTGAGGGCACCAGATTCTATACATTCTATACATGGTGCTTAGTGGTAAGGGGACAGCGAAGGGCACTGCTCAGAATATTCTACTACGGGGCAAGGGTGTTTCAGTACAACCCAGATGGGGAACACTGAAGGCACAGATGCATAGGCTTCCTCCATCAGACACCACGGTGAACCGATAAGCTACCAGCTCATGGCTCCTCCCTCCCTTGCTCACAGTGTTCTCTGCGGCCAAGTGCTCTCTCGAATTATTTCTGTGGCTCCTCCCAATTTATAATCTTCTCAGCTCAAAAATAAACTCAGGGTTTTTGTTGTTGGTGGTGGTGGTTGTTTTTTGTTTTGTTTTGTTTTTAATCCCCAGACAAGAAAGAAGCTAACAGGTGCATCATCTACTTCCCAAAGTTTTATCGCTCTGTTCTCTTGGCACTGGCCACATCCTCTCTGGCCTCCTAACTCTCTCTGTGTGTGTTAGCTCCTGGATTGTGAACCTGTAATGGTTCGAGATCACAGCTCATCTTCAAGCTCTCCCTCACTGTCAAATAAAGAGCAGGGAGGTCCTTAGTCGACTCAGTTGCTCAAGGGATGCCCACGGCAACAGGGTCAATGGTCCATCACTGGAGCCACTGCTTACAGCTTGCTGGAGAAAAGCATCGGAAAGCCATGCTGAGCTTGGTAACAATCATGAGTTAGCCATTCCTCTGTGTTCTCAGCAGCTCTGCCCAACCAGTTAACCATGGCTGTCTCTGTGTTAATCTATGGGCTGGGCTAGCACCTTTCAGACCCGACATTCACCTGAGCATTTATGAACCCACAAAGGAGAAGGGATTGGAGACTTGGTGGCTACATGCTGGTACCATCGTACCAGAGAGGCAACCTATCAATTTCCAGAGCATCCCAATCCAGAATAGGTCTGTGACTCAAAGTGCTTCCAATTCACGAAAACACAGCGTAGCAGACAATGATTATTGCTGCTCAGAGGCTCGGCGCGGAGGTGTTTGAGGCGGGGGAGACCGAGCACCGCCATACCTGAATGTTCACATCGGCCCCGTTGTTTACCAACAGCTCCAGGCACAGAGCGCCATGTGTGGACGCTGCTGCGAAGTGCAGAGGGGTGAAGCCGCCGTTGTTGGGCTGGTTCACGTTAGCACCGTAGTCGATGAGCTCATTAACTACAGCATCCTGGCCATTGTAGCAGGCAATGTGCAGGGCTGTGTTTCCATAGACATTGGCTTCGTCGATCTGCAAAGCATCCAACACCAGGGCAGTTAAGATCCCGGGAGCCAATTTACTCCATTGGCCACAAAGGGCCTAGCGGCTACAGCAGAAGAAAAGGAATGCCCACCTGTTGGGGTGATTATTCAGAGCTCACTTGCTCCCCAGTGGGTATCCCGAGAGTGCCTGTCTCCCCCCGACCAGAAGAGACAGGAAAAGTTGAATATGACAAAAAAATGACCCATGAGGTATTAGAGGTTCAAATGCCTGTGGAGCTGGTTTTTTCAGCTAGAGAAGGACAAATAAGACAGAAGGCAAAGACACTTTCAAAATGACAGAAAAGAATAAACCCCAAAGTCATGGGCTCAGGAACAGTAGCCATGAAAAGAGGGGACGGGGTTAACAGCAGAGGTAGCTTGTGGACACCGTGCCCTGGAGTCAGGCTCAGAATCAATTCTGTTTTCATTCTGGCGCCTGACACCTCGTGCAGAACGGAGGTGTGCTAGCCATGTTAGCCCATCTCACCAGCTGCTCCCCCTGCAGAGCAAAGGTTTATATATCTCTTTGTGTATACAGTCTGTTTCTGAATTCCTGCTTTTTTTTGTTTTTGTTTTTGTTTTTTTTTTTGGTTTTTTCGAGACAGGGTTTCTCTGTGGCATTGGTACCTGTCCTGGAACTAGCTCTTGTAGACCAGGCTGGTCTCGAACTCACAGAGATCCACCTGCCTCTGCCTCCTGAGTGCTGGGATTAAAGGCGTGCACCACCACCGCCCGGCTTGATTTCCTGCTTCTTGATCAATGCCCCTATTATAATTTATCAGCCCACATAAAAGGGAATATAGGACTCAAGGAAATACATTTTTCTCCACTTGAATAAAATGCAAACAGGATTTCATTTCGGAGAGAAGAATGTGAAGAAAGACGGGAGCCAAGCAGCAGCGCAGCCGTGGGGGGCTTACCTCCACCCCCAGGTTCAGGAGGTGTTTAACCACGTTGATCTGCCCATTCGAGGCTGCGGCATGCAGAGGGGTGTAGCCCTTCTTGTCCTTGCAGGTGACTTCGGCTCCGTGGTTTATCAGCAGCGCCACGACGTCCAGGTGACCTGGACAAACACAGCAGCGAAAACATCGCTAACCTTTAGAAGGCAATTTGACAACTCGCTGTGCCCCCAAAGATCATTAAGAGCTTTCTTTACCGCCAGTATTTTCCCGATCCAACCCGCCTCGAGGAAAATAGTCAATGAGCATTTACAGAGTCCCCCTCTGTGCTGGCCATTATTGTATATCCCAGGGGAAGGAAAGGGATGGTTCGGTAAGGCTTGAATGAGATGTCGCCAAGGTGCTGGTTGTTCGCCATGACAACAAGAAGAACCCGAGAGTGAGGACGCATGAGTACCGCAGCCTTTTTAAGTTGTCCTGCAGCTGAGTGTGTGATCTCAGCAGCTGAGAGACTGAGGGAAGCAAGTTACAGGTTCAAAGACAGCATGAATCCCAGGCCAGCCTAGATGGCCTAGCGAGCCCCTGCCTCAAAACAGAAACGGTAACAAAGGGGGTGTTAAAACGAAAACCATTCCCACTCCTCGCCAGAAAAGCCCAACAGTAACAATTCAGTTTAGAAACTAAATAAAAAAAAAAGATCAGGATACTCCCAGATTAAGGGCAAATCTGAAACTGCCATTGCTGTGTTGGGTTTTAACCCATAAAAAGGCCGTTTCTTACGTTTCCATGTAAAATAACTCCCATAAATTACTCAGTAAATAGAAAACCCTCCTGATCTCAACTGTTGTGGGTGTTCAAACTCTGTTCCCTCATTCACTATGATAAATGAGTTTGACCTTTATTTTATAATTGAAGATCATTCCAAGTTTAAATTCATTGTCACGAACACTATGGCTAACTGAAGGGAGGGAGACAAATACTGACTGCGGGGCCCAACTTTGTAAGAGAGGGGGTGGGGGATAGGTGTGAATGGGGTGTATGAGCTTGCTTTATCAAAAGTCGATTCCTTATCTACAAAAACTTGTATATAGAACAAAATATTTTCAGTTGCTGGTGGTGCTATCTCAAGCTACTTGCCTCAAATTTTATGCCATTATCTCCTAAGATTTGCCACCTACTTTTACGCTTTCCTGTTGGCACCCTGATGACAAGAGTAATAATGATTTGACTTTTTCAAGTCACCAAAATATGTTAACCACATATCCACAAAGCTTAAGCCTGAAGCCCCCGGATTCTTTGACAAGCTCAGTGTACATTTCACCTAAACGTCTGATTGCTTTTAGCCAACTCAACGGTCTGTGATACTCAAGAAAGAAAGACATAGCAACACACACCTGTAACACCAGCACTAGACAGCTAGGAGGAGTGGTTCAAGGTCTTTTGCTATGCAGAGTTAATTCTTACAAGCTTTTAGTATTCTTGGTGTCTATAAGAATTCATTCAGAAATCCGTAGAGGTGTGGTTTGCTTTATTCTTACCCCAATCCACTCCCCACCCCCAATAATGTTAAATTTGGAAATGATTTTGGTTTTTTATTTCCTTCAAGACAGGGTTTCTCTGTATCTTCGGTGCCTGTCCTGGGATTAGCTCTTGTAAATAAGGCTGGCCTCGAACTCGTAGAGATCTGCCTGCCTCTGCCCCCCGAGTGCTGGGATTAAAGGCGTGGGCCACCACCACCAGCAATTTTTGAAATGATAAAAGACATGTCTGTTTGTCAAATTGATTCAAATAGGCAAAAAGACTCAAAAAAAAAAGTCAGTCACCAATCCCTGGAATTACCATTCTAATATTTCAGTACTTATTTTCCAACTTTCCCTTCACTGTGTTTCCACAGCAATGGGAAACATCATGCATATTATGATATTCTATACGTACATCCAGAAGAGGATGTGTCTCTGTATTCTCTTTGATGTGTCTCCCCTTAGCACATCATAGCCCTTGTTGTTTATAGACACGCATGAACACCATAGCTATGCTCCCTACTCTGTCCCCTTGTGTGGATCCTCTGGGATTTACTGAAACAATACCCCCTGGGTGAGTCTCAGCTTGTGTGCAACTCATCTGATAAAACCCTGTTTTCTCTTCTAATTGCAGACCCTCCTGCAAGCAGAACCGTACAGAAGGATCTTCGTTATTCATTGTCTGCCTTGAGAATAAACTGAGAGGGCTATCCCTTGTCCAAGGTCTTTACACCCATCAAAAGAAAAGGACAAGGGGCTGGAGAGATGGCTCAGAGGTTAAGAGCACTGGCTACTCTTCCAGAGGCCCTGAGTTCAATTCCCAGCAACCACATACTGGTTCATAGTCATTAAAAACTAAATGCTGTTCCAGACACTGGTATACTTAATAATCTGTTTCATTTCTATGCATTTATATTTCATGTCCATGTTATATATTTTATTATTAAAATTCAAATAGTGTTTTAAAAAAAAGAAAAAAGAAAAGGATGAAAACAGAGATATACCCTAATTCTTCATCTCCAGCAGAGGGGAGTGGCCTGAAGAAGCCTGTGGGCCTCCACTTTGAACCCAGCATAGCAGAAGCCCAATCTAAGGGGACTCGACCACATCTACCTACAAAGGAGCCAGGAAACTTTTCTGTCTTTTCTTCCTTCCTGTTGTTTCTTTCAAAAATACTTAGACATGCAGAGACAAAGAGCATGGTGTCCTCGCGCTGTTAACCAGTCTTTCTTTCCTGAATACTTGACCTGATGTCATAACAAGCGAGCATACACACGAAGTGTGTTGCTTTCTACTCTAGAGTGAAGGATCTTCCGAAAGGTCCAGACCATGACTCATCCCCTCTCTTTGGGGGATAAATAAGCCTCCGACAAGGCGACTAGCCAACTGGAGCCCTTTACCGATGCCAGGAAATCGGGCCAAATCTTCATCCAAGTGGAGTCCACCCCCTAAGTCAGACTTCTCCAAGGATGCGTACATGGTCAACAAGGGCCTGTGGCGTCTGTAGTTCAGGACAACTGCCTGCGGCTGTTAGTTGTTGTGTGATATGTCGGGGATCAAACCCAGGCTCTTGCCCTACCACTGAGCTAGTAGAGACCCCCCGCACTTTGTTTTTAACACACAGACTCCTCACCCATGTACGCTGCCCAGTGGAGAGCACGCCGGTCCTTCTTGTCAAATGCATTGATGTTTGCCCCTTTGGCCAGGAGCAAATTGACCATCTGAAAGATAAAAGAAACAGTGAGACCAAGCATTCTCTCTGCAACCACGAGAGCTCCTTGCTACCTGCGTGTAGTCTGAGTAGTATGCCCCAGCTTCCAGTGAGAACACTCACCTCCATGTGCCCATTCAGAGCTGCGTGGTGCAGGGCCGTGCGCCCGCCTCGGTCAGAGACATTAACACTGCTCAGCAGTGGGATGATGACCTCGGCACACTTGACAGCCTTATTGGCTGCTGCCACGTGGAGGGGGGTCTGCCAGTTCTTGTCCCTCGCGTTGACATCAGCCGAATGTTTGATCAATACCTGCACCGCCTCCTGAAACAGAAACAGTTCACGGAGTCACTAGCAAGCGCCCAATAAGTGGGTCCTGCATATAAGGTCTTCTCTGGACGCAGGAACTGGAGCGAGAAAGGACAGTTCTCAGAAGCAGGAGAAAAACCATCCCAAATTCGAGGCCATCATGGCAGCCAGCCTCAAAGAAAAATTTTTAGTATTGTTTCCAGTGCATAACAACCTGGAATTTTTGCGAAACGTAAGAGGCCACTAAAACAAAAATGAGATAAAATTATTAACTTATTGTTCAATCTAACAGGCATTCCATTGTTCTTTCGTGAGCTTGCTGTTGTTTCCTTTTCTTTCTGTTTGTTTGTTTGTTTGTTTATTGAGCTGTGGTTTTCCAGGCTCAGATTCTCAAGCGCTACGATTCTGCAATTGCACAAGCCGCCACACCTGAGTATGAAGCTATTGGCTTTCTCCCGAGGCTTCTAAAAGCTCACGTTACTCTCAAATATGTGCTGTACTCAAACTCTCCTCAAGTCACTGGGGACAAGTGAGGTTTAAAATCAGAAATACTTTCTGCAGGTGTAAGCAACGCCAAACTCAATGGATTGCAAGCTGCCTGAGATCAGGCTCTGGTCTTCGACAACTCTCTGTATCCTCTGCAGAGCATAGCTGGTGCCTTGCACACACTGCATACTCGGGAGTTTCGGCGGCATAAACACAAGGATGTGATCATGAGCAAGGTCTGGCAACAAGAACTGCACATAGCAGCCAAGCCGTTGCTGTGCCGTAGGCGCATGCTCCTGAGGCCACACGGGAATCCTGAAGGCTTATACCATATTCCTGTAATCCATCAGGGCCTTTATCCCACAGTGATTACAGCAATTTCATGTTCTGTCACCGTATAAACTGCTGCTCAGACAATTTGCTCAATTAGTGGGATTATTCTTCTAGAAGTATCCATTACCAAACTAAAACACTCCCTATTGTTATAATTATTATTAGCATATAGCTATTCTTTAAACTCGCAGTACAAAGGTGTTTGGAGACTTGGAGATAGGAGAGTATTCGGGGGGGGGGGGCTATTCACAAAACGTTGTCTTTGAAAGTCAGGAAAGACAAGCACAGAAGTATTCATAGTGAGCTGGCAATCTCCCTGCTGGCTAGCTTTCACAGTGCTGGTAGGGGCTGTGCTGGGAGTCCTAAGGACTATGCTACCAACCGGCCAGGCAAGATGTGCCCACGTGCACAGTAGTGGCATGGCCATTATGGAGGTAACCAACATCTCCCTGACTGGATTTGAGGTCCTCTCTTCACCTCCATACTAAGTACTATAAACCCCACCCAAAAGCCCATGGTAGTAGTAGGTCACAGGCCCTAGAGCAGAATTCAATTCTATTGTTTAACTAAATCAACAAAGTGCGGAACCACCTTTAAAACATAGATTTACGGCCACTGACAATTACCACTCTCTGCATTAACCAGAGAAGCCAGTGAGCGTCAGTAAATACAGAGACTCATGGCTGCAGAAGGGGATGAAAATAATGAGGGTTCAGGGATCAGCCCTACACAAGATATCATAGCATTCCCTCCCAAAGCTCAAGAGACACCCCAGAAGATGGGGTGGAAAGGACCAAAGGGCCAGAAGACAGACGGCAAATTTCCATCTGAACAATATACAGTCATTGCAATGACGGAACCTCAACAGCTGTGCACGGATCTGCCCCAGAATGGGCCCAGACATGACCCCAACACAGACAGCTCACTGCTGAACTATTTTCAGCTGATAGATGGAGGGAAAGAGGGGGCCACTGCCTTCAATTGTGTGCCCGCTGCCACTCCACTAAGCCCCGATGGAAAAGTTCCGAGTCAATGGCTACACAGAGGACCCTCGTTAAACTAGATGGGTCACAACAGAAGACCGGAAGCAATGAATATGAAAAATGGACAGGGAGGGAGAAGCCAGGATTCATAAAGGCGGGAGGAAGAGTTTTTATAAAGGTGGGGGAAGAGTATATAAAGTTATCAAATAACTAACTTAAAACAACATGTAAGCTTCTTAAAAAGTATTCCCAGTATCCAGTCTTGGGCTCGTAGTGAGGCATGCATCAGAATTTTCTTTATAAGATGAATATTTCTAGGTCCAACCACCAGTTCCAACAGGGCCACTGGGGAGAATTCTAGAACAATATCTTTTACCAAGCACCCCTGAAGACTTAATGATCCTCACTAAATCTGAGTGTAACCCACCTACATTCCAGGAAGTAGAGCACAAAGCATTCAAACCCTAGAGAATTTTATTCCCAAAGGCAGACTTTTCCTGCAGAAAGGCAAAGCCAGATGTTGGCTGGTTAAAACAGTATCCAGGAGAGTTTATATAATTGGAGGGAGGCAGCAGAGCCGGGTGTGTAAGCTAGGAGTGTCCAGGCCACACTCTTCTCCACGTATTGGCTGTGACACCCTTTTTCCAGACTTAACTTTCTAAGTGTGTACAGCCAATACCACAATGTCAGAGGCTCAGAGGTTAAAGTAGATTTATGCTCAGAAGGTCTTAGCACACAGTAAGTGCACAATAAATTCTCAGAATGGCAACAGTTAGAAAAACACAGGCTGGAGAGATGACTCAGAGGTTAAGGGCACTGGCTGCTCTTCCAGAGGTCCTGAGTTCAATTCCCAGCAACCGCATGGTGGCTCGCAACCATTCATAATGGGATCTAGTGCCCTCTTCTGGCCTGCAGGCAGAACGCTGTATGTGTAATAAATAAATAAATCTTAAAAAAATAAAAATAAAAAGAAAGAAAAAAGAAAAGCACAACGTCCTCAATCTAACACCCCAAAGACAAGATGTGAACAATTTTAACTTTTCTAACCCAAACATAGTCTCTAGAAGAGGGAAGAGAGAAGTTCAGCAATGCCCCTTTAGGGCCGCTCAGCTCAGCACAGCAGGAGAACCTGTGAGATGCGGCACATTCATACCCAGGTCATCTCAAGCCACAAACATCCCAACCTCAGAGGCCACGCTGTGCGCTCACTGGAAGACCCCACAGCATGGCCCGCAGTGCCTTCTGCCTGGTGGGCCTCAGCAAACAAACATGCTGCATTCTTCCATGTTCAACTCCAGGCCTGCACACACTTAATTCTGTTCTTCGCAGGCTCTCTAGCCCAGAAAACAAAGCAAAAAATCAAGAGGAACACACTAGGCAGGAGAAACCAGATGGAATCATTGGCAGCTTTCAGAATATTCTCTCAGGGAGCCTCAAGTCTTGCTTAGTTCTCTTGGCCACTGTTACAAAGTGTATCTCCCCAGTGTTCGGCCACTGTTACAAAGTGAATCTCCCCAATGTTTAAGTTAAAGTCTCTTCATTTCTTGGGAAAAGCTAGCAAAAAAAAAAAAAAAAAAAGTGTGGCCACTGGCGCATTAGGGAGCAGACACAATGTTCTTTGGTTTTGAATTGTTTTGCTCCTGGGATACCCAGATACACCAGGCCATGACGTTGGGAATGCTACAGAGGTTAGGAGCTTTTCAGTGAAGAACTTGTTTTTATTACACACTCGTGAACCATCTTAGTCTGAGAAACGGATGCATGTGTTACTTCATACTGAAACTGGCATCCTCATTAGCAAAAGCTAACAGTACTAAAAACCAAACCAAACGCCCCCCGTCATTTCCCCTTAGGCCCACTCCCCTCCCCCCAACAATTAGTAAGGGGAGGCAAAAAAGAATAGCAAGAGGGCCAAATTCAAAAGGAAAAATGAGCCTGAATTTAGGATTTCCGTGGCACCAGGATGAGGCAAAGCTGAAGACTCAGAGATTCCAGTTTCTACTAGAAACTCTGCCGGCTGTGGTGGATGCCATAAAGTCATTGTCTTTCGTGAGTTTACATTTTGTCCACCCCCAAGCCCCAGCGAGAGTCATCCTCAGGCAATTTTTTCTCTTTACCCAGAAAACCTTGCTAGTTGGTTAAGGAAGGACCAAGTGCCGTTCATCAACACAGAAGTTTAAGAGCTGAACAACCCATCATTGGTCAGACTGGGCTCAAACACATACAGACGTATACCCAACTTGGATGACCAAGATGCCTCGTAGTACTGGCTGGTTTTGTGTGTCAGCTTGACACAAGCCAGAGTCAACAGAGAGGAAGGAGCCTCAGTTGAGGAAATGCCTCCAGGAGATCCAACTGAAAGGCATTTTCTCAATTAGTGATCAATGGGGAGGGGCCAGCTCATTGTGGGTGGGGCCATCCCTGGGCTAGAGGTTCTGGCTTCTATAAGAAAGCAGGCTGTGCAAGCCAAGAGAAACAAGCCTTACCGGCCTAAGCAGCTCCCCTCTGTGGCCTCAGCATCAGCTCCTGCCTCCAGGACCCTTACCCTGCTTGAGTTCCTGTTCTGACTTCTTTCAGAGATGAACAGCAATTTGGAAATGTAAATCAAATAACCTCCCCAACTTGCTTTTCGGTCGCGGTGTTTCGTTGCAACAATAAAAACCCTAAGACGCTCCTACTGCTTCGTGTCCTACATGATCAAGACACGCAAAGAGCTGCCCCTGCCCACGTGGGTAACTCTCTTCCGCTTTATCTACCCTTGAGGGTCCTCTGCGGAAAGAATTCTCTTTCTGCAGAAGGTAGTAGGTGTTTAGACTAAATGAGAGGATCACTCACTTCACTTCTGGAGGCGACAGCGCGGTGCAGAGGGGTCAGCCACATGTTGTCCTTGGCATTTACGCGAGCTCCTGCAACCAAACAGCACACGTTAGGGCATAGCAGAGTCAAGGGCTGCGTGCCGTTCCTATCTGCCTGGGATAACCAGCAAACCTTCTTTTCCCTGCATCAGTCCCAATTTGACAAGGTTTTATATGGGATAAAGGGACCACCAGAAATCTATCTTCCAGGACATCCCAATTATGCCAGGTCCTTTGACACAGGAATCCATATCCTGTGGCGTTTTCAGACAGGAGACCTGTGCAGACTGTTCACAACTTCTTCGTGCTGTGGAGCAGACGGCTGGCTCACACTAAGAGACATTCTCCACACTCCGTCGAAGTCAAGGCACTGAGCTGAAGCCGCAGATGAATGGGATTCTGGGAAACAGAACACACCTTGCTCCCTTGACGTTCCCATAGCTTCCCATGGGAGCATGGCCACCGAAGATAGATCTGAACAATGGAGACACCCTATACAAGTCTTTGGTTCAAGGATTAGATAAACCCTTCTGTCAGTGAGAGATTGTTTATAAAAGGGCTGTGACAGGAAGGGGGAGAAGGCACCCACAATGGGTGAGAGGCGCCCATTTGGGTCTTAGGATGGTGAAGAAGCTCATGAGGGTGGAGAGGAGGGACACGGATATTGGAAACTAGGAGGGCAGGGAAATGGGAGGACAAAAGCTGAGGGAGCGAGACGAGCGGAAAGCAGAGGGGAAACACAGAGACTTCTAGAAAGGGAGCAGGAGACTTCTGCGGTAAATGTGAGCTACTGGTTAAGCCACAGACAAAAAGAAACAATGAATCACAGAACAGAGAACAAAACCGTCGACAGCACTCATCAGAGAAAACGGCCTAACCCCGCAAAGGGGCACTGCCCCTCTCAATCCCTCACTTTGAGGTGTCATCAGACACTTTTATTTTTTAACAGCCCAAGGTTATTGTAACAGGCTGCGGAGGTTGAGAGCATTGAATGCACTTAATTTTAAACCATATCAAAACCTTGGAAGTTGATTTTACGGACTCCATCTTGTCTAAAAGGGTTGAAAGCCATCTACATAGCTGCATGGAGACCACACTAAAATGGGAAGCCCACGTTAAAGGCTCTGAAGTGAAGTGGACAGGAAGGACACAGGATTTAGGGACAAAGTCTGAAGTTTGTATTGTGATGTCAGCAGCCAGTATTCCAGGGACTCAGAGTTTCTGGTCTCTAGAATAAGAGTACCACACATCAAGACTGCCATGTTGGTTCTACTGGGGGCTCGGGAGTGTCAGATGGAGGTGAGGATTCTTCACAAGTCAGAAAGCACCAGAAAATTATTAGCAGTTCTTGTTGCAGAATCCCCTCGCTATTTCGCCCCCCTCCCCAAAGTTGACGGCGAAGATTTCCAAAGGCAGTAACAACTGTGGAGCGATGCCGTCAACTGTCAACTTTGAGATATACAGACAAGCACATTCTTTTAAGTTCTCATCGAAATTTTTAAAATTTATTTTGTTATGTGCTCAGGTATTTGCTTGCATGTTACATGTACACCATGTGCACAGCTGTTATTCACAGAGGTCAAAAGAGGGCGCTCCAGGGCCCCCCGGAACTGGAGACACTAAGGACTGCCTGTACCACGTGAGGGCTGGGACCCAAGTCTATGTCTCCTGCAACAGCCCACAAAGAGCTCTAAAGCTTGGAGTTACTGATCGGTTCATCCCTCCAGGCTCCAAATGCATGATTTTTAATGTTCGTTTTCTTTCCATTTATTCGTGTGTATGTACATGTGGAAGTCAGAGCTCTTGCCTCCCACTACGTAGGTTCTTGGCATCTGGAGACAAGACTTAGATTGCGAGGCTTGGTGCTTGGTGGTGAACACCTTTACCTGCTAAATCGTCTTACTTGCCCTGCGAGCACATCCTTTTTCTTTCTTAGAAGAAGTTGGGGGAGGAAGCCACACACGCACATGCGTGACACGTGTGTGTGTGAGCCCACGGAGGTGAGGGAGGAGTCACACGCGCACATGTGTGCCACACGTGTGTGGGAGCCCACGGAGGACAAAAGAGAGCTGAGATCCCTTGGAGCTGGAGTCATGAGCAGCTGCGCATCCCCTCAAGTGGGTGCTGGGAACTGAACTCGCGTCCCCTGGGAGAGCAGCAAGGACTCTCACCTGCTGGGGTTTCCCTCCAGCCTCATCAAGCACAGTTTTAAAAGAGAGACTCAAGCAAGTGTTAAAGTGGAAAAAAAACGAAGGTAGCCAACATTGACACGTGATCTCCACATGCACAAACCAAACCCACATGCACATAAACACATGAATACAAACACACACACACATACACAAGTACATACACCACACATACACGCAGCAATACCAAAAATACTCTCCTGAAGTTATCTTGCTTTGTTCTTTAAGGCCAGGCTTCCCTCTGTAGTGCAAGCTGACCTGGAATTCTCTGTGTTGTCCAGGCTGGACTTGAACTCACAACTGTCTTCAGAGTTCAGCCTTTCCAGTCCTGTGGTTACAGCTATGTGCCACCACGCCTGGCTAAAACTTAAAATAACTATGTGTGGGGAAGGGGGGTTCACATGAAATTATTCTCCCAATATGACCTCCCCTGTTCCACTTAATAAGATATATTTTACATCTATCCAGGTTGACAAAGAATGAGTCAATTCCTTTGCATTGCTACACGTATTCCAGTGTAAATATGTCACATCTCTTCAGACAGTTCGTCTGTCAATAGTTTCCTTTTTCCCGATAGCTTTCCAGAGATGACAAAAATGGGCATTCATACCACGTCGCTCTGATGAAGATGTGTAAGTTTTCATCTAGGGCAGATAACCTAAGATGGATCGCGGATAACACATGCTTTCTCTCTAATGGTGTCCTCGGCTGTCCAGAGCCTGGCAATTTACACCCAGTGTCTGAGTGCTTGGTTTCCCGGGTCTTCATGAATGCTGTATCTTACCAGTCACCTTAAGTGTGATGAATCTGAATTAATAACGCTGAATTATGCAATTAAAATACACTTGAAGGGGAGAGAGAACACATTCTATCCCAAAAGGTGCGTGGAGAGAAACTTAAGGAGGCAGGAGGTTACATCGTTTTGATTACAGAAATTATTTCATGAGTGTATTTGCACATGGTTAAACTCTATTTGTGTGTGTGTGTGTGTGCGTGCGTGCGTGCGTGCATATGTGTGTGTGTGGTATAGAATATTGATAATACTTTGGTAAAGCTCCTTTAAAATAAGTTTTAAAATATTGTAAATCTAGTTAGAAGAAAATGCCATCTCATTTTTACGTTTCCTCCTAAGTTAAATACTAAGCTTAAACATTTTCTACTGTTTTTTTCCTGTTTGCAATACATTTTCTGAGAATTATTTGGTTCATATTCTCTGCCTATTTCCCCCATATAATTCGCATTGTTACTGCTATCACTGTTATATACAGATTACATTTAGGTTTGTGCAGATTCTACCATGGCTTTCAATGTTAAAACAGTCAGAAGGAGGAAAGAGCCCCTTGCCTGCTGGGCCTGGGACTAGCATAGCGCAGGGTCTACCAGCACAGGCGCTGTCAGGTGCAGCCTCAGCGGAGCTTGAGAAGTGGAAAATTCATAATTAGGTGGAAGAAACTGCTTCTCTAGTTGCTGAATAAATATGCCCTCAATTCTGCCACTCAGGCTCCGCCTAGAGGCTGGCTATGCAGCTGCCAGGAACAGCCTCTTCCTCCCCACCAGGAGCTACCCAAAAGCAGTGTTATCCGCATCTCCCCGCTCCCACTGCCATCTCTCCCTGGCTTCCCATCCTCTTCCTCTGGACACCTTAGGGAGTCTTATTCACCTCTTGGGGCAGAGAGGGGGCGGCAGAGGGTTTGGGCTTTACTGAATATTCATAACTGACTTTTCCAAAGGAATCCCCGTGTTTCCACCTGCCCGTCAGTGTCATGTGCCCTGAAGGGCACAATCTGCACGGCCAAAGCTCTTTTGCCCAAAGACACTACAATCCTTTTTTTTTTTTTTTTTTTGGTTTTTCGAGACAGGGTTTCTCTGTGGCTTTGGAGCCTGTCCTGGAACTAGCTCTTGTAGACCAGGCTGGTCTCGAACTCACAGAGATCCACCTGCCTCTGCCTCCCAAGTGCTGGGATTAAAGGTGTGCGCCACCACCGCCCGGCTCGACACTACAATCCTTAATCGTGAAAACAGGTATTAAATATTATGGACTCTAGAAACAAGAGCTCGGCTGAAGATTACCAAGCACAATTCTAACCACCACTGAAGCACGGTCTTCATTTTGTCGCTATCTGCTCTCCTTCCTCGTCCCAAGGGATGGGGAGCAAAGGGACACTGGCATCCTTTCCAGAGACAATGTTTCTGTTCCTTTAGCCTCGAAGAGGAAGGGGACAAAAAGCAGTGAGGTGATCCAGACGGGCTGAAGGATGAGTGACAGGCCACTCTTACTGATCAAAGACAGTAATCAATTCAGAAGGCAAGTCTGTCCAAAGGCCGGGTAGTCAGCTTATTGAGGAAGGGAAACATTCGAGAAAGAGTTTATGAAACACGATTATAATACAATGCAATCGCATTGCTATTTGATTTTTCTTTCTGCCAAACAGGCCGGATCTTCCTGCGGCTCAGGAGTCCCGTCACCGTGGAAACGTACGAGCTAATGTCACGTGCGTGGCGATTGCCTGAAACATTTTTCAAACTCTTCTTCAAGTTGCTGCCAGGGCCAAAAGGCAGCATATTGTTTAACATTGCACCAGATTTGTGTCTAGGATCAGCTCTGATTTGTTCAGTCACAATCTTTACCAGATATAAAAAAAAAATCCATTCACAAAGAACGGATATCTATTAGGCATGTAGGAGTAACAGAACCTCGTGCTACCAGCTCTGTGAGCAACTGACACCAGACTATGGAGCACAACTGGAAATAAATACATAAATAAAAACACAAGAAATCATCTTGCAAAACTATTACTTGTTCGGTGGCATAGATTCTAGCAAATGCATTTATTTTTATTTGTGTGTCTGTGCAGGCATGTAGCTGGTGTGTGTGTGTGTGCATGTGTGTGCGTGTGTGCGTGCACATCCATGCGTGTGTGCGTGTGTGTGTGCAGGCCACAGGTCAAGCTCCAAGACTGTTCCTCACCATCTGCTCACCTTGGGTTTTGTGACAAGGTCTCTCACCAGGACCTGGGACTCGCCAGTAAACCTGGGATCCTACTGTCTCTACTCCTTTGATTCTGGGACTACACACACACGCACACACACACACCACCAAGCCCGGTTATTTGCGCAGATCTGAAGATCAGGCTTCGGTCCTGTGCTCGCACAGCAAGCATCTTTACTGACAGAGCTGCCTCCCCAGACCCTGTAGTGAGTTTTCTGTGTTCTGTAGGCAGACCTGACAAACTCCCAGTGGTTTCTTCCTCTGACCCAAGACTCGCACCATTGCCCCTGTTCTTCCTGGATATTTCCATAAGATATTTCTCTGTGGTCGTTTTCCTGGGGGTTCTGCTTTCCTTACCACGACTCTGACCTCAGTGCTCAGTGTTCCTCCACTGACTGACCCCAACCCCCCAGCCCCGCGCGTGCCCTGGCGCCCCACACCTGCCTCCATCCTGACCTGGCTGGTTCCCAAACAGAAGCCCTGGAAGATGAGGAAATCCAACCCGAGCGAGCGGCAGACAGGATAAGAAGGTGGAAGGAATCCGCCAGGTCTGTGTATCATGAGCCCTGCCCCTGCTCCAAAACAGCGTCCGTTCAGAAACACCCAGTGTTCCACTGGCCCAGTTAATAGGAGACAAAGTCGGTGGTGACTTAGTGAGTTTGGGTTTCGGCAAGCTCTGGGAGTTTACCCAGCAACAGGGAGCACAGCTGTAAGAAGCTCTTCTGGCGAGGCTAAATTATTTGTCCAACATGGGAATCATTAGCGCCTCATTCATTATGAAATGAGGAAACCGTGTGACAGGGTTTCCCGAAGGGTCAGCTGCCAGATGAGATCTCAGAACTGAAGTCACTACAGTCGTGCACTATTTCTTTAGGGACATAAAATACAAATTGAATAAAAATGAAAGCCACGCCACCCGCCCAAGCTGGCATCCGTTGAATAAAATTGCTAGAGTTTTCTCAACCTGGTGGGCAGAAGGGAGCGAGGCAGAGATAAACTCCACAGCAAACTAAACCAAAGTTATACTAACGAGATGAACAGATCGGCAATTCTATGACTAAACAACTGTGCAGCCCAAGACAGTACAACAGCTTCCCCTGACAGCCACGGGTGCAGAGACATCGAGAGGTCTATGCTACGTGAAGGTGGCATGAAGGTGATGCCGAGTGACACTGGTCCCATATGGGGGACCCTCATGATGCAGAATTAAAGCCTCCCTTTCAAAGCCGAGGACGGAGGAGCAAAAAGTTGAGGCTTTACTGTTCTAAGTCACTCCCCACTCCCATTCTCCTGCCCTTTGCCTGTGGTTCGGTTCTCTCTCTCTCTCTCTCTCTCTCTCTCTCTCTCTCTCTCTCTCTCTGTGTGTGTGTGTGTGTGTGTGTGTGTGTACATGTGTGCACATGTGCGTGTGGAGGGGGGTTCCTACAAAAGCCAAAAGATGGTATCAGGTCCCCTGGAGCTGGATTTACGGATAGTTGTGAGCTGCCTGTGCTGGGTCACCTGAACTCAGGCCTCTGGAGTCGCAGCCAGTGCGCTGAACCACAGACTCATCTCTGCAGCCTCTGAGACACCCTTTAACCCAGGTTGAACATCCCTTATCCAAGCTGCCTGAGCCCAGAAGTGCTGCAGATTTTGAATTTGGAGGAAAGGGTTTTGTTCTATTTGACCCCAGACGACACATGACATTTTCGTCTGCTTTGTATATACCTTAGAGATACGTTAGCGTCTCTGCATTCTGATGGCAGCCCGTCATGTTAAGCCAGGTGAGGATTAATTCCCCACTGGCGGCACCATGTCAGCACCTGGAACATTCGGAGTTCAGGCATCAGATGAGGAAATGCTCATCTTGGTGACAATATTGTTACTGGGTATCACTGAATGCCATTATCACCTGATGCTTATTTTACACATACGTTCTGTCCACAGTTTTCCCTGGACCAAATTTCAGCTGCTAGGATAACTGTCCAGGTACTCACTGGCTCTTAGCTGTGGTCTGTGCCAATACCACACAATGTGTGCTTGTTTGGAACACAGCCCGGAACGCCCTCCGGCTGCCAGATCTTCTCTGGAGAATGAGAAATGCCCACAATCTAACCCTGCTAAGGCACACTTGACTACGCACACATTATCCTTGTTTCCTGGAAAGGCTCACCCGAGGAATAGAACACAGTACACCTGGGAGCATCACGAGCCTTCCTGTGCACACAGCACGGCTCCGTCTTTATCATGATGCATGGCACATCTCTCAGATACACACACCCGCTCTTGACATTGCATACCTTGGAACGTTGGCATTTCCCTTGGCTACTGCGGACAAAGGCGAAAGCTCAGTCCAGGCCTTTTGCCTACTTAGTGACAGCATTTCCTCCAGATTTAAATCTCGTCAGACAAAATCAGGAGAAAGGAAAGCAGTCAGCCTGGATACAGTCTACAGAGAGGCCTGCATACAGTCTACAGAGAGGCCTGCATACAGTCTACAGAGAGGCCTGCATACAGTCTACAGAGAGGCCTGGATACAATCTACAGAGAGGCCTGCGTACAGTCTACAGAGAGGCCTGCGTACAGTCTACAGAGAGGCCTACATACAGTCTACAGAGAGGCCTGCGTACAGTCTACAGAGAGGCCTGCGTACAGTCTACAGTGAGGCCTGCATACAGTCTACAGAGAGGCCTGCATACAGTCTACAGAGAGGCCTGCATACAGTCTACAGAGAGACCTGCATACAGTCTACAGAGAGACCTGCATACAGACTATAGCAAGGTGTGTGGCCACTCTGTTCAGGTTCATGATGGAGGAAGGTCATTTGTCAATAAACAAACTGCCTTGGCCCATTTGATAGGCTACCCCTTAGGTGGGTGGAGTGAACAGAATAGAATGCTGGGAGGAAGAGGAAGTGAGCTCAGACTCGACAGCTCTGCTCTCTGGAGCAGACGCCATGCTCCCCTCTCCCCGGCAGACGTGATAAAGCTCCGACCCAGGATGGACGTAGGCTAGAATCTTCCCGGTAAGCGCACCTTGGGGTGCTACATACATGAACAGAAATGGGCCAAGCAGTGTTTAAAAGAATAGAGTTTGTGTGTCGTTATTTTGGGGCATAAGCTAGCCAGGCAACCATGAGCCGGGCTGTGGGAAGAGGCCCGCAGCTCCCTACTACAGGTTCATTCCAGGGATTTGCCTGGCAAGCATTCAGATGAAAAACCACATAATGATTTTGGAAAGCTATTTGGTGAGCTGTCCTGAACACCCAAGAGTCTAGAAACAAAAGCATTCATAACCTTAATCTGAGGAAATATTAAAAGTACAGAGAATGAAAAAGAATCTCAGACCAGTAAAGAGAGAGATTAGATCTGGCATGATTCCCATATTTGCACTCATTTTTTTAAAAAAAGTATCTTATAAAGTAGTGGGAGTTCATTTCATGCCTGGCCATGAGGATATTTCCAAACTCCACCTGCCCACTCAGAGAAACCTCTTTAGAAACTGACACGGCCCCTTCCATCTGTTTTTGCACCTTTTTTGAAGCCATAACTGCCTAGGAGAAAACTAATATTATTTGTAGTACAATTTTAAATATATTCAGATTGTATGCACACTTTGTGCTATATGTCGTGTATAAACCCATACAAAGTATATATATATAGTTGCTGTCTATATATATATATAGCATATTGGTTCATATAGACTTTAATCAGTTTTATTTTCTTACAATTAAAAACAAGACATCCAGATGTACTGTTTGTCTGTAATGCCAGGTCTGACAGGATGGATAGGAAAAAGACATTCAAAGCAATGCTCACTTAGTCGAGAATCGTTGCCAACAATGTCTTCTGCTGTGTTTCATGTACAGATAAATTCTGATCAAATACACTTTGATGAGCAAAGCAATTCTGTTCCATTCACTATAGTTGCTGTCTAGTAAACAGGCCATTCAAGCTTCCACGAGCAGTGGGCTTTTGAATATGATAGCTACCTACCTGACAAAATCAGGAGTTCAATGATCTCTGCATCTCCCAGGAAGGCAGCCACGTGGAGCGGGGTTCGTTTCTCAGAATCCTAAAACAAACAGAATCAAAGTAGACATCAGTCAGTGGCCGCTGGACTGTAGAGCAAGGCTTGAGGGTCAACCTGTGTGTGCGAGTTTAACAAAAAACCCCGGTACCAGTTCAACAAAAACCCCAGTACCGGTCATGAGAAACTCCTATACAAGTGGTTGGTAGGTTGTACAAATTACTTCCCAAAACAATACAGACTGTGGCTGCTGCCCCAGGGTTCCCCTCAAAGGATTAAGGAATGGCCCTATTGCTAAAGATACTGTGCATACACATAGGGCACACGTATGATGCACACATATGATGCAAGACACAGACTGTTTGAAGCAGATCTAAGCCGGCAGTCTCCTTCCTACAGCTGGCTCCCATGGCGCCAAAAAGTACTATGTAAGATGCCGAGGAAGAGAAGCAAAACAGCCTACCCCGCTGCAATGCCATAAACCACAACAGTGACCAGCCTGGCAAGATGCCCCCCAAAGGCGCAACAGTGCAACTCTCCTATTGGTGGTAACCAAGAGCTGTTTAAATGGACTTAAAGCCAATCACCAAGAGAGAAGGATGCTTGTACCAGACACCTAGCCAACCTCCCCAGGGCTCATGAGTTCATGGATCTTACAAGACCACCCACTTCCACCACTTTGCTAGGCTAGCACAACTGTGCAACTAGATTCTAAATCTTATCCTTATACCCACAGGAAAGGCAGCCGTCACCCTCTAATCCAAGAGGCTCCTCTCTAAAGCAAGCTGAGACCACTGCAGAAAACCATAACCGAACACAGCGCAAAGACAATCGATGAATTGTGCGAAGCCCAGCCAGTACACACGCATATCCATGCACACAATCATGCACGCACATGCATACACTTGCACACACGCGCACACACACACACTTACACATAAACATGAGTATGTGCACACACATGCCCACACACATGTACATGCACACATATGAACACACATGCACACACATATACACACAACTGCAGCACCAGCGCCGTATCTACTGCTCAAAGAACATCACATGAGAAAACTGGCTCAAATAGATGAGGAAATGCGCTCAAGATCCTACAGATACACAGCAGAGCCGAAGTTGGACGTTCAGCTGGCAGGCTCTAGTTGACGTCCTTGACAAGGGATTTGATACACACCAAGAGGCAGCGTGATGACGCACGGGAAATATGGCCTCCCTGTCTGTAAATTGGAGGTAATATCTACTTTACAGGTCTAAGAGGAGTCCAGACGATGAAAATGAAGCCCCAAACAAGCAGGAGGCCGCGCACAGCAAGAGCCCCACACAGGGACACTAACGCCAGTGTGCAGAGACAGAGACATGAAGACGGCGGTCTGTGACGATGAACCGTGGCATGCGTCGGAAAGCTAGGGCAGTCGCGTGACCGTGGCGGCTCTTAGAGCTGCATCAACCCAGCCTTGGAAATAAAGACGCCCTGTTTAAAACAGTGTGCGCTAGCGTGAGAAGTGGGTGCATTCATTTGGGCAATGAACTATAAAACCCCTCCAAGGTTGAGATTTCCTTGAAAGAAAGTCCTTACCCCGGTGGCATCTCAGGCGCTTGGTCATACTGAGCGAGCGGGTCATAAGCTTGGCCTCTCCCACGACCTCCCATGATGCCTCAGGATTCCTGGTACTCACCAGTGATTCTGTCTCTCCTGCTACCACTTGACTGTCTAATGAACCTAATCACACTCTATTAGACCAAAGATATTACTCTCACGGTCCAGGCCCTCCCTTCCCCTCTTCTCTTTCAAACTACTGCCTTGTGCATCCCAAGTCTGAATCCAGGCGGCAGGCAGGGGACGTGACAGACCTGTTTTCAAGCCACTTTAGCTGTTGGAAGACCTGGGAAGTGGTTTTATGAACTGACACTAAGTGAACAGAGAGGGGAGCGTGAATTACATGGAAACATACCCTTGTGTGTGCAGGCAATACTACTGAGAACTGAGAACAGAGCAGTCTGTAACTGGAAAACAACGGTAGATATTGGAGAAGTCGTTTGGTTATATGACCATGGTGAGCCCTGCATGACCCTAGTCTCCAAAATAAAGGTCCTTTGTCTGAAAATCTACATGCTAATGTAAGGATCAAGCATTCTTACAGGCAGTAAGCTACAAAACCATCTAAGACACAAATATTTTCTTTCTTCTACTGATTCACCCTAAAAATATTTGTGACCCTAACTTCTCACCCTACAAATATTTGTGACCCTAACTTCTCACTTTCTCTGAATCCTCACTATGCCCGCTTACCTTTTGTTCTTGAGCATTAAGACGACTGTTTTATAACTGCACGCTCTTCGGAGAACTGAATTAGATCCAGGGCTTGTTCAAACAAACTCAACCTGGCCCAAGTGATTTAAGCAATGAGAACCCTAGCTCAGATGATGACTTCATCTACCCTGAAGCAAATGAATGCTCCGTTTGAGAACTTGGACTCAAATGAAAAGAAATTCCAGCCTCTCTCCCTGCCTTGCAGATTTGGTTGGTCTATTATTACAAATCTGGGATTGCTAACTCCATGGTCCCTGATAGGACACAGCATGTTCAAACTAAGGTTCCAATAATTGTAAGAAGGAGTGTAGGAGTATAAGGTCATATTGTACAAACCCTTAATATGAATCCAAGTGTTTCTATTAATATGCATTCAAAGGTTTCCTGTAGCTTGTGTAAGAACTACTCCAACTGACATTTCCCCCTTCAATGACATGGCAGACATAGAACCTGCCACATGGGACATTTCACCGAAGCAAAAGAAGACAGTCAGGAGCTAGAAAGACCTTAGCTAAACGCAGTACATCTTCACTGATGACCAAGGTTGCTAACACACGCTCCCCAGCAAGGAGCATGAAATGTAAAGGGCCATGAGCCAAGGCTGAATAACAGAGTTACAGTATCACTGTGCTCAATAAGTCAGAACTCACGGGCTGCGGCACGTCACTTTGTCATAAGCTGAACCAGTGGGATCAGAGGCACAGCCATAGGAGGTGAGGGTAGATGGAGGAAGGGGACACCAGTCAGGATGCTACTAGAAAGGAATTCTAAGATACGACACCAGCGTGTCTGAAAGAGGCAAGCCTATCCAGTAACCATACCACGCATTCATTTCACTTTTCCCAAACTGCTTGATTGTAAAGCATCCCTACCAGGGGAGACGCACCATGGTGTTCTCAAATTTTATTATCTTCATTTAAAAGAAAAGGAATATAAGCCCTGCCTAGGTTATAGGATTCGTCAAAACACAGCAAATTAATGTTGAAGTTTTATGTGTCACGGTCCCAATGTGAAATACTCTTCTTAATAAAAATGAAAGCAAGGATATCATCTTAGAAGTTCCCTTGGCAGTCTAAAATCCTTTTGTTCTAGTTTGTTTGCTGTTGCTATGGTAAACACCACTACCAATATCAGCTTGGAGGAAAAGGGGTCTATTGGGCTTCTACTTCCAGTCACAATCCATCACTGAGGGAAGGCAGAGCAAACTCAAACAGCTGTGAAGGAACGCTGCCTACCGTCTCCAGATCAGCTAACTTTCTAACACAGCCGGGATCTACCTGCCCGAAGATGGCACCGCCCATAGTGGGCGTGGCCCTCCCACATCCATCAAAGCAGTCTCTCGTAGGCGTGGCCGCGGGTCAATCTGATGGAGTGGGAGGCAATTCTCAAATCATCTTCTTCCCAGATGAAGCAGGTTATGTTGAGTTGACAATAAAAACTAACCAGGAGAGATTTCCTCTTGAGTCCTCCCAAAAATTCTGGGGATGGGCTGGACCATATAGAAGGTGCAGTAAGCATCCTTAGAACGGAGCTGACTATAAATTAAATAGAAGGAGGCCAGGAATGGAAAGTGACTTGGGAAGCAAGGCTGGAAGCAGAAGTTGCTTTTACAGCCTGGGATGCGGATGCACCAGGTCGGTCCTTCAACCCAGGCCTGGCTGTGGGAGACGGAACGCAGAACTGGAACTTAGACCTTCACCTGAGAAATGGCCTTTGAAGTGGAAGCTGGGCTGGCAGGAAAGCCCAGCTTTCACACAGGCAGCTGGCAGGGGGGCACCTTGTCCTTGGCTCCTGATGAGGGATGGAAACTCTCCAAGATGCATCTGTATTCCCAGGATTTCCCCTCTGTGGTTCAGGATTTTGAATTTATAATATCTATGTAATACATGAACTTTCAAATGAAAAATAGGTATAAAACTTAGTTCTCATTGGAGAGATAAGTCCTCCATTCAGAGAATCTGGGACACCATAAATGAAATCTCCACTGGAGATGAACTTCTAAGCCCACGACAGAAAACCCCTGTGGAAACAACTCACCGCAAGCAAGAGATGGCAGACGAAGCCAGCAGGAACTTAAGATAACAAGAAACCGCGTAGAAATTAGGTTGATGTCTAAACTTAAGACACAAAAGACAAAGTTGATGCTAAGGGAGAAGCTATTGTGTTTTAAAAGAGCAAGATGAGGAAGCCAGATGGGCAGTGCTCTTCTGTGGAACCAACATGCAGGAGATGGGGGATCATTTCAGTGCGGGGCTGCAAGACCAGCCTTGGCCACACTGCAAATGGTATGGTTAAGAAAAAGGAATAAATATATATGAATGAAACACTATGGGAAGTAACACCCATTACGCTGCAAACTATCTAAAATTTTTGTCTAAGAATACTGAAACTAGAGGGGGAAAATAGAATGAGAATTGAGAGAAATAAGCACAGTGACTCTCCGGTGTGTTTTATAATAGTCAGCCATGTTCCCTGAAAATACAATTTATCAGATGCCAGATGCTGTAGAACAGTGGTTCTCAACCTGGGGGGTCACAACCCCATTTGGGGGGGTCAAGCGTCCCTTTCACGGGGCTGGCATATCAGATATTCTGCATATCAGATATTTACCTAACAGTAACAAAATTACAGTTCTGTCTATGTGTATGTCTGTGTGCATGTACATGTGCATGTGTGTGCGTGGACATGTGTGTAGACATGTGTGTGCACATGCACGTTTATGCATATTGTGTGCTTGTGCATGTGTGTGCATACACATGTGTGCACATGCACATGTCTATGTGTATGTCTATGTGCATGTATGTGTGCATGTGTGTTTATGTGCATGCATGTACATGTGTGTGGGCATGTGTATACGCATGCACATATTTATTGTGTTGTGTGTATGTATGTGCAAGTGTGTGCATGCATGTTTGTGTGCATATATGTGCATGTATGCGTGAGTGCATGTATATGCATGTGTGTGCATGTATGTGCATGTGTGAGTGCATGTTCATGTGGCTGTGCATGTGTGCACACATATCTGTGCATGTGTGTGTGCCTATGCATGTGCATGTGTGTGTAAATGTTCACATGTGGGGGTCAGAGGATGACCTTTAGATGCCAGCCCTCATCTTCCTCCTTGTTTGACACAGGATCTCTCCCCTACTAAGAAATTAGGCAAGCTGGTCTCTGAGCCTCGGAGACTCTCCTGTACTGCCCCCCCCCATGTAGCCATGGGGCACACTGGGATTACACGGACTTACGCTAGTGCATGTGGCTTCTGTGAGTCCCGGGAATCCAAATTTAGGACCAATTTCTGTCCTGGGAGTTTTAATATGTGTACAATGTCCTTCGTTTCCTAAGTCATGAGAATTGGGCGTCCCCAAGCATAAACACTCCAACCAAAGCTTTCTGACACTTGACAGACTCCTCAGATTGGGACGCTTACATTATCAAAACCATTAAAAGTTCCTCCTTAGTACTTAAAAGTAGATCCATGATGGACACACACCAGATAACCTGGGGGCCACTTTCTGCATCACCGAACAAAGAAGCACTCAAGCGCGGCCTTCCTAACCTGAGCCAATGGGACAGACACTCAGGTACACTCTAACGGATCCTTAGGGAGGCTGATGGCACTTCTCAGAGACCCTGCGTGTGAGAAAGGCTCCTTTCCACCTCCGGCGTGTTCTCTGACAGACCCGGTCTTCTTGAGAATAAGCATCAGAGACCAGGTCATGGACATGCATGTGCCCTTTATAGAACTGGGCTTGAGACGAAATGTTTCCCTAACCCGACTTTATGCAGCTCGGCAATTCAAAGCTGTTATTTTCTCAGATGGACTAAGAGCCCTTTAGGATCCTTGCGTGATCAGCTGGTTCCTGGGAGCAAACAGAAGGCAAGGATAGAGCCCTTTGCTACAGACATCTCCCATACCTTTATCCTCAGCACAAGAGAAGACACAGAGATGCCCCGTCCCACAGACGGCATAAACACTGGTCATTTATGTGAATGGCTGGTTTACTGCTAGCGCTACACTTTGTTGAATTTACATATTCATAATTTCTCCCATAAACGCAGCTTGCATTGCATCTGACTGACCATCTCTCCAGCATGTCTGTGCTCTGCTTCCTCTCACAGGGAGACCTGCTGACTCACACCCGTCCTGAGTCTCACAGCTTGGTAAGACACCCTGTCCTGACCTGGTTCCTGCCCGCCAGCCACCAAAGTGTTTCATGTGCAGGCTTGAAATCCCCCAGAGACTCTATCACTATCAGCAACTGCCTTAGCTCTCAGGATTTTCTCTAAGCCCATAATCTTTTCTTATTGTTGCTCAGAACTGGGGATTGAACCTAGGGCTTCACCCTTGCTCAGTAAAATGTTCTACCACTGAGCTACGTCTCCAGCCCCATGCCCTTTTGTGGTTGGGGGTGAAATGGGATCTCATGCAGGCCAGGCTGGCTTTGAACTCACTATGTAACCAAGGCTGGCCTTAACTTCTAATCTTCATCCCTAGGATTAGAGGCATACGCTACCGTGCCTAGCTCCTAGCCCTCCTTGTACTTTTCATTTTGAAATACACCCTCACTAAATTGCCGACTGGCCTTGAATCCACTCTGTAGTCCGGGTGGGCCTTGAACTTTTAATCTTCCTGCCTTACCCTTCCGAGTAGCGGGGACTGCTGGCCCAAGTTTCTGTATTGTTTTTTTTTTTTAATATTAATCTTGGATCATGTCCCAGCTTCATCCTCAAAGTATGTATTTTCACCTTAAGCTGTTCCAACATGGCTTCTCTGATAACAAGATGTTTAGTTGTTATTCCCTGAATGCCAATGGACAAAACATGTGTTATAACCTTTGCCCTACTTCTTATACACCATTTTATATCTCCTTCTACTGCCCATCCTGCCAAATTCAGTCAATTTCAGTCCAACGGAAATGGAGAAACGTGATACTCTGACACCCAAATCATTGGAGAAGCAGCAGGAACATCTGGTACAAGGACAATGTGACCCCAAAGCCACAAAATATGGAGTCCTTGATTTGAGGGTCTACAGTCGCTTGGAAGAAATCTTTTCATACCCAGCTTTGTGCCCTGCCCTCTGACCCCTCTTTTGGTTGCTCCACCATACGGCACGTGTCCCAAAACGTAGCATTAATGTGATCCAGGAAAAACCCCCTAAATGAGCACTCTTGTGAGCTCAGTGATTTGTTAGAGAGAGACATCAACTCTGAGGGCTTTTAAGTCTATGTTTATCTCTGGCTAGCCTCGGAACAATTAGAGGCCCCATTAAAGTAAAACTTCTGGTAACAAACAGTCCAGGCCTGGGAAACAGGGATGCTAGAACCTATCATTGGGATTAAAAGACACGGTTGGTGATGCTCACAAACAGGCCAGAGCAAGCCCAGAGCTGGGGTGGGAGGTGAGGAACACTGGCCTGCTTCTAAAAATGAGAGAGTGGGGGATTGGCTCCATTCAAGGGCTTCATAAAGAACAGGAAAAGGAAGCAAGATGGCAGTGTCGCGCCTTTCTACTGTGAATTCTCAAAGAGACTGAGGTAGGCTGGGAGATTCCCTCCCCAGCCATGTCATGGGGCAAGAACCCGAGTTCTCAGGAAAGTTTAGAGGGGGAGAAGCTGCTGTATTCCCAACAGGGCTGGGTGGGGACTTTCTGCCGTTCTTGGATCCCTAGAAGCCTGGCCTCAGACAGTGCCAACAGCCTGTGGGTAGCTGGACATCTCGAATAGCGCACAGGGTGAAGGGCAGGCTGAAAGAGCAGGAGGGCACCGTTACTGTGTGCTACCAGGAATCCCAGGCAGCTGAGCCTCAAGGTTTTCTCTCTGTGGTACCAGGCCATCCTCTGCAGGCGGCACACCGTGGGGTCCGCAGTTCAGACACTCTGCCAGCCGAAGAGCTGTGCCCAAAGAACCCTTCCCACAGCAGCGGCGAGGGCACCGCCACACCAGGGAAGGGATGTGAATGGTTAGAATCCTCCATCTGGTCTGGGAAACCAGGGGCCATTTTCCCTACTACCCACCCTGCCTGTTGCTCCCCACCCTTGCCGAAGCCCAGCCCCTCCCCAGGGCCTTCCCTGTGCTTGCCTTCAGTGGGGTCTGCTTCTTAACCAGAACTGCCTTCCTCCACACTCTGCACCCGAGGTCTCCTATTTTAGGGGCTCGGCCTCCTCTGGCTGTCAGGACCTGGTCTGTGCTGTCTATCCATGTCAGGCAGTAACCACCTCTGGATGGCAGTACATCCTCATGGACTCCGTAGCTCAAGGGCTTAATTCAGCAATGACGCTGAGAGCCAAATGACATTGGGCAAGTTCCTGGGCCCCTCTCTAAGCCATCGTTTCTCTGTCAAATGAGCATCCAATACTTTCCTCCTGAACCGCAGGGTGAAATGATGCTTAAAAGACACCTGGCCTTTTCCTGCTGGGTGGTTAGTTCTCAACAACCACGGCCCATTACGACAACCCGCCCTTTTACTCTCCTCCTAATGGGCTCCTTCTGGTTGACTGAAGGGAAAAAGAAGTAAAGACAGGGTGGGGGTGAAGGTGGATGTGGGAAAAGATGAAGGAGACCCTTGCCGAGACTGGCCAAAACTCCAGAGGAGACGGAACAGCGTTCGTCAAACACGTGAAAGTAGACTTGCCCGGGAGTTCAGACAGACGCCTCCTGCAGTCGGTCCTGGGTCTAGAGAATCACAGGATCGGAGCTCGAAAAGGAAGCATGCCAACCACTGAAGGAAGGGGTATGGGGAGCTGGTGGGACAAGTCTCTCATCTTTGGTGAACGAAAGCTCCCCATTGCCACCACCGCTTGAAGTTAGCTACTGGGCGACAGAAAAGTAGTGGGGCCAGCCACAGTAATCGGGTCACGCGAGGCATCCCTGGCCTCCTGCCAGGGGTATCTGTGAGCTTGGACTGGGGACTGGTAGGCAGGGAGAAAGCACCCGAGGGGGTCCAAACACTAGGGACGCTCAGAAAACACTACAGAGAGAAGACAACGAGCAAAGAAACCAGCTATTGGAGCCGGGAAGAAAAACCCGTGGAAGCATCTAGTGGGGGATGCAGCTGTTGTGTAAGACAACAGTGCAACCGCACGCTCACACCTATCGAGGGAAGCTGGCTATAGGAGGTGGCTCTTAAATCTTGATTTTTTATACAGTGACCCGAAAACGACAAAGAAACGAGAGATCGTCATAAAATGAAAGAAGGATTTTTCTAAAATTCATGGTAACCTGGCAGAGGAAGGATGAATTGGTGTTTGCTCAGCCTTTAAGTCCATATTCAAGCAAAGGCAACAAGCATGTATTTAAGAGTTCATCAGGCTCCAAAAACCAAACCCTAAGTTGACCCACAGATCTGTTTGGTTATCACACATTTTTTTCATATAAATTAGAATATCTTATTTTTGGTTGGCTTGTTTTGTTTCGTTTGTTGCTTTTGGGTTGGCTCTGATGAAGGCAATCCCTCATGCAGCCCCGAGCTCAGGCTGACCTCAAACTCGCCACAGCTGCCACACAGCTGCCAGCATTGTCGGACACCTCCTTTGTGTGCTGGCGCCATCTCTGCGGCTCCACAGCCTTTTGGTTGTCAAGCAAATCTGCACTTCTTTCCCAAGCACGACCGTGTCTTTCCAAGAGAAATGAACTGCTGCACCCTGAAGACAGGCGTGGGGCAATGTCACCAACCAAAGTGCACGGCTTCTGACACCAGGCATCATAATTCCATGGGGACAGCGAAAGGCCCTGTTCTAGCGGGCTGACCATACTGTGTTTGCGCATTGCTGAAATAAAAATGCCCAAGGCTGGGTGGAAAGGGGGGTTATTGGGAAAGTCCAAAGAGCACGATGTCACCATCTGGCTGAGTCCCAGCATGGGGAAGTAGAAAGGGGACAGGCCCCTGTAGAAGAGATCAAGGATGAGGATGTCATGACGTTATCACAACCCTGTCCTGTGTCAGCACCGAGAGACAGCACTAATCCATCCCTTGGACCAAATCCCCCTTGGCCTAACCACATCTAGCAGACAGAAGCTCCGCCTCCCAAGAGAACCATGCTAGGAGCGAAGTTCCCAGCACACGGATCTTTGTGGGCTAAGCCACAGCCACACCACGCAGAAATGGGAAGGGTAAAGGTGCTAGATCAAAGTCAGGGCTGCAAGAGAAGATGTTCCGGGAACTAAGATGTGCTGATCTAGAAAGAGCCGTCTCTAGGGGATACTGACACTGGCTGTGTTCTTCCAGGGACGGGAGTCCTCTCTCCGCCCTTCCTGGAGTGTTCCTCACAGTGAGTGGGAACTATAACATCCCCATTACACGGGAGACACGGGTGGGAACTGGAACATTCCATTACACGGGAGACATGGGTGAGAACTGTAACATCACACAGGACACAGGTGGGAACTGTAACGTCACACAGGAGACACGGGTGGGAACTGTAACATCACACAGGAGACACGGGTGGGAACTGTAACATCACACAGGAGACACGGGTGGGAACTGTAACATCACACAGGAGACACGGGTGGGAACTGTAACATCACACAGGAGACACGGGTGGGAACTGGAACATCACACAGGAGACACAGGTGGGAACTGGAACATTCCATTACACAGGAGACACGGGTGGGAACTGGAACATCACACAGGAGACACGGGTGGGAACTGGAACATCACACAGGAGACACGGGTGGGAACTGGAACATTCCATTACACAGGAGACATGGGTGAGAACTGTAACATCACACAGGACACAGGTGGGAACTGTAACGTCACACAGGAGACACGGGTGGGAACTGTAACATCACACAGGAGACATGGGTGGGAACTGTAACATCACACAGGAGACATGGGTGGGAACTGTAGCATCCCCGTCACACAGGAGACACAGAAGCCCAGTAGGCACATTTCCTAGCCTGGGGACACACGGCAGCTGTGGACAACAGAGCCACTGCCCAGTAGCCCACTTACTACAGTTTAAGTCCACAGCCACCACTCTGACGCATCTCGTGAGAAGATTCATCCCCAGGTCACACGGGTTTCGTGGAAATATCTTTTAGGAACCCCAAATTTTTTCATACTACGAACCCCAAATTTTCTTCATACCCATGAAGTCAACTCTGCTGTTATATTGTTTTGTAAAAATTGAGTGAAGATAATATCATCCACAAAAAAGAAGGCCTGACATATTCAAATAGCAGGTGAAGTGTTTAAGCTAGTGGGAAGTAACAGATGTGGGGGTTGGGTCTATTAACTGAGCCCCTGTGAGCTTAGGTGATGCGAATGTGTTCCCAACTGTACTGAGAAAAAGCTTCCCGGTGATGCGTACGCACATTAACGTTTGAAAAGCATGAGTTACCCGCTAGACACGTGATTACCATGATTACCGTGGCACACGCCTTTAAGCTGTGTCCACTGTGAGGGAGCCCTGGGCCAGAAAGACACACGCTTGCTCTCATGTGTGGATCCTAGCGTCACGATTTTAGGTTCCGGTGTTTATATCGAAGGGAGCATCTGCAGAGACCAGGAAGTGAGACGGGAGCTAAGGGAAAGGTCTTGGGTGGGGTGGGCAGTAAACACATGGTGAAGCAGAGGTGATAATACGAGGAAAGGTTCATAGGGTGCGGGATGGGGACAGGTGGGGGCCAGTAAGAGGGGCAACCAGAACTAAGGATGCATTTTTCAAGCCGTATAGAGACCCTATTACTTCATCGGCGAACTAAAAAGTGAACGTTTTAAGAAAGGACGTGAGCAGAAACACCCGGCACAGATGGAGAACGCTATTCCCAGAAGCCATAAAAGCTTAGATGAAAAATCCCAGTGTGGAATGAGTTGTTAGCCAGGGCACTCCCCAGACAACCCCAAAACACGAACAGCTAATGTCATCGCTCTTGGTCAAAACAAGATGGCAAGACCCTGTGGCTGGGGGTATCCACACACTTTAGAAACAGGATAGAAATAAATCCAGCTGGACGCTTCCTCCCCACTGACTAGGATTGTAGTGTCAGAAGGTACTACGTAAGATATTATGGGAGGAGGGGAGGGGGGCTCAGCAGTCTTACACAGCTGTGCTCCCTGAGTACTATAAAACCTACTGAGCTGCCAGGCAAGATGAGCCTGTTAGTGCCAAGTGGCACGATTGTTTTGGAGATGACCAAATGCTTTCTAATCGGGCTGGAGGCCCACTGCACAAGACGGAATACTTACCTGGTACTGAGATCTGGTCAAAAGACTACACCCTGGCCGCCCTGCAGACAGAAAGCCTGTCACGTATAAAATCCAAGCTCAGACAGACTTGTGAGTGAACCCCAAAATAATTTTGCCTTCCATTTCAAGCCACCCAGCTAATGGAACTTCCCAATTAATCCCAGTCCTGAAATGGCAAAGGCTATCCCACCGTGCCCTGCCAGGATTCCCAACCCAGACAAGCTGTGAACATAACAGAGTAGCTGTCTCCTGTTCATTACATAGCAACTGCGAATCTCTGAGAGCCTGGCATTCTCTGTTATCACAGGAAGATACATGCTGTTTACTGTTCAATGGCCTTATTTGCTTTCTAACGCAAGGCAGCTAGGCGGTCGCTGATAGCCACTCTATAGGGAGCTCTGTCAACAAGCATGTTTATTAAACCCCACCCCCTCTCCCAACAGTCAATGACTGTGTCTGCAGAATAATGGTCACTTCACTGCCCCCAGAAAAGCAAGTCTTCAGTTCTGGCTTCTCTCAGAAACAAAGTGACTCCTGATGTCACTTGTCCCTCCTCCTCTCTGCTTCCCAGGCCAGGAGCCATACTTGGCTGCCAGCTCGTCCATGCCCTTCACATCTGGTCTGTCGTTGAACCTCAAGGGACCTGTCTCCACATCTGCAGAGACGCCGTCAGTGTATCCCCCGCCCTCCTACCACACACAGAAGAAATCTACACGCACGCGGCGGCGTGCCCACCGCTGCCATCCCGCGTTAGAGTCCTTGCTCATATTTTCATCCAACCTGAAGAATGTTCCAGTCTTCTCAAGATGTCCAGCGTTTCATGGACAGCCTCAGTCTAAATGTCTCCACCACTACAGAGGCCTTTCATGGCTCTTTAACTGGGAGCCATAGCTCACGGTTAGCTTCCTTCTCAGCAGGCTTCTTAGTTTATAAGTACCAACTGACCAACCTTCTCGACCAGATCGCCGCGTATCTGTCCACTACACGCAGGCTTCTGAAGACAGCGACCAGGCCTTTATTCAACGCCAGCACATACCCGGTACCTGACACGGTGCTCGGAAACCCTGCCTATAGCTGCTGAATGAATGTTGACTTCTGCGTCATAAAGCCGTGGGCCGATGGCAGCCCCTAGTCATGCATCAGAATATCCGTTCTCTCTATTTCCGGTCTGACCATGAACCAGTCCTCAAAGTGTGGTCCCCAAACAGCTGGCAACTGGAAACTGACTGGAAGCGCAGCCCCTTGGGCCCCTCCCAGGACCCCGGGGTTACACCCATAGCCTGTGCACTCTGAGATCTTGTTGCATGCTGAAGTTCAGGAAACAATGCCAGAGACCATTCTGGGGGTTTTCTGAAGTTGTCTGTCAGTTTGGATGATGGTCTTATGATAACAGTGATGAAGACCATTTGGGGAGAAGGTTGAGAAGTCAGATACCTTGAGAAGCATCCTGTTAAACTGATGTCCCGTGGGCAGAAACCTTCAGTCTTTTGTACCGTAACGTGTTATGAATCACGAAAGCCTGAGGGAATATGTAGGACAAGAGCTTTCCAACGTATTTAGCCACTGAATTATCTCTTCTCCCTCCTTAGGAGGGAGTCTTGTTCTGGACTCTGGGAAACACGCTTGAGATGCTACCATGGTACACCCTTAGGGGGAAACCTCAGCACCATTCTGTGTCAGTGAACACATGCTAACAGTGCATGTGAACACTGCTAACAGTGCATGTGAACACAGTCACGCTAACAGTGCATGCGAACACATGCTAACAGTGCATGTGAACACAGTCAGTCATGCTAACAGTGTCTGAGTCACTACTTTGAGTTCCATGCATCTTCATGGCTTATTATCTTAGGTTTGAAAACAAACACTTAATATTAAGCACACACACACACACACACACACACACATGCACACACGCCAGTAAGAAGAGAACACTGGCCTTTGTGAAAGCCCATAATGTTTATAAAGACAGGGAAGACTGTTGGCAATCACCAGCTGAAGGCCGTTTCTAGCGCTTCCAAGTCTCCTGTATGAAGTGAGCGGCAGGAAAATCCCCCACTCAGGCCGCACTAATGGAGCTACAGAGAACAGATTCCTATCCAGCCCCAGTTTAATGGAGCGGGTGGAGATTCCCGATGATGGAGCGGCTGCACGCTGGGCAGGTGACTGAAAAATTATTGGTCCCAGCTGACAACCAGTAACCTTGAGAAAGCTGAGCTAGCGTGGGGAGGGGAAGCTAAAATATTCACACCAAACATCCGGGGTTTACTTAGTCGGGGCTAATGACTGGCTTCTTAATGAGATTTCACAGGCTCCGTTGAACACAGAAAACATTTGCTTCACTAAAAGCAAACAGCACTGTTTGCACTGTAACCAGACATCTGGAGCACAGAGACAGACAGACGTGTGCAGCTCCCAAGCAAGGAGGGGGCGATGTGGGGCCAACAAGCTTAGAAGGTGCAGGATTTAATGCCACCAACACTGATAAAAGTTTGGGACAGTTGTGCCAAACATGGCGTTTCACAGAGGCAAAGACGACCAAGAAAGTTAACCCAAAGTCCACAGTGAGTCCAGGATGTCTGTTTAGGAAGACTTGGGGTGGAGCTAACTGCAACCCCTCTGCATTTCAGGTGGACTGCCCTTACTCAGGTCACATGCTTAAAAAAAATCAACAAAATAAAACGAGAAATTCTTGAAGGCAAGAGAAGAAAGATGAATAGGTGGAACGTTATATTTTTAATTTTTTACACTGTGTGTGTGTCTGTGTGAATATGTGTGTGTATGTATGTGTATGTGGGTATGTGGGGGGTATATGTGTGTACATGTGTGTATGTGTGTATGTATGTATCTGTGTATGTGTGTATATGTATATATATGTGTGTATGTGTCTCTGTGTGTGTATGTGTATATGTATGTGTGTATATATGTGTACGTGTGTATGTTTGTGCATGTGTGTATTTGTGTATGTGTGTATATGTATGAGTATATATGTCTGTGTCTCTGTGTATGTGTGTATTATATGTGTGTGTATATATATGTGTACATGTATATGCATGTTTATCGCATGTGTGTATCCGTGTATGTGCGTTGGTGTGTATGTGTATATATATGTGTGTGTGTGTGTTGTGTGTGTGTGTGTGTTGTGTGTGTATAATCCAGAAGTCAACTTTCAGGAGCAGCTTCTATTCTTCTGCTGTGGGTTCAGAGGACTGAACTCAGATCCTCTGATCGGCTGCCCAGTAACTGCCTCCACCCATTGAGCCATCTCACCAGCCCCCAGAGCATGGGATTTTTAGTAAAATCCTATTCTAAATTTTTTTCTACTTTGTGTGTGTGTGTGTGTACCTTGCAGGTCCCAGGGATTGGAAGCAGGACATCAAGCTTGATGACAAACGCCTCTGCCCACTGAGCAATCCTGCCATCACTGAACTAGT
Organism: Chionomys nivalis; assembly: GCF_950005125.1. Taxonomy (NCBI): domain Eukaryota; kingdom Metazoa; phylum Chordata; class Mammalia; order Rodentia; family Cricetidae; genus Chionomys; species Chionomys nivalis. Next base: position 4,024,997 of record NC_080111.1, on the reverse strand, counting down.
CTATGTAATATGTATGATGAATGTGTGTCATTATACATGCGTGTGGAAAGCCATAGCTTGGGGACAACTCAGCTGTTTGAGGCTACTGATTAGTATGGACTGAGGACTAAATGATATTGAAGAATATTTGCTAATTTTCTTTGCCATCATAAAGAGCATCGCGCATGCGTCTGTGTGTACATGCATGTGTTTCTGTCAGTGGCTCTTTTCGATGAGAAATAAACGCCTCGCATTTGGTATCACTGAGAGTCACAAATCTCAGGAATGCGCTCTTTCACCGCTGGAAGACACGGTTCTCTAAAGCTACTTCAGGCAGGGGAGGCGTCATAATGCACATGGATGGACAGTATGGCGGTATCTCTAACACTAACACATCATCATGAATGACTACTGTCAGCCAAGGGCACAACAGGGGTTGGGGGCAATCTGTGCCAACGCCAGTCATCGCCTTTGGGAGCTCTACCAAGTGGCCTTTCCGGGACCTCATCCGTGAAGGCAGCTCACTGCTTCTTCAGACAGCCCCATTTTCTATTTCTTATCCTTGGGGTTGAAATCTTATTTTCTACAGCTTACAACCACCTGCCATAACAGCAAGCCTGTTCCGGTTTAACATGACAGAGGGGCTCCTGTCCTAAGTAGAGAGTGCCGCCATTTCCCTCCCCGTCTTCGCCTCTCGCCGGGGCCAGGCCCCAGTTTGTCTCTGTCCAGATCGCTGTATGGTGCAATAAGACCATCTTCAAGTGTCAGGGTGCTGGCACGTGATCCTAACGTGTGTTCCTACTGACTCAGTCTCTGAAGTCTGGACTTGTGAGGTTGTAAATTAAGATGCTCTTCTCTACCCTAAGCTCAGTGAGCTGATTCCAGCGGAGGTTTATAAAGTCTTCCTAGTGATTGGCCACATCTGAATCGGCTTACGTGGATACCTGAGGCTATACAACAGTTACCTCCACATATTTCTAGGCTCTGACACACCACTCACGACAGAGACCGCAGAAGGATCCTAACATGTCACAGGTTCCTCCAATCCACCTAAATTCTCTCGGCCTTCCAAACAGAACATCCACCTCCCAGCTGAGCCCTGGGCAACACTGCCTCTTAAACTGTGGGTCACGGCCCAGCTGAATGTGGGGGTCATGAAGAAAACAGCAATCGTAAGAAGTGTCTGAACTTAACCGGTCAGATTTTAGTTCAAACTCAAGCACATAAGGAGCCCAAGGTGTTTCTAGCCGGCTTGCCCAGGCTGTCCTTCAGGGCTTCACTGAGGCTCACAGAAGACATGCACGCTGCGCTGTGCAAGCCTTCCCGCCACACACCAACCAATGCTGCCTGCAACCCCTCGGCTCAGTTCAAGACTGCTGTAGGTGACAGACACCATTGCTGCCATACAAAGGTTTTGCTCGCTTAGAAATTTTGTGACTTTTATTATGGAAAATAGAACATTTTGCTATCTCCTTCTTACATGCAAATATCAAATTAGTGTATCTTTGAGTTCCGCTGTGAGAATATTTGATTTTAAAAATTGCCATTTGAAGTCTATGAGATGGCTTCACTGGTAAACATTACATGCCTAGCATATGTGAAGACTGAGTCCAATTACCAGAGCCCAAGTAAAAGAGGCAGATTGCACACCTGCACGTGTACCCGTGTGTGCGCACCAAATTGTTAACTTCAATTGGTGCTTGAATTCCGTAAGAGAGATGGTGCAATACATTTGGATTGTGGCAGTACTTCCCACAATGCTTTAAGAAGGTCCTAACCGTATACATGTTGTTTTATTCTACATGCTTGTAGAAAGAGGCCATCACAGTCGTGGGTAAGACTGAAAGGCATGGGAGATAGTCTCTATCCTGTGGTGCCAAACACTCAGACAAGATTCCATTCTTCATGTAAAACTTTAGAGCCCACCAAGAAGCTGGAAGGATTGCCTGGGGGTTAGAGCATGTGCTTCTCTTGCATAGGAACCGTGTCTCGCCCCCAGTGCCCACCTACGCTACCTCACAATCACCTGTAGGTGCAGAAGAATCCAGTGCCTCTGGCCTCCATGGGCTCCTGTTCAAATGCAGCTACCCACACAGACAGACACACACACACACACACACTCAATATAAAATAAATCTTTAAAAGTGTGAAAACAAGAGTTTTAAAAGTACATCACTCCCACTAATATGTACGTTTGCTTTAGTCTTTAATAAACAGCAAAATTATATGTATACCAAATGATTGTTTTAAAAGTAAGGCATCGCGAGTAAATAGCTCATCATTACACCTGTTTTATGCACCTATATACTCAGGGTTGCGTAAATATTTCTCGGGCAAAACGTGATTGAGAATGGGGACCGGTTAAGGAGCCTGGCCCCACGTAACCTAACCAATGCTCCGCCAATCCACCCGGTCCCCAAGGAACCCCGGCAATGAGAGACTAGGCCAGCAGGGTATCACAGCCTACGAGCCTGTGATGGTGGGATCCGAGATCTCTTTCCCCGTGTGGCAGAGGGAGGTGGGGGACGGGGTTTCTGGGGCTGTGAGAGGAACAAAAGGAGCAATTCCCTTCAACAGGAAGGCTTCATTGTGGAAGGCAGCCCCACCCCATGTTTGCCACACTCAGCTGTCAATCACTCCTGTATTCACTTCCCCCTCCCCTCCCTTCCCGGCTGCCACGCACACACAGCCAGCAAGGGCATTAGATCAGCTCCTGAAGAAGGGCCTCCAGCGCAGCCTGGGTTTTCCCCTTCCAAGTTCATCAGAGTGCTTTCTCGTTTCTTGACTTCACTTTGTGACTCTGTCAATAACGGAAGCATTCACGAGATGCCCCTGAGATAAGTTAGTAGAATCGCCGACTCCACGGAAGACTGTAAGACCAAAGCCGATGGTGCAGACTTCTCAGGGGCACAGTGCCACAGTGACATCCCATCCTCCCCTGGAGCCCGTGTGGTTTTAGGACAGAGGTCTGCTTGATGAAGGGAGACTCCCACCTCCTCACCGACTCGTACAAACCACACCTTCATACCAGGGACCCCACGTAAGTTGGGGACACTCTTCTCATCTGCTGCGAGAGAACTAAGCTCCTACTTCAAACGTTCATCGGGCATCTACAGGTTACCAGAGCGAAACCTAGCTAACTCATTGACATAGCTGGGTACAGTCCAAGCAATTTGTACCAATCATCAATGCTTGTTGCTTTTCCAAAAAGAAACAAAGGCCATTCAGAGGCCAGTACAACTTCCTGAGGTGTAGCTAAATAAAAGCTCTGTTTGCTCCTGACCACTAGGAAAAGGTTGTAACCCTGCCTTAGGCTTACAAGGGCTTGGCCCACAGCCACTGAAATAGTCCGGGCAAATTCCTGTGATGTCAAAGCTCTTGACAGGGAACTTGCTTCATGTCCTCCTGGGCACAACCCACAGGCCCTGGACCGATGCCCAGCTGCCTCGGCAAGTCCTCTGTCCCTGACTTCATCTGGCTTACCTTGCAAAAAAAAAAAAAAAAAAAAAGCATCTCAAGATATCGCCCTGGTGTTCTCTCTGCCAGCTGGGGAGAAGCTGCCAAAATGTTTTCCGGAGAGCCACACCCATCTGTACCTCCTCAGCACAAAGGACGTGTCTCGGAAGGGAGCCACCAGCAGAGCTGATGGAGAGATACCTGGGGTTATGGCCCCAGGGCAAAGCCCGGCTTACCCTGAAGACCTACTAGACTCCGGGTCCTTTCTGCTGGGTCCTTTCTGCCAAACACTACACTTGAAAGAGGGCTCTTCTCCCAAGGGGCCTGAGCATTTTAATAATCAGATGACGTTAAGCGAATTAGCAGCCCCGTCCTATACACCTAATTGCTTGTTAGACCTAACTCTCAGAAACCACCAAAGATTGAGCTCTTGGCTAATGCCTTTCCCTTTGTTTAGAGCGGGTGACTTATTGCATGGGACTGCACAGGTACGTGACGGGTGCTCATCTTTTGATGGATGTCCAAAGGCTTTTTCAGGAATTCAGCGTAAACCTTGACCCTTTTTCTCAGAAAAATACGCATATGTTCAAGCACGCCTATGGTTCAGACAACTTCAGAGACAGTGTGAGAGCTGGGGAATCCCATGTTCATCCCAGGGTCATAGTACCTAGAAGAAGAACCAGCAGGTCTTTCCTATAAAGGCCAGAGCGTGAGTGGGTCTGGTTCGGCCCAGTGCCTCGGCCTCGGCTCAGCAAGGGCGGGGCCAAAGCAGAACAGACAGGGTGCTTAAGACGGATGGCCACGCTCCGACAGAACTGAGGGCACTCAGATTTCTGCTTCCTACCAATCGCTCATGGCAAAGAATGTTATCCTTTCCTCATGGAAAAAAAGCATAAGCTTCCCCATCTGCTGGCCCACGGGCACAGGCTGCCAAACTTCACCGGCGAGCCAAGGGCCATCACCGGGAAAGAACTAAGCTACATCTTCACTCTCTCTGCCTTCTCCGCGGGGGCCGGGATCCTTTTCTCATGGAGTTACGCTGCAAACCGCTGGAGTAACCGTGTTCAGCCTGGCGCTGTCGCCAGGAGAAATCACAGCCATGCTCATAACACGCGAGACGGGTGCAGCTCGCTCCGAATGCCGTGCTGGCGACTCTGTTCCGTGCTCGCCGTCAGATCTGCTCCTCCATCTCAAGACGAATGTAGATAGGAAAAAAAAGTGGGGTGTTCCCTCTAGCCTCAACTCAGTCATAGTTTTTACTCCTCCAAGGGTGGAAAAGTAAATGAGTGTGGTTGGCAGAGAAAGTGCAACACCCCAAGCTTCAGAAAGGTCCGTCTGACTGTATAAAAGTTCACAGAGATGCATAGAGATTACAACTGGGGACATGCTGACATAGTTCCCTAGTGTGTGATACCTTCATTGATGAGTTGCTTAGAATAAAGCCATTTTAAGGATACATATGACTGTATCCTTAATTTGATTTTTTTTTTATTTTTGCACAGGGCTGAGGGTCCAACCCAGGCCTTGTGTGTCCTAGGCAAGCATTTTTCCACAGAGTGACTACTTCTTCAGTCTTTAAATCTTTACAACAATATTTCAATATAATTGATTTAGTCTAACCCTAGAGTTTCACTGCATGGGTTTTTAAAACAATAACCTAAAAAGCAGTCCAGGGTTCAAACTATGTCATAGAGGGGTCCACAGGACAGAAAATGTCAACGAGCCCTTCCTTGCTTGCCCCAGAAGAGGCCCTGCAGGACCAGAGCATCTCAGCGTCTCTTACCAGTGCGTTCACATCTTCCGTCTTGTGGATGAGCATGCGAATCTCTTCTGGATCTCCGCTGAAGATGGCTTGGACCAGCGGTGGCTGCGAAAACAAGAGACTGAGAGTTAGGACCTTTGCTGACACAGAGGTCTGTGTGCCTACGCAGACAGCGGGAAGATTTGTTCCCAGTTTGTTCAAGAATTATCAAGGAGCGGGCAAAGACAAATTAGACCCGAGCTACAAGCACAAGGAGGCTAGTGGGGGAGGTAGTGACACAGAGGAATGACTTCAGCACAACCTGAAGGCCAGGACACAGGGCCACTGTCTGGGGCTATGACCTAAAATGAAGTAGAAAAAGAAAATCTCCCGCAGTTCAAAGTGTTTGTGATAGACCCTTAAAGTTCCTATCGAGGATATTGCCGAATGCAGGATTTTTGAAGCCACCCTTGTTATGAACTAAACCTTGCCACCCCTAACACAAATATTGAAGTTTGACATCGAAAGTCACTGGAGAAAAGACCCTTGAGAACTTGTTCAACAAATGGTGCTGGCATAACTGGATATCAATAGGTAGAAGAATGAAAATAGACCCATATCTATCTCCATGCACAAAACTCAAGTCCAAATGGATCAAAGACCTCAACATCAAGCCAGCCACACTGAACCTTATAGAAGAGAAAGTGGGAAGTACACTTGAATGCATTGGCACAGGAGACCACTTCCTAAATATAACCCCAGCAGCACAGACACTTAGAAAAACAATTAATAAATGGGACCTCCTGAAACTGAGAAGCTTCTATAAAGCAAAGGACACTGTCAACAAGACAAAACAGCAGCCTACAGAATGGAAAAAGATCTTCACTAACTCCACATCAGACAGAGGTCTGATCTCCAAAATACACAAAGAACTCAAGAAATCAGTCATCAAAAGAACAAACAATCCAACAAAAATGGAGTACAGACCTAAACAGAGAACTACTCTAAAATGGCTGAAAGACACTTTCATACTGAGTGAGGTAACCCAGACCCAGAAAGACAATTATCACATGTACTCACTCATAAGTAGCTTTTAGACATAAAGCAAAGAAAACCAGCCTACAATTCACAATCCCAGAAAACCTAGACAGCAAAGAAGACCCTAAGAGAGACATACATGGACCTAATCTACATGGAAAATAGAAAGACAAGATCTCCTTAGTGAATTGGGAGCATGGGGACCATGGGAGAGGGCTGAAGGGGAGGGGAGAAGGGAAGAGAACAGAGAAAAATGTAAAGCTCAATAAAATCAATTTTAAAAAAATTTAAAAAGATAAAAATAGCCCGCATAAACCAGCGACCCAAGGAACTAGTTTGAGAAAGAAAGAAAGAAAGAAAGAAAGAAAGAAAAAAGAAAAATGTTTAATTGTTTCAATATGGAATATTCAGCCTCTTTTTCCCCTAAACTTCACATCTTGACAACTACATATATGTATTTGCTTACAACCCCTGGAAATGCTTTAGTCTTGGCAGGTAGTTACCTGGATGACAGCAGTGTCACTATTTGACTCAGAAGAGGACTCATCCAAGAGGCTTATGAAAATAAGATTCCTGAGGCCCTCTCCTGAGGGTTCCGGCTGAGTATCTAGAGAAGGGGGCTGTGGATCTGGATGCTTCAGAAGTCACCTTCTAACTCCTCGGAACTGGCCCCAAACACTAACCTCCAATGATGTCACTGGCTTCATCTACCTCCAGGTCTCCTCTCATTTGGAAGTCTGAGTCATCATTTTATCCCAAAATCCTTCCTTACCGCCCCCCCCTTTCTGTCTCTCTCCTATTGTCTTTGTCATAGGCTTTTTGTTTGTTTGATTTGCTTTCTTGAGATAGAGTGTTGTCCTTAGCCCAGGCTTTCTTACAGATTTGGGGTCTTTTAGCCTGTGTATAAGTATATATATCTGCATGTATATATGTATATGATGTGTATGTGTGCCTGCACACATATGGAGATCAGAAGAAGCCTTGAGTGCTGGTCCTTCTCCTTGTTTGAGACAATGTCTATTCATTATTCAACACTGCTCCCAGCAGCCCAGCTGGCCAACAAGCTCCCACAGATGCCCTCGTCCCTGCCTCCCCTTCACCAGACTTCTGGGATTACAGACACACGCTCACATGCCCAGTTTCCACAAGGGGATTCTAACGCAGGTCCTCACACTGTACTGCGTGGTTTGGCACCAAGCGTGGTCCCAGCTCTCCTGTGGGTTTTGACGCTGGTTCGTGTCAGTTGAGGAGACCAAAGTGAGTGTCATCCAAGTAAGCGTTCCTGAGATAACACCACGTCAAACGTAGCAAATCGCAGGGGGCTGTTTCCACCTGCCACGAATCTGTCCATGGCTAACCCCTCCCCCGTCACAGAAGCCTCCAGCGAATGGGCAAACATGCCTCTCTCCTACCCACCATCTCTCAATCCTACTACACGCCAAGGTGTAGGGGTCGTTTTGCAAGTTGTCAAAACCAAGCATCAAAAAGAGATGGTTGAGAAAAAGAGGCACGTCTTCCACCGGTCCAGTCTTAGTCGGTGGCTCCAGAGAGAGAGAAAGACCCTCCTTCCCCTTCCTGCAACCTTCCTGCTAACCAAGTCTCCCACGGGATCACACTCATCTCTTCATCCTGCTCTCTCTGTCTTCTTGGCTCGTAGCAAAATGCTATTGGGTGAGTTTCTGCCTAAATGAATCTCAAGGAGGGGGGGGGGGAATCAACAGCCATAAGGCAATGTATAGTGGCAGAGCCGGGTAGGAGTGTTGTGTTAAATCAATAGAGGTCACGCAACAGCTGGGAAGTTCAGATTCTCAGGTGTAAGCCCAACTCAGGCGATACAGGACCAGTGGTCGGTCGTGAGCTGCTCAGGGGCCTCTCACACCCTCACTGGCAAGCCTGAGGAATGCAGACAGATGCTCTGTGGGATTCATTAAGTCCTTGCGCACTCCTCAAGGGAGACAAGCCTCCCCAGTCATGACTGGAATGTTCCCAAAGAGAGGCTCCCTGACCCGGCTGCCAGGGAAGGGCGCCAGAGCAGTCTCTAAGCACGCAGAGGTGTGTCCAGCTTCCCGGATGGCTCTAGGCCCTGTTCTGCTGAGAGCTGCATCCTAAGGCTTGGTCAGACACAGATGCCCCTGGCTTCCACGGGACGAGCTGAGCCTCTTGCCCTCCGATGCTGCTGCGGAATACACACATCCACACCCCCACGACTGCACGTATGTGTCCCGTGTACATATATATCCATGCTTGGACACATATGTATAGAGACGCATGTCAATTCCCTCGCAGGCACCTCCCACTCCCCCGCAGAAGTGCCCACCGCCCCTCAGGTGCCACCTCATCTCTCAGATCAGCTGTCTCTGTGTCAGGATCCCTGACTTATCCATGGCCCCAAATCACAGCCGTGGAAATGGCAGTTTGAGGACAGCGTTAACTGCTGTATTTGATTACCATGTGTGGCTCTCCATCCATAACTCAAATGCTTCCATGAGAAGGTGTATATCCACATGATTAAGGAGCATCACACACAGTGGGTGTGGTGCTGTCCAGTGTTGCAGGCACTCACTGGGTTTGGAGGAATACATACCCTGCAGACAGTGTTAAGTTGGGAGAGTAGCCCCAGCTACCTGGCCTGGGGGTTGCTTTGCTCTGGACTCCAAATCCCAGCATGCCACTCCCACAGGGTATTTAAGAGGCCTTAGTTTTTCCCAGTGTGGCCTAGAGCCCAGGCCCTGGGGCCTGGACCCTGCAGGAAAAACTAAGGTGGGACACTCCATACAATAAGAATAAGACAGCTCTGCCGGCGCAAGAAATCCAATTAGGTCTAATCAAACCAAATCAAAATGCCCATTGTTTTATTAAGAATGACGCTCTCGGGTGGCCGAGCACATGGCGGGGAGACAGGACAGGAGGGAGTCCATGCAGACCTGAAAACCACGTGTTCCTCCTTGCACGTATGGGCAACACAAGGCTGGGCTGTGCAGACAGCCCAGCAAGCACACACGTAAGACAGGTCAAATCGCTGAAAACAGTAATACGGGAAGGGAGAGCTTAAAGAGATGGGGCAGTCATTTCAACCTCTGTTACTAGAATGTTCTTTGCCCCTGAGCAGCTACAGGCCAGCAAGGCTCGCCGTGGACTGTGAAGGCTGGCGCGGTCCTCCAGCAGACTCCAGGCAGCTGGGCACCTCCCAGCCTAGCTTCTCGGTAGCGCAAGTGGGGCGTTTGGATGGGACTTGCCCTCAACTGCCATCTTTCCTGGAAGGGGGGCCCAGCACGTGTAGAGGTGACTGACTGCCAGGCTGAGGACACTTAGCCTATATGGGCAGCAGAGCGGAGCATCAGGTTCCTTGTCTTTGACGGCCATTGTGACTTCTGCAGCAAGCATGAGAAAAGAAAAAGCTTAGCAGATCTTTCATCAAGGCAGGCAGTCTCAGAGTCTCTCTCTCTCTCTCTCTCTCTCTCTCTCTCTCTCTCTCTCTCTCTCTCTCTCTCTCTCTCTCTCTCTCTCTCTCCTATCCAAAACCTTGGAAAACCAACCAGAAAAACACTTCGTTTCCAAAGCTAAATCTTTCAAGACAGTATTCTCAAAGTCTGAAGTAGGGCTCCAATTCCGCTAGGGGGCGCAAGATAGTAATTTGTTGTCCTATCAATGTTCCTACAATTAAGAAGTGGTTACGAGTCCAATTTAGCTTCTAAGAAAGTTCTTGGCAAGAAGCAAACATGTTCACACACACGCGTGCGCGCGCGCACACACACACACACACACCACTACATACGTACCAAAATAAAAATGAATACACAGAAGGATCAAACAGTATTTTTTTTTAACTCAGTTTCCCTACTGAGCTATGAGCCCATTGTTTTAGAACAGAGCTATCTGGGCAAATCCTAGGTTCAAAAGTGTCATTTTCATTATTTGAAAGCACAATCTAGAGAACTGGGGACATGGCTCAGTCAGTCAAGTAGCTGGCACACAAGCGGGGACCCTTGAGTTCAGACACCGCCATCCTCTCCACCTTCATCACCCCCACCCCGCCAAGTACTGTGTGAAACTAGACACAGTGGCCTGTCTGCAACACCGTGCTGGAGGCGGGGCAGCGGAGACAGGCAGATCCGTAGAGCCATTGGCCACCCAGCCCAGTTCAATCAGCGAGCTCCAGGTCCAGTGAGAGACCCTGTCTTGAAACACAAGGTGGAGACCAGACGTGATGGCAAAGTCTTTCATCCCAACACTTAGGAAGCAAAGAGGGTGTATATCTGTGAGTTCAAGGCCAGGCTGGTCTACATAGTGAGTTCCAGCACAGACAGGACGTCATAAGGGAGAAATCATGTCTCGAAACAAAGTGGCAAGTGATACAGGAAGTCACCGGACGTCAACCTCTGGCCCCCACGGCACACACACACACACACACACGTACAAACATGAACACATACATACACTACACGTCAACACGAAAGTGAAAAGCACGATTCAATTCTTCTCTCCATTCCATTAAAATTATGTTAGTTATGACATCAGAACGAAGTTCCAGGTGGGAGAGGGGAATAATTTCACCCTGGGTTCAATCAGAAAACTGACAGGAAAAAAAAAAGAGAGAAAAAAAAAACATTGATAAGCTTGAGGCTGGGGACAAAGCCCACGAGCAGATTATTTACCTAACACACATGAGGGTCCAATCCACAGAACAGCAAAATCATGTGTTCTGTGGAAACCACTCCCTAGACTTCTGCTAAACCCCCCTTGCCTTCCCTTCGTCAGCCGCAAGCTCTTTCCTACACAGACCTTGAATGAGAGGCAGAGAGACAGCATGTCACTGAGACCAGGACCTAGAGGCGGGGTAACAGATGCAAACATCTGTAGAAGATGCCCTACCATCGCGCTTCACAATCCCTGACTCGTGGCTTGTCTTTCTCTGACTAGATCGGGTACCTAATCCCCAAACATACAAGCAAGCGTCTTGCATTCTGATCAGGAATGGATCCTGGAATCAATCAATAAACCAAGAAGAAGCAGTGGTGTGCCCAAACATCTGCCTATATATACTTGAGCACTCTGGGCCCTGTGCATCTTAAATGCCGGACGGAAGCATGGTTTAAGTACCTAACAGCTAGCACAGCAATAACCTGGCCATTCAAAACCACCAGCTCACATGGGTAAGCGGAACACTTCATTAAATAGCAACCGGTTTTTGTATGGGGCAGAGACTGTAGTTTTGCAAAAGGACAACAAAAAATGTGTTCGAGTCACCTGATCTCACGAACAATGCCTGCCGCTCTTCTTCATGCCCGTCCTGCTGGCTGATGCCCAGCAAGGATGCTGCCGAAGGCTTCCTTCCTTATCTTTATCTGGGAAGCCCGCCCCATCACCAAAAGACAATGACGGCCATATAAACCAAAGTCGTTTCCCTGAAGTACCGTAAGAGGCAGGCAGAATACACTTAGTCGTCATAAACGCTGTTTTTAATTAGGGAGTAAAGGACCGTTTGAAACGGCTCACACCTGTAATCCCAGCACTTAGGTCATCAGTGTGAGAAGATGTGCATTCCAGGGAAGCATGAGATACAGCGAGTATCTGTCTCTAAATTGATTAATTAATTAATGAAGGCCAGTGACTATTTCAATCAGCAGAACCCACTTTCAAAAAAAACAGAAAAACAAAAAACCCAAGCCTGATGAGGCCATTGTTATCCCAGTGCAGGGGGGGGGGCGGGGGGGTCAGGGGTCAGCCAGCCTAACCTGTTTGGCAAGTTTCAAGACCTTATCTCTAGAAGAAAAAAGGGGGGGGGCGTGGAAAATGCTTGAGGAGAGATACCAATGCTATTCTCCAGAGTATGCTCACATACACACATACGCACATAAATAGAACCACACACACACACATACGAACCACACAGGAAGGAAGAAAGGGAGGGGGAGAGAGTTTCTACAGGACCATGTAACAAAGTCAATCTTTATAATAGTTCTAATTGTTTACCGAAAAGAAACAGAAAAGACATAAAATCCCAAGTTATAGTAGGAATCCATCTACTTAAAAAGAATGAAAAATGAAATATGTTTAGTCAAAAATTGGATAGAATTGTCACCTAACCTTTCCAAAATGAAAACACCGCAGAGGCGGTGGCTTGGCAGTGGTTAGTAAGGACCAATAGCTAGGGGCTATTCCTTCTTTGCTAGCCTGTTTCTGAGCTCCACCAATGGCCACTTCTCTGCTCTGTGGGGCCACTCATTTTCCCCAGAGGCCAGATAACTCACGATAAAATACAGCGCAGATAGGTCAGCTTCGCTCCTAGCTACCGAAGACTTGAAAGGGGAGGTTAGGCAAAACGACATGATGAAATCCCAGCCCGGTTCAGCCGAAACCTGAGGCAATACTGATTTTGCTGATGAGACCTATAATGGCTCTCCCTTTTACCCTGGTAGAGAGACTGCTGATGTAGAGTCAGTTGACCTGGGACAATCCTAAGCGGAGTTTCCTCATCTGTAAGATGAACTTAGAATAGCCATTTTACAAGAAACACTCAAGGAATTGCAGATACACTAACACCTCCATCGGAGGCCAGGTGCCTAGTGTTCCTGCCGTGAAATCGGGGATTCCTATTGTCTCCATCCTACAAACTGGATGGATAAAGGATCCTGGAAGATTTCCTTTAAAAGTATGGAGTAAGAGCCAGTGAAATGACTGAGCAGGTTATAAATAAATAGATAGATAGAAGCAAGCTTGCCAAATAGGCCAGAAGATCTGAATGTTTGAGTCTGATCCCTGAAATCCATGACTTAAAGACTCCCAAAATCTGTCCTGTGATTTACATGTACAGATAATAATAATAACAATAATAATGCAGAGCAAACCTTCAAACTGAACTCCTAATCCATGCATTGCCATCTCTGAACTAGAAAGGCTCTTCCTGCTAGGAGGAAAACTTGAAATGAAATGTATGCCCTGGCAAAGCTGAAGCATGCGTGGGCCGCCCGTACATAGCAGTTCTTTGAACTTGTCCATGTTGGGTCTCAGGGTCTAAGTTGATGAGGACGACTGACCAGGTCTCTTCCTCAAGAGGAAGATACCAGATCTCATTACAGATGGTTGTGAGCCACCATGTGGTTGCTGGGACTTGAACTCAGGACCTCTGGAAGAGCAGCCAGTGCTCTTAACCGCTGAGCCATCTCTCCAGCCCTGACAGCCTGAATTTGCCTTAGTTGCACTGAGCAACTAAGAATATCACAGAGCTTTTCTGTATGAAATTTAACTTCCAAAACCAAATAATAAGACCTTACTAAAGCCGGGCGATGGTGGCGCACGCCTTTAATCCCAGGACTCGGGAGGCAGAGGCAGGCGGATCTCTGTGAGTTCGAGACCAGCCTGGTCTACAGAGCTAGTTCCAGGACAGGCTCCAAAGCCACAGAGAAACCTTGTCTCGAAAAACCAAAAAAAAAAAAAAAAGACCTTACTAAAATAATACGTCATCTTTATGATGAGACTGTGTCACGGGGCACAGACAACTAGGAGCAAAGAGCGCTATGAACATGTGTAAAATGGCCGAATATGCCCACTCTTCTGTAGACTTAACATACGCTAAATTTAAACCGTGTCATGCATTCATGCCTGTCAACTGATCCTCATACTAAAGGCTAGCAAAGACATGTAAACAGTTAGAACCTTTTGGTTGGTCTCTGGGTGACACAGAAAATGACCCCCTCGTTTGAATCTGTGAGGGGGGCAAACGATTTACATGTTAGCGAGACACTGAGTTGAGAGATGTAGATGTTCTTAATTCTGCCTGTTCAGAACCTTATCCAATGTGCCACACCAGGGATGATATATGACCTAGCTAGCACGTCCTGTCCGAAAGCCTAAGATCAGGCATTCAGCCTCAGTTCCCACATATCTCCAAATTGGTTGTACTTTTGGTTTTGGCTTGGGGTGTTCCTTTGCTTGAGGCAGGGTCTTGCTAGAGAGCTCAGGGCAGTCTGGAACTTACTATATGACCCAGACTGGTTGACAACTCTCAGCAGTCCTCCTGAATGCGAGGATTATAGGTGTGAGCCGCTATACTTAATGGCCCGCTCAGGATAAGAAGCAAGAAATGGAGGATATAGTCTATGATGTGTGGACCAAAAGATTTTACTTCCGACATAACTACTAAGGATAAAACGTGTTTCCTCAAAGTCAGAAAACACAACTGAGGAAGACTTGCGTAGATATGTGTCATCAGAAAGATGAAGAGAGGGGCCTTAAAGTAGCCTGTGAAAGACAGACTATGAATAAAGATTTCAGAGCAACAGGCTGAAGAGTAAGTGACAAGCCTGGGGAACACGGTGCCAGCGAGAGGCATTTTAACCTAATCCGTGGACAAACAGGAACCCAGGTCTTGAGCAAGAGAAAGGCACGGAGCTTTCGCAAGCGTGTGCTCTGGCCACAGTATGTGCTGAACACGGGAGGCCACGCTGGAGTTAGAGACCCAGTGGAAAGGGGGTTGTCAATGCAAGCCACTGCAGGAAGGGACTTTCTGGTCTCTTGGGGACAGACTCCGCAGTATGACCTCCAGGGATGCGGGGGAAACCACTGACACTGTTTTCAGCTCTTTGATGCCTGCTCTGTCCCTGGATACAGGTTTGGCTCAGCTTCTTGGCTCCTTGCCGCCTCTCTTTATATATAGCTCGGAGTTCCTGCCCCAAGGCGCTCGTTTCCAGGTGAAATCGAGTTTACTTCCTTTAGCTCAGGAGCATCCCCGTCCCACCCCTCCCACCCTCCACATGCGTACACAGAACTCCTGCCTATGTGAGCTGTTTTGTCAAGCTCGTCACTTGAGCATGGAGCTGAAATCATAACATTTCAAAAATAGGCCACATCCATAAAGAGAAAAGAAAAACAAAACAAGACGGATGCGCTTTGCCAAGGCCCATATTTTCATCAGGATCCGCTGCCAACTGCTCGGATCTTTTTTTTCTTTTTCTTTTTCACTCTGTCTAGTTTCAAATGGCTGGAGATCAAATCTAAACCTTGGTGACGGTAATTAGGGAGTGTTATGGAGAAAACTTTTTAAGAGAGCTGGGGCCAGGCATCTGCAGATAAAGGGTCTGGCCAAGAAGCCCGATGGTCTTCGTTCAGTCCCCGGAGCCCACCTGGTGGAAGGGGAGAACGGACCCCCGTGAGATGTCCTCTGACCTTCACTATGCACTATGGACAGCACGCTTGTACATACAGACGCACAGACGTGTAAACAAATGTAATTTTGAAAGCCTACTTAAGTAAGAACACAACAGACCCGACAGAATAGTATGTAGAGAATACTTAAGCCAGCATATTCTTAGGCAAAAAGAGCGAGGACATGTGATTGAGATTCCTGCTTCACGAGTTTGTTTAGAGGTTCTTCTTTCCTGACTATTTTGCTTACATTCTTTCTCCAAGTGTACCTTACGGCCTGCTCAGTCCACATGTTCACAAGGCAAGCCATTTCAGAGATCTCTGTGGTAGTGGCGCACAGGGCAGGGGGTGGGGGGCAACCATACAGTCCAAAGATGACGATGAAGGTTATGCCACGCTCAGCAGAATTTCTTTGCTCAGAGACATAAAACAATTTTCAATTGTAGGGCCTAAATATGACTTTTGCTAATACCTGATACATCTCCCTTATCGTAAAAGGACAATAAGTTTTGAAGGGTTCCTTTTCGATACATGCCATAAATGGTCTTTATCATGGTATACTTTCCTCATGATGGTCACTTAAGCAGTTATAATTTTGGTGATCTCAGACATAAGAAGACGAATAAGGCATTTTGAGTGGCATTAAAAACAACACGATCACATAGAAGGAAGAAAAGGGATTCCTCAGGGTGGAATCAACCTGTTGCTGACTGGGGAGGGGATAGATAGCTACAAGTACCCCCACTGATGAATGTGGGCTTAGTCAAATTCAGTCGCTCGTGATTCTGGGAAACTCCAAACAGAGGTTCTCTGAAATCTGCTAAAATCTGAATTCTTTGAAAGCACCAACAAGCCAGTTTTGACGCAATCAACCCTTCCCAACACTTACATCCACAGCTCGCCATGGGTTTCTCTGAAGCCCTGTCCGCCTTGTCTGTGTTTTCTCTTTGGATTCCATGAGTGTTTTGTGGAAGAGAGATGGCCGTTCAGCTCTCGCTGTGTCTCCACAGATGGAGGACTAGGGACATACGCAAATTAGGGTCATTTACCTTGGTGTCCTGCCCACTCTCAAATCAAGAGCCAGGATGGGTCTCTGCCTGCAGTGACTTGAGGGTTCCCTACTCACAAAGCCAGAAACGTCTCTGAGAATTCAGACCTAAGACTCCTCCATGTAATCTTCTGGGAACCATCTTTGGCTTCTCCAGCCAAAATCATGGCAAGGGCATTCATTGATGGATGTCAAAGGGAAACGGATAAGACAACAGGAAGAGAGAGGAGCCTACAGGGCTGAAAAACAGTTGATAGGGAAATGGGAAATCTTACAGGAGCAGACCGGCATATCTTATTTCCTTTCAAAGACACTGGCCCAGCTCATATTTACTTTATTTTTCTAAATACTATCCACCCAACTACAGATAAGGGATGTTTTCTAAACATCATTCAAGTGCGTTTCAGACAAACATACTCGGTTCTAGTCCATGTTGATTTATTAAGCCTAAGAAATTTGCTACGCGTAGGAAATGCAGACTCAGATACCATCGACGGTCCTTCCCTTGAGAGAACCCCCACCGTGTACCAGGGGAGCACAGCAAGCAGAGACAGAAACTGTGTCCGGCCCTCTCGAATACGCAGCAGCCTTTGAGGTCAAGACTGAAGGTCGGTGAGGGCTTGAAGAGAGGGGGTGGGCGGATGGTAAGGAACACCCTGTGCATTTTGAAGCGTATGGGCAGACTCGATGAGGAGAAGGGCAGATTTGCTCTGTGGACCATGATGGAGAGCAAGGAGGGTAAGAAGTCCGTGGGGATCAGATCACAGTGGGCCTCTGGTTCTGGCTGATAGCTGTGGACTCTCTTCTATAGAGCTGAGAAGATCTATCTGTTTTTGCAGGGGTAGGGAGTGATTTAAGTGTTGTACCTTAGGAGCTGGAGAGCTAGCTCAGCAGTAAGAGAGATTGCTGCTCTTATAAGCACCCACATTTGATTCCCAGCTCCCACATTTGATTCCCAGCTCCCGCATTATCAGACAGCTCACAGCTGCCTGTACCTCCAATTCCAGGAGATCTGACAGCCTTTTCTGTCCTCTGTGGACACTATCTGAAAGTCACACACATACACACATATACGTAGACATACATAAAAATAAAAATAAAGCGCTTTAATTTAAAAAAGAAAAAAAAAGGAATTGTCCATTAGAGCCAGGCACGGTAGCACACACCTAAAACCTCGGCACTTGGAAAGTGAAGGCAAAGACCTGCGAGTTCAAAGTCATCCTCAGCCACAGAGATAAGTTTGAGGCCAGCCTGGGCTACGTGAGACCCTGACTTAAAACAAAAAGAGCTGAGTTTTCCAATAATCACCCTGGTAGCAGCTCGTGCGATAGACTAGAAGAAAATTGCCACAAGTGAGGTGAGAGCAGTGCCAGTCTGGGTGCGAATTCGTGGGGAGGGGGTATTCCTCCACCGTGAGAGGAAACAGGTCTTCCTGTGGCTGTCGGCAGATCTGCAGATCTCACAGGCAAATGTGCTCCCCACACCTTTAGAGTAGCGTGAGCAGCGCGCATGGGGCTGCCTAGACTCTCACTGACTCTATCTGCAAGGTGCAAGGCTCTCTGCAAGAGCCAGCCCAGACCCTCAGTGGCGGAAGTTCTGCAGAGCTGCAGCTAGCTGCTCTGCCGGCGGAAGCCAGTTGCTAGCTGTGTGTTTACGCTCAGCTCTGAGACCAGCAGCCTCTGCCGGGCCTCTCAGAAGGTAGCACAGCCCACATTTGCACAACCCGTTAGTCATCTCCAGAGGCGCCACAAAGAAACAGCCTGGAGCGGTCAGTATTACCTGCTCAGTCCAGGTTTGAATGACAAAGAACGGTATCTTCATGCTATGAGTTAAGGGACCAAAAGCGTAATATTATCTTTCTCTATATTTAGTCCCCAACTCAAAACTTTTCTTTCCCTCGTCTCATTCAGCTTCAAAACCAGAAGAGAAAAAAATACACAGAAAAGGGGGTATCAAAACCATTATGCGTTATCTCTTTCTGATAGCTAGGTTACATCTTAAGCAATTTTCTTGTTGCGATAATACAAAGACAGATAAAGAAAAAAAAACTTAATAACCTTTCCGATCACAGATAATAATAGGCTAATAAGTACTCCTTGACATTTTCTGGATGTTTCTGTTGTACACAAAAATACCAATACATATGACATAGAGTTACCACTAAAATGAAATCTTACTGCATCCCTCTCTTGAAATCTGTGAGAATAACAGCTAAGGTTACCTCCCAGTTCAGCCATAGAAGCTAACTTCCTTATAGCTACATAGTGTTCTACAATGTAGCTATAGCATAACAGAGCCTGGCCATGCGCCACACAAAGACACAGTACAGAGCTGAAGGCATCTTCTGAATACCTATAGTATGCTATTTTTATAAAATATACCAGAAAAAAAATGTTTAACATAGTCCATTCTTCTTCGGAGAATGCCAAATATAGCTGGGGAAAGAAGCCTACCCCAAGCAGGCAATGCAAATATGCAAGCTGGTGCTCCAGAGTTCTCCAGACAACTGCTGCCAGCTTCCCTTCTACACCTAGACAGACTGCAGAGCTCCGAGAGTCCCCTCTGGGCAAGCATCCCAGGAGCCCTCTCTGATTGGGCGGAGGGAAGGCCGGACAGCGCAGAAGTCAGTTGCAGAAGAGGCAACACAAACAAGACCTAGAAGGGGACTAGAGTACCCTAACGGGGAGGAAATGTGTTTGAGGACCAATGAATGATGGCACCAGGCTGATGTTCAACATCTGTGTGTGTGCTCAGCAGAGTGGCAACCAGAGGTCGCTCCTCCAAGACCCCGGGCTTCTGGGCACTATCCTTCTCGCATGGCCCTCAACACAGCACCTTAAAGACATAAGGGACCCATAAGGGACCCATTAAGACTAGATTGTGGACTCTGCACTAAACATTTAACATCGGAATTCATAAATCGTTATCCAATCAGTGCACAATATTCTAGCACCTTAAAGTGCACAGTATAATTACAGTTATTCTGAGATCATGGCCCCCTTGTTCTGACTCAGGGGGATTTGGCTGCCTTCCTAGCACTAGGGACAGAACACTAGGCTTGGTCAAAGGCAGTAAACCAGGGACAGGATGGAAACTGCCTGCCCAGACATGCGGGGGCCTGTTCCCACTCGGAGCTAGTTCTGGGTACAGTTGGCACTGCCTGGCAACGTTCTGTTTCTTGAATTGTGACCAATCAAGAATGTGGAAGCAAGGCCAGGAGGGGAAGAAAAAAAAAATTATCTGAGAGCCTCAAGACCTGACTTGGTCTAACCTTATTCACTATGCGAGCCTAGAGACCTGACTTTGGTCTAACCTTATGCACTATGCGAGCCTAGAGACCTGACTTTGGTCTAACCTTATTCACTATGCGAGCCTAGAGACCTGACTTTGGTCTAACCTTATTCACTATGCGAGCCTAGAGACCTGACTTTGGTTTAACCTTATTCACTATGCGAGCCTAGAGACCTGACTTTGGTCTAACCTTATTCACTAATGCATTGGGTCGCTGAGAAGAAGTTGCATGGCTTGATTACTCACTACAAAGTGTGGGTTCAAAATGATTAATTCCCTAAAAGTGAGGAGCAAGGAAGATCTGACTTTACAAGGAAAGAACCCACGAGGCCACCTTGGGGAGAGAAGCTCACCCTGACAGGACAGAGGGTCACTGGCCTGTCACCCACAACCTAGACTCAGAGCTGGTCACAACAGAGTGTTGGCCATGTGCTGGGTTCTAAAAGGCCTCTTTTTCTTTCTTTCTTTCTTTCTTTCTTTCTTTCTTTCTTTCTTTCTTTTTTCAAGACATAAATACAGAAAAGATCTAGTGAACAACTGGATGAGATGACCTACCCAGATCCCCTAGGAAACAGGGTCCCACCCCAGCGAGCCCCGTGAAGTGAAATCTCACATCGGCGTTTTACGAATGCACCCACGTGATGTGGAGTCTGATCCTTTCGTGAACACCTCGGAGGAGCTGCACCTCCAGCCAACCCCAAGTTCCACATCAAAGAGGTGGTCAGACAATTTCGTTTCCGACGGTTCGCGGCAACACCGGTGGTGATCGCACCAATGTTAAAGCTGGGGGAAGTTATTAAGTAAGCAGAACACACAAATGGAATGGCCAACAGCATGTGAAAAGGCCCATCAATCACTGGAGGTTAGAGAAGGCGAATCCACGCCATGGTGAGAGACCACTAAAGACTAATGGCTAAAATAAGATTTAAAAAAAAAAAAACAGACGGACAAAATGTAAGCGCAGGTGAGGCTGTGAGGAAACAGGTGGAATGTTGAGAAGAGCTAAAAAAAATGTACAATGAAGCAGCTGTGGAAAATAAGCGGGTAGTCCGGCAACACGGTAAACACAGAACTATCGTGGGACCTGGAAATTTCACTCCTAAATACATAACCCAAAGAATTGAAATCCAGGGTTCAAACAGAGACTTGACATGTATGTCCACAGTGATGTTACGTCCTGCAGCTGAGAGGTAGAGACAATAGGAGTCCATTAGCGAACTGATGAATTCATAAACCAAATGCATCGTAGCCGTGCTCGGGAATATTACTCGGCCATAAGAGAGAATACAATGCATCATGTTGGAGGCGACTTGGGGAGTGAAGGTTGAGTGTTTTATACTAAGTAAAAGAAGCCAGACACAAAAGGCTACATTGTTGCCTGAGGCCATCCATGTGAAGTACTGAAACTGGACAAATCCATAGCGAGACAAAGCAGGCTTGAGGTTGCTAGGGGCTGGGAATGAGAGGGAAGGGGGAAGCGGCTGTTTAACGAAGACAGGGCTTCCTTCTGAGGTGATGAAACGCTTTGGAAGTAGATAATGATAACAACCGAATGTGCTGACGGACACTGTGCAGTGCATTTAAAATTGTTAAAGACGCACATAAGATGTAAAAACCATACTATAAAAACACACACGTTTACGTACATTATGCAGAATATTTAAGTTGATCCCTTAAATATCCCTGGGCTGGGGCTAGACTTGGACAATACCCAGCAGGCTTTATGTAGATGTGGGGATCAAACTTCCTGTTGTGTTGCTGTCCCCCAACCCAGTGAGCCATCTCCTGAGCCCATAATACCCTTTTTATTATAAAATCATTATTACATATTTTTATACCATACTGAAACATTTTTAGAAGATGTGACCTCTTGACCCCTCTGGAGCTTAGCCCAGGAAGATAAAGAGAATAAAGAATGAGAAATCTAAAACCACAAGGCAATAGGACTCCAGCAGCGTTACCCTGCTAGGGCTGGAGGCTGAGGCCACGGGAGCTGGGGGAAGCCCATCTGCTCAAAGCTGGGGCCTGCAGCTTCAGAGTCTTCAGGAAAAGGCTCCAGTTTTTTACAGAGTTGGCAATTTATTCAATATGTTTCCAATGCCGCGGGCCAAACAAAATACATCTTTAGACCAGATGTAGCCCACAGGCGCCAGTTGGTAAATTCTGGTTTATGGAACAAGAGTATTTACCCGGGGTGGGGGGTGGGGGGTTTTGAAAGACTATAGTAGTAACTTCAAATATCAGGAGGGAAAAATGGCCAAGTGGGAGGCTGGGAAAGGGGCCGCTTCCTTCCAGGAGGTGGTCAAAGTCAGACACAGTATATAGGGTGTCTTCTCTCGCCACAGAGCAGGTGTCCAGGAGAGGACTCAGGACGCAGTGACTGCTGTCCTTGAGATGCCCTGCAAAGTCTAATAACCTGGACTCCTGCTTTGAGTCAAGAGTTAGGTTAAACCAAGCGCTCTCGACTGTGTGCAAACATCAGAATCTGGGAAATTGAAAACCTAGCTGTCTGGACTCCCTTTTAGAAGTAAGATGACCAGACAGTACCTCAGCTGCCTGCCCGCACCCAGGTTCTGCCATAGGAGAGTTCCAGGATGCTGAATGGAGGTCTCACTGCCTGGCTATGGCTGGTAAAGGAGGCAGAGAGGTGGACCGAGACAGGGAAGAATGAACTCCAGGCGTTCGTGACAGACGCTGAGCCAAGCAGGGTTCTTACACTACCTCACTGTGGTCTTCCCAGTCCACAGGAGTCTCCAGCTTTTTGACCCTGTGACACAGTGACGTCATCTACAGAGTGTATGCTTGAGAACCAGGTGATGATGTTTCTGCAAACACTCTCAAAAGCGTATGTTTCCGTTAAGCATTTCGATTTTGTCTTGGGCCACCTTAGCAGCCATACTTGGCCTCATGCGGCCACGCACCCTGCAACAGCTTAAACAAAATCGGCAAGATCAGAGGCAAAGTCTCTACCCCGGTTCCTAGGGCATAACTAGGACCAGGAGTTTAAGGATGTCCCTGGGTCTCTTCCATGAAGATCTTCTACATCTCTTTGGCCCCATAGTGTGTACGGATTCACCTGAACTATTGTCTTCCTACCCATACAAACAACATGTTACAAGTGACTTGACTTAATGGGCTGGTGTACTAGGTGGATTACAGGGACAGTCCCCAGCCTCTGCCATCAAAAGTAGAAACATAGAAGCAATGACACCTCAGCTGGGAGGGGGACTCAAAGAAGAGGGGCACCAACCCAACCGTGTCAAAGGGGAAGGGCTTCTGGACACGCCTGTGTTAAACTGAGGCCCTAGCTGACAAAAGATAAGGGACTCCAGGCTGAGAGGGAAACGGGGATCACAGGGACCTTACCACACAAGGGGAACACACGCAGACCAATCCTAGCAGCTAGCGCACAGGGAAAATCCGAGGCATCTCATGGGCTATACTAAGCCTTTGTCATCTTTCTCAGAGAAATGGGAAGCGCGTATGTAAGACTCATCCCGAAGAATGACATATTCAGATTGCCGTGGCAGAACAGACTGCTGGCCAAGTAGACCAGAGGCAGGAAGGCCACATGGGGACCGCGGTGGCAGTAAGTCTACCAGGGGATGCCACTCCACGCAAAGGCTGTAGCAGGTCAGACGCTAGCTGGCAGAGGTGACACACGTTCATTCATTTGTCCGTCGCTGAGTAATACTATGGTATCACAGCCCTTTTATCGACAGGTCAGGCTAGACATACGGGACTGCCGAAAGCAAACACCGCGGAGCCCGTTCTATCGGCCCTCTGCTAATTGATGGATGTCCAAGGAAGTATTTCAAAACTGTCAAATGATAAACAGAAAGTCCACTGGTTGTGTGATTGATAAGGAACTGAGGATCTGGCTCCTCCACCAAAGGTTCCCAAAGGCTCATTAAGCATCAGGACCACAGAATAAGTTAGTCGGTACTCTTCAGCTTTATGTTCTTAATATTCATCATCTAAGAAGATTATATGCGCTTGTTGTATCTCGCTCATGAAAAGTAAAAAAACCCTGCCTGCTTCCGAATCCATCATTCCTCAGGTAGAAACAACTGTTTGTAAGTGGAATGGAAATTAAACCAGTAAATTAGAAAATTACCGGAAGCTTATTAAATGTGGCCATGTGCTGAATCAAGCAGAAATTCTTCTGCTGTGCTGGGACAAGTGATTAGGAGTTACGAGGACAAGCTTACGCAGAAAAGGAACAAGCAACCAGAAAACCAGGGTTCTGAGGCAGGCAGGGGCGTCTGAGAACTGCCCCCACCTCCGCAGATTCCACCGGGAGTCTGTCATGATTCACCGGTGGGTCCTGGATGCCCTCACCCGTCCGTCCCTTGTTACCCAAGCTGCAGCCGAGCATTCCTGCCGTTCCTTTACCCCACCCCAGTGCAACCTCCGCCCTCCCGGAAGCAGCTGTGCCTGCTGGGGTGTTGGAGCCGCTCCTCCCTTAGAAGTGACTACTATTTTTGTGACCTCTTAGACGACTCCTCTGACCTTTCATCATTCCAGAATCAAAGCGGCCAGCAAGAAGGAAGATGCATTAAGCAAAATTGCTTCCAGCCCTGTCCATTTTTCTCCTGACACACTGCTCTTACCACATCGGCTCAAATCATTGCCATGGGTCCAAAATCCCAGAGAACGCCCTCTGTGGGTAAGCCGCCTTTCCTGGATACATTCACCGCTTAATTCAAGGTATCTACGCTCCAAATGCTCAAAGACATACAAGATTTATTCATTGTGTTAGAAATCTTCTAACTTCACACGGGAAAAAAACAACTCTCAAAGCCACAGTGGGACCTCAGCCTGTCCACAGCTGCCCTCCAGGTAAACGCTTGAGCGACACACTCCCAGCACGGAGCGGCCACCTAAGCAATGACTGACCGGCTTGTCCCTGGTTCTGGGAAGACTAAGCTCTTCATCCACCACCGCCACCTCCTTCTTCTCCCACCCATGAGAGTGGGGATAAGTTAGTTTTAATGTCCAAATATGGGGATGAGCTCCTGGTGGGAGATGAGCAGGAGAAGCTAAGCCTTGCCTCCCAACAGGCTCCTGACTTTCTGCTATCGTCCTCATTCAGTGACTTCAACGGTTCTTATGCTAACCCTGGAGGAGAGGAACCCTGAGCCCCATGAAAGTGGCCAATTTGGTCCGAGCTGTTTGACTGACTGTCTCAGAACACAGGGTGAGTCACCATTCGGCTATCCGAAGAATAGATGTTTAGAATAAAGGCAAAATAGACTTAACAGTCAATGCTCTTAGAGGCAACCCTCTGGGCTGCACAGTGGGTCCTGAGTACAATTCATTTCCTTGCCTGTGGCGCATACGCTCATGGCTTTTCCAACACAGAAGATGTTCTGGGCAGTTTTTCAAATGGATCAAATTTTTATAGTTTTAGACCCCAACTCTGACTATATAAAAACTCTTTTTTTTTTCTTCTTTTTGTTTTTTGAGACAGGGTTTCTCTGTGTAGCCCTGGATGTCCTGGAACTTGCTTTGTAGACTAGGCTGGCCTGGAACTCACAGAGATCTGCCTGCCTCTGCCTCCTGAGTGCTGGGATCAAAGGTATGTGCCACCATGCCCTGCTCAACAAAAAACTCTTAATTACTTACTCAGATATACCCAAAGAACAGACTATATTTGAGACTCACAGTAAACCACAGCAAACACATTTTAGTAGATATCATGTTTCAGCTAAATCATTCACCAAAGCTGGCTTGAAAATACTGGGTTCCCCAGCTGCTCTCGTGTGGAAAGCAACTGAACAGAGTCATGTCGGTGCCTAGTGAGGTGGGGAGAGGCATGACAAATATGTAGCTGGGTCTGCCTCTAATCAGGTCAGAAACTGGAGCTGAGCATGGGGAGAGACGCTGAAGAGCAAATCCATTCGTGCCACCATCGAGGGAGCAGTCAATCTCCAGGGTGGGATTTGCTGAGGGCAGTGTTGCCGGGAAGATGGGCCTGTGAGTTGGCTCCACCCTATCTGCAGGATACACAGACATCTGTCTACCTTTGGGGACCTCTAATGTGCCCTGTGATGCTATGAGACATAGAGGGCTGTGTGAACCCCATACCCTTTCTCTGAGCGTATTCCTTGCATACTATCCCTGCTGTGACTGTTGCAGAATATTTGTTTAACAAGGCAAAGATGGGTTTCATTTGTTTAATTATGTAAAGATGTGCTGCTGTTTTACCTTGCCTGCCCAAGGCATCTGATTGGCCTAATAAAACGCTGACTGGCCAACAGCAAGGGAGGACATATAAGCGGGACTTCTGGTCAGGGAGAATAAGTAGGAGGAGGAATTTAGACTCTAGAGGGAGAAAGAAAAAGAGATGCCAGGAGACGCCAGGGACCAGCCAGCCAGACACGAAGGAAACAGGAAAGTAAGACATGCAGAATGAAAGAAAGGTAAAAGGGCCTGAAGGAAAACATAGACGAATAGAAACAGGTTAAATTAAATTAAAAGAGCTAATGGGACAAGCCTGAGCATTCATAATTAATAATAAGTCTCCATGTCTTTATTTGGGAACTGATTGGGGGGCCCAAAATAACCAAGCTCTGTTCTCTAGGTGCCTTGCTCCCCACTCCAAGGTCAGGCATTTTGTGGGTCTTCCTTGTTCTCTTCTCATGTCCCCTTCACCTGAGCTATGGTTTATAATGCCAACAGGTCCCAAACCAAGAGAGCGGGAGGACATATGAGGGAATGGTCACTTTACTCTCCAGGTCCGTGACCAGCGCCCCAGTGATGAAGGACTGATGAATCCAGAGTAAACTCTCCTACAAGGGGGTCTGTTTTCCTGGGTCTCTCTCCCACTCCCTCTCTCGCCCCTCTCCCTCCTGGACCTCTCTCTCTTTCTCTTCCTCCCTCCCTCCCTCCCTCCCTCTCCTATCCTTCCTAGACCTCCCTCCCTCTCTCTCCCCTCTCCCTCCTGGACCTCTCTTCCTCTCTCTCCCCTCTTCTTCCTGGGCCTCTCTCTCTCTCCCCCTCTCTCCCCTCTCCCTCCTGGACCTCTCTCTCTTTCTCTCTCTCTTTCTCTTCCTCCCTCCCTCCTTCCCTCCCTCTCCTATCCTTCCTAGACCTCCCTCCCTCTCTCTCCCCTCTCCCTCCTGGGCCTCTCTTCCTCTCCCCCTCTCTCCCCTCTCCTTCCTGGGCCTCCCTCCCTCTCTCTTCCTCCCCCCCATCTCCGTTTGCACACATCTATCACTACCCCTTTAGGAGAAGGAAATGGGTTGGTCAGAAATGCAGCTCTGGGAAAACGGGTTAGAAAGTGAGGCATGGATTCGATCCAGAAGAGAGCAGTGATTAGCAGGGCCACAACCAAGAGTTCAAAGCCGTGCAGAGAGCACGCTGCCACCAGACGGGCATATGGCATCCGCTCTCCTCATACTGACCTTCAAAGGGCAATCCTCAAAGAAACCATTTTTATCATATGGTCCCAATTTAGGAGCCCAAAGAAGTGGAGAATTTGCACCAAAATTAGTGCACCACAAATTAAATTTAGTGGCCGCCTATGCCATTACTGCTGCTTAGGAAGAGGCGTATCCTCAAGATCTACCAAAACCGTAAGTTTCCCTCCCTGGTATTCACTGTTGCATCCCTAACTCCAGACACAGAGCAGGTGCTCAATAACTCCCTTCTCATGACTCATTCCCACTCATCCGTGTTCATTCAACACGCTCAGCCACTCCGCCTCGTCTGTGCTAGCTTCGTAATAAGGTCATGTAGGGTCTCACAGAAAAACATCTCCACAGGTAAATGTTCTCAGTCCACAGGTAAATGATGGCAGTGTTTTGTATCACACATGATTTGGCTCCAAAGAATTCAGTAACACCTATAAGAGAGGAAGATGAACACACACACACACACACACACACACCTTGTTGGAAGAAGGCTGCTTGTTTGTCACTGGCGGCTTAGCCCCGAAATAATCATACAGAAATGGTATTAATTAAATCACTGCTTGGCCCATTAGCTCTAGCTTCTTATTGGCTAACTCTTACATATTAATTTAACCCATTCTATTAATCTGTGTATCACCATGTGGCTGTGGTTACCAGTTAAAGTTCCGGCGTTTGTCTCCGGCAGAGCTACATGGCTTCTCTCTGACTCTGCCCTTCTTTCTCCCAGCATTCAGTTTAGTCTCCCCCCCCCCTCCGCTGCCTACCTAAGTTCTGCCCTATCAACAGACCAAGGCAGTTTCTTTATTCACCAACAGTATTCACAGCATACAGAGGGGACTCCCACATCACACTTCCAACCATCACTCAATGGCCACAGGTCTCAAGGTGAAAGACCAAAGGATACTCAGCTCCACAGACCCGCCAGTCTCAGTCCCAGTACTGTAGGAACACGGCAGGTAGAGCTAAGTGGACTCCTAATGCTCAAAGGCATGCTTTGCATGCACATTGACACCTAAAGGCAAGCCAGCTATTTATCTGGTGCTCAGACAGACAGCAACGTGTTTTCTCTCTGCAGGCCAAGCTGGCTGTGTTGGCCTCCAGAAGACAGAGTGGGTAGGCTGCCAAGGTGAACCCTTCCTGCAGGATCTTTAAGGCAACTGAATCTACAAGCTTTCTACCTGACTTAGAAACACTGTCACTCGGTGAGCTCCAAGCCCTGCAGCAAGCACAGCCTGGAGCATTGCACAAAACGAGGCTCCAGAGGGTAAGGAGAACTTTCCAAAGGAAGGCATTATTCATCTGCCTGTGCCGCCGGTCTGCGAAAGCAGTAGGAAGCACTGCTTTTGGCACAGGCTCAGGTTTTGGCGCATCGTCTTCCAATCACTTTCCTGGTTTTTCTAAGAGGAACCAAAACAATATCCGTGAGGCAATTGTTCCAAAGAGCCCACTTGGAATTTTGGGGACTTTTTTCCCCTCTAATTGGATTCAACACACTATTTCAAGATCTCTATTAAATATATTAAGCACATTTAACCTTCATGAAAATGAATCCACCTGATTAGATGCTAGAAGGAACAGCTCATTAGCAGAGCGTGGGTAAATAGTCTCTCGACTCCAGCAAAGGACTGCTCACAGGACACCCGAGCTCTGGGCCGTCTTCTCATTACATCACTGTCAGCCTTGTGTGCTACGCCTGAGCATAGAAAAGTCCCTGAGTGAGTAACACACCTGGATCTGCCCTCAACTGCGAGAAAGCATTCTGGCTGGATGCCACATGCTGCCAATGAGAAAGCAATGTGTTCCAGGTTGGCCCAGTCTCTGAAAGAAATAGCTGGTACTTCAAAAGATATACAACTAGGTACTGTCACTAAGTAGCCAATTAATGAAAACTAATGTCTCAGCGTATATTCGGGAGGCCCAAGGGAGATAGTTTTAGAAATCAACCGGCAGTTAAGACTTCGGGGCTAACTACGCGGCCACAGAGGCTGGAGAGGAAGCACACTGAGCTCGGGAAAGCCTTCGACTCTGGTGGCAGAATTTATGATGCTGTTTCCCCCTCGATGTCTTCTGATTTGTGTTCAACATCACAACCCCAGTTAACAGGCGCATCTGCAGCTCCCACCAACCAACAGCCGCGAGGGAGGAAGAACCCAAAGATTAAGGTCAAACAGATCCAGGTTCGAGGTTGGCGCCTTGCTTGCTTAAACCGAGTGAAGGAAACAACCCCTTGGTGAGCCATCCCAGTCACGAGAGCGACCTGCGTGAGAACACGGGCTCTATCTAACATCCGTGTGTGAGGGACTGTGCCCCACTACAGCCTCCGAACCGGTTGCCCTAGTCTGAAAAACGTTCAAGAGACCTGGGGTTGCCGTCAACGGAGGCGGTGACTTGCCTCCTAGCCTTCAAGGTCTCTCCTAGGGAAAGAAGGGCTGTTCCCTCCGCATTTTACTCCACCCAGAAATCCAACACCTGTCTCTGAATCTCTCCTCCACGAGCCAAGCAGGCACCAGCCCACTGTTGCTGCAGGGCAAACCTGTGAGTCTGTCATCCCTCCATCATCCCTCCACTTCAGACACTCTCCCCTAGCTCTCCCTCCTAAATGCCGATGCTTCAGGAAAACCTATTCAACAGGACCTAGCCTTTGACTGTCTTTGCCACTGAGGTTGGCACGTTACCCAGACTGACTGGACTGAGTCCTTTTATAGGCGCTGACTGGACATTTGAGGAGTACAGGTTACCGTGTAGACAAAGGTACGCATGTCACCATCTCCCTCTTCCCAGATCTGGGAAGCAGTAGACTTTTTCCTTTACACCAACATCATCACACTCAGGGCCGCTTTCTCTGGGCTTTTTCCTGAAGAAAAACATCTTTTACTCTCCCAAGAATCGGTTTCTAGAAAGCACAATCCCGCTGTCTTAAAATGGCAGACAATGCCAGGCAGCCCACAGCTGACTTTGTCAGCAAGCGCCCAAATATAAAAAAAAAAATCAACCTACATCACTCCTCCAGCCACAGAGGAAGTGGGCAGAGACCTAGTTACCACCAAAAATAAGGAGTCTCCGCGTGCAAATGGTCCCAGCAGAGTCCCTGGTATTTCCTATCATAAAAATATAAAAGGTTCTATAAATGGAAGAAGAGCGGGGGCCATTTTCTCACTGCTATCTGCCTAAGCGGCCTGGCTTTGCTGGAATACACTATCATTTAATTTGCTCTCCACTTCTCTCCGTGATCTAATAATCTCCACATTATCAGACCATCCAGAAAATCACAGCTACCTCCCGCTTGGCCTGAGTTTGGGTCGGTTAAATCCCTAGAAGGAACAAAGAAAGATCCAGGGTAGCCAATGTGACATAAATACCAGCAGGGTGTCATGAAAACTGGAGTCGGTTCCAAAGCTGGGAAGCCTATCCAGCCACTCGGATTCTTACTGAGGTCGAAAGATCCCATCTATTTTTAAAATGTTGGTGTCACCATGAGGCACCAAAGATTCAGTGTTTGAACAGAGGTAGACTAGTATTTACCGTGACCCACGGACTCCTGCCCCCTGGATTTCATACCTGAGAGCTACCTGGAATCACCAGGTACAACGGTTAAGCAATTATGCAACAGGAAAATGGCTGGGTACCATTTTCCCTGAGGCGTTTCTTCTGTGGAAAGCAACAACAGTTGTAAACCACTGACATCTCCTCCTCAAGGTGCACCCTGGACACTTCTGCCCTGTGAGGTAATAAAAACACACTGGGTTTTTAGCAACCATGAGACCCAGTTTTCCACTTCTTAAATGAATGGGTTGGTCAGCAGACTTTGCTGTTGTTCTTTCCAGATCCAAAAAGGTCCCAGTTCTGCTCAGAATACACAACTCCCACCAGGTTTCCAAAAAAACATCTGAGCGATTGGTCCCAAGGGAAATGACTTTCAGCAACAAAACCCTCCACGCCTGGCTGAACACAGTCACCCCCTCTGCCTCCTGTGGCTGAGGGAATGAGTGGAGAGCCGACGACTTCCGTCATAAACTAAAGGCTGTCCGGTCAAAACGTTAGGACGAAAGAGCAGACAGACAGACAGGATAAACTGCCACATCAACAGACGGGGTCCTGTCAGAAAATGGCAACAAGCAAAAGACAACCCTGCTAACCAAAAGGACTGCAATGACATTCATGCAGGGAGTCCAGAAACTGTTCACGAGACAATCCTTCAACGTTCCGTGTTCTCCAGAGCATGAGAAACCATCTCTGTGATCCACAGGTCCCTCTGACATGCCTGATACCAGGGGACCTGGCTGCCATTCCCAGGCACTTTTTCCAGCTCTCCCATACAGTGGCAAATCTCAAAAAAAAAAAAAAAAAAAAAAAAAAAAAAAAGACTCTTGGAAGCATACAGAAGGGTGAGGGCCTACCGCTGGTATAAGGGACCTGTGTGACTGTCTGGGTTTCCCCACGGCCACACCAGGGCGAGCTGTGGCTTTTGCTGGTTCTGTGACTGCTCCACACTAATGCCACTGTTGAAAGGCCAGTTTTCCAGACCCATGGAAACTTCCCAGTCCACTCCCCACCTCCCACATGTCTCTGTCATGGGCTGAAGGAAGATCACACTTCTAGAGGTCAAGAATGGAACCCTGAAGACTTAAAGATTGAGACACAGAGGAATGGGGCAGACCGGGGGAAGACTGAAGCCTCCCTAGTTTCTCAGGCTGGGGGGGAGGAAACGGGATTTGAAACCACGTTTTCAAACATGGTAAGATGGGGGGGGACTCGGTTGGTAATGTGTTTGTTGTGCCAGCACAAGGGCCTGAGTTCAATCCCTGGCACTCACATAGGAAAAGCCAGGTGTGGTGGAACTTAAAATCCCAGAGGCATCGATACCTGTAAGGGAAGGGTCTGGGGATTAGCCAGCCTAGCTGAATCGGAAAATTCTAGGCTGAGGGATCCTGCCTCGTAAAATAAAGTCAACAGCACCTGAGGACAACACTCGAGTTTGGCAAGCACGTGCACCTGCACACACATACGTACACCTCTGCACACATAGTGCACCTGTGCACACATACGTACACCTGTGCACACATAATGCACCTGTGCACACATACGTACACCTGTGCACACATAGTGCACCTGTGCACACATACGTACACCTGTGCACACATAGTGCACCTGTGCACACATACGTACACCTGTGCACACATAATGCACCTGTGCACACATACGTACACCTGTGCACACATAATGCACCTGTGCACACATACGTACACCTGTGCACACATAGTGCACCTGTGCACACATACATGCATCTGCGCACACATACGTGCACCTGCACACACATACGTGCACATGCGCACACATACTGCACCTGCACACACACGCACCTGCACATGCATACGCACACACGTGCACCTGCGTACACATATGTGCACCTGCACACATATACGTGCACCTACACACAAGCACCTGCACACATACATGCACCTGCACACACATACTGCACCTGCACACACATACACACACATACGTGCAACTGCACTCACACATGCACCTGCACACACACACATATGCACCTGCACACACATACGCGCACACACGTGCACCTGCGTACACATAAAATAATCAGTGGGCAACCAGCTCTGCACATTAACAGCTTTGGGCCATTAGCTCTACTGTCTGTCCCCAGGTGTGAGAGACTTTTGTCATTTGCGTCCAAAAAAGATAAATTCTGACTCAAAAAATAAATGCGTAATCTAAGTTACTTTATATGAAGAACTCAAAAAGAATACAAGTTCTGTTTCAAAAACAATATACAAAGCAAAATACTCAGCCCCTGGAAGCAGGTATGACGTGAATTGAGCCCCTGAAGGATCCCCTCGTCTGGGAAGAGCGAGGCGGGCCATGGGGTAAATGGACTCCAGGTGTGAATCAATGAGGCCTCTCTACATCTGGAGGAGGAAGAACCTGTATGCAAAGGAAGGTCCACCTCATCTCCCACCAGAAGACACTCTTGGAGGGGGGGGGGCGATGAGAAAAGCTGCAGCAAAACCAAATAAATAAATAAAATATAAATACATTGGCTCTCACAACTCCCACAGAACTCTCAGGGGATGGGGACACACATCTTTAATCTCGAAAAACCAAAATAAATTTTTTAAATAGGATGTACCTTATACTCTTGCTGGAGAATTAAAAGAGCTAACCTGTAAGAAGTAATTAAAATACTGCATCTATTCTAGTTTTATTAAAAATAAATTTCCTATTAGAAGCAGACACCTGGGAGGACCCTCTTTGGACATCTGAATTTCCAGCATGCGCATGGTTATGTAGAAAATTAACCTTCTCACTTTTGTTTGGTGGCCATTTTCTGTATATATATGTATATATAAAAAACTAACACCAATTTTTCTTAAAGTCCCATGGTAGTTTTAAATACTTCAATTTTCTTCCCGTCCCCCACCCCAGGTAAAAAGCATTAGAGCTGATAGTGATGGCAATCTGACTGTTGGACACAACCTACAGGTACCTCTTACCTAAAGCATGGGGCTCACCTAACAACCACCTTTCTGAATCAAAACCACTATCGATCAGGGGCTGGAAAGGCAGAGCAGCTGCAAAATTTACCCTGGGCACAGGAGTCGATTACAACAGTTCAGAACCTCATTCAACTTCATCCGGCACCAGAGAGGATTACATAGTCAAAGCTTTCAGTGTGTGGCAGGGAGTGGGGGCTGGGGGGAGAGCAGAGGTGACCTTGGCTTGGGGTTGCCTGACCCACTTCTGGGTCATGTGATAAAGCCTTTGTGGATTTGAGAGACACTCAAGATCTGAGCAGAGAGCCTTTGTGTGGAATCCTTGAGTATCAGGTTTCTGTGTCATGTGTGTTGATTCTTCTGACGGTATTCAAGTGTAAACTCTAAAATAATTTAGCTTAATTCATGCATAATTAATAGTTTTAACTGAGTAAAAAAGAACATTAAATTAAGTTTAGGCTTTTCTGCTATATCGCATTTCAAAGTAAATCTCCTTTGGAGGAATTTGATTCCCAAGGAAGAATGACTTACGTGGCAAGAAATGGGATTTTAAGCCAGGGACAGAGACGACGATCTTGTAGTCATCAGAAACCAGTGGTCTCTCTTTAAAAAGAACTTAGAGGGTGCTGTGGGTTAGAAATTATCATGCTGACTCTTCAAGTCTGTGAACACATCCCCCTTGTATAAACTTTTGAGTAAAAACGCAAAAGTCTGCACATAAACCCTTTCTGGATATATAAAATCTCTACAGATCTCTCTTCCATCCTCCATGCCTTGGGAAAGAAATGCTTCATGGCTCTCCCTGGAGAATTCTCCTTACAAATCAACGACAAAGCATCAGCATCTCTTATAACAATTCTATGTTTCCTAAGACAAAAATGATCAGTATCTTTTACTACAGCAAGGCCATGCACAAGGTGATACATCACACACCACGCATAAAGCCCTGGTAAGAGACCGGCGATATGTATGCTTTAAACTCTGTGAAAACTAGAGGGGATTTTAGCGCTGATCTAACACGGACTGTACATTTGAATCCCAGGAGAGCTTTAGCAATACTGATGCCCGGGAAAATCCCACATCAATTAAATCGGCACCAAATAATCATCACTTAAGTCAGATGGGGCCCTGTCAAAATTTCCCAGGTGATTTTGGTGCACAGGAAAGGCTAGATACCACTGCCCTGGTCCAACCACCTCACTCTGCATCATATGACATTCCTAAAGTCACACAGCTGGGATTGTGACCCAAATCATCAGGTTCTTCCTTATCTATTACAACCCCCTCTTTCCCAACTATTCCTCTGACAAATCTCAGGGTTTGGGACCCCAGTTTGGACCTGATGCCCCAAGAGGTACCAGAAATCATCGCCTCACCCCTCAGGCCACAGCTGTCTTTATGCCCAGCTGTTCGCTGTGAGGTGGTGCACACCATCCCCGCCACGCTCACCCCAAAACAGCAGCCTGATTTTCAATCTATATTAATGGCTTCCTTTATTGCTTCTGCCAATCCATGTTCCTCTGATAGTTCTCTTTTGAAGAAATAATAACAACTTCTTCTAAGGAAAGAAAAAACTTCATTTGATGGTAAATTGAATCTCGGGTGCAAGAATGAACTAAAAAGCCTTCAAATAAAGAAATCGCTTCGGGGCAACTTGAGAAGAGGATAATTTGCTGACAGTGAGTGCTCTAACGGTTTGTGTTCAGGAGGAGTTGAGCGCCGAGGGGAGGCTGGAAGAAGCAGTGTGGGGGGCTGGCAATAGGGTACGGGGTCCTGCTGAATGGCTGACCCTTTTCTGAGATCTTCAGCACAGTTAGCCTCCACAGATGTAGTGAACACCTCTTGATAAAAGACCTCTAGAGTGAGACCTCGGAAGGTCATTCCCCTCAGATGTCCTCTCTGATCTCATGTGCTCAAATCCTCCTAGTGTATTATATATGAACAGAAAAGCGTCTGCTTTACTAAAATCCAATACATTCATGAGGGAAAGGAGACAGAAGGCAGAACTGTAAGAAAGAGGTATCAGAACATGACCTAGCTGAAGGAAACGTGAACCAGGAATCCAATGACATCAAATGCAGCCCTGTTCCTCCCATTTACAAATGCATTTCTAGAAGCTTCCACTTCCTCGTGGACAAAGCTAGAATGGCATCTATCCCCAGCTCCCATGTGTGGGTTTATATAGAAGACCAAGTTAAAGGTAATTTAGGTAAACACTTCTAAATCTGTACATAAAAAAGAAAAGATTGAGAGATGGCCAGGAAGACCCACACGCCTGCCCAAGGTGGACTACCCGGGGCTGAGAGGAGAAAACACAGGCCCACCTGGTGCCATACAGTCAGGCACTATTACGTTGAGCAAATGCATGGTGGTGTATGAGAGAGAGAGAGAGAGACAGACAGAGACAGAGAGAGACAGAGACAGAGAGACAGAGAGACAGGCAGAATGGTGCCTGTCCTGTGGAGAGAGGTAAATCTGAAGAGGTGAAGGGATGAGGAGTGGCTAAGGTAGGTGGCCTGCTTGCCCCCCGGGGCCACGTGATGTCTGATCCTGGGCTGCTGCCAAGGTCCATGTCTCAGTCCATGAACCTACTGCAACCGTGGTCTGTGTTGATGCCCGCGGCTCCTGTTACCGTCAAAGGCTCAGAAGATGGGACTGCACAGAGTCGGCCCCACCCCTTACTGGCTGCAACACTCTGGAGAGCAGGCCCTGCACCTCACCCGGGCAGCACGGTAGCGCCGATTCTGTCAACGTATCTCTCAGAGATGAGGCCACTGGTCCCCAGATACATGCTCATTTTCCCATGTGTATATACAAACAGACATTCTCTCCAGATAAATGCTATTTCTCACTACGTCCTTAAAGAGCACCAACGTGGGCTGAAGTACTGGCTGCAGAGAGGGATGCAGAGATTGCCCTGAGAAGGGGAAATAGATGAGATCTCCTGGGTAAATTGGGGGATGGGGAGCATGAGGGATTGGGTGGGGCAGGTTGGGGACAGGACGGAGGGAGAGAGTAATGAAAGAGACGTCTTGATGGGGGGAGCATTTCAGAGTAAGGGAGAAAACTGGTGCCAGGGAATCTCCCAAGCATCCACAAGGACGACCCTGACTAAGACTCCTAGCAATAGTGGAGAAGGTGCCTGAACTGGCCTTCCCCATAATCAGATTGGTGACTGCCCTAATTGTCATCAGAGAGCCTTCATCCAGGAACTAAAGGAAGCAGGCGGAGGTGGGGGATGGGAGGAGGGCAAGGAGGGAAAATTGCATTGGTATGTAAAATAAATGAAAAAATGAATTAATTTTTAAAAAGAGGGAGAAAGAAAGAAAGAAAGAAAGAAAGAAAGAAAGAAAGAAAGAAAGAAAGAAAGAAGAGGGTGCTCATGCATAGGACCTGGATTTTATTCCCAGCATCTACATGGTGGCTCACAAGCATCTGTAACTCCAGTTCCAAGAGACTTGGTCCCCTCTTCTGGCTTCCAAAGGCATTGCATGCACACAGTACACATTCATGAAGGCAAAACACTCTTACACACAAGATAAAAAATCTTTAAGAAAAAAAAAGTCCCATTTGATTACCACACATTAAGACAGGAAAACATAGTACTTACTATTTCATTAGTACTAACAGATGATATTGATAAAGCAAGAAATTATACTAGGTGCTCCCTAAAATCCAGACATAAATTAACCCTCTACTTCATACAAACTTTTTTCCAGATCAAAGGTATAATGAGGCAAACCGTCTTACCCAAAAGTCACGCCATGGGTAAGATGCCCTATGGGGCTAGCACCAAAGTAGGAGGGCTCTAGAATCCACGTTCATTGAGGTTTTTGGGTTTTGTTTGTGGCATGGTCTCATGTAGCCCAGGCTGTCCCGGAACCACAGACGACCCTGCACTGCTGATCCTCCTGTTTCTGCCTCCCAGGGCTGTGTCAGCACCCCCAGTTTTGTGCATTCCTGGGGATGATGTCAGGGCATCCCGCACGCTAATCAAGCCCTCCCTCAACCCTGCAATCCAGTTCTTAACCACCTTGCCCTAGGGGCCTCTCAGCCCAACTCTGCTGCTACAGACTCTGAAAAGGAACTCGCTCATAACCTCTCGTTCCACCGCAGTGAGATACAAACAGAGCCGTGAATGCCGGAACAGTTCACTAAATGGTGTCTAAGGGGCAAAAATCCCAATTCCGCTGAATGATCTAAGAAACCAAGGCTGACCGAGATCAAATGAAAAGAGTGAGCATCCCACAAGCAAAGGCGGGATTCTGCTTGGAAAGCGGGGTGTCCCCATCACGGGGGTCAGCATGAGCCTTCCTGGAGGATGTGCTGTCTGTGTTTGGGTTTGACTTAAAGATTTATTTGACCGCCCAGGGTCCCCAAAATGGATGATACATCTGCAGCTGCCTCTCCCCAGAGCCCCATAAACCACGGTCTTGCCAGAACGAAATAAAGGGCTGACTGTTCTCCCCCCTCCTGCCTTAAGATGTCACCATTTGAACTGTGCGGGGGAGCCAGCAATTATGAACTCAACATTCAGAAATCCTTTCGGCCTGGATTGCAACCAAAACCCTAACACCGTGACCGTAGACCCGCTAGTCCAGAGGCCAGCTGGGGACAGATCCAAACAGTCTTCCTTCAGAGATTTGAAAAGGAAAACTGTGTGGAGCTAGGAGAAGAGACGGCTCTGTCCTAGGTACTGCCTGTGGTAGGGTCATGCCATGAGGCAGCCACCAGGGAGATGAGAGAAAAGAAACACTACAAACCCTTATGCCGTCACCAGCATCTAGCCAAGCTACTCTAAATCTCAGGGGGAGACCACGGTAGAGCTCCTTTCTCTTTGTGCTTCCCTGGGTCACTCATGGTCTCGGGTCTGCTCTTTTAATGGCCTCACCATATCCTACAACCTCCGGGTCTCCCGCTAGATCCTGGGCTACATTCTCCAAACTAAGAGAGCACCTGAGAGAGCTGGGCGTGGTAGCGCACACCTTTAACCCCAACACTCTGGAGGCAGAGGCAGGTGCGTCTTTGTGAGGCCAGCCTGGTCTACAAAGTGAGTTCCAGGACAGCTAGGGCTGTTACACAGAGAAACCCTGTCTCTAAAAAAACAAAGCAAACAAAAGAAACCAAACAAATAAACAAAAAGCAACTGGGAGGTTCTACAGGGACAAGCCCAGAAAGTGGTCATATCATCCCTGCCTCCATAGTCTACATGGGGGGAGTGGGATTTTCAGTCCAGAATTTGGTTACCTGGACCCACCCCATTGAAAGGCACATTCCTAAACGGGCCCAGAAGGGAAAGGATCTGAAGAAATAATGTCATGGCTGCCACACAAGAAGGCAGAAGGAAACAAATCTGGATTTCTCAAAACAAGACAGATGGCCTGAGTCGCTGTCATAGCCCATGCTTCTTAAGGAGAAATTCCGCTAAGGCTGAGTTATCCATCAATTAATACCATGCTGTCCCGCGTGCCCTAGCTACATGGGATGGCAGCTCCATGCTCCTCGGGGACAGTAGTTCTCAGCTGGGGCAAGTGTGACGAAACATGATTAGCTGCCACCGAAACGTCACACACACCCGAGATCTAGGAAGCCGCACCTGTGGGCAGCCGCACCTGTGGGCAGCCGCAAGGGAGACTGTAATTGACCTGAACTCTACAAAAGCATCTGCTTCTCTAGGTCCAAAAACTGATACCTGGAGGTGAACACGATTCCACAGCCACTTGTCATTCAAGATCTATCCATATAAAAGAGAAACCACTCAGTGCCTGGACAGGAATTCCACGCCTACTTGGGAATTTTATAACCGGTTTCTACTCAGCAAAGCCAAGAGAGACAAGAGGTAAATAAGATTCCCCGGGCTGCTTAGCGAAATCAGACAGTCTCTGCAAAAAAGAATGCATGTCGGGGATCCATGACCATAATTAACAACAGCTTTCGAAGCTGCTAACACATCACCTGCGTGGGTGCTGAGCCCGTCTGAGAAGCCGGCCACCTCCTCCCAGACTGCCTCTCAGCCCACTCGCTCCGACAGCCTCCCTGAAGGCAGCAGTCAGGCTACGAGGCCCCTCGGCTGCCCGTGTTTCCTCCTCGTTACTCTTTCCCTGTCCGTTTTCCCGTGTGAAAGAGAACACAAGTCAGCCAAGCAAGGGTAGAATTTGGTGTTATACCCACGGCAACCAAAACACTACCTCGGGCTTGGAAAATGTTTTGCAGGAAGCTTCCTTCGTGTTTGTTACCTCCTTCGTTATTCTCCGACCTAAAGTTCTCTCAGGTACCTTTCAATGGTGGTTTTTGTTTTGTTTTGTTTTTTGGCATCGAACTGAAACAGTTCTTGGTACAATCACAACCACCACGCCCAGACAGCCCTGCTAAGACGCAGGGCATCACGATGTGGACGGAGAATGTGGCTTCAACCACTCTGCCCGTCACTTACTGGGGGGCCCACAGGTAAAGGGCCAGACTAGGTGTTTTCTAGCAATTGTTCACTGGTTGGAGATATCAGTATCCAGGAAGGGTGATGGTGAGGTAAGGCAGGTATCACAACTGCTCAACACACAAGGGCACTGGTGATGTCATAACTCAAATCACAAAACTAGTAAGTGACAGGAGCAGAGTCCCCCCAAAAACCAACCAGGAGACTGAGTCCCGTATGTAAAAGCAAAGAGACTTTATTCTTATTGAAGCTCAAACCTAGATTCTATGTGTCCAATGTATTGGTGCAATCAGAGACCCAAGCTCATTTGGGGTGGGGTTTGTATAATATCAGAGGTTGAGGTGAGGAAATTCTAAAGTTCAGGACCCCTGATTGGCTGACGTTTATCTAGGGGTGTCCTGGTGAAAAGCGATGGGTGTGTGCTGGCAGATGTTCCTAGCTATAGTGGTTGGAACATTAGAAATTGCCTTTGGATGGCCTGTTCCTGGGTGGTGTCTGGGTGGTCTCAGTTTGTGGTCTTTCTTGGAATCAGGTACTGCCTTAGGGTAACCTGAGACTCGGACCTCTATTGAGCTTGTCATGGCTGGGTCCTACAGTTGGGGTTATATAAAAGGACAAAATGGATTGATACTGCTAGAATCTTCTACATGAGCAAACATGACCTTTACTTGAGCTTTCCAAATTTGAGTATTTATTGACTATTTTGTCTTGAAAGGGACCCAAAAAATAGTTTAAGAATCAACCTCTGGGAGCTGAGGA
This sequence comes from Chionomys nivalis, assembly GCF_950005125.1. Lineage (NCBI taxonomy): Eukaryota > Metazoa > Chordata > Mammalia > Rodentia > Cricetidae > Chionomys > Chionomys nivalis. The sequence continues at coordinate 3,984,181 of NC_080111.1, read as the reverse complement.
CATGTTAAAGAGTTGCCTAGCACGTGCAAGAGCGTGGGCTCAACCCTAAGTGTGAAGACACAGCCTCTGACTTGCAGCATCTTTGAAAGAGTAGAGAATAGGATATTTCTAAAGCCATCAAAAAGAAAGGATAATGTGTAACGGATGGACGGACGGACGGAGGGACAGACGGATGGATGGATGGATAGATGGATGGATGGGTGGACGGACGGATAGATGAATGGATGGGTGGACGGACGGATGGATGGGTGGGTGGATGGGTGGATGAGTAAATGGATGGATGGGTGGACGGACGGACGGATGGGTGGGTGGGTGGACGGAGGGACGGACACTGGTTTCTTGTTTTGATTAGGTTCTGTGATACTGAAATTGGCTTTGGGTACTGGCAGTGCTGCGGTGTGGTACCGTCTACCAGTCTGCTGCTAGAAGTGTGGCCTGTCTCTTTATTATAGAGCTTCCAAATGAGTTCCGCATTCTTTCTCTGTTTATCACAAAAACAGTCTTGACCTAAATCCTGAACTACTAATCTCTTCCTGCAACAAACTGCTTGCGGGGGCGGTGGGGGGGGGATGTCTGAGAAAGAAAACAAGGAAGAGTGGAAAATGTTTCAGTGACTTACAGAAATACAGTCCCCCTGGGGAAAGGAGACGAAGGGCCCTGTTTGCAGCCGTGCGAGCGGGGAGGAAGGAGGAGGGACCACGCACGCGCACGCACGGCTAGACTCTTCACTCACATCTGCGTTCAGAAATATTAAAGGCCGAACGGGGCAGAGCGAGACAGCAGTGCCTCACTACGAGTCAAGGAAACGGATGGGAACAAAGTGTTCTTTGAGGGCCAGTGGGCTGCGGCAGCAGGCAGCTTCGCCCGGGATCAGGGCTGAGGAGAGCCCGGGCAGACCCGGTTCCACACCAAACGCAACTCTTTTAAATCGCTTGCCATCGATTGTGGGCCGTGCACAATAGCCGACTGTCTTATTTGATCCCTGAGAATAGACCTTTGTTCTTCTACAGTGCCTCATCCTCAAATATTCCAGGGCTGACTACTATGCTTAGAGAAATAGGCACAAAATACTGTATCTATTCAAAACGAAAAGGAAGCAACTATTAAATCATCTTTTCTGGGAACTTGTGCTGATCTGTAAGTAAAACACATTTGGAAAACAACGATTTCCCTACCTCTCTGTTCTTTTTCCTTTCCTTGCCGTTCATTAACTTAAAAAGTAATATTTCTGTGTCAGTGCACGCCTTTAATCCCAGCACTCGGGAGGCAAGGGCAGAGGGATCACTGAGTTCAAGGCCAGTATTGTCGTCTGGTACCAGGACAGCCAGGGCTAAACAGGGAAACCCTGTCTCAGAAATTAAAAAAAAAAAAGAAAAAAAATGGGGGAACATCAGCATTGCTTGGGCCCCAAATTGAAATCATTTATATTCATGAAACTCTGTGAGATCCCTTTCTATAAGAAAGGGTTCTAGTTGGTCAGTCAGCCCTAGGGACATGCAAGCTGACCCTGCCCTCCTTCTCCTCCCCCTCCCCCGCCTTGTCTCCTGGACCTCACTATGGCAAACAATAGAGTTGGCCCTGGTGGTGTGAGTGTGGGTGGCCTGGATCTGAGGGCCTGAGAGCAGGGGAACAGGCCCCGCTCCTTGCTGCGGGCTGCACCCTGGAGCTAGCCTGGGCAGTAGAACTCACCTAGGCAGTGAAGATAAGGGACAGCTGGCGGGCTGACCAACCCAGCTCCCATCCAGGCTCAGAACCAGGGCTGTGAGTTGGCCAACCCCAACGTCCACCTCATCTGTGAACTGGTGGAGCATAGGAAGGAGATGAACTTACAGATCCAAAACAGCAGGACCTCCATGACACAGGATAACAAGATATCCAAGAGATCGCCAGTGAGAGCCTTCACAAGTACACACACACAGGTTAGCCTTCACACACAGGCTAGCCTTCACAAGTACACACACACACACACACACACACGGGCTAGCCTTCACAGGCACACACGGGCTAACCTTGACAGGCACACAACACGCATCGTCCCATGCATTCCGGAAGCATCCCGAGCACTCTATTTGCAGAATCCTTATAAAACCGTATGGGCTCGGGTTAGTGGCCGTCAACTAACTGGACAAACTCTGCCGGCACAGACCTGTTTTCTCGCCTTCGGTACACAGGTGAGCACGTAAGAAATGCCCAATGCATTTACTAAAGAATACACAAGGCAGGTCCGTACCTTCCGGGGCAGGGGGAGGCATTGGTATTGAGAGTGCTTGGTCGCGTTTCAGAAATTAAGGCTATGGCTCGCAGCTCATCTGGTGAGGGCCCATTCTCCAGAGACACCTTCTTGCTGAATCTTCATGTTGCTGAGGAAACGGGCTACTGCAGCCATCTTCTGTCAGGACACGAACCCCATTCATTCTCTAGCCCCTCCCCCACACTTCTTCATACTACCACACTGTGAATTAAGTTTCAACATGGGAATTTGGGGCGTATGCACATGCAGATCAGAGGGGGAGATAGGAGAGATGCGTAGCCCCAAGATAAAGGGGCTAACAACCAAAGAGTTTTACTAATAAACATGGGATTTATTGTGTGGCAACCGGGAACACAAACATACAGTGACATGTACGAAAACCAGCAAGCACACCATCTTAAGCTAAAACCTAGGAAGGTGACTGAACACGCCTCCGCGAATGCCAGCCACACCTCCAAAGCAGGAGGAAGTGCAAACCAGCCATGATGGCTATCAATGCCAGAAGAGGCAGCTGCAGCCAAAGCTTCGAGTCTCGTGGCAGCTCGTGTCTACCAGAGGGATATATGGTATTTTTTTTTTTTTTTTTTTTTTTTTTTTGGTTTTTCGAGACAGGGTTTCTCTGTGGCTTTGGAGCCTGTCCTGGAACTAGCTCTGTAGACCAGGCTGGTCTCGAACTCACAGAGATCCGCCTGCCTCTGCCTCCCGAGTGCTGGGATTAAAGGCGTGCGCCACCACCGCCCGGCTTATATGGTATTTTTTAAAGGCATGAACAAGACTCTTCAACAACTCCCGTTGGTATAATAGGAAAATGATGGATTTGTGCATCATGGGATATACATCTGGCGCATAAAGGAAAATACTTCCTATTTCTTATCAACTTGGCAGACAGCACGCATCACCTGCCTAGAGACCGGAGGGGCTCTGTGCAGGGGCGGTGGCTGCTCCCAACCTCTTCCTGGGGTGCCGCCTGTTTCTCAGACTCACGATATGATTCGCTAATAACCCTTCCTGTTCACTGTCACCACGGAGGGATAGATTGTCACGCGAGACCCTGCATGTTTCAAACCCCGGAATTCATACGTCAGTCAAAACCATTGCTGAAAGATAGGAAAACAGAGGAGGGGTCCATTACAACACCCTCGAGGGCAAATTACTATTCACCTTCCACCATAAGGAACCCACCCAAGGACTAGCTTCGGTTTGACTCCTGAAGAGCCCACGTTTCCTCTGAATAGCGATGCTAACCACGTCTCCCGCTGACCCAAGTTCATTATCTATATTCTAGTCACGGCAAAGGCACAAATGTGTGCAGCAGACTGTGGGCAGCCGATCCTGAAGGTGTGCACATGAGGCTTCCCTTCAGAACGATGTGTGAAAAGTTTGATTTACAAAGCAGATGGAAACTGAAGGGTGGCGTGTGGATAGGGAGCAGGGAGGGAAGGCAGGAAGGGCAAGGAATCTCAGGTTCTCCTCGAAGCCCCACACCTGGTGACCTGTTGCCCAGTCAAGGACGCCATGAACACGACACAGTCACGTGGGTGCTGATTCGGACCAGCCTTTGAGAGAGACAGGGAAGGGAGGGCAGGAAAGATTGAGATCCACCTGCAATCCCACAAACACCTGCATCCTGTCACACGTGGCTCTCATTTCAGCCTGCCGGCATCCCTCCGAGAGGGGCTTAAACTCAGAGTGCCCAGTTCTGCTCAGGATCCCATTCTTCAGGTACAGAAACTGAAGTGTGCAGTGGTTTGGTAACTTGTTCATGGCTGCACAGTTAGGACAAAGACAGCCAGAAGAGGAACCAGGTGATCCAGGTCCAAGTTCGGTATCTATAACCCATGTTCTAGTGGCATAGAACCCAGGCTTTCCAGACATGCTGCGGTCCTTCTCTTGCTTGTTTCCTCAATGCCTGGCACGGCGCCACTCATGCTACGGTGGCTATGGCTTGACTAAGAATATGTATGCTAAAAAAAAAAAAAAAAAAAAGAATACGTATGCTAATGCACAAAGTTATTTCATTCTAGCACGCTCGTTATTTTCCAAGCATTTCTGCTTCTGCCTGAAGTCTCATCTCTGGACATGACACAAGGCAAAAAAAAAAAAAAAAAAAAAAAAAAAAGATCCACAGCTCTTCATTCAGGCATGTCACACAGACCCCAGCGGATGAGAACCGCCAGGTACGTGTCGGCAAAACGTGGCTTCCCCATTCAGAATACTCATTCTGCACAGCCTCTCCTTTCCTTTCTTAAAGGAAGGGTCAGCTAGCTGGTCTACCATAGAAGTCCCACAAGCTGGAGTCCTGGGAACTGAGGGCTCAGCTGACTGATTTGTATAAAACAGGCTTTGTCTGGTGACAATTTAAGTCAAGACTCACACTTAATTCAGGGGTGGTACTGCCCACAATACACTGGACTTTCTCATATCAATCATGAATCAAGAAGATGCCTTGACAGTCATGCCCATAGGCAAATCTGAGGGAGCTAAGTCCTCTGTAGGAGGAAGGGGGCCACTTGTTCCGGCTTAATTAAATCACTGCTTGGCCCATTAGCTCTAGCTTCTTATTGGCTAACTCTTATATTAATTTAACCCATTTCTATTAATCTGTGTATCACCACATGGCTGTGGCTTACCAGCTAAAGTTCCCAGTGTCTGTCTCCAGCGGCTCCATGGTGCCTTCCTCTGACCCCTCCCTTCTTTCTCCCAGGATTTAGCCTAGCTTTCCCTGCCTAGTGAAATTCTGCCCTGCTATAGGTCCAAAGCAGTTTCTTTATTCATTAATGGTAATTACAGCACACAGAGGGGACTCGTCCTCAGCTGAAGTTCCTTCTTCCTACATTACCCTAGTTTGGCGAAAGTCAAACTACACACTATGAAAAGAGAAGACCCTCTGGACAGGCAAGAAGGAGGGACTCAGAGCAAGGTGGCATGTGGTATCCACACAGAAGGACATACTGAAGTGTCTGTGAGAGTTGGTGGAGGCGCCAGGGTTGGACAGAAGTCTTGCTTAGGGAGGACTGGCATTTTTACCTCTGCATGGAGAATCAACTCTACTAAGCATATAATGACTTAACAATAATTTTATTATGTTAATATGATCATTTGGTTTTAATTATATAAAAGGTCACTTTGGTTATGAAGATCCTCCTAAAATATGCAGTTGACAGAGAATTTTTATCAAGTCAGTTAACCTTCTTCAAATAAGGCAAGATTCTGGCTGTGGAAGACCTGGACCTCTTCAGTTCTGTCCACTCCACATGGCTCAGAAGATGGCAGCCAGCAGCACGGTGACATTCAAACACATCACTGGGAATCCAATTTTTTTTTTAACAACAGAGCAAAGAAAAAATACAACTTCCTATCTATTTTAGATGCGTAATTTCAGCAAACGCAGCCATCAAGACGCACCCTCTCTCCATCAGCTGCCCGAAAGTTTATTTTTAAACACATAGTCCAAATATTGAAGGCCTGTTCCTGCCACAGCTGCAGCTGGACCATCCATCACCGGGTTACAGGTTTATATCCAGCCTCACCAAACGTCTTACCACGTTACAATCTTGCCTTTGAGAATAGTTTTCCTGCTGATAATTAAAGCACACGCGTTTCCCCACATTTCACTTTTATTACAATGTAGCTTCAAAGAACTTCTAGGCAGAGAAGACCGGATAGTTGCGCGTCCAGGTTAAACTGTAAAGTACTATGTGACGAGGAGTTTACATTTCAATGAAAAGACATTCCAGAAATGTGAATCCGTTTTATGAATTAACTTTTTCTGGTGGCATAATTTTTAAAAGTACTGTGGTAAGTTAATTAATTGATTAAAAGTATTCCTTGAGGGGCTGGAGAGATGGCTCAGGAGTTAAGGGCACTGGCTGTTCTTCCAGAGGACCTGGGTTTGATTCCCAGAATCTACATGGTCATGCATAGCCATTCATACGTCCAGTTCCAGGGAATCCAATGTTCTCTTCTGGACTCTTCATCATCAGAAACATATATGGTGCACAAGCATACATGCAAGCAGAACATTCATACACATAAATTCCTAAAGCATGCTATTAGATGCTGTCAATCAAGTTCCCTAAGGCTATTGTCACTGCAATAACAGAATAGCCAAGTCAACGTTCCCTAAGCAACTTGGACATTTCTTCCCCTTTTCAGAGGCAAGCAAAACCAGGCTCTGTGATGTCATCAGAGGTCCAGGCTCTGCCTGCCTTCTTGGTCTGCAGCTGTGGTTATGACAACCATCGTCTCATGACTACGAGATGGCTTTTGGAAAAACACATCACACAAGAAGGTCCAACGCGGGCAAGCTGGGGGCAGAGGTGCAAAATGGTGACCCATCTCCCTACGCCCCTCTCTTGGTTATGAGAGAGAAATATCTTTCTCAGGAGACCTCAGCTGACTTTCCATTCAGTTCCACAGACCAGACCAGACCAGAATCATACGCTCATTTCAAAGCAATCTTTACTAATGAGAATAGGATGGTCCCAATTAGCCGAGAAACCCTCGCTCTAGACGCATAACTAGTCTGGAGTTCCACTGGCAAGAAAGGAGGTGTGGCAACCAGGGGTCCTCCCAAGCCAGGACCATGAGTAGCTTGTACTGGTGGAAACTCAGAGTCTACAATGTTTTATTATGTATCAAGTGTGCGTTCTCTCACTTAATTCTCTCTAGCTCAGAGTCATTATCATCTCCGTTTCTCAGATGAGAAAGCAGGCAAAGGGGTGCTCACAGACCTTCCCCAAGGTCTGCACCTAGCTAGGTTGTATAAAGAGGATTTAAAAGGCAAGGGGCCAGCCAGGCAGTGGTGCTGCATGCCTTTACTCCTAGCAGAGGCAGGCAGATCTCTGCGAGTTTGAGGCCAGCAGAGTCTACAGATCGAGTTCCAGGGCAGCCAGGGCAACACAGAGAAATGCTGTCTCAAAAAAACAACAGAAGTTATACTTGCGAACACAGATACAGCAGACATTATAGATGTGGGAAGTCCTTCTGTAAATGTGTTGCTCTTATTGGTCTATGGCAGGGTAAAATATAGCTAGGCTGGAAGAGATAGAGAGATAGAGAGTAGGCAGAGTCAAGGAGATGCCATGTAGCTGCTGAAGGAGGAAACGCCAGAATCTTAACAGTAGGCCACAGCCTCATGGCAGATTAATAGAAATGGATTACTTTAAGATGTAAGGGCTAGCTAGGAATATGCCTAAGCTATTGGCTAAGTAGAGTTGTAATTAATATAGTTTCTGTGTGATTATTCGGGTCTGGGTGGCCGGGAAATGAACGAGCAGTTTCCGCCTATGCTTTATGGTGGGAATACCTTTGAAAATATCTCCTAGTTCTCATTGTTAAAGTATTTACTGAAGGTTTTTCTCAATTTTAATTTTGATTTTATGTATATGGGTATTCTGTCTGCATGTATGTCTGTACACCATATATGTGCCTACTAACCACACAGGCCACACAACTGTATCAGAACCCCTGGAATTTAGAGTTACAGATGGTTGAAAACTGCCATGTGGGTGCTGGGAACTGAACCCAGGTTTTCTGCAAGAGAAGTCGGTGCTCTTAAGCACTGAGCCATGTCTCCAGCATCCATTTTCAAAAAAAAATTTTAAGTCCACATAATATTGTTAAGAATCGAATTGTGTTTATTTTGCAGAAGTAGGGCTCAAAGTCAGGGTCTCACACATACCAGGCTGACTAAATTCTTTCAAATGTTTAGCATCAGAAATAAAAATATAACGATTATCCTCATTTTTATCGGTTTCTTCTCTATTCAAAGTTTTTCTTTAGAATAAGTTCCAAAGAGTGGAATGCCTGGGTTTGAGCATTTGGGTGATTTCTTCTATCCAAAGCCAATATGTTTGGATGGTGGTGGCATGAGCCTTTAATCCCAGCACTTAGGAGGCAGATCTCTGAGTCCAAGGCCAACCTGGTCTACAGAAGGTGTTCCAGGACAGCCAGGGCTACACACAGAAAACCCTGTCTCAAAGAACTGACAAACACAAACCAGCCAAGCCAGTGTGCACTCCAACAGAATGAACCAATTAACTCACTGTCAGAAATGGAAGGATACCCCACTTCCTGAAGTCTCCCCAGATTCACCTTGTTCAAAATTGTATTTTCCGCATGACCATAACTTTGCACTGTTAGCTTCTTTGCAATGTAATGGGAGGCTCCTCCGTGCGTGCTGGCGGGGTTTCCTCCTGCAAAAACCTGTGAATATTCTTGGCCCCCTAACCTTTCTGGGACTTAGTCCTTCTGCCATTCACAAATTTCAAAACAAGGCTGGCTTAATGTCCTTTCTGCAAACCAAATGGTTGGTGCCAACATACACTGGGATGACCCATCTGAGCCGCTTCCTCCAGCCTCCCAAATGTCAACTACCAGGGCAGGAATTTCAACCTCAGTATAAAATTATAAACAAGGATATTTCCACTGCCGCATTTTGATGTCTACACCCCAGTCCTTGCTGTCACGGTCAAGCACGGTCTACGCGTGGAGGACTACTCTTTTATCTGTAATAACCATCACTGTGAGCCTTACACTTTGTGCTCTTATCCCGGAATTGCTGGTAGGGATGAAATCAGAAGGAAACGTCTTCAGACTTTGTTTTACTCAACACACGCCACCAACCACACGTTTTAGATTCCTCCATTCTGTCTTTAGTTTTATTATATTTAAATATATTAAATATTTAGGCTGTGACCTAAATATTTATTCTCAAACCAGAATCGCTGAGTTTAAAAAATACACAGCCCTATCCCTCTGCCCCAGAGCCAACCAACTGAAATCAAAATCTTCACAGCCTCTAAATTCACACTCTCAAAATTATGCCCCAAGTTTTCAAATATCTTCTCTCAACCCATACTCAATTTAAGCCTTGGGAAGAGCCGTGAGCTAATATTTATGCTCTTGTGGACTGCCGAGCACTTCTGCAGTGTTTGAGAAAGCGCTGGAAAAGGACCTGCTTACTCCAAACTAGCCTTCGCCTACAAGATGGCAGGGCTGGAGACGCGGTCGGCTTCTGTAGTTCCTGACCACCTGAAAGTGCCAGGTTGCCCTTCTTGATGGCCAGCTTTTATCACGTGATATCAGGATCTACGGCCTAACTGGAACTGACCGCCAGGTGCTCCTCCAAGGAAGCATTCGGGAATCCTCGGTGCTATTGTAAGTTCGTGGTTGTTGTGTTTGCTTTATCATTGGTTGGTGCTGTTGTTGTTGTTGGGGGGGGGGCATATTGTTTGTTTGTTTGGCTTTGCTTTTTGAGACAGGGTCTTTCTATCTATAGCCCTGGAGCCCCTGGAATTTACTGTGTAGACCAGGCTGGCCTCGAACTCACAGAGATCCTCCTGTCTTTAACTCACAGAGTGCCACCAGGCCCAGAGGTTGGTTTATTTAAAAAAAAAAAAAAAACTCAAAAAGGAGCAAAATTTCCTGGGATGGAAGTGGTATATCCATTCATAACTTTTATTTTTCAAATGTTTCTTAAGTGTTTTGTGAAAGCTATCTTTATGCTTTAGGGGAAAATAAATGAGAATCCACAAAATCTGGTGGCATTCCCAATGTATTTACCTGACGGTTGCTTTACCAAATAAAAAGGAACTCCCCTTCCTCTCAGTTACACATAGTTACAAACTTATTCTAAGTTGTCAGTAAATGCAACAGTCAAAGTATTCAATAATACTGATATATGCATTAGGCAATCATCGATTCTCTACTCATATTCCACACAGGTCAATAAAATGGTAGTTCAATAATATCTCCAATAATGTCAAATTTTCTATTCTGCTAATATGAATTATCTTATACAAAGGGGAGAATTTGGAAGCTGGGAGGATATTAATGCAGATGCTTTAATTATGCCGACTCTATACTAACTCTCCAGGTTTGTCCAGGTAAATGTCTCATCCCCAAAAGTATTCCAGCAGGGCCCTTTCCATGGGGGGGGGGGGGAAGAAGTAGAGAGGAGAGAAGGGGAGTGGGAGAGAGGAAAGGAGGGAGATAAGTCCTGAATTTAGCTTTATATTCCGAGTGCAGACCAGGAAAAGGAAACGCGGTATAAGGTGGGCTAGGAACAGGTATACGGCACCCAGTGATCCTGTAGTCGACAAAGGAACCGTCATTTCCAGACGCACACTGTCACCTTCAGACCCAGAAAGCTCTTATTAGTCCTCCTCATTCTAGAAATAACATTTATCATCTGCCTAGGACCACTGAGAGATTATTTAACATTTCTTAGTTCCACTACCCCAGTGGGAGTATTCTTGATCCAATTCTACACTACACAGGAAGCAAACCCCTGGCCCCGTGAACAGAAACAACCAGAGCTATTCAGTATCTTCCTCCTGGGTCTCCTCTCCAGACTTGTGGCTGGATCCAGGAACTTCAGTACTTCCTAAACAAGCCTGCTGATGGCTCCTAACAACAGAGAAGTGTGATGACCCAAGTGTGACATTCCCTGTGTCCCCTGATGGTTATCTTCAGAATGTGTGCCAGCTTCCCTACATATGCTTAGAAATAAACGTTATGTATATCTGTTTTAATACCAAAATTATGTTTCTTTAAAAGCTAGGTCTAGCCGGGGCAGTGGTTGGCACACACCTTTAATCCCAGCAGTTGGGAGAAAGAAGCAGGCAGATCTCTGTGAGTTCAAGGCCAGCCTGGTCTATAAAGTGAGTTCCACAACACCCAGGGCTACACAGAGAAACCCTATCTCAGGGTGTGGGGTGGGGGGGCTGGGGAGGAGGCTGACACTGAGCCTAAAACTGATAGTCCATCATTGAAGAATGGTAGAAAGAGCATAAAAGCCAGAAAAAGGTGAGGGCGGGGGGGGGGGGGGTGATAAAGAAATCTCATTTCCTGGAGTAACGTATCTGCTCTCCTTTGAACACACAGAAGTAATTTCCTGTACCAGATCTCTACAAGATTGAGCCTACCACCCTGCCACAGGAGGGGTAGGGGTGGCTCTTCCTGAGTGCTTACACAGATGAGAGCTGAGGGACGAGGAGAGACATCTTCTTCAGTGGCATAGCCACCGATAGTGCGCATGCTCCTGAAAGTCAGCTCCAGCCCAGGCTCCTGCAAACCACACTAAGGAAACTCACTGAGCTGTTTAAAAAAAAAAAAAAAAAAAAAGACATGAACTTTCATGGGAGACTAAGTGGGAAGAAGATTAACAAGGGTTGGAGAGACAAGAGAGGATGAAGGATTGAAATACATTATATGAGTGAAAATGTCACAATGAAACCAATTATTATATGCAATTAATATATGCTGATAAAGACATTTTGAGAGAAATAAAATGAGGTGCACACCCGTTATCATCTACTTTGTCCATGATGCTCCCGGTGTCATCTGTGAAACACACCCAAAAGCAACTCCTGAGACAGTTGTCCCGCGTGCTGCCCAAAGACCCTGGGCCACAGCTGTCTGCACTGGGGCAGCATCCACTTTAGGGAAGTCAAAGAGGGCCCTAATGTGTGAACGTTGGAGAGAGATGAACAGAGCAAGAGTTGGTCCCTCTTTGGCTGAACCTGTAGGTCCAGAAGGGCAGCCTGACTTTCCAAGAAGTCTGAAAAAGTCCTCTTCAGAGAAGGAAGTGAGACAATGCAAACAGAGGCCCAAGGTGAGACGTGAAAGGGAATTTAGCCTGTCTCCCTGTGGATGTCCAAACCACAGACCATCCTTCTGGGACCGATACCCATCCATGTCGAGGCTGAGCTGCCCGAGGTGCTTGCCTCAGCATGCGTCAATGCGCTCATCTGAGAAACACGAGTTAAATGACAAAACCATGGACAAACTAAGGCCATCTGAGGCCCCAGTCGCTGAGGAGAATTGCGTGCTCAATTTTGCTTTGCCCCAACAATTCTGAGGTGGGGGAGGCGGAGGGGGAGGGAGGGAGACAAAACTTAACAACCATGCAGGCTCTGGCCCGCATATAACTGGAATCCTGCTTACCTAGCGAGAAGAAGGCAGATCTAGCTTGCCTTTAACTGACATAATTTAGAACTGGGAATCTGAAAATTACAAGCTACGAGTCGGAATGCAAACCACAGGCCTGCTCTGGGGCAGTGCTCTGGAGAGCATTTCTGCCAGGCCGCCACTTGGCTGCTCCACTTCACGGCTGCCACCCTTGATGGTGCAGAAAGAGTGGCCTGTGGCGCCCAGCCAGGTGTCCCACCAACAACTCCACACCGGCCCAGACAAGTGAGCCGGGAGCCCCGTCTAAGGACCTTTTCACCAGATAAAAGCAATGTGTAACCTCTGTCTGTATACACTGCTCAAGAATAAGGACTCTTGACCTAGCGACTCTGAAACTACAAAAATCATTCAGAAAGGAATCTTGAAATATTCTAAATTTATACTTTCTTTATGGGGACCGTTTTTAATATGAATGACTTGAGAAAAAAACGTATGGATGAAATATGATGTGAAACCATAGTCAAAGCTACGATACAACTCTATGGAATACACAGCGCTTCCATGGAATTCTCTAGAGAAGCAAATAATCTAAAACCAACGGGGAAAGAAAGAAAGACAAAAACACAAGATGTCAGATGGAGGAGGAGTTCAGCAACTGAAACAATTGTCAGGCTGGTCTGTCTGGGATTCTGAACTCCAAGGGAGGGAAGACTAAAACCCTAGCTCTTGGGATCTCCCTAGAAAAGGCTCCTGCAGCCATCTTTGACGGACCTTTTAACCTCAAGGTTCCAAAACATGATCCCTGCTCAGTAACAGCTTCACAGGAGACACACCTGAGCAAAGCCCAGTGAAATATCAGACATCCGGGCATACCTGCCCTCCCTGAAAACAGCAAAACTGAGGCACACTGCATCCAAGGCACACCGCATCCAAGGCTCACTGCAACACTGCATCCAAGTCACACTGAGACACTGCATCCAACACACACTGCATCCAAGGCACACTGTATCCAAGGCTCACTGCATCCAAGGCACACTGTATCCAAGGCTCCCTGCATCCAAGGCCACTGTGACACTGCATCCAAGGCTCACTACATACAAGGCACACTGCAGCACTGCATCCAAGGCGCACTACAGCACTGCATCCTAGGCACACTGCAACACTGTATCCAAGGTGCACTGTAACACTGCATCCAAGGCACACTGCGACACTGCATCCAAGGCCACTGTGACACTGCATCCAAGGCTCACTACATCCAAGGCACACTGCAGCACTGCATCCAAGGCACACTACAGCACTGCATCCTAGGCACACTGCAACACTGTATCCAAGGTGCACTGTAACACTGCATCCAAGGCACACTGCGACACTGCATCCAAGGCTCACTGCTACACTGCATCCGAAAGGAAATCAAACAAAGCAGGATAAACAGGAAATGGAAGGCTGCCCTCAAACATGTTCAGGAGGACTGTTCTTATGATACAGACTTCTAAGGCCTTTCTGAAGGAGGCATGTGCAGCCCCACACTCTGACACAATCCCCAGTAGAAACAGATTTGAAGCAAAAGCCTCTCTGTTGCAGAAAACACAGGAAATGAAGGGACCGAAGGCTGTCACAGATAAACAAGCCAAGCCACTGGGGATGTAGGCCAATTACTTCCTGTGAACTTCAAGCTAATCACATGACCCAGATCCAAAAACATCTAGGTGTTGCTAGTTCACAGCAAATTGTTCTGTAAAGGGCCCCAGCCACCTCACAGGACCAAAGCCTAAAGACAAGGTCTGCGGACAGAAAGACTGTCTGCAGGCCTCAGAACTCCCGAAGTTCAGAAAACAGAGGGCTGATAGACTTCCCAAAGCTGTGAGAGTAACTGGTGGCCATGACTACCAAGGAGGACATGGAAACGCCAATCCAATTCCAAGAGCATTCTGCTTACACAGACGTGGGTTTAAACACAGGTCCTCAAGCTGAGCCTACCCTGGGACCTGCATGGGGGTGGCTGTCACTGCCCAGAATTTCCCCAGGTCAGGGGACAAGGTCTGTTTTAGGTCATTTTACCCTGGCCAAACAGACGCCATGAAGACCTACCGCGGACGGAGCTGGATATTGGGGAGTTCAATGTAATCCGACGACCGCCTTTGGCGGTGTTGTCGTGAGAACAGACCTCAGAGTCTTCGACCTCCGCGTCAAGTGCTCGGATTACCAGCACACACGCCATGTCCGGCCCCAACAGCTGTCAAGAGGGGGGTCTTTAAAAATCTTTAAAGGGAACAAGTAAGGATGTTTAGCAAAACTAAAAGAATCGGGGAGGGAGGAATCATGACTTCTTGGGGGGCCCATTTCCTTTCATTTTTCTTCACACCTAAAACAATATTACTTCAACACGTTTCTTTTATATTATTGGAGAACGTACATAACAAAACCCATGAGTTAATTACCTCTAATTATCAGCCTGAAGCCTCTTCCCACTCCTGTGCAATCACTACCGTTTTCCATCTGAAATCCTTTCCACACAACAGACCCCATGCCTCTCCCCTAGACCCTGGCTGCCACTATCCTGCCTTCCATCCCCATGAAAGGATGCCCCAGATACCTTCTGTACATGGAGACATAGGTAAATGTGCAGTTTATTTCACTGAACATAATACTACCAACACAATACCATCAAGCTTCATTCAGGTTGTTCATTCCTTTTTTTTCTTGATATTTACATGTATGAACTGTCGAAGAATAAGTGTTTTGGTCATTTTCCAGCCCTGTGCCATTGCCTCCCTCATCCTCTTCCCTCTCTCGGTAAACCCTTCTCCCCAGCAAGCCACCTTCCACTTTCGGTCTTTTTGGTTGTTTTGCCATGACCCACTGAGTTTAATGAACGTTGCTTCCATGAACATGGGTGGAGGTGACTTACATAGGTAATTCACCAGTGCTGAAGAAAACCGACAACTCCTCTGTAATCATGATTGCCAATAGTTCCTGGGGGAAGG
This sequence comes from Chionomys nivalis, assembly GCF_950005125.1. Classification (NCBI taxonomy): domain Eukaryota; kingdom Metazoa; phylum Chordata; class Mammalia; order Rodentia; family Cricetidae; genus Chionomys; species Chionomys nivalis. The sequence goes on along the minus strand of NC_080111.1, from coordinate 3,969,031 downwards.
GTGGGACCTTCCAAGTCTCTGTTCCGTCCAGGATGAGCGTGACAGGGCCCACCTAGTACAGGCACCCACAGCCGCTGTGAGGTATGGAGCACAGTGGCCTGTCAGGTCCGGAACTTTGTTGTTGTTATTCTGGCTTCGTTGGGGTTGGTTGGTTTTTTCCAGCCCAGGAGATGGTCCCTAGTATAAATGCTTCTCCACGGAGCTGCACTATGGCTAAGTAATACTCCACTGTGTGTACAGAGCACATTTTATTTACCCATTGGCCTGTCACTGAAGTAAAAGTTGTTTCCCGTTTGGGGACATCGTGAGTAACCATTTATGGCCATCTATTGGTGCATCTGCCTTAAATGGGTTGCTGGCTCACGCAATTCTGCCTAATTGTTTGAAGAAAAATCATGCTATGGTCCCATTTTACAGTCCATACCATTTTAAATTCCTCCCAGCAAGTCACAAGGGCTTCTATTTCTCTCCACTCTCATCAGCACCACTTCCTGTTTGGGTGGGCTGTTTGTTCGGCTGGTTGGTTTGATAACCATCTTAATGAGCGTGAAGTGGTATTTCATTCCGTGGCTTTGATTGGCAGGACCATCCTTAATGATTAGTGATTAACCCATTTTCTTTTAAATGTGTTTCAAAAACCTCTCATTTGTCTCCTCCGCCTCTCTGTAGGATAGGAAGTGACCATTGCTCTGAGTAGATGCCTTGAGGTGCTGCGATTGCTCTCCGAGGAACAACTTCCAACCCACCAGCACAAAGAAACCCAAGTTTCTAGGACTGCGGTCTTAGCCTCCTGTTTGAAACCTGAACAAAAGACAATCCCAAAAGTTTCCTTCTAGGCTCTTAAAGATTAGGCAAAGCAGCCTTGAACCCAAGGCTCCTGCAATGCCAATAATGTCCACTGTTGTCGGTGAAGACGTCTCGGGACTCTGGGGATCACAGGCTGTACTATAAGCATGGGCGGGGCTTTGCCAACTCAAACAAAAACAAAAAAACAGCACAGTCCCTCAGGCCTCCCCACATATCACCCCCCCCCCCCGCCCCCGGCCTCCTCACATCCATCCTCTTCCGTCCTACCCGAAACCCAAGAAAAGTGCTTTCTTGCCAATTCAGAAATAGCAGAAGATGAACAACCGCTTCTAAAAGGAACCCCCACCTGAAGTCTCTTTGCCAATGACGACACCTGGATGCCCACCGGCACCCTGCGTCTGTCGCCATAGCAATGGTCTGAGTCTCCTGGATGACCCCTGGCACCCTGTGTCTGTCGCCATAGCTATGGTCTGAGTCTCCTGGATGACCCCTAGCACCCTGCCTCTGTCGCCATAGCTATGGTCTGAGTCTCCTGGATGACCCTTGGCACCCTGCATCTGTTGTTATAGCTATGGTCTGAGTCTCCTGTTTACTGTGGAAAGACAACGGGGTCCCCAGAGAATCTAAGGCGATCTGATGTTAAATGAAAAAAACAAATAGATAAGATGATATGAGCCACAATAAACAGTATGAAGCCAACAAGAGATTACTCCAGACCCTCAGAAAAGGCTAGACGTCTAAGTCTCCCTAAGGAAGAGACAGGACCCCAAAAGACTCAGACATCAAAATCAACTTTTCAACATGTGAAAAGAAAAACCTGGAGGGAAAACACATGTGTAAAATGTACACATAACTAGAACTCGCAACTAAAAATCTATCAAATACCGTGTGTGCCAGGCTCTATGACAAGAATCTGAATATACGGGACAGATCACTGCTGTCAACTAAAACCAAATATTCATGCACTTTTATACAAACTAACCTGCCTAGTCATGGAATAGTTCCCTCTGACAGAACCGTCTGGACCGAGAGCAACAAACAAACTCCAGACAGGAAGTAGCCAGCAAGAAGAAAGGCAGAGTGTCCTGGCACCATCTCCTTGGAGAAAAACAAGAAATATTGCTCTACTTTAACAGAATTATTTTAGAGCCCGGAGCCAAATTACGCTGTATATCAATATGGCCAATGACGGGAGGAAGGGTTACAAGTGAGTCTTTAATGTTTTGGCCCCTTTCCTAGAATCAGCATCATAAAGTCAGCTCTAATCACTGACAACTGGCAACGCCAGAATCAAATTCCCATGCAGAAGGAAATGTTTTGACCTCGTCCCTGGAGGTCAGCCTTGACCAAGATTTTTCTCATCTTGGTGCACACAGAGTTGTGCGCGTGGGTGCGCTGCCTGAAAATTTCTACTTGCTGAAATAAGTCTGGCCTTCCCACAAAAAGATGTTCAAAGAAAGCACGGTGTTTTTAACTCAAGAATGACAGGCAGTACATTCCAAAGTTACTTTTCTAACACAGATGTCTGAGCAAAACATTAAGTAACAAAAGAAGACTACTGAACAATACATTCTGGGGCTCTCACTGAACGATCGTTACACTATGATACATTCTCGGGCTCTCACTGAACGATCGTTACACTATGATACATTCTGGGGTTCTCAATGAACAATCCATACGCCTTTTAAGAGAGAATTATCTGGGAAGCACAGCGGCAGAGGGGCACGAACAAGCAAATGTCAGTGTTCCTCCCTGCAGAGCCCCCTGGTTGTCTCCTGGATATGCACCCTCCACAGGCACATCACTGTCTAGGTGGGGATTGTATTTCCCAGCCACCCTTGCAGGGAAGTCAGCACGTGACTGGTTCTGACCAATGGAAATAGGAACCTCAAAATGCTTATAAAGTGCTCCTAGAGGGAAAAACGGGTGCCTTCTTCATCCCACTTTTGCTCGAGATGACAGAAACGAGAACCATCTTTACTACAAAATGGGAAGTATACTAACACACACACACACACCGTATATTAAACCACACCACACAAACACACAACCATACACACACACACATACCGTAAGCCACACACACCATACACCACACCACGTACACCATACATACACACACCATACCCTAAACCACACACCACACACACAAAACAATACACCACCAAATACACACACACCACACACACACACTACACACCACACACACACACACACACGAAAGGAGGGGGAAATGCCTCATAGAATCATTTTCCCAGCCTGCACCAGTTTATGCTTAGACCGTTACAGATCAGAGTCAAGTAAGCATCTGTCTCGTTAGTGCCAACCATGCATCTCCTGGGCACTCTGAACTCAGCCATTGCCTTATGTAACTCAGACTGACTTTGAACTCACTGTGTAGCTGAGGATAACCCTGAGTTGTTGATTCTCCAGACCCTGTATCCCACGTGCCAAGTTACCTGTGCGCGCGCACCATTGTGGTCCCACGGACAGCCATTGCCTAGGAAGCAGATTTCACGACCCGAGCAACCATCAGTGTTTGGGTCAACCGGCTGTCAACAGTCATCTTTTTGAGACGTTAGTCTTGACTTTTACACACACTATCACATCTACAGGAAGTAGCCCTTCGCTCAGGTCACCTTTCTAGAACGCCATCTTGCTTTATCCCCTTCCTCAGGCATCCAGCAGGGTCTCACCCCATCGTGAGCTCGTCATACCTGGCAACACGTGTCCAGGGTCCCATCATATGTAAAGTGAAACCCTTACCTTGGTGTGGTGGCACATACCATAATCCCAGCATTTGGGGAACTTAGGTCAGGGAATCACAAGCTCTAGGCCAGCCTGGGCTACAGAGCAAGACCTTTACTCAAACAAACCAAAATAAAATAGAATCAAAGGGGAGAATCGTTTTAATGTTTACCCAACTCCTGAGTATGAGGAGATGCCTTTCTTCTAGCTCAAGAAGAATCCAAAGTCAGGACTCCCTACATCTGGACCGTATACTTAGGTCGAAGTAATCCGGTCAGATTTTATAGGTTCTTCAGTGGGTTCACGAGGGGTGGGGATGTAGCTCAGGGTGGAATGCTTGCCTAACTCCTTGGATTGCAAGAGTCCCAGGATCAAATACACAGGGCTTGGGGGAGGCAGGAGGATCAGAAATCCATGACCATCCTTAGCTATATAGTAAGTTCTAGGCCAGCTTGAAACACATGAGTCCCTGTCTCAAAAAAAAAAAAAATCATAATTTGCTTTAAAGGACACCAAAGCTACAAAGTCGCTCAGTTTTGTAGTAGCAGCCATGGCCACTTAGAGAAGGAAAGGACTGTTGGCTTCTTGACAAGAATGACAAGAGTCAGCAAGCAAAATACCTCAGACACACTGAGAAGGCCCAGTGAGCCACCCGCAGAATTCGGCACACCTTAGCCAATACCCAAACAAGAGCAAACACCTCCTTAATCCACTCTGCAAGCCAGGCGACTTGTTCCTCTTTCACCCGCAGAAATGCGAGTGCCCTTCCTGAGGAGAAGCCTTTCAAAACTGAAGGCTCAGGTTGCCTCTCCCATTTATTTCCTCAGCCGCCTCTGCCTTGACTGATAAAGATGACGGAGTGTTTGCACTGTGATTCTTAAGCCCTGAGTGTAGGATTTCTCACATGCAGAGAATATTATAAGACAGACCATTCATGAATGTAGCGTATAAAATGTTGCCACAAAATACTGTAAACCAATGGCTGCCACTTCCTTTGGACCCTGGGAAGAGCCTGCCTTTCAGGGGACTAACGACACAGACCCAAAGAAAGCTGCCATTCCAACCCTTCGGCGATGAGCAGATAGCACCAGGCTCATTTGAATCACTGTTTTCATAAACTGAATTCAATAGTAAACGTCTTTTATGGTATACTAAGACGTTTGAGAACATGACATAGCCCTAAATAGGAATCAGGTACATAGGCCCACCGGCCAGGTGGCAGCCATCATCAAAGGTTCAATCCCTTCCTTCGGGAGACCAAGCAGAGGTGGCTCTCTCAAGAATTCTCCGCCATGGGGCCCCAGAGACGGCGAAGTGGTTAAGAGCACCGCGATTGTTCCAAATCCAGAGAACTTGGATTTAGTCATCAGCACCTATACGGCAGCTCACAACCATCTGTAACTCCAGCCCCAGCGGGCTCAACGTCCCCTTCTGGCCTCCCTGGGCACCGCGCATGCGTGTTGCACACAGACCCAAGTGCAGAGAAACCCTGGTACACGTGAAAAAGGAAAACTTTCCCCTACCCGGCCCATCTGATTCTGCACCAGCCTAGAAGCTGCAGGAGCCGTCTCAGTTTGATAATTTTCAGAAGGCCTCAAATAACGGCTAAGTGCTTTCTACAGAGATGCCAAAGGAAAGGGGGGAGGGAGTGGAAAATTACGGTTGAAATCCCCATCCTAAGAAGACTCAGTTAAGCCGTTGGTATACAAGCAGAGCTCAACCTGCTACCTGGCTAAGGAAGCCACGGATAAAACAGACTTTAAAATGCTGCCGGTTTTTTACCATTTTATTTTTTTAAAAATTGGGTTTTTTTCCTCTACCCAAACTGAAGGGCAGGCAGTTCCAAACTTTTGAACTTGGAGTGGAGGAAGCTTCCAGCAGAGACATTTAGGAGTATCACTTGAGGCTGGATTTGTAGCTCAGGGGTAGAGAGTGTGCCTGGCATAAGCAAGGCCCTGGGTTCAAAGGTTCGATCCCCAGCACCACGAAATAAACAAGCAAAAATTCCTAACCCTCTGTTTAGAGAAAGGGCAGTCACCTACCTCTCCGGTCCACTCTCTCCCCATCTGCAAAATCCAGGCCACACCTCCCCTACTTCCTAGTTAAAGGGAAGCAAAATGGCCAAGGTAAGCCCCGCTTCCCCAGTTTCTTCAGCGGGGTGCAGGCCGCTCACAGAGCCGGCTCTCTTCCCCTGAATCTACTCACAGCATCGTGAGAGCAAAGGAAAAGGTCATGACCCCCCTCAGGTCTCGGGGAATCATTTGTTCTCAAAAGCCCGCACTTTGGGATTAATGCCCACGGAGGCAGGGACTGTGTCACATTTTGCCCATACCTCACGTCACTGTTGGGACAGCCCACATTGCGAAGATGTTTTCAGGTGAGAAAAATGTCACACAGCAGCCGACAAGTGCTGCTGCCCCTGTTGTTCAGGAGTAAACCTGGAGAAACAAACTTAGCTGAGGCAGGAGATAGAGGGGGCAGAGGAACCTCCTAGGCTACAGCAAGATTCACCTGAACGTTCCATGACGAAAGCTCTTACAGCTTCCAGTTTGGGGTAGAAGACAAGGAAACAATCACTTACTGTACAATGCTAATATTTTTTATGTACAATATCTCGGTTAGTCCCGACATTAATGCTTTAATAATATTCCTCCCACTTTTCAAATGAGGAAATTGAGGCCCCGAGAAGTGAAAGTAGCTGTGTAGAGTCACGCAGAATGTATGACAGAGACGGTGTCACCCAAAACCATCTGGTTCTAGAGCCCGTGTAGAGTCATGCATGACAGAGAAGGTGTTACCCAAACCGTCTGATTCTAGAGCCCATGTAGAGTCACGCAGAATGTATGACAGAGACAGTGTCACCCAAAACCATCTGGTTCTAGAGCCCGTGTAGAGTCATGCATGACAGAGATGGTGTCACCCAAACCATCTGGTTCTAGAACCCGTGTAGAGTCACGCAGCACTCATGACAGAGATGGTGCCACCCAAACCATCTGATTCTAGAGCCCATGTAGAGTCACGCAGCATGCATGACGGACAGTATGCTCTGTTTTCCAAAGGTGGACACCCCAGCAGGCTGGGTCTACCCACGGGTCTCCTCCACCCTAGGGAAATGGGACTTTTAAGAGTCTTGATCTAAAGCAACTGTCTGATCTGTGCAGTGCTTGCTCAATGACGGTTAATCAGAAACAATCTCATAAAACCTTCAAGTTATGCCGCTCTAAGGAAGAGATGTCGGGCTAGCGGAGATGACTCCAAGGTTAAGAGTGCTTACTGGGTTCATTCAATTCCCAGGACCCACACAGTGACTCACAGTCTATAACTCAAGCTATAGGGGATCCTATGCCCTCTTCTGACTTCTATAGGCTCCTGCACATACATGCTACCCATACATACACACACACATAAATAAACAATTTTTTAAAAAGAAACACGAAAAAAAAGAAGAAGAAAAAAAGAAACATGATTCTTAAATGAAGTAAGAAGTCCGTATTGGGAAACAGCCAATATTTCCATTAATAACTATTAAACTTTAGGATGCTGGTACTATGCCATTTCTGTCTCTGGAGTTCTGCTTATGTGGGTATATTCACAAGCACATGTATGTGTCCTCATCTTCTGTATGCTTAACATGTTCCGCATGTTAAACTGCTAGCAGAGAGATGTTTTATTCCTGCCCTGTTCCAGGGTAAACTGGCCTTTTATAAGCAATAAAGCTCACAGAGCTTGAATATGGAGATGCACACCAACTCCTCTCTCTTAAAGGAGACTTGCCAAAAGCATGCTACTCCAAACCAGAAAGCTGTTGCCTTGGAAACAGGAACTGTAACTACCGCAGTCGCACCTCATAGCGAAGATGGCCAAGATCTATTTCAGGTCTTAGATGCCTCCAGGAACTGCGGATGAGTGTAACTATGGAAGCCAGCCAATCCGTAGTAATGAAGGAGAACATGCCAGAGTTAGGCTGCGATTGAGAAAGAAGAGGGAGAGAAAGGGAAGGAGCGGGAAGACAGAACTCAAACCTACCCGGGAGAGCAATCCAAGAACCACGCAGCTAAAGACGGGTCCCCTCAGTGGTTGGAGCCGGTCCACTCTATTTAGCCTAAATTGGCTACAGCCCCATGCGAGGAGTCGACAACACAAAGCTGAATGGGGTCAGCTCTTCTGCGGGAAGGACACGCTCAGAGCGTGTTCACCTGAAGTACACAGACACGGGAGGACAGAGTGGGAGAACTCGGGGGGGGGGGGGGGACATAAGAGTTCTTCCTGCAGAGCCCAGATGGGCTATCAGACAAAGGGCAGAGGCAACGGCACGGCATGGTCCTGCCCTGCAAGTCCGGGTAGAACATTTCCATATGCTGAAGCCTTTCCCACGCGGGACAGTTGCCGTCTCTGGCTCCGCCCATCGATTGCTGGCGGTGAGTGGCTGCTCATCACGGTGATAACTAATGATCCCCACATGCCCCAGGAATGTGACCATGGCGCTGCCACTCCACGGGAGAAGCGCGAGGACGCGGGGGCAGATCTAAAGTGGGCGCACGGCGTGGGGGAGGGGATAGGATGCGGCAGAGACCAGAGTGAAGTCCTTGAAAGCCATGCCGAGGCTCAAACTCTAAACTTGGAGAAGAGGGAATGGGCTGTAACGCAGCAAATGATGCTGGAGGCCAACACAAGAAGACTTGGCAACTCGTGGGGCCTGAGGAGGTGGAAAGTGAAGAATGACCCCCAAGTTTTTCAGCTTGGACAAACGAGTAAACACGGTGGGCCCTAAACGAAGTCATGGATGTGATGTGAGAGTTGTTTGGAAGGGGACAGTGAGGTAAGGCTGTGGTAGCTGACAGGCATTCATGTGAACACCGAAGAAGCCATAAACAGCCGGCTAACCGCTGGGGAGAGATACTCAGAGCGTTGGAAGAGACCTTTACCATGTCTTAGGCATGCCTAAGCCTCTGGGAAGGGGTATTCTTGGGGTGATGGGTACAGGGACTAAGAGAGCTGAAAGACTGAGCGGATGTCACCATCTAGCACCCACAGGGCTGATGGTGGCAAGCCAGCTGTGAGGGAGGAGGTGACGCCACGGGAAGATGCAGGTGAGCTACCAGGCAGCGCCAAAACTAGAAAAGTCCTGCTATTTGTCAGTGCAAAGGGGAAGGAAGGTGACCACCACGCTTACGAGAAACTACTCCTGAGTTATGAGTGACTATATCATGAGTTGGGAAAGACTCGACATAATAACTTAGATTCTGCTCTTGAGGGTTCAAGAAGCCCATTAAAATCCATCCTCCACCCCAATTTGAACAGGGGGTGGAGATAACATGGCAAGGGCTATAAGAGTGATGCTGTATCTCCGTAAAATAATTTTATTAAAATAATTATGTTTTAATTTTTTTTTAATCCTCCTGATTTCTACCATGACTTTAGATGGAGCTCTGAAAAGCTGATAGGCTAAAAGCCCAGAATTTCTGAAAATTAAACAGACCTGCATTTTTTCTCAGGATCTAGGGAAGGCTGTGACCGAAAGACAGATGGAAAATAGAAAACCAACACGGAGGAGAGAGGGGACCCAGACAAGGGTGACTCCGGAGTGGGCACCAGGGGACAGAAACACACAAGTGCTCATAAAAAGCAAAGTAATTCAAGGAAAAGAATGTGCAAAAAGGCCGAGGTATTTATAAAAATCTGTTTAACCTCGTTAGGGCTCTGGAAATGTGTCCCTCTGTTTAGCGCGATAATCCCTTGGGCTGGGGAACCGGCCTCTAAGGAGCTGCTGATGGGAGCCAATGGCTGCTGTAGACTTCTGTTTGCACATCCCCCACCCCAAATCTAACTCCTGCTGATGTAAGAGAATCCCAGCCCCAAAGTACCCAGCTATCGCACTAAAAGCTACGCCACCTTACGTCAGTCTCTTGAGTCAGAGCTGGTAAGATCGTGATTCTGATATTTGCCCACGGCTCAGCCCAACAGCCGTTTCCCACTAGGTCTGTTCAAACGCCAAACTTATTGGAACAAATAGAAACCGAAAGGCCTTGGCTTGGATTACAAAGCAGCCGTCTCCTCCGAGGGATGAGAAGTGGCTGGGAAGTCTCTCCAGTGGGCCACTCAGAGCCCAAACTGAAGCCGGCTGTAAAGGAAGCTGGTGGGTCCAGTGCCAAGCCTGGCCTGGCCCACGGGCTTCTGGCACGTAGGTCAGGTTCTTGAGGCGGCCAGCAGCCTGCGCAGCCTCGAGCACGGGCTGGCTGGGCCCTGGGAGGTGATATCCTGAAGGCCTCAAAGCACTCTTTCGCAGGGGTCAAAAGCCACAAGCCCTTGTCCTGTCAGAAATGAGGGAAATCTGAGCACAAAGCAAGAGGCTCTCTGACCTGTCAGGGTTTTCTTTTAATTAATTCCTTACGCTGAAGAAAAGATAAAAGCTGAACCCTCCGCTTCACTACGCGAATCGACCGGTGTGCCCCCACCAAACACAAAAGCAACAGGATGAGGGGACTGTGTCCCCTCTCCCATGGCAGATGGAGCTCAGTATACCTCACAAATGAATGGCTACAGAGGGAGGGGAGGAGGGAGAGGGAGGGAACAGAGGAGGGGCAGCGACCGTCATTGTAGACAACACTAAGAGGACCTGGAATTTGGAAGGCCTGTTTTATGCTTGCTGAGATAGTGGCTGGGAGCTCAAAACAGGGAGTCCAGGGAGAAGTCCGAACCCTGTTTCCTCAGCTATAAAATGAGAATGAATACCCTGTCCTAAAGCTGCTCAGGAATCCTCCTCAAGGAATAAGCTGGCCCCCAGTCCAGCCATGTGGTCTCCACAGACTGTAGCCACCAGCTCCCCTCAAGGCAGACCTCGACTTCAGACAGCCACGTCCCAAGAGCAAGCTTTCCTGTGCGCCTACAATGACTTCCCTACGCTGGTTACTGACAGGCAGATGTGAACAAGCCAAGCTCCACCGGCTGGAAGCAGGACACCACACCGTGGGAACTTTTCCTCTCTGCTCTACCTAAAGGTGCTCCTTCCCGCTGCAGGTGCCTGTCCTTATGAGCCCCTTGCAGACCAAGAGAGCCTCTCCAAAGCTCAGCCTGCAACACGGCCCTCCCTCGGTGCCCAGACTGTGGAAAGACACACGGTTGTTTCTAGTCAAGTCTCGTAGCTTGTTCGTTCATTCCCCCAATCATTCATTCACCAAATATGCCCAAATGCCATCAGCTAGGGGCATCCACTAGGGTGACAGCTAGGGATACCGATAGTTCGGGGGCTTCTCTGTCAAGGACAGTGGACGTTTTATTTTGTTCAAAGTTCCAAGTTTTTCAACCGGCTCTGAAAATCCTGGCTTTTATAGGGAATGTTGCTCACAGATGTCGACACTGAAAGTCTCATAGTCTCAGTGAAGACTTATAGAGTGCCCTCCCTCTGTGATGCCTAAGATCAAACCCAGGACCTCACACGTGTGAAAGATGAGATCTTCCAACTGAGCAGGACTTCAGCCCTGATCTCTTATTTCTCAAGTTCTATAAAAATGCATTGATGGCATTCAGTTGAGTGTTTCTCAGCTTGAACTAGTTTATTATAAGACTAAAAATATGGTCGTCTCACTAAAAATATGGACACCTTTAATCCCAGAACTTGGGAGGCAGAGGCAGGTAGATCTCTATGAGTTCGAGGCCAACCTGCTCTACAGAGTGAGTTCCAAGACAGCCAGGACTATTTCACAGAGAAACCTGTCTCATAGATAGATAGATAGATAGATAGATAGATAGATAGATAGATAGATAGATAGATAGATAGATAGATGAATTGTGGCCATCTCATATCTTTAATATGGCTATTTATATTGCTACACCATTTAACTATAAATCATGTTCATATTTCTCATATTAACATTATATATGTGTGCTTGTGAGCATGTGTGCATGTGTGTATGCAGTTGCACACCGTGCATGGCATCCAGAAGCTGATGTGAGGTGTCTCCCTCCATCACTCCCCACTTTCCTTTCTGAGATGCCCAGCGCTGGTACCATAGGCAAGCACACTGTGCCATTAGCCTTGTTCACGGTATCATCCGGATTATAGCTAGAAATCACCAGAGTTACGAGGGATCTTTTTACACAAGGCTGGGAAGACTCGAGGAAGAATATTCTGGGCTCACCCACGGGGTAACGAGCCATGCATCACAGAAGAGTACCCTAGTGGAGATACAGCAAACTGCAAAGGGGCTCAGCACCAGAGTGCTCCTGGCTTCCACTGACAAAGCAGCCTGTGTTGATCAATCCCTACCTCATCAGAGAGGGTCGGAACAGGGTCTCCCAGGGCAGCCTTGTAAGGAGTGACTGCAGCAGTGAGGACAGGACTAGGGGAAATGTGGGTCAGAGACAGGGTGGAGGCAACCTGCTGGTGCTAAGGGGTTAAGGGGTGTTGGACTAGCTGTTAAATCGTCAAGTGTGAAGATTCTCATCTAATACAGAAACGCAAAAAGAACGAACGGGGACCGGCAATGAGATGAAATGTCCCAATTCTACACTGCACTCTGCCTTCTGAATGTGCACCTGGAACAAATATCTCTATAAAGGGAAAGAGATAGACACTCATGCCACTGGCCATGTGGCCTCGACTTTGATTGCCCTGAAGACCCCTCTACCTACCTCCTCTTCCCTCGGCTGATATGTAGGTCATCAGCAAACGAGCGCCTCAAACCTCTGAGGCTAAAGACCTTCGACCTTGGGAATATTTGGAGCAGAAACAGGTGGTGTGAGCTGGCGTGGACATTCGAGAAGAAAATACCACAGATTCTAGGGAAGAGCCCCTCTCCACGCACAATTCTCACGAGCATTCTGCGCAGTCAGCAACTCTCTGGTTTTTCCACATCCTTCACGTGTTAGCTTCTCATGTCCAGCCCCCTGTGTACGTCAGACAAAGCGGAGGTTTTCATATGGTTTCAGGCTGGGTAGTATTTCGGAACCACAAGATTGCAGGGCTGAGCTCCGCGGGGCAGACTGAAGAGCAGACTGCCTACCCCTCCTGCTGCCCACATTTCAGAGACTGATAAAATATTGCCTCTGGGGACTTTAAGGAAAAGAAAAATAGTGACAACACATGCCCCTCTGAGGAGCCAGACTGTGAGTGCCAGATCCTACCAAATGCCAGGGAGGCACCCACCTGTGCACAAAAATGGTCAGATCTAATTGGAAAAAAAAAAAACCCATAAGAAGCCTTCGTTCTCTGCATCCAGTGAGACTCTGAGTCTTAGTACACAGCTCTGCATGTGTGCACAAGCAAGCACGCGCGTGCATGCACACGCACGCGCGCATACACACACACACACCTTAACAGAAGTCTTCATTGCTTCCCACAGTCACAACACAAACCCCAAATTTCTTAGTGGGTTCCGGGGGCCTCCATCAACTGGTCTCAAGCAGTAATTGCCAGGTCAGAAAAATCAGCTTGGGCCACACAGAGCCAAGTGCAGTGTACAGACGGGAAACAGGCAAAGGAGAAAGATTAGCACGGGGGGAAAATGGATGCTCTGTTCTCTTTCCCTACCAACAATTCCTCCCAGAAAATACCCAGCAAGAACATGGGCAAACACTGCTGAGATGCGGGGAAATGTGTAAGTCACAAAAGCACAAAAGAGTCCGTAAAAAAGCGCTTCCCTCCCTGCCCCCAGCCACCAGATGCTCAGCACGAAAAGCCGCAGCCTCGCTCACACATCTGGTTTCAGTTACCTGTACCCCAGCCACGGCTCACAGGGCTGGAGCTGCCTGCTTGGTTTAGGATCTGTCAGAACAGCCTATGTGGAGACGGACGGACAGAGTGTGGAAGCCTTGGGCAGCAAAATTCCTGACCATCCCGTGAAGCATCACGGATGACGTGTTTTGGCAGAGGAGGACTGTACTGTTGAACTACAAAAGTTGGTCACCAAGGGGTGTCTTGCTCGCTGCACAGATAAATCAGCTACACATACGGGTCAGTCCCTAGTCTGCATATATATTGCACAAATTCAAGTCACTTCTGCCGCCATACTGTCCCTGCCATCACGGACCACATTCCCTCAGGCCACACTCAACGTAAGTCTTTCCTCCCTCCAACCCATTTGTCAGATATCCCGCCATAGCGACAAGTGACACCCTAAACCACCAGAAATCCTTCCGTGCCAGAATCGGAGTCCCCTGTCCCCAGATAGACCCGAAAGCTGTCAGGCCTGACTCAGCTCCCAAACTTTACTCTGTCGTTATAAACACGGTTACACGAGGAAACACGGCCATTCTTTCAAACTTACTTAAGCGCCAGGTCTAGAGGTGCACACTCATGATCACAGTGGAGGCAGAGGGGTCATGAAGTCAAGATAGTCCTGAGCTACACAGCACATCCCAGGCCAACCTGACCCATGCATCAAAATAAATAAATAATCTACCACAGTGATAACAGGGATTTCATTACATTAATCTTTATTTTTAAAAACTACCCTTTAAAATTATTAAAATATGTAGTTATCTGGAAGATCCAAGTACTTCTTGGTTTCACCTTCAACACCTGAGTCTGTATTAGTGCAATTATTTATTTTGTTAGGAAACATGAAATATTTGCCATAATTAAAGCATCATATACTAGCAACTGTTTCACGATTTTTACTTGAGTTGCTGTAATAGGAACACAGAAATTAATATTAAACATTCAACAAAACGGGTATTAAAAGATGTATTTGGGAGGTCTGCCCAGTGTCTTATAAAAACTCAATAAATATTTATGGGTCAAAAGAAGATGACAAGCATGTCTCGTGTTGTCTGCGTCTAGAGGATTTCGTCCTGATGAGTTTTTAATTAAACGAGCCTCCGCAGCAAAGATTGATCGGTACAGTGTGGCACCATTTGCCCTGCACCAGACAAGATGACTACGCTCCGAGCTGTTGCCATTGCTCACCAACTTCTACATCCTGGTGAGAGGATACTGCGTACCCTGTGGGTTCAAAGGACTCCTCGCCTCAAGCAGAACTAGTCCAAGGACGGATGCCTTCCAGAGGGGCTGGCATTGGTTTCTAGTTCTAGTCACACAAAATGAACCCCATGCTACTGAGAAGAAATAAAAAGAAGGTTGGGGACCCGGTACCTCGAAAGACTCGGGACATTGTCTCTGCCAAATTAAGGAGCATGGGAGATGCCTGAGAGAGGAAAGACTTGCATACTAGATCTGACACTGCCGAGATAGCTACGTGTTTGCCTCGATGGTGTGTCGGGGTTAACAGGAACAGGCTTGTAGCATAAGCATGGCTTGTGTCCTGCTCCTGAGCACCTCACAAGAAGGCAGACATGCATATCTGGTCACACAACCAGGTGGAGCGCATTTCTGTGAAACCCATTTGCAAAAAAACACTGAAGAACCGCGCAGACAGAATGCACGAATGAGGGTCATGCTGACCTCTGCTATGCTGGCCTCTGCCATGCTGGCCTCTGGCATGAGGGTCATGCTGGTCTCTGGAATGCTGGCCTCTGCCATGCTGGCCTCTGGAATGAGGGTCATGCTGGCCTCTGCTATGTCAACAGAATTCCTTGGGTGTTCCCTGAGCTTTGATTCTAGAGATTTCCAGCACCCATCCCTCAGGTCACTCAGGTTCTATAATCAAGGAAAACCAAACAGAGGCCTTTCCCCAATTTTCAGAGGAAAATGTGTAAACATTTATATTACACAGACCCTTTTCAAATGTTTCCACTTAATTTCCCAAAATCCTAGTACCGATTACCACATGATCAAATAAAAATTTAAAATAACATATAGTCAAAAACACATAGTGAAGGCTGAAGAGATGGCTCAGCAGTTAAGAGCAGTTGTTGCTCTTGGAGAGGACCAGGTTCAGTTTCCAACACCAGAGCCATCCATAGCTCCAGTTCCAGGTGATACAACACCCTCTTCTGACCACCTTGGGCACTGGGTACATGCATGGTGCACCTGCATACATGAAGTATAACATTCATGCACATAAAACAAAGGCACTTACATGGTATAGAGGCATACATGCAGCCAAACACCCATACACACAGGCAAAATAAAAAAAAATCTTAAAAAAATAAAGTCTTACATATTAAATTTTAAGATATAAAACTTCCTTTATCACAATAAAATTTTCTTCTGCTGGCTAAGTCAGGCCTTTTTTACGCGAGAGAAATAATGCAATCATTAATTGCGTGGCACTTGAACACCTGGACACTCTGAAGGTTACCCAGAAGTCGTGCCCTCTGAGTAAGTCCAAGGGTCGCGTGCTCGTTCTACTGCAGCTCGTTGGCATGAGTTGGACTAGAATCCCACAGCGCATTCTCCAGGAAGTCACCAGAAGCCAAGGGATTTAAATTACGCAGTGTTTGGGGCTCCTAGTGAACCATGGAGCCAACTATGAGACAGGGACAGTGGCACCTGTAGCCCCAGCCACTCAAGAAGCTGGGGCAATGGATCCTCTGAGCCCAGGAATCAGCTCTAAAGGTTAGTGGTCTCACTCCAGGCAGATGTCATGGACACTAACCCCTTCACCTCCAGGAGTTTCTCAAGCTATCGCCAGCGGGAGCTGTAAAGCCGACCGCCCTTCTGCATCTCTCGGGCACGCCCTGGTCATAAGCTCCTGCAAAATATACCTCGGCTGAGCAGACCGCAGGAGAATCAAAAGGGGGGAACTGTGAAACTCCATTCTGACTGACATACACCTTGAATAAGGCCTAAAGAGATCAATGAACTGATAAGATCAATAAACTGACATAATAACACAGCACCAGGTTCTTTTTTGCTGAATGCAACCAATATCAGCGTGTTCAATGTGATCGCTTCTGGGGATCCTCGAGCAAATCAATTTTCCAGCTTTACGCCGTACCAGTAGAAGTAACCAACCATTCCCTCACCTACACAAGAGGTCTGACCCCGCAGCTAACTCTGGGTGTGGCCAATAGTGCAACCACCCCAATCTGTAAAGCAAAGGGAAGGAAGTCTGTCCAGCTCACAACTGCAGTGCTCAGCCAATAGAGTCCTGCTGCCCTATCCGGATTCCCCATGACCCCGGCCGTGATCACATGATTCTCTCTCGACATCCTGGACTGGATAGATTCCAGTCCTACCTGGCAATAAAATAAAACAGGGCACATTTCTATGTAAGAGCATCTGTCTTAATTTAAAGACTATCTTCTTTTATTTTCTAAACGCTATCAAAATAGGCATAAAAAATATTTAACAGGATCTCACTGTGTATCCCTGGCTGTCCCAGAGCTCACTACGTGGACCAGGCTGGCTCGGAGATCTGCCTGATTTTGCTTCCAGAGTGCTGGGATTAAAGACATGCACCACCACACCCCCTGACTAGGCCTGAAGATTCTTTAAGGAATTTCTAAACCCTGAGAGAATTTCTCTGTCCATCTTGACCTTTTTTAAATGCATCTCTTTACTCCCTAGAATACTTAATTTTACTTTATTTTATTTAATTTTTTTGGTTTTTTGAGACAGGGTTTCTCTGTAGCTTTGGAGCCTACTCCGGAACTAGCTCTTGTAAACCAGGCTGGTCTCAAACTCAGAGATCCGCCTGACTCTACCTCCCGAGTGCTAGAATTAAAGGTATGCGCCATCACCACCTGACTTTAAACAATACTAGATAACGTTTTCAGCTTATGAAGCTGAGTGCGTTTGTTTCTATCCAAACCTGGAAAATGTGTAACCTTTGGTTAAGTCTCAAGCCACGAAATGAAAAATCTCTAAGCTTCCCTTAAAGTTCTAGAAGGTTTATCTTACCACTAATAAACAAAAGTCATCCAGCTCCGAGATAGCCTGGAAAATCCATGGAGACGGTAGAAAGCCCCAGGCCACCATGGGTTGAGAGGAGAGAAATGAACATACAGAGCCCAGAAGTTTCCAGCACAGGGAAACTACTCAGAGAAAGACAGAAGTGAATTTGTGTCCTTAACAGTTGTTAAAATCCACAGAGCATGTAACACCAGAAGTGAGTCCTGACGTAAGCTACGGGGTTTGGGTGACCACGGTGTATTGGCATCCAGTCAGATTTGATG
This sequence comes from Chionomys nivalis, assembly GCF_950005125.1. Lineage (NCBI taxonomy): Eukaryota > Metazoa > Chordata > Mammalia > Rodentia > Cricetidae > Chionomys > Chionomys nivalis. Next base: position 3,951,457 of record NC_080111.1, on the reverse strand, counting down.
TAACAAATATGCTGGTGGAAGATTCTAGGAGCGGGGTGGGGAGGGGAAGGTGGGGAGTGGGGGTGGGGGGTGAGGCAGGAGACTGAGGCAAGGAAGTAGCCTGCAGCTTCTGATAATTTTGCTATAAACTTATAATTGCTTTCAACAATAAGTCTCTTTTAAAAGATTCTTACTACTGGCACACACAGTACAGCGCTCGTGCCCATAGAGCTACTGGAAGTGGTGGTGAGCAGCCTGCTGAGGGTGCTGGGAACTGAACTTGGATCCTCTGCAACAATTGTGCCCATCCCTCTCTGCTAAACTCTCAAGTCTATTTTTGTTAAAAAAAAAAAAAAAAAATTAACCTTCAGATGTTACAGAAAAAAAAAGTATAGATCCTCCTACTTTAAAACTAAGTTAAGTCGGGGCTGGAGAGATAGCTCAGAGGTTAGGAGCACTGGCTGCTCTTCCAGAGGTCCTGAGTCCAATTCCCAGCAACTACTTGGTGGCTCACAACCATCTGCAATGAGATCTGGCGCCCTCTACTGGTACAGAGGTGTACAGGCAGGAGGAACATTGTATACATGATATGTAAATAAATCTTTAAAAAAATGAGTTAAGTCATTGAAGAGGTTAATTCTCCAGAAAGCAGAAAAGGAGAAGCATGAAAGCAGCTATGTTGTAGGGCCTGCCTGTGACATCACTGAGTACTTGGCAGAGAGGATGTGTGTGTTTCTGTTTGGTCTAGAGACGAGCAAGAGAAGCCAGCCAACACCAGCCATCAGCTACCAGTGTTATCTTTTAAAATCTGTTCTTGCTTTGAGGATTTTTGCTTGTGTCTATTTGTTTTGTCTTTTGTTCCTTTGAGACAGAGTTTCTCTGGAACTCACCCTGTAGGCCAGGCTGGCCTTGAACTCAGAGATCTGCCTGCCTCTGCCTCCTGAGGATTTGGATTAAGAACAAGCACCACCACTGTCCAGATTGACTGTCAGGGTTGAAAATCCATTCTTGATGCTAGAATACTTCACAGAAATGCCAGGCAAATCCGTTCGGCATCCACAAGCAAATATACATCATTTTGAATCTCAGTAATAGATTTAGTATAAGGTAACCAGTCCCATAAACTTAGCCTTCAAATATTCTGGTCTTCAATCACATTTACAACCCATTTATGGTGGGTTTAAATGAAAACAGCACCCATAGACCCATGGAGTGGCGTTTCTGGGGGTGTGGCCTTGTTGGAGGAAATGGGGGGGGGAGGGTTCGAGGTTTCCGATGATCAAGCTATGCCCACTGTTGCTCTCTCGGGCTGTTGTCTGTAAACCCAGATGTAAAACTCTCAGCTGCATCTCCAGTACAAAGTCTGCCTGCCTGACACCATGCTTCCCACCATGCCAAGAACGGACTACACCTCCGAACCTGTAAGTCAACCCCCTTCCCCGATTAATTGTTTTCCTTTAGAAGAATTGCTGTGGCCAGGGTGTCTCTTCACAGCCGCAGAACCCCTAATTCAGACCCTACTACTTATATCCTGCAGTTAAGCCAATCACTTATGCAGAGTAGAGCATAAGGAGGAGCCATGACGACACATTCAATAGGTCTGAAAGCGAGTCTCTATCAGACTCAAATAGAGATTCAAATGTCGAGGAGACTGCTTCCCCAAACCCACACATACAAAGCCAGCTATTCATCATCACTCGCTGGAACCGTGCTACAGAAAATTTGTGACGAGTCCACTTAAGTTCATTAATCCGAATGTGCCAAAAGCGGTTACATTTTCTCCTTCCTTCGCCTTCAAATGTTAAAGTTTCAGTACCTGATGCACGGCACACAGTTGCAACACGGGTTTGCAAAAAGGTCAACCGCACTTCCTGTGAGAGTTATGTGTCTGTCCTGCATGCTTGGTGACACCATACGGCAACCTGATGAGAACCCAGGGGATGAGGCAATAAAGATCACCCCCCAAGTTAGCACAAGCTCCACCATGCTGAGACTCTGTCTCCAAGAGTAGGGTAAAGCTCGGTAGGAAGTTTGCAAGAATGGAGCATTTGCAGAAATAACGCTTCAGCTTCCGTGTGGACACCTTCCACCCTTTCACTTCCCTCTTCAGCGGCTTCCTTCTCCTCTTGGATCCAAGGTAGAAGCCCTCCCTCCTCACCCTCTGAGATTCCAGCTGCCCTTCAGGCACAAAAAGATGACAGCGCCTGAGAAATGATCCATTCAAAGTCACTTGAAGTTGGGAGACCATCCTTTGACAAGAAGCCCCGCTGCCTCCCAGAAGGAAGTTCTCCACAAACAGGTGAGCTCGCCTTTAAGGACGAGTGGGGTCAAGGCCAGGAAGCTGGACAATCTCAGTCAGCTTTAACTAGCTAAGCAAGACTTGAACACACGTGAAAGGCTCCTCTCATTCAAAGCAGAAAGCTGGGGTTTGCCCACAAAAAGTCACGATCCGAGGATTATCAAGGTCATTCACGGAAATAGATCAAATGGTTAGAGATGTTGGCAATTTAGGACCTTCTGACCTAAGCTGGTGACATAAATGATCAAAACATGGTAATATAAATTATTGACCTCAATGCCTTTTATTTACGTCAACTCATTGCTTACTGGTAAACACAATTTTTTCAGTATTTGGGTTACTAGTTCAATAGAAGTCAAGAAAATAATTTCGGAGTATGGAACTGTTATTCATCTTATATTGTCTATTCTATCTTAACCACTAGTGAATGGTGTTAAAATAAATAGCTCCCTACTCTGAGACCAAGAAATGTATTTCAATAAGAATCTAAGTTTGCATGTTTTATTAATATTTTATCCAGTTTTTAAGCTATGTGTTGAGACGTTGCTAATAATCATTACAAACTCAACCCTAAAATTTGTCATAGATGAAATCATTTTAAATGCATCACAGCAATGGCCAAGGGCAGGCGAGTCTGGAGGAAAGAAAAAGAAGGGAAACATGATGCAATTATAACCTAAAAAAATAAAAACAATTTTTTGCAAAACTGCATCACAGCCAGCATTGTGGTGCGTGCTTTTAATCCCGACATGAAGACAGGGAGATGACAGGTTCCAGGCCAGCCTGGGCTGGAACCTTGCCCCCTACCCATCCAAAAAAGGCACTACACTTGAATAAAATTCAAGGGGAAAAAGAAACACTATAAAATTTGGACTGCAGACAGGCACATCAGATCACAATAGTGTTTAAATTCCACTCAATACAATTTAAACAGTGATACAATGTTTTCACTTTAAAAATCAATATTTACATTATGCCAGAAATTACATCCTTTGTATCTTTCTAACTTTGCAAAGAAAATCTTCAGACGTCCAACTAAAAAACATGCAGGGGATACGCGGTTTATATTTAAAAAAAAAAAAAATCTTGTAGAGATTGGAGATAGAGGTGAAAATGCCCCACTGAGATGTTCTGGGCTGGGGCTCCCCAGTCCACCCAGGACAGGCTCCTTAGAGCAGCCAAGCTAAAAGCTTGAAACTGAGAGTGTGCGCACAGGGACCGTGACTTCCTGCGGAGGGGGTCTTTTAAAAGCTGCCTTGGTGAATGCCTAACTGAAACCCTCAGAAGAAGGGCTGGGGAGGTGGCTCAGTCCAAAGCGTGCTTGCAGAGCAAGCACAGACCAAAAGTCTTACCTAAAAAGGCCACACGGCAGAGCACACCTGTAATCTCGGTGCTGGGTGAGGCAGGGAGAGAGAGCAAGGTCTCTAGGGACTACTGGTCGACCACTAGTCTAGCCAGTCTCTGATCTTCTAGGTTCAGTGGGACACCCTGAACACTCAAGCCAAGCATGACAGCACAGACTTTTAATCCCAGCACAGGGGAGGCAGAGGCAGAAGGATTTCAGTTCAACACCAGCTGAACTACATAGTAAGTGTCACATAGCCAGGGCTTCATAGAGAGACCCTGTCTCAGAAATAATAAAATTATTATTATTAATAATAATAAAAGACATTTGCTACACAAATCTGGCAACTGAGTTGGATCCCTGGGGTCCAAGATGGAAGGAGAGAACGAATCCCACAGTTATCCTCTGCCCTGCACATGTGCTCTGTGACGTGTGTGCCTGCACACATGCATCAAGCACACAAACTGCACATAAGAAACAAAGAAAGGAAAGAAGGAAGGAAGGAGGGAGGGAGGGAGGGAGACAGTTAAAGAAGACCTAATACTAACTTCTGGGTTTCTATGCATGCATACCCACACCTACACACATATGAATACATACAAACATACATCTACACACATATGAATACATACAAACATACATCTACACACATGAGTACATACAAGCATTCGTCTACACACATGTGAATGCATAGACATACATCTACACACATATGAATACATACAAACATACATCTACGCACATATGAATACATACAGACATGCACACAGACAAAATCCTCAGAACACAGAAACTGATGAACAAAATAAAATTTCCAGGAGCTGGAGAAATGGCTTAGTGGCTGAGAGCTCTGTCTGCTCTTCCAGAGGATCCAGTGTTGATTCCCTGGTCCATCCGCATGGCAGCCCACAACCACTTCCAGGGGCTATGACCTTTTAGGACCTCCTCACTCACCAGGCATGCATGTAGTGTCCAGACATACATGCGGGCAAAACACTCATACATATAAAAATAAAATAAAAAAAAATAAAAATGTTAATTCCTCTGGAGCTAGCAAGATAGCTCAGTGGATGGCGTGCTTGCTGGGCAAGCAATGAAAGGACCTGAGGGCGGCTCCTCGGAACCCAGGTGAAAAATCAGGCATGAAAACACAACCTGTGATCTCTACGCTGGGGTAGGTGGAGACGGTGGGACCCCAAGATTTGCTGATCTCATCACTGGGGGAGGAGACAATGGGACCCCAAGGTTTGCAGATCTCAACACTGGGGGTGGGGGAGGAACATGGAGACAGGAGGACCCCAAGGTTTGCTGATCTCAGCGCTGGGGGTGGAGACAGGAGGACCCCAAGGTTTGCTAATCTCAGCGCTGGGGTGGGGGGAGACAGGAGGACCCCAAGGTTTGCTAATCTCAGCGCTGGGGTGGGGGGAGACAGGAGGACCCCGAGGTTTGCTAATCTCAGCGCTGGGTGGGGGCGTGAAGACAGGAGGACCCCAGATTTGCTGATCTCAGCGCTGGGGTGGGGGGAGACAGGAGGACCCCGAGGTTTGCTGATCCAAGAGCAACTGCAATGCTAGGCCTGGAAGCATCACGATAGGCTGACTCTAGGCCTGGAAACATCACGATAGGCTGACTCTAGGCCTGGAAACATCACGATAGGCTGACTCTAGGCCTGGAAACATCACGATAGGCTGACTCTAGGCCTGGAAACATCACGATAGGCTGACTCTAGGCCTGGAAGCGTCGCGATAGGCTGACTCTAGGCCTGGAAGCGTCGCGATAGGCCGATAGGCTAAGCGACCAAGACCAGGAAAAGAATGTGTGGGGTGGGGATTCTCTTTATGATTATGATGAAATAAATGCACACTGGACACATGGACTCACACAGGCACACACACTTACCCGAATGCATAGCTCCCACGAAAACTTCCAAACAGCTCCTTCAAGAACCCTCCAGAATGGCAAGGAACACAGATAAACTGACAGCTCAAAAGATCTGCCTGAAGTTACCCTTTTCCACAAAATTAAAGTCATCTCCCGATCTAGTCTCTACTCAAACTAGAAACAGTACTTTCAGCAGAAAATGGGATTTCTGTTTTGCTCCCAAACATAAGCACACCACCTCCCCATCCGGCCTCTTTGAATGCATTAAAAGTACATATTAACCTTCCCTGGGTCAACACCAAGAGTCTAAACATCCAGTTTAAAGTATAAACACATGGTCTCCTCTACCGAGCTCCTAGAGGGAGAGAAACTTGGAGGGCAAACTACTGTTTCAACGAGGATTTTTTTTTTTAACATGAGAACTGGACCCAGAAAAGGTAACTAAGCTTCTACATTCCCCTGGAGCAAGAATCCCCACCTCAATCTACTATATCAAAGTGCAGCCCAGGTAATGAGTGTTGCACCTTCTGAAGCTTGCAGGCCTGAACCTAACCTGAGGTGACACCCAGGCCCCAAAATCTCAGTCTGCAAAGGGTTAGATAGTAAATATCTTTATCCTCACCTCAAAGTGGTACCAACAATGCAAGCCAACCAAAGAGGATACACTCCACACAACTCTTCATTGTGGACACCAAAATATGAGCTTTATTAAAATGTTATGTGTCATAAAGTACAATCCTTTTGATCCTTTTTAAGTATCCAATAATGTGAAGATTATTCTTAGCTCATGGGCATGGAGAAATGCAGGTGGACAGCAGGATTCAGCCAGGAAACAGAAATCTGCCAACCCTTAGAGTCACCAACGGCTCACATCCCTGTACGATGTTGAAAACCAACAACTGTATTCTTCCCGACCCCATCCTAAAGTTTTTATTCTGCCTGATGACTTCACTGGTGGCTGAAGGATTTTAGGTAACATTTCATCCTTACGAGAGAAAAAAAACCCAACTCCATTGACTGTTCTGTGTGAGGATGGCTGGTATTATCGGCTTGGGTTCAGGGACGGTCTTTTAAGCCAACGTCAGCAGCAGCCTGATGGCCTTGGTCACATCTGGACCCTGGTCATGGCTGCAAAGATGGAAGCCACAGCAGAAAACACTACTCCACTCCCTGCCCCCTGTCCTGCCCAGTTCCCTGCGGTAGCTAGAGTTTCAGGGACCAAGAGCTTCCTCCCCCTCCTCAGGTCCCTGATGTACTAGGCCTGGTCTCTACTCTGAGAGCCAGCCTTAAAGATACAGCAGCCTGGAAAGGAATCTGCTCCAAGGCACAGCCATCTATTCCCCACGCTACCCCTAGCCTCTTCAGCAGAAGGCTGTGGCAAAACAAGCTCCTCTTCCTTAGCATCATCTGACACTGCCTGGTACCCCCCACATGGAGAGGCCCAGGCAGGCTCCATGGGGGTTTGCTAAGACTGGGAGCATCACTAGCCCCACAGGGTGCTGTGTGATCATGGCTGAAGCAGCAGGAACCCTAGGGTTCCTTTAAGGTAGACCTCGAGACAGCAAACCCCAGAGCCTCTGTTTTCTAGACAGGGAGCAGGCCTGGCTCATTTGTGGGGCTGCTAATTCCAGACGATGAGAAAAGATGGTTGCTGGTTGGTGTTTCAACACCATCAGCAACGGACAGCAGTGGCCCAAAGTGGCCTCTCTATATTACAGCTGCCAGACCCAGCCAGGGTCAGCTTGGTCTCAAACCCCAAAGTCCCACATCTGTAGGGCTGGGGAACGATCATCTTTAAACAGACCCTGCGATGGGGCAGGATGTGCCATCCCAGGCTGGCGATTCAGTGACCTTAGATCACGACATCGGCCATTGAAACGGGGATGGGTACGTCCCTGCTGATGCCATGCAAGGGGAAACTGAGACCCAGGAAGATAAAATGACTAGCCAGGATCACGTAAACAATTTTTGGTGGGAATGGAGCCAAAAAAAAAAAACACTGGATGGGAACAGTAAAGCTGTGATTTCTAAAAACGACTTCTGCACGGAGCTCAGATGGGGCCGTTTAACAGCAGAGATGCCACAGGGACCATTTCCTAGGTGCAGGAGCCCCAAGACTTCCTTCCGCTATGCAAAATCATTTCTCTTCTGTCACTGGCCACACCCTGTTCTCAAGACCTTCTGCTGGGCTACAGTACCCATCCGGGCCCTCTGAGATGCAGCCTCTGACTGTGTTTCCCTTTTGGCTTCACTAACAACCTCCACTGTGGGTATCTCCAACCCTAAGAAGCTGAGGCACACGTGTGCACGTTAATCGCATTGGGGAGAAGCTAGATGATCAGTTTAGCGCAGAATCTGGGGACCTTGAAGCCCTGCCCTGCAGAAACCCACACAATCCACCTCTTGCCAGGCCCTAGCTGATCCCTTCCTCCGTTGCTTTTTCTTCTGCCTCCTTTGCCTCCTCATCTTCTTTTTAGATTTTTTTGAGAGCTCATCTCACACAGTCCCCAGCCTTAAACTCACTCATGTAGCTGAGGCTGGCGGTGGACTCCTGCCCCTCGTGTTTATAACCCCAGTGCTGATTTTACAGTTGTACCCAGCCACACTTCCTCCACTGTAAAAAAAAAAAAGAACAAAAACCTTTCCTAGCCTTCTTCCCCTCCCCCACATCTTTCTTTCTTTCTTTCTTTCTTTCTTTCTTTCTTTCTTTCTTTCTTTCTTCCGTTTTTGCTGTGGTTGTTCTGCCCTTTCGTTTTCCTATCACCTTGCTATACTGTGCCCTAAGTATCTACTGGTAGAACAAGTATGTTTAAATTTAAACACACATATGTATCCAATGATGCCGGGGCTCCATCCTCTTTAAGCAATGTATCCTGTCACTCTAAAAGAGAAAGAAGAATCAAAACTAAAACGACATTTTACAATGTATCCTTCTTGTCCGTCTGATACTTTGAAATTTTTTTCTTCAGAGACCTCATGGATAGGGTGTTTATCTTATGGTCTTCATAACGTTTCCTCTGTCCCTGTTAATAGGACCATGGACCAGACCTGGGGCCTCCTGGATGCCAGTCCTTCATTCTAGCACTGAGCTACAGCCCTGTCTGCATGTACGGTTTTCCTTTTACCCCATAAATATCCACCCAAGGCCTGAAATTCTATACCCAAGTTCTTGAACATTCTCTCATAACACTTTTCTTAATGACTGTCTACGATGACGGCTTTGGCAAACTGTTTTGCTCTCAGACACGGCCTCAAAAAGGCCATTTGACACTGTGTGGAGAGGAGGCATTGTTCTAGCCTTCCCAAAGTCCTTTTCGCCTGCTTGGCCCAAGAACGTCCGCAAACCCCAGTCTTTTCCACGCACACTTATCCGGGTGAACCCATCTAAATGTAAACTGTGAGGGTTAAGTCGCGAAGCCAATGGACAAGAGAAAACCCGAAACAAAAAGAAAGAACTTTTTCTTTTTAAATTGTAGGACCTGACACGCAGAGTACCTGATAAAGAGAATTCATACAAAAATTAAGAATCTGTGTGCCACGGTCGTTACGTTAGAGAGAAATAAAACAAGAGTAAAGGTTATAAATTAAACAAACAAAAACTATCACTTAAACCTATTCTGAGAGAGCTGAAGTTGACCCTCAAATACTCAGCTCCTTAATTTGACCAACGAGGAGCCAAGATTCAGGGACTATTGGCAAAGCACCACAAATGTCCGCTTGCTGTACTTAGACATTTCCCACTGAAGTGCCACAGGCTCCCCACAAGCAGATACTCCTGCATCAGTCGAGGACAACTGTGGCCCAGAAAGACTAAGGTGGAAGCTAAGATCAAAGCTGTGTGTACAGCCCAGACTTCCAAACATCAACTTCAGTGTCCCCCACAGCCTGCTCAGCAACACTGATCAAATGAGGCGCCATATTTAAAGGATTATATGCGGAAGTTCAGTGCCAGAGAACCTAATCTGAGACCTTTTGCTAAAAAGCGGGGCTCAGAAGAAAACTGTCCCTAATTTATCTCTGGCGGCCCCAAGAGATAAATGCCGCAAGGGTCCAAAATGCCTAGAATCTTTGCACCTCTACCCTGCCGGTGATCATACTGTTTACTCAGGTTACAAGGGGTCACTTCTTAGCCCTGTGGCCTTCATTATCCTTAAATCTGGACTCTGTTTAAAAAAGAAAAAAAGCTATGAAAAAAGTTTCACATGGGTAGAAATAAAAATGACAGGATCCTGATGCCTAAAACCACTGCCCACAACAGCCAGTTCCACCTGCCGTGAAGACAGACACGCCATTTAGTCACCTGACCTTGCAGCTTCTCCCTGTCCCATCATGCCTTGCAGTTGAAACAAAAACCCACTTTCAAGGCCACTTTCAACATAGACATTTAGGACTGCTCTAATACCTAACCTCCCTTCCAAATATCTGAACTGAGGTATCCAACAGGGAGAAGCCGAATCCAAGCTCTCTTAAAAAATAGTCAAGATGGGATTCTTGGGAGCCCACTTGGTGGGCTACTTGCCAGGCATAGCACGAACATGGCCTTGGACTGGATCCTGAACACCACAGAAACCCTGTGCTAGTGCAGGTTTGTAATCTCAGCACTTGGGAGGCAAAGATGCTCAGAAATTATAGGTCATCCTCAGCTATATAGAAAGTTCAAGGCTAGCCTGGGCTACATAAGGCCTTGTCAAAAAAAAAAAAAGAGAGAGAGAGAGAGAACCAGGGGGAGGAAAACCAGGGATGGTAGCACATGCCTTTTGTCCCAGCACCAGCACTCAGTAAACCAAGGCAGGAGGATCTATGTGAGTTTGAGGCCAGTCTGGACTATCCAGCAAGCTACAGAACAGTCAGGATTACATAGAGAGACCCTATCCAAAAGTGGGGGGGGAGGGCAGGAAAGGATATCCACCTGACCCTACTCCCCAAGTGTTGAGCACCACCATACCCTGCTCAGACTGTGATTTTCTGTCAATAAGTCAAAGACAATGAGGACCTTGAAGACAGGCTGTCAGGTGAGAGGGGTCACCTCTGAGAGCACACAAAGGGAACAGGAAGGAGTAGGGCAGGGGAGTTGCTTCCAGAAGTGCTGGGGCTATTGTTAGGTTCACCTCGGCAGATGGTAAAGTTTTGTGGCTTTGTCTCTTAATTTTCCAGAGGACTGTCTTCCTAGAAAAAGCTGCAGTGCCCACACTAATCACCACATAGCCAGTCCTGTTTAGTTCACACCATCCTATGGAGGTATAGTTTTGTTTCTTTAGATCAGAATCCAGACTACCAGTCCTAACTGGTCACGTGAGAGCTCTTCTCTTTAAACCACTCACTCTCAACTCTCTCCACACCCGCTCTGTGACTGGTGTGTTCTTTGAGAAACAGGGCCATTTGCTTCCTATAGTTTCCTTAGAGCCCATATATTTTAACTTTTTACTTTAAAACACAGAGCATCTCAGACCGTCACTATTCTTTTACCCATGTCCTGTGCCACCAAAACCATCCAGCTCCCTTCTATGAAGTCCTTGCTATTCCTGAACACACACATGCCCCTGAACGCTGCCAGGATAAGCGGACCGTTCCACCAAAGCATGGGGTATCATAGATACAGAAGACCCCCAGAAGGTCTACGTCAGCTTACATAACAGTTTTCTTCCTGGGATGAGGCAGGTATGAGTTAACTTATAAAATACCACGCCTATGAAATCAGCAGATGCAGTGAGCATTGCTAAGATTCAGACCGACTTCTCCAGATATCCAGGCGAGGCCAAACAGTGTTGAGGGTCTCTTGTGACAGACAGTGGCCCTGTCTCAGAGGCCAGAAAGACTAAGACCATATAGTCTGGGGTCGAGCCCACCGCGCCGTGATTCCCAGACTCACGGGTCCTAAATAAACTCCTCAATCTCTGGGTTCTCGTTTTCTTCACTGGCAAAATGAAATGACTGTCAGCTCTCACGTGGCCACGTTGGCGGGGTTAAGTCTCACGACGCGCCCCGGCTCATTTCCAGTCCTCTCTCTAGGAGATGACTAACGTCACACCTGTTCTCATCCAGTATCACACTTTGGGGAAACTGGAAAAGCAGAGATGTAGAGATTCAAAAGGAATCGAGCGACCCTGGCTTTCACTCAGTGGGATCAGACTTTTGAGCAGGGAAGGCCACATGGCCTAAGTTCTACCACCCTGATTGCTCTATTCTGGATGGAAGCTTCAGAATGCTGGGCCACGCTGGGCTACGCTGGTTACGCTGGGCTACGCTGGGCTACGCTGAGCTACACTGGGCTACGCTGGGCTACGCTGGGCTACGCTGAGCTACACTGGCCCACGCTGGTCCAGCTCACGACGGCTCATGAGAGATCCAGGGTCTGGAAGAAAAGCTTCTCGTAAGTGAAAACAACTCAAGACTGTTCTCCAAGGACCACACTGAGAGCATCCTGTGTCTCCACACCTGGTTCCTGGACAACTCAGAAGACCTTCTTGGAGAACGAATCCATGGTCCTTCAGCAAGACTCAAAGTACATTCATCAGGCCGGGGAAAGGCTAAAGCTTCGGTCACCACAAAGAGGGAGGACGCTTTCTCACAATGGGAGAGGCTAAAAACTTGAGAAGAATCTGTACCCGGCAGTCTCTTTATATAGGGCAAGAAAAGCCAATGCCGAGGAAATACTAGGAGCTCCCTAAGTGGAATCCTAGGACCTTTATTCCCAGTCTGATGCTATTTTTTAAATAAATCAAACGAAAACCAAAGTAATTTAATATTGAAACTTCCAGAGACAAGTTAGAACTGCCACTAAATTTCCATGTCAGGGCAACACCAGTGTCTCTACAAATCTAATTAATTTTACTAAAAGCTCTGGAAGCTTCCTTGGGGCAAATGGTCTTCCAGTATTAAAGATAGCTAGTTTTCGAAAGGTTTTTGGTTTGGTTTGGTTTTGGTTTTGAGACAGATCTTTCCGTAACCCAGGTTAGCCTTGAACTCACTATATAGCCAAGGATAGCCGGTGATGGATTTGAACTCCCGATCCTCCCGCCTCTACCTCTGATACTAGGATTACAGACATGTGCACCGCAAAATGACTATCATAGTTTGAAATTTGATTTATGAACCATTAATTTCACCTTTAAGTTCCTCAACTCTCCACAAACTCGAACACTGGCCAGGAAAACTGTCCGCCGTCAACCTCTGAAACACCAGAAGCAGACAAGAGTCTAGTAATAAAAGAAACCACCTATAAAATAGGCACTCAGATTCCCCATAAACTGAAGTAGGGAAAGAACAAGAATCAGTCTCTAAACCGCTAACGTTGAATAAACCTCTTCGGGAACCTGAGACCATTTAACACACGTGCAGACGCACACATGAGCCACGCGGGGGGGGGGGGGGGGGGCACTGTAAAGCAGACTCCATTAGAAGGACTGAGCATGGGAGGAACAAGGCAGAGCTCAGGCACCACCAAGACATCCAGTCCGGCGTCTTCACTTGACAAAGAGGAACCTAGAGCCCAGAGATCAGTCCTCCGCTATCCCCTCGACTTATGCCCACAGCGACACAGCCTCAGTCACCACAGCCTCCCACATCTTGGACAAGAAGAGTCAGAATGCTTGGCTCCTGCAACCCACCGTTACCTGCCAGAGCCAGCGCGTGAGGTAGAAGCCGTGTTCTAACCTCGGGCTGACACGTGGCCAGCAGGCTCCAGTGTCAACCGAACTCACAGAAGCCAAACCTGTCGCTGTCAAGCCTCAGGCGAGCAAACAGAGGTAAGATAGGAGTTTGCGTGTGACTGTGTACACAGACATACCTGGAAGGTCCCTTGGCCGTTAATATTTAACAGCACCGTTACGGTTCTCAGAGGGCCGTGGGGTAGAGGAAAATGACATGGTCACCGAAGTCTGTGCACTCCCAACTGTCTATGAGAATTTTTAAGTGTTTGAGTACATGGCGGATCAGGAAGAAAAAGACAAACCAGGAGTTTTCACGCATAAAGAGACTTCCAAATAATGTTAAATACCAAAAGTTTTTTTTAAATCATTTTTTATTTATTTTACATACCAACAAGAGTTTCCCTCCCTCCATTCCTCTCGTCCCCTCCCCCCCACCTCCCTCTACCTCATGTCCCCATTCCCCCCCATCCACTCTTTCTCCTCCTCCGTCTCCATTCAGAAAGGATAAGGCCTCCCATGGGAGTCAACAAAGCATGAGGCAGGACCAAGCTCCTCCCCACGGCGTCGAGGCTGAGCAAGGCATCCCACCCTGGGGAATAGGTCCCAAAAGTCCAGCTCATGCATCAAGGCCAGGTCCTGAAGCACTGCCAGGGGCCCCACAAACAGACCAGTAACTCTTAAAACAGCTACGCCCACCACTTTCGTTCTGCCTAACTTGCATTGTATTTGTTTCTTGACGGAGAGGAGGGGCACGTGGGCCATGACGCAAGCGTGGGAGTCGAGTCAGAGGGCAACTTGTGGGAGTGGGTTCTCTCACACCTCGTGAGACCCAGGCATTGATCTCGGGTCTTTAGGCTTGGTGGCAAATGCCTTATCCAGCGAGCCATCCTTCCGGTACCATTTTTTTTTTTTTTTTTTTTTTTTTTTTTGGTTTTTCGAGACAGGGTTTCTCTGTGGTTTTGGAGCCTGTCCTGGGACTAGCTCTTGTAGACCAGGCTGGTCTCGAACTCACAGAGATTCGCCTGCCTCTGCCTCCCAAGTGCTGGGATTAAAGGCGTGCGCCACCACCGCCCGGCCCCCGGTACCATTTTTAAGATATTAGCTTCAAAATCAAATTTTCTTGGTGGCGGGGAGGGGTGTGGAAATCAATTGTATCAGATTTTTGTTGTTTTCTGGGGGGGGGGGTGACCCAAGTGCACATGCACCATGATGAACATGTGTGTGGCCAACAGAGAACACCTCTGTGGAGCTGGTGTCCTTCTGTCTTTGCATGGCAGGCATGGGTTCCTGTGATCTAAGCCAAGCTGTCAGCCTTCTACAGCAGAGGCTTTCCCCACTGGGCCATCTCTGTCGCCCTCTATAAAAGCCATGTATGTCTTAACTTTGAAAAGTACAGCATTATCAGATGTCTGGCTTATAGGAAGTTATACAGAGCTGGCCGGGTGGCTTCAGAGGTAAAAAGAACCCGTCACCAAGCCTGACAACTTAAGCGCAAACTTAACTCAAAACCCACATGGTGGGAGAAAAGATGTGGGGACATAGATGCCCACAGGTTATTCTCTGACCTCCACATATGCAGGAACATCACACACACACACGCCTTAAATTTTTTTAATGCAAAAAAATTAAAGAATTATAAATTTTTAAAATAATTTAACATTACATTGTAAATATAATACCCACTAAGCACCATAAGTTAATACATCGTATTTATGTTGCTGAGATATAAACCTTCTCAGGATGTGTCAGTTCTACGTCTCACATAAGAACTGCGCCATTCTGGGCTTCTGTTTCCTCTGAGAACAGGGGAAGTGAAACTTCGCGCATTCTTTTAAGAAAGGAGGCTCCATCTATTCTGGGCAGACAGTAAGGGATTTAAGGGACGCGTATCTTTATTTCGAAAAGTCCCCGGTCTAGAAAACAGACATCCACAACGGGAGATACTGATACTATCATACAGAAGTGTTACCTGGCTAAAGAGACCCTTAAAGGAAGTGTATCGCGATGTCAAGGGCAGTTATTCCAACAGACTACGGAGGCTTCAAACTCGCCATGTGCTGGTCCAGCTCTCTGATTTCCTAAGGTGGCCCAATGTTGAAGATGATTAAAAGTTCCCATGTCGTACAAAAATTCAATCAAGAAAAGAATCAACATGTTCTAGCGCATCATTCGGTGGGTGCAGGGGTGGCAGGGTTAATGGGACAAGCCAGAGACTAGCAGCTAGGGACAGAGGCCTCAGTGCAGGTCCTCACTCTGACAGAGGTGGGTCTGACCCCACCCGCAGAGCTCCCTCGTAACTGAGGAGAGAGACCTGTCTTCTGTACCTGCTGCTCCCTGGTCAGCTATGAAAAGTATGGCCTGTACCAGAACCCCACTTATGCAATCAGAAGGCAGGGGAGGTCTCTGCCCTCAGCTGCTCTCTGGGTGTGTGACCTGAACAAGTCCGTCAACCTCCCTCCCTGCTCCTGTTTCCTCGCCCATCCAGCAGGATTGACAGCCGCACCATCCACCTAGGGTGGCTGAGGATTAAGAGATGATTCACCACCACAAAGGCCCAGGGTACAAGCCACGATTAGGCGCAAGCCATGAAAGGCCGGCCGGCGGGTACACTCCGAAAACGGTACCACTGGGTCACGGGCGACCAGAACAGAGTCCAAAAGTTAAATGTGTTCTTTTCTTCCTTCGCTCCTGTAGCACGAGCAGTGTTGGCTTGCAGACCAAGGGTGGCTGGAAAATCTAGGACGGCCTGATAAAAACGTGTCCAAAGGCCCCACACTGTGGCCAGAAATCCTGCTTTCAAAGGCTTCAGGATTTCTAGTCTCTGGCTGCAGCTGCCAGACAGTGCCTTTGGCAAGGAGGTGGGGGACGGGAGTGTGAGCTAGGACTTGGCGAGGAGACGCTAAACCAGAAGGCCTCCAGGCGGGACGCTCGGAAAGGGCCAAGTGCTGAAGCTTGGTATCTACCAGGCTCTACAAACCAGAGAGCGGTTCTGCTGTCGTTAGCAAACTCACGGGCAGAAAAGCAAACCTTTCATGGGCAAGGACGCCGCCCGCCAGCCTGGCTACGGAACTTTGAAAGGGGGAAAAACTGAAGGAAAGAGCCAAGCTGATGCTGCCGGACGCTGAAATCTCTACAGTCCGTTATACCTCTCTACATAAGGAATTCACCCTACAAGTTCCATACAAAAGTTCAAGTATTAAATCCAATTGCAAAAGGCTGCATGAACGCTTATTTTCAGCTAAACACATTGCTATTTGGACGTGATGAAAGACACTCCAACCTTATGATTATCTCGGTTCTCTGGAGATGTAAACAAATGCCTTCGTGTCCACCTGTGAGGAAATGGGTATAGGACTGTATTAATTACATTGCTGAATAACAATGTTGCAGAGGAGAAGCAACCAACTCCTCCTATTGCTTGGGACTGTCTCCGCTTTACCACCAAAAGCTGGGAAACCCCCCTCAGTCCTGGACAAACTAAAATGGTCCCAAAACACTATCAGAAAGAAAGAGAAAGGGGGGGGGGGGAATGATGGAAGGACAGACTTTCAAATGCAGAAGTGCTAAGTGGAGCGTGTTTGCAGCGGTGGTTCCCAGTTCCTTTTCACAGCAGAAGACTAAAAACCACAGCAGCCTCTCCCTTCCCCCAATTTCTTTTCAGCCTTCCCAAAACAGAAAAGACACATTGCTTCTCTCCCTTGACTCAGAGACCACTGCAGGATTGGCTGCTGAAAGTAGCAACCACCACCACCCAGCCAGTTCCAGACTTCGGGGTTGGTAGGCCAGAAAATGTCACCGGTGATCACCTCTCACCTCAAGGACATCCAAAAGCACAGCGAGACAATTCAAAGTTATCGGTAGCAAGAATGTGTCCTCAACCCAAAAAACCCAAGGGCTGTCGCCAAAAGTCAAGATTCGCCTTGCAAGTAGGCATTGAACGGACCAGGAAGAGGAGGGCCGAGAGGGTTTTATGCCAGGGTTATGTCATCCCTAGGTAGACAGCAAGCTGTTCCACCTCAGACTGAAGCAGGATTCTGTGTCAGTGACTCTCCATCCACAGTGCTGGGGCAAAGCTCTTCTAGAAGAAGCTTAATCAAAGGGTCGTTAGCAGAAGTAGATGAAGATCAAAACACAAAGCAAGACTATATAAGGCAAGAGAAACACACTTCCTGGACCCAAAGAAACACAGAAACCATCTTGGCTCACCACTGACACCCCACCCCACCCTACCACCACCCCACCCAGTCTTCCTCTGGCCTGGTCCCCAAACAGCCTGATGGGTTCAGGTGTTCTGGAGTCACGGAACTCCTGGGCTCTTTCCGTCTGTCAGGAGACAGAATCCAATGGAAGTTCTATCTCTTTCTCCCTGGCGGCAATTGTGGTTTGCTGGGGGAACCGAGGGTACGTACTTAGAAGTATTTCCACAGACAGACATCGTTGAAGCCTGAGACTAACTTCCTGTGTGGTTGAACGGGGCAGCACAAGCTTCACCAGGGCTGGTGCGATTTAGGAGGGCCTGCCTTCCCTACCCCACTTCAACATGTCTGCCCAAAGGGAGGAGGTATCTCTAGGCCTCAGCTCTCTGCTACTAGAGGAGCCTGGGAGGCGACGCCACCAGCCAACAGCAGAGGGTCTTGAGGTAGCTTTGTTTCTTCTCTAGGTCAGCTGTTTCACTTAGAAGCTAAGGAATTTAGGAGAGGTGATTTGTGTGGCTATAAGTAAAATTCTGCACGAAATCCTTCACTATATATAACAACCATGCCTATTAGAACCAGGTTGTTTAGAAATTGACAGAACAAAAGTATGTGTACCATCCACGTCGACAGGACCCAGACTCAAAACAATGTAAGACTTCAAGCAACTGTCTTAACAGTTGGCGAACACCGTGAACGAAGGCTAGGGAAAATCCTAATATCGGTTTACAATTGCATTCACTGCTCAGGAGCCAATGAGGAGGGGTAGGTTCGCCCCCAATTAGCAGTTGCTCTTCCTGCTAAATTTAACAGAGTTTTCAACTCAGTGACTTCTGAATGGGGTGGGGGAGGGGAAAGGAGAAGGGGCTGTAACTATGTAAGGATGGCAAGAAGCTGAAGCAAAGTCAATCCAAAGAGCAAAACAAATCACTGGGGATCACTCCTGCAATGGGTTGGGCTGTATTGAAGTCGCAGGACCTCTGGCCGGATACTAACTAGCAAGGCAACTCCAAAGAAGTTTGAGATGTTTAATAGCGAGGATTGGCCTGTCTGGCATAATGTGTCAGAGTCAAGAGTGTCTCTCTGTTATCAGGACCCCAAAACAGTTTCACTGAGGATGAGTAGACCCGGACCTGGAGGAACATGGTCTCCCCCTGCTCCCCCCACCATGGAAAGAGCTACAAAGAGGTTTGGGGGTTTTGTTTTGTTTTTTGTTTTGTCTCGCAACTTGCTTGGGCTTCCATGAGTGTCAAAGACTCCGATGCGTAGCAAAGACTGTCAATGGGGTCCAACAAATAATCCCATGGCTTCGAGCAGAAGCCCCGGGCTGCCCGGTGTGATGTCTCGGTCAGTAAAGTAACAAAGCGGATGGGGGCACCAGCGTCTGCAAGCTCACCCTGGGACCTGACTTCACCTCCTACCGGGAGATGCAAACTGAGCGCACGTCTCTCAGCTCTCAGCACCCCCATCCCGCACCCACACCCAGCCTCTGGGCAACTAAAGAGGAAGTCCGAGATGTCCTAACCAACGGATGAAGACAACCGACCCCACCGGAGCGGGGACCCGGGCCAGTCTCTTGCCTGGCGCAGAAGAGCTCCAGAGCCGCGAGCCTCTCTGCCGGCGTCCACCTTCCTCCTCCTGACCCCGCGGGCAGCCTTCCCCGGGACAGCCCCAGACTGAGTGCTCCCGACTGCGCAGCACGGCCCGGGGCTCCCCTCCCCCGATCGGTGCGGTGACGGCCCGCATCCCCCACCCCCCACCCCGTCTCATCACGGCGACCACTCCCGCAGCCCGCCGACCCTCTCCAGCCGCGAACGCGCACTTGCGACGGCCCAGGGCGGAGACTGCGCGGGAGCCGAGCCCCGTGGCCGGCCGTGCACGCTCCAGCCCTGCGCGTAAACAGCTCCGGGCGCGCTCCGCTCGCTCGGCGCCCGCCGCGCCCCCTTCTCCGCGCCCCGCGCCCCTACCTGGTCGCAGAGTTTGAGCACTGCCATTCTTCCGCTCCCGCGCGCGCGCACACACACATCCAGGTCTCCGCTCCGCAGATGTCACGCCGCCGGGAGCCGGAGCGACGGAAGGGACAGCCCGGGGATCGCGCCGGGAGCCCGGCTCCCCGATGTGACAGCCCTCCCGCTGCTCGGCCGCCGCCGCCAGCCGCCCAGAGCCCAACCCCGGCTCGCGGGAGTCGCAGCCCGGCCCGCCCGCCTTTATACAGGAAGTGCCGGCCGCTGCCAGCTGGGCCGCCACTGACATCACCGCGCGCTGCCTCCCTCGCGCCGCCCGGGCCGACGCTGCCTCCTGCCGCCCGCAGCCGCTCCTCGCAGCCCGCGGCCCCGGCGCCCTCCCTCACCTGCACCCTGTTCGGCCAGAAGCCCCGGGGTGGGTAGGGGGTTGTATGGGGGGCTGACGACGGCGACCCTCCCCGGCGATCCCACCCACGCGCGCGCGACTGATGGGCAAACCCTCGCAGACACACCCCAGGGGCCCAGAAAGCTTGCGACTCGCGGGCCACCAACTTTCACCCTGGGGAATGCGTCACACCCCCTTTTTCCCTAAACCTCTACCCTAATCACATTGCTCCAACGCTCCAAATTTCTGCCACCTGGCTGCCATGCAGACCGTCCCTTTGTTTAAAGCATAAGGAGGCCCTGGACTCACGATTCCAGTGTTTCTCTTAACACACAGGGGCGGGAGGAACAGGGTCTCGGGCCCTTCATTTCAACTTCTGCAGCCGCCTCCTAGCTAAGCCACACATTACCCTAAATTGGTAGCCTGGGCTTGGGGCTGGAGGTGGTACTGAAAAGAAAAGAAGAAAAAAAAAACAGTTCTAAATTGATGCACAATCCTGGCTGAATCATTCCTACACGTTTGTAAGTTGTCTAGCTTCCCCGACGGATAGAAGACTGCTGTCCAGCCGCAGGGGTTTCTAATACAGCCTTAGCGATTCATAGGAAGTACTTCTGAGATGTGGGAAAATACTTAGTAACCCAGGCAGTGACTGGGTGAGGAAAAAAACCGGGCATACGTAATTAAGATACTGTGCTGGCTAGTTTTTACCTCAACTTAATACAGACTCTAGCCATTTGAGAAGAGGGAACCTCCCTTAAGAAAATGCCCTCCCCAGATATTGACCTGGGGTCAAGCTGAGGGGGCATTTTCTTGACTGATGCTTCCTGTGAGAAGGCTCAGCTCTCCGTGAGAGGTGCCTCCCCTGGTTGAGTGGTCCTGGGTGTATAAGAAAGCAAGCTGAGCGTGAAAAGCAAGTCTATAAGTAGCACCTCCCTCATGGCCTTCAGTTCCTGCCTCCAGGTTCCTGCCTTGAGTTCCTGCCCTGGCTTCCTTCAGTGATGTGGAAGCAGAAGTGTAAGTTGTTTTTTATCTCTTTTTGGTTTCTCAAGACAGGGTTTCTCTGTAGCTTTGAAGCCGGTCCTCAAACTAGCTCTTGTAGACCAGGCTGGCCTCGAACTCACAGAGATTCATCTGCCTCTGCCTCCCGAGTGCTGGGACTAAAGGCATGCGCCACCACTGCCCAGCTTGATCATTTTTTATCCCAACAATAGAAACCTCAAATAAGACATTCCCATAAACCAGACGGTCACTGCTGATTCATATAATTTCAAACTGAAATAAAGGGCCACAAGGCGGGTCACTTAAGAAGGAAGAGACCAGACCGGACAGGCTTCTGTGAGGGGGGGAAAGCTGAGATCCAGAGGGAAATGTCAAGCAGGCAAGCAAGAGGTGGCAGACACAGGCACCCTAGCAGACTATGGAGCAAGCCTTCAGGACGGTTGAACAGCAAATCCGAGCTGGAGTGCCCGGGGGAAGCTAAAACGCCTTCCTCTACAGTTCCCTCACAAACCAGTTGTGGGTTCTTCCACCTGTTGGCAGGGCCTCCCCGAAGATTTCATGGGAGAAGGGAGTGACGGCAGTTGTTCGACACCCTTGGGTGTCATTCACCCGCTCCGCCTGGCCAACAGTGACATCACATTGCTACTCTGCTTCACCCTCCAGATTGTGGTTCAACTCGTGCAGAAAGGGGTCCTGAGGGAGCACCTCCTGGGTCCCCCTCCTCGGCCACCAGTGATAAGCAGACACATTCCCTCCTCCCCCACCGTGAAGCCATTGCTCCCAAGATTCTTCTCAAACACAACACAGGTTGTCTGATGTGAGGCCTCTCCATTCAGCTGTTCCGCAGAGTGTGTGTGTGTCTGTGTGTGTGGCTCCTCTATGCTGCTGTTCCACAGAGTGAATGTGTGTGTCTGTGTCTGTGTGTGTGTGTGTGGTCCTTCCATGCTGCTGTTCTACAGACTGTTTGTATGTCTCTCTGTGTGTGTGTGTGTGTGCATATGTGTGTGCGTGGCCCCTCCATGCTGCTATTCAGCAAACTGTTTGCTAATAACTTGCATAGGTTTATAAGTAAATAGGACAGGGAATTCTCCAACTAAATGTGACCATATTTCCAAAAGAGAGAGAACAAATTCTGTAATGTGACAGACTCACTCCAGATCTGCTTTGGGTCACCGTGGATAAGCGCTTGCATGAGTTCTGAGTCAGACTCGGTCCCCACCCACCTACTCCCCCCCCCCCCCAGGATGGTGTCTTGCTATATTACTGGCAATCTGGCCTTTAACTCTCTGTCTTGCTTATTTCTTCATCCCAGGTGTGTGCTGTCACTGGAAGGGAGAGGATCATATTCCTAGAAGACACTTTCTGTCAAAGAAATAGTAGGAAGTGCTTTTAACATTGCCGTCACTGCCCTGAATTGAAATTCAAACATAATATTATCTACTTACAGAAATTTATTTTAGAATCCAATATCCTCCCCTAATTAGATAATAAATGTAAAACAAATGGAAATACTTAGTTACTGCATGTTTCAAAATAATACATAAAGCCCAACCCTGCTAGAAGACAAAGCAGTAACATTGTGGATACATTGTGGCTGAGAGCACTACCGGTGCAGAGCAATCTGAATGCTTAGTATCAGCAAAGCAAAGGTCAAAAGCCCAGAGTCCACAATCTCAGAACTGTACACTAGGTCAGGAGTTCGAGGTCATCCTCTGCTACATCAAGTTTAAAGCCAGCCTGACTTCTATCTCGAAACAAAACCACAAAAACAGCCCTGGAAATGGCTCTCTGGGTAGAAGCACTTGCCTTGCAAGCCTGGCACCTCTCAGGCTTGAGCCCCAGACCCCATATAAACCAGATGTGAGGGCCGCATGCATCTGTAATCCCAGGTGAGGACAAGGAGAACAGGCCAGCTAGCCTGAAACACACAGCGTAAAAACAATGAGCCCTACCTCAGAAACAAGGTGGGAGGGAAGAACCAACTCCTAAAGCTATCCTTCAACTTCATGTGTACATGACGTGCATGTGTACACACACACACAATGGTGTCGTCATAGGCGAGATGTTGCAAAATTTGGGCTGGTTGAGTACCGAAAAGAAAAAAAATTGGCTAAACTAGCATTGGTGCCTATCCAGAGAGTCTGGACTTCCATGTCAAGGCATCTTTACATGTGTGTCTTTACATGAAGATGCTGTGTAATATATTACTGAGGACAACAGCAGAAAGCTCTAACAGATGGAGATGGTGAGGGAGGCTTCCACTGAGCTGACCCCTGGATCCTGCTACAGTGGGGTGCTGGGGTGACAATGGCCAGATGACACAGAGTAAGTGACACAGATATGTGGCCCCATGGCCATACGCAGCAGAGACAAAGCAGTAAAGTTTGCTATTTGGCAGTGCCCTGGGCAAACCTAGAATATGTGGGGAGACTTTGAAACGCCCCACCTGAAACCTGGCTGTGTCTTCACGATGGAGTATCCCAGCCAGTCTCCACACGAAGCCAGGTCATAGACACAGAACCCCTAGAGTGAAGATGTTAGTCCGCTTCAGGGAACCCTAAACATTGCCATAAATATATCCTACAAATTCTCCTCAAAGGAACGTAATGGCATTTTCCAGGGTGGCCTAGCACTAGGGAAAGGGAGACGCCCGCCTGTTTCTGTGATTATTAAACTCTTTCTAAACTCTCGCTAGTTCCTGAGATACCAAGGACCCACCCACCCCACCCCCACCCACCAATCAAATCGAGGCGGATGGCAGCAGGGACACGTGGAGTTTTTATGCAGCTATCAATCACCCCAAGCCTATAATGTAGTTACACACGTGGTCTATTCTTGAGTATATAACGGGAAGATGAAGACTCGACAGCTAGCAGAGTCTCGAATAAAGGAGGTAATACTGAATCCTACAGCATTTAGACGTCAGCACCGCCAAAAAAAAAAAAGTGTGGGAGATGAAGGGGGCGGGGTAGCACGATGTATCCCCCATTTCACTCACCTTTGGCCTGCGCTGCTGGCAGAGGGACTGCCGAATTTCACTATAAATTGTTGTGAAGTTGAGCAAGAGCAGCGCCGGTTGCAGCGAGTGCTGTAACTTTTACTCCAACAAATGGACACAGAGCTAGGCGCCTGGCATATGTCTATCGGGAGAGCAAATCGTTTTAAGTCATTCCAATTTGTGTGGACTGCGACCACAAGTTCACCTTCACAATCTTGCTTACATAACATAAGCTGGCTTTGGTCAGTGTGCTAAAGACACCTCAGACGTTTGGACCTGAGAACGGGAAGCGAGTGTTTGAGATGCTTTAATAAGACCCATGTGTGTCAGAGTGTGCGCTATACGCCCCAGGGATTGACCACTTTATTCGAGTCTGGCGGTCCAGGGATTTGGCCACTGTCAGGATGTCCCTTGAGAAGCAAAAGACAAGTTGTTGCTCTGTGTCAGTTTGGGTGTTCCCTGTGGCTCCACGTGTTACATTTTGCTCCCCACTGAGAGGGTAGACACTTGATCCACCGTGGTATCCGCAGGTGACTGGAGGAAGAGAAGGCCATCAGGTTGGGGCCTCGTGATTGAATTATTGGTGGCTGTCTAAGAAGTGAGAGGGGACCAGATCTCTAGACACAGCAGACTCCCTGTGCCTTGCTGTGTGACACCCTTCACCCCCTTCTGCCAGCTAGAAGGCTGTCACTAGATAGAGCGCCTCCAGAACCCTGGGCCAAAATGAACCTCTTTTCTTTGTAACACAGCAAATCTGTGGCGCTGCAGTATTAGCAACCAAAAAAAAATTAATGAAAGCACACCACTAACAAAAGCGATGTTATACTTGCTGTATCCCTTTGGATTTTGAAAGCAATACATACTACATCAAAATGTATGCTTTGACCTATTTACCAAGTAACCCATAAAATAGGCTTTTTTTTTGAATGAATGAAAAAAAGAAAATGGCTCTACAGAAGAACCTTTTAACTCAGAGTAAGCAAATACTGGAATATTGGAAAGATCTGTAGCAAATAAGAATACTATATGAAGACTCTGATGAACTTGATTAAAAGAGCTATCAAGAAGACTTTAGTTCCAAAGCGATCCATCCCCCTCTTCTGCAGATAACTAGTCCGTTTGAGAAAAGGGACCTGGCTTACTAACTGAATTTGACTGGCTAATCATGAAGTATCAAGTCTGCAGCCTCGGCTGCTCTTTATGAACGGGGTATGTCTGGCCCACCCAGCCACAAGCCTAAATACAAACCCCGAAGAGACTGAGCAGGTTCAGGAAGCACAGATTGCCTTAGCAGGTAGCTTAGCTTCACTTGGTAATTACTCCCGGCACTCTGTCTCCCGGAAGAACTTAAACCCAGTGGAAGGGTTTTAAATTATAGTCAGTTTTCTGTGTGTGCGCACAAGCTGGCAATTCCACCCGTACCATGCCAATGAGGAGAACCCCTGATGAGGGAGTGAATGAAAGCTTCCAGGGCAGGTAATTTCTGGCTGCAAACTGAGTATCTTTGTCTGCCTTGAGGGGTGGACAGAGGCTTCCATTTGTATTTGTTCACCGATGACTGAGGGTTATTTTAGGAAATTGTCAGCAGCCTACAAAAACAGCAAAGATGGGAGAAAAGGAGATCTGGAAGATAGATAGATAGCTACATGGGTAAAAACATCCATCCTTCTTGTGAGGGCGTCTGTGTCCCATGGGAATGTTCACTGTTCAGAAGGTCTGACATTGGCCTCTTCTCCACCTACTCAAATGTGCCTGTCTCAAAGTAATCATAGTAGCCAGAAGTGGTGGTAGTGCCTGTTGTTCTGGATACTAGAGATGCTGAGACAGTGATGGCAGACACCTGTGGTCCTGGACACTCGGGATGCTGAGACAGTGGTGGTAGTGCCTGTGGCCCTGGATACTCAGGATGCTGAGACAGTGGTGGCAGGCGCCTGTGGTCCTGGACACTTGGGATGCTGAGACAAAGGTAATAGGTGCCTATGGTCCTGGACACTCAGGATGCTGAGACAGTGGCTGTAGATGCCTGTGATCCTGGATACTCGGGATGCTGAGACAAGAGGACCAGAAACTTAAGGACAGTCTGAGAAACTTAGACTCTACCAATATGAAATAAATAAAATAAGGAGAATCATAGAATCAGAACTGGAGTTCCTGCACAGGCTCGATGTCGTGGTCTTCTTTGCAATAAGGCCAACATCTGACATCATAAATCAACCAATGAGTTCTTATTTCCAAAAGAAATTAGTTGCCTGGTACCAGTTGGTTATACTGAATTTGCCACCTTAATATCATCGAGGGACAGTCATTCATCTTCAATACAGTAGGTATATAGTGTAGATATTGATACCCTTTCTAGGCTCAAATGTTTCTGACAGTACCTCCGCCTATGAACATAGTTTAGACCTATAATAGTTTCCATAATATTATTTCCTTGCAAGGAACTCATTTTACAGTTGCTGTGGGATAATGTTCTTGTACACTATACAGATTTGTCACTCGTATTCATTTAATAAAATGCTGATTGACCAGTAACCAGGCAGGAAGTATAGGTGTGGCAACCAGACTAGGAGAATTCTGGGAAGAGGAAAAGAAGAGATGCAGTCACAAGGCAGACACAGAGGAAGCAAGATGAGAATGCCTTACTAAGAAAGGTACCACACCACATGGCTAAACATAGGTAAGAATTACAGGTTAATATAAGTTGTAAGAGCTAGTTAGTAATAAGCCTGAGCAATAGGCCAACGAGTTTATAATTAATATAAGCCTCTGTGTATTTCTTTGGGACTGAACGACTGTAGAACCAGGCAGGACAGAACCTTCCATCTGCATACAGCAAAGCAAATACAGGAGTGGAGTCACACAAATAGAACTTGCCAGTCTTATCCTTGACCTCAGACCAGATAGATAGAGCTGACCTGGACACATGATGGAATAGCCTATAAGACTGAGTTCTGGTGCCAAATAAAAAAAGCACAATAAATATTCGCATTCCCTCTTAAAGGTAGAGGGTATTGTGTATACTTTAAGTCAACATACCACATATACAATATTTATCCCAAAATACACAGATCCAAGAATCAAGTGTGGGATTAAGAACAGTGGTGGCAGGGATAGAAGTGTCTCACCTCGCATTAACTGAGAGTCCATTGATGCTATTGTCATTTCTAGTGCCTGTAACTTGAGGTCTATGGGGTCAGAGGTCTTACTTCCCAACAAATGGATATTTCTAGCAGGGATCAAATGTATGGCAGGAGATAGGCCTCTCCTCCAAGCCCTGTGGTGGCAGACTGCTTCAGACTGCACTTCAGACGGCATCCTTGAACTACAACTGTCTACACCAAACCTCAGACTGCAGTGAGCTCCTATCTCCTCCTGCCTTATATTCCCCTTTCCACCCAGCCACATCCCTTCCTGTCTCCACCTCCCTAGTGCTGGGATTCAAGGCATGGGATCCCAAATACTGGAATTAAAGGTGTGAGCCACCACCGCCTAGCTTAGCTCTGCACTCTGATCTTCAGGCAAGACTTGTTAAAATACAAATAAAATATCACTACAACTGTGTCTCTACCCACTGCTCTCTTCAACTCTCTAACACTAATAAGTGGTTCTCGACATAATAAGAAAGAATGTGGTCTTTTTTGTAGAATATTATTTGAACTATGTAAAGATGTGTTACATTTGTTTATACGCTGGACTATTTAACTATGTAAAGATGTGTTACATTTGTTTATATTGTGGACTAGTTAACTATGTAAAGGTGTGTTACAATTGTTTATATTGTGGACTAGTTAACTATATAAAGGTGTGTTACATTTGTTTATATTGTGGAATAGTTAACTATGTAAAGGTGTGTTACAATTGTTTATATTGTGGACTAGTTAACTATGTAAAGGTGTGTTACATTTGTTTATATTGTGGACTAGTTAACTATGTAAAGGTGTGTTACAATTGTTTATATTGTGGACTAGTTAACTATGTAAAGGTGTGTTACATTTGTTTATATTGTGGACTAGTTAACTATGTAAAGGTGTGTTACATTTGTTTATATTGTGGACTAGTTAACTATGTAAAGGTGTGTTACATTTGTTTATATTGTGGACTAGTTAACTATGTAAAGGTGTGTTACAATTGTTTATATTGTGGACTAGTTAACAATGTAAAGGTGTGTTACATTTGTTTGTGTTGCATTTGTTTAACAATGTAAAGATGTGTTGCATTTATTTCACCTTGTCTTCCCAAGGCACCTGATTGGTCTAATAAAGAGCTGAACAGCTAATAACTAGGCAGGAGAAAGCATAGGCAGGGTTAGCAGGCAGAGAAAATAAATAGAAGGAGAAATCTAGGCAGGAGATATAAGAACGAGAGAAGAAGAAGGAGACAAAGAAGGACACACAGGGGCAAGCAGTCAGGCAGCCACCAGCCAGACACAGAGAAGCAGAGAAAGTAAAATATGCAGAAGAAAGGTAATAAGCACTGAGGCAAAAGATAAAGAGAAACGGTTGATTTAAGTTAAAAGAGCTAGCCAGAAACGTTCCAAACCTAGGTCGAACATTCAAAACTAATAATAAGCTTCGGTGTCATGATTTGGGAGCAGGTTGTGACCCAAAAAGAAAAGGCCTGGTACAGGTCTGGTTTCCCTTTTCTTGATTAGATCCTGGCTAACACTCTATATTAAAATTTTAAAACAAAAGCATTAGATTTTTACACAAAAGGGGCTGTTTCAGGGTCAGACCATTAAACAGACTTTTTACCTACATAAACAGCCAACAGTGCATTTTAAGGTCCCTGTTTCAAAATGCCTTAGCCCTCTGATTTCTATGTAGCAAGTGCTTGAACCCTCTCCAATCCTGAGAGACACTTCACTAGCACTAGAGTAACCGTAGCCTATGATTTTAATGTCTACTCAGCATACAATATCTCGTTTTACTAGATTGCACTGTTAACTTAATTTCAAATTTTTAAATTTTATAAATATTAAAAACATATCCACATGTCCATTTATTTAATACATATGTGTTTATACATAGGAAATGAACAAGAATATGAATATGAATTGTTATAGTGGAGACTGCCGTGCTCCCAGTCCCCACCTTTATTCAGCACACAGCATGTTTAAAATGGTGGAACCGGGGCTGGAGGGATAGCTTGGTGGTTAGGAGCATCATTTCTAGAGGAACTGCGTTTCACGCCCAGCACTCAGATGGTGACTCATAACTATCTGTAACTCCAGTTCCAAGGGATTTGACACTCTCTTTCAGCCTCTATAAGCACCAGGGCACACTACACACATGCAGACAAAACACCCAGACACATAAGATAAAAATAAGGATAAAATGTTTGGGAGAATTTGGAAGATGAGGGGTGAGAAGGATAGCTACCACCAAGGATGTTTAGAAAGACTATATAGAAATCTATTACAAAGCCAGAGACCTCTGCAGGACTGGACACGAGTCAGGGACCTCTGTGGGAGCAGGGCCAAGCCAAGGACATCTGTGGGAGCAGGCCTGAGGCAGCAACCTCAGCCGGAGCAGGCCCGAGGCAGCAACCTCCACAGGAGCAGGCCTGAGCCAGGGACCTTTACTGGAGCAGGACAAAGACAGAGATCTCCACAAGAGAAGGACTGAGCCAGTGATGTCTGCTGGAGCAGGCACAAGACGGGGACCTCCACAGGAACAGACCCAAGCCAAGGACATCTGCAGGAACAGGCCTGAGGCAGGACCACCACAGGAACAGGTACGAGGGAGCCACCACTGAGGGAGCAGGTCTGAGCCAGAGACTTCTGCTGGAGCAGACCAAGGCAGCAACCTCATCAGGAACAGCCCCAAGCAAGTAACATCTGTGCAAGTAGACCCAAACAACCCCCAGGATTGAAGAGTGACCCCCAGGAGCACTGAGCAACCTCTGAGAATATCAAGTGACCTCCGGGGTGACTGAAACCATGGCCCTGACTGCACCAAAGGAGCAACCATCTGATCCTTGGATTCACTGGCACTTGGAAGAGTGATCACCAGAAACAGAGTCCCAATGACACCAATCAGAGAAAAAGATGGGTAGACAAGGTAAGAACACACTCAACACCACAAAGAGCAACATGGCACCAACAGAAACTAGTAGCCCTACAACAGCAAGACTTGAAATCCCAAATACAGAAGAGGCAAGAAAAAATGACCCAAAAATTAATTTTAGGAGAATGTTTGTGCCCCTTAAAGAGGAAATTAAACATTCCCTCAAAGAAATAAAGAAAAAGGCAAACAAAAAATTGGGAGAAATCAACAAATCCCTTAACAAAAACCAAGAAAAAGCAATCAAACAGATGAAAGAAATTGATCAAGACATGAAAACTAAAATTGAGACAATAAAGAAAATGAAAAATGAGGGGATTATGGAAATGGAAATTATGAGAAAATGATTAGGAACCACAGATGTAAGTATAAACGGCAGAATAAAAGAGATAGAAGAGAGAATCTCAAGTGCTGAAAATATAATAGAGGAAATAATTGCCTAATACAAATAGACTAAATATTGTAACTATAATTATTATTTAAAAACTGCTTTGTTATATGTAATTTTATTATGTTAAAATTAAAACCTTCCTTTTTATTTAGACAGAAAAGGGAAAATGATGTGGGATGTCCTTCTGTATGTTCCTTTTATTGACTAATAAATAAAACTGTTTCAACCAATGGCTTAGCAGAGTGAAGCCAGGCATGAAATCCAAGCAGAGATACAGAAAAAGAAGGCAGAGTCAGGCCCTCTGCAAGGCAGTAGGCTCTCAACTGCTGAGCCATCCCTCTAGTCCCTCAAGACTTTTAAAATCTTTTCCCTACTAGACTAAGAATGAAAAAGGCCACATTAGAACATGCTGCTTTCCTAAACGCACAGAAAAACAGACAACGATACTTGTTAAAGACACATAAGATGCCAGGTGCAGATGATGCACGCTTTTAATCCCAGCACTCAGGAGGCAGAGGCAGGCGGATCGCTGAGTTCAAGACCAGCCTGGTCTACACAGTGAGTTCCAGGACAGCCAGGGCTACACAGAAAAACCCTGTTTCAGGAAGTGTGGCTGTTGCACTAGTACCGGGAAGCATCAGGGCGTTAGGATTACAGTTTAGCACTGATGTGTGGATCTGTTCTTTATAACTAGCTTGCCCACTAGACAGGTAAGCAATTCTGTAAATGTTGGTCAAACATGTTTTAATACAAATGATCTACTCTGACTTACCACTCCTCAGGAAAGGCAAATCCATATTTGCCTCGGTGTCTGACCAATGGCGTTATAATTTTTGTAAATAAAGTTTCACATGTCAAGTTTTATGGACGGCTCCGTGGTAAGAGCACTAACTGCTCTCTCAGAGTGCACAGCACACACGTGGTGGCTAAATAGCCATCTGTGGCTCCAGTTCCAAGGGCTATGATGCCCTCTTCTGGTGTCTACAGGTACGGCATGCATTCGGGACACACGTACAGGCAGGCAAAACACCCATACACATAAAAATAACTAAATGCAATTTGAAAACAGAAAGCAACAGTTCACATACGTCAAAGAGAAGGTGGGGAGGACCAGTTTTTGTTGGCCCCCATTGTGTTCCAGGCACAACACCTGACCTGAAAGTTCCTCCTGACGCAGTTCATTCTGCTCTCCTTGGTTCAGCATTTGGGCTTTCGTTGTCAGATACCCCTCTCTAAGTAATGGTAATTTGTTTTTCTGGCCCTCTTCTCTAAGCCCCTTCAAAGTTTGTTTCAAAGCCTGTTTCAAAGTTGTCATTTTCATCCCAAGAACACGTGATCACATAACATGGCTGCAGTCCTGCTAATATGAAGGCCCTGTGACAATTAATCTTGATGGCCAATTTAATGACATTCAGGATTGGCAAGAAACAACCCCTGCGGGTTTTTTTTTTTTTTTGGTTTTTTTTGTTTGTTTGTTTTTTGTTTTTTTGGTTTTTTGAGACGGGGTTTCTCTGTAGCTTTGGTGCCTGTCCCGGAACTAGCTCTTGTAGACCAGGCTGGTCTCGAACTCACAGAGATCCGCCTGCCTCTGCCTCCCGAGTGCTGCGATTAAAGGCGTGCGACACCACCGCCCGGCTCCCCTGCGTGCTTCTATAAGGAAGAGTCTTTGACTGGGCAAACTGAGCACCCCCCTAAGTGTGAGCAGGCACCACGGTGTACGGTTTCAGCATCCACTGAAACAGCATGGCACACAGTAGCTATAAGGTTTGGACTATTTTCAAACGGGTCCGTTTTCCTCTTTTTTTAATTTCATTTTACATTCCAACCACAGTCCTCCCACCCCACCCCACCTCCCCTTCAGTCCACCCCTCATCCACTCCTCCCAACCAGTAAGGCTCCCATGGGGAGTCAACAAAGTCTGGCACATTAAGTCGGGGCAGGACCAAGCCTCTCCCCTCTGCGTTAAGTCTGAGCATGGCATCCCACCGTAGGGAATGGGCTCTAACTAGCCAGCTCATGCATCAGGAATAGATCCTGGTCCTGCTGCCAGGGGCCCCTCAGATAGTCCAAGCTTCACCCGTCTCCCACATACGGAGGGCCTAATTCAGTCCCATGGAGGCTCCACAGCTGTCGGTCTAGAGTTCCTGAGTTTCCACGAGCTTGGTTCAGCTGTCTCTGTAGATTTCCCCATCATGACCTTGACCTCCCTTGCGCAAATATTCCCTGCTCCCTCTCTTCGATTGGATTCCCGGAGCTTGGTTGTGGATCTCTGCCTCTGGTTCAGTCAGTTACTGGATGAAGGCGCTATGATAATAGTTGGGGTATTCATCAATCTGATCACAGGCGAATGCCAGCTCGGGCACCCTCTCCACTATTGCTAGAGTCTTAGCTGGGGTCATCCTTGTGGATTCTCGGGCATTTCCCTAGCACCTACCAGGTTTCTCCCTAACCCCACAGTGGCTTCTTCTATCACGATTCTCCTTCATTGCTCTCCCACTCGGCCCTCTCAGCCCCTCAATCACCCTGTCCTCTCGTGTTCTCGTCCCCCTTCCCTTTACCACCCCTCCCGCTCACCCCGGTTTACTCAGGAGATCTCCACTTCCCCTTCCTAGGGCGATCCACGTGTCCCTCCCAGGGTCCTCCTCGTCACCTAGCTTCTCTGGCGCTGTGGATTATAGTCTGGTTATCCTTTGTTTTACTCAAACAGGGACGTTTTCAACTCTCCCTGGTGATTCCTAGCCCTCTCCCAGATCATGAGATGAATCTATATTATATAGGTCTAGATATAGTGAATAACATATACGCTCTCCATTCTTAAAACTCTCCTTTAAATACTGTGTTAATATATTAAATGTTGCAGTGAAGTCCGTTAGTATACTGGTTGTCTTTTGTCAACTTGACACAAACCTAGACAGATCTGACAAGGAATCTTGGTTGAGACAATGCCTCTATCAGATTGTCCTCACAAGGGCGTGGGGGTAGGGCCACTCCTAGGCAAGTGACAACTAAGGCAACTCCTTAGTTGTACAAGAAAGTAGGGCTGAGCAAGCCTCGAGAAGCAAGTCAGCAAGCAGTGGTCCTCAAAGGGCTCCGCTTTGGTTCCTTCCTCCATATTCCTTCAGTTCCTGTGCTAATTTCCCTTCATGATGGACTATAAATGAAAGCCAAATCAACTCTTTCCTCCCCAGGTCACTTTTGATCATGGTATCACAGCAATAGAAACCCTATCTAAGACAATATGTACGGTAACTCAATCACGTGTCTGTGCACATGGGAGGTGGGGTAGTGTTCACTCCCGCAGGCAACAATGGAAATCAGAGATTGCTGCCAAATGTCTCCCTCAGTCACCTCTCTACCTTATTTTTATACAATAGTGTCTCTTCTGAACCCAGAGTTTGCACTCTAGGGCAGGCTAGCTGTCCAGAAACCTCCCAGGATCCACCTGCCTGCCCGCCCCCAACAGGCACTGAGATTACGGACAGGTGACGCCGTGCCTATATTTAAGTGAGGGCTGAGGACTTGAACTTGGGTCTCCACGCTTGTTAGCAGGTGCCTTTCCCACTGAGATCCCTCCCTAGCCCCTAAAGATTAGTTTTAAAAGGTGAAGTTGTCAAATCCTGTTGATGGCAGTGCCAAAGTGGAGGGTCCAGGAGACCCCAGAGCCAGTGGGCTAGGCCAACTAGCGGAATCTCCAGCTCTGGGTTCAAATGAGAGACCCTGGTTAATAGCTAAGGCAGAGGGAAATCAAGGAAAACCCCTGACATCAATCCCTTGTGTCCGCATGTTTACATGTGCACTAGCACACAAACACACACACGCATACACACACACACACAAACACACACACATACACACATACACACACAAACATACATACACAAACATACACACACATACACACAAACACACACATACACACAACATACAAACATACATACACACACATACACACATACGCACACAAACATACACACACATACACACACAAACATACACACATACATACACAAACATACACACACAAACACACACAAACATACACACACATACACACAAACATACACAAATATACACACACATACGCACACACATAAACACATACACAAATACCCACACAAACACACATATACACACACACAAACACACACATATACATGTACACATGCACACACAAACACACGCAGGCACTGATAAAAGGAAAAAAATAATCATTTTGAAAGGTAATATGCTAAATTGTCTTTAAAGTGAACCACTGGGTCTACATGTCTTCTACTTTAGTGACTTTTACAAGTGACAGAGAGCAGGACACCCCCATACTGTGCTTGCAGGATATCAAATGTCATGCATACTGGATTCCCAAGTAGACAGCCACAGGATTGTTTAACTTCCCTCCCTAAAGCCACGCAAGAGGAGCGCCTTTCCAGTCACTGTCCCGTAGCGCATAGTGTGTGTGCTTGTAGGCACGCATATATCCATCGTCCTGATTCAGGCCCAGCCAAATTCAGGGGCTTTTCACTTATTGCGGAAGCATCTTTTTTTTAAAAAAAAATATTTATTTATTATGTATACAATATTCTGTCTGTGTGTCTGCAGCCAGAACAGGGCATCAGATCTCATTTCAGATGGTTGTGAGCCACCATGTGGTTGCTGGGAATTGAACTCAGGACCTTTGGAAGAGCAGGCAATGCTCTTAACCTCTGAGCCATCTCTCCAGCCCCCCGAAGCATCTTTTTTAAAAGTGAGTGTGGCCTAACTCTGCAGGGAATGGGTAGGAAGGCACTAATTATGAAAAGGCAGGGATGTCATTAGGGTGAAAACAGCAGTCTCTCCATGCACAATTCAGGAGAGAATCTCACCCACTTTTCAATGATGTAATAATGTTTGCTTTCATTGAATATTTTATCATTTCAACTTTGCAAATTAATTATCAGCCTACTCCCGAGGAAAAGAAATAGAGAAATCACCCAATACGCTCTGGTGAATTCATTAGTCTTCCTCATAGGTGGTTGGTTATAGGACCCATTTCTTAAAACTCTTCTCGGCCGGATAGAGTGTGGTGGCGCAGGCCCTTAACCTCAGAACTCAGCAGGCAGAGGCAGGTGGATCTCTGTGAGTTTGAGGCCAGCCTGAGCTACATAGTGAAACCCTGTCACGAACAGCCTCCGAAAACAATTCAAAAGCGTTCTTCTCAGCCAAGTGGCAGGCTTCATACCTGTAAACCCAAGCATTCAGGAGGCAGAGCCAGGAGTTGTCTGGCTGGGAGTACAGAAGCTGGTCTGGGCTATACACACAAGCTAGCCTGGGCTACAGGGTAAGACTCTTTCTCAAACAGCAAAACCTCTTATGCTGGCATCCAACTAATGTTTTTAACATTGGCTGGATACACAAAGGTCTGGGCATGCGGAACACAGAGGTAAACACCGTTGTAGAGATGGCATAGTAAGCCCTGTATGATGTGAGTTCACAACAAAGGCCCTGAAGGAAAACAGAGCAGGTTGGGATAACCAGCGGTAGGGGCAGAGCGGTCGTTAGGACACAGGGGACAGGAACACTGCTTCAGAGGGCGGCATTTAGAGATACGAAGAGAGGTACGCGCTTCCCACACAGACACCTGGAAATGGAATGTCGCAGCCAGGAGGACGCGAAGAGCTAGGGCCTGAGAGAACTCACAGGTGGCTTTAGAGCAAAAAAGGCCACCTCAGAGTGAGAGGGAGGAGGAAGAGTACACCAGAAGGCAGAAACCAGACCGCCAGGGGCCGGAAAGCCATTTTTTAAATCTTCGATTTTATCCAGAATGACTGGAAGCCCGGGGGAAGACTGGGGACTGGGAGGGGCATGAGGTGGCCTGCCTTTCTTGGAGGGGATCACTTCGGCCGTCATTCAGGGAGCAGATTCAGCGTATTGGCGTGATGTATTCTTCTCTGTGTCTTCCTGGCATCTCCTTTACTGCTCCGGCAAGGACCCTCTTAGAGACGCTGAGTGTTTCAGCACCTAATGGCAAGGATGAGATCGGTCACGTGTCCCACCAAAGCGGCACGCGCCCTCGAGCCGTGGCTTCCAACGTTGTTGTAAAGCTCAGCCGTCCGTGAAATGTGAAACGCTGAGGTTGAAAATTGCTTCCAGCTGTTCCTGAAGATAGGCGCACGGGGACGCGAACCCCGGAGGCAAACAGCTGCGGCGAGTCTGAACAATGCGTCTTTTAAGAGCGCAGAGGCCACTGCTGTGCGGAAACTCTAAGGGGATAGCGCAAGCTCTGCACTTTAAATGTGATTCTGGGTGCCGTCAGCGGGAGAAAGCACGGGGTGCCGTCAGCGGGAGAAAGCACGGGGCGAGAGTGTTCCGTGTGGATTCCGGTGGCTGATGAGACTTGAGTCACTGCCAGAGGGAGACTCAAGGTCCCTCACCGTCCTCCCCCTTCCTCCTCGCAGGCACGATTGGCGTTTAGTACAGGGGTCAAAACTGATCTAAACCGCTGGGGTTAGAGCTCCGGTGGGAGTGCTTGCCTAGCGTGCACTGAGTCCTGGGTTCGATTCCCAGAACCACTTAAAACCAGGCATATTGATGCGTTGAAGGAACTCGGGAAGTAGAGGCTGGGATGTTGTCTTAGGGTTTCTATTGCTGTGAAGAGACACCATGGCCAGGGCAACTCTTTTAAAAGAAAACATTTAATTGTTTAATTGGGGCTGGCTTACAGTTCAGAGGGTTAGTCCATTATCACCAAGGTGGGTACCATGGTGCTGGAGAAGGAGCTGAGAGTCCTACCTCTTGATCCTCAGGGAGCAGAAAGAGACTGTCACACTAGGCCTAACTTGAGCATAAGAGACCTCAAAGCCCGCCCCCGCCCCACAGTGACACCTTTCCTCCAACAAGACCACACCTACTCCTACAAGGCCACACCTCCTTCAACAAGGCCACACCCCCAATAGTGTCACTACCTATTGGTCAAGCATTTAAGGTATGAGTCAATGGGGGCCATTTGTGTTCAAACCACTGCTGGTATCAAAAGATCAAGGCCTCTCCAGCTCCGTAGTGTGGGGGTGGCGGCAGTCTGAGCCTAGATGGTCCCTCTTTCCTGGCCGTAAAACTCAGTTCCCACCAGTGAGATGTAAGCAATAGGACCCTCGGGATCCTGGTCCGAGCGCCTTTCAGGATAAAGAGCTGGGAACAACAACAATTACGCTCCTCTCTTCCCTTTTCTTCCTGACTTACAGGCCGGATCCTGTCCAAATGCGAGGCAACCATTAAGAAAAGGCTAGGAGGTTCACCAAGGTTACCCATCATCCTTAGCCTCCAGAACCAACACCATGAGATGACCCAATTTTTCACACACCCCCCAGACCCAGTTTTTCTATGTAACAGCCCTGACTGTCCTGGAACTAGCTCTGTAGACCAGGCTGGCCTCGAACTCACAGGGATCCGCCTGCCTCTGCCTCCTGAGTGCTGGGATTAAAGGCGTGCACCGCCACTGCCCATCTTCTTTTTAAAAATCTTTAAATGTCTATTGTGAGTCAGTCTATTGGGATATAGTACATGTCTGTAATCTTACCATCTCAGCTCATAGGAAGTTGAAGCAGGAGATTCTTGGGTTCAAGAATAGCCTGGACTAGACAGCAAAATTCTGAAGTAGATTAAAAAAATGTCTATCTGAAAAGAAACTACCTCTAGGGGGAGTTTTTAAAATACATTTTGTTAATCATTTGAGTATCTCGTGCATTCATACAATGTATTTTGATTATATTCACCCCCGCCCCCGCATCCTAACTCCTTCAGAGCAGCTCTCACCCCTCAGAACTTTGGATCTTCTTCTTGTTCCTCTTCCTTTTCCTCTTTCTCTTCTTCTCCTCCTCCTCTTCTTCTTCTTTTTAACAACCCACAAAGCCCAGCTTTGCCGGGCGGTGGTGGCGCACGCCTTTAATCCCAGCACTTGGGAGGCAGAGGTAGGCGGATCTCTGTGAGTTCGAGACCAGCCTGGTCTACAGAGCTAGTTCCAGGACAGGCTCCAAAGCCACAGAGAAACCCTGTCTCGAAAAACCAAAAAAAAAAAAAAAAAAAAAAAAAAAAAAGCCCAGCTTTGCTGTTGAAGCTGCCGAAAGAACAGAACAATGGCTCGAGAGAAACCCACGCAGCCAAGGAGCCCAGGCCTAGCTCGTCCTCCTGGTCAGCACCTAAACCATCGCTGGCTCGCTCGTTTGCTTGTTCTTCCTGAAGGGAAATGGGAAGCTTCAAGGCCTGAGTCTGAGCCGCACGGTTTCGCTTTCTGGCCTCCTCCCTGGGCACACGCGAGGGCACTCAGGACACGGATGCTTCCACGTTTTTCTTAGGAGCAAACAAGGCAAAAAAAAGTCAATATTCTTCATGCATAGCCGCCCAGATAATCACCAGCATCTGTCCCCAGATGTGCGCTGACCCTTCGGCACTCCCTCACCTCACAGTTCTCATTCTGCACAGGCAGGTATCCTCGTTTTTCATATTATGGATGAAACAGTAGTTGCCGGAAGAGGAGAGCGAGTCTTCTCACAGATGACCCCCTGATAATACCCCAACACAGTGGTCAGCCCTGAGCATGCACACATCAAAGCAACACCAAACGCATGCGCACAACTAAGCAACACTAAATGCGATTATAAATATAGAAACCTGTATATATATAGATAGACACAGTAATTATGGAAGAGGTGAGAATTTGAGAGGGGATCGGGAGAAACGTGGGAAGAGTTTCAGGGGAAAAGGTGGAAAGGATATAAAGACAGCACTTGTGTATGGAATAATCAAAAAAGCAAAAAAGTTCAGCTTGAAAACCACTGTTCACGATAGCTTCAAAATAAAAGACTTAGGGATAGATCTAACCAGAGAAAGTGAAAAATTATGGGATGGAATTTTTTTTTTTTCGAGACAGGGTTTTTTTGTAGCTTTAGAGCCTGTCCTGAACTAGCTCTTGTAGACCAGGCTGTCCTGGAACTCATAGAGATCCGCCTGCCTCTGCCTCCAAAGTGCTGGGATTAAAGGTGTGCGCCGCCACCACCGGGCTTGGGATGGAAACATAAAACAGTGAAGAACTGAAGAAGACAGAAGATGAACACACCTCTGGTGATTATGGATTGGCAGAATTTAATAAATTGTGAAAATGGCTGTGTCACCAAAAGGGATCTTCAGATTCAAGGCAATCCTCATCAAAATTCTAGTAACATTCGTCACAAAAAGATAGGGGGGAGGAAAGCCTAAATTTCACAAGGGAGCCCAAATTATTCCAAACAGTTAAGGCAATCCTCAACAGAAAGAACAAAACCTGAGGTGTCCTAATACCTGATTTTAATCTATACTACAGAGCTACCGTAACAAGACAGGCATGGCACTGTTGCAAAAACAGAAGACGGGAATGGGACTGAAAACCCGCAAAGACATCAACACAACCACAGCCACCTGACTTTCAGCAAAGGTGCCAAAAACACACGCTGGAGGAAAGATAGCCTCTCACCCCACACAAAAGTCAATTTAAAATGAATCAACAACTTCAATATGAGGTCAGAAACTCTCAATCTACTAAATGAACACATCTCAAGACAAGAACGAGGACTTTCCAATAAGACAGGAAATAATCCCAAGAAGTGCATGAAATTTCGAAGTTCCCGATAGGGAAAGGTAGAAGTCGTGTAATTACATTGTAAATTTTTAAGTAAAAAATAGTAGTAGGTTTGTCCCCAGGGTCCATCTGGTCTCAGATTCTTAACCACTTCGGTGTCGGGAACAGGTTCCATTCCATGGAGTATCTTAATCCAATCAAAAAGTAACATTTGCACCACCACTGAACCAGTCTAGCCTACAAGAAGGTCACTGTTGTGGGTGGCAGGGTTTGAAGCTGGCAGTGTGTGGGGTGGAAAATAAGCAAAGTACAATGATGTATGTATGAAAATGTCATAATGAAACCCATTATTTTTTAACGATAAATTAAGTTTAAAATTGGAAAAAAAAATTAAAAATTGGAAAAAAAAAATAATGTAGGAACTGGTGAGGAGGCTCAGCTGTTAAAAGTACTTGTTGCTCTTGCAGAGGACCTGGGTTCAGTTCCCAGCACCCATGTAGTGGCTTACAGTTGTCTGGTGACTCCTTTCCTGGGGGTTCTAACGGCCTTTTGTCTTCTGTGGGCACTGCACACGTGCGGTGCATCTACACACATGCTGTCAAAATATTCCTACCTGTAAAGTAAGAATAAATAACTCTTTAATTTTTTAAAATCAGTGTACAGCAGAAAAGGGTCTGTGTCTCGGGAGGAGGAGGTGAAATAGTACTGACTGCACAGGCTCTTGGAGCCAAACAGCTCACGTGTGAATCTGGGCCCCTCACCTGAAGGCAGCAAGACACTGTGTGGTCTTGACGGCTCCACTCTCATTGGTACCAAGCACAGACTGTTACTGCTCGACAGTTTGAAGGTTCATCAGATGCTGACAAGAAAAAAGCACTCAATTTTTAAATAACTTTGTAATAACATAAATGATTATATTATTTTTAAATGTCTTTTTTTTAAAAAAAAACATACCTCAGAGAATATTACATATTAGTATTCAATTAATAAAAATACACCCTTCCTGGCTGCCTTTCCTGGGGCTCTTCTCAAACCCCAAGGCTTTCCATTTAGAAGGGAAGCCTTTGTTTTCTTGGGTGTTGCTGCCCCTGTCGGAAACTAAGTATACTGCAGAAATCAGACTGTTTTGAACAAAGCTTTTCAACAAACCGTTGCCTCAGTCTGGGGATGAGCTCTTACCGCTGTGAGTTACTGTAAAGAAGTAT
This sequence comes from Chionomys nivalis, assembly GCF_950005125.1. NCBI lineage: Eukaryota > Metazoa > Chordata > Mammalia > Rodentia > Cricetidae > Chionomys > Chionomys nivalis. Next base: position 3,910,527 of record NC_080111.1, on the reverse strand, counting down.
TTGCCTGAAAACCTACTTATTTCCGTGCTTTGAAGTTCCCATACAACTCTCAGCAGCAATAACCTGTCTGAAATAATTCAGAGGGCAGCTTTCACACCAAGTCCCCGGGCATATGTTCCCTTCAGTAAGCAGGAACTGGGATGGGAGGGTGAGGAGGGGTCCATTCCATGCTTCCACGGCATACACAGACCACCAGGGTGGACACTCGAGTGACAGGAACCCTGAGCGTGGAGTGGAGAGCAGTGTGGATCGCAGGTACCACCGCCCTTTAAGAGAGCCAGACCCCATACTGTCAAAGGAGCCTGTGCTCTAAGGACTGGCTGAAGCCAGTCAGGTGAAGAGGAAGCCATGGATATTTCTGAAAATCACCAATTGGATGTGTCATGCAGGGCAGCCAGTTCAGGCGACAGCAAGGGTGAAACCGAGCTGGGCAGGGTGATGCACACCTGTAATCCCAGAACTAGACGGCGGCGGTGGAAGGTTCTCCAACACGCGGTCGGTTGAGGTTACTGGGTGAAATCCTCATCTCAAAATAAAACACAGAGGATGCATTTCTGCTGGTAGAGAGCATGCCTGACGTGGGTGAAGCCATTGTTTCAGCTCCTGGTATCACATTTTTTTTTTAATTCTATAATACCAAGGGTCAAAAATCTATTTTAACAGTTAAGGGAGTATAGATAGAATACTAAAGGTATCCATTGGTGGAAAGTATCAGCCTGCAGTCAAACCGGGGCCTGCCAATCATGTTCTGATGCTCAACCTTCCAGAACCCTCTCCCCCACACAACAGAAATCACCTCTACTTCTGAGAGCTCTTGTGAAAAATAAGAGCGTGGCGGGTATCTGTTTGCAAAGCAGAAGGCATCAGCAGCTGGAAGCCGCGCTGTTACTTATTAAATGCAGACTCTCAATTTTCCTTTCAACCAAACGTTGTAACAATGACTTTTTTGGCCTCGTTTTTTTTTTTTTGGTTTTCCGAGACAGGGTTTCTCTGTGGTTTTGGAGCCTGTCCTGGAACTAGCTCTTGTAGACCAGGCTGGTCTCGAACTCACAGAGATCCGCCTGCCTCTGCCTCCCGAGTGCTGGGATTAAAGGCGTGCGCCACCACCGCCCAGCTTGGCCTCGTTTTTTTAAGAAAGGATTTCATGTATCAGAGCTTAGCTTTAAACCTACTTCCATTGGGGCTAGACAGATGATCCCGTGGCTAAGAGCACTGGCTGCTCTTGCGGAGGCCCTGGGTTTGAGTTCCAGCACCAACATGGTGGCTTACCTGTGATTAAGTTCCACCTGTAACTTCAGTTCCAGAGGACCCGACCCTTCTTACCACAGACACACTTATGGGGCACATATAGATTTGCAGGGAAAACATAAGCATAAAATAACGTAGGTTTCTTTTTTTGACTACCTATGTAGCCAAGGGTGGCTTTGAACTCCTGGCCCCGTCTCCGTGTCCTGAGTGCTGAAATTGCTAACATCTGCTACCACAGGCTTACATGGTGCTGAGGACTGACCCCAGAGCCTTGTGCATGCCAAGCAAGCCTTTTACCAACCAAGCTACACTCCTCAGCTCCCCATGGTGATGTCGTATTTGGTATTTTTAGATTTGTTTTTATTTATGCCTATGTGTAGCTGTATGTCCTGAGGACAATCTTCAGCACTTACTTTGCACAGGACTTATATGGCCATTGACCCAGAGCAGGTGTTTTAGGGATTTGCTAAATATCCCCTCTGCTTTCCACATATCCCATACTTGATCAGACACGAGTTCTACTTAACATCTGAGGCCAGACAGGCACGGTGGCATGACCCTGTGGTCCCAGCCCTTGCAGGGTAGAGGAAGGACCACCAGGAATTTAAAGTCAGACTGAGCTACAAGTTCCCAGCACCCTTTCAAACACCCCCAAGTCTGAATGAAGGTAGCTGAGTGTCTCTCAACCTTAGATTTTACTCCCCCAAAAGATAAAAGTTGCTATCTAGAGGCTTTTTTGTGGTCACATAGAAAATGGGTATCTCTGGCACCTAAGTCAGAAGTTGGGGGTGTATTTATAGAGCATCCCCCCGACAAAGGATTCATCTGTCCTGAAATCTGAGTGCAGAGTGATTCTGGGATTGGTGTATTACATCTTTATGGATCTTTGACTGGAAACCTGAGCCAGACTACTTAACTGATAGAGCTGGAATTTTTTTTGGGGGGGGGGGCTTGTTGTGTTGGCTTTTTGGCAGGGTCTTATATATACCCCAGACAGGTAAAAGTGCAACCCCCAGCCACTACCTCAAGTGCTAGGATGCTAGGCCTGTACCATCATGCCCACGTCAGTTTCTTAGTTCCTTAAGAAAACACATTCCCTAACATTTAGCTTCACTTAGAATGGCCAGCAACATAATTAATATGGCAAACAACAGAGCATACATAGTACAATACCATACAGAGTCGACTAACATTAAGAACTGTTATACTACGACTTTAAATATAATAAATTTTATTTATCTGGTGGTACATGATGCTCACAGGGCACCGTACAGCAAATTTTAAAAATACAATATAAAAAAATCAAACAGCCAAAGAAATTAATTCCATCAGAGGGCAAAGGCCCATTGGGGGAGGGGGAGGAAGAATGGGAAAGGGCCAGAGAAAAGACCACCATCTGCCCCTGAAGAACATTAATTCTTCCTGCCTAAGCTTTGCCTTAAGAAACATCAAAACAAAGTGCGAACAGTCTTTGAGAAGTTCAAATGTCACGTAACATCTTTCACAAGGGTATATCACAAAATGTTTTCCTTATTAAGAGCATGAAACAATCCAAACACCTTTGAGGATCTATTTGGTCAAAATCTTGAGGTCACAGCCTTTAGCATTTCTTTCCCTTATCCATCCTGCAATCACCTCCATCAGCAAAACGTCACTCAAGCAGAGTCTTCTGTCAGCTGTATTTCTAACGCAAAGCTTATTTCCCATAAATAGCAAGGAGCTACACAAACTTCAGCTATAGTAAGTATTTTAACTGATAATTAAATCTTAACTTTGAGAACTGTATCCAATTCCCAAGATTACTAATTCCCGAGGGTTATCTGAAATCAACTATACAAAACAGCGATATTTAAAAGTGCATAGGGCATGGCTAGAAAATTTCTAAGAACAGGAAAGTGGTCCGGGAATTTGTGTTTGATAGAAGTCAGACCACACACAAGGAAAAACAAGAAGCTATGTGCCCTGCCTGGGAACATTTAATGCTCGGTATCAATTTTATAAAAGCAGAGCAGAAGCTGTTTCTCAGTGTCCAGCGGAGAGACTTCTTGGTTAGTCAAATCCTAGAAGTTCTGAAGAGCAAAGTCATACGCTAGCCCCACTGATGGCAGAATCATTTCCCTCTAGAATCAACAGAAATACAAACAGAGGAAGACAAAAGAGTGATGGGGAAAAAAGGTTAAAAAAACAAGAGATTTGGGGTATAAAACTGATTTAAACATTGAGAGCCTGAATGCTTGGCTCTTCTACAACTGAGGGGCACGTTGGCTCACGCTGCACAGGTAAACTACTGTGTTATATCTGTCTGCTACAAACAAATCAAATCCAGACATTTTCTTTTAACTTTCTACTTCTCCCATACAGCATCCTGATCTATAAGGACTCTCTCTGCATATGGCCCCTTCCATTATACTGGTTCGAAAGGCAAAGCCAGGTCAGATGCACCTGTGTGGTCCCTGCATCTAAGGACAGTGGCTAGCATGCGGCAGGCACTGAATAGCTGCTTACTGAATAGATAGAAGTCCAAAGACTGCTGCTATACCAGCATTCCTCAGACAGCACTGTTCCCAACAGGGAGAAGAGTTCTGAAGGATAGACAGCTTTCCCACTGTCTGGACACGACCTAAAATACATCCTCTCTGCCCGTCACAAAGCATTGAGACATCACGAGGTGACAGGTGCTATGTAAGTACAAAATAATATTCAAGACAGCTTCTATGGTGGAGGATGCTCACGCCACACTGAGGGGAGTGCCCCAAAGGGACTCATCTCATCAACAATGGACTTTGACAGGGGCCACCACTGTACAGTCTGTCCTGCTAACTACGTTCCATAATAAACCAGGTGACAGAAAATGAAGTTAAACCACTTATTCTACACAAACCAACTTTACCAAAGTTCTTCATTTTACAAGTATATTCAAAAAACACACACAAATTAGCATTTTGTACACGAATGTTTATTTCTCAATTTAACATTCCCTTTAAACACAAGGAATGAATTCTAAATCTTCATAAAGATGAATAAAAAATGACAATCCCTCCAGTATAGTGTGTAATCACTGCTTCCTTGGTCACTACTGGCGTTTACTGTTTAACATCAAAAACAAAGTTATTTCAAAATCATGCTACTGGATTTCTACCTTCCTCTATGACCAGCTCTACACTGATCTGCAATGTTTTACAAGTTTATATCAGACAGAAGCAAGTTTAAGGTGTGAAACAGCTGTGTATTAGACACAAGATAAAATTACAAGATATAGTCAAGTTCGTAACGGATGTAGGTGTTCTTGTCGTCGTTGTAGATCCTCGGGTAATGTGCTATGAGCGCGTCCTGGGAGCCGATGTAGATAGAGTTGTAAATCTTCCAGTACACATCTCTGACTTTCCGAGCTGGGTGAAACAGACCCTAGAATAAGCAAAACGTAGAGTCAATTCTATTTTCAAGACCACATATATCGGCCAGGCGGTGGTGGCGCATGCCTTTAATTCCAGCACTCGGGAGGCAGAGGCAGCCTGGTCTACAAAGGAAGTTCCAGGACAGGCTCCAAAGCTACAGAGAAACCCTGTCTCAAAAAAAAAAAAAAAAAAAAAAAAGACCACATATATCTAACGCAGCTGCGGGCTGTGAAGACAGGGTTAGGAATACTTCGTTTTACAGAAAATTCTCAATAGAGGAATCTAAAGTGGCTAAAAGCTACTTCAGGAAATGCTCAGCATCCTTAGTCATCAGAGAAATGCACATCAAAACAACTCTGAGAGTCCATCTTACACCTGTAAGAATGGCCAAGATCAAAAACGCTGATAACAACTTATGCTGGAGAGGATGTGGGGAAAAGGGAACACCTCTGCATTGCTGGTGGGAATGCAAGCTGGTACAGCCCCTTTGGATGTCAGTGTGGTGATTTCGCAGAAAATTGGGAATCAACCCTCCTCAAGACCCAGCAATACCACTTTTGGGTATATACCCAAAGGAGGTTCAATCATGCCACAAGAACATGTGTTCAACTATGTTCACAGCAGCTTTGTCATAGCCAGAACCTAGAAACAACCTAAATGCCCCTCGACCGAAGAATGGATAAGAAAAATGTGATACATTTACACAATGGAGTACTACATAGCAGAAAAAATAATGACATCTTGAAATATGCAGGCAAATGGATGGAGCTAGAAAGCATCATATTCAGTGAGGTAACCCAGATCCAGAAAGACAAAATATAATATGCACTCACTCATACGTGGCTTTTAGACATACAGCAAACCAGCCTACAATTCACAATCCCAAAAAACCCAGACAACAATGAGGACCCTAAGAGAGATATACATGGATCTAATCTACATGGGAAGTGGAAAAAGACAAGATCTCCTGAGTAAATTGGGAGCATGGAGATCATGGGAAAGGGAAGAGGAAGGCTGGAGAGTGGAGAAAAATATATAGTTCAATAAAAACAATTTTAAAAATTTACAAAAAAAAAAATTCCTTTTAGCTGGCATGGTGGGACACACCTTTAATCCTAGCACTCAGGAGACAGGAGACAGCTATCTAGCAGTTCAAGGCTAGCCTGACCCACATAGTGAGTTCCAAATCAACCAGTTTTGCACCTGTTGCAACCAGGCCCTGTCTCAAAAAACTAAGTAGTTCCTTTGAAGTGAAGGAAAAAACCTGGAAACTGCACAAAATTGTGATGGGTAAACACAAAATCTAATTTCTATCTCAACACAGAACTGTCTCCCACACGCTAATCAGTGAAGGACACTAGCCTAGGCTCTGGCAGGAAGGTCTTGCCCAAGTCCAGTAAACAAAAGCCCCCCCAGCTCATCTAATTAACATACCCAATCAAAATACACCACCTGACCTAGCCCATTCTAGCACAGACCTCCCTTTTTCTCTTCTTAAAAATACACATACATGCACAGCCAGGTAGTGGTGGCACACACCAGGCAGATCTGTGTGAGCTCAAGGCCAGCCTGGTCTACAAGAGTGAGTTCCAGGACAGGCTCCAAAGCTACAGAGAAACTCTGTCTCGAAAAACAAAATCAAAAAACAAAAAACAAGTTACACATGCTGGTCTGGAAAGACGCTTCAGTGGTTAAGAGCACTGGCTACTCTTCCAGAGTTCAGCTCCCAGCAGCTACGTGTCAGTTCACAACTGTCTATAACTCTGGTACCAGGGCCTCTGATACCCTTACACAGACACACATGCAGGCAAAACAGCAGTGAACATAGAATACAAATTATTCTTAAAAAATTACACCTGGCCGGGCGGTGGTGGCGCACGCCTTTAATCCCAGCACTTGGGAGGTAGAGGCAGGTGAATCTCTTTGAGTTCGAGACCAGCCTGGTCTACAAGAGCTAGTTCCAGGACGGGCTCCAAAAAAACCACAGAGAAACCTTGTCTCGAAAAACAAAAAACCAAAAAAAAAAAAAAAATTACACCTGGTGCTGGGCAGTGGCACATAGCTTTAATCCTAGCACTTGGGAGGCAGAGGCAAGTGGATCTCTGAGTTCAAGGTCAGCCTGGTCTACAGAGTGAGTTCCAGGACAGCCAAGGCTACACAGAGAAATCTTGTCTCTAAAAACCAAATATCCAAAAACCCCTGAAGGATCATTTGCTGTTTTTTGCCTGAGTCACAAAGCAGCCACTTGAGCTGCTTAATAAAGGATCTCTGTGAAAACAGTTGCTTGTGCATGGTTTGTACCTGGCCCAGGTCTGGGAGCAAACCCCCACTATGCAGGGGTCTCCTTCAACTGGGCAGTGACTGACTTCAACATAATAAACTAAATCACTTTTTTGAGTGATCTTGTATAAAAACAACGAACAAAAACAAAAACCACACATTTAGCCCACCTGTAAGCAGTACTGCAACATTCTGCAGGGTCCAATAGCAACTCTCAGGCCCTCCAGAGCGCCCATGACGGCCTGGATTACGTGGGGCGATGTCTCAAACACATTCGGCCATACATAGTTCAGTAAGTGGTTCAGAGAGTCTTCACAGCCAAAGCCATAGACACCAAGTGACATGTGCTGTACCACTGCGCTAGCTGTCTGCCTGTGCACAAGGTCCCTGGAGTGGAGAGAAGAGGTCTCTTTAAGCTAATCTTAATTTGTAAGAAATATTCATTTGCATTATTAGGAACTGAATTACTATTCAACATTTGACAATAAGTCGATATTAGCATATAAATCAAAAATTTTCATTCAAAACAGTGCTCACAGTCTGGCAAGCTATTAACAACCTTTCAAAAGCATAATAAAAACCATGAACCATATAACACCTTTAATTTATTATCTAACTTATTCACCATAATGAAGAAGGAGTTCTAAGTTTTTCAACCAAGTATTATTAGTAATTCTCAATTGAGTTACTACCTCAACCTGCAAAGATAAATCTTTTTAATGACAATTATGTATAATGTATCTTGAACATATCAATCCCCAAAGCACATTTTAAAAATAAAGACGCAACAAATATTATCAACTCTAAAATTAAAAAGATGAAAAGTTTAGCCAGGCAGTGGTGGCACACACCTTTAAACCTAGCACTTAGGAGTCAGAGGCAGGTGGATCACCAATTTGGAGGCCAGCCTGATCTACAAAGTGAGTTCCAGGACAACCAGGGCTACTGTCTTGGGGGGAAAAAAGAAAAGAAAAAAAAATTCTAAGAGGGGGCTGGAGAGATGGCTCAGAGGTTAAGAGCATTGCCTCCTCTTCCAAAGGTCCTGAGTTCAATTCCCAGCAACCACATGGTGGCTCACAACCATCTGTAGTGGGGTCTGGTGCCCTCTTCTGGCCTGCAGACATACACACAGACAGAATATTGTATACATAATAAATAAATAATTTAAAAAAAAAATTCTAAGAGTTGAAATCACAAAATAAAGACTGTAAAAGGCACAGCAAATTATTTTGATGTTACATGAAAATTACAAAAAATACATCTGATAGAAATTTGAAATTTATTTCAAAATGAATTTGATATAAAAACTGAGAATATAAAATTTAAATATATTTGCAGTGCAATATTCAAATGTTTTTGTTATGAACAAACAATTTTACTTATAATCAATATTTGAAAAGTAAGTCATGTTTACTTTTCAAAAACTTCCTCTAAAATCAGAACACAATCTTAGCCTCAGGTCACACCTCTCAATGGTTGTAAATGTTCAGGCATGGCATGGAGAAGCAACGTGAGAGAGAAGCAAGGTGATTTGCTGCTGTTTTGTTTGGTCCCAGAAAGGATCTGTCCCCATAGCTTCTATCTATACTTTCTGGTACAACACTAACTTCGTGTAAGTTGACCTTTACAAAGGTCGGGGCTTGCTTTACCACTTAACTACAACCCCACTGACATGGGAGCCCCTCTGTACGCTGTGAACATGTTTTAGTACCACTGGTTAAAAGACACTGCTGTGGTCTACGGTAGGGCAGAACATACTAAACTGAATGCAGGGAGAAAGAAGGCGGCCTCAGAGAGAGGCCATGGAGCTGCCAAAGGAGGATGCCAGAACCTTACCAGGTAAGCCAGTCTTGCGGTAATACACAGATTAATAGAAATGGGTTAATTTGCCGGGCGGTGGTGGCGCACACCTTTAATCCCAGCACTCGGGAGGCAGAGGCAGGCGGATCTCTGTGAGTTCGAGGTCAGCCTGGTCTACAAGAGCTAGTTCCAGGACAGGCTCCAAAACCACAGAGAAACCCTGTCTCAACCCCCCCCCCCCAAAAAAAGAAATGGGTTAAGATATAAGAGCTAGGCAGGAATAGGCCTAAGCTGTTGGCCAAGTAGTGCTGTAATTAATAGTTTTTATGTGATTAGTCAGGTCTGGATGGCCAAGAAGCAAAAAAGCATTTTCTGTTTATACCTTACTCAATTTTCAAAACTTTGCTTTGAGATAGGGCAGTCTTATTTTGTGCATGCTGCACGGAATTTCCAATCCTCCTGTATCAGCCTCTGTAGTAGTTGAGGTTAGAGGCTCAACGTGGCCAGTTTAGTGAACAACTTTACGCTGTACACAAAAGTAACCAGCAGAAAACTTAGCAGTCACTGAAACTGTCTGAGCCCTCCTTCCGCTTCTCTTGTCAGGGACAGCTAGTTCTGTGAAATGTAGGCGAACTCTCATCAAGTAACTCAGATGGAGTACTGAACTAGCGGCTGCCACTGGATCATCGGAGGCTGCAAAGGAAAGCTGGCTCCGGCAATAAAAGAGGATCTGCTGAGGATGGAGCTCACCTGGTAGATGCTGGCTTAGCATGTGTGAAGCCCTGAGTCATACACAGCCCCCAATAAAGCAAGCACAGTGGTACACGTCTACAATCCCAGCACTCTGGAGGTGCCACTCAGCTGCCCTGAATGGTCTGAGACACCGAGAACAAAACTACAGGTTTCTGTCATGCAGATCAACTCCTGTTCATCTTCTACCTCCTAACTGTTAAAAACAAGAGTGAATCAAACTCTAGCTTAAAATATGAAGAGAGACTAACCCATTACAACAAATATTAAAGTAAGAAATTGTATGAAATAATCCATAGTAATGTTTCTTCAACAAATAGGTCATTTAAAAGGTACCTTAATAAACTCTAAAAACAAAACAATGGTGCCTGCATTGGTTGAAGTCACTTACCTGTCCATTAACGCATCCTCGAGTAAAGGCGTTACCGCGTAGATGTAGTCTTTCCCCATTTCGCCGATGTACTCAAACAGGAAGGACAGGGATTTCAGCACTCCGTTTTGAACGTTAAGTTCAGGAACTCTGTACTCATTCATTAAGGCAGGGAGCACTGTGAAGGGGGAGCATGTCTCAGCAACAATGGCAATGGCTACAGTGGTGCAAACTCTGTTCTGCCTTTCCTGAACTTTGAGGTTGTTTAAAAGCGTAGCCAATACGTCATGAGGGCTGAAAAGAAACAAGAAACGCATCAGCAAGTTATCATACCTACTGAACCTCTTCTCAGAGAAAAGAAACCTGCAATGGAATGGAGTTATTGGTGGATATTAATAATTTCTGATAAAATGCAGTACTTTTCTCATCATGAGGATTGTGGCTTTTGACTCAAGTGCTTCATACAGGGAAGAAGGAAATGATATAATTATAACCTCAAAAAATAAAATAAAATAAAAAGGTTTTAAAAAGGTTCATACGAATTGTCAAATTTTTCTTAATGTTAATTCAGGTGGGTTCATTTTCAAATATAAGCTTAAACTTTTTAAATAAGACTCCAAAGCCAGGCAGAATATCCCAAACAAGACTATCCAAAACTCCGGCCTCCCATGCTCTCACACACCATCTCTTCCTCATCTTCCCTCTCTCCCCTCTCCCATGTTTATCTTCAGCTGGGTCCCCCTAGTTGGTGGCTGCCCCCACCAAGCTTTTACAGACTTCCTTTGCTAAAGCGCAGAGAGACAGACACTGGGCTAATCAGTTCTGCACCACGTCTACCCTAAAGCAGAACCACCAAGGTCTCGGGTCTCCAGTTGCTCTAGTTTCCTCCCTCTCCTGTGACAAAGCCCCACGACCAAGAGAACTCGGGGAAGAAAGGGTTTGTTTCAGCTTCCACAACCAGGTTGCATTCTGGGAGAAGTCAGGGAAGGAATGAAGCAGGAACCAAAGTACAAATAGTGCAGGAATGCCGCTTACTGGCTTGCACCTACGATCACGCTCAACTTACTTTTTTATACAGCCCAAGACTACACGCTCAAATAAAGTACTACCCACAGGGGAACGAATGGGCCCTCCCCCATAAGAATCAAAACAATCCCTCACAGACATGGTCACCAGCCACTCTCATCTGGGCAATTCCCTGTCTCCCTATGACGACTCTGGGCTGTGTCGAGCTTACAGCTTGGAAAATGACACATTCCGTTTCATTTTCGACAACTAACTGCTTCTCTCAGCTGGGTTCTGATAAAGAAGAAATGAACCATAAGTGAATTCATAAGGCAGATGAATCTATGGATTGCCCTTGGAACAATGTGTTCTTAAAAACACATAAAGTGAATATTAAGATATGAATTATATATAAATATTGTATGTTGGGAGACCTTTAATCTCACCCTTGGAAGACAGAATAGACTAATCTTTAGAGTTAAGACCAGTCAGGAATACACAGTGAGACTCTACACCCCCCCCCCTAAAAACGGTGAAATAAAATAAAAAAGGAGCTGATGGGTGGCTTGGATCAGGGTTAAGAGCACCAGCTGCCCTTCAATCTCGGCATCATCTCCAGCACCCACATGGCAGCTAACAACCTTCTCTAACTCCAAGATGTAATGAGTCTAATACTGTCTTCTGGTCCCTAGAGGGCACCAAGCATACAAGTGGCACAGGCATGTGAGCAGGCAAAGCAGTTATATACATCCATATAAATTACAACAATAAAAGATTTAAAGTAAGTTTAATATAAAAAAGACTCCCTTAATATCAAGAGTTTCATACCTACATAACGAGTCTTGGTCACACCCACCCCTTTTCCTGTCTTTCCAATGTCTCTCTCATCTCTCCCTCCCCAATCTTATGTGCTCTTTTTATACGTCCACTGAGTCAGCAGTAAGGGCACTAGCTGCTCTTCCAGAGAATCCAACTTTGATTCTCAGTCCTCACATGGTGGCTCACAACCATCCATACCTTCAGTTCTAGGAGACCCAACACCTGCTTACGGCCTCCACAGGCACCAGGCATGTCCATGTGTACATACACGCACATACACATAAGCAGAACACTCAATAAAAATAAGAAAGCAAACAACGAACTCCACACAGTCCACAAAGTACTATCAGTCTGTGCATGCGTGCAGACACCCTACTGAAGCACGTCAGCCTCACAGGGGCCACATTCATAACACTGATTCCCAGAAACTTGACCCCCTCCCCATTCACGCCAGTGCTTTGGCTGTGATCCTGTGGTGGTCATGTAAGCTCATGCGTGCCGTGCACTGTCGTGTCCACACATGCGCTTCTGCTGCAAACTCTACCCCTCTGGCACTCACAGTCTTGACGCCCCACTCTTCCAAAGTCATCACCACATCCTGAGGGTCAGGAGTATGCAATAACTGCCCATCATGTTAAGTGGATTCCATGAAAAACTGCCCGTTTCTATCTTTATACCCACAAATCAGTGCATTATCAATCAGAGCAGTTTTTAGTTTTTAAAAGTATATTTGCTTATTTTTATATGTATAAATGTTTTGCCTACATGTGTGTCTACATCACATGTGTCCAGTGCCTGCAGAAGGCATCAGATCGACACTGGAGTTACAGCCATGACTGCGGAGGCCTGCGACTGATGGAAACCAAAGTTGGCTCGTCTATAACAGAGCCAGTGCTCTCGACTGCTGAGCCATCTTTCCAGCCATAGAGGAGGTTCTTTTTATTGGTAAGAGCAATTAAAACAGAGGTCCATAACAGAACAATGTGGAGATTAAAAAACTGGAGTACTCATCCCTTAATATTTTAAGCAATATCCTAGCCAGGCATGGGGGCATATGCTCTTAATAGTAAGACCAGAGAGATGATCTCTGAGTTTGAGGCCAGCCTGGTCTACATGGTGAGTTCCAGGATAGCCAGGGCTACATAGAGACCCTGTCTCAAAAAAAAAAAAGGGGGGGGGGGGCAATACCCAATCTCCTAAAAAGACCAACAAAAACGTGAATGTACTTTGAAAATGGAACTATTTCCCTCTCTGAAAATGTCTATACTATACAGAAGGGGAAATTTTTAAAGCATTCCATCTATTTTAGCTCAATTTAAAAGTTAAAAAAAAATATTTAAAATAGACAAGGGCAGGTCAGTGATTAAATGAACCTTTTCTTCAGATGATTAACACAATGGGTTTATTATAAGCTACTAAAAATCATGCAACTACTCACCCGATGGCCTTCGCAATATACCCAAAAGTGTTGACAGTAGCTCTTCGAATGGCCTTTTTGTGTGCTTTTAGGAGCTCTAAAAGTTCAAAGCAAATCCTCATCCACTCTCTTGCAGATACATATTCAGCTCCCCTAATTAAACAAAAAATTAAAATATTAACTAAATGGTTACTACTGCTTTGCTATCAAGGTGCTTTGATTTTTTGTTTTTGTGGTGCTGGGGATGAAGTCCAGAGCTTCCGTCATGCCAAATAAGGTAACTGTTCTGCACCCCTTACTCGAAGGTTACAAAGTAAATGTGCATATTCAGTTCTGAAACCACCACTAACTCATCTTAGCACTAAATGAAGACTAGCCTGGCTTGTTAAGTGGTGGTGTACCTGATCTATGGAGTTCCAGGCCAGTCAGGGATACAGTCAGATCTTGCCTCGAAACAAAATAAAACAGAAAGTTTGGCTCAGTTTTAAAACTACACCACTAAGGCAGGCCGGGATGGTGCCTTTAATCCCAGCACCGGAGGAGGCAGAGGCAGGTGGATCTGAGTTCAAGGCCAGCCTGGTCTACAGAACAAGTTCTGGAACAGCCAGGGCTACACAGGGAAACCTGTCTCAAACATCAAAGTAGTAGTACACTGCTGCTTATTACCAGCCAAAGTGAAATTTGCCGGAAAATACTAATCTTGGATAAGCTGACCATATATACTTAGGTAAGCAGCTTCAAGGAAAACTTGCTTGCCGGATACAAATTCGCTAAATCTGAGAAGAAATATTGTCTAAAAGAATGTTTAAGCAATCTACTTACACTAAGTAAGAGGATGTTACTACCTACAAAAATAAAAATGGCAGAGTAATCTGCTCACCTGTCAGCAATGCGTCCAACGAGATCGATGCAATTCTCCTGTACTTTTTCATGCCTGTTCTTTAAGATGGGGGTGAGTCTAGGCAGCAGATCTTTAATTGGTGGTGTCATCTTGTGCATACCTAGTCGACAGAAATCAAGGAACCGTTAAACCCTGAACTGCAACCTCTGCTCATTTTTCCGTTTACTGTACAATGCAAAACATAAACAAGCCACCTATGGATAAAATCCCCAGATTCTAAGTAGACTTTCATTTTTTTTTTAAATTATTAATAGCTTCTAGTTACATATAAAATGAAAGAAATTAGTGATTTAAAGAACATGGATTACTTAATAACAAAAATTTGGTTTTGAAATGCTATATGTATTTAAATATGGGGACATCCTATATTCTGACCAAATACAACAATATAAGCAAAAGTAGACTCATAACCAAATCAGAAAGGGCCCCACACCCTTTAACTGCAAAACAAAACAGATCTCCAGTCTCCCTGAAATTCAGGGCATGTCTGGATGGTATTTAAACCTAGGAAGGAAGGAACAGGGGGTTAAAAAAAGAGGCAGCTAGCAGGGGCTCTTGCTCTAACTAGAACTGCTGGCTCTGATTTTCCGTCATTTTTCTCATGTTTCACAGGTAATACAGTTTACAACTCTCTGACAAACCAGAAACCCACGAACAAGTAGCTAAATGACTGTTGGCAAGTCAGTCTCTTTAAAGCATACCCAGACTGGGCTGAACTGGAGGTTACAGTCAATCAACCTTTCAGAGATCCTTACTGAGCAGGGAAAACAGTGTTATCACTGGCCAGGAATTATGAACTCTTGGCCTTTTTTACCACCTTAGAGGAGTTACTTTCAACACTATGTTTAAATACGAGATTTTGGGGGGCTTTCCAAGACAGGGTTTCTCTGTGTATCCGTGGCTGTTCCAGTGCTGTAGACCAGGCCAGCCTCAAACTGCAGAGATCAACCTGCCCACCAAGTGCTAAGATTAAAGTTGTGCCAGCACTGCCCAACTACAATCTTAAACACGGGCATGCCTTTGTTTGCTTTATCATTACTTCTTAAAAAAGAAAAGTTCTCTCTCCGTAAGTTCTGCCAGGGTCCTCTCTCCCAGTAACTCACAACATCTTGAGCTGTGATTGTTTCCATGCCTCAAATGTACTAAATTTCCTCTTTAACATCTTTAAGTAAAATATACATGGACAATAGGAAAAGAAGACTTTGGGACACTCTGACAACCCTGAAGTGCTCAAAATAAGAAAACAAAACCCAACAAACTCCCAACTAGGACTTTATACTTTGCTTTCCAAATACAAAAGAAAATGATAAGGCCAAGCAGGCAATGGCGTACCTATAACGTTAACAATAGCCTTCAGCGCTCCGAGAATGCTCCCCAATACTTCAGGGTATTCTTCACCCAAATATTCATACAGCACCACACCCAAGTGCCCCATCAGCTTTTCCTGTAATACAAAAAATGTTTAAAACATTACTTTCTCCATTAAACTACCTGCTAACAACAATATAAAGCTGGTAGAACAGACAGATTACCTCTTGACAAGTCTTCATTACAACAGCAGTGCGGGAAATCAAGTCAGCTGCCTGTTGCCTAACTTTTGCTGATTTGTTATTTAAACGCCACAAAACAGTACCACAGATCTGAGGCAAGTACGGTTTGACTCGTTTGCCAAGAGCATTAACTACTGTGCCAAAGCCGTTCAACATTACTGAATCCTAAAAGAGAAAAGCTAAGTTACATTTTTTAAAAAACAAACAAAATCACTAAAAATACAGAATTGAGTTTTAACTGAAAGTTGATTGTTGACTAACATTCAATCTTTTCCTAACACCCAAACATACTGTTTGTTCTTAAATCAAATCCAAAAATCTGAGGTAAAAGAACGTCTATTAAAACTGAGGAAAACTAGTACTTGAAACGTCAAACTTGAATCACTTTTAAGGGGCATCTGCTTTAAACAGTGGTTTTCTACGCATACGAAAGCCAACAGCAGCTGCCACAACAGTTTGTGGTGATGTGCGGGGGCCCAGGAAACACATGGTGGAAACAGAACTGACCCCTGAAGCCGCCTCTAATCTCCACCCAACACATGCACACAAACTAAATTTAAACCACAAGTAAATGATCAGTTGCCATTACCTCTGTGGTCTGTTCCTGGAACGCATAGAGAATGCCATCAATCAGCTGCTCTTCAAGTTTGTGATCAATATCTGCTGCACCCAGGTTGCCCATAATTTTCTCAATTGTTTCCATCACCATTTTCCTGTACTGTTCAGCTTCATCTTTCAGATCATCCACAATCCTAGATATAATTTCTGCTGCTCCTACTTTGTTTGCCAACTCCACAGTAGTATCAACTAACTAAAAAGACAAAACAAAAACCGTTTTAAAGCTATTACTTTTCCAAGGAAATAAAGCTTACGGCTAAACATTCCAAGTCAGAGCAGCACAGCACAGTGCTCCTGCCATAAACCTAACACTCAAACAGTGAGGCACAGCTTCCAAAACGGATTCTAATCTAGCTATACAGCAAGGTCCAGGCAAGCCCAAGAAACACGAGATCTTATCTCCAAACCAAAAAGCATTCTAAGTAAAATTATACTTATGTTTCAGCAAGATAGAAAAAGCCTCAATTTACCAGACAAAAACATCGACTCATAATTTAGTACTGGTGAGCTTGGAGGCTGAGGCAGAAGGACCAAAATTTTGAGACCAGCCTGGGGTACTAAGTGAGATTTTTGTATCAAAAAGAAAAAAGAAAAAGAGGGGTGCACAGAGAGGGTTCAACAGGTCACAGCCACAGCGGACAGAGTGGACAATCTGAGTCTGATCCCCAAGCTCAAAAGGGGACCGCCAGCTGCTCTCCCACCTCCCCAACACGCATGCGCAAGCACACACAATTTAAACACAACCACACACGCATGCTATGTGCACAAACAGGATGTATGTCTCTGTGTGTTTGTGTGCGCACGCGCATGCATGCCTTTTGTTACTAGGCTGGGGACTGAGCTGAAGACCTCAGCAGTTAGGAGTATTGGTTTTTCTTCCAGAGGACCCAAGTTCAATTCCCAACACCCATAAGGTGGTTCACAAATGTCTGTAACTTCACTACCATGAGATATCTGGCTCACAACTGTCTGTAACTCCAATACCAGGAGATCCAATGACCTGGCCTCTGTAGGCACGAGACACACCAAATGGTGCAGAGACAATGCACACAGGCAAAACACCCAAACCCTACACATGAAAAAATAAACATTTTTTAAATTTTAAATGCACCAGTTTCATGGAAATTTTACATTAAATCCACTTAAAGACACACACACAAAAGAGGCCAGGTGTGGTGGAGCAGGCCTTTAATACCAGCACTTGGAAGGTAGAGGCAGGGGATCCATGAGTTTAAGGTCTACATAGCAATTTCCAGGCTACACAGTAAAACCCTATCACAAAAAAAGAAGAAAATAAATAAAAGGGCTTTAAAAGCCCATCTCCTGTCAGTCAGGAACATATAAATTTTAAGACAGCCAAAGCAAATTATAGTATGTAATATGTATTCTAAGTAGAGAAAGAGTCAAAAAGACTTTTGCAATTCAAATTTTAAAAATGAAAGGTTACCTGTCGGTAATTTCTTCTATCCAAAGCCATTCTGTGCTGCCAGAAGTGTTTGAAGAAAGGAGGGAGGATCTCTGTCTTAATGTAGTTCGCTTCCACACCGTCCGTCCCACAGCACTGCTTCACCACCTTCAATACAATTTTCTTCATCTCTTCGTCCGGAGACTGGAACTCTCGAATAAGGATCAACATCACCTCCCTAGTATAGTAGTTGGCGTACTCTGCGTCCATAAGAGGAATGAGATACCCGATAGCCTTTAAGAAAGCGGCCAAACCCTATTTAAAAAATATGTAAGTAGACACACAAATCAGTAAGTTAACTTTAGATGGCCCTAATGGACAGCAACAAACTAGAATCTCAAGAGTGGATTTACCTTTCCTCTGTGTTGGCGGATGCCCTTCCATAGAGGTTTAAGCACAGAATCAAAAGATTCGATACCATAAGGAGTTGCTGCTTCAGCCAAAGCAGCAATGGCCAAAGCACTGATGGTCCGGACTTTCTGCTGCTCATCCACAAGCCCTACACAATCAAACACAGGTGTGAGCAGGCACGGCACCCACCGCCCATTTTCACAGTGCAATCCAAACCTCAGCAATGCATCTAACCATGGATCCCAACGGCAAGACATTCTGCAGCAGACAGAATTCCGGCAAGAGCAGTGTCTTAACAGAAAATATAGCAAACCCCTTTTCAAAGTATGACACATTTATGTGGGGAAGCCCTTCAGTTATTCCCCAGCCCCCATCAGTAACCAAACATTCAGGACAGCTGATCTTTCACAGGTCAAAGTTCTATCACCACTCACCATGTTCAATGATTTCAACTAAGCTTCTGAGATGTGGCAAGATAGCGCAGCCCATAAGAATAGCTATCTGCTGTACGATCTTAATGCCAGTGTGCCTCGCTTGCCAAGACTTCTTGCTTTTGCACACAGCTTTTAAGAAGGGCAATAGAGAAGGAATGCCCAGGGCAGAGGCTACAACAGCAAAAGCCCTAGCCGTTGTGTTTCGGACATACTCATCCATGTTATCTATGTCGGGTCTCATGGTGGAGATCATGGTAGCCAGCCCAGCGGCCTACAGAGGAAAGATGCAAGAGCAGCTTTAGTCACCACCGCCAGCCCAGCAAAGACAAACTTCCTTTCTAGGAATTTAGTGTGAATACCTTTGCCAAATTAGAAATAATTTCTCTGCCTTCCACTCTAGCATAGTAATCTTCATCAATCAGCAGTGGTTCAATAACCACAAGAATCTGAAACAGGAAAAAAAAAAAAAGAGGAATTACATTTCCACATCAATTTACAGTTAACAAAGAACTTTGCTAATCGAGGGGTAATTAAATAATTTTAACTCCATACTGTCAAGTCCTAGATATAGGTGAAAATAAAAGGTAAAATAACATTTTATATTTAAAGATATATAAGAATTGTCTTAATAAAAATGATTCTTTATTCTGAGCCGGGCGATGGTGGCGCACGCCTTTAATCCCAGCACTCGGGAGGCAGAGGCAGGCGGATCTCTGTGAGTTCGAGACCAGCCTGGTCTACAGAGCTAGTTCCAGGACAGGCTCCAAAGCCACAGAGAAGCCCTGTCTCGAAAAACCAAAAAAAAAACAAAAAAAAGATTCTTTATTCTAATACAAAATAAAATATGCATTCTCATTCTAATCTGTTAATAAAAAAAAAATGGGAAAAAAAAAAAGAGTAGTAACTCCCAAGAGTAAAGATGGAATAACACACTTATACTGATACTTGCTTCTGGGAGGAAAAAAAGATCTGGTAGTTGTGATAATTAATACTGTCATTCTGGCAGGAAATGAGACTCTGGGAATACCCATAGGCGATTGTCTGGCAAAGTCCCATCTAAACTGGACAAGACCATTGCCTGGGCAGGAGATCCTGGACTAGAGTTAGCACACCTGCACCATAGACAAGGCCAGCCTCAATAACACGGTGAGACACTTTTTCAAAACCCCTAAAAGGGGCTGGAGAGATGGCTCTGTAGATAAGAGCACTGGTTGTTCTTCTAGAGGTTCTGAGTTCAATTCCCAGGAACCAGATGGTGGCTCACAACCATCTGTAATAAGATCTGGTGCCAATTCTAGACTGCAGGGACACATGCAGGCAGAATATTGTATACATAATAAATAAATAAATCTTTTTTAAAAGAAAACTCCAAAGATCAGAGGACAGACTAATTCAGCACTCATTTCTCTGAAGAGGCTATAAAATGGTAAACTTTTCTAGTCTATGATTGTATACAATCAACTAAAGTTTTGAACTTTAAAATTTTAAGAATACTAGGAAAGGGACTGGCTCGGTAGTTAAATGGCACCAGCCGCTCTTCCTGAGGACCCAGGTTCAATACCCAGCACCCACATGGCAGCTCAGAACATCTGTAACTCAGTTCAGGGGATCCAATGCCCTCTCTCTTCTGGCTTCTACGGCAGCAAACATGTAAGTGATGCAGGCAAATAGCCGTATACATAAAGTAAGTCTTTATAAACACGAGGACAAACGGTAAAATAAACCCTTGACTCTTTATATTGAAATTTATAAAAATATTAAATGGCTGGGCAGTGGTGGCAAACACCTTTAAGCCCAGCATTCAGGAGGCAAAGGCAGGTGATCTGAGGCCAGTCTGGTCTACAAGGCTACACAGAAAGACCCTGTCTCGAGCAACATGCGCTCCGCCACAACCCCCTCCCCCCACCAAAAAAAAAAAAAAAAAATCCGGATTCCACACAGTGGAAAACAGAATCCAACCCAAAAAATAAAAACTAAAACCATTAAACACTACTTAGAGAACCAACCAACCTTGTGCACATACGGCCGCACTAAGTCATCCAGTTTATACAATATTCTATCAATAACTTTCACAAGTAAATGACGCTCTTGATCCTCAAGTGTAGGAGACATCAACAAAGGAAGAATCTGGTTAAACAAAGGTCCAGCCCCAAATTCTCGAGCTTTATCAGTAATCTGACGTAAGGCAGCCTAGGGAAAAGCAGAAAGAAATTAAAATATTTATTTTTGTTTATGAGCAAACATTCAGAAGAAATAAATTTCACCAGGAATAATATTTTGATGTATACTTATGCAGACAATCCACATATAGTAGTAAGAATTTTGTCATAAATTGTGTTAATGTTTAAATTCACATGACCCAAGTTCAATGTTATCAACTCATCTAAAAAGGGTAATTAGTGGCCGGTGAGAAGGGAAGAGGCAAAAGTGCTTACATCCAGTGACCCCACACTAAACAACGAAAGGAGAAACTTCCAAAAGTTCTCTCGAGCTGATATCTGGATTATCACCTACCTGCCTGCACATACACCCACACACAATGCACAAAAACATGCATGTATGTGTACACTAAATAAATGAATAAATGGGCAGAAAAGAATAAAGGGTAATTTATAGAGCTAAGAACATTCCTCAGAAGGTAAAAGGTACTGGCTGGATACCAAGTCTGACAATTATCTGAGCTCAATTCTCAGAACCTACATAACAGAAGGAAAGAACTGATTCCTGCAAGTTATCGCCATGTATATACGCCTATAAATGTTATATAAAGAGGGGGGTAACTTAGTAGACCTATAGAACAAGCATACACCATATGCCTTAGCTGAGTCTAAAGAGCCTTCTACTTCAGTCACGCTGGGTGTTAATAGAACAGCTCACATAATTTCCACTGATCACCCTAGTTCTGAACACTTTAAAGCTGTCAAACAGAGAAAGAATTTAGCTCTCTCATATCCTGATGAGGAGAATTAAACCCACTGAGCCTGGAGCGATGACTGTAACCCCAAGCAGCCACTCTAGAAGAAGAGGATCCAAAGCTCAAGGCCTCCCTGAAGACGCTTAAGGTCAAGCTAAGCAATTCATCAGAAACCATATGAACGCCAAATAAGGAACCAGAACAGAGCGCCACGCCTTACTCTGTTAATTCCGTCACTCAGGTGTCTGAACAAAAGGACTGCTGTCAGACTAAATCCAAACTGGGCTATGAGTTTCAGGCCAGCTTGCAATACAGTTTGAGAACCTATCTCAAAACAAACAAAAATAAGTAATTTAATAAACTAGAACTAGGGGCTGGAGAGGTGGCTCAGAGGTTAAGAGCACTGGCTGTTCTTCCAGAGGTCCTGAGTTCAATTCCCAGCAACCACATGGTGGCTCACAATCATCTGTAAGGAGATCTGGTGCCCTCTACTGGCCTGCAGGTATACATGCAGACAGAACACTGTATACATAATAAATGAATAAATAAAATAAACTAGAACTAGGAGTCAGATTGATACACACCTTTATTCTTTATTATGGGTGGTATATACTTTTAACTGCTGTACTTGAGAGCCAGAGGCAGGTGGATTTCTGAAGGTTCCAGGCCAGCCTGGTCTACATAGTGAATTCCAAGGCAATCATGACTGTGCAAAGACCTTATCTCAGAAAGCCAAAGAAATAAAAATAGAACTTACCTTTCTCATTGGAGGTGTACCATTCTTAATTTTTAAAAGCAACTTCATTATTTTTCTCTCCTTTTGCTCCTCTGGACTAAGTGTTGATTCGTCAACATCAACCTGCAATAATTGAGAGGCGGATGAAGCCAGAGGTCTGTATCCCGACCAAGAGCAACACTTCACCGCTGCTAGCATCACTTACCAACAGCTTATCAAAGTACTGGATGTCATCGGGTTTCAGAAACGGAAGGTTCCCGGACGGCTGGTCACTGACACTCTTCATAGTTCTATCTTCCGTCTGCATGTGGAACCCAGTCATGCCGCCCAAAGGCGTGGGGGTTGCGGTCAGTTTCCGAGCTGGGGTCCGGATAGGGACATAACCGGCTGGAGGGGGAAGGACCTGAGAGAGGACAACACACTTAGCAGGACTGCCTCGGCTGTCCACACCCAGAGACAGCACAGGAGCATTCACACTTAAAGAGACGTGACAGCTCACTAGCTAGCAGGTTTATTGACCTGAAGAGAACACAACCCACTGTTCAATGTTTATGAAAAATACCTCAGTTCTAATTTGATAATTAAAATTTAAGTGAGAAAGGAATACGTGAAGCACTCTATAAATTCTGGTCACCTTCAAACATTAACATGCTTGAAATATCAGCATGATGTCAAGCCAACACATGAAACTGACAAAACTTGAAATCTCTACACCCTACAGTCAGTGGTTTCAGAGGTGCTCTTAGAGCAGACATCCATAACCACTCATTCAAACAGGAATAAACTTATGCGGCTTTAAGAAATGAAAAGTCACACATTCGTTTATTTTAGAAATACAGTAAGTGAGCATCCACATAACCCAATGCTATAAAAATGTATTTTAAGAACCAACTCTAGGGGCTGGAGAGATGACTCATTGGTTAAGAACACTGAGTTCAAGTCTCAGCAACCGTCTGTAATGAGATCTGGTGCCTTCTGGCCCACAGGAACACATGCAGGTAAAACACTGCATGAATGAATAAATGAATGAATGAGCCAACTCTACAAAACTGACTTAAATACAGAAAAATTAAACTAAAGAAATTGCCAAGACCCTCTGAAAGAAATAACCAACTAAACCCCCTGCAACACTCATACAATGTCTAAAACTATGAGTTAAAAAGAGCAAGATTTGGTTTTTAAAGCAATGAGACTCTTTTTTACAGTGAATTACGATTTGCTGGGTAAGACAATAAGTCTTGCAATCCCTTACTGAAAAGTAATAAAAGCCAGGTGTGGTGGGGTACCGTTTAGACAGATCTCGGCGTTTAAGGTCAGCCCAGTATACCTCATAGTTACACAGAGACACAGTCTCCAAATCTCACAGTGGTTTTAAAGCAGACACTAGAGAAAGGTCTCGCTCATCTACAACACCTGCATCTCGAGTTGTGAGACCAGAGTTCAGAACCCAGACGGGAGGACGGGGATTAAGACAGGGTCTCTCTACGCAGTCTTGGCTGGCCTGGAACTTGTTATATAAACAAGACTGGCTTCAAAGTCAAGAGATCCACCTGTCTCTAACTCCCATCAATCACTAGAATTAAAGGCAGGTACCACCACGGGTGGCAAAATAATAAAAGCTCCATGCTTTTATTTATTTATTTAGTTAGTTTGTTTATTTATTTATTATGTATGCAATATTCTGTCTGCATGTGTGTCTGCAGGCCAGAAGAGGGCACTAGACCTCATTACAGATGGCTGTGAGCCACCATGTGGTTGCCGGGAACTGAACTCAGGACCTTTGGAAGAGCAGGCAATGCTCTTAACCACTGAGCCATCTCTCCAGCCGCCTTTCCATTACTTTTTCAACTGAAATATACTTAGTAGTACCAGAAGAAAGGAAGGGAGGGGGCAGAGGGAGGGAAGGAACTGACTAGTAGTAAATTTGGGAAATTTGCTAGGCAATTTTTTTAACCAAATGCTTAAAACTCATATCCTAAATAACAAACACACTTATCGTATACTTGTTGCTAGTACCTTGTATCCTTCTGGAAACATAGCATCTAATTCTTCATCAGAAAGTGGGCGGTTCCGCTCATCAATCTCTCTCTCCCACCGCCATGCCTGAAGCTGCTCAGGAGTCATGCTCATTATGTGACCTATCAAAACAGCAAAATTCTTAGTGAGCCACAGTGCCAGACTTGATCATTTTTAATTATTTGTTTTTCTTTTTGGTTTTGAGACAGGTTTCTCTGTGTAGCTTTGGAGCCTATCCTGGAACTCGCTCTGTAGACCAGGCTGGCCTCCCCACCTGCCTCCAGTGCTGAGGTTAAAGGCGTGCTCCACCACAACCTGGCCACTTTTATATTCTTATTCTTAATAAAAAAGCTAGCATTAAAGGCAATCCAGAAAAAACAGCAAAAAAAAAAAAAAAAAATAGTTACAAAAGAAAGATCTTATTTCCAGTAAGAGTTTTACCTGGCGTGGGGGTAGCCATGTTCATGGCTGGCGTTCCAATCGGTGTCTTTCCTGGAGTCAGAACAGGGGTGCTTCCACCCATCTGACTAGCTGGCGTTTCATCCCAACGAGACTTTCTTTTGCTTGCTCCAGGAGTTGGTGTCTCACCGATAGAGTCTCCACCTCGATCTGTTCGAGGCGTCTCAGCCCATCCACTTCCATGCCCAGGAGTATCTGCAAAGACAGAGGACCAGTAAGATCACACTACTAACCACCAAAATACTGTTTCCCCCACATTCAGTATGATTACGTTCAAAAGGAACATAATCCAAAAACAAGATACACCTACAAGTTTTGTTCAGTACTTTTAGGTTTCCGAAACTTTCCACTGACTACAAAGGCACACACAGCAACTACTAAGAAACAAAAAAGCAAAATTTTTTCATCCACACAATCACTACGTAGAGCCATCCACTGTTTATCTTGAGTCAGGTTATTCTCACTATATAGCCAATACTCAATTTAGGCAAATTTCTGAGACAGCACATAAAACAGAGGCTAGCAGGAGTCAGACGGTGGTAGAGAAAAGAGACGTGTTTAAAGGATCCAGTTTCTGTTTGGGTCACTGAAAAAAGATTCAGAAATGCATTATAATCATAGTTGTGCAATGCTATGAATATGTTTAAAGTCACTAAATTGTGTACTTAAAAAAAAAATTAAGGGTTGGAGAGATGGTCCAGTGGTTAAGAGCACTGACTGCTCTTTCAGAGGTCCTGAGTTCAATTCCCAGCAACCACATGATTGCTCACAGCCATCTGTAATGAGATGTGATGCCCCCTACTGGCCTGTGGGATATATGTAGGCAGAACACTGTATACATAAGAAATAAATATTAAAAAAAAATTTAAACGCACATAGAAGAGGCCGAGGCAAGAGAATCAGCAGTTGAAGGTTAGTGATATGGTTTCCAAAAGATGTTTTTTTTTTTTAAAAAAAAGATTTTATTATGTATACAACATTCTGCCTCCATGTATGTCTGCATGCCAGAAGAAGGCGCCAGATCTCATTACAGATGGTTGAGAGCCACCATGTGGTTGCTGGGAATTGAACTCGGGACCTCTGGAAGAGCAGCCAGTGCTCTTAACCACTGAGCCATCTCTCCAGCCCTTCCAAAACATTTTTTAAAGTTAAAAAAACAAAGCACAAAATTATCTTCCTTCTATTTTTTTAAAATATAAAATTTATCTTCTATGATTCTTCCTAAAATCCCCAGCCTCTTCATAAGGGGGGAAAGAACTAACTGGACACTCCATTTGCTGAGTTCTTATTTACTGTGTATGCTGAGGAGCACAGACCATGATGCACATACGGAGGTCCAAGGTTACTGTGGAGCTGGGGCTCTCCTTCTAGCACGTGGGCCCCAGGGAGCAAATCCTGTCGTCAGGCTTGGTTAGTGTAAGCTCCTCTCCCACTGAGTAATGTCACCAGCCGAAAGCTGGAAGCTTATTAAGTAAGAAAAAAATTTACCTATTGTATGTGTTTATGCTTGTGTACTGAGACAAACCGTAAGAGAAAAGACACACACACTCAGTGGGTTCCGACTTCTCAAGAGTCAATCTGTTCCACCTCTGCAGGAGCTGGTTAGTTACATAGAAATTTATACTGTATTTACATTTATACTAGAAAGTACAGGTCTCAGCCTGAAACACAACCACTCAAGTCAACACTTCATCCAAAGACTTGTCTACACGCCATTAAAAGTGCCTACCTCTTTCTGTTTTGGGGGTCTCATCCCATCTGTTCTTACGAGCACTGGAAGTTGCACCACCGTGGCCCGGGGTTGCATGGCCTGGGGTATCGCCGCGTCCAGGAGTAGCAGCTCCCGCAGGTGTGTGACTAGGTGTAGGGTCCCATATTTTTGAACCTGGGGTTGCTCCAGGAGTTTCACTTCCTTTTGCACGACCTGGTGTCTCATCCCATCTTAAAGAAGGGGTATGTCCAGGGGTCTTAACAAAGCAAAAAAATCTTATTTCACATACCTCTATACCTTAAAAAAAAATAACTAAAAAATTTTTCAAACAAAACCCAAATAAACGCATCTTTTACTTGTTTCCTATACTCAGTTAAAAATTAGACTATCATTCTGCTTACTGTCTTACAAACGCTTACGCTCAAAACCATTTGGGATGATGAAAAGCCTGAGATTAAGCCATAAAACACAAAACTGCATGATGGCTCAGCACTGATCCAACGTACACAGTTTTTAATTCCTAGCGTACATGGCAGCTCACAACTAAATGTCTTTAACTCTAGTTCCAGGGGATTTAACAAACACCCTCACACAGACATACAAGCAGACAAAGAACCAATACACATAAAAATAAATAAATAAATCATTAGGAAAAGCAAATATTCAGGATTGTCAACTTTTGTGACAGATATTGTACAGGTGATTTGCCAAGTGCTGCCTAAGTTTGTTAAACCTCATTCAGACCCAAGCATGCTTGTCAAACTGTTTCCAAGACACACTTCCTGGGTGGAATGGACTCCCGCTTACATAGGGAAGAAGGAAGAGCAGAGTCCAAGAGTAAAAGGTGTTCCTGAGAAGAGCTGAAAGGTGACCTGTGTCTAGCAGATGTCACCTGGGTTTACACAACAGCAGTGAAGAAAAGGCATCCATGGAGGAACTGCGCTCAATGCCTCACTCTCCCTAGTTGGTGTGTGTGTGCTCTTCATCGATGATGTTTCCTTTCATTCTCTTATTCAGACTACTCCAGATATCTCTTCTGGACATTGTAAACCCTGAGTCAATGAAGTTTCATTTATATGCTCTACCTATTTGCCATTGTTCTTTTACTTTTCTTTCAAAAAAATTTTTTTATTATTTAAAAAAACTTATAAATGAAAAAAAAAAGCAAAAAGAAGCAAAACAAAGCGTGTTTAGCTGCTTTCACAGAGAACCTGAGTATGGTTCACAGAGGGGCTCATAACCTGTCACTCCAATCCCAATGGATCCGACACCTTCTCCTGGTCTCACAGAACGTGCACACATGTGGTGTGCACTCAGACATGCACGCCACTAAATTAAATAAAGCTTTTTAAAAAAATCACTCTCTGTCCAATTATAAGCACACAGCTGAGCTGTGTGCTAAGTAAAACAAGTTTATCTTGGCTTTTAAAACTTAGCTCTGCTCCAAAACCACAGAGAAACCCTGCCTCGAAAAACAAACAAACAAACAAACAAAAAAAAAAACTTAGCTCTGGGTGCGCATGATGGCACAAGACTTTAATCTCAGCACTCAGGAAGCAAGAGAAGAATCTGAGTCTGACGCCAACTTGGTCTAAACAGCTAGCTCAAGGCTAGAAAGGGATACACAGTGAAACCTTGTCTTTAAGAGGTGATCCAAGTTCAGTGCCCACAGCTGAAGTGGGGAGGCTCACAACTATAACTCCAGCTGCAAAGGATCCAACACCCACCCTGCAGAAGCAGCAGCAGTGATGCACTAGGGCTCCACATGCACCCTGCAGAAGCAGCAGCAGAGGGGCTCCACACGCACCCTGCAGAAGCAGCAGCAGAGGTGCACTAGGGCTCCACACGCACCCTGCAGAAGCAGCAGCAGAGGTGCACTAGGAAGAGAACCTAAGCAGAAGCACTACAGAGACTGATGATTAATGCAGCCAACATTCTGGTAACGAGGATAGGTCAAACAAGAAACAGCGACCAGTGAGCAGAGACCGAAAAGACACTCAACTCAAGTTCAGAATCTAAGAGAAGAGGCTGGAGCCTACTAATAAGATAGTTAACTAACGTGATCAATTAAGACAGAACTTGGCTTTAGTAACAATGAGGTCAGGCTACTACACCCAGATATTCGGGCAAACATGTACGGTCAGGAGACTACTAAATAGGAGGGGACCGCAAGGACAGACAATTCACTGAAAGCACTCAGAGTGAAGACAAAGTGATGGTATCTGAAGGTCAATGAACGGTTTCTCTACAAGTTTATTTTTAGGACAAGGACTGGTAAAGCAAGCTTGCCGACAGTAACATGAAGAAAACAGACAGAGGGAGAGAATCTTCTGTGGGAAAAGGACCGAGATGCAACACTGAAAGGATCAGGTTTTTTTTTCTTTTCTTTTCTTTTTTTTTTTAATTTTCGAGACAGGGTTTCTCCGTAGCTTTTTGGTTCTGTCCTGGAACTAGCTCTTGTAACTCAGAGAGATCCGCCTGCCTCTGCCTCCCGATTAAAGGCCTGCACCACCACTGCCCAGCCAAGGATCAGGTTTCTGTCTGCAAAAATATCTGAAAAGTACTGGTGACTGACAGCTACACAACAAAACTTAATTCCACTGAACATAAGCTTTTAAAATGGTTAAAACGGTCAATTCTGTTACACATATTTTTGCAAATATGTTCAAGCCCTGCAGTGTTGACACATGCCCTTAACCCCAACACTCAAAAGGCAGAGGCAGGCAGATCTCTTGTGAGTTCAAGGCCAGCCATCTACAGAAAGAGTTCCAGGACAGCCAGGGCTACACAGGAAAAAAAAATCTCAGAAAACCAAAAGAGAGAAAGGGGGGGGGGGGGCGCACGCCCGGACACACCTTTAATCCCAGAACTTGAGAGGCAGAAGCAGGTAGATCTCTGTGAGTTCAAGGACAGCCTGGTCTACAGAATGAGTTCCAGGACAGTCAGAGATACACAGAGAAACCTTGTCTCAAAAAAACAAAATTTCAAAATAAAAATAAATAAGAGTTTAAAATAAAGCCATGTAAAGACGGAAAATACACAGAGAATCTGGATACTGTATATTATTGTGCTGTCTTTGAATTGTTTGACTGCTGAGGAAGGAGCAACAGCTGCTAAAAGACATTTGGTTATAAGTGCTGCTGGATTAATCCAACATATGTATTTTGAAAATACCTAGACTTCAGAATTTAAGGAAGATATGTTACTTCGGAGAAGAGGTTTTGCTTTTGTTTCCAGAGGAAATGGGAGGCTAGGGATTCATTCTAGGTTAAGAAATATCAGGTTTGATCATGGAAGACCCCCTGAGAAATCTCCAGTATGAGTGGATGGCCAAGATGTCTGAGTTCTACATCCAGAACAGCCTCAAGACTGCTTGTTGAGATGATCAAGCCTCACACAATATTCCAGTCATGACTTAATGATAATTATAAATTTTCTTTAGATCCCCATAAGATTATCAACACCCCCCAATCAGCAGGAAATAACCTGGAAAACTACACCTGCATTCCCCAAAAAATGGATTATAGATGTTTCTTTGTTTAGTGTTGGTTACAAGTTGTTATGGCTAATGGTCAGGAAGAAAGCTAAACAAAGATTATTCAGAGTTCTTGTTTTGAAAGAAAAAAAAAAGGGGGGGGTGCTGTGAGACAATGGTCCTGTACTTTCTAAAGATTTGTCAGTTGTATTGTTTTAGTAATAAAATACTGATTGGCTAGTAGCCAGGCAGGAAGTATTGGTGGGACAACCAGAACAGGAAAATTCTGGAAAGAGTAAAGACTCAGTTGGCAGCTGTCAAAGAGGAAGCCAGACACAGAGGAAGCAAGACGAGAATGCCTCACAGATAAAGGTACCAAGCCACGTGGCTAACACAGACAAGAATTATGGGTTAATGTAGGATGTAAGAATTAAGAAGCCTGAGCTACTAGGCCAAACAGTTTATAACTATTGTAGACCTCTGTGTGTTTCTTTGGGACTTAATGGCTGCGGGACCATGCAGGATAGAAACCTTCAGTCAAAAGAGAGAGAGAGAGAGAGAGAGAGAAAGATCAACAGAGTATAAGCTAGCTAAGAAAATAATGGTGTTACCCAATTACCAACTGTGGACAAAGGCCTATCCAAGAAGAAAATAAGGAAGACTACAATATTGTACTCAACCTCCAATATTAAACCTACAATATGTTAAAAAATTATTATTCCAGCCCTGTGTGGTGCATGATGCACACCTCTAACCCCAGCATTTGGCAGGTCAATCTCAGAGTTTGATGCTACCCTGGCCGATATAACAAGTTCCAGACTGGCCTGAGCTACAAGGGAAAACCTTGTTTCGAATGAATGAATGAGGAAGGAAGGAGAGAGAGAGAAACATTCCACTGAAACTCAACAAAAACAAACCACTCCTCAGCATAGGGAATGAACAACACTCCATTCAGGTATTGAGGCTGTAACCCTGATGTGACTACATTTGGAGACTGCGGGTATTCAAGGTCAAATGAGGTCAAAAGGAATAAGAAAAGAGAACCCTGTAAGAAGACTGACGGAAAAGAGTTAGGAGAAAACCCTGCCAGCTGGTGAGATCTGGACTCTGAGCCGCATGAATGAGGAAATACTGCACTTAAGCTACCTAGTCAATGGTAACTTGTTTCAGAAACCCAATACAAACACACTCCATATAGAAATAAAAAGTTACCTCTGCCTGATCCCAACTTGACAGCTTTTTGGGAGTGGCACCAGGAGTCTGGTCAGCAGTTTGATCCCAGCGCCGTTTTCGTTTTGAGGGGGGCTGGGATGCTGCTGCTCCATTCACGACTTTAAGCTCCCCAGCTTTAGCTTTTTCTGCTAGTTGTTGCCTAATTTCTCTCTGAAAAACATTAAAGAGCAGAACACTTATCTTTACATCACTTCATAGATGGAAGGAACTCACGGGTAGTTTATGCCTACCAAGCACGCCTGCAACCCTGTTAAATGCCCAGCATCAGAAAACGGGAAGGAGAAAAATTCTTTAAGCTTTTGTGCCCTAGTATACTCATTTCTACTGAGTGAGCTATTAATATTCCCACTCTTCATTTTCTGTCCTTAGTCCTGGCCTGTTCCTTCTCTCTGCTATTATGCACCTGCAGTTCTACAGCATGGTCTTCTTTCTGAACAGCATATAAGCAACTCTAGAGGTTTAACAGGCTTCAGTTTAAAGCTAGTGAAACAGATCTTACTGTAAAGTACAATCTCTAGTCTCCACTCAACAGCAGAGAACTGAAAATACGCAACTGAAAGTTTTTAAAACTCACTGGCACAAAATAAGTCAGGGCAGTGGCACATGCCTGTGACCCATAGTCTAAGGCGGGAATACTGCTTTGATTCAAGATCAATGAGTGCATTCCATGCCAGACAGAAATACATAGCAAGACTCATCTTAAAACCAAAAAGGAACAAGAAAAGTAAAAATAAAACTTAACTGTCATAAAAAAAATACATTTAATTTAGGCTTTCATCTTAAAATAAGATTCCAATTCTCTTTCAATTCATCTAACAAACTTTACTTAATCCTTTAATCCTCAGGAAGCTGAGGTAGGAGGATTCCGGTGAGTTAGAGACCAGCCTGTGACTGTGAAGCTACACAGTGAGTTCTAGGTTAGACTGGGCCAG
Organism: Chionomys nivalis; assembly: GCF_950005125.1. Taxonomy (NCBI): domain Eukaryota; kingdom Metazoa; phylum Chordata; class Mammalia; order Rodentia; family Cricetidae; genus Chionomys; species Chionomys nivalis. The sequence goes on along the minus strand of NC_080111.1, from coordinate 3,878,648 downwards.
AAAAAGACCCTACTTCAAAGAACAATCAAAAGACCAGGGCCAGAACAGCAAAATGGCTCAGCTGGTAAAAGCAATTGTCATCAAGCCTGTGACCTACATTTAGTTCCTGGGACTCATTGGTAGACAGAACTGACTCCTGCCAATTGTCCTCTGGCCTCCACAGGCATGCCATGGCATATACCATGGCAGGAACATACACAAATAAATGTAATGAAAACAAAAACCTACAAACTAACAGCTGAAGTATCACTGCATCTGTGCTAACAAAGAATTATCTCTGTAAACCAAAAGAATTACTCAGAATTCTCCAACTACAATCAAACCAAATCTGCAGCAGGGACTAAGAACTAATGTGACCACTAGATCCCTGAGGTATAATAAATAACCTTCCTCCACAGGCTTACACCTACAGAGACCAAAGAGATCCAATAAATCAAACATCAAGTTTTAAAGGTGATACAATTCTGGGATAATTATTTACTTAATTTTTACAACTGAATACTACAGTCCAATCATATTATTGGCACCTTGCCATAACTTTAAAGGCAGAAGCAGGCAGATCCGAGTTTTAGGCCAGCCAGGGCTACACGAAACCATCTTTAAAAAATAAATGCCTGGCAATGGTTACACACGCCTTCAATCCCAGCACTCTAGCTTGTAGGAGGCCAAAGTAGGCTAGGTGGATCTCCGCATCAAACCCCTCCCCCCCAAAAAAATGCTTGCCGGTGGCACACAACTTTAAACTCAGCACTCAGGAGGTCAAGGCAGGCAAATTTGTATGAGTTCAAGACCAGCCTGATCTACAAGGCGAGTTCTAATATAGCCAGGGCTATACAGAGAAACCCTGTCTCAAAAAGAAAACAAAAATTGCTATGAACAATAAAAACTAAAATATAAAATTCTTTTAAGCTTTATTACATCGTCTCACTACCATTACATACCTCTTCCTTAGTCAAATGCTGTTCCCGCATAACATCCATGTAAGTTCTGGCATTCATTTTAGGGTCAGGGGTCTTCCCTCCTGCAGAAAAGAACAGCAACAGGAAAGAGCACAATAAATAAAAGGCATTAGGGTCCGCTGATTTCTCTGCCCTGCTCTAATATTACGTTATTCCATAATCATTTAATTTATTTTTTGGTGGAAAACTTTGATAATTATACATCTTACTTTTTATTGAGTTTGCTGATCAATTTAACCTGTTTGAACACAAACATATCTACAGCAGTTTAAAACAATTATTTTAATGCATAGATAAAGCAAAATGACAGCACAGTTTAGTCTTCAGAAGTGATGGGTTCCTGGGTTGCTAATCCGGAATACGTACACTTTCGTGCCTTTGTCTCCATCAGCAGTTCTGACTTCAAGCAGCAGAATAGAAGCCTAGAAAATTATCTCTTTACCATTAGTAACACTTTGGAAAGATATTTATATTCAAAACATTACCTGTTGCAAGCTGTTAAAATCCTGACTGCAGTAACTGACTACACAGGCTCTCCATACAGTGATCTAAACAGTAGCAACTGAGAGAATCTAACACACCTACAATCTTACTCAAGTAGTAACTGAGAGAATCTAACACACCTACAATCTTACTCAAGTCACATTACTAAAAAGGGCTTCGTGCTTTTTAAAGATTTTTTTTCTTGACCCAAAATAAAATTCTATTTCTTAGAAAGTACAATTACAACTGGAAACATACTACTTCAGATATATTATTTCTACCAGTTATTACAATGAACACAAAGACAGGTGGTGTACAAAGAGATGTGTTAGTCTCTTGGTAAGTTTCAGTATTTGCTTTTCAAACTGCAAAATATCTTAAAGAAGCCCAAACAGTATATAACAAGATCAACAAAGGCACACTATGCTTCAGAAATGTGATAATTAGCTATACAAGTAGTATAGCATTAAAATTTAGGACAAAATAATAAACTGCTAAGACATCTCCTATGCTGACGATCATGCCCAATTGGTAGTGTCATTCTTTGGACACTAGCTCTGATAAGACTTCCTTTGGAATACTTTTTCACCATAATCTAGAGAGGATGTGTTGAGCTGCACCCTTAAGAATGCAGACAGGACTGGCATATAGCAGTACTGCTGTAGGAGAGAAATTAAGGACAGTTAGTATGGGCCTGTGAATTCTGACATACATGTTTAAATCAATTACAATTATGCAAGTAAAGAAAAGAATATCCCTATTAATTCATGCAGGCTGAAAAATCTAATTTGTAAACCTGCAGCAGAATCTATTTTTACAAACAGGCACTTAGTTTGGATGGTGGGACTCACTCACCCGAGGAAAGCTTCCATCAGGTTCACTATGCCCCTTGCACACTACAATTAGCACAACAGACTCCAACTATAGAAACACCAAAGTCTTTGTATATAACTTTTGTTTTAACTACAAACTTGCATAGAGCAAAGTAGGTGCATTTACTAAGCTATAACAATGAGGGGACTCTAGTGTGAGAAACAGTTTCTCAAAAGTAACAATCCAAAGCTACAGAATTTGGAATAAAAACTTGCAATAATTTGAAAGTATTTTGAGCAGAAAAATACATTTGTTCAAAGTATACCAAGAGTACCCAAAACAAAAGTAAAAGAAAAACCTTTAACCCTTTGCGTTTCTATGGCATTGGCTCATTATTTTCTTGTCCTTCTACCTGGAAAGAAAACTTGCATTATAAAGATGAAGAATATGGCATCTGTGACTTCAACCAAATCTATACAAATCTATAAGGGGGTCTTTAAAAACGAAAAGCAAATTCATAAGCATGCCAAAAAAAATCAAAGGGCTAAAGACAACTTAATGAAAATAAATTTCTGAATACTTATGGAAAAGTGGGAAAGAATTACCGTCTGCAAAAGGATCAAGACGCTCTGGGGAAATTATCATGGTCCGCCTGTGTTTTTTGTACTCATCTTCCCGGTCTGCAATCTTCGGGGGACGATGCTCAGCAAATGGATCGTACTGGAAAAAAGTATGCTCATTTAATACCCACTCTATTATATAACCAACACCTCCCAGACACACATCAAATAAACAAACCACTGTTTAAGAAAAAGTGTAGAGGCTGGAGAGATGGTTCAAGCGATTACGTTAGCTGCTCTTCCAGAGGACTCTGGTTCAATCCCCAGCACCCACATGGCAGCTCACAACTGTAAGCTGGATCCAAGATCCAGTGGATCTGACTCCCTCAAACACCAATGGACATAAAAATAAAAAAACAAAGCCAGGCAGTGATGACATACACCTTTTATCCCAGCACTTGGGAAGCAGAGGCAGGCCTCTGAATTCAAGGCCAGCCTGGTCTACAGAGCTAGTTCCAAGACAGGCTCCAAAGGTACAGAGAAACCCTGTCTCAAAAACCCAAATAAATAAATAAAGTGATTTAATTAAAATTTTAAAAAACGAAGGAAAGAAACAAGTGCCTGTGGCTGATCAGTCTCCTGAAGTCAGCGCTTCCTGTAAGGATCACCTCTACAAACAGTCACTGCTGGCTCCCTCAAGTCGCTCTGTGCTTCCACAGCCGAGTAAACCTTCAACTCACCTGCTCTGTCGACTGCGGTATGTCGTTAAGCAGTGCCACGGGGGCGTGGTACCCAGGCTTCTTCTGACCGAGCAGACTGGTCGATGATGAGTAGTCATCGTCATCCTGCGATCACAAAGTCACAAACACGTCAGACAGAGCGTTACCAGGACGACATCTGCAGTCTGGCGACTGCCACAAGCAGACTGTCAGCTCCTCAGCTATTTAACCACCAGTCAAAAGCGACTGCCATCAAATGCACTGACTTCCATCACAGTATGTCTACATGGCAACATAAACGGCTCCTTTTAGTGTGAGACGTGTACCACAGCCAGGGAGTGGTGGTGCACACCTTAATCCCAGCAGATGCGGGAGGACCCCTGTGAGTTTAAGGTCAGTCTGGTCTACAAAGTGAGTTCCAGAACAGCCAGATGTGAAACCCTGTCTCAAAAAACAAAAACAAGACAAAAACATATGAAGTGACTTGTTCCCTAACTTGTAGAACACACAGCCATCACTGTAACTCAGGTAAGAGAACGTAGTTGGTGCTTGGGCCGACACTTAGTTCCTAAGCCTAGCACTTGGTTCAGGCAGAAGCAGGACAATTCCAAGTTTAAGGGTAGGGACGAGCTAACGTACCAGACCCCGTCTCAGAACACACGCATGCATGTGGACACAGAGGGTAGGGGTGCGCTCTGCAAACACTAGCCTCCGACCAGCTTCTAGAACCTTATCTAAGGGGCAATCACATAAACACCTTTCTATAAAGGGGACAAAGTATCAGTGACCAAAGATATGGTTTGAACTTTATAAAAATAATCAGTTTGAGCCAGGAATGGGTGGGGCCACACATTCAATCCCAGTCTTTGGGAGGCAGAGGCAGGTGGATCTCTATGAATGAGATCAATCATCTCATCTACATGGTGAGTTGGAAGTCATCTAAGGTTATAAAGTGAGATCCCGTCTCAAAAAAAAAATCATCATCAAGTTTGATAATCTGTATAAATTTTGTCTAATTGCAACTATGCAATAACTGACTAAATAAGCTATGTCACCAAATTTGAATGTTTGAGATGGTCAAAAGAAAAGTTATGTGGAATTTCCACAAAAAGACTTTGTTCAGTCAAAATGGAACGTCTATACACACGTTCCTCTCAAGGCTCAGGAACCATGTCAGAAAGGGAAGGCAAGCTTTAGGGCCAGGTGGGGAGGATGGGAGCGAAGATGTCTTCTGTGTAAGACGACTACTGAACCCATCAGCTCTATCCCCTAGCAGAGTAGCTACTGACAGCTGATGACGGGGGCGAGGGGGTTAAGCATATGGCCCCTTGTAGGCTGCCACCCTCCAAAGGATGGATCTCACATGAGCATGTGAGCAACACAAACCAGACTCAATGGGTAAATTCTACATAGTTTTTCTTTTGACCATGCAACTCAAACAGAAAAATCCCCTATATTTAACTTTAAAAAAAAAACAAAACAAACAAAAAAAAACCACATTGCCTCTTACAACTTACATCTTCGAGTTCAGTTGCAGCAATTGATGTCACGTATCCAGCAAATCTGCTATCACTTCCGCCATAAATTTCTTGGTCATAATAACCTGTGGAATCAAGGCCCACTCCTTGGGCTTCATCAAGAGCTGCCTTCTTGCCTTGAATTTCTCGAATCTGTGCTTCAATATCTGTAAGAAAGGAATACAATTTCACATTCCAAAGAGCTCTCAATCTGATGCATCCCCTTAGATCTTGATAGAAAAGTCTATGTAATCTCACTGTGGAGGAGGCTCAAAGAGCTGGGCATCTGTGTCCTCTCTTAGTTCCTTCACAAACGACAGGACCAAAGACCTGATTTACTATGCCATCAACTGCAACTCATCCTAACCGTTAGGATGCGTTATCAAAATTAACGGAGAAACTCTAAACCTTCCCAACTGAAAATACGTATTTATTATCGCATGTGTGGTGCATGTGCAGGTCAGTCTACGTTTACATAGCTCCAGGGGTCAGACTGAGGTCACTAGTTTGTATGTAAGTGACCTGGTGAGCCATCTCTGCCAGCCAGAAAAATAAAACTGTTGATGACCAGGAATCAGGGCTTTACTCACAGTTATCTAAACCTGCCACGACCAGAGCTGGGCTAGAGACAATCAGGGGAGCATCACTTGCTGAGCACTGTGTAATCTCATGTATCACAGCACAATCAGATATAAAATCAACAGGATCAATCACTTCCCTGCCTTTAGCTAAGATCAAGTATAAAACAGGACTGAACTGAGCACAGTGGGGCCAGCAGGTAATGAACCTATTGGTGAGCCACCTCCTCCCACCTCCTACGTCGGGGCCTCTCTGTTTCTCAACTGTACAGTGGACTCCAGTAGCTGGCCCAAAACCTCCCAGGCATTTCTTTATTTTCCATCTTTCACTGAGAGTACTGAAGTTACACACCCACTTTGATGCATCTAACTCTTTACACATCTAGCTTTTACATTAGTTCCAGGGATCAAATTCCTAAATGCTAAGACTACATGTGTCAGTGAGCATGACCAGCACTCTTCTTTTCAATACACACTACTTTGGGTGTACTGAAACCAAACTCCCCAGCACTGTACAGACAAGTATAATAACTCCCAATTTGTAACCCCAGAAACCCAGAAGAAGAGACAGGAATTCAAGACCATCTTTAGTTACATGATAATTTTAACACCAGCTTGGGTAGTTTATGGATAGGTCTTACAGTCTATGAACAGAGACACGCTCTTCACTAGTTACAGGAATCAAAGGCAGATATAAATTATCATATTATTTGCCCAATCCCAATGACACAAGTTTATGTAGTCCAAAGACTAGCTGGACCCCGGTAAGAAGAAAGAAAGGGGCAGGCCAAAGAAATAAAGAGGTAACAAAAGCCAGAAAGTCAGGTGGTAGTGGTATACACCTTTAATCCCAGCATTGAGGAGACAGAGGCAGGTGGATTTCTTTGAGTTTGAGGCCAGCCTGGTCTACAGAGCAAGTTCCAGGACAGCCAAGGCTATATATACAGAGAAACCCTGTCTCGAAAAACCAAAAAAAAAAAAAACAAAACAAAACAAAAACAAAAGTGTGTAATTGGTTTGCTGTCTCCATTTTTTTTTTTAATTTTTTTTTTATTTTTTGGTTTTTCGAGACAGGGTTTCTCTGTAGCTTTTGGTGCCCGTCCTGGAACTAGCTCTTGTAGACCAGGCTGGCCTCGAACTCCCAGAGATCCGCCTGCCTCTGCCTCCCGAGTGCTGGGATTAAAGGCGTGCGCCACCACCGCCCGGCTTCCATTTTTTTTGTTTTTGTTTTTGCTTTACGTCTCAAAATTCTTAGCATCTATTGTAGCACCATCTTCAAAGACACTATTATCCCCCTGTATCAATTATGTCCTTTAAAACTGTAGATAAGCACTGTCAGAATAACCCTAATTTCAGCTACATTTTCCTGGTTTATTTTTTGCTATTATCTCTTTTAACTGTTTAAGGTTTGTATTTCAAAAAAACTGAGCCAGGCATAGTGATGCATGCCTGTAATTCCAGCACCAGGGGGGAGGAGAAACAGAGGCAGCTGGAGCTCTAGTGAGTGTGGGGCCAGCAGCCAGGTCTACATAGTGAGTTCCAGGACAAGCCAGGGCTATGTAGAGAGCCCTAAACTTAAGGGAAGGAGGGAGGAGAAGAGAGAGAGGAAGAGAGAAGAAAAAGAAAACAGGGGAGGATAGTTAAGTACAGAACGGTAGAGTATTTTAAATGTCTTTTCATGTCTGGCATTGTTCTATTCCTAGAGGAATACTAGGAGGCCTCTTGGTAGTCAGGAGAACTGGTTGACATGTGAGCGCTCTTTTCTCCCTTACAATATGCACCTAACACTTTAGTGGGGTGGTGGTTCTTGCTTCTGTGTGTATGTTTGAGACAGGTAACCCTTGGCTGACCTGGAATTCTCAATGTAGACAGGCTGCTGGCCTCAACTTGTGTGTAATCCTCCTTCCCTTGCCTCAGGAATACTCGGGTTTCAAGCAGAACCACCAGGTTTGTTGTTGCTTTTTCTGAACGAAAGGGTTATTTTGAGGCAGGGTCTCACTATGTAGCCTTGACTGTCCTTGAACTCAAGAGTTTGGCCTACCTCTGCCTCTTAAGTGCTAGAATCAAAGATGAGTGTGGCTCTCTCTGATTTAAGCTTTGGAAGGAATCACAACCACCACTTCCATCAGGACTCTGGAAGGAAACGGGCAGCCGAGGCCAGCTGAACAGCCTGCGATGGTTCTACATCATCAGTAGTAGACCACCTCAGTCACAGTGACCTGATCACACCAGTAAAAGACTGGCATCCTGACGCTCACACACACAGGAACTCAGAACCTCCTTTAAGATTACGCTCAGGGCCAGGCAGTGGTGGCGCACGCCTTTAATCCCAGCACTCGGGAGGCAGAGGCAGGAGGATCTCTATCAGTTCGAGGCCAGCCTGGTCTACAGAGTCCCAGGACAGGCTCCAAAGCTACAGAGAAACCCTGCCTCGAAAAACCAAAAAAAAAAAAAAAAAAAAAAAAAAGATTAAGCTCAGGACCCGAATTATTAACAATCACTAGAAAACTTTCTCCCGGCCCCTTTACATTTTACAGGTCAAGTCCCTTGACCTAACGTGTGGCTTTTTTTTATTTCTGAGACAAAGCCTTTCAATGTTGCCTTCCTGAGAACAATATTAAAGATACGGTCCGCCATCCTTAGCTTCTAGTTCCTTTGCCCCTCTACCATCACTTTTCCCAGCTGACTGGTTTCTACTTGGTGGTAATAGTTTTCTACATATGAAGATGTTTTTCAAATGTCTAAAGGCAGGATCTGCTCCAATGAAGTACAAGGAAATGGCATTCAACTGAAACTCCAACAACATGATTTTTTTTGGGGGGGGGGGGGTTGGAGAGGAATTTGATTCTTGACATACCTATTAGAAGCACATCCTTCCCAGAAATTACAAGACTAATGTTAGCAGTGTTAATGAGTCTGTGAATTATCTGGGTGGCTGACATTTTTGGCATTGCTTTTTAGACAGGGTTTCTCTGTGTTGCCTGGCTGTTCTGGAACTTGCTTTGTAAACCAGGCTGGCCTGGAACTCACAGAGATCCACCTGCCTCTGCCTCCTTAGAGCTGGGATTAAAGGTGTGCGCCACCACTGCCCGGCATATTTGACAATTTATTCTAAATATACTTTTAGATATGCCTCAAGTTTGTCTAGCATTCATGAAGTCCTGGGTTCAGTCTTCAGCACCAGAGAAACAAACAAGAGATGGGAAACATCAGTGCTGGTGAGATGCTCACTGGTTAGGAGCACCTGCTGTTGAAGCAGAGGACCGGGGTTCAGTTCCCAGCACCCACATGACGGCTCACAACCAGTTCCAGGGAATCTGATGCTTTCTTCTGAACTCTGGGCACTGCACATACATGTTGTACTCACACGTAGGCAACCACATGTACACGGAAAATAAATCTAAAAAGATTTTTAAAAAAAGATGGGAAACATCTAACTTTCAAGCAAGACAGGAGAGCAAACTCAAGACTCAGTAATACCACGTTTGGGTATATATCCAAAGGATGCTCAATCGTGCCACAAGGACATGTGCTCAACTATGTTCATAGCAGCTTTGTTTGTCATAGCCAGAAACTGGAAACAACCTAAATGCCCTTCGACCAAAGAATGGATAAGGAAAATGTGGTACATTTACAAAATGGAATACTACACAGCAGAAAGAAATAATGACATCTTGAATTTTGCAGGAAAATGGATGGAGGTAGAAAACATTATTTTGAGTGAGGTAACCCAGACCCAGAAAGACAATTATCACATGTACTCATAGGTGGTTTTTAAACATAAAGCAAAGCTGGGCAGTAATGGCACACACCTTTAATCCCAGCACTCGGGAGGCAGAGGCAGGCGGATCTCTGTGAGTTCGAGACCAGCCTGGTCTACAAGAGCTAGTTCCAGGACAGGCTCCAAAACCACAGAGAAACCCTGTCTCGGGGAAAAAAAATAAAGCAAAGAAAGCCAGCCTACAAACCACAATCCCAGAGAACTTAGACAACAATACAGACACTAAGAGAGACTTACATAGATATAATCTACATGGGAAGTAGAAAGTAGAAAAAGACAAGATCTCCTGAGTAAATTGGGAGCATGGGAAGCTTGAGGGAGGACTGAAGAGGGGAGGGGAGAGCCAGGGAAGGGAACAGAGAAAAATGTAGAGCTCAATAAAAATCAATAAAAGGGCCGGGCGGTGGTGGCGCACGCCTTTAATCCCAGCACTTGGGAGGCAGAGGCAGGTGAATCTCTGTGAGTTCGAGACCAGCCCGGTCTACAAGAGCTAGTTCCAGGACAGACTCCAAAGCCACAGAGAAACCCTGTCTCGAAAAACCAAAAAAAAAAAAAAAAAAAAAAAAATCAATAAAAGGGAAAAATGAAAAAAATTTACCTGGAGAGATGGCTCAGTGGTTAAGAGCACTGGCTGTTCTTCCATTCTATGGTTACTAACACCCACATGGCAGCTCACAATCACCTGTAACTCCTCCAGCACCAGGGAATCTGAAACCCTCTTCAGGCCTCCTCAGGCACTAGGCACGCAAGTGGTGCAAAGACATACATGCATGCACATTCATGCACAGGAAAAAAATTGGTACGGTGGAGGCAGGTTAGTCAGGGTTTTACTATATTGCGCTGGCTGTCCTGGAACTCACTATGGAGACTAAGCTGGCCTCAAATTCAGAGGTCCACCTGCCTGCCTCCCATGTGACAGGATTAAAGGTGTACACCATTACGAGTGGCTAATAAAAAAAAATTTTAAAGATAGTGTATGTATTTTTTACTGAATACCAGAAGACTACTTAATCAATTCCAAAATAATTCTACAGAAAAACAAATTCAAAATCATTACACAAGTGTAATTTTTTATTTTTACTAGCAACCAAAGGAAAAAAATACACCGAAGTATCTCTTTTTCAGCCATTTACTCAGACAAAACAAACGGGAAATCTTTCTCAGCTTTGGGATACTCTAACTCAAGCAATTACCGACAGGAGCTAGACAGATGGTTCGGCAGTTAGGAGGAGGTACTGCTTCTGCAGTAGACAGACAGACATTCAGCATTCATGGCAGGAACCGCAATGCCTCTTCTCTAGCTAAGGGTAGATGATACCACGTCTGGCCTCCAAAGGCACTGCACTCACATCCACTAACAATAACTGCATAAAGAAATTAGGGACAGCCGTATCTCAAAATTGCTAGACAGTAAGACTGTGCTCACTCATAAGTATACATAATTTAATGCAAAAATGCCCAAAAGATCATAGTTGGTGTGACTAAGTCTAGTTCTTACCTTTCAATCATGGAAAACAGAAGGCACACTGATCAATTAAGAAAATAATCAGTTTGAGGACAAGAGCTGGCTCAGCAGTTAAGAACTCTTGACCAGCCAGGCGGTGGTGGTGCACGCCTTTAAACCCAGCACTCGGGAGGCAGAGGCAGGCGGATCTCTGTGAGTTCCAGGCCAGCCTGATCTACAAAGGGAGTTCCAGGACAGGCTCCAAAGCTACAGAGAAACCCTGTCTCGAAAACCAAAAAAAAAAAAAGAACTCTTGACCAGAACTCAGAGTCCAGTTCCTAGTACCCATGTCAATTTTACGGAACTGGATACACTTCTTTGACTTCTCGGCCACCGGAACACACGTGTGCATACACACAGAGAAACATAACACAAGCACATAAAGAATAAAATGCATCTTAAAAAAAACAGCTTGTTTAAAGAGAGATGATTCTAGCAGAAATGTTTGAAAAGCAATATGGAATACTGCTCAGTTGCCTAGCATACATGGAGCCCTAGATCTCCTCTGCAGCACGACAGAAAACCAGGCGTCGTTGTTCATCCCATCATCCCATAGGAGACCAAAAACTCCAGGTCAGCCACGTGCCTTTAGTCCCAGCACTCGAGAGACAGGCAGGTGACCTCTAGCGGTTCAAGACAAACCTGGTCTTCGTAATGAATCCCAGGTCAGCAAGGCCACAAAAGTGAAACCATGTGACAAAAAGACACAGAAAGAAAAAGAAAATTCAAGGTCACCTTGGGCAACATTCCTCATACCTCAAAGAGACAGAAATGTTTGGGGGGAAAAAAACAAAAATCTTCAGTTTGGTTCAATAATAGGAATCAATAGCCTGAGAAGAGAACCATGTAAGTGTGCTATCTGAGATGGCAGCACTTCTGAGACAGAGGCAGGAGGATCAGAAATCCAAGGACAAACTCAGCTACATGGCAAGTCTGACTGAAGCTAACCTGGGCAATATGAGAGAGACCCTTCAAATGAAACAGAAAAAAAGGCCAGAACAAAACAAAAAAAAAGGGGGGGGGGACTTCCATAGAAAGAAAACATACCCGGGCTGGAGAGATGGCTCAGAGGTTAAGAGCACTGGCTGTTCTTCCAGAGGTCCTGAGTTCAATTCCCAGCAACCACATGGTGGCTCACAGCCATCTGTACTGAGATCTGGCGCCCTCCTCTGGCGTGCGGGCATACATCGAAGCAGAATGTTGTATATATAATAAATAAATAAATCTTTAAAAAAAAAAAAGAAAGAAAGAAAGAAAACATACCCATAACCTATTTCTATACAAAAACAGTGATTTACCTTCCAAGAGTCAAGTGGTAGTCATTACTTTAAACAAGACCACTGAGCAGTGGCTCGCACCTTTAATCACACACAGTACTCGGGACTGTAGAGGTAGGCAGATCACTCTTATCAAGCCCAGCCTGATCTACACGAGCTACTACTTCCAGGACAGGCTCCAAAGGTACACAGAGGATAACTGTTAGACAGGGTTCAAAAACAAACAAAAAAACAAAAAAATAAAATAGATAGTGTCACATGCCTTTAAACCAGCACTGGGAAGCAGAGGCAAGCAGATCTCAGGAAGATTCAAGGCCAGCTTGGTCTACAAAGCAAGTTCCAGGACAGCCAGGACTACACAGAGAAACCCTGTCTCGAAAAACCAAAAACAAAACAAACAAGACACGGGGCTGGAGAGATGGCTCAGAGGTTGAGAGCATTGCCTCCTCTTCCAAAGGTCCTGAGTTCAGTTCCCGGCAACCACATGGTGGTCACAACCATCTGTAATGGGATCTGGTACCCTCTTTCTGGCCTGCAGCATACACACAGACAGAATATTGTATACATAATAAATAAATATTAAAAAAAACAAACAAGACACAACAAATGCTTGAGAATACAGAAACCATTATTATTGAGAAATAAATTACTCCAGTAAATTCAAATTCAAGTCCCATTCTCAATTATTCCAATAACCTAAGAATGACTGCCTATACAATAAAATTATCCAAAGACTTTGCTAAAACACAAAAATCATCTGTGAGCCGGGCGGTGGTGGCGCACGCCTTTAATCCCAGCACTCGGGAGGCAGAGGCAGGCGGATCTCTGTGAGTTCGAGACCAGCCTGGTCTACAAGAGCTAGTTCCAGGACAGGCTCCAAAACCACAGAGAAACCATCTCGAAAAACCAAAAAAAAAAAAATCATCTGTGAGATGGAAAGATGGCTCAGCCAATAAGAATGCTTGCAGAGGACCTAAGTTCAAATCCCCAAAAGCTATGTTAAAAAGACTGGGATAGTCATGCCCCTCTGTAACTCCAGAGCAGAGAAGGAAGGGGATGCTAGGGCTTGCCATCAACCAGCACAGCTCCAGGCTCACTGAGATACCCTGCCTCACGGGAATAAACCCATCTGCCTCCTTTGACCTCCATGAGCGAGCATACACTTGTGTGCACAGGTGGGGGTGCCTAAGCACACATATGTAACACACATACATACTTGCATGGATGCACATACACACATGCAAACACACATACAGTAACTTGTTACATGGGGAAGGAAGGTGGCACTTTATACTCACTGGGAAACCAAAACCCAATCTTGCAGCGCTGCAAGCCTTCCAAATCTGATACTAAACCAACCTTTCCTCTCAATGAAGAAGGTTCTCAAAGCAATAAGCCACTTCCCACCTGACTGACCAAAGAGCTGTATTAAAACCGAGTGTTAAGATGCTCCTTTTCAGAATGATGGGTATAAGTCAATGGCAAACACTTGTGTTTCAGAAGTTACAGAATCCTGAGGAATAATCCCTAGTTTAGAGAGAGAGGCGGGGAGAGATATCTCAAAGGCATAGTAGTACAGGCCAAAATCCCATCACTCAGGAGCCAAAGAATTCCTCCAAGTTTGAGGCCAGTTTAAGACACAAAGTGAAGCCAAGCCATGTCTTTATTAATGCCAGCATTCGGAACACAGAGGAAGGCGGATCCCTGAGATGGAGGCCAGAGTTCCAGGACAGCCAGAGTTACACAAAGAAATCCTGTTTCAAAAACACAAAAACAAACAAAAAACCAAAGACTCAAAGCAAGTAGCCAGCCAGCTTAGGGGTACACAATTAATTTCATTTCAAAACAAAGGAGAAGTCCTGAAGAATGGCTCAGCATCTAAAGGCACATGCAGCAAGCCTGATGACCTGTTCGATCCCAAGACGCAGTCCTCTGACTTCACATGGTTACAGAGGCAAGAATACATAAACACACAATGAATAAATAATATAACATTAAAATAAAAAACAAACATGATCCTGTTTATGTGTGGATTCACAAGCCTACAATCCCAGCACTTAAAAGGCAAAAAATTAGGAGTCAAGGCCAGCCTCGACTACAAGAGACTTTTTCCCCAAAAGTAATAAAATAAATCCAACGTATCAAATAAATGTTGATCGAACACTTGACTACCAATTATGAACCAGATCCTAGAGCTCTCACGGGATAAATAATTCCTGTGTATTAGAGAAGAGACGCTTCAGACATCATTCTGATGAAGGGTGAATGTGCTCCTGCCACGCCTGGCAATAGTTCAACTCCCACCCAGAACTATCATGGAAAGAGGGAACAGACTTTCAAGTTATCCTCTGAACTCTGCAAAGCAAATATAATGTAAAAAACTTTCAAAAAAAACTATTCTAGCCAGGCATGGTAGTGCACACCTTTAATCCCAGTGCTTGGGAAGCAGAGTCAATCTCCTGGAGACCACCCTGGTCTACCATAGAGTTCTTGGATATCCAGAAAGAACTACACAGAAAGAAGTGATTCTGTCTTAAAAACAAAACACACACACACACACAAAACAAAGTTCAAGGCTAGCCTGATCTACAGAGTTCCAACACAGCCAGGCTGTGGTAGTACACAACTTTAATCTCAGAACTCTGGAGGCAGAGGCAGGAGGATCTCTGTGAGTTCGAGGCCAGGCTGGTCTACAAAACAAGGTTAGTCAAGGCTACATAGATAAACCCTGTCTCAGCCAGGCAGTGGTGGAGCTCACCTTTAATCCCAGCCTCGGGAAGCAGAGAGAAAGAAACTCTGAATCACCTTCTGATAAGCACCCAACAGTGACATACGGCACTTGCACATTTTTATAGCATCCACTTAATTTAGCGATAAAATAATCCCAAATGAAATCGCGATCTTTGCTAATGAACTACAATGAACAAATTTGGCTGATCTACAAAGAAAAAGCCAAACAAAAAAGGGTGTGCTACACAGAAGACAGCAGTTAGCCACCAAAGCCACAAATACCCACACACAAATGACATATTAGGGGTAGGACTCCATCTGTGCAGCCAAGGGGAAGTCACCGTGGACTGTGGAAACTTCCCAGTGGGGCTGGCAGCTTTGGGTCAACCATGCTCCTTGTCAGTAAGCCCCTCCCCTTACCCTATGCTCTGTAAGCCCAATAAACGAATTGGTTCCCAGAATGAAAAAACAAAATAACTGCCTCTGACAGAACAAAAACAGAAACATTTTTAAATTTTCTATTTAATCTGCAAACAATGTCTGAGGGAAAAAAAGACTAAGACCAAAAACATTTCTGACTTTAAATTGTCGGGCTAGGCTTTTAACCCAGGACTTGGGAAGCAGAGGCAGGTTGATGGCTCTCTTTGGAGGCCAGACTTGTCTACGTGGTAAGTTTCAGGGCAACCAAGAATGATACATGGTGAGACCATCTCAAAAAAGAAAACAAAAACAAAAAGGCGTTTTTGTACTTTCAGGTTTAAAGACAGAAGAGTAAGGCCGGAACATTTCTGGCTTTAAAGTGTTGGTACTTTCAGTTCCTCCAATGACCCAACTTATCACCTTTTGGTCCTCCTCACTCTGGATTCACACCCGAATTCCTCCTCACACCGCGACCGCCTCTTCCTACCACGGCAGCGATTCATTCACAGCCTGCACGACTCACTCCCTGCCTGAGACAAGATGTTCCCTCGGGCTCAGACGTCCTCCCCTAATTTAAAACTGATGGATCCTTTTTAGACCAGCGCCGCGACACCGCCTCTCCAAAGTAACTAACGCACAAATTAATGGCTCCGTTACCAAGCTTCTCAGAAAGTACTGGCTTTACTTTACTTCTCTGTCCGTCCGCCTTTGGTTCTCTAAGAGATTAAGAGTCCCACATCTGACTCCCTATCACGCTGTCAGGTTTCCGACCTCCTTAGTTGGTTACCAACACCGGACCACACACTTAGAAAAGCCTGTGTTTAGCGGCTCCGAGAAGCCATGTTGTCAGCGCAAATTTTGGTTGGTAAGCCGGAACCAAGAAATACGGTTTCAGCTTCGCACACTTCAATTCCTTCCTGTCTTCCCCGCTGACTTTCTTACGGAATCCGGACTAGTTCCATGACGCTCCCAGTCGTGTTTCCACTGCGTGCCATAAAACGATCAACCACTCAGCTAGCTTCGGCAACTGATAAAACCTGCCCTCTTTCTTCCGTCTGCTTCCCCGCCAATCAGTCCTCGAAGCAAAAACGCTACCCTCAAAGTGA
This sequence comes from Chionomys nivalis, assembly GCF_950005125.1. Classification (NCBI taxonomy): domain Eukaryota; kingdom Metazoa; phylum Chordata; class Mammalia; order Rodentia; family Cricetidae; genus Chionomys; species Chionomys nivalis. The sequence continues at coordinate 3,862,201 of NC_080111.1, read as the reverse complement.
CTCCGGAGGGAAGCTACCGGGTTTTACGCCAGAATCGTTTCGGGCAAGAACCACACAACCTAACCCAGGCGCCCGGAGACGCCCGGATCGCCGAGTTCCGGACTAACAGGCCTGCGTGGGAGCCGGCTCCGTTAAGAGGGGCCCGACAGCGGCCGCCGATCTCGGCTTCCCGGCTGCCGACGGCTAACGACAGCGCCCGGGGGGGGCGAGAGACTCCCTCCCACCGCCCGCCTCCCCCGCAGTCCTCCAGGGCGAGCCCTCGAGGGAGGCCATCGGGTCGGGGCAGGAGCCAGGGCGGAACAAAGCGCCGGTCCCGGGGAGCCAGAGGACGCCATTACGCGGGCAGCGGCCTACGCCGAGAAGCCGAGCAGGGCCCCGCCGCGCGGAATTCGGCCCGGACCGGAGAGCCAAGGCGAAGCCGCCGAGAGGCCGCTGGGGCCGGTCGCGGAGGGGTTGGCGAGCCGAGGCCGCGCGTGGGCAGGCAGGCGCCGCTTACCTTCGTGAGTCTTGGCGATCTTCGCCATCTTGCCCACTCGAACACACACAGACGGAACTGGCGCTCCCAGGCACTTCCGCTCGCCCTCGCCCGCCCGCCCGCCGACGGAGGAGCTGCGCGCTCGACGTGCGCGCTCCGGAACGCGCGCCGCACTCTGGCACGTAAGCCGACTGCCACCTAGATAGAACCGCGAGGTGCATGGCGGGAGTGGGCGGGGTCGTGTGGGAGTGGGCGGGTCCAGAGCCCGCCCCCCTGGCGGCTTCCTTAAAAGGCCAGCGAACCCCCCCAGAACTGCTCCGCCCCCACAGGGTTAGTCCAGCCGGGACAGACGCCTACGGACCTCCGTGAGTTCAAGGCCAGACTGGTCTGTAAACGCGAGTTCCGAGAAAGCCTGTTTGGAAAAACCCAAAGAAAGAAAGAAAAAGAAAATGGATTCTACTCAGGCAGTTCACAAATGCTGGGACCGGGGGTGAGACAGGAAGATCCAGAGTTCAAGGTCAGCCTCTGCTGTGAAACCAGCTTAAAGACAGCCTGGGCTCCCAGAAACCTCCCTTTAAAAAATAAATAAATATAAATAAAGCTACAAAAGCCGGTTTCCACTTGATTCTGGAAAGTTGAATGTCCGGAGAGGTCAGGTCAGATTGCTGTAAATCTCGGCCCGAGCATGAACACACAGTAACTTAGCCAGGTGTAGTGGCTGGTGCACACCTTAAAATTCCAGCACTCGGTAGACAGAGACGGGAGGAACTCTAGATTTGAGGCCAGAGCGACTTCCAGGACGGCCAAGGCTACACTGAGAGACTCTGTTTGGAGAGGGGAAGAAAAAAAAAGCAAAACAACTTGCATATTGCAGACAGTGGAAAACAGAAGGGACACCATGAGAAACCTAGGAGAGGTTAGAGAGATGACCCAAAAAGACTGTTTGCTCTTCCAGAGAATCCCAAATTCCCAGCACCCACATGGCCTCTTAACTACAGTTCCCGGGTATCCGATGCCCTTATCTGGCTGCTGTGGGCACTGCAAGAATGTGGTGAGCGTACAAAAATGCAGGCAAAACAATTGTTTTTTAAAGCAGTTAAGAGCACTGACTGCATTTGCGGGAGGACCCAGGTTCAGTTTCCAGTCGATAGGGAGCCAATGCCCTCTCTGGTTTCCGTGGGCAATGGGTACACACGTGGTACACATATATACATGCTGGAAAGACACTCCTACACATAAAATTTTAAAAGGTGAAAGAACTGCAGAATGGAGACATTTGCAACAAAGACAGCATACAAGCACGGTCTATAAGCACAGCAGCCCGCAAACCGGAGTTCCCTACGGAACACAAGGAAGCGTGGATAGAGGGGCGCACCATCTGAAGAGTCTGAGTTTATGTGCTTTTTAATAGGGTGTGGAGCAAAGTGTGGCTCTGTTTGTTTATGTTTGTTTCCAAGACAGGGTCTGGCTGTGTGGTCCTGATTGTCCTGGAACTAACTCTCTCTGTACACCGGGCTGGCCTCAAACTCAGCATCTGCCTGCCTCTGCCTCCCAAGTGCTGGGATGAAAGGCGTGAGATACGCCAGTCTGGTGGTTTCTCTCTCTTGAATTAGACTGGGTACGATGAATTTAGCTGGTAGGGTCATTTTTAATGGCAGCAAGGGCTTGCCTGAAACACAGGTTGGGGGAACCTTTGAAAGTCCCCTGGAGACCAAGTCCTCAGAGCCCAACCAGCCTTGCTGTTACAGGTCCACAAGGGTGGGAGAGCATCAGCCCTCTGGCAGAGGGGTACTCAGCCAAGCCCACTCATGGGTGATCCGTGTCCCCCCTCCCCTGGGATTCCAGAGAAAGGTAGCCCAGTGACGGCCCAGTAAAGAAAAGACCCTGGGTAAGGAGGGAGCTTCTTTGGGACAAGAGAATGGGAGTAAACCCTCTAAGCAGAGGCGCTCAGAGCTTAAGCTGTTGGGTCCCATCCAGCGCCTCTCTCCCTACCTATCTACCCATTAAGAATTAAGTATTTCAAGCCGGGCGGTGGTGGCGCACGCCTTTAATCCCAGCACTTGGGAGGCAGAGGCAGGCGGATCTCTGTGAGTTCGAGACCAGCCTGGTCTACAAGAGCTAGTTCCAGGACAGGCTCCAAAGCCACAGAGAAACCCTGTCTCGAAAAACCAAAAAAAAAAAAAAAAGAATTAAGTATTTCAGCCAGGCACTAGTGGTGCCCACCTTTAATCCCAGCACTCATGAGGCAGAGGCAGGCAGATCTCTGTGAGTTTGAGACCAGCCTGGTATACAGAGCAAGTTCCAGGACAGCCAGGACTACACAGAGAAACCCTGTCTTTAAAAATCAAAAGAGGGCTGGAGAGATGGCTCAGCGGTTAAGAGCATTGCCTGCTCTTCCAAAGGTCCTGAGTTCAATTCCCAGCAACCACACGGTGGCTCACAACCATTTGTAATGAGGTCTGGTGCCCTCTTCTGGCCTGCGGGCATATACACACACAGAACATTGTATACATAATAAATAAATAAACAATCTTTAAAAAAAAAATCAAAAGAAAAAAAATTACTATTTCCTCTTCCCTCACTAGAACCCTCACTGGAACTCATTACGTAGACCATGCTACCCTTGAACTCATAGAAATCGGCCTATCTCTACCTCCCTAGTGCTGGGATTAAAGGCATGTGCCACCACGCCTGGTTTTAAACATTTATGCATTTATGCCGGGCGATGGTGGCACACAACTTTAATCCCAGCTCTCGGGAGGCAGAGGCAGACAGATCTCTGTGAATTCGAGGCCAGCCTGGTCTACAAGAGCTAGTTCCAGAACAGGCTCCGAAGCTACAGAGAAACCCTGTCTCAGAAAACAAAAACAATGGTCTTGCTGGTCATAAAGGAAGAAGAGCAGAGGAAGCTGGCCTCCTGGCAATGTAGTCTGCTATAGAGCACTGGCTCTCGTAGAATGGAATAGCCTGAGAGTTACAGATGCCTCTGGGCAGTTGTAGCATTGTACTTGGGTTTCTCTGATGATTTATTTATTCTTTTAGAGCCGTGTAACCAGTGAAGGGGCCATCATTTATGATCTTATCTACTGTTTGTTGGGGAAAAGAAAAAACAAGAGGACTTCCCTGGAAGCAAGCAGATGCTTTCACTGAAACTTTCTGATTTAGCCAGGTTCTGCCAGCAGCGATGCGGCACACTGAGAGAGTAGAGGCAACAGAGAGAGACCCTGACTTGAAAAAACAAAGACGTGAGGTGCTCTGTGATTGGTTCAATAAAGACTTTGAAAAGAAAAAAAAAAACAACAAGCAATTTAGTTACAGGAATAAGCCTTATTTAGTTCCCTGTATATGTTTTTGAAATCAAACAAAGAAAAAGCAGACCTGGCTGGCATACTGATTTAGTGCAAGACAGTGGGGTTTGTTTGTTTGTGGGGGAATGGTTGGGTTGTGGTTTTTTTTTTGGCTGTGTGTGTGTGTGTGGTTTTGGGTTTGTTGTTTTGTTTTTATTTGTTTGGGTTTTTTTTTTGTTTGTTTGTTTGTTTTGTCCTGGGTCTCTCTTTGTAGCCCAGGTTTTCCTGGTACTAGCCTCTGCCTCCCTAGTCATGGAATTCAAGGCATGTGCCACCACACCCAAAAAAATGGGGGTTTCAAAGTCCCTGGTGGAAAGAGAAATCCCTGCCCCCTGTCCTATAGGCTGGGACTTTAGCGATTCATACTAGCATAACCCCCCGCCCCAGCCTATGGGTTAGGAAGAGAGCCTTAAATAATGAGTACAGAGGCAGGAAAGTTGTTTGGGGGACAGTTAACAGCTCTCTGAGATAAGAGGAACCACCCCTACCCCCAGTTTAGGAGAAAGTGTAAGGTTCTCTGTAACTAACTGTTAACTGTGAGTTCACTGAAAACGGAATTGGCCTCCAACACAGAGTTCCATCTGCCTCTGTCTCTGCCTCTGGAGTGCTGAGATTAAGGACCACGCCACCACTCCCAGGTAACAATTTTTATTTAGGTGGTGGCCATGATGAACTCTTAGGTCTCTGGAAATGTAAACCAGAATAAACTGTTTCACGAATTGCCTAGGTGAAGGCATTTTATCACCACGGCAGCAGAAAATTCGCTAATACAGCCCTCCTAGAAGCCAGGTGTGATGGCCTGGATGAGAATGACCTCCGCAGCTCATAGATTTGAATGTCTGGTCACCAGGGAATGGCATCATTGAAGCGTTTAGGAGGTATGGCCTTGAAGGAGATGTGTCATTGAGGGTGGGCTTTCAGGCTTAAAAAACACAGGCAGTTCCTGGCGTCTCTGTCTTCCTGCTGTCTGTGGATCCAGATGTAAAATTCTCAGCTGCTTCTTCAGCATCACGTCAGCCTTCATGCCGCCAGGCTCCCTGACGCGACGAGAGTGGACTAGACCTCTGAAACTATAAACCTGCCCCAGTTAAATGCCTTCTTCTTCTTCTTCTTCTTTTTTTTTTTTTTTTTTTTTTTATAAGAGCTGCTGTGTTCCTAGTCTCTTCACAGCGATAGGACACTGGCTAAGACACCAGGGGCACTGCTCAACATCCTACATCAGCCCATAACAATCCGGCCTACATTGCCAAAAGGGCCACTGTAAAGGAAACACTTCTGAAAGTGTCATGAATGTAATAGGACTTCAATTTTCACTGCGTTTACTTGCCATTCCCTAGGGCATGTGGCTTTTCCAAGACCTTCAGTGTCCCTAAGTGTTCATGGGTTGGTGAGCATGATTAAACGCCATGGACTAGTAACACAATGACATCTGTTGACTAATAGGGATTTGTGGTATCATAAGGTCTCTTATGAGAGAACTATACCAGCTCTCAAAGGCAGAAGCAGATAGATCTCTTCAAGTTCAAGGCTAGCCTGTTCTACGTAGTGAGTTCCTGGACAGCCAGAGCTATGTAGAGAGATCGTGTCTCAGAGAAAGAGAGAGGGAGGGAGGGAGGGAGGGAGGGAGGGAGGGAGGGAGGTGGTTATAATAATGTTTTGATAGGGTTCCTTAATGGGAGAATTAACCGTTTTTTTTTTTTTTTTCAAGACTGTTTCTCTGTGTGCAGCTCTAGCTGTCCTGGAACTCTCTCTTGTAGACCACACTGACTTCAAACTCACACAGATCCACCTGCGTCTGCCACCCAAGGGCTGGGATTAAAGGTGTGCGCCACCACCACCCAACCTTGGGGGGGGGCAGTAGTTTGCAGCTCTTAGAAATTAAAATATAGGAGCTGAAGAGATGACCCAGTGACTAAGATCCCTGGCTGCTTTCCTGGAGGATCCAGGTTCCATTCCCCAGAACCCACACGGCAGCTCACAACCATCTGAAAGTCAGTTCCTATGAAGAAAACAGGCACACACATGCGGGAATATACCTATTCGCATAAAATAAAAAAAAAGAGGCTGGAGATGATGTGGGAGTCCCCTCTGTGTGCTGTGATTACCATTAATGAACAAAGAAACTGCTTTGGACCCATAGCAGTGCAGAACTTAGGTAGGTGGAGAAAACTAAGCTGAATGCTGGGAAAGAGGTGGAGTCAGAGAGAAGCCATGGAGCTGCTGCTGGGGACAGATGCTGGAAACTTTACCCAGTAAGTCACAGCCACGTGGCAATATACAGATTAATAAAAATGGATTAAATTAATATGTAAGCATTAGCCAATAAGAAGCTAGGGATAATGGGCCAAGCAATATTTAATTAATACAGTTTCTGTGTGATTATTTTGGGGCTAAGCGGCTGGGAGCTAACTAGCAGCCTTCTTCCTACATGGAGAGATGGCTCAGTAGTTAAGAGCACTTGGCTAATTTCGATTCCCAGCACCCACATGGTGGCTCACAACTGTCTGATACCCAAGTACAGGGAACCTCTTCTGGCCTCCTTGGGCACTGGGCATGCATATGGTACACAGATATACATGCAGACAGAACACCCATACAAACAAAATTTGAAAGTCTTAAAAGTCAAGCTATATGATATTCTATCTGAAAAAAAACGAGAAAATACAATAATAACATGTATACTGTTATTCAGCTCAAGAGAATGTGCACAGTAAACTTAAATCCTCACTATTGAAAATGGGAATGAACTCTTAGCCAGGCATTAGTGGCACCTGGGAAGCAGAAGGAAGTCTTGCTTACATACTAAGTCTGAGACCAGCCTGGATTGCGTGAAATCCTGTCTCAAAGCAAACAAACAAACAAACAAAAAATCAAAAAAACAAAGGACTCTTCACAGGACAGCTTAGGACCATGTATTCAAGGACATGTTAATCTGCTCTAGATATCATATCTGGCACAGGGGACACCACTCGAGCGAGCCTGGGACTGTTCACCATCCTCCTCTGTGAAGGCTACGGAAACTACATCTTATGCTGGACGTCATCTCGGTACCCATTAGAGTAGGACATTCTTGTCGGAGTTTCTTTGGACCGTCAATCTACAAATAATGACAGAGACTTTTTATTAATTATGAAACCTCTCTGAGCTGGCAGGTTTTCACCCCAGCTTTTGAGTCTCCAGTTTTATTTATAAATAGGACGATAGAGATTTAGTTAAAGCTACCTCTAGCAGCAGCAACAGAGCTGGTGCCTGTGCAAATGGAATTCCCACCAGTCTGTAGCCTGAGCGGCCAGCCTGCTGCCAGAGAAGCAGACTGGTAACCCTGGAGTTGCAATGGCTGGCTGCAATAGCAGTAGATTACGGTGCAGTCACCATGCCAAAGATAAAACATTTGACACTCCAGCACACGGCACAATCGCATGGACAGAGAAGTCACACTAGCCAGCTCGGCTATGACTGCCACCTGGGCCTCTCTGGGAAAGCACTCAGAGCAGTCAGCGGCTACTCGCGGGAATCTGGAAAGCAAGCCTGCACTTGGAAATTGCAGGAGAGGCTTGAGTTCGACGCCAACGCCTCAGATAAACTGAGAAGTCAGTAGATTTGGTGAGACACCTGGGAAATCCTTTAGGAATTAAAAAATATTAAAAAGAAAATATTTCTCGAGTTAAGAATGGGGAACTGTTGGCGGAGGCTGCTCATTCATTCCCAGTCACCCAGACCCAAATAATCACAATGAAACTATATTGATTGCAACACCATTTGGCCAATAGCTTAAGTGTATTGCTAGTTAGCTCTTATATCTTAAATTGACCCATTTTTATTAATCTGTGTATCACCACGTGGTTGTGGCTTACCGGCAAGGTTCCTGCATGTCTGTCTCCTGTGTCAGCTACGTGGCATCTAACTGACTCCGCCTTCTTTTTCCCAGCATTCAGTTTAGTTTTCCTGCCTAGCTCTGTTTTGCCCTATCACAGTCAATAAAAACAACACATATACAGAAGGTCTTCCCACACCAGGGAACATCACAATGCAGGGCACTAGGACCCTGTATAGTCCTACTATGGATGGTTTGAAAATGGAAAATTTAAGTGAGGGGATAAATGACTTAGCTGGGATTGACATAATGTCAATTATAATTACTTTCAGTTTAGTAATTAATATTTTATCCTTAAAAAGTGGTTTGATAAGCCGGGCAATGGTGGCGCACACCTTTAATCCCAGCACTCGGGAGGCAGAGGCAGGCGGATCTCTGTGAGTTCGAGACCAGCCTGGTCTACAGAGCTAGTTCCAGGACAGGCTCCAAAGCCACAGAGAAACCCTGTCTCGAAAAACCAAAAAAAAAAAAAAAAAAAAAAAAAAAAAAAAAAAAAAAAGTGGTTTGATAACTGTGTCAAAACTAATTTGACTGGGGGCTGGAGAGATGGCTCAGTGGTTAAGAGCATTGCCTGCTCTTCCAAAGGTTCTGAGTTCAATTCCCAGCAACCACATGGTGGCTCACAACCATCTGTAATGAGGTCTGGTGCCCTCTTCTGGCCTGCAGACATACACACAGACAGAATATTGTATACATAATAAATAAATACATATTTAATAAAAAATAATTTGACTGATAAGATACAAGCCTTAGAAAGACTTACTATTGATAGGATACAAGCTTTCGAAAGATTTACTACTGATAAGATATAAGCCTTAGAAAGACTTACTAATGAAAATAAGAAAAATTTGACTCGTAAGATACAAGTCTTAGAAGTACTTACTATTGATAAGATACAAGCTTTAGAAAGACATACTAATGAAATAAGAAAAATACTCAGACTCACACAGAGGAATTCAGAATCGAACCTACCACACCACTGCATTATAAAACTAAAGAAGAGCCGGGCGGTGGTGGCGCACGCCTTTAATCCCAGCACTCGGGAGGCAGAGGCAGGCGGATCTCTGTGAGTTTGAGACCAGCCTGGTCTACAAGAGCTAGTTCCAGGACAGGCTCCAAAACCACAGAGAAACCCTATCTCGAAAAAGAAAAAAAAAGAAAAAACTAAAGAAGAGTGGCGTAAGGTTACTAGAAAACCAACCTTAATTTATACTGTTACCATACACGAATGATCAGCAGATGATAGACACCCCCACGGCTATGTAGAAATTAATTGAAATCCTGTAGAAATGTTGGTCTGGTGCCCAGCACGGAAGTAAGGGGAGTTTCTGAATGAGACACTCTTCTTAGGAGACAGAGGTTCCTGCATCCTCACACAAAAGAGGAAAACACAAGATTTTTCACAGAGGATTCGCTCACTTCTGCTGGTCCAGAGAATGTGGGGCCTCGGCTGCTCATGTCCTTTTCCGGGACGACAATGGCGTGCAATAGATAGGCTGAGCTGGAAACTTCCCCGTTCCAAAGCTATGCTACTCAAACCCTAGACCTGATCTTCAGCCTTCTCTGGTCCCCGGTGCCAGAAATGAGACTCTTTGAGCTGCCAGGGATGCCCTCCAGCGTCTCCACTTAAGCTTTAATTAGCAGTCAGTCACATCCAACCTTTCAAGTCTCTCTCCAGATTCTCTGTAAAGGCTTCACCCGACATTGCCAGCTAGACGGCCAGCGGCCAGACCTAAAAATCGCATTTTAAACAGGTGTGGTGGCCCAGGCCTCGTGATCCCAGCGCTTGGTGAATGGGATGCAGGAAGACCAGGATAATGACAGCTTCACGACCTAGCCCAGTGGTCCTCAACCTTCCTAATACTGTACCCCTTTAACACAGCTCCTCATGGTGTGGTCATCCCCACATTATTTCATTGCTATTTCATAACTGTGACTTTGCTACTGTTATGAATTGGCCTCTTGCCTCCTGCATGCTGAGATTAGAGGGGTGTATGCCCGGCCCATATTCAGATTTTGTGTAACCATTGTAGCTATCACTCCAAAGAGAAACTATGACCACTGACATTTAAATTTTTACTTATTTTGTGTTTGTGGGTGTGTGCATATGGCTATGTGCCACAGCAAGCCTTTGGGAGTCACCGGACAACTGTGCGGAGTTGATTCTCTTCTCCCACCGTGGAGGTAAAGGGGTTTGAACTCAGGTTGTCAGGCTTGGTAGCAAGCAAGTGCCTTCACCTGCTGAGTCACCGCACTGGCTCACCTGAAAAACAACCAACCAAACAAGCCGAGTCTTGAACACCTAACCCACCTGCTCTACCTCCCCAAAGGATGGAGAGGTAGAGTAGGTTATGCCTCACACGGTTCTTTCAGAATGGGTTACTGGGCTAGGGATGTTGACTAGCATGAAAGAAGTACTGAGCTCTGTGGATCTCTGTGAGTTCGAGGCCAGCCTGGTATACAGAGTGAGCTCCAGGACAGCCAGAGCTACACACAGAAACCCTGTCTCGAAAAACCAAGAAAGAAGAAATGAGAAAGAAAAAGAAAGAAAGAAAGAAAGAAAGAGAAGGAAGGAAGGAAGGAAGGAAGGAAGGAAGGAAGGAAGGAAGGAAGGGAAGTCCTGAGTTCAATCCAGCACAATATAAACTGGGTATGTGGTAGTTGATGCCTGAAATCCCAGAATTTAAGATATAAGTTCTTGCCTGGCAAGAACTTATTTTAGAACAAAAAGCAAAAACAAAGCTGGAGAGGTGGCTCAGCGGTTTAGAGCATTGGCTGATCTTCCAGAGGACCAGGTTCAATTCCCAGCACCCACATGGCGGCTCACAACTGTCCATAACTCCAGTTCCAGGGGAATCTGAACTTTTTCTGGCCTCTAAAGACACTGCACATAGGTGGTGTACAGACACAGATGTAGACAAAACACCCACAAATAATATAAAGCAATAGAAAAACATAAACAAAACAAAAACAGAGTATACGGCTTCAGAGGGATGACTCCTGAGGTTGTCCTTTGACCTCTACAGGCAACATTCATACATACATGAAACACATCCACAAAATAAAACCAGTAAAACAAAAAAATTAAAAAGCCTGACCTAACCCTGGTATTGAAGTTAATGTTCGCTGGGCGGTGGTGGTGCACACCTTTAATCCCAGCACTCGGGAGGCAGAGACAGGTGGATCTCTGTGAGTTCGAGACCAGCCTGGTCTACAGAGCTAGTACCAGGACAGGCTCCAAAGCCACAGAGAAACCCTGTCTCGAAAAACCAAAAAATAAATAAATAAATAAATAAAATAAAATAAATGAAGTTTATGTTCTATTGCTATGAAGAGACACCATGGCCAAGCATTTAGCTGCTTACAGTTTCATACGGTCAGTCCAGCAGCCAGCACGTAGGGCACAGGAGCAGTAGTTAAGAGTTTATATCTTGTCACTCTGATCCAAAAGTAACAGGGAGAGAGGGAGAGGGAGGGGAGGGCAGGGGAAGAGAGGAGAGGGGAGGGCAGGGGAAGAGAGGAGAGGGGAGGGCAGGGGAAGAGAGGAGAGGAGAGGGGAGGGGAGGGCAGGGGAGAGGAGAGGAGAGGAAAGAGAGAAGAGAGAGAGAAAGGAGAGAGAGGAGAGATAGGAAGAGAGAGAAAGAGAGAGCTAGAGAAAGAACACTAACTGGACCAGTGCGGGCTTTTGAAACTGCAAAGCCCAGATCTAAGGACAATGCCACACCTCTTAATCCTTACAAAAGGTTTCCACCAACTGTGGACAGGGCTCATTCAAACCTATGACCCTCCGGGGGTCATTCTCGTTGCAACCACACCTGACTTCTTGCTTCTCTTAACACGTGACATCCCTCTCTGCATGCGCCAGCTTCTCCACATAGGTGCCAACTGCCACAAAGAAGCAGATAAACCTCTTGCCTTCATAAATTCCCCAGTCTCAGACGTTTTTTTGGGGGAAAGGGACAGGATGCACCCTTGACAGGTACTTTAGCACTGATTTCAACCCCCAGTCCAGGTATTCTGTTATGACAACACAGATGACCAGAGAAGCCTAACACTGGGTCAGTCTTACAGGACAAAGAGGGCTTACGTGAAAGGGTTGGGGGGGAAGGGGAGGACAGAAACTGGACCTCCTAGGAAAAGAGGACAAGGAATCGAGTACATGCCATTGCGGGGTTTTGTTTTTTTTACATGTATTTGTTTGTGTATACTTGTGTACACACACACACACACGTATGGGTATAACTGTATTCAGTATCACTCTGTCAAGGGTCACACCTTGTTGGCTAGTCACTCCAGCCGGGCAGCAGGAGGGCTTGGCCTGCGTGATCACAGACTCCTTCTGGGTCCACTCACTGACTACCCGGAGTGCCTTTTCTTTTGGTCTCTCCAGTGCCAGGATTACAGGCATGTGCCATTATGCCCTACTCCCTATTTTATTTTTTTTTATTCTACACGATCTGATATTGTATTATATATTAATATTCCCTCTTCTGCTTTGGAATATAAGCTGTCTGAGGAGGCAGACTCATTCCCTTCTCCAGCACAAAAACATTCGCTGCCTATGTGTAACTGACAATCTCATTTGTTCCTCAAAACTCTATTAACCAAATTGTTTCCCCAGAACCCACACGAAGTTGGAAGGAGAAAAGGGACTCCACAAATCTGTCTTCTGACCTCCATGTGCCGGACACATCCCACACAGCAGTCCTAAACACACACTCTCTCATAAAGTAGTAGAACATAATTAAACATTTTAAATTATATAGAAGTAGCAAGAGGCTAAGCGGTTAAAAACACTCGCTGTGCAAGCCTGGTACGTGAGTTCTCTCCCTCGGACCCACATGGAAAGAGAATGCATTCTGACCTCCACACAAGCGCTTGGCAAGTGTGGCCCCTCATAAATAAATAGAATTTTTTTTTTTCCAACGTTGCAAAAAGGCAGCTAGAACGGCCTGGTCCCGCCGGGACAGCGTGACCCGGAACAACCCCAGGCTTGGCGGCAGGCGCGAGAACGTGCCGGGCTCAGCACGGGGGACGGACGGAGGGGGGACGATTACATAACACACCGGCTCCGGAGCTCTCTCTCCCCACTCCGGACTACAGCCAGGACCGCGGGCGAACTCAGGAGGAGGGCGCCACGCAGATTACGTAAGTGCGCAGGCGCGTGGCAGGGGCGGCGCGTGGCCCGGCGACTCGCGCCCCTCTGATTGGCCGGCGGGCGCGCGCGTCAGTCTGGCGTCATGGGGAGCGGGGCGGGGAAACGAGGGGAAGGGGCGTGTCCCGTTGCCCAGAGCGCCTGCGGATTGGCTGAGAGGCGCAGAAGCCCTCCCGTCGGGCCGGCCGGAGGGCGGTGCCTCGGGCCCCGGTACCGGCGTCGCCTACCGGCTTCAGCCAGACGATCATGGCAGCTCGGTCCGGTCAGAGGGCGCTGGCCAGGGTGGCGTCGGGGTGCCGTCCGAAGTCGACCACCGTGGCGGAAGCCCCGGCGCGGGGACCTGCGCGCAACGTCAGGTAGCGAGCGGAGGTTTTCCGGGCGGGCGGGCGGCGATGGGCGGGGCTGTGGCCGGGGCGCTGACCGTAGGCTGGGCGCGGGGCTCCGTCTGGACCCGGAGATGGCCGGCCCGCGTGCACCTTGTGTTTTCGGGGTGAGTCAGTGACGAGGCGGCCGTGGGAGAGGCCGAGTGGCTGCTCGGCCGTCCGCTTCCGCCCTTCCGGACTCCTGGCTGGCGATGGCCCGCGGCGACCGGCGGCGGGCGGCTCCCCGGGCCGTGGGAGTGCGTGTCCTGGCGGTGAACCGCCCGGCAGACGCTGTCTCACTCGCCGACTAGTTCTTTGACCCCGGCCACTCGGCCCTCGCAGAATGAAACGCTGCCAACACAGAGGACCTGTTGTGTTTGTCTTGTTTTTCACTGCGCTCTGAGGTCCTGTAACCTTGAAGATGGCTCGGCCTCCAGGTTTCCTGGTTGGCCCCTTTAAGGGACTTGAGGGTGGAGATGAATATCGAGACGTGAAGGGTAGTGTAAGTTCGGCACGCAGTTTTCTGTTACGAATGATAGTGTAATACTAAAGAATTAAAATTCGCTGGGCGAGGTGGCTCAAACCTGTAATCCTGGCCGCGAAGCGAAGGTAGGAGGATCGCTGTGAGTTTGAGGCCAGCTTAAGCTACAAAGTGAGACCCAGTCTCAAGATCACAAAGCAAAATTAGTATTTGAAATGAATCGTAAGTGTGTACGTTACAGAGGAGAAGCACAAATCTTGCTGAGCTCCAGGACTTTGAAGTTGAATGAAGACTTTAAAATAGCAACAAAGAGGCGGGCCTAGTGCTTGAGGCCACCCTGGTCTGCCTTGCTAGCTAGTTCCAGACCAGCCAGAGCTACGGGATGAGATCCTGCCTCAAAAACAAAAACTGCCAGGCGGTGGTGGCGCTCCCAGCACCCGGGAGGCAGAGGCAGGTGGATCTCTGTGAGTTCGAGACCATCCTGGTCTACAGAATGAGTTCCAGGACAGCTAGAACTGTTACACAGAGAGACCCAGTCTCGGGGGGAAAAAATAAAGCAAAAGTGCAAAACAAAAAGTAAGAACAATGCTCCACCACGAAACTAAAGTGAAATCAGATAGCTTATCCTCAACAGGTAGCTTTCCCAGCAGGATGCAATCTCTTCATACTTGAGATCTGCTTCTATTACTCCTTAGGTGCTCGTTTGCTCCCTGTGATATGAGCCTTGTGCTCAGGAAGTCCAGACCAGCCTGGAAAATAGTAAGAGACTGGATCTCAAAAACAAAAAGAAGGGGGCTGGAGAGATGGCTCAGTGGTTAAGAGCATTGCCTGCTCTTCCAAAGGTTCTGAGTTCAATTCCCAGCAACCACATGGTGGCTCACAACCATCTGTAATGAGGTCTAGTGCCCTCTTCTGGCCTGCAGACATACACACAGACAGAATATTGTATACATAATAAATAAATATTTAAAAAAAAAAACAAAAAGAAGGCAACAAAAATGACTTGAGAATACATCAGCTTTTGTTCTGCCCTTTATTATAATAGGTTATTTGAAAGAGTGGCTTTGGAATATCAGTGATAAAACGTGTGTTTGCCATGAGTTTCAGTATTCGTTTATTGGTTTAATTGCGTAAGCAGCTAATTGTTTGGCTCTCCATCTTGCAATTCTAGCCTCTTGGGTCAGGTGAATGGGAGAGGAGCTAGAGCCAGCCCTGGGGCCGTGAACCTGTTAGCCAGCTCTACCTCTGTATCTCCAGCCCTTAGCAGGGTGTGAGAACAGATGTGTGGTCCAGGACACTGTAACCAAGGCAGGCACACTGGTCAGGAGATGTGTTCGTGTTTTAAACACACACGCTGGATTTCAAGCTCCAGCCTAACCTGGTCTACACAGAGTGAGTCTGTCTCAGAAACAAAAGTAACACAAGGAAAGAGGCAGAGGCAGGTGGATCTCTGCTAGTTCAGAGCCAGTCTGGTGTACGTAAAAGTTCCATGCTAGTCAGGACCGTGTAGAGAAAATAAACAACTAGGCATTTTGCATACTGATTTTTTTTGTTGTTGTTCTTTTTGTTGTTGTTGTTGGTTTTGGTTCTATTTATTTATTGTGTATACAATATTCTGTCTGTGTGTATGCCTGCAGGCCAGAAGAGGGCACCAAACCTCATTACAGATGGTTGTGAGCCACCATGTGGTTGCTGGGAATTGAACTCAGGACCTTTGGAAAAGCAGGCAATGCTCTTAACCTCTGAGCCATCTCTCCAGCCCCTGGTTCTCTTTTTTTGGCCATACACTAATTTGATACATGTTTTAAGTTATTTTTGTAAGTTTTCATTATCAAAATTTTATTTATGTATTTATTGAGACAGGGTCTCACTATGTAGCTCTGGCTCTCCTGGAACTCAACTTTGTAGGTCAGGCTGGCCTTGAACTCACAAAGATCCAACTACCTCTGTCCCTGAATGCTGGAATTGAGGGTGTGTGCCACGGCTTTGTCAACTTTTTATTAATTACTGTGTGTGTTAGTGTGGGTACACATTATGTTGCAGTATGGTGTGTGTACCTGGAGGATGGTGTGTGTACCTGGAGGATGGTGTGTGTACCTGGAGAAGTCACAGGACAACTTTAGGGAGCCAGTTCTCTCACCGTGGGTCACTGGGAGCAAATCAGGTCACCAGGCTTGGTGACAAGTACCTTTACTCACTGAGTCATTTCTGTGACACCCCCCCCCCATAAAAGAAGCTGGATATGATGCTGCATGCCTTTAATCTTGGCACTGGGGAGGCGGTGGCCGGCAGACAGAGCCACAGGTCATTCATGAGTGTAACAGCTCTCTCCTGTCCAGAAGACACTGTTTTGTAGTGTCCCTCTCTGTCCTTCAGTTTTTATGCTGTTTATTGCCCATTCTGTTGCTGTGTTCCCTGAGCTTTGGAGCAGGTGATACAGAGGTCCCATTTAGGGCTGAGTGCCCAACAGTCCCTTAGTCTCAGTGCTTTAACTGCTCTGAGTTTCTGTATATACTTCCGTCCACTTGGGAAAAGAAACGTGTCTGACAGGCTGAACGTAGCAGTTGGTTAGGGGTGTAAATGTTGTGTTTAGAAAACAGTTTGACAACATGTCCATTTAGCAAAACAAGAGTAACAGGCTCCATGCTAAGGCCTGTGACCTCCCAGATTCACAGGACAGGTTTGAATGTCTTCCTGGGGCACGGGCCTCAAATCCAGCCAGGAAAACAGTCCCTTTCCTGTGTAATAGTCATGCTAGTATTACACCATTGAGCTCGGCCTACCTGATAAGCTGATGCCGACTTAGCCTGGGTAACACTACTAAGGACTTGATCCATAGCAGCCTGCCGTAGTGCCTCTTGGACTGTGGAAGTTTGCCATCAGAGAGGAAGCTCCCAGCTCAGTTCCGGCTTGATTTCTCTATTTCTTTTTCTCTCTCTTTTTTTTTTTTTTTTTTGGGGTTTTCGAGACAGGGTTTCTCTGTGGCTTTGGAGCCTGTCCTGGAACTAGCTCTGTAGACCAGGCTGGTCTCGAACTCACAGAGATCCGCCTGCCTCTGCCTCCCGAGTGCTGGGATTAAAGGCGTGCGCCAATCGCCCGGCTGATTTCTGTATTTCTTGCAACCAGGTAGTTTCCTGCTTTGGGGTGGGGGGGTGTGTGTGTGCGCGCACACTTCTGGGGCTTCTCTTTAAGTGTGGAGGAACACAGTGTGCTGTCTGCATCTGACTTCTATGTGGATTCTTGAGAACTGAGGTCCTCATGTTTTCCTGGCATGAGCTTGACCCACTGGGCCATCTCTTCAGCCCGCAGTATTTGTTACACTGTCCTCCTGGCCTGTTATACTGCCCCTGCAGCGTTGGTCTTTTCTAAGTGTGTTTAGTCTGAGACAGACTCTCGTGTTGTCTCAGCTGACCTCAAACTCTGTAGCCTTGGATGACTTTAAGTCCTTGATGCTCCCTAGTGGTGGAATTACGAAGTGTCTGCCCCTGAGCCTGGGTGCGTGTTAGTCGGCTAAACAGTCTGCCTGTGTCTGGCCTCCTGGACTTGGCTGTAGAAAACCAGGCTGTCTTTGAACTCTTGCTTATCCTCCTGCCTCTCTCTCCCAGAGTGCCGGGATTGCAGGCATGTTCTGCTGTGCCAGGCTGTCTTTCATTTTTGGGATATTGCTCAACTCTCTGCCCGGAATCCCCGCCCCATTTAGTTACATTATTTACGTATAAGTGGGTGTGTTTCTCTAGTCATAAATATATATATTTTACCATTGAGCTTTAGCCCCAAGACATTTTTAGGTTGAGACCGACTTTCACTAAGTTTCCCAGTCTGGCCTTGAACTCAAGATCTTGCCTTAACGTACTGAGTGTCTGTGATTACAGCCTGTGCACTAAGCACAGCCCTGCTTATTACATGTCCACTAAAACAATTCCAAGGTTTCCAGGCACACCTTATCTGAAGATTTGGTCATAACTCCACACCCATTTGTTTTTAGCACTCTAAACAACTACGTGGTACTCTGTGCTTGCATCTGTGATGTCTGGTGAGTGTGTGAGGTCAGAGGGCAGTGTGTGGGGTCAGAGGGCAGTGTGGTGGAGTTGCCTCTCTCCCTTTGCCTTTAGGGTTTGGGGATTGTCAGGCTGTTGAGTTACTTGCTGAACCTTTACCCGCTGAGTATTTTTATTTTTTTTTTATTTATTTTTTTGTTTTGTTTTGTTTTGTTTTTTCGAGACAGGGTTTCTCTGTGGCTTTGGAGCCTGTCCTGGAACTAGCTCTTGTAGACCAGGCTGGTCTCGAACTCACAGAGATCCGCCTGCCTCTGCCTCCCGAGTGCTGGGATTAAAGGCGTGCGCCACCATCGCCCGGCTCCGCTGAGTATTTTTTCTGGTTCCCTGACACTGTTTTCTTTTTAACTTCGTGTATATATGTGGGTGTGTGGGTGAGTATGCACACACGGATGTAGGCAGGCACTCTCAGAGTCCAGAAGAGGGTTCCGATCCCCTAGAGCTAGAGTTAGCGATTGTTGTAAGCTGCCCAGTTTGGGTTCTGGAAACTGAACTCAGGTGTCTGCAGGAACAGTATGCACTCTTAAAGGACGAGCCATCTCTCCAGCCCACACAGTCTTTTGAAGAGTTTTAATTTTAGTCATGTGTCTGTATCTGTGGTGGGGTACTTAGCTACGGTGTCATCTCTGTGAGGCTCATATGCCACACACTGTGGTGCTCTGTAGTGATTAACAGTCAAGACCGAATCAGAGCTTGAGTGTGTGTGAACTAATAATGGCGGGGATAGTGTAAAATAGCTATTTAGTCAGCTTGTTAGAGAAAAGTGAACAGGGCTGGGGAGATGGTTCACCGGTTAAGATCATTGACTACTCTCCTAGGGGTCCTGAGGTCAATTCCCAGCCACCACACAGTGATTGGTGGCTCACAACCATCTATCATGGGTTCTGATGCCCTCTTCTGGCACGCAGGTGAACATGCAGACAGCACTCATATATAAAGACATGGTTTAAGAAGGTGAAGAGGGGCCTAGCTGGAGTCTGCACATAGACTCACCTCAGACAGCTATCCCTTTGTAACAGGACCGTGCTATAACACGTGTGCTGAAATAAACGGTGAGGAGGTCAGGAGTAGCAGTTCTAACACGCCAGATTCCAGATCCGAGACTCAGGCCTGCTCTCTGGGCTCATTGGTATGGGCAGGAATCCAGCCAGCTCGGTGAGACCCACTGGGGACCAACTTAGATGTCTGAGGTGAACTGAGTACTGGATGGAGAATATCCGAGCCAGCCTATAGCAGACTGTTGTGATCCATAGGATAGGCTGAGAGCCAGCTCCAGAGAAGAGAGTTTTGGTGCCAGAAGCTTCTAACTACACTGTCAACTGTTGTTCTAATTTGAGGTTTTTGTTTTCATTTATTTATATTTCATGTGTATTGGTGTTTTGCTTGCATGTAAGTCTGTGTGAGTGTGTCATATCACCTAGAACTGGAGTTACAGACAGTCTTGTGGGTACTGGGAATTGAACCTGAGTCCTCCGGAAGAGCAGCTCGTTTTTGTTTTCTCTGTGCACTTGGTTTATCTTTCAGAATCTGAGCTGTGTTCTCAGCACTACTCTAAAGTTGCAAACTCTTCTGAAATACGATTGCTTTTTATAATGCCTGTATAATTTGTGTTTAATTTTTTTTTTTTTTTTTGGTTTTTTTCGAGACAGGGTTTCTTTGTGGTTTTGGAGCCTGTCCTGGAACTAGCTCTGTAGACCAGGCTGGTCTCGAACTCACAGAGATCCGCCTGCCTCTGCCTCCCGAGTGCTGGGATTAATTTGTGTTTAATTTTTGTCTTACCTGTTATCCGTTGTTTTTTAGACACTTAGCTTCCTGTGGTATACTGATGAACAGAGCGCTTCCACCGCATGCCTCAGTTGTGCCTAAAGAGATCTACGCAAGAACTTTCTTCAAGATCACTGCGCCACTAGTAAATAAACGGAAAGAGTATTCAGAGAGAAGGATTATCGGGTTTGTATAGAATAGTGATTTTATTAAAAGAGTACTTTTACTTTTCTATGGAGTGGCATGCTGCTTTCTCTCTGGATTGTCTTCCTACAGATCAAACTGCTTTTTCTAGGTTAACCTGTTTACAACCCTGGCTGATTTATACATATTGTTGAAAGACTGTAATATTATATTAACTGTATAGGATATAATTAACATTAACATTTAAAGGAAATAATTTATTTCGTTTTTGTTTGTTATTTCATGATTATAAAGATTAATTAAAACATGAAGATGCCAGGTGGCGCATGCCTTTACCAGCACTTGGGTGGCAGAGGCGGGCGAATCTCTGTGAGTTCAAGGCCAACCTGGTCTACAGAGCTAGTTCCAGGACAGCTAGGGCTACACAGAGAAACCCTGTCTCCAAAAATGCCTCCTTCCTTTGGCGATGAACTTTAAGACATGGTTTCTTGGTGCAGCCCTGGCTGGTTTTGAACTAGATCTGTCTGCCTCTGCCTTCTGAGTGCTGGGGTTAGTAAAGGTGCGCCCACCCCCACTTCGCCCAAAATATCCTTTTGTAATTTATGATTAATTATAATTTTATGGTGGGTTATATTTTAATTGTGTCCAGGATCTATTTATTTATTTGGGTTTTCAGACAGGGTCTCACTCTGTAGCCTTGACTGGCCTGGTACTTGCTATATAGCTCAAGCCGTGCTTGAACTCTTGGCAGAGAGAGTCCTCCTCCCAGAGCCTCGAGTGTTAGGACTGTATGCACGTGCCCCCGTGCTTCCCTTGCCTCTACAAGCAACATTCATACTATCTGGTTCTCAGCCAGGTTGCCTTTTACATATATTCAAAGAGTTTCATTTTTGTTTTTGGTCATTTTCTTAGTCAGTGTCCTATTGCTGTGGCCAAGGCAGCTCTTAAAAAAGAAAGCATCAGCCGGGCGGTGGTGGCGCACGCCTTTAATCCCAGCACTCGGGAGGCAGAGGCAGGCGGATCTCTGTGAGTTCGAGACCAGCCTGGTCTACAAGAGCTAGTTCCAGGACAGGCTCCAAAACCACAGAGAAACCCTGTCTCGAAAAACCAAAAAAAAAGAAAGCATTTAGGGGCTGGAGAGATGGCTCAGAGGTTAAGAGAACTCACTAGCTGTTCTTCCAGAGGTCCTGAGTTCAATTCCCAGCAACCACATGGTGGCTCACAACCATCTGTAATGAGATATGGTGCCCTCTTCTGACCTATAGAGATATATGTGGGCTTAATACTGTATATATAATAAATAAATAAATCTTAAAAAAAAAAAAAAGAAAGCATTTAATGCATTTAATGGGGTGGGGAGGCAGCTTACAGTTTCCGAGGGTCCATTATCATCATCATGGCCGCAGGCATGGCAGACTTGGTGCTGGAGAGGTGGCCGAGAGCTACATCCCAGTCTGCAGGTCGAGAGAGCCGTGCCTAGCATGGGCTTCTGAAACCTCCAAGCCTATCCCCAGTGACACACTTCCTCCAGTAAGGTCACACCTACTCTTTTTTTTTTTTTTTTTTTTTTTTTTGGTGTTTTCGAGACAGGGTTTCTCTGTGGTTTTGGAGCCTGTCCTGGAACTAGCTCTGTAGACCAGGCTGGTCTCGAACTCACAGAGATCCACCTGCCTCTGCCTCCCGAGTGCTGGGATTAAAGGCGTGCGCCACCACCGCCTGGCGGTCACACCTACTCTTAACAAGGCCCTTAACTCCTTGTTGTTCTAGTCCTTCTCAGATAGTGCCACTCCTTGATGACTAAGCATTCAAGTACGAGTCTATGGGGACATTCATACTAAATCACTGCAGTCCCTGTGACCTCCCATGTGTGTGTGCGCGCAGTCCTTTATTTCCTGTTCCATCGTGTGGCTCATGTGTGCCAAGTGACTTACAAATGTTTGTTTATATTCTGTTTAAAGCTCATATCTCATGGACTCAGTTGTTAATATTCTTTATCTCTCTTTTTAAGATACTCAATGCAGGAAATGTATGATGTGGTAGCAGGAATGGAGGATTATAAGCATTTCGTTCCTTGGTGTAAAAAATCAGACATACTATCTAGGAGAGCTGGCTATTGTAAAACTCGATTAGAAATTGGGTTTCCACCTGTTCTGGAGCGATACACATCAATCGTAACCTTGGTCAAACCACACTTAGTAAAGGTAAGTTTGTTGTTGTGTTTGGTTTTCTTTTAATATGCCCTAGGTGTTTATTATATTAAATGAGTTAAATCACATGTAATAGCTTAAAAGATCCTTCTAGTAAGCAGAGGGGAGCTGTTTATTGTGTCCTGTTGTGTTCATTTACACGGCATCAGCATCGTTCCTTCCAGATGGAAGCTTGAGCTTTCCTTCTGCTAACGACTACTCGACTGCAGAAGTGAGAGACATCTTCATCTTTGCACTATTAAGATAGGGTACGATAGCACACGCCGCTGTCCTGACAGCGAAGGTGCTTGGCGAGTGGACTATGAATTTGAGGCTACCTGGGCTGCAAAGTGAGCCTGTCTCTAAAAAAAAGAAAGAAGGGAAAGAAAAGTTGATACATTTACTATATTCAGCGTATAACTTTACCACTAGAAAAAGATCAGACTGTTTAAGGTGCACACACTCTTCTTTTCCTCCCGATACAGGATTTCTCTGTGTAACAGCTCTGGCTGTCCTGGAACTCAGACCAGGCTGGCCTCGAACTCCCAGAGATCCGCCTGCCTCTGCTCCCGAGTGCTGGGATTAAAGGCGTGCACCACCGCCCCAGGCACACTTGTTTTTGAAGTTTGGGGAGAAGTGGTAAGACAGTGAGAGGTTCCAGGAAGCTGAGAGGAGAAGCATGGAGCAGATGGCTCAGGGATTCAGCTGCCCTTTCAGAGGACTTGGTTCAGTTCCTAGCACCAACATGATGGCTTGCAGCTGGGATCTGGTACTTCTGAATTCTGTGGGTACGGGGTGTGCGTGCCCTCACAGTCATGGAGGCAGCGAGCCAATCCGTCCTGGAAATACGTACCAGATACCTTACGAACATATAGGCCATTTCAGAACGAAGGTATAAAGTACATTATCTTACAACTTAAATGCGGTGTAAAGCCAAGTGTTCGTGGCGCACGCCTTTAATCCCAGCACTCGGGAGGCAGAGACAGGTGGATCTCTGTGGGTTCGAAGCCGTCCTGGTCTACAGAGCGAGTTCCAGGACAAACTCCAAAGCTACAGAGAAACCCTGTCTCGAAAAAAAAAAGAAAAAAAAAAAAGAAATATGTAGTATTTAACTTGTACAGGACTGGAAATGGGGTTCTTAAATCACTCCTGGGGGCTGGGGGACTGCACCCCTCGGGGCTGGGGACTGCCCTCCTTGGGGCCGGGGATTGCCCATTTGGGAAAGTACTTACTGTGTGCTTGCTTAAGGCCGTGAGTGTGGCTCCCCAGCACTGGAGTGGAGCATGGGCTGGGACCCCAGTCCTGGAGGGCAGAGGCAGCTGGGTCTCTGAAGCTCATTGGTCAGCCAGCCTAGCAAGATGGATGAAGCCAGGTTCAGGGAGGCTGTTTGACACACTTGTTGCTGTGGCCAAGCACCTGACATGAAGCCGAATAAGGAAGCAGGGTCTGTGCTATGCCGGCTCACAGTTGAAGTGAGCCTTTCATTGTGGTAGAGAAAACATGGCGGCTGGTGAGGTCATGGGGCGGAACAAGAGTCAGGGTGGTGGATGCTGGTGCTTCGCCGTCTCCTGTTTCTTCAGTCCAGGGCACCAGTTGTGGGAGTCATGCTGCCCAATTTAGGGTGGGCCTTCCTGTGGACCTAATCTCATCATAATACTCTATAGACACCAGAGATTGGTCTCCGAAGTGATTCTACATCAGAGACCCAGGCTCAGAAAGATGGCTAGTGACTGAGGAAGAGACCTGTGGTCAACACACGTGAGCAGTTGCTTCCCCCACAGACTGATTTGTTGGTGAAGAAGTACAGTCCGATAGAGCTGAGTAGGCAGTGGGTGAGCGCACACCGGAGAACAGCTGGCAGTCCCGAGTCATGGGAAGAGAAGATGACTTCCTTGTTCCAAGCTACTGGTCATCTTCTGAGCTGATAAAGATAACTATTTCTCAAGGAAATGAGCCGCAGTCGTGATAGATTCTTGCTCCTATAAAAGGTGTTTATTTTTTCTCTCCATTTTGTTTCAGGCATCTTGTACCGATGGGAAACTTTTCAATCATTTGGAGACGATTTGGCGTTTTAGCCCAGGTCTTCCTGGCTATCCGAGAACTTGTACCTTGGATTTTTCAGTAAGTCTCTTATAAAGTTCTTGTTTACAGTGTGTGCAGCACAGCACGCAGGGAGAGGCTGGGGAGCAGCTTTCAGGGGCCTCTTCTATCCTCCTGTCCTGTGATTAAACCCCAATCACCGGGCTTGGTGTTAAGTGCCACCAAGCCGTCTTGCCAGCCCCAATTTATGCATTGTTTGAGGCACGGTTTTACTTTGTAACCTGGGCTGGACTGTAGCATGGATAATAAAAATCCAGAGACAGATACTGGGGTTCAAGATGAAGATCGAAAGAGCAAAGTCGCCAGCCACTGGCTCTTACCTCTACCTCAGACAGAAATGGGCGATCCTGCTTCTACAAACCCTCGGACTGAGACTGACCTGACACTCTAGTGCTGGGATTAAAGGTGTGCACCACCACCGCCTGGCCTCTACGGCTGACTAGTGTGGCTGCTTTGCCCTCTGATCTCCAGGCAAGCTTTTTTTTTATTAAAACATAAATAATAACTGGGCGATGGTGGCGCACACCTTTAATCCCAGCACTCAAAAGGCAGAGGCAGGCGGATCTCTGTGAGTTTGAGGCCAGCCTGGTCTACAGAGCTAGTTCCAGGACAGGCTCCAAAGCTACAGCAAAACCCTTTGTCAAAAAACCAAAAAAGAGCCGGGCGGTGGTGGCGCACGCCTTTAATCCCAGCACTTGGGAGGCAGAGGCAGGCGGATCTCTGTGAGTTCGAGACCAGCCTGGTCTACAAGAGCTAGTTCCAGGACAGTCTCCAAAACCACAGAGAAACCCTGTCTCGAAAAACCAAAAAAAAAAAACAAAAAAAAAACAAAAAACCAAAAAAGAAAAAAGAAGAAAAGCAAAGCAAACATAAGTAATACACCACTATAGTAGACCTCAGTTTGCGCCACAGCTTGGGCTGGCCTCGACTTCACCATCACCTCTCGGCCTTGCAGGTGCTAGGATTACAGCAGACATCGCCGCTCAGAGCTAATAACACCCTTTTCTGGTTGGTTGATTCTTTTGTTGTGTTTTGAGATGGGGTCTCACTATAGCTGCCCTAGAACTTGCTTTGTAGACGAAGGATCAAACTCACGGAGACGTCCTGAGTGCTGGCATTAAAGGCGTGCGCCACCACCACCTGGCTCCAGTAGTTATTTTGAATGATCATGTTTTCAGGATGGCTTACTTAGTGAAGCAAAGTATATTTTAATTTTCAACATTAGGGCAGTATAGATTCCGAAGTTGAAAAGCCATTCAATACACAGTATGTTCCTACATCTTTGAGTGTTTGAGATTCTCTTTCTGCCAACCTCAGAAGCTACTAGGTGGTCCACTGATTGTCAGTCACTGGAAAACCAACCAACCAACCAAACACTTAACATTTCACTCTCTGTTTAATACTAAAGATATTTAAACCCATTAGAGGCTTAAAATTAGCACCATACCTTACATAATAGATGCAGAAATCAAATTCAAAGGAGAATCTAGAAACTCCTGCCAGGTGTGGTAGGTAGTGCACACTGTTAGTCCCAATGCTGTGAATGCAGAGGCACACGATCTCTGTGAGTTCGGGGCCATCCAAGTCTGCATAGTGAGACCCTATATCACAAAAATAAATAATCTAGAGACTCCTAAGTGTCTTGCTCATATCACTCTGCCATAGTGAGTTTAAGCCATTTTTCACTGCCCTCCTACTGGAAAATGAGGTTTCTCTGGGCTTGGGACTCAGGCGTTGTATCATAAGGAATGGTGGTAACTCGGGTAAAGGATGGTCTTTTCCTCAGCTCTTGATTACTTTCATTATAAAGTCAGAGCCAGAGCATGCCTGTAGTTCTAGCACTGTTGAGACTGAGGCAGGGGAATCACAACTGGAAGGCCAACTAAAGCTGTACAGTTAAATCCTGTCATCGTCGCGCGCCCCCCCCAAATTACTAATGATCACACACATAAGGCCCTAGAATCAATCTAAAAGTTGACATTAATAGGACAGTTGGCAGTGTGAGCAGTCTACTGTTTAGATCTTAGCATTTATTACTTAGCAACTGATAGTTTTCTGATTTTGACAACTTTACTATGGCTATATAGTTATATAAGACAAATAGGAAAATTTGGGGTGATGGGCATGTGAGAATCTTTTATGTTTCTGCTACTTTTTCTCCTTCGTTTGATTTTTTTGACAAATACAAGGTCATTTGATTACATTTTCATTTACTGTGTACATGAAAGAGGACACTTGGAGCCAGTTGTCCCTCCACCATGCAGGTCCTTGTAGGCGGACTTTTCTGTCCCACCAGCCAGTTCCCAAATAACCACACTGAGACTGCCAATAGCTCAGGCTTGTTACTAGCTAACTCTTATATTTTAAATTAACCCAAATTTCTTACCGACACTCTGCCACGTGGCTTGGTACCTTTTCTCTGTAGGGCAACATCATCTCATCTCCTTCATGCTCTCCTTTTGTCTGCAAGTCCTGCCTAACCTCTACCTGTCCAGCTATTGGCCAGTCAGCTTCTTTTTTTTTTTTTTTTTTTTTGGTTTTTCGAGGCAGGGTTTCTCTGTGGCTTTGGAGCCTGTCCTGGAACTAGCTCTGTAGACCAGGCTGGTCTCGAACTCACAGAGATCCGCCTGCCTCTGCCTCCCGAGTGCTGGGATTAAAGGCGTGCGCCACCATCGCCCGGCTGGCCAGTCAGCTTCTTTATTAAACCAGTCACAATGACATATATTCACACAGTGTAAAGGGATATTCCACAGATCCTAAAGATGAAAATTGAGGTCATCTGGCTTGACAGCAGGTACTTTTACCCACTGAGCCACCTCAGCACATATAATTTTTTATCTATCTATCTATCTATCTATCTATCTATCTATCTATCTATCTATTTTGGTTTTTGGGGGGTAGGGTTTCTTTATGTAGCTTTGGAGCCTGTCCTGGAACTTGTTCTGTAGTCCAGGTTGGACTCAAATTCACAGAGATCCACCTGCCTCTATCTCCCTAATTGCTAGGATTAAAGAATTTTGTTTTGTTTTTGTCTTTTTTATGTTTTTAATTATAAGTTATTTAGCCTGATGTAGTGATGCGCACCTTTAATTCCAGCACTGGAGAGGCAGAGGCAGGCAGATCTCTGTGAGTTCAAGGCTAACCTGGTCCACATAGCTAGCTCCAGGATAGCCAAGGCTACATATAGAAACTTGTTTCAAAAAAAGTTACATCAGGGGCTGGAGAGATGGCTCAGTGGTTAAGAGCATTGCCTGCTCTTCCAAAGATCATGAGTTCAATTCCCGGCAACCACATGGTGGCTCACAACCATCTGTAACGAGGTCTGCTGCCCTCTTCTGGTCGGCAAACACACACAGACAGAATATTGTATACATAATAAACAAACAAACAAATAAATAAAGTTACATCAGGATAAAAAACTAGGAGGCAGACATGGTGTAGGCCTGTAGTTCCAGCTACTGGGGCATCTAAGGCAAGAAGATCATGAGTCAGATGCCTGCACTCGATGTGTTTGAGCTTAGCCTAGACAGCTTTGTGACCCTATCGCACAGGAATGACAGCCCCCAGAGCAGGCACTTCCCATCCTCGTCTGTGGAGAAGGCCACATGTAAAGCCGCCAGGTGTGTCAATAAGACATCCGAAGAGTCTTGGCAAGATGCTCAGACCGGGGTTCAGTCGCCAGCCAGTCCTGCATGGTGGAGAGAACTTATTCTAGCAGACTGTCCTCTGGCCTCTCCGTGTGCTCTTCAGATCAGAGTAATCAATGGGACTTCAAGGTGAAGACTGACAGCCTGAGTTCCACCCGTGGGATGTGGTGGGAGGAGACTCTTCAGCCTGAAGGCTGTTCTCTAACGTCCGGTTGTGCGCCGCTGCATAACTGTGCACACGCACACTAAAATGAATGTGAATGATTTAAATTTTCCATTTAACTTCACTCTTCCCTGTCTCCATCTTCCTGATGAAGGCAGTGAAACTCACTCCACCCCAGAGTGAGGTCCCTGGTCTTAGGCTCACTGTGACAGCTGGTGTGGGGCGCTGCTGTGAAAGTGACCTGTGGGCACTAGGGCCCCCTCTTAGAAAGACGGTGCGCGCCTGAGCTCCTGTGGAAACAGCAGAAAAAAGAAGACCCAGGGCTCTGGATGTTGGGCAGGTGCTTTACCTCCAGCTACATCCCCAGACCTTTCGGAAAGGCCTTGCACTCGCTGTAGCCCAGGCAAGCCTGGAGCTTGGATCTCTGGAATAACTGGAATTACAGACCTGTAACACCTTGGCTAGCTTTACCCAGCCCTTTATTTCTACAGCCCAGGCTGTCCGGGAACTTGCTGTGTATACCAGGCTAGTTTTAAATTCCCAGTGCTCCTGCCTCAGCCTCCAGAATGCTCGGGTTGTAGGTGTGTCACTGAGTCTGGCAAATATGTGTAAGATAATGTCTCAATTTCCTTACAGATTTCTTTTGAATTCCGCTCACTTCTGCATTCCCAGCTCGCTACCTTGTTCTTCGATGAAGTGGTAAAACAAATGGTAGCTGCCTTTGAAAGAAGAGCGTGTAAATTGTACGGTCCAGAAACAAGTATACCTCGGGAGCTAATGCTTCATGAAATCCACCATACCTAAAATGAAATAAGAACCGGCACCACCTCCTTTTGACCCGTTTGTTCGCTTTAGGAAGTCCCTTTATCGTCTGTTCAAAGTCAGAAAGCATTTGTTAAGCCTGCCTGGACTTTAAGCCTGCTCCACTGAAAATTTGTACATTGAGTACAGACCCACCTGTACGTAGAATTATTTCTTCAATCAAGTGCAACTCAAAGTAATGTGTACATTTGCAGGTTCTGCCTTTGTGATAATAATGGTGTCATCACTGTTGCTAGGATACCGCATCCCTCACTTGAGGGCAGAGTGAAACTGGCCCCTTCCATGAAAGGTTAGCTGAGATAGAATGTGTTACATTAACCGTATCATGTTTAAGTTATTAGGTTCAGAGGATTTGTAACTTATTGTTTTTGGGCCTGCCATACGGCTTAGGATATTTGAGTAATCATATATTTAATGTTAAAACTTTGATTTAAAGTACCGCTAATGAAGTCTTAGCACTTTGGGTAATTTAAGCTGTTCTTATGAATAGCAGTAGATAACTCAGTGCTGTTGGGAAGCTGCTTTCCAGAGACACTTTTGCTTTTTGTTTTGTTTTTATGTTTTTGGTGAGTGGTCCAGAGTGCCAAGCTAATTTTCCAGACATTCAAAACCTCCCCTTGGGTGCTTGCCTGCACTTTCAAAATGCTGACTGCGTGTCAGAATCTGGTTTGCCATGGCAGGCAGCAGACGCCAGTCAGCCGATACCCCCAGCACTGCACGTCCCCATTTTCTATTTATTGTGCATATTCACTTGCAGTAGTATTCTAAACTGATATTTTTTTAAACAATCAATGTAAGTACTGAAGCCATGACTTAATAAAGTTAATTTGTTTATTTTTGTATAGTGACTTTGGTTATTTAAATTGTTTCTGTATTGCTTTGGTGTGTATTCTGACAGGTGGCTGACCTAGTTTCTCTGTGGCTGTTCTAAACACCGTGAGCCGAAGCACTTGTGAGGAGTGTGTTTAGTTCAGGTCACAGCCCACAGGTCATGGTGTATCCCAGAGGGAAGCGAGCTAGAGGTGGGGGCTGAAACAGGCCAAGAATGCTGCTCCTGGCCTGTTCCCAAACTCTCCTGCCTGGAGGTGACACCACCATAGTAGCTTGGTCCTCCTGCATGGAAAAGCAGTCCAAAAAAATGTCTCACAGATGTACCCATAGGCCAGTCAGATGGCACCAATTCTTTGGCTGATTCCCTCTTTCCAGGTGACTAGGTGATGAGAAGTCTTCCTGTATATGTGTTGCTTCTATTGGTTAATGAATAATAAATAAACTGGCTTAGGCCTACACAGAGTAGAATATAGGTAGGCAGAGAAAACTAAACTGAATGCTGGGAGAAAGAAGGTGGAGTCAGAGGGAACCCATGTAGCCTCTCCAGAGACAGACACCAGAACTTTACCTGATTGGTATGCCACAGCCTTATGACAATACACAGGTTAGTAGAAATGGGTTAAATTAAGATGTAAGAGCCAGCCAATAAAAAGTTAGAGCTATTAAGCCAAGCAATGATTTAATTAAAACAGTTGCTGTGTGGTTATTTTGGGTCTGAGCTGCCAGGCTGCCGGGGAAACAAAACAAGCGGCTCCTTACAACTTGGTGTCTGTCAAGTTGAGAGCTGTAGCCACACAAATGCAGGACTGTAGGATTTCATGTCTTAGAAATACTTTCTTTCGCCGGGCGATGGTGGCACACGCCTTTAATCCCAGCACTCGGGAGGCAGAGGCGGGTGGATCTCTGTGAGTTCGAGACCAGCCTGGTCTACAGAGCTAGTTCCAGGACAGGCTCCAAAGCCACAGAGAAACCCTGTCTCAAAAAACCAAAAAAAAAAAAAGAAAAGAAAAGAAAGAAAAAGCAAGGTCTTTTTTTTTTTAATATAAAATGAACTAACAAACTGGCTATTGCCTTGTGGAATATCTGGTTGTCTGATGCTGCCAAGTTGACAAAGTTATAGCTGGCCTAGCCATCAATACTATCAGAGATCCAAGAAGGATAAATTATGCCTGAGTGCAGACCAAGCAGCTTCTGAATCTATTACAAAGCCAGAGACCAGGTCATACCCAGTTAGCATCCCAGGCTCCTGAGGTCTCCATAGCATCGGAGGCAATCAATTCTCCAGCATCCTGCTGTCCACTGACTGGGAAAGGGTTCTGGCGGTAGATGTTAGATTGGGGCATCTTGTCCAGTGGTCAGTGTTATCTGGGTAGAGTCTCATTCTTGGAGACCTGGGAGTCATTGCTAGGAGCTGAGAGTCTGTCTGATATAATAAGCTTTTTTTGTTGTTGTTTTGTTTTTGTTTTTCGAGACAGGGTTTCTCTGTGGTTTTGGAGCCTGTCCCGGAACTAGCTCTTGTAGACCAGGCTGGTCTCGAACTCACAGAGAT
Source organism: Chionomys nivalis (assembly GCF_950005125.1). NCBI lineage: Eukaryota > Metazoa > Chordata > Mammalia > Rodentia > Cricetidae > Chionomys > Chionomys nivalis. The sequence continues at coordinate 3,831,246 of NC_080111.1, read as the reverse complement.
CCGCCTGCCTCTGCCTCCCGAGTACTGGGATTAAAGGTGTGCGCCACCACCGCCCGGCTATAACAAGCTTTTATTAGACATCTTAAACGCCATATTCTGCAGACACCGGAAGTGTCTGATGAGTGCCTGGGTGCTGAGAGCTGCCATGATAGTATACAGCGGGTGGCAGCTAGTGCTCAGCAGGTTGCCCTACCACTGGATGAATGGCTCTGATGGGGATCCCTGCTTGGAGACGCCATGGAGTTACTGATTAAATGACCGGTTGCTTCTGGCTGTAATTTCTCTCATCTGCTGCCACATTTCTTCCCGAATAACACCTATGGGTTTTCCTACTGCTGGTGTGTTTCTTACATAAAATATTCCATCTATTGGGCATGTCTATAGCTGTGGTGGTCAGGAAGATGATTTCTGCCTTAGCTCTATAATTTTGATAGATAGAAATAACACCAGGATATCTTTCACTGTTCAGACTGACGTAGGAAAGCAATAGTATTCTCCAGCACACAGACAGCTTGTTTTATACTTCAGAACAAATTCTAAGCGAATTGGTTGCCCCTGGAGACAAATACACAAGGTCATTTTCCCAGGTGTTTATTGCTGATTCAAGATCAGAGCTTGGAGCAACTTGAGTAGATGTAACTTTCTCAGCAATGGACTTTCTGCTTGTACTCCCAACCTCAAGGTTCAGCCAACTAACTGTTTGTAGTTTAAATCCTGAATGTCAGTGTCACTTTCTGGGAAAGAGCTACGTGCACAGCCCAGGGTCACTCACTCACCGGCCGGTCACTGTGACCTCCCTCGCCTGAGGAAACCTGTGCGACTCATCTTGTGTTGTCAGAATGGGTCGGGGCCTGAAGATGATTGTCCGGAGTTTAGCTGAGAGAGGAGGTATGGAGAGCTATGGAGAGGAGCAAGAGAGATTTTCAGAGAGGATTTTTTTCCAAGATGAAGTAAAAGAGAAAGCACCCGTGTTTGCTTAGTTTTCCCCTCAGATAGAAAAGTCTAGCGGTCACCACATTCATGGATGTTTTTGCAAACCCTGGAGCCTTCCAGTTAGCAACGCCTAGGTATATCTGAATAGACAAACTTTGTTTCTAGTTACTTGTTTTTTTTTTTTTTTAAATATTTATTTATTATGGATACAATATTCTGTTTACATATATGCCTGCTGGCTAGAAGAGGACACCAGACCTCATTACAGATGGTTGTGAGCCACCATGTGGTTGCTGGGAATCGAACTCGGGTCCTTTGGAAGAACACACAATGCTCTTAACCGCTGAGCCATCTCTCCAGCCCCTCTAGTTACTTGTTTTAAGCTTAACATCAAAAACATACACAGGGAAGTAAGTAAGGTTTATCCCTGTAATTAATTGTATTATTACCTAGCATGGCTACAATTAAAGAACTTGATCACTTACGATATGGCTGACTATTGTGTTCCTTAGTCTACAATAAGTTAGCAGCGCTCATGGGACTAGGACTTTACGATCCATTTCTGTGGGTTTAGCCCTAAAAAGAACGATTTTGAACTGAAGCTCTTCTAGTGTCAAATTAAAACTTTTTGATCATATTTATCAAACATATGTTCTCGCTTATCTAAATTCTCTAGAAGCTTGGTGTTGACCATTGGGCAAAGCCTTAGGTGCAGGGGACTGGAGAGGTGGCTCAGCGGTTGAGAGCAGTGGCTGCTCTTCCAGGGTTTCTGAGTTCTATCCCCAGCAACCACACGGTGGCGCCAACCATCTATAGTGGAACCCAGTGCCCTGGGCCGAGCAAAAGAACACTCATATACACAAATCATTTTTTTTTTAAAGTATTTAGGTGTAAATCTCTTAAGTCAGCTTTTGTTAACCTGAATAGACCTTTATAACCGTGAATTTGCATCACCATAGAGAGTATATTCTAAACCACAGCTGAATCACATCTACAGTTGTGATGTGTGTGTGTGTGTGATCACACAACAGGCCACACCAGTGCTGCTGTTCTAGTCTGTCTGATCATCGTCCCTTCTACCGAATATAAAGTTAGCACTTTATTTTTCTGAATGACTTCTTTAGAAGTATTACTCTTTTGCAGTTTTCGTGACCACAGATATGCTGTTGACAATTTTTAAGAAACAGGTTTGGACTTTGCTATGAAACACTATAGCCAAGAGCTTTAATCCTGCCCTTTCCTAGAAGACTGATCATATAAAATCCTGTAACCCAGATGGCTGTAACATGGTAATCATTATTCTGTATTTTTTTTAATATTTATTTATTTATTATGTATACAATATTCTGTCTGTGGGTGTTTGCAGACCAGAAGAGGGCAGCAGACCTCATTACAAATGGTTGTGAGCCACCATGTGGTTGCTGGGAATTGAACTCATGACCTTTGGAAAAGCAGGCAATGCTCTTAACCACTGAGCCATCTCTCCAGCCCCCATTAATCTGTATTTTTAATTATACATTATATTTTTAAATATATATAACATGAGCTGTCCCATCCCTAGGACTTAAAACAGACGCTATCCCAGGGCGACTCAACCAAGCAACCATTTCATCCAACCGTCTGGGAGGATGGCACGTCGCGTTCCAAGCCAACGCCATCTCTCAGGCGGCCTGTCTTGGCAGTGTGTGAGCTCTGCCTCACAGGTGTGGCCTGCGACTCCCAGTTCCATCAGGGGGACCCCCTGTCCCTTACAGATACAGGTGAATCAGAGATGTCTGATCCACACACAGCACAAGTGCCAATAATGCATCCACCTAGCACTCGGGGCCCCAGAGTTGGGAGGCTGAGGCTTCCCAGAGAAAGAAACACAGAACGCAGGACAGTGGCAGACAAAACGACACAAATTGACAGACCAAGACAAAGCTCTCACACCCACTGGCTGGGGTTTTTGGATTTCCAAACACTCACATGTTGGGGGAGTCTTAGGGGTGTTCCTAGCCAAGGCACCAAAGTGGAGTTACAGACAGCTGTGAGCATGGAACCCAGGTCCCCTGGAAGAGCAGTCAGTGCTCTTAACCTCTGAGCCATCTCTCCAGCCCTTGTTTTTTTTTTTTTTTTTTTGGTTTTTCGAGACAGGGTTTCTCTGTGGTTTTGGAGTCTGTCCTGGAACTAGCTCTTGTAGACCAGGCTGGCCTCGAACTCACAGAGATCCGCCTGCCTCTGCCTCCCAAGTGCTGGGATTAAAGGCGTGCGCCACCACCGCCCGGCTCCTTGTTTTGTTTTTTAAAGGCAGGTCATTCTATATCACAGGTTAACCTCGGACTCACTACATACATTAGGATGGCCTTGAACTCCAGGTCATTCTGCCTCCGCCTCCTCAGGGCTGGATTCACAGGTCTGAACCACACTTGTTTTCTGCAGGGATAGGAATCAGACACACGGTTTCCACTCTGAAAAGTGAGCCGAGTCACCAGCCCCCGTCCAAGAATTCTAATGAATAACCGAAAGGAAGAGGCTTTCTGTAAGCTCAAGACCAGCTTGGTCTACCTAGGAAATTCCAGACCTACCACGGCTACATATGAAACTCTGACTCAAAAAAAAAAAAAAAATTCTAATCAATAAAATTGCAAGTCTAAGCCAGGCTTGAACCCAGTTCAATGCCAGCCTAGACTCCCAGCAAGTTCCAAGCCGGTCAAGCTACACAGTGAAGCCTGTCTCAAACAAACAAAATAAAAAGCAATAAAATGTGAAAATGCAGGTCTAATGCACCAAATTCTCTCGGATACTTTGATTTTTTTTGTGTTTCTGGTTTTTGGAGGTTTTTGTTTGTTTTGTTTTGTTTGTTTTGTTTTTTGGAGACAGGGTTTCCTACATAGCCCTGTCTGTCCTGGAACTCACTTTGTCGACCAGGCTGGTCTCGAACCCAGAGATCTGCTTCTCTCTGCCTCCCGAGTGCATCTGGACCATCTGTTCCTCCTAATTGCTGTTGGCTCTGGCATCACTTATGCCTGAACTAAATGGTCATTCCTATCTGGGTACCATTAAGCTGATGGTTAGTAGATCCCAATCTAAACAGGAACCCATCACAGAGTCAAGGATTTGAGTCAGAATACAACTCAAGGGGGACTGTGAGAGCCAAAGTTACATTTTCAGCTTTAGTTACTATGTCTTAGAGATCCATGAAACAAAACCCGCCTGTGACCTGCAAACCTCCTGCCCAGAGACCGGTGGCTCCTGAAATGCCGGAGGCTGCTGTTCACGGGAGATAACAAGCCCCAGGTTTTTCACTCCCCTACAAGTTTGCTTTACTTCCCACACTAGATATGCTTGATCACACGTGGGTGGGAGGTTCACAGGCAGGAAGTACATCAGGATATACTCTTGCCCCTTGACCCCAGCAAGCTGGATTGTTAGATCAAAAGGAAACCCCCTGGCATGGGGACAAAATCCCTATAGTGCTTCTTGGCGTACCAGAAAAGGTTCCTGTTAAAGATCCAGATCTAGCAACAGGAAGATTCATTAGCTGAAATGTTTGATAGGGCACTCCACCGACTCTGTGTAAAACAGAGGTTGTTGTTTCTATTTAAACCACTCAGAAATCATTAGAAACAATCTGTCTGTACTTGAAAGAAACTATTGTATAAAAAAAGGGGGTGAGCTGGGCGGTGGTGGCGCACGCCTTTAATCCCAGCACTCGAGAGGCAGAGGCAGGTGGATCTCTGTGAGTTCGAGACCAGCCTGGTCTACAAGAGCTAGTTCCAGGACAGGCTCCAAAGCCACAGAGAAACCCTGTCTCGAAAAACCAAAAAAAAAAAATAATAAAAATAAAAAAAAAATAAAACTTTTAACGCACAGACAGTCCCTAGAGAGACGGGGATTTCTGATACTTTTATAGTGCACCATTGCAAAATATAAGTTTCTTGTATGACTCGGTTTATCAAAATAGCTTAAACTTAGCCCCAGCCTTTCCAAAGCTCCGTCCCTTCAAGACAGCTCCCCATGTTGGGTCGTGGTGACCCCCAAACCACAAAGTCATCCCCATTGCTATTTTATGACTTCAATTTTGTCACTATTATAAATCTCCATGCAAACATCCGACATGCAGATGACCCTACACTTTTTTTTTTTTTTTTTTTTTTGGTTTTTTCGAGACAGGGTTTCTCTGTAGCTATGGAGCCTGTCCTGGAACTAGCTCTTGTAGACCAGGTTGGCCTCGAACTCACAAAGATCCGCCTGCCTCTGCCTCCCGAGTGCTGGGATACCCTACATTATTGTAAAAAGGTCTTTCACAGTCTGCAGTGTCTTATGAAGAAAACCTGGTTTGAGGCCCAGCCTGGTCTACAGAGAATTTCCTGTTACTTCAACATTGTTACCTGCTGTCCTCCCAACTCACCAGACAGGAGCAGCAGCTGTTTTGAGGGTCAAGCCAGGCCAGTCATTTGGGGGGTGGGGGGGTTGGGGTGGGGGTGTGGTCTTGGGCCCGCCACATCAACTTACTTGGAGCTCTCTGCCAGCGTCAACACTGTTGATTTTCCTCTTCTGGGAAAGCAGGGAGGGTAACTGCTTCCGGTTCGTCGTTTTTCAGATAGACGCAAGTGCATTTCCACAGCCAAATACGGGACCAGCGTTCCTCCCTTTTCCCATTTCTGGTTCATTTGTTCTGATTCTGGAAATTTCCATCCTTTGTTCAAATAAAAGTTTTCACAGAATCGCCAATGGATCGGAGTTTGATACACTATTCCTGCTTCACCCTCATCCTGGCCTGCATCTCTAACTGGCCACCTTGGTTCCTTTCCACTAAAGAATGCAGTCTTCACTGGGCTATTATAGTTGGGGTTGAGGATTCAATTCAGGCCTGTCTATTCAACTGGGCAGACCCTGGTAATTCTGGCCTCACGTTAGCATGTAAGTACTAAGGGCTGGTTAATATATGTAGCTAGGTGGTGGCCTAGAATGAACCATTAGAGAAACCCTGTCTCAGAAGAAAAAAGATGGGTATGTATGCACCAAAGCCAGAGGACAATTTTGTTGGGTCTTGAGTTCCAGGGTTCCTTAGGTGGTCAGAACTGAACCTTGAATCAATAGTGTAGTCTGTCTACTTAGCACCAGGCATCTTTTTCCTCTACTCAGCACTGGGAATCCAACTCAAGTACCCTTGCAAGCATAGCAAGCCACCGCCCAGATTCATGCAGGGGAGGAAGTACCTCCCACCCTTTTATCTCCCCCTTTCCAGTGTAACTGTCTTGGCTGTAATCTGCCTCCCCAAAGGCTAGGTGCGTAACACCACAACTGTCTGGGACCATGGTCCCCTTTAAGACCAGGTCTCAATACTGCCCATACTAGAGACCAACCAGGGTTTTGTCTTCTATAAGAACTCCCATCATCAAAACCCTTATCTCCAAGGAAGAGATGTAGAACACACATGGTGTTTCTGTGCACCCAACTGTGCTCATTTCTCCTTAAGACTCCGGACACAAGCAGGAACTTTAAACAAAATTTTATTACACAAAGGTTGTCACATAATTGGATACTTCTCTACTTTGTACAGTTATCTCGCTCCACAGAAAGGCTGCCTCTGACCTCTCGTCTGATGGCACAAGCGCCACAGTCCTGACCGTAGCGGACGGACCAGCAGGCCTGCCTCAGTGACTCAAGTTGAAAGCAGGACACTGGTATATGGCTCTTGCACCCAGTATCAGGAATGTACAAATGTCTTTATTCAAAAATACAAAATAAATTATCTGTAGGCATGGACAATGACAGCAGTAAACCATTATGTATTGTCAATGGGAACCAGTAACTGATGGTTATAGTGATCAGCCAGCCTTCTCTTCATTTTCTTCAGGAGCTTCTCTGAAGGTATCGGTGAGGAACCTGCCTTGAGCTTCCTGTCACAGTTCATTGGTAAGGGCAAAGCGCTATTCTAGGAATTAGAACATGCCACCTCCCATTCCCCCTCCCATTCCCCCCATTGCGCCCATTCCAGGGTCCTTCTCTTCTTTAGGAATTTCGGTCACTACAGCTTCTGCTGTTGTTAGCAAGGAGGCCACCCCAGCAGCATCCAGTAAAGCAGTTCTTACGACCTAGACAAAAATTTTATAAAAAGATTAACTACTGAAAACTCCATCTCAGAACAAGCCATGCAATGTTTAAGAAATGCTGAATTACTTACCTTTGTTGGATCAATGATTCCCTTCTCCACCATGTTCACAAATTCCCCGAGCATGGCATCATACCCAACTTCTGAGGAACTCTGCAGAATCTTCTCGACTATCAAAGACCCTTCAACACCCGCGTTCTTAGCAATGGTCATGGCGGGAATTTTGAGTGCTCTTTTAATAATGTCTATACCTACAGAGCAAACACATTTCCACAAATTCATTTGCTTTTCACTCTCTGGGGCACCAGAGATGGCTCAACAGTTAAGAGCACTGGCTGTTCTGAGGACCTGATTTGGCCCTTAGCACCACACAAGTCTGTAACTCCAGTTCAGGGAATAAACGCCCTCTTCTGGCCTCTGAGAGGACTGCACACACGGCACACAAGACATGCAGCACCCATACACACAAAATAATTGAATACAAAAGCCCAGTCTATGTCAGAGTACCCATTCCAACAACACTACTTTTCAAACAGAAAGATCCACGCCACAAACTCATTTGAAAGATAATCTTCTAGAAGATGCTTCTGTACACTGTAAATATGTATTATTCTCATTGGTTAATAATAATAAAAGCTGTTCGACCAATAGCTAGGCAGCATAGGGTTAGGCAGATCAATCAAACTCAGACGAGGGGCAGAGAGATGACAACAGTTGCCAAGAAACAAGATGCCAGGGGGCTGGAGAGATGGCTCAGCATTTAAGAGCATTGCCTGCTCTTCCAAAGGTCCTGAGTTCAATTCCCAGCAACCACATGGTGGCTCACAACCATCTGTAATGGGATTTGGTGCCCTCTTCTGGCCTACAGATATACACACAGACAGAATATTGTATATATAATAAATAAATATTAAAAAAAAAAAAAGAAACAAGATGCCAGCAGACCAGTTAAAGCCACAGTTTCACACAGATTAACAGAAATGGGTTAAGTGGTAAGAGTTATAAGCCAAGCAGTTTAAGTTGCTATGGTTATTTGGGACCGCGTGGCCGGGAAACGAAAGGCAATCATGTTTACCTATTTTCTGATCCTCATTAGAAGGCTTTAGGGAATCCAAGGCTGGGATGCAGCGCAGCAGAGCGCAGCCCCCGCCTAGCACGATGCCTTCTTCCACAGCTGCTCGCGTGGCATTGAGTGCGTCTGTAACTCTGTCTTTCTTCTCATTCACCTCCACATCGCTTGTTCCTCCAACCTAAAGAAAGAAGAATTAAGGTTAGCATGACCTTTCCCGTTCACTATGACTGCCTGAAGTCATTCCGAAGGCAAGCCTGAGCTGGGTACGGTGGCAGTCAGAATCCCAGCACTCAGGAGACCAAGGCCAGCCTGGGCTACAGAGCTCAAAACAAAAAGAAGCAATTGATGTGGTAAAGTATCCAGTAAGGCTGCCTGTTCTGAGGAATGTACCCTACTAACAAATAGTCTTTTCCAGAATTTCCCACATAACAAGCTGCACTCTAGTTTAAGAAAAGGATGATAACCAGGAGGTGGTGCTACAAGCACTTAAGTCTCTGACTTTTGAGGCCAGCCTGGCCTATCAATTCACTTCCAGGACAGCCAGGACTACACAGAAAGGCTAGGCTGGGGCATGGAACAGCGGCAGACCACTTGTCCCACAGGACAGGGAACAGCCTCAGCCTCAGGCTCCACACCCGTCAGGGCAGAGGCCTATTTTAGGCTCTGGAGGCACTGGGACATAGCCCAGTGGGTCAGAGGGCTCGCCTCGCAAGCCTGATGACCGGAATTTAATCCTTGAAATCGGTGGAAACGTAGATAACCAGTCCCTGACCACATGTGCCCTATGGAGTACAGTGTGCGCACAGACACAGCTGAGATTTGGGGAATCAAAGCACTTGCTTAGCTACTGCTGGTGTGCACCACAGAATAAGAACCAAAGCCACCAGGCTCAAAGCCTAAAGAGCTTCCCCGCCAAGGCTCCAGCCTCACCTTCAGCACAGCTACTCCATCTGAGAGCTTTGCGAGACGCTCGTTCAGCTTCTCCTTTTCGTATTCACTAGTGGTGATGTCGAGCTGCTCAGTGATCTCCTGGATGCGTTTCTCAATTTGAGCCTTGTCACCTTTTCCTTTCAAAAGCATGGCGTCATCCTTAGTGACAATGACCTCTCCAACTTTTCCTAAGTCGTGAGCTTGAACATCTTCAAGGTTTAGATTCAACCCCTCTTCTCCAAATACCTATAAAAGCAGTGTGCTATTAGTGTCTTTCGTGATAAGGTTTCTCACTGTACGCGACACAGGTATCTATCTGTGAGGAGAAACATCTGGAAATACTGCTTTTCAGGGCTGGAGACGGCTCCTCGGCCAAGAGCACCGCTGATTCAGGTGTCCTCCCAGCACCCACATGGCACCTACAATTGTCTCTAACTGCAGTCCTGCGGGACCAGATGCTGCCTTCCTTGGTGTCAAGGCCACTGGTACCTAGAACAAGGTCTGACTAAAATCACTATTATACAAACTGAAACTAGCTTTACTTGTATTTTGAGGAAGACTTTTAATCATGCCTGTTCTTAGGAAAGACTAGGCAAATAAGAAATGTGACCTTAACCCAGTCCCTATGTTCCAAACAGGCACATCTATCTATCTATCGGTGAAGTGCACGCTCTAACATTTGCAGGCTGGAAGCACAAACCTCCCCCAGCAAGGCAGCCACCCCGGCGATCCACTCACCGCACCACCAGTAGCAATAGCCATATCTTTAAGCTGGTTCTTCCTGTTGTCCCCAAACCCTGGCGCTTTGACCGCCACAACCTGAAGACCCACTTTCAGCCTGTAAAGAACAGTAACTGTGTGAGATTTAAACTGAAGGGGCAAGCGGGAGAAAACAGCTAGTTTGGTCCATGGTAAGTTCTGGCACCACCCAACACTCAGGAGTCCTGCTCCTTCCCAGCCACTTCTGGCCTGAAGGAAGAGGAGACGGGCTTTCTACTCATCTGTGTCTTCCAGGCTGATCACCCACTTAAAGAACTGCTGTCCCTGTGTTCCAGACACATGGGACTAGTTCTCCCTAGGAAGCTGTGGGAGGCAGAGGCTGAAGGTGGATGTGTATTTGAGACCTGCCTGAAACTGTCTCAAACCAACCACCAGGCTTATAATGTGTAGAGCACTCCAATGTACACCAGTGCCCGAGACACTACGTACACCAAACAGCAACACAGACCACCATCCGCCCCCGCCCGACCCACTCGCCAATGACCTGTTCAAGACCAGTGTGCTTAGAGCTTCTCCATCAACGTCCTCAGCAATGATGACCAAGGGCTTCCGATGAGCATTGGCGATTTCCAGAGCGGGTACGATGGACTGCACACTAGAAATCTTCTTTTCACTCAAAAGAACATAGGCGTCTTGGAATTCACATTTCTGACCTGTAAAACAGAGAGCAGTAAAATCAAATCCTAACAGTATCGAGAAAACTAACAATTTACTTTCACTAAGAGACCAGTAACTCACAGGTTTTCTTCCTCTTCATTTAGTGAACTATACACATTACACCAACCCACCGCCTACAGCTGACCGATGCCTTTAAAGTGTATTTAAGCCGGGCGGTGGTGGCACACGCCTTTAATCCCAGCACTCGGGAGGCAGAGGCAGGCGGATCTCTGTGAGTTCGAGACCAGCCTGGTCTACAAGAGCTAGTTCCAGGACAGGCTCCAAAACCAGAGAAACCCTGTCTCGAAAAAAAAAAACAAAAAAATAAAAAAAAAATAAAGTGTTTTAAAGATTTGCTTACAGACTTGCTCTTACCTTTCGATGTGTTAATAAAATACGGGGAAATATATCCTCTGTCAAACTTCATGCCTTCAATAATTTCTAACTCATCATTCAGGGTTTTCCCATCCTATGAAAAAAAAAATCAAAGACTTAGGTGAATGAACTTCTTTCTTTTAAAACTATGGGGAGTGAGCATTAGGACTCAGTGTAGAATTCTTTTTAATAATCTATTTTCATCTTGTACACAGAGTTTTTCCTGCATGTACGTCTGTGCGAGGGTGTTGGGTCTTGGAGTTACAAAACAGCTGAGAGCTGCCATGTGGGTGCTGGGAACTGAACCTGGGTCCTCTGCAAGGGCAGTCAGTGCTCTTAACTGCTGAGTCATTCGTCCAGCCCCAGATGAGTGAATTTCAATGAAGAAACAATACTTGAACAGGTGGCCTTTAAGATGGCTCAGGGATTAAGAACACGTGCAGCTGTTGAAGAGGACCTGGTTAGGTTCCAGGCACCCACGCGGTGGTCCGCGCTGCAGTTTCAGGATTCTGCCTTTCTTTTGGACTCTGGGGCATCAAGAACACACATGGTACACACACACACGCCTTCAACAAGACAAGGGCAGAGGAATCTCTGAGGTTGAGGCCATGGTTCTAGGCCAGCCAGGGCTAAAGTGAGGCCTTGCTCCACCCTCCCTAATTAGCTAGTTGAGAGCTAATTATTATTTATTAAATCGGATAGACTTATTCTGGGAGGGAAAGCTCCCAATTCTGACACCAGGAAGCTCCATACTCAGCAGACAGAGACAAAGGAGTGAATTACTGGCACAAACAAGAAACATGCACAGCACACCTCACTGAAGGTGTGGCCAACCCATCCCAGCCTGCACTCACCTTCACTGTGATGACACCCTTCCTTCCCACCTTCTTCATCGCATCCGAAATGATGTTTCCAATATCTTTGTCTCCATTTGCAGAAATTGTAGCAACCTGAAATAACCACATTACTTCAAAATTAAATGGTAAGATCAGCATTTTCAACCCTCTTCCCCTTTGACCTTCTAAACAGATGGTCTACAAAGAGTATTCCAGGACAGCCTTGCCTACACACACATGCGCGCGCGCACACACACACACACACACACAAATACCCCTGTCCTGAAAAACCAAAGATCCAAATTAAAATTAGCTAGTCACTTAATTCTCTTCAAACAGGAGATAAAATCCTTACCTGAGCAATTTCTTCAGGGGTTGTCACGGGTTTAGATTGTTTTTTCAGTTCAGCAATTACAGCATCAACAGCCAACATCACACCTAGTTCAAGAACGTATGTTACTACAACACTTATCATCACGGCTCCCAAGCCAAGCACAAGACTCATTTTAACGTTTACACGCAAGCTCCGTGTCAGTGCTCTCTTAACTGCACCAAGTGACACGGCATGCACTCACTCGTCTGGAACCTCAATCAAGCTGAAAACCATAAACACTGTGAAAACCTGATCAAGATGACGAGTGGGGCTCACACCTATAATTCCAACACCCAGGACGCTTAGGCAGGATTGCCAGCCAGGGAGGGCTAAGAGGAATACCCACCCATTCTTAATGAAAGTGAATGAGATTAAAAAAAAAATACATATATAGTTTAAAAAATATCAACTGTCTATGGGCTGGAAAGCTGGCTTATTGGCTAACAGTACAGAAGGCTCTTTCAACGGACTGGGGTTCAATTTCCTGCACCCACATGGCAGCCCCCCCCCAAAAAAACCCCTCTAGTTCCAGGGGATCTGGTACCCTTGCAGATATACATGCAGACAAGACAGTAAAGCATATTTAAAAAAAAATCTTAAAAAAAAAAAAAAAACACAAAATCCAAAGCCGGGTGTTAGTGCACACCTTTATTCCCAGCACTCGGGAGGCTGAGACAGGTGAATCTCCGTGAGTTCAAGGCCAGCCTGGTCTACAAGACCTAGTTCCAGGACAGGCTCCAAAGCTAGAGAAACCCTGTCTTGAAAAACCAAGAGAGAGAGGACATCTCCACCAAGCCTGTGCAAGCACCAACAAATAAAATAAAGAAGGACAGAGATGAGACAATATTCTTCTGACAAGTGGAATTCTTTGTGATTTCTTTCTGTAGGGTCAATGACATGGCACTCTTACCTCTCCGGATTTCTACTGGGTTGGCCCCTTTGCTGATCTTCTCAAAGCCCTCCTTGGCAATAGAACGTGCCAGAACGGTAGCTGTGGTAGTGCCATCTCCGGCCTCTTCATTTGTGTTATTGGCAACATCTTGAACAAGTTTAGCTCCGATATTTTTGTATTTGTCCTTTAAATCAATTGACTTTGCCACAGTGACCCCATCTTTCGTTACTTTGGGACTTCCCCAACTCTGCTCAATAATCACCGTTCTTCCCTACAACGACAGAAGAAAACAGCAACCCTCAATGGTCTCAAGTCTACAGATTAACAAGACAAAAATCCAGTCCCTAAGAGATGCCACCTATAGAGCAAGGGAGTACAGATGACAATCACCAAATCCCAGAACATGCGTCACATCCCTTGCACTTGAGTTTTGCTTATGAAGTTACTTTTCCTATTCACTCAATACAAAACTTAAAAAAATGGCACCAACATTATCGGCAATTTGGGTTTGAACCAAGTTATTCTGTCTCGAGCTATTTGTGCAGCTCTTTAGATCACTCTAACATCCATTTAAAATGACTGTGCCCCACATCCAATGATGTCCTCAAAGTACAACGGCTCCTCATTCAACCACAGATCCCAACCTTTGATCTCAGCACTGATCAAGCTAGTTTGATCCAAAGGAGTTCCAGGTGAGCTGTGGCTAAAGACCCTGCCTCAATAAACAGCAGGTGAGCCAGCACTTGGGAGGTAGAAGGAGCAGGACCAGGTTAAAGGCCAGACTAAGCTACTGTAGTTCTCTCAAAAACACCAAACCAAACTTCTGGAACATGAAAATGGCAGAAATTACGAAGCACATCCACGTGTAAGTGAAAACAGTTCTGGAGATGTGTGGTGGGGACAGTCACAAAACAGCGCAGACAGAATCATAAACAGTGACTCAGGCTGGAAAGATGGCTCCATGGTTAAGACCCAGGTCAATTCCCAGCACCCACAGCAGCTCACAACTGTCTGTAACTCCGGTTTTGGTACACACAGATATACACGCAGGCAAAAACACCAAAGAATTTAAAAATAAATAAACCTACACCCTACGCTAGTGTATTGACTGTACGTATGCTGGGATACTTCAGTACAGTAAGTAAAATCTCACATCTCCAATTATGCACGTTCAAGAGTTATTAGCTGGACTTTCCCTTCTATATCCTCTACTGGGAAAGGATCCAAAATTTAATGCAAGCACGCACACAAGATTCATTAAGCCTCTCGTTTGAAAATCCTCCTTGAACAATACTCTATTACATACACTGTGCTGCACAAATCGGCTGCGGCGGTATTAATGCCACCAACAAAATCCGTTACACCCCAAATCACTACCATGTACCACATGCAAATCAGATTTTCACAAAACTCGATTACAAAATACTGTCTGATTTGAAGCTACAGACCATTATTCTTTATTAACACGATTTTAAGTATACTGATACCTTTGGCCCCATGGTAACAGCTACAGCGTCGGCTAAAAGGTCTACACCTTGAAGCATTAAGGCTCGAGCATCCGCACCAAATTTTACATCTTTGGCATAGGCCCGAGTGAGATGAGGAGCCAGTGCCCGGGACACTGGTCTCATCTGGCGAAGGACTGTGGGTAGTCGAAGCATTTCTGGGGGAGGAGGGGAAAAAAAAGGCAAAGGGTCACTACTAGCTAAGGACAAACGTGACCACCTGTGGTTCAGAACATGGAGGCTCGCTCTAGATCGGTGTCCTCTAACCACGTCTGGGCCCCACGGCGCTGCAGCTTCAGGACAGCGTTTGCAAGCAACGGACCAAGGAGGCCGCCCCCAGGCCTGACCTACAGGACTAGCACAAAGCACACGAAACCACTTCTCCAAGGCCACCCACTCTTGCTGCTGTCCCGAGTTAATCTTTCACTGCCAAAGCGGCCTTGGGAGCAGATCCACTCCGAAAGTGTGTTGGGGGTTGGGGGGGAACCAAGCTGGCGTAAGCGAAGCAGGTTTCAAATGCAAGTGCACTCTACACAAGCACTCGTGACGGTGCAAAACCCCGCTCAGCAAAGTGTCGCCAGGTAGCCACCCGGAGCTACCGTAGCACCGCACCGCAGCTAGCAAGGCCGCAAAAACAAAAAGAAAGAAAAAACCCAAAAACCCAAATCCGCAGCTCGGCCCAGGCGCGCGGCCCCACGTGTCTTCCCGACCAGGCGTCCCAGGCAAGGTCAAAGTGGAGGCGCCGGATCCCCGCAGCCGGAGGGGACGAGAAAGGACCGCGACCCCCCTCCCACGGAGTCCTGCAGCGGCGCCAGGCGCAGGTGGCACCCTAGGGCCCGAGCGGCTCCCGCCCGAGCCCGTCCTCGCTCCCGCGCTTGGCCCGGATCGCGTGGTGCCCGCCACACGTGATGAACCCCGCGTGGCCCCGCCGGGCCCGGACGGGCGAGCCGAGCCGGCGGCGTCGCTGCCAGCCTCGTCCCCCCTCGTCCACCGTGCTCGGTCCGTGCCGGACACGGAACCGCCGAGCGCCCGGACCGTCGTGCACGCCGGGCTCGCGTACCTGCGGGGCGGCGGCGGGAGCGCACGAGGCGAAGCAGGCCGTCGGCGGAGAGTGAGGGACCGAGCGCCGGGCGCGCACCGCAATGAGCCCGAGTCCCCTCCCTCTGCGGCCCCGCCCCGCCCCCGCGGCCCCGCGTGCGCGCGCCCGCCCTCCTCCGCCCGCCCGGGGGCCCCGCAATCGGCATGCGGCGCGCGCGCGCCCTCTCTCCTTACCCGAGCGGCCTCGGCCCCGCCGCCGGACACTCGTTCCGGGGTTCGGCTCCGTTCGAGAACCTTCCGGAGCGGCGCCGCGCTTCCCGGGGAGGGGTGTGGGGGTGCGGGTCGAGGGTCACGGGGCGTCACTTCCGGGAGGAGGGAGGGCGCCGGGTCCGGGCTCTCACCCCGGCGGGCGGCCTGGAAAAGCCTAGAAAGTGCGGCCCCTTTCCTTCCGCCTCCGGCTGCCCCCCCAACCCCCTCCGGCCGCCGTGCGCGCCGCCCTCACCGCCAATCGGCGCGCGCGCTGCCGTGACCGCCCTCTCGTGCGCGCTCGAGGGGCTGGGTGCGCCTGCGCGCGGCGGGGCCTTTTTTTCACGTGTCCCCTGCCGGCCCGCGGGACTCTCCTTGCAGCGGCGGCCTGAGCGCAGAGTCCGAGCGGCGGAGGCGGCGGCGCGCGAGTCATGGTGAGTGTCCCCCGGGCTGGCCGGGATCCGGGTCGGCCTGCGACCCACGGCGTGTCCCGGGTGCCGCTCTAGCACCGGCAGGACAGGGGGACCTCGCGGTGTCCAGCGTGCGGCCAGGCTCCACGGGAGCGAGGCCTGCCCGACGCCTTCCTCCACCGTGGCTGCTTTGCACGCACGTGTGTGCTGCAGGCGTCCCCGGGCGGGGGGCGGGAACCCGGGCGCACACTCGGTAGCCCACCTGCCCTGGCAGGCCCTAAGCGGATGTATGCTGTGTTGGAGAATCTATAATCCTAGCTTAAAAGTGGACACTTTTCCCCCCACCTTGCTAGAATTAAAAAAAGACACCTAAAGTAGGAAAACGTTTGACCTTGGAGTTGACCAAGGTTGTGGTCTAAGGTCATGCGGTTGCTGATGAGCAAAGATGACCCCTCACCCACACACACGCACGGTAGACAGGGAATGGAGGTTGCATTTGGCTTGTATAGCGTGCAGCATTCAGGAATATTCCTAAAGGCACACCCGGGTTTTCTTGTCCGTTCGGGACGCTTTGACCTGGTAGCTGTTAAAGCTTGCAGTGGTCTTAACTGTGTTCCGACACTTGGAACATAATTGCACTCCTTTTGAACACGCGTTTCTCTTCCCCAGGCTGGACAGGCGTTCCGAAAGTTTCTCCCGCTCTTTGACAGAGTCTTGGTTGAAAGGAGTGCTGCCGAAACGGTGACCAAAGGTGGCATCATGCTTCCAGAAAAGTCGCAAGGGAAAGTACTGCAAGCAACGGTAGTGGCCGTGGGATCAGGCGCGAAAGGAAAGGTAACTTTGGAGCGGCTCCAGCGGTGCGGAGTTTTATGTGTGGTGTGGAAGAAAGGGAATAGTAAAGCCTTGCTGTCAGAAGTGGCTTTTTAAATAGCAGGTGCTGTTTTGGAAATAATTTCAGTTTACAAGGAATCTCACATTAAAGATGATTGCGGGATTGTTTTATTTTTCTAAGGAATGGAGAGGGGCTGTAAAAAAGGCAGAAAGTACTCACAAGTATTTTTCTGGTGTTTGTGTGTGAGAGAGAGAGTATGCAGGTCTGCTGGCTTCCAGAGTCTGGTGTGCAACCCTCAGTATGTTGGGGTCACAGCCTTTTTTACTAGTGTTGGGATTCCCTGCTTGGGTTCCAGTACTACCATAGCAAGTCCGTTCACCTGCTGAGCTACCTCTGCAGTGCCACACACTCCAGAGATTAAAGCATGCCTGCCATGATGGTGGCTCCTGCCTTGTGGCCCTGGTACTTTGGAGGCCAAGGTGGGAGAATTGTAGAGCCTTCTAGGCCAGCAGGAAGTTCAGGCAGGGTGATACCATGTCTCAAAAAATAAAAAAGGATAAAAAAAAACTTACAAAGTGAACTGCTTTCGGTAGTTATTTTGTAACGTAGTCACAGTGTAAATAGACAGATCATGCACTTAAAAAAAAAAACTGGGGCCTTCTCAGAATTGAAAGAGGTATTGGACTATAACTCTGGCACTGGTGGGAACATGTGCTGTGGCAGAAGGATCCAGAATTAATGGCCAGTCAAGGCTGCACAGACCTTGTCCCTCCTCTCCTTCCCCCAGAACAAAGGGTGAAATGGCAGGGCTGGGGGCTGACTGTTGAGTTAAGTCAGGCACTGAAACCGCTGGTGGCCTTCCTTGGCATACTCAAGAAGGAAGAGGGAAACACTCTGCGGTCTCCATTAACCTTTGGAGCATGCTGCTTCCATCTCTGACCAAGTCTATCCTTGAGAACAAGGACATTAAAACAATTAATGTGTATTAAAGTGAATACCGGATTTTTGTTCGTTGGAAGAAGTCATATGTGACCATTTACTCTTTGGTATTAAAAGCTGCTTTGCTTCACATGGTCTACGGGATGCCTTAATATTTAACGATTGAAAAGTTAGCCAACTATAGCTATTCACTGAAATGTAGTTTTAGTGTGAACCAGTGTGCTTATTTCACATTGAAACTGCAGCAGTTCTTATATTGTGATGGTCTACGTTTAATGTAAATAATATTGTTTAACCACCAACTGGGTAAGTCTGAGTGAACACATTACAGTCAGGGATTTAAGTTGTCTCTTAGAGCTGAGTGTGGTTGGTGCATGCCTGTAATTAATAACAGCAGAAAAGCTGAGGCAGGGGGCTGCTGGTGTACATGATGAAACAGAAAGGTCCCTGTGTACCTAGTGACCAAGATGCCTTTCCTTGTTTTCTTAAGGGCGGAGAGATTCAACCTGTCAGCGTGAAGGTTGGAGACAAAGTTCTCCTCCCAGAGTACGGAGGCACCAAAGTCGTTCTAGACGACAAGGTGAGCAGAGAGAGCTCTGGTTTCCAGTCCATCGTGTGCAGCTGCTTTCCTGTCCTGACCGGTGGTTTCTTTCTTTATTCGCAGGATTATTTCTTATTTAGAGACGGTGACATTCTTGGAAAGTACGTGGACTGATCACTGTTGAAATGGTGTCACGTGAAGCTGCCCATTCCGCCGAAGTTCTGAGCTCTTCATCATGTAAATAATTTCCGTGCCTCCTTTTATAATAAACTGATGATACCTGCACCGATGACATCGTCATCTGCAGTTTACTGTCGCTGTGCTGTCGTGGTCCTTTCCAAATAAAATTATATAAACGAATGCAGTCTTTAGTCATCTGAGAGATAAGGTTTTCCTTGGTGGATGAATTTTCAGGATGAGTGTGGCATTATTACATAGTGATACTAAAGCCACGGGCTAGCTGGGTGGTGGTGGCGCGTGCCTTTAGTCTGCCCTCTTCAGTGCCCGTGCGTGTACATGGTGCACTAACAAGCAGCGTTCAGGAAATAAATTTTGAAAATGTAATAAAATCTGGGCGGTGATGGCACACACCTTTAGTCCCAGCACACGGGAGGCAGAGGCAGGCGGATCTCTGAGTTTGAGGCTAGCCTGGTCTACAGCATGAGTTCCAGGATAGCTAGAGCTGTTACACAGAGATACCCTGTCTCGAATAACCAAATAAATATATACAAGGTAATTACAAAATACTTTTTGTGGTATCCGCCACTCAGTACCAATCCTCCAAATGTTTCTTTGTGGTTCCCAGGTATGTGAGATCCCTCCTGTGTGCTCGGGAAGCTCTACCACTAAGGTCAACCTCTGACATTCCATACTTTGAATGCAGTTGGTTTCAGAACGAGGGTGGAAAGTGACCACAACCCCCACCCACAAAGTGTGTGCTTTCAATATGTGTGTGAATGGGTGCACAAAAAGTACGAAGTTTTGGGGGCTGGAGAGATGGTTCAGTGGTTAAGAGCACTGGCTGTTCCAGAGGACCCGTGTACGATTTCCAGCACCCACATGGCAGCTCACAATTGACTCATTCCAGCTCCAAAGGATCTGACACCCTCACACAGGCATATATGCAAGCAAAACACCAATGCAGGCAAACTCTTACAAACAATTAGTTCTTAGAGAATGCAATTGGGTCATCAATGTTTATACTCTTTCAGGTGTAGCTAACAATGTACCTGCAAATTAATCTTGTTAGCAGTGCTAGCTGGCTTGGAACTTGCTGTGTAGACCAGGTGAAACCTGAGTCAGCTCTGCTTTGTGTTTGAGGGCTAAGATTAAAGCTGTGGTGTCATGTCTAGCTGCATATGTTTTGAGTGGGGGGTGTTTGTTTTGTTTTAGATCTTTTATTTTCTTCTTGGAAAAAAAAGATAAACAGCATTTCAATCTGGAACACTGGCCCGCTATCTCAATGCCCTGTTCTTAAAGTGGTTTGTTATGCAGACCAGCTAGGTACCGCCATGTGGGCCTCCTTGAGTGCTTGGGTTGTAGGTGTGACACACCTGGCTCAACCTGAATGCCTGCCGTGACAGTGTTCTTTCTCCCATCCAAGTACTAACCAGGCCCGACCCTGCTTAGCTTCCCAGATCAGACGAGATTGGGTGCAGTCAGGGTGGTATGGCTGTAGACGACAGCGTTCTTTCTCTAGTACCAATATAATCAGAATCGTTTCTTTAGCAATGACACTAAGTCAGGTATTATGAGGGGCCCAGTGCTTTTAATAGGGGTGACTGGGGCCTTGGCGGTTTAAGTATATGGAATCAAAGTTTTAGAACTAATCCTTGGATCTCAAAACATTTACTAATAGCGTTGGCCGGCAGTAGGAAAGCTTTGATCCCGCCTCGACTCCCCATTTCTGTAGTTACCACCACCTTGAGCAAATCACACCTAAGTCAGTTTTAGCTTTGTGATAAGCTTGATCTTTTGGTTTGTGAATATCCGGAAGAGGACAATCAGGTTTTGGCTGTGAGCACTGCCTTACCATCCGAGCAAGGTCTCAGAGCTGGACTAGGCCTAGCAAACCCCGGCAGTCCTATTTCAGCCCTACAGTACATCGTCGTGCCCTGCTGGGGATTTAAGTTCAGGTTCTCAGGCTTGCACGCCAAAGCACTTGCAGCTCCTGGTTTATTGTGACTTTCATTTTAAAACTCTGGCCTAGGCTTGCTCAAACTCAGCAGCCCTTCTGCCTCTGCCTCCCAAGTGCTGGAATTACAGGTGTGTACCACCATGTCCGGACACTTTAAATCTTATTTTCAAAATCTCTTGCAAAATTGCCCAGTTTGGCCTTCAGCTTGTCACCTGCCTCCTCTGAGTGACAGATCACATGTACGCGCTTTGGTGCTTGACTATCGCTGGCTTGTTTTTTGTTGTTTTCATATTTAGTTTGTATATGTGTTTGTGCCGTGGTGCTCTTGGGGAGGTCAGAGGACAACTTCAGAGAGTTGATTCTCCGAACAAGTGGGTCCTAGAGATTGAACTCTGGTTGTCTGGCCTGGTAGCAAGAGAGTTTTAATTATATGGATTAGTGGGTAATTGATACTTTCTAGGAGGAAAGGTGTGATCGGAAGAGACAGTCACAGGAATACAGGAGCACCATTTCCCTTCCAATGGAACACATAATATAGTATGTTCTAGATTTGTTTATTTTTGTTGTTGTTTTCAAGACAGGGTTTCTGTGTGTAACATCCCTGGCTGTCCTGGAATTTCGTAGACCAGACCAGGCTGGCCTCAAATTCAGAGATCCGCCTGCCACTGTCTCCCAAGTGCTGGGATTAAAGGTGTGCGCCACCACCGCCCGGCTGTTTTCGTTCTTTTGTTGTTGTTTGGTTAGTTGGGTTTTTGTTGTTGTTGTTGTTTGTAGCCAGGGGTGTCCTGGAACTTGCCATGTACACCAGGCCGACCTCAAACTCACAAGGTATGAAATCCACATGCCTCTGCCTCCCAGGTTGTGCAGTTAAAGGCTTGTGCTGGCACACCAGGCCTCTCTTTAAATGGTAGCCTCTACCTTCAGAGTGCTGGCTTTATAGGCGTGGGCCTCTGTAACCAGCTTCCAAAACGTATCTTCAAGTTAAATAAAACTAAAAGTATTTCATAACTCTCTCTCTCTCTCTCTCTCTCTCTCTCTCTCTCTCTCTCTCTCTCTCTCTCTCTCTCTCTCTCTCTAAGAAGGTCTCATGTCGTACAGACTGGCCTCAAACTAAGCAGCCAGCCATGCCTGGCCTTGAAACCTGATTCTCCTAACCACCACCTCCCACATCCTGGGATCACAGAGTCCTCTGCCACGCCCAGCTAAAGTTTAATTCTTTCTGACATTTAGATTTGACTTAAATCTGTAAAAGGATAGAGGAATTGGATCCGTTACCTTATTGTTCACTTTTTCCTGGTGCAAGGGATTGAACCTAGCTTTTACCACAGAGCTCCTCTCCAGCCGTTCCTATGTTGTAACAGGAGAGCCAGCCCGGGCGTGACAGTGCGGGCCTGTAATCCCGGTTCTCTGGAGGCTCAGCCAAAGGATCAGGAGTTTGAGGCCAGCATGTGCTGTACAAGATGACCCTGTCTTGAACCATAAAACAACAATGAACGTTTCACACAGAATACACAGGTCAGGAGGTTGCGAGATGCTAAAGGAGCTTGCCAACAGGCCTGACTGCCTGTTCAATCCCTGTGATCCACACAGTGGAGAGACCTGACTACCTCAAATCACCCTCTGACCTCCACACATGCCCTGTGACACATCCGTGCCTACGCACGAACATACATGCGTTAAATAAACAAAGTTTAAGAATTGTCTTAGGATTTCTTTTTTTTTTTTTTTTTTTTTTTTGGTTTTTCGAGACAGGGTTTCTCTGTGGATTTTGGAGCCTATCCTGGAACTAGCTCTTGTAGACCAGGCTGGTCTCGAACTCACAGAGATCCGCCTGCCTCTGCCTCCCGAGTGCTGGGATTAAAGGCGTGCGCCATGGGATTAAAGGCGTGCGCCACCACCTCCCGGCTGTTTTAGGATTTCTATTGCTACCATAAAACACCATGACCAAAAAACAGCTTGGGGAGGAAAGGATTTTATTTCACTTACACTTCCTTATTGCTGTTCATCATCAAAGGAAGTCGGGACAGGAACTCAATCAGGGCAGGAACCTGGAGGCAGGAGCTGATGCAGAGGCCATGGACGGTGATAATTACTGGCGTGCTCTCTATGGCTTGCTCAGTCTGCTTTCTCGTAGAATCCAAGACTGCCAGCCCAGGGCTGGCACCTCCTACAATGGACTGCTCCCCCCAATCAATCACTAATTAAGAAGATACCCTACAGGCTTGTCTGCAGCCTGATCTTATGGAGGCATTTTCTTAACTGAGGTTCCCTCCTCTCGGATGACCTTAGCTTGTGACATAAAATTATCCAGGACAAAAATTAGAAAAGCTAAGCAGAGGAAGAGACCTACCTGGTCAGTCGTCCTCATTAACTTAGACCGTGAAACCCAACATGGACAAGTTCAACAGAACCGCCATATACAGACAGCTCACGCATGCTTCAGCATTGCCAGGGCATACATTTCATTTTTTTCAAGTCAGAAGTTAGTAGCAATTTAAGTGAATAATTATAATTTCCAGCTCTTTTGTGAAGCCACCATTATCAGACAGCATCACTTGAACTGGAAGATACTATGTTGTATGGTGAGGGCCTCTTGTTTGTCCCAGCCACCTGGCTAGCTTACACCTGAAATAACCACATGGAAACTGTATTTAATTAAAACACTGCTTGGCCTTTAGCTCTAACTTCTTATTAGCTAACTCTTACATATTAGTTTAACCCATCTCCATTAATCTGTGTATCGCCACATGGCAGTGACTTACTGGAGATTCTAACAGGGGGTCCATCTCAGGGAGAGGATCCATGGCTTCTCTCACTCTGCCCTTCTTCCTCCCAGCATTCAGAACAGGAATGGGGTCCAACATCAAGGTGTGCAGCGTGGGAAGAGAGGAGTGAGCAGGCAGGACCGCAGCCTTTTGGTACCCCAAAGCCACGCCTCAACCTGGTCCAGCCTCTCAAAAGCCATTGGCTGAAGGTTCCCCATCACAGAAACAAATGTTCAACAAACTTAGCCATCAAAACAACTCTGAAAGCCGGGCGGTGGTGGCACACGCCTTTAATCCCAGCACTCGGGAGGCAGAGGCAGGTGGATCTCTGTGAGTTCGAGACCAGCCTGGTCTACAAGAGCTAGTTCCAGGACAGGCTCCAAAACCACAGAGAAACCCTGTCTCGAAAAACCAACCAACCAAACAAACAAACAAAAAACTCTGAGATTCCATCTTACACCTCTCAGAATAGCTAGGATCAAAAATACAAGAGACAGCTGGGCAGTGGTGGCGCACGCCTTTAATCCCAGCACTCGGGAGGCAGAGACAGGCGAATCTCTGTGAGTTCGAGGCCAACCTGGTCTACAAGAGCTAGTTCCAGGACAGGCTCCAAAGCTACAGAGAAACCCTGTCTCGAAAAAAAAAAAAAATACAAGAGACAGTTCGTGCTGGAGAGGATGTGGAGCAAGGGGAACACTCCTCTGTTGCTGGCGGGAGAGCAAACTTGTACAGCTGCTTTGGAAATCAACATGGCGGTTTCTCAGAAAATTGGGAATCAATCTAGCATAAGACCCCAAGGATGCTCGGTAATAACCTGAGGACATGTTGTAGACCCACTTAAACTAACAAAGATGCGTGACATTTCTTTATGCTGCAGAATATTACTTTTTGACGAGGTGTGTTGCATTTGTGTATGCTGCATGTGTCTAGGGATGTAAAGATGAGTTGCTTTACTGTGAAAGGTGTTGTTTCCCTGATTTCTTTCTCAGTCTGTTTGTCATTTGGGTATAGGAGGGCTACTGATTTTTTTGAGTTAATCTTGTATCCAGTCACTTTGCTGAAAATGTTTATCACCTGTGAGAATTTGATGGTGAATTTTTAGGGTCACTTATGTATAATCTCTGCAAATAGCAATACGTTGACTTCTTCCTTTCCAATTTGTGTCCCCTTGATCTCGTCCAGTTGTCTTACTGCTCTAAAACTTCAAGTACTATATTGAATAGATATGGAGAGAGTGGAGTTTTGTCTTCTTTATGATTTAAATGGAATTGATTTGAGTTTCTAAGTTAATGTTGGCTATACGCTTGCTGTAAATTGCCTTTATTATGTTATGTCTCTTGTATCCCTAATCTCTCCAGGACTTTTATCGTGAAGCAGTGACAGATTTATTTCAAATGCCTTTTCTACATCTAATGAGATGGTCATGTGGTTTTTTACCCCTTTGGGTTTGTTTATATGGTGGATCACATTTATTTATTTCCATGTATTAAACCATCCCTGCATCTCTGTGATGAAGCCTACTTGATCATGGTGGATGATCTCTTGGATGTGTTCTTGGATTCAGTTTGTAAGTATTTTATTGAGTAGTTTTGCATCCGTGTTCATAAGGGAAATTGGTCTACAATTCTCTATCTTTGTTGACTCTTTATGTGGTTTGGATGTCAGGGTAACTGTGGCCTTCTGAAGCGAATTTAGCAATGGTCCTTCTGTTTCTACTTCATGTAATAATTTGAGTCATATTGGTGCTAACCCTTCTTGGAAAGTCTGGTGGAATTCTATGATAAAACCATCATGCCTTGGGTTTTTATTCATTGGGAGACTTTTAATGACTGCTTCTGTTTCACTAGGGTTTATAGGTCTATTTAAATTGTTTTTATGACCTTGATTTAACTTTGCTGAGTGGTTATGTATCAAGAAAATTACCCATTTCTTTTAGATTTACCAATTTTGTGGAATATGGATTTTAAAAGTATGATTCTTTGGATTTTCATTTCTGATTTTGTTAATTTGGATATTCTCTCTTGGCCTTTGTTAGTTGGGTAAGGGTTTGTCTATCTTGTTGATTTCCTCAAAGAGCCAACTCTGGGTTTCATTGAATCGTTATGTTATTCTCATTGTTTTTTTTGGAGCCTGTCCTGGAACTAGCTCTGTAGACCAGGCTGGTCTCGAACTCACAGAGATCCGCCTGCCTCTGCCTCCCAAGTGCTGGGATTAAAGGCGTGCGCCACCACCGCCCGGCATTCTCATTGTTTTTATTTTATTGATTTTTAGCCCTCAGTTTGATTATTATCATTTACTCCTCTTAAATATGATTACTTCTTTTTGTTCTAGAGCTTGCAAGTATGTTATTAAGTTACTATTATGAGATATCCCCATTTATTTTAAGTAGGCACTTAGTGCTATGAACCTGTCTCTCAGCAACGCTTTCTTTGTGTACCATAGGTTTGGGTATTTTGTGTATTCTTTTTCATTCAGTTCTAGAAAGTCTTTAATTTCTTTTTTAATATCTGTCTTAACCCATTTTTCATTCAGTAGAGAGTCGTTCAGTTTCCATGAGTTTGTAAGAGTTCTGTTGTTTCTCATATCTGCCTTTAATCCATGATGGTCTGATAAGATACAGGGAGATATTTCAGTTTTCTCCTATCTGTTGGATCTTTGTGTCCAAGCTTGGGCCAGTTTTTGAGAAAGTTTCCTGAGTTGTAGAGGAGAAGGTGTGTGTGTGTGTGTTTGAGGAAATGTTCTGTAAATATCTATTAGGTCCACCTGGTTTATAAAGTCAGCTCCAGCCTTTCCCTGTTTAGTTTTTCTCTGCATGACCTCTGCACCGGCGAGAGCGGGAGAGTAAAGTCCCCCACTATCAGCGTGTGAAGGTCAGTGTATGACTTCGGCTGTGGAAGTGTTTCTTGTACAAACTTGAGTGCTGTTGTGTCTGAGGCATAGATGTTAAGAATTGAAATGTCAGCCAGGTGTGGTTGCGCACAGCTTTGATCCCAGCACTCAAGAGGCAGAGGCAGGTGGATCTCTGTGAGTTCCAGGATGGCCTGGTCTACAAAGCAAGTTCCAGGATATCCAGGGCTACACAGAGAAACCCTGCTCCAAACAACAAATAAATGAATGAATTGAAATGTATCTTGGTGGATTTTTCCTTTGAAGAGTATGTAGTGTCCTTCCCGACCTCTTTGGATCAGTTTTGGTTTGAAGTCTATTTTGTCGGATGGCTGCAGCAGCTTGTTTCTTAGGTCCATTTGCTTAGGATATTCTTTTCCAACCTGAGGTAATATCTATCCTTGTTTTAAGGTGTGTTTCGTGGATGCAACAAAAGGATGGGTCCTGTTTTCACATCCATTCTGTTAGTCTGTGTCTTTTTATTGGGGAACTGAGACCACTGATATTGAGAAATATCAGTGACCAGTGATTGTTGATTCTTGTTATTCTGTTGCTGTGTGTGTGTTGGTGGTGGTAGTGTGTGTGTGTCCCTTTTGTTTTTGCTGGTGTGAGGTTATTCCCTATTCTTCATGGATTTGTAAGGTTGGAGTTCTCCTGCTAGCACCTTCTCTAGGGTTGGATTTGTAGATAGATATTATTAAAGTTTGACTTTATCACGGACTATTTTGCTTTACCCATCTATAGCGTTTGAAAGTTTTGCTGGGTCTAGTAATCTGGGCTGGCACCTGTGACGTCTTAGAATCTGTAGCACATCTGTCCAGATTCTTCTGACTTTTACAGTCTCCATTGAAAAGTCAGCTGTTATCTTAATAGGTCTGCTTTTATGCATTACTTGGTCTCTCCATTTGTTTTCTTCCTTTTTTTTTTTTTTTGAGACAGGGGTTCTCTGTGTAACTTTGGAGTCTGTCCTGGAACTTGCTCTGTAGACCAGGCTGGATTTCTGTGAGTTTGAGACCAGCCTGGTCTACAACAGCTAGTTTCTAGGACAGGCTTTAAAGCTACAGAGAAACCCTGATTCGAAAAACAAACAAAAAAAAGGGGGGGGGGAGATCATATCTGCAGACTGACAGGAATGAAAATGTGAAGTTATGATGCAGAAACACGTCAGTGAACTCTAAAGAGCAAGGTTCTTTCTGTGAGAAAGGTCAGCGTTGA
The DNA here is from genome assembly GCF_950005125.1 of Chionomys nivalis. NCBI lineage: Eukaryota > Metazoa > Chordata > Mammalia > Rodentia > Cricetidae > Chionomys > Chionomys nivalis. The sequence goes on along the minus strand of NC_080111.1, from coordinate 3,803,784 downwards.
CATCACCATGCAAATTGATTGGACTTTTCCAAGGGAGTGAACGGAATTTGTTGTCTTGAGACAGTCTCATTATAGTCCACGGTGGCCTTGCTCTCCTGATCTTCCTGCCCCTTCTTCCCGAATAGCACGTGCTCCAGAATTTTACATCTACAACATACCTTTCTTTCTTTTTTCTCTTTCTGTCTTTAAATGGGCTGAAATCATTTAGCAAAGCTGGAATTAAGAGAACATTTAGATGTTGGGCTGTAGTGGTGCACACCTTTAATTCCAGCATTTGGGAGGCAGAGGCAGGTAGATGGATCTCTGTGAGTTTGACGCCAGCCAGGTCTACAGAGTGAGTTCCAGGACAGCCAGGGCTGTATATAGAGATCTCAGAAAACAGAAATGAACAGAGTGAGAGGGAGAGAGAGGATATTAAGACGAGCTTCAACTGTAATTGCTATCTATACTCAGGGAAAGTACTACACAATCCTAAATCTCTTCTTTCAATCCTAATTTCTAAAAAAATATTTATTTATTTATTTATTTATTTATTTATTATGTATACAATATTGTCTCTGTGTATGACTGCAGGCCAGAAGAGGGCACCAGATCCCATTACAGATGCTTGTGAGCCACCATGTGGTTGCTGGGAATTGAACTCAGGACCTTTGGAAGAGGAGGCAATGCTCTTAACCTCTGAGCCATCTCTCCAGCCCCCTCAATTCTAAAATTTTAAAGATAGAAGAATGGAAGACATAGGTAGCCCTCTGCTGTCTCACAGACCCCTCCTCTATGTCAGGTATAGAGATGATATTTAAATTTTGTCTGAAGTTCTCAATGCATTAGCGCAAGCACTAGTGATAAGAATTGGCGATTCCTGGTTCAAAATGTTCTTCTCCAGGACCTGAGTTTGGTTCTTAGCATCCAGATCAGGCAGCTCGCAACCACCCGTGACTGTAGCTCCAGAGGATCTGATGCCCTCTCTGGCCTCCAAGGACACACGTAGGGCACACACAGAGACATCTTCCGAGTCACATGACACTTCTAGGGGACAATTCATCCCTGAGGAAGGGCGAGGCAGGAACTCAGCGTGAGGACCTGGAGGAAAGGATGGAAGTAGCACCCATGAAAGAACCATGAAAGAACAGCTTATAAATTTCTTGACCAATGCTGGACCCTGTCCAGGGATGGAACTGTACTACCCACAGTGGGCAGGGGCTTCCCACATCCGCCATCAATAGACTGTACTTCACAGACAAGCCCATAGGACAACCTGACAGAGGAGATTCCTCATTTGGTTTGTTTTTTGAAAGGACAGCACAGCCCCGGTTGTTTTCAAACTGTCTTTGTAGACCAGGCACACCTTGAACTCAGAGATCTGCCTGCAGCTGCTGGGATGAAAGGTGTGCTCCCCTAGGCCTGGACAGTTCCTGGGTTTGAATACCTGGTCTGCGGCTTGAGATGCTATTTGGAGGCTGTGGAACTCTAACTGTGGCTTAGCTATGAGAGCTGGTCACTCTGAGTGGGCCTTGATGGTGATACCAACCTCTGGCTCCAGCTCCAGACCTCTGCTTCCGAACTGTCAGGACGTGAGGATCTGCCCACCTCACGCTCTGGCAGTTCTAAAGAGAGTGTGTGTCGTCGTTGTCGTCCGTGTGTCGTGTCCTGTCCGTGCCCCACCCCCATAAATGTTTAAATGTATCCTTTGGCACTCTAAGCCAAAACCTTTCTCCTTTGATGAAAAAGAAATTCTGGTAAAAGTGCTGTGGTTTTTTTATTTTGAAGAGGACTGAGAGAGAAGACAGAGGTCCTGCCCGGCCTCCAACTCCATGGAGCCCATGCTGGTTTTGAATTCGAAACAATTCTTTTTTATTATTATTTATTTATTATGTATACAATATTCTGTCTATATGTATGCCTGAAGAGGCCACCAGATCTCATTACAGATGGTTGTGAGCCACCATGTGGTTGCTGGGAATTGAACTCAGGACCTTTGGAGGAGCAGGCAATGCTCTTAACCACTAAGCCATCTCTCCAGCCCCTCGAAACAATTCTTTTCACTCTTTTTCGCTTATGCATTTATTGAATTTTATGTGTATAAGTTTTTATCCGCGTGTGTCCAGGGAGTTCAGAAAAAGGTGTCAGGTCACCTGGATCTCCAAGTTGGCTCACAGCAGTGGCCCAGCACTCAAGGAAGCGAACAGCAACGGCTACACAGAGTGAGACCCCCGTCTCCAAAAGGAGGAAAAACAACCAAACAGCAACGAACACAAACAAACAAAAACCCACAAGAAAACAAAAACCCCACAACGCTTAAAAACAGAAGGAAAACCTGGAATTTTGTTAATACATAAAACTGTATTAACACTCATTAGGGACTATTTCTTCCTGCTTCCAACTTGCAAAATGGGAGCTAATTTAACTCTCTCTTTCTAACGCACAATAGCAAATAGACACTTTCTATCTCACGATGGCATTTTTTTTTTTTTTTAATTTAGAATCTGAGTCTTTTATCTACGGGAAACCAACTTGTCATTGAAAGAGTCCTTGGATTTAAGTGAGCGGACCACAGCGGACCACAGACGCAACGTTCACCAGCGCCTCCTGTTTTCCACCCCCCACCCCCCCCATAACAGCCCCAGGCAATCTGATTGCAGCCTGGGTTAATTCCATGAAGATTCTGTGAAAATCTCCCCACACCGTCCGGTGTGTGCTGTCCCTTAATTTTAGGGTGGTTTTGCAGAATTGCGCTCCGGCAGGTGCTCGCTCACACACAGCTTTCCGAGAAGGCCACTGTGGTGCACACTGCCCCGCCAGCGAACAGACAGTCGAAGGACACACGCCCGCGCGTGACGCAGCTTTGGTCACCCGCGACACAGACCTTGAAAGTGGCTCCGGACCCCGGCTTCCACCCGCTTCTTCCCCCTTCGGCCTTGGCGCACGGCGCACGGCTCTACCCGCCCCCGCTCCTTCTTCCGCCGCCTCCTTCCCGGCGTGCCCCGCGCAGGCGTCCGCGCCGCGCCTCCGCGCCCCGCCTCCCGCGCCAGCGGCCGGCCCCCACATCCGGGTACCGACGCCCGCCAGCCGCCCAGACTCTGGCACTATGGTCATGGCGGAGGGGACGGCAGTGCTGAGGCGGAACCGGCCGGGCACGAAGGCGCAGGTATCGTCTCCGCGGCTTTCCTGTCGCGGACCTGGCGGCGCCGAGCCGGCCCAGGAGAGACCGGGCCGGGACGAGCGGGTGGGGGTCGGGGCGTCCCGGAGCCGGGACAGCCGGCCTGCGCTTCCGGAGCCGCCGAGCGCCCTGGAGGCCTGCGAGGCGCGGGGCCCCGGGGTGTCCGGCGAGGCCCGGGGCTGGAGCCCGTGCCCGGCCGCTGCCCGCGGTGACTGGGGACCGGACGGGCGTCCCCGCGTCCCGCCGCCGGCGTCCCGGGCTGGAAGCACAGCCCAGCTCAGCTCCGCTCCGCGCCGGCTTGGCCGCTGACGTCCCTGGCCGCTCGCTGGTCGGCCCCGGCCAGTTTGTCCAGCCGGATGCAGGTGGCGATCGCTGGCTCCTTCCTCGGTTGTTTGTCTTTGCCACCACTCCCTCCGGCTCCCCCGCGGCTGCTCACCGGTCCGGCGAGTTTTTGCCACCAGGTTGCGACTTGTCCCTTGTCATTCCTTGCGAGTCTCCTTGCCGATACGTACGGACGATAGTCGGAGTGGGCTGATTATAATCGACCGAAAAAGCCCTCTGATGTCCCTTTTAGTCGGGCACTAGTGGGGAGTACATTGGTGCTGCTTACGATTTGCAAACCTGGGATGCATCCCGGTATAAAAACGAATTGACAGTCAAACTTGATGGGATTAATCGGCCCGCGGAAATGGCCTGTCACGGAGGGAGTAGATGTTCTAAAATCAGGAGAAATCTGTTTAAGATGTAATTTTAGCAGCCAGTGTTCTTTTTGCTGCCTGACCTGCTGCTTCTTTCCGTGGACTGAATAAACTTTTTTCTGTTGAAAAACCTAATTTTTTAAGAGACATGAAAATCAAGATACTTAAGCTACTAAGTTTTAGAGAATCCCCTTCTCCCCCAGACATGGTTTCTCTGTGTCGCCCTAGCTGTCCTGTAGCTCTGTAGACGAGGCTGGCCTCGAGCTCAGAGATCGGCCTGCTTCTGCCTCCAGCCACCGCGTCCGGTGTAGAGAACTGCTATTTCTCCTATTTGTTGTTGATTTTGACAAGGGTCTCAAAATCAGGCTACCCTCGAATTTACTACGTAGTTGAAGATAACCTTGGACTCAGGTCCTCCTGTTTCCACCGCTCCAAGGCTGAAATTGCAGTATGTACCACCATGCAGGGATTATGAGGGATTGGGAAATGATGAGCCCACAGGATCCCTATGCCTGTTGGAAACCGAGCTACAGCCCTAGCCCTAGAGAATTGCTGTGAAAACCATTATGGATTTAATCCCAGCATTCGGGACGCAGAGGTAGGCTGATCTCTGAGTTTGTGGCCAGCCTGGTCTACAGAGTGAGTTTCATGGATTGTTCTACTGGCAGTTTGCCTTCATTCTGTTGAAAATTTGTATACTATGTATACTTTTTTACTATTTGACAATCTTTCTAAGGGTTCTTTTTTCAAATAGCTATTGTTGTATGTAGGCAACATTTTTTTTTCCCTAATTTTTAAGTGATCACTTTTTTTTTTTAACTTCTTGGTGCTTGGGATTAAATCCAAGACTTTTTCTGTGGTAAATTAAATATGTACTTTGTCTCTTGGCTGTATCCTTAGATGAGAGTTTTAAAATTTGAAAAAAATTATTTAGAATAAATACCACAACATGTCTTTTTGCATATGGTGAATAAGATTAGGTAAAACGTAATAGAAAAAATGAGGATTAGAAGAAAAAATTGCATTTAAGCAACCTTCCCTGTTTATCACACAGCTTTTCTTCACTGAAGTGGTCTGTTCCATAGTGTGTTGAACAGAGTTAAGTAGCTGAGAATGACCTTGAAATTCTCATCTTGCCTCCGTTTCCCGAGTGCTAGAGCCAGGCATGTGATGTAGAACATTTTGAAAGTTAGTTAGGCTAGAATATAGACAATACATGGTTGGTTTTTAACGTATGTTCACTGAGCTAAATGAATACATTTATTGTTAGATTTTATTTTGCCCCAAGTGTAACAAATGTCACAGTTATGTGTCAAAACATTTAAGTCTGAGTTAACTTTTTTTTATTTTTGAGACAATTTTGCTTTATATCTTGTGCTGGCCTAAACTTTCTGTGGACCCTAGATTGGCCTTGAATTCTTGATTCTCCTGGGACAGCTTTCATAGCTCTATCTCCACCTATCTCCGTATCTATAAAAACACACCACGCATCTATCTCCACTCCATCTATCTCCGTGTCTATAAAAACACACCATGCCTGCTGCTTGCTTGCTTATCTGTTAAGGGTCTTCCGTGGTCCATGCTGGCCTGAAGCACACCGAGTAGCCAAGGATGACCTTGAATTCCTTGCCCTGAATTCCTTGTCCTTCCTTTCTGGGCCATCGCTGTTGATTTTGTTTTGAGGCAGGAACTTCTATAGGAGCCTGGTTGTCCTGGAAACCACAGTGTAGTTCCTGTAGCCATAAACTCTTGATAGTCCTGTCACAGCTTCCAAAATGAAGGGATTACAGACATGTATCGTCATTCCTGGTTTAATAATATTTTCATTTTTCGTTAATAATTTTAATCCTTTTATTGTTTGTTTTTTTGTTTTTCAAGGCATGGTTTCTCTGTGTAGCTCTGGAGCCTGGCCTGGAACTTACTTTGAAACCATACTGGCCTTGAACTCACAGGGATCCAACTGCCTCTACCTCCCAAGTGCTGGGATGAAAGGCGTGCGTCACTACCACATGGCTAATAATTTTAATCTTTAAAGGTTTTTTGTGTGTACTTGTGTGGGTGTCTTCTCTGTAGGTGTTCATGGAGACCAGAGGAAGCTGTCTCTCCCTGTCTTACTGCTTTTGACAGGGTCTCTCACTGAACCAAAGCCTACAGTTTCATCAGCAAGGCTGTCTAGCCCAGGAGCTCCCAGAGCTGCCAACTCTGCCTGTGCTGGAATTACAAGATTTTGTGGCTGACTGACTTGTTTGCTAGCCCATGTGCTCGGCGCTCTCTTTCTGTCTTTCTCTGTCTCTCTGTCTTGTCTTCTTTGACAGGGTCATTATGTAGACCAGGCTGGCCTTGAACTCACAGACTCCTACCTGCTTCTGCCTCCTGAGTGTTGGAATTGAAGATGTGAGCCACCATGCCTAGTGTTTTGTATTTTTGAGATAGGGTCTTTCTATGTCTTCTTTGCTTACCCAGAACTTGCAAGCAGATCAGACTGGCCTTGAACTCACAGAGTTCTTCTTGCTTCTGGCCTCCCTGCCGTACCATCAGGCCCTCCCCCTTTTAAATGTGGGTGCTGGAGATTCCGACTCAAGCCCTCTATAATCTTTTTTAACATTTTAACATTATCTTTTATTTATGTGTATGTGTGTGCGAGTTTTTGCGGGCCACATGAATGCAGGTGTGATTGAAATCCAGAAGAGAATGCTTGATCCCGTGGAACGGTCAATATGGGCAGTTGTGAGCCTCCTGACGGGGTGCCAGGAACTGAACCCAGGTCCTCTACAAGAGCAGTAGTGTTCTGAACTGCTGAGCCTCTGCCCCGTCTAGAATCTTTACAAATTATGTTAACAGTCTTGATTTTCTTCAAGTTATTTTAAGATTTGAGAGGAGAGAGAGAGAGAGAGAGAGAGAGAGAGAGAGAGAGAGAGAGAGTTGAGTCCAAGGGGTCGACTTGGGTTGTGATCCTCAATCACCTCCCCCTTTTTTGATGTTTCTACTCCCCAGTACACGCACAGCTTAGAAGCAGTGTGCCCAGCTTGTGTTACATGGGTGCTGAGACTATCATGGTTTCATGACAAGTACTCTGTCAAGTTAGCCGTCTCTCAAGCTCTTGAACTTTTTTTGTTTTGTTTTGTTTTTCGAGACAGGGTTTCTCTGTGGTTTTGGAGCCTGTCCTGGAACTAGCTCTGTAGACCAGGCTGGTCTCGAACTCACAGAGATCCGCCTGCTTCTGCCTCCCAAGTGCTGGGATTAAAGGCATGCGCCACCACCGCCTGGCGTTCATGAACTTCTTATTAGTAAAATATTAATTGTAAACAATTGGTTTCATTGTAACATTTCATGCATATATAATGTGTTTCCCTATTTACCCTCCATTACTTGCTGTTGTTCTCTCCCTCTCCCACTGATCTACTCAAACTCCTAAGTGGTCCCCCTTCAAGGATGGCTAGGACCTCTCTCTCTCTCTCTCTCTCTCTCTCTCTCTCTCTCTCTCTCTCTCTCTCTCTCACACACACACACACACACACACACACACACACACCCTGTATCAAAAGCAACGCAAAAGAAACAACAACAAAAAAAACCAGTTGAATGACTTCCTCCACGTTGGGGATTAAACCTAGGGCTTTGTGCATGCCTACTCTTCCATTTCATTCAGCACTGAATAAAAACATTTGCAATTTTTGATTAATTGTGTGTGTTTGGGCAGCTGCCTGTATCATGTGCATGCAATGCAGTGCTCATAGAGGCCAGAGAGGGTACTGGGTCCTCTAGGAAGACTGTTGTGAGCTGCCCTATGGTGCTGGGAATAGAGCCTAGGACCTCTGGAAGATCAGCTATAGCTCTTGACCATTGAACCGTCTCTTCTGTCCCTACATAAATTCTTTTTGATGGGAGTCATATTTCTATTTAGAAATTTAAGACTTTATTTGTAATTGGAATAGTAATTTATACTGTTTGTTTAAAGTAATATTATGGAGTTATTAATTGCTTACTAATAATGCTAGCTCTTCAGAAATTTGAATAGTTTTTTATGTTTGGACATATTTTTCCAGTTCAACTTTTAGAGGGATATTATCACTGGGCAGTGGTGGCGCACGCCTTTAATTCCAGCACTTGGGAGGCAGAGGCAGGTGGATCTCTGTGAGTTCGAGACCAGCCTGGTCTACAGAGTGAGTTCCAGGACAGCCAGAACTACACACAGAGAAACCCTGTCTCAAAAAACCAAAAAAAAAAAAAAAAAAAAGGGTGATGATGTTTATAGTAGCATCTTATTCTGTTTGTAATGTACCTTGTATGTGCTTTAACCGTGATTTTACTTTTATAGGATTTCTATAATTGGCCTGATGAATCATTTGATGAAATGGACAGTACACTTGCTGTTCAGCAGGTAATAATAATTTCTTTTACAACACTCATAATAAGTGTTTTATGTCTTTGGTGTAGTTCAATATTCCCAATGTATGTGGGCGGGGGTTAATATGGACAGATCATTCAACATTGTAATCAAACCTTATTTTAGTTATGAAATTTGAGTGTATAGTGAAATTAAAATTAAAGGAATGAAAAAATTAGAATAAATAGAAATAAAATGCTAATTTGGTTACTAAACCTTTGATAACACACTTTTGAGATTTATATCTTTTGATAATGATTTTAGTTCATAACTCTCACCCTCCAGTACGTGTGAAAACTAAGATGCTTTCCTTTAGCTCGTTACTACTGTCACATAACTCACTATATTTAGCATTGATTCCCAAGGAGGGGCTTCCATAGTGTGTTGTGTGTGATGACATGTTAGGAGATTCTTACATTGTGTATTATGTTAGGTTTACTCCTCCCCCAACCCCAATGGAAAAAAGTTGTTTTTTCGTATTGAATAGAATCAGGAGTTTGGTGAAAAAAAATAATATTCATGGCTAATTGTTAAAGATCAGATTAAGGGGTTAATTGTTTTGTGGTTGCCTGGCACAAGATCAGGACTCAAGCGTGGAGTGGTAGGGGTTCGTGAGCGTCCTACCCTAACTTCAGTGTTACTGATAATGGATGGCTTCTGGGGAAGAGAAGCTAGTTCTCTTCAAGGTATGGCTCTTGGTAGGTCAGCCACGGTCCAGTGAGTGGTCCCCACAGAAGTATATGAACAGCACAAATTGGAGTTGATGAGTAGTTAAATTAAAAAGAGGCCGTGAAGTTGGGAGTTTAAGGAGGTGGGGTGTACCTGGGAAGAGTTTAGGGGAAGAGTTGGGGTGAATAAAATCAAAACATATTGTATGACGTTCTCAGTTAAAAAAAAAAAAGCCAGGTGGTGGTGGCGCACACCTTTAATTCCAGCACTTGGGATTTCTTCTGGAAATGGGGCTACAGGCACCTGTCAGCCACCATGTGGGTGCTGGGTCCTGAACCCATTCTTCTGCATGAGAGGCAAGTGCTCTTAGTCACTGAGCCTACTCCCCAGTGGGTCTGGAGTTGGGGACTGGGGTCCCTTTTTGAGATAGGCTCTCATATTTGCCAGATTGATGTTAAGCCAAGGATCACCAATCCCCACCTCCTAGTTCTGGCCTTTGAGGTGTGCAGCAACACTGTGTCTGCTTTACGTGGGGCTGGGTTTGAACTCGGACAGGGCTTCCCGCATGCATCTTGTGTTTGTCTTTTTGCTCTAGGTAATCCTTTCTTCCCTTTGAAGGACTATTTGAACATTTTAGAATTGTGCTTTAATTATATTATGACTGCATCTCTATGATTTTTCTTTTGTGATTCCAAAGAACAGACCGATAGAGTGACCATACATTTACACATAGATAGAATATACATACATTTAGAAAGGGCTTATAGGATGGTTGGGGCTGTGGTCTAAGAATGGCCTCACACATGCCAGCTTTTTACCCCAGCCACCCACCCACCTCACTTTACTTTGACCCTTAGTTTATTTACTGGGGCAGCATTTTAGTAGCTTCCATTCACAGTGTGGCTCCAGCTAGCACAGGAGGCCTAACTTCTAGTCTCTCTCAGCTCTCCAAAAGAATTTGCTCACTAAACTTAGCAATTTCTAGCTTTTGATTTAAAAGCGATGGACAGTTGACTCCTCTCTTCTTAATTGTCCCATTTTTAATACTGCTATGTTTTAGGGACCTGAGGAGAGGGAGAAATAAGGGAATGGCTGGTCACTAAAATATTCAGATTATAACATTTTTGAATTTTAGTTACCATCCTATGTGAGCATAATTTATTATGCCTCCCCCAAAAATTAAAATAGTAAACCAAAAGCTCATTGATCACAGGCCAGTACAACAGATGTGATAACGAGAACAGGATGCAGAGGTGAGAGGTATGTAAATACTGCTGGAGAGAGGAGGACAGTACATTGTGCAGGCTAGCCACATTCGCTTGTAGGATAGCCCCAGCAGCAGCAGACCCCAGGACTGGACTGAAAAGTGTAATCATGTAAGGTGTGATAAAAATGAGCTGTTAACAGACTGAACATGTTGTACGTGATATATGTGTGTATGTTATATATATATAATTGTTATATATAATTATGTAGGTATATGTGTGTGTGTATACACACATATCAACAATTAATGAAAGAAGAGGCCATGAAATTGAAAGAGAGCAAGGAGGGGCATATGGGAGGGCTTGGAGGGTCAAAAGGAAAGGGGGAATGGTATAATATTTTAGAAATGAGTATATGTTAGTGGGGGAAGTGATTTGGAAAGAATTGTTATGTGGAATTTGAGGTGGTCCAGGATTAGTTGCCTTTACTTGAGGACATCAAAACGTAAGATTGTTATTAGAAGGTGGGAAAAACATCTGAGAACATTCCAGACATCTTGTGCCTCAATTAGAGTTTCTGGGGAGACTGAGGTGGCTGACTTAATGCCAGATCAGTCGGGCATCATAGTGAGAACCCATTCCCTTCTACCAAACCCCACAATACAAGAGTCTTAAATAGGAATTCAAGTCCAGTGATTTGGTACATGCCTTTAATTTCATCACTAAGAAGGCCAAGAATTGATGCTTGAGCTAGCCTTGGTGGTACATGCCTTTAATTCCAGCACTCAGAAGGCAGAGGTAGCCGGGCGGTGGTGGCGCACGCCTTTAATCCCAGCACTCGGGAGGCAGAGGCAGGCGGATCTCTGGGAGTTCGAGGCCAGCCTGGTCTACAAGAGCTAGTTCCGGGACGGGCACCAAAGCTACAGAGAAACCCTGTCTCGAAAAACCAAAAAAAAAAAAAAAAAAAAAAAAAAAAAGAAGGCAGAGGTTGACTGATTTCTGTGAATTAGAGGCTAGGGTGGCCAGAGCTACATAATCTCAAAAAACAAAAATATTAAACATATTTAGCATGAAGTTTAGCATCCAGCAAAATTTAATTAACCATAAGACTTTTTTCTCTATAGTATATTCAACAGAATATAAGGGCAGACTGCTCCAACATTGACAAAATTCTTGAACCGCCTGAAGGCCAAGATGAAGGTGTGTGGAAGTATGAACATTTAAGGTAGGTCTCGGTGAGATCTCAGGATGTGCTAACAGTTAAGTATGAGTCAAGTTAAATTTGGGCAAATCACAGTGCCGAGTTTCATAGCTTTGTGTCTTTTGGTTATTTTGAGAAAAGGTCTCATGTAGGCCCAGGCTTTGAATTCCTGATCCACCTGTCTCTGCTAAATGCTGGGACTGAAGACAAGTGTTAACACAGCTAGCATTGGTGTCCAGCTCTCTGTTCTCCTGCCTCAGCCTCCTGAGTCCTAGAATAACAAGTATGCAGTTGATTATAAAATATTGTTTGGGGGGCTGGAGAGGTGGCTCAGAGGTTGAAAGAGCACCGGCTGCTCTTCCAGAGGCTCTGAGTTCAATTCCCAGCAACCACGTGGCAGCTCACAGCCATCTGTAATGAGATCTGGTGCCTCTTCTGGCATACAGGCGTACATGGAGGCAGAATGTTGTGTACATTATAAAATAAATAAATCTTAAATATATTTTGCTCCAACTTAGTTATAACTTGATTCAAATCTGACAGCTCATACTGAATCTTGGTGATTAGGAAACGGGGCCACTTTGAACGGCTTTAATCTTATGGCAGGATGTGTGGGTTTTAGCTCTGAATCGTCTTTTCACCGTGTACCAGGTGTACCAGGCTTTTGCTTTAGGCCACCAGCCGGCTCTCAGATCATAGCATGGAGACTTACCGTTAGTTATGAATGTTTGGCCGTAGCTTATGCTCATGTCTTGCTAGCTCTTAACAACTTAACCTGTTTCTCTGTGTTAATGTTTTGCTTCTGAACTTTTTACTTTTCTTTCCTTCTTTATGTCCTACTCCCTTCAGCTGGCTGGCAGTCGTGTGGCTGGCCCTGGTGTCTCCTTCTCCCTCATTCTCTCTTCTCATTCTCTCTCTCCCCCGGATTTCTTCTCCTACCTTATCTCTGCCTGGCAGCCCCACCTATCCCTCTCCTGCCTAGCTGTTGACTGGTCAGCTCTTTATTACAGTCAGGTGCCTAAAGCAGGCAAGGTGAAACAAGTGTAACACATCTTTACATAGTTAACAAATGCGGAGCAAATATAACACGTCCGCATCGCTAACAAAGGCGGCAGAAACAAATGTAGCACACCTTCACACAGTTAGTTTTCCCCAGCAAAACAAATGTAACACATCTTTGCCCAGTTTAAAAAATATCCCACAACATGTAGCTCTGTAGTAGATGAACTTGAAGCTGCTGGATTACACCTGCAGCACTGCCAAAGGAGTTGGGTGGGTAGGTTAGTCTTTGTTACTGCTCAGGGAAGAGTCACTCAGAACTGCGCAGACTAGTCTGCTGACATGGAGTACTGGGGTGACAGGTGATTCAGAATAGTGCCATTTAGTGTGATATAGTCATAATTCACTTAATAGTCTAAGCACTGTGTTACCCAGCAGTTAAGAAGGAGGTAGAATCATAGAAAAATGAAAATTTATACTTTGCTTTTTGTTTTCTTTCATTAAAATGTACTTAATAGGCTTAGTGTGATGGCAAAGCCAGGTCTGTGAGACTGAGGCCAGTCTGCTCTGTATGTGTATCGAGTTCCAGACCAGCGGGACACATGATGGGAACCTATCTTAGCAAAATACAGCAGTGCGTAATTAATAGTGTTCTTAGTTAACTGTTTTCATATCCGCCCTTTTCCTTTATTTTTTGGTACCTGTTTCCCTGTTTCATCTTCTAAATGTAAATACTGCATTTTTGGGGAACCAAGGTGTGTTTGATGAGGAAGCAGCTGGGATTACCCGCCTTGATGTAGTGGAGATGCTTATCACTAGGTAGGGTTTCAATTCTTTAATTTTTTTGAGGCTTTCTTTCTTTCTTAGGATTTGCTTGTTTGCTTATTTATTATTTATATACACACCAGAAGAGGGAACCAGATCTCATTATAGATGATTGTGAGCCACCACATGGTTTGCTGGGAAGACAGGGTTTCTTTGTGTTGCTCTGACTGTCCTGGAACATTATCTTTATAACAGACTGGTCTTGACCTCACAGAGTTCAAGTTTTGAAAAGAAAAAAGCGGATATACATATGATAAGATAAAAAGGTAGATTATTGAATCTACTTTTAAAAAGCAACTACTAGTTATAAATATTTTACATTGAATTGGACTTTAGTATATTGTATGCATATTTTGTATATTGTTACAAATTTGAGATTAATTTTGTTAAAACATACTTTACATACATTTCTAATCTTGTTCAAAGTATGGTGCCTTTGCAACTCATTTAACAATGTAATTCTCAGTGTGAAAATGGGCTTGCATTTCTCGGCCCCTCCAGTCTTCCTTTGTTTATGAGACTCAGAAAAGAAATTCACTAAAGAAATGTAAAGTACACGTATAAGATTGAGAGATATCAAAAGATAGTAATGCAAGTTATGATAGAAAGTAAATTAGGTACAAGACTTTGGACTCACCAGGATAGGATAGATAATGGAATATTTTCTCTGAATTTGTCAAATGCTAATAGACACTGTTGATGTATTTATTGCCTTATATATGATGCTGTATATAGTTATTATACTTATTGTATATCGTTTTTCTTAGTTATAGCCTTTTTATTTTAGACAAAAGGGGGAAATATAGTGATATTTTATTTGTGATTTTTTTAAAAAAATATTTATTCATTTATTATGTATACAATATTCTGTCTGTGTGTGTGCCCACAGGCCAGAAGAGGGCACCAGACCCCATTACACATGGTTGTGAGCCACCATGTGGTTGCCGGGAATTGAACTCAGGACCTTTGGAAGAGCAGGCAATGCTCTTAACCTCTTTGCCATCTCTCCAGCCCCCTTTATTTGTGATTTAATAAATAAAGCCTCTGCCTCCTGAGTGCTGAGATTAGAGGTGTGTGCCACCACGACCGGCTTAGACAGGATTTTTAGAGTGAACCCATTCAATATTTTAACAGCTGTAAAATAAACTTATTGCAAAGGGTTGTCTTATATCAGGTGTCTGTCTAAGACTGTATGGCAGTCCTGATAATTTTCTTTATTTTTACGCTGCTAAAAAGTATTTAGAATTGGGTGTGATTGGCACAATTGTTGGTCCCAGAACTTGGGAAGTGTAGATAGGAGATCAGGAGTTCAACGTCATCCTCAGCTAAATACCGACTTTAACGGCTATATGAGACTATCTCAAAAAATGTTTTGGGGCTGGAGAGATGGCTCAGAGGTTAAGAGCATTGCCTGCTCTTCCAAAGGTCCTGAGTTCAATTCCCAGCAACCACATGGTGGCTCACAACCATCTGTAATGGGGTCTGGTGCCCTCTTCTGGCCTTCAGGCAGACACACAGACAGAATATTGTATACATAACAAATAAATTAAAAAAAAATACTCTTTAAAAAAAATGTTTTTTCATTTTTTGTCTTTTTTTCTTTTTCTTCTTTAAAAAGAGGTATACTTACTGGATTTTAGGTATTGTATAAGCCTTATAATTTTTAGTATTAGAAAAATATGGAAAATATACTAAATTCTAAGAAAAGTTAGGAAATTACATGGACTGTGATCCCAATATATTTTAATTTATTCATGTAAATAGAATCTTTTTGGAGAAGGTAGTGAAATAGAGGATTTAAACATTGTACATTGTGTCAGATAGCTCTTGAAGCTTTTCTGTTCTTTTTGTTCTGGTTGTGCTGGGAGGTGAGCGGGGCCTTGCACACACTAGTCGCACTAGTGCTAGGCATTGACCTGCTCTGACCTCAGCCTGCTCCACTGTTGTCCGTGCCACTGGGTTGTTTGTTTTGTGTGCCATGCTGGTGGGGTGCTGTGTGTTCATGGATATAGACAGGGAACCGTCTGTTGCTTGCTACCTTTTCTTGTGCATGTGTGTTACCTTCGCGTGTGTGTTTGTGTGTTCGCATGTATGTGGTTTAAGTTTGTGTGTGCATATCCATGTGGAGACCTGATTTCGGTGTCAAGAATCGTCCTGAGCCGGGCGGTGGTGGCGCACGCCTTTAATCCCAGCACTCAGGAGGCAGAGGCAGGTGGATCTCTGTGAGTTCGAGACCAGCCTGGTCTACAAGAGCTAGTTCCAGGACAGGCTCCAAACCACAGAGAAACCCTGTCTCGAAAAACCAAAAAAAAAAAAAAAAAAAAAGGATCGTCCTGATTTCTCTCCCTTATTTGTTGAGGCAGAGTCTCTCATTTGGCCCTTGCTCAGGGGATCCCCCTCCTCCACCTTTTGAGTGCTAGAATTGCCCAGGGCCACCTTGCCCACCAGGCGTTCCCATGGCCCAGGGCCGCCATGCCCACCTGGCGGTCACATGAGTTTTGGGGTTGCAGATCAGGTTCATCATATCAGCCACTTTGCTCACTCAGTCTTCTCAGTCCTGATTTTTTTTTTTTCTTCTTCTTGAGGAGACTGTTTAAGGATGTGGTTTCTGTCCATGTGACCTTAACTGTTCTGGAACTTCTTGAGGAGATGGTTTAGGGACATGGTTTCTGTCTATGTGACCCTGACTGTTCTGGAACTCACTATAGACCAGTCTTGGTCTGCCTGAGTGCTAGGAGTTAGAGGCTTGATTGACCATGCCCACTTATTTTTTTAAGTTATTTTATTTTTTAAATGTGTATGAGTGTCTTCATGTATGAATATGATCTGTTTGCCTGGTGCTGGAGGAGGCCAGAGTGGGCATTGGTGTTCCTGGACCTGGAGATAGAGGGGGTCGTGAGCTCCTTGGTGTGGGTGCTGGGACTGGACTCTCCCTTGCAAGAGCAGCTGCTCCGAATTGTAACTGCCGAGGCAATTAGACGAGTTAATTTCCCCACACCCAGGTCAGGTGGCTCTCTACCACTTACACTTCAGCTCAGGTGACCTGACCCAATGTCAGGTGTGTGCATACCATAAATTTTAAAAAAGGAGCTTTTCTTTCTTTTAAAGTTCTTGGGCAAACATTGGGGGATAGCTGGAGACTGAGGTGCCTGCTTGTTATCCCAGCACTTGGGAGATTGATGTAACTATGGAGCAAAACTTTATCTTAAGAAGCAAAACAAAGAACTGGAGAGCTGGCTCAGTGGTTAAGAGCACTGACTGCTCTTCTAGGGGACCCAGGTTTGATTCCCAGCACCCACATGGCAGCTCACAACCGTCTGTACTCCAGTTCATGGGATCTGACACCCTTACACAGACATACATGCAGGCGGAAACCAGTGCACATAAAATAGAAATAACTAAATCAGGGGCTGGAGAGCTGGAGAGATGGCTCAGCAGTTAATAGCACTGGTTATCCTTCCAGAGGTTCTGAGTTCAATTCCCAGCAAGCACCTGGTGGCTCACAACCATCTATAGTGAGATCTGGTGCCCTCTTCTGGCATAAAGTTGTGCATACAGACAGAACACTCATTTATATAGAATAAGTAAATCTTTAAAAATAAATAAATCATTAAAAAAAGAAAAACAAGACAAAACAAGGAAACTGTAAGTTTAAAAATTCACTTTTGGTTTTTTGAGACTGTTTCTGTGTAGCCTAGGCTCTCCCGGAACTCACTGTAGAGACTGTGGTGGCCTCAAACTCAGAAGTCTTCCCGCCTCTGCCTTCCAAGTGCTGAGATTAAAGGTATAGACCATCATGTCTTGCTAAATTTAAAAATTCTAGTCTAAGCCAGGGGTGGAGGGTAGGGTGTGAGGGGGTTGGAGGGGGGGGGATGGCGCATGCCTTTTATTCCAGCATTCAGCAGAGGCAGGTGACTCTCTTGAGTTTGAGGCCAGCCTGGTCCGTAGGTCGAGTGCCAGGACAACACAGGAAACACTGTCTCGGAAAAAACACCCCAAATTTTAGTCTGCAAAAAAGCTTAGTTCTTTCTCTGTGTAGAACTGTATATAAAAATAAACACATAATTGTATGTAAGTGAAGCTTCTTTCATCATAGGTATTAACTACTTAATACCCTTCAATTGTCAGTCATAATCAGAAGTTTTCTCCTATGATACATGGTTAATGTAAGCATCTCTGTAACAGAACTGCCCGCAGTTCTGACAGTCACATTACAGTAAGGAATCCAAAAGTACATGCTTTCCTAGAGTCTGGGTGAGATCTCTAAGCTACTAGTGTATAAGAGGTACACTTGGTAGCCTTATGAAATAAAACAAGAAAATAAACAAAGCCTGGATAATAAATGTGATTTTTGCACTTTTAGGCAATTCTGCCTTGAGCTAAATGGACTTGCTGTCAAACTTCAGGTAATTTTTTTGTTGTTCAAACTATAGTTCAGAGTTCTGATTTTTAGAAGTAATTTTGTATACTTAGATTTACCCAATGTTTCTAATTATTATTATTTTTTTAAATATTTATTTATTTATTATGTATACAACATTCCTTCCATGTATGCTTGCAGGCCAGAAGAGGGCACCAGATCTCATTACAGATGGCTGTGAGCCACCATGTGGTTGCTGGGAATTGAACTCAGGACCTCTGGAAGAGCAGTCAATGCTCTTAACCTCTGAGCCATCTCTCCAGCCCTTTTTTTTTACTTTTTATATAGAAAGGTAATCCAAATGACAGATTTTTTCATTATCATTCTACATATTTAAAAATGAATTTTTTTTAACAGAGCGAATGCCATCCAGATACGTGTACTCAAATGACAGCAACTGAGCAGTGGATTTTCCTTTGTGCAGCTCATAAAACTCCAAAAGAGGTGAGAATTGGGTGGTTTCAGTACCTGGTTACCTGATACCCTCACTCTGGGCCTGAGGTGAAGCTGAACATCTCAGAAGGGAGCATTTGATGAAGTAAGTCTGCTACACAGTATCTGAGAGCAGAGGGTAAGGGCCAGGGACCCAGTGTTCCCTTCAAGGACGCTGCCCCAGGACCTACTTCCCAGAGATTCTACCACTCCTCTGAGAGACCATCCGAGAACCAAGCCTTCAACAGATGAGCCTTTGGGGACTTTCCATATCCTATTTGAACAGAAACATTATGGAACATAGTGGACATAATTGTATAATGTTATGAATATATGTAACATTGCTGAATGTGTTTAATATGTGCGAGTGTGATGCTTTTATATGCACGTGT
The DNA here is from genome assembly GCF_950005125.1 of Chionomys nivalis. NCBI lineage: Eukaryota > Metazoa > Chordata > Mammalia > Rodentia > Cricetidae > Chionomys > Chionomys nivalis. The sequence continues at coordinate 3,785,399 of NC_080111.1, read as the reverse complement.
GTGTGCAGGTATGTACCACGTGTGTGTGGAGATCAGAGGAGGCTATCACCCTAACTCCCTCCCACAAGGCAGGCAGGGTCTCTTGAACCTGGAGCTAGGCTGGCAACCACTCCTCCCCTGGGAAGTCAGCTAAGTCTGTCCCATCCCCTCGTCCCCTGTGCTGAAGGGCAGTTCTTACTGCCCCCTTCCTGCCTTTCCTGTGCTTCCTGGCTGTCGTGAGGGATGGTCCCTCCCTACCATGGTCTTCTCACTATAGTGCAGTGAACCTCTGAAGTGTGAGCCAGAAGAAACCCTTCCTCGTCTATGTTGCTTCTCTCGGGTGTTTGCTTACCGTGGTGAGAGAAGCTGGTACATACAGACCTGTCTGTGAATGCAGTGCACATTCTTCTCTTTTCTAGTGTCCTGCTATAGATTACACAAGACACACACTGGATGGTGCTGCGTGTCTTCTGAATAGCAATAAATATTTCCCTAGCAGGTAAGCAAAACTTTAAACATGGTATTCAGCTTAAAACACTGATGTTTCAAAATAATGTCCTGGTTTTTTTTTTTTTTTGGAGACACGGGGTGGGGGTTCCCTGTAGCTTTAGAGTCTGTCCTGGAACTAGCTCTTGTAGACCAGGCCGACCTCAAACTCACAGAGATCCGCCTGCTTCTGCCTTCTGAATGCAGGGATTAAAGGAGTGCGCCACCACACCTGACTTATTTTTTTATGAGCATGTAGTTAACTTGTACAGATAACTTGAGTTTGAAGTTGAGGTTGTGGTTAAACGTTGGAACTTGTTTCCGAAAGCTCAGAGAGCAGTTTAGTGCTGGTCCCTGCTGCTGTTGCTGTGCCTTCTCTAGGCCTCTTCCCACCAGCCTCCTTAGATAAACAAGTAGTGACTTGATTAGGGGAGGCTGCTTGTTTGTGCTTATTTTTTTGCCGTAACAATTGTAAGGAAAATTTTAACATATATTTAATTACACATAGTAATGGATATATCATGACATACATATAGCATGCATTCTATTTTATTTTTTGGTTTTTCGAGACAGGATTTCTCTGTAACTGGAACTCCCTTTGTTGCCCTGGAACTCCCTTTGTAAACCAAGCTGGCCTTGAACTCACTGAGATCCTCCTGTCTCTGCCTCCCAAGTACTGGGATTAAAGGTGTGGCCACTGCTGCCCAGCTGCAGGCATTTTGTTCTATTTTGTTCTATACATAATGTATTTTGATAGTGTTTACTCCATACCCCACCCTTTCCTTTTCCCAAGCGCCTCCCTTCTGTTTTCCTTGCTTTCTTCCTTTTCCTCTGCCCTCTCTCCTCCTCCCCTCTCTCCATTGCTCCTCTCCCATCCCTTGTGTGTGTCCCCCATGAATTTCATTAGGCACATGGATGAGTTTGCTTACAAGAGCATGTGCACTTTTAGAAACTGATTTTCAAAAATAAAAAGGAAGCAAAAGCAGGCTCTATAGGATAGAATAGCGAGCCCTCTTATGGTCTCAGTCATCTGTATTAGACAAAGTACTACTACTGTAAAATATTGTTTAAAGTCTTTTTTTTTTAAAGTAAGTTTTGAGATGTCGTGGTGTAAGTGCATTATTCTTTAACAAAGTTTCAGAAGTACAATACTGCCTTTAACTAAGGTGCTGTGGCTGAGTAGAGAGGGCTGGTCCAGGATCGAGAAGAGGCCCAGACCCCCTTCTCTTGGGTATTGGCCTGCACACTTGGGAATTGAGAAGATTAGGCTGTGTACATTCTAACATTTTGTTCCGCCTGTGACTCTCTGGTTTCTCTCCTCCTTTCAGGGTTAGCATAAAAGAATCGTCTGTAGCCAAACTAGGATCAGTGTGCCGTAGGATCTACAGAATATTCTCACACGCCTATTTTCACCACCGGCAGATATTCGATGAATATGAAGTAAGTGTCTGTCGTAGCTGTGCACTGCTGTGGTAACGGCCACGACAACGGCCTGAGCAGGGAAAGGGTTAGTTTTGCGTCTAACCCTTGGGTTGCTCTTCCCGTCACTGCGAGGATGGGCAGGAGCTGGAGCAGAGGCTGTGGAGCCCCGCTGCTCATTAGTAGGCCTGCTGGGTCTGCCTCCTTTTGTCTTCTGTTGTTTGGTTTGAGACAGGGTCTCACGACGAAGCTCTGGTTAGAGAAGAGAGTCACCACCTTTTTTGAGATTATATAACCTCGACTGACCTGGAACTCACAGTGTAGACCAGGATGGCCTTGGATTCTTAGAAATCACTTGATTGACCCTCCCAAGTGCTGGGATTAAAGGTTCAGCCTGCTTTCTTATATACGCCTGCCCAGGGATGGCACTGTGCACAGGAATCAGAAATATGTGCCCCCTAGGCCTGTCTGTCGGCCAGTCTGGTAGGGCATTTTCTCAATGGAGGTCCCTTCTTCCAAGATGACCCTAACTTTTGTCAAGTTGATGGGAAACTAGCCACAGTATGTCAGTAATTACCTTAATACAGTCTTGTCAGGGTGACGATAGTGTGTGTTGGTATTTTTCTAGCCTTCTGATTTTTGGATACTAAAATGACTTTTTTCTTTTTCTTTCCACAGAATGAAACATTTTTATGTCATCGGTTTACTAAATTTGTGATGAAATATAACTTGATGTCGAAGGATAACCTGATTGTGCCAATTCTAGAGGAGGAAGTTCAGAATTCAGTTTCTGGAGAGAGTGAAGCCTGAGTGGAGTCCTGTGGCACAGTGTACTGATCACATAATTAACAGTTATTACTGTGTATATATCATGTTAGACACATCAATCATGGATCCATAGTATAGCTCTTCTGTTTAGTAGAGGTTTTTGTATGCTATGTGTTGCCTTTTAAAATGGGAAATACATTTTAAGTTATTCATGAGCTGTATATTCACTGGTGTGGCACTCATGGTTTTTAAATAAGTTTAGTATTATCTGTTTATAATGCCTGTTAATAAAAGAATTTACAGTTTGGTAAAATTGCTGCTAAACAATCATTGGATCACAATCCTTTCAAATCTATAAGAGTGAGCTTGGGTTTCACACAAACCATTTACTAAAGAGATAATATTTTCTTTAGTTTTGCCCCCTAAGTTTTGATATTTTAGAAAATTCAGTAGTATTTCACCTGTACTGTTAACTTTTCCAAGATGAGATAAAAGTGCTTAAAAAGTCTGTTTGTAGTTTTTAATATGCATAACCAATTATGTATATGTTCAGAGAAATACAAGGAGGTTAGTAATACTTAATAATCTCACTCTGCTACATAAAGCATATTGTAGGTCGGTGCACTTGGAAACACGATCTCTTGTGACTGGATTATTAATACCCGGTGATGCTGATAAGGCACATCCGTGATGCTCCGTGGACCCTGCCCTTGTTTCCCTTAGTCCTCTCCCCAGCTACAGTGGTCAGGAACGTGTTTGCCAGGCTAGGTTAGTGGTGGCTTCTCCTCCTTGCATCGCATTAACTGCTTACAGAACGTACCTCGTCTGGCAGTGACGTCACACTACAGGAACTGCACCGCGCAGGCTCCTGCCCACCCGTGTGTGGGGAAAGTGTGACGGCTTGGGAAATAATCCTCACCCTAGTTTGGTTCTTTCTGTTAGTGATACTAATCTTTCATCTCACTCTAGGCAGCACTAAATACATATGGAAAAGACAGTGTGTTTATTTTATTCTCCTCCCAGAAGCGCATTGTTTGAATTATATGCACATATAAGAATATTTACAATAACTCAAGGTTCCAGTGGTGTTGATGAATGGTCATGCTTTTTTTTTTTTTTTTTTAATTTCTTCAGTCTTAAAATTTAAGTGCAAATTTAGAACGTATTTAGTGAAGTACTCACTGTAACGAGGCGGTGCGCCGGGACAGCCATCGCTACTGATCGGACAAACGTGAGGAGCTTCTTTTTATTTAAGAGTTATTTCCAAATGAAATTGAAGAATGCGTTCATCTTGTTTGTTTTTCTAATTATTTGAAGAAATGATGTATAGTATGAGACAAGTATGCACAGAGAGGTGTGGGAAATGACAGCGGACCGCGAGCGTGTGTCTAGTGGAAGCCTGCGGTCACGGTCGTCACCACACCGTAGCCTACAACTACCTTCTAAGAAGTTTTGTGTTCACGGTGAAGAGAACATTGGCTGAAATTAGGTGTTTATATTACTGTTACCATAACCACTGGGGTTAGTAATTTTTAAATAAGCTTGGTAAATATGAGAGAGCCTAACCTACGTTCATAAATTATACTTAGCAATGTTGCTGTTCTCTAGTTGGGTCTCAGTGGGTTTTGTCACTTGACTGTTTCTCAGTGAACATTTAGGGTGGTGACTGGGTTATGGATCTGACTGAGGAATCGGAACATTTTGTGAATACATGGCTTAGTGTTAACAGGAAAATAAAGGATTTTTTTCTACTCATTCTACCCTCCCTGTAGTGTGTTTTGAAATTGATCATAGCCGGGCGGTGGTGGCGCACGCCTTTAATCCCAGCACTCGGGAGGCAGAGGCAGGAGGATCTCTGTGAGTTCGAGGCCAGCCTGGTCTACAAGAGCTAGTTCCAGGACAGGCACCAAAAACTACAGAGAAACCCTGTCTTGAAAAACCAAAAAAAAAAAAAAAAAATTGATCATAAAAGGAAACAATCTCCGAAAGCGTGAGTTTGTGTTCATTCTGGCACCTCAGTAACCCCTGCTCACTGTGAAGCTGATTGGTTACAGTAGGTAAGATCTCAGCGAATCAGCTTGTGACCTGTTACTGTTTGCATAAGTTTGAAGATGCACATAGACCTGAGTAGTCGTTTAAGAAGTAGCTGGATCCAGAGTGGTAGGGCACGATTTTAATCCTAGCACTGGGGTGGGTCTCTGAGCTCGAGGTCAGCCTGGGCTACATGAGGGGTCCTGTCTCCAAAGTACAGGGCCGGGGGTCCGGGGAGGTGGCTCAGCCACTAAGAGTGCAGGGCAGCTTGCAACTGTCTGTGATTCCAGTTCCAGGGGATCCGCAACCTTACACAGACACAGACGTAGGCAAGCAACAGTGGAAATACATCGATCACCTAAAGAAACAGGGCTGGTAGGGTAGCTGAGCTGGTCAAAGTGGTTGCTGCCAAGCCTAGTGGCCTGTTTTACTCCCAGAACCCACATGTATGAAGGAGAGATCCAACTCCTGTGACCTACGTGCATGCCTTGGTATGCATACACCGAAACCCACACATAAAACACAGTTTTTAAAAATTAGAAAATGATTAATGAGGCTAAGTAAAAGTCAGAAATAAAGTAATAATGGAAGGGAGGCTGGTGAAACCAGGCAGCATGGCACCCTTCCGGCGTGGCCAGGGTACTGTGTGCTGGGGAATCCCCCCACCCTTTCAGCTGTCCCCCCTTTATCTTCTTGTGCCTGGGTATTTTGTGTCCCTGTGTCTGTGCACTGTGTGCATGCCCTGCCTGGACGGCCTGAAGAGAGCGCCCCTTCCCTTGGTCTGGAGTTAGGGGTGTGTTATAAACCATATGGGGGTGTGAGCACAACCCGGCCCTCTGGAAGAGCCAGCTGAGCCATCTCTTCAGCTCTTCTCTTCAAGATCTTCATTTCAGGTTTCCCCCCCTAAGATTTTTTTTTTTTTTTAATGTGCATTGGAGTTTCGCCTGCATGTATGTCTGTATGAGGGTGCTAGATCCCCTGAAACTGGAGTTACAGTTATGAACTGTACCACTAAACCATCTTTCCAGCCCCCATTTCATCTCTCTCTCTCTCTCTTTTTTTTTTTTTTACAAAGATGCCAGAAATGGGAATGTTGAATCCTGTGGCACTTCTATTTTTAATTTTTTTGGTAGTTTTTCAAGACAAGAGTTTCTCTGTGTAACCCAGGCTGTCCTGTAACCCACGTTGTAAACCATGCTGGCCTTGAACTCAGAGATCTGCCAGCCCTCCCGAGTGCTGGGGTCCCACCGCACCCAGAGATCTGTCGGCCTTCCGTCTCCCGAGTGCTGGGACCCCACCGCACCCAGCTCTCTTTAATTTTTGAGGAATCTCCATACTGTTCTTACAGACACTACTGCATTGGGCATCCCCACCAACCAGGCAGAGGTTCCACTGTCCCCACGTCACTCCGTCTGTGGAGAGCAGCCACCCCAGCAGGTGTGAAGGTGCATTTTCCACAACAATTTTTTACATACCTGTTGGTTTTTTCTATGTTGTCTTTGGGTAAATGTCTGTTCAACTACACAGCTCATTCTGAAGAAAACCACCATTGGGTTTAGATAGTACTCACCTCTGTGGAGACCAGCCTTTTATCAGCTGCGTACTTGCAAACATTTTTGCCATTCCATGGGTTGTCTTTTTATCCTCCTCTGCCGTACAGAAGCCTTTCTTTAAAAAAATAAAACAAGTGGCCGGGTTTTTGTGGGGCTGGAGAACTGACTGAGAGATTAAGAACACTGGCTGCTCTTCCAGAGGACCTGGGCTTCATTCCCAGCACCCACGTGGTGACTTAAAACTATCTATAACTGCAGTCCCAGGGGACCCAGCACCCTCTTCTGGACTTTGTGGATGCCAGGCATACACGTGGTGCACAGACATACATGCCAACAAAAACCCAAATACACACAAAATAAGAAATCTTTGAACAAAAAGTACTGGTTTGTGTGTGTGAATGGGGGCGTGCCACCGTGGGAGTGGTTCTCCTACCACGAGGGTGCCAGGTTAGAACTCAGGGCACTAGGCTTGGCAGTGCACACTGTTACTGACCAAATCCCCAGATTTGCCTGTTTCAGAGGAATTGAACCTAAAACAGAAGATGGTACTGGAAGTGGTAGCTCATGCCTGTAGTTCAGCTACTTGGGAGTCTGAGACGAGCTTTAGCAGCGTGGGGAGACCTCACCTTGTCTAACAAAACAAAACCGGGCGGTGGTGACACACGCCTTGAATCTCAGTACTCAGGAAGCAGAGACAGGATCTCTGAGTTCAAGGCCAGCCTGGTCTACAGAGCTAGTTCCAGGAGAGGCTCCAAAGCTACAGAGAAACCCTGTCTTGAAAAACAAAAACAAAACAACAACAAAAAAAAAGCCACGTATGCAATAACAAGAGTGCTTTATTAATTCCAACATTGGGGTGGCACTTGACAACCCCCCAAGATGACCACAAGCTCCTTTTAAACCGAGTTAGGGGAATTTCAGGGAGGAGGGATTAATCTGGGGCTGATTGGCGGGAGATCCTAGTGGTTAGGGACCTTCCAGCAGCGGGGCAGGGACAGATTTCTGTAGTAATCAGGAGACTGTGGCCATCTGCTGAGCCAGCAGAAGGACCGGGAGGCTTGACTGGTTGCCCCTGAGTGTGTGGTTTTCTCCAAGAACGGTTTGCTCAGCTCCAGGCATCTCCAGTGAACTGAACCTAAGGCCTGGTCCCTGGCAGGGGTTATTACAAACCTGTCCTGACTCTGGTCTCCATCGGGGTTACTAGGAGAGCCATCAAGGCTCTGGGCTGCCCCTCTTCCCCGCCATCTCACTTCTCATCTTTGTAAAAATTATTTTATTTATTTATTTGCTGATTATTTGAGACAGGGCCTCATTGTGCTTGTACCCCTGGCCGGACTGGAACTCGCAGTGTAGACCAAGTTGCCCTGCATGCGTGCATAGCAGAGCTGAATCTGCAGGTCCCGAAAGACAAGGGCGTGAGCTCGGAGAGGGCTCCGCACTGAGAAAGCAGCGCCCAGCTTCACCTCTCTCAGGAAGGCTAAGGCTCATCTCAACTCTTTAAACAGCCCCATCTAATCTGCATTTCTACCAGATGCCGCAATAGGAGCAGGAAGCAACACGATCTCTAGTTGCTCCCCGTGTATCCCTTGAGGCCGAAGTGTAACATTCCGTCGCTCTCTGAATCAAGAGTTTGGGGGCGGTTGATCCGGCAGAGAGAAGAGCACTAACCAGGGTGTCCAGGACTTGCAAAACTCCCGAGTTACTTCCAGGGCCTGTCTGAGTCATATACTGTGATTTTGGCTTATCATAAACAGCTCTATTCTCTTGCTTAGAATTCTAAATTAAAACTAGGCCAGTCCTCCACTGGCTGTAGTCCCATCTGCCTGTAGCTCACACTAGCTGGTCTCTGTGCCAAAGGCTTCACAATGTAGCCATTCTTCCCCGAACTTCCTACACGGGCAAGCCCTAACTGGGTGATTCCTAAGTTGGATCCAAGTGTGCATCTGAGTCAGAGCTGGGCATGGAAGTTGTTCTGTGTATGCCTAAAGTGATTTCAGATGACGGAGCTCAGTTCACTGTGCAAAAGAAATCCAGTCTGCAGCGGTCCAGATCCGACCGCGGGAATGAATCAACCATCGTAGACCCAGTGTGGGAGCTTTGGGAATGATTTCTCACGGTGGAAGCTTTTCCCTTGGTAAGGATGTATTTACATCCGCTGGGATAGGTGAGTGAGTGGAACAGCTTAGATGCTAGATTTATGGGGCTGGAGAGATGGCTCAGTGGTTAAGAGCATTGCCTGCGCTTTCAAAGGTCCTGAGTTCAATTCCAAGCAACCACATGGTGGCTCACAACCATCTGTAATGAGGTCTGGTGTGCAGACAGAATATTGTATACATAATAAGTAAAAAACAAAAAAATACTAGATTTATGACTTCAGAACCAAGTCTGAGATGTTTCAGATAACAGCTATGCAGATGCCCTGCAATCCTGAAGCTACAGCCGAGGCTATAGATTAGAATATGGTGTCTGTGACTTCTTGGAGTCAGGTGTGATGGTGAGCGCCTGTCATCCCAGCATTTGAGAACACAGGCAGAAGGCTCTCAAGTTCAAGTCAATGAGATCTTTCTTTAAAAAAAAAAAAAAAAAATGGCTTAGTAGCTAAAGGCGCCGGTGGCCAAGCCTGGTGACTCCGAGTTCAGTCCCTAAGATCCCTATGATGGGAGAAGAGAATTAACTCCAGTGGCTTGTCTTCCGACTTCCGTGCAGGCACGTGTGTGCACATTCCCACAAAAGAAATAAAATGATGGAGAAACAAGAAGGAACGGGCTAGAGAAACGGCTCAAACCATTAGAGGCCTCACCAGCAGTCAGGCTACACAGGTGTGTGTAGTAATAGGAGCGGCGTGCCGCTTCCCGCCACCCGGCTAGCTTTACCCGAAATAATTTCACGGAAACTGTATTCTTTTAAACACTGCTTGGCGCATTAGCTCTAGCCTCTTACTGGCTAACGCTCACATCTTGATTAACCCATTTCTAATAATCTGTGTAGCACCACGAGCTGGTGGCTTACCGGAAAGGATCTTAACCTGCGTCCATCCTGGAGAGGAGAGCGATAGTCTGCTTGAATCTGCTTCTTCCTCCCAGCATTCTGTTCTGTCTACTCCGCCTACCTGATTTTCTGTCCTATCAGGGCCAAGGTAGTTTCTTTATTAACCAATGAAAGTAACAGATAGGTGTAAGGGCCCAGGGCACCATGGCACAGCCCGGAACTCAGTGGACTTGGTGGTGATGGTGAAGTGGGGGCCCGGGGAGGGCGACAGTGCGTCATGGGTCTCGTCACGGGTTTTCTCAGCTGACAGAAGAACTTGCGCTCCAAGTCCCGGTTACCTGCTCTCTTCAGTGATGGTGACTGTTATCTGCTAAGGAGGCATCTGTCCTCCCGTCTCAGGTCCCCCAACGCCTTCGATTGTTTTAAAAAAGACAGCGTTTCGCCGGGTGATGGTGGCACACGCCTTTAATCCCAGCACTCGGGAGGCAGAGGCAGGCGGATCTCTGTGAGTTCGAGACCAGCCTGGTCTACAAGAGCTAGTTCCAGGACAGGCTCCAAAGCCACAGAGAAACCCTGTCTCAAAAAACCAAAAAAAAAAAAAAAAAAAAAAAAAAAAAAAAAAAAAAGAATTTACAGTGTAGCCCATGCTGGTCTTGAACTCATGGTAATCCTCCTGCCTCAGTGTCCTGAGTGCTGAGATTACCGGTGTGACCCACTATGACTGTACAGCTGTGTGTTTTAAAGGTTTTATGTTTTGTGTTGTTATCTCTTAAAGTCAACATAGATATTTTCTCATGTTTAAAAGCATGGGGGGAACCTGAAAATGCCATAGGCTCTTGCATTTAGAATGTTCTGTCTGTAATTTTATAACTCTGTGGGCTCATCAAATGGCAGCAAGCTAAGTGCTTTGAGCTGAAGGAGGCGTGGAGGGCCTCAGAAACAAGACTTCTCTTACCTCTTAGCCTCTGTTCTCTTCTCCTTTCCTTCCCCGTCAGCTGTGACCCAAAAGTCCCAATCCCTGTCCCCTATGGCAGCCAGGAAACCTAGAGACCTAGAAAGGTCACTCTGTTTTTGTTTGTTTGTTTTTTGTTTTGTTTTCCGAGACAGGGTTTCTCTGTGTAGCTTTGGAGCCTGTCCTGGAACTAGCTCTTGTAGACCAGGCTGGCCTCGAACTCACAGAGATCCTCCTGCCTCTGCCTCCCGAGTGCTGGGATTAAAGGTGTCCAGCACCAGGCTTATTTATTCTTTTTGTCCTTTTCCTCCCTCTCCTTCCCTCCATATCCATGGTCCACACTGCTTGCTGCCTGTTCTGGTCTTAATGCTTCCGATCCTCTGGGTCCACCGACAGAAGAAAACAGCCTCTCTCCTGCAACAGCCCTGTCTTTCTGAGCAGGTCCTTAAGTTTCAAAATTCCAGGACATGGTGCACAGTTTTGAAGTAATGAATGCTTCCAACAGAAGCCCACCAATGGTTTATTATAGCACAGGCTAGCCTCACAAACAAAAGCAAACAACAACAACAAAAACCTCACTCCTCCTCTGTCAGCTTCCTGAATGTTCAAATTGCTGGTGGCACCACTATGCCCTACCTACCAATCTGAATACAAAACCCGGGTTCATCTAAAACAGAAGGCGACCCCCCGCCCCCACACACAGAGCACTGACAGATATGTTGGCAGAGAAGTCTGAGCAGCATGCCCTGGGTTCAGTGAGGTGTCGGCATCATGGATGTGATGTGCAGTCATTCTTGTGACCACACCACCAGCTCACGGAGAGTGACTTTGTCTGGGGACACTATATATCATAACGCATAATGCATATCTCTCCTGTGTGTACAACATATGGAAGCCAGGTATGGTGGCATAAGACCCGTAATCCCAGCACTGAGGAAGCTGAGGCAGGAGGATTGCTATGAGTTCTAGAGCTACATGTAGCAAGACCCTGCCTCAAAGAACAAAATGAGGCTAGGTGGTGTTGGCACACGCCTTGAATTCCAGCACTTGGGTGGCAGAGGCAGGTGGATCTGTGAGTTCGAGGACAGCTTGGGCTACACAGAAAAACCCTTTCAACCCCCACCCTCAAAAGAAAAACAAAACAAAGCCAAGCCAAGCAAAATAAAATACTGGAATATTTGTGTTCAATAAGATAATAGCTTAATAACAAATAGTTTGTTATTCAAATGGCTCACAATGTCCATATTAAGCCAATAAAAACATATAATATGTGAGCTGCTTCATGGCATAGCCGACTGTAACCATTTTGGAGGTCAGCCTTTCAGACATAAATGAAAGTCCAGTCCCCTGTTCTCCAGAAGACTGATCTTTATAGGGTAAAGACTGGGGCAAGATGCAGACTTTCCTGGTGGCGGGCACGGAGTAAGTCAGTCCTTGCGCACACCTCATGGACTGCGAGCCCCTCTCCGCTCCTGCAGAACTGAGAATTCTGGCTTGCAACATTTTCCAAGTTTAGCATGTCAAGATAAAAGCACAACTTGAACCTAACAGTTGTAGGAGGCACACGTCCATTTCAAGTTTATATTTGTCCCCTTCAATGATATTTGCAAATTTAAAGAAAGAAGGTAAAATATCTTTTTCAAGACAGGGTTTCTCTGTGTAGCTCTGGCTGTCCTGAATTTGCTCTGTAGACCAGGCTGGCCTCGAACTCACAGAGATCCGCCTGCCTCTGCCTCCCAAGTGCTGGGATTAAAGGCGTGCGCCACCACCGCCCGGCGCTTGTTTATTTTTCGGAGACAGGGTCTCACTGTGTAGCTGTCTGAGGACTCACAAGTGCCAGGGATTAAAGGTGTGCCAACATGCTCGAGGTAATGAAATGTTTTCGTCTCCAATGGCTTTTGCGCACTGAGATTGTGGGCTCTCTTTCAGCTGAGTTTTAAAAATCCAGTTTTATTATGCTCGTATGTGTGTGTGTGCACTGGCACGCAGGTCCAAATACTAAGGCATGCTTGTGGAGGTTAGAGCGCAACTTCGTAGAGCGCGGTCTGTCTTTCTGCCTTTATAAAGGTTCCAGAGATTGAACTCAGGTCACGTGCGGGAGGGCGTGGCAAGCGCCTTTACTGACTGAGCCATCTTGCCAGCCGTCTGCTGGCTGAAGACCTTCATTCTCTTTAGTGTTGCTGGTAGGCTCTTGTGATCAACAATGCCAAAGTTAACGATTCACTGCAAGCCTGGCCATGTGGTGGCCCTTTGAAAGAAGAGACAAGCCCGGCAGTGGTGGCGCACGCCTCTAATCCCAGCACTCGGGAGGCAGAGGCCTGCGGATCTCCGTGGGTTCGAGGCCAGCCTGGTCTACAAAGTGAGCTCCAGGACAGCCAAAGCTACACAGAGAGACCTGGTCTTGAAAATACAACAAAACAAAAACAACAACAAAAACCCAAAACAACAAACAAAAAATTAGGAAATAGTTTTTTGAAAATTATTATGAAAAATAGGGGTTTGATTTGTAGGTGCATGCCCCAGTCAGAAACAAAAATTAGGCTGATTGTTACAGGCGGGGATAGATAGTCTGTGAGACAGGGTAGAGAGTATTTTTGAGTTTCAGCAAGGCTGTGGCTTCCGGAGAAGGCTCTAATTGGTTGAAGAGCTAGTTTGGATAATCAGTCTCTTTAACAGGCGAGGAGGAGCTCGGCTTTGTCCGTTCATGAGGAAGCGAGCCAGGCTCTTGCTTAAGGACCAGCCGGGACATCTATTTACACTGATGTTTTAGTTGAGAGAAATGTAAGCATGGTTTTTTAACTGATAAATAGTTGGTTATTCTTCCTGGTCTGAGAGACTGGGGGAAGCCCGAGCCCGGAAGTGAAGGACATTACATGATGCATAGTACTAGTGCGATCAGGTCAGCGGGCAGACATTAATAACCACTTACGAGGCCCTCCACAGCTTCTCTTGGCCGCTCACATGCAAGTGACCTGCGTCACGCCCTCTTCCTGCTCAAACTGTCCGTCATCCAGTTCCCGGAGGACGCTGTCGCTGCTGCTGAACCCCAAGAAACTGTCGCTCTGTGCCGGCCGCTCCTCCTTGGTCCAACACTCTCTGGAAGGAGAGAGGGGGCCCCCGTCAAGAGGGGCTCGGCCTTCCGCGGGGTGGGAGGCGCCGGTGTCCAGGCCGATGCTCCTGCTGCCGACCTTGTTCCTGTCCTCGCCCTTCAGCAGGCGGCTGGCTTTCCTCTGAGGAGGAGGAAAGAGACCGTCAAGCCGGGCGTGTGCTCCCCTGCCTAGAACTCCCCTTCTTTCCCACTTCCCTTCAGCATCCGCCTTGCGGCTGCAGCTGGGGTGTGGCTCGTTTGTTTTTCGAGACAGGGTTTCTCTGTGGTTTTGGAGCCTGTCCTGGAACTAGCTCTTGTAGACCAGGCTGGTCTCGAACTCACAGAGATCCGCCTGCGTGCGCCACCACCGCCGGGTGAGATCCTGCTATCTCTAAGGTCCAGCTCGGAGCGCTGCTCCTCTAAGCCGGTCTCAGGGGCAGGTGGTTGCACACAGCCAGCCCAGCGCGTTTCTCGGGAGAGAAATGTACCGGTATCTAAACAGCAGAAACTCTGCTTTAGTGGGTTCCTTTTCCTGAAAACACAGACCCAGGTCCTTTTCGTGGCGGCTGGAACGTCCTTGGGAGCTAAGCAGCCCTTTCCTGGTCCTGCTACAGACAGGGCTATCGCTCTATACAGCTGGATATCTCCGGCTCACCAGACTGACAACTGGGTGTTTTGTTAATAAATATTTACTTAATACTAATAAAAAATGTCATTGGTTCCTGTGGTAGTTGAATAAGAATGGCCCCATCTGCTCGTACATTTGATTTAAATGGTTACTCGCTAGGGAGTGGTACTCTTGGAAAGGATTAGGAGGATTAGGAGGTGTGGCCTTGTTGGAGGAAGTGTCACTGTGGGTGGGATTTGAGGGGGCCAGGCCCAGTCTCTCTCCTCCCACCCTGCTCCTACCGTGATGATAATGGACCAACCCCTGAAACTCCAAGCAAGCCTCCAACGAGACGCTTTCTTTACAAGAGTTGCCGCGATAGCCGGCGGTGGCCTTTAATCTCAGCACTCCGGAGGCAGAGGCAGGCGGATCTCTGTGAGTTCGAGGCCAGTCTGGTCTAGAAGAGCTAGTTCCAGGACAGGAACCAAAAAGCTACAAAGAAACCCTGTCTCGAAAATCTCCCCCCCCCCGCCAAAAAAAAAAGAGTTGCCGCGATCATTGGCATCTCTTCGCAGCGCTAGAACACTGACTAAGACAGTACAGTGATGTCTCTGCCGCGACAGCTTAGGTCAGAGTCAGATCCCTAACTGCAGGAGGGGGACTCAGGCTAACATGCCACATATTGCATCTGATCGCGTAACCTCCGCTGCGTAAAGCTGTGGAAGGATTTAAAAATCAAACCTGTCAGGGTTTTCTTTCTATTTTCAAAGAGAGGGTTTATTTGCCCGACATTCATTCCGATGGGACTGAAATTGCTCTGTGGCCCCGTCGGCTGGTCCTACAACGGTGTCTTGCTCCCATCTACCCTGTTTCACCTTTGCTCTCGCCAAATGCAAACATCAGGTCTTCGACCCTTGTCCTTATTCCTGCTCAAAATGTGCTGAGCTGCGTGCTGCCCCCGCCGTGGGACCTGAGAATGGCGCCCCAGGCAGCCACAGGGCTGACACACCGCTAGGCTGGCCTTCCTCAAGCCTGGCTAGCAGGGGCCTTTCCCACAGGCTCAAAGTCCTTGGCGAGCGCTCAACCGTTTACTCTGACTCCCACTGAGGCCCCGGGGCCCTCGGTTGCACTAGGGACAAAGGTGACTTTTGCAACCCATTATTGTAAGTCAGTTAACAGGCCGACTCTCGCTGCAATGAGAATTCCCTTAATAAAAAAACGGAATACTCTGTAGAACAAGCTATTCATAGTCACGGACTTTGAGGTAGTTGTTAATAAGTAAACGGCCTTTGGTCGTAAATTTGAAATACTATCTGACAAAATGTCAACACAGTATCCTAGAAGATTTCAGGCCACACACCTTTGCCGTCAGGAGTCTACAGGGTTTGAGGAACGTGGCTTTCACAATGATATTGCCTGTCTGACACCACCAGCCGACTCCTGATGTCCTAGGAACTCAGAATGTTGGCCTCGGAAACCCATCCCTTCCTGGGAGACCGTTCATTTCAGGCCCCTCGTTCTGCAGGGATCCCCCACAGAAGGAGGAGGCCATGGAGTGTGCGGGTGTGGGGTGGGGGGATGGGGTGGGGGAGGTCCACACGGGCGCAGGCGCCATCTGCCAGTTCTCTTCACAGTACACTCAGCACATTTCCAGAAACAAGAGCAGATCAGTAACCTAAGACTGTGTTGCCTAAATAAATTTCTTCTTTTTTTTTTTTATTATTTATTTATTTTTTTTTTTTATTTTTTGAGACAGGGTTACTCTCTGTAGCTTTGGAGCCTGTCCTGGAACTTGCTCTGTAGACCAGGCTGGTCTCGAACTCATAGAGATCCGCCCGGCAGCCAAAGACCAAGACCCGCAACTACTGCCCCCAGCAAAACTACGGAGTCTACTGGAGTCTACCGGAGCCTACGGTCACCTGTCTAGGTAATGGGTTGCCGGAAGCAAAGACCTGTATTTTGAGATCTGTATTTTGTTTGAAGCCAAAGTTGCAGGCCAAGTTCCGGATCTAGAAAATCAGCCTGGTGAGACCTGCAGGCCCCAGGCTTTTAGAAACAATTAGCATTTCCTTTGTTAGTCAACAAGCACAGACCCCCAGTATTTTGTCAGCTAGGGGTGTCTCCGGACCTGAATTCCAGCAGACCTGGCACCCTCCCATCTCCCTTGCTATATAACAGCTTCTGAGAAATAATAAAGCGTGGTTTGATCGGAAATCCTGTCTTGCTGCCCTTTCTCGTGTCTCTTGTTCCCTCCATTCCTCTTCCTCCTCTAGGTTTATCAGGGACCCCCGTTTGTATCCCGCTGGCCGGGATAATGGGTGTCTGTCATTTTAATTGATGCATAGACTGTTTAGATTATATTTCCAGTTACAATGTGTGCTTCTCAGATCTCTGAGGCCACTGGCTGACTGTAGCTGTAACAGCACCCACCTCATAACCACCTCAACTGCTGGACCAGTTTAACTAATTTACCAATTAACAATCAACATGGAAAAAATACTGCTGATGACTAACATTTTACACTTAATTTCCCCCAACTTTCTAATTATGAAAAATTTCAAGTGTGTAGAAACTTTGAAAGAGAATACTAAGTGCCCATCACCTAATTCAATATTTGCTGTTTCATAGGCGCGTCTAAGCTTTGGAACATCAAAACCGATTGATAAACTACATTTTTTTTTTATTACAGCCGATGGCCTTTTAGTTGGAGAAAACAGGACCATTTGGCTTTTCTGGGTTTTTTCCCAGTCTCTTTATACCATTAGCAGGATTTAATGATTGATGTTGAAAGAAAAACATTCTTTTTTGTAATTTGTAATTTTGTAATTTTGTAATTTGAAAACAATTACAACCTCTTATATTGCACCAGACACATTTAGATATGTTTTCAAAGCAGTCCCCGAGAGCCCTGCGGTGTGTGCTGATGTCAATCATAGTCTATAAAAGAAATGGAGACATGCAGAGGAAATAGCACCGTCTGTCCCTCCTACTTCAAGCCCTCCTGTGTGCATGTGTGTGTGTGCATGGTGTGTGTGCATGGTGTGTGTCAGCTCTGGAGACTACTGTGGATAGGAGCTCTATTATGAGTCTGTAGAAACCAAATACTTTTAAAGATTTTTATTGTTATTATTTTAAAATTATGTTTCTGTAGCCCGGCAGTGGTGGTGCATGCTTTTAAACTCAGCACTCAGGAGGCAGAGGCAGGGGCATTCTGAGTTTAAGGCCAGCCTGGTCTACAGAGCAAGTTCTAGGACAGCCAGGGCTGCAAAAAGAAACCCTAGAAAAAACGAAGCAAACCAAAGCAAATCATGTCCCTGTGTCCGTGTGTACAGGGGTTTGCAGAGTCCAGAAGAATGGGCCAGAGTTCATGTTGTTTACATGTATGTGGTTATGAGCTGCCCAACAGTGCTGGGAACTGAACCTGGGGTCTTCTGGAAAAAGCCGGCGCTCGTAACCACTGAAACATCTCCCCAGTCCCAGAAACCAAGTCGTTTTAAGTCACCAGTCTGGCAGGGGAGAGCGAATGTGTGGACAGACTGGGAATCTGCAACCCCAGTAGTAGTGAAGAATAGGCCGTTCTGTGGCAGACGAACCGGGCAGTTGGAGAGCGCGTCCCGCATCTGCTCTTACTAACTACCTGTAGCACAAAATGGTCCTTAAGCTAAGAGCAGCTTATTTGAATAGTTCCGGAACCGTGCCATGTGGCTGGAAGGCAGGCAGGCACACATCTTTTCTTTTTAAAAACAATAAAAAATTTTACTTTAGGCCGGGCGGTGGTGGCGCACGCCTTTAATCTCAGCACTCGGGAGGCAGAGGCAGGCGGATCTCTGTGAGTTCAAGGCCAGCCTGGTCTACAAGAACTAGTTCCAGGACAGGAACCAAAAAGCTACGGAGAAACCCTGTCTCAAAAATCCAAAAAAAGCCGGGCATTGGTGGCGCATGCCTTTAATCCCAGCACTCGGGAGGCAGAGGCAGGTGGATCTCTGTGAGTTCGAGGCCAGCCTGGTCTACAAAGGGAGTTCCAGGACAGGTTCCAAAGCTACAGAGAAACCCTGTCTCGAAAAAACCAAAAAAAAACCAAAAAAAAAAAAAATCCAAAAAAAAAAAAAAATTTACTTTATTATTATACGTGAGTGCATCTGTGTGTAAGTGTAGGCACATGCATGCCAATGGTGCATGTGCGTGCATGTGCATGTGTGCATGTGTGTATGTGTGTGCATGTGCATGTATGTGCATGTGCATGTGTGTGCACGTGTGTGTGCGTGCCTGTGTGTACATGTGTGTATGTGTGTGCGCACGTGTGGTGTGTGTATGTGTGTGTGTGCGTGTGTGTGTGTGTGCATTTGTGTGTGTGTGAGGATGGTTGTTGGGAGTCAGTTTTCTCCCTCTACAATGGGTTCTGGGGAAACAGTCGATTTCTTTTTTGTGTTCCTCTTTAGGAGGCTGTTTCTGTGTTGAGTCTGCACGGACTAATCTGTACCCATATTTAAAACAATAGAGCAAGCTTAGGGGTTAAACGTTTTACTATCGTGTATTATTTGTAAAGTCAAAATTGGTGAATTTTACTTACTTCTGGGGTCTGGGCAGCTGAGCTCCACACAACTGGCCTTTGGAGAAATACGACCTGCTTTGTAGCCAAATTCCCTTCACTGAAAGTTAAAACAGCAAGATTGATATTTGTGAATTAGGATTTTCTTTTAATCCCAGAGAGCTTTCAATTAGTTTTTAAAGATAAGAAACCGATAACTGGATTTCTATGGCATTTCCACGCACATGGGTCGTTATTCTTGTCCCAGAGAATTAGTAGTAGTCTCTAGATTTACATCTGACTAGGCTGGCCCATATGTATCTTTTGTAGTGTAACCTTCTGATCCCCAAATAATTATGAAAATTATTCTATATAAATTACACTGGAAAAACAAAAAGAAAAACATTTCTATTAAAAGATTAATTAAGGGCTGGAGAGGTGGTTCAGCCATTAAAGGTTAAGCTCACAACCAAAAATATAAAAAATTAATTAAAGGGGCTGGAGAGATGGCTCAGGGGTTAGGAGCACTGCCTGCTCTTCCAGAGGTCCTGAGTTCAGTTCCCAGCAACCACATGGTGTCTCACAACCATCTGTCATGATACCTGGTGCCCTCTTCTGATGCAGGCATACAGGCAGCACACTATACATAATAAATAAATCTTTAAAACAAAACGGAAACATCCATGCAGATAAAAATAAAGAAAAACTTAGCCAGGCATGGTGACACACACCTTTAATCCCACCCAGCACTTGGGAGGCAGAGGTAGCTGGATCTCTGTGAGTTCAAGGCTAGCCTGGTCTACAAAGCGAGTTCCAGGACAGAAACCCTACCTTGAAAAAGCCAAAACCAAACCAAAATAACAATAGTAAAAACCCTCAAACCCAAAAAGCATTAATTAACTAACTAATTAATTAATTAAAGAAGAATGTTGGAAAGGTCACTCAGTGGTTAAGAGCGCTTGCTGCTCTCCCGGGGGACCTGGGTTCAGTTCCCAGCACCCCATGGTGGCTGCTACCGACTGTCTCTCCAGTTCCTGGGGATCCAATGCCCTCTTTCAGTCCCCATTGGCACAGGCACGCACACGGTGCACAGACAAACGTGCCGGCAAAACATCCAGACACAGTCGAATGAAATCAGAAGTGGAGTGTTGACTCAGGGACCAGAACGGGAACTGCTTGGGCTGGCGCGAGGGCTGAGTGGTTAAGAACAGGGCTGCTTTTCCAGAGGTTCAATTCCCCTAATTGACAAGACAGCTTACAGCTGCCTATGACTCCAGTCCCAGAGATCTGATGCCCTCTTCTGGCCTCCGAGGGCATGCGTCTACGTGACGCACATCAGTGCTGGGCAGACACTCGCGCGCCTTAAAATAAACCTACAGGGATTTTTTTCAACGGAGCTCTTGCAGAAGACCCGAGCTCATGTCATATATATTCTTTCTATGAATTACTTCCTTAAGATAAAGTCTCAGGAATGAGATGATTAGGCCAGAAAGTATGACTTAATGTCAAACTGGAGACTAAACTTGGGAGCCTCATGTGGGGAACTGACCCGTATGTTCCACTGAGACGGTTCAGCCACAGCCGGCTCCCCGCATTCCAGACGCCCCTTTGTAGCCGCCGCTCAGGGTTCCCATTTAGCTGTCAGCTGGGCAAATGGCCCCTCGCCGGAGCCGACTCGGGTGGCAATTCCTCTGAAGAGCTTCCAGCCCCCGTGGGTTTGTGGGGAGGAGTGTTCGCAGTTAAAGCTGCTCGGTAACAACTTTTATTATGCAAAGAACCCCAACAAACCTTCCTCTTAGCTGCCCTCGAGTCTGCGCTCCTTTTCTGGAGGGTGGGTGTGAGGGAGCTTTGGCCCTGCAGTCAACCGGACACTAGCAGAGCGTCCAAACTATGGGGGCCGCTAATTTGGGGAAACGAATCATCCCCCAAAGTGCTCGGAGGACACTGTCACACTTTTTTATTTGTTTAAAAAGTATATATTTCATGTGCATTGGTGTTTTTCAATGGGAAACGGGAAGTTACAGAGAGTTGTGAGCCAGCACATGTCTGCCAGGGATAGAACTCAGGACCTCTGGAAGAGCAGCCAGTGCTCTTAACCACTGAGCCATCTCTCCAGCCCTACAATTTTAATTTTAGAAGACTTTTTATAGTCCAGTTTCATTTCTGTTTGATCTTCTATCAGAACAGAATACTCTGGATGATGTAATGTTGGGGGATAAATCGTGAGGCGTCACTGGGAAGGGTTAGCGTATAGAATGGGCTGGTTTGTGTTTGGGAGTCCCGGGGTACACGGAAACAACCAGGACTCGGGAACCAGGCAGTTCCTGGGTTCAGACCCAAGCCCTGTCACAGAACCCAAGGTTCATGGTCTCTGTCTTCTCCACTGTTACTGAAGGTTCTGGGAAGGACAAGGAGGCTCCCTGTGTTGGGGAAGATTATTTTCAGGTGTGTGACTCTTGTTTATGCTGCATTTGTTTAACTCTGTGAAGCTGCAGTTCTTTGCCTGTCTAAAACACTTGATGGTCTAATAAAGAGCTGAACGGTCAACAAGGCAGGAGCCAGGAGAGGTGGGGCTGGCAGGAGGAGGGAATAAATAGAGGAAAGAAATGAGAGAGAGAGAGAGAGAGAGAGAGAGAGAGAGAGAGAGAGAGAGAGAGAGAGAGAGAACGCGTCATGAGGGGAAATGCCCTGTGTAGACCATTCAGGCACGGTGCAGGCAGCAGAAGACCAGAGAAGTTGAAATAGCCATCGGTTTTCTGTCACGTACCTCCAACGAAAGTGTGACATTTCTTTTTCTGGATGTAAGCTTGTATCTTTATGACGTTTCTTATTTCTGTTGCCTTATTGCCTTGGAATTCTCAGCACCAATCTTGTACATGGTGGACTAGGGTACCTTATTATCTTCTGGAACGTTTTGATTTGGGACCAGCCGACCTATCATGCCTGGAGGGCCTTTTTCCCCCCTTAACCATCCTCATTACAAGTGAACAGCATCACACTTAATCTTCATTTTGTATCTGTGTGACTGGGATATTAAGTCATGTTGAAGTTTGGTCCCCAGGTGATGGTCCCGAGGGACCTGAGCTGGCTGCATCACCCCGGGTGGTGGTTGTGAGGACCTGAGCTGGCTATACCGTGAGGGTACTGACCTCATCAACATAAGTTCAGAGCTGAACGGACGCTGAGGAGGCCAGGCATGGTTGGAGCAAGCACTGCACGCAGGTCCCAGCACATTTGCCCCTCTCTGCCCCTGAGGTGAGTGTCACTGCTCCATCACGTGCGGTGTTCTGCCTTCACACGGGGCAGTGATTAGGATCGCAAGATCTACTACCAGGAGCCAAAGCAAGTCTGCCCTCCCTAAGTCACTTCCTGAGGGGCTCTGTCACGGTGACAAAGAGGCTGATGAGTTTTCAGAAAGACCCAGTAACGAAGTGAGCCGTACTGTACAAAGCTCCTGACATAGGAGACGCAGGCCACTGCGCCGCGACACATTGCCTTCCCGCCCAGGTCGTCTGTGGTACAAGCGCATCTTCTATCCCCTTCTGCCCAGGGCTACCCGCAGATTCTCGGGCTGGATCCACTCCACAGCGAAGCTGCTCTCATCTCCTCAGGACTTGAGGGTCCAGCTTTACTTTGATAGCTATAATTCTCTCTCTCCTTTTTACTACTCCACGGAACTTACGAACTAAAGCACCTTGTGCTTAGTGACCGTATTACTTTACAGAATTCGTAAGCTTGACTTGCTCTGATCAGCAGGCAAGCCCCAGCAGGGTTAGCATCGCCTGAAATGTAAACGATGTCTTGTAAAGGATTTTGGGGGCAGATACCATGGCTCCTCTGCATCCTCACACAGGCAGGTTGGCTTTTCCTATCTTAATCTCATTTAAAAATGATTGGAGAGTGTCAATTTATTATAAAACATAAAATAATAAAACTGAATAAAAAAGCAAGGAAGCCCCCCTTTCCCTATTACAGTCTCAAAAACTGAATATCTGGAATCACTGTGAAGCAATCCCAAGGGTTGCTAGGCACATTCAAAACCCATAAAACTGGGGTTATTCTCTAGTAACGTCCTAAAATTTAGATTTAAAATCCTTCACAAATCAAAGTTTAAAACTCTATTTTACATATATTGGTGTTTTGTCTGTTTGGGAATGCACCACATGCTTGCAGTGCCTGGGGAGGCCAGAAGAGGGTATCGGGATCCCTGAAACAGGAGCCACAGATGTGGGTGCTGGGAATCAAACCGGGGTCCTCTGGAAGAGTAGCATTGCTCATAACCTCTGAGCCGCCTCTCCAGGGCCCCAAATCCTTAACAGTGATTGCGGAAAGGATTCTATGACAATGCATATTTAATTAGCTCCCCTGCCGTTCTAATTGTATATAAAGATAACCCGGGGGGGGGGCAGTAAGAGGCACATTCCCAGGGTTCCATAGTGCCTAGAGGATCTGGGGTGCAGGAGAGATTTGTATGATGGTAGAGTTTTGGTTCCTCCTTTCCTCTCTATGCTATAGAACTACCATACCGTCACTCCAAAGCACTGCCTGGCAGTTTGGCACAAAATGGCTCAGTGTGGCCTCATGTTTCACAACCTACCTCCATTTCAAGGTATTCTTGGGGGCCATAATTTATTTTAGTTCCACCCTTAGGCTCAGTCCGGTCCTGGCGTTCCTAAACCGATCCTGACCGGATGCAGGGATGCCACTGGAGCCCATGGTGTGTGGCTCAGCAGAAGAGGGCTGTCCTGCCCATTCATCCAGGGCAGTGTGGGAAACACTCAGAAGGGGACCCGCTGGAATCTCCCAATGAATGGGAAGGAATAATTACACTTTTCCTTAGGGAAGAGGAGAGGAGAGGGTCAGGGTTTACACATTCTGGAAGGTTCTAAGTCTATCAGACAGCCTAGGTGAACCATCAAAAGGAGACAAAGATGCCAGATGTGGTGGTGGTGCACACATTTAATCCCAGCAGTAGGGGTTGGGGGAAAGAGGGAGGTGGTTATCTGTGAGTTCAAGACCAACCTGGTCTGCAGAGTGAGTTCCAGGACAGCCAAGTCTGTACAGGGAGACCTTGTCTCAAAAACAAACAAAACAAGAAAGAAAGAAAGAAAGAAAAAGAGAAAGAAAGAAAGAAAGGAAGAAAGAAAGGAAGAAAGAAAAAGCAACCAAACAAAAACTGAGTTGCTGGCTGCAGACACACCGGTTGTTCAGAAGATGTGTGTGGACCAGTGGGTGCACACTGGGGGCTCAGGGCAGAGGAATTCCTTTGTCTTTCAGAAAGCCCTGACTTTCTCAAATGTCCACGCGTTTGAGGGTCCCGCCCTCTAAGCTGCAGACTGTCAGGCTGGGTGGGCCTGTAGAGCTGTGTAAACTTTCCAGCAGTTTACACAGGGCCATTGCTGACTGATGAATAAAGCCGGGAAAGAATGTTTTCGGGAGTGGGCCCTCAGTGTGAGAGTAGCTCCCTCAGCTCTGAGAGGAGGAAAGTGGACGAGCTCTTTGCTTATCTCCACCGCTCCTCTTGTGATCTTCTCTCTCTCTCTCTCTCTCTCTCTCTCTCTCTCTCTCTCTCTCTCTTTGAGCCAGGGTTTCTCGGTAGCTTTGGAGCTTGTCCTGGAACTAGCTCTTGTAGCCCAGTCTGGCCTCAAACTCACAGAGATCCGCCTGCCTCTGCCGCCCCAGTGCTGGGATTAAAGGTGTGAGCCACCACCGCTCGGCTCTCTTGTGATCTTTTAAACTTAAGCATCCTCTTACATCCTTGATACCTCTGCCCACTTAAAAAAAAGTGTGCTTTTTTTCTAAAGCCATGTCAATCACAGCTTTATACAGTCTGTTAAGACCCTGGGGGGGGACTAGAGGAGATGAGTGAGACCAGGAAATGGGGGGTTCTCACACCTGTTCTTAGTCACCCACGATGGTCACTTGGAACATGAAGCCACCGTGACAAGTCCCTGGGGGCACTGTGTCACCTGAGGTAGTAGTCCCCCGGCCCAGGTGCCCCACTCATGTTCAGGATGCCAGGGAGGGAAGCAGGAGCATCTCCGGGTGGAAGAGACCGTGAAGGATCTTACACATAAGAATCATCGGCCTCTGCTGGGCGGTGGTGGCGCATGCCTTTAATCCCAGCACTTGGGAGGCAGAGGCAGGCGGATCTCTGTGAGTTTGAGACCAGCCTGGTCTACAAGAGCTAGTTCCAGGACAGGCTCCAAACCCACAGAAAAACCCTGTCTCGAAAAACCCAAAACAAACAAACAAACAAAAAGAATCATCGGCCTCTTTAAGAAAATGAACTGATAAGACATGGTGACTCAAACTTTCTTCCGGAAGGAAGTCAGTGACCGGGGAAAGAAAAGGAAGTGCCTGGCATTCTGGCTTCAATGTAGGTGTTCAAACCAAGTCATGGGTGTAGGGGACAGCTAACCTGACGCACTGGGGCAGGAGGAAGAGCAAGGCAGCCAGGTGCCCAAGGCCTGTCCTGTGCTGGGGACAGTTCTTCAAAGAGTGAAGGGGTGAAGGGTTTTTAATTTTGTATCACAGATGAAGGGACTGGATGTGCTAGATTCCAAATTCCATGAAGTCACACCGGAAGTGTTTCTCACAGGCTTCAAATAAGCATTGGTTAACCCATCTCCCAGATGAACAGACTTTAGGATTAAACGTGTAAGTGAGGAGCTGCGGGCATTACCTGTCGTGTCTCAGTATGGGTGTAGGCAGCACGCTGGTCAGAAGCCAGCCGAATTCAGCCAGGGTGTGCAGCAGAGGGCCGTAGTCTGTTTTGATTTCACAGCCCTGTGGGAACAAGCATAAGAGTTGACATTCTAATAGCAAAGACAGCAGGCCACACGGTAGCTAGAAAGAGGGGTGATGGGGGGGCAACAGCAGTCGAGCGACTGGATGAGAAGATGAGAGCGGGCAGTGACGCTGATGGGGCCTGGATTCGGGGTCTCAGGAGCGGCAGTGACACTGACGGGGCCTGGATTCGGGGTCTCAGGAGCGGCAGTGACGGTGACAGGGCCTGGACTGGGGTTTCCCTTAAATAAATAACCCCTTTTATTATTCATAATTCTAAACTGGTGTGGGATTGTTTTTGTGACTTACGCCTACACGGCTGCAAGGCTTTGTTGTAGTGAGAGTTTCAGTATCAGGGTTTTTTTCATGGCTAGAGTATCAGATTTCGGGTAATCTACTTTTATTTTGGCATAGACAATTTTGTTTTTTTTGTTGTTGTTGCTGTTGCACTGAAACTTTTGAAAATGTGGGTTAAGCTTTTTGGATAACATTGGCCTCTCTGTGTTTAGGGATTCTGAGTGTACCAGCAATGATGGTCTCTAGTAGGCAGAATGAATCATACACAAAAGGAAAACAAAAGTCTCAGAAATTGCGGCTCACCTCGATGACTGTCCACTGCTCCACCACAATGGCGTCATTTCCTTTCCTGTTAGAACCTGGAATTCCAGAACCTTCTTCTTCATAGATAAAAAATCCTTCCAGAGATTTAGGCGAAGGGTCCCCTGTCAGGGAAAGGACACACTTCAGAAGAGAGCCATAAGTAAATGACGCCTGTTTCTAACCATCATCAAGAGCCTCAGGTAACTACTGTAACCAGCTGAAGAAAAGCTTGTCAGTTGGAAGCTATTTCCTGCTGTGAGTGGCGCCAGGCTCCGTCCCAGCATCATGCGGTAACAGAAGCGGGGTGAGGTGGCTCACACTTTTAATCACAGGACATGTGAGCAGAGGTAGAAGGGTCCAGAGTCCAGCCTGGGCTACCTGAGATGCTGATTACGACATTAGAATGTCCTGGAGAGATGGCTTAGCAGTTAAGCGTGCCCACGAGTCTTCCAGAGCTTGGTTCTCAGCACCACTCTGGACAGCTTACAATTGCCTAAGCTTCACCTTCAGGGAATCCCATGACTCTCTGACTCCACGGGCACTTGCACATATAACGACATGAGAGCCGGTACACGCACACACACAGACACTTATACGTACACATAAAAAAAAAAAAACTTTACTGAGCAAACACACTTAAAACAAAATTTATTTTGGTTGAGTACTTCTGTTTCAAGATTTCCTTTTTCCCTATAGGTAAAGATGGTTTTATATTTCACCGAAACAAAATCAAACATATACAGGAAACTACCATAGAGGAGACAAGATTAAATAATATGAGCATGAGTGGATGGCCAGTCACAGAAGCGTCTGGAAATGACCTTCACCCTGAAACAAAACTTTGATTCTGATCTGCGTTAAACCACCAATGGAAACATGAGAATGTTGATCCTTGAAATTACAGGTATAATATTAAAACCAGCCTGTGGATTATAAGCTGAGGGCTGTGAGGACGGCTCAGTGGTTAAAGCACTTGCTGTGAGCCCCAGCATCGCATAAAAGTAGGCCCTGGGGAGGCAGGGACAGGCAGATCCAGGGCTTGCTGACCCGCGGCCTGGACAAAATGTCAAGCTCCAGGTTCAGTGAGAGACCCTGCTCCCCCAAACAGGGTGGAGAGTGAGAGAGAGAGACAATGGGGTGTTGACCTCTGGCCTCTAGTCACACATGCCTGGGCAGGTGCACACATGTACCACGTGTATACACACACACACACACACACACACAATCATAAGCATGGAACAATTCTTTACCTCAGGGCATTAAAAAGTCCCAAGTCCCCCATAACAGTAGCAGGAAGACTCTAACAGAAGTCATTGTCCAAGAATTCCTGCCCGGAAGGAAGTTTGAAGTGGAGGCCTCTTTGACTTTTCTCTTGCACAGTTGACAATAACCATCTGGCTTAAACTAAAGGATTTGATGGAAATTCTTTGTCTCCTATTTTGCAATAGAAGATGTTTTTTCTCATGGCCATGTGCTGGGTAAACACTGCGTTTTGTGTGGGACCTATCACGTCAGGTCTCCCTGTTTGCCATGGAAAGCAGAATTGTTTTGCTACAATTACGATACGTATCCATTGCAGTTATATGGTAATCAGTTATAATGGAGAAATTTATCTTTGTTTTCCAGTTAGCTTACATCATGATGAACTCATACTCAGTCCACCCTGGGCGAATTGAATATATTGCTTAATGTGCTCCAAGTAGAATCTGCACCTTATGTTTATATTTTAATAAGGAACATATTTTCTAATATATCAGCATAGCCATTTTTATTTTATTGTTACCGTCTCCATTAAAAATGGTCTGTCTTTAAAAAAATCCTGTTTGAGACTTTCTTGAATAATAATGGCTGGAAAGGCAAGGTTTTCATATGATGAAGCTTAAAGACAAAACTAATTTTGGTGTCACTTTTAGTTTTAATATTTATTAAGAGACTGAAACTTGAGAGCAAATTGTTTTTTGCCCTTTTCTCTAATTGTTTTATGACAGGGTCTCTGTGTATCCCTGGCTGCCCTAATGCTTGTCTTGCCGCTCACGATGGCCTTTAACTCAGAGCTCCACCTGCCCCTGCCCCCCAAGTGCAGGGCTTAAAGGTGTGCGCCAACACGCTGGTCTTGCTTTTCTTTAAACACTATTTGCATTTAGGTGAGAATGCAGCAGAGAATGTGGGTTTTTTTTTTTTTTTGAGATGGTTCCTAAAAAAAAGTTTAATTTACTAGTTGGAGTGGGTTTCTGTGTGTGTGTGCATGTGTGTGCAGGCGTGTGTATTTCTAATCCATGGTGTCTGTGGCGTTCCTAGGACAACTTGGGGAGCCAGAGCCCTCTCCTTCCCCTCTGGGGATCCTAACCCTTAAGGATGGCTGCCAACACCTTTACCCATGGACCCATGTCACTGACCCACTTTTAAACCCGACGGTTTAAAAGAAAGCAGATCTGTACATGTGAAACAACACAGAAATAAAAGTGAAGCTCATTACCATGTGACATTGTTAGCAAATTAAAAAAAAAAACTGTGTCATACAAAGGAAACCACATACAAGACTGCAACCTGGCTTGTGTGGGGAGCGAATGTCTGTAAGCTCAGCCTTTGTGAGGTCGAAGGATTTTGCTGAGTTCAAGGCCAGTCTGGGTTGCAGAATGAGGCTCTGTCTCAAAAACAAAAAACAAAACAAAACAAAAAAACAAACAAACAAAACCCAAAAAGAAAGAAACAAAATCCCCAATGGGACAAACTAGTCAAAATCTGTAGACTAATTCTATCTTTGTAGCGTCCAAAACAGGCGTCCCAGGAGCAACAGATGGATGCTTATCTGAGCTGGGGTGACCCTGCCTCTTAAGGGTCATGGGAAGCCGTCTGGAATCCCGGGAAAACTCTGATCTTGAATCTGTGCAATCCCCGTAGCCACACATGGGACAAATGCATTTGACTCTGTGATGGACTTCAGTTAAAACCGAAGTCCTTGCTTGAGAATCCCAGGCTGGCTCTCTCAGTGCCCACACTAGGCGTGTCAAAATGCAGGGCACCACCTCCTGTCTGAAAAGTTTTTTCTATACATACTGGTGTCTGACGGTGGTTTCAGGACATCCTGAAAAGGTTATGAAGCCCCTGCCTGACTCCCTGCTCTCTCTCTCTTCCTCCCTCTGCTCCACCCCTGCTTCTGAATACCAACACTAGCCAAATGCATCTGTGTCCTACTTCTGGGTGGGGATGAATGTGAGTCTCGGCTACTTCTATGTCAGTGTTCTGTCTTAAATGCAATTTTTGCATTCTTTTAAAATATATCTATCTTATCTAGGTGCGCTGGCCCCCCACTTTAATCCCAGCTCTGGGGAGGCAGAGGCAGGTGGATCCCTGCGAATTCTAGGTCAGTCTAGTCAACACAGTGAGCTCCAGGCCAGCCAGGGCTGCACAGTGAGACCTGTCTCAAAAACAAACAACCCCTACCAAAACAAGTCTCTTAAATTAAATATACTCATCTTGACTGGTTATGGGTGGCACACACCTAAAATCTCAGTTACTTGGAAGGCTGAGGCAGGAAGATTGTAAATTTGAGGTCAGCCTGGGTAACTTAACGATACCCTTTCTCAGAGAGAAACATGACCCCTCCCCCCCATGAAACCCCAAAAGGCTGGGGACCAACTTAGTTGTAAAGTGCTTACCATTTATTGGTGAGGACCTGGATTTGCCCCCAGCACCACAAAACAGAAACACGTACATCCTTCGAATCCAAAAAAATGACATGTTGGTCCACCCCTTTCCTTACTTTACAAACAAAACAAACCTCGTTTCTTTTCTTCCAGGAAGTTTATCCTGTAATCATGAGCCCTGTGACCTCTGAACTCCCTGGCACAGGAGCGAAGGTCCTAAGCGTTCTTATGCGCGAGTCAAATGGGCTACCTTTCTGGACATGTGTGCTCACACGTCCCTTGTGGCTAGATATGACAATGATATTCATGTAAATGTAAATATTAGTGTAATGTAAATATGAACACTCCATTTCGGGGGTTTTAGGTCTACTTGTCATATTTCATATTAAGCTGTCCAGAGGTGGGTCCAGGACCATCTGTGACGTGGAGGGCAGTGAGTACGGTCATTGTTATTCTGTGTCTCTACCATGTATGTCTTAACAAAATGAGTATCAACCCCTCGTTAGGGACTGTGAGAGGCATCAGCAGTGGTGCTTTGAATGAACATGGCCTCCGTAGGCTCAGATATTTGAATATTTGATTCCCAGTTGGTGGAACTGTTTGGGAAGGACTAGGAGGCGTTGTTGGAGGAGGTGTGTCTCTGAGTGTGGGTGTTGATAGTATTCCCAGTTAGTGCTCTTTTCCTGCTTCCTATTTGAAGATGAGGATATAATCCCTGGGTTACGGCTCTAGTGCCGGGCCTGACTGCTGCAGTGTTCTCTGCCGTGATGGTTACAGATGCTAACCCCTGCAACTGTGTTCTCTAAATTTATTTTAAAAATTAATGAGTTGCCTTAGTCATGGTGTTTTGTTATGACAATAGAAAGGGGAATAGGACATTAGCCTCTCTACTCTTCTGGATTGCTCTGTGCTCTTTGCCCTGGATAGTCTACCCCGGCTCTTATACACCTGCCTCCTGCATTATTAGCTTCCTGCATGTATGTTTGTGCATGTGTGTATGTATGTGCGGGTGTGTGCATGCTATGACACATATGTGGAGATCAGAGGGGCAGCTTGTAGGAGTGAGTCCTCTCCTTCAGTCACGTGGGTCCTGGATAGCTGAACTCAGGTGGCCTGGCTTCACCTTTACCCTTGGGCCATCTTGCTGGTCCCAGGTCGCCCTTTCTTACAGATTCTTCCCTGGTTCTCTTATAGTCCATTAGGTATACTCTGAATATTTTGTTACTTTTGAAATTGTGTGTGTGTGTGTGTGTGTGTGTTGGTACCATCACAGCCTAACTGCTTGTTCCCGACACTTACTCATTATTGCAAACCCTGTACCTAAGCGGATACATGGAGGAGAAGCAGAGATATACATACACCTTATCACCCCCACACTTCTCCTTAAAGTTCCTTGAAAGGAAGAGAATTCACAAGCAATCAAAAGGGAACATAAAAAGGTCTGGCAAAGTGGGGGCCGGGCGGTGGTGGCGCACGCCTTTAATCCCAGCACTTGGGAGGCAAAGGCAGGCGGATCTCTGTGAGTTTGAGACCAGCCTGGTCTACAAGAGCTAGTTCCAGGACAGGTTCCAAAACCACAGAGAAACCCTGTCTCGAAAAACCAAAAAAAAAAAAAAAAAAAAAAGATCTGGCAAAGTGGGGTCGGAGAGGGAGACTACACTCTGGGGGTGACCCTCCTTGTGTGTGTGTGTCTGTCCACCCCCAGGGGAATGTTCGAAACAGAGAAGGCTGCAAGTGTGTGGAAGGACACAGAGAAATTCCACAGATTACAAAGCTAGCATCGTGCTCTGCCAAGGTAGGTAGCTTTCCAAGATATTCCCTCCCCTCTGCCGCTGTTTCTGGAGCATTTTCTCCAGTGCGATTCGTGAGCTAATAAGTTTCCAGGCAGTGTCTGGTCTTGTAGTTCTATGTTCTCTGTAGTGACCTGATTTCTACAGTATTTGGGCTGAGAACAAAAGCAAGACACAGCAAAATATCCATTTTTTTTTCTCTTCGGGATGCCAGACATCAAACGTTCAGGACAGAGAACCCAACTCAGTCCAGCTTCTTCTCACTGGCTTCTCACAGTGACAGACACTGGTCAGTCTCCCCTCTGCAGTGTCCCTGGGCACTTCCGGGAAAGTCCTAGTGACCCACGGGTGTCAGACCCCAAAGGCTGAGGTGGATAAAGGAAGTTCAGCAAAGATTGCATCAAACAGTGTCTGAAAAGACATTCCAGAACCGCTGAGGAAGGGAGAACCTCCCTGGGGCTCTAAGCACTAAAGCCACGCACGACACGGCCTCTGGCACTAGCCCATTTTATTTTCGTCAGGCCAGTCCCATGGCAGGAATGTCTGAGAGAGACTGAAAAGAACAGTTTTGCTTTTCTTGGGCAGTTTGTCACCAACCAAAATCTGAAATGCCTCCAATTTAGACGCTGCAGGGAGGAGAGGGAGAGAAAGGGTGGGGATGCACGAACCAGTTTCCGAATAGATGATCGGACTTACGGAATGTACGTGTACGTATGTATGTACGTACGTAACAGACTGCACGTACGCGGCCAGAAGGAAGACTCACAGGAGAAAGGACTCTGCCGTAGCCTCTGTGCTGGATACCTGACCTGCGCTGTTCCCACCCGTGGCTCACAGCCGCCAAGGGTGCGTTTCATGCCCCCTTAAGGAAGCAACTTCCGTCCGAGTTCCCCAGACCACAGAGCTGGTAAGTAGGCGTCGACCCTAAACCCTGCTCTATCGGATCCTAAAGGCCTGCCTCTTCTCGTGAAACCTTGCTGTTTCCGAACAAGAGCTAACCGGAGCAAGCCCAGCGACCAGAAAACACCGAGTATTTATTGGGCACCTGCGTGTGCCAGTCATTTCTGCAAGGTTCCGCGCTGGAGGCACGCCTTGGGCTTGGCTCTACTTAAAAGGCTCTTGTGGAATGTGACTTCTGGACGTACTACGGGCTATCCAGTCATCTGTCCCGTCAGGCCAGGCTTTAAAAAGCTGGTTTAAGAACAGAGTGGTTTCACAACACTGTGTCTGATTTCTCCTTCCCTCTTGGCTCTAACCTTGCAGAGTTTAAGGTCTGTAGTGATCCCAGCGCCCACCTTATGATGCATTCCCTCCAGCTGTCCTGTCTCCTGACTTCTTTGAACACTAATATCTCTTGAACTCATTTTTGGGGAGGTCTTTTATCTGTTCTTTGGGGTCGGCAAGACCGATTATGTACTACATTGTAACTCAATGACTAAAAAGATTAGAGAAAGACAAAAGAATGGATCCATACCTCGGATTTCTCTTCTGCACAAGTTATAGAAATAATCAGAAATACCGTGGTGATATTCTATTTGTGTTTTAACAAATAAAGCTTGCCTGAAGATCAGAGTGCAGAGCTAAGCCACTAGAGGCCAGGGAGTGGTGGCGCACGCCTTTAATCCCAGCACTTGGGAGGCAGAGGCAGGCAAATCTCTGTGAGTTCGAGGCCAGCCTGGTCTACAAGAGCTAGTTCCAGGACAGGTTCCAAAGCTACAGAGAAACCTTGTCTTGAAAAACAAACAAACAAACAAACAAAAATTAAAGTCAATTATAGCCATCCTCATAGGTCACAGTACTTACAAGACAAGATTTTCAGCAGTTTTGACACGCATCCAGATGATTTACATACGGATGTATTACTAAGGTAAAACTCACCTTTAGGTGTCTCCCAGGATACAAAAGCGTCAACTAAAGACAAGCCTTGTTTATAATAGAATGTCGTTAAGTCGAGCCAGTTGGCGTCGAGGGTGTTGATGCTGGCCCCTTTCCGCGTCACCTTCAAGGACAGGACACCCTCTCGGTAGCTCCAGCAGGCCGACTCCTCGTCAAAGTCGTTGAAGACCATGTAGAGCTTGTGATCTGAGGACAGGCGGTCAGGAAAGGGGGGGACAGTCATAATCTTACGAAAAACAAATTGTTTAAGAATTTTGATGCGTGAGACACAACAGACATACAAATAAATATAGAAGATAACAAAAGTACCCGCCACTCAATTACAAAGATTTGTGTGTATATCTGTGTACATGTGTGTTTGAGTGCATGGATGTGTGTGTGTGTGTGCGCGCGCACGCACACACACACACACACATGTTGGGGTTGGGTGTTTTTCTCAGTCCTTCTGGATCTTGGGTGAGTCAGGGTCTCTAACTGGACCGAGAACTCACAGCCTGGCCATCTTGTCTGCTTGTCGATCTCTGGGATTGCAGGCATCACAATCTGCCTTTTAAGGGGGAGCCGGGCATTGAACTCAAGACCTGGTGGCTGTGGGACAAGTGCTGTCCTGACTAAGGTACCCTGATGCTCTCCCAACCCAACTCAGGTGAATCACATGCTGATGCCGTGCCACGCTAGCTTTGGATTATATATGATATAATATAATATAATATAACATATATAATATAACAAGATAGCGGACCCAGGGGAGGCCTCTATGAGGTGGGTACCGCGCAGCATCTCGTTTCTGATTCCATTTTCTAGAGGTAAGTGCTAGAATGAGTTTGGTATTCATTGTTCTCATGAAAGTTCCTAGTTTTTAAATACAGTTATACGCCACGTAAATACTTTACTGTTTGAAAAATGCTTTAATAGGGGTTGAGGATTTGGCTCAGTGGAGGGAACTTGCCTACCAAGTCCTGGGTTTGGTCCTGAGCTCAAAAGAAAAAACAAAACAGCCCAAGGACAACAACAACACAAGACTCAACACAACCTCAGCGACACACTGCTCCTTTCTAACCTCCTGGTTCTCTCTCTAGAAGGCTGTGCTCATGTGGAGCCCTGCCGCGCACAGGTTCTGAACCTGAAGGCCAGGACTCCACTGCGCCCTCCAGGGCCAGCGCTGAGCCGAGGTTTGTGGCAGCTGCCAACTTGCTAGAGCTTCTTTTGTGCCGGGCACTGGGCTGTTTTCCTTCTCCAGCCCCATGAGGGAGGCTCTGCAATTGTCCCCTTTATAGAAAGAAACGGAGGCATTTGTCTCCAGGGGCCGTGTTTTCTTCACGGTTTGTGGAGTCTTTAATTTTCTTTGATGTTGCTTTAAAACAAATTTCCAGCTAAGATGTCAGGAAACTTTACACAGTCCAAAATAAAAGGGAAAATGCTCTCAGTTTCTTGGGAAAACTTGGGGCTTGGCAGAGAAGGACAAACTTGTCCACGGCTGTTTCTGGCTGTGGGAGCTATTGTCACGGCTCACACATCACGGTTTGTCACGGCTCACACATCACGGTTTGTCACGGCTCACACATCACGGTTTGTCACGGCTCACACATCATGGTGCTCCACTGTCACATTCTAGGGACGGCCAAAGCAGGCCATGGATTCCAGAGGTGAAGAGCACGCATGGGATGGGAAAGGCCTGCGCTAAGATTCTCACAGTTTACCCAACAGCTGTAACCAAGCTACTTTCTCAGTCAAGTCTTTTTTTTTTTTTGGTTTCTCTGTAGAGCCTTGGCTTTTGGAACTTGCCCTGTAGCCCAGGCTGGTCTTGAACTCATAGAGATCTGCTTGCCTCTGCCTCCTGAGTCCTGGGATTAGAGGCCTGTGCCACCACCGCCCAGCTGTCAGGCCATTTCTTGCAGCGCCTGTGAGCTGCCTGTTTTAGAAGAGGGGCTGGGTGCCTGAATTGTGTGGGTGGCTTGCAGGGTCAGGAGAACTAACATCTGAAACCTTGCCTGGCCTTATTCCTGGCTATAGTTATTTAAGAGCAACCCCAGAAGATTAGATCAGTTCACTCTCCTAGTAACCTGCAGAAATTAACGTTGTTTCTATTTCTCTAAAATAAGGACACAGTTTGGGGAACATAGAGAACATTGTCTTTCAGTCCATGCTGTTACCTCCTCCCAGCTCTGGTCTAGAGCAGCCGGGGCTGCTGCTTCCTTCTGTCCCCTGTCCACTTTCACGCTGCGGTTCCTCCTCCACTCTGCTCTCAGACAACTGTCCGCCGGTGTCTCCTTCATTCCAGCTTTTGCAGTTGTCATGGGAACCATGTCTCCTGGGTAGGCCTGATTCTGCATCTCCATCATGGCTGGTTCCGTTGCAGTGTGGGGACGGCGAGTCGTACTGTGATACAAACCCAACAAACTTCTTTCCTCTCTTGGCGGCAGCATTAATCTGAGGTTCAAAGAGATAGCAGGATCAAGGTAAACCCCGTGTGTGACTCAGGAGGCCACTGGAAGGTGGGATGGAACTGACCAGTACCGAAGCCACACTTCTAAGTCAGCTAGCATTCGCCACCCCCAAGGTCATGTCTCAGTATCAGCATGACTCGTTACCAGAACCAGTGCTTTAGAAATTATAGAGATGGACGCCGGGCGGTGGTGGCGCACGCCTTTAATCCCAGCACTCAGGAGGCAGAGGCAGGCGGATCTCTGGGAGTTCGAGGCCAGCCTGGTCTACAAGAGCTAGTTCCAGGACAGGAACCAAAAGCTACGGAGAAACCTTGTCTCGAAAAATCCAAAAAAAAAAAAAAAAAAAAAAAGAAATTATAGAGATGGGACCCTATTTTTCTCTTGAGATTCCACCATATTTGGGAAGAGCTAGTAATTTTATAGCAGGGTTTTTGGACATGGTTAACGATAACCTTTCCAGTTGGAGTAGAAGTAAAGACTGTTCCGGAACACTCCCCAAAGTAACTGAAGCAAATACAGTCTCACTATTAAAAACAAAAGGCACACCGCAGGGTTTGGTGTTGATTAAGACAGGTGTTAAGAGGCCAGCTCTTACGAACGTGCACCTGAAAACGTGGCCCAGGTCGTATGCAGCTGACAGGGAGCTTTCTAATCTGCTGATGTTCTGTCTGCCTCTGA
Source organism: Chionomys nivalis (assembly GCF_950005125.1). NCBI lineage: Eukaryota > Metazoa > Chordata > Mammalia > Rodentia > Cricetidae > Chionomys > Chionomys nivalis. Next base: position 3,749,153 of record NC_080111.1, on the reverse strand, counting down.
CCTGGCCAAGGACACGGAATCCGATTTGATCCTGTCCGTGAGGACACAGACTCTGAGACAGATGGTATGAGGTCAGAGAAAGAGTTTGGGGTCTCAGCAGCGGTGGTTTTCATGTCTGGTACTATTTTCATCCCTGAGACTCTTATCTTACTTCCTCCGAGCACACAGCGCCTGAGATCTAAGGGTTTTCTTCGGCTTTTCTCTGTTGTGACAGTGTTCTTTTCCTGAGTTCAGCTGGCAATACTTCCAGGGAAAATGCTGTGTCTTAGCTGTCTTTGTATTGCATTATTTGATAGGTGTACTGTAAACGTCCATTAAAGAAATGCAGAAGCACAGATGCTTTCTTCAAAAAAATTTTTTTTCTTTTCTGCGACAGGGTTTCTCTATATCCCTGGCTGATCTTGAACTCTCTCTCTGTAGACCAGACTGGCCTCAGACTCGGAGAGATCTGCCAAGCCTCTGCCCCCAAGTTCTGGGTGTAAAGGTGTGCACCACCATGCCTGGTTCTTAGTGCTGGTTTTTCATGACCACTGCTTTAAACACCTAGAAACTAAACATTTTTCGTATTACTTGGGAGAAAGTTATGATGGAGGCTGGGGATGGCAGCACTGATGGAGTTAAGTGGGTTCTCAAACGCAGGAAGAACCGGAGAAGAGCAAGGGGATCAAGGGGGTCACCTCGAGCTGGCTCAGAGGGTGGAGTTGGAGGAGCCAGAACCCCAGACTGAGGCCAGGGCAGCCTTGTCCCTCTTCTAAGATCCCAGGTATCCTGGGAGAGGGGAGGGAGGTGTGAGAGGGCCCCACTCTCTGCGAGTAGAAAGGGATAAATTTCTTGTACCTGTCCTTTCTGGGTATTAGGTTTGAGTGGAGACATTCAGGAAAACTTCTTGTATGATAGCACATACTTTTTTTCTCTTCTTCTGGAAAAGTCTAGGAAGAGATAGATTGATGTCTTTTCCATTTTAACTTGGAGGTTGAATGCTTTTAACATGCACATGCGCGTGTCATGGCGTGATAAACATGGGGTGGGAGGGACGACTCGTAGGAGCTCGTTCTCTCCCACCACGGACTGAACTCAGCTCACCAGCTTTGACAGCCACGCCTCTTCCTGCTGGGTTGTCTTGCCAGCCTCAGAGGACTGACGTTTTTAAAGGCAGTATTTTAAAATCATGAGAGGAGAAAAATGCAAACTGAATATTAAAAATAGAACGACAGGGGTGGGGATCGAGCTCAGAGTAGAAGGCCCGCATGCAGGAGGCGTGCACGAGGCCCAGCGTTCAATCCTCAGTACCAGATACAAGGACGGGAACTAAAAATAGAGCCGGCATTGACAGACAGCGAAAGCTGTTCAACTCTCAGTCTTCACACAAAGTGCCTGTTCAGAAATACTTGGCATTCGCGATCGCGCTTGCTCACGCCCAGGGCAGTGCTGGGATATTCCGCCCGTGTGCTTCCTGAAGCCTTTCCCTTACAGGAGAATCCTGTGACAGCCTACTCGGCACTTTCCTGTGGAAGTGGGAGTCCGATTCAGAATAAGCGCTGCTTGGTCATCTGTCAGGACTCAATTAGTAGCGATGGTTTTGTTTGCAAAAGAAATTGTTTGGAGCGGATTTCTTCCCAGAAAAGAAATACCCAGAATGGCGGCCGCAAACTGTGCGCTCTAGAGAGCCCTGTCTCCCGGACTTTGCCACCCGCGCAGATGAACGGCGACTTTGTACCTCAGTGAGCAGCGCCGTTAGCCGTTCCGAGTGGTGACTCCGCCCCGCAGACGATTCTTCCCAAGTGGTTACTTAGGGCTTGAAATCAGCGACAGAAACACACGGCATCATTTCCTTTTCTCTTTCCTTTGTAGCCCAGTCTGATTTGAGGCTCGGTCTACCTGCCTTAGCCTCCTACACGCCGGGATTACAGGTAGAAACCACTGTACCTGGCTCAGGGGATTGTTAACTGTGGTCACCACGCCCCACTCTGGTCTCACAGTTTGTTTTTGTTTTTTGAGACAGGGTTTCTCTGTAGCTTTGGTGCCTGTCCTGGAACTAGCTCTTGTAGACCAGGCTGCTCTCGAACTCACAGAGATCTGCCTGCCTCTGCCTCCAGAGTGCTGGGACTAAAGGCGTGGGCCACCACCGCCTGGCCGAACTCACAGTTTTTACCTGAAAGTGCTTTGGCTTGGGTTCTTGACTCTATATTTAAATTAAATAGGGGGCTGGAGAGATGGCTCAGCGGTTAAGAACATGAACTGTTCTTCCGGAGGTCCTGAGTTCAATTCCCAGCAACCACATGGTGGCTCACAACCATCTGTAATGAGATCTGGTGCCCTTTTCTGGGGTGCAGGTATGCACACAGGCAGAACACTGTATACATAATAAATAAATAAATAAATCTTTAAAAAAAATAAATTAAGGCCGGGTGGTGGTGGTGCACGCCTTTAATCCCAGCACTTGGGAGGCAGAGGCAGGCGGATCTCTGTGAGTTCGAGACCAGCCTGGTCTACAGAGCAAGTTCCAGGACAGTCTCCAAAACCACAGAGAAACCCTGTCTCGAAAAGCCAAAAAAAAAAAAAAAAAAAAAAAAAATTAAATAAAGGCTAGCTGGGTGTGGTGGTGGTCAATTTAATCCCAGGACCCAGGAGGTAGAACTCACTCAGGTGTGAGTTCGAGGCCAGTTTCGGGGACAGAGTTCCAGGACTGCCAAGTCTACACAATGAACGTCCATTTCAAAAACAAAACACATACTCCCCCGAAACAACAACAAAAACAAACAGAAGGTAAGAACTTATGAGTAGACTAATGTGACTGAAACAGCTTTCATCAAAAATACTATCAATTTAGAATATTTATGGATATATAAACATATATATATGTTTTTCTGGGCTTAGTCAATCTACATTTAGTGTTCAGCTTCCAAAGGATGCAGCAATTGCAAATTTTTCCTTGATTTCTTTTTAAGTTAATTTTTCTTAAAAAACATAATTTGATTTCATGTGAACTCCCCATTCACAATTGAATATGTTTATTTTTTGTTTTCTTTCAGATTTTTTTTCATCTTAAAAAAACCCCACCCCTTTGTCTCATCTGAAACTTCTGGAATCTATTTTCCGTGGAACAATTGCCTACTTCCCCAAGTACTGACTCAGTCACAGCTATTCTTGCTTTTTGTGTTGCCGTGTTTGTTATTAAACATCTCCTTCTTTGTTAGGCAGGGTTTCTCAGTGTAGCTCTGGCTGTCCTGGAACTAGCTCTTGTAGACCAGGCTGGCCTCAAACTCACAGAGATCCGCCTGCCTCTGCCTCCTGAGTGCTGGGACTACTGCCTGGCTGTTATTAAACTTCTATGCAGTTGAACTTACTTCTGCTACCTCTGTTCTTTTTGGTCTTTGTTTATGTTTTTGTGATGGCTAATCTTGGCTGTCTACTTGGCTGGAACTGGAATCAATTAACAGGCAAGCTTATGGAATTTTCTTGCTCAGATCGACTGCAGTGGGCAGGCCCACCCTAAATGTGGGTGGCACTTCTGGTGGCACCCCTGATCGGAGGAAACGAAGACACCCAGCTTTTGCTCTTGGCTTGCCTGCCTTCATGGGCTGCCAAGATTGACAGAAGACCAGTGGCTCTCCAGAATCTTCCAGGCCCTAGGCATCTGACTGGGACAGCTAAGGCGTTTGGTCTTGTGGAAGGAGCAGCGGCTGGGTCTCCAGCCTCAGTATGAAGGTAGCTGTTGCTGTCCTACATAGGCTGTGCTGTGTAAACCAACCTGGCAAGCTCCTTTAATACACTCATCCTTTTCTTCTTCCTCCAGAGATCCTGACGAGTGGAGTTTTCATTGATATTCAATTTGGCTCACATGCTGTACATTTTGAGTTCTGTAGAATAAACCATCGCCAGTTCCCTAATCATCTGGGTCCTATACTGTAGCTCAGGCTGCAGGAAACTCACTATGTAGTTCAGGCTGGTTTTGAACTTAGCATAGAGCTGAGGATGACCTTACACCCGTGGCCCTCCCCTCACCCAGTGCTAGGACTGTGCCACCACACCTGGGGTCCGTATGATTGTCAGGTAAGAAGGGAAACTGTTGCTTAGTGGCGCCATGACGGAGGCGCATGCACACCCAGTACCTTCTCTATGAGTTCCTTCGCTGCGTTGTTTGTCTCCGCCTCGTAAGGTAGAGGACACTCCTCTATCACGAGTCTTGCGTGCCTTTGTCCACCTGGGGCTGCTGGATGCTTGGGGCTGCAAGGAGAACATGGCCATGGTCAGGTGTGAACCACTCCTTTCCACCTATGTCCACGTGAAAACCACGAGCAACTCAGCAGTGAGGTCAAGGCTATCTATTTGTGATTTTATCCGCAATCAAAATGCCACAGACACGCAGTGATTCATGTTAACTACATTTCCTTGTAGCACGAATCCTAATTGTTCTCAGTAATAAGAACCCGGAGTCAGATATTAGGGGGTGAAAGCTGAGAGATCAGAGAAGCAGAGCAGCCGGCCACTAGAGAGACCTTTAACCTCTACTGAATCCTCAGACCAAAGGGGCGAACTGGTCCTCGGACTGCTTCAGAGTACACTCCAGACTGCACCCAAGGACTGCAGCCGTCTCCACCAAGCCTCAGACTGCATCTGAGCTCCTGTCTCCTCCTGCCTTATGTTCCTCTCTCCACCCAGCCACATCCCTTCATGTCTCCACCTCCCTAGTGCTGGGATTAAAAGTGTGGGACTCCCAAATACTGGGATTAAAGGTGTGCACCACCACCTGGCCTCTAGTGACTTAGCTCTGCACTCTGATCTTCAGACAAGCTTTATTTGCTAAAGCACAATCAAAATGTCACTACATTTCCCTAATTTAAACTTTCAGCAATTTGATTCCCAATTTAAAGTGAATGAAAGAGACTTTGTTATTGGACAGAGCATAAGTAAAAACAATCTTTTTAGAGGCAGATAAATGTCTGTTTCCCAGCCCTGTCTTTCCTTTACTGATCTCTAACTTCTGCCAAGTTTTAGTACTTCTGAGCCTGTTTAACACCAAAAGTGGGAAAGGTAGTTGGCGATCCACAGTTGATGGAATTTGTCATCAGGACCAAAGCTTAGGTTCAATCCCACGACCTCCCCTCCCTTCCCCTCCTCCACGCCCCCCCTTACATTTAGCATTTAGGGAAGAAGTTGCCAATGAGGCTAATTCTGAGACCTTGCTGTGGTAGGGCTTTCTGCTACACAAGGTTTATGATGTGAGCTGGTTTCCTCATGAGAACAGAGGGAATTGGAAAAACGCAGAGTGAGCTGCCTCGTTTTGCTCAGTGCTTACGCTAATTGCTGCTCTGTGTCTTCTGGTGGTTGTACAGGAGTTACCACACCCAGCTTTTTGGGGTGCTTCTTGGGTCTATTTCCTTCCTTTTGCCCATGACATCTTCACTTAGTGCCTGGTTATTTGGTCCCAAAGAGTAAAGACAATGGTCAGGAGGGTTTGCGTTTTGGCTCTTTTCTTTTGAGCTAGAATCTTCCTGTGCAGCCCACACCAGTGTCAAAGTTGGGGTGGTCGCACCTCACTCATCCTCCTGAGTGCCGGAGTCACTCCCCAACCCTACATGTACCACCACCCTTGGCTTAATCAGGGGTTTTAAAGGTGTGTGAGTTTCCTTATTCCAATTCAATTTCAGCTGCGAAAAATGTGCCTTGAATCATCTTCCCCTGAGTACCCTTCATTTTCCATCACGCCTTCAAAATTTCTTCTCTTTTAGATTAAAGAAAACCTGCCAGGCGGTGCACACCTTTAATCCCGGCATTTGGGAGGCAGAGGGCAGGGGATTTCTGTGAGCTCAAGGCCAGCCTGGTCTACAGAGAGAAACCCTCCTTGTCTCAAAAAATCCCCTGAAAACCAAAATCCAACGAAAAAACGACCTCCCCAAAAGATGAAAACAAATCCATCCCTCCGAATGGCCTCTGATGGGACTTTCTGGAGCTCACCTTGCTTTCAGGCGAGACAGCACCACTCTGTACAGGTGACTTGCTGGCAGGTGTTTCCGATGCCCCACAGGCTGTAAAACTGGATGAATGGCCCCAACGACGTAGCCCTTCAGATAGTAGTCTTCCACTTTGGCAACGATGTCCAGAACCGAATTTATCTTGATGACTTCTGGGTTTGTTGAAGCTGAAAGACCAAAAAACGAAGAGAAATTTTCCTATTGGTAACACTGTCGACCGGTATGGGAAAGGAAGAGAGGTACGCAGCTGGGGAAGGCGTCTGCAACGTTACAGAGATATGAATTTCAATGGCTTCATTATCTGTAATATTTCTCACTTTAGGAATGTTATCCAGAGGCGGGCTCGGCATTGATTATCTTGTGAATAAGAAAGCAATATGAAATCAGTTCCAGGTCTGGGCTGGCCTGGCTTCACAATCATGTGACCTGTGGAGTCCAGCACAGGAAGAAGGTTAAGACGCAGATGAGGAAGAAGGGTCAGGGGAAGTCCCTGTCCCCCAGCACTAACACTCCTGTGATGGAACAATTCCGCCATCGGTGAGCACGCACACCAGCTTCTCAAATGGAAACGAGGCACTCAGCAGAAAGCTATGTGGGCCAGCGTGAATCCATTTCCTTCCATTTGTATTCCCCTTTGGATTTAAACTAATATCCTACATCTATTCTGTTTTCTTCGTCGTTATGAATAGAAATGAGAACGGGGAGGACAGCCCTGAACTTTGGAGAAACATCTGGTCTCCATGTAAACATTCCAGCCCTGTCTGTGTGGCAAGCCTCTCGTCATTTGTTTGACTTAACTCTTTCTTAGCGCTTGGTCTACAAACCCCGCCTCTTTAAAAACAAAGCAGCTGAAAAACTATACAATAACGTGGAACAGACTCTTAAAGCTAAGGAAGAAAATATAACGTAAACGTATCTTTAGAACTGTGCTGATTGGTCCATAATTTAAAAAAAAAGTCCTTTAATGGGTTACATGGCATGGGGCAGGAAGTGGAGAAGTTAGCTTGACGGGCAGAAGTCCCCTTAGCCACGCATTCCTGCATGCTTTGACGTGACAGCTTGGGCTTCTGAGCCTGCCGCTCTGTTTGACCACAGTAAGCCTTTGTCCCCTTCCCTGTCCCCACGCCTGAGTTAGTTCTTCCTCCACTGGCCATTCTGCCCTGTGTTACAGTTCCTTGTTTATATATCTGTCCCGGTTGTTCTACTGGGACTCCTTCAGGGCAAGGATCCTATCTTATTCACGCCTTTCCTGTTTGTTAAGAGAATAGGTGAAATTATCGTACAGAGATGGAAAGCCAATCACTACTAGCTAGGGAAAATAAAGTTTGGTTAGCAGAGAAAAGCAAAGTGGCAAACCCTGGCAGTGCCAAGGACCTGCCATTCATCGTCTTGGCCATGAAAGCAAGAGTGGTCAAGAACACTGTGAGGGCTGGAGAGATGGCTCAGGGGTTAAGAGCACTGGCTGCTCTTCCAGAGGACCCAGAGAGAGAGCTCACAAGCGAGCGCAAGGCAGCCAGCGTCTTCCCACATGGTTGTCCCTTCCTTGAGCTCCTGATGTGACTGCCCTCAATGATGGGTCGTGACCAGCAGTGTAAGAAGGAAACCCCTTTCTCTCCACATTGTTTGTAGTCATGGTGTTTGCTATAGCAACAGGATGACAAGCTAGGATGAAGTCTGATGGAGAGGAACTGTGTGACTTTTATCCAAATGCCTTACTGAGCTGGCCTTGGTTTTCTGGCTGGCTTGGTAGTCACTACTAGGTGTGTATGTACATGCGTGTGTGTATATGTGCATATGTGTGTATCTGCATGTGTGCATATGTGCATGTAGGTATATACACGCATGTGTATATGCATGCATGCATGCAAATTTGTGTGTGCATGTGTGTGCATATACGTATGTGTGCATATATGCATCTAGGTATGTACATGCATATGTGTGTATACATGTATATGCGTGTATGCAAGTGTGTATATATGTGTGCACGTGTGTATCTGCGTGTGTATGTGCATATATGTATGTGTGCATTTGTGCATATATGTGTGTACGTGCATATGTGTGCACGTGTGTGTTGTAGACCAGGGTGTGTTGTTGTCGATCTCCGCCTCAAATTCAAGCATCTCCTGGAGAGCTTCTTTTCATACCCTCCCTGCATCTGAAAGTTTTCAGCCAGGCTGAAGGCTGTGAGGAATTCAGAGCTCTCCCTGGAGGGCAGAACAGTACCAAACGCTCTAAAGACTGGGCCATTATGTATCTACAGGAGGCTCAGCCTCTGAGGCCCAGCCTTGGAGGGTTGATGTCCTTGCATTGGGCTGCAATATCAGAGGCTCTGTCCCCCTTTAAACACAGGAAGTTAAGGGGGAGGTGGTGTTTCCCTCGGCAGCAGCCGTAAGCTCTCTCCCTGCCTGAGCTCCACACACAGTCTTTGAGAGGAGGGACAAATGGTGGTACAGCCTTAGTGGGCGTGGCTGGTAACTGTGACATTAGTGCTACAGGATCCGTGAAAGCATCGCTGTGTCCTCCAGGGCGATTGTGAGGAGCCTGGGAGAGAGCAAGCTGTAGGCCTTTGAAATTTGTGCAGATGCTAAGTGAGTTCATATTACTACAACCAAGACTTGTTGAAGGCTGAAAAAAGTTCTCCTCAAAGCTTCTAAACTAAAATATCCATCCATCCGTTTCATGTTCTTTCGCAAAAATGCGTCCATGACAAAACTCGAACCTTGTAATGCAAGTCAGAGGGCAGGGTGGCCCATGGTTGTCATTCCCAACCTTGGGAGGCTGAAGCAGGAGGATTACCACAAGTTCTAAAGTGGCCTGTGTTACATAGTGAGTGTCAGGCCAGGCTGGGCTATAGCATGAGGCCTCAAAAAGCAAACAAACTCACCAACCAACCAACCAACCAACCAACCAACCAACCAACATACCAACCAACCAACCAACCAACTAACCAACCAACCAACCAACCAACTAACCAACCAACCAACCAACCAACCAACCAACCAACCAACTAACCAACCAACCAACCAACCAACCAACCAACCAACCAACCAACATACCAAAAAGCCCCAAACCCAAATTAGCATAAAGATACAAAAAGTCACATTCCATATAAAGCTGAGAAGTTGTTAAACACTAGAAGTTCTTCTCTGACAACACAATTCTATGAAGACGGCACAAACCACACATGTTAATTCCCACCAACTCACCTGTGGAGATTGGTTTGTATTTATAAAACACATCTAAACTTCTTTTCTTAAAAACAATGTGAAAACACAACCAGCAACTTCACCACCGTCTTACAGGGTGGTGGCCCAGCAACCTGCATGCTCTCCCCAGCAGCTATAGAACAGAGTAAGAAGCAGCGACTTCCAGCCTGTGCCCAGTTCTGTACGAACAGATCACATCCGTTCTGAATCCCTACAAACCCTTCCAGATGGATTTTTATTGTCTGATAAGAAGATCCAAGGAGAAAGGTTAGGGCATTGATCCACACTGCTAGTCAATTCTGAGGCTGAGCTGAAACCCAGGCAGAAAGACATGGGAACTGGGACACTCAAGCGACCGCAGGAAAGAGGACTTCGTTGATTTGGACCATGTTTGCTGAAGATTTGTGAATTCAGGCATGAGGTCAGCCATACCAGTGGTTCTCAACCTTCCCAATGCTGTGACCCTTTAATACAGTTCCTCATGTTGTGGGGACCCCCAACCATAAAACTATTTTTGTTGTTACTTCATAACTAATTTTGCTACTGTTCTGAATCATAATGTAAATATCTGATATTCAACCCCTGTGAAGTGGTCATGCGCCCCCAGGTTGAGAACACTGGTGTAGACTGTGATAGATTGTTAAGTGATTTAATGTGTGACTGTTTGGCTTATCTGATTTATTCAGATTTTAGGTAATTGAGAAATACAGGATGCTATATAAATAACATTGTCTCAGTACAGTTAAATGAAGTAACATTACGGCAGTTTTTCTTTTCTTTTTGTCTTGTGTTTTGAGACAGGATCTCAGGAGCCCAGGCTGGCCTTGAACATAGGGACAGGTAACTCTGCACCGGCCTCCTGAGTGCTGCGGCCGGAGTCGTGTGCCTCCTTGCTTGGCACTGGACATGCGTCCGAGAGACTCATGGCGGTTTGGGAATCTTGTGACCCGTCTTTCTATACTTTCTTCCTCATGTACTGCCCAGCCTCCAGGCCCCAGAATTCCTCACTTCTGGCCTTTGCTCTTCCTGTCTTTCAGCCTTGTTAATCCCCACCACCCTTTCAGCTTTTCTCTGGAGGGCAGGTATAACACATCCAGGAAGAAAGCGTGGAGCCTGCTTTAAATACCGAAACTTCAGTAACCATTAATTAATCAAAGATGAGAAAGTGGCCTGCTCTCCAGAAACCTCCCATCCCATCTCCAATCTTGGCTCTATTCCCACCACGCCTGACCCCGACTGTCCGGTAACCACTGCTGGCTCTTCCTTTAGATAGCGCCAGAGACTGGGAATGCAGCCCCCATCTCTATAGTTCACTGTCAAGCCTGCTAAGGAGCCGTCGGCCCCTGGGCTCTTCTGCCAGGCCAGTCGGTGGGTGTTTTGAACCTTCTGAAGGAATCGCACAGCGCTCACCAGGGGTGTGTCCTCACTCAACACGTGGTAGCGTTGGACTTGCCCGTGAGCCGTGTTTCTCGAGTTTTGCCGTCACTGCGGTGTTACAGCAAAGGGTGGCCATGGCATTTAGCCCTGTAGTCCCTTCGGCTGCTCAAGCGTAGTGTTGGGAGTTGAGCGGGTGTGACTGAGGTCAGGCGGCTCAGAAAGAGCCTTGTTGATAGTCTGGCCCTGGACCGAAACCGTTAGTGCAGGTCTTGTGCAGTCCACTGACCCTTGAGTGAGTGTGTTCTTGCTTTGGGGATTCCCAATTGCTTGACTTGGACATCTTTGGATACCCCGCGGTGTGTGTGGGCAGTGAGTGTATCTTCAGTTAACTAGAAAAAGCCCCCCCCCTTTTTTCTCACATGTTATTACTTACTGACGCCTGTCTGTGACAGCCTCAGAACGTTAGCTAATCTGGGTGTTTTGTAGCAGGGGTTTCAGCGTGTGTGTTCCTGATCACCAGTGGCTGGAATACAGTTTCAAGTCTTTTGGCCACTTGGATTTCTGATTTTGTCTGTTCTTGTTGTTTTAACTTCTGCCTGGTGACTGCGCCCTGACCTATTTCGTAGAGCAACTGCAGTTGTGTAGTTACAGGCCTGCTTCTCCAGCCTGGTGAGACTCCTGTTCCCCCACACCCTGGCTCCATTACTGCCACCAAAGGCGGCTTTAACTAAAACTCTATTGTTCTATTTATAAATAAGACTCGAGATTCAAAGGCTGGGGTGAAAACCTGCGAGTTCAGAGAGGCTGAGTAGCCACTATAGCTAACCTCTCCTCGCTGGCATCTCTGAAAAGCCCGCGCTTCTGCTCTGCCAAACCAGAAAAGCCTGCGCCCTCCACGCCCCGCCCACCTACTTCCTGCGTCTCTCTATGTTTTCTGGATCCCCTCCGATGCTCAATGATTACTTTCTGTCAACTACCTGCTAACTCCGCCTCCTGACCCACGGTTAATTTTATTTAATCGATGCAAATGCAAGCCCTGGGCTCGCAGTGTGATCAGATATCCCTCGACTCGTCTAGATTCTCGCCTGTTCTTTTATGGGACTCTCTTCTCTGTATTGTCTTGTGGGTAATTTACTTATTTGGGACAGAAGCCTTTATCAGAGTCTCACTCATTCTTTATAGCTCAGGCGAGGTGGCACTTCTGAAGAGCCTTTCTGGACCTGCCCACTCCGATCAAGGGCTCTTCCTCCCTAGCCTTTGCAGCCCTGGCTGCGGCATAGTGCAGACGCTGGTTGAGCGTTTCCCTCCCAGCTCTCGCACAGGGTTCTCCTGCAGCTGTAGTCTGCGCCAGTGCACAGAACCAGGCTTCTCTAGAATGTACCCCAGAGTTTAGCACAAGGGTTTTCAGACAGCTTCTCACCTGATGCAAGGACACAGGTAGGAGAAGAAGCCCCAGAGAAGATGCAGAGAGCTGGCAGGAATGCGTGCGCATTGTCTCCTAACCCTGACTGGTTTTTGGTTTCTTTCTGAGTCAGGGTCTCCTAGCACAGACCTGTGGTGCAGACAAGGATGACTTAGAATCAGGGATCCCCCTGCCTCCACTTCCCCGGTGCTGGGGTTATAGGTCCATGTTTGGTTTTATGCAGCACAGGGGACTGAACCCAAAGCTTCATGCATAGTAGGAAGACACTACCAATTAAGCTACGTTCCCAGCTCTTGACGTCTTTAAAAGTGGTCAGCTGTATGCTATTAATAGAGATGCCTCTCCCCCACTCAGTTTTGGAACAGAATTCTTTCCCACAGTACTCTGCATTTGTGAGATTTGTTATTTTTCTCAGGTAGCCTATGACATTTCAAACATGGGTATTTTAAACACAATGGAACACCCGATATAGCTTAGTAAAAAGAAAGAATAGATATTACATTAATCCTTAAGAGTATTCAGCCAATTTTATTACTAATTTCTCCCCTTGCAGCACTTTAACCTCTAAAAACCCATTGATTGTTGGGGGAAGTGCCCCAGAATTTATTAGATTGATACAGTTATGCAAAATATAGCCTGACTTTTTTTTCCTCTTTTTTGTTTTTTTTGAGACAGGGTTTACTCTGTAGCTTTGGAGCACACTCTTGTACACCAGGCTGGCCTCAAACTCACAGAGATCCGCCTGCCTCTGCCTCCTGAGTGCTGGGATTAAAGGCGTGTGCCACCGTCGCCCAGTGACAAAATGTAGCCTGACTTTTCTTTCTTTTCACCCTGTCCCTTTCCACCCCTTTATTTCCGACAGGTCTTGCTATGTAGCTCAGGCTGCCCCTCAGGCTCGCAGTCTTCCTATCTCAGCCTTCCAAGACCTCAGTTTCTAGGCGCATGGCACCCTGCCTCCTTCTTTCCTTTTAACGTTTATTTCTGACCAGGTACGTATTAAGCCTTGTTGGCTTTCATTCTCTGTAGAACTTCATTCCAAGTCTTCTTGAATGTTCCCTGTATTAACCCTGCGCTCTCTGCTGGCTGGTGTCTCTCGTTCTGCCAGCTCCACCCTCCTTGCTTTTGTTGAGTTCTTCTTCTCTTTATGGCTGTCACCAACTCAGCCCATAACACTAACTGGGCCCATGCTCCCTCCTTTGAAGCCTTTATCTCAGTTCCCCTTCAGACAACCACTTCCGGCCCGGACAGCAAAGAGGAGTAAAGACTGGGTTTAAAGAAGGAAGGGAAGTGGACTGTGACCAGCCTTGGAGATAGAGGTGTTCTCATAGGAGGGACAGCGACAGCTGGCCTTTGGTGAGCCCCTACGGACCACAAGGTCCCCTTAGGTAGTGTTCTGTTGCTTGCTTTGCTGTCTAAACGCCTCCCTGACTTAAGCAACATTAGAATTCCCGTTTGTAGACAGGGAGGCAGCTACACCAGGACCCGCGACCCAGGAACTGGGACTAGAGAGGCTTGTATGCCCAATCATTATGCTTACGATTTTCCTCCTTGAGCTGTAAGGGGTGGAAGACCAGAAAAAGCCCAAAGAGAGGGCAGGGACAGCAGAGAGAACGAGAGAACAGGCCCGGGGAGGAGTAAAGAGAACTGGAGGGTGGAGAGCCTAGGAAGTTTAAGCCGTTTGTCTCCTGGTTGGGTTTACGTGTGTGTGTGTGTGTGTGTATGTGTGTATTTGAACATGTGCACACACGCGTGTGAGCTCCAGTGTGCCTAAGAGCGCAGGGAGAGCAGAGGTGGACACTGGTTGTCTCCCACAATTACTTTCCACCTTATTTTTTTGAGACAGGCTTCTCTCTGGATTCGGAGCTCATGGATGGTTAGGCTGGCAGGACAATGCTCACCAGGGGTCCGTCTGTCTGCCCCTCCCTCCAGTGCTGGGAGTCCGATGGACTCACCTGGCTTTTATGTGGGATCCAGTCCTTGGCATGGGTTGCCAGCACTCTGCGGACTGAGCCATCTCCCCAGCAGCAGCTAAGATGTTTGAGGAGAAGGCTGAGAAGAGACTCGGGAGCTCACCCGTAGCAGGAGAACAACTCGAAACTTTCAGCCTTGGAATGAAAATGACATTTCATTCTCCTAGAACACGTATGCTACTATGGGAACTCCGCACGGCAGACTTTGCCATGGAATGACTGTGTGTATGGGGAGGTAGAATGAATGGGAAATAAATAAATTGTTCAAGATAAATTGTAACACAGAGTAGGGACTTGCAGTTTTTAAAGCGCCCCACCCCCAACTTTATTCTCTGTTTCACAGCTTCATTTGGGAAAGTAGGAGACAGGCTCATTGTGGACACACACAGCTGTCACCAGGCCATTTTGTTTCTGCCTAGGTTTCTCACTGTGTGGTGGTCTGGCAGCCAGGAGCGGGCACTATTCATTTTTTTCTTCCAGCAGTTCCAGGAAGGGATGGTCGGTGCCAAGCGCAGGGCTGGCATGTGTTAGCCCACCCAGACTCACTATCATAGCCGCTGGAGTGGCAGGCAGGTGGCTGTCAACGACAGGAGGAGAGAGGCAGGGAGATGAAGGGAGGAGGGGGCGGAGCCGGGCGGTACACAGAGTCCTGGCTTCTGCAGCCAAGGCAAAGGCAAGACCAAAACAAATGGGCAAACAAAACCTCCAAACAAGAACTCGTGGGAGAACCGGGAAGAGACGGGGCCAGGAGACCAGGCGCCTGCAGCAAATCGGAAGCAGATGCTGGCTGAAGACGCCAGCCTGCTTTAGCGTTAGCGTGCGCGCGCAGAGCAAACCCCTGCCTGTGCTTTACGACGGAATTTACGCTTTTGCAGCGTCTAGAGCAGAAGGTGGGAATTATATTTCTTTCATGGAGAAAAGGGTTTCTGCGAACAGCAAAACCAAACTGACTGTTGAGTGAAGGCTGTGTGTGTGCCTTCTCGATGAGAAGGTAATCGCGTTTATATGCATTTGTTAGAGGTGATAATATCTTGGATTGGTATGAATCAGAAAAAAAATCAAGTTCGGAAAGTTCTACAGCCCTGAAGTGAACTGTGCACCAAAATCTTAAAGTACAGATGAAAATGGTTCTGGCCTAAGCTTCACAAATAGTTAAGGGCACTTTTTTTTTTTTTCAATTCTATGCATTTGCTACCCCAAACAGTCTGCTTTGATAAGGAATAGCAACGGAGCCAACCCCACTATGGAAGCACCCCAACACAGGGATTTTTCTCAGATGGCTTTTTTTTTTAAAGGCATGGCTACTTTTCTATCAGCAGAGCCAAAACTCATTTAAAATTCACACAACAAAGAAGAACATTTAGGCTATCTCCGCTCCTTCTTCAGACAGACATCCTTACTGTGATCAAAATAGTTAGGCAAACATGTTTGGGGCACAGGTACTGATCTTAGGCTCTCTAGAAGGAGTCTGCTTGCTGGCCAGCTCAGTTTTTGACAAAGAAAAATGGGCTGCTCTTGCTTCCGCACAAAGATGTACTGTTTTCAGAGCAAACCAAAAAAAAAAAAAAAAAAAAAAAAAAAAAAAAAAAAAAAAAAAAAAAAAAAAAAGGGTGGTAGGGGAGGGGGGAGAATAAAATACAATATCTAGTAGGATAATTTAATTAGTAGAAATACTACGAATTAATGAAATGTATGACTTGAGAGAATTAAAATTATGCTTTGCTATAAGAACTTAATACTAGTTTTTAGAAAACTCAGCAAGCAAGTTTCTCTAAATTTCATTTTTTTTTAGCACATCACAATTACAGATGCAGTTTGTTTGAAACACTGTTACATCCTTGTGTCTTCAGGACACGTGTTTCTAGTCTCTAACAGCATGCAGTTTTCACAGGGGGGGGGGGGGGCAGAGCCTTCCCTGAAGCGGAGCTGCCTCGGCCCCTTCCCCAAGCCGCCTTCTGGGCTTGTTTATTTATGTTTGGAACAAAGTTTCTCTGTTAGGGATAGAGCAGCCAGCTGAGGAAGTGGCTTCCAGAAGGCTGTTTTTTTTTTCCCTTAAAAAACAACAACAAAAAAAACTTTTTTTTTCTTCAACTTTAGTTTGGTCAAAAGTATCACACGAGTAACACAATCACAAAATTCAACACATGGCCACCTCAGACTTGCCTTGGCCAAGTTTTCCACAACGCATACAAGTAGAACTGCCCACAGCCGGCAGTCCTGAGCCTTTCAAATCCTTTCAAAACACAAGCTGTCATTAAGGCTACAGCAATTTGGCCTGGAAATCAAGCGTTTGTCCTATTTGCTTTAAAAATGAAAGGAACATTTCCAAGCAGTTTTCCTAATTTTGTACATGAGACACTTTTTTTTTAAAGCACACAACAAAACAAAAGTCTCCCCAGATATAATTAAGAAACAAAGCGTCATTGTTAGACGGACCAAACAATGTCATTTCGAAAAAGAGCTTAAGAATCCACAGGTCCACACTTGGAAACCGAGTATTCTCTTATTTTGGAAACAGATAGCATTAGAGGTAAGGAGTACCTTGTAATGTCAAGTCCAGCAGGGCATATTCATAGGCAAATTCTGTCTTTGTTTCTACTTGCGGTCTCTTCAGGGTCGAAAATATTTTCCCCGGGCTGCTATCATCAGGGTCTTCCAGCTTCCTAAGTCCGCACCCCATGACAAAGTTAGCAAGGGGTTAGATTGCAGAAAGAGCCAGGGGAACCGGAGCAGCCGATTTTCTGGTTCAAGCTGCGAAAACCAAGTTCCCGACTTAACTGCTTCGCTTGATTTTCTGCGAAATGATAGATAGCCAGAAAAAACGGCTGGTCCAAGGCGAGGAGCGGGGGACTGTATCCATTCTTCTGTAAAGTCACTGAGCCCAGGGTTTAGCTCCAGGTCCGGGGCGCTGCTCGCAAACTGCTCCAACTTAGCGGAAAATTTCCATGCCACGTCAATTTCCAACCAGCCAGCCCCCAACCAGAGCCCTGCCGCTCAGGGCTGGGGCTTTGTCTCTTCCAGCTGGCTAACTGGAAAAGAGGGGTCCAGAAACGGAATTAAAGGCAAAGTACAACTCGGGTGTGGTTATCTGCAGATGAAGATAGAGTCCGTCAAAGTGATGCCTTCTGTCTGTTTTCTCTCCTCTGTCCTTGCTTGCTCTCTCTCTTCCCTGTGTCTACTAAGAGATCCAAAGGGAGGGGAGAGAGAGGAAGAGAGGAAGAAAGGGAGGGAGGGGGAGTGGGAGAGAGGGAATGGAAGGAAGGGAGAGAGGGAGGGAGGGAGGGAGGGAGAGAGAGAGAGAGACTGATTCTCAGATTCTCAGTGTGGTAGGAAAGGAAAATCAGTTCCAGAGAGGAAGTGAGCTTTCTGAGGGAACCCTGGAATCCAACAGGAGAACAGAAGGAAAAAAGAGAAAGAAAGGAAGGAAGAAAAAAAACCAGGATGCCTAAGGTGGACTTTTTGAAAACCTTTCTGCATGGAGTTTCTTTTTGCTAGAAAAATGTGCTGATTTAAACCACGAAGGATAAAAAAAAAATCCCTTAAGGCCGGGCGGTGGTGGCGCAAGCCTTTAATCCCAGCACTCAGGAGGCAGAGGCAGGTGGATCTCTGTGAGTTCGAGGCCAGCCTGGTCTACAGAGCTAGTTCCAGGACAGGCTCCAAAGCCACAGAGAAACCCTGTCTTGAAAAACAAAAAAACAAACAAACAAACAAACAAACAAAAATCCCTTAAGATATTTTCATAAAGACTTAAGGAAGAAAGATGATAACGGGGTGAATATGGTCAAAGTACATACATGCATGTATAGAAATGTCATCATGGTCAAAGTACATACATGCATGTATAGAAATGTCATCATGGTCAAAGTACATACATGCATGTATAGAAATGTCATCATGGTCAAAGTACATACATGCATGTATAGAAACGTCATCATGGTCAAAGTACATACATGCATGTATAGAAATGTCATCATGGTCAAAGTACATACATGCATGTATAGAAACGTCATCATGGTCAAAGTGTGTTACATACATGTATAGAAATGTCATCATGGTCAAAGTACATGCATACATGTATAGAAATGTCATCATGGTTTTCTTATTTTATTTTTTTCAATTAGCATGCACTATAAAAAGAAAAAATCTTTACATAATTGGAAAGACGAGATAGTTACACGAGGAATTAATTTACCCAACATTCTTGGTTTATTATTTGATTTATTTATGTGCATGTATGTGGGTGGCTATATATGTGCAGAAGAGGGTCAGATCCTCTGAGCCTGGAGTAACAAACGGTCGTGAGCCACCATGTGAGGTCCGGAACCACGACTGGGTCCTCTCCAGAGCAGTCAGTGCTCTCAGGTCTGGGCTGACTCTCCGCCCTGCACGGGGGGCTTAAAATGAGAGAATTTATACAGGTGACGACAGCAATTCCACGGGTCTCAAGATGGCCTTTCTTAAAACAAAACAAACGTGGATAACCCGACTCATTTAATCTTATAGTCTGCCACGTACCGAGGTCGAGAATAACTTACTAGGAAGGAGTCGTGGTGATGTGTGTGTCCAGGCCCAGGCTCCTTATCACCAGCCCCGAAAGCAGACGGCTTGTGTGCAGATTCTGCTTCTCAGGCTGACCACAGACAAGCTCTTGGGCAAGTGACTTGCCTTCTCCGAGTGTCCCTCATGTTAAGTGTTCTGCCATGGGATGGTATCAAAGGCTGAACGAGATAGATAGATACTCATGTCCCCTGTCCTAACACTGCCCAGATAGAACAATGCGCTTGCCAATACGTGTACCTAAGGAGACAGGACTGGCAGTCGCGATAGGAAGGAAGCGATTTTGGCACCACACTCCCGCTATTACAAAATAAACCCCGATCTCTTTGGAGAACCTGGAGAAAGCTGGGCTGAAGAGATTTTTTTCAGTTCGTTAAAGTCTACACATGGAAACTCCTCAACGGGAGCATGTGTGGATTGCTTCATTTGTAGATCATTGCCATCTTTAGCCTCTTCCATCCGCCCTACTCCGAAGTGTTTTGTATGGGAGACCATTCTATAGTTCCCATGTTCAAGGCGGGGCATAGTCGGCGGAAGGGAATTCTGGGTAAATTAGATGGCTCAGACAGTAGACCGAGAGAGTGACCGACTTGGCTCTCTACAGAGACTCGTGATTGCCGTATTCCGCGCCCCCTTTGTTCTACTTTCTATTGCAGGAAGAGTGGGATCTCTGCCGATCGCTGGTACCAGTCACAGTGTTTGTGAAGCTGTTAAGCGAGCACCCGTTACCCTGATCAACTGCCTGCCATTCCTAGGCACTCAGAAACACCGGGTCCGGAAGGTGACTAAATCGGGTCTGTTCCCTAACGGAGCTTAGGTTACACTGTCCTGGCTGCTTTCAAGGGTGAGTGCACGCAGGAAGGACACAGAGACGTGGGCGCACGTGCCTGAGGAGGGACGTCTGTGACTAAGGTCAGCTGTGAAGTATGGCGCGAGTGAGCAGTTGGTGACTAGACATGAACCATGAGAGACTAAGCTGTGACAGTGGGCTTGGAGTGCTGTACAAATAGGAGTTAGATTTTATTCTGTAGCTGATAGAAGGGAATCAAATAACCACACGGAATCCAAGGACGGGCATTTTCATATTAGACACGTCACGGACCTCGCCCGAGGAAGATGCTTTAAGTAGAAGGGAGGGCCGGAAAGAAGGTACCAAGTCCGCCTGAGAGCTGATGCTGACGGGTGTAGATTCTTATTACTCTTATGTGGGTAGTTACCATTGTGTACTCTCATGTGATACTGCGTTATCATATGTATGTAGTTACTATTACTATTATTATTATTAGTGTGTGATGGTGTGTGTGTGTGTGTGTGTGTGTGCGTGAAGGCCAGAGGACAGCTTCAGCTGTCTCCCTGTTTTTTT
Organism: Chionomys nivalis; assembly: GCF_950005125.1. NCBI lineage: Eukaryota > Metazoa > Chordata > Mammalia > Rodentia > Cricetidae > Chionomys > Chionomys nivalis. Next base: position 3,729,282 of record NC_080111.1, on the reverse strand, counting down.
TAAGACTGGAACTCACCAAGGAGCCCAGGCTGGCCGGGCCGCAAGCCCTAGGCAGCTGCGTGTCTGCACACCCCCTCGCTGGGATTGCTCATTTTCCCCACTTTCTTTTAAAATGTGGAGTGGAGACTGGATGCTGGTCCTAGGGCTGGAGGGGAAGCACTTCATTGCCTTGGCTGACCTGGAACTCACTGTATACACTAGGCTGGCTTTGAACTCACAGAGACCCAGAGTTCTGGGATTAAAGGCATCAATGAATAATCACTGAGGTAATTTTCTCATTAATGTTGCAAAAGAACAAAATTTTGTTTGAACTCTTTTTTTTTTTTTTTGGTTTTTCGAGGCAGGGTTTCTCTGTGGCTTTGGTGCCTGTCCTGGAACTAGCTCTGTAGACCAGGCTGGTCTCGAACTCTCAGAAATCGGCCTGCCTCTGCCTCCCAAGTGCTGGGATTAAAGGCGTGCGCCACCACCGCCTGGCTCTTGACTCTTAATAATATTTGAAAACCATTTTCATGTATTAATGTGGCATATGTTCCTGTCTTAACAATTATTGCCAGTTCTTCATACTTACAGGTTTCACATGTGGCTATTCAAACAAATGCATATTAAAAATCTGTTTCAAAAATTGCAGCTGTATTGAACATGTGCAGACATTCATTATTGTCCCTCAACACAGAGTCTGACAACCAGGAGGCATTTACGCACTACCATTTAATATTAAACGCTATTATGCAATTCAGAGATAATTTGATGCGCTGCAGATGATGGTGCATGATATCCAAACACGACACCGTTTTATAGAAGAGTCGAGCATCCTTAGTTTTTGGTGTCTGTGGGCATCCCGACACTGTGGATTCTGAGTAGTATCTGTCACGTCACGGTACCTGATTGCATTCCTACAATACTCAGCAAGTAACTTTTTTGGTTATTTTAAGTTTCTACCATGGAAAGTTTTGCAAGGATTATTTTCCCATCCTCTGAATTATTTCTTAAATATGTATATTCTCCTTCATACATGGTCAAATAGTTAATTACTTTTTAAAGTGATTTGTTTGTCTGTAGACAATACGTACAAACTTAGGGGCCACGAAATAGGAGGGAACTCAAGTCTGGTGTTGTAAACTCAGCAAACTAGCAGTGTCTGGTGAGATCATGAGCTCAAGAGGAAAACCTACGGGTGTTGGCTTTTCCTAAACCAGTGTAAGCTCTAACTTCCTTCTAAATCCTTAGCCTTGTACCCACGGATCGGTGTAGCTGTCACCCTTCATCAACAAAGGTTCTGCAGCAGAGAGACATCATAAAACCCATAAGTGGTCAAAATGTAGAGGACAGCTGGTTCTGGGGGCTTGTAGACAATTGGTATATCTATAATTCAACCCCATACCTAAGTGCCACGGACCAGCACAGGAGGAGGGGCAGAAAGAATATAAGAGCCAGGGGACTGGGAAGTCTGCTACAAGAGTGTGTCTTACAGGTACGATGGGGAAACTGAACCCATGAAATCTCAACAGTATGCCCTCTAGGACAACACGAGAAGGGAGGCCAGCGTTTATGGGGGAAATCTAGAGGGGTCCCACCTCTAAATGAGGAGCTACAGGCAACTGATGACTGCTGAAAGAGTGAGAATTAGCCTTCCCCAGGGGTGATCCCCCTAAACGGTTCTCCAGTACTTAGTGGCCAACCCTAAAAACACACATGCAAGCAATATGCAATGGACACACTGGGTCATGTGTTTGTGTAATATATGTGTGTGTGTGTATAAACTTGAGATGGAGTGGGAGAGACATGGGAAAGGATTGGAGAGAGGAGGAGGAGGGTGAATGATATAATTATATTTTAACTGAAAATAAAACTGAACAAAACAGCAGGAACCATCCTGCATCCAAGAAACACCTGTAAGCACAGAAGACAGATTTTACCTCTGGTGACAGGATAGGAGAAGGTGTTCCAAGCCAGTGATCTGGGAGGCAAGAGACGTCACTGTTCTAATATCTGACAAGATGGACCAGACAAAAGCTCCCAAGAAAAGATAGATAAGGCCAATTTAGCTACTGTTGTTGTCTTTGGTTGCCTGCTAGAAGATGAAGGTAAAACCCTACGCTAACAACATCACACACTTTGGTCACAGGACCAAATCAAGCTGATCCTGACGGGAAGCCTTCTGCCAGAAGGCTAGTTCATACTACCAGAAGGTGCTATGGAAACTCTGCAAACTCTTGAGGGAAGAAAGGACATTAGCAGCCCCACTTAGCTGTGAGAATCGAGGACCACAACAATGGGACAAGATTTCCCCAGTGGTACAGTCAACAGCCATCTTGTGGATCCAGTGCCTTCTCAATTGGATGGAACTGTGTTGTAAACCTACCCAAGAACAGACGCTGGAGAGATGACTCAGTGGATAAGAGCACTGGCTGCTCTTCCAGGGGACCCTGGTTCAATTCCCAGCCCCACATGGCAGCTCACAACCATCTGTAACTACAGTTCTAGGGGGTCTGGAGCCCTCACACAGACATACACGGAGGCCAAACATCAATGCACAAAATAAAAGTAAAAAAATCATTAAAAAGAGTCATCAGACCGTGGTGGTGCACACCTTTAATCAGATCTGTGGGTTTGAGGCCAGCCTGTTCTACAGAGCGAGTTCCAGGACAGCCAGGAATCATGATTAAAAAAACAAAACAAAACAAAACAAAACAGAACAACAACAAAAGAATTATCAACAAAATACTTGCAAATCACATTCAAGAACATAAAAAGATGAGCCATCTGATCTGAGATTCAAGGATGGTTCACTATATGTTCATCAATAAATGTTATGACTTCATAAATGTGCTCAAGGATCGTTTTAATAGAAGCAGCAAAGGCTTTTGATAAGCTCCACCACCGCTTCATATTAAAAGTCTTGAAGAAACGAGGAATATAAGAAACATATCTCAACATAATAAAGGCTACATACATATGACAAACCTGTAGTGAGTATTATATCCAATGGGGAGACATTAGAAGCATTTCTATTAAAATTATGCCAGAGCGTTCACTCTTTCCACTCTTACTCAATGTATTACTGTAGGGCTTAGGCAGAGTGATAAGACAAGAAAAAATAAAAAGGATTGGAAATATGAAAGGAGAGGTCAGTATCTGTACGCACAGATGATACGAAAGGGAGAGGTCAGAGTATCTCTACGCACAGATGATATGATTCAATACAAAGGAATATGATACCCTAGAGACTCTGCCAGAAACCCTTAGCACTGACAGACACGTTCGGCAAAGTGGAAGGGGACAAAACCAACACACAGGAACCAGTAGCCTTCCTCCGTGTCATGGACAAGCATCTTGAGAAAGCCATCAGGAAAACAGGTTCACGAGAGCCTCAAACGTTCCCTTGAATCCAGCCCACCTAAGGACGTAGAAGGAAGCCGCAGTAAGAGCCTTAGAGCGCGGATGAAATACACAGAGGCGGCCGAGGGAACGGCACGGGGTGGAGGAGTCGAGCCTGGGAAACAGTCAGCCCACAAAAGGCGCTGCATGGATATACAGTATTTATTTAACTGCTCATGGGTGATGAACAGTTGAGTGGTTCCGGTTTCTGGATATGGGAACACTGGCGATTTAACTTTATACTCATTTGATGGGCCAACATGAAAACAGACAATACCAAGTACTGATTTTTTTTCAAGGAAAGGTTGCTTCTCAGAGTGTAAATTTATTTAATTCTGTTGGAAGAAGCTTAGCATTATCTTGTGAAGTTGAACGGTCACGTTGTTTTATGATCTCGTGATTTGGTTCCCAGGTGTAGGCTCAAGAGAAACTTCAGCGCATAGGTACCAAGAGAGACATCTGAGATGTGCAAAGCAATACTATCCTTAATAGCCCTAAACGTGAACCGCTTGTGTATATGAACAGTCATTCCCTGCAGGGAATTCCGTCCCACAGGGAAGGGAAGAGCCATCATAGAGTCTCAACATTTTATTCATAAGATGGGAGAAAAATAGTGCGTTGCTTTTTTCCAACTTGATAGAAGCTAGAGTCATCTAGGAAGAGCGCGTGTCAGTTCAGAAGACACTCTCTCAGACTGTCTGTGGGCAAGTCTTTGGGACATTTTTTTTTTTAGTAATTATTGTGTCAGGACCCAGGTCACTGTGGGCAATGTCACCCTGGCAAGGCAATCCTGAGCCGTACAAGAAAGCAAACTGAACAAGCCGTGATGCCAAGCCAGTAAGCAGCCCTCCTCCATGGCTTCTGCCTCAGTTCCTGCCTCCAGGTTCCTTCCTTAGGTCCCCTTCATGATGGACTGTAAAGTGTAAGGTCTAATACACCCCTTCCTCCCCGAACTGTTTTTTTTTTTCCATGAAGTTTATTGCAGCGATAGAAACCACACCAGGACAAAGAGCATGTTTGCAAGCTGAAGTTGATTTCATGGCAATGGGAAAGACAGAAAGAATCGACGGAAAACCTGATTTGCCAATTGGATTTTTTTTTTTTTGAGACAGGGTCTTTTCTTTGAAAAACCAAAAAACCAAAAACAACAAAAACACCACACCAAAGAAAACAAACCAAACAAAAAACCCCAACAACAAACAAGAATAAAACAAAGCAAACAGACAGAAACAAAAGAAAACAAAAACGAAGAAACAAAGTAGGAGAAACACATATTACCCCCCCCACACACACAATAAAAACACAAAATCAGAAACTATAATAGGTAAGCAAAAGGCAAGTAAGGTAAAAGCCGCCCAGGCAAGGCGTTATGAAACACAGCATCTCCAAGACAGTGCCGAGTTCGCTTTGTGTTGGCCATCTTCTACGGCGCGTGGGGGGTTTGGATAACTAGTAAGACTCAAGTGGAGAAACTAACTTTGTCTTTGCAAGCAGTTGTCAGCTGGAAACAGCTTCTGGGTTGGGGATGTGAGCTTGTGTCCACATCCCTGCTCAGCGCTGGGACCCCGTCAGCCCCGTGTGTGCTGCCCGTCAGTCATGTCTGGAAGGCGCTGTTTTCTTGGTCTCTTTCTCCAAGGTCCCTGAGCAGCCCTAGAGGAGGGGGTCACAGAGACATCCTACCATGGCCTCTCACTCTGCACACTGTGCGGGTGTGGGTCTCTGTGTGCTCCCGTCTCCTGCAGAGGAAGCTTCTCTGAGCATGGCTGAGACACCGGTTATGTGCACAGCGGATGCTGTTAGGACTCGCTTTACTCTGTTCCTTCAGCAGAACAATAGCATTTGATGGTTCCCTAGAGGCAGGGCCTGTCTAGTCTCAGGGTCTTGGCCGGCTGAGAAGTGTCAGGTAGCGGTCCCATTTCATGGAGCGGACCCTAAATCCGACCAGATAGTGGTTGGTTACCCACTTTTCCCCAGTGTTTTTCTGTCCCTAAAGTGCTCTCGGAAATTAATTTCCTTCTTTTCGTATCTATTTAGATTCTGAGACAAAAATCTGACTTTTTTCGGATGTTGATTAGAGTATCCGGAGAGGCTGGATTTGGGTCCTGCAATATGCTAGGTAATGATTTAGGAAAATGCCTCAGTATAAAAATCTTGCCTTGCAGGGCGGTGGTGGCGCCCGCCTTTAATCCCAGCACTCGGGAGGCAGAGGCAGGAGGATCTCTGTGAGTTCGAGGCCAGCCTGGTCTACAAGAGCTAGTTCCAGGACAGGCTCCAAACCACAGAGAAACGCTGTCTCGAAAAAAACCAAAAAAACACACCATCTTCCCAACAAAGCTCAGTCCAGAAGCGGAAACTGATCCCAGCGTGTAAAACTGCAGATCAAAACACGACACGCAGGACGCGCCCGCCCGCCCTGAATCGGACCCCGGGACCCCGGGACCCCGGGACCCCGGGACCCCAGGAGCCGAGCTCTCAAATCCTCCCGCCGACCGGCAGCCCTTGCGCGCCGCAGGAAGCCTTAAGGGGGTGGAGCTGTGGGCGGGGCCGCAGAAGCCGGCGCTCGCCGTTCATTGGCTTCCGCGCCGGAAGCGGCGGTGTGGTCCAGCGGCGCACGCGCGCTCTCATGCTCTGGGCGGCCGGAGCCGGCGGGCACCATGCTGCGGCTGCTGTTGCGGACCCGGGCTGCCCGCGGCTGTCGCCGCTACGGTTCGTGCTCGCCGGGCGCCCGCGGCGACGCCGGGGAGGGGCGAGCCCACTTCACCACGCCCATCTTCTACGTGAACGCCGCGCCGCACATTGGGCACCTGTACTCGGCGCTGCTGGCCGACGCCCTGTGCCGCCACCGGCGTCTCCGGGTTCCCGGCTCCGCGGCCACGCGGTTCTCCACCGGCACGGACGAGCACGGCCTGAAGATCCAGCAGGCGGCAGCCGGCGCGGGCCTGGCCCCGATCGAGCTCTGCGATCGCGTGTCTGCCCAGTTCCGGCAGCTTTTCCTGGAGGCTGGCATCTCCTCCACCGACTTCATCCGCACCACGGAGGCCCGGCACCGGGAGGCGGTGCAGCACTTCTGGCGCTTGCTGGAGGCCCGGGGTCTGCTTTACAAAGGACTTTACGAGGGCTGGTACTGCGCCTCCGACGAGTGCTTCCTGCCCGAGGCCAAGGTCACTCGGCAGGTGGGTCCGTCCGGGGAGCAGCGTCCTGTGTCTCTGGAGAGCGGACATCCCGTCTCCTGGACCAAGGAAGAAAATTACATTTTCAAGCTCTCCCAGTTTCGAGAACCGCTCCAGCGGTGGCTTCAAAACGACCCTCAGGCGATCACCCCGGAGCCGTTCCACCAGACCGTTCTGCAGTGGCTGGAGGAGGAGCTGCCCGATTTGTCCGTTTCTCGAAGGAGTAGCCACCTGCACTGGGGCATTCCGGTTCCCGGGGACGATTCTCAGACTATCTACGTGTGGCTGGATGCCCTGGTCAACTACCTGACCGTACTTGGCTACCCAGATGCAGATTTCAAGTCTTGGTGGCCAGCCACATCTCACGTCATAGGTAAGGACATTCTTAAGTTTCATGCCATTTATTGGCCTGCCCTTCTCCTCGGGGCCGGATTGAGGCCACCGCGTCGCATCTATGTCCACTCGCACTGGACGGTGAGTGGCCAAAAGATGTCCAAGAGCTTGGGCAACGTGGTGGATCCCAGGGCTTGCCTTGACCGCTATACTGTGGATGGCTTCCGCTACTTTCTCCTCCGGCAGGGAGTTCCCAACTGGGACTGCGACTACTACGATGAAAAGGTGGTCAAATTGCTGGACTCCGAGCTGGCAGATGCTTTGGGCGGGCTTTTAAACCGGTGCACTGCCCACAGAATAAATCCTTCCGGGACCTACCCGTCTTTCTGCGTTGCTTGTTTCCCCAGCGAGCCGGGGCTAACGGGGCCGTCGGTTCGTGTGCAGGCGGAAGACTATGCGCTCGTGAGGGCAGTGGCCACTTTGCCCAAGCAGGTGGCCGACTATTACGACGACTTTCAGATCTATAAGGCTTTGGAGGCCGTATCCAGCTGTGTTCGGCAAACTAATGGGTTCGTTCAAAGGCATGCGCCGTGGAAACTGACCTGGGAAAGCCCTGCGGACGCCCCTTGGCTGGGTACTGTGCTTCACGTGGCCTTGGAATGTTTGCGAGTTTTTGGAACCTTGCTTCAGCCCGTTACTCCGAACTTAGCCGACAAGCTGCTGTCGAGACTCGGGGTCTCTGGCACAGAGAGAGGCCTTAGAGAGCTCCACTTCCTACCTCGATTCTATGGACACCCCTGCCCCTTTGAAGGGAGAGAGCTGGGGCCGGACACTGGGCTTTTGTTTCCAAGGCTGGACCAATCCAGGACTTGGCTGGTGAAAGCCCACAGGACTTAGAGGCCGATGGGAAACGAGCCAATGTATTCTTGCATTTTCAGGAAAGTTAAAGTCGTGTTTAGAAAGCATTGTATCCGATGAGTACATAAACCTCCCGAGTCCTTAAGAGCCATTCAGGTACCACTAACAATCCACCCTTTTCATTTCTCCGTGCCACTAACCACTGCTCTTCGTTTGCCAGTGTCTCTGAGGAGGATAGTTGAGGAAGGGACCAGTTTCTGATACTGTTCCTTCTCATTGTGCCTTCTCCCAAACCATGGCCTAGACCGGCGCTCATGGCTGCTGCTCCCCAGGCTGAAGCGAGGGTCGCAGACCCTGGCCGGCGCTCACAGGTCAGCCCTGCTCTGCTAGACACCGCGGGTCTCCTGTTAAAGTGATCCTTTCACTAGAGCTTTAGGAGCCTGTGTCCTAGGCAATATGACTCAGTTGTGCTTTGTAGTACTACACTTCGTTCAGTAGATGGCGCTGATCTCACACATCCAACGCGTTATGAGTGTGGTGACTTCAGCCATCTAAGGTCACAGAGCTTCAGAATTTTACTGTTTCCTTAAAGGATAACTTTGGAACCACTGCTATTTAACAACACAAAGATACTAGAATTCTCATCTTGAAATTACAAAAAATGACATGTACAATAAGTTAAATATAACAGGTTATTTATATGATAAAACCATAAAGCTCTTTAGGTACACTGTATTACAAATATTAATTGTAGTAATGATTATATGTATAATTCATCTGTGTTCTTTATATTTCCTGACTTATCCATAATTTACCTCATACGATTGCTTTTGATATATATCAAAGGCTATATAATACAATATTGAAATTATGTAATAATTGTTAATATATTTATGTCAAATTAATTTTTGTTCATTACTTCTCTTTTTGAGACAGGGTTTCATTGTATAGTTTAAGCTTGCCTCAAATTCATCAGTCTCCTGCCTCTGCTTTTCAGGTGCTGGTGTCAGGTGTGTCACCATGCCTGTCTTTTCCTTTTAGCTTGTTACTAAAGTATGATTGTGAACACCTTATTTAGAGCTGTTGAGTAACATTTATTGAAGGAAATGTTGGAGGGAGAAAATGATGGGTGTTCAGGATGTCAGGGATTCAGGGCTTTCTCCAGGGCTCCCTAAAAGAGACCCCAGAGAAGAAGTTAAAGTAACCATTGTACAGTGAGCAGAACATAGTGGGCCACTGCTCCTTCTCCTGGGGATGAGTTGGCGAGGCCACGGTTTAGAATGCAAGCTTGCTTCCCATGTCCGTTCTGAGGATGGGATCAGGCAGAGAGGGCTCGCCAGGAAGTAAAGGATTGTGCCGGCAGCTCCTCCCAGACCTAAGTGCCATTCAGTGCTGGTGTCTATTAGTGAAGCCACACGCTCGGAAGCACTGTTTGGAAAAGATGCGTGCAGGCATTCTAAAGGTGGAAGGACCGTTTCCACAAGCGTTCCTTTGGACTCCTTGTACAATTTATGCTTTACATTGTTCCAGCGTCCAGAGGACTGGGGCCAGTAGGGTAGATTTCTGGGGTACAGACAGCATCTCTTAGGGCTGCACAGTGATGCGACTTAGCCTGTGTTTCCCTAAAAGGAAGGCGTAGAGAAGCTGGTGACATTTCAGCTTCTCCTTTGGTGAGCCCTTACTGCAGTACTGTGTAGACGCATCGTGTCTCCCACGGGAGAGCTTCCTCATACCCTAGCAGCTCGGCTTGCTGTGAGTGCAGCTTCTGCAGACTGTGACGTGTGAAGGCATTTAACTATCTGCTAGACACTAGGAGACAGGACAGAAAAGAGACGGTGTAATTACAGCATCCAAGCATCTAAGGGGAAGAGTGTGGCAAACTGAATCCTATTCTGTGGTGACCAGGAAGGTCAACCAGATGTCTGGATAGGTACAGCAGGTAAAACAAACAGCCTCCATTGCACACGGTTGGGTCTGGCTTGACACAGCAGATTAGAATTACCAAGTGGAGAGTTACCTTTAAGGAGGGTTTGTACTTCCAAGGTGAGAGGCTGGCGGGCATCTTAACCTCTCCTGGAGAAGGGAATCGATTTTTTTTTTTTAATCTCAAAATGCTCTTGTGAGTCTCAAATACTTATTTTGGTGTGCTTTTGGAGGCAGTATTGGAAGTGACAGTCAGGCTTTCCAGGCTGTCACATTAGGGAGCCGGGGGACACAGCTTGGTGGTGGAGCACATACTGGGAATGGAGGCCTGGGCCAATCCCGGTACTGCTAAGCAAACACCAGCAGCTCTCACCTCTCCACACTTCTCTGTCTGTGGAGTCATAAGCGGCAGCAGGAGATGTTTATGACTACATACTACAAACAGACGGGGCACGTTCCTAACTGGAAAACCCATGGCTGGAGAAGCAGCAATGACACAGTCTTTGATTGCACCAGAACCTCAAGTCATAAACAGACGCTTTTCTTGGGAACCCATGGGCTTTAATAGGTGTGAAGAGGCTAACAGACTACGGAGTTGATGCCAAAGCGTCTAAGTGCACAGGCTGGAAGGTGGACCCCTGAGCCCACATTTGTTTGATGGGGTTTGTTTTGGTCAAGCTTCCACCTGTAACTGCAGCAGAGCTCTTTGGCTGCAGAACTGGCCTCGCTGGAGTGGGCACTCGCTGACCGTGCTGTAAACGGTGACCCAGGAGGCAGGAGGTGAGAGCATAGATCACAGTAGGGATGGCTGCACGGTTCTGACTGCTCTACTGCTGCCAAGTAGGGCGTGGCAATGTAAGGCACAGGTGTCACCTTGAATTATGGGGGAGGCGGCTTGTAGACAAGAGTGGCCCGTGAACACGGCTGCTTTGTGGTAGCTTCAGATTGCCTTCTCGAGCCAGTTTCCCCCTTCTCGAGTTCCGCCGAGGAAGCCTCTTGTCGTGGTTCTGTGCGTTGGAGACTCTGCTGGGTCTTGTCTTACCCAGGTATCTGGAGCCAGGAGGATGTAGATTGCTGCGAAAACACATGTGGCTAGTTTTCCTAGTTCGAGGGTGGGGGGACGGCTAGGGTCAGGTTGGGGTGCTCAAGAACAGACTGTAGAAGAAGCCTCCAGCTCTCCCCAGAACTTTCCGCGTGCACAGCGGATCCTGTCCCTTCTGCTGGAGCTTTGGATAGGACGGTGAACTGCATGTTTTCTTTGTGCTTGTGTCTATGTAAGGAGGAGGGCCGAGTGAGGAGGGGTGGGCAGAAGGTGGGGTGAGCTGTGCCCTCTCAGCTCGCTTGAGTCAGTCTCTTCAGCACCGAGTAAGCCAGGCTTGCCCGCCTTCTGTTTCTGGGATTCTCCTGTTTCTAACCAGCCTGGTCACAAACCAAAGCGTGACAGTACAGTGAACTGTTAGTTCACCAGTGACACGGCATGAAAAAGCTAACAGCTCCGCCTCTGTGGTCCATCTGTCCCTCTAACCCAGAAGCTGCTGAGAAACGGAGGCACAGGAGATAGGAAGGAATCTGCATTGGATTATGGCGCATAAACCGTCGGCACCTAGACTCCGAGGGCTCCATGCCGAGCCTTAGCATGACGAGCCTTAGCATGAACTCCAGTTGTAAATGTTGTGGGGAGTGTAATTAGATAAAAATTATTTGAGATGAAAAGTGCTTGAGGCTGAAGGGAGTTAGATTATGAAAGTGTGAACAAAAACTTACAAAGTACCGTTTTGGTGAAACATGGTATATTCACTAATTTCTTATGTATCCCAAACCTGCTTCTATTTTGACGCAACTTTAAGCGATTCTTAGGAACTATCTAGCCTCCAGCTTTTCTTTGACACGACTCCTTTATTATTTTCAGGAGAGCTGTAAGTCCTAGAACACAGCGGTTGTCCTCAGCCCACTTCCTAGTGTGCCGCATAGTGAATTGTAGGTCAAAAAAATTGTCCACAGTGGAAGGTTTCTGAACACACAACCAAAAGTCTATTGAACACGTGCGAGGAACCCAAGTACCTCTGGTGGCACTCACCCGTGCTGTGCTGTGCGACACCGCAGCCTTGGTTCTGTACACACAACCTGTGCATGTTGCTCTGCAGGTGCCTGGCGTGCACGCAGTGCCAACAAAGGCTGCCGAAGGTTGGGCGAGAAACGGCCCCTGTAGGCTTGGGTGTTCGAACGCTTGCTTCCCAGTTGGTGCTGTTTGGGGACCGGGGCTGGTGGAGCTTTGCGAGAAGCAGCATGTTGAAGGGGCGCTGGTACTGTTTTCCCTACTCTGTTTGCTCTGCTTTCTGTGTTTGAAGAGGCGCGCGCAGCTTCCTGCTGCTATCCCTCTGCCATAATGGACTCTTCGCTATCGGGCTAGAACCGGAAGTCGAAAAAGCTTTTTTCTTTCCGTTGCTTTTGGTTCTGGTATTTTCTCACAGCAGCAGAAAGCAAAGCAGGGCACTGAAAGACCAGGGCTCAGAAGCAAAACTCGTGTATGTTAGGAATTGCTGTGTTTTTACTTTACAGTTTTTTTTCTACTTATGGGTATATATAATGCTTTAAATATGGAAAAAAAAACCTTATTTTTTTCCATCAATTATTCCTTAGTACTTAAGAATCAAACCTGTGAAGGAGAGGGGAGAGTAAGGGAAGTGAGCAGTAAAAATATATAGTTCAATGGAGACAATAAAAAGACTCAAACCTGTGTAATATTGGTTGTATCGGATTAGAGTATTTGATTACTGAATCATCGAAGCCGAAAGAACTCACGAGAGAAAGAAGGGGTCTTCCGGGAGACGGGGAAGGAAGGAAGGATGCTGGGGGAGCGAACGAGAAGGGTAAGGACACATGTATGTAGATGCTGTTGCTACTCTCTATGCTAACCTGAAAAATTAAGACAATAAACGGGCTAGAGAGATGACTGAGGGTTTGATGTCCGGCACACACGTGAGGTGCCCCTCACAACAGGCACTAGCTTCAGTTCTAGGGATACGATACCCTTCTCTGGCCTCCACTGACAGCAGACATGCACCCGGTCCACACACACACACACACACACACACACACACACACACACACACGGGCAAAACTCTTGTATTCATAGAAAGTACGTACATCTATCTACTGGTTGGAAAGAGAATGGTGCTCACGGGCTCATGCCTGAGCTCCAGCTGGAATCCTTTGGGTAGGAGGCGTGGCCTTGTGGAGGAAGTGCGTCATCAAGGGTGGACTGCCATTCCCAGTGTGCTCTCTGCCTCCTGCCTGTGGATCAAGCTGTGAGGTCTTGGCTGCTGCCCAAGCCTAACTCCACCGTCTAACCCTCCGGTTTACGGTGTCTCAACCCAGCAACAGAAAAGAAAGACAAAATAGTAAAATAAAAATAAAAATTGCTGTTTGAGTTGCTGACTTGATTTTGATTTTTTTAAAAAGTTAAGCTAGGCAGTGGTGGCACACACCTTTAATCCCGCAGGTGGATCACTGAGTTCAAGGTCAGCCTGGTCTACAAAGTGAGCTCTAGCACAGCCAGGACTACACAGAGAAACCCTGTCTTGAAAAATCAAAACCAAAAATAAATACAATGGGGCTGGAGAGATGGCTCAGAGGTTAAGAGCACTGACTGCTCTTCCAGAGGTCCTGAGTTCAATTCCCAGCAACCACATGGTGGCTCACAGCCGTCTGTGATGAGATCTGGTGCCCTCTTCTGCCATGCTGTATTATGTATTTCTCAGTATTGGTTTTACAGTCTGAAGCTTATATCTTCTACTCTCAGCCATTCAGCCAAGACTGCACTCGTAAAGATGTAGACATTTCTACTGCCTGCGTGTGCATAACGTGTGTCCTGTCACATGTGATGGCATGTGTGTACATAGTAGATGAGAACTCTGTGAAGCTGGTCCTCTCCTTCCATCTCTCCAGGGCTTCTGAAGGTTGAATTCAGGTTGCCAGGGTGACACAGAGACATCTTGTTGACTCAATTAATTCTTTATGTAAAGATAAATAAGGACGTTCATTTTAGTATATACCTTTGCTTCAGGCTTTAATAAATGGTAAGGTTATATGTGTACCAAAGGGCTGTTGAAATATGACTTATCATCAGTGAATGTTTGGCTTGTATACATTCTTCTATGTATATACTAGAGTCATAGAAATTTCTTGGATAAAAGGGGGTCACAAAGGGAGAAAGTTTAAGAAGCTATGCTGAAAATGAAAATATGATGTTATAAAGTTGTTAGGCTAAGTATTTCAAAATGACATAATCCTTTTTTTTTTAAAAATATTTATTATGTATACAATATTCTGTCTGTATGTCTGCACCAGACCTCATTACAGATGGTTGTGAGTCACCATGTGGTTGCCAGGAATTGAACTCAGGACCTTTTTTTTTTTTTTTTTTTGGTTTTTCGAGACAGAGTTTCTCTGTGGTTTTGGAGCCTGTCCTGGAACTAGCTCTTGTAGATCAGGCTGGTCTCGAACTCACAGAGATCCACCTGCCTCTGCCTCCCAAGTGCTGGGATTAAAGGTGTGTGCCACCACCGCCTGGCCTGAACTCAGGACCTTTGAAGAGTAGGCAATGCTCTTAACCACTGAGCCATCTCTCCAGCCCCCTGACATGATATTGCTAATTAATACGTTACACATTTGTTTGGACAAACATCAATATTAATTTTTATTTGAATTAACTATTGTAGTAACAACGCTAGAGAATTTAGTAGAGGCCACAAACACTGGAACTTTTTTTATTTCATATATACAATTTAATACAAGTGAACATATTAATAAGATTTATCTACTTACTAACAGTTTAAATTCTATGACATCTATTCTTATGACAACTTCCCTAAAAGGATTGCAGAAACCAGGTTCTTTTGGTTGTGGTTATTACCCATCATCTAAATGTCATGTACTGGATAAGTCTTGATAAATTTTTATTTCATAGCATAGTCAAGATGTTCTCATCTCTTTAAACTAGAAACTACTATGAACTGCAGAAAGAAATACTGAGTGTTCAACTTTACATTTTGAAAGGAATGTAGCTATTTTGTAGACACGAGTTTCATGTCAAAGTGGGGTGAAGCCATCTTTATATAGGTTCAGGTCTCATGTAAAATATACTTTAAGAAATCAAATGTTGTAAAATCCTTGTCAACTAGAAAGGCCAAGAAACCTTCATTTTAGTTTTGGAATTGAAATAACTTCTGTAGGATCCTGCTTGATCGCAGCCCTCTGTCAGCATGGTAAGGGATGCACGGTAGGTAGTGAACGACATGTTGACACCCTGCCTGTAAAGGTCAGTTCCTCGTCTCTAAGGACTTTTGGAAGGCTTGGGAACTACAATTATGAGTTGACAGTTTATACTTAAGTTCCTATACAGCTCACTTTACAGAAATACCTCAGTGTTCTATGAAAGCAGACGTGTATCATTTCTCTCTTATCATTGTGGATGGCTTCTTTTTTCTTCTTTTTAAGTGCTGGAGATGGAACTAGGGTCTTGTGCATGTCTAGGCAAACATACCGCTGGTCTATACTCTGAAGCCAGTGTTTATTTTTAACTCATTACTGGAATCCTATTTTAAAAAGAAGCTTACTTTGATATTACAGAAGGAGTCTGGGCAAAGGTTAGTTATTGGAAATGTGTCGTTAGCTGCAGGAAAGATGGATGCTTGGTTTTCATGCCACTTTAAGAAGGATTTTTATTTTGGATGCAAAAGAAACATTTTTTAACATTTGTTGTGATATTGTTTTGACCTAGTATAAAATACAGAAAAATCGTTGGTTAGCGCTCAAGGGAATTATTTTAATTAACTATTGCTTGTATACAGTCAGTCTCTGTAAGGTAACCAACCACACCAAATTCTGAGTGAAATGTTTTTTGATGTAACTGATGTCACAAATTGGATAGCCAGCCTAGAACACACTTTGTAATTCATGGAGAACACTAAGAGAGTTATTAGATCTGACATAAGCAGACCGTACATGCGCACAGCTATGACTCATGTAAATGTATTAGGAAACTACTGTGACTTCAGATGGACAGACAGGAGTAATAGTGGAAATCGCTACTTAAAACCAAGCAATGAGAGGGGGCTAGTCAGGTTACACCAAGTTATTGAGAACCATCACTGGTAAGTTTGCTGAGGTAGATGTGTAAGTATTGAGTATGTAAAGGTATGTATGTCCAAGCTCAACAGTTAAAGCAAACTCTGTACATATTATATATGTAGCCAGGACATGGGGCTCTGCTGAGTGTATGTTCACTCTTCTTTAACACAGGACAGTGTGATTTAACCGGCAGCAGTTCCCAGTTTGAAACCGTCTAGAAGAACAGCACTCCTGTTAACTTTACTAATCAGCACCTGCCTTTTTACAAAGGGAGAGAACTTACGCTTATCTTTAAAAAAATCTGTGTACTTTTGTATGTTGTTACAGTGTTATGGGAGTAGGTAGTGCAGCCTCGTTTGTTTTGGTGCTGAAAACAAAGATCCTAATATGATTAGTAAGGAACACACTGTATTAAATTTCACCTCAATTGTTAATGGATGAAGTTAGTCGTCTAGCCCCAAAATCCCAAAGGAAGATGATGTACTTTGGCAGCACTGCTTATGCTGACTAGACATCATCTCCTTTAGCTAATGTAGTGGTGTTTCAGAACAATAAAAAGACCTTGAAAGTGGAAAGCTTAAACACTGGTATTTCATAGTTTTTAAAATTACTTTTGCTACATTTGTAAATAAGAGCAAGGTATTAACAACTTAAGCATAGTAGTATCTTTTGAGAGATTACATGACTATATTTTCATGTTACCTCCATTTTACACTTTATAGTGTACAGAGAGAAATATAACAACATATCATCTTTACAGAATTGAGTGAAAATGATGTGGGACTACAGGATATTTTAGGAGATCATAATTGCCTGAACTAAACTGGTTAACAAGACATTTCACTTTCAATTTTTTTAAAATGCAAAATACAATTACTCTTAGGCTTTTGGAAAAAATGCCTGCTATTCGCTGAATAAGCTTGAATAATAAATATGGGATTAAAATATATACTGAAAACAGGTAAGATGAGTATTAAATATATTGTTTCATGATATTTTGGCTAGGGCTCTGGTAACAATACATATAGCATGTTACTGTCAAAGTAACACTAGCAAAAGAAAATAGTCTTAACAAGATGGAAAGCCTTAGGATGTATGAAGATACTATTTACTAAACAATACCACTACAGTTTATTCCTAGACATATGTACTTCATCCCAGAAATATGAAATTACAAACCACAAATATATATATGTACATCCATGAGTGTATCCATCATCCTTTACGAGACAGAATAGAAAAGCTTTTCAAGTTATTATTGGGTATTATAAGAACTTTTGATATTATAAGATATCTGATATTACAAGAGCTTTATATTTATAATTCTTACTCTTTCCCAGCAGAAGTACAAGACAGTATTAATTCTTGGAGTACATGAAATTCTAGCATTTCTTAGAAGTATTGCGCTAAAGTTATAAATTTCTATGTAGTCAACTGAAATACTGCTGATTTATATAATTTTATTGTTTTACTAATAGCTTGCTTCTATCAAAGGAATAATTTTTTAAAACGAGTTACATTTGGTAAACAGCACTGACTTAAAAGATAGTAATTTTTTAATTTAAAATTTTAATTATTGTGGCATATTTTTTAATTTTAGAAACTTCTCTCATTCCACACCAGCAGGCAATCATAGCTTCTTTGTATTTAAATATAAAATTGTATTATGGGTAAATTCTCATGTTTTAAGAGCCTATAAGCCTCACAAAGAACCAAATGAATGAAAGATAAAACACTGACATGATGTAATTATGAATACTTACATTCCCTAAGGTGCTGTGCCCCGTGAACAATTCTACTTCATGTATGAATGGCGGAAGAGGGCCAGAAACAGATCATTTTACAGAACATTTAAGGATGGTGTCATTTTGGTCATAGTAACCACTACACAGTAAGTGGCCATAATATGGCAGATTAGTGGATATTTTATAACACAGATTTTTGTATCAATCTGTGTAAAATCTGTAACGTAAGTAGAGTTGGAATGTTTTGTTTTAGCTAAAGTACACACAATTAGTGAACCAGAACAGCGTGAGAACTAGGATTTGTGCATCACCTCCTCACAAGATGGAGTTTAAAAATTACACCATATTACAAAAATGGTCTGCTGCTAAGGGTTTTTATATATGCACCGATCTGTCTGCGGATCTGAAACTCACGGAACGGACTCTGAGTGGTTACGTGTGGAGATCGAGCTGTGAGGTCAGCCAGGCCATGAGCTGGAAGACAGCCGTCTCTCAGAGACCGCCACTGTCATGGCTTACAACTCTATTACCTAAGTGTCTGAGTTAATGAAGGAAACCATGATTTAGCTCTGCATCTCCCATATTCTGGCTACCGAGATTTTAAAAATTCTTAAAAAAAACCAAAACCAAAAACACTTAACTTTAAGCATATCCCAAACCTCATTTGTTAGCAGACCACACAGAAGCCTAGCTATTTTCTGTTCTGGACAAAACAGTTATGCAAGAGTCTACTTAACAAAGTCAGTACAGGAAGGTGGCCTGGAAACTGAGTCCTCTGCTCTGAAATCTTTTCTAGGATCAAAGTGTGGGCTTCGAGAGTATCGAGGTTTCAAAGCCACAGATGAAGGATGGGAAAAGCTTCTTCTCACAGAATGTAACCTTGGTTCCTATTGAGAGATTTAAACAAAGTTAGGGTTTTAATGCACTTTAATGGCTCTCATTTTTATAATTACTTAAGGGAAAGATTAAAAAAAATAAGATTTAACTGTGTCTGGATTTGTTTTTAGACAGCACTGGGGATCTAATTCAAGGCTTATGTGTGCTCGCTAGTCAAGCCTGGTCTACCACTGAGCTACGTACAGCCCCAGCCCTGGGTCTGGATTCTGAGGAAAGTGTTTTTCAGGACAGGACATACTTTCTAATCTGCTAGGCAGGGAGGCATCCTATGCTATAAAGAAATCAGGATCTGAGAATTGCCATATTCAATGAGATTTCTAAATTATCTTATACTTTCTTTGGTCATCTCTAAACTTTGGTTAAGTTTATTTTTGTTTTGTACAAAAATTATGTGCTTATGATTAGATCTTAAAGGCAAGAAAGCACTATCAAAAGAAAAATCAACAGATGATTAGCATAGTAAATGTTACAGGTAAACATTCTTACTGTTAAGCAAATCATTTAATGAATAACTTTTGTTTCAACAAGTGACTTATTTGATCTACTGCAAAACACAAAGACTGCTAGAGATAGCCCCCTGCTTAAGACACTGGAAATACGAAAAGGCCTACTTTAGAGCACCCAAGGAAGGCAAATCCTGTTGCCTAGAAATCTTGTCAGTCATTCTGTCTCTTTTAAATGACTGGCGTTTGATACTGCGATTAAAGACTAAAGTCACCGAGGAGGCAGTGTCTGTGGCATACTGAATGAAACTTTAGAAGCGCCCAGCCTAAACCAACTTCATGTGGGCACAGACCTAGTCCAGGAGCTCCTCTACAGATCTAACTCACGTGCCACGCACAATTAAGGGATGGATATGATTTCTGAGATTGAAAAGCCAAGTTTCTCCAGAGGGAAATGTTCCTGTGTAGTTTCAGGTTCCATGATCCGGCACACAGAGCCCGGACTCCATGATCACTAGAGCTCTGAGCAGCCCTACCAGTAAAACTAACACGGCAGTGCTAGGGCACGTGCCTCAGGGGAAATCCACAAAGACAGTGAGTCCTTTCAAAGTGCAATAACGGATCTGGATGCTTCTGGGGTAAAACATGGTTTAGTGGGCAATTAGTTTATTATTAACACTTTAAGATACTCTGCGACATTACAAAATAGTCTTCCAGCTTGAAAAGAATGTTAGGATGTATTGTAATAAGCTAAAGAATTCTTTCTTATCAAAGATCAGTATTATGAGAAAATTTATTCCAATGACATTAGGCTATAGTAGCTCAGGTAGTTCTTACAAATATTCGAGTTCAGAAGACCACAGACAATCTTGATAGTAACCTTTACCTTAGAATTAGGTCAAATTTGGGACTGGAGAGATGTCTCAGTGGTTAGACACCGAGCACTGCTCTTCCAGAGGACACAGTTTGATTCCTAGCACCCACATTAGGTGGCCCGCGAGCACCTGCATCTCCAGCTTTAGGGTATCTGCCATCTCTGGCCTCTGCGGGTGCCTGCAAATCACACGCCCATAACCACAAGCGCACACATCACAATTAAAAACAGTTAATTTAGAGTTAGATCAGATTTTATTTTCATAGAAATGGTTTGAGTCTAGTGCTCATCACCAGGACGTAACAACCAGGCGTGAATGCCGCTCCCCAGCTAGCAGAGCAGGGGCTGTGGCTCAGAGGTAGAACTAAGATAACAGGACTAGACGGAGAGAGCATGCTCAAAGAGTGATGGACGCCTGCACTGTAGATACTAGCAAGAGAAATGCAGAGGAAGACGGAAAAATGTCTTGGTGGTGGATTTCGTTTTAAAAATTTTGAAATGTGTTATGTTCTCACGAGAGTGGATGGCGCTATCTTGCCGTCGGAAGGTTTTCTGGGCTACCTTAGAAGCCCTTTCTTCTTACCATGTGTTTCTTGTATCTTCTAGAACGCCGACTTGCACGATACTTTAAAAGCTGATTTTTACAAAACAAAGGCCTCTACATTCTACTTCAGAGATGCCTGGTCAATCGTGCTCACTCACGATTCTACTCATAAAGACCAGAAACTGAAAACAGCCAACACGCCAGTCAACAATGAATAGACAAAGAAAATGTGGAATAGTTAGCAGTGAAACCAGCCAGGCAATGGTAGCACACGCCTTTAATCCCAGCACTTGGGAGGCAGAGGCAGGCAGATCTCTGTGAGTTCGAGGCCAACCTGGTCTACAGAGCTAGTTCCAGGATAGGCTCCAAAGCCACAGAGAAACCCTGTCTCGAAAAAGCAAAAACAAACAAACAAACAAACAAACAACAACAACAACAACAAAACAGTGAAACCAGCTAGGTGTGGTGGTGCACGCCTTTAATCCCAGAATTTGGGAAGCTGAAGCAGGTGGATCTCTGGGTCTAGGCCTGCTGGTTTATAGAGCAAATTCCAGGACATTCATGGCTACACAGAGAAACTTTGTTTTGAAAAAAGAAACAAAAAGTGAAATAATAAAACTCATAGGTAAATAGATGTAGCTAGGAAAAAAATCATCCTGAGTGAGATAAAGTCCAAAAGACAAATATGGTATGTATTCACCTATATGTGGATGTTAGAGCTGATAAGTTATCTTGGATAAGCTGGCTACAATCCATATAACCATAGAGGTTAGAGTAAGGGACTGTGGAGAGGACTGGATTGCCCTGGGAAGGGGCTAACAGAAGAGTTATGGATGAATGTGGGGTACTAGAGTGGGAGGATTGAACAGGGAGGAGGGAATGAGGGATGGAATTCAGCTAAAAGTCAGGGCTATTTGAGAGGTCATATGGAAACAGCACAGTAGAAGCTTCTTAAAATATATGCACATACGGAAGTGATCTAAATGGAATTGCCAAAAAATGGGAGAGACAGAGCCCCAACTGGATGTCTTTGTTGCTAAAAAACACTCCGGTTCTGGGACTGGATCACATCTAATTGGGTTGTTGGTCTACAACCCAGTCAATTGCTAAGGCACTGATTACTTCCACAAGCTGACAGTAAGGCCCCACTGCTGAGGACAACTCTTACAAAACTCGCTGAACATGGGGAAGTCCAGTTGGTGCCTCACAGAGCCTTCACCCCTACTGACGACTGTCCCGGGTGCTGGAAGGTAAACACTAACCCAGCTCCAACACATCTGATCTACGATGGTGTCCTACATGCAGCGTGTGCCAGTGCAATGGTGGCACACAGCTGGGGGACTAGCCACCCTACGTGACTCCAGAGGAGATGGAACCCATCCCCGACACTGCTCGGGTGGCCAAGAACCGAGACTAGACAGGCCAGGGACCCAGGGGAAAACCAAATACTGCTGTTCTGCTAAAAGAACATAGCAACAGGATTCCTCTGACAGTCTCTACTCCTAGATCAGCCATCATCAGGGGCGCTTCCCCCTGCAGTAGAGAGGAATAAATACAGGGGTCCACAGCTGGGCAGTGTGCAGAGAGTGAGGGGCCTTGGAACACTCAGCCCTAGATGTGATGTCTCATCACATCCCTCCCCTTGGTGCTCAGGGAACCCTGCAGGAGAGGAGGCAGAAAGTGTAAGAGCCAGAGAGGTTAGAAACACGAGGAAACACAGCGGGGCCAATATGCACACGAACTTCAGAGCCTGTGGCAGCACACACAGGCACCCCCCCCCCCGGGTCTGGGCCTTATGGGGTCCCAGCGTTGAGAGGAGGAGAGGACAGAAACCCCTGTTCCTAACCTGGAAGGCATCTCCTATCTTGAACTGATAAACCTTCCCAAATGAAAACTTAGTTCTCCAATGGCCCTCTCACCGGGAGCACAAAGCACCATTAAGGGCGGGCTCATGCCCAGCAGTAGAGGGCAGACAGAATGAACTCAAACCACTGTGGCAGGGCAGCCCCGCCCCCAACCTTACAGAACTTTTGCTTATATGCGGTTTCTGGTTTTGTGTTCTTATGGGACTTCTGTGTTTGCCAATTTGTGTCTCTGCGTCTGTATTTGTTTCGTGTGCTTTTTCTTTGGCTTATTGCTTTTCTGTCTGTTTTGTCTTGTCCTATTCAGGTTTGTAAGATTTTTATCTAATTATTATTATTTTAGGTGCCTTTTAGGTTTCTGATGAGCAATAGCAGGAAAGGGTGTGGATTTGGGTGGGGGAGGTGGGGAGAGGTGGGAGGAGTTAGGGAGGGGAGCTATGAGAGTATGTTATATGACAAACCTTGGCTGGGTGTGCCTGCTTGCTACACATCCGTAGAAGTAAAACTTTTTGCCTTCTAAAAGCAAAACAACTATTTCATAGTTATAAACCGTTTGTCATGTATAATAAAGCACACTAGATCTCTAAGATTCACTTGCGTTCTTGCATGCTGTAAGTCTATAATTTTAGGTTTCTAACAGGGAAGAAAGGCTTCCCTCTAAACATGATTTAGTTTAAATCGCACTCTAGCAACGGCTAGGACGGGAATAATGAAGTCAAAGAAGTCTAAGCCCAGCCTTTGGGGCTCAGGCTGCTTTCAGATCATGATTTTGAATTAAATGTTACATTTCTAGTATTCCCTCAATTCATGAGGGATTCAGGACCCCAGAAGTAAAGCAACCGGTTACTATCAGGCCCTTATGGAAAAAGGCATGGTATTTGCATGTAATTTGCACATCTTGTACACTTAAGCCATCTCTAGGTTCCTTATAATACTTAGTACAATGCAAATATTATATAAATGATTATAGTATGGTATTGTTCAGAGGATATCAAGAAAAAAACATCATGATGAGTACAGGTACAATTAAAACATTTTTGATTTGCAGTTGATTGAACCTGCACACATAAGACCCATGGATGTAGAAAACCCATACATATAGTTTGTAATATGCTCATATACTGAAATTTCAATTTCCATAAAAGAGTTGAAGTTCTATCAACTGCACTTATAGATCTTCCTTTATGAATGATGATTTAAATTATTAATATGAAAAATTAAAAATTAGACAATTTTAGCTATTTTTGTGCTCCCTTTCATGTATCACACCGTGGGTTTGATCCTCTGCATCACATGAGAGTGGCTGTGGTGGCATACAGCTCTAATTCCAGTGTCCAGAAGGTAGGGACACGAGGATCACAAAGTTTACAAGGTCCACCTTAGCTATGTGCAGGGTCAGCCTTGACGACATGAGACTGTTTCAAATAAAAATCTAATTAAAATCCCCAGTAGAACAAAAACAAACGTTGGAAGAGGATGAACAAGCTACTACCAGAAGGTGTGGAAGCAGAACTTGACAAGACCTGATCCAGGTCAACGGTTGTGGTTCCAGAGAGAGGACTTGACAAGACCTTGTCTACAGGCTAAACGTTGTGACTTGTTTTTAAATTTCACTTCCCTCAAAGGCTGGAGAGATGGCTCAGCAGTTAAGATCACAGACTGCTCTTCCAGAGGACCCAAGTTCAATTCCCAGCCCCCTCATACAGTTTCAGCAGACCCGATGCCCTTCTTTTGGCTTCCACAGGCACAAGGCTGGCGTGTGGTACATTATATGCAGTCAAAGTACCCATGTACCCCAAATACCACACGGAATAAAAATTGTAATTTTCATGTCGGCATGTGTCCTTCTTGCCTTCATGTGCCCCACGTGCACGCAGTGTTCACAAAAGCCAGCAGAGGCCGTTGTGTCTCCTGGGACTGGACTTACAGGGAGAGCTCCCTGATACGGTGCTGGAAAACCTGGGCCCTCTACAAGAGGAATACGTGCCCTTACCTGCTGAGCCATCTCTCCAACCCCATGGCCTTCCTGTCTATGAAGATGATGAAAATCAAGCCCCATCTGCTGCTCACGATGAAGGTGGAGCAAGGCTCAGGAGAACAAAGGAGACCAAAGATTCGTAATAAAACTTGACAGTCCCTAAGCACGAGTTACTAAAAGAACACACAGTCCCTAAGCACGAGTTACTAAAAGAACACACGTGGCCCTGTGCACACAGGCTTTAACTCCAGTCTGTCTCCCTACAGAACAGAGGAAAGCACTGTGCAATACCAGAAAACAGCCCCGAAACGACAGACACTGCACTGTCAGCCACAAGCACCCACAGTTTGATTTGAAGGATTCTTAACAAATAAAGATCAACTGGAAGATGAATACGAACATGTTCTTTAGGAAAAATTTGGAACATTTCTTCCAACAATTTAGAAGGCAATAATTCTCTGTCATGGTCTGTTCAACTTAAGCAAAGAGGACATGTAGTTTAAAAAGTACTATTTAAGAAGCAAACGAATAAAGTAAATGGGTTGTATGGTCTAAGTTCTATCATATTCCAGGTTCAGAATGAAATTTTTACCATCAATACATTTTAGGGGTTAAGATATCTTTTTTTTAATTGAAAAATTTTTCATATAATATATTCTGATTACTCTTTTCTCAGCCCCTAACTCTCTATCCTTGCTACCCACTCAACTGTACATCCTTTTCAAAGTCTTATCAGAAAACTCAAGAGTGTCTTCTCTTCAGCATGCTCAGAAAACGTGGCCATCACACTGCACACCAGTGCCAGCCAAGGTGCCTGGCGCACTGAAGGCGAGGAGATAACATCACGTTCTTTGCTGTTACTTTAAAACAGCCGTGGAGATGAAAGCCAGGTGTGGTGATGGTCGCCTATCACCGACGTTCTAGTGGAGGCACAAGGATCATTCAAGGTCATTTGCAGCTAAATAGCGAGTTCTTGGCCTGTCTGGGCTACTTGAGATCCTATCGTAACTCCCCCATCAATAAAGACGGAAATATAGTAACTTTACTTATGTAGTGAAGTCTTAAATATTTTATGTGGAAAGAACTATTATTAACAAGGAGTTAAATTTTGTATTTTACAAATCAGATTTTGGTCAGTTTCCTTTGGTTAGAAACAGATCCACAAACTCTGGTCCACAAATCTGAGGTGATCGATCAGTAGTTGCATGTCTGATGATTTCACACAGGGAACAGGATGAGGTGTGACATGAACCTCCAAACCCACCTGTTAAAAACGAGACTGTCTCTAGCCCTGTATTCCATCTATAAACCCAGCATTGGTTATCGGATTTCTAGTGCACATCGTTGTCAGTAATGACATTATTAACATTGTAATATAGTTCTAATCAGTATACCTTTTCTATTTTACATATGTACACACGTATACACAGAAACAACTGTGTAAGAGTGATAAAACAATTATTCAGATTATCCAACTGTATTAAAAAAAAAACAGGAATGAGCTGGGTGGTGCTAGTGCATGCTTTTAATCCCTTGAGAGGAGGCAGGTGGATCTGAGTTTGAGGCCAGTCTGGTCTACAGAGTGAGTTCCAGGACAGCCAGGGAAACAGAGAACCCTGTCTTGAAAAAACCAAAACCACCACCAACACCACCAATACAACAGAATGATTCAAGTGGTTATCCAAAATACTATCTGGAATTCAACTACTGGTTAATTCAAATCCCATTCAACAGAGAAAATATTAAAGCAATTCACAGATTATGATAACCCTAAATTTCATTAAATACAAATGTCAGATGTCTTCATTTCATTATTCTCTAGAATTGAAATCTATGAAATCTTAAGGATTCACCTTATTTTTCAGACTTAGTCACAACAAGTAACTTCCCACCCACTGTTGGTCTCTTAAGTGTCTATGACACAAAACAGGATTATGAAGGATTAAGAGGCCCTACCACTCTCTTCAAGTGAAAACGATCACGGTTTGCTTTTCTATATTTTCAAACTATATTATTATTAGGAACTACTGTGCACAACTTGTGGTCATGCTTTAAGAGCACCAGTGAATTTAGAAGTGGAAGAAAGAAAAAAAGTGAAAGCCCAGAACGACATTCCTAAGTATGAATTAGTTACATTTAAACAGTATTCCTTTAAGTAAACTGTCTGTCCCCACACTGATTTCCTGTCAGGCAACAGTGTGGACTGTCTAGCGGGTGACAGGCACTCGCTCCGCGCCTGTCCCTGGGACTCTGAGATGCAGGAAGACTCTTGTGCTCTCCTGTTTCTAAGAAATTTCCAAATCTGGAACTATAGTTACTAGAATTTTTTATCTACTGCCCTATGTACAGACCTGGATGGGATTCCCACTAGATTTAAACATCATTTGTATTACGACAAGACTGGAGCAAAACTCTGACAAAATTAATTATGATGAATTACATTTGTTTTTTGAGACAGGGTTTCTCTGTAGCCATTGAGCCTATCCTGGAACTAGCTCTTGTAGACCAGGCTGGTCTCGAACTCACAGAGATCCGCCTGCCTCTGCCTCCTGAGTGCTGGGACTAAAGGCGTGCGCCACCACCGCCCAGCTGATGAATTACATTTTTAAAGTTCTCATTTTTACTTGAAAATGAAAGCAGGGATAACAATGTGTATGTGACAGACATGAAAATACCTTTGAGCACTATTATCTTTAGTGAAGAGGTTTTATGGAGCTATATAGGTAAGATGTTCTAGGGAACCCTTCAGAGGCATTCTGAATTTAGGCTTTCTCCTTTGAAGTGAATCTGCAGTTTCACAAAATGGGACCTTTATTTGGTTGTGTATCTCCCCCTCTGGGTACCTTTCCTGTTGTTTCCTAGGCAACAGATTTTGCTTTATTGGAGCTATCTCTTTCATAGTTATGCCAGTACCTAAAATCTCTTTCTCCCTTTTCTTTGTAGGCCTGGACAAAAGTGGTGAGCAGTAGCTATTCCAGTGTGAATGCTAGCCTGCTAGACACACCGGCTGTGACTTTGACATCAGCCTCACTCATGCGCTCTCTCTACAGGGCAGAACACAGACCAGTTGTCACAGGGGACAGCTCGTGCACCTTAGTCTTTGTTCTTCCTGGAATGTGGGAGCTTGGTTATGTCTCCCATCTCTGCTTCTCTTGGCATTCCAGTCTCTCAGTCCCTACCAGAACGGCATGGTAAACACTGTGCAGACAGCACTCTAGGGCTCCCCTCAAAGTTCTTCGATTCTCTTGCCAACTATTCCAATGGCTGGACAGCGAAGGCCCCAATTGCTCTGTACAACTTTCCACCAGTTCCTTAGCAGTGTGACAAAAATGCCTAGCAACAGAAACTTGGGGCAGGAAGAGGATGGGAGGGCATGGGGGCACCTGGGTCTAGTCAGAAAGCAGAGAAACTGCTGCTGCCCAGCCAGCTTTTCCTCGTTGCTCATCCAGGACCTCAGTCTGTGGAGCCAAGTTCCTTGGGTGACTGTGAGGAACACCTCACTTCAGTTAACCACGGTAATCATGCACACACATGCCCAGAGGCTGTTTCTTCAGTGACTCTAGATCCTATCAGGCTCACAACCAAACTGACCATCACAAATACCAAATGACAATTACTTCTGCTAGATACACATTTGGATCCAAAATGTGGTTAAGACACTAGTTTCCTTAAGAAAATTATTGTCATATCAACATAAAAAACTGCTGCTGATATACTAAAGATAGAAATAAACTCATTGTACTTTCTGTTTAGTATGAAATACATTACCATATGAATAAATGACCAACAAACAGATGGAAAATTTGCAGATTACATGTTTTAAAACTTACTAGTGGGATGCCTTACATGAAATGTTTAACTATACAATCTATTACTATGTATTTCAGTTAAAACAGTCAAGCTTGGCTTGTATAAAAAATAAAACTGAAAATATATACTTGCTTATTTTATTATTAGGAAATTTATGTCTGCTATCTCATATCTGCAGAACCTAGACAAATAATCATGAGACTCGTAGGCAGAAAACAAAACCATGTCAGACAGAAACAAAAGCGCGAGACTTGGCACTGTAAAGCCAGTGATGTTGAGTGGCAGAATGTACAAAGTCAAATCTGTGCACCCATGGAAGCAGTCCAAAAGATGCTGCAGGTGCAATAAAGAGCGCCCACTGCGGGTGGAAACCGGCAAACGGGTTCAACAGGGAGGATGGATGCTGGCCAGCACACCTCTAGGAACGCACACACAGCAATGAAGGCACACAAGTGGAGAGCCAGCACAAACATGAGTATTACTATTATTTTATTTGGTTTTAATTTTGCGACAAGGTCTCACTGTGTAACTCTTGCTGACCTGAAACTGTATGTAGACCAGGTTGACCTTGAATTCTGAGATCCGTCTATCACTGCCTCCTGAGTGCTGGAATTGAAGGAACGAATGTACCACCATGCCTATATTGTGAGTATGAGTCATATCTACCCTTCCGGCAAAAACTTTCCCTTTGTCTCTGGTGTATGTGTGTGTGTGTGTGAGTTTGAAAAAACATGAGCACTTGAGTGTGGTTGCATGTACTTCTGTGTGGAGGTCAAACTCAGGTGCCATGTACCTTGCTTTCTGAGACAGGGTCTCTACCATGACTTGGCAATGGCCGGGTAGGCAGTGCTCTTTCCAGCACTGAGATTATGGTGTGAGTCACCATGCAGAGCTGTCTTATATGACTTGTGGGAACTGAACTCATGTCCTCCTGACTTCATGGCAAGCGCTTTCCTAACTGAGGATCTCTCCAGCCTTCCTTTGCCTCTTTTACATCTAGTGAGACTTCAGAATACATTTTAGTCAGAGGTATAGGACTAGAAGTTAAAAATCTAGTTAATAGTAGCAATGGAACACTGAGATATGATAAAGTTGATTTTGCAGTCTTCTGAATGTTGTTTCCAGGCCTTTGATTCTGAATTTTGATATTATCCAAGTACAATTTTTGGGAAATATACAAAGAATTTTGAGTGTGACTCCATTCCAAACTGAAGAAATCACCTCATCAAGATAAAGTTTTAAAATCTGAATACCCTTTTCTCTCTTGACTGCATCTTAGATTTTGGCAAAACAAGTCATGTAAATGCACACACATATGTTTACAGTACCCACTCCATCTGAACAGTGAATCTCAGGTGGAACTTCTTCAGACTGATTTTTCACAATGAGTACTAAACAAGCAAACTTGTTTACTTTAGAAAACTGTTGATGATATAGTAAAGACAGAGATAAATAAATGGGTCTCACTTGGAATGTGATCTCTGCTCTCTCATTCTGTTTTTAGAGGCAGCATATTTGGCTTACCAAGCTAAGCCAAGAAGGACAGATGATATTATCCATAACTCAATTGTCAATAAATTCCAAAGTTTTTATTAATTTCTCAAAATAAAGCTAACTTCAAGACTGTATACATGCATGAATCATATGTGTATATGATGTATATAAGAACACACATAATATACATGTTTACATGTATGTATGCTTATCATTTATATAACTGCAGAAGAAGCACACTGGGTATGGATTATTATCAGAATTCTTTGTCCAATAATATAATACATCATTAATTTTTATTAACAGTCTAGGATTTGTTTAGCATCATGTTTAACATTTAAAAAATCAAACCGTAACCTTTTTTGTTCTGGGGAACAGTGATATTAAAAAAGATTTCTAACATCACTGGTTAATATATTATTTTCTAAATTACAGAACGAAATCTTTTGAAATTTCATTATGGGACTTACTAGTCTATTTAATTTTAAAAACTGAGAATAATTAGTGCACAAGACGTTTGTATGCCTGTATAAAGACATGGGGTCCTACCATTCTCGGAACCATTTGACTGACAGACATACTCATTATGGTTTCAACAGAAAAACGTCTATCTGACTCATGGGAAAAAGTCTGGGATCTGATCATTTTGTTTCTGCTGCTGCGGCCAAGCATGGGCTGCTGTGGGTGGCACGGGTGAGGAAGGGCGAGTTAGCATGGTCACACTAGTATTAGACTTTTCTCCTTCTGCTCTCAAATTCCCAAGTCAGGGAAGAACTGCGAGTAAACACAAAACGAGGCATTTCTCGTCCTACTACAGAGATTTTCCTGATTAGAAACATATGACTTGTTCTTTACCTTTTAAACAATGAATCCTTCTATTATTTTCCAAGTTTATACTGGAAGTTGGCCCTGGAACTAGAATCTCGTTTTCTCTTGGTGTAAGAAGTAATTTTACATTTTATGAAAACAATTGTCTTTCTAAAATTAATCGTATGTAGTCGTGTGTATTGCTAACAATGAAACACAGGAGGAAAGCGTCCTAAGAGTACGAAATCACTGGAATAGTAGATGATAATGTCAGAAGGGGGCCCTTCTTCTCTAAAAATTCTAGGTGGATTAACATTATATAAAAACTTTGGTATCAAATAGATGATGATATATGATGTTACACTTTTATCTAAAACAGAAAAAATTTAATATAGTTAAATTAATTAGATGAAAAGCAAGAATTTGATCATGTTGGTGCTATTTCTGTTATCTGGGAGATGTTATCATAAAATATGAACTACTATGTAAATTCAGAAAACCATGTCAGGAGAAACACTAATGAGCAGCAGTAACAAATGAGAAACTTTCGAGAAAGCATAGAAAGTGGTAACCCAGCAAAGCAAACGGACAAACTGGACTGCTAAAGCTACCGCAGCCTGTACGTTACACAAGTATTCAAATTCTATTAGACTAGACATGACTCCGATCCAAAATGTTTAAGTATCAAAGATAGAAAACAAACTGTCGAAAAATCTGAGATTAAAAGAAGTAACACAAAACAGAGAAAATGAAAGACACCTCACTCGTCTCGGGATAGCTATTATTGGGAATGGATAAAAATGTAGAAAGTGTTACTGCAATTTAACTAACATGAAAAGCCAAATGCCACATCTACCTAATTAAAAATTGTAAAACAGCAGTAAAAGCAAATTTCATCAAATTCAGATAGCTTATAATGGAATAAATAAGTATGGTGAGATATTAACTAACCCTAAGTTTCACAACGGGCAGCTTCTAGCCGGTTCCTTGAAGCTGGATCTTGGTCACACAAGGATCAATGGACAAGAAATCAGTTGAGCTGGACTAGAGCTGCCCAAATTGTCTTAATAATGAATGCTCCACACTGTCTGTTAAGTAAAGAGAAAATACAGATCAGGAAGACCGAAGTGAAAAAAGATTAAGAATAGATGAGTGCAGAACATAACCAACAGTTACTAAAGACTCGCTCGCAGAAGGTGGTACTTAGGAAATTAGTTTGCTAGGGAGGGAGAAGCTGGCAGTGAGCAGACACTGAGAACCCAGCTCTTGCTTACATCTTGCTTTCCAAGAACTTACAATCTGCACTGGACACTCCTCATCTAGTGTCATGGTGTAAGTGTTCATTATATACAACAGGACCAGGCCAGCACAGATTACAAGGGAGCTAGAATATTAATTTCTATCTGGTGGATTAAAACCCACATTTAAGAAAGTGTAGAGGCATCTTGCAGAAGGCTGCCTAGGACGCTGTTAACACAGATAGCACCCTTTGAGTTGGACTGGTAGACAGCCATACAGTGTTTACCAGTGAGTGCTGGAGCCCCCCACATATGCACGCTGCACTGGGGTTGTTGCTGTGCTGGAAGCACTAACTGGGGCCTGAGAGCAGCACTGTTGGGCAATGAACCCTTGAACACGTTAGGTGCAGTACCAATCTCAACAGCATGAAACGGAAGGACCCCAACTTCAGCCGACTAACTCTTTCATCTGGCAGGATCCAGTATTAGACGACTTCTAGACAAAAGCTGTTTCAGTATGTTTTTTCTCTAATATTATTTTATTGCTTTTAAATTTCTTGTCCCTTTCATCATATCTTCTATTATTATTTTTAAAATATTGTATATTGAAGCCTTTTATTTGACCTAAATGTTCTTTTTACTTCAACTTTTATGTTTTTGAAACAGGGTCTCTCTTTTTGCTTCTACTTTTAAAATAAAGCACTTCCGTAAGACCTTAAATACACTGTGAGGCAAAGTTAACCATTTTGCTTAACATGCAGTTTGGTCTTCCTATGGGCAAGGTGTCTTCTGATTTTCTTTCAATGTAACACTGTTTTCATTGTGCGTATTCACTGTACATGAAGGTATGGTGTCCACACAAGTGTACAATATACACTGAACACATTTTGCCCTCGCTTTCATTCCTCCTCTTTTACCCCTTGTCAGTCCCTATTCTGGACAGTTTCACATCTACTTCACGTCAGACAGAGAGGTGAGTTTATGTATCGTTCAGCCTGTGACATGGCTACTTTTCAATGCTCTTATTCATATCTGTAGTGAGACAGTAAAAAAACTTAAAAAATGAACTTGTGTGAGCAAGTTTAAAAATGTGGACTTGGAGAATGCAGAGGAGAAAACATCTATAATTTTTAAACAGAAACATTATTCCTCAATAGGACAAGAAAGGAGGGCTGAAGACAAGATTGCATTTATCGAATGCCATGCGAGAATACAAACTTATGAGAGAGGAGAAACCTGAACAGAGAGTGCCACAGAAGATCCTACTTCAGACAGACGACCACACAAATCAAAAAACTGATTCTGCAGATTCATCCACCAAGACACACAGCCGTAAGCCAAGGGTGCTGGGTTCCAACCCAATCTGGCAACTGGAGCTGGCATTATTTTGTGGCATTGGTTTTTGCAGGAATGAGAAGATTTAAGATTCAGGGGAGAGGTTACAGGGTTTTGTTCCCTAGTTTCTGAGTGCCACTAAGGCCAGGCACCGTGTGCAAGGTCGGAGTTCTTGCAAAGAGGCTGTTAGGATGCTATGTGGAACTGTGAAGGTAAAGTTCAAGTTGCGATGTAGATTCTAGAGTGTTGGAGATACAAGGACCATAGGATGTCTACCAAAGAAAGCCAGAGACAGTAAACAGAGCCAGCCCAAGAACACGGTTCCATGTGCTGCAGTCAGCTGAGCGGGAGTGGCAGGGAGAGCCTACTGATGGAACTTGGAGTCCATACAATTTCAGGAGCTCCAGATGATGAACATGGAGCTTAAGGATTTGGTGTTTTACCTGCTTAGCTTTTTGGTTTTGCTTTGATCTGATCTTTCCTTTGCTATATCCCCATTCTTCTCTTTTGGGATGGGAATATTTATTTACTCTATATCATTGAATACTGGAAGTATGTAACTTACTATTTGATTGAAGTTAAAAAAAGAGATTGTCTGTCTCAGAAGAGACTCTGTACTTCAATTGGATATCAGTTTTGGAACTGTTAAAGACTATGGGGATTTCTGAAGTCAGAGTGAATACATTTTGCATTATGAGATGGGCACTAGTCTATGCGGATGAGTGGAAGACTTGGTTTGAAAGTGATACATGCTTGGCAGTTGTCTCGACAGCTGTGACAAAACACCAGGAGCAAAGCGATTTATTTCTGCCTATAACTCTCAGGTCCCACTCCAGCAGGGCGGGGACTTGGGAGGCAGGAGCTGATGCAGAGGCCCTTGAGGGATACTTTGCTGTCTCACTCCTCAGGGCTTGCTTAGCTTGCTTTCTTTCACAACCAAAGACCCCATTCTAATATAGCCCAAGGCACCACCTACAATGGGCTATACCCTCCACATCAACCACTAATTAAGAAAATGCTCCACAGGCGTGCCTACAGGCCACTCTATCAACCACTAAGAAACTTTCCCACAGGGTTGCCTAGATCTAGGCACTCTATGGAGGCATTTTCTCCATTGTGATTTCTTCAGGAAATACTAGTGTGTGTCAAGATGATGAAAAACACCCAAGCAGGTCAGCTGTGAAGGTGACAGGAGACAGATGTGCTATGGCTGTATTGTCACTTTCACAGGGTCTGGGATTTGTCTGGGGCCATCTAGATCAGAATAACAGCAGGTCGTTTGGGTGGCCTATTCCAGGGGTTGCAGTCCTGGACTGAATAAACACAAGGAAGCTGAGCACTAGCAGGCGCCCCTCCCCATCCTGGCTGTTACGTCACCATGGAATCTGCAGTGATGAACTCTCAACAGTGAACCAAAATAAAACCCTTCTTCCTTGACAAGCTTTGTCAGGCACTTTGTTGCAGTAACGAGACAGGTAACCAACACAGGTGCACACTGACATTTCCACCTCATCTCAAGTCCCCCCTTGCAAGGTTTTTATTACATGTAGTTTACAGTGGCCTAAAAGTCACTAATGGAAAAATCAAGAAATAAACAATTTGTCTGTTTTAAATTGCTTATTCATCTGATCCCAACATGTTCTGGGTGTGAATTATCCCTTTGCCCATCATATTCATCCCACTACTGAGCTATATATTAGTGTGTTATCAGATTAATGTCTGTGTACACATAGCATTTGCTACTGTGTGGGGTCTGAGGCTTTTCCTGGGATCTGGGAGCGGTCGTGCTCTGGCCTGACAAGACTAAAGAGATGTCCATTTGGAATGAGAGGAAAGCCTCGCCTTCCGTCTACACGCTAATGGAGTATGGGATATAATATCAAATCCCACTGCTTACTCTCATCTTCAATGTCGAGGAAGACATTTTAAAAAATGTTTAGAAAAATATTCTGTAAGGGATTATGGTTTCATAAACTCAATCTTATGCTATGAAAGGTAAGGGGCTCATTCAAGTGGTCTGGGTTTTAAGGGTTAGCAAACAAAAAAGTGAATGTCCAATTAGAAGGAACGATAGACTCAGAATGCAGAGAAAATGCTCAGACCAAGAATGGAAGCATATAATTTCATATGAAAAACAGATGTGCTATATGATAGGTAGATATCCTTCGAAAGGAACTTAAAAATTAGACTGTCTCATCAGCTCATATATAATCCTCCACAGTAGTTAACAAGAATTTTTTATTTAACTTTTTGCATCTGTATATATATATGTATGTTGAACATATCCCCATTTATAGCCCCATTTCTTCTTTAATTCTCAGCCCTCCACCCTAATGTTAGTCCCATCTGTTTAAACAGGTTTAATTTCATTTTATATCATATAAACATACATGCTTTTATGTATCTGCATAAAATCTAGGAACTACAAATGAGAGAAGACAAAGTATCTGTCTTTCTAAAATTGCCCAATTCACTTAATATGATTTTCAGTTGTATCTACTTAATAACTGATTTTAATTTTTACTGCTCTTCCACCTCAGATAGTTATTTTGGATAGTAAGAATTTATAGTAAATCAAGTATTAGAATAGCCCATAGGTGTTTGATCCAATAATCCACATTAAACTAAAAACAGATTAGCAAAACCCAGAAATACACTCAATACATACTTCATATTAGGCTTGAAGAAGATGAATTACCCTGACAGTGTGTTAACCCAAAGGTCATACATTTATATTCTACAGGCCAAGTCCCACAGGAGTTGCGGGTAGAATGGTGGTCACCAACTTGGAAGAGTTGGTGTGATCTTTCTCGTGAGAATGTAAGATCTGGTCTCCAGTTAGAGAGTGAGGACATCAGCTCCCAGGAGCTGCTCCACCCCACTTCTGCCTGCAGCTGTGCTCCCTGCCATGATGACCGCAGACTCTGAAACTGTAAGCAAGCCCCCAGTTAAATGCTTTCTCCTAAAGATTCCTTGGTCACAGTGACAGCAGGAGAAGGACCGATAGAGAAGTGCTGATCAGTGGGGCTTAGTTATAGTTAGACAGGAGTAAGAGTCAGTGTGCTCTTATGAACTAGACAAAGACAACAATAAAAACGTGTGTACGCCTGCAGGCTCAAGACTAGCTTGAGCTACATAATTAGATACTGTCTCAAAAACATTCTTGGAAGTATTAAAAGTACTTTTAAAATAATAAAATCCTGTTATTAGCAATGTGTGTGGAACTTGGAACTCATCATGTTGAGAAAGATAGCCTAGACACAAAGGAAAGTAGTGCATGGTCTTCCTTTTGAGATCTAGAAATGTGTGCACCCACACATGTTCACGCATTATAAACAAATAAATGTAAAAATGTAAAAAAAGAATAAAAGGGAGCTTGCTTTCATTCTCTCCGTTCTTCTATCTTGTAAGCAGCTTCTCAACCTGTGGGTTGTGACCCTTTGGAAGTGGCATGTCAGATACCTCGCACATCGGACATCCCACGTATCAGATATTCTGAATATAAGATACCCTGCATATCGGTTATCCTGCATATTGGATATTCTGCATATCAGATATTTATATTGCAATTAGAACAGTATCAAAGTTACCATTATAAAGTAGCCATGAAATAATTTTATGGTTGGGTCCCCACAGCACGGCCGTATCAAAGTGTCATAGCATAGGAAGGTTGGGAACCACTGTGCAAGGGTACAATGAGAAGACAGACACTTGCATCTCAGGTACCTGCATTTCCCAGCTTCCAAAACTGAGAAATCAACACGTGTTGCTTAAGCCGTCCAGCTTATGGTACAGCTGTCAGAGAAGACTGGACTAAGGAAGCTCTGAGTTGAGGAAATAAGTACTGATCATAAAAACTGTTATTTCCCTTGATCAAAGTCAATGTCAGAGATACTAGAAATCCTGAGAAATGAAAAAGCTATTAAAAATAATGCTCTGAGACAAAAAAAAAACCCTCAGAGGTACCTAGATATATACTTAGTCATATAAGATCAATTCTTGTGTACATTGTTTGTAAGTTAAGCTTGTATCTTATGACTTATTATATAAAGATGGATCAAAAAATCTAAATATTTCAAAAGCATGAGATTCCTATGAAGTACTAAATTTTTAAAATGTATTTTTGGGTTGAAGAGATGACTGAAGAGAAAGGCTAGGTTCACAACCAAAATAAAATTTATTTTTAAACATCACATGAACAATGAAAATTGTATGTATTAATCTCTTGTGATTTTTCATGCACTGTGTAATGTTTGAGCACATTTATCTTCTCTAAGGGTTAACATTTCTTTGTGGTAAAAACTTTCAAAATATTGACTTTTAGCTTGAGTGTACAGTTCGTGCCTGCCATGTACAGCAGTCTCTCTCCTGCCATCACCGGGTGCCGTTAACAACTCCTTACCCCACTTAGCCCAAGGCTGGTGACCACCACTCTGCCTTCTGATCTCCCCAGAGTGACACCACGTTGCCCTCAGGTCTGGGCCTGGGTTACTTCACATAGCTATTTTCAGGTCTCACACATGTCACAAGTAACAGGATTTCATTCTTCCTAATACTATCAAGGGTATCTTTGAGACACTGTAGCTTGGGTGAATGCTGGGCACACAATCCTCCTGCCTCGGCTTGAGTCCTGGGACTACAAGCCAACTGCCATCACACACCAGACACCAAATTTGACCTGTTAACTGTAATGATTACTGTTTCACACAGAAAGCTCCATTTGCTGGAGTGTTTGTTGTGGACTCTGCCCTTATTCACTGCAGTGAATCACTGTTCACATGTGTTTGCTATTCTTTCTCATCAGTGGCCTCTATCATTGTTTCTATCGTCTGAATAACTTCCCCTGTGCGCTGTGAAGGGTCAAAGTATTAGCTTAGAATGCAGAAGACGAAGAAGCCCAGGCCTTAGCTAAGGGGTCAAATACTTGTCCAGCAAGCTCAAGGCCCTAGTTTTGGTCCCCAGCACCGTGAACAACAACCAACAACAACAAAAAGAGGATTAGATGTAATTAAAGAAATTCTTATAAGCGTTTGTCACAAGTAAAACAACGTGACTGTAATGCAGAAGTTCATTTCCTTAGACAGGGGCGGCTATGTACCCCACGCCGCCTATGACTTGTGATTCTCCTAGCCTGACTTCTCAAGTGCTGGGATTAGAGACAGCAGTGGAGGTGTTTAACTATTTTCATGCATCCACGTCATGTGCTCTTTCAGCAGTCCACTGAGGCTGTCAGATTATTCTTAGAGTATTTTTTAAAAACATAAAGGAAATACCTAAAATTATGCTATAGTTTGAATATGAGCTATCTTCCCTCTCAGGCTTTCTGTTGAAGGTCTCCAGTTTGTGGCACTATTTTGGGAGGCTCTGCAAACTTTGGAAGGTGACGCCTGGTTGAAAAGAGGTTAGGTTACTAGGGATTTAGGGTACATTTTGTCACAGGGCCCCCTTTCTCGTTTTCTGTTCCCATTCACCATGAGGTGAATGGTCTGTGCAGGAACAACAGAGCCAGGCTGAATATGCCGAAACCAAGAGCCAAAATATGTCCTTCCTCCATTGACGTGGAGGATATTTCCCCATATTGACAAAAAGTATGACCCAGAAGAGACCAGTACCAGAGAAGTGGAGTTCACCGCTGTTAGATGCTAGGCATGTCCATCACATGCAGGCACGCTACCAACTGACTGCTATCCACAGAGCCTGCCTGGAGTATTAGAAGAGACTGTTGACCTAACTTTTGGACAATGTTGCAAGTGTTAAGGTTATGGACATTCTTAGAGATGGACTAAACACACTTTTGTGTTTTAGCTGGACTAAAAACACTGTTATCAAACAGATGTGGTCTTTGGAGTCCAGGGGCAAAACCGTACAGTTTGAATATGAAATGTCCCACACAGGCACGTTCTGGAAAGTTTGGTTCTTAGTAGCGGCACTATTTTAGCAGGCTCTGGAAACCTTGGTAGGTAAGGCCAGGCCAGAAGGACCGGATCACCGCGGGTGTGCCAGTGCTCTCTATCTTGTATTCTCCACTTCTGGTACACTGTGATATCTGCCTCAGTACTGCTTTAGAATTAGTGGAGCCCAGATTATGGATAGAAACCTCTGAAACCATGAAACTTATATCAAGCCAAAAATAAAGTTTTCTTTTTGTTGTTAAAAATCAAATTGTTCTTTGCAATCACTGGTCACATGAAAAGTCTGAGACTATATCATACAGAGACTATAAGGGAAGCAGAGTAAGCTGCCATGCACTCTGTCTGCAGACTCTTGAGGACTGTGTCTGTCTTTCAACCACAATAAAATTCAATGTACAAGGCTAGAGAGTTGGCTCAGTGGTTAAGAGCACTTGTTGCTCTCGCAGAGGACCTGGACTTAATCAATCCCCAGCACCCACATGGTGGCTCACAACCATCTGATCCAGGGATCCAATGCCCTCTTCTGACCTTTGAGGCACCAGGTACACAACTGGTGCACATACATACATGGAGGCAAAACACCCACACGTGGAAAAATAATATAAAAAACCTCAATGTAGCCGGACGGTGGTGGCGCACACCTTTAATCCCAGCACTCAGGAGGCAGAGGCAGGCGGATCTCTGTGAGTTCGAGACCAGCCTGGTCTACAAGAGCTAGTTCCAGGACAGGCTCCAAAGCCACAGAGAAACCCTGTCTCGAAAAACCAAAAAAAAAAAAAAAACCCCAAAAAAACAAACAAACAAAAAACCTCAATGTAGAATCTTGGTAGTTATTTTCCTTGAACTCAGAGATTAAATGTAATTAATTGGAGGATTGATATCAACAAAATCAATATGGCATTCCTTCTTGCTACAAAGATATTTGAAGACAGTATATAGGTCTTTTTTTTTTAAGTTCATCACCATTAATATTTCAAAATATAACAAGGGATCTAAAGTTCAGGTGGAGCCATCTTAGATTTAATTTCAACATGTTAGGAAGAGTAAAGACAACAAAATGAGAAACTACACATTATCTTAATGGCAGCAAGCAAATTCTGCATGTAATTAAATATTTACTTCCCCAGTTATTTTAGAGCGTCTGAGGAACCTGGTATATATTGACAGAACCCAAGCTACAGTGCTTTGACTGAGGATATTTTGATCTGAGATGGTGCAAAGGTCATAGTTCTAGTTTGGAACTTTGATTTTTTTTCTGGACTCAGTATGTAGCATGATATCTGTAATGCTGGGCACACCTGCCTGTAAGCCACGCAATCACGAGTACACACTCATACTCTTCAGTGTACTGAGTTGCTATGCTATGAGATTTGATAGGTGAGGTGAATTAAATATAATTTTGATTTACATTTGATTGTTACTTTCCAAAATATTTATGTTTTATTTTAT
Source organism: Chionomys nivalis (assembly GCF_950005125.1). Taxonomy (NCBI): domain Eukaryota; kingdom Metazoa; phylum Chordata; class Mammalia; order Rodentia; family Cricetidae; genus Chionomys; species Chionomys nivalis. The sequence continues at coordinate 3,689,100 of NC_080111.1, read as the reverse complement.
GTGTATGAGTGTTCTGTATGTATGTATATATGTGTACACCCGGTGCCCACAGTGGTCAGGAAAAGGTGTCAGATTCCCTGGGACTGGAGCTGTAGATGGTTGTGAGCCACCATGTGAGTGCTGGCAACTAAACCCTCGAGTCCTCTGCAAGAGCAGCAGTAACTGCTCACTATCACTCCAACCCTGATATTTTCATCTTGGGTACAACTTTGCAAATTGAGGAGCAGCTATGCACCTGCCTTTACTATGTTATGTGTAAGCAACAAAAACATTTTTTTATTTACTTCCAGTTGACAATTCGGACATACTGGTTTCTGAAGACTATGACCCTCTTTACTGTCTTAGGTGTTCATAAACAAGGAACTGTTATGCACATGGAATCCAGCATTTCTAGTGTTAACTACACAGTTGCTACTGAACAGTTCTGAGTGAGACATGTGCTGCATGACTGAGGGAGCACTGTCTGACCTGGGGAGCACTGTCATTTTTATACTCTTCTTGTCTCAGAAGAAGCTACAGACGACAGTTTTCCTCCAGTCTGTGTCTCTATAGCATAACACTTTATTGTCTTCCTCTATGCTCAGGAGCAGCTGAATAGAAGTCAACTTTAGCCTCTAAACTAACTTATAAGAAATAATAAAGGCAGTAAAAGAGATAAAAGGAAGAACATAGTGGTACTGCAGTTTTTAGGTGTGTGGCTATTCCAAGACAGAGGGAAGCATCTGTGGCAGTCAAATCCTATTCCAATTTACTTCCAAATTATACTCTTCCCAAAGAGCCACCAATGTGGGTACTGGAAATGGGATCCTCCATAAGAGCGGTATGTGCCCTCAACCACCTATCTCTCTAGTCCACATTTCCCCCCTTTTTAAAAACGGTAAAAGTATATAGTTTTTTCCTCTGACTTAAAAAAAATATAGCATATTCCTCTGTGACCCACAGTTAAACCCTGTGCAATGGTCCATCAGAACTTTCATTCCCAAGTATGACTTAGTACCTGTGATGGTTTTACATGCCAGCTTCAAGTATCTTAAGTTGCTGAGAAGGGATTCTCAGTCAGAGATAGCCTAGATCAGGCTGACCTTCGGACATGTTTGTGGGAATTGTGATTGCTAACTTATCCAGCCTACTCTGGGCTGCATCATTCCCTGGGCAGGGGTACTAAGGAAACAGCATGCAAGGCTGTATTTATTGTCTCTGTGTTTCTAACTGGGGGTATGATCTGACAAGCTGTTGGAGTTCCTGAAATGACGGCTATAAGCTGGAATTGTAAGCCCAATAAACCAATTTCTCTTTAAAGTTCCTCTTGCCCAGGGTATCTTACCTAGCAATAGAAATTACATTAGCACAGTTCCCACTGATCAACTGTGCAGGTTTAACTGTCCATTTGCTTCAGTATGTTTTATAAAAGAGGTGTTTCTAATAATGTAACATTTGTATACTGAGATTTCTACGTCTATAATACAAACGAGGTTCAAACAAAAGTGGACAATCTTCTGTAGAGTCTGCACAGTGAAGCATAATGACGTTCTACACAACTAAGGAAGTACAAGTGGAGTTTCTGTCCAGAGACAGACGCAGTTTTCTACTGAGAGACACCAAATCATTGAAGAACAATTAATTATCTAATGCATAGGGGACTCCACCTAAAATTTCTGGCTATAGTACTTTGGTGGTAGAGTACTTGCCAAAATGTATGAGGCCATGAGATCAGTGACTGACAGCACCAAAAATCTGGGTATAAAATACATTGCAAACTCTACCTTTTACTGAAACACAAAAGGAAGCATTAAACTTCTTATACAGTAGTCCTGCGTTATGATTTTACATTTGAAAATTTATTTATTTTTTCAATGTTCAACAAGAGTAATTCTTGTCTACCTAATTTATAGTTTTGGACATACCTACTTAGAGACTGAAGACAACTTAGAAATGTGCACTCTTCACGGGGAATCACACTTGAGGAGAATATTATTTGCACCACTAGCTGTCTCCGTCTGAATTATTTAAGCCATAATTTCAATCATTCTGACTCCCTCTTCTTCCTTCCTCCTGGACAGTTATCTCCAATCCATCGTGCGCACACACACCAGCAACTGGTGATGGTAGCATACGGGGAAGTCTGTTCTATATTTTCTGACAATACTGAGTACAAGGCCTCTAGAGGTGGGTCAGACTGGGGACTTCTTTCACATCACAGTCTAATGCACAGGAAACCAAGTGCACAGTCATGGCCGCTGTGGTTACTGGGTAGGGACAGGGCTGGGGCATGAAGGGACAGACAGGCTCTTTGATATGGCAGTCAACACATTTGATGGATCAAAGTCATACATATGAGCATAAAAGAGCTATTTTCTTTTATTTACTGCAGAGTATACTTCCTTATTCCACTAAATAAAATGGACAAAAAATTTGTATAACCCCCAAAACAGTTAGTTCATCAATCTGAAATTCTTCACTATGACGAAGTCCATTTCCCTGACATGATGATCCTGAGCCCCACTAAGAAACCCAGTGACAAAGGAAGAAAACCTCTTGCTTCATAGCTGACAACCAAAATACAGAGAAGGTACACACGAACCTAACTGGATCAGCTATAACTGAGTGATGTACTAGTCTTAGGCCTGACTCTGATTCAGAGAACACAAGTATGTTCTTAAACGTAAAGTGGGATGGCCAGCTGGTCCATCTCCCTACATCTCCCTATATGTATATTCAGACATGACCCCACGTGCTGTATCCAGAAAGACTATGTATATTCACACATGACCCCATGGGTCGTATCCAGAAAGACTATGTATATTCACACATGACCCCACGTGGCGTATCCAGAAAGACTATGTATATTCACACATGACCTCATGGGTCATATCCAGAAAGACTATGTATATTCACACATGACCCCATGTGCTGTATCCAGAAAGACTATGTATATTCACACATGACCCCACGTGCTGTATCCAGAAAGACCATGTATATTCACACATGACCCCACGTGCTGTATCCAGAAAGACTATGTATATTCACACATGACCCCATGTGCTGTATCCAGAAAGACTATGTATATTCACACATGACCCCACGTGCTGTATCCAGAAAGACTATGTATATTCACACATGACCCCACGTGCTGTATCCAGAAAGATTATGTATATTCACACATGACCCCATGGGTCGTATCCAGAAAGACTATGTATATTCACACATGACCCCACGTGCTGTATCCAGAAAGACTATGTATATTCACACATGACCCCACGGGTTGTATCCAGAAAGACTATGTATATTTACACATGACCCCACGTGCTGTATCCAGAAAGACTATGTATATTCACACATGACCCCATGGGTCGTATCCAGAAAGACTATGTATATTCACACATGACCCCATGGGTCGTATCCAGAAAGACTATGTATATTCACACATGACCCCATGGGTTGTATCCAGAAAGACTATGTGTCACTGACACATGACCCCATATGCCATATCCAGAACATGAAAATTACATATAAGAACTAAACTAAAGGTTATCAGGGACTTCAGAGAGAGGACAAAAGGAAGGAGGACTGATTGTGTAATGAAAAGAGAGTTTCTATTGGTGGTAATGGACAAGGTTGGAAGTGCTGTGAATATATAATTAAAGACACTTAAAATAGTTAAAAGGATACACTTAAGTTTATGTATCTCTGTATCAGAACAAATAAAACATTTTGACCATGAATGATTTATAACATTTCAAAATTTGTTAATAGGAATTATAGTTAATTAAGAATTTATTTCCTCCATATAAAATGATTCACTAATTCTGTACTTTTTAGATCAGAGTTGGGATAAAAAATGCCCAGAGCATAATGGCAGAAAACTGAAAAAAACTCAAAATGAACTCCTTACTTTAATTGGCTCAGGCTGCATCACAGGTGCAGGCATAATGGCGCTGGAAGCATAGACCTGGTGGTATGCTGCTTGGACTCCATGGTCAGAGTACGGCTGTTACAGAGGCAGTGAGGAAATGCGAGGAGAGGAGAGACAAAAACAAATATTACTTTCATCTATTAAAGTATTCATTCAGTACTTTCTATGTGATACACCTTTTGGCACATACAAAAACCCATTCACTATGTTTAATGAACTTACAGTCTGATTAAGAAACAGACACTACTCTAAATCATCCCATGTCCTGTGAGTCATGTGTATGATGCATGGGGAATAATGAACACTCAAAAAGTACTAAAAAATTATGCTTATGAAAATTGGGGAGGATGGTCAAGAAAAATTTCCCAGTGGCACTGATGTCTGATTTAAAGACCTGGGGACACAGTGAGGGACAGCCTACGTAAGACACCTCTTTTGGGAGACCTACTTAGGTTTTTTGATAGGCGGGAAAGAACATGATATACTAAAGGGGGGGAAATCAGACAGGAGAGCAATAAACAGAGGGCAAATAATGTAAAAGTATACTAAAATATTTATCAGCACAGGTAAGGGTGAGGGGAGAGAGGGACCTTGTACTGTTGGTGGTAGTGTAAACTATCACTGTGTAAACCAGTATAAAGGTCCCCCCCCCCAAAAAAAAAACCAGAAATAACTACTGTAAGACTTAGCTACGCCAACCCCGGACATGTAGCCAAGAGAGTCTATATCGCACACAGAAATAATTGCACACCCATTTTATTGTTGGTCTACTCAGAGTAGACAAGAAATGAATCAGCCTGGTTAGCAGCCAACAGATGAGTGGGTAATGAAGTAAGTTTATTTAGATCAGCACATTAAAAATATTATCTAAAATATACTAATTATTCAATTCCTGAATTTGTAAACATTTTTAACACCGTGTCTTAAAAACCTGTCATCTAGTTTACACTTACAGTGCATCTCTATTTGCTCGTCTTCCAGGGGCTCAATTGCTATAGGAAGACAGTGACTATTATCTCAGGTACTGACACTGACATTAGAGATATGGATTGGATAACATCAGACTGAGTATGAAGGGTGAAAGAATGGAGAACCAAACATGAAATGATGGGTAGCAAAAGTCAGCTTCCAAAGGGAAATAAAAGCTGGAAAAGGAATTCCACGAGAGGGCAGTGCTGTGTAAACAGGTGTAGGACAGATCACGGAATCCGAATGGTGTTCGTGAAAGGTTAAGTAAGACTAAAAGGAAGGAAAGTGTTTAGTGATTAGGACGTCGTTAAGGAGCCTTCTTAAAGGCAGCTTATGCAGCAAGATAATGAAGCAGACTTCAACAGTTTGGAATAAAATGGCGCTGAACATTATAAAAACTGAATATAGCCTATCTTTTCAAGAATCTCAGTTTTGAAAGGTAGAAGAGAATTAGGGGATCTGGGGACGAATGTAAAAAGATAATAGTTACTCTCAAAGAATTTTGCATCAAACGGCTTTAATATTTAAAACTGCAATATGGTTTCTTGCTGCCTTCACTTCTACGAATAAACTCATTATGAGAACAAGATTGTGAAAGTTAAATAATTCCCTTAACAATCACAGTAAAGTGGTGAAGCTCTGAACCAATGGAGAGACTGACTCCAATACAAGAAGGAAGAATGGACCACAGGATGCCCTGAGACCCTTGAGGAAGAATGGACCACAGGATGCCCCGAGACCTCTGAGAGGAAGAATGGACCACAGGATGCCCTGTGAAGGCTTCCAGATCACAACAGATACAAACAACCTTGGACAAGAAAAAGTTATCAAATAAATATAAAAGCTGCAAGGCTGGATTAGGACCTATTTAAATTTGTATGTTGGGAGCTGGAGGCTAAGCTAGTTTCTGTGAATTGATTTCAACTTCTACGGAAGAGAAAGCACAGATTTACTTTAAGACCGGGATGGGGAAATCTGTAGTAAGTAATAAAGTCATGGTAGAAATCTGATGGTGATTGAAATAAGTGATTAAATATGTTAACATACTTGTTTTTATTTTTTTAGGAAACCTGATCATAACATTCACAACAAAAGTCCTGCAGGTTTTAATTGTGTGAAAAACTCAAACTACAAACCATTACAGTCTGTATATTAAATTATTTATCAATAAGAGTCTACATTCTGTTGGAAACAGACAGGCACTGTGAAGTGTGGGAAGGGCTAGTGGCACAGTCATAGCAGCAGCTTTAGGAAACCTTCAGGTTAGATGAGGAGCGAGCAGACACCGGTGGGGTCTGACGTAACTGAGTGTGGTCAGAGCCCTAAGGAGGCTCTGGTGAAATCCTTTCTGGTGAAAGGGTTCTTACTTTACTCCCTCCTCTAGGCAAACCAGAAGGCAAAAAACCCAAAAGCCAAACAAACCAAAAAACTCCCCCCCAAAAAAAAATTTTGAAAATTCATTATCAATTACCTATGTAGTAAATCGTTTATATTATTATAGAAAGAATTTTAAATCTTCCATTGGCTTAAAGATTATATGCTTTTAACTGACAAATTATTAGCAACAACACAGACGGACTGATAAGCAAACAAGAAGACACTGGGAAAGCGATTCAGGAGCATCACTGAAAACTCTGAGATGAAGCGACACTCTTAGAACACAAGTGGCAGACAAATCAGGGAGAACACAAAACCAGCAGTTTTCATGACGCTCTTCAACGAATAAAAAGAACTAAATGTCAATACAGGCGGCTCTACACCGCTCACTTTCCGACACAGCTGGGCATGTCCTCAGCTAAGCGCATTTTCCTAGAGCCTACAAGGCCCTGGGTTCAATTGCTAGCACTGAGCATACGACCAACAAGGGAAAAGATGAGTGTGTACCTCTGGGACGGAAGCTTCCATCAGAGACAGTGGAGGAGGAACACAGCCACCATCTTGTGCGATTTCTACTGGCTGATAAATAACCTCCGACGGCTGCAGATATAAGAATGGAGCAGAAGAGGCAGGGGACTAAAACACAAAACGGTCCTCGTTATTCAAATATGAACAGTGTGCTAAGTCAAAAAGACCCTAAAATGAAAAAAAAAATTGTTGCATATTTTTCAAAAATTAATTTTCAAGGATAGTATAGAATTATCTTAGAAACAGACTAGGAAATCAGAGTTCTCATACATTTCAGGTATATAGGTGTTATTAAGTAACTTTATTAATGGCAAGTACTGAATGTTTATTGTGCCTCAGAGTCTCATATACAAATAGATAATTGTAGATATACTAATCTCACTAAAAGTTATAGTAATATGGCCTATCATATTTAATTTGGTGTAAGTGCCTACTGTCAATTTTTGGACTTAGCTGTAAGAAAATGCCACTAGATAATTTTCTTGGTAGTATAGAATCTCTAAGAAAAAAATGGAGACGGGCGGTGGTGGTGCACGCCTTTAATCCCAGCACTCGGGAGGCAGAGGCAGGTGAATCTCTTTGAGTTCGAGACCAGCCTGGTCTACAAGAGCTAGTTCCAGGACAGGCTCCAAAACCACAGAGAAACCCTGTCTCGAAAAAAAACCGAAAAGAAAAAAAAAAAAAAAAAAAGAAAAAAATGGAAAAAAGAGTACAGGTTGAACACCTTTGAGGTGTCATTATTTAGAGAGGATTTTGGGTTAGGCGTGTTCATCCAATAATAGCTATGTAAAAATTCCCAAATTCCAAAATATTAAAACAGTTTTGGTCTCAATAGTTTCAGATAATGAATACTCAGCCTGTTTTTATTTATTTTATTTGAGATAAACTAAAGCAAAATCTGAAATGAAGCTAGAAAAATGGCAACATTTCCAACAATAACGAAAGTAACAATTATTGGGCTGGAGAGATGGCTCAGAGGTTAAGAGCATTGCCTGCTCTTCCAAAGGTCCTGAGTTCAATTCCCAGCAACCACATGGTGGTTCACAACCATCGGAAATGGGGTCTGGTGCCCTCTTCTGGCCTGTAGGCATATACAGACAGAATATTGTATACATAATGAATAAATAAATATTTTTTTAAAAAAGAAAGTAACAATTATTTTTTGTTTATATATCATGCCTTTATAAAACCTTTCCCACTAATATAATCTCATTTCATGGGCCCAAACATCATAGAAGAAAACTTACAAGGTTCTACCATCATTACATCCAGAGGGAGTTCTGAGGTAATTGCAGGAAATGTCACTTCTTGCATGTTACAAAGGAGGACAGAGAGCCCCGCAGTTACAGGAAATACGGTTAGAAATAGAGGAGGAAGGGAAGCCTACTTATCATGACTTTAGTGTTCAGAGGGTTTTTTTTTTTTTTTAACTGAAGTACAGTGAAAAGAAAGACTTTAAATCAGACACTGTAGGTTGACATTTACCTGGGGAACCCCCCACTGCCACTGCCCTGGTAAACACTGTGCCGGGGCCTACAAGGAGAAACAACAAACACACATGTAGGTTACACACAAGGCTAACTAGATATTTCCATGTAAAAGAATGAAGCTGAATTTTCAAGACATATAAAAAAGTTAACTCAAAATAGATTAGAGCTCTAAATACGGAGGCTAAAATAATAGAGTTCTAATGAAAAATTAAAATATGAAGGTAGAAATTTTCATGACTTTGAATTAGGCAATGTTGTAAAAGTTAGGCTTTAAAAATATACAGAACACCTGGACGGTGGTGGTTCAGCCTTTAATCCCAGCACTCAGGAGGCAGAGGCAGGTGGATCTCTGAGTTCGAGGCCAGCCTGGTCTACAGAGCTAGTTCCAGGATAGCCAGAGCTACACACAGAGAAACCCTGTCTAGAAAACACCCAAAATGAACAAACTATCCCCCAAAAGCCACATAACAAAGAAACAATACTAACAAGAGCTGGATAAACAGGACTTCATCAAAACTCCTAAAATTTTGAGTGCTATAAAGAGCACCATTCCAAAGCCACAGAGAAACCTTGTCTCGAAAAATCAAAAAAAAAAAAAAAAAGAGCACCATCAATGAAGTAAAATTTAACCCAGAAGAGGTGAGATATCTATAAATCATAATTTGATAAGGAAATTTTATCAAGAAAGGTTATATAAAAAGCTTTATTTATTTTTATGTGCAATACTGGTGATTCAACACAATGCCTAACAAATACTTTGCAAGCATAAAAGAGCCATACTCCAAGACACCCCAAAATATACAAACCTTTTTTAAGGCTATAGGAATAAAAAATCCCTTTTTGTGCTTTTCAGTTTACCATAAAGGAGGCATGGGAAGAGATACGCAATGGGATGGGATTTTCTTCTTACTTAGATGCGGTGAATCAGTTTTGCATTTGAAAGAGTGCATAGTTAGAGAAAAGGAGGTGGTTATTCTCTAGAGTGATTTCACCACAGACTTGCCATACTCAACTACAATCATCTGCATTTCATTATGACACTTCCACACAGGCACACAGTGTATGTCAATCATGGTCACCCTTATGCTCTTACTATCTCATCCAATTCTTTTTCCTCCTTCTTTTCCACACTTTGCAGTTTCTAAGCACATGAGAGAGAAGACTTGTTTCTGTGGGTCTAAATTACTTCATAGCATGATATTCTGTTCCATCTAAGATCCTGCAAATAACATAATTTCATTCTTCTTTATAGCAGAGTAAAACGCTATCATGTATATATATATATATGGTACTTTTCTTTATCTGCTGATTGACTTCCGGGTAGATTCCATACACAGGTGTGAACAACTGAGTCTTAAGTTAGTTCTGATCTTAGATGTTCCATACTGATTTCCATGGTGGTTACACTGACTTACAGCCCCATCAGCAGTGAATACGGCCTCCTTTCCTCTATATTGCTTCCAGGATTATTTGCTGTTTTCTTGATGGTAGATATTCTGATTGTGGTGAAACTGAATCTCACTGTAATTTTGATTTGCATTTTCCTGATGCTTATCTGAACCTTTGATGTATTTATGTATTTGTTTTTATCTGAAAAGTGTCAATTTATTTCCACTGCTCATCTATTGACCAGATTGTTTATTTTTTCTCACTTATATTCTAAATATTAGTTTCTTGGTTGATTCATTTTTTTTTGTTAATCCATTTAAGCAGGCTGACAAAAACTTTTGAAAGAAAGGCTAGAATAAATGTTTTAAAATGTGAATGCAGGCCGTAAGATCTCTGTTAGAACTACACAACCTTTGAAAGCAAAGGCAACCACAGATGTTACATAAATAAATCAGGCTGTATTTCACTAATGCTTTATTTATAAAAGCAGATTGTTACCCGAATTTTGTCTAGAAGTCATTGTTTACCCTGCCAAAAATTAAATGAGCTGACATTACACCATAGTTCTTATTGCTAATCTCCCATGAGAACTAAGAATGAGTGCTGGCTAACTAAAGGAGGTGAACGTAATAGTTAACACACCATAGTACACTGCTTATTTCAACACACACCAGATTATATCTACCAGTCATGCATTCAAAGTAACATTAAAAGCACAACATCTGTACCTGGATTCATGAATTACTGCTAAAGACTTTTTTTTGTGGGCTGGAAAAGAAACCCAGGGCACTCCAGATGCTATGAAAAGCATTCTCCCACTGTGCTACGTCCCAGCCTATTAAAGGCATTTCAGAATAAATTTTAAACAGCAGAGAACTGAATTCATTACGTTTGTGAAAGGAAGCAAATGCATCCTTTCTCAAGACTTAACTCTCTTTCCCGAATTAGTCTTTGCGTATAGAAGAAAAGCATGAAACACCTCAAAGGACTTAAAATACTGGACTCTTAAAAACGTTGTGCTTAGGATCCAATCTCGTCCCTCCTACATGCTAAGCAACCCGAACTGTTTTCCTCAGCACACACAGTGTACGTGTATGTGCGTGTGTTGTGTGTGTGCACACGAGGAGACTACAGGCTGCAGGGGACAGGTATCGTCCTCTTGCTCCCCCCATCTCTAATGTTTCGGCTGGCTGGCAGTGAGCTCAGAGACCTGCTGCTGCCCGGCCCTGCACACAGGTCACAGTCTCATGCCTAGATCTCTGAGCAGTAAGTGTTTCCCCTTGAGCCATCTCCCCTGGCTCCTCAGCCCAGAGGTTCTAGTAAACTCAGTGCCTACCTGGTAGTGATATGCAGGTTGCTGATAAACCGGCTGTGCTACCATCACGGGAGAACTAGATATGGACCGTGACTGTGGGAGGAAACAAAATTTACTTTAGAAAGAGCTCTTTAAATTACAATAAAATTTGATCTTGAATTATTACCTAAGCTCAGTTAACTTTTTGTTATTGATTAAAATGTTATATCTTCTTCCTCTTATGGTATTATTATCAACTTTATTTAAATGTATTTATTAAAACAGTTTTCCTATGTGACTTCATTTCCATAGCAATACTAAAACACCAGTGATGTTTCTTTAAGTCTGAAACTTAACACTTCCAAAGGTGATCACAATATAAATCATTTCCCTGGAGAAACCAGAAGTGGGTTGTTTACACCAGTGGTTAGCGTCAGATGAGTGATCGTATTGATCTTCCTGTTACTGAGTACCAGCATTCTATCCCATTATTATATAGCCAATGATGTAAAACATTATTTGAGACAGTGAAATCAGGTTTAAGAAATTTAATTTTGGATTATTAAGTGAGTTAATCCAAAATTGTGATAGGTATGTTTTTGAGGAAAATGAAGTATTTTTTGATTATTCAAAATGACAGAGCAAGCTCCCAAATACATTACTTAAGACCAAGTAATTAATAAGACAGGTAAGTTATATTTCAATCAGGCAAAATAAACCGATGATAGTGATTAAAATTTAATTTCTAATTTGGGATGTAGTATGTTATTATTTTGTTTAGATGCCTATAATCCCAAAGTCAAGAGAAATATTGTGCATTTATACAATTCAGATTGGTATGCTAATAAAACTATAGTATAGATAAGGCTAGAAAGTAATGGTGTATTTTACTGTTAATATGTTAAAGGAGGAAAATGACCATCTCAGCAGACAAATGCACTTAAATTTGCCTTTTTATGATGAAAACTCTTAGCAAACAGAACAGAGGATAATACAGGAGGATACTGTCAGCCATAATTGATTTCACCTCCTCCGACATCTGCTATGCTAGAAGACACGCTTGACTGCCATAATTACAGCAGAGACGCTTTTAACCACTTTAGCATGCCCTGAATAATATTCTACAACAGTGAAATATTCGGCCCCAAGTAGAAATAATGCCAAGACTTCAAAACTCTGGTTCATAGTGTCTTCTAAAGCTAATGCTGGGGTCACCTGGGAAAGACCACACTGTTAAGCTGATCCTTCATGGGATGGGTTGGCAAGTGAGCATGTTGGATGTGACCTAGTCTGCTATAGCGTTGAGGGAGCGGTTTTAGGAAGGTATGGACTCCGGCGATTACAGAGTACCAGATATAAACAAGGGACCTACAAAAGCAGGTCCAATTTCATCACAGTAATTCTAAATTCACAAAATGAACACCACAGAAAAAACCACAACATGCTTGGACTTGAAAACTGTGCTTTTTTTGGGGTCTGTTTTGAAAACAGGTTTTGCTGTGTGTCCCTGGCTGTCCTGGAACTTCCTCTGTAGATCAGGCTGGCCTCAAACAAGTACTGGAATAAAGGTGTGTGCCACCACCCGATGTGGATTGTGCTTTAGAGGACATACAGTGTCAAGAAGAATTTAAGCTTGAGGACTTAAATAAGCCAGAAATAACCATAAATAGTATTTTTACATATAATATTCTGTTTTGATGTTCACCTTGTCACATTAAGAAGACAATTTGGAAGTTGAAGATGAATAAATGCTAAAGAAGGGTCTCTTCATTTTTCTCCTGCCAGAGTACCTAGCATCTCATTTATCAAGGTTGCCATCATAACCAGGATTATCATAACCAGGACTATCAAAATTGACTATTTACATTGCTTCTGACTTAACAGTGAGGGTAAATATAAATTTCATAGTATATATGAGATTGATATTACACTAAACATTAAGATTCGTGAGAGGTTTTCTATGGTTAGATAACACATTTATTTGTATTTTGTGTATGTGTGTGGATGTCAGAGGCTGGTGTTGGGGAGTCTTCTTTGATGACTCTACACTTTATTGAGGCAAGGTGATTCCAGCTTTTATGTGGATTATGAAAACTGGTGCTAACACCTTCAGGGCAAGCGCTTTATTCTCTAGGCCATCTCCACAGTCCACAAATTCACATAAAAGATTTGTTTTTACTATCTTAGTTATGTGTATAAGAGTGTGCCTGCGTGTGTATTTGAGTGTTAAAGTACCTGCAGAATTCAGACAAAGGGGCTGGATCTCCTGAAGGTGGAGTTACAGTTGTGAGTTGTTCAACACGGGTGCTGGGAACTGACTCAGGTCCCCTGCAGAAGCAGTACCTGCTCTTAACCACTGAGCCATTAGTCTCCTGCCCCATTTTACTTTTAAATGAACAATGCATAGCATAAGAGGACCACACTGTCAGAACTTAGCCTATTTTAAAACTGGAATAATTCTCCTCATACTAGTCAACATACTTGCTTTACAAAATAGGTAACAAGCTGTTCTAACTCTTGACTATTAGGAGAGCTCTTCTTTGCTTACAGTTATGTACTAGGTAAATTCTGTTTGCTAGATGAATGTTTTTAATAAAAACTGTATGAGCTTAAATGAATTTATAGCCAAATACAGTCTTACTTTTATCATCACTGGATTTAATTCCAAATGTTAAAATAATCCAGTCTATAATAACTCTAGAGAATGAAGAATTTATCTTTAATTGATTCACTAAGCTCTTTTGTTAAATTAACTGAAATTTATTTATTTATTGTCTTAGGGTTTCTACTGCTGTGAAGAGCCACTGTGACCACGGCAACTCGTATAAAGGAAAACATTTAACTGAGGTGTCAGCTGACAGTTTCAGAGGTTTAGTCCATCATCATCATGATGGGGAGCATAGTGGCTGGGAGTATGGCGGCATGCAAGCAGACACGGTGCTGGAGAATTCTAAATCTTAATCCAAAGGCAACAGGAAATGAACTGTCTCATGGGGAGTGGCTTGAGCATACGAGACCTCAAAGCCCACCTCCACAGTGACACACTTCCTCCAACAAGGCCACACTGCCTTTGGTGGCTGTTTTCTTTCAAGCCACCACATTCATGTATTTTAAACTCATCACCGCACTGTTGGCACATCCGCTCTGGCCGACTCTCTTCCCTCTTCTCTGTCATCTGTCCACCTGCCCCTGCTTGTTCCCTTCCGTCCTCGCGGTCTCCTTTCTACTCCCACGCCGTATCTCTTCTATCATTCTATTTTCATCTCCTCCCTTCAAACTTCTCTCCATTTCCACGGTTCCCCTCCTAGCTTTACAATCTAATTCACACTCACTGCCACATAAATATACACATATAACAACCAGAAGCTAGGAGCCCTGTAAGAGAGAACCCGGTGTTTGTCCTTCTGAATTTGGGTTACCTCACTTACAATACTTTCCATATTCATCCATTTTTCTACAAATCTTACAATTTCAATTTTCCTTATTACTGAATGACTAGAACAGCAATAATTAAATATGCAAGTACCTCTGTGGTGGAGCACAGAGTTAACTCAGCTCTCAAGCCCTGAGTTGTAACAGTTTAGACCAAAAACTTATTGTAAAATGCAAAAGTCTCATCTTCTCCATTTAAATATTTAAAGGCATGTGACAGCCATCTATACCCTGTGCAGTACTTGTTCCTTTTGTTTGCTGCTGCTGTTGAAATGTAAAGGTAATTCCTTAAAATCAATTATTAACATGTAGAAAAATATGAAAAAGAGTATCTTAAGCCACCGAAATGCATGTGTATCTCACTATATATAAAGTTCAACAGTGATTCCTCAATTTTTTTCTCCCCCCCAACAAGATTATAGTGATAGCATGTCAATTGTATCAGAGAGACTGTCACTATAATAATCAAGAAGAAAAATATTGAAAAACCCAGAAAGAAATAAAAGTATACTGAATCATAAATGAAAGTTTGACATACTGAATCAAAGGCATTACTAGCCAACTGTCACAAACTATAAGGAAATATCCTTTTTAACAAAAGTACCCTTCATAAAAGTAACAATAACTATAAAGTAGTAGAATTAAGTAAACAAAAGTGGTGTCATCTTTTCTTATCAAAAAAGTAATTTTTTGATGGGTGAAAATAACTAAATGGATGAATAGACTGTGTTCATGGACAGGAAAGCACAATATTACAAAACATTTAAAGGTGCCAAATTAACCACGTTGAATGCAATTCTAAAAAAACAAGAAAGGCTTTCCACATTAACAGCTGATTCATAAATTTTTTACTTTTAAAAGCAAATATAAGGATATATGTCTGAGAAACTCTGAAAAAGAACCAAGTGAGAGATACACCTATATGACTTCAAAACTCATGACAAGGTCTGGTAAGAAGGCTTATCAGTAGGCGAGGAAGTCTTGGATTTACACACTGGATGGAAGGAACTGACTCCTGTGAATTGTGCCCAGAGCTCCACGTGCTCTCTCTAACACAATGGAGAAAGACTCATGATAAGGTCTAACATTTAAAATAGAACTGGGAGAGTAACCAACCAGTTAAACAGAACAGGAAGCTCAGAGACAGACCCACCACAAGAAACACAGTATTTGACAAAGGACCCTTTCTAGAACAGAAAAAGGAATAGATATGTTAACACATAAACTACAGATTTAAATCTAGACATGAAAAGCAGCAACAGTTAAGACCATAAAGTCTAGGGGGTTATCTATATTCCTGTAATGAAGATAAATTGTTTATAAACAAGATAGTAAAAGTTTGAATCATAAATGCAAATAGTCACAGGTCTATCAACATTTAAACAATAAACACACAGAACTGTAAATTTTTTTTTTTTTTTTTTTTTTTTTGGTTTTTCGAGACAGGGTTTCTCTGTAGTTTTGGTGCCTGTCCCGGAACTAGCTCTTGTAGACCAGGCTGGCCTCGAACTCCCAGAGATCCACCTGTCTCTGCCTCCCGAGTGCTGGGATTAAAGGCGTGCGCCACCACCGCCCGGCCAGAACTGTAAATTTTAAGTTGTTATGAGAAGAAGTATAAGCAGTGTTAGTGGGCAAGCTACAAACTGGAAGAGTATTTTTATAACCTATAAAATCCATGTAATGAACTCAGGAAAAAGACAAATCATCTTAGGAAATTGAATGAACAGGATGAACAAGCAACTCAGAATAAACAGCTAATAAAAATGGGTCAAGACATTGACCCTCTCCACCAGCCAGACCCTGCATGTTCTTCTCTATGGCCTGGCATGGTGAGTCAGACTCTTCTTCCTCTCAACCCATCCTTCCCAACCTCCAAAGTTACACTGTATCCTTGGGCCAGGACACACATCCTGCAAACAGCGCAGTCCCCTATTGGCCTGACTTCGTTCCACCAAAGCCACTTCCACCTTATAAGCCTAACACATCAGCAATGCTCTCTTCTGCTCCAACTCTCTGTCCATATCTGACTCAGCTACTGAGAGTCCACACGCCCACATTCCACTGCAAAACTATAGACAGTATGAAAGCTCAAGCCAGTATCCCTGCCCTAAAGCCCAATGGTCCTATAGAGATGCTTGCCAATAATATTACCTAGATGAGCTCCAGGACGAAGAATTTAAAAGAACAATAATACGTTTCAACAAGGAATTCAAGTTTAAAGAAACAGCTCAGTGAAATTAAGGAAAAGAATTTTTTTTTTTTTTTTTTTTTTTTTTTTTTTGGTTTTTCGAGACAGGGTTTCTCTGTGGTTTTGGAGCCTGTCCTGGAACTAGCTCTTGTAAACCAGGCTGGTCTCGAACTCACAGAGATCCGCCTGCCTCTGCCTCCCAAGTGCTGGGATTAAAGGCATGTGCCACCACCGCCCGGCCAAGGAAAAGAATTTAAGGAGAATAAACCTGAGTGATGGTCAAGAAAACACAGACATAGGCTGACTGATGATGAAGACCGTCCGAGACTTAAAAATAAAATTCGATAAATAGAAACAGCGAAGAGGATTCAAGCTGAAATGAAGATGGAAATGAAAACTCCAATAATAATCCAACTAGAAAAAGTCAAAGGAAAGCCTTACAAGCAGAATGAATCAAGCAGAAGATAGACTATCCGGACTCAAAGATAAAGCAGATGGCCTATATAAAATAAGGACGATAAAAACAATTAAAAAGGCAGAAAGAAATATACAGGCAATGTGGGACCCCACAAAATGGCCATAACTTAGAATGATAGGCATAAGTGAGTGAAAAGAACCCTAAGTCAATGGCATGACCAGATCTTCAACAAGACCATAGACGAAAACTAGATATGATACCACGGAACACCAATCAGACAAGACCATAGACAAAGACTAGATATGAGAAGACCATGGAACACCAAACAGACAAGAAGGAAAGAAAATCCCATGACACATCATAGTTAAAGCACTAAGTATACAGAAAAAGGAAGTATATTTGAAAGCTGCAAGAGAAAAAACATCCACCAGTTACATATAAAGAAAAACCCATCAGGGTAGCAGCAGATGAAAAATTCAAAAGCCAGAAGAGCTTAGAGTAATGCATTGCAAGTTCTGTATGATCGTGATGGTTAACCTGGAATTCCATATATATATCCAGCAAAACTATGTGTAGTAGTTGAAGGAGAAAAAACAACTTCCCAATAAATCAATAGCCTAAACATTTATATCTCTAGAAACCCTGGCCTATTCTACAAGGTTGACCACTTAGCCTTCAGACCAAAGAGGAGCTGAATTCCCTACAGCTAGAGTTGTGGTGGTTGTGAGCTGCCACATGGGTGTGCTGGGAATCAAGGTTGGGCCCGCTGCCAGAACAGGACACATTCCAATCCTACCAGTTATGAGCTGCCAGATGGGTGCTGGGAATTGAACCCAGGTCTTCTGGAAGAGAAGTCAGTGCTCTTAACCACCTAGCCTCTAAGGGTTAAAATAGTATTGTCCACAAAGTGTCAATAGCTTAGCTTTCAAAAATATAATATTTAAGTTAAAAGCAGATTACTGATACAGTGTTTAAAAACTCCCCAAGGAGCTCCCTATATTTATTTATAATAAAAATATAGAAAATGAAGAAGATATTCTGAAGAAAGGATAAAAGGTATGGAAATAAGGAAACGACCTAAATTTGCTGTATTTTATTTCCTCTTTGGAAAGAACTTAAATTAAAATTTGTTAAATTTGGGTAGTAGGGGCACAACTATATTTGTATTTGTTTGTGCTTTAACTATCTCAGAATCAGGGCTAAAGAGACGGTTCAGCGGATAAAGGCTCCCAGGGCCAATGTGGTGGAAGCAGAGAACCAGCTCCTGAAAATTGTACTCTGACATCCACACCCACTGGCTGACACAAACAATACATAAATACGAAAAATTAATCAAATACATAAGAATAAAAATAAGTCTTTAAACATATTTGGTAGAAACTCTTCTAAAATGAAAATCCCTTACAGGCCAAGACGGCGGGACAGAAGCAGCCTCTGGAGTATGGAAGTAAGCCACGCCGTTGTGGTAAGTGTAAGGGTATCCAGTCGACGTGGTCAGATACATTGTTCCAGCAGCAGGCATTATACTGGAACCTAAAACAAAGAATGAACAGCAGAGTTTTTAAGTTTATAGACACAAAATTTATTAATACATTTCAGAAAAATATTTTAAGATTTCTACATTGCTACAGTAAAAACTAAAATACTTAAAACGCTATGTATTCTAGTATCTTTGAACAATCCATTTTATAACTTAATACCTCAGAGTTATAGATTATAGGGATTAACAAACAAGGTAAATAAATATGAAAAATCCTTCATTTCAAATTCTCATGCCAGTCTAATGAAACAATTTAATTGTTAGTAATAAGTTATTATTTTATAAATATTAATTATGTAGAGAGCCTGAAAACTACAGAAAAGTTCCTGAGATCTTGGCTGGATCTATTCTTAAAAGTTCAGAGATGATGGAGACAGTGAAGCTGGAGAAGATTGGATTCATTTTCCTAATTCTTTGGGTTAATAGCAGAATTTACTCATGACTCTCTTATCTATACTTTCCCTTTGGTTAGAACTTTCTGCTATTATAACCATGACTATACTCCTTGATGAAGTTAGTCTAGGACCTCCACCTCCCTTTTAGTTCAGGATTTACACACACACACACACACTCACTCTGTCATTGAGACTTTAAAAGCTACATAAAGGTCAGGGAAGCATGATCATGACGACCTGGGACTTGAGTTCAGACCCCAGCACCTGTATAAAAAGCCATTTATGGCAATATACATCTGTAACCCTAGTCTTGAGAGTGGGTGGGGAGGGGATGGAGACAGGCAGACAGCCAGAGCTGTCGGTGAATACCAGGTTCAGCAAGACACTTCTGTCTCAAAAATAAGGTGGAGAGCAAGGCGGAGAGAGTATTGTGGGTCACCGTCTCACGAGTAAGGCGGAGAGCAAGGCGGAGAGAGCATTGTGGGTCACCGTCTCACAAGTAAGGCGGAGAGCAAGGCGGAGAGAGTATTGTGGGTCACCGTCTCACCTCCACATGAGCACCTGTGTGCACACGTGCAAACATAAACAAAAGGAAATGGGAAGACAGTTAAAACGCGCTGAGAATAAAGTAACGTGAGCTCATGTGTGCTTTTTCAATACTGCTTTGGCTGTTGTATTAATGATTAGGCGGCAGCAGCAGACTGCACACAGAAGGGCCCATGCTCCGGAGAGGTTTCCCGATGACGAAGGCAAGTAGACCGGACTGTTGGGAATACAATGTTGGTAATGAAATAAAAAAGAAATGACAGATTTGAGAAAAAACTAACATATGAGTCTCTTATAATTGCAGAAATAAATTTTAGTATTTATTTTTATTTGGAGAGAAAATAAAAATAGCTTTGTAGTCTATAAGTCTTGGAACAGAGGCCAATACTACAAGCTAATCCTATACTTTTCCATTAGAATATGGGGTGTTACTCCAGGAGACAAGGTAGAGGCTGAACATGGAGTTCTTACAGGGGCACTTCAATTCAAACAACTGTTATTTTAATGGAAAAAGTTTGTCTTTAAATAATCAAATGACTGATACTAAGAAACAGAATGCAAATTATCCATGGAGATTTTACATAAACTAAGACTTCTAAGAAAATATAAATTTCCAGTGTACAATGGATTAAGAGCCACAACTGGCCAAGGTCAATTTTCCTCCATTATTAGGAGTATTTCAGCAGAAATGTCAACTGGTGATTCCACTATTCAGGTCTTGTTTAGTAGACTACATTTCTGAATCTCATAGATGCAGCTAAATGGTTTAAAACGACTTTAATTTTTAAAGGCAGATATGTGTATTATATAAACAGAGCGAGCACTTCTCAAGTTGGCTTTTCATGAGATAAATAAAAAACTGCAACAATGGCTCTTTTGCTCATTAGTTCTGAATAAACTATTTGTATATGTAAAAGCAATCAGTAGACAATGGGTCAAAAACTGTTAGTACAATTATTATAGTTAAACTCTTACAAACAACAGTATTCTGAAAATATTCAGAATCCTGCTATATTTAGTATCGTCATCTCTGTGCCTCACTCCCAGCCCCTCTGCGTGTGTCTGACAACTTATGAACTTGCATGCAGAGCCCAAGGTTGATGTCAAGTATCTTCTTCAATCATTTTCCATTTTAATTTTAGAGACAGGGTTTTTCACAAACACAGAGCTCACTGACGGCTCAACTAGATGGCTGGCCGGCCAGCCCCCATCCTCTGGCATCCGCCTCCCCAGCTCTGGGATCTCAGGCACGTGCTGCCATGCTTTGTGTTTACGCGGGCTCTAAGAGATCCATTCCAGTTCTCATTCTTGCAGCAAGCACTTTACTCAGACAGCTTTGCAGACCACCATACATTTTGTAATAGCTAAGTTAACCAATGCTGAGTCAAAGTTAAAATACTTGATAACTGCTGTCAACAGAACACTTCAAATTAACACAATCTATAAAATTGTTTACAGTGATATGAATAACAGCCTAAGGTTTTACATCCCAGCAGACACATGATATGGCTAAGGAAAAACAAAATTAGCAACTATTTTATAGAAATCTCCTTTAATAAACAAAACTACAGAAGTGCTTATAAAAAGTTAAAGGAAAAAAGAGAGTAAGTATTATAAAAATTTGAGGAAGGCATACACAAAAGTTATCTAATCCAAAGATTTAGTGATTGTTTTCTCTGATATTTAGGACACATGTGTTTTGACTAAAAAACACATGCAGTTACTTTTTTGTTTTTAGTTATATATTTTCACTTTCCATACTTTGGCTAATTTACAATATTTCTATAATCACAAATACTTTTAATTAGAATTCTAAATTTATTTAGCTATTTTAAGTGACATTGTCCTATAATTTTTTTCTTTTGAATGTATGTTCAAGGGTGAAATACCTGGGTTCAATTTATAAACAGCAAGGCAGTGTGTCTGCCTGGAAGCCTGTCTGCAGATGAATGGGTAATGGAAGTGTGGGCGCACATTCAAGCACACAGAAGGATTTTGTTCAGCTGTAGGGAAAAAGGTCATTCGACCCCCTAGTGGGGTTGCAACACACAGGCTGAGAACCACTGATACAGACAATTTCTATGATATACGAAGAACAAAAAGACTGGACCCCACGAAAAAACCCAATTAGAAATGGGATTGAGAACTAAATAGAGCTCTCAGCATAGGAGTCTCAAATGGCTGAGACACACTTAAACTTCAACATCTTTAGTCATCAGAGACATGCAAATTAGAACTACTTCGAGCTTTCATTCTACAACTATCAGAATGACTAAGACAGATAAAAGTCAGCGCACGCTGTGCGGATGTTGAGTCAGGGACCAGCCACTCACTGCCGGTGGATCCACCGTCAGTGCAGACTTGTGTGTGACTCCTCAGGAAGCTGGGGTAACCTATCTCAAGGTCCAGCTGAACTAACTCTCGGGCATACACCCAAAGGACTCTGCCTCCTACTCCAGAGACACCTGCTCAACTATGTCTGTGTGCGGCAGCTTTACTGTAACAGGCAGGACCTGCAAACAGCCTGGCTGCCACCCACAGATGAGTGGATCAAACGACTCCTATGACATTCTCCTGTTCCTGTAGGTCCGTGCCTTCTTCAGCCATCATCCTGCAGGAGACGGGGGCTAACACAGAGATCCTAACAGGACAATGCACAGGGTACCAGATTTTGGAAGCGCTTGGAACATCTGAAGTGGGATGTCTCCACCAGCTCTCCCATCCCTGCCGTCAGGGCTCAGGGGCTATGTACAAGAGGAGGAGGAAAGACTCAGAGCCACGTGGGATGGACTGACACCAAGGAAACAGTGTGAGACACCAGAGGACTGATGCACATTATGAACTCACAGACGGTGGCAGCGATCAAGCCAGACGGGGTCCCAGCACTGAGGTGAGGAAATGGACAGGAGCTCCCACCCCTAACCAAGAAGCTACCTGCGGCTGACAACTGCTCATCAAGAAGAACTTCGCTCTCAGCACTGGCGTCTGCTGGGCGCACTAACCACTGCTAGATAGGCCACGCCCAGGAGACAGACACAAAAGGAGCGCAGCTGTATTTCTTGCATTCTTTGGCCTCATATTGTTACACCTGAACATCTTTTTAAAAACTTACTCATCTTTTACTTGTATATTATGGTTTTTAACTCTTGTTTTTATGGTTTTGTTTTTGTGTGTCTGTGTTACTTGTGCTTTTTCACTTTTTAAAAGATTGTTTCTAAAATTTATCTGTCTTCTAAAGAGAGAGAAAGAAATAGGGGTGGAGGTGGATGGGTGGGGAGGGTCTGGTAAACTGTGATCAGAATACACTGTATGAATTTTCAACAAAAAGAAAATGTTATCATGAAACACATTACTTTTTAAGCTAATTAAAAATAAAGTATTTTCCTTTAAACCATAATTAAGTAGAATATACTTAACATTGTTCTTGTATATTTCCCCTATACCTCAAGCTAAGGTATTTTAATTTCTATTAAAAATAGTTATATGACTACCAACTTTGCTAAAATAACTATTAAATAAAGAAACAATATTTTAATAAAATGTCTAAAATAGTCTAATAATTCACAAAAGGATCATGCAAATATTAAAAAATACATTAGTTCTCAATACATACGAGGAATCCCTATTTGTTGTTTTCTTATTGCTGGACCAATGTTCAGTTTCTTATCTTTGTAATTAAGTTTTTCAGCCTAAAATAAAGGAAAAAGCCCATCACCATGATTTGTAAAAATCATTTGACATCATGATTTGTAAAATTTGATACCATGATTTGTAAAATCAGTGAAGAAAAACCAGTATGAAGCTAGCAGACATTATGTGACACTTTCTTCCTCTTTTTTAAAATACAGGTCTCACGAGTTCCAGACTGCCCTCACATCTGGCGTCTTACCAGGTGACACTGACCTTCTGATCCTTCCGCCTCTACTGCTCAAGTGCTGCAATTGATGGATGTGCCACACTGCCTGGTGTATGTGGTGCTGGGAATCAAGTATGCTACCAAAAAGATGGTCTGAGATCAAGTAAGTGTCTTTATCTTGGCTCTACTACTGTGCATCTCGATGGTGTAGTAACCATCATTAGTTGCTGATTGTGCTTGCACTCAGGTAGTCTGTGAAGTTCATGTACAATACTAACCACTATTTACAGCTATATCCAGGTTATTTGCGGTATTACAGAAAATGCAAGTAGTTAACACAAAAGCACCCAGTTAGAGCAAAATGTTTTTTTCTTATTCTAGCTATCATATTATAATAAAATGTTCTTTTAAGGTGTTTTTCACATTATGTGCTTTTTTTTTTTTTTTTTTTTTTTGGTTTTTCGAGACAGGGTTTCTCTGTGGTTTTGGAGCCTGTCCTGGAACTAGCTCTTGTAGACCAGGCTGGTCTCGAACTCACAGAGATCCGCCTGCCTCTGCCTCCCAAGTGCTGGGATTAAAGGCGTGCGCCACCACCGCCCGGCCTATGTGCTATTTTTTTAAACAATACAATGTCTCACAGGTGTTCAAGTTCTAGCTAATGTTCCTAAGCACATGAAGATTGTTCATGGATTTTATGGAGAAAAAGTGTTGTCATGCTTAATTCAGGCATTATAGTCCTATTGGCCACGAATCCAATGTCAACTAAATATGTTGTTTATCACGACTTAGATGTGAAGCGTGCATTCCCTCCACAAAAAAGTCCACCTGTTGAATGCTTTGTCCCAAATGACAGCTCCAACCATAGGAGGTGGTCACATGAAAAGGATCGGATCTAACAGGTCACTGCTGAGTTAGTAATCCGACAGCATTACTGGACATGATGGGACTTTTTAGCTGGAGAAAACAAGCCATGATGGCACATTCCTGAAAACTAGCTCTTCACAGATCCCTTCCTCAGCCACCTCTGCTTCCTGCCACTCATTGTCACAGGTTCCGCCTGCCTGTGCCCCACAGCACAGAAGCAGCGGCTACGAGCTGGAGCCTGTGAGACCCTGAGCTGACATTATCTTTCCGTCTTCCAAGCAGCTGCTCTCAGAGCTCTGTGACAGGCAATACAAGCTTTGCGAACACAATTTCCTTAACCAGCAACACATGAACGCAGGTCATATGTTAATTCACTGGCAGCAATACTGGGACAAGAGGATTTTGAAACCTTATCTTGTATTCCAAATAGGAACCCCAGAAGTTCAGCACCCACTAATTCAGTTTTATGGTGCCTTTATAGAATAAAAAACTATCAAGGGTAAGAACTGACTGTGTATGATTTTAATACTACATAATTAAATGACCTTTTTCTAAAAGGTTAAATGTTATGCTTGCGTATTTTAAAAGACATCAAAGTGAACTACAGGCTACAGACACTTTATTAAAGAATGTTACTGGTTTATGTAGTTTTTCATAGGAAGGAAATAATATCAGGTAATCTTATTCTAGTAATTTACATTTGTAGTATTCCTTAGGAATTACAAAAAAACATTTACACATCACAGAGACACATTCTTAAATCACTAGTTTAAGCAAATAAAATAAAATACACTATAACTTAACAACCATCCTGATGTAATGACTTGGAATGTATTGTTCTTCAGACTGTTTCTTAGGGGTCAATGGCAGTCTTAAGAGACACACACACATGTATCTGCATATATAGACATACACAGATCACTGGCTTGCACTCAACTATTATATTATCATAAACGGTTAGTTTTAAACAAAGAAGTTTCAAAACAGAAGTTAAATACACTGAAAGATCTTACCTCTTGTAAGATTTTTTGTGCATCTTCTTGAGTCTCAAAAGTGATGAAACCATACCTAAATAAATGCATTAATTATTAATATTTTCTTAGAATATTACACTAAATTTTATTTTGGAGTTCAAGAACCTAGGGTCTGAAAGTTTTTTTTAAACCACTGAACTATATCTGCCTAAAGCTGTGTTAACAGTCTTACTGTTTAGGTATTGCCACTGTGGGTATGCTGCATCGGCATGGGCACCGCAGATTAACACTGTCATTGAGGATGAGTCTATGTGTCTGGTGCTCACAAAAACCAGGTGTCACAGCCCTTGAGCTGGAGTTTAGGTGACTGTGGTCCTCACGTGGGTTCTAGGAACTGAATCTGGAGTCCTCTGGTGGAGTAGCAAGTGACCTCATTGAGTCTTCTCCAGCCCCATTCTCGCTGCTTCTTACAAACCAATTAAGCTTTTGTTTATTTTTGTATCTCATTGTTGCTGTTACACACTGGTTTATTTTTTAAATATTATCTATGCTGTGTTGTCTACAAATTAATTTCTTTCATTTTCTAATTTGGTGAAATATAAATTTTAAAAATATGCTCTAATAATTTTCTGAATTTCATTGGTTTCTACTGCAATCACTTCCTTTTATCTCTAATTTTGTTAATTTGGGTTTTCTCTTTTTTGGTTAGTCTGGCTACTAACTTATGGATCTTGTTTGTCTACCTAAAGTACTTAGTTAAATTGGATTTTTTCTACTTCTGTTTTTATTAACTTCCGTCCGATCATGATTCTTTGCTTCTATTGACTTTTTTTAGTTTGTTCTTATTATTTTCTAAGGCTATAAGATCCATTATTATTTATTTGAAATCTGGTTCTAAATGTTCATATTTTCAGCTGTGAATTTCCCTCTAGGAAGAGTGCCTTCTATCCAATGAAGAATGTCTTCTTTCTATCTCATAAGTTTATGTATGTTATTTCACTTTGATTAAAATAATTTATAAATTTCCTTAACTTTTTGATGCAGCCATCATTCTATAAAATATTATATCTCCATCAGTCATGAATGTTCTAAAGTTTACCTGTTTTTTCTAGTTTTATTCCACTGTGCTAAGGATACAAAACATTTTCACTTTTCCCATATTTGAAAAGCCTTGCTTTGTGTCCTATTATATATATTTTAGAGGAAGCTTTATGGGCTAATTTGAAGACTGTGTACTCTTCAGTGTTTCAGTGCAATCCCTGTAGATGTCTGCTAGGTCAGTTTGGTCTATGACGTCATTATCTCAGATGTCCTCTATTCTCTGCTGGAATGCCTTACAGGTGAGCCTAGAGTGCTGAGATAATCCACTATTACTGCCTTAGGGTTAGTGCGTGTCTCTGTACCCCAGGAGTCCCTGCTTTATGAAATTAAGAGCATCAGTATTCGAGGCATGTACATTTAGAACATTTTCTCTTGTTGAATTGTTTCCTTAATCAGTATGAACATTTGTTGTCTCTTCTAATTTTGTTCTGGAGTCTTTTTTTTTAAGACACAGAATAGCAACTCTGCCTGCTTTCTAGTTCCATGTGCTTGAGGACCTTTTCCCGCCATTCAGCCCTTAAGATTACGTTTGTCTCAGATGATAGGATTTGTCTTTAGGCAATAAATTCTATTCTTTATTTCCATCTACTACTCTGTATATTTTGATTATAGAATTTAGTCTATTAACATTTAAAGTTATTACTGAAAGGTGTATTTAATTCCCGTTGTTTGTCAAATTTGTAGTGCTTGGTATTCTTTCTATTCCATAACCACTCTTCTAGTGTGGTTTACTCTTTCTTGTCGTGTCCTGGATGTGTTTAATTTTGGCTTCTTTCTGAAACAGTCAATCAAGTATCTTCTGAGTGCTGCTTAAGTGGTCATGAATTTCTTCTGCTTGTTTTTTATCATACAAAAGGAGACTTCAATTATGTCCTATTGTGCAGGATATAGTAGTTCGACTTAATATATTATTCCCTTCCAGTGCTTCAAATACATGGTTCCATACTCCCCTGGCTTTAAAGGCTTCTGTAGAGAGATCTGCTATTAATACTGACAGGTCTGCCTTTATATGTAACTTGGTATTTCCTCCTGTGGCTTTCAATATTCTTCTTCATTCTCTGTACTTAGTGTTTTAATTACACTATGATGTGGAAATCTTCTTTTCTGTTCCTGTCCATTTTGTTTTTTATATGTCTTGTGAGTACAGACAGCGTTACTTGTCAACTTGACAGAATCTAAAGCCATTTTAGAGATAAGCCTCTAGACCTGTGAGGAATTAGCTTGGCTACGACAGCCTCTGGCCATGCCTGTGGATGACCATCTTGTTGGGTTAATTGAGGCAGAATGACTTGCCCATGGTCAGGGGCTTTCACTGCTTTATGACTATGTGATGTGGCCAGCTCAAGTTCCAGCTGCCTTGACTTCCCCATGGGCTGAGCCGTACCCTTGAACTGTGAGTCAAAACAAACTCTGTGCTCCCTAGGTTGCTCTTGCCAGGGCATTTTTGTATCATAGTTATAGGAGAAGAAACTAAGACAGCTAGCCATCTATTTCTCTAGATTTGGGAAGCTTTCTGATATAATTCTATCAAAATATCTTTTATGCCCTAAACCTGGAGTTCTATCCCGATAGTTCATCACTTTTTAAATGTTGTACATATAACTCATGATGTATTCATGTTTTATTATTTAATCTTTGCTGATACAAGAATTCTAATTCATCTCTCATTTCCATTTGATCCATTGTATTGGTGAAGCTTAATACTGAATTTTCTATTTGACTTACTGAGTTTTTCATGTTTTCAGTATTTCTTTTTAGTAAATTTCTCTCTCATTCCCTGTACCGACTTTCTTATTTCAGTCAGCTGTTTACATATAATCTCTCTGAATTACTCTAAGTTTATTTTCATACTGTTTTGCTTTGTTAAACATTCGTTTCATTCCCCATCTTGAATTTCACCTAATTCACTCTCATTTGCAGCAATTAATGATGGAATTGACATTTTTGGGCGGTGTAACACTGAGATTTTTGTGTTTCTTAATTACCACATTAAGACTTACGCATCTGTGGTTGTTTTGCTGACTGGAGTTTTTTATCAACTGTGTCCTTTAAGCCAAATTATCTGTAACATTTAAAAGGGGCGAGACTGAGGTAGAGTCAAGGTGCACAGCTCAGCAGTGAAACCTTCAGTGCATGTGCTCAGGCGCTTGGCACAAGCTCTTTACCACAGTACCAACAGCAGAAGCCACCCTAAAGTCTGGGAGGGCTACAGCACAAGCATCATGCAGATAGTTAAATGTAACTACTGGAGGGTCACTATGTTAGGACGGCACAACAGGACATTAAGGATGGAGGGACTGTAGGCTGAGCAAGGATCAGTATCAGTATTAGAAAAAATTTTGAGGTGACAAGGATATCTGGGAAGGGAAAGTTTAAAGTTTGGAAGGTTGCAGTGAATAAGCCCAAATGAAGTGAGCACGGGGAAGAGAGGAGGAGAATAAGAGAACTGCATGGGCGGGCGGGGTGCCAGCATTCGGAGCATGAAATGAAGAACGGGTGGAGGACAACAGAGAACAATCACACAGCCTAACCAAGCACAGCACAGCCTAAAGCAAGACCACTCCGAGACATTTTCCCAAGAGTAAAGACTAAGAAATCAAACACAGCAACAAAATCCCCAAACCCAAGAACAGCCAAGTAACAAAAGTACAATAAGAGTATAACGAGGCTTTATTTATTTATTTATTTATTTATTTATTTATACCGAGGTTTTAAAAAGCCACATTGGACATATTTTATTTTTGGAAGATTAAGTTTTGAATTCTTTCCTTCACTGTGATGTTTCATGTACTATACTGTGCTGATGGGAGAGGTCTGACTCCCGACCTCAGTTCCCGCTGTTAGATTAGACTGGGAGACAGATGGACTGGGCAGTCCCTTCCTTGACTAGACCCTGGTTTAGTGCACAGTAGTGATAGTGTTCCCAGTGTTCTGAGAAGAAGGCAAACGGAGCAGCCCTGAGAGCCTCATGTTTGTTTCAGATTTTGTTATTTAGGTCTCTGTCTTGGTTAGGGTTTCTATTGCTGTGAACTGGCACCATGACCACGGCACTGTTATAAAGGAAATCATCTCATTGAGGTGGCAGCTTACAATTTCAGAGGGTCAGTCCATTATCATCACAGTGGGGAGCATGGCAGTTGAAAGTACGGTGGCGTACAAACAAATATGGTGCTTGAGAATTCTACATCTTGATCCAAAGGTAACAGGAAGTGAACTCAGTCACTGGGCGTGGCTTGAGCATATATGAGACCTCAAAGCCCACCACCACAGTGACACACTTCCAACAAAGCCACACACTCCCTCTTGGGGGCCATTTTCATCCAAACCACCACAGTCTTCAAGAGTTTCTTGTTACTCATTTGCTCGTTTGCACACAACTTGAAGCTACTTGTCATTTTACAAGGTTTTTGAATCCTCTGTTCAGTACTTTACTTATTTTATTGTATTTAGATTTGATAATTAAGGAGTTATGATCTTATGGGTTCCCTTGCATTTTCATGCTTCTTTTATAATCTACTGTTATGGATATTTCTTCAATTTCTTAAGAGGAACCTTCTTGACAACCTTCTCTTCATGGTGCGAACCTCACTACCACCCACTAAGGAGAAAACAAATGGCTTTAACAGCTGGAACACTAAAACAAATCAGGTAGGAAACACACTTGAAATTGATTGACACGAATATGCCCCCAATGACCACAAATCAGGAAAGGGGAAAAATAATGTATAAGCCATCAAGTTAAAAACTTAGGGTCAATGTAAAGATAGTAAATTATCAAAATGACAGGAGGCTGGGAAAGGGGAAAAAGAAAAGCAAGGTGAGGTAAATGAGAGAAAGGAATAAGAACGCAGAAAAACACAGTGAACAACTGCAGGTTAAATCATTCTGATTGCACAATAATGGAAAATGTATAAGCAAAATTAAATATGAAAATAATAAAAGAGAAAAACATCGCTTTTTGAAAACAAAGTAAAAATACTAACCTATAGTAAGAAAGGGAAAAAAGGATAAATACAAGGCCTCAAAGACACACAAGCAAAACAACCCAACCGAGACAAAACATTGGAGCAGTTTCTTTCCGGTGTCTTCCCTAAGATTAGGCTAGTGTTGGGCCCGCACTAGCCAAGTGCTAATATGCTTCAGACTGTCCTCGCTTTAAGATCTTTGCTTTCAATGTGTGCTGGGAGCATCTATGGCCACAGGAAGCATTGTACTTTGTAGGTCAGGTAGATTATTCCATGTTCCAGAAGTTCCTTAGTTGGATAACCTGGTACAGCTATCGTGTATGCCAAACAGTGTTGCCAAGGGTTTTGAGGAGTAGGGAAGACACACAGGCACTGAAATGTAACCCAAAGGACTAGTCTCAGTGCTCTCCATCCCATGGAAAACTAATCACCTTCTAGGAGAGAGGTGGCTGCAGAAAATACGGGTTGGGTGCTGGATATTCTCTAGCCTGGCAACAGTTAAATCAGAGCCTAGATGAGGCTCTGAGAGTTGGAGTGTGTGCTAATCCCAGGCTCAGGCTGCTGCTACTCTTATCCTCAGATGTGGCTGTCTCGTAGCCATAGAAGACGGAACTTCATATTCTTCACTGTTGGGTCTTCCACTGTCTGAACTTCTCAGCGGCCCAGCCCTTCCTTATTGCCTCCACAACTCTTTTTCATTCAAGAGATGGGACAGGTTGTTTTCAGGCTCTGAATTGTGATTGTTGCTAACTGGGCCACTTTTCAGCCGCCCTTCACCCATTCTGTAGTCTCCAATGCTCTTCTGGACTTTCTCTTTCCAGAACAGAGTCTTTACTACCCTGACTCTCATCACCGTGTCACAGAAATGCAATCTCCACTTTAACTTCTCCCCTTTCTTTTCTGTGGTTCCAGGGATGAACCCGGGGCCTTGTGCATGCTAAGCAACAGCCTTGGCTTCTTTATTTTATTTTGTTGTTGAAAAGGGCAGTAACCCATGTTGGCCTCCAGTTTGCAAAATTCCTGCCTCAGTCTCCAGGATATTTATCAGATTACATCTGACTTCCTATCCTTTCAATGACAAAAGTATTACCAAAAATAATGTAAATTCTTTTAGCTAAGTGAGAGGGATATAATCTCAACCTCATCTTGATATTATGTGGCAGTTTCAGGAGTTTTTGTATTTTTTTAAAAAGTTTCTTTGTGAAAACACTACCTCTTCCTTATTAGCTCCTGCCATTCTCCATGCCATTTCTCATTAATACTCTTTTTCTATCTTATTTGTCCGTCTATTAATCCTGCAAATATATTTGTTTGGAGAAAACACAACCCTTTATTCATTTCCACCACTGTATCTAAGTTTCTTGTGACTTTGCAACAAAACTTCTGTGAACGCAGCACGCACAGTCCCTTCCCCCTCAGAGAGTTCCGGATGTTGTGCACAGAGATATACTCAAACAGCTCTGTACATTACAGGGCATAGTCTACTAACTTCAATGTTCATTCTTGTTTTCGTCATTGTTCTATTGCTGTGAAGCAACCCATGATCACAATTCTTATAAAGGGAAGATTTCACTAGAGCTGGTTTACAGTTTCAGAGGTTTAGTTCACTGTCGTCATGGCGGCATGCAGGCAGACATGGGGCTGGAACAGTAGCTGAGAGTTTGACATCTGGATCCACAGACAGCAGGGTGAGAGAGGCACTATGGCTGGATTTGGCTTTCGAAAGCCCAACAACTCCTCCAACAGGGCCACACCTCCTAATCATTTCAATTAGTACCACTCACTACCTGGTGGCAAGCATTCAAATACATGATGAGCCCATTCTCTTTCAAACCACTGCATTCTACTGCCTGGACGTCACAGGCTTACAGCCATATAATAATACAAAATGCATTAGTTCAACTTCAAAAGTCCCCATAGTCTATCACTGTCTCAACACTGTTTAAAAGTCCAAAGTGCAAGGACTCTTCTGAGACTCAAGGCAATCTCTTAACTGCAACCCTTGTAAAATCAAAATCAAAACCCCTATCACATGTGTCCAACAACAATGGCACAGAATATGCTACCATTCTAAAAGGTGGAATAGGGCACAGAGTGAGGAAACGCTGGACCAAAGCAAACCCAAAACCATCAGGGAAAGCTTCAAATCCTGCCTCTCCATGTCTGATGTCAAAGTGCTCTCCAGACCTCCAAGTCCTTTCAGCTCTGTTGACTGCAACACACTTCTCTTTTGGACTGGTTCTATACCCTCCCTGTCTGCAGCTTTCCTCAGCAAGTATCCCATAACTCTGGCATCTCTGACATATTGAGTCTCTAACGAAATCCAGGCTTCACCCAATGACCTATCTGGGCCTACATGCAGGGACACCCCTGACATATACCTGGCCTCAGCAGCTTTTTTTAGACATATAGGAAGATTCCACAACCTTTTTCTTGTATTCCTGACTCTAAACCTAGAGCCATGGGGCTAAATCTGCCAAGCTCTGATGCTTGTTGGGTCTGCAACTTAATCCCCTCTTCCAAATACATCTGCACCAGCTTTTTGTTGCCTATGGTTTCTTTTACTGCCTAAGTTTTTTTTTTTTTTTTTAGTTCCTTTCCACAAGTTGGAAGCTTAGCTGTGTGGGATCTTCAGGTCACCACTCCCTTTACTCCACTGAACATCAGGCTTTTCTTAAACTTGAGTCCCTTGAGCACTGGACCCCCATTACATTTCCCAGGGCTTCTTTCTCCATAAACCACATTTTATACTTTTCCTTGCTCAGCTTCCTTCCTTTCAGTATACATCTGCAGTCAGAGTCACTGCTGATAACTTTCCGACAGAGTCAAATCTAGGGTGTCCTGAAAGCTCCTCTGCCAAAGCCAGTACTTGAACACTCTTCAGTTTAGCTTCAGGAAATTTTTTTTTGGGGGGGCGTGCAAGGGCAGAAATCAGCCTCTTTCTTTGCCCAAATATCACAAGAACAATCTCGTGGCCCCTTACTAATTTTCTTCCCCTCTGAAACCTTTTGAGCCAGGCATTATAATCTACATTGTTGTTCCTACTAGGATGCCCATAAGCCCTGCTGAAAACATTCAACTGCTTTCCTGATCCAAGGTCCCAAAGACCACATCCCACCAACAAGCATCAGGTCCCAGCAAAACCTACTCCCTAGTGCGAGCTGTCGTCTTAGTCATTGCTCTATGGCTATCAAGACACAGCATGACCATGGCAACTCTTAGGAAGGAGAACATGTAAGTGGGTCTGGCTTACAGATTCATCATGGCCACACACAGGAGGAGGAGGAGCTGAGAGTTTGGGCTTTTGAAGTGACAGACGTCCTCCAACAAGGCCACAGCACCAAATCCTTCCCGACAGCACCCCTGTCTGGGAACCGAGCAGTCTAGCATATGAGTGATTACGGGGCCACTCTTTCAAATTACCACAAATTTTTTGATTTGACAATTTATCATTCTTATTAGACTGGCATTTTTCATTTGTTCCTTGATTAGATTCTGAATCACAGACCACAAACATTCTTTCAGATCAGCAATTTTCTGATAAATTCTCTTATAGATAAAAAAAAGTACACAATTCCAGAAGTATCTGCTGTTTCAGCTTTAGCTACTATATAATTTTCTACTCAACATTTTTGTCATATTATACTGAATGGCCCCTTGGTCCATGTAAAGGCAGGCTTTTAGATTAAGAAATATAGAACCCCTTTTTTACCCTAGTAAAGATCACTTGTGCATGCACGCACACATGAATGCGTACACACACAGCAAACATAAGGTAAAAGAGAGGGCATAAAATTCTTTACTAAGAAAAATACAAAATATATTAGCATACAAAACTTAACCCAACAAAACAGTTCATTATTCTACATATTATGTGAACTGATACGAACCCTTTGGATACTCCGGCTCTGTCATTAACAATCTTCACTTCTTTTACAGACCCATACTGGGAAAAAAATTTTCTTAAATCATTTTCATTTGTCTAGTGGCATAAAAAGAAAACATTAAGAAGTGTTTTAGTCACTAAAAGATGAAACAACTCCAATGTCTGCTGTGGAGACATAAAAACTATAGAAAATAAGTTAGAGGGTATCTCATCATTAAAGAGAGGCAAAACCATTGTTACCAAACTATGTACTTTGCTTTACGTAGCAGCTAGGCAGCTGCCTTCAACTGAATGTTCTATGGCCACAAAGAACGCAACTATGTAAAGGGCTCTCTCGGTGACTGTAAGAATGTTAACAGGAGTGTGTACACTAAAGCCAGAGTTAGGCTCTAGTATTCGGTGACTTTAAGAATACTAACAGGAGTGTGTGCACTAAAGCCAGAGTTAGGCTCTAGTATTTGGTGACTTTAAGAATGTTAACCGGAGTGTGTGCACTAAAGCCAGAGTTAGGCTCTAGTATTCGGTGACTGTAAGAATGCTAACAGGAGTGCACACTAAAGCCAGAGTTAGGCTCTAGTATTTGAGGAGCACAGCCGTTCATCAGTAAAACCAAGTCACAATGGCCTAATCCAGTCAGTTTGAGGTAATTGACATAGTCTTTAGGAAGACTCAGCCTTAGGAAAGGAATGTATTTCCCCCAAATACTTGAATTTGTCAAAGTAAGTTACAAAATGACTATAATATTTCAAATAACAAGATGTTTTCCCTGTACTAAACATAAATTTTAGATAATACAGACATTACATTGCTACAATAAAATTAGTAAAACACACACAACGTTCAAGATGTGTACAAAGATGGTTTGGGAACATCTGATTTTACTGAAATAGGTAGACAATAAGAGCTATTCCCAGAGTATTTATGTTGAATTCATGGCAATTTAATTTTGGATTCAGTTGCACCTAAGCATAACTTTAAGTTTACCTAAAGGAGAAACGAAACATGTCTTAGAGCACAGCCACTCACTTTGAGTTCAACTGTTACCTCACTTAAATACACAATTTGCTATTTTGGATGATAGCGTTGAGCCTGTTAAATTGGACAATGACAAACACTAAATCTAAGAATAAGTGAATTACTTTTAACAATGGATTTTCTAATGGAGTCAATGCTAAAATGAGAGCCGCTACTAGATATTCAGAAAAGTGCATCCAAACTATTCTCTGGAGAAGTCACTGACCCAGTCACTAACTCGTAGAGTAAGGGGAAAGTCAAGGTGACTAAACCTGCAGAGGCACAAGTGAGGTTTCAAAGTCTGTTTGCGACTGTAGGAAATTACTTCCTCACAGGGAATTATTTGTGGTTTTGAAACAGACACGTCTGAAAGGAAGTAATTCTGTTACCTTAATGCTATGGCTGTGTAGGAAACAATAACCTCTAAGATGCATATTGGCCTGATGTGCTTTTGTGACTGACATGAAAATGTTCTTATTGAATACGTACTTTGAAAGTTCACTAAGATGTTTAATAGGAATGAATTCTAAGCATGAACACCTGTATTTTCCATAGCTACAATCTTTCAAAAGGTAAGAATTTTGTAAAGCATATTTATTCCTAGGGAAACAATCACATACTTAAGAATCATTATTTTGGCAAATGCACCAAGCATAGCATTTTTCTTAGGTGAAAGAAAAAGTAATTTTACCTAGATTGTAATAGGAGTATAAGTCCAAAATCACACACTATAGCACCTTTATTATAACAGGTGTCTCTCCCTATATTTCTAATATGTAAACTCAGAAATGCTTCTATGAATTCACCTGGAAGAGGAATGTGTGTGTGTGTGTGCGCACGTACACTGAATTTAGGGCCTCTACAAGCTAGACAAACCTCTACCACCGAGTTACCGACTCAGCTCAAGTAAGGGCATCTGACTAAAAATATTCATGAACATCTTTCCTGTTCATATATACTGCTACGCCTCTTATACAGGAATACTGAAAATCACCTCAACTATGCTTTTCTCAGAGTGAAGTAGCTGATGAGCTGATTAAGCACACTTTTGTACAGATTCTCTATTTGGACCACAAGGTCTTTTAAATTAGCAGATTATAAATACTATCAAAGAAAGCTATTTGTAAGAAATTTAAGTCTAGGATATGGCTTACGAGTGCAAGATAAAGGTTGGGATAAAGATATTCGGCTTTGGGGCAGAAGCGATGGCTCAGCAGTTATGAGCATCGCCAACTGTTCCAGATGTCCTGAGTTCAGTTCCCAGTAACCACAGGGAGGCTCACACTATCTATAATGGGATCTGATGCCTTCTTCTGGCAGCCAGGTGTATATGCAGATACAGCATCATAAACATAAAATAAATAAATCTAAAAATATTTCACATATATATGGTTTTATAAGACTAAAACCTTTAGATTAAGTTTTCATTTGAAAATTGAAATAATCAATTATCTAGGAGTATCATGTAAGAAAGTATATCTGAAGTATGCTGGAAAATGAACAATATTAAGCAATGAGTGAGAAAAGCAGGTTACTTAAAAATAAGAAATAAAAAATGAAAGGCATATTTACAGCAATTAAAGAACCCTCACTTTCCTTGTATGTGCCATGGACAGGCACCCCTGTAAACTAACCTACACAATCACTGTACCACTGGACAGGTACCCTGTAAACTAACCTACACAATCACTGAAAGGTTTATTTGCATTTAAACCAAGACAATGTGAAGCCTATTATCCAATATGCAATTGTAACTTTTATAGTTGTATAAAGAAATGACTGCTGAAAAATAAAATAGTTAATTCTAAAGAAAAACAAAACACCATTCCTTGCCCACCATGCTGCACCCACAAATAGATACCTTAAAGTCAATTCCTCCTACGAAGATGCGGTTAGGGATCACGGTTCCGTATCTCGGGGCACTTGTTTGATTATTCAAAGGCACAGGTGATACAGGATTGGGGGATGGAGATAATGAATCTGTCTGTGTTTGATTTGTTGTCTGCTGTAAAATAAAGTCATTTTAAACTTTTAGCACTGGGTATGAGTTTTAATTCAGGTTCATTAAAACAGTCATTTAGGCAAGACTTCATCTACTAGATTTGACCTTTATTCCAAAATTATGAAGACTACAGTCAGAGTTCATAGTTTTTGTGGGAAGTAAAAATGAAACAAAGTACTTCATTCTAGAGAGGTGCTTTCTATTAGACAGACTACTCAAATGTACTTAAGATAATTATAAGGTATGAGATTGTTAAGGAAGTACACTAAATAGCCCGCAGCAATGGTGCACACATTTAATCCTAGCGCTCGGGAGGCAGAGGCAGGAGGATCTGTGAGTTTCGAGGCCAGCCTGGTCTACAAGAGCTAGTTCCAGGACAGCCAGGCTACGTAGAGAAAACCTGTCTCCAAAAAACAAAACAAAACAAAAACTTAAAAACCCCAAGAGCCCCAAACCAAGAAAAAAGAAAAAATTAAAAAAGCCTTAAATTCATAAAGAGGTCAGAAAGTGAGAAAGGATGACCCAGGTCTGCGCGCTGCTCTGCCCCGGCCATTGCACAGGTGGTAAAGCTGGCCTGGCACTCAGTTAGGCAGTGCTGCTCTCTTGTTACAGACCACCAACATCAGACAAATCCGCTAAATTATGATGGATCAAGATAGACAGAAGCATTCTTTGATCATGTCTGAATACCGATAAAAACAAAAACACTGTCCAAACCATGACAACCGGCAAACATTGCTTTGTCCTGGATAATCTGAACAACCTTTTCTTCTTCATCAGTTTTACTTTTTAAATAACAATTTATGCAATCATAGAAATATTCCCATTACCTCAAAACATGCATTCTAGGTAAAGCCCTTATGACTAAAATTCTATCTATAAGTCTCAAGCCTGTATTGTATAAATCAAATTATTTGCGCCTGAGAGAACCCATGGTATAGTTTCTTTCTAGTTCCAATGACTTCACAGACACAACTCAATTAAAGATGTTTTTTGGGTAGCATTTGTAGTATAAAGAGCCTTGGCAACTTAATAAACTTGGATAATTTTAGCTTGAAAAATCAAAATTTTAAATGCATGTATCTGTTTGAGAATGTGACTGATCTTTGAAGAAATTCCATACCAAGCTGGGTGAAGTGGTGTATACCTCCAACCCCTGCACTTGGGAGGCAGAACCAGGCAGATTTCTGTGACTTCAAGGCCAGCCTGGTTTACATAGTTCTAGGTCAGTCAGGGGTAATCAGTGAAAAATTTACACACCTAAACATTACGGGAAAATTACATACCTAACATTTCCATGAAAAGAATTGAGCTCAGTGTACATCCATTATATTCACACTTCAAAATTAGAAGGCTTAATATACCAATATCAGTGTATAAGGCTTTGCATAACGGCAATCAAATAGATTTGTAATGTAAGATAAAAAAAATCAAGAAACGTGTTTAAAAAAAACACTATTTCTTTCCTCTGGGAAGACGAAACAGATGTTTGAGACAATTTGGCATACTAAGTCCTTCAAAAATACGAAAGTTCGTAACTCTCCGAGAAACACCACAATGAAGTTTTAACTTAGATAATAGAATTGTTCTTTTCTGTATTTGTCCTTTTCCATTTTATTGGCTCACAAAGCTACTATTTTAAATGTTCTGTAATTAAAATAAAAAAGATATAATTAATTATCTTAAGTACATTTGCCTGTCTTCATGAATATCATATCATAGTAGTACAAAATAATAAATATATTGTATGTTAGAATATGGAAAGAAACAGAGATGAATAGCAATATGCAATACTAATAAATAGAAATCATTTCTATTTCAACAGAGGAAATCTCTAGTTGTAAACAGTACCAGTGGTGTTCTAGAAGATGTGGTACTACCAGAGAGCATCTTTAGCTTCAATAATAAAACCCTGCCTCTCTGCCCACTTATAGTATAGAACTTGTTAATAATAACAAAGTCTTCCCAAAGTTTTTAAAAACAAAGGCGTTCAATGAAAGTTCTAGTTTGTCCTCATGTTTAAGAAGACAAACTCCATTTTTCCTGGGAGGGGAGGATTAAAGCAGCCCCAAAAGAAGAGACATGAGGCTACCCACCGAGAAACAGGAAAATACAAAAACCAACCACCCGCCCACCTCAGTCCCTTGTTCTAAAGGTTCCCATTCTGCTGTGAATGTCATCTGCTTACTTTCCCCTTTATTATTTACCACCTTCTGAAAGAATATACGTGTCTGTCACTTGGCACTATACTATAATACTCACGAGGGCAGGAAGTTTAAACATACACACTTAAAACACCGCAACGTGTAAGCCGGCGGGCACCGTTACACAGCAAGGGTTCAATGAGTATTTGTTGAGCGTGTGAACGCCTAGATCTGGTTTCAGGGGAAACCTGCTTAGCACGTGCCCAGCCAGCCTCTGGCTAAGGACCCAAGTACCGGTTATATTCTAGAACCCACGGTACTGTTCGCAGCCACACGGCTCCGGGAGAGGACACCTCGAGGTTCCTGAGAGAGCAGCGGCGGATCTAACGGGAAAGCTCTCACTGTCAACCGTTCGGAAGCACGGACGGAGGGGCTGCTCCCGGGCAGCCAGCGGGTGGGTGGCAAGCGTGACTATTTTGGAGTCGATTTAGACACTCTTCCCTGGGGTTTCACCGACAGCCCCATCTTTGCAAAGCCAGGGGGAAGGGGTGTGTGGGGGGAGGCTAACCGTCGCCGTCACCGCCTCGGTGCTCCTTCCCCTCGGAGGCCAGCAGCTGGGGGCGATGGCCGCATGGACGCCCTCCTCGGCTTCTCTCAGGTCATCGTGGACCGGGGCGCCGACGCGAGGGTCCCCCCCCTCCCCGCCAAAGTGCGGGAGGGAAAAGAAGGCCAGCCAGCGAGAAATCTTGCCGGGCAGACCCGCCAGCAGCCGTGGCGGGAACCCTCAACGGCACCGACCACGCGCGGGCGGCCTCGCGCGGGTCCCCCCCCCCCCACCAACAACGCGCTGGGCGCCCGCTGATTGGCTGCCGGCCGGGCGCGGGGGCGGGGCGGCACGGGACCAGGCCGCGCTGGCTGCCCGCTGATTGGCTGCCGGCCGGCCGGGCGCGGGGCGGGGCGGCACGTTACCAGGCTGCGCTGGGGCCCGGTAGGCCCCGGGCTGGGCCCAGGCCTGCCCCGGGGGAGCGGGCGACCGAGCAGGCGGGTGGGCGGCGCGCGTAGCCCCGGCCTTCCCGAGCTCAGGCCTCCCCCGGGCGGAGCGTCGACGGCCGCACGACCGTCAATCGCGGGCAACGAGAGGGTGTCCCCGGAAGGGCGAGCCTCGACGGCGCTGCCGTTTGGGCGGGAAAGCGATGCGAGGGCGGGAAAGTGGCGCCGCTCATTGGGCACGGAGGACCCGGCCTCCCCGCGGCCCCCGGCCGGCCGTTTCCCCGCGCTGCTCTCCCGTCCACCTTCGTCCAGACCCCAGGTCACCCCGTCCTCACACCCCGACGGCTGCTCGTCCCCCGTGGGGGCCGCACCGCCTTCTTCCCCAACCGAAGAGCGAGCGTTTCGTCTCCCCCCCCCCCCACCACTCCAGCACTCACCGCCCGGGACTCCGTCTCCATCTTTCCCGTCCGCTCTTCAGGGAGGCGCGGGAGCGTCAAGTTGGAAGGCGTGTTCCGAGGAAGCGAGCCGGCGCGGCTCCCGTCGGGGACTCGCTCCCCCTGGCGGCGGCGGCGGCGGCTGCAGCGGCGCAGTCTCCGAGACGGGCGGGGCGGGGGGGGGGGGTGGTAGGCGGCGACGCTGTGCGCAGGTCCCGGGGCGCTGGGCGTGAGGCGGCGTGAGGTGGCTCGCCCTGCCCGGGGCGCTCGGCGGCGTTGGACGGCTCGCAATGTCCCGGGGCGCTGGGCGTGAGGCGGCGTGGGGCGGCTAGCCCTGTCCGGGGCGCTCGGCGAGAGGCTGCTCGCCCTGCCCTGGGCGCTCGGCGTTGGACGGCTCGCAATGTCCCGGGGCGCTGGGCGTGAGGTGGCTCGCACTGCCCCGGGGCGCTGGGCGTGGGGCCTGAGGCGTGAGGCGGTTCGCACTGCACTGCCCGTGGGCGCTCGGCGTGAGGTGGCTCGCACTGCGGGGGAACGGTAGGATGGCGTGGGACGGCTCGCATGGCGGGAGACAGTTCGCACTGTGGGGGACGGCGTGGGTTGGCGTGGGACTGCGGGGCGCGGCGTGGGACGGTTCGCACTGCCTGGGGGCGCTCGGCGTGGGATGGCGTGGGAAGGCTGGCACTGTGGGGGACTGCCCGGGGCTGCGTGGGAT
Organism: Chionomys nivalis; assembly: GCF_950005125.1. Lineage (NCBI taxonomy): Eukaryota > Metazoa > Chordata > Mammalia > Rodentia > Cricetidae > Chionomys > Chionomys nivalis. The sequence continues at coordinate 3,647,679 of NC_080111.1, read as the reverse complement.
GGCAGGGGTGGTGGGCGGCTCGCACGGCGGGGCGGCGTGAGTAGCGTGCTCCCCTCACAAGGCCTACGCTCTGCAGCGCCCACCTCAACCCTCTACTCCAGCAGGGCCCTCGGGGACTTCCGACGGCTGGTCTGCCTGGTTCCAGGACGGGAAGACGGTTTCCTCCAGCAAACCTGCTCCCCTTCCCAGCGCAGAAGCCGCAGGCGCAGCACCTGCAGTCTCTGTCACTCACCCCTGCTGGCGTTGGGCAGCCAGACGTTTATTTCCAGCGCTTGGGAGGCAGAGGCAGGGGTGTCTCTGAGTTCAGGGTCAGCCTGGTGTGTAGTGCGTTCCAGGACGGTTAAGGGCTACACAGTGAAACCCTGTCTCACCCTCAGTCCGACTCACTCTCCGACCATTAAAAAGAAAAATAAAACCGAGGCGAGAGAGCTTGAGGGAAGCAGCCTCATGATACTTGGCCCCGTAGCTTTTGGATTTCCTTTAAAGGACTGCCTTACAAGTACATTTCTAAAAGTTTGCAGAGAACCCGTCTTTTATGTTGAGTAGTATGTAATTCCGGTTAGATAAGCTCATATAATACGGTACCACAGCTGAATAAACAGGCGGATCAGTATTTCGGTCAAGGTTTAAAGCTATAGCAAATTTAGCTCGAGGATTCTGCAACCCCAGTTCTTGAAGCCATCAGCATCAGCAAGCGTTAAAAGTTACGTCTGTGGCAACTTGTGTACTCGGTACTGTAAAATTTGTCCTCAAAATACGCTGCAACTATATTGATTTTAATGTCTACAGATTAGTTATCAAAAAAGTACCTAAAAGGTCAGACGGGAAACAGCTTTAGTTCATTTTAAATGAAGCATCCTAAACGTTGTCATATATTTCTGCATACAATTTTAGTTTTAGTTTCTGTGAAAAATGTTTTAGTTTTTGTGGGAAAGGAAAATAGAAATGTATTCAGATTTTAAGTCCATATTCTGGAATTGACCTTTGAGAATCCCCGGTTGAGTAGATAATACTAATTTTCTGCTCATCTCCCCCCCCCCCCCAACTTACTAAAAATAGTTTTGAAGCTTGTGTCTTCTAAAAAGATGTACTTGTCACAGAGGTGTTTGGTCCGGCATAAGGAACAGCACTGAGAGAACCGTGACTTCGTCTCAAGGACTGTATTGATGTTAGAGTCGATACCACACTTACCTGTTCAGGTTCTCTTTGACTTTTTAATCTGAAAGCAACTTTAAAAAATTGGAATAAACTCAACATTATTTTTTTTCCAATTTAGAAGACAGATGTAGAGTTTTTATATTTATTACACATTGGGATGTGCTACTAGAAGGTAGATTTCAAACATCAAGCCTCAAGGCACTTTGAATGTAGAAGAGGCCAAGCATGGTGCATGGTGTCTGCATCCCCAGGTACCTGTGAGACTGAGGCAGGAGCATCTCTTGAGCCCACAGTGTGAGACCAGTCTGGGTAACATAGGACATCATCTCTGCAAATACACTAGAAGTGGAGAAAAGACTAATTTGTGCAATTAGTAATTATGTCTAAATATGTTCATAATAAAAACATACAAGGGAAATAGAAGATCCGTGAAGTAGGATCAAACACTGTGGGAATGTGGATGACATCATCATGGGATACAGTGGCAGGGCTGGGTCATAGGCCGGCCTGCTGTTCTGGGAGGACGCGGAGTTTTCAGACCTTATTATGGAGCTGATGCTGGGGGACACACACACACACACACTTTGATCAGACAGGGTTTCACAGTGCGGATCATCTGGCTGGCCTGGAACTCATGGTGATTTTCCTGCTCCAGTCTTTGATGCAGTTACAAGTGTGTACCCACCCTACCTGGGTTTTCTGCTAAAATCTCATTAACAAATTTAAAGGTAATTACATTGTGTGTGTGTAATCACCACACACAGGGAGGTGAGAGGGCAACGCTTGCGGGAGTTGGTTCTCACTTTCTACTGTGTGAGCCCCCAGGATCAGTCTCGGGTTGTCTGGCTTGGCAGCAGGTGCTATCACCCTCTCAACTATCTTGCCAGCCAATGCTCTGTCCTTCTTTGTCTTACTGTCTCTTTCGTTCCAGCTGGAATTGGAGTCCTAGAGAGGCAGAAGTGGCTCAAGTCTCATTGTTAGTAAGGGATGGATGCAGTTTCCAAGACTTAGTTCTGCTCGAGTCCTTTGCGCTACTGTGCATTCATCTCTATTAATTATTCCTTAGAAACAAGGAATTACGGTTTCATTCTGGGGACCTTCGCAAATTAGAGCTCTTAAAGGTAACTAGGAAGTTCCGAATCGGTGCCAACTAGGAAGATGTTCAGTCAGGGTTTGGATCTTGACTGTCTACCGAAGCTCAGGTGTTGCAGGTTCCCAGCTGGTGGCAGTGCAAGGAGGTGAAGGAAAACCTAGGCAGAGGGTCCTCACTGCAGGAAGTCAGGGTGTGCCCATAGAGGGTCTCACTGCAGGAAGTCAGGGTGTGCCCATAGAGGGTCTCACTGCAGGAAGTCAGGGTGTGCCCATAGAGGGTCTCACTGCAGGAAGTCAGGGTGTGCCCATAGAGGGTCCTCACTGCAGGAAGTCAGGGTGTGCCCATAGAGGGTCCTCACTGCAGGAAGTCAGGGTGTGCCCATAGAGGGTCCTCACTGCAGGAAGTCAGGGTGTGCCCATAGAGGGTCTCACTGCAGGAAGTCAGGGTGTGCCCATAGAGGGTCCTCACTGCAGGAAGTCAGGGTGTGCCCATAGAGGGTCTCACTGCAGGAAGTCAGATAGGGGTGTGCCCATAGAGGGTCTCACTGCAGGAAGTCAGGGTGTGCCCATAGAGGGTCTCACTGCAGGAAGTCAGGGTGTGCCCATAGAGGGTCTCACTGCAGGAAGTCAGATAGGGGTGTGCCCATAGAGGGTCCTCACTGCAGGAAGTCAGATAGGGGTGTGCCCATAGAGGGTCCTCACTGCAGGAAGTCAGATAGGGGTGTGCCCATAGAGGGTCCTCACTGCAGGAAGTCAGATAGGGGTGTACCCATAGAGGGTCCTCACTGCAGGAAGTCAGGGTGTGCCCATAGAGGGGTCTCACTGCAGGAAGTCAGATAGGGGTGTGCCCATAGAGGGTCTCACTGCAGGAAGTCAGGGTGTGCCCATAGAGGGTCTCACTGCAGGAAGTCAGGGTGTGCCCATAGAGGGTCCTCACTGCAGGAAGTCAGATAGGGGTGTGCCCATAGAGGGTCTCACTGCAGGAAGTCAGATAGGGGTGTGCCCATAGAGGGTCTCACTGCAGGAAGTCAGGGTGTGCCCATAGAGGGTCCTCACTGCAGGAAGTCAGGGGTGTGCCCATAGAGGGTCCTCACTGCAGGAAGTCAGATAGGGGTGTGCCCATAGAGGGGTCTCACTGCAGGAAGTCAGATAGGGGTGTGCCCATAGAGGGTCCTCACTGCAGGAAGTCAGGGTGTGCCCATAGAGGGTCCTCACTGCAGGAAGTCAGGGGTGTACCCATAGAGGGTCTCACTGCAGGAAGTCAGGGTGTGCCCATAGAGGGTCTCACTGCAGGAAGTCAGGGTGTGCCCATAGAGGGTCTCACCGCAGGAAGTCAGATAGGGGTGTGCCCATAGAGGGTCCTCACTGCAGGAAGTCAGGGTGTGCCCATAGAGGGTCTCACCGCAGGAAGTCAGATAGGGGTGTGCCCATAGAGGGTCCTCACTGCAGGAAGTCAGGGTGTGCCCATAGAGGGTCTCACCGCAGGAAGTCAGATAGGGGTGTGCCCATAGAGGGTCCTCACTGCAGGAAGTCAGGGTGTACCCATAGAGGGTCCTCACTACAGGAAGTCAGGGTGTGCCCATAGAGGGTCCTCACTACAGGAAGTCAGGGTGTGCCCATAGAGGGTCTCACTGCAGGAAGTCAGGGTGTGCCCATAGAGGGTCCTCACTGCAGGAAGTCAGATAGGGGTGTGCCCATAGAGGGTCTTACTGCAGGAAGTCAGATAGGGGTGTGCCCATAGAGGGGTCTCACTGCAGGAAGTCAGATAGGGGTGTGCCCATAGAGGGTCTCACTGCAGGAAGTCAGGGTGTGCCCATAGAGGGTCCTCACTGCAGGAAGTCAGGGTGTGCCCATAGAGGGTCCTCACTGCAGGAAGTCAGGGTGTGCCCATAGAGGGTCCTCACTGCAGGAAGTCAGGGTGTGCCCATAGAGGGTCTCACTGCAGGAAGTCAGGGTGTGCCCATAGAGGGGTCTCACTGCAGGAAGTCAGGGTGTGCCCATAGAGGGTCTCACTGCAGGAAGTCAGGGTGTGCCCATAGAGGGTCTCACTGCAGGAAGTCAGGGTGTGCCCATAGAGGGTCTCACTGCAGGAAGTCAGGGTGTGCCCATAGAGGGTCCTAACTACAGGAAGTCAGGGTGTGCCCATAGAGGGTCTCACTGCAGGAAGTCAGGGTGTGCCCATAGAGGGGTCTCACTGCAGGAAGTCAGGGTGTGCCCATAGAGGGTCCTCACTGCAGGAAGTCAGGGTGTGCCCATAGAGGGTCCTCACTGCAGGAAGTCAGGGTGTGCCCATAGAGGGTCTCACTGCAGGAAGTCAGGGTGTGCCCATAGAGGGTCTCACTGCAGGAAGTCAGGGTGTGCCCATAGAGGGTCTCACTGCAGGAAGTCAGGGTGTGCCCATAGAGGGTCCTCACTGCAGGAAGTCAGGGTGTGCCCATAGAGGGTCCTCACTGCAGGAAGTCAGATAGGGGTGTGCCCATAGAGGGTCTCACTGCAGGAAGTCAGGGTGTGCCCATAGAGGGTCCTCACTGCAGGAAGTCAGATAGGGGTGTGCCCATAGAGGGTCCTCACTGCAGGAAGTCAGGGGTGTGCCCATAGAGGGTCCTCACTGCAGGAAGTCAGATAGGGGTGTACCCATAGAGGGTCCTCACTGCAGGAAGTCAGGTAGGGGTGTGCCCATAGAGGGTCCTCACTGCAGGAAGTCAGGGTGTGCCCATAGAGGGTCCTCACTACAGGAAGTCAGGTAGGGGTGTGCCCATAGAGGGGTCTCACTGCAGGAAGTCAGATAGGGGTGTGCCCATAGAGGGTCTCACTGCAGGAAGTCAGGGTGTGCCCATAGAGGGTCTCACTGCAGGAAGTCAGGGTGTGCCCATAGAGGGTCCTCACTGCAGGAAGTCAGGGTGTGCCCATAGAGGGTCCTCACTGCAGGAAGTCAGGGTGTGCCCATAGAGGGTCCTCACTACAGGAAGTCAGGGTGTGCCCATAGAGGGTCTCACTGCAGGAAGTCAGGGTGTGCCCATAGAGGGGTCTCACTGCAGGAAGTCAGGGTGTGCCCATAGAGGGTCCTCACTGCAGGAAGTCAGGGTGTGCCCATAGAGGGTCCTCACTACAGGAAGTCAGGGTGTGCCCATAGAGGGTCTCACTGCAGGAAGTCAGGGTGTGCCCATAGAGGGTCTCACTGCAGGAAGTCAGGGTGTGCCCATAGAGGGTCCTCACTGCAGGAAGTCAGGGTGTGCCCATAGAGGGTCCTCACTGCAGGAAGTCAGATAGGGGTGTGCCCATAGAGGGTCTCACTGCAGGAAGTCAGGGTGTGCCCATAGAGGGTCCTCACTGCAGGAAGTCAGATAGGGGTGTGCCCATAGAGGGTCCTCACTGCAGGAAGTCAGGGGTGTGCCCATAGAGGGTCCTCACTGCAGGAAGTCAGATAGGGGTGTACCCATAGAGGGTCCTCACTGCAGGAAGTCAGGTAGGGGTGTGCCCATAGAGGGTCCTCACTGCAGGAAGTCAGGGTGTGCCCATAGAGGGTGCTCACTACAGGAAGTCAGGTAGGGGTGTGCCCATAGAGGGTCCTCACTGCAGGAAGTCAGGTAGGGGTGTACCCATAGAGGGTCTCACTGCAGGAAGTCAGGTAGGGGTGTACCCATAGAGGGTCCTCACTGCAGGAAGTCAGGTAGGGGTGTGCCCATAGAGGGTCCTCACTGCAGGAAGTCAGGGTGTGCCCATAGAGGGTCCTCACTGCAGGAAGTCAGGGGTGTACCCATAGAGGGTCTCACTGCAGGAAGTCAGGGTGTGCCCATAGAGGGTCCTCACTGCAGGAAGTCAGATAGGGGTGTACCCATAGAGGGTCTCACTGCAGGAAGTCAGGGTGTGCCCATAGAGGGTCCTCACTGCAGGAAGTCAGATAGGGGTGTACCCATAGAGGGTCCTCACTGCAGGAAGTCAGGGTGTGCCCATAGAGGGTCCTCACCGCAGGAAGTCAGGGGTGTGCCCATAGAGGGTCCTCACTGCAGGAAGTCAGGGGTGTACCCATAGAGGGTCTCACTGCAGGAAGTCAGGGGTGTGCCCATAGAGGGTCCTCACTGCAGGAAGTCAGATATCAGAGGTGTACCCATAGAGGGTACTCATTGCAGGAAGTCAGATAGTCAGGGGTACGTTCATACGTGGATATTGGGATCCTGCCCACTCTTTTTCTTCCTGCTATTGTGAGGTGAAGAGCTCACTTCCAAACGTGTTCTCCGTCGTATGTGTTGCCTCTGATAAGAAAAGAGTTAGTGGCTGGAAGCAGACTGTTGAATTAGGAGAAGAAAACAGCTCAAGTGGAAATTCAAGTGTACTTGTCACCTCAACAAGCATGATATACTTTAGGTATTAGAGATGGCATTTACAAGATAAAATATGCAATAAATAATACTGTATATAGGGACTGGGCAGATGTCCCAGTCCATAGAGTGCTTGCCTTTCTAGCATATAAATCTAAGCATGCATCCCCAGAACTCACGTAAAAACCCAGGTGGGTGCTGTATTCTCATTAATAGGGACATAGAGATATAAGGATCCCTGGGACTTGCTGGTCAGTTAGATCACCGTCCCAAACCCAACCTTGAAGACGATTTGTCTTAATTCCTGTCTTTGTCACTGTTCCATTGCTGTGAAGAGACACCATGACCACAGAAACTCACAGAAAGGAAGCATTGGATTGGGGCTGACTCACAGTTTGAGAAGGAGCAGAGAGTTCTACATCTGAGTACTCAGGCAGCAGGAAGAGAGAAGGCTGCTGGGCCTGGCTTGAGCTTCTGAAGCCTCAAGGCAGTGACACACGTACTCCCAACCCCTCCTAAGCAGCGCCACTCCTGATGACCAAGCATTCAAGTATATGAGCCAATGGGGGCCATTCTTATTCAAACCCCCACAGTTCCTCACAATGGCCAGTAAATTTCAGTTCATAAACCTTTGGGGGACATAAGCTGTATCCAAAGGACAGCGTCTTCCCCTCCGCTCTAGGACTCACCTAGACTGCCTGCTCGCCTGTCTTCCCTTGCTGACAGGTTTCTCCCTTACTGCCTTGTAAGCTTTTTAGCTCCATGTTCCAATCTTAGTTATTCTTTATATCAGACTCTTCTTCTCTTGATATTTCCAGAACGTACAGAGTGAGGCCAGGTGATGGTGGTGGTGCACATCTTTAATCCCAGCACTCAGGAGCCAGAGGCAGGCAAATCTCTGGGTTCAAGGCCAGCCTGGTCTACAGAACAAGTTCTGGGACAGCGAGGGCTACACAGAGAAACCTGGTCTCGAAAACCAAATCAAACAAAACAAAACCAAATGAAACAAACAGCAACAAAACAAAACTTAGAGAAAGAAGTGACCATATCTCTGCGCTAACCTCTACGCTATGGCAGTGGGATGTGTTAGTGATCAAGATGCCCGGTTCTTGTTTTGACAGGAAGAGGTAGTAGAAGTTCATGGTAGTGCAAAAATCAGATAAGTAGGTGTGTGTGTGTGTGTGTGTGTGTGTGTGTGCATGAATATATGTGCACATCCGGTGTAAGAGGTGCCAGGGACACAAGTAGCTCAGACCAGGGAGTGATTCAGTTTGATAGATAAAAACCACATTAAAAAGATATATTTAAAACATGTCTCTGCTTCCATTTTTTTTTTTTAATTTCTTTTGTTACCAGATGCGCCAACTTTGTTTTTCCCCCGGAGATAGTTATTAGATGCCTTATTTTTTTCTACAATGATCGGATATTTGAAATAGAAGAGACGAGAGACAGAGGTTGTAAGACTACGAAGGGGCCAGGTCAGATTTCCTCTGCAGGGAGCATGGCACTTACTTTGGCAAAGGGTAATATGGAAATGATTGAGACGAGCGCTTATCAGACTTACTGGAAATCCATTGTAAGAGTTAATCTGATGTTGAGGCTTATCTTGAGTCTAGATGGACACATGAGTTGGACACAGTACAGCAGAAAGTGACTACAAATATCCATAATCCTAGCACTCGGGGTGGGGAGATAGGGGGCGTTCGAGTTCAGGTCCGCCTGAGTTCTATAGCGAGATCCTGATGAGGGTGGGTGAGGGGAGAGAGAAACACACAGAGGCAGAAGCAGAGCCTGCTGCCAAGCACAAGGGAGGAACACGAGAATTATCTGTACAATAAGGTAATGAATTAACCAGTGACCCCTTGCCCCACTGTCTACTGTACCGTAAACCCCATCACTTGGCCTTTTCGACTTTAGACGCTAGGCAGTTCTGGGCTCACGGCTGGCCTATGACTCCTTACTGGTGAGATCGGAAACCAACAGCTTCTGGAAGTTTCTTAAGGATATGTTTACTATACAAAGAAAAATGTTCAGTTGTGAGCTGTAAGAAGAATCGGCTTGCTTGCTTGCTTATTTATTTATTTATTTATTTATTTATTTATTTATTTATTTATTTTTATAGATAGAAACTAGGAACCTAGAAGTTTAGGCCTGGCTAGGCAGCAGCTGGCCCAATTCACTGTGGCACCTTCCTGGACTGAGTGAGGGGTAGTTTATCATTTCCAGAGAACCATCTTCCCCTCTGTCTCCCCGCAGTGGTGAATAAAGTGTAAAGTTTGATCGATTCTCCAGAATGGGTGTCCTGTTTGCTGTTTTTGTGAAGATGGATCGTCTCTCACCTGGCACCTCCCGATCTCCGAACTCTCTTGTGGTCTGGCTCGGGGTTATCCTAAGCTCCTTGGTTAGTTTCCTAGCCTCTCAGATGCCAGAGATTGCTTTTAAAAAGATGGACAAGTAACAACTTTGTGGAGGACGATACCCTAGCATAATCACACCCTGCTAATCAATATGCTTATTTCTCATCCTTCTTACTCTTCAATGGCAAAACATTGGTCTTGAACGCAGTTTCCAAACATACATCACTCTGTGGTCGCCAGGGTGTGTAATAGATCACTAGGCTTATTTCTCATGTCTCAGCGAAACTTGTGCTCTAACTAGATCTCCCTTCCTACTTCTTTCTCCAACCTCTGGTGACACCACTCTCCATGCTTCTCAATTTCTGCTCTTTGAGATCCCGCGTGGAAGTGTTGTTATACCCCAGGGAGTGTAATGTCACGCAGGGTCATTTACTTTGGTACAAGTCGCGAGGTTGGTACACGTCGCGAGGTTTCCTTGTTTCTCCAAGACTCAATGGTCTAATATTGTGTCTATATGCCACCTTCCTGTGTTCACTGACATAACGCTTTCACATCTTTGTTGTCACGAACAGTGCTGCACAGATACAGATGTCAATTCCTTGTCTACACCAGAAAGTTTCTAAAGCGTTTTCATACGGGTAGCCAAAGCATATGTAGTAATCCCCATGCCCACCAATAGTGTCTGATTCCCTAACATCCTAACCACTTAATGAGGAGCGAATCTATAGGCTCCCATCTACTCAGCAAGTCTCTCCTACTGAGCTACACCCCTAGTTCAAAATTAGGTCCCCCTCCTCCTCTTCTTCATTTTCTCCTCTATTTTGTCTAGGCTTCTCTCAGCCTCCTGGTTCACGCAACCCCTCTGCCTTAGTTTCCTGTAAACCTAGGAGTGAGCCTCAGCGCCACAGCCTTTGGATGCTCGCCATTCTGAAAGTTGTGACTCCTTGCGATTTTAATTGGGTTATTTTTCTTGAGTTGCTTGAGTTCCTTACATATTTTTGACATTAGCTTATTAGGTGTATTGGTTATAAGTAATTATTTTCTCCTACTTTATAGTTGTCTCTCTTTTTTCCCCTGGCAATGCAGAAGTTTTTGGTTTGGTGTAAACCCAGCTGTCAACTTTTCTTTCCTAACTTGTAGTTTTGGGATTATGACCGATAAATTATTGACTGGATCAATGGCATGGGGGTTTCCCCTTGTTTTCTTCTAGTACTTTTAGAGGTTCAGGTCTTATGTTTAAGTCTTTAGTAAGTTTTAGTTGATTTTTATACGTAGTGTGAGAGATCAGTTCATCCTTCTGCTTTCTTAGCACCGTATATTGAAGGGGAAGTCCTTTCAAAGTTGCGTGTTCTTTATTTCTTTGCTGAAAGTCAATTGACCGTAAATCTTGCAAGTTGATTTATGGTCTTTTTATCCCATTCCATTGATCTTTATGTCAGTGTCATGAAACTTTGAGTATACAGCTTTGTAATATAGTTTGAAACAAGACACCATTGCCTACAGAGTGTTCTCTCTCTCTCTCTCTCTCTCTCTCTCTCTCTCTCTCTCTCTCTCTCTCTCCCTCTCTCCCTCTCTCCCTCTCCTCCTCTCCTCCCCAATATATGTGTGTGTCACTAAAGATAGCTTCGGCTATATGTTAGTTTTCCTTGTATATGTGTGTTCCTTATGAATTCTATGCTTTTTCTATTTCTTTGAAAAATTCCATTGTTATTTTGATAGTGGTCAGTTTGAATGTGAATATTGCTTTGGGCAGTATGAATATATTAACTGTAATAATTATTCTAACCCTTGAATACAGGATCTTTTCCCTTTATGTATGCCATCTTCAATTTCTTTACTGTTTTATAGCTTTCCGTTTATATATCTTTTTTTGCTTAAATTTGCTTCTAACTATTTTTTTGCTATTATAAATAGGATTGTGAGTTTAATATTTAAAGGACAGGTTGCTGTTGGTATATATAATTACTATTGACTTTTGCGTGTTGATTTCATATGCCACAGTATTACTGATTCTTTATCCATTTACAGAAGCACGGCTTGAATAATTGTATACACAATTTCAATTTCTTTTTAAGGTAAGACCTTATGTTTAGGAACATCTTACACTCAGAATTCTTTGAAGTGTACACTACCAGGTATCTGCTTACAAACAACAACTCTACCGTACACTACATGCAGCATGCGTACAAGGCAGGCTTCACTGGGAGAGTGAGTACTGAGAAAGGGCTCAGTTCACGGTGCTTGCTTCAGCTCTTCCTCTACACCAGCTGCTCTCACCTCTTGAGCACTGGCTCTGCTGATTTCTAATATCTCCCCAATTTCCTCTCATCCTTCCGTTTGAGGCACGGGGCATTTTCCTGAATATTATAATGTTCTTAGTTCACGCTTCTCATACTCTTAGGTACTGTGGCGATATTTCCCGTTTCTACAGGATGTCTCTTTATACTGTGTCAAGTACCCGTACATGAACACTTGTTATCCTTTGCCCTCTCTTCTAGCAAGTGCAGATTTCCTGAGTGTTGGGCGATTGCTGCTTTGGTGCCCACTGATCTTTCATAGCAGATGGGCCATCATATGCCGTGGTGCCCAAGGAGTAGGCTGAGAGCCAGACCTTGCTCCTTCACTCCTGTAACCTCAGAGCCCTGCACATTCAATGTTCTCACTGCAAAGCTTCCATATGGGATAGTGGAAGCCTTCACTAACATAACCTGTATCCATGGCGTGAGGGAACACAGGCTCATAGCCATCATGTTTTATTATCACATGGCAAGATGTGTATGACTGCATTGCATTTAGAATGGAAGTTCATCCTGGTGCGTGTTGCGAGTTGGGTTCCTCAGGAAAGAGACTGCATGTAGCACGGAAAATAAAAACCCAGAGGCAGATATTGGGGTTCAATCTGAAGATAAGAAAAGCAAAACAACTAAGCCGCTAAGTTAGTTCTTCTATGAAATCTTCAGATGGAAAGAGAGCAAATTTCTGTCTCATTCCATCTTACATTCCTCTCTAGTGCTGGGACTGAAGGTGTGTGCACCACCACTGCCAGGCTCTACAGCTAACTAGTGTGACTGCTGGGACTGAAGGTGTGTGCACCACCACTGCCAGGCTCTACAGCTAACTAGTGTGACTGCTGGGACTGAAGGTGCGTGTCACCACTGCCTGGCCTGTATGGCAAACTAGTGTGGCTGTTCTGTGTTCTGGTCTTCAGGAAAGCTTTATTTATTAAAATACAAATGAAATGCCACTACCTTTCTGCCTTTTTCTAAAATAAAAAGGAGGCTATAACTAATATAAGAAAAATGGTATACATAACTATATAACTATATACAATATATACAGGCAATAAATACATCAACAATGTCTAGTCCATTTGAGTTTGACAAATTTAGAGAAAATACTCCGTATCAATCCTATATTGGTGAGTCCCAAGTCTTGTACCGTATTTACTTTCTATCATAACTTGCTTTCTGCGACAGGTAAACAAGGAAACTATAACTATCTAGTCTCCAACTTCCTCAGAGACCCCAAAAGGAAATCATATCAACTGAGTAACGGGAATGCAAGCAAGTGACTTCCAAAAAATGTGAGAAATGACAGAAACATCTGGCTGCCTGGAAAGTCATCCCAAGTTCCTCTGCAATGTTGGGGCATCCATCTTCGACCTACAGGCCCAGCATATCTGGCAGACTTTTCTGTGAAGCGGGATATCCCGAAAGGCTGTCCTTCCTTGTCTTGACAATATTTGGCAGTCACTTGCTTTTGTGTCCTGCTTGTCCAATTAGCACAGCATGTTGTCAGCAGTCAAAGCAAGGACATTCTCTTGCCTGGTGGCTTGCTTTTGCCACAAAGAAAGTAAACTCCATGTGGAGTTTCTTTGATGCTCAATATCTTCTCTGAAGTACATTGGTGCTGCCAGGAGCAGACATGTCTCATTGTCATAAAAAAGAACATAGGTTATTAAAACATCTTAAATGCCATATTCTGTAGGTCTCTGAAGTATTTGAAGATGACCTGTCTATCTAAAATATATCTTGTCTGGCCTTGAAAACATACCTAATGTGACTATAAGTTTGATTATAATCAGTGATTAACTATAAACCTGCAATTCTTTATTATCCTAAACAGTTGGTAGTAGTAATTTTCAAGGACTAGAAATTTGTATTACATTGTTAAATGAGCTGTATAGGTACAATACCTTGAACAAGAGTAGAAATGTATGTACAGTCCCAATGAAATTAATCTCAAATTTGTATCACTATACAGGAATTCAATCCAAGGTAAATCATTAAGAACTAGTAGTTCCTTTTTAAAAGTAGACTCAATAATCTAGCTTTTTGTCTCATCGTATCTATATCTGCCCTATTTTCTTTTCAGAGTAGACTCAATAATCTTCCTTTTTATTCTATCATTTCTGTATCCTCCTTTTTATTCTCAAGCAAGAACTCTGAATCTAATCTCCTTTGTTCAACTTTCCTCTTGGCTGTAACCAATAACAATTTATAACCAACCTCCCCAAACAGTGACAGATATCCATAATCCACTGAATGATCAAACCTCCTCCCCACCTCTTGGGAATGTGGGTGTTGTATCCTCAAATTTACTTCCTGCCATCTGGACAGCAACAGTATCTGAGAAGTTTGTAGTTCAGAGCTGATGTTTAGGTGTTTTTCAGGTTAGTGGTGTTATCCTGGAGGAATCATCATTGTGGGGCCCCATCCTCCTTATGGAGACTAAAAGTCGTTGTTAAGTGTCCTTGTGGTTCACTGCAGAAAAACAATAGACTCAAACCCAGAATCATGTACGGGAAAGTATATGAAACTTTTTTTCTAGAATTAGTTAGTACTCTATATGACTATTAATATCATGACAGAAATATATATATGTATATAAATCTTATAAGTCTTACACCTTAAGAAAAACTGTTAAAGAGTCAATATAAAACCAAAGGATTATGAGATTAATGGCAATAAAATAGTCCTTAAATATTTTTTTTTCTGTCCCTTATCAGGTGGCTTTTCTGACATAGGACAGCATGCTTGGGTTTAGAGAAGGAGACCTTCAGTAGCAATGTCATTTATCTGTATTTTTAAGTGTGGTCTTTGTTCATTTATAGAGTTTGCCAGAATACTCACGTTGTGCTTTCCCCTGAACTTTTGCCCTCTCTTCTGTAGCTGTTCTATTATCCAGAGCAGTGCGGTGTCTCACAGTAACATTAGGCTCTCTAATTGCTCTGGGAAGGAGCTTCCTCTTCGACGGCAGAGAGCAAATGACTGAACTGGATTTGGTCTAGGTGCCTACGAGAGGCTCCTCATGGAGTTTCCCAGTGGCAAAGGATTACCTTGACTATTCCTCATTGACCTACATCCATCAGTCCAGTGAGAAGACTAAGACTTCCTATATTGCTGAGAAGTGACAGAGGGAAGAGTTATGTTGATAACCACTTCCTGTGTGCTAAGTAACCCTCTGAAGAATTCTGAGCTCACTGGGTGCTGGCAGCACACATTGTTAATCCCAGCACTCAGGAGGCAGAGGCAGGCAGATCTTTCTGAATCTGAGGGCAGCCTGGTCTGCAGCGGGAGTTCCAGGACCTCTGGTAGCAACACCATCTTCATTCTTCCCGTGGTTTGGATCTTGAATGTCCTTCATAGCCCATTCATTAAAGATTCAGCCTACTGCTGTGCTCTCTTGGGAGGTGGTAGCCCCTATGAGTCGGGACCTGCTGGGAGTTTTTACTGCACTGAGAGAGTGCCCTTGAAGGAAACCTTTGTCTCCCTACTCACATTCGTAGCCTCTGCGAGGCAGGCTCACAGGGAGTTTTTAATGTAAGATTGTAGGCGCGAGACACCTTCTGAGCTTATGGCAGAAGACGATAGAACTTAAAAACCCCTCTCTTCATATATTCCAAAATTCTCAAGGTCGAGCGGATTAGAGAGCCTTCCAGAAGAGATGCTCAAAGTCTTTATCAATTCCTGTGCATTCGTGTTCAGAGAAGACACAGGGAAGACTGCTAAGGAAGAGAAAGCATGAGAGCCCAACTTGGGCATTTTGAATCAAGGCAAAACATTTTGCAAACCGCATGCTATATTTTCTGGCTTTTCCTTATTTGAAAGCCACTGACCTTGTTGGGAGCTGTGAACCCCCCAGATCCTGAGTTTCTGGTAAACAACTTGTAATGCTTGCAGCTGTTCTGAGCACGAGACCCTCAGGAGTTCCTGATGGCAGGGGAGTGGTTTCTGGTGTGTTCGGCTGGGTCGTGGCTATCAGTTAAGGATCCCTATATAAGATGCCCCTGGACACAATAAAGGGGACATTCTTGGGGGAATTCAAGGATGACCTGTGTCTCTGTGTCTTTGTGTGTTTCAATCTCTAGCCCCTTGCCCGGCTCACCAACTGTATGGTAGCGCATAGAGCACAGACGGGCATGGTGCGCTACAGACCTTTATTGTTAGATGATAATGATAATATCTTAAAATGAATATGAAGGCATGCACAAACGTAGGAAAGGAAATCTTGGCAATTAATATTCATATCAGAAGATGATGAATAAGATAACTAGCGCTATCCATCTTCAAATGACAAGTCACAAACAGAAACTTCATTAAAGTGACACGGAAAGCTGAAGCAAGGACAGCTGTAAAAGACAGAAATCAGATGTAATGATCACTGAGTACCAGAAAAATAGTAGCCTAAAATCAATTATATCTCTGAGGACAAAATGAAAGTATTTCCTCTGTAACACAGTTGCGACACTTGCTACTTTGGCTGCAGTTCTCATCCTCTCACTAGAGGGCGGTGTTGCTTCTAAAACCAGAGCTCACTGTTCGCTAGGACCTTCAAGAAAGGTAAAAGTCAAGTCTTCCCAGCCTTGCCCATGGTAAATGTCAAATATGAATCTCCCCGAGAGCTCCATCCAGTTCTGACTGTTTGGAGCCTCAGGCGAGCTAGATAAAAAAAGTGAGGAAATGCGCCATAGGATCTGGCTAGCAGAGCTAATGTCAGTGTCTGCCCTAACCAGCCCCAAGGCTCATTTCTCCTGTTAAAGAACTGCCCTAGGTGACCCCCAAGAAGCCAGCGCATGCTTAAAAATGCTAGAGGTCTGACAAATTTCTGGGGCTACACGGCTGAAGAATTTCTTGGTGCTCTTGGCAGAGTCAAGGAAAAACAGTCTTGAATTATGAAATAATTAGTAATTGAAATACTTTTAATGCTCTCTGGTTTCATACAAACCTCAGTGCTCCAAATCTTTTAAATAAAAGTGCTGTCTTCTATTTCTCTAGGGATCATAAACTATTGTCTGCATTTGCTCGTAGTGTGGTTAATTCAGTTGGATCCCTGCTCCATGCAATGATCTCTCCTCTTGGTGGAAAGGGCAAAATGGATTTATTCAGAGATGAGGTTAACCCCTTGTTAGATAGGAACGTTTTAGGGTAGAGACTGAATCTGCCAATGACCTTGTAGTTGTTCGGCTCCATCCTGTCGGTGTTTCACGTTAGGCGTCGTCCCCAGGGTTTTGGTTGGTCTGTTTCCTCTTACCCTGCCTCTTTCATCCAGCTCGTTGTCATATTTACTCAGATTGCAGAGTGAATATAGAAACCGCTCGTAGAACCTCCAGGCTCCTGTGAAACCCCAGGGTTCTAGCAAACCCTAGTTTATCTCCGCATGGGCTTGGCATAAGGATTGGCAGGAGAGCTTGCATTTCACCCTTGGCGGTGCCAAGTGTCACCCCCACGCCACACGCTCTGACAGTCTCACTCAGATTTGCCGCTTTGCAGAGTGTTTCCTCCGGCATCTCCCTGGGATACCCCTCCCCCAATCTCCCCTCCCCATTTTGGGTGCACCTTCAGGCTGCTTGAGCGTTTCTAAACTTCCTAAAATGTACTTCGAGTGCCTGCGGGAGCGCACACTGGCGCGCGCACCCTCGCCCCGTACCCGAGCCGGGGTCGGGCGGGCTCGGAGCTCCAGCACACGTTCCATTCTTAGCGCTCGGGCACACCCCTCCGCGGTGTGGATTGGTCGGGCCGAACCCCCCCGGCGAGCCTCGGTTCCTGAGAGGCTCAGACGCCTGCCAATCCCCGCGGGCTGTCAAAACAAGTCTTTCCCTCCCTGTCACAGGCGAGCGGAGTGGAGGCCACCGCCGCACTTCCTGGGGCCGCCGCGCCGCGGTCGGCGGGCAGGTGGCGGGTGGCCCGTCCGCAGTCACCGCTCCGGCCGCACGCGTCCCGGCTCGGGAGGCTCCTGGCCCGGCGCCCGGCGCCTTTTGTCTGCGCCGAGCGGGCGTTTGCATCACGTCTCCGGTACCTCCCGCTGCTTTTCAGCCTGCTTCTCCCTCCCGCTCGCATCTTCTCCCCGCCCCCCGCCGCCGGCCCGCGCCGGCCCGCTGACCTCCTGGACCACAGCCCGAGGACGCCTCTGCCCCAGCGATGTCTCCTCTCCACAAAGTTGCGGCGATCGCTGCAGCCGCTGTCGGGCGCTGAGACCAAGTCCGGCGGGGCTTTCTCCGGGTGCCTGAGCGCACCCCTGCCGGGGGCTGGACACCGGTGTTGGTCGTGCTGTCTCGCCGGGAGCTTCCGAAACGTGCTTGGCCATGGCCGAGGGCGCGGCTGGCAGGGAGGTTCCGGTGCCTCTCGACACTGCCGGAGGCGAAGACGACCCCCGAGCCGCCGCTGACGCTGCCTCCGGGGACGCTGCACCCGCGGCCTCGGGTGGCCGGATGAGGGACCGTCGCAGCGGGGTCGCACTGCCAGGCGCCGCAGGGCCCCCCGGGGACACCGAGGCCGGCCTCCTGGAGGCTGCGCGAGCGACCCCCAGGCGCAGCAGCATCATCAAGGTAAGCCTAGACACAGTGGCCCAGAGCGTGGATGTGGGCGCCGGAGAGGTAGGGAACCCCCGGCAGGATGTTCATTGCCCCAGGCAGGCACTGCAGGCAGGGCATTGTTTTCTCCCACCTCCTTCATTGCCAAACCTTCCTGCCTAGTCCGGAGGTTCCCAGACTCTGCTCTTGGCCTTGAGAAGCAGAAGTGATTTCCCGTCTGACAGCCAGGGAAAAGTTCCCCTCTGCGCTCTGCGCTTCTGCGGTTTGATGGATGCTTTCCCTCATTTTCTGGGCAAGCTTCACTAACCGGTGGATGGGAGGAGGAAGGACTTGGGATAAATGCAGACCTGCGGGCTGGTTGTGCGTTCTCCAGCCGAGGGCAAGCTTTTCCCGATCAGCAAAGGCGAAGCATAGCTTACTTTCAAGTGTGTGTGGGAAATCTCCCCCCAGATACAAACGGTGCCAAAATCCTGAAATGCTTGAACTTTGCAGATAGGCAGGCAGAGTTTGCAGCCTAGAGAGGATGAAGGAAGAGCTCAGTCAGAGTTTTCGAGCTGCAGAAAACACACATCCGGGAAAAACGTTCCCAGACTCCGCTAGCACCCCCAGAGGATTTGCCTTTATCCATCTGCCAAGGAACCGTAAACCTTTCTTGGCCCCTATTTGTTTATTTCTGTCTCCCACGCCGAACTTGTTTCCCCTGTTTGAAAGTTTATCTTTCGGGTGCATGACTTTGGAGTAATTTTTTTTTTTTCAGGTAAGCCCCTTGGCACTGGCTCTAGGATAGGGCCGTTTGGCGTAGGTCCATGTGATTACTGCGTACATGTGAGATTAGGGTTGATCTTGGTAGAGTGTATGTGGATACACATGTATCCATGTGTGGATACACACACCAAGCGGCAGAAAGAAGGACTTGGAAGGAAGGACGGTGGAAGGATTACTGTTCAGTTTACTGATTTACTGGGTAGGCTCCTACGTTCAGAAAGTCTGCTCAGGCTTAAACCGAGCAGCCGCTGGTCATTCGTGTCTTTTTTCCCCCGCAAGCTACCAACTCCAGCGGTTGTGCTGCCATCCACCTAGCTCCAAGCGCCATCTATGCTTTTCCCCCAAACATGGACCCTCAGAAATTCAAAAGCTACAGGGAGATTCCTATGTGAAAAGTGCACAGGAATTTCAAGTAACCTGTCGTAGTTTATTCTGTGACTCTTTCATAATATGAAGAGAGTGTTATAGTCTGGATGTGAATTTGGATAAAAGAGAAATGGCCCTCTTAATACTCCAAGTCAGAAATCACACCATCTGGAAACATAGTACTGTACATATTTAGTATCGTACATAATTAGGAAACAGGTGCATTTGGTGTACAAGATGCAGATTCTACGAGAGGACCTGTGCCTATGAAAATAGGTACTGTGGGGTAGTTTAAAACATACGATGGTAAACGCAGTGGGTCTTTATAACATTGTGAAACATACAAGCCATGCGGCATAAGGACTGTGCAAATTCTTGCAGCCAGTTTTACTACTCTGAAATTGCTGTGCTACTAGGTGTGTGCTTCTACGTGTTGGAAATCCTGGGGATATGGTCACGCAGGCTTGAGACTCAGCAATCAAGGGCTTGACACGGGAGGGTCTTCATTTCCAATGTAGCCTCCTGCACACAGCCATACCTTGCCTCAAAAGAAACAAGCCCCGCCCCTGGACTACATGCTCCGGTGCGGTTTATATTCTCGTAAGGGTCGGCCCTGAGTGATAGTGCCTCTTTTGTTTGGAAGTTTGGTGACCAAAGGAAGACAGCAGAACATTACGTTTTTCTCCATTTAATGGTAAATTAAATAAACGCTTAAAAATGGTGTTTAAAATTAAAGATACTACAAAATTAGATGAACTATTTTAAAGTAGATTTATTCGAAAAATATACCTATAATTAAAACAATTAAACCTCGCAAAGGAGTGCTTTGTAGGGCTTTGTGCTACTTCACACTCCCATTTACACAGCTTACCCTGTAGCTATTAACACTATTAACACTTTCTTATGCATCCCTTCCAAAATAGTCCATGCACTTGCAGGCATATGTATCTGTGACTAACTGCTGAGGCCCTCAATAGCTACAGTTACATTTGACTAGGATGTATTGGCTTCGTACCTTCACATCTGCATCTAACATTTTCAGTGCCCAGAGGATTGACTAAGGGCATTATGATGAGCAGATTAAACTTTAAAGATGGCCTGGGAACGGGTAGGTGGCAGTCGATGGGATTTGTCCCCAGCGACCTTCCTTTTCTTCTCAGGGGCAAGCGACAGGTAGGCTCTTTTCTACTCTTTCTGAGGTCAAGAATATGTTTATTTATGTCTTGAATCTTTTGTCGTGTGGCTTGGTTACTTTAATGTAGCAAAGATGAGCATATACCAGAAGGCACCATTATAATTAAAAACATCGGGGGAGGATACATTTCGCTCATGGCTTCGGAGATCTCAGTCCATGGTCACCGTCAGTGTTTCTAGGCCTGCAGCAAGGCAGTCCACCACAGCGGAAACCCTCCTGGGGCCTCTCCCCAGTGATTTACTCCCTACATCTGGGCCTCAGCTCGACTTCTCATGGCACCCCAATAATCCCACCAAATTATGACCTCTGTTCGGGTTGACCTAGATGATTGGTTTAATTATTTAAATGCTAATTCTCTATTAGCATGACTATTAGATCAGAATAGTGCATTCCTCTATCCTGCCAGGAAACAGACTCCCTTGTATATTAATTAAAGGAATGTTTTCGGTTAATTTGCCCTTCCTAAATTTGAAAACATGTATAGCTGAGAAAACGATTTCCTTCTGCGCTGATGGGAACAGTTACACTGTTGATCTGTGCCCATCCTCGCCGGGCCTGTCTGCTGTCACTGTGAATTTTTCCTTTATACTCTCAGGCTTGGTCCTTTTATTTTGTGCTTTTTAATACTGTAGGAATTCAGCTAGAGTCTCTGTAAAACATTTACTTCTCCCTGCATGATTATTTTCTATGAACTGCCACTAATAAATGTTTCATTTTTTGCCAACTGTGCATAATATACTGTAATATTCATTGGGTCCATCTTAATTCCTTCTTGATATGTGATTTAAGATGTGAAGGTAGGAAAGTGATAATATCTAATATTGATGTACTATTTTGTATTTGAATATATTTATAATAAAGAAATTAGACTGCTTATCTAGTGTTTGATGTCAATATCCCACTATTTAAAACATCTGCCATTTTAAATCGTAGCCAATAGCCCGTGGCTATAATATTGTAGAAATAAGAAACAGCATAGCTTGTTCTTTTTATTAGATAGTGGGAACTGAGATACATAAATATTTTGAAGGCCGTTCATTTTTTTTCTAGTACATGTGGTATTGATTAATTCCACGTTTGCTTGTTTTCTTTGGAGTCTAAGTATATCTAGCCCAGGCGAGGAAGAGCAGACTGACATCTGTCTCACTGCGTGACACGTGGGATGGAGGTCAGTGTTAGGAATGAGGAGCTGAGCCACGCAACCGAGCAGCTAAAGGAATGATTGAGATTGTTGTCGTCCACGCCTCGTTAGCGTTAGGTTACTATGGCCCGTCTTACCCTATCTGGTTTTGGGAGCTGCAGACACCAAGATGCACCCTGGGTATCAGCTGACTCATCAGAGAGGCAAACAGAATGAAATTCACAGTAAATGCTGTCTACTGTGGTTAAATACCAAACTAGCTTTCATACATCCCGTGTCCTCTCAGCCAGTCGTCTGGTGTAAGGGAGGTTTGGAGAGACCTAAATCAAGACAGAGTCAGGTTCAAAGACATGTCTGCCTAACCTTTATGTTACCATGGAGGTCCTCGGATGCAGTCAGCTTACAAGTCAACATTCCTAGGTTAGAAACAGGTTGAGCACATGAAGAATCTGAATGTTGGCCTTGTGGGGTGCATTGTCCCCTCTCTACTCCCCATCTCCAGTTTAGGAGGTCGGGAGCACCATGGCTCAGGAAGGGGATATAGCCCTTACAGCCTTTGGCCCTTTGGTTAAGCTCTTTGGTTAGGCCCCTGCTGTGTATGAAAGGGCAGTTTGCTAATGGAGGTCACTTGTCAATGTGCCCCCCCCCCTGATGGTGTCAGTTTTGAAACTCACCTGTTTTACCCTAGGCCAACGTCTTCCCTGTGTCCCTGAGGACAATGGAGTTTTGAGAAAAATTGTGTTTTCTTTAGATTGACAGAGGGGCAGATACCTGGTTCACGGACTGTATACTATTATAGGGGAGTGAGATGAAGAGGATTTCGATTGAAACTTTGAACCTGTTTTTATAAACAGTTATAATGTGAAATTAAATATGACTGAAAAACTTACAATTTCCAAGCACACTGGAGCTATATATGCTTTTGTGGATTAGCCTGGGAATTAATTAGCGTGTAGGCTTTTGTTCCTGTACTGATGTCCTGGCTAGTCTTATGTCACCTTGACACAAGCTAGAGTATCTGAAAGGAGGGAACAGCAATTGAGAAAATACCTCCTGAAGATCCAGCCATAGTGCATTTTCTTCACCAGTGATTGGTGGGGGCGGGCCCAGCCCATGGTGGGTGGTGCCATCCCTGGGCTGGTGGTCCTGGTTTCTATAAGAAAGCAGGCTGAGCAACCCATGGGGAGCAGACCAGTAAGCAGCACCCTCCATGGCCTCTCCATCAGCTCCTGCCTCCAGGCTTCTGCCCCGTATGAGTTCCTGTCCTGACTTTCTTCAATGATGAAAGATTCTGTGGAGGTGTGAGCCGAATCAGCCCCAAGTTGCTTTGGTCATGGTGTCTTATCACAGCAATAGTGACCCTAACTAAGACAACGGATACACACTGAAATCTTTCAATAGAAAACGGAGGGTGGAATTTTCAAGGGACAAACCTGACAGTTCACTGGAGCTGACCAGCCTTTGTGTGAGGATAGCTGCTAGCAGGCCATGGCCTTCGGAGCTACAGAGGGGGCTCTCCCACGGAAATGTGTGCCCACTGTGCGCGCGTAGCATCGAACCTCTTAGGTGGCTTTGTCTTACTATCCCAAGAGCTACAGCCACAATGCTTTTTTTTTTCTTCCCGAAATTGTCCTATAAGTATGACCGCATATCACCTTAGAAGTGGCTTCTTATTTCAGTGCTTCTCTGGTGTGACCTAATAACACCCCTTGAGAGATTGAAGAATAAACCCTGGGTAAAATGAAAGGTTTTAGATGTGCCCGTTAATCAATATTTGTTATAAGTCTTAGAATTTATAGAGTTGCATTTCTTTCTGGAGACCATATTAAGTGTGTGAGAGGTGATGTAGGCTGTGAACATGTTTAATTGCCATTGGTTAATGAATAAAGAATCTGGCTTGGCCTGTGATAGGGTAGAGTAGAGTTTGGTGGGGGAAAACTGGACTGAATCCTGGGAGAAAGAAGGCAGAGTCAGTGAGAAGCCATGTAGCCCTGCCAGAGACAGATGCCAGAACTTTAGCTGGTAAACCACAGCTTTGTGGCAATACACAGATTAATGGAGATGGGTTAATTTAAGATATGAGTTAGCCAGAAATACGCTTAAGCTATTGGCCAAACAGTATTGCAAATAATACAGTTTCTGTGTGTTTATTGTGGGGCGGGGTGGGACAGAAACACCCTACTACAATTAAGGCTTAAAGAATATAATCCAGTTACATAGCCACTGCGGTTACCTCTGGAGAGCTGTCCCAACCAGTCTCTTTTACAGTGAACAAAACAGGCAATTAAATTTTTCTTTTTTTTAAACAGTAAAATGTCAATTGAACATTTATTGCCAAACAACACTTCAGGCGCAGCAGGGCATTAGGAAGAGACATCAGGAGACAGCGGCATAGCCCGGTGCTAGGAACAAATAACCCATTAAGTGAGTGCTTCTGGGTTAAGCTAGAGCAATGGGTCGGGCAGTGAATGGCCAGGGAGGTGCTCAATGAACTGAACTGCCTTCTCTGCAATAGCTTTTAGCAACAGTGACTATTAAAATAATGCCATGTTCAGGCTGAACGTCCAGACTGCCATAGGGATAACATAGAGACTCAGGTGGCTTCTTGACTTCCCTTTGTGGGACCACCGCTGAATGAGCGGCTGCTTGTGAGGACGGGGAGTCACTGAGTTGGGCTTCCAGCATAAATCTAAGGTAATACATCAATAAATATTCTCATAGTGAAATCTGTTGGCTTTGCAAAACCTTATGTTTTTGACGAACGTTTTAATCATGTAATACAAGGCTCGTTTGTAGTTTCGTTGAACTCACTCACCTCTGTATCCCAATTTATCTTTGTATTCCTGTTTTCACAGTGGGATACAACAGAGATTATTATAATTAATGATTATACTATGCAAATGATAGCAATGATAATAACCAAGGGCCAACTTCTATGTAACGTTCTTGCCTTGTTTAAGTATTGGCCTGGGTACTGTATTTTCGTAAACATCAATGGCAACATGATTCTAGTAGGACAGGGTTGAAATTGCCTCTCGGGTTTAAAATTTGGCTGATTTGTGGTTTTATTTGTAACGGCTTGCATGGGTTTGTTTAAGAGAGCCATTATCTGCTTTATTTTGAATAGAATCATTTTAACTCACCGCATTGGGGATCAGTGGGGCATTACTTTGAGAAAAGCAGGATTACCTATTTGAGCAGAAAAGAGCCACTGTTTATGTCACCATTATCTCTCCGGGAAGAAAAATTTGAAAACAATCCAATCCATCCCAAACATAAAAACCAAGCTGTTCAGTAAGAGTGCGTTTAGCTTTCCGGTGTTTTTGAGTTTGTATTTGTGGACTGTGGAAGTGTGGAACGATCTCTTTCCTTCTGTTGTGCTGTCAGAGATGCGGCTCAGGGTCCCAGTCAGTGAGCTGTGCCACAGCCCTCGGGTGTAGCTGTGACAGGCAAGGAGATCGTGTTTGTCCTCAGCTGTGCAACTTTGTATTAAGAGTTCAAAATACTTTTGAACGATAACATCTGTTTTGTTCATTCTTTTATGTTGACCTTTCTCAAGAACCTTTTAAAATATGCTAATCCTAGATGAAGCGGACTAAACCCAGAAAGGATGCTCAAGTCAGCCAGCTTGTATTGTTTGTACGTTACAAGACTGTGATGTTACAGAGAGTTTGGGGAGCTACAGATATCCAGAGTCATGTGATGTCACGGGAGATACATGCCCAAAGAAGCCAAAAAGAGACAGAAGAATCTTTATGCTTTTCAGGGACCAACATTATAATGTGGAATGGGACCCAACCTTATTGTGGGCAGTTTTTCCTAAGCCTAAGTGAACTCAAATCATAGCAGGTGAAGAGCCTGCGTGGGTAAAACCACACACTCTCTCAAGCTCCGGCCAAGGGCGTTTGTATCGGAAGAATGCCTTGTCCTTCTCCAATTCAATCCATCTTGAGTGTTGGGTTGAGTAGAGAGACACCACATACGTGCCCTTGATACCTCGCTCCCTTGCGGTGTCACCCCATAAAATATAGTCCAGCGAGCATCCTTAAACTGGCAGTTTCTTATTTATTGATCAAGAGTAAATTTTGGAAAAGGGCATAGGGTCTTTACTGTAAGGAATGAAATCTTTTGCTCCCCCTAGAGGTGGAGCAAAGATGCAAAGTCATTTTTAGCTTTTGGTGAAGCCTGGTTTTGAGATATTTTGGAGTTTATTGATTCTGCACCATAATTAAATAGTACATATTTAGAAATGCTACCAACAATTAAATGGTTTTTCATTTTCTTTTTAATATAATTGACAAAACATAGTAATATCTTGAAAAAATATCTACTGAGACTTTTCTCCATAATATTAGAAAATACCGTATTTGGTTATATTCTCTTAAAGCACGTTAATTCTTTTTTTATTTCCAAAAAGGGCCCTACCAAACATTTGAAAATTACAAAAATATTTTGAAACTAATATTTTCTGATGTGCTGTTGGCATGAGGTCAAGCGAGTGTTGCAATAAATGCGTTTGTCTTTTCGACAGTCATTAGTAAACAGCAACAGGCAGGCCATTTTGCTTTGTTTGAAACGGGGCCTTTCTGTGTAGCCCTGGCTGTCCAGGAACTTGCTGTGCGGATCAGGTTGACCTTGAACTCACAGAGCTCCGCCCGTCTCCCGACTCCTGAGTAGGGGAGAAGGGGGGATTAAAGGTGCACGCCACCGCATCCTGCCCAACAGGTAACCTTTTGATTTACAGTTTTCTGTCTTATAGCCCAGATGGTGATCGATATCCAAAGGCCCATTCATTAGAAACATAGTCAGCAGGGCGGTGGACAGGCACACAGCAGCCCAGCTTCGGCAGCATCTGAGGTGGCTCAGAGGAGAAGGAAGAGTGCTAAAGGGGCGTGGGCCAGACGGGACTGAAGAAAGGCCCCCGCAGGGTTTCTTTACTGGACTCATTGTGCAGAATTGGACATTTGGGGATTAATTTGTTGCGGATTTTGATAGCGTTTTGGCTCTTTGTAGTGCCTTTAACCTCTCATTTTAACACATTTAATTATCCTCAAAATGCCTTAAAGTTTTTATTTTATTCACTATAGACCTTTGTGCGAGCGTGCACACCACAATGCAGGTATCGAGGTCAGAGGACAACCTTTCTCTCTCTCTCTTTTTTCCCTGTGGGTTCTGGGAATTGAATTCGTACCTCAGGCCTGAAAGGCAAACACTCTCTAGCCGAACTCGCTCCCTGGCAAATATCCTAACCCATCTAACAACTGTTAGAGACAAAGACGCTTGAGTTTAGAGGTCTCTGGGAGGGGTAGAGGAAGGGTTGGTCTGAGTGTTGCTCAGGAAGCTTGGTGTTAGTAACGAGCTTGGTCTGCTTTTCACTTGTTTTTAGCCCCAGCCTAGGACATGGAAAGTGAGTCCATGTGGTCACGTGCTCAGCATGGCCGTCTAATCAACACAGAGGACTAGGTTTCCACAAACACGTTGTCATATGAATTGTTGTATTATGTTAGAAGTATGGGCTTGACTTAGCCACTGCAGTTTAAAGAAAAGGCATGAGAAACATAAACTTCTATCTCCTTACCTAGGGCCCCTTACTGAGACGCAGCCTTCTCTGTGGCTTCTGCTCGGCCTTTCCTCCAGGCTACCTAGAAGGGGAACTTGGAGAGACAGGGTTTTGGAAAGAAAGCATGAAGTTTCTTTAATCATCTTACCTCCTAAGGGGGAATGGCTCCTGATTCTTTGTGAGGTAGGAAGAGAAAGAACTCAAAGATGACCTTTTATTTTGTTTTGTTTTACTCAAGGAAGAACAAAGCTCAGAGCAGCCTGTCTATATCCCCATGGCTGGGAGCATGCTGGAGAAAGCCTGTAGATACCTGGGGCTCGTTGGCCAGCCAGCCTAAGCAAATGGATGAGTTCACGGCTCAGCAAGAGACTCTGTCTCAGAACATATGGCAAGCAGTGATAAAGACATCTAAACCCAAACTCTGACCTCCACATGTGTGTGCACACATGTGAGACTGCACACACATGCACACACCCACAAAATATGTAGATAAACCAACACCCCCATATATACACTTCTTTTAAGATCAGTCTTACTATGGAATAAGGCTGCCTCAGATGCCCGAGCGCTGGGATTATAGCCTGGATTAAAGGATGATTTTTTTTTTTTGAGTATAAGATGTATTGGTTGTGGATTTTCAACAGTTCACCTTTTCAACAAGGTAAGCTGAGGCTGATGCTCATTTCATCTCCATCCTCTGAAGCATCTCTATGAGCTCATCCTCTGAAGCATCCCTATGGCGCCATCCTCTGAAGCATCCCTATGGCACCATCCTCTGAAGCATCCCTATGGCGCCATCCTCTGAAGCATCTCTATGAGCTCATCCTCTGAAGCATCCCTATGGCGCCATCCTCTGAAGCATCCCTATGGCGCCATCCTCTGAAGCATCCCTATGGCGCCATCCTCTGAATCATCTCTATGAGCTCATCCTCTGAAGAGACCTGAGATT
Source organism: Chionomys nivalis (assembly GCF_950005125.1). Taxonomy (NCBI): domain Eukaryota; kingdom Metazoa; phylum Chordata; class Mammalia; order Rodentia; family Cricetidae; genus Chionomys; species Chionomys nivalis. Next base: position 3,619,965 of record NC_080111.1, on the reverse strand, counting down.
TTCCTATCCCCCCCTTCAGCACAAATTGTAAAAGGGAAGTGTAGGGGGAAGAGAAAGGTGGAAGTGGGCCAAGCCGACTCATTCTCTGCACCAGCCACTACGACCCCCTCCGGAGCTAAGCATCAAGTTGAAGCTTTAAGATGAACTGGATTGAGTTTTAAAGATGTAAGGACAGACAGAGATAGAAACATGGAACCTGATGGTGACATGGGCAGCTGGGGATAGTGACACGTGTGTGAACAGCTTGAGACCTCTCAATTAGCCAATGGCATTGTTACAGAATTGGAGGCCTGGATGGGGACTCGGAGATCACTCTCAAATATGATCCCTTTGTTTACTGGGTGTGGAAGTCTGGCATCCCCTTTATTATTGCAGAGAGGCATTGTTTTAGATTATCTGCGACAATTAAACAATTAGATTATAATTATATGTGATACTACGACTATGGCAGATAGTAGAGATTCTTTCAAACATTTCCTGTGATAGATGAATAACGAACACCAGCATTGTCCATCTCTTAGATTTTATCAGTTCTCCCAAAAGTCTGGCAAGACATAACTGTCGCCATTTTTCACCTCACAGACGAGGAAGTTCAGGCTCTGAGAGGTCACGAAACTTATTCCGGGTTTGACGGCTATTAAATGGCGGTAGGATGTTGGGAGGTTCTGCCCATCAGAGGTTGCTGTCTATTCTAACCCGGAAGCTTTCGCTAAGCTCCCCAACATGGAGGACCCTCTCCCCCCAGTAAAAGCTCCCAGCTCTCAGCCTTATCTGGAGGATGTCTATAGGCCCAGGATGTCCTGACTTACCTCCTGGGTGACCCTTGATAAGAGTCGCTGCAAATGCCCTTTCCCGATGACCCACATGGCAATTAGTGCTCTAGCCACATCGATAGGGACCCTACTGCCACATAGGAAGCCTTGTGATGGGGTGTGCCACTTAACACAGGGTTTGTCCCCAGCCTCCCCGATCCTATGTATTCCTTATAAACTTTCGGAATAAAGCTGAGCCGATTCAGTGAAGTCTGTCTCCCGGAGGACCATCTCACTGTACCCACGGTCGTCCTGGGTTCTCCGCGTCTGCTCCCTCCACGTTTGGGGACCCACGCAGCCAACGATCTCGAGGAAGAAGTAGAATCACAGGAACTATGGGAAAGCAGAGATTTTACTTAAAAAAATCTATCTTGTGACGTTTTTAGCTCTGATATCATAAAACGAAACAAAGCAAACAACCGAACTGCAGACCCACAAAGTCAATGATTTTATTACGTGGTTGGAATGAAACCAGGAGGGAACATGTTCGAAAGGTTTCAACTTGCGCTGGTCCTCCCTTAGCAACCACTTAGCCCGGGGTCTAGATGTTATTTAAGTTGGAAGTCACAGGGATGGAGGGCTCACCAGGGGGACTGAGGACCTTGTCAGCCCACTCAGCTGAGGATTGGGGAAACTCGCACGATAAATGCCAAGTACTGGTTCATATCGTCGCTGAAACAAAACACTGCGACCTCAGCGGCTTACAACTGTATATGTCTGTTTTCTCGGTCTCTAGAGCTCCGGTTGAATTCCAAGGTGTCTTGGTAATACGATGGGGTTTCAGCCTATACGGCAATGCGAGAGCCTGAAACAAAAATACAATCCAGTTTTCTCCGTGAACGTCAGGTCACATCACCAAGAGTTAAGTTTTCTTTGGTGTGGAGATTGTTAGATGCGCAAAAACACCTCTCTCCGCTGACACTGGAGAATGTCAGCTGCCTATGTTGAGGATAAAAAGTTGGCATCTTAATTTAAAAATCTCTGGCTCTAGACCTTATATATTTATTTATGTAAAATGAAGACCGTGTACCAGTTTTGTTTTTTTCTGTTCTGAACTTCAGGAAGAATCTGGGGAAATCCAAGCTGTGATCTAAGGTCTTTACTGACAATTGGCCACATTGCGGCTTCTAGGCTTCTAGGTCTTTACTGTGTCATATAGAGATGACTGCAAATGCATATATATGGTGAGTTAAGCAGATGCCTCGGAAAAGAGTAAATATAGGATTGTCTTGAGTAACCCCTGCATGCCAAGCACTGTTTGGTCTGCGGTGGCTGTCTTAGGAGAGCCACTGGGAGTCACTTTACAGTCAGTTACATTTGGACAGGGATTCTGTAGGAAGGCCTCCAGATGTGTGAAATTGACTTGTATCACCAGGGAGTTCCCTCTCTCGTGAGTAGGCTAACCTATTTTGATGCTGCCTTTGTTGCCTGGAAACATTCTTATATTGAGCCCAAATTGGACACATTTCCTAGACAGTCTTATTTCCGCCTTGGGGAAGCAGAAAGAGTAAGTTTAAATTTTACATTACAGCTCTTGACGTATTTGAAGGGGATTATTGGGGGGTCTTCTCCATACTTCCATCACGATGATAACCTATGACATTTTTGTTTCCCATGTCCTAGACACCATTTAGGCACTTTATAAATGTTAACTTACACAGTTCTTCCTATTCCCTACCCCAGTTCCTAGCTCCGCCCCATTGATGAACAGAGGAGGTAACATTCCCAGATTTACTTCCCAAATCCACTGCTGGGATCTGTCTGCGTTTCGTGTTCCTAGACCGTAACGTTGGTTGTTAGCCAGAGCTGCCATGGCCATTGTCTGTTCTACATCCCTTCTGCTTTGTAGAGTCTGTGCCAGGAGTTTTTCTTCTGGAAAAAGTTACTATTCCACCGATAGAAGTCAACACACTTGTGCTTGCTTTCAAGAAACACCGCTTTTCAGTTTGAGAGGATTTGGTGAATTGACCAAAGACATACTTGGTCTGGCAGCTGGCTTTGATTTACTGTATTAGACCAGTGTGCTTTTCTTAACTAGGGAAGTAATCATTTAAAAAACATGTCATAAAGAAGTGAAAGATCTTCTTTTTTCTTTTTGGTTTTTCGAGACAGGATTTCTCTGTGTAACACATCTGGCTGTCCTGGAGCTCACTTTGTAGACCAGGCGGGCATTGAACTCACAGAACTCCACCTGCCTCTGCCTCCACAGTGCTGGAATTAAAGACATGTGCCACCACGGCCCGGCAATTTTCTTAACCCTAGGAAACAATGTAAGATAAATTAGGGTTACCTAAAATTAGGGTTCCTAAAATTCGGTTCTAGGTTCAGGAGATGATACACACCGCGATTAAAGACCGGAAGTGGTGCCAGGAGCTGAGCGCTGACTTCATCCAGCTGTGTGGTGCTTATGACGTTTATTCTCTTTTGCTTTCAGTCTCTGTAGCAGAAACCAACTCCCACGGTGTTGAGGGCATTAAATAAGAGATCTGGGTAGCAGACGTTGCTAAGTGGTTCCAATTTAGTCAACAAAATACTAAGACTCCGTTTGAAGGATGAATTGTCAGGTCCTTTTAGACATAAGAAGGAACCAAGAAGCAAAAGTAATTCTTAGGGTTTTGATGGAAGGCTTTGGGAAGGAGGGTGTGTTTGAGACATGGAGCAAACCCCGTGTTTTGGCTGTTCTTTCACAGCCTGACTGTGTTGTGAGGTCTTCCTCCCAGTGTGGCAGAAGGCCTTCCTTGTCTGCTTGTGGTTTTGGAATTATAGGCATTGGTCACCATTGGTTTTTCTGTGATCATTCTCTCAACATTATAAAAAAAACTAATGCAGCCATAAGTTAATGAAAAAGAAAGATTTTTCATTCCCTCTTTGAAAACGTTCTGCAAACTGACTAGGCCCTTCTTGACGAACGGTTGTCCAGTTTTAACTAGAGTTTGTCCAGGCTAGTTCACCAGCGTTTTCAATTTTCTTAATGAGTGAAAGAGTTGCAAATTTATTACTCAGCCCATGAACTTGATGAAAGAGCTTTAATTAAAGATATGCTCAGCTTTAATTAATCTTGTCTAAAGTTTCACTTGAATGAACAGATAGTATCTAACACTTTAGCGACTCTTAAAGACAGGGATGAAGTATAAAAACGGGCAGCTATTACTTACTCTATTATGAGTTATAATATGGCTCAGGGTAAAGGCTGCCTGGTTTCTTTCTCTTTCTTCTCTCTCTTCTTCTGAAGCCCATGGAGCTTCCCTGTGGTCTGTTGTCTTTGCCGACCAAGTCCCTGTGGCTAGAGGGGAAAGCCAGCAGCTGGAGGAGGCGCCTCCAGGTTGGAAGTCTCCTATTGCTTTCTTTTCAACTCCGAGGTGAAAGCGGCTTCCAGCTTCCCTGAGGAAAGGCTCCAGAAAGAACTGGACTTTTGGCTGAAGTGCTCACGGAACCATCCACAGCTTTGGGTTGTCATAGGAACCAGAGACAGCCAATGTGTTGCAGCCGAATGAAACCAGGGCCGATTCTAGCACCCCAAAGCAAAATGAGCCTCTCGGGGCTAGTGTTCCTCGAAGTTTCCAGACTAGTATCCTTTCACAGCACACATAGCCTCCTCTTAGCCCATCATCACCTCTAACTGCTGCAATTTCCACAAAAATCCTAAATTAGAAATTACCTGTAGACATAAGGGGATGGCTGTGTCTTTTGTTTTTTCTTTCCTTGTTAGTTCCCCTCACCAATCCCAGGAAGGAAGGGACCACAGTTGAGATCTTTCATGCATCATCAACAGCCCTTCTAAGCGTTAGATAAGAACTGAACTTAACTCCCTCAACTGAACTGCCACGAATTCTTCTCCTGCCCCCTGTTAATATGACCTACCACTGCTAGGTTCACAGCGCTTATTAGGAGCTTAATCTTAGAGGGGGAGGTAAAAGGATACAGACTGATTTGAGATTCTTTAGTCTCATGCTTGCTTCTTATTACCTGTTCCCCTCCCTCCCTTCTTCCCTTCCTCCTTCCCTCCCTCCCTCCCTCCCTCCCTCCCTCCCTCCCTCCCTCCCTCCCTCCCTCCCTTCCTCCCTTCCTTCCTTCCTCAGCCTCATCACAATGCAATTTCATTGCTCCCCCCCACCCCGTTTTGAGATAGAACCTCGTTATTTCACCCAGGATGATTTTCAACTTAAGACCATCCTGCCTCTCTCTCCCGGAATTATGCACATGCACCACCCTTCACAGAAACCACTGTCTGTTAACTACTTATGACATCTATTTAGTCAAGTCACCCTTCAGTTCTCTTCAGATGCTTGGCCTGTGATGACCCAGGTCAGTGTAGGTGAATGCACGCCACTCCTGGCCCAGCGCCCGGCCCGGTCATCTATTTTTTAATGCTTGCAATTCATTCTATGAGTGAGAGGAGAGTTACAATATCTCCTTAGGCCATACCATATAAAGAGATTTCTTAGTTATGTAAGATTATATGACTGATTCAAATTTATCCATGTTAATGTGTATGTCAGAGGAAGGAAGTGTGTAGGTCTCGTCTCCTTTTTTGGAGTCAAGGTCATTGAACTGACTCTACTAACGTCTCTTTGGAGTCAAGGTCATTGAACTGACTCTACTAACGTCTCTTTGGAGTCAAGGTCATTGAACTGACTCTACTAACGTCTCTTTGGAGTCAAGGTCATTGAACTGACTCTACTAACGTCTCTTTGGAGTCAAGGTCATTGAACTGACTCTACTAACGTCTCTTTGGAGTCAAGGTCATTGAACTGACTCTACCAACGTCTCTTTGGAGTCAAGGTCATTGAACTGACTCTACTAACGTCTCTTTGGAGTCAAGGTCATTGAACTGACTCTACTAACGTCTCTTTGGAGTCAAGGTCATTGAACTGACTCTACCAACGTCTCTTTGGAGTCAAGGTCATTGAACTGACTCTACCAACATCTCTTTGGAGTCAAGGTCATTGAACTGACTCTACTAACATCTCTTTGGAGTCAAGGTCATTGAACTGACTCTACCAACATCTCGGCAGTGCTAATCATCTTGTTTCATGTCGTGACGCATTTGGCCAAGTTACTTTTATTGACCGATTCACTCATTCATCTCTTCGTTGATGGTTATGATATCTGTGACAAGACTGCTCTACAGTGTAGGGACTCAAAGGTAAAATGGTCGCTCGGCTAAATGGTGGTAGGGCTGTTGCTAGGCACTTGGGTGGCCTCAGAATTTCCTTAAATGGTGACTTCTCGTCAATGGAATATGGTTACCCATAGGGGCTATTTTCTGTTTGAGCTTTCTGATCTTTATCTTCACGTAGACAAATCTCTATGTTTTTATTATCCTAGATTAACAAATGCGTGATTGGTAAAGTGGAGCATAGAACTTAACTTTGCTAACTTTTTGTGTCTGGCGTGACAGCGATTCCTAACTTGGATCGGAGTCATTTCCGTCATGCTTAGAGATGGATAAAGGAAAGGCTGTCACGCCGTAATCATCACGGTTAAAAACCTATTTTAATTTGGAAGTAAACAGAAATTTGGAAAACAACTGGTCTTCCAATGATGTTCACATTAGTGGTGTTTTATGTAGTAAAAGCTCCTTGAAAGAGAGTCCTTGGCTCATTTGATGGCTTGTCACACTGCTTTAGGATGGTGTAAACACTGCATGGACATGCTCCTTATATTGTTGACGTGTTTCAGTGATCAAAATTACCTTTGAATTCAAACTAAATTTACCGACTGTAGAAAGAACAGCTTACAACATGTTGTTCATGCCTTTGTACTTTTAAATTGAGCCCTAAAATGTCAAATTTCAAGGTTTTCTTTTTTGTATGATTTTGATTAAGCAGAAGTTTTATTTAAGCAAGGCTTCAGCATTCCTAGTGCTGGAATGATTTTAATTTTAAAAAAATCAAGTATAGATTTTGAAAATCTATTGCCATGCTAATTTGGAAGTTTAAAGACTTATTTTTATGTGTGGGCATGTGTTGGCTTGAGTGAGTTTGTGTGAACCACGTGTATGCCCTTGAGACCCAGAAGAGGGCATCGGAACTCCTGTAACTGGAGTTACAGTTGGTCGTGAGCCACTACGTGGGTGTTGGCCGTCCAGTCCAGGTCTTCTGCAATAGCAACAATGCTCTTGACTATGACTGATCCCTCCAGCCCCTAAGCTGGAAGTTTGGATCTGATCTCTTCATAATTCACAGGATTGCAATGCCCTGGAGCTTTGTAAAAAAAAAAAAAAAAAAAAAAAAAAAAAAAAAGTCCACATCATGACGGGAAGCACATTTGTATGGGCTGAAAGTGGACTGCTGCAACCACTTTCACAGGTATATGCACAACCTCAGAATTAAATATTCTAACCATCCCCAACAGTGTAGAAGCAGCTAATGAAAACTTTCGTGTCCCTTGAGGAAGCATCAAGGACGGGTGGGTCTTGGACGATCCTAAAACTCCAGAAATGGACGCGACTTGCATGTAAAAGTCAGAATTTCATTCATTCCATTTCAGGCCTTCATAAGGGTTGCCAGCTTTCGGTGTGATTGCACGCCATATAGCACAAAGCCTGATTTATGGTGCTATTGTTATGGCGTGATTGCTGCCAGGAGAATGAAAAGCGGCTAGTATTAGGAGATGCGATTATAGGTAGGGTTGCCAGGTGAAATATAGGATGCAGAGGGAAGTCTGCATTTCAGTGAAACAGCACATGGGAGCTCAGAATACGCCCCGCGCAAATTCTATTCACTGTTTATCTAGAATTTGAGTTGGGTGGATTAGCCTATACTGTTGAGTCTGGCGGCCCTCACTGTTAGTTACTGGGTAGACAGTCAGTAGCGGTACAGGAATAGCGGTGTGCCTGATGGATCGGAATCTTTCCTTAAAGCTCCTCAACGACGGCATCTTAGTCACTCAGCTAATGGGTCATTTCTGGAGCTGAGACTTCAATCTAGTCAGCCCCAAGAGCTATGCTTTGGTGTTGGAAGTATCATGACTGCTGGCTGGCTTCAAATTTGGCTCAGAGCCAAACTGACAAAACCATCGTGTTACTGCCCTAAGAGATGGAGGCCGGCAGAAGAGGAGGCTCAGTAAACCTTTGCGGCCTCGGCCGCTTGATTGTCAACCAAGTGCCCAACACATACGGTGCCAGGTAAGCTGGATATCCGTGTGCAGAAAAAAAGTGAGACTAGATCCATAGTTCTCACTCTGCACAAAGATCAGTACTATAAAAGGGGTCATTCCCTTAACGGAAGACTTGACATGTTAGGTCTGCTAGAGGGAGATGTGTGACAGACACTTCAGCATGTTGGCATAAGCATAGATTTCTGAAGAGCACCCTCATTGTTCAGGAAATAATAACAAATTAGTAAACAGGATTGTGTGAAATCCTTCTGCAGAGCAAAGGAAGCATTGCCAGAGCCCACAGAAGGGGGAAAGGGCTTTGCCAGCCTTTCAATCTATTGGGGATTAAAATCCAGGATACATAAAGAACAACAACAACAACAAACCAAACACCCCCAATAAGTAAGTTGGCAAATGAATTGAAACAGTTGCCAAAAGAATTGCAAATCGACCTTAAGTACATACAAAATTTCACATCTTTAACTATCAAGGAAATACAGATCGAAGAGACGTGGAGATTTTCATTTTGCCCCCTTCAGAACGGTGACTATCAAGAAAGCAACAAATGCTGGAGAGAACATACAGAAGGGGATGAGGGAACCCTTGCTCATTCCTGGTGGGAATGCAAATTAGTTCAGCCCCCATTGAACTGGTCTGGTGGTTCCTCAAAACCCTAAAATGGATCTGCCGTGGGATGGAGCTATACCATCCCTACACATAGGCTGAGAAAGGAATCTAAGTTAGCATACGACAGAGACACAAACACATCCTCTGTACTCGCCAGTATAACTGCTATAGAATCGGCCTAGGTGCTCATCAACAGCCGAACAAAGAAAATATGGTATACACACTTATCTATGCACGTGTATACATACATGCACACAGAGCGTAGTTTTACTTGGCAACAAAGAAGCATGAAATTATGTAACTTAGAGGAAAATGGGCTGGAACTGGAAACCAGTTACCGTGAGTTAAGTGAACTAAACCAGGCACAGAAAGGCAGATGCCACCATGTCTTCTCATTTGAAGACTCCAGATTGGCGAATGTCTACATGAGAAGCAGAAGGGGCACCGTTTGAAGAGAGGCAGGGGAGGAGCCGGAGGGAAGAAGTGGGGTAAGAGAAGGCACTGAGCATGCCTGTGAAAATGACCCAAGTCCATCTAAAACAAATAAGTAACAAACAAAAGCATCTAAAAAGCAAGAACGGTGTTCTCAAGTGATTCCTCATACACCGGATGGTGTCCTGTTGAAGTAAGAGCGATTCTGCCTTTCCACGATGCGCTTTATTACACTGAAGTTTTGCATAATAGAATAATCAAAGACATTTAAAGTTTGCATTAAGAAACTCATGGAGTAAACAATTGACCTTTATTTATAGTCTGTATGTTCTCTGTACTCACCGCCCTCTCCCATTGTCCTTTTTGGTTCTGCTGTTCTCCCTTGAGGGATCCCTTCTCCGCAGATAACTCTCTTTCTGCCTTCACATCACACGTGTTCCCGTATCGTCTCCCCGCTTCCTTAAGATCTCGCCGTCTGCTCTCATGGTCCCGTTTCGACCCCCATGATCTGCACTTCACGTTGAATTTCTAGCTAGATTGCACAGATGAGAGAAAACGTGGCATTTGCCTTTCTGAGCCCAGCTTGTTTTGCTTAACGCAATGAGGTTTGTTTTACGTAACCCTAACCAGTCTTGAACTCAGTAAGGTGATTTGAACTCTTGACCTCCCTTCCTCCACCATCCTGAGTGCTGGGTTAGTCATCTGGCCCCATACATAGCAAGTTTGGTTTTCTACTTTGACTCTAGAATCCTGCCCCTCTCTCTTTTTTTGAGACTTGGTTGCACTGTATAACCCTGGCTTGCCTGGGTCTCTTAGTAGATCAGGCTGGCCTCAAACTCACACAGATCTAAGTGCTTGGGATTAAAGGAGGGTGTCACCAAGCGTGGCTGTAACATGAGAAAATTTGAAGTCCATGTAGATTTTTGCTGTTCTGTTTAAAGTGGCGTTCGTTAGTTTAGCCAGATGTTTTTGTTTGCTGCGTATTCTCCAACAGCTTCTCTTTAATTTTCTTGTTACGGCTCAATCACTGTGGTTCTGCCTTGAGACTGGGAGAAGCTGTATTTTTTTAATCTGCTCACTTTGGGGCTTGAATAGCTTCTCTCCTGCAGCTGTCAATCATCCAGGACTCTGTGTGTCATGGAATATGATTCTCTTCCCCATAAGTGACAGTGGTTCCCATTAATTAACTTAAATAAATGACGGTGGTGCTCATTAACAGTTAGGCAGTTGTTACCCGTGGAGTATCGCAGTAATTCATGATCTGCATTCGCTTATTTATAAATATAAACATAAAATTTTAACAGCACAATAAACCTTGAAATCAGAACATTTTAAATATAGAGAGGAAAGTATCATATACTTCGATAGTTAAAAATATGCTTTTGAGAGCGGTTGAAATAACTGGTTTTAAAAAATTTGTTTTTAAAAGAGACATTTTTGATGGGAATCCGTTTGCCCTGAGCTCTAACTGTACCATTCTTGGAATATACCCAAAGGATGCTGCGTGCTGTGACAGAGACACTTGCTCAGCCATGTTCTTTGTGGCTCCATTCATAATACCCCCAAACTGGAAAAAATCTAGATGTTTTTCCACAGAAGAATAGATAAAGAAAATGTGGTATATTTACACCATAATACAATGGAGTATTACTCATCTGTTAAAAAAAAAAAAAACAATGTAATCAAATTTGCAGGTAAATGGACGAGCTAGAGAAAAATCATCCTGAATGCGGTATCCCAGACTTGGAAAGACAGCTTTCTAAACTATGAACATACATGAAGGCAGCCTAAATGAAACTGGCAGATAACGGGGGGGGGGGGGGCGGGAACAGAGCTCCAGCTGGCCCGCTCTTGTAGAGCAGCTGAAGCTTCCTGTACTGGCATTGGGCTTGGGTTACATCTAATTGAGTTGTTGGCCAAAGGAGTCCCGTGGGAATCCTTAAAGCACCCAGGCTGTTGCCAAGAAATAGGGTGCTCTCCACCAACGACAGTGGGGCCCCGTCGCTGAAGACAAGTCTTGGATGCGGATAAGTTCTTGGTGCCTACATAGAGCCTTCAGGTTCTAGAGTCTTCCTTCCAGGAAGGTATGTTGTGCTACCCAAAAAGAAATGGATCACGAAGTCAGCCAAAACCCCTTTGAAGAACAGTGGTGTTCTAGAACACAGGAGGAAACAGCTACTGAAAACCCCTGTTAAACTGTAAGCATTTGTCAGTCGCTAGGATACCCTTACATTTAGGAAGCTAGATTTATAAGGTGCATTAATGTGCACAGCAGCTTTTACATTAATAATACTCCGGTGTGTTGTCCCGAGACCCAGAGCCTCATTTAAATTAGGGCATCCCAACTTCTCCTCCGGTACAGCTCAGCTGTAGCCCATTGTGTCTCTCAGTCTCCCACAATTCACGCACTGGAACATACCAAGCTGAACCTTGAACACCCAAAGCACAGATATTCTACCTTTCTAAGGGGCCTATAAACCCAGACCACTGCCGCTCACAGAAGAAAGCGTAAGTGTAACAGTAACTTCCTGTTTGGCACACACTTTATGTCGTGGCCCGTCAGGAAGGGAAGCCCAGGCAGGGAGCGAAACAGAGACTTCTTGAACACCGCAGGACCGCCTGCCCAGGACCAATTGCCTGCTCAGGGCCGGCACTGCCCACAGCGGATTGGGCCCTCCCACGGGCTTGTCTCCCGGCTGCCTGAAGGAGGCAGCTCCTCAGCTGAGGTTCCCCCTTCCTGGACGACTGTAGTCTGTGCCGAGTTTGCAAACACTGACCCCTACACCAGTCACCAGTGCTTTACAGTAAGAAAATACTCGATGAGCAAACGTCAGCCGACAGATGAGCAGGAGTGAAGTGTGAACTTACTACAGGAGCTTGACCACTGTTAGGGCGCTTGACATACTCTTTGATGCCTGGAATACGGAGGATGTTTTACCTGAGCTGACAAAAGCGTCACAAACTTAGGCTAAACCTTTTCCCATTTCTCTTAGGCTAAAGGAGGCGATGAACAGTGACTAGACCAAAGAACTCCAACTGTTTAGAAGGAGGTAACTTGAACAGGAAAACTAGGGAATGATGGGGGAACCTACCAAAACTAAAGTTGACAATTTAAAGCACTTTTTTTTGCTTTCTACTGAAATTTGCAAAAACTGAATAATATGTGTTTGTTTCTATAGATATAACAAAACTTCGAAATCTAGTTTGTCAAATGTAGTGCTTTGTGACTTGTGCATTACGAAGCAACACACTGTAACTGATAGTGGGTATCAGTTTTTTACATGATTCTGGATGGCCTTCCCAAATCCACTGGGAGAGAGAGCAGAGCCGCCATTGGCAGGAGTAGGGAAGGAGGGCCGCGAGGAAGAGTTGTTAACAGTTCAGAACGGGACAGGCTCTGGACGGGCAGTGGGAATGGCTGCAGGATGCTGAAAAATGGAAACTAGTAAGTTTTCTATGTATATTTTATCGCAACTTTTAAATGACTTTCAATGCTACACATTTAGTTGGATTTTATCTTACTGGAGAATACAGAAGACTTTAAAATCATTTTCAATTACATGGTTGTCATAGTGTCTTTAGTCTAGGCTGGCCTTGAACTCACAGAGATCTGCCTGCCTCTGCCTCTCAAGTACTGGGATTAAAGGTGTGTGCCACCACTACTTGGCTCATAATGAGTATTTTAAAGAAGCTGTATATTAAAATAATGAACTTTTACTACATTTATCTATTTATTGTGGTTGTGGGGCCTGTGTGTGCTATGGCATGTCTGTGGAGATCAGGGAACAACTTGCAAGAGTTGGTTCTTTTCTTTACCATATAGGTCCTGGAGATTGAATTTACATCATCAGGCTTGAGAGATACCTTTACCTACGGAGCCAACTTGCCAGCTTTCTATTAATATTTTGAAACAAAAATATAATGTAAAAGAAAAAAAGAATAATTATCATGGTAACTGAAACCAAAATTCCATGATTTATTCGAAAAGATAAACCAGCCTTTAAAAAAACATCATAGGGATCATTTGGTCTGAGTTGAAGGCTGAGAAAGACAAGCATACAGTTAAAATATCACACGATTTAGCATTGCTAGGGAAAGGAAATAGTGGTTGTGTTTAATGTTTGGAATTGGGGGCTCTTTTTTCCAACTGAGATTTCCTTTCCTTTCCTTTCCTTTCCTTTCCTTTCCTTTCCTTTCCTTTCCTTTCCTTTCCTTTCCTTTCTTTTTCCCTCCCTCCCTCCCTCCCTCCCTCCCTCCCTCCCTCCCTCCCTCCCTCCCTCCCTCCCTCCCTCCCTCCCTCTCTTTCACCTTTTAGACAAGGTCTCCTGTAGTCGAAGCTGGCCTTGAACCTGCTACAACAGCTAAGGATAGCCTTGAACTCCTGACCCTCTTGCTTCCACCTCCCAGGTACTAGGATTGCTGGCGTGTGCCACCAGGAATGGCTTTCCAATTGTGTTTTTCAGAGACGGCTGTGATACACGGTAAAACCTGTAGAAAAACAACCACTTTAAGATTGCATTCAGCTCTTTAGTAATTCTTAGATTCTTGAGTGCTGATGTGTGAAATGTCTCTTTCCTTAGTAGCCGAAACCGACAAGTTGGGTTGAAGATGGAAGGGTGTAGGACCCACACTGGATTTGAAGGAGCCGGGGAGACAATGCCCAGGCACTGTGATCTGTGTCGTTGCGCTAGCACTGTTGGTTTCCCTTTGATTATCTCATGAGATCTAGCTGATAAACTGCCCGTTTCCCTCACTTGTGTAAGGGGCCTCATGAGTTTGATTTTTTGAAGAATTTTTAGTTTCTCCAAAGCCAGGCGCTTCGCCAACTAATGAATCAGCAATGCCTCTCATCGTTAACGTTTATGTTTTGCTTTGTAGTGGCGGGAAAATAGACGGTGGTTCTTCCTGCCGTTTCAGAGTCAGACAGGGATAAAGTCGGGCTTCTCAGGAAACAAATGACTTCCTGACTTGAAAGCTTTGGATCTCAAAGAACATACTGTATGCTTTTAGTTTCTTTTAGTCGAGAAGACATGCGTTGAAAATGTCTTTAAAAGCCTTCTGTTTACATAGGGTGCCTCTATGCCATTAGGATCTGAGTTTGGACGCACCATTGAAAGGAAATGGAAGTATATACATCACGGAATGATTAAAGCCTGACTCCAAAAGTGTGAGCATTAGCGGGGCTTCTCGGTGCTCTTCCTTCTTTACAGAGAAGCGCGGAAGCCGCAGCAGAGGGACTGGCTTAGCTCTGCACCCTTAGGAGCACCCAGGAGTTCACAGAGCCTCTGCTCAGGTGCAGCTGGTCCATGAATAGTTCTCTCTCTGATTCAGATAAAGGAGCTACCTATTCTAACGTGCGTGCGTGCATGTGTGCATGCATGCGTGTGTGTGTGTGCATGCGTGTGTGTGCCTGAGGAGGTCTGAAGTTGACACTGGGTATCTTCCTTTATTATTCTCCACTTTAGTTTTGAAAGCAGGATCTCTCGCTAAGCCCAGAGCTTGCAGATTCCTTCTGGTCGATCTAGCCAGCTCCCATGGGGGAGCAGACCTGGAATTAGCATTGGTAAGCCTTTCTGGGCCGCCCTCACCTAGCTCATCCTTGTTAGCAATGATGACCCTCATTCTCTTCCCACTTCAGCCCCTCTGAACACGGCCTCTGCAAGTCTTGCGCTCTCTAGCAAGCTCGGAATTTCTCTTTCCCATCCCTCATTTGATTCTCCCTGCGCTTTGATTTATTTTGTTGTCTCTGATTTCTTGGTCGTCTCCTGGCCTATTGGATTCCTTCTGGATAGAGTCTATCACCAGGGCCTTGAAGCCGTTTCCCTCTTCGTTCTCATTTCTTTCTGTGTAGTTAACTTTTTGCCAAATGCTCTCTTACCTGTAGCTCTTTCTCTTACAGAGAATCATATAAAGTGGGTCTTCTGCTCACACATGCGCTCACAGCCCTTTTTAACAGTGCTAAACGTTGGGAAATAGGAAAGAGTCCAAGTGTGTTAATCTTGGTATTCATGGCATCCCATCATCTGGCTTGAGCATAAATGTTCATATTTGTATCTCCCTACCCCTTGCTTGTTTCTATGCTCCTGCCAAATCATGCTGTTTACTGTGTGTGTGTTGTGTGTTATATGAAGGATGGAAAATCGGTTTCATTTATGTGGTTGTTCTGGTTGCTCCGTTATGATCGTGAGGAGAAGTGTGTTGAGAAGGATTCTGGGGCACGGAGTGAGCTCATCTAGAGAGATTGCAGTTATCAGCTCGTGACGTCCCCCTTGGGGTGGAAGATGTGAGCATCATGCAGGGACTACTCATTAACCAGTTATTACCGGTTCTTTGCCATGTTTCCCTTTCTGCTTTACATATATGCGCGCATGTAACTATGTATATATACGTACAATATATGTAATCTATATATTGCATATATAGATTTTACTTATTCGTTCAAGTTCAGGTCAACTGTTAATCAACAGAAAGGCTTTTCTCCTCATTCCACTTTTCTCTCTGGACAACTACCTGTCATTTTTGACATCTTCCCTCCGTGAAGACATACTGAGGACATAGATTCCTTTTCTCACTATATTGTTAGCTCCCCCAAGGCTTAGATTTTTTCTTTTTCCTTTCTTTTTTTCTTTTTAAGGACGAGCTCTAGGCTGGGTAGTGGTGGTGCACGCCTTTAATCCCAGCAGTCAGGAGGCAGAGGCAGGCGGATCTCTGTGAGTCCAGGGTCAGCCTGGTCTACAAAGCAAGGTCCAGAACAGCCAGGGCTACACAGAGAAACCCTGCCTCGAAACATACAGAACAACAGGTCTCAGTAAAGATCCCTGGCTGGTCTGGAACTCGCCGTGTAGAGCAGACTGGCCTTGAACTCACAAAGATCCACTTGGTCTGCCTCAAGTGCTGTGGTTTTAGATGTATGCCACCACTCCTAACTCCAACACAGACAGTTATTTTAAGTTTTTCTAAGGATTTCTGAAGAAAGCTCTGAACTTTAGGATTATATCTAAGCTCCCCCCCACCCCCCGATTTCCTCACAGAGATCAGAAAAGCTTCTGAAGTAATCCCATTGGTAAATACTGGTTTGTTGTTGGGGGTAAATCTCCTGTTTCCCGTCATATAACTTCACATACGATGTTTCCAAATGGTTGGCTACTCTTGGATTCTCCAAGCCGCTGCAGCTCCCTCAGGAACCAAGAACTGTGGTTCATTCTGAACAAAGAAAGTGCAGGGTAGACACTTCTGCTCAGGACGAGGGCAGGGAGCTTGGGCTTCAATGCTGTGTTAATATTGTATTCCTAAATACCGTATTAGTCAGCTGTGTTTCTGCCGCCGTGAAGAAAGAGCTGACGCAGGCTACCTAGGAGTAAAAAGAGGTTTTTTTCTGGCTCATTGTTCTGGAGATTGGGTGACCCCATTAATTTTGACTTCTTGTGAGGGGCAGCTCATTATAGGAGCAAGATGAAAGGAAAACATATCAACAACCAGAGATGGGTGGAGCTGCTTCCGAGCACCCAAAGTCCCTTTTGCAGGCACACCATCAGTGACCTCAACACTGTCCGCTAGAGTCCACTTTCCTAAGGCTTTTGGTGCTTGTCGGTACCACTATCCTGGGTACGAGGACCTTAAGGGAGCACTCAAATTGCAGCCAAACCATAGCAAACATATTAATCACTCCCCTTACGCAAATATTAGATATTGTGGTGCCATATGGCGGTAGCATGTATATAGGCTGGCTGTCGTGGATTATCAACAAGCTGTTCAAACGCACTACTGTGATTTCAGTTCTGAGTCAATATTTAGAGAACTTTCATGGGATTAAAATAAACCAAATATAAAAAAAATGACACAAAAGCTTTAAATTCCCATATTTGAGAGAGAGCGTATAATTCATCTGGGACGGCGACAAGCCAATTTTTTCCTGCACAGTTAATAAGTGGTTAATAAACAGTGCTCTCTATGTTTATGCTAACTGTGTGCAACTGGGGAGGGGCAGACAGAAAGCTCACGGGGCTGTCTTCCTGCATGGGCCAAGAAGACAAGAATGTTGAGCTAGACACTGCAAGTATGAGAAGAGAGATAAATGAAAAAATATGCTGTGGAGACGTGAGCGGGTGAAAGTCTCCCTGAGGAGGGAGTGAAGGGGTCTGGCGAGAACAGGAAGGCGCATGCCTTGGGCTGGAGGAAAGGGAATGGTGATGCGGTCAGAGATTTCTTTTCACTAGGATGCCTTGTGCTCTCCAGCCTTCTCAGAAGGCGCGTGTTCTCTACAGAAACCCATAGTACTGGAGTTGTGTCTTTTCAACCTTGCGTGCTATTCCTCCATCCACAGGTGGTGGTTTTCTCCCTGTCCCCAACCGAACGGATCCTGTTGAGCTTCACTGTTTAAGGCTTGCAAGAAAAGGGATTTACTTCCCGAATGTATCTTAGATCGAGTGTTGGAGGTCATGCGGAGTCCCTGAGCTTTCTCAGGTACTCCGTGTGCATGAGCTTTGTCCTTTGCCCGCCCACTTTGAGCACTGCCAATCATGGGAGGCATAGTCAAATAAATCACTGAGGGGAGGTGTGGAGAGAGGACTCCTTGTGTGAGGGCTCACGTGCTGGTTGCCCTTGCCATGTTACATGTACGCTTACACGCACACACACACACACACACACACACTCACATACACACAATAAATAACTGTTTTTTTTTTAAATCATGATGTTCCGTCCCCAGCACATTCAGGACTAAGTAAAATTAGGGTTCACAGGCTGGGAAGCTTAGTGGAACAGGAATATTCGAAGGACAAGGTCTTGCTGAAAACGGTTATCCTGAGAGAAAGGCGAGACTAGAGAAGGACGGGAAGAAATCCGCTTGTGGGGAGCCTGGGGAGCTATGGAAAGTTCAAGGCTCCGAGCTGAGGTATTAATACGTTACGTGTATGCTTTCCCCTGGGTTTCTGACTTTGGTAGGAATGCAGTGTATTGTCTTAGCAGTTTGAAGGATGGCTTTGATGGTGGCAGGGGCCCAAAGCAGAAAACAAAAGACAAGTTAATAAGAGGAAACAATCACGACTAGAGATTGTAAATGATTCATAGGGTGCTTATTACAATTATGGAGACTGACTATATTCCAGGACTCTGCAGAGTGGTGAGGAGCCGGGGAGGGGAACTTCTGATGTGAGAGAGAAGCAAACAGAGATGAGTTTGTCTGAATATTCAGGCACTCAGTAGGCAAATTCCCAGGAGAATGTATTTTTAAAAATAAAAATTATTTTGTATATTTTAGATTGATGAAAGATGGTTAAGGTGGAACACATACATATGATTTACTTAAAATTGTGTGTGTGTGTATCTGTATGGGTGTGTTCTCTGTGTGTGGGTGCCTGAGGAGTTGTGTGTGTGTGTGTGTGTATCTATATGGGTGTGTTCTCTGTGTGTGGGTGCCTGAGGAGATCAGAAGATGATGTCAAAACCCCTGGAGCTAAAGTTGCAGGTTGTGAGCTGTGTGATATGGGTGCTGAGAAGTAAATTCAGGTCCTCTGGAAGAGCAGCAAGGGCTCTTACCTGCTAGGCCATCTGTCCAGCCATGGGGACACATCAACACCTTTGGCATCCTGTGTCGTTATTACCTCGTTCGTGCCAAGAACACCTGATATTTGCTCAGTTAACAATAGAGTCAAACACCACTCAGCCCTGAGGTCCTGCTATTTGCTGCAGTGTGGTTGGAGCTGGAGGACATTGTGGTACGTTAAATAAGCTGGGTACCGAAAGAAAAGTATTGTTCGATGCCACTTAGATGTGAAGTGAAGAGACAGAGCTCAGACTCACAGAGATGACGTCACTCAGATGTGCAGAGATGAGCCACTCGGTGAAGTGAAGAGACAGCTCAGGCGCACAGAGGTGGAGGCTGAAGCAGCTGCAACCATGGGGTGAGGGCACAGAGCGGGCAGGAAGTGACAAAGTAGGGCAAAGCTCACAGAGCAGCAGGATGCAGGATGGGCAAGGATAGATCCAGTTGCATGCAGGTGTGCCGTGCACACTGCCCTTGTGTCAGGAGAGTGTGCGCTGACACACTAGGAAGGCTTCTGAGGAGAAATTCGTTTACACTGGAGAAAGTTTTCAGAATCTCCTAGACCCTCATCACGTGAGCTGTACATACGGATACAATGGCGTGCCAACAGTTAGATCCAGCAGAGAAAACCTCAAGGTGATTGACAGAATGACACTTTATGCACACATACGATGTGAAGAGGGCACAACAACTTAAAAACGCTTGTATTGTAGTTTAATTTGACATAGGAAAGAAGAGGGCATATTTAGGATAAGAGGCAACAAAAGAAACCACACAGCGGATTGGCAGTAAGTGTTGATGAGGTTATCTAACGGAGCCTACACTGTTTTATGGTGTATTATGTTGATGATGCACATAGGACCTGCCCCTTAGGGAGGGACCCACGATGAGAGACAAACCGCTTCTTTTCCACATTTTATAAGTATGAAGCACGGGGAAGGGTCATTGAGCAAGTGTGTGCTTTGGTGTGCATGAATGGTATGTACTTGGGGTTCCCAAAATAGAACTTTAGTTTATTTTCTCACTAGTCTCAGCGAGAAGACTGTGTTTCTGAAATACACCCAGTCAGCCCTGAGGATGGGAGGGGAGCTCTGATTACCATAGAGCCTGGCATCGCCGGCAGACACCAGCATAAATATGTCCCCTCGTGAATCCGAGGAGAGGAGCTCATTGTCAAACCTTCAGCCTTCAAGCCAGTTTGTTTCTTGATGGAAGCAAGTGAATGCGGCAAACAGTTAAACAATATGCAGAAGAGTATGTAATAAATAATAAGCCCAGGTCCCCAACACCGCAGAGGCAAATGCCTTTATAGTTTCTAGCGAATTTTCCATTCTAGGGAAGGCAGGAAGGCAGCAGTGGCTCCCTGCATTGCACCCCATAAATACTCTGCAACTTATTTTTCCAGGCCGACTCTGAAATACGTGTGAGTTGTGTTTGTGTGTGTATGTGTGTGCATGTGTGTATGTGTCTGTGTGTCTATGTGTGTGTATGTGTGTCTATGTGCGTGTCTGTGTGTATGTGTGCATGTGTGTATATGTGTGTCTATGTGCGTGTCTGTGTGTATGTGTGCGTGTATGTCTATGTGTGTGTATGTGTGTCTATGTGTGTGTATGTGTGCATGTGTGTGTATGTGTGTATGTCTATGTGTGTGTATGTGTGTGTATGTGTGTGTATGTGTGCATGTGTGTCTATGTGTGTGTGTATGTGTGTGTGTCTGTGTGTATTTGTGTGTGTTGCACACGTACGTGTGCATGCATGTACAAACTATCCGTCTCTGGGGTCATTCCTCTGGAGCTGACCACCTTGTTTTTCCAAGACAAGGTTTCTTACTTGATCTGGGCTTCTGATTAGGCTAGGTTGGTTAGCCAGCAGTTTTAGGAGCCCAACTGTGGCCACCTCTGGAATTTCAAGTGTGTACTACCGCACACAGTTTCCTGAGTGGGTTCTTGGATTTGATTTTAGGTCTTCAAACATATCTGGAAAGCATTTGACCAGCAGAACTATCTTCCCAGCTTCTAAGACATGAGCTCCGAGGAACAAGACAGAACAGTTTAGTGCAAGAGACGCAGATATTTGGATACTAACGCTGATATGCCCTCATTGATAACGACAATTCTAAAAGCAGGAGTCAAGGGACCCCCTCCTCCCCATGGCACGGATATTTAATGCTATGAACCTAACCATTCATGCCATATTCCCATAGTTCAAGGGAGAATATGCAATATACAAACACTTTAGGCCATTGGAGCATTTTCCCAATCTCCAGCTCCTTCCCGGTTGTGTTTGGGCTGAAACAGCTTGCCGACCGTGGAAGTGTTGGTGGCGCTTCTCTCAACAGACGCTTCCATGTAGAGCTTCAAACACCTTTGTGGTTTGGGTTGTATTTTGACAGTTGCTAGGTAGCTTGAGTCAGAGAGCACAGCTGTGCAATTTGTGATTTTTTTTCCATCCTGATCTCTAATGAGAGCTCAGCCAGATGAAACCGCAGTCGGACTGCTAGTGTTGACCAGATTGTTGAGAACAAACACTGCAGAACAATGCGCGAAAGTATACAAGTGAATTGAGCCCAGAGGAATGCAGGCCAGCACCTTGGGAACAGCTGTTCTGAATTGTGTTAATGAACGGCAAAACCCTGGGGCTTGGGACTCACAGATTCCTGGAGCGTGGCTGACTGGAGCAGGGGCCAGGGGCGTGGCCAGTGTGTGTTAACTGCTCAGCTCTGACTTGAGAGCAGCCTGTGTTAAACAGTCAGTGAGAGAGGTTAGAATTTTTCTAGAAGGAAAAAAAAAGTAAAAGAAAATATGGAAATCTAATTTGCCTGATAGAACAGACACACTTGAGGATTTGAAATGGGCTCTCATACAAGGATAAATACAGTTCGCTCATCGAGTTCTTCAGAGTGTTTTTCTTGTTGATTTATAAGTGTTTATTTTTTTATTTTTTGGAGAGGAGGGTCAGTGTGAAGCATCTTTGATCATTTTTATAGATCCATAGTGGATTGCGGTGAGGAAACACTGAACAAAGGAAAAGTCAAGATACAAGCTAAATAGTCTGTGAAGGATGCCAGGCAGACGCTGCTGCCAAGGCTTACGCTGGAAAGACCAGCCACGGAAGAAGGCTTCCAGAGGGCTGAGCGGTTTTCCTGAGCTAGAGGGGCGATCAAATCAGCCAGAGATCTCGCTTGGCTGCCTAGAGATTAGTTGGGCCTGGAGTCTAGCAGGAGCCACAGAGAGGCCGCTGGGAGGAGCGTTCTCAGGAAATGAAGCCACGGAAAGTTCCTTTTCTTGGCTACCGCTCACCTGCGTGCTTCACGAGGCAGAATTTATGTCGTAGGCGCTGATTAACGAGGACGGTGAAGAGCTGGTACCGAGGGAATTAACGGGCGCGTGAGACCCGGTTCCCAAGGTCGCAGTCGCCCTGCTTGGAGCCTGCCGCCTTTAATCTCTAGGCGATTCAAGGAGTCGGTGGTGTGTCCGCATGTTGCCATGTGGGGTTTTGAAACCGCAACACAATAATAGAAAAGACGTTTCTTCTAGGTCTTTCTCAGCCTTTTTAACCTTAATGTTTTTGTTGTTCTATATAATCAAATTAGTTATGAGATGTCCAGTTAAGATGAATAATGGAAATTTAAAAACATTCTGGCATTGCCTCTTTTTTTTCCTAATTACCAGGACAGTTCTGGCATAAAGCAATAAACTCTGATTTCTTTTGGAAATATTCTATGAATGGGGTTGAGTTAGGAATGAGGGGAAGACGTCCTAAGGGCATCAGGAAAGTTTCAAGAACAATAAAGATTAGGTAAACGTCTCTCTGCAGGTATGGGGTGAGCATTTAATCACTTCAGCCAAGTACCAAAGCATCTACCTAGAGACAGTCTCTCAGAGGGGATCATTAGCGTGAGACTGGCTTCTCCTTTGAGGGAACACCCAGGTCAGCACCTCTGACTGTTGAAGCGTGGATCAGCCTTTTCCTAAACACAAATATTCAGTTCATCTATTAGAAGGTAAACTTGAACTTACACGTGGGCAAACACATATGCTCTCCAACACCCACACATGCATACTCTATACACCATATACACACAAACATACACCATAGTCACTACAACACTATGCACACATACCACATACACACACCACACATATAAGAGCATACATACACACCACACACATACATACAAACATACATATGTTCATACCACAAACACATACACACGCACACAAAGGTTGGGGGATGGGAAGAAGTGGTACTTAACCACCAGGTAGTACAGCCCTTTGGTAAATTATTTAACCTTTCTGAAGTTTAGCAATTTCTTCATTAACCGTATGACAGGATTTAATCGGCATCATCTCTAAGGTTGCATCCGACTCTAATCCCTTTGTCCAAGCCTTCCCTGTCCCCTTCATTCCCTCTGCTTGCCCCACAGTCTGACGGTGAGCTAAGTGCTCTCTCTAGACATATTGACTCAAAGGGAAAACGGGAATCCTGCCTTAACTGCAGTGATACCTGCCGGCCTATAAGCGTGCGAGAGAAAGCACGATGCAGGAACTGGGCTCAAACTTAGAATCTTTAGCGAAACTTGGTAGATGAAGAGTTGGGACCACACAGTGTTTAGTGAGCAGGTGGACTACAGAAACAAACAGAAAAACAAAGGAACAGCAAACCAACCCCCAAGGTTGTTAATGCCCCAGAGTGGCACCCAGCTCCCAAATAAATACACGAAGGCTTATTCTTACTTATGAATGCCTGGCCTTAGCTTGGCTTGTTTCTAGCCAGCTTTTCTAATTTAAATCCCGTTTCTCTTTAGCTGCATTTTGCCTCTTTTTTTTTTTTTTTAAATCTTTTCTTTATTCTCTCTATATCTTTCTTTCCTTCTTACTCTGTGGCCGGCTGTGTGGCTGTGTGTCTGGCCCCTGGCATCCTCCTCTCCCCCTCTTCCCACTCCTCATACTTGTGTCTAGGTTTCTCCTATTTATATTCTCTCTCCTAGCCCCACCTGTTTCTCTGTCCTGCCTCACTATTGGCTGTTCAGCTCTTTATTAGACCAATCAGGTGTTTTAGGCAGTAAAAGTAACACAGCTTCACAGAGTTAAACAAATGCAGTGTAAAAGAATACAACACGTCTTTGCATCATTAACCAAATATTCCACAGCGTAAACGGATGTATCATCTTAAACTAATATTCTACAATATTTCACCTCTGGTCTCCTAGAGAACAAGCCACATGGCTTACAAGTCTCTGTGACCACATATTCACCGTCTGGATCTCCAGAGTGCTAACCCACCGGGAACCCCAGAAATGCTAGAAAGGTTTCAATTTAGTTCTTTTCTTTGGAGAGTACTGGGGTTTGGGTCCATGGCCTGGCACACACTTGGCAAGGGCTCTGTCACTGAGGGCCACAGCCGGTCCCTGCCCCTGAAGACTTGAACTGAAGACATTTGATCGAGAAGATTGGACAGAAGACTCTTCCCTTAGCTGATCAAAGAAGTAACTTCCGGGAGACAAAGGTCTCCTAAGCCCCTTCTCTGGGGGAATGTCATGGCTGGGAGAAGGCAGCAGCAGATCACGTGACTTCCACGAACCCATGTTTTCAAAATTTTAATCTTTTATTTGCTCTGCTAAGAGCCCCTTTGTCTTTTCAAAGAAAAACTATTTTCCCATTTTCTTTTCCCTACAAATTTTGGTATATAAATTCCAAATTCCAACCTCTCCCCATCCCCAAACATTTCTGTTCTCCTATGTACTGAATGTATAAACACTGCATTTCCTCTTGCTAGTTCATATATATACATATATGTATATATATATTATATAATCAGTTTAATTTACATACCCTGAGGAACTCAAGTGACAGATTAGCCCTGCATTCTCTCTTATGAGAATGTAAAACCAGTCCCCCCTCCTGCATAAAACAAACCTTTTCTTTCCTCTTTCAGTGCTGGGAATTGCATCTAGAGCTTCTTGTGTGCTTGCACAACAGTTTTGTTGTAGAAAAATATCTATGGAGACAGCGATTTTTACAAAGAAATATAACAGAAAAATTAACAAAAAATCCAGTAGAGACGCTTGCGGTAATGGAGCGGCTGCCGGGCAGTTATGTACGCGATGGAAGCGTTCCGTTCCGCTGTTGGGAGAAGAGTGGTGCTCTAATAGACTGTGGTCTCTACTTCAGGGAGCACGGGCAGCCCAGGAATTGGTGGGAAGGCATAACCTCCGTGTTTAGCTTTACTGTCCATCCTGGCTACTGTATTGTCAACTTGACACAAGTAGAGTTACCGGAGAAGAGAGAATCGCGGTTGGGAAGAGGGAGGGCCCTGCCTACCGCAGGCTCTACCATCCCTGGGCAATCCTGGTGAGTCCTGCGGTGGATAAGAAATCAGTGCGGCAGACATGAACGTCTGCTTACTGTTAAATTTAATTTCTGCGCTTTCTGGAAAGAGTGATGTACCAAGGCAGAGAACCCAGGAGATATCAGGGGTTAAAGTGTTGGCACAAGGGATTTTTTTTTTAATAATGGGAATTTTCTGTATGTTTTTTGTAGTTATGTGAGTATATGCATTTGTCAAAACTCAGAGAATTCTACAACGAAAGAATGAATTTTACTGTCTGACAAATTTAAAATTAATATGATTATGTGTATCTATTGAAGATTAATTTTTAATACAATAATCTGCTCAGTGTTCCCCTTCCTCCAGCTCCACTGAGATCCTCTCCGCCTTTCCACCAAGCCAGCTCCATTTCCTTTATTTCTCTTTCTTTAGAAAGGAAACAAACAGGCAAACAAGAACCAAACAAACCAGAATAGGAAAAAAAAAACCAACAAAGAAAAAAACCACAAGAAACACATACACACAAAACCCATAAAAATACAAAATCAGGAGCCGGGCGGTGGTGGCGCACACCTTTAATCCCAGCACTTGGGAGGCAGAGGCAGGCGGATCTCTGTGAGTTCGAGGACAGCCTGGTCTACAGAGTGAGTTCCAGGACAGACTCCAAAGCTACAGAGAAACCCTGTCTCAAAAAACCAAAAAAATCAACCAACCAAACCAAACCAAACCAAAATCAGAAATGTTATACATAATATACAAACAAAAGGCCGGTAAGACAAAAAAACGAAACATAAAACCCCACAAAAAAACAAAAGCCAAAAAACCTCCAAACAAAGCAGCGTGAGTTAAAAACACCCCTGAATTCATTGTATTCGTTTTGTGCTGTCTGTCCACTGGCCCGGCCCTCGAGAGGGGGCTCTGCTGGAGAAAACTAATTTCCCATTGCAAACAGTGTTGATTGCAGACAGCTTCCCAGTTAGGGATGGCAGTTCCCGTCCACTTTCCTCTCTCAGCACTGGGGCCCCGTTTGACTTGAACCTGTGCAGGCCCTGTGCGTGCTGCCACGGTCTCCGAGTTCAGACGTGCATCATTTTGTTACCCCTGGAGGACCCCCCCCCCCTTCCCTTGGAGTCATCATGCCCTCTGGCTCTTATGGTCTTTCTTCCCGCCTCTTCTGCATAGCTCACTGAGGCCCGAGGGGAGAAGTTTGACAAAGACATCCCGTGTCCCACAAAGTCTTCCACTCTCTGCATACTGTCCAGCTATGGGTCTCTATGTTGGTTCCCACGACCAAACCATGGCCAGCAAGCCAGTAGGCAACATTCTGGCCCTGCATAGCTTCTGCTCCCGTCCCTGCCTCCAGGTTCTGGCCTCACTCTCCTGCCCTGACCTTAGAGTTGTGGTTGTAAGCAGAAATAGATCCTTTCTTCCCCAAGTTGCTTTTGGTCACTGCATCTATCGCGACAAGACAAACCGCATCCTGTGGTCCAAGAAATCAAGAAAAAAAATGTTGCCAGTGCTTCCTGAAATGTGGGTCCAAGAGAAAGAGGGGAGACAAGAGCAGGGAGCAATGCAGCGGAGACAGCAGAGGGGAAATGTCTTTAGCGCGGGTGGGGCCATTTGCCTTCTCTCCTCACGTACCTGAAGGCACTGGTGCAGAACTTAGCATGGCACAAGGGACCAGGAGGATATCAAATTAGATGGAGTTCAAGGACCTTTATGTCCCTGCAAGGTGAGACAGAACTGGCACCTAGTTTTGTTCCCTTGAGGGCACTCAGCTGACTCCTTAGGTTATATGTTTAAGATCCAGTTTAGAGCGGTATGGGGTGCCAGGCTTGACCCTGGCAATTGCCATTGGTAGAAAAAAAACAGTGAGCCTAGGACGCGTTCCAAATAACCCGTTCTCCACGATGAACGGGGATGGTGGCTCCTGGCTTGGCTGCATGTTTCAAAGCTGCAGCAAATGTGGGCATGAATGCACCGGCAGGGTTTGGCCCTGCTTCTGGTGTGCCGGGCTGTGACAGCTGGAGACATGAGGAGGATGGCAGAGTGCAGAACGAGGGCATTTGTCACTCGGGGCCCGTGCTTCTCGGTTCCTGGCAAGCTCTGCTGCGCAGCTGTGGTGTGCAGGGAGGGGGGCGGGCGCGGGGAGGGCGGCAGGGAGAGGGTACCCTGCAACCTACGTGCCCACGGAGTTCGGTAGTCTCAGAGGGAGAGTGCCAACCTTGGGGAATCTACGTTACTTCGCCACCCGTGGAACGTGATTATTTCTGATTGCCTGTTAAGAAGGGCTGCGGACCGGGCGCGGTCGGCGAGACTCTCAAGTGCTGGGAAGTAGTTGATGTACCTGTGCATTCAGATGTCTTTGTAGATGCACGGAGGGAACGGGAGTCCGCAGCTTTTCCGTCACCATCACTTTGCTTGCAGGTCTTTCACCGCTCGACTTCTTTCCTTGAGAAAGTTTGTGCTGGTGAACTGTGCGCCATTGTTCAGCGGTGACAGCAGCTGTCTATTAACGTCAGATTCTGAGGGGACGGTGGGTGGCTGCAGCTTTGGTGAAGAACCTTTCTTTATATTTCTCTCTTGTTTGGGGTCCGAGGGTGTCACTAGCAAAGAAGGACTGGAATCCCCTGCAGTTGCTGTAGGGGTGTTTGTGTGTGCACACGCACACGTGATTTTATTTTTATTTTGTATGGTCACAATGTAGAACATAAAATGGACCAGGTAGTCTCCTTGAAGTGTGCAATTCTGAGGTGTGACATTCGCACCCTGCTGCAGACATCCTTGCCACACGCCTCCAGAAACATGATACCCACCAAACGCTAATCCCTCATCTTTCAACTCTCCACAGTGCCTGGCGGCCATGACTATTCGCTTCCATGCATTTGAGGACTATAAAAGAGATCATCCACTCATATACATGGAATCATAACACGTTTGTCCTCTTGTGACCACTGTATTTCTCTAGGACCATGTCTTCTGGAATTGTCCTTTCTGTTGCAAATGTCAGAATTGCCTTTCTTTTCAAAGTTACATAGTATTTCATTGTGTGTCTATGCCACATCTATTCGTCCACCTGATGACGGACACTTTGGGAGCTTTTGCCTTCTGGGAATTGTGAACAAGGCTGACATAAACGCGGGTCTACAAATACTCGAGACCTGGCTTTCAGTTCTACGGATGTCTACCAAGAAGTAGGATTGCTGGATTCTGTAATCACCTGTGTTTAATCTGTAAGTGAAGTCATGCCACCCAGGACCAGTTCTAATTTCACCGTGCCTCACTTTCCCAGTGACATTAGCCCCTAATGGCAGGTGACTGTCACCATGAGGGAGCACGCAGATGAAGCAGCGGGGTCACCCCACTCTCCCTCAGCTTCCCTGCGGGTTTCTGACTCTGTGAGCTGCCCCTTGTTTGGCTCCTTCCCGATGATCCTGTAAGGTCTGGTCAGCTGTTGCCTTCTCTAGAAACATGATCCTGGGTCTAATCAGGCTGCGTTGCGGGCCACCTTTTATGATTTCCTTCTTCCTCACGGTACAGGATTGCCACTTCATTTGCCTCTCTCCTGTGTGCGGAAGGCCAGTTAATATATGTTGACGTACCTACTGTGTGATTGGTGCTAGGGGTTCAGTTAGTATTTGTTGTCGTACCTACTGTGTGCTTGTTGCTAGGTAGGGGTTCAGTTAATATATGTTGACGTACCTGCTGTGTGATTGGTACTAGGGGTTCAGTTAATATATGTTGATGTACGTACTATGTGATTGGTGTAGGGGTTCAGTTAATATTTGTTGATGGACCTACTGTATGCTTGTTGCTAGGTAGGTGTTCAGTTAATATATGTTGATGTCCCTACTGTGTGATTGGTGCTAGGGGTTTAGTTAATATTTATTGCTGTACCTACTGTGTGCTTGTTGCTAGGTAGCGGGTTCAGTTGCCACACAGATGCATAGTCGGTTTGCAGGGAGCTCCATCGGAACCAGTTTCTCAGGAAGTGCTTTATAAGACCACACACAGCATGCAGAACTGCTGGGGACCTGCTCAGCCTAGAATCTGAATTTTAACACCCCGGACTTTGGCAATTCTCATGCACACTGCTCACTGTGAAGCTCAGAGACCCCAGGGTGTTGGGGAGACAGGTCCTCTGTCAGCTCAGCACAGCATCTGCAATCCCAGGGAGAGTTCCTGGCAAAAGGAGGTGTACCAACGATTTTCGTTGAAGAGGAAAACTGTGAACAGAAGTGAGGTGGGTGGGACCCACGGTAAGGATGACTGGCAGCGTGGTGGGTAGACGTGAACTCTGCCCTTTCTCCTGAGTGGACTGTGTAGCCGCTAGAAACAGGCTGGTCTCAAGCTAACTCCCAGCCTGAGCCTCACTTCCGCATTCCCTAAGGGGAGGAAACGGATCATTTCTAATCTTGAATTGCTTTAGATTGTTGACTGGCTAGAAGTCTCCAGGATTTCTAGTTTTTGTTAGGAAAGCTTTCTCTTCTCTCTCTCTCTCTCTCTCTCTCTCTCTCTCTCTCTCTCTCTCTCTCTCTCTCTCTCTCTCTTCCCAACTTTGTTTCCATACAGTACACTCTGATTATGGTTTGTCCTCCCCAAACTCCCCCCAGGTCCTTCCCACCTCCACACCCACCCAAGTCTGCGCCCTTTCTCTTTAGAAAGAGAACAAACAGGAAACAAGCAAACAAACAGAACCAGATAGAAAGAGAAAACACAAGAAATACCACCCAGCAAAACCCACAAAGCCACAATATACAAGCAGAAGACCAGTAAGACAAAAAAACGTCCAAACAAAGCAATACGAGACAAAAATTTATGAAATACGACTGAGTTCATTTTGTCTTGGCCGTCTTCTGCTGGGCTTGGGCCCCGCCCTTAAGGGTCATTTATAGCTGGCGAGACTCTATTGGAGAAAACTATTTTTCCTGTGCAAGAGCGTGTCAATCGCAGACCGCTTCCTGGTTCACGTCCACGTTCCTCCCTCAGTGCAGGGACCACATCTGGCTTGCATCTGCATAGGCTCTGTGTGTGCCTCCCCCGTCTCAGTGAGTTTGTACGTGTGTCTCAGTCCTGTTGTGTCTGACACTGTCTCCTTGCTGTCATCCAGCCCCTCTGCTCATCCAGTTTTCCCGCCCTCTTCTTCTGTGTAGCTCCCTGAAGGCTTAGGGGAGGGGTGTGAGGAAGACACCTCCTTAGGACCGAGTGCTGTAAAACCTCCCCGCCTCCACTCACTGCCCACTGCAGGTCTCCACGTGAGCAGGGCAAAGCTTCTCAATAAGCCTTTATTAGGCATTATACTTGAAAAGGTGTATTACACAGCAGCTTGGAATAAAGGGCTCTGGAGTTTGTAATTTATAATGACATATAAAATAAAGCATGCGATACAAAGACTTGTCTATAAGGACTACCTGTGTACACTGCCTCGCCATGTTGTGAATATACCTTTGGATACACGGGGTAATGTCTCCATGTCAGTGGGAGCCATCTTTAGCTAAGGTTCTGGGAGAGACTGACCTGAGTGTTTAGCCAGTAGACCGACTTCCTCATTTGGTCAGAGGAAAAGAGGGAGGGCCTCTTGACAACAGCAGTGGACCAGAGCAGCACAACTGTCCCTTGTGCCTATATCCCCGCCCTCTGCTTATGGTCTCCTCTCATCTGAGAGGCTCTCTTTCTCCGTCTTCTAATGCCCCTCTTCATTTGCCCTCCTTCCCCAGCTCTGAATATTGTTGTGTTTTTCCTTCCAGAACCCCAAACCTTTTACTCATCTCAGGAGAGCTTTCAGCTTTAGACTTGGGCGTTCATCTTGCTCTTTGCAGCTTGGTTTGTTGTTCATAACTCGCCAACCTTTGGTCTTGCTCGGCCAATGGCTGATTCTGGTAACAGATTTTTGTTGTTGTTATTGTTCTATGTTACCAAACTTCCGCATGATTGCCGTTCTCCTTGTCTGCCAGCTCAGTGATTGTGGCCCTGGCCTCTACTTCACTTCTAATGTTCTCTATAACCTAGTGGCCAGGTTTTAATTCATTTCTTGCCATATATTCCTTTAGCATGGGTGTATATGTGTATTTGTGTGAGTGTTGTGTGTGTGTCTGTGTGTGTGTGTGTACATGCACCCGCCAAGGCCGGCCCGTAAGTCTTATTTACTCATTTTCCACCTTACTTTTGGGACAGGATCTCACTGACCCTGAAGCTCACTGGTTTGAATAGACTGGTTGGCTTGCAAGCCTGGGGTCTGCTGGTCTGTGTTCTCAGTCCGTAATCACCACCGAGCACGGCCATGGCTGGGGTCTGCTGGTCCGTGTTCTCAATCCGTAATCACCGCCGAGCTCTGCCGTGGCTGGGGTCTGCTGGTCCGTGTTCTCAGTCTGTAATCACCGCTGAGCATGGCCGTGCCTGGCTTTTTAAAGATCTTTGCTGGAGACTGAACTTCGGCCCTTAGACTTGTGCTTAGGCAACTCACTTTATACACTGACCTCTTTCCCCAAATTTCTCGACACATCTTTCTTACACCAAAGACTTAATAACTCAGACCACTCTCTATCTCTGCTCATTGCCTAACACAGCCTGCCCGCTTGATGTGTTTCCCTGGCGCTAAGTCACCTCCCACTGGGGTAAATATCTACTTAGCCTTTCTTTTCTATAAGAGGGCATGTCTTGCCCTACCTGAATCCTGATTTGGCCAGCTGAATACCAACTCAGTGGCTACATTCTCAACACTGGTGCTATTGTTCTACGGATGGACAAATGCCCTGGTTAACTTCTGCTGCCCAGCCGGCTGCTCACGTGCACTGCGGTGAAGGCCGCTTCTGAATGTTACTCAGTAAGGGCATCTGTTTAAACGTGGCTGCCTCCTTTTGACCGAAAATAGAAGTCTAACCACTTCAAGGGCAAAGGTTACCAGTCAACTTTCTCCCTCCAATTAAACTTTACCTTCTAAGTAACTCTGAACTAGACTTTCATAACAAACTGGACAATTCTGGTTTCTGGCTTAGCGAGGTGTCTTACTATATTGGTCTTACTATATTGCAGGTGCAAGCACCTACACATTTTGTTAATGGCTCCTCTGAGTTCATGGATGCTTTAGAATCCCACCCCTGGTACCATTGGTCAGAGGGACATTGCTAAATCTCCCCAGCGTCACAGATCCTTAGACTCCCACTGCTTAATTTGCAGCGGCTCCAGTGATGTTTTGTGAGCCCCTTTTCTGAGACCGCGATTGCAGCAATGGTTGTGTAGACGTCACCTCGTAAAACAGCCTATCAGCAGCTACACGTGCAGGAACGGGATTGCATTTATTATTTTTTAAACAGTTTTCACTTATTGTTTATATGCAGTTACAAATTATATAAAAATGAGTTTTGGTTAGCAGCCAGGCAGCCCACTCTGCTTTGTTTTGTAAAGGGAGAATCATTTGGAATTTTATTAGAATTCAAATCTGGACTGCTCTTCATGAAAGTTTGAGAATTGCAGCGACCCTCGTTCTGCCTGGAAACCACATCAAAGAATACTTCATTGCTTTCTCACCAAGCTTCTCCGAGTAGTGTATAGCCCAAGATGAGAGGATCCATTGCTTTCCCATTGGTCGTAGTAGCTGTGAGTTATTCTTTATTAAGAATGTTATCCTCCGTTATTTCCGCTTTGATGTTTTTAAACTGATTTTTGAAATGCCTTTTGATGAGACTTGCCGAAAGTGTTCCAGCTTGGATCATACGTTATGATCTTCATGCTTAAAACTGTTGAGAACTGAACATTTTCTCTTTTTAAGATCAGTCTGATAGTAAGTTTCATAGAATTTTATAGTTAAAGATCAAAGATTTGTTTCCCAAATCAGCAGTCTTGATTGAGGCCAGCTTCCTGTCCCTTCGTGCATTCTTTCTAAAATGCCAGGTCGCCACCCCGCAAGGCCCCTGCAGAGTGTGCTAGCCATTTCTCCCGGTGGCTTCTTCTCCTTTCTCCCCAGGTTAAACCTTACCCAGGTTTGTTCTCTGATAGGAATAGGCGCTTTGAATGACCTGCTGCCATGGCCGCCCTTGAGACTGAGTTGCAAAAGAAACGGTCACTTTAGTGAGCTGAAAAGCTAGGAATTCCCTGCAAACAGCCTACACAAATGTTCAAAGAGGAGAAATCTGGTTTCCCTGCGGTAATGATCCACTGGATCTAGTGAAGGGCATCGAAAGGATGAGGGTTCCGTAATGGAAACATTTGAACACAGATGTCTTAATTAGAAGCGATGAGAATCTGATGCCACTTTGGGCTTATTCTGACAGGCACCTTTGGGGACATTGAAAGGACTTGATATACATAGAGAAGACTGGAGGGGATTGGGTGCTCGGGGACAAAGGGAGGCTACAAAATGGTGAGGAGAGCTGCAGTAGGTAGTAGAGCCGTGGAGAAGCTGGCCTGGGGTAAGAGACCCTGAAAACAAGGAAGCTAAAAACATCCCTGATTTAGGATATCTCTGTTAGTCATTGAGCCATGGGAATAGGCAGGAAGTCGGCAGCCCCTCTGAGTCCTGCTCCATAGGACTTTTCAATACATGCCCCAAGAAATGATCCTATGGGCTGGCTCTTCAGTGAGCTTCTGTTTCTGTGGAGGTGTATTTTGGGACATTTTCAATTTTCAATTGACAGAAAATCTGTAGAGCGGATCACGATGTCAAGACGAAAACGTTAAGCCGTTGACTGGAAATGCTAAGATTATGGCAAAGAGCGTATGTTCTCAGTTCATGGCTGAGACACAGGACAGCCATTCAGAGCTGCTGCTGTTCTGAGGTAGTGAAAACTGCAGAGCTCCTGATAGCTGCGCTGAGAACTCCCAGGGTCTCTTTTAGCTGCTCCCCAATTGGGCTGAGAACTCCTCAGTGCGCCTTAAGCTGCCCTTCATTTACCAAGAAGCCCCAGGTCAGCTTAGCTTTAAGGGGTGAAGTAGACAGGGCAGCAAATTTTGGGTGTTTCCAGGCTGCCATAGACTCCACGCTTGAAACAGAAGATCTTAAAATATATGAGTTTTCTTTCATCCTTCTCTTCCCACCACAAGCGTTGTTTCTGACAAGATTAAATAAATCAGGGGTGGAGAGAACATTCTATGGAAAAAGCATTGTAAATTAAGACTTCTGCAGAAGTGGTTTACATTTTATTTTGGGATTTTTTTTTTCCAAGACAGAGTTTCACTGTGTAGCCCTGGCTGTCCTGGAACTACCCTGTAGACCAGGCTGGCCTCAAACTCAGAGAGATCCACCTGCCTCAGCCTCCCAAATGCTGGGATTAAAGACCTGTGTACCACTATGCCTGCTATATATTCTTAATGTAGCGCTTATTTTAGATCTAATCTTTAGCCCGGTGATACCCTTTTCAAAGTAAAATAGTTAACATTTTAGGATGTTATAAATAAAAGTTTTCCTATGAGATATTAAAATGCCTTGCCTTATGTTAAAGGAACGATGAAAAAGGCTGGCTTTGGAAGTAAAAAAAAAAAATGAGCCAGTAATTTAAAACAGTGGAAAAAGAACAAGGTCAAAGATTTCCTAATAAAACCCTGCTATGTCCTCTGCCAGTTTAGAAGCTCATACAAGCTGTCTGGACAACCCAATACAACAAACATCTGGGATTTTTCTAAGTAATAATTAATTGTGTGCTAATTGAATTAACTGCAGTCTAAAGATGGGCCGCATGGTGTGTTCAATGATTTAGATGGCATCTGTTAATTTCAAGGTCCTTTTGAATTGTTAGGAGAGTCAAGCAGGTCCTCCTGGAGATGGAGATGATTTGATCATCACAGCCAAAGACGGTCACTTGGAAAACCACGTTGAAACACCGCTTCTTTGGGTAGCTGATGATAATAAACATTTTCCTTGTGTCTACCCGAACTTGGCTCTATGGCTGTTGAAGAGACAGGATAACAAGTGAAAAGAGGCACAGAGATAAAAGGAAGCCGTAGGCTGTTGTGTTAGTTTCTTCCCACTGAGGTCAGAATAGTCAAGGCTCTTTATTGAGAAATGGGAAGGTTGTGTCCCAACAAAGGGGGCTCCAGAGGAAGGCATTTTGTACGACTAGGAAGAGGTTCTGCTAGGACACGGGGGTCTACTCTTCTCTCTGCGTGTCCATGTCTACCGGTGCTGACACTGGTTTCAGGTTGGATAGGGGAACAATTTGCTTATACTAGTTCAAGCCCCTGTATCCTCTTAGGTTTAAGGGCAGTGGCAAAGAAGTGTTGCCCAAGAAAACTACCCGACTTTTGTACCGATTGGCCTGTTGGATTTGGGGTGAGTGACATCTGTCTATCCCAGATCGCCTGGGGTGGCTAGAAGCATGCGGACTTGTTCCTAGGGCTTCTCTCATGCTCTATTGGAGCTTGGTCTGGAATCCTCATCTACATCACAGCTTGGGAGCAAGCAGAGTCGAGGTGTAAGGGAAGCAAAGCTGAACCAGCAAGCCGGAGCCAGCCATGGTAGACCATACATACAGCTCACATATTTCCCTCAAGTAGTAGATAATCAATAAATGAGCCCTTAACTTGGGATGATTGTAAGAAAAAGATACAGAGGGTGATTTTTCCATTGAAAACCATTTTGAGGTTCTGTCCATCTATTTTGATTTCAGACCTCTGTGGAGCGAGAACAGATAAGAACTCATGCTCTCATTTCTGAAAGTGTTTGTCAATAACCATGTGCCTTTCACACAATTATTTAGTAATAATATAAATTCCATTTTCTAGGTGGTAGAAATTGTATATGCTGAAACGATTTGATGCTGATTATTAAACACAGTGTTGAGCACACTTAGAAGAAAATACTTCTGCTGAAGGGAGCAGGCAATAGCACCTTGGTCCCAGTACTGCCATTTCGACTTCAGACTCCATTTTACTTGTAGGGTGGAATAAAGATCAGGTTTCCAAGCCCTGGGGGAGCTGAGAACCTTCCAGTGGCTGACCCTCCTCCCTAAACCACAGAAATGGCCATCATGCATCTTTAGTTCTCTAGGAACATCACGGCTCTTCCTAACCACAGAAGGAACAAATGAATCTGTTTGGTTGGACTGAAAAGCTTGCATTGTATGTCAGCTGACAATGATGGAACCTTCAAGGAAAACCCTGATCTCTAGATCCTGATTGGTGAAAACTGTCACTGTCACTTGGCAACACATGTCTGTGATTTCTGTGCTGATAACCCCGCTTCTTTCCCTGCTCGGGGCTGTCAGGAGAAACAAGGCTCCCAGTGCTTGTCCTGCAGCTCTGATAGATCAGTGACTGCTTATGTGGTGCGTTATTAAAATCTCTGAACCGTAAGTGCCGTCTCTCTCCTTCCTCATGGCACATAATGGGCTAGGTGTGACAAACTATAAATGTTGTTGATGTTGTCAAAGTCCGTGGAACAGCTGTATTATTGTATTAGCACCAACCAGTCATTAAAGACAGCCTTACAAGTATTAGTCTGATAAGAGATCCTATTGTCAGTATTTTGTATGCTGCTCCCTGTTTTGGAACAGTTTGTCCTATGACAATGCTCTTTAGAATTTGGGGTGCCACTATCAATGGTTTTGAAAACCAGAATGGACATTCTAATTTGTTTTTGCCTGTTGGTACAATTCAAGTCAGAGGTAGATTAGCTTCGGCCTGTTTGGCTAATTCAAGGGGTTGAGAAGCTGCGTATAACGTGGTATCATGATATGTCAGTTCATTGTCACAGATCCCTGTCTCAACAGGTATTGCTGTAGTTAATCCTCTCAACCAAGACACCGCTGAGAGTGACAAGGGAAATTACACCGGGAGTCCGGGTGACATCAAGATGATCCAGAGCTTTAAATCGCTTTTTGAAAAACAATATAGGTTTATTAACTGTAAGCTTAACATCAAATTCTTCACACATAGACAGTCTCAGGGTGCTTTTTTATTTCATAAAGCATTCGGATAAGAGAACTATTTAATAGTCATCTGAAGTTTTGGGCCAGGACTGTTTTTCTTTTAAGAACTAACAACATTTTGGGCCAGAGATACAGTGAACATGAGGTCTTGTGTTCAATTGAGAGAGAGAGATACAGAGAGAGGGAGACAGACAGACAGAGACAGAAAGAGACAGAGAGACAGAGGCAGATAGACACACACAAAGAGATGCAGAGACAGAGAGAGACAGATGCACACAGAGACACAGAGAGAGACAGACACACAGACAGAGAAAGAGATACACAGAGACAGGGATACAGATAGACACACGCAGAGACACAGATACACACGAGAGAGAGAGAGAGAGAAAGAGAGAGAGAGAGAGAGAGAGAGAGAGAGAGAGAGAGAGAAATTCTGTCCCGCCCCTGAATTCCCTGGCAGAGCACTCAGTAACAGGAAGAATGAATGCTCTGAGGGGAAGACACCACAGAGTCAGATATAAGAACGGTGGTCCAGAAGGGCATCTCCAGGTGACTGGGAGATCTCAAGAAGACAGGATTGTTGGAAGAACACTGAGGGCTGCTAGAGTTGTCCCGTACAGGACCTACGGGTTTCAGCGTGTGCCATGGAGATGTTCTTTCTCTTATACTTGTCCCTCCTGGTGATATTTAAGATTTTAGAATGGTAACAGGGCAAAAGGATGAAGGCAATAAATCTTACAGTAATTCTTGTCTATTTTTCTAAAAAAATATTTCTCAGAATATTGTCAGTTTTATTTTTGAACAATAGATTCTAAATGTAATTTATAATCCATGATGTTAAATTAATATTCAGTAATGTAAATTTGTGTTACTACTAGCCTTAAAAGCCCCAAGGATGTGTTTCATGCCGGTGCTAATAGACGGGGCAGTGACCTCCCCTGCGAAGGCTCAGCACACCGGTACTTACCCTGCCAGTCAATCTGATGCTCTTAATGCTGATTGCACCTCCATCTGAGCCACTCGAAGTCATTTTATTTAAAGTTAGTTGGATCCGGAGCGCACCGCTTAGAAACCCTCTAATTCTGTGAAGCGCCTTGCATGGTAATGCACCATCAGTGTGTGAGTCAAGGCAATGACAGCGAGCACGCTTTCATAACTGCAGAATCTATCTTGGTAAAGGTAAAAGGTCTCTCCAGTCGTGGGCCGGCCGCTCTGC
The DNA here is from genome assembly GCF_950005125.1 of Chionomys nivalis. NCBI lineage: Eukaryota > Metazoa > Chordata > Mammalia > Rodentia > Cricetidae > Chionomys > Chionomys nivalis. The sequence goes on along the minus strand of NC_080111.1, from coordinate 3,582,039 downwards.
TTCTCTGATCCCTCAGGTTTCACCCCTAATATCCGACTCTGGGTTTTTATTAAGATCAACTGGAGTTCATGCTGCGTCATTTGATGGTTTCCCTAGTTCTATTTTGCTGATACAAGTAGGTAACTCCTTAACTATTCTAGAATCTATTGTATGATTTGCTTTAAAAATAATGAACAGGTTTTTAAATGTTTGTGCAGAAAAATCTACCAGTCTTTTTATATAATAATTTTTGTCTTTACATGAGCACTGCAAAAGGCTTTAAAAATCAATCGGATAAATATTATGTGTGCACACATGCACACACACATAGGTATATTTTTTACTTTTGAGTAGAAAAATAATGAGTCATCTAAGTTAATGCCCTTCCTCAAATAGTTAACGTTAGGTTACATGATAAAAATTTATCCTGATGTCATGGTGCATGTCTTTAATCCCAGTATTTGGGAGACAGAGATAGACAGATTTGAATGAGTTCTAGGTTAGCCTGGTCTACAGAGTGAGTTCCAGGACAGCTAGGGCTGTTACACAGAGAAACCCTGTCTCCAAAAACCAAAATTATAAAAACAAAACAAAACAAAATTTAAGCTTTCTGTGGTGGTTTGAAAAAAAAAATGGCCCCCAAAGCCCCAAAGTTAGTTGCACTATTGGGAGGTGTGGCTTTGTTGGAGTAGGCACGGCCTTGTTGGAGGAAGTGTGTCACTGTTGGGGTGGGCTTTGAGATCTCTTGCTCAAGCTTTTCTCAGTGTGATACTCAGACTACTTCCTGTTGCTTGTAAGATGTAGGGCTCTCAGCTGCTTCTCCAGCATCATGTCTGCCTGCACTCTGCCTTGTCCCACCATGATGATAATGAATAGAACCTCTGAACTGTAAACTAGCCTCAGTGAAATATTTTCCTTTATAAGAATTGCTGTGGTCATGGTGTCTCTTCACAGCAATGGACCCTAACTAGAGACAGTTTCTCTATTCATTGATAAACACACTATGGTGTCCTGAGTTTCTTTTTAGATTTCTGTCTAGTTCTTCTACCGTCTGAAAATTGCCCAGTATCCTGATTTATGAAGGAAGTCTCAGGTGGGGACAGTGTACATGACTGAAGTCTTAGCATCTGGGAAGCTGAAGCAGGATGACTGAGTTGAGAGTTCATGGCTGGCCTGGGCTACATAGTGAAACCTTGCTGAAAGGAAGGAAGAAAGGAAAAAAGAAAGAAAAAAAGAGAGAAAGAAAGAAAGAAAGAAAAAAGGAAGGAAGGAAAAAAGGAAGAAAGAAAAAAGAAAGGAAGGAAGAAAGAAAAGATGGAAAAAAGAAAGAAAAAAGAAGGGAAGGAAGAAAGAAAGGGATGAAGAAAGGAAGGAAGGAAGAAAAAAAGAAAGAAAAGAGCCCCATTTTGCATTTAGTGGGATGAGTGAGAATTTTTGGAACCACCAAATTTGAACCACTGTTATCCTTCTGATAAACAGGGTCCAACCTCCTCTGTGTACAACACGATCACCATGGTGCCTGTCTACCATGCACTGTTGTCTGAGGATGACAGATAATTCCCATTGGCTCCTGGCACACAGCCACCACCCAGCACTGCTCCCCTGAAGGTAGCATTTAGCACACCTCCCAGAGTTCCTTTGGGGCCTTGTTTGCCTGACATACAGGGCCTTGCTGGCTTGTGACTGTCTTTCCTTATTCAGCGCATTCCCTTACCACATAGCAAACACATTCCAGACGCTGTTCGTGAGGTGGATTGAAGTGTTAGGCATGGTAAAAGGCACCTGTGCCTCTGTGAGTCTTGTAGAGGAGATATGGATTAGTGTAACCGAGACTACTTCTGATCCAGGTAATTGCCACGAGGAAGTTAAAAAGTCGACTCCTGTGACTTCTGGGCTGAGATGAATGAGGAGAAGGAACCCCTTTGTCACCATCTAGGAGATAGAATGATAGGCAGCATGAAGGGGAAGTACCAAAGCTCGAGGCGGGAATAGACATGAGCCCAGAGGTGGGGAGAAATAGCAAGGAAGAGTGAGGTGATGGATCTTCCCCAAGTTCTGCTGCTCCTTTGGCCTTTTCTATGGCATACTGCTCTCCTGTGACCTGTCCCCATGGGATAATGAGGGGCTTGAGCAAGGGGGCTAGGTCATAAGCTTCTTTTCCAGTCCCTTGAGGTGTTTGTGGAAGCGATGGAAAAGATGGTGGATGTATTACTTTCAATTATGGATGGAAACTTAGGACCAGGAAGCTTCACATCTTGACCTTAACCTCTTATAAATCTCTATGAACAATTTTGACTAAAACAAGAACCCCCAACAGGATGAAAAATCAGTCAAAATAAGTTTCACACTTAAGATGATACGTTTTAGGGCTTTAGTTATTGCAGATTAAGAAAAGAGTGAAAAGGAAGAGGGGGCAGGAATTTAAGATAAGGATGTTTTAGGCTTTGCTTGGAAACATCTTGAGCATTGGCGCTGGCTGAAAGTGTTCTCTTAAGCAGTAGCTACAGCTCCAGTATATTGTTTTTCATTAAAAGTTCTTGTTATCTCCAAGTACTTTCATAGCAAGTTCATGTGTCATGCATTCTGCGGCACAGCCGTGGACAGTGCTAATTTACCCCAGCGTTCTCGCGGCAGATGATGCTAGCTCCATCCTTGCCCCATCCCCCCTGCCTTTTCCCTGAGACTCCCTCTTTGCTCCTACAGATGCTCAGCTGCCAGCATCTGTATCTGCATCCCTGTGTGTGAAGGGTGTCCCTCAAAGGCTGCTTTGTCTGCAGCAAAAAGGTCAATTCTGGGACACCAAGGCACCCCATTCCCTAGCGACCTTCATTCAGGGACTCTCCAGGGTTGCCAAATAAATACATCAGCTCTCTCATCCTCTGATGAGATAATTCTGAAACTGTGCTCTGCACCGATCCTCAAGATTTTCCCATGGAATTCAGGGTATTGCTCAGACAGCTGACCTGTTAGATGCCCTCCCTCCCTCCCACCCTCCCTCCCACCCTCCCTCCCTCCCTCCCTCCCTCCCTCCCTCCCTCCCTCCCTCCCTCCCTCGTTTCTTCTTTCCCTCCCTTGCTTTCTTACTATTATTTCCCACACCTCACAAGTGAACAATTTGTGCCTGGCTCCTTGCATAGCTCTGCTTCTGGAGAATTCAAACTGAATTCAATCCACAAGCAATGTTGTTAATCCTCTCCCGGCCTAACCCCGAGGAGCTAGAGACCACAACTTAGGAGGTCTCAAGCGTTTTACTTAAGAGGCATTGTTTATGAAACCGAAGAAGGCTTGATGGGATCAATAAAGCGCACTAATGGATTAAAAGGGGTATCCAGCCTGACCCAACATGCATTAGCAAACACAGGAAACATGACCTGGGGTGGAAGCCCCTGGTCTGTGTCTGGAGGGTGATGGTGAAGTCAACATGCTGACCTTCCTTGCGCTATGTTGACAGGTCTCTGAATTTGATGCACAGCCGGCTGTTTCGGGAGGAGGATCTCTGCGACGACTTTTGTGATGCTTGTATTTCCTTTATGATCTGACCAGTGTTGTCAATGATCTCATCTTATTCTTTATTCCTGAGTGTTCACAGCACTGCACAAATTGATGAGTACTTGTTGATTAATTTGCCAGAACGTTGGCGGTGTACTAAAGCCTGGGCTTTCAGGAATGAGATCAAATTGTGTTACATCAGTTACTGTTAGCGTCAGTGACTCACTTATGGGCCAGACAGCCCCTGGTATCCGTGGCTGTTTCGTTAGAGAACACTGTCAAAGATTACATTCTCTTCTAGGAGTCCTTGACAAAATCATCTTCTAATGCTTTAGTTTGGAAAATTGGCGATTGAAAAGAAACCCGGCTTCCAAGCTCTCGTTCCAGCCTCTGTAAGTTTTCCACACGATCCTGTGGATAGGATGTTCTCCTGCTTGCGGCAGTACACCAGCTTTAGCAGGTGGAAGCAAGCTAGGTGCTCTTGCCACCCCATTTTGAAACTTGCTACCCTGGCTGTGGTTTGCTGGGGCCCCGGAGGCAGTCAGGCGAGCACCATCGTTCTCTTGCCCGTGCTGCTTGAGATTTCTCTTGGTGCCTCCTTGGTTACATTAGGGAAATTGTCTTCTATGATTTGCACCTCTGACTTGGGTTTTTTCTCTTTCCTGCTATCCTTAGATTTACTCTTTTCACAGTGTCCCAGATTTTCTGGATGCTTTGTGTCAGACATTTATTTATTTATTTATTTTGATTTAACATTTTCTTTGACTGAAGTATTCATTTCTTCTATGGAGTCTCTCTTCCATCTTTTGTATTCTGTTGGTGAGGCTTGCCATGGGGCTCCTCCCTAAATTCTTCATTTTTAGATTTCTCTCAGTCTGGGCTTTCTTTTTTTGGGTCTATTTCCACTTTCAGGTCCTGAACTGTTCTATTCATTTCCTTCCACTGTTTGTTTGTCTTTTCGTAGATTTCTTTAAGTGATTTCTTCATTTCCTCTTTAAGGATCTGTATCATAGTCGTAAAAGCTATTTTAAGGTATTTTTTTTGTGCTTCAGCCTGCTGTGGTACATAACAGGGCTCATAGAGACATATTGTCTGGCTATTGTTGTGTTTCTGTGCTGGCATCCAGGCCTCTGGCATTGGGGAAGTTTTAGTTCTAGATGCTGATACCCGGTGTTGACTTTGTTGGGTGGTGTTCTGTTCTTTGGTTTCTGTTTCCTCTCTGGGTCTTAGGAGCTGTGTCTGCGTGTTGCCTGGCAAGGAACCCTTCTGGGATCCCGCTCGGTGTGAGCACCGGGGGCTCCAGGTAAAATGCGTCTCTGAGTATTGGGAGCTGAGAGTTATGAACGAGGATGGGCTGGGGGTGCTGAGGGGGTTCACAGGAGGAAGGAAATCAGGCCGTGCCACCAGGGTCTGCTTAGTCCCCTGGAAATGGGGGCAGCGAAGGAGGAGAGGCCACGGCAGGTCTGCTACAGAGCTGGGGATGAGACTGGGCACTGGATTTGGAGGAGAGTTGAAGATCGGAAGGTAGACTCCCCCATTCCCTGACTGGAGTGGCCTCCTAGGGAAGCCTGCTGGAGTTGGGACTGGGATAAAGTAATTAGTTGGGGGAGGGGGGAGGTTGGAGGAGAAGGTCTGAGTGATCCTGGGGATGGTGGTCTGTTATAGAGTTGGGGTTCTGGGGTGAGGCTGGGGGGTTTGGATTTAGGGGAGCAGAGGGAGACTCTGCAGTCAGCCTGTCCGCTTCCCTGGCCAGTGTTATTTGTTATTATCTCTGAGACGGGTTTTCTCATGTAGCCCAGGCTGGCCTCGAACTTGACACCTTCTTGCCTCAGTCTCCCAGGTATTAGAATTATAAGTAGGCACTGCCACATTCCGCCCCATGGTCCCGACTTTTTAACTCCTCTTACTTATTATGATAACAACTGTGTGAGTATTCGGTACACCTTATACGTGCTAATAAGCTCTTCCTATAGGTAAACTACAAAGGAATACTGTGACAAGAGGCAAGGATTTCTTTCACGGACGCTTGCCCATTCTGCTATCACTGCCCTATTTATCAAAACAGGTAAAATCTTAGCTATGGCGACTCCTTCTGGAAGGTCCGTGAACTCATTCTGTCTAAGCAAAATGGAACACCTCACATATGTTCACACATATTGCTTCCTGCTAAATAAGTGGCCATATATTATTTCTATCTGAATTAATTATTTAGACATTTTACCGGCAAGGGAGCTGTCCAGTAATGGGAGATTACTGTAGCATCTCCCTCCCTCCCTCCCTCCCTCCCTCCCTCCCTCCCTCCCTCCCTCCCTCCCTCCCTCCCTCTCAGCTGTTGCTTATCTGGCAGCCACAACCGTGTGGATCATAGCCACGAAGCAGGTAGAAAGCTGAACTGGCTGAGAGTGTAAGCAAAACTGCTATGTCTATGCTATGTATCTATTGCCTGGAGAGCCTCTGAAATACCCTTATGGAAAAGCCTTTTTATTTTATGGATAGGTTTGGTCCAGTGCTATGATATTTTTAGTTTAGCAGGGGAGGAAAATAGACAGGAAGAGAGTATGCTTCATTAAGGTTGGTTTTAATCACATTTCGAATGAAAAACCTTTAACTGTGTTTGCAGTCCCCAAAACGATCATTTATTTAGGGTGTGTCATACATAAAAAATACAGTGTCCACCCTACCAATGTTCCCTATTTCTTCTTGTCTACCTTTGAGGCTGATACTGTTACTGCCATTTGAAAATACGGGGTGGTGGGGGGAGGAAGGGGACAGACGGACGAAAACAACAACCCTCAAACCCTGAGGCTCACAGAAGTAAAACTGATTTTCTGAAGGCCAAGCAGTCGAGAGACTATACTGGAATTCAAGCTAGGCGTGCTGGCTAATTTTATGTCAACTCAGAGTCACTGGAGAGGAAGGATCCTCAACTGAGAAAACGCCTCACCGAGACTGGGCTGTAGGCAAGCCTATCGGGTATTTTCTTAATTAAGGACCGGTAGGGGCGGGGCCCAGCTCTTTGTGGGCGGGGTCACCCCCTGTGCAGGAGTTCCTGGGCTCTATGAGAATGTAGTTTGAGCCAGCCAGGAAGAGAAGCCAATAAGCAGCACCCCTTCATGGTCTCTGCATCAGCTCTCGCCTCCAGGTTCCTGCCCTGTGTAAGTTCCTGTCCTGACATCTTTGCTGATGAACAGTGATGATGAAGAATTCTTTCTCCCCCAAGTTGCTTTTGGTCATGGTGTTTAACTACAGCCTAGGTCACTAGTTTTTTTTTTTTTTTAAATTTAAAGTCTCCATTGTTTCTGTCCCATTGAGTTGATTCCATACAGACCCTTTCAGGTCATGGGGGAGGCAGCCCCGTGAGTTGTAGAATGCATACTTAGACTTACAGCACATGTGGATCCTGGACTTGATCACAGCACTATAAAAAATAAGAAGATCTTATATGGATAATTTCATAATGTATCGTTGCAGTTGTTGAGAGAAATATATTCCTTAGAGGAACTTAATAAAAGGACCTCTAAGGAATATATTATTATATATTATCATAGCCTTCTCCAGAAACCTCTGGGATTTATGTCTGGTGTCTTTGCCTCTGAATGGAATGTAGTAATTGTGATTGTTTAGGTTCGTATTAAAATAAATATGAATTTATATGAACCTTCTCACTCGTGTGTATTTAGCTCACAGTCCTGCTTCTGGCCTCACGCCTGTCTGCGTTTGACTTACAGTTGTACACTCGCTCTTTAAACGTTTGCGATGAGGGATCCCGTGGAGGAAGGGAGCCGCCAGAGCGCATCAAGAACGGTACCATTTTCAGGATCGCTGCGGCAACCGCCGCCAGCCTGACAGTAACCGGAGACATTTCTTTGCTGAGCCGTCGTTGTTCCAGGGAACAGAGGATCGAGACCAGGTGTGGTCGATGCAGTTGTTATCCCAGCGTGTGTTTTCAATCCCCAGGCAGCCCTCAGCGCCGCCGCCGCTTACGATCTAAGCTGCGTTTTTACCTGCGGCTGAGGGTCCTGCGCGGGGTACTGTGTAATTTGGGCTCAAGGTGAAAGACCACCACGACGGCGTTATCGTCTAGCTTCTGGCTTAAAGGGAAGATTTTTATTTCATTTATTTATTTATTTATTTATTTATTTATTTATTTATTTATTTATTTATTTATTTTTAGATACAGGGTTTCTCTGTAGCTTTGGAGCCTGTCCTGGAACTAGCTCTTGTAGACCAGGATGGCCTCGAACTCACAAACTCACAGAGATCCGCCTGCCTCTGTCTCCCGAGTGCTGGGATTAAAGGCGTGTGCCAAAACCGCCCGGCAGTAGAAAGATCTTAAGCACACCTCTGTTTCTTTCAGCGGCGTCTTAGCAGCAGCCCCAAGGGATACAAGCCAGACTTCGTCAAACACGAAAGAATACCGTTTCCGGGGCGGCAAAGCGCAGCCGAGTTTTCTGTTTCTCTTCGGAGGTAACTCGATCTGGGCTTTCTATTGCACTCCAGCTAAAATGAGTTAAAAAAAAAAATAGCCTAATTAGAATTGGTTTCTGCCAGAAGTCAAATCAGTGAAGCTTGGAGGAGCTGGAGTCAGCCTCTAAGGAGATGGCTCCCATTTCCAAGGCACTGGCTGCGATTCAACTTCCGCACTGATCACTTTAGGATCCTCAGGGTACTTGATTCTAAAAGCGTGCGACGTGGAGGTCCTCTGGGGCACGCAGGCTCTCCCCCCTGTCTAGACTTGCACTACAGTGAGCTGTAGGGACCTTTTAAAAAGTTTTTCAATATAAAACGTAGACTCACGGCCCATGGAAGTCACCTACCTTTCTCCTGGAGTTAGAGCGCCACACCAGCACGGCGGAATCGGAACCCTTGGATGCGACCCTCAGAGAGGTGCACTCAGGAAAGACGCCTGCCAGGTCTAGAACCTGTGCACAGGCTTCCCAGGGACCACAGCACCTCGCGAACACAAGACTGCTCTAAGCTCAGAGTGTCACCACTGTTTCTTATAGAAGGAAGAGAGAAAAGTGTCAAGCTTAAATAACGGAAAACCCAAACATCGTTATCCTCCTGCCTAAGCCAGACCGTAAGCCACCCTGGTCTGTGTATGTTGCTTGAAGCTCCAGGTGCCCCCTTGAGCGCTCATGAGCTCCCATCCAGCAATATAGAACTCAGGTGGGATCTGGGAGCGAAAGTCTTCCTAGGGCAGAGGTCCTTACCAATGTGGGACCATGACAGGGGGAGACCAAGCTGGTCCTACTGCTCACCCTTCTCATTTGGGTCTTTTTGAGTCACTCTCCCATACTGGCGATTCATGGGCTGTCTTGCCCGAGGATGATTGGAGTCTGGCCAAGGAGGAGCATTTTGTATTTGTTTGGGTTGGTGCTGGGGTGGGGGCATGGAGATTCTTTCCCGGGCCTCGCACTAACTAAGCAGACAGAACTGAACTGTCAAATCGGAACAAGTCTCCACCCGAACTGAGATGCCTGCAGAGGTAACTGAGGGCTGTGGAGGATCGTGGGACGCTTCATCCCAGAGCGAACCTGCGCTGTCGAGTCTGCAGATCTCCTGCAAACCCCTGGCTTCCGGTTTCCCCTGGACCTTTCCTTAGAGTGAGCGGATGACGGGGGTGGGGGAGGTGGGGGGGAGCACAGGGGTCTTCCAGTCTTGATGAGGGCAGATTTCACCTGGGCACTGGGGACCATGCAGCTTCTTAGAATGCAACCTAGAGCAGTTGATCATGGCATTTTAGTATGCCAGTTCTGCTGTGGCAAATTGTCACATACTGGGGCATTTATGACAGAAATCTCTTCTGCTGTGCTTCTGGAGACCAGGAGTCTAGAATCAAGGTACCAGGAGGAGTGGGTCCCTTTGGAGTGTCTGAGAAGAATTTGTTCCCTTTCTTCCTTCCTCCCTCCCTCCCTCCCTCCCTCCCTCCCTCCCTCCCTCCCTCCCTCCCTTTCTTGAGACAGAGTCTTTGGTTGTCCTGGAGCTTGCTCTGTAGACCAGGCTGACTTCAAACTCATAGATACCTACCTGCCTCTGCCTCTTGAGTATATTAAAATTAAATGCATCTACCATCACACCAGATTGAAATGATTCTTTATAGATGCTTGCCAAAGGAAAGTATCACTAGGATTTCCTATAACAGGAGCGCCCAGTTAATGAGCTCTGTGTTGGATGTTCATAATCTCGATTGATGCTTACAATGAGAAAGTATGGTTTCATGGAATAGTTAAGGGATTTGCCAGTGTCACATAGGAAGTACAGAAATGCAAACCCAGGCCCTTCTGCTTCTTTGGGGCTGGAGTTACAGGTGGCTGTGAGCCACCATGTGGGGGGTGGGCGCAGAACCCACATCCTGTGGAAGAGCAGCCAGTGCTCTTAATGGCTCAGTCATCTCTCTAGACAGGAGCCTGTAACTGCCAAGCCCGAACGCTGAGCCATCTGCTCATTCTCCAAATCCTGACCACCTCAGGTGATAAGCTGTCACCTCTCTAGGAAGCCCCGAGAATAGTATAGGACAAAGCAAGGTCTACAGCCTTGGACAAGTCAGGCGGCCTCCTCAGAGTTGCCTGCCACAATGACCTCCGTGAATCTCTAACTTAGTATCCATTGGTCTGTCGAAACACAGTTGGGTCTGCAATTGACCATTCTGCCGTGGAGCCCTGTTACTTTTAGCACCCCAGGTGGGTATCAGCAACTCTCTTAGCCCATCAACTCTTAGACCTTTCCACATGGCTTGCCAGCCTAGCCCATGTCTTCACTAGATGAGAACCTAGAGCAGGCTCTGAGCTCTGCACGCTCTTATTCACAGTGCATGCGTTCAGCCGTGCTGAGCTTTATTGCTGAATAAATTAAAGAATGATTAAAAACACACCACAAACAATTCTTAAACTGAGAAGTTACTATTTAGTTGGAGAAAGACAAGATGTCAATCGGCTTATATTTTCTGCCTCTCCTGGTCTCATCCAGAAGTGTTGGGTTTCGTTCGTTGGGTCCCGCAGTGACCTTCGTGGAGGTTTGGGCAAGCAGAGGAAGAACCCTTTGAACTCAGTACAGTGTAGTCAACACTGTCGGCCACCTAACTTACTTTCTCCTTTATGCTAAGTCACGTGGGGCCTTGGGTCTCTGCTTGCCTGTTTCCTCTCCTGTTTGCTTACAGCCTTCCTCTCCTTGCCTTTTTACCCCATGAATCTATTGGTTGACTTCAGTGGTAACCCTGGGTATTATATGAAGCACGCTTTTGGTGAGCACCCTTTCCTGGGCGGTATTGCCTTAATGGTCAAGGGCTCTTGTGAGTCCAGTCCATAGTCCATCTCCATCACCAGCTATGCTGCGACCCTGGACAACTCAACCCCCTTGAACTTCCGTTCTCCTCTATAAAAATAGGAGATGATGAAGATGAGTAAAATCTTGTTGAGTAATGGTTGCACGTCAGTTAAGCAATCTTTATAAAATGTTTCCACTTAAATTCTCAGGTAGCTACTTCTGCGATTGCTATTATGATAGTCATTATTTTATTATTGCTGCTGTTTCTGCTTAAACTGCCTTTTCTATTCTTTTTTGTTTATAGTGAGTCGTATTCTAGTAAAAGATTTCTCATGATAAGGAAGCCAGTGGCACGGTCAGTTAGCATGTGGTACTTACATGGGAAGGGAGTGGCTCCATCAAGACAGGCTGAGAGTAACTATGTGGTCAGTCGCTAAAGCTCTCCAATCAGCCCCTCTCCAATGATCTTATTTAATCATCACGGCACACTGTAGTCTGCTAACAAAGATCTAAGATCTCCCATATACTATGCTACAGTTGCTCCAGGATTCCAGGTTAATTATTTCATTATAGAATTATTCAACATGATGTTCATGTTTACTTAATAAGAAATTCTTTATTGCAAAGTTATTAAACTTTTTATTTATGCATCATAGACACATGTTCCTTTTTGGGGCTAAAGAAGTAAAAAAGACTCAGCATCTTCTAGGCTTGGAGCCTGTAGACAGAGTTCTCCTTTTCTCTCCATTGACTGCTACTTAGCCAGCAGACAGGTCTGTATGTGGCCAGTTGAGGGGCAGCCAGTGGAGGAGCTGCGCTGGATAGAATCATCAGGCTTTCTTTGCCAGTGGGGAACTTCCCTCTGGAGAGAGGCTCTTCTGGGCTGGCTGCTCACAGCCATGTTATAATTGGCTTCTGCAAAGTGGGATGTGGGTTCTGCTATCCCCACCCATCTGGCTGTGATCTTTACACATAAGAAACTAATGGAAGCCTTACTTGTGACTATCCTTGGGACTATGAGTCATAGCTCAGGCACCCAGATGGTCTACAGGGTCCTGCAGCCAGAACTGGGGGTGTGCACGTTGCCTCTGTGCCTGCCCCAATATCAGTCTGCCTTCTATAAGTAAGAAAATCTAAAACAAAATAAGAGAAAAACAACAATAACAACTAAATATTGACATTGTGGGTTGTCTTTTCAGACAGCCAAACCAAACATTCTGGACAAGATCTAAGAGTAAAAATATCAAAACAGTGGCAAGGAGAGATACCCAAGTCATTGAGAACACTTGCTGCTCTTGCAAGTCTCCTGGGTTTGGTTCCCAGCAGCTGAGGCTAGCTTTCTCTTCTATTTTTTTCATATTTCCTAACATTAGCATGGATAGCATAATATCAGCGGTATCTAGAACGTTTCTTTTGTTGGGATGTAAGCACAGTTTCAGAGTTGGCTTGTGGGATGTGGCTTATAAGCTTTACAATGTGTAGCACACAATCTGAAAAGAGGATACTTGTCAAAATAATAACCAAATCCAAGCTCCACGGCTTATTGAGCCATTTCCAGATTGGTTGACATCCACGGTGTGTAGCGCTATTTCTAGATTGGTAGGTAGGCACAGCCCTTCCCGGCTTCTAACATTTTAGTAATGTGCTAGTTTTGCTTGCTTACATAAACTTCATTTTTGTCTTGCCATTTTTAAAGACAACAGTAAATGCACATGTCATTTATTAACGGCTTATCTAAGTCCTATTTTGGAAAACTAGATTAATTTTGAATATTGCAATTTGGAGGCAGTTTGAATTAGTTTTGTTAAAGACAAAAGGTAACTTTTAATTAGGAGTGGGGGATAGAGTAATTAGTAGATTACTTACCGTGCGAACCCGAACGCCTCAGTTCATCGCCAGTACCCACACGTAAAAGCTGGCATGGCGTTACATGGTTTCGGGCCAGACAGGCCCCTTGGTGAACTTCAGGCCAGTGAGAGGCCCTGTCTACCTTTCCATCAGGTGAGAGATGCCAGGGGAATGATGTCCGAGGTTGACTTCTAGGCTCCACATTCCTCAGGCCAGCACACAGACATACACATCCGTGTGTGTACATACACCGTCACAACATGCACACGAAATGCCTAAATGCAAAATTATGATGGTAACACTATAGAAATTTAGGGATATGCAGATTATATGTGCATGCATATATATGACAGGGAAAATGAAAATGCTTAGTAATTTTACCACATAGAGATAACCCAGGTTAAAATTTAATTTGCAAAATGATTTTTTAGAAGGTCACTGTTTATTGCAGAAATTGTATTAGCATAAAATAAATTATCTGTCCGAAGTAACCTTGATAGATTTATTGATGTTTCCTAAGTCGCCTAAACCGTTCTTAAAAACCAAGCCGATTCTACCTGATAGCTCATCTGAAATTTTAGGAGACAAAATGCAAGTGTTTTTCTCTACATGAATGACTTGGTAGTTATCCAGATCATGTAGCATAATTTTCCATTGGACTTACTTTATAGGGAGTTCACTAAGGTGTCCTATGTGTTTATAGTATGCAGTATATTTCTGGGCCTGTTTTCTAATGTTTAGAAGGTAATGTTATGAAGTAACAATTTGTAATGTTCAAAACAACCAAAATATTCTGCCGCAGAAGGGCAGATAAGCAATGAGCTGCATAATAGAATACTAAGTAGGAACGAGATGGGCCTGCTCCAGCCATGCACAGTGACGTGGATAAACCTTATGAAGATACTGCTGGACGAAAGAAGCTCGATTCAAAATAATACATGTGCCTTATTGTTGTGCACACAGGTACAATACTCCACAGTGGGGTAGCAGTGGGCAACCAGAGTACAGTAAGGAAGACAGGGTGTTCTTTAGTTCAGAAAGGGGAGCAAGGCAGTGATTAGGGAAGGCCTGGTACGCCCGACATGCTCTTTCTGCGTGTTAACCAGGGTGATGGCCATAAAAGCCTCATTTGTATGGATTGTTCCGTATTTGATGCGTGGGGAAACTTGATAGTTATTATAGTCACTGCTGTTCAATATCTCTTCTCTGCCTCACCTGGGAAACTCGGTGGGTTTGCTGCCATTCATTCATGGTTTCCAACAATGCATTAAGATACCTTTCTTTTCTTTTCTTTTTGTTTTTTTTGAGCTGTTAGCATTTGTTTTGTCTCTGCTGTGCTACAATTTCTCAGCCATTTAAATATTTCCTAGATGGCTGACAAATTAAATTAGCTCTGTGTGCAGCAGATGTGAGAGGCGGGGCTGCCGTTGCTGTCTCCATTGTTCAGATAAGGAAAGTGGCCACAGGGAGGGTGAGTGTTTGGCTGAGCCTGGGGTGGGAACGCAGTCCATTTGACATCCCTCTGTTGTCTGATTGCAAAACGTGGCTGCACTCATAAATACCATAAGACTCCAAAACCTTGGATCCTCAGAAAAAAAAAAGATTCCATGAGCTCTGATAGACATGGACTACGAGACCTATTTATTTGATGATGAAGTTTGCGTTTATATTTAAGAACTCCAGTTAAGCGTAGTGAGGGTAAGGTCGTTATTCACTGATTCAAAAACCATTTGCTTTTTATTATATTGTTATCTATTTATTATATTATATCTTTATTATATTACTTTTAATTTATTCTTCTCTCATGCATTACATCCTAACCAGAGTTTTCTCTTCCTTCACTCCTCCCAGTCTTCCTACCCCCAGTCCACTCCCCTCCCATTCCCTTCAGAAAAGAGCAGACCCGCCAGGGGTACCACCGGGACACAACATAACAAGTTACAACAAGACTAGGCACACACTCTCATTTCAAGGCTGGACAAAGCAGCCCAGTAGTAGGAAAAGGGACCCAAGAGCAGGCAAAAGAGTCAGAGACAGCCCCCCTCAAAAGTGAGAGATCACTTTTGAAAACCCCACAAGAACACCAAGCTAGCAACAATAACGGGTATGCAGAGGACCTAACTCAGACTCAGTAAAGATTTTGTGGTGTTCTCGAGCCCTCTGGCTCCTCCAGTCTTTCTCCCCCTTTTCTTTGGGGTCCCCTAAGCCCCACCTAGTGTTAGGCTGTGAGTCTCTGCATCTGCTCCCATCAGCTGCTGGACGAAGCCTCTCTGATGACAATCACGCTAGGCTCCCATCCTATGGGTATAGCAAGTTGCCCAACTCAGGATGCTTTTCTCTGGTTCCGTCCATTTGCCTGCAAATTTCATGACTCACCTTTTTCTTATCAGCTGAATAATGCTCCAGTTTGTAAATGCACCACGTTTTCTTTAGCCATTCTTCAGTTGAGGAGCATCCAGGTTGTTTCCAGTTTCTATTATGAATAAAGCTGCCATGGCCATAGCTGAGCAAGCGTCCTTGCGATATGATGGAACATTTTTTGGGTATATATCCAGGAGTGGTATGCCTGGGTATACCACTCTAGGGACAGATCGATTCGCAATTCCCAATTTTCTGAAACACAGCCATATTGATTTCCAACGTGGCCTTACCAGTTTGCACCCCCACACGCCATGGAGGAGTGTTCCCCTTGCTTGACATCCTCACCAGCATGAGCTGTCACTTGTGTTTTTGATCTTAGCCATTCTGTCAGGTATAAGATAAAAATCTCAGTCATTTTGATTTGCATTTTCCTGTCGGCCAAGGAGGGTAAATATTTAAGCGTTCCTCAGCCGTTTGAAATCCCTCGGTCGACAAGTTTCTGTTTACATCCGTACCCCATTTTTTTAAATTGGATTATTTGGTTTTTGAATGTCTAGTTTCTTGAGTTCTTTCTATATTTCGGAGATTAGCTCTGTCAGATCAGCAATGTTTCTAAGCAGTATGTATTATTCAGCCCCTGGAGAGATGCCCTGAGAAATACCCTGGGATGGACTGGGGTGATTGAAGTGAGGGTAGTTTACACAGGACTTGGTGGAAAGGGTGTGGGAATCAGGTTACAGGGAAGGGGCCCCTGGATGGTGTTGCCTAAATCTCACCTGACATACGGATTTCATCCATTTAAAGCTGAATCTGCCAGGTGACCTGTATTTTATCTTCATAGTCTTGCCCTACCTACTTTAGGAAAATCTAAAGCCCTTAGCCAAGTAGAAAGCAGATTCAAGTCCAGAGAAGTCAGTAGGATGCTCCCCAATGCACGGTGTTGTTGTCCCCTCTCTCATTGTGGCCTGCTCATTAGGATATTTGTAGGGCTAATTTCGAAAGGATGGTTTTATTAGGATCCATTTCTATACGGTTCACCTTTCTTGTCCATGGAACTAAAGTTGGGAGGTATTAGATTCCGAGCATGTTGTATCCTTGTTTCAGAAACATTTTAATCTCATCAAATCATCTATATCAAAATCCAATCACAAATAAACCAAATTGAGTCGCCTACCTTTCAGTGATATTTTTTCTATGCCATAGATTTCATTTATAGATGTTTATATGAACTTCAAGTTTCTAGGATGCAGAATCCCAAGTACACACTAATGCAGGCCACCCTGTGAGGTTCCTTTTGTGTTTTAGACGCAGTGTCTACAGCATCTTTCTGTTTTCATTACACAGTCTCTTGTTTGTAAACAGGGGTCAGGCTTAATCAAATGCAACAGAGATTCAGTTAGAGAAGGACATAACAGCATCAGAACCTGATGCCAAACCATGTTTCTCGTTTACTGATGAATGCACCCTGACGTCTCTAAGGAACAACCTAATCACAGAAAGGAAAGAAAAAAAAAACACTTGCATATGGTTAAGAAATAAAAAAGGTATCGTTCTAAGACAAAGAATAATCTTTGTAGGAAGGCTTACAGGTACCCTTGTCTGGTGGGTTTGAAGATGGCTACAGGTCTTAAATCACAAACCACCGTTGAGCCAGAAGGGCATGAATGAGTTCTTACTGCCTTGATTTCTCACTTCGTATCCTGAAGTTTTTATTTTAATTGTTGTTGTTGAGATTAGAGTAAATGAAATTATAATTTTGCCACAGAGTTCTTAAATACAGACCCTTGGATAGGCTTCTTCAGGAGACTGTTGATTCCCTAGCAGTTGTATGAAAAATGAGGGAAATCACAGAATTTTTTTAGTGGTCGATGGGTTCCCCTCTACTATTGGGTTCTTTAAAATGTTAAGAACTACTGATTAAGCTGGTACAATAAGCATGTATTGGGTTAAAATGATGGTAAATTGTTGCCAAAAACAGCAGTCCTGTAGAGTGTACCCATGTTTGCAGTAACAAAGAGGGGAGTTTCTCTTTGGGGAAATGCAGAGGCATGGTGTCTATTGTGTTCAGATATTTGCAGGGTACACTTTATTGGTAGAGATGCCGAACTTTATTTCCCTCTGTACAATGCTGCTTTGCCTTTGCACAAAGACTAAAAACGCTGGTTCTTTCTTGTCAGCGCCGTGTGCAAACCAGAAGCTTGAACTTTGTTTATCCTTCTCTGGTTCCCACACTTTGCTTGCCCAGATCCCGGGCAGCAGCAGGCCTTTGACTTATCGCCGAGAATCAGCTTTTAGGATTTTGAGCGTTTTAGTTTCTGGAGAACCATTTGCAGCTGAGTACAGTTTGCTTTTTGGTAGAGAAGAGACAATGACGATTAAGGCCAGCGGCCTATCTTTTGGATACAAATGGCTTTTAAATGGATTTCCATTAAGATATATCTCAACGATGGAAGCACTCCACGCAGTATTTGTGATCCTGATGCGTGAAAGTGTGTATGTGTGTGTGTATGTGTGTGTGTACGTGTGTGTAAACATCATTAACATTGCTGCAGGAAAGTGTGTCTCTCTTGGACCCTAAGCGAAGTACTGCACCATTTTTTTTTTTAAACCAAAACCCTTCCTTGTCTAGACTTTTACAGTGATCTCTAGGATTGTGCCTTCCCCAGTTGGAGGAGGGAAGCAAGGGAATATTTGACTCTTTCCTTTCCCCGTTCTCCTGAGATCTTAAGCTGGCAGCCAACTGGCCGAATCCTGCCCACAGACATGTTTTCTTTGGCCCATGCTTTTAGACTGTTCGTGCCAACATTTTAATAGGAAGAGTTCACATACGAAACTGCAGTCCTGGTTTGTTGAGAAAATGGGAAGGCGCAGGGAAATTTGCTGGAGCTGAGGGGCAGCTGGGCTGGGGCTCTCTCTCTCTCATTGAAAGTTGTACAACTAGTCCAAACCAGCCTACTTACACGATCTGTGGAGGCCCCAGAGCCTGGGGCTGTTGTGCAAAGCTGTCTTTGAGATCGCTGCAGTCTGCTGATTGATAGGTAGATTTATATCCCAGTGAGCCGGGTCCCACGAGCCTTATGTTTATTTCTGCATAGACATCAAGCCGTTAACTATGGTAACTGTTACGTTCAAAGAATTGTGAACTCCTGGTTGGAGTCTGGCACTGGAAGGCAGGGTAAGAAAACAGAGATGCTTAAGTGTTTTAAGACACACTCGGTGCGTGTCGTTGCTGCCGGAGCTGGTCCGGAACAGTCCTTGTGTGGTGTTGTCGTCCAGTGGTGTCTGCTCACCCTGAAATTTGACGGTGAAATATATTCTTTTTTAGAGAAATGGTTGACTTGTTTGAAAGGGCTTTGATACATGCAGACTCCTATGTTTTGATTTCTTTCTGTTTTGAAGCCTAGTCTTCCAATTCCCGAAGAACATTTAAAAGCCTGGGTATTGTCTGGCTCCATTCGTGAGTTTGAAAATTGCTACTTCTTCAGTATTCAACGATTTTGGGTAGGAGGAGGGCTGTGGAAATTCAGGTAGCTTTATTCTTCGTTTTCCCAACTATTGCTGGGGAAAGTAGGGGGTCTAGCTTTGCTAAAACTTGTGCTACACAAGCTACGTAAATTATGATTCTAGCCCCAACAGACTGCCCAGACACCTGGAGTCCAATCAGATCAAAGCAGAGCAGAGGCCCCTGACTATGTCTTCCCTGTATTTATGTGTTTTGGGGGTACAACTGCCCCCCACCCCCAGGAGTCAGCATGTATCTTCAGGTGCTGGGAACTCGAGGCTGTACTGGATAGCCTGGTGTGCAGTGGGGTCAAAGGGCAACCATGTGATGTCTGTGCATGGTGAAATTGCTAATGGCGCATTTCTCAGAACAAACCCCTATTGTTCAGCGGCCCCATAACTGCATCCAGCCTGTTGGCGGCTCTGCCATTGTGCTGCTACCTAAGGTCTGTGTCAAGCATTTTTAATCCCTGTAAATCCCACAGCTTAATTAAGGCAGAGGCGCTGAAACACGAGGTGCTTAGTAATCAATGTGGAGGTAATTAGTATTTAGCTTTTTTGAAGGAAAAAAAATCATTTCCCAGTATTCTAACTTGGAGCAATTATATTTCTTTCAAAACCAGCTTTGTTTTCACACACTGCCAGACTAGCAATGCGATAGAATGCAGAAAAGCTCAGGGGTTTGGATGTGGGGATGGATAAATGTTTTCTGAGGAGGCGAAGGGCTGTTGCCCAACTGTAGGAACAAAAGCTCCACAAAATTATGAATGTCCAAGTCTATAACATGTTTTATATTGCGAATCACTTTTGGCAATGCTTATTTATGAACAGAGAAATGAGCTAATGATTATGAAATTAGGTATCTCGGGGCTTTTTCCTCTCCTCCTTTCCTGAGGCAGCCAGGGAACCTTGAGCCAGCCACCAACAGTTGCTAACGAAATATACTTGCAGCCTATAGGTGTGGGTTATATTTTTTCCATGCTTTTCAGCTAGACTAGAGGAGACTTTGTGTGTGTGTGTGTGTGAAAAATAAAAATATGAGCTACCTCAAGAGAGTTCTGTTTTCATTCCTGTTTCCATTTTGAGAGGAATTTTATTGCTTTACTTGTCTCAGATGGTCTGCTATACAATAGAAAGCCTAAGAGAAAATCTAATTCCTTTTAGTGTATGAAGGGGAAGAAAAATCTACTCCACAGCTCTAGAAGTCGACTAGACTTGGTTAAGATTTAGTCTACAATGTTCCAGACCTAGGATGAAACACACTTGTGCACAGAAGACGAAGAAGGGATCATTTGTAGGATACAGATGTTTGAGGAACTGAAATTGCCTGAGAAGTCATCCAGTGGCCCCGCCGTGGGAAAATCTTTTCTCAGTACGACTGAGACCACCGAGCAAGAGTGTTACAGCAGCATTGTTTAAATGCCCAAGCCTGCGAATAACCGAAACATCCGTTTTCACAGACACGGACGGATGGGATACAATGTGCTCACAGAGAAGAGTGATCTATGTGACCTAAGGCGGCTTCGGTGTGTTTTATACCCGTAATATTAAATGCAAGTTTATATATTGCCACATCCCATTGACACCAGTGCCCCCAGGGGCCAAATAAATTCATGGAATCGGAAGTCAGAAGGGTGCTAGCTTTCCTGGGAAGATGGGGATCACTAGGAAGGGCAGTGAGACTCTGGATGCTTCAATTGCTATCTTTCTCTGGATGCCTGCCAAACAGAGGATCTTTACTCGGTGACATCTCGTTGAGCTCCCTGAATCAGACCTCTGCATCTCAAGGTATATAAGGTCTGCATCAAGCCTCCTTGTCTCATTCCTTGGTCACTTCCTCAGTGACCGCACATTCACATTTACGTACCTATGGGATCGTTCTTATTCAAATCACCGCAGAAAGGGTCCTGGTAAGAGTAGTTCAGAGTGGTGTTCAGAATGCGTTTGTCAGAACAGGTCAACACAGGGACGGTGTAGATAGAAATAGATATGGGGCTGAACTCTAGGTGACACCAACAGTCAGGTAAGCCGAACACCTTTAGCCTGGGTGGAATAGCACATTCTGGTGCCATGGGCAGAAGGGGTCTTGGGCATGATGGTGGTACTGGAAACACTCAACTCTGCTTCTTTCTCTATCTTTTTCAGTATAGGGTTCATGGTAAAATAAACTTCAGATTCAGAATCATATCAATTTTGGTTCCAGTGTTCTGTCACGAGTCAGCTGTTTGACTTTGGGCAAGACATCTTCGACATTTAATTTTGTCATGCTTAAAACGAAGGTTCTGTCTCATTGCCATATTTGATGACTATACTCTATTTTTCTCATTATAGATAGTGGGTGCTGGGAATTGAACTCAGGGCCTCTGGAAGAGCAGTCAGTGCTCCCCACCTCTGCACCACCTCTCCAGCCCCCAGAGTAGTCTTTCTTAACCTCATGGCCAAGCTGTCCTGAGTCTGACCCTCCCATCGTTTCAGATTCAAGGTTCGCATGGACCTCCACCCTGTTCAGCTAGCGGCCAGACAGTATGGCCCCGTGCTGGACTGACAAGTGATCCGGAAAGGTGTCCGTGCGCTGTCTGTCAGAATGAACTGGGAATTTTTCAGTTCCTATCGAAACTAAAATAAATAAATAAATAAATAAATAAATAAATAAATAAATACTTAGTGTAGACAAGGGACAAGGTCACAGGAGGACCTCAGAACCTGCTCAGAGCCTGGGATCTCAGAGGATGGAGTCACAGAGCGTATAACCCACAGGTTACATGTATGTCACCACGTTCCCATTGCCCTTCCCCCCACACTTCAGGTCCCCTCTGCAGAGACGACAGCATGCCTTTTAAAGCCAAACCCTCTCGGTCTGGGGACTGAGGTTAAGCACTCCTTTTTTTTTTTTTTGTGGATTGTCCATTTTCTTTGAAGTTTTATGAGAATTTTTTTTTTATTTGTAAAAAGTGTGGGCATACTAAAAAAAATGCGAGGCCCTGCTGACGTATCACCTGGGACCCGGGGGGAACAGACTCAGTGGATTTGATACTTGGGGTAATTTGTGGGAGTGTTTGAGAAGGACTGCGTAAAGCTGGTAACTCCCAGGTGACATCTGCGCTTCAGTGGAGGGCTCCTCAATCACTCACGGTCCTTATTGAATAACTGTGCTGCCAGGCTTGGCTCCATAACAAGGCTTCCTGAAATCCTCGTGGAGAGACACTGCCCAGGAGATCTTACGTGTGTATGGTCCTTCCGGTTGCAAACGACTTTCACAGACGTTATTTTATCTAAGTACCCTTGTAAACAAAACTCTCGAGTGCTCGGTTCTGTTTTGAAAGGGGGAATTTTTAGAAATATTTTATTAAGCACGTGTCACTGAGATTGTAGGATGAGATCTTTATTTCTCGTATAGAAGTGGGTATACTCTGGTACTTTTCTGCCTTGTGTGTGTCTTATATTGGAATCTTTGCTACATTGTATGCAGCTCTCCAAACTTAAGTGCTTCTGGAGGAACAGCTGAAGCGTTTTTAGCTTGCTCTCTCTTTCTCTCTCTCTGTAAGATCTGATGTTCTTTGGGGTATCCTTTACATGATTAACAGTTCTTTCTAAAACAAAAAGTAAATGGCAAATTCTTAGACGCGAAATTGCTCTGTAGAAGGCTCTTCCTTTAGTTCTGCTAAACCCTATAAAATTACCAGTGTTTCTTAGGAAGGCTAAGTGCAGCATTAATCTATGGGCATAAACTACAGAATGAGAAGGCTAAATGATCACATGAGCATTCAGCAAAATGATAGTAGTGGATATTTTCTCAGGTCTATGAGCTCCCCAGTTACCAGTTTTTGACCAGATTTGCAGTAGTAGGCATGTGTTCTACTTTGTGAGGCTGGCTTTGAATCTGAGCAGAAAGTGGTTGGTTACCACCTACCGCCATAGCACTGGTGCCACTGTTACACCATTGGGCATAGCTTGCCAGGCTAGGCATTATTATAGCTTGAAGGGTCCGCACCTGGATAAGAGTGTTGACTCCTCTTACCCAGCAGCCTGCTGTGTGATGTCTTCAGCAATAGGGCTTCACCTTCACGCTCTGGTGGGTAACCAAGAATAAATGCAATAATGGCCTGTATTGTTTTGGGAGCTTCTGGGGCCTTCTTGACCAATAACAACAATTTCTTCTTGTTGTTCTTGTTCTTCTTCTCCTCTTCCTCCTCCTCCTCCTCCTCCTCCTCCTCCTCCTCCTCCTCCTCCTCCTCCTCCTCCTCCTCCTTTTCCTCTCCCTAGTCCCTTTTCTTCTTCTTTGTTTTTTTCAAGACATGGTTTCTCTGTGTAACAGCCTTAGCTTTCCTGGAACTCACTCTGTAGACTAGTCTGCCTTCAAATGCACAGAGATCCACCTGCCTCTTCCTCCCAAGGGCTAGGATTAAAGGTGTGTGTCGTCACCACCCAGCAACCAATAACTTCTGGAGAGCTCTTCTAACCCTGGCACCGGGATCTTTGTTTAGTAACCCATAGCTTCCAGGAGGAACATCCTCTCTCCACATGGAGCACCTCTGTTCAAGATCATTTAAAAACTATAATTGTGCAAAGCCGGGCAGTGGTGATGTCTGACGGGAAGCAGCTGGGCTGAGCTCCCAGAGTCCAGCCATAGAGAGGGAGGAGTGATAATATGAGCAGAGAGGTCAAGACCATGATGGGGATTCCCACCAAAACAGCTGACCTGAGCTAGTGGGAGCTCACTAACTTATGATTGACAGAGGGGGGGGGGGGCTGCTTAGATGCCAACTAGGCCCTCTGAATGTGAGTGACAGTTGTGTGGTTGGGGCAGTCTGTGGGGCCAATGACAGTGGCACCAGGATTTATCCCTAGTGCTTGAACTGGCTTTTTGGAGCCCATTCTCTCTGGCGGGATCTCTTCCTCAGCCTAGATACAGGGGGAGGCCTTGGTCCTGCCTTAAGAGATGCGCCAGACTTTGCTGGCTCCCCATGGGAAACCTTATCCTCTCTGAGGAGTGGATGGCGGGTGGGGAGGGTGAAAGGTGGGGGAGTAGGAGGAGGGGAGGGAGAGCGAACTGGGATTGGTCTATAAAATGAGAAAATAAATAAATAAAAAACAAAACAAAACAAAAAATAAAAATTAGATTTGTGAATAGCCTTATAAAATAGATTTCCATATGGGTTTAAAAAAATACGTTCTCAGTGGTAGGGGTTTGCCCTTCTCTTATCTCCTTCCCCAGGTAAACTTTTCCAACCCATCAGTCTCTTTTCCACCTTCAGGTAACACCTGCTCTCCTGTCCAACCTCCTGCCTCTCTCTACCGCCCCCTACCCTCCCTTTCCTACCTTTCTGGACTAAGGACTTATCAGACTTATCAGAAGGTAGACCTTTTCTGTCACGTGTTCAACGCCCCCCACCCCCAAGTTAACTGGCGCATCTATGAGCAGCCGTCTTCATGAAATTAGATGGACAAGGGTCATCGCACATGTTGAGGGTTTTAAGCTGGCAGACTGGCACGGAGACAGCGAAAGACGCAGAATGGTAGCCTCTGAGGTTACTTATGGGTCTGGTGATGTCTTCCTTCTTGTTTGACCCGGAGGGACTCTCGGGAGAAATCCCAACACTTCCTCACAGAGTCGTGAAGCTTTAGTGATGTCATGCCCACGCTACTGCACACAGTACCACGTGGACGTTAGGTTTTAGTTGGCATTTGGTGACAGTCGCCTAGCACACTGGAAGATAATATTTGAGAAATTGCAATTTTTGCTTTCAGTGACATTTTTGGAAGACAGAACTAATTGTCATCCTATACTAGATTTTTTTCTGCCTTTGCCTTGTGATCCTTGCCAATTAGGAAAGACATGTATCAGCCCATACGTGAGACAGTGGATTGCAGGTGACTTTATAACGTCGCGGAAAGTAAAATATTCATGTTAAAGTGACAGGGCTTCTTCCCCTTTTCAAAATTTCAGGGGAAATTTTGTTAAAATACAGGTTTTAAAAAAATTTTTGCCTTTTCACCGGATGACAGAAATAAGCTCTTTTCAGAGTTGTAGCTGTGTGCGGAGGGAACATAGAGAGTTGGAACATTAAGACATTTCGTTCTGGAAAGAACCTGGGCATCCTCGAGGTCTGAGCCCGCTTCACAGATGAGGAAGTAGGAAATTCCCCAAAGCCGGGTGACTAATTCAGGTCACGTGACCACTGCGGGACTACAGGGAAGGCTGGCCCTTCCCATTCTATGACAGGTTGCATGCGTAGGTGACATTTCTGCGGTTAGGGCTTATGACATGAACCATACTCCTTATAAATTCTCAAGGCAGCTCCCTGTTTCTTTATTGATTCTTTGGGAATGTAACATTGTGCACCCCAGATCTGCTCACCTCCCAGTTTCCCCATATCCTCCCTTCACCCCTGCAGCACCTCCAAAAGGAAAATCAAAAATCAAACCAAAACGCAACATACCAAGCAAACAAACAAACAAGAATAAAGCAGAACAGAAGAAAACAAACAAGCCTCTTTGCTTCTCCATCTTCCCCGCCTCTCCAGCACCTCCTCCTTCGTCCTCAGTGGCACTGGGAGCAGTGTGTCACGCAGTGCACCCTTTCGTCCATTCAGCTCTGCCAGCAAATGCTCACTGCAGGGACTCACTGGTCTGGCTCAAGGCCTCTGATTTCTGGTACACGATCGTCACTGGGTCCCCACCTGATCTCCTCTGGGATAGCCTGTGGGTACCCTTCCACTGGACCAGGTTCTTCCCAGAGCTTCCTGTTTCTTAAGCCTCGGAGGCCAATAAGGTACATGTGCATTTTGCTATTTTATAGAGATAGTTGTTAGACTGAATAAGCCCCACAGCAAACCCTGGGCTTTCAGGACCTCTTAGGTGCCAGCTTACCTCGGGTTTTACTGTTCTGGGATGTCTTTTCAGTCTCTATCCCTCATTTACTTAGGTTTTCATGTAGATCAGAATTTGAAGAGAACCCACACCGAAAATATATTAAACTATACAATAAATATTTTTTCTGTTGGTATTATTTAAGCATAGGATATAATAAAGCATTAAAACTAGAGTTAAACTATTATAAAATTTTAGTAGGGCCTTAAAAATGTTTCTGCTTTGTCCCTACAATCTTATTATTGTTATGTTTTTACTTTGTCCTTACAAATCTTTTTTTTTTTTTTCGGTTGAATGTCAACTTCAATCAAATGTCAAATTAATTGACATTTCCTTCCTATTGTTGAAGGCATAGATTAAATTTTAATTTAGTTATTTTTCTTTAAAACATTTGGTGCAAAATATTAATTGAAATGGAATGTGTTGGTTGGAAGTTTTCCTTGAGTCAGGAAAAAAATGGCTGGGAAGCTCCTGCCACCTCCCTGCCCTTCCTTCTCATAGCAGTAGGTGGGTACTCTTCCTTGGCGAGAGTTACTGGGAGCCACCTACATCAGCTCGCACACCGGGCACTGAAGTCATGGGACACAGAGTAAAACCCGGTATTTTATGGACTAATCTTGGACAGCGGACATTGTGGAAAGTGGGGGAAGAGCCCGGAGGAGAAATGAGATCAGGCTGGGGTGCCAAGCTCCGCTGCTGAAAACCCGGGCAGCAGCGCCTTCCCGCTGAGACCGATGCTGTCAAAGCGGAGCTGTGCCGTTTGTACCTAGAGCCAGGGTTTTATTAGAAAAGGGTTATAAGATACCAAAGGGCGGTTAATTACTTTTCGGCATCCCAGACAAATGAAGGAACAGTTGAGAGAGAGAGTTGGTTGCTATGATGACCCATTTCCTGCTTTCTCCCTCTTCCTCTTAGCAACCTCCCCAGCCTTTGACTCATTCCCAACCCTTGGGAGTCCTGTCCTTGGAACACAGTTCATGAAAGTTGTCATTTACAATTAAACGTCGATTCTATAAGCATTTAGTGTGGAAAAGCTCAAAATGTAAAAAGGTCACACCTGTTTACCCTAAAAGAAAATATACAGAGGAGAATAAATGCTATTCGTAACCGTGCCGCTTTGAAGTGTCCACGGCTCAAGCTTCAGCGTGTGTTCTTAGGGTCATTTTATACCCGCATGTACAGTTTGCTGTTTTGTTTTTCGGTAGACACACTGGCATCCTTCCAAATCACTCTCTGCTGCTATTGTCAAGGAAGCTTTGCATGTCACTGGTAATCTGGGGAAGCCTCAGAACGATGGAATCTTAGGTTGTTCCTGGTGTAAACAGTGGTAAACCAGCAGATGATGGGCACTTGCTCTTCAGAGTGTCTGCTCGAGGTTGGGCACGCAGAAAGACACGTAGCGCAAATCTGGGGCCATGGGAGGGACACAGGCATGGGGGCATGTCATTGTTACACTTTGTGAGGGGAAACCCCAGTTGGGCCAAGGTTGACCCTAAGGATGGAATGGCCCGCATGCTTGGACACACAGTGGGAAAGATAACTAATGATGAGAGAACCAATGAAAGCGTGGAGGTTTGTTCCCGAAGAATCACCTCAAGAGGTGGTCAAGGTTACATCCTCATGATGCTGTTCCCTAAAGAACATCAGAAGGTCAAGGTTGTGTCCCCGCCTCTTCACATTTTGAGAAATAGGCTTAAGGACCATGATGGAGACAGAGGGGAAGGGTAACGGAAGGAAGGGGAAGGAAGGAAGGAAGGAAGGAAGGAAGGAAGGAAGGAAGGAAGGAAGGAAGGAAGGAAGGGGGCGCTGTCAGATGCAGGAGGATCTTGCCTAGCAATTGAGGGCTTGAGATCTTGTTTGATGACAGGAGTTAAAATGTGGCTGTTTGTACGAATGATTGTGTTGGGCCAGAGAGCCTGGGGTTGTGTCTCATCTGCCCTGGATGCTTTAAGCTAGGGCAAAGTGATGGCTCCAGGTAAGCAGAGCAGGAAGCGCTGGGGCCAGAAGACTCAGCCTCCCTGGGATTTCCTTCCCGGGCTACAGTTTCTTCCTTTCCTAACAGGCCTGCCTGGCTTAGGAAAGGCACGCCTTGCCTTAGAGTTCCACGCTTGGCCCTGGCCCTACAACTTCCTGGATTGTTGAACTTGGAAAGGGTTTATCTATTTCCTTTGATATAAAGCTTTGTTTTTGTTTTGAACAGAAAGGGGAAGTAATTTAGGAGTTTTGGCCCATTGGACTTCCCTTCTGATTAAATCCATAGCAGTTTTGCTAAAGGCAGTGAAGATCACTCTGAGAAAGGATTCTCCCTGTCCAGGAAGGGAATCCCTCTTTGAAGGGAACCTGCTCTCAATGATTCCCTTCCTTCCAGCCCATCCCAGCCAGCTGACTTGAGCAAAACAATATGGACAGGTCGGTCTAGGTCATTTTGAAGAAAAAAAAATAGTGATGTGGTGGTATGAATCAAGGAGAAAATATAGTACGTGAGATATCAATCATTCTATAAATATATGATATTTATCATATCATAAACATATGCATTTACCGTATATTTCCACATACAGGAAATCATATAATTGTTACTAAAGCCAATGGAGGCTGCTTTGGGGCACAATTACCTTTTACAGCTGGTCATAAGAGAATTAAACGTTACTCTGTCTTTGGTCTGCTACTTCCAGTGATAACTTGAAGAAATTTCATATGTACCTTAAGCATTTTTAAAATACTTTTTTTGTACAAATTTGGTAAACAACCAAGAAGCCCTCCATTAACGAGTTGTGTCTAACTAGACTCGAGCCATTTATGTTCAGTGGAAGCAAAATGTGGAATTTTGTGCCCTAGAGAGAAAGTGAGAATCAGAATTCCAGCGTGAAATATGGGCCTCGAGTGGAAAGGCCAGAAAGAACATGAACATACTAGGGTGGGCCCCAGGAAAGGCAGTTTTAAGAAGATTTATTGAAACCAGATTCTGCAGTTCCTTCCGAAGTGACCGCTTTTGCTGATCTTGTCAGATACAACGACACAAAAATATTTGTTATGTGTGTGTTTGTGTGTAGGTATGTGCACGAGAGTGTGGGTGCCCCCACAGGCCGTGAGAGAGGGTCAGGCTCCTGGAGCTGTATCACAGACATTGTGAACGGCTGTGTTGATACCGAGGATCAGACTTGGGTCCCGTGAAAGAGCAATCCTCGCTCCTGACTCTCAGATAATCGTTTTTGCCTTCATGCCTTTTTCCTAAACTGTACTAATTTGAGATTGCATCTCTTTTTAGGGGACTAGGGACGCCTTGGTGGTTAAGAGTCCATGGTATCCTTCATCTTGTAGGCGGAAATATGTTTGGAAATGACAAGCTGAGATGAGCAATAGAATTCTGAGGAACAGGGGAAAGCAAATTATATCTTAACAAAACGGAGCTCTGCCTTCAACCTGTTTATTGTGGGCTTTCAGTGAACCGAAGTAGACGTAAGATGGACTCTGGCCGATGGGGGACCTCATGCTCTACTCAGTCTCTGGGTTCTCAGATATCAACGCAGACTGTCATGTGTGTTCCTCATGTATGCATACACATTGCTGTATCTTGTCACTACATACAAACATCAAGTGCTAAAATTCCAAGTTAATTCAAGTGAAGTATATTCATGGAAGTTTCTTAAATAGCTTTAAAACATTAAAAATTTTGTATTTCCTTATGTGTGTGTGTGTGCATGTGCAGCTCAGAGGATCCCTCTGGGGAGTCAGTTTTCTCCTTCCTCCCTTAAATGGGTTCTGGGGATCGAACTCAGGTTTCCAGACTTGTGTAGCAATCACCTTTACCCCTTGAGCCATTATCACCAGCACCAAGTAGGTTCTTTCTTAAACAAAACAAAACAAACAAGTCCACAAAACTTCTCATTATGGAATATGTCTGATAAATGCATAACCCACCAGGGTTATGCAATCAGAAAGCAAAGCAGACCCTAGCGCAAACCTCGTGTCTCTATCCCTCGGATTAATAATTCATGACTGCAGGCTTCTTTGCTTCACTGGCTCCTCCTCCCACCGTCTGCTTCCCAAACTGCACGATTTCAAGCCAAACCATTTCATTTCATCCATAAATATTTTAGTGTGCGGCTCCAGAAGGGAAGGACCCGATGATCAACAGTTTGAAATGTTTTGTTTTTTTTAAATAACAGATGTGTAAAATCCGAGAGGGGCACTTACCGTTCAGGCGTCATAAACTGCAGACCCATGTAGTTTCTCCACATCTGTCCGTTCCACCTCATTGTCTACAAAACACGACTTTCGCGGCTTCAAGTTGGGTGGATTCTGTTCACATGCAATTTCGTCAAAATGTTAAAACAGCTCGATGTTGGTTTTCTTTCCCTTGGTGATGTTTTCACAGATGGACATTTTTGTGTCTGCAGAGGAGCTGGGCTTTGTTTTACATGGAAATATTATCTCTGTCCACGTGATCTCTGGTGGCTTTGCTACGGGGCTTTTCTGTCTTGCAACCACCGCCTGTATCGTAGAACAGGAAGAAGAAAACAAGCAACAACACAAGACTCATGCATTTAAGATTGGGGGTTTAGGATGTACTTGCTGTTTTCGTCAGGAAACTACAGATTACATTTAGTGTCTTTTGGTTAAGCTACAACATGCATTTGGACATGTTCCTGGTACTTGAGGGCTGGCCTTGTGATCCTTTCTCCAGATTTTGCTATTGGTGGCTTTGTTCTATATAACTCTCTCTTGTGCTGGATTAGAGGATTTGACCCAGACAGAGTCACCCGTTAATGTATAATATGTGTATTCTAATGAATTTTTATGGCAAAGAATAAAAACATCAGAGATTGTTTAGGTTAAGAATGTGGTTTCTGGGTTAAACTGCCAGGGTTTGAATTTCTGCTTCAGAAGCTACTAGCCCTATGATCTTAAGTAATATCACTTTTCAAAGCCTCAGTTTCTTTATGTTTAATATGTAGAAAATGATAGCAACTAACTTTTGTGTTTTGGGGTATGGATTAAGCTAAGATAAAGCAAACAAAAACAACATTAATTTTTTTTTTACCCTAAATGCACTAAGATATTTGTTAGTGAAAAATTTTTCCATGCTGTTAATGCTATAACATAACGATTATTCGTTTCTGGATGACAGCGGATGTAATTAGAAGTTTATAAGTATTAAAAACAAATCTGTTATTCTGAGATACAGAGGCTATTAAATATTGCGTGTAACTTTGGTGCACGCTAGATATGTGTTTCAATGTGTTGTTCACGTGTCTAGTGTTGCCTGTGGGATCAGACCACAGGGGCCCAGGCAGATGTTTTGCCGTTTCCAAAGACTCTAGTCTACCTTAAACCCCACTGAGCGAGGGAGGGATCGTGCATTCATTTAGTAATCTTTTAAATATATCTGTACGTTTCAGACCAGAACGCGTGTTATAGTAATTATAGGCTCACCGTTTCTGTGTGGAACACCCAGAGATTTCAGTAGGAAGTCGTTGTCCTTCTTGAGAGGAACTAGCTTGGTTGTAATGTCTTGACATTTGTGCCTTTGAAGCAACTGGGCTGTGCTGGCTCTTGCTGCTAGTACACAGGGCTCAATGTCCTGGCCAGAACACCACACCTGTGTTTAGGGTGGGTTTGGGTTCAGGGTTTGGCTGACTCTGCGAGCTCCTTGGCCTCTTTAACCTTCCTGTGCTTCGCCATGGGATAGGTCACCAGGCCCAAGGGCCCCAATAGCTCAGAGGACAGCAGGGTACAGGGAACAAGGAAGCAAGATGGGCATGGAGACCAGAGAGACTCCTGTCTGCCTCAGAGGGCTGCCGGATCCCATTCTGAGGCTCTGGGAACTTACAGCCTGTCATTCTCCAAGTGTACTGTGTTTTATTTTTGTCAGGTTGGCATTTCACACCCCAGAGATGCTTAGTGTGTCATTTGCAGAATTGGAAACACCAGACTACTCGTCTCTTCTAGTCCATTTATAAAGTGTACAGCGAGTCCTTTCTCGGCATCACTTCCAAGAGAACGCTCACATTTTGCCCTCTCCTGTTCGTGAAGTGCCTGTTGATCCTAACTTCTCTTTGCTCCTCCGTCTCCTATTTCTGAAAAAACATTTTAGGTAGCACTCAAGATTTATTAAATGTGAGCTTGCATGTGTTCCCTTGTTCCTCACCATGCACACCAAGTTCAAACATGAGTTATTTATATAAACCGGTCATGGTCACCTCCCTCAGTATTATTTTATTCTGCTGTGGCATCCAAAATAATAATGATATTTGCTTCAGAAGAGTTTAAATATTATACGTGGTACTTGAAAGCAATCAGCATAGTAGGCTACTGTCCTGTAAGGACTCATGGAACTGAACAAGCTTGTTACTTTTTTAACGCTATGCCAATATTTCTCCTCTTTGATTAAAATAACATATAATCACCACCACCATCATCATCATCACCATCATCACCACCATCATCATCACCATCATCACCATCACCACTACCACCACCATCATCACCATCATCATCACCACCACCATCATCATCATCACCATTATCATCACCACCACCATCACCATCACCACTACCACCACCATCATCACCATCATCATCATCATCACCATCATCATCATCACCATCATCATCATCACCACCACCATCATCATCACCATCACCATCATCACCATCATTACTGTTGTTGTTTTAGACAGGGTCTTACTGTGGAGCCCTGGATGGACAGCGATCCTCTTGTCTCTACCTCCCAAGTGCTGGGATTAACACTTAGGTGCTACTTTCTAGATACTGAGATAGTTTTAAACAAAATTGACCTTCTTCCCCTCTAAGCTTATATTCAGTGGAAGAACATCTTAGTACCTAGGCATCAATGGCACTAGAGTGGAGGGTGGCAGATTCTGAGACAGGCGTGTGTTTGTGTCTTCGCAGGCAGGGCAAGGAATAGGGGCAAGGCTTTGGAGGGACCACACAAGGCCATTGTTCCTAAACAGGGCTATTTGCATTTTCTGAGATGCCTTAGAGCTAGGAGAACATTCTGACCATCTGGAATTGCCTGAATACCTGCGGGTATTCGGCAATAATTAACTCAAGGACACTCTCAAGGAACCAGTATAGTTTAGACTATTTTGTGTTTGCAGTGGTGATTTCTGTTGGGGAAGTAATTAAAAAATGGATTATGAGCCTTAATTAAATGGAGTCTTTGCTGGTGTGATCTGACGGGCTATAGAGTTTCCCAATTATTCATTGTAATGCCATAGCCCGCCAGTCTTCTGCCTCAGGGAGCTGGTACATAAAGTCTTTGTAGGAGGAATATTCTAGATTTTTGTGAGATTTTCTTCTCTTACCCTTCACCTTCTATCCTACCCTCCACTCCCTGGCAGTTTTGAGTCCCAGATCTTGCTCCATAGTTGTTTTGGGATAAGATCTTACTGTGTGAGCAAGGTGGTCTTCAAACTCAAGATCCTCTTGCGTTTGGAATGATGGATTTGCAGGAGTGTGCCATGCCCAGTGTGCACACACTTACTGCTTGTTTCCTCTCCTAAGATGGAAGGTCCTGGAGAGCAAGAGTTTGTATTTGTGAATTTTTATCTAAGCATTTAGAGTGGTGTCGGGTATAGTTAGAGATCAATAAATATTAAGTAAACAAATCAATCAGTCAATCAATCAATGTAAAAGTGTATCGATTTCACAGAAGAATGTTCTAGAGTGTACAAAGAAGGAAGGACTAAATATAAAGTTTAGGTAAAATGGAGTAACAGATCAGATGAAGTAGACAAATAATGATCAGCATGTAATCAGATGAGCTCGGAGGAAATAAAATACATGTCAGCTGGGAGAATGAAGATAAAAATAATAAAAGGAAATATGGCATAGCATATATTGCTATTTATATGAATATATTGTCCAATAGTAGAAATAGTCAGCAGCATTTGCATTGGGGACAGAGGAGACCATGGCGTGTAGCAGTGTATGAGAAACAATTTCACAGACCTGGGTGTGACAGATCTAGCTCACTCCTGACGTAAATTCCCAAAGAAGATGGACATTATCAATGGAGCACTGGCTTCGCTCTGGCTTCTCTCGTAACCTCGGACTCTCCTGTACTCTCATTCCTAGGTTGTCAATTTTTGTCCCATTTTTTGTTCTTATTGTTCACACAGCAAAAGAGTTGTCACATATAAATGTTTTTTCATAAATAAAGTTAATTTTGACAAACAATACATTTTTTTTGTCGCAGTATTTGCTAAAATTATAGGAGAAACTTAAAGCAGAGATCTTGTTCCTTCTCTCAAAATTTCTGTATCTATTTTTCTCTCCAGAGACTGTAAGCATTTAAAGTCCACGTTACCAATCTCTCTTAGCCAATGTGGAAATCAGGAACAAGTTTCCAAACTAGAGAGATGGGAAATGTCCACTGGAAAGTGGTATTTGGGGGACTGGATCTGTGGTCAGCTGATGACAGTAAGGAAGATGTCTGTTTCTCCAGTCTGCTGTTTCCGTGATAGGCCCCGCCCACAATGCAAGCTAGCTTTTACCAGTAACAATCTGGAGTCCATCTCTGAGGGGCTTTGGGTCTATTTTGTTATTAGTTTAGGTTGAGTCCTTGTTATGTGTAAGACAGTGGAAAACATACAACTTTGAGAAAGAAATGAACCTCGAAGGTAGTATACGAGAGAAGTATATAACTTCTATGCTATAGAGTAGAACTATAATAAAGGAACAGCATGAAAGCTACTGATAAATACAAGGTCAGGGGCTCCTGGGAGGGGCCCAGAAGGCTATAAGTACTGAGTAGCACGCCGATGGATCTCGGATGTGAAGAACTGGAGTGGTCAGTCTGAGCCAGAGGCATGGAGGTCCCATTCAAGTCACAGCAACGTGGCAGAAGAAATGAAGCCAAGACCCAGCGTAGAAAACTCCCCTGAAGAAAGAAGGACCATTCTGACATAGACATAAGGCTGAACGGCAGAGATTCAGAGCAACTCGAGGTAACAAGGTGGTGTAGTCCCTGCCACAGCTTCTGGTTCTCTAATGAGCGAGGGTATCGACTGGGCAGGAGGTAGGTGAGCCTTACCTGCAGGTCACTGATTCCAGAAGTTTTGCTTTTGAGGTATGCCTTAGAAGATTTAAGGCCTCATCAGTGCCTCTTGGGTACCAGCACTGGCTCCCAGGTCGTTTGCTTTTTACTCCAAGTGGCTTCTTACTGCTTTTTACTCCAAGTAAAAATCAGTCAAAGGCATAATTCCCCTAAGACCTACGTGCCCAAAATAACTTCCTAGGTTAAG
Organism: Chionomys nivalis; assembly: GCF_950005125.1. Taxonomy (NCBI): domain Eukaryota; kingdom Metazoa; phylum Chordata; class Mammalia; order Rodentia; family Cricetidae; genus Chionomys; species Chionomys nivalis. The sequence goes on along the minus strand of NC_080111.1, from coordinate 3,547,453 downwards.
TAAGAAAGTTTGATCTATGCACACGATAATACAGGCAATAAAAGAAATCAGATCAACCCTTATAAACATCTCCTTTTAGAAGGAAAAGGAGATTTATTATTTTCAATTGCAACCCCTCCCCCAACACACACAAACAAATCAAAAGCAAAAGCCTGGATGTCAAGCAAAGACATGGGCCTGGCTGGGTTTCAGGGGATTAATGGGCACTGGCTCTCACTCTCCCCTCTTTCTTTACCCCCACCCTGTTTGTGTGGGATTGGTACTAGGAAAGAGAAGAGAATTCTGGGCCTGCCAGTTTTATGGAGTTATAGACGCTTTTTATGGGTAGATTCGATCAACATCCCGACTTTGATTGATTCTGTAGGTTTTGAACACTGAAAGTTAGACTCAGAGAAAGCTTCAGGCGTTTCAAGCCAGTGCGTCGCCGAAGGATGGGGTGGTAACTTCCGTAACAGTTGGGAGTTATATAGAGCCTGGAGGCTACGCAACCAGGTTGGCCGTTGGCAGATGTCAATCTTGGTGACATGTGAGGGCCATGTCAGATCATTGGCGACACATGGTGAGATCATGGGAGAGGACAGATTTTGGTTACTGAGGAGCAAATTTGGGCAGAGAAGACATTGTGTTCTTTGCCCCTGCCGGAAGTTCCCCAGGACCGTGTGCATAGATGTGAAAGTGAACTCGGTGGAAGGCCAATCAGGAGGGATTTCCTGCTGTTGCCATTTAAAAGGGCAAATGCTAAGGCTTTCCCTGTGCACCGCTGTCTTGCTAGGAGATGGAGTTCTCCTTGAGCTATAACCCTTGGGTCAGGGTGTGTGGGAGTTTCGGGTGTGAATGAGCTTCCCTGATTCTTCATGAGGTGATCTGTACAAAGAGGATGTTGAAGCCTTCTGAGGTTTCTCAGAATTTCAGTTGCAGGATTTAGTATCAGAGATAAACCTTGACAGCCAGGCCAGGAGGTGGCTGGTTCTGTCTTGTGTCATTGTTACTCTCTATCTCTATAGGAGGCTACATTTTGTACAAAACATATATCAAAACCAAGTTGATACAGGTCCATGAGATTTTACAGGCTGGGTTCGCAGGTAACCCAGACAAAAGATTTACGGAAAGCCCCCAAAAGGAGTCACGTGAAGCTAACACATCTCCACACTAACGGTTTCCCTTTCGGTTCCTTTTCAATGTTAGTTGTGGTAAGAAGACACTATGAAACCTTGTGGCACTCATTTGGTGACTTTCCCCAAAGCTCTGGGTTAGTGATAGCTCAGGATTCAATTGCACAGGTGGTCTTAGCTACAATTGTAACACCAGGTGCCACCTGGCCTTAGTTCTTGACAAAACTGATGTAAAGTAGAGCTGCTTCCTGGCATGAAAAAGTCTATCGTTCTGACAGGGATTTTATTTCGACACTTGCTAGTGTGACAGCTTTACTTAGTTGCGTTAATTGGAGAGAGCCCTCTTCTTTTTTAAGATTTATTTTTATTTATGTGCATGTTGTGTGTCTGTGTGAGTCTATGCCCCATGTGTATGTGTGGGTACCTACATCGGCCACAAGAGGGCGCCAGATTTCCTGGAGCTGGAGTTCAAGAACACGGCTTTGGTGACTCTTGGAAAGTGTTTTGCCACGAGCTTACACGAAGGTCCCATTCACCCTGCTCACACCCATACACATCTTCACTTATTTTCACTAAAGACGAGGAGCGATTTGTTTGTACATCACTCACTCAGCTTGCTGGAGGTTTTCCCTTAGGGACAGTGACACACTTGAGCTGCTCCGTCCACGTGTGTTTGCTGCGTTCCCTCCTCCAGGGACTGGATGGTAGGATGTGAGCTCTGACCACAGTGTCTGATGAAGAGCACTGGGCTTTTCCTCCTGAGAGCTTGTCACCGCCTTCTGGCAGCCCTCTGAGTCACGTCAAAGTCTTCTTTTCAAATTTCCACCTCCCTGTAACTTCCTGGTACTTCACTCTGTACTCTGGCTATTTAATTTAGTGCCTCCTTTCTGGCCTGTTCTTTTTAGTGTTTTTAGTTTGGGCTACACATTAGAACCATCTGAGAGTGTTAAAAATATACCGGTTGATCCTACGGAGATGTGCATTTAGTTGGTCCCGAGCATGGCTTTGCCATCCTAACACTGGGTTATAATTTCAATCTTTCTCCAGAGGACTCTAATGGGCAGCTGTATGTGAGAGACACTGCTTGACAAGAGGGTCATCTTTTAACCTGCCTGCTCGTGGGAGAGATCTCTGACAATAAAGGGGACCTGGCGGTGATCCCATTTGGCCTCGGGAAAGGGGGTCTGCACAGGAGGATGGCTTCCAGCTTGGGGGCTTGTGTAATAAATGGGGGAAGGGGCCATCTACCCAAACAGCCAAAGTAGACAATAGGCTTAGGAGAGAACTCTGGGCATGAGAATTTGAGCAATGCGAGACGTCTATATGGAGATAAGATTAGTAATAAATATTAACAAATATCAGGAGTGACCAAACAGAGAAGGAATTTATTCTCCTGCTTCAAGTATGCCTCCTGTCTGGGTGCTCGTCAGTTGTTTAAATATTTCCTGCTGTGGGGAATGAGTTGCCATTTCTAGCTTTGCATAGCTAGGGTATTTTAATTCCTTACAGGTCACAGAATCTGCCGTGTGTGCCCCTAACCTCCATCTGATGGTCCTTTCTCTGCACTGGGAGCTGCGGGCCAGCCCACTGGTTTCCCGTGCAGTGGCCTCTGAGTCTTAGGAGAAACTGACTCCCTAGGGTTGTCTTCCTTAGATTTCAGGCTCCTCCGTCTTCTTGGAAACAATTACAATGGTTAAACTTCCTAGCACATCTTCCTACAGGTCAGAGGGCAGTAAAAGCCAGTTCAGTTCCCTGAGCCAGGTTCCCTAAGGGGACAAGTATTTCTTGACCATATCTTCAGTTATTGACACTAGATATCAGAAGTTAAGAAGAAAAAATGACTATGCGTTTAGTTTACCATGTAGAAAAAAAAAAGGCATTTTTCCCTATGAAAGGCTTTTCTATTTATAGCCACTTAAAAATACTGGATTTTATTTTATTTATTTATTTATTTATTTTTGGTTTTTCGAGACAGGGTTTCTCTGTGGTTTTGGAGCCTGTCTTGGAACTAGCTCTTGTAGACCAGGCTGGTCTCGAATTCACAGAGATCCGCCTGCCTCTGCCTCCTGAGTGCTGGGATTAAAGGCGTGCGCCACCACCGCCCGGTGAAATACTGGATTTTAAAACAGAAAATTTACACAAAAGTGAATTGTCTTTTACTGAAGAAAATGTCCTTGTAACTGTTTTAAGAAAATTTTCTCAGTGGGGGATAAATCTGACTACTTTGTTTGGAAAATGGGATAATTGTCATTTAAGCGTTGGTAAAATTAGAGGAGAATCCAACAAGGATCCACCCTTTCTGTTCCTATCACAGGAGATTTGGTGTTTTAGTGTACTGGGCGTGGAAGCAGGGTCTTGTTCACGCTGGGCACGTGCTTCACCCCTGCGCGTCCCCACCCCTTGCAGAAGATTTTTTCATTTCTCATTGCCTTTCTTCCAAAAGGTATGCCCACATTTGCATAACTGGTCTTTTTATCACCCCCCCCCCCCGCCCCGAAACTGTTTTGAACTCAGAATGTGTTGTTCAGATCATGATTCTTATTGCAGAGGACTGAAGAGTCTTGCTTTAGGTACTTGGAAGAGCCAAGGAGTGTTTCCATGTATAGCTGCAGAAACCTTGGTTGGCCGGTTCTGGTTTGAAGGGATATTATTCAAAGTTCATTCCCCACTTGAAGAGACGACCGCAGCAGGCAGTGAAATTTGTGCCAAAAGAACTAAAGCTTGCTCTGTGCCCTGTGTCCTGGGCACCTTCCGGGCGTCGTCTTTCACTTCCTCCGTAGTGCTCAAAGGTCCCTCAGCCGGGAGCAGTAAATTCATTTCTTCCTGCCCACTTCCTGCTCATCACCCCGGGAAGCCCCGGAGCATCCTCTGCAGAGATGAATCAAGACAGTGCCTAAATTTCCTGAGTCATAGCTAGAGGCTCCCCAGCCACTCTGAGAATGGGATCTGTTTACCTCAGAGTTCCCTCACTGGGAGGGTATTTGGAATTTTGGATGGTGGCCTGGAATTTTCGAGAGCGGAGCTCTCCAGGGAAAAGTTGCGCTCCCAGCAGTGAGCATAGACGGTTTATGCTGTCTGCCCTTTGCAGACAGAGCCGTGTGCTGTAGTAATTGTTCTTTGGGAAAACGAGGAGCCCAGTCAAAGTCAGTTCTGGCTTCATACTTAATACTGGTATTGTCAGCTTTATCCATCAGGGTCCGGAAGCAGGTAGCTTCACGCACCGATTCTTCGTCTTACTGTCTTACTGTCTTTCTCTTTAGCTCATTGTAGGTCAGACCTACGCTTGACGCTTGGACAGCCTATGGGATGTGGCGTTTTAATCCAGCTAATGTGGTTCCTTGGATCTGTTTTCTTCACCTGCAAAATGGGGTTAGCAGTATTTATTGCACAGGGTTTTAGGGGAGGATTAAGTGGATTAGACCTCACAATATACCCAAAGAGGTTAACATATGTCTTCAGGGGGGCAAGTGCGTTCCTTCACAGCCTCTTGGACTTCAAGCGGCTGGATTCTACCCCATTCTGACTGCTAACTTCAGGTATCCAGGCATCTATACTTAGGAGTCCTTGCCTTTGTCCTCGGCACCCTCCTCCGAGACTTTTAAGTGTGAAGTGGATCCTCTCGTTCTTGGGCAGCAGTTAGCAGAGACTCAAAAAACGCCAGCTCCCCTTCTCCAAGGGCTGTCCCATTTCCTCCTTCTGACCACTACTTTCCAAGGAGTTTGTTCCTTTGATTATCATTCAATTTTATTGTTGTCTGTAGTCTCTGATTTTCTTTTCACTTCCCACTGAGTCTTCATAGTCAGTTGCTTGGAAACTTAGTCTGCACCCTGTTCATCTGGGTTACCACCATCCTGCATCTTAAACCAAGTTCCTTTATTTCCAGAAACCTGGAAAATTATTTTTGCCCCGAATTCCCTTCAACTTGAATTCCAGGTTGATTTAGGATTAATATTAAAGGAATTATTTTTTATGTATTTGGGTATTTGCCTATCTGGATCTTGGTGAGTCATGTTTGTGCCTGGTACCCGAGGAGGCCAGCAGAGAGCATAGCATCCCCTGAAAGTAGAGTTCCAGATGCTTGTGAGCTGGCCCGTGGATGCTGGGAACTGAAGCTGGCGGCTCTGCAAGACCAGCAAATGCTGAGCTGCTGAGCCATCTCTCTAGCCCCCCTTATTTCCAACTCGTTCCGACCGTCTCCGCTCCTAAAGTAAGCGACTGGAGAAGAGACCAGCTTTGCGTTAGTGTAATGCACGTTACAGGCAGCGTTGAAAATCTAGTAACTACGTGGCTGCTCGGCAAAGTGCTAAGAAAGAAGCTGGAATGAGTGTTAGCTAGAAACAAAAGCTTTCACACTGATGTGTGGTTAACAGACACGGTATCCGTCTTAAACCGTCCGAGCCTGCATAGATTCAGAGACGACTCACAGGTTCGTGTCCAAATGGTCTAACCACAGAGTTGGGCTATTGAGGTTTATGTGTGTTGCGTGCGTTTGCCAGGGTAGATACGCCTGTGCCCATGCATGGGGGCCAGAGGATAGTAGGTACCCTGTTCTGCCATTACCTGCCCTTTTCTCATAGATGAGGTTTCCCCGCTGAAGCCTAGCTAGTTTGGCAGGCAGCACTCCGCAGTGATACCTCTGGGGTGGCTCTCCACCTTCTCATAGTGCTGGAGTTACTACGAAACACAGGTTCTGTTCGCATCCTTGAAGAGATCCAGACTTCGGATAGGAATAGTTCCCTTTTCTGAAATACTGAGCTAGTGTTAATAGATTGTTAAATCATGCTGGGGATATGGCACAGTTGGTTGAGCACACGACTATGGCTGGCTTTTAATATAGCTCTATGTATTATTATGTATCTCAATTCAGGTCCTTACACATTTGTAGCAAGTGCCCTTAGCCACTGAACCGTCTCCCCGGCACCGACGATCCAATGATGGTGACTTAATCTTTTTTTTCTTTTTTTTTTTTTTTTTTGGTTTTTCGAGACAGGGTTTCTCTGTGGCTATGGAGCCTGTCCTGGAACTAGCTCTTGTAGACCAGGCTGGTCTCGAACTCACAGAGATCCGCCTACCTCTGCCTCCCACGTGCTGGGATTAAAGGCGTGCGCCACCACCGCCCGGCAATCTTTTTTTTCTTGAGACAGGGTCTTTTGTATTTCATCTTAGTTTCAGTTTCTATTCTCTTTTCTCCACTCCCACGTGCCAGGATGGCAGGCATGCGCCACCATGTCCCGTTAACGTGGTGCTAGAGATTTAAGTTCAGAGTTTATAATGGCGGGCAAGCACTCAGCCACCTGAGCCGCATCTTCAGCGTAATTTATTAATCCCTTAATACCAGTTTAGTGCGTTAGAAAAGGGGAAATATTTGAGAGGACATGCCTATTCAAAGCCAGGAGTTCTTCAGGAATTAAATAATCACACGTGTTTCATAAATGATAAAGGGTTAATATAAATTAGTACTGTGTGATATAGGTTCTTGGCCTCTGGAAGATCAGTCACTGTTCCCAGGTATCAGAAGTACTGCAGAGGCAGAATAGGGAGTTCCTAGCTCAGAATGATTCTCTTTCTACCCTCATTGATCTGGTCCCCTGCTCAGGTGGAAGATGTTTGATATGCCAAGCCCAGGACCTGGATACCTTTGGAACCGAATGTTGACTGGACTGGGAGATGATGAGATTTCAGAACAGACACTTGCTCAGTAGCTTGCAACATAGCCTGGACCTTAGGTTCCAACACAGGCTGCTCCTGAATCCCCGCAAAAGCATCGAGAAGCATTCCGGGAAGTGCGTTCCTGCTCCCACAGGAAGAAAGAGGCGAGATTCGGGATCACTGCGTGGATCTCAGTCCTGCTAGAGTTCTTTCTAAGACCAGACCCCTTAGGCGTCATTAGGAATATATCTGAAGTCAGGCATGGTGGTGTGTCTATGGTCCTCACTGTAGAAGGCTGAGGTGTAATGGTGGCTTGAACTCAGAAGTCTGAGACGAGACCAGCCTGGAAAACGGCAGGATTTCCTCTCAAAACAAACACATAAACAGAAAGTTGGTGCCAGGCTGCGGGTAGGGTCAGTGGGTAAAGTGCTCGCTGTACAAGCCTGATGACCTAGTTCAGACACCCAGAACATCCCAGTGTGTCCCTGCTGGGAATTGGGAGGCGGAGTCAGGAGAATGACTGGCAGTTCACTGGCGGCATACAGTAGTGAAGCAGCAGAGAGACAGGGGCCCAGATACAGTGGACGGTGAGGAACGGGCACCCACCCAAATGTCCTGAGATCGTCCTCTGACCTCTGCATACACAGATGACCATCGATCGATCATCTGTCCACACTTAAACACATACGAGACACAGAGACAGACAGACAGACACGCCCACCCCTTTGGGACTCAATACTGGATGGTTCTACAGAACCCACAGAATAACGCAGGTTAATGGCTTTGCCGTACCTAGTGAGAAGGTTGAGGGAGAGGCCACGCTATGGAATCCATCAATAGGTTTCAGATAGGGCGAGGCTTCTCAAAGCCTTTCTCCTTTTGCTTCATCTTAGACTTTGGTTTGGGCGAGACAAGTTGGAATAAGTAACAGGCAGCACAGAGTGTGCATCTCACCTACAGGATGGGGAATGACTCATCTTCCCCCTGCGTGGCTTTATAAGTGAGTGTGCCTTCTGGGGCAGAGGTGGTCTTTTGTTAGTAGGCAGAGATGCCCACGTGAAAACACTTGGAAGAGGTTCACGTAGCTGTTAATCATATTGGGTACTCTAAGCGGTTTGCCAAGTTAGTCTCATGTGCTAATGAGCTTGCTAATTTTATTCTGCATCAGTGGTGCTCAGCTGTGAAAAGGGCTGCTGCTTTGTTAAAGCTTTCTTAGCACAAAGGGCAAAGAACAGCAATACAAATATATATGTATATGCGTATATACGATTGTATATATTACATATATGTATATACATATAAATATATGCAATGCATATATATAGGCTTAATTTATTTATAAAAACTAATATATATCACATATATGTCTTTAGAATAAATTAGTTTTGTTAGTACAAATAGCACAGCAGCCTATCATTGGAAATAGTGGTTGAGCAGACAGACTACTATTAACCAAATTAGCTATATTCAAGACTGATGGATTAGCTTTTTAAATATTATTGATCTGTCTCTATGTGCCTGCCTGTCTGTCTATATCTGGATTTTTAATACATGGATTGTAGCAACCTGAGTGACGTCAATGTGTTACACAGACCTGCTGGGTTCCTTCTGATATAGACAGAGGCAGGCAGAGTTACAGTCACTACTGGGTTATAGTGACATCAAGACTTGACCAAACTCCATGATATGGACAGATTTTTTAATGTAAGCACCACTAGACAGCTTGTTTGATAAATGAGTAAGTCTAAGTTGATCAGGGGAGAAATACTTAGTTCACACATTTCATGAAAAATTTATCTCAAGCGGGTAAGATGATGATATTCTAGGGGTGGAATTCAATGGATTAGAATTGTGCGGACTGAGATGCAGTGCTGTTCTGAGATCAGTTTGGACCCGGTGGCAGTAGCAGAGCTCCTGTGCTCTTGGGGTAGAAAGGACTCTCATTGAAGTCTGCTCATCATCTTGGGAGAGCGAGCACCCAGTTAGGGTAACAATGCTTTAATGTAGCTTCCCGTTGTTGAGACCGTTAAGAGTAAATTATGGACATCATGACACAGGGCAGAAAGCAAAAGCAAAAATCAAATATAAAGTAAACATTTCATTTATATAGTAGTAAAAGTACGTAGAACCTGTTTGCTTTTTAATCTTTCTTTGGGGGCTATTCATGTGTTTGCATGTGTGCCTGTGTTCTTGGGGGTAGTTCCGTGACTGTGTTGTATACATGTGTGTGTAGGTCAGAGGTCAACTTTAGGTGTCCTTCTTCTTCAGGGCCTCTTACTGAATATGGAGCTTGTCATTCGGCTGTACTGGATGGTTAATGAGCTTCCAGGATCAGCCTTTCTCCACTCGCTCCAGATCTGGGTTGTGGTTATGGACCACTACACCCAGATATTTTTATGTGGGTGTTGTGGATTCGAACTCAGGACATCATACTTGTGCAGCAAATTTTCTAGTCATTGAGATGTTTGCCTGCCTGCCCCTTGTCGTCTTTCCTTTCCTTTCCTTTCCTTTCCTTTCCTTTCCTTTCCTTTCCTTTCCTTTCCTTTCCTTTCCTCTTTCTCCTTCCTTCCTTTCTTTGTTTTTGGTTTTTTTGAGACAGGGTTTCTTTGTAGTTTTGTAGCCTGTCCTGGAACTAACTCTTGTAGACCAGTCTGTCCTCAAACTCACAGAGATCCGCCTGCCTCTGCCTCCTGAGTGCTTGGACTAAAGGCGTGCGCCACCACTGCTCAGCTTATATTTTCATGTTAAGACCCTCAGCTCATGAAGCAGGTGTGGTTAGACAGCTTTATTAAATGAGAATCTCTGGATGATTTATAAAATTAATTGCTTCAGTAAACATTGATTGAGTCTCAGTGGCATTCAGGGGATGCAGAGATAAAAGCACACAGTTTTTATTCCACTCAGACTGATCTAGATGGGGTCCTAGAAGATGGAGCTGTTGCCGCGTGACTTTAGGAGGTGCTCCTCGTCTCACGAGAGTGGCGGATCCCAGAGCAGTGGCCTGGACAGGGGTGACATGGTGGCCCAGCTGCTCCCTCCCTCCTGAGCTAATCCGGAACATGACTCAAAGCACTGGAATCAGGAGCTGGATAAAGGAACATTTGTTTAAAACGGGACATGGAAGTCTTCTCCAGAAGCCAAAATACCGTGTAGAGTTCCAGAGAACCCAAATTCTTGTTCTGGCTGCGCGCCCCAGGGCGTTTGCCGTGAGATAAGAGAGGCAGTTGGTTGAGGAAGTTAGTCCTCTGGAGGGAGTTTGCCTGCAGCCTGCCCGGCTTTGCTGTTTGAGGTTTTGAAGGTTTGGAAGCACCGCTTCACTGGCCTTTAGTGGATCTCAAGAATGGATTAGTGATGAGCAGTATCGGCCAAATCAACGATGCAAAAGAAAGTATCAAATTTGCATATAAGCAGTTCCATGACACAAGAGTCCAAGACTAAGTCTGGTTTCTGACAGATTAAAGTGAGAAATAAGTTCGGAAGGGAATTTTGTGTCAAGCACGCAAGAGCCAAGAGGTGCGTGCCAAGGTTTCTTCTGCCATCATAAAAAGACCACGACTGGAAGCATCTTGGGGGAGGAAATGGTTTATTCCATTCCTTGCAGCTCTCCCATGGTTCATCATGGAAGGAAGTCAGGGTAGTACTCAGAGCAGGCAGCTGGGGGGCAGGAGCTGATACAGAGGCCATGGGGGAGAGCTGCTCACTAGCTTGCTCTTCCTGGCTTGCTCAGCCTTTGGCCAGCAGCCCAGGGGTATTCCCACCCACAGTGATGTGGACCCTCCCACATCAATCATCCATCAAAAGACTCGTCCACAGGCCAAGCTGGTGGGGGTGTTTTCTCAAGTGCGGCTCCATCTTCTAAACGGATCCGAGCTTGGGTCAAAGTGCCCTAAAATACCAGCCAGTGCAGTGATCTTTCGAAGAGGTTTGTACCTAAACTCAAAAAAGTTCGCTTTCAAGAACGAGGTGGAAACAAAGCAAACACATCAGACTCCTGGTGACAGCTGGACCTGCAGGGCGCAGGACCTGGAGCTGGGGCTGAGCTTGTGGAGGTGTGAGCTCTTCTGTCCCTCTGCAGAGGACGGGACCAGGCTCAGCGAGACCTTGGGGAGCCTGATGCTGAGGTGCACGTGGCGCCATTTCATTCCCACAAGGCTTCCCGAGTTGTGTCTTATGAGGTGATGATTTCTGTCTCAAAGTGCTAGTTCGGGTACTGGAGGGTTAGGTCATAGAGAGACTGACACAGCGAGAGGCCATTCTTCTACTGGGACAGTCCCTCAGTGTTTCTAGAGCCGTCCTCTCTCTCACCACCGGCACAAGTTTCTCTTCCACGAACAACAGGAGAATTATCTGGATCTCTACAAAACAATGTGCCGGCTGCGGAAGCTCCAGTTGACGGCGTGTTAGGCCCAGAACTGGGTGTACGTGTCTTAACGCTGTTGTGACTTAGACATGGCCAGCTCCCCCTTTGTCTAAGCAGTCCATCCTTGAGGCAGAGATGGCCCACGCCTCTGTATCTTAGATCTTGGCAGTGTGTTCTTGTTCAAGATGATACTATTTTTGCTACTTTTTTTTTTTTTTTTTGGTGGGAGATTAGTGTTGTGCCGTTTTGGCTCATAGGTAGTGATGACTGATTTGTGTCTGAGATGCATTTTTTTTTTTTTAGAACTGAGAAAGAATAGAAATTATTCTAGCTTTTTAGCTTTCTGGTTTCTAAGCAGTATGGGATGTTCTATAGTGAGTGAGGTCATAGGCTTTGGACTCTGTTTTCTAAAAATGAGTTTGTTTCTTAATGTTACCTATATCTCAGTGTCCTTGTTCATTAAATGGAGCCATTGGCTATTCCTAACTCCTAAGGGGATTATGAAGAGCAAATGGCAGAATCCATGAAACACACACAGGGTACACAGTCAGCACACAGTCAGCACACAGCAGCACAAAGTCAGCACACAGGGCACACAGTCAGCACACAGGGCACACAGTTGGCACACAGCAGCACACAGTCAGCACACAGTCAGCACACAGGGCACACAGTCAGCACACAGCAACACACAGTCAGCACACAGCAACACACAGTCAGCACACAGCAGCACACAGCACACAGGGCACACTGTCAGCACACAGTCAGCATACAGCACACAGTCAGCACACAGCACACAGCGGCACACAGTCAGCACACAGCAGCACACAATATCTGTTGACAGAACTAGGGTCATTACCACTTTCCCCATGGCACACAGCCAGCACTCAGTAGCTGTCGACATAACAGTGACCAACATCTCTCTCACCCGTGACAGTGACTCAGAGCCTGGGACAGGCAGTTGTTAGGGTGCTGTCTTTGGAGGAGGGTAGTCCAGACTACAGCCTACAAACTCCCCCAAATTAGAGTGAGGAGGAAATCAGATACATATCAGTGCTCACGAAAGGGTTTATTCTGCTATTATCACCTTTCCAATTAAATAACAGATGAAAAAGCTGAACGCTTACTAAGGAAGAATCTCTCTTCTCTTTCAATGTCTCTCTTCTCCCCTCTTCTATCTCTCCAATCTGTCTACACACACGTAGGTGTGCGTATACGTGTGTGCACAAGCATGCACCTGTGCGTGTGTGTATATGTGAGTCAAAGAAGCATATGAGATTTCTTAACGTTATTGCAATCAGGGAATTGTGAATTAAAACGGTGATATGATAACATTATACATCTATCAGAATGGCACAAGTCCAATAACACAGAGTGAAAATCTGCCCCAACAGCACCAGACACTCACAAGGATGCCAAGCTCCAGGAACCTTGCTCATTGATGGTGGGAACAGAAAATGAGATAGTCATTTTGGAAGACAGATTGCCTGTTAAAAATTACCTTACAAGCTAAAAGTGCTAAAAATAGTTTGGTGCAGTCCATAAATTATACTCTTAAGTACTTAGCACATCAACCTGAAAGCCTATGTCCACATAAAAACTCCAGAATGTCTGCGGAAGTTTCATTCAAAATCAAGAAAACCTGGAGTCCACCTAGATGTCTTCCAGGGGATGGGTGATCTGTGCTACATCATAGGACTGAATATTATTCAGTGCCAGAAAGGAATGAATTACCACACCACAGAAGACATGGATGAATCTTAAATGCATCCATCTATGTAATGTATGATTCTAACTCTATTCTGGAAACAATTACATACATTTATCTAAATAAACAAATATATAAAACACTTAGAATTTGGTGGGAGCCTGAGGGTAGGGCTGAGTATGTAAAACAGAGGATATTTTAAAGTTAATGAAAGTATTCTGTTTGCAAGTGTGATCGTGAACCTATGATGATATGTGTTTATTAAAATAATTATGACTTTATTGTACTATGTGTGAACTTTAATGTACACAAATTAAAAAATCATTTGGGAGTCTGTGGGACTTCAGGGCCAATGCAGAAAACGATAAAGCATTGTGGAAGCACTTGGAAGATTTTCTAGATAGATGTTTATGGAGAGTTATTATACATACCTACATTTCCTTCCTCTTTTATCCGAGGGAACCTAGAAGCAATCAGGGATGAGGCTCCAGTAGCAATTAAATGAACCAGGGCTTCTTAGAGACAGGGCCGATTCTAAGGCTGATCAGGAAATAGACAAGCGAGCCTGCAGATTTGCTAAGGTCAGAAAGGGTGAAAGCACTTTAGAGGAAAGGAAACACAGCATCAAACCAGCAGTGATCTGCATTGTATCTAAGAGACTCAGAAGCCAAGGAAAGAGCTCCAGGTCACCCAGACTAGCTGGGGCAGCGGTTCTCAACCTTCCTGGCTACGACCCTTTAATACAGCTCCTCATGTTATGGCAACCCATGGCCATAAAATTATCTTCATTTCTGCTTCATCACTGTGATTTTGCTATTATTATGAGTCGTAAATATAAACATTTGTGTTTTCACACCCGTGAAAGGATCATTCACTCCCGAAGGGGTCACAACCCACGGGGTGAGAACCACTGTGTTAGGGTATAGATTAGTGTTGTATTAGAGTCTTGGGTATAAACTGAGGAACCATAAGTGCTTTCTGTTTATTGCTATGTGCGTGTGCGTGTGTGTGTGCGTGTGCATGTCACGTGTATGTGTGTGCGGTATTCATGAACTCCATGTGCATGTGGAGGCCTGAACTTGACCATGTGATGTCTTTCCTGATTCCTCTCTCTCTATTTACTGATGTAGATCTTTAATTGAATCTAGAGCTTGCCGATTCTGCTACTGTAGTTAGCCAGCGTGCCCTGGGGATCCCGTCTCCATTTCCAAACGCTGGGATTACAGGAGACTTCTCTGCCTACCCAGCATTTATATGGAGTCTAGTCATCCGGACTCTGGTCCTCATGATTGACTGGTGAGCGTTTTGTCTACTGAGTTATCTCTTCAGACCTCTGTGGTCATTTGGTTGCAAAAAGGCAACATGGAAAGGAGGGGACAAACAACTTTGTGGTGAAGGAAATTGGTAAAATGTAGATAATTGATTTAAGGCCATTTATTTTGTTGTTGTTTTGATTTTTTGAGACAGGGTTTATCTTGGAGTTCTGGCTGTCTTAAAACTAGCTCTATAGACCAGGCTGGCCTCGAACTTGCAGAGATTCGCCTGCCTCTGCTTCCCAAGTGCTGGGATTAAAGGTGTGAGTCCCCACCGCCCTCTGCAGGTAAGACCATTTAATCCTATATTTCTGGAGAGGACGTGGCAGACATGAAGTTCCTCTTAAAACCAACAGCCACAGTCTGATCATAGAGAAACACGGGGTGACACCGGCTGAGGAATGTCCTACAGAGTTCTCTAGTCATACACGTATCAACTCTCAAGTCCCTTAGAAACAAGGGAAGTGAGACTCTCTCAGCTATGAGGAGCCGGAGGAGACAGTTAACTACCTCCAATGGGGCATCCTAGTGGGATTCTCGAACCGGGAAAGGACATGGGTTTCAAACGATGAAATACGACAGAGCCTGAGGTTTTGTCTCCTTATAGGCAATCTGCCAAGGCTCTTTAGTTTAAATAAGTGCAGCATATATGTAGGGAAAGGTGAGTGCTAAGTGGATGGACATTTTCTGTATTACCTTCACAATTTTTCTATAACCCATCACGCAATTAAAATTTATTGCGAACAGAATGGTCCAGTTAGAATAGATTTTGTAAAAAACTTGAATTTATGACCTTCACGCACACAGAATGTTTACAGCGACGACTTTTGCCGAGTTCGTAATGAAGGAACCAGATGGGCGTTGAAGTCAGTTTAAAGAATCTAATGAGATTCATTATCAAGAACATTGAGATGAATGCCCGCGGAAGCAAAACTGACTTCTGCCGCTGTAAGGGGGGCAAATGAATTTAAACTTTACTGGACAAGTCAGAATTGTTTTGCAGTGCAATCAGTTATCTACAATTTACGGTCATAAAATAGCACCTGTGGGACCAGAATGAGGGGCCTGGATGCGTTTTAGACAGTGTATAGTTCTCTACGGGGGCACAGCACCTTCCCTACGATGTGCACACCCGTGAGTCTTCAACATAACCTAAACACGGAGGGGTTCTTAGATGCTTGACCACCCTGCCACACCCAACACGTTCCACCTGTGAAAATCCCATTGGTTGACGTCTTTCCTGAAATACTTGCTTCTCTGTTTCTCTGACATAAGGCAAGATGGCACGGCCCACTTCCCCTAAAGGCACGGACCTGTGTCTTCACATGGTTAAGGAGCTAAGACAGGAAGTGACATACTGTTCCTTCCAGGTGACAAGCTTGTGAAATACTCCTCATTTCTTTCTTCTGCTTTCATGCACTGGGAAGTCTACGTACAGATGTAGCTTCTGTGTGTTTGCTTCTGGGTGACTGAGAAGAGCAGAGTCCTCCATGGCCTGTGTAGGATCTATGATACTGATAAAAGATATATTTTAGTGTGTTGAGTCATAGAGAGGAAATGGCAAGTTTTTGGGCAGATAGCTCGCAGTGCAGTCCTGGCTGCACCATGTGCTAGGGGAAGTTCCCTGGCTTCTCTGTCCTTGAGCTTTCTTGTGTGATGATAACAAAGATAATTCTATTGATGTTCTAAGGTTATTGTAGGATTAAGCAAATAGTTTATACCTTTTCTTGGCGTAGAGTCCCTGCAACTGGAGCATCATTTGTTTTCCAATATTTTGGGCTCTTAACTCAAATTTGTCAGTGGTCCCTCACGCACACTCGGTTTTCCATATGATGTGGTCAACGCAGGGCTGTTCAAAATAGCCCAGCTCTTCTTACTTGGTATGTCAGCGCAGGACAACTGTCTCACACGCTGTCTTGGAACGTTCCCTGGTAGACTGGCTTCTATCACGTTTCTCCATGCTGCTTTGGATGTTGAGTGACCGGTTTGGGTCACACGAGGAGACTGGACACCGCGCTGTAGTTTGAAATATGAACTCAGATAGAGGACAAAGCCCCAAGGAAGACAGATGTTGTTCTCGGAATTATGAGTTATTACTAGTTTTCTATCTCCTGCAAAGAAACTTGCTGTTCTTTCTCTTTCTTTCTTTCTTTCTTTCTTTCTTTCTTTCTTTCTTTCTTTCTTTCTTTCTTTCTTTCTTTCTTTTTGTGAATCAAATAATGGCTTCGTTTTATTACAGCATTTCTGTTAACTGTTGAAATCAGTGGAGCAGCTGCAAAATAAAATGAATGCACAGTTAGATGGGAAAGAAGCACGGAAGGCCCACGCCTACTGAGATCAGAGCTGTGTTTAACGACTAGCGCGAAGACGATGCGCCTCTTGTTCTTCTAGAAGGACATATAGAAACAGCATAGAGCAGTCAGTGCCTTTCCCATGCATTTACGGCAACTGCTTTCCAATTTGGACACATAGTTCATGTCACTTGAAAGACAAATAATAAAAGCCTTCATATTTTCATTGATGAGCAATTAATTTCCCAGCCCAACCATAAAGAGTATGGGAGATAAAGATATATTTACACCTTTCAATCTAGTGAATGTGTTTCTTCTGGAAACCTGGAAATTTGGTTTGTATTGAATAATGGTAAAACAACATTCAGGGTATGTTAAATATTTAGCAGTTTTTGAGTGTTGCAAAGGCATAGGAACTAAGAAACAGGAAGACACCAGTTGGCTTTCTTTCTTCTTTATTTTTGCATCCTGACCAATATTTCCCCTCCCAGTCCCTTTTCCCTGCCACTTCCCCTCTTCCTTCCACCACCTCCCCCTCTGCTTCTCTTGAGAAAAGGGCAGGCCTCCCATGGATGTCCACCAGTGCTGGTTTATCAGATTGCAGTGAGACTAAGCCCCGATTCATCTATTAAGGCTGGATGAGACAGCCCAGTAGGAGGAAGAGGGTCCTAAACCAGGCAAAATAATCAGATACAGCCCCTGCTGGCATTGTTAGGAGGTCCACAAGAACACCAAGCTACAGAACTGTAACATATGCAGATGGCCTCGGTCAGTCCCACGGAGGCTCCCTGGCTGTCAGTTCAGTCTCTGAATCTTTGTGAGCCCTGGTTAGCTGTTTCTGAACTGCTACCTTTCTTAATTGTGGTCTTTGTCAAAATTCAGAAATTTCTAGCAGTGTTAAGAATGTGTGCCTTGGTTATAAACACACACGCTTCATTCTGAGAGCTTTTGCTAAGGCCATGACCTTTAAACAGATAGATACAATGCCCACAAATACAGGTTTTATAAAAAAGCTTCCCTCTCTTGGAGAAGCACTCCTGGGCATGCCTGCTAAGACCTGTTTCTAGTCTCTGCGTCTCCATGTTTATCTCTTCCTCTCCCACCAGAATTTTTTTGAGGTTAAAATACAACAGAGAAAGAAAAACACAGAAGTCCTGAAACACTGACTGACTTCTGTAGTCCGCACAAATCTTTCTGTTATGGGGATGTTTACAAACTTTTAATCGTTATCTCACAAATTAACAGTAGTTACACACAGTCTTGGGTTCCTTTCAGTTGTGTGTCTCTGCATTGCTCGGGCTCAGTTATCCTAAGAAGACACCCCATGTCACAATTTTCAGCATATGGAAAGACAAGTTGGCTAAAGACGACTTCTTCCCCTCCTCTTCATCTCCCCCCTCTTCTTCTTCCTTCTTCTTTTAAAATATTTATTGACATTATTTTGTGTGTACGAGTGTTTGGTTGTACACATGTGTGTGCATAACATGTATGCACGTCTGGTGCCTCCAGAAGTTAGCAGAGGGTGTTGGATTCTGCGTCGGTTTGAATGAAAATGCCCCCCTTAGGCGCATATATTTGAATATCTGTTCCGAAAGGATTAGGAGATCTTGTTGGAGGGAGGAAGTGTATCATTGGGGGGAGGCGCGAGCCTTGAGGTTTCAGAAGCCGGTGCCAGTCTAGCTCTCTCTGCTTCGTGCCTGTGGATCAGCAGCTGCTCCAGTGCTATGCCTGCCTGCCTGCAGCCGTACCTCCTGCAATGAAGGTCATGGACCCTATCTCTACAACCGTAGAGCCAGTCCTCAATGAAATGCCGTCTTTTAAAAGTTGCCCTGGTCACACCGCCTCTTCGCAGCAACAGACCAGTCACTAAGACGGATTCCCTGGAGCTAAACTGTAGGTGGTTGCGGGCTGCCAGATCTAAGTCCTGGAAACACAACTTGAGTCCTGTTTAAGAAGAGAGAAAGTATTCTTAATCACTGAGTTAAAAGCCACAGGCGGACGAAATGAAGGCCACCATGTCACCACAAACATCATTTCAGGTGACTCACCCATCGGTGGCGGCAGCGCTGGGATCCGGATAGGATTTCCCTTTCTGTTTTAGCTAAGCAGAGTTGTAGTAAGTCAGAGCATCTATGATCTGTTCTTCCGTGGTTATTATACTGAGTATTTTATGTATCCTTCCCCGTACCAACCCTCATGCCAACTCCATGAGGAACAACATCACAACTGTCAACTACAGGCCATGGAACCAAGAGGCAAAGGCTAGGGCAGCTTGATGAAGTCTCAGGGGACTAGGGTGGGCCTCAGCCTTTGCTGTCTACACACTGCATAGAACTGACTGCCTGCGAGCCATTCTGGGAACCATGAGCAGGAATATTGTTCATGAGGTTCTGAGGATGACAAATTGAAAACACAAGGCCTTCTGAGATGATATATCTAGTGTTTCCATAATAATTGTTACTGGGCTAGAACTGACCACAGAATAAATAAAGGGAATACAGATATTAGGGATGCTTTTAAGATGGACAAAAATGGAGGGCACTTGTCGAACACTGGCCTTGCCTACCCAAGGCTCTGTGTTTGGTCCTAAGCATCGCGATAGAACAAAACAGAAATGAAGAAAAAGTAAAATAGGGGAAACACAGTTATGAGTGAGAAGATCAAGAATACCTTTTGCTTCTGCTTTCGTACCTAGTGATAACTCTTGTCAGTCTGTACTTTATAAACACACTGGTTAGGAAACTATCAACAGCATAGTCCATTTCTCATACAGAAAATACCAAATATTTTCAAAACTATCTGCGGTAAGGTAAAAATAACTGAGAAATCTATTTATATATTTGAAATTCCTCTTGTAATTATTACTATAAATAAAAACCCACTGTCACTTTCTGGTCACATTTTAGTCTCTTTTAATCTACCATTGGACTATGTGTTTGTTGAATTTGAAGCCTTTATTATTATTATTGAAAAGGAGGTATTGGAAATGTTTTGGTTATCACTTGGGATAAAACAAGACACCCAACAGTTGGTGGATTCAGACAATATTTTATTATCTTTCCCTACCATTTTTTGGGTTGACCTGGCTGTTCCCCGGAGTCATGTGTGTGGTTTCATTTGGCAGCTGGAATAAGGATCATCATCTGAATGCTTATGCAGACTGTATAGCCCGTGATGGCTCCTTTGCTTGGCCAGGCAAACAGATGCTGGGATCACCTGGTACTGTTTGCTGGAGTTGGGTATCCAGGGCACCTTCATGTGACTTGTCTCACACATTGCATCTGGATTTTAGGAGGGGGTATTCAAAGGGGTTCAGGGATATTGTGGGGCTTCTCAGAGTTTAGCTTCCAGAGTCCCAGAAAATCTTTAAAAAAGGCAGCTTATATATACATATATATTATGCAACTGTATTACATAATACCACTTCTGTATAAGCATTATTGTACATACCGTCCTTCCATAGTTCCTATCCCTCTTCAGCATCATTTTATTGAATATGAGTATATATGTGTATATACTTTAAAACAAATTGTGTGTGTGTGTGTGAGTGTGTGCATGCATGTGCCTGCCATTGCAAGTGTGTGGAGGTCCCAGGATGACAGAGAGGGACTGGTGTCCTTCCACCACGTGGCTTTCCAGGGAGCAGACTCTGCACCGGGCTTGGTAGCAAGTGCTCTACCCACCGAGCAACTTCCCTACCCATCCCCCTTCTCAACCTCCATCTACGATCTTAAGAAATCACCAAGTGAGCTCCAGTTGTGAAGCCTGAAGAACCCGTGTCATCTTTAATCTCCCGCAGCTGCTGTTGAAGAAGGCGCCATACTTAGAGACCCTTTGCAATATAACGAGAGACAGAGAGAGCTGAGAGGGGCGGGCTTACCAATCTGTAGCTCAGCATTTACGGTGTCTGCACTTACCATCTTACCTTAGTGCCATCAATGACAACACGTAGTCACCTTCTTCGGTGACACTTCAAGATCCAAGCGAGAATTCGGCTGATATCTCCTGATATCTTTTGAGGATTACCTCCTGCCTTTTGCTAACACTAGAGACACAGAAACAAGGTAGAAACCCAAAAATAGCATCATAATGACTAATTTTGGTTATTTTGCAAGGCAAACAGCCAGGTATTTATGTAAGCTGACTCACAAGATGTCTTTGCAAGAATTCTAGAGAAGTCACTGTACTCTGCCAGATTCAGAAGAATTTCAGCCTCCCTTGAAAGGAGTTTTTGGAATGCTGGAATCTCAGCTGGCTCCTTTTCCCACGGCTCAGAGGTCTGAGTCAAGCGTGCCCAGGTGAGATATTAATAGTCTCCCTGTGGGTTAGGTAGTTTGCTTCCACAAAGAAGTATCAGCATCTCTACATATTGCAGAGAATCTTAAGGTCAAGTTAAGAATAAACAGTTCCATTTATAATAGCTTATTTATTCTATGAGAATATCATAGATGTTTATAAGGTATTTTTATCATTTTCTACCCTTTCTCTGACTCCTCCTGGCTTTCCCTGTATGGTCCCTCCAAACTTCATGTACTTTTTTTTTTTTTTTTTTTTTTTTCCGATTTGTAATTAGCCTTCTTGTAGTTATGAGGACTATGCTGGGCACACACCCTGCCATTACCTCTTATAATTAGTGGAGTTATGGCCAGATGATGTGAAAATATGCAAATAGAAGAGTATAGTTTTCTTTCCCAGAAACTGCACGAGGGATCTGTTTTGTGACAAACGCCTGCTAAAGCTTGAATTTAGACTGGAGGTGACTGTGTGACTGAGATTTGATTGCTGGCGGGTTGCTTTGTGCATCTGGTCATCCTATGCACACGTTGTAGCTAAAGACAGAGTTTCAGAAACCTCTTTTCATACAGTGTGATTTGAAAATAAAACAGCATTCCTTGACCTATTTTGTGGATAAACACACAAAACGCTATGTTAGCTCTGTACAAGCTGCGTCTTCTGTTTTATAGCACTGCTCACATAGATGCCTAAACTCTCTCTCTGTTAACATCTCTTGGCTTTGAATTCTGCAACATTAAGCATATGCAAATGATGTGGATTTTATGCTAAATATTAAATCTAGGAGCTGCTAGGAGCTTCCTTGCAGTTACTGCTAGAAAAAAAATTATTTTGAATCCATCATATTTTTAAAGAAGTAAGATCAATACTAGCCAGTTCTTTAGGTATGTGCAGGTAGGTATTCCAGACACCCTGGGCCGACTCTGCTGACATTGCCACGGGGGTGGCTTTCAGCTCTGAAGATTTTGAAGCTGGTTTTCAAACTCTCTTAGCTCCCCCTCCAGCTTATAGTTCCCGTAATTGAAAAGCATTATAAGAACCGTACGGTGACACATTAATGGTACAAACGTACCCGTGAACTGTTTTCACGGTTGAAATGACTGGTGAGTCACTATCTATGCCTGTTTGATTCTGAGACTGAACTCAGCCACAAACATGATATTTATAAAGCATTTCAATCATTTAGATGCTGCAAATGTAAGAAGCACTAAAGAATCCATTATTCTTCCTACACCTTGGCTCAGACAGTGTAGAAGTAAACATGCTTAGCAAACATCTGGAAAATAGGAAACGACAAGGGGATAATCATTGTCCGAGTGTATTTAGCTGATTTCTTTCTTTCTCTATTTTCTGCTTTTATACTTTCATTTTTCAAAGACTTTTTTCAGCGAGATCGCTTTAGCCCAGGCATGTGTCAGATAACTAAATGAGAGCCTGTGGTTGCTAACGCGTATGCCTCAGTGAATTGTTAATTCTTAAATTATGGTCATGAATACATTAAAGTTTCCAGGCAGCCGATTCCTAGCCTCGTTATGTCACAATGACATTTCTTACCTACGTCTCTCGCTTCGGGACGTGTACGATTATTGCAGCAGCCTTGTGAACTTGCTAGAAGGAGCATTGACTCCCAGCCTGTTCCTCGCAGTTGGGGAAGGTGTCCTATCTCTAGCGTTTTGTCTGTGAGGCTGTGTAGTCTTCTTCTCCCATTGGAAGTGGCTGCAGCCCTGTTATTAGTCGCAGTATTAGAAATGTTGAGAGCCAGTGGGCTAGTGGAAGTACTTCAGGCTGTCTTTGAAGAAAGTATTAGGATCTTTTACTTCCTGGAAACCATATACTGAGGAGGTCTCCCTGCTACGCATTCTTTCATTGTGTGCCATGCTGGCCTAAGGTCACAGCCACAGAGCTGAGCGGTCATGTCACAGACCGAAACCTTTAAAACACGCGAGCCCCAAACAAATGAAAACACCCTTCCTCTTTTTTTAAGTTGGTACCAGATATTTTGGTATAGTAAGGGAAAGATGATTAACACATTTTAAATAGTAGCCATTCTAGTGGACTTGAGGTATCATTTTATTGTGCTTTAATTTGTTACTTTTCCAAATAATTAGCAATGATCATTTTCATATATTTGTTGGTCATTTATAAGTCTCCTTTTGAGAAATGTCTACGTGAGTATTTTGACTATTTATATATAAAATTGAATTTTCTTTCGCCTCTAGCTATTGAACTGTGAGAGTTAGATCATGCATTTTTGATAGAACCCCTCATCAAATGTACGGTTCGCAAATACCTTTTCTCAATGTTCAGAACGTTGTCATGAGCTACACTACTTAGGGACTGACTTGACTGGTATGATGAGGATGGGATAAAGGAAAAGCCACACACGCAGAGGATCTGGGACTGTGGGTCACACACGCTAATGGAGATCTACCGGCAGTAGCCAGCAGCGAGTTTATTTTCTGCATTTAGATGGAAGAGCAGGGTCACACACGCTAACGGAGATCTACCGGCAGTAGCCAGCAGCGAGTTTATTTTCTGCATTTAGATGGAAGAGCAGGCTTATTGTGTACAACTGAACTGGGTGGCAGTTCCAGCTAACCTCCGCAGGAGGCCTCCTTAGGGGAGCGATCTTCGAGGGTAACTATCGGGGAGCAGGGAGCTGCTCTAAGATCTTCTGCACACGCTCAACATTCATCCTTCCCTCATGGGCCAGGGGAAGGTCTCGCCATTCCCACGGGTCTGAAGCCCCGGGGTCCTTGACATGGCCATGCTCGTGTCAGCAACACGGTTTCTCAGGACTTCCTCCTCTCCCCAAAGGTTGTTTCTTTTTTGACTTTGATCGTTTTCCCATCTGTGCACATAATTTTTAGTTTGATACAAACCGACTCGTCTGTTCGTAGCTCGGCTGCCTCTGCCCATGATGGGGGCATATTCAACATTCATTGCCTAGATCAACGTCAGGCTCCTTTCCTTCTGCATTTTCTCCCAGTCTCTCGGGAGGTTCAGGTCCTGCACTGGAGGTCTTGGTCTGTTTGGAGCTAAGGATCTAGTTCCATTCTTCTGTATCAAGTTTTCCCGACATGTTATTGAAGGGACCATTCTTTCCGCATTCCGGCACGGTGTTGAAGAACAGCTGGATGTAGTATGTGGGTTATGTCTGTGTTTTCTGTTCTGTTCTGGGGATTTTTATATCATATGCTGGGCCATAGCATCTCAACTATTGTTTCACTGGGCTGAGTTCAGAGGTGAGGAAGTGGGAAGCTTCCAATTTTTTTCTTTTTCAAAATTGTCTTATTATTCAATTCTCTTACGTTTTCATGTAAATTGTAGGATTTCCCTCTGTTTTCTTTTTTTTAAAGAGATTTATTTATTATGTATACAGTGTTCTTCTCAAAAAAGAGATTTATTTATTATGTTTACAGTGTTCTTCTCCCTGAATGTATGCAGGCCAGAAGAGGGCTCCAGATCTCACTATAGATGGTTGTGAGCCACCATCTGGTGGCTGGGAATTGAACTCAGGACCTCTTAACCTTGGAGCCATCTCTCCAGCCCTGCCTCTGTTTTAATAAAAAAAAAAAAGAGAGACATTAAAATTTCAATGAAGATTGCATTTCATCTGTGTGCCAACATGAAAGGACTTTTAAAATATTACCTTTTCCAATCCATGAACCTGGATGCATTTGTATCTTTTTAATATACTTAATCAACATTTGATAGTTTTTAGTTCACAGATCTCCCATCTCTTTGGCTGAATTTATTGCTAAGCGTTTGGTTTTGTTTTTGGAGCATTTATAGACATTTGGGACAAACACAAACTTCTCAGTGCCAATAAAAGATGACGTAGAGGTAAATCTACTTAATTTTTAAATCTTAGTTAAGTTTTATTAAAGGATCGAGGAAGGGAAAGGGAAAAGCTAAAGCAAAGGCAAAGCCAGAGAGAATTGGGGTCTCCCCTCCAGCAGGGCCGCAGCACGAAGCCCCATCTGCTGCTTAAGCTGTTAGGTGCTGCGCCATGCATGGATCGCTCACCCTGTTCCTTGGATTAGTCCAGTAGGATCCTGATGCTGGCAACAGAGAAGTCGTCCCTGGTAAAGAGACACAGCCGCCACCACAGAAGTGACCACAGTTATATCTCACGCACATTTCAAATTTCATGCAGTTACGTTTTCTGAGTTCTTCCAGAAGGACGCTGCTTCTTGGGTCTTTGTGAGTAAAGATGATCCTATCGATCTAGGGAATCACCTTTGACTCCTCCCGCTATGGCCAGCGCACCACCATCTATGCCAGTAACACTTCCAGATTGTCCCTTTACCAAGTGCCCAATCACACTCTCTTAGTCCAAGCCATAAATAGTGTTTGTGATAAGATGAGCATCTCTTAGACTATGTTGAAGGGTATATTTCGGTGATAGCTGAAATATTTACATATATTACTTGTCTTCACATATTTGTATCATATTTATTATTCATATATAATTAGTTTATATATATATATTTATATATATAAAATATTCCTGAAGCAGGCTCACTAGGAGACAGCCCAGGGTGGCTTTGCCTTCACAGTCCTCCTGCCTCAGCCACCTTCATGCTGGGATTGTGGGGACATGCCACCACATGGCCTTTAAATTTTTCTTAGCATACAAAATGAAGGCTTCCTTAGGATGTTTTCGTCCATGCATATCATTCTACCTGGCTCATATTCACCCCACCATATTCTTTTGTTTTGTCCATTTTCTCTGTTGATTTTTGATGGCGTGTGTTTGCTGATGTGAACGTTTAACTTAAAAAATAGATGTCCCTTACATCTCTGCAGGAGCTGATCGCTTCCTAAGTTATGAGATATCCCTGTCTCCATGAAAACTCAAAGAATTTCAGGATAAAATCGGTTTTAAACGTGCCGTGTTTACATAATATCTAAAAATATATATCTAAAAACACTTATGTGCACAGCCTCTGAGTGCTACAACAGAATACCCCAAGAGTAGGACCACTCTTAGTCCTCGCTCGCACAGCCTGACCAGGGACCCAAGAGCCCTGGGCGATTATGCTACATCTGTTTGAAGGCTGACTGGATAAACAGACCGAGCAAGGGGGTTCTGTATGCATCTGAATGACGTTTATATGGCGCTGGAAAGTGAGGCTTGGCTGGCCAGCTGCTCAGTGTGGCTGCGACTTTTAGTTACTGAGTGGTCAGCCCTCTTATTCCAAAAGCCCTTTGTCTCCCTCCCTCCTTTGTTGGAGGAAATAGTAACTTCCACCTCTTGGAGCACCCCTGCCCCTGTGGCTTTCATACTGATTGAGAACCAATCTATTGGCTTCCGGGCTGAGCTACTTACAAGAGTCTAGAGTCTCTCTGGAACCTGTTAGTGGCTGACTTATTCTGCACTCATCACCCGAGTGTCTGAGGACAGAACAGGGAACTCGCCCTGGGTGGTTTTGGGGGAGTCAGGTAGTGGGGTGTAATCTCATGGTCTATGGCATGACCTTTGGGGACTTCTGATAGTCTGTCCTTGAGAATGGGACCTTTTGCTCCTTCCTACCCCTGTAAAGTCTCAGTCTAAATGTCCCCTTAGAAAATGACTGTGACCTTCCTTTCACTAAAATACTGCACAGGAACTGCCTTCCACGCTTCCTGTTGTTTACCTAGGTTGTCATTGTCTTAACTTCACAGGATGTGGTCCATGGCTCTGGTTGGAGAGCAAATCCCTGTTCCCTCGCTTTCCAAGAGGCCTTTGGTCCCCCCCCCCCCCGCCCCAGTTATGGCTTTGTTTTCTCAATAGCATCTTCTTTCGGTCCCAGTCTGGAAAATATTTCCCCAACATTGCAACCATTACCTGATTATCCTTCTCCCCACCAAACTTCTAGGAAGACCTATTTTATTTCTTCTGGACCACCAAGGTTTCTGGCTTTTATTCTAGTCTCATCCGCTCCCTCCTATCTCAGTCATTTCTTCCTTTAATTATAAAATAATTTTTCTATCATTGTTATATTTGAGTTTCAATGGAGGAAGTAAAAAGTAGAATAAAAACTATAAAAAGCCTTCTCATTATGAAATTAGGAATACACAAGGTACACATGAGTTTTCATCTGGTATAAAATTTGTCGAGTATGTGGTTGCCCCCAAACATAAAATTGTAAGGGTGGTTCTGATTACCCATTGCACGATCACCACACGATTGTTCTCTTGCTTAAGGACCGGAAATTTAGAAAGACTCTGATTTTAGCCCTCATAAAAGACACATCCAAGCAGTTAGTTGGAGCGGTTTCAGCTGGCCTCTCCTGATTGGGAAAGCTGGTTCTGCTGCTCCAGCACGGGGTTCCAGTGGTGCTGGGCCACCACAGCAGTTTCTCCACGCTGCAGTTCCAACGACGGAGGAACCGATGTCAGTGTTTGTGGTGAAACTGCAACTTGAAAGTAATTAAAAGTGCTTCTGGGAGCTTCCTACAGCTCCAAAGCGCATCCTCCCGCTGCCCTCCCACAACCGTGCTGACTCCCAGAAGAGTCATCTCAACGTTTTCAGCTGTTATTCTGGTGTTTCTCCCTTTCGTGGAAACCATGACCCTTTAATTATTAAATTCACTTCCTGTTAGTAAGCTGGGAGTTTCATTCAGATTCCCCCATCATAATTAAATTAGGTCCCACTTCTTTTTAAGGGTCTTGCCCATAGTCCAGCCTGGTCTTGCACATTTGACCTCCTGGCCTCTATTTCCTAAGTGCTGGTGTTAGATGTATGTACTGCCACACCCACCCGGCTTTTCCTCCCTGCGCGATGATTTGAATGGAAGTTTCTAGAAAGAACCGCACCTTACACTGAGCCTCTGCAAGGCTGATGGACCGATTAGCGCTTCAGTGATGGATGACATTGGCATGTTGCAAGTTGAGAAGCGAATGATTTGGTCTAGCCCTGGTCCATTAGTAGCATTTGCTACCGTTTTCTGTACAGATCTACCGTTCTCATGACTACCAGGTAAGTCCTTTGACCCCTAACATCCACCAACCAAAAGGCAATGAATGCTGTCAGAGGGTACAAGAGGCTTATCGCTAGATTTCCATGCTCTTCTGCCATCTGCCTGCCTACTGTTTCGGGAATGTGTTCGCAGAGCGTCTTCAATCAGGGTCGTCTTTGCTCTGTTCCTATCAAACGTTCATCGACCTGTTACCATGTTAGAACATGGAATCTGTTGAAACCTGCCTCTATCTCATGATTCTAGAATAAACTACCACTTACCCCCGTTGAGGTGAGACTTGTGTTTCTGGTACTGATAGCCACAACTGTGCAAATGTGTTAAACTGTCGAGCGGCCCTACTTTACAGTCACATGTACACACATGCATTAATGTGCATGTACAGTCATGTGTATTAATATACATCAGCAGAAGCACCTCAGTCACATGTACACACATGTATTAATATACATCAGCACATACATCACAGTCACATGTACACACATTGCACTGGGAAATCTTGCTGCCTTGTGATGTACGCTATTCTGTAGCATCATCCTTTCTCCGTCTACCAAACAAAAACGCCAGCCGATTTTCCCATGCTAAATGCCGGGAATATAACTTTCAAGCAGAAAACAATAATAAATCATGTAGAAAATAAGACTTGAACTTTCCTCACGCTCCTTCGCCTGGAGGAGCTGCGGGTGATGAATGTCGTGACATTTCCCCGGGAGAAAGCAGAAGCCGCGGACGTGTCGGGAGGAGGCTCGCAGAGACGTTTTCATTTATTTGGAGTTTGGGAGGCTTTTCTATTTACCGACACGAAACAATCAGACATCCTACCATGGGAGGAGATGGACGTGTGTGACTGCATACGGTTTTTGTGCTGACGGAGGGAGGAATCACCCGAACGCAGTCAAGATGGGAGCCCTGAGCGGGAAGAGAGTAAGGGGATCCCAGCAGTCAGAGGATGGCAATGGGGCAAAGTTCCAGGGAAGACAGGCTCGCTCTAGCAGGCAGAAGCCTGAACCAAAGCAGCGATCTTTCCCACTGCTGGGGAGCGTGTGACCCCATCCTGGGGACCGGTAACCCCCACAGTTTCCGGGGCCTCAGCAGACCCTGGGATTCCTCCGAAGGCCCAGACCCCCTCTGCCTCTCCTTTCAGGGCCGTCCCTCGAGCGCAGATCCGTTTCTCGGAAAATGCCTTGGCAGTTTACCTGCGGCTTCATTAGGCCGCCCAGCTGCGAGAGTCACAGGTGGCGCCGCTTGCTGCACATTCCTGCGAGCCAAGCAGGCTCCTCGTTTCCAAAGCCTCCTTCCTGAAAGAGGTGTGAGCCGGTTCACTGGGTCTGAAGTCACTCTCCGAGCTCCCTAAGCACATCTTGCTGAGGGACATATTTCTAGAGGAAACCAAAACCCAAACCTGCCTTTAGGGGAAGGAAGGAACGAGGCTGGCGTCTGGATTCTTCTATTCAGCACATATTAATTGGATATTTAGTGTGTGCCAGTTAATAACTACTGGGCGTGGTAGGTGGACATAACTTACATGTAATATGTAGTAGTAGTTTGGGGACAAATCGTTTACAAAGGTCACTGTGAGTTCCAGATGGCGTCTGTGAAGAAAAGGTGACATCAGGGGATGGCGAAGAGGAGTGGAGGTGTTTGATAAATAAACACACGCACTTCACATATATATATAAAATAGTGCACCTCAAATTTCAGTGTGCTTCTGAATCCCTTGGGGACTTGCTCAAACAAACAGCTTAGCTTAGTTTCTGATTCTCCGGGGTTCTGATGTGAGACCTGGGCAACGTCCTCAAGTGGTGTGGTAGTGTTTACTTCCCAAAACTATGTTTGCGCATGCGCGATCTACGCACATGCGTAAGTATGGCTGTGCCCCAGATAGAGGCCGGAGGGGGATGTAGGTGTCCTGTTCCATCACTCTTAGCCTTATTTCCTTTAGACACAAGAGTCTTCCACGGAGCCTCTCGTTCGTTGGCTTTTGGCTAGTTCCAGGCATCCAGCAAGTATCGTTGATTCTCCTACCTGTGTGCCCCCCCTTTCTCCCTCTGCCCCAAGCACTGGAGTTACAAGTGTGCTTGGCCATGCCAGGCTTTTGTGGATGCTGGCGATGTAAACTCTAGTCCTCCTGCTTGCACAACAGCTGAACCATTTCCCCAGCCCCCAGAGGTCCCATTTGGAGATTTACTGGCGTCGGCTAAAAGGGGACCCAACGAGGAGGTGGTAGTTGTGGGCAGAAGTCTAAACGAGGAGGCACAGCCTAGGACATGAAGATGATCAACGGTGGAGGGGAGAATGGGGAAGTGGGGGAGGCTTCCCCGACTTTTTTTTTGTGGAAAGCAGAGGCTTTGAATCTGCAGTGTGATGAGAGCAACAAGGAGCAGAACTACTCTCCACTGGACGTGAAGGCTCAAACCTGAGCTCGTCCCTGGAGACCAGCTTAATCTGGTGGCACTTAATGTTTTTAAGAGCCTCCTGGGATTCCGACGGTTCCTGGGGCTGGGAGTGACGGTCATGGGCCCGTCACAGCAGCCACGGAAAGCTGATTTTATTTTAAGCATCTTGGGACTTGTCAGCGGTAGAAGTCACGACCGGGATTAGTCTCTGGCTGTAGAATGGATCTTGTTAGGTGTTAAGAAGGAGTGTGGGTATCAATTAGAAAATGTCAGGTCAGCCCAGGTTGAAGTAACTTTTGGCTTTGTTTGGGTGGCAGGAAATGGAACGTAAAAACCAAGATGGAATTATAAGGGGCAGGGCAGTGTGCCTGCTGATGGCTTAGCTGCAAAGACACAGAGAGGCCGGCAGTCGCAAAGAAGACCCTAGGCCCCCAGAAGCTGGGCAAAAGGCAGTTGCCTGAGAACACTGGGGTGTGAACAGGTTTGTGGGGGGAAGAAGAGGAGTCTGGGTATGTTAGCTTCAAGATGCCTTTTAGGAACAGCGAGGAACCAGGTGTTTTTTTTTTTTTTTTTTTTTGCAGGGGGTGTACGGAACGGAGTGGAGCCAGTGATAGGTGGAATCTTTGCTCCTTTGTTGGGTCTGTGTCGTAGCTGGGGCAGACACGATTGTTTTTCACATGGGGTTTACATGTGAAGCACAAAGTCTGCTCTAGCGTGTGACTCTTTAATGGATGAACAGGGACAGGGAAGGAGCTTTCTGGACATTTAGGGCTGCTAGCTTCAGCTGGTGGCTCCTGGCAGGTGCTCAGTTGTGAATGAATGCTGAAATTACTTGTGTATATCAATCCCATTTTTTGTTTTGATGGAAATGAAGACTTGACCACAATGGAAGAGAGGGTGACAGATATCCTGTGATTAAAGACCACGTCTCTACTGGATTCTCATAACGTTGTCTGTCTGTCTGTCTGTCTGTCTGTCTGTATTCATTTGTGGGCAAATGAACCTTGCCTGAATTCAAAAGAGTGGAGGGTTTTGACATGAGTGATGGGTACCCGGTATTCTCCAAGGGTAGAAGGATCTTGGCCTCTTCTGGGTTTCTAAGAAGTTCTGTCCCTGGACCCCTGCCTGCTTTCCTTCTTGAGCACTGCGGTCTGTGTGATTTCGGCAGGATCAGACTGAGCATGAGACCTGATTGCACACAAAGCTCACCTCCTCTGCGTGTCAAGATCTACCCATCCGCAGGATTGATGGTGGCGGCTGCGAAAAGTTCACAGGGCCCGAAAGTCTCTTATGACAGCTCATTGCTTTGTGGGATAATACTCCAGATGGGGTTAGAGCTGATTTACATGAGGTGTCAGAGATGATGAACATCTGCCTGGAAGCTCCTTTTCTGAGGAGCCAAATGTCAGCTCTATTTCTAGACAGAAGAATCACCTTTATAATTAGGAAGTCAGAACGTGGCTGAGAACTGTTGACATGTTTACTCAGATGCCCGGATGAGTGGGTGAGCAGGCGGGATCTCGACCTAGTCCAGGCTGCTGCATCTCGGGGTGCTCTCTGCCCCATTTCTAGTTGTCAACCCCACTCGTGGACCGGAGTCCACCCCAGCCTTGTATAAGGGGGGCATGATGTTAATTAGATCGTCCTAGCAACTGTCACCCTTTCTCTTCGTAAGGAGGGATGCTCTTACCTGTGAAAATGCCTTTCCGATTTACCAAGGTGTACAGAGTTAGACTGGAGGACATGAAGAACATGGGGGCCTAGGTAGCAGAGGGGGATGGCTACCCACACCCCAGACAAAGTAGGGCAAAGGGTCTTCTTCTGTTATTATGGGTCCAGAGGGATGGTACCCATCGTGGTGAAGAAGGCACAGAGGTGGGAGGAGGAAGCTGTCTGGCCGGTTTCATCTGCACACAAGAAGGACAGACAGAACAGGAAGTGGGGTGAGGTTATAGACCCTCAAAACATGCCCCCAGTGACATACTTACTTCTTAAGGGTCTCTAACCTCCCCACCTAGATAACAGGGGTTCACATGTAGGAGCCTGTGGGCTGCAGGGGGCAGCTCTCATTCAAACTATTGGCAGGAAAGGAAATTTATTGTCCCTAAAACCATAGTCAGAGAACAGGGGTAGAAAAGGAAGCAGAAGCTTGCGTAGCTGCAGAGTTGGGAGAAGGGGTCTGTGATGTAACGCAGTGTCCGACTGTCCAAAAGGAAATTCAAGATGAGCGATGTTTCCATGGTGAGTTTGAAATGCGTTCCCTTGCTGCTGTGCACCCTCTTGATCCGCCTCCCTTAGAACGATGGACCACGTAAGGTCTCCAGCCCCAGCATTTGCGGGGTAGGGGCAGAAGGGCCAGATCTCTGATACAGCCTTGTCTCTGGGGCAATTTCAAGGTCATCCTGGGCTACATGAGACCCTGTCTTAGAAAACAAACAAATAAACGCCAACCAGCAGATGGACCAAGTCTCTTATGCTTAGGGGTGTAATTATGTGTATGGGTGGGGGCCCCAAGGAAAGGTGAGTTTCACATTAGTCTAAGGGTAAACAGACAGGCTTGTGGAAAGAGGGGTGGAGCTGATTTTGAGGATCCAAGTTTTACCCGCCTCCCAATTATACATTTAAGGGACCCTTAAAAACTCTTGGGAGGGCTTTGGTGGGAGACTCTATAAATACCGTACACCAAGACCATCAAGGACAGCATAAACTGTTGCATAGGAAGTAATCACTAGTATGAGTATAATTATTAAGATAGCTGTGTGTTTTTCCTGAGTCTGTGCTGCTGCTTCTGATTTGCTCGATATAAGGAGACAGAGCTGAGGAGAAGCCTGTGGCTTGCATGTGCCAGTGCTTAGTATTCTCTGGCATGAATATGAAGCTGTTTCCAGTAAGAAGATTGCATTACCAAATCCTCCTTGTTGTTTGAGGCCAGATTGAGGCACCTACAGTGGCAAGAAAACGATTCTAGTCTCAGGGCTGCCCTACCCAGGAGTAGCACGGTGGTGAAGTCGGTGGTGAAGTCGGTGGTGATGTATTTCCTTCTAGAGAAGTTGCTCTCTGTGAGGCTCGCTGTCTTCTAGCCAAGTACCTGGATGTAGGAAGGATGAAAATAATGGGCAGGGAAGGTCAGGGGCACAGTTGCTTACAAGATTTGAATGGCATAAGATTTATGACCTGGGGACTGAGTTTGGCGAAAGCGTGGCTATAAATTAGCAAACATGTCCTTCATATCCTGTTTACTTTGGAATAAAAATACATATAAGTTTTATTGTCTTGACCCCATGTTCAGCCTTTTTTCTAGAGTAATGCGCACTTCCTTTCCTTCCCATGGAACACTTCTTTTCTTTATAGGACCCTCCCCCTTCTCTGCTTCCACCTGCTCTTTTTCCCATCTCATAGCTCAGTCCCTCCTTCTGGTCCCTCTCTTGTGTGAGCGAGACCTCTGTGGGTCTCTTCTGTACCCTGTCTAGAACTTGAACCCAGACAGATCTCCAGTCACCGAGGAAGGGAGGTCAGACCTGACTAATGTTTTGGGAAATCGTTTTTCAGGGTACAAGCCTGGGTGGAGCGTTTGTTGGAGTCAGGTCCCTTCTGACTGAAGCTGCCTCTTCCCTCGAAAATGTCACACGTCATGGGAAAGAATCAACTCCCTCTTGACTGCAGAATACACAGATGTTAAACCTAGAGGATCGGATAGCTAGGTCTGCTGCCCCGGGAAAACGAGTCTGCCGCGAGAAAGTGATGTGGCTAAGGGAACCACGCTTGCTTCCCACAGCAGTCTGAGCTCTGGCTCTTCAATAAGGAGTTTGAGCATTGTCTTTGTGTTTCAGTTTTGCTTAAGCCGTCATTTAACAACCGCAGCAGCAAAATGTGACAAATGGGTAACAAAAACCCTGGTGAATGTCTAGGCTCTATAGGATAACGTCTGGCTACAGGGTAAAAGGTTTTCGTTGATGTGATCCTGAAGGTCATGGGACTATGATGGTTGGCTGTGGGATGTTACCAAGGAACGTGGAGTCAATCGAAGCCCTGTAGATTGCGTGATTGATTGTCCTCCGGTACAACTGTAATGGTCCATCAAGACAGTTAGGAAGCCTGAAGACTGTGGGTCTCTTTTGGTTGGTTAGGACAGCTGACCAAGCTTAATTGGTCTGTGTATTGAGCGCTCATGATTGATTTACGAGGGCTGATATGACTATGTTTTTGTCTGTTAGCGGAGTGACAAGTCGTTCCTGAAACCTGAGCCAAGACAGCCTAGGGTAACTGTTTATTAACAGCATGGTCCCATGGTAAGTGTGCCTCTCTAATTCTTCCCGCGGCTCTTAGCCTCTCTTCTCGGTCAGACTCCCCCAGTGTCTAAGAACAGCGTTATTTCAGGAATCAAGTCATACACTCAATCGTCCACTTTATAGTCCACCTTAAACCTCTCAGCCCAGGGGCAGTCACTCTGCTGGTGACCATCTACTCAGCACTGCCTGGTTTAAGCACGTGCTGCCACACCTCTGCATTACGTGTCCTGAGGTTTCTCTCACTCTTCCCTATTGACTTCGCAGTCTTCATCAGAAAGCACAGACCTAGATAGGACCAGGCCAGGACATCCAGTGGTTTCTCTCTGGCAAACAGAAACTGTCCCCTGGCCTTACGGTGAGATTCCGGCCCTGTCCCTAACACTGTCCAGTCAATGCTCTACGTCTTAGCCGATCTGACTTCTTGACTAGCCACTCCCCACTTTCCTTCCACCAGGATCTGCTCAGGGTACCCCACTCTGCTTCCTCCATCCCCAGCCCAGGCTCCACTATTTGGGCCTTCTCAAAATCTCAGCTCCATTACTCTCTTCAATTGATTTCTGCTGAGGAATCTTTTCTTGGCAAACTCAAAGATTTTTAATTGCTCTTTTTGTATTGCTGTTTCTTGAATATATGCCACTTATGCCGTTGTCTTTCACCAGATTATAATTTTTGGGGACAAGACGATTTTTTTTACTCCAACTTTTTTGAATGCCAGCTGAATGGGCCCCTTCTCTCCAAGATTTGTCATTCTTTCTGTAGTGTTGTGACACCTCTTAATACTAATGCCTTGGTGAGGTTTCTGTGATACTGCAGGGTGCAGTATCTGTCCGCATGCTAACGCCGTGGCGAGTCTTCTGTGACACTGGAGGGTGCAGGCTGTCTTGTCGTGACCGCTGGACTCTTGACGTGGATCTAGTTCTTGGACTTCCGGTCTTCTCAGTATTCCCAGACACTCCCTGTCTTTCTGCCTGTGTTCAGACAGGGAACTCATCCTGAGGAGCCCCTGTCTTCCTTCAAGCTCTAAATGGAGGAAGATACCCTACACCTCACTTTTCTCAGGTGCATTTTTGCAGCCCACATCCAATGCTGTGATAACTGTTAACCAGCATTTTATTCTTTTCACCTTAAATTGATCGATTGAATTAACTATTTAATTATGTCAAGCAAGGCTGCAAAATATTCCCCACGTCTTGCATTAAAGCAAATCACAAAGAATTCATGGAGAATGAAGCAAAGAACATCTCCTCACAGTGACCTTTCCTCTAGAAGGTATTTAAGCTTCTGAAGTACCGGTGTGTATGTTGCAATAAATGTCAGGTGGCAGGTTTCTGAGCGCGTGCCAGAACACCTGTGACAGGCTCGATAGGCGATGGTAGTTACTGTTTACTCTATGTTAATTCTGTCTGTGCACCGCACCCCTACCTGACTGAGCTGTGAGGTGGGAAGTGTACTCTCTTCCAAAGCACAACGGCTAAGAAATTTGCTCAAGATCACTCACACAGACCCCGAATCAGTGTTGTTGATCATTGGACCAGGAAATTTGGCTTTAGAATCTGTCTTCTTAACTGCTGATCTTCTGACTCTCAGTTCTGATGCTTCTCTCAAACTTTGGCGTGTTCGTGAATTATCTTGGGGGAACCTGCCGACATGCAGATTCCAGGGCCCCCACGTCAGATGGTCGAGTTCAGTGGATCTGGGGCTAAACCTAAGAATCTGCATGCAAAATAAATGCCTGCATGTTTCTGTAATCTTGTAGGAGGCCACATTCTGGCAAATGCTCTCTCTGGTGTGTGTGTGTGTGTGTATGTTTTCAGATAAATATGCAACCTCATATCTCACCGTATCATTCTAGCAGGATGATTGTTCCAGGATAGGACACCCTAGAGAAAGACCACATAAGATGAAAACCTAAACCAGCAAGTTTAGTTCTTTGTCTTTGGCCAAGTCATTGGTATTGGTCAGTGCTTTTAGGAGGAGAGCTTATAATTAGGGTGTGTGTGTGTGTGTGTGGGTGTGTGTAAAGAGGTTTATTTTCAGGAATCAGCTCGTATGATTGTGTTAGCTCCCGAGTTCCAAAGCCACAGCTGAGGCTGGCAGGCTGGAGACCTGGGAGAGCCAAGGGTGTGTCCATATCTGAAGTTGTCTCTGAGAAAATTCCTCCTGTGCAGAGGCTGTGATGCTGTCTTCAGTCTGCTTTCACGTGCTAGGACAAGGCCAGCCTGCAGACAGAAGACAATTTGCTTTACCTAAAGTTTGGCATTTTAAATATTAATCTCATCTAAAAACATTCTCCAAGTTGATACAAAATCACCCACCACGCTACTCATGAATTTTGTGGGTGAGATGAACAGGGATTGGACCAGGTGAGGACAGTTGTGTAGTAGAGACACCGGATGGGTGACCACGGGACACACTTTGGTGACTGGCAGCTCTCGTTTGGCTCACCTGGAGTTGACCCATTTAAGATTTTGAAAAGT
This sequence comes from Chionomys nivalis, assembly GCF_950005125.1. Classification (NCBI taxonomy): domain Eukaryota; kingdom Metazoa; phylum Chordata; class Mammalia; order Rodentia; family Cricetidae; genus Chionomys; species Chionomys nivalis. The sequence continues at coordinate 3,510,603 of NC_080111.1, read as the reverse complement.
GTGAAGATGTTGTAGTTTCTAGCAAATTTTACATTAAAATCTCTGCTTCTGACTCTCTGAAAAAAAGATGAATCTTAGATATTGCATGATTATAGCCTAGTTAAATCACAGATGCCGTTTGTACAAACCTCTATCTCTAGCGGTCCCTGTACGTAGCTCATTTAGTGCGTTTACCACTGTGAGTTTCAGGGATCCTACAGGGACTTGAAAAAATTTTGTGAGTTTTGCATGTGTCTGTCTGTCCGTGTCAGTGTGTGGACATGTGAGTGCACGTGCCCTCAGAGGCCACAGGCGTCAGGTCCACTTGGGAACTAAACACAAGTCCTCTGTAAGAGCTGCATGAACTCTTTCTTCAGGCACTCAAGTGTTTGATCCTTTCCTGGTTGGCTACTAAGTGTCTGTACCAACTCCATCATCCTGGCTGAAAATGGCAAAGGGATCTGGAGACGTCTCTCGGTGTAGAACACTTGCCTAGCGTGTGCAGTAGTCTAAGTTCCGTGCCCAGCAACACACACGCACACACACACATACACACATATGCATACACGCACACACACACGCACACACACATATACACACACACGGCACAGGTGGGATTCCAGACATAGCTCACTGACAGGGTTACTGCCAAACACGTATGAAGCCCCTCTATTAAATTCCGTGTGGGGATGGATGCAGAGACAAGAGAGAACTAGGATTTTGGAGACACAGCGGACACAGAGGGATTTCTTCACTATGTTCCTGTGTTTATGCCTTCTAACAAAATGACTTTCTTCAGGCTCCTCAAGTCAACGTCTGACTTTTGAAATAATAAGGGTTTCTTCATGTTCCTGCCTCCATTGGTAGCAAAGTAGTTGGGATTGTTGAGCTGGGTTCTTTAGCATGTCAACGTGGAATTGTCATAAAAAGGTGGAGGGAGACATAAAAGATGACGGAATGGAACCTTCCAGTTCTGCATAACGCAACGTAAGAGTTATCTCTCCAGTGATCAAGACTGGCTTTACAGGAAAAAGAGAACAGTAAGCTGCTTAATAGTAAACTTCCAATTCGATGTTGCCTTATTATTTGTCAGTTTTTTTCCAACATTTTGGAATTAGTCCAACGAGAGAAAGCCTTGTATTTCACAGTGGGGCAGGGTGTTCATGCAGCGGACACCAAGAGCATCAATACGTGGCTTCACGTGTCCCAGTGACAAAGCGGTGGCCTTGTGCTATCTTGCAAGTAGATTTTGATGGGGGACCTGTGGGAAGGATGACACCCAGGAGCCTTGTATGTGTGCGACCAGTGGAGGGTAAAGGAATTTCATGGCTAACAGTACCAGAGGGCCAGGGTTTGCCCTCCTAACTGCTCCACATGCCTGGCCAGCCACATCATCCCCCCCCCCTCATGTTCTTTTTCATGTTCATGCTATGGTCCTTTTTTTTTCCAACAAAATATATATAAATTGCCCCTAGGGCCTTGGAAATTAATTCCATCAAGCACATGGTTTGCAAACATGCCCTACTTTCCCTGCCTATAAAAATGTATTTCAGATGGCTGGCGTTAACATGGCCTCTCCAGAAGCCATCCTTCATGAAGTAATTCAGGAATATTAGAATCTCTGTCAGTTTCTTGGCAAAGGGTATTTGATTATAAATTTATGCTCCACCAGACCCAGAGCTTCAGGAGTATTCTGGGATGCTTCCACATTTTGTTTTGGAACTTGGCGTTTGGTTTTACTTTATTAATCTAAATCAATACCAGCTTATAATAATCATAAATTAATGTATGAAGTTCAGGATGCCGCGTTCCATTTCAGCAAGAACGTTTTTGGTATTACCCTTTCTCCGAGTGGAAATCTGAAGAGTCATTTTGGTATAAAAGGCGTTTCTAACTCTTTGGGTTCGTGTGACTATGTGGTATAAAGGTCATTGAGAGGGGAGCGTGGGCCGTAGGGGTAGAAGTGAGTGTGCACACACAGGCTTGGCTGTGTGCCCTCCCAGGGGTACTTTTCAACTTGGGAAGCAAATGCTTGCTGTAGGTTTCCTGTCTTAGAATTGTCTCCTCTCACTTCCTCCTTCTATTACCTCTGGTTCTTATCATTAGCTGTAGCCTCTCACTTGTTTTCCTTCGAGTCTGCTCGGCTGCTCGTTTATACATCCTCTTTCTTGAAATATCACCCTTAAAAATGCCTTCTGCAGCGACGTCTGTAAATCTCTGGCCGTGGGCCTTGGGAGAGTCTTTATCCCACTCCGTTGAGAGTTAGACTCTTGGCTCAGACACAAACTAAGCTTGGTCCCCCGGGGCCACTGGAGTGAGCATCCTTTTCCTCCAAGCAGATAATAGACTGTGTGTTAAGAGGTGGTTTTGGGAGGAAGCTTTAGACCTCAGAGTTATTTTTGATCTGCAGCGACAGGATAATGGAGCTTTCACGGGGAACAAAGACCGAGATGTTTCCTGCCTCTTCAACTCAGGTAAAAGGTGGAAAGTAACAAGAAGCGGATTGTGCTCTTGGAACATAAATCAGCGGGCTTGCTGAAAGGGTGCTTCAGTTAAACTGCACGTTCTGATTAGAAGCCTAAATTATTCGTACTTAAATAATGGAAGTAATCAGATGATTCTTGACATTTATATATAGCATAGAGCACAGTAAATGAAACCCCTTTGTAATGATAAGGTCTTATTTTATAGTTTTGTGTAGTCTGGAACTCATGTAGCCCAGGCTGGCCCTGGACTTCCAGAAGCTCTTCTCCTGCCACAGGCTCCTGAGTGCTGGGATTGTAGGTGTGAGCCGCCTCTCCTGGCTATACAGCTTTGATGTTTGTAGAGTCCTGGTGACCTCATGCTCACCACACAGCTGAGCGTGACCTTGACCTGCTGAACTTCCTGGTTTCACTCTGGAGAGCTGCAATTATTTTCCTGAGCAAACATGAATTATAAAACATACAATGTCTTCAGGATAATCTGCAGATATTGTTCATAGCACTTTATCGCCTTTCTTATTATCATCTGTCCCTTAAACATATATAAATTCAGATGGAAAGGGGTCTGTTGATTGATGGACTATGTAAGGTGTCAATATTGGGAATACTTTCTGCAGTCCTGAGCAGAGGGCTGATGTCCAGAGCTGCCACATTCAATCGGAGATATTTGAAGCAGAATCAGATGCAAAAATTAGTTGTACGGGTAGACACTGGAGGACGGACTTTCCTAGTGCTTTTAAAATCTCCACTTAGCTTTGTTTCTTCACGTCTGAGGTCCTCTTGACTACCCACCATAGTGGGGCAGCTAGTGTTGACTCCTTTTGTACACCAGTCCCACAGGGGCAGGAAGGCAGGGGCCTGGGACAGAACCCATCACAGAAGTGAGGCTCGCCCCTAGAGCTCAGAGGGGCGAGGGGAAGGAACGGGTGGAATGCACACTCAAGCCTCACTTGCGTACACTCACCTTTCTGCTCTTTGGAAGACTTGTCATCTGTGCGAGAGGTTTCACTCGCGGTCTGTTAAGTATGGATAAAGTAGAATTAACCCTGGTCTCATTAAGGACTCACAGGCAATGGACTCGCTTCTAAATTGTTCCAAACTGACATGTGAGAGCTGAAATAATCAGTCTGCTCCAAAGGAGGAGAACTTTCCATTTTACATTTGTGCACCCACCTTGGGTATTTCTCAGGTGACTTTCCCATGCCATGATGTGCATTCATTGTTTATTTGATAGTTCAAGAATTGGACAGAAAAAAAAATGATATTTTCCTCATGGTTTGAAACGAAAAGAACCTCAGATGAAAAATGACGTCTTTGGCTTGTTTTATCATGCCTGTTCTTAATCTATTTTTGTCTCTGTTAGTGTCTCACTCTGCAGCCCAGGCTGACTTGAATCCCTGATCCTCCTTCCACTGTCTGCAGTGATGGGATTGCGATTCACTGCCACCAGGCCTATAATAAACGTCCGTGCCCTTTAAACACTGAACTTTGTAATGCCTTTGTATTTTCGAGTGTTTTGTTTGAGAAAGGGAGTGTGGAAAGGAACTATATGCTTCTTCATGCACCCCGAAGTCTGGATCCAGTAAAGCCCGAAGAGCTGTAGCTATCACGGTTGTCTTTCAGTCCCCGTCCCCCCCTCCCCCCGCACCCCGTTATTGTGAGACCTACTCTGTTTCCAACACTGTTATTCTCTAACCGCTCCCCACTGGTGTGTTATTTGCCTGAATAGCTTCTAGTGAGCATAGCCACAATTGGGCTTAATCGTCTTTATTTGGTATTCCAGTGACATTACTTCAAGGTAATCTGCAAGTCTGATCTACCTTTGCAGACACCGCTTTTGCGCATTATATTATGCTTTAGAATTTCAAGATCCAGAAGCGATTTCCTGCTTTCTGCGGGCCCCCAGGTCAAACTGTCTCCTGATATCTCCTTAAGCCTCACGGCGTTTAAGCAGATTAGACTAGATGACATTTCGGTCTGGGGATTGCTACACCCAGAGAGTCACATTAAAACCCAGAAGCTGTGGCCCAAGGAAGCCAATCCAGAGACCCCGACAAGGAGAATCTACGAGAGATTTGTGGAAGTGCTCTATAAAATGTCAGCAGAGCAGCCGAGGTTTGGGGACGTCTTCTGGGCTAGGAACTCCTAGTCTCGTCTTTCGGCTGCCAACTAGGCAGGTAAGGTGCGGTCTGAATCACGTTGGACGACAGGCTTTAGGGCCAGCCTGCTAACTTAGCTTCTTAGTTTTGCTTCTATTTCTCCACTACTAAAACTAGCGTCGCTTGCAAGCGGTTTGCTTGAATAGTCTCACGACGGTCCCTGGATGTGTTTCAAAGACAGGTGTGCCGAGCTAACAATCATAGAACCACAGTGCTGGCCGCTCTCCTGTTCCCCCCTCCCGATTCACTAATCTCCTTTTTGTAAAGCTTTTCCAGCTTTTGACATTTTAGATACATGGACACATGCCAGTGGTCTTTTATGATTGACTTGTTCCACTCAGCATAGGGTTTACAAGGTGTGACCATGTTATATTGTATATGAACATTTATCTTTTTTTTTTCCGTGCCAAATAATGTTGCCTGATACATTTTGTCTGTGAACCTGTCAAATTGCTGGACATTTAGGTGTTTTCTACTCTCTATTTTGAATATGCTGCTGTGGGCATTCATGTATGAGTTTTGTATGGACATATATTTTCATCTCACTCGGGTCTTCACCCGATAATGTCTGATCTTACAGTAATTCTACCTGTGACATTTTGAGGCAATGACATACTATTTCTCACACCAAGCACCTGAAGTAGGAATTCCTACAGCCAGTAGCCTTCAAGTCATCCGCCCACTTGGGTGTGGCCTCTTATACTATAAATGCCGATGTAAAGCAGGTTCTTCTCTCTTGTGGCTACGGGATTCAGTTGCTGTTCCCTGTTCGAGCAGAGAGGACTGTGATCTGTGAGTTTACCCCTAAATAAATAACCCTTTGTTATACTCAATTCTGAGCTAGTGTGGGGTTTCTTTTCAGTGTCCATCTTTGGTGCCCTGCTTTACATTCTCATCAACAGTGGACAGGTATTCTCAGTTTTCTTACGTCTTTGCTAGCACTTACTCATTATTTCGGACTATAGAGAGTTTAGGTAGTGGTATGCCAACATGGGTTTGATTTTCTTTGTGCTTTTGGATAGTGTGAAACAATTTCCCACACAATATATATAGGAGTTTTCTTAGTAACCACCTAAAATTTGGTCTTTGTGTGAAGCCAGTTTGGGGATAAGGCGTCATTGACAGGAGTGACTGGCAGGAGAAGACTCACGCTTTGTTAACACAGTGGGTGCTCTTCAGATCATCGCTTGTGTTCCTGGATTATGTGTTAGTGCCTGTACTGTTTCTAGGCTTAGTAGAGAATTTTTAGCCTGGTATCTGGTTGAGAGTATGATTTGGGGGATAGTGGTGGATTCGATGAGAAGTACTGCAGGTTGCTTTTTAAAAAAATGTAATAGGCTTTCTTTGGTGATGGACAGAATGTGTTTTCTGTAAGATATGGCAAATCAGATACTTTACAAGGCGGAAAATGTTTTTTCTAAGTTTACATTACTGAAGCCAGGGCTTGCATAGACAATGGTGATTGACTGACTGTTGCTTCCCACGAGGTCTTCTTGGCACGATGACACCCACCAGCCCTTTATTCCCTGAGGCTTTGTTCTTCTTCTTCTTTATACAGGGTCTCTCAATGCAGCCCAGTGATCCTCATGATCCTCCTGCCTTTCCCTCCCAAGGGTGAGGATCACGTGTGCGCTGCTATTCCTGCTTCCTTCAGGTTCTAATAATCTCACAGCTGTATAATATCCAAAACATTTCCAGATAGAGTCGGCATGTCCCCAAGTGCCCCTGGATCTTAAAACCTTTCCAGATAGAATCGGCACGCCCCAAGTGCCCCTGGACCTTACGCGAGGAAAGGAGGCTTTCCAACAAATTGGCAAATTCTCAGTGGCAGCACAGGGAACCACTTAGGGACTGAAAGTGTCCTGTGATGTGAGGGTCCACGCTCACTTTTGTTCTCTCAGAGGGTCTAGAAAACAGTAAATGTGTTGTTAGTCACTGTGACTATTCCTATCTTCCATTCTCTAAGATCCCAGAATAGGTTGTGTGACTGTTACAGAGTTTAAAACTCAAAATGAATGAATGGTTTATTTTACTCTTATTATTGATATGTGTGTGTGTGTGTGTGTGTGTACATGCGCGCATGTGTGCAAGAAAATACACCATTTGTGTGGGTACTGTCATTGGCTGGAAGAGGGTGTTGGACCTGCTGGAGCTGGGGTTCCAGGTGGTTGTCAGCTGTCCAACATGGGTACCGGGAACTAAACTCGTGTCCCCTGGAAGAGCAGAAGTGCTCTTATCCTCTGAGCCATATCACCAGCCCCGGAGTAAATGGTCTAAAAGCATCATTAACGTAGAACCACACTTAAAACGTGCATGTGAATTTAGCATATACTGTAGTCTACATTTTTTATTGTGTCTGTCTATAGCTGAGCTAAAATGCCTGACTCATCAAGTTAATTAGTTAGGATCACCCTCCGCACATGTAAGGTAGTTCCAGGAGATGATCATGGGATCGTCTCCGTCACTGCTGACGGTTGCTGTGTTCTCCCTGGCCTTGCTCAGCCTTTGGTCTTGCCCTTGCTCATGGCTTCTTCATCATTTCCCCCCTGGAGTGGGTCTGAGCGCCTCTTCCCATTTGTCACCCATCTTTCTTTCCATCCTTGGTTCATGATGTTTGCTTTGTCCTTGTGATGATCATTGGTGTTGGAACGGCAAACATTTCCAGCCTTCAGTCTTCCGGTCAAATGAGAAATTTTTACTTTCTGATATCTGTATTATGCTACTTTCTTTGATCAATAAAATATAAACAGAAGCAATGCAGGTCATTTTGGGGTGGAATCATTTGATATGGCTCAACTCCTATTTTTCTTCACTGTTAACTGTGTTGATTTACTGAGATAACCGAGCCTGGGTTCACAGGCGACTGTGGTGGTCAGCACCTCATGCCAACCTGTGAGATTCATTTAATTTATACAAGGAATATGTTTTTGATACAGAGATTAGGGGATTGTTTGTACACTAAGTATCTTGGTTTATTCTTACAGATAAGCCATAGCTATGTCTTCTGATATGATATATTATAATATACATAAATATATAAATATATCTCAAATGTAGGAGGTTCTTGAGCAATTAAAGTGTGACTAGCCTAAATTTGTAGAACATACACTAAATTCTGAAGACTTACAGTGGCAGAGTATATAAGATATCTCACTAAAATTTGAGTATATATTTAAATGATATTTTGATAAATTGGTTTGCCAATTTTTTAACGTAAAAAATTCAAGATGATTTATTTTTTTATGGCATAATACTTTACTTAACTTTGACCTTTCTGAGTTAAGGGTTCTATTGGATTCCATTTTTGTTTTCCCATAGCATTTAGCAGCATCTAGGATGTGGAATATATTAAATAGATGAAGTTTATGCCACTGTTCATATTTAGTTACTTGTATTTTTATGCTTAATAGATTCTTCTTTTATTTCCTCTATCTAAATTTAATACTTAAATCTTTTTATACTCTTAGAAAATCAAGTGCTATATATGTATCTGATGCTTATGCATATTAATTGTTGCGAAATGTTTTACCTGCTCCTTAAATACTCAGGTCATATTTTCAGAAAGGCCGACTCCCTATAGCTAGCATTTTCTTTTCTTTATAAAAATAAACGAGAAGCCCTTCATTCTTCAGTCATATCTGTAACTTTTATTTTTCCAGTAGCTATCACTTAATACTATTTTTTTTATTTACTTATATTTGTCCAGTGAGGCCTTGTGCTACAGATGAGAAGGAAACTGGGGTGTGGGGACCCCACCTGGGGTGTGGGGACCCCACCTGTGAGGAAGTAGAGCCCTCCGGTTCTGCATGAAGAAGGCAGAGCCCAGAATGGGGGAGGAACCCTGGGAAGGAACATGTGTTTTTACTGCATAGACAGTAGAGAGAAGCAAGTCCCGAATATCTGTGAAATACTTAACTTGTTTCTTGTTCCAGAAGGAGTTATGGAATGGTGCTTCATGGGCTGTTTCATTGACCAAGGGGGGGAGCGCAAAAGACCAGGGGATGAGCAGGGACTTGTCGTTAACCAACTTACATCCCACCTGCATAGTTTATAGACACACATCAGGCAAGGTGGTTGTCAAGGTATCAACTCTCTGGATTTTTACTCTGTTTACCTTTTGCATTTTCTCCAATAAGCATTTATCACCCGTAGTCTGAACAGTTCAGCTCAAGCAACTTTACGCTTCTGAGAGACATTGGGACAACGTTTAGGCATTTAGCTCAGCAAAAGTTGCCCATATTGTCTGCCCTCGGTTGACTGCATGGCGTCTCAGCTGCTTTTCTGCTGCTGTGGAAAGGCAAAGGCAACCATAGAAGGAAAAGGTCTATTGGAGCTCCCAGGTCCGGAGGGAGGAGCCCACCACCGTCACGGTGGGAGCATGGGCAGCAGGAATGGCAGCAGGAGCTACTCAGTGCCCTCACCTCCAACCATAAGAAGGAAGCAGAGAGAGCAAACCGGGCATGGCTTTGGAACCTCAAAGCCTGCCCCCCCGTGTCACACTTCCTCCAGCAAGGTCACACTTTCTAAACCTCACCTAAACAGTCCCACCCACTGGGGACCAACAATTCAAACATCTGAACCTACTGGAGGGGGCTTCTTATTCAAACTAACCACACTGGGTTGGATTAAATCATTGCCATATTGTTATAAATAAAAAGATAAATGATCAGAAAAATACTCTCGAAAATTCGTTTGCGTTGTTAAGATCATCTATAGCTATATATATTTCCCCTGGGTTCCAGTTGATCTCCTGACAAGGAGAAAGAGCTGATTTAGTTCATGGAAGCCTCTAATCTGAAAGTGAACACTTCCTCAGAAAGAAAAAAGCCCCTGCTTCGCAAGACTCTAAGATTTGGGAGCTGTGCCCCACGAGGACACATGCCGAGTACCATGTCTTTAAGGCAGGCTGCCAGGCTCGGTCAGAGAAATGCAAGCGCAGCAGTGGTTTTGCAATATCTGGAAAACTCGGAACTCTCATTTCTTGGAAAAAAGTCTTTCCAAGATAAAGTCGGTGTGGCGGCCTTCTACCTCAAAGAAAAGGTGATGTCAAGTGGAAGTTGTGAGGAATGATTTCTTTTCTTCCCAAGAGATGGGGGCCTTGCTGGATTCCATGACGTGGTTGAGAGAATGCCCTTGTAAGGCTGATTTTGCTGAGGCTCCCGAACAAGGACAAAATTAAAAGAAAATACCTTTCACTAGTAATTCGTCCTTCTTTATCTTGAAAATTGTGAAGATAGGGGTTTATACTAAGACTTTTCTGACTTGTTGGTGATACATACCTTACTTTTTCTTGTTAGCTTCAGAGGACTTAAGTTATAGAAATTGCTGTGACCTCTCTTAGATTTTAGGTAGTAAGGCACACACAATTTCTGTGTGATTATTTCGTGTCTGAGCGACAGGGAATGAATGAGCAGCCTCCGACTACAAGAGATGATCCTTAAACCCTGCTGAGATGCTTGCAAGGTTGACACACTATTATTTCCATTGTAATAATCAGAACAGACCCTTAAGGCCATTTGGCTAGTAGTAAACAACAGAGCCGGGACTCTGACCTCGTTGCTTCTAAATTCATGTTTAATTTTTCTTATTCATGCTGGTAAACTACCAACATTTCCTGGAGTCTGTTCTCCCAATCCTTTCTCCACCCAGCCCTTTTATGTATCACCAGGCAAATATCAGGTCTTAGGCTTATTCCTGCCAGCTCTCTGCCACCCATCGCTTCGATATGCCACATGGTGTCAGTTGTCTCCATGTACGTGAGCCTTCTGCCCATCACTGAGACTTGCTTTCTGTTATATCTGCAGACCTCTGGTCTCTGTTTATTGTCGCTTGCTCTGAACATCTCTCATCTGGGGTTGCCACCTATCTCTCTCCTTCTGCTATCACATTACTTAGAAGAGCAACAACAAAGAAGTCCAATTATGTCTCTCTCTCTCTATATATATATATATATATGTGTGTGTGTGTGTGTGTGTGTGTGTGTGTGTGTTATTGATGTTAGCTTGGTGTTTTTGTGGAATTCCTAACAGTGGGAATGTCTCTGACTCTCTCTCCTGCTCTTGGGACCCTTTTCCTCCTACTGGATAACCTCACCCAGCCCTGATCTGAGGCTGTGTGCCTAGTTCTGTTGTGACTTTTTTTTTTTTTTTTTTTTTTGGTTTTTCGAGACAGGGTTTCTCTGTAGCTTTTGGTTCCTGTCCTGGAACTAGCTCTTATAGACCAGGCTGGCCTCGAATTCCCAGAGATCCGCCTGCCTCTGCCTCCTGAGTGCTGGGATTAAAGGCGTGCGCCACCACCGCCCTGCTCCAGTTGTGACTTCTTATACTGTGTTCAGTTCATATCCCTGGGAGGCCAGCTCTTTTTCCAAAGGGAAGCAGAAGAGGGGAGGACTTGGGTGTATATTTATATTAATGAGAAAACTTCACTGGACCATTTTAACTTGTAACTCACAGTTCCATGGTTGGTTAACTCAGCGGTCTGGTCACACTGTGTAATAGCGGGGTCTTTCCAGGTTGCCCATCTTCCCTTGCCCCTTTAGCCTATGGTTAAAGAGGCTTGAGGAAATCTCCCACATTTTCAGAGGCTGGCAGGGCCAGATTCAGCCAGAAAAACTGCCTGGTTTCAACTAATAGAACCATTTCAGGCTCCACTTCAAGTGGCTTTCCTAATGTCAGTTATTAAACTCCACCTACTTTTTTTCTAAAATTTATTCTCCTACAATATACATCCCAACCACAATTTTCCCTCTCTCCACTCCTCCCGGCCTCCCCACACCCAAGTCTTCTCCTCTTCTGTTTCCCTTCAGAAAAGAGCTGGCCTCCCAGGGATACGAGCTAAACACAGTATAATAAGCCACAACAGAACTAGGCACACACCCTCAGATCAGGGCTGGGTGAGGCTACCCAGTAGGAGGAAAAGGGTCCCAAGAGCAGGAGAGAGAGTCAGACATTCCCACTGTTAGGAGTTCTACAAAAACACCAAGCCAACATCAGTAACATATGTGCAGAGGACCTAGCAGAGAACCACGCAGGCTCCGCGGCTGCCGCTTCGGGCTCTGTGAGCTCCTGTGAGCCCTGCTTAGCTGACTCAGCGGTCTGAGTTCTCCTGGTGTCTTCGACCCCTCCGGGGAGCTTTGGGGAACTTTGGTGTTTTCTTTTTTTTAACTTTGAAGGTTCCTTCCATGTCTGCCACTGGTTTCCACCCCAGCCCCGACTCTGCTTTGATTGCTTTGTTCAGTCCATTTATTCTGCTGCCCCTGGGCATGGCCCTTTTCATGCAACCTGTCTCTAGTGGGTTTTTGAAGTTTAGGGTATATTGTGCCTTTCCCTGGTACTATTCCTTTAATGTTCTCTCAATCTAACCACCCCCGTCTTTGCTCTTTTGAAGACGACTTCCTCCATTCAACTCCACAAATGAACTTGCTACACACTGTTAGGTCCGATTCTATTATCAGTTATTTTGAAGGCTTCACCAGTCTCTCCCACTCACAGCCAGAAGTGACAGTTTAGCAGTGTGTACCCCAGGTTGCATTTTACGTTGTAGTATATTATTATATTTTTGTGCTGGGGATTCAACATGGACTTTTTACATGTTAGGAAAGCCCTTTATGTCTAGGCTGTATTTCCAGCCCATAGCCTATTATTTTGTTCAATCTTTTTCTTTTTACATTTATCACTATTTATTGCTCTGTAACCCCAATTTCATATTTCCTGCTCAGATCTGAGCAGTTCTTCAAGTGGTTAGTGTTTTGTTTAGTTGTTTAGACATATTGCTTTTCCTTTCCCCTGACCTATGGTCCTCCCAGAGTGAATACTATTTGTTATGTACTTAGAGAACATCCGGCTTCTGGGGTCCTCTGGGATTGTACATAATTCTGCCTGGAAAAAGCCCAAACACTGAGACTGAAATTGCCCCCCTTCCTGTCTGTTTCTTTAGTTTCGTTTACAGAGGACTGTTTGTGTCTTAGGTTTTAAAACACAGCGAGAAGAACGATGAAATGGATAGGCAAGGCAATATTCGCCAATAAAATGATACTAGCGAGTGTCACTGGATTTTCTTGGCAGATTTTCCATGGGTCGCCAGTCCCTAAATAATTACACGGAGACTTGCTATTAACTATAAAAGCTTGGCCTTAGTGTAGGCTTGTTTCCAGATTTTATCAGTTAAATTAGCCCATTTCTAACAATCTACGTTTTGCCACGTGACTCTTTACCTCTCCTGAGCACTGTGAGTCTGACTTGCCTGTCTCGATGGCAAAATCAGCGCACCTGGGTTCCCATCTCTGCCCAAAGTTCCGGCTAACCTCTCCTGCCTTGCTATTGGCTGTTGTAGGGAGCTGCGGGCTGCTTTTTGTCCCGCCCGGCTCCCACGTGGTTAGCTTTATACCCGAAATAACAACACACAAACTGTATTCATTTAAACACTGCCTGGCCCGTTTCTATTCATGTGTGTAGCACCTTGAAACCAAGGCAGTTTCTTTATTAGCCAATGACCTTCCTCCATCAATTGGCTGTTCAGCTTTTTAGTAAACCAATCACAGTGACACGTCTTCACGTAGCGTACAACTATCCCACAGCAAGCAAGCATTTTGGAGATCTCACGTGTCAGTCCCAGTTTAAAATGAATCTTAAAATATACCGTAATATCTGAAATGTCAGTAGCAATGTATTCTACTTGGGAAGTTAGACAGGGTAATGGAGTTGATAAACGAAGCAGGTTCAGCCTCTGCCAGGATGAGTGACCGGAGAACAATATCCAGGGAGGAGGCGGCCATGAGACCCGAAGGATAAATGTTCCATGTACAATACAAGAAAAAATGATTCTTAGTGGTGTTGTGGGGTGAAAGTTCAAATAAAGTTAAACCTCACCTTTTCCCTTTTCCTTTGCAAACATTACAAATTGGGTTCACTAATCCTCAAATATCCCAAAGCTCCATCCGTCTACAGTCGATCAAACCAGCACTGGCTCACTGCAGAATCTCAGATGAGGAGCCATGACCCTCCAATGTTAAGTAAGACATTTAATTAAGACCTTCTTGTCTCTTGGTGGTCAAGATGTTGGGGAATCATGGCTGATTTCTAGTTACTAACATGTCGCAAATAATATCAAGGAAATTATATGAAAACATTTGAAGACAAATTCAGATTGTAAGATATATTAAATAAGGAAACATCAGACCAGAAAAACGAGAAAAGTACACCTGCTTTATCTACTTGATGGGAAAGTTCTCAAGGATAAGCAATTCTAAGCCTCTCTCTCTCTCTCTCCCTCTATCTCTCTCTCCCACCCCTTTTTCTTTTTCTTTTTTCCTCTTTTTCCTCTTTGTCCATATCTGCAAGGATAGTCTATAAGCAATTCATGTTGACACTTGCCCTGTTTTTAATAGACAGGTTTTGATGGTCAGTGGGGAGAGAAGGGTATGAGAACTTGAAATGCTTATCATTATAGAAAGGAACTTCCATATTCCAGAATGATTTTATCTGCACCAATCACTGAAAGAATCCCACAGAGAAAGACCTTCCAAAGTAGAGACATGACCAAAGTTTGGACCATACTGTGGGAAAGCAGCTCTGATAGGCCCTTCTGATACATTTGCCACAGTTTACAAGTAAAGATAGGCCTACTGTCTCATCCAAAGTCTCAGCTTCGAAACCATGAGGTCCTGGATGGCATTTATTGACAGACGCACACGTTTGCTTAGAGCGATCCATTTATGTTCTTATCTAAAGATGCTGATCCCTTTTAGAAAGACTTTATAAAGTTGTTTTAATTTTAAATATCATTATATTCTCTTCTCTCCAGAAGTAGAGGTTTAATCAGATGCACAGTTTGTCTTTAACTCTGGAAATGTAAGAGTATCATTAATCCAATCCCAAATCAACAAACAAATTTGATTTGTCTCAGTTTATATAAAAAGGGATTAGCTTTGGCTACGTGCATATATGGAAACCCAAAATGACAATATTAAATAAAAATGGGGTGTACTTGAAGAGGCCCACTCAAATTTTGTTTCTGTTTTCATATAATTTCCATATCTAATGATGTCTGTCTGTCAAGTCTGAAGTGCATAAGCCCAGAGATCAAAGGTCAGCTGGGAGCTCGCTGATGAGAAATAAAAACGCGGACCTTTAACTGTCTTTAAATCTTTCTATATATTCTAGGAAGTTAATTTTTCTTTTCTTCTGAGTTTTGATATCTTTCTGTTTCATCTAGCACCAGACCGGCTCTTATTCCTCCTCAATTTAAAGTAAATTCTGTTTCCAGAGTTTTATGGAAGTTGGAAAGCTATTTTGGGTAATAATCAGTTATGGATATTTGATTGTGTATAAACTTTAATATACCACTTTCTACTTGCCATGGGCCTTAACCATCTTGTGTGTGAGTGTGCGTGCATAATACATATGATTCCCGAGACATTCTTGCCAGAACGGACCTCTCATTTCATTTAAAGTATAATTTACAAATATATGACTTAATATGTTTTTTAATCATTTAAAATTTTTTTGCTAGCAGGCTGCTTCGAGGAGCAAAGAAGCACTTTCTGTAAAAGACAAATTGGCATAGAAGTTGGCATTTGGGAAGGATGGAATGTTGGTATTCTCATTGACAGACCCTTTGCTAGGCACTGAAGATAGGAGAAAAAAGAATATTATTTCAAAGGAATTACAGCCTGGCGATGAGGCCTTTAAGGATGTGGGTAGACTAATAACAGCTCTCTGAAGACAGAAGTTTGGTTGCTTGGGAGATTGGAGTCACAGCCTGGGCCGTACTCCAGGGCTCTGCATCTTTTAGCCTTTGTTGTAGCCCGTGGGTCTACTGCACCCGTGGACAAAACATCACAGAAGGGTGAGTTGAGAGTAAATCTGCATGTGACATAGCATGGACCCCGACCAGCACAGCCGCTGGTTAAAGCTGTTCTGTGCTTCTCAGTTCTGATTTTCCCCTATCGGTTGCATCTTTCATATCCCTCTGAGAGAAGTTAACCGGAACGAGATTATCCATTGTATTTAATATTGCGCCCCTTCCAGCTTGTTATCAGAGAACAAATCTTGCTTTGCTGAGCTCGCGGGAGGTTTGGTTTTCATTAGTCAGTGTAGTGGTTAGGCAGATCTGTGAAAAACGGGTACCTTCCAGTGGTTTTGTTTTTTTAAATCTAAACATGCTTTACTTTCTATGGCTTGGTAGCTAAAGGTATGTAAATTGGTGGAGACAAAGAACACTTTTGACTCCTTTTATTAACTTTCTGTTTATATCTCGTGGTTAATTTATAATGAGAGACGTTGGTTATCTCAAAATGTTTGAAACTAAATTGCTTTAAACACCATAGATGGCAATGCTCAGATAAGGGAGAGAACCCTCAGCAGGGACTGGTCAGCAGGGACTGGCCACGGCTGCCAAGGGTGTGGAATTTATTTTATAAAAAACACATTCAACATTAAGGGAAAAAAAACTCGTTTAAAATAGCATGCTTAAGTATGCTTTATCAGATGCCCAATAGAAATAGCACTATGCTCACAAGTTCTTCTTGTGAAGAATTTGCATTTTTTTAAATAATGGGGTTCTTTCATTTAAATAATGGGGTTCTTTCGTTTTAGTAGTTGTTCTGAGGGTGGTCCATAATACAGGGTGCTTAAAGTTATTTGTAAAAGTGATTTGCATTTCAAATTAACTACAAGAAAAAGATGAACGTGTCTACTGAGACCCAATAAAGCTACCAGAAAAATGACTTATCGTATCTAAAACTGTGTATCGCGTCAGAAATGGGCCCGTTATCGCCTTACTAATTTCTTCTGGAAAAAGTATATAAGTGAAATTTATAGTCTTAATCAAAACCGAGAAGATGGCAAATGGAATTTAACCCCAGTTTTTCCTTTCATTTTACGATGGTCTTCATTTCAGCTAAACCTTAAAGATACTTATGATGATGAAACTTACTTAGTGAAAGAATAGTGAGCATATCCAATCTCAGATGGGCTCAGGAATTTCAGAGGCATCTGGAAATCTCTGCAGTATACAGGGGTAGCTGCCTGCTTTGGTGGAAGCTGGAGAGAGGATGGCAGAAGCTGGGGTTTGTCTCTGGCGGTGCTCACGCCTGCGTTTCTGTGAGACAGTTCATTAAGCTTGCTAATTCGTCTTTGTTTCCTTTCTGGGGAAGTGGGAAATGAAACAGCCACCTCCTAGGCTAGCTTTGAGAAGACAATTACGTCCCTTTGTAGAATGTTTTGTAGTGTTTTGTTAGTTCTATTTGGCAACCATTTTCAGGGCAATTCTTCATCAGCAGCTATCACCTGATACTTCAATAGATCACTTTAGATGGGAAGAACAGAAGAGTCTAAGCTAAGAGGGGACACACTATGAGTTTCTCATGCTTTTATAGTGAAAGGTTAATTTGTTCTTGCTATGCCGTAGCATTTAGGTATTATCTCTGGCTGATGTCATGTGATCATACAGAGTAGTTGTGACATACGTGCTGTGACCTATAAAGCCTATGACATATACTCTTTTTCCCATAAAAAATACCGCCCAACTTTGGTCTAAGCTGTTTCCATGACTCGCTTAATGTAGGTCTCGGTTAATTTTTACCACGAAGTGACTGGCGTACAGAAGCCGGAGGACCTGTTCCAAGGGAGGCGCCTTAGGAGTAGAAGGCGGCTTTGCTTAGCTGTTCCCATGGTTAACTGGAGAAGGCTGAGGATTATCTGTGCTCAGTGGCGACATTCCTCAGAACAGTTGGGAGTAACAAATCTAGAACCCCCAGAAGGGGATTTGGATAGAACCGAAACTTCCGGATTCAACTTCAAAGTGGGAGGGGCCAGAGGCTGAAGTCACAGCCCATTGGGTGGCAAACTCCATCTGCTCCGAGTTAGGGAAATTATTCAGGCCTCGTGACAATGTGTGGATCTCATCATGTATAATAAGCCTTTTCGAGTCGTTCTAAATCCCGAGTTGAAAGCTTGCAGTCAGATATCCTGCAGCATCTAGAGATCTTGGATTGAAGACTGCTTGGTTACTGGGATGGGCGGTCTCAGTGCCAAGGTCTGTAAAAGAAGCCAAGACTCTGCCTGAACTATAAATATGGAGATTTAGACACATTAACAGCAGGGTAATTGTTGACCCCTACCCAAATTTCTGAGGATTTCTTTCTTTTCTTTTTTGCAATAAGTGGTGGCCTGCCTCCCCAATACTGTTTTGTTTTTCGCCTAATTGATCTTTGAGAAGACAGACAATGCAGCGGTCATTCCTGAGAATTGATTGGTGCTTTAGCGTTCAGACATGCTCCTATTAACCTGATTTCATAACAGTAACATAATGGATGACCTGATCAGGTAGAAGAATCATTTCTATTTTATAGACGATGAAATGTTTGGTTCGGAGAAGTTGATCCACCTGCCTGAAGCCATAGGGCTTTAAAGGCAAAGGATGACCTCTTGCCTTTGCCTCCGGAGTGTTGTTAGCTTCGTCAAGCCGTTTTCCCTGGGTTCTTTCAGCCAAAGTGTACTGAAGGATGGGCAAAACGCAAAATTTCCTTCTTATCAAAGAAACATCAAGGAGAAAACAGATAATTTGACATTAGGAGGAAATCAAAAGAGCTCCTAAGTTAGAGGCTGCAAAATGTCGAGTCTTACGTGATATTCCAAAATAAATCCCGATTTCCAGCTCCTTTGGAGAATCGTCGGACAAGAAGCTCTCATTTCGGTACAGGCATGGGCTAGAATGAAGTGGGAGTGTCTCCTGGGTTCAGGTCATCGCTTGGGACTCTGTCCCAGTGTCCCTCACTCACTGACCACTCTAGTCCTTGACCGCTCTTCTCTGGCTCCCAACAGCCCTTGGGTTTGAGACCGCCTAGTCTACACTTGAGTACCAGCTTCTGTAACGAGGTGAGGAAGTGAGAATCCAGGCACAGTGTGGGGTGGGGATAGTTTGACAGTTAGAACTTTTTTCTCCTGAAAAATGGATTTTTGTTTTCATAGACTCTGATGCCATGGTCAGATTATTTATCATTACGGAATCATGAAAGAACATCAAGGGAAGAATAATTAGTCAAAAGGCTTCACTAAAACATTATCCATTTTGTCAAGTGGATAATGTTTTAGTGAAGCCTGGTAAATGGTCTTTGTTTGTTCCTTACAAACCAGGTCTCAAATATTTTATAACAAGGCTACATACCCAACTTACATATTGCAAGAAAGTGTATGGTATGGAAAATAGGGGTCCCTAGAATTAACCAAGTTTATTTTTGTTTTGAGAAATTGATTGGAAGATAAATTTTTTGAATATATTTCAGCAACAGGACTGAATTCGTTCTAGAAGAAATTTATTTCTCCTTGGTGTCATTAGCATGTGGTAAAGTGTTCCTTTTGTTGAAAGCCTTGTGTTGGCGGTGCGCGAGACTAGGAGAAGGAGATGTGAGATAGCTGTGAGCAGCTACTGAAGGAATGCAAAGAACAACGGGAAGATTGGACAGATAGCGTCTCTCACGAGGGGCATCACGCAGAGGCAGAGTGAGTGCAGGCAGGCCAAAGGAATCAATGCTGGGGCCTATTCAGCGACGAGCAAGTGTGTCTGGTATACAGATAGCTGTCCGAAGCACAGTGTTTATTACCTGTGTTTTCCTGAAATGTAATTTTTAGGATGGATAATGTCATTCAAACTCAAAGGGATAAATTACATCCTAGTGAAGAGAAGAAAAATCTATGCTGAGGGACTTGAACAGGAACTATAATAAACAGCACATTGTCGAGATTTTAAATGCATATGGCCTTTGATGAGAACACCTCGAGATGATTGTGTTTGTTCTTGTTATGGTCCGTTCATTCATTTGATAATTATTTATGGCAGCTTGCTATGTGTATCAGTGGAGAGCTCCCAAAGGTAAAATCACTGGCTTTTCTGGTTTTAGGTTATTTTCAATCTAGTTGGGCAGGTGGAAAAGGAAGACGGGATATTTTGTACAATGTAAGACTATGTGAATCAGGGTTTTTTTCAGTCTGGGGAAAGAGATACTTTTTTTTCAGTGTGAGCAGGAGAAAGGTTTACCAAGAGATGAGGACTAGGGATTTGATCAGGCTTTAAAGGATGTGGGGGTGGGGGAGGACTGGTTGAAATATCAGTAAGATTGTTGCTGTTTCTCTGGGGTCTGCTAGAGATACAGCGATGGCACAGTGTCAGCGAGCGGGAGGGGACAAGCTGCAAAGCTCACAGGTGGCCTTGCTGGCTAGGAGGGAGAGCTGCATGGATTGGTGGCGCTTGAGTGTGAAGGGTCTTTTACCCTGTGCTGGAGCATGTGTTTTACAGACGTGATTTCCCTGGGTGAGCAAGGCAACTTACTGTCAAGACTCTGATAGACACTTAGCAAGTGCCTGGGTAGGTAACTCTCAGTGGAGCTTGCAAAATGCCTTTGTAAATACTTGAAATATACACAGGAAAGCTTGCTCAGGAGAGAACCAGAGTCTCCCTGATCAGAAGCATCTGTCTCCCCAGAGCCTCACCTGGGGTTCATTGGGATACTCCTCTGGGTTTGTAGGCTCATCTTGGTTTACAAACCAAGCTACATGGTGACCAATAGAAAACACAAAGGGCTACTTGTGCAGAGGGAAGCCTCTCGGAAAGATATTACAGCTGGAGAACGCATTTGATTGTATTGATTCTGAAATGCCATTTTATCTCCAGTTTCAGTGTGTGCCTGAGGGAGATCCTCACGTGGGAGTCTTGTGAAGTCTCTCACGTTGTAGGGTGCTCACTGACTCCCTTTGAGTATCAAAATACTATTTAGGGAGGGTCATTAGACTTCAGTGATCTCAACCAGTGCTGTTTTTACTTGCTCAGAGAGCTGTGAAGACATGGTGGGTTAAAGAAAAAAGAAAGTAAGATATCAAATGTGGTTTCTGCTGTTATTCTTGAACCTCCAGGTTTGTCGCTGCAGGTACTGGGCATGATTTGAAGTCTGCCTTTCTGCCGTTCGTAATGCAGCTCTCCCAAGTATACGATTGGGAGAAGAGGCAAGGTGTCGTCCTAATCTACTGTGATAAGGAACTCATAACTTATTGTAAAGGCTGAGAAGCTGAATGTGATGATACAGGCTCCAAATGCCAGCTTCAGAAGCAGAGGCAGACCAGGAGTTCAAAGCCAGCTTTTGTTCCATAGTGAGTTCGAGGCTCTCCTGAGCTACATGAAACCTTGTCCCAAAAAGCACATTTATTAAAAAAAAAAAATTCATGAGAATAGATTCAGCACATGTTCTATTAACAATTTAGGTAGAAGTGAATGTTTGATTTTTTTTCTTTAAAACTATTGTCTTAAAATTTACAGAGCAATAGATAATCCAGATAAAGCTGTCATATGTAATTTGCAACATTACAAAATTAGTTTATTAGTATCGATTTTAATTTTCAACCACAAAATGAAGTGAAGGTTAATTTTATGTGTCAGCTAGATCAGGTCATGGGCCCAGAGGTTATGGGGATGAAAGCTTTCGAGTCAGTGGGTCTAGTAAAGCCAGTCTCTCTCCAGTGAGGGGTGGGCATTACCCAGTGTGTGGAGAGCCAGCGTGGAGCAGCGTCAACAGCAAAGGCAGAGGAAAGAGGGATCCTCTTCTTCGGCTCTGCTTGTTTGAGCCGGGCCATCTCATCTCTTCTGCCATTGGACAGACCTTCAGACTCACACTAAGTCACACTGCCGGATTTTCCTGAGCCACCAGCTTGCAGGAGGCGGATTGTGGGATGTCATAACTTCCTTAATGGGGGGAACCAATTCTGTACAGCGCCTAGGTATTTATGTGTCTGTTTATCACCTGCCTGTCGTCTCTCTGTCCATTCAACCATCCACTCATCCCTCTTTCTCTCCGCTTGTTTTCTGAGAACTCTTACGACACAGCCTCACAAACACAGCGTGGTTTCTTTTTGTCATTCACGGTTCTCATCAATTTATTTGCTTTTACTTATTCTTACTCTCGGTCAGCATTTAGATTCAGCTTCATGATTCTTACAGCCATACTGTTTCCTCTGGAGCTTTGTGAAACACGGTTCTTATTAGTAATACACCCGCGCCGGGATACTTCTCTCCAGCTTCAAATTCTATTAAAGTTGAAGCTTCTCTCTCTTAGTCCAGGGCTATCTACTGCCTGCTGTGCTGGGAGATGCGCCAAGGCACTCTTCTCTCTCTGAGTCTGATTTGACTTCCTCCTGTCCACTCTCCCGTCTGTCTTGCTCACCGTGAAGCTGCTAGCTCAGAGTGCACAGTGACAGAGTGGAACCCTAGGAAGCATTTATCCTCCAGGTTCTAGAGCTCTCTTCATTGTGGGGAGGGGAATCTCTGATGTGCAATCAATCGCCTCTTCTCACATGGGTGAAAGTATTCATGCCAACTTACCTATCCCCCATGATGCATTGCTCAGCTCTGAAGCGCTTAAAAATGTGGTAATATAAATATATTACAAAAGTCTTCATTTTGACTGATACAGAGTATATTGTTCAACCGTCATCACCATTCACCTTCGACTTTGTACTTATTAAACAAACAAGTCCTTACTCCGCACTCCCCTGCTTCTACACCCTGACAAATGTAATTGCATGCTCCGAGTCTGACAACCACTAGGGCCCTCGGGTATGGCAAGAATATAACACACGTCTTTTGAATTGACTTATTTCACACAGCTCAGTATCTTCAAGGTTCATCTGTATAAACTTCCTTTTGAAAGGTAGAACGATAGTCTATTGTGTGACTTTGTCACACCCGGAAAGAAAGGGAACCATGAGCAGGAAGCACAGCAAGGGAGGGCCAGGAGAAGAGGGTCCCTAGCACTAGTGGAATCAACATCAGTCCCACCTTTGCCCATTACACGGGGCAGGGTCACGGAGAAGAGGCACAGATTTGAAAACATCGTTCTATGTGTCTAGTGTCCAGGAGCAAGTCACGTAGCGAGTCCACACGTCTGACTGGCTGTTTGATACCCACTTCTCTGTGTGGCTCTGCCATTGACCTCACACAATACAACTTGTGTGAAATGAATACATCTCAGTCATCTCTTGGGAACTGAAACGGCAGTCACATTGTTCCATATGTGTGGGCACAGAGGTAGGCATTTCTAACCGTGGAAATGATGGCAAGCATCTCCTTAGAGGGCTCTGCATCATCGTGTGTGCAAAGTCCCAACATATTAAATGAGGATTGGGTGTATACACATGTTGACAGCGAATGAGTCAGGAAAAGGATGGGGCATAAAGAGGAAGGAGATGGACTGATCTACTGAAGTTGGGTGTCTGGGTGTCTGTAGGTGGGGTGTATGAGGTGCTTCTCATCCAGGCTGTGAAGATAAGTTAGGAAGGCATTGGTGCTGTGGGGTGGATGACGTCACCTAGAAGCATGCACAGAAAGGTTAATGACGCAGGAAAGAAATGAGGAGATACCAAGCAGAAATGCATGGTGAAGTAAGGAAAGCGTAAGAGTCACGGTAGCCAAGAAAGGAGGAGAGTTCAGATCGAAAGCATCACTGGTTGCTAAGGAATTTCATATGGTAAGTAATGGAAACCGTCCGTTGGGTTTGGAGGTTAGAAGGGATTTGGTGACCTTGGTGATGTCTTAGAGGCAGAAAATCAAGTTGTCATGGTAATGATAAATGAGAGGCTTATGCAAGCCATGAACCACCTTTATTCAACCCTGTATATAGAGAAGATGGCAAGAGCAAAGTTGGGAGAGAATTGAATGGTAAGGGAGGACCAGAGTAAAGCTGAGAGGTCCTAGTTTTTCTTTTTAACTGGGAGGAAGCTGACTTTGCTAGTTCAGAGCTTGCGATTTATATCAGTGCATTTATCTGATAGCAATATCCGGAGTATAACAGCTGCTGTTTATTGAGTACCCACTGTGTGCCGAACATCACGGTGTTCTGTGCTTTTATGGAAATCTCATTTAAATACTGCCGCCATTTTCCAGACCGAGTGACTGATCTCAGGTTGTTTGCTGATGGCCCTATAGCCCGTAAGTTCAAACAGTGTGCTCTTGTCGGTCCATTGCCGTTTGTGCACCAGTGTTGGATACTTTATTATGCGCCTAGTTCTATTTTTATTTTTTGCCTATGAACATGGCCTTCCCAGGTGTACACCCTCCTAGGTATTTATTCAAGTAGCTGCATAAAAATCCCACGACTTGTAGGCACATAAAAACCCGCACACAGAGCTTTGCTGGAAACTTTGTTCTTTGTTGCCAAAATTTGGAGGCAACCCAGATATCTCTCAGTAGATGGATGGATAGACACACTGTGTACATTATAGAGTGGGTATTATGCTATAATAAAGAGGAAACATGAATAAATGTAGCTAAATGAAAAAAATGCCAGTCTGTATAGCTTACACATGGATTAATCATATATGATATTCTGGGAAAGACAAAACTTTGTAGACCGTGAAGAGATCTATACGCCAGTGGTTCCAGAGAACAAGCAGGGAAACCACTGTACCATACTGTGGGTCAATTGCATTAGGTCCAAACTCACTGCGCTATACGATGAAAAGAACCACGCTCTCTGTTAATGATAACGTATAAGTAATGTTTCATCAGTATTTATATATCACATACATGCAAAAGATTTTTAATAAGGAAACTATTATGCAGGAAAAGAACACACAGAAACTCGGCTTCAAGTACCTTTCTTTTCCTGAAAACTTAGAACTGCCGTAGAAGTCAGGTCAGGTCTATTAATTAAGAAATAATAAATCTCCCCGAAGGTCAGTTATACACACAACAACTTCTGCAGAATCTTTTCGGTGAGCGTGCTCTTTTGAGGCTTACATAATACAGTTACAAGAAAGAAAAACAACGCCCCTTCCAGAAAGAATTAATCAGCCGAACCAATCGGCGGTTATCAGCATGCAGGCTGCGGTACATCCTGTTTTTCGAGCCCCGCTTCTTTACTAGGAAAGGAAAAGAAAAGAGAGATTTTAATTGATTCCAAGGCTGCCGTGAGGCCCTTAGAGGGGTTAGGGCACCAGGAGAGAGTCCGTTCCTGCTGCACAGGAGTTTAGAGGAGCCTTTCATGAATGAGGTGAGCAGGCAGAGTGGAGAGAAGAGAGGGAAAGGCTGTGCTCTCTCCCCTTAGAGAACTGGGCTCAGTTAGAGAACATCCTTCATGTGGGATTTGTACTCAGTGCCAAGCACCACTCCACCTGGCATTGTTGCGTGGCTGGGGAAAGCAACAAGGGACAGATAAACCAGCTCCTCCCAGAGCTCCGCCCCCTCTCAGCAGCTACTCAGTGTGCTGCACCCCAAGCCCCTTTTCTAGTCCTAGGGGGAAGCCCCCAGGGCAGCTGAGTGGTTTCCTGTGATCTGCTGGGGTCAGCCTCTATCTTAGAATTTCTATTGCTGTGAAGAGACACCATGACCTTAGAAAGGAAAACATTTCATTGGACTGGCTTACAGTTCAGAGGTTTGGTCCACTATCGTCACGGCGGGAAACGTGGCGGCATGCAGGCAGACATGGTGCTGGAGAAGGAGCTGAGAGTTCTACATCTAGATCACCTGGCAGCAGGAAGAGAATGCATGCCACTAGGCCTGGCTTGAGCATCCGACATCTCAAAGCCCACCCCCTAACAAAGCCACACCTACTCCAGTGAGGCCACGCCTCCTAATAGCGCCACTCCCTATGAACTTATGGGCACCACACCTATAATCATCGGGAGGGACAGGTGATGTCTTTCCTTGGGACCCTCAGCCACGCCACCCTCCAGTGTATTATGTAAGCCTTAATTTGTGAGTGGAACTTATTCTAGTCTCTGGGGGGGCCTCCAGGGTCACCCCCAAGAGACGCCTCTGCACTCCAGGTGGCGGTGCCAACGGAGCAGCAATTTAGTTCAGTTCCTTCTGCTTGTGAAGGGACCCCGTGGTTTCCGACACTTTGTTATATTTGAACCCCTAGTGATGCGTTGCGGATTTTGAAGGTGTGTGGTTCATGACCTTGGTCTTCCATTTCATAAGCTCCCGTAGTGGAAAAGATTAGAGAAAGTGGCCAAAAGAAGGTCCTGACCCCCTGTGGCCTGAGCTCTCGGGAGCCGCAGGGAGGCCCCTTGCTCCATACAGAGCAGATCCTTTAATTCTATATTTAATATCTTTTGAGTAACACTTTTAGACTAAGGATTCTTGTCTTATATTAAAATATAAAAACTTTCTCAGTATTCTTCCGTAGCCTCTGCGGAGGGCGATTTGCTAAGAATTTTGAATTTCTGAGCAAGTGAAACAAAAGCAAGCGGACTGGTGGCCCAGTTCAGGTGAAGTTGTGGCAACCACACCGACACCGACACCGAGGGAACCGGAGGGTGGGAGCGAAGCCAGCGGAAAGGACGTTATATTCTGCTTGTTGACTCATTTCCCCCAGAGGTTCCTTGCCAGGATTCGAGCAGGTTTATATGCTGTGGACTGCGTGAGACTGTCCGCGCAGGGGTGTGCTGGGGAGATTGGCTTAGGAGATTATGGCTGGAAAGAGCCTGGCATAGACTTCGCCCTTCTCAACCGGAATCGCTGTTCTGAGACTCAGGCTGAGTTCCAGGAGGCCCCCTCCTCTGTTCTGGGTCAGAGGATTTTACTTGCAGTGTTGTGCACTTCTATGAATGCGAGCTTAGTTTCGAGGGTTTTTTGGACCAAGCTGGCCTTGAACTCACAGAGATCCGCCTGCCTCTGCCTCCTGCCTGCTGGGTTTAAAGGTGTGTGCCACCACCGCCCAGCTTAGTTTGGAGTTTTAGAAGGGGCAAAAAGAAAACCAAAAGTCATCAAATCAGTGATTTTCTTCCCTTGTTTTTAGACAGAAGTAATTCACTTCTCTCAACCTTCACTTTATGCGTGAGAGAGTGATGTCTCCAGAGACTAGAGGGACATCTTCAGAGTCACGGGTCTGCTGAGCCGGACGACGGCTAGACTGCAGGGATGAAGGGAAGAACGGAGGCCAAGTCAGTTTTGGTTGCTAAGACTACAGTTTAGAAGGGATCTGGGGTGGCAACAGTTAGCTCATTAGGCAGCTGTTGATCTAATGAAGCTAGTTTGCTTTTCAAAGCCTTGTATTTATTCCCCCAGTGAAGACCTTTTTTTTTTTTTTTTTTTTTTTAAATTAATGGGGGAATCCTGAGTTTACTGTTTACGCTTTGTGTAGCTGACTCTGGGGAATAATAGCTTCCTCATGGGGTGTAGACAAGGAAAGGAGGGGGGTCTCCACGAGGAATGTGCTGTTCATTCCCTTCCTTATGTACCCGTAAGACAGGGTACGTATGTACGTACGTACATACAATGGCTCACCCAGGGCTGCTGCCGGTCCCTGAAGCTGGTGGATAGAGGATGGTCAGCATTGGGTGTATTAGAAGGCAGCCTTTGTTAGCCACTTCCATCACCCGAAAGATGATTAGTCCGATCTCTCTCTCTCTCTCTCTCTCTCTCTCTCTCTCTCTCTCTCTCTCTCTCTCTCTCTCTCTCGCTGAGGAGGAAACCCCGGTCTTACTATAAGCCAGAGAGAAGCTCTACCGGTGATCTGTATCTGTAGCCTTTTAACCACGTTTATTTTGAGATAGGTCTTACTAATTTGACTTTAACTTTGCTTTGTAACTCAGGCTGGCTTTAAGCTCATGATCCCCCGTCTCGGCTTTCTGAGTAGCTGAGATTCTAGGTATACAACACCATGAGATCCTAGGTATCTCTTGCTAGGAAGGTTTTTATGAATTGAACCCCACACATGGTCAGTTTTGCCTTCTCTGATCTTCATTATGTTTGAGCTGTTGGTCTTTTTTTGCTTCATACACTTGAATCTCATTCACTATCATGACTAAACATTTTTGTTGTATGAATATTCTAAAATTTTATGGATCTATTTTTCCAGCAGATAGGCATATGGGTTTTTCTGCATGTTGGGGCTTGTGAGTAATGCTGCCGTGAATATTCTTGTCTAAACCTTTTTTTACATTTATTTATTTGTGTGTGTATGTGTGGGCACACATAGTCCACAGTTTGTGTCGAGGCAGAGGAAACTTGTGGGGGTCAGTTCTCTCCTTCCATCCTGTGGGCGCTAGGGATCAGTCATGAGACTTGGCAGCAAGAGTCGTTACCCACTGAGCCATTGCTTTAGGCCTGCCATTAGCAGATGTATCATCTGTCTTCTGAGAGCACACACACGCACACACACACGCACACACACACATATATACACACACACATACATACACACACATACACACATACATACATACACATACACACATACATATACACATACATACATATACACATACATACACACATACACACATACATATACACACATACACAATACATACACACATACACACATACATACACACATACACACATACATACACACATACACACATACATACACACACGCACACACACATACATACACACATACATACGCACACACACATACATACACACATACATACACACATACACACATATATACACACATACATACACACATACATATATACACACATACATATGCATACATATACACATACACACATATACACACACATACATACACACAAATACACACATACATATATAAATTATATATGTGCATTTATATGTATGTATGTATATGTATGTATGGATACATACTGTTTAGCCTACTAGAGTGAGCCACTCTCTAATTAGATGTTAGGGCCACCGAGGTGACTGAGTAGGTAAAAGTACTCGCCACCAATCCTGACAGCTTGAAGTTTGATATTCAGGATGCGAGTTGTCCTGTGACTTGTACCTGCGTACCTTGGTGTGGCCATGGACACATTTACACTCAAGCGTGAAAGAGATGTATGTTGAACAAAGAACATAGGCCCGTAAGAAAGTGAAAGGAAAGTTTTAGCAGCCATGGTTGTGATTTAACATTGTGAGTTTAGATAAAAAAATTAAAGTGACGGTATTAGTTCTTTAGAGTAACAGAATTTGTAGGATGAATCTTTCTCTGTATATGGAAAGGGGATTTATTAGAATGGTTTACCGGCTGTGGCCCGGTTAGTCCAACAATGACTGTTTGTGAATGGAAGGTCCAGGAATCCAGTGGCTGTTCAGCCCATGAGGCCGATGTCTCAGCTGGTATTCAGTATCCATCAAAATCCTGAAGAAGTAGCTCTAATCCAATGAAGAATGGACTTGCTAGTGAGGCAGGAACAAGCAGGCAAAGAACAAAAGCTTTCTTCCATGCCCTTCTATAGGTTTCTAGTAGAAGGCATGGCCCAGATGGGTTTTCCCAGATCCGAAGCTCTGGATTTAAGGTGTATCTTTTGGCCTCAAAAATCCAGATTAGAAGTAGATCTCACTTCAAATTAAGCAAAAGCAGCCCACGGGTGTGCTACTACGCCTTTTGGTTTCAGTTAATTCCCGATGTTGTCAAGCTGACAACCAAGGAGAGCCACCACAATCATCCTTGACTTAGGTTGCTTTGTAAAGCGTTTGTGGTTCGTTGGATTTTAAGCAGACAGCACAGCTTGGCATTCTGTGCTTAGTTTTTATGTTAGACAAAGAAGGAGTCCCCTGCAGGAAGCCAGGAAGTCGGTTCTAAAGAGCTTTGCCCTCATGAGCAGCCTTGAGGACAAGAGAGATGTGACTTATTGAGGTGACCTTCCTCTCCCTTGAATCCATCCCGTCAAGCATAAGAAGGAATGGCTCCCTATGGATCACATCGTGGAGTTATTTGCTAGACTGTTTTATATAATTAACATAAGAAGGAATGGCTCCCTATGGATCACATCGTGGAGTTATTTGCTAGACTGTTTTATATAATTAACAGATTTGGTTGTGATTTGAGAAGTAATCACCAAAAACATACATTCTCGATTCTAGTTTTTAGATCTGTAACTTAAGATAGAGAATGTTGATATTTTAGCTCATCTATTTCATTCTATTACAGACAATTTCCTCTGGGTGCTTATTTGGCCCAGTAAATTATGCTGAGTAATTTATGTTCGGTACTTTTAGTTTTTGCCAACTTTACTGTCATCTACGTTGCTAACAAAAGACTCTGTAGCTCATGAGCCAGAGCATCAGCTGACTGAAACTAACTTTTTTGATATATTTTTCTCCAGACTTGAACAAATATTGCCACAAAAAAAATCCCACTGGCAAAGCAGGGGGCAGAAAGGTTTAAAGAGTCAGATCCAGGGGAGAACCACTGCAAAACCATTTCCCAGATACATTTGGACCATTGCAGACATGAGTTCATGGCGGCCGTGACTGCACAGCATAAGACCTACCCAAGATCAGTCTAACGAAAATGCTAGCACAGATCAGGGAAGGCGCCATGGAGTCTCACCTCCAGCTGATGGGCTATTGACAACCGAGTGCTTACAGAATAGGTAGAGACAGTTTTCTTGAACATAACAGGCAGCGAAGAGCAAACAACTAGAATAGATGTTTCAGTGGTCACCGTGGATGTCACTACTGGCACCCATGGCATCTGCCTGCTGGATACAGATCCGGGAAGGATAGACAGCCCCGTAGGATGTCAGAAGCAAGCCCGAGAGCAGAACACTCATTCAGGTTCGGGTGATGGCCTCCACCCATGCCCATGCAGCCTGGCACCGAGTGGACTCTGGGTTTGTGAAGGAATATATGAGGTCGGGAGGGAAAAGTTGCATCAGGGTGTGGGAGGAGATGGGAAGGAAGAGTGGGTGGGAGTAGATTTGATCAAAACACATTATATTCATGTATAAAACTTCAAACAATAAAAGGATGTCTGAACTGGAGATGGGACTAGTTCAAAGTACTGTCGTTGGGGGAGTCTCGGTTTCTGATGATTTGAAATAGTTCTTCAAAACCTCTTCTCACCCCAGGCCCAGAACTAAAGATCCTAATTAGAGAAGCCATTAAAAATAGCTTAACCTCGTCTGTGGTTTAATTTATGCATGCGATGCTTCTCTGAAGGTGAAGTGGTTAATATTAGCCAATGCATTCAGAAGACAAGAAGTGCATGTTCTAATAAATTAATCAACTTCCCGGGTAATTAAGAACTTGAACTCAGCTGTCTCTTCACGGTGGCATTACTGCCAGTTAAATCGAACCTTAAACGTTATTTAAGACTTCACTGTAATATATTTAACATAAAAGACAAATTTGGAATCTGTTCTTATTTCTATAAATGTTCTGCTAGGTAGTTAGCCTTTTGTAGAAATCCAGTAGATTTTAAACCTTTGGCTCATTTAAATACTCTTTTCTGTTTTTGAGAAAGATAGAGAAGAAAAAGAAGGGGAATTTAGAAATCAGTCATTCAGTCCCTCGTTGGCTCATTCACACACTCTAATGCTGGGAACATTTCACCGATTAAAGTGTTCTGAATGAATGTGTCATCTGTGGACAGTCTTAGAATGGATGTCTTCAGTTCACTGGCACCCTACTGCTATTACTTAGGCTTGCTTCCAATATTAATTCACAAGACGCTCTGGCTGACTGAGCCGTAGAACATGTGTTCAAGTTGTATCCATGATGTATATAGTTCAAGAAAAAAATTCTTTGTGGTCTTGAAAGGAATGCACTAATTGTCTATTGATTATGTATTACATTAGGCTGGTCATGTTTAACTGATCAATACCTAGGTGGTATGAGTGTCATTAGAACATTTTACTGCAAATTAAGTGGGAATAAAACCTCCTGGCGAGAAAGAAGCTTTGTCTGCAGAGACCGATTGATTCGCTATTTCACTAATGTGAGGAGATGGGAACGTTACAGGTCCAGAGGCTAATTGCCTTGTCTTGGGTGATCGTAGTCCTGAGAATAGCCATTTCTTTCCCACCAGTGTTCCAGAACTAGCATCCTGTGACTCATAGAATCTATTGACTTAGAAGACCCACTGGCTTCCACCAATCCAAAAGCTAAGAATGCTACAGATAAGCTTCTTCCATCTTGCTGTAACCACCTCTCTGGTGGACCAACCAATGCATTTTAAACTTGCCTTGATCTATGGCTTTCTTTGTTCTGTAAAACTATAGACCTTCATATGTCTGCTTCCATGTTGGAACATGAAATTTGGGGTAACTTAAATCTGTGTTCCTGGACTATAGTCACTTAAAAAAACGACCCCAGAATATCTTATATTCTATTCCCTTTAGATGAGAGCTGTGGTTTTCCCTATTGACAGTATTTAATCTCAAGTACTAGAAATAATAGGGTCACTTAAAACACCTCCAACATCTACCTAAGGAAGAATATTTCAGTTCCGTGTGTGTGCATAGACACGCAGTCTCATTGAGCAGACTGTATCCCTGTCCTTCTATAGAAGAGCTTTCTTGAACGAGAAGATATTTTCCGTGTTAGACTTATTTTTTTCAAATTTAACTTCTGTTTCCAATTTTAAGTTCTCCAAAAGGTCCAGCCACCAATGAACGTAAAAATGCTTGTTGCTAATTTAGCTGCTGCTGCAGAACACGAAAGGAAGTCACGAGGCCATTTACACGTGTAGAAATAGTCATTTTCTAGCGTTCGGTGCCTAAGATAACTCAGGGAAAAGGGAATTTGTATTTAAAGTAAGAAGGAGGTGAATTTTCAGATGGCTTTCCTTTTAAACTTCCCTTCTTCCTCCCCACCTACCCTCTTCCCTCCATCACGTCTCCCTTCTTTTAGGCCCCATTGGATGCTGAAATCTATAAATGCTCAATCTCCTTTTATAGAATGAACGACACAGTATTCTCATGCAAGCCTGCACATCTTCCCACATACATTCTAAATCATGTAGACTATTCCCGCTATCGAGTAGATATGAGTGTGAAGAACAGTAGCAGAAAAGCTTGTCGACGATCCGTGAAGGTACAGGACAGTAGCTTCTCTAAACGCTGTGTAGAGATGGTGGTCAGGCCATACTGAAAACTGGGATGAAACGTGTTTGGTTGCAAGAATGAGTGACAGGTGATGGTTGTCTTTAAACTGTGTCCTGGCCACAGAGGAAGAGGACACTAGGAAAATATTTCTAAAGCAAATTTTAAAAAATACACCTAGTGAACAGTCCACTTCCTGTTGCCTGTGGATCAAGCATACAGAACTCTTATCTCCTTCTCCAGCACCAACCATTGTCTGCCTGCATGCCGCCATGTTCCACCATGATGATAATGGACTGAACCTCTGAAACTGTAAGGAACCCCAATTAAATGTTTTCTTTATAAGAGTTGCCATGGTCATGGTGTGTCTTCACAGCAATAAAAACCCTAAGTAGGACATTCATAGATGATAGAATTAATATGCACAGAATGTCTACATTGCTCAAAGCAACCTACAGGGGCAATGCTACCAAAATTCCAATTGCTGTTGTTTAAATCAGGATAACTAACATTTTCACCTCCACATCATTACTCTGGGTGTAGCTTGAGCATAGGAGACCTCAAAGCCCACCCCCACAGTGATACACTTCCTCCAACAAGGCTATACCAACAAAGCCACACCTAATAGTGCCACTCACTATAGGGGCCATTTTCTTTCAAACCATCACAATGAGTGTAGCATGTCTTTTTAATTTATTTGTATTTTTTAAAATTTGCTTTAGAAATATTTTCTTAGTGTCCAATGTACAAATCTTTTAACCTCCCAGGTTAGGTTTACTTCTATATATTTCATCTTTTTTTGATAATACAATACTAAATGATATAGTTTACTTTTCTTTCTTTGTTATCTTAGTATATAAAAACACAAGGCAATTTTGAATTCTAGTTCTATATCCTGTAATATTGGTGAATGAATTTGTCTAACTAGTTATTTGTGGTTTTCTATCATTACACCTGACATTATAGGCAGAGATAACTCCCCTTCTTTTCCATTACAGAGTAGATTTTATTTTTTCTTCTTGTCTAGCAGCTCTGGCCAGAACTCCCACGGTGTTGAATAGTGATAGAGAGAGTGGGCGTTCCTCTTTGCCTCTTGATCTTAGGGCAAAAGCTCTCAGTCCTATTTCATTGTATTAACAACAGAGTTTTTCATACATGAAGTTTCTTATATCTGAGAACTTATCATCCTTTGTCCTTAGATATAAAGTGAATCTCTTGTAGATAGCATATACTTGGATCTTGCTCTTTTTAAATCCTTCAACCAAGCATTAATAATCTTTAATCCATTTACATTTAAGGCAGTTAAATGATGGAGAGAATTTTTTCATTATTTTCTTACAGGTTTTGTTTCTGAGAGATTTGTTTTATCTATTTCCCCTCCTCTGTCCATATTCCTTTGTGTTACATAATTTTTCTTGTGGTGACATGTTTTGGCTCCCTTACACATTTTCTTTTATGTATATTCTATAGATGTTCTCATTGACAGTTCACTAAAGATCTTAAATAGCAACTATAAAATTGTTATGATAATTTAAAACTGATAACAACCTTAATAACGCACACAAGCTGTTCCTAGACACCCCTATTCTCTCCATTGTGTAACGGATATCACAAATGACCTCCTTTTCTATTACCTAGCTCTAATTAGTTTTTGTATTTGCACGTTTGTAATGGGCTTTGACGCAGTTAGCTTTGTGCTTGTCTGAGACATGAGAGCCTTTTACCTGGTTTCTGGGTTTCTTACTGAGGTATTTGCCCTGTTTGTCAGGATGGAAACTCTGGGTGCTCTATTCTGCCTGCCCTTCCTGCCCTATCTTCTGCTTTCACCGAGGACCATGCTATGAGAGTGACTTCTGTGACTACAGAAGCCTGCCGCCTTTTAGGTTGTGACATGTTATCAAGATGACTTCTCTCTTTCAAAGTATACTTTGTAGATAAATCCCTTTACCTGACTTCCGGTTTCACTCTTTGGGTGAATCTTCCCACAGGGGTCTCTCTAACCGAGTGTGATGTGTGTAGCATGCTCACTAGTACTGCACTCGGAATGGCTTTCCTACGTCATGTCACAGTTTAGCTGAAAGTCTTTGGACCTGCACTAGGAAAATCTGGGAAAGCTTTGACAGGGTCTCACTTGAAGGCAAACCCGAGTGCTGATTAGACCCTTGGATAAATAGATCGAGAGACTGAGAATGTGTGTGAGAGGCGTCAACGTTCAGTGCCAGTGAACCAGCTCAGCTGGGGATGAAGCACGCAGAGGGCCTACCTTATCATCTTTATGTAGCCGGGGACTGTGGCACAGGACTCTGTATGCCCCCTGATGGTAGCATTCACCTCTCATTCTCCTTTCTCTCAGTCCATCCCCACTTCCAAGCCAGCCTAGGTAAGAGGGTAGGACACTCCTGGAAAAGCATCTCGGCCGCTTCTTCCCAGGGGCAATCTGTTAACCTTTCTATTTCATGGAAGCAGTATCGCAGGCTGTACCTGAGAACTAAGAAAAGAGACACAAGTCAAAGAGATGGGACTTCTTAGGGTATAACTGTAGTAGTCTTAGTGAAGAGGTTAGTTCTGAAGGACACCAATGCACATGCCACACTGCAAGGGGGAAAAGCCTCAGGACTCGACCCTACACAAAGAACCACAGGCAAGGAAGTAGAGCTGGCTATGAGGCGGTCCTCCCCAGAGAGGAGCACACCAACTGCTTGTCTAGTGCCAAACCATCAGCCCTGAAAACATACATATTAAAAAATACAAGTCATATTCTATAA
Source organism: Chionomys nivalis (assembly GCF_950005125.1). Classification (NCBI taxonomy): domain Eukaryota; kingdom Metazoa; phylum Chordata; class Mammalia; order Rodentia; family Cricetidae; genus Chionomys; species Chionomys nivalis. The sequence continues at coordinate 3,475,426 of NC_080111.1, read as the reverse complement.
ACTCAGCAGGTTATATTTAGAAATATATACGTATACAAACGTGTGCATGCAATAGCAATCGATGAAAATGAAGCCATGAATTTGAAGGCGCATACGGAAGGGGATAGGTAGGGTTCGGAGGGAGGAAAGGGAAGGGAGAAATGTTATGATTATAATGTAATCTCAGAAATAACAGCAACCGGAAGAGCTCAGCTCTGTTTCAAGTGCCAGGCTGCCTAAGTTGAGGTGCAGAGCACTCTGTGTATTCTCCACGTGCCCCTGGTCACGCCACTACTCTACCCACCCGTTTCCCTCGCTAGGAAATGGGCACTGTGGTAGGAGCTTGGTTTACCGGTCCTTGGAATGCTGACGCACGATACGCTCTAACAGACATTGGTTCTTTATTGTTTTTGTCAGTGGTCCATTATTGCTGATGCTGCTCCCTTTTTATAACCACGTGGAGCATTTTCTGCCTAGCGGTAGTTGGTATGGGGTGTGTAACAGAGACTATCATCTCCATCAAGCACATAAGCAGTTCTTGCTTCTCCCCCAAGTGCAAAATTTGTTGCAAGTGAACAATTCACGGCTTAGGTCAAAGGAACCACTATCTTCACCTTCGTAAAGAATCCACTTAACACAAGCCGCAATGCGTGGCAGTTCTTCTGAGGCCCTTGGTCTCTGGGGGCAGAGGGGGGCGGAGGGGGGCGGAGGGGGGCGGAGGGGGGCGGAGGGGGGCGGAGGTAGTTTTCTGCTCTGTTTTTTTTTTTGTTTGTTTTTGTTTGTTTTTTTTTTTTGGTTTTTCGAGACAGGGTTTCTCTGTGGTTTTGGAGCCTGTCCTGGAACTAGCTCTTGTAGACCAGGCTGGTCTCGAACTCACAGAGATCCGCCTGCCTCTGCCTCCCGAGTGCTGGGATTAAAGGCGTGCGCCACCACCGCCCGGCTCTGCTCTGATTTTAAAACCCTGAAAGAATGAGTGATTCTGGTGTCTCCTCAGTGACTTCTAAACCTCCTGCTATTATTTGTGGTCACAGCTAGGGAAGTGATCCTGGTTGCTCTGCCGATGTGGTCTTTGAACTGGTTTATCCAAACACTTCCAAATTTATTGTCTGCTGTACCCTTGGCACGTACGTGTTCGGAGGAAAATAAACTGAGGAGCTCTCTGATTCTCATCCCACTAAAAATAAACCCCCTTTCTCTGAGTTCGTTTAATTTGAAGCTTTGGCTTTAGGGAAATAACTCTCTCTCTCTCTCTCTCTCTCTCTCTCTCTCTCTCTCTCTCTCCCTCTCCCTTCCTCTCCCTCCTCCCCTCTCCTATCACGTCTTATTTTTCTCGTTCATTTTGGACACACACGGAGAAGTTAAAAGCAGTCGTGAGATCGGGGGCATGAAAGTCCCTGGGAGGCGTATCCCATGAGCAAACGTGTTATGAGAAGTCACGTATTCCTGACTGACTCCCCACATGTTCTCAAAGGCACCATTTCCCACGGACTGTTCAGTGTCAAATCTCGCTCGAACAATCAGAACAAATCTTTCCTAAATCCAGCCAGTTTATAATAAATAGTATTGGTCATAGTTATTGATCTGACACGCTGTTCTGTGTGGGCTGTGATCGTCACCTCCACAGCCGCCCTCCTTGTCTTACCCTGAGTAAATACGCTTTTGCTCGTGAATCTGAAATTGCTCACCTCTCCCATTAGATGGAAGTAGTTTTGCTCGCCATTTATATTCAAAACAGCACCTGGTCCACTTTCCAAACGCCTGTTAAATGAACAAACCATTTCTATACCAAGAAACATGGTCATTGCGTGTTTTTCTAGTACCCGTTAGCTCAACAGCTACTAAAGGATCAATAACTACAACCGGTAATATCTATTATAAACTGACTGGATTTAGGAAAAAAATAACTTGCTTTCTGATTATTCAAGTGAATATTTTACATTGAGACATGTGCCTCGACTTTGAAGACATCTGAACATGCTTTTCATAGTATTTATGCTTGGAATGATGGGTGCACACAAATGTGGGTCTATGTGGGGGTGTATGTATGTGTATCACTGAGGCTCAGTTCATTTTACAATCATGTGACGAGATCTTCTTAAAAATCATGATGAATTTTAAGCCCTAGAAAACACACTTTTTTTTTTTTTTTTTTTTTGTAAATGTGTTCCAGTTTGACATGTAGGTTTTGAAAGCACTCACAGGTGCTGATGGTGTTAGAACATGTCAATAGTGACTCGATGCGTGTCCTGGGGGAAGCAGATGCTGCTGAGGGACGGGTGAGCAGCTCTGGCTGGCAGCACTGCCTTTGAAGTTCTGGCTGATCAATGGAGTCTTTCATTTTAGGGTCAAGGTGCTAACAGCCCATTAGCAGGAGCACAGGCAGGAGGAAGAGTGGCTCTGTAGACTCACTCCGCTTGTGTCCTCCATAAAAGGCAAGCTGGTTTTGTGTGAAAAACCGATTTTCTGGTTTTCTTCCAACTCGAAAGCATGAGCAGTGTGGGCTTCCTTTGACACTCAGCCTTTGGTCCCACGGGGTCTTCTCTCTCCTAAGAAGGCCATTTGCTGGCTACGTGTTCTGGGCAGCTGGGCAGAGGATGCACCCTTAACCTTTCAGGGGTGTTTTATGGTAACGAGAGTTCTGAATTCAAGTCCGGGCTGTGACGCTTTAATTGCCTGGCCAGAGCTAGTTAATTTAACTCCCATGATTTACATACGGATTCCTTTACTCTGGGATCAATCCGCATTAGTTAGGTGATGCAGTTAATAAGATAGCCACAGGGCACACTGTGCAGTGCCTGGCATGCAGGGGGCTCAGCAGACTCAGCTGTAAAAGCACCAGGCTTTGTTTACATTACTTTCTTTACTCAGCACCAGGCCCTTGGGTTGTTTCTTTCAGAGGTCTCGTTTTTTATTAGGTTTTGGTGAGAATCTTAGAGGCAAGACACGTTTTGCAGGGCTGTTTCTTTTCAAGTTCACCCTGATGAACCCCAGCACCAATGTTCCTTAAAATTAGGCATCCTGGCGGACATGAAGAAATGTTTTTACACTGACAACTTGTGCAGAGCCCATTTGGCACGTGCCGAAACACAATGTGGATTCACCTCATCAAGAGCAGCTGGACAGGCACCTTGGCTTCTGGGAAAATTTCAACAGCTGTCTCTTGAAGGAGTCTAGAATTATCTTAGTCTTCAAACTTTACTAAAAAGTATAGCGCTCGATTATGCTAGAGCACCCAGTTGGGTCCAGGTTGGCAGAGTGGGGAGGGCTTTTTTTTTGGGGGGGTCCCTAAACCTGCCAAGCTATGTTCCATTCTGTGATGGAATGCTTACAGAGTCTGTTACCTGCCGCCATAAAAGAGGAATGCAGCCCCAGAAGATGGCTCAGTTGGGAACGAGCTTGCTGTGCCAGTGTGAGTGCATGGGCTTGATGCTCCAACCCCACGAAAGGGCCAGGGGGCATGGCTTTAATCCCAGAATGCCCACAATGGGGAATGCAGAGACAAAAGGATACCTGGAGCTCACTAGCCAGTCTAAGCAAACCACAAGTTGATGAAAGGGTCTCTCCCCAAAAGCCAGGAAGTTGGCACCTTTGAATGTCACCTAACTTCGACCTTCACTTTCACATGTAGGCACCTGCTCATGTGCAATCCATACCACACATGCACCCGCATGAACATGCTTGCACACACATGAACACACATGCACACACACATACACATGCACACACACACACACACACACACACTGAAGTAAGACGCAGAGGAACCAAAGTAGTTTCCTTTACATTATAAACATCATTTAATTAAAGAAAGGTGAAAACCCAGAAATACTCTCCATGTCTTCGCATAATCCTGAGATTTCTAAGGCAACATTTAGCTTTCCCCTAACATGAGATTTGAACTAGCTGTAGACTTGCCGCAATGATATTGGGTTTCTTGACTTTTCGGCTCTAAGGATTCTTTGCGTCTGGCAGTTTTGTTCCTGATGCATCATGAATGATGTTGTTCAGAAAGCGAAGCTCTGAATTGAGAAACTATAACGTGAAGCATATGTTTTTTAGCAAGTTTATGTGCTTTCCCCAAGCGACACTGGGAAAACAGCCACTGGTGAATGTTTGTTCACGTGTGTGCTGAAGGCACCTGTGGACTATACACTTCAAAGACAAGAGTCTGCCTTTGCCTTAAGACTTTGCGGTTACCTATTACGTGGAACTTTATTTCTTAAACACTTACTAAAGAGATCAAATATTTTATATCAATATCTCTTTTATGTGGCATCATGAGAAATTCCAGATAAATAAATTCATTACTTATAGTGACTGTGACATAACTCCTAATGATACTGCCATAGCTACAGGACCACTAAATACGGTTTTTAAGAATTCTATTTATTTATGTGTATGTGTGTGTGATATGTCTTATATGCTTGAATGCCCTGGAGGGTCAGGAGAGAGTGTTACCCTGTAGGAACAAGCCAGGAGGAGGTACCCTATAGCTAGAGCTGCAGCAGTTGCTGAGCATATGGGTGTGGGAACTGAATCTCCACCGTCTGGAAGAGCAGGAATCACCCTTACTCTCCAGTGCATGATCTCTGTGTGTGCGTGTGTATGTACGTGTGTGTGCATGTGCATGTGTGTACATGTGTGTATGTGTATATGTGTATGTACGTGTGTGTGCATGTTCATGTGTGTGTATGTGTATATGTGTGTGCACATGTGTGCATGTGTACTCTGTGTATGGTGATGAGCCAAGGGTCTTGCTTGCAAAGGCTTTACCAGCTAAGCCCCATTTTCTGGTCCCTTTGTAAGACTTTGACCCTTAGGCAATTTTCCACTGAGAGGTACAACTAACAGTTGATGTTTTAAATTCCACTTGGTGTATAATTAGATTCATTTGTTTTAGGTTTTGAAAATCTTACTTTAGGAGCTGTTTTATCCTTTTCTTTTTTTTAAATAACCTAAAACTTGATGTAGTTCCAAAATTAAACTAAAATGTACTTGGAGAATTTATTCCTGTCCATCTTCTAGCCTTATTTAAAACTGTATTCAAAAATTAATTTTATTTTGTTAGTGTTTTAAAAGTATAAGCAAACACGTTAAATAAGCATATGAATAGTCGTGCCAATGCTTATTCATAAATCTCTCCTTTGTTTTAAGTCAGTGTAAACGGCAGGCATGTTGTTCCTGGACTTTTCTCTTTCTGTGTAATTGCGGATGCTGAGATCACCCCGTGTCTTTTATTAGCAGCATTGCGCCATCTCTGTGGTTATATACCATTGTATTAATTAGATTGCCCATTGGTGGATGAATGGTTTGTCAAGTCAGACTGTAAACAGTATCCTTCAAGTGGGGAGGAAAGTGGTCTGGTAACTGAGCTCTGTCTCTATTGATGCCGTCGTTGCTCACTGCGGACGAATCCCTGAGCCAGAGCCGTTTCCTGAGGGTAAATCTCACTTTGCTCTTCGGGCCCCGTTCTGGGGAAAACAGCGACACTCCGCACCTCTGCGTTCAGTGTGGCTGCAGGATCCTGCCACGGTGACGAGACACTGGAGTTAGCTTATAACGGAGAAAGGTTTTGGCTCCCGGTATGATTCTAGTTCCTGATTGGTTACCTGAGCCTTCCTTGTTAAAGCAGTGAATCATGGGAAGGAGGGTATAACATGGTGATACTTTGTACTCATAGCAGAAGAGAGAGAGGGAGGGACGGAGGGAGGGAGGGAGGGAGGGAGGGAGGGAGGGAGAGAGAGAGAGAGAGAGAGAGAGAGAGAGAGAGAGAGAGGAAGGAAGAGGACAGGCGAAGGTTCTTCCATGCTCCAGTAACATCACCCTGAGGACCAAGCTGTAAAACACGGGCTTTTATAGTGACTTTCAACATTAAAATGATCGCAGGGGCCTATCCTCCAAGACGATGCCCATCATTTCCCATGTCCTAGGTCGCTGGAGAAAACTCCTGTGTAAACATTGAGAATCCAGAAATGTGACAGAGGACCAGAAAAGCGAGAACCATCCCTTAACGTTTTCCGAAAATTAAATTTTAGTTAGCGACGGAGTTGTTGCTTCGTTTTGGTTACAAGGCTGGCATTTGAGAGGCTTTTAAAGGACATTTATTTTTAAATTCCTGAACACTGTCTGAAATCTTGGAAAGACCATTGAGTGGTACATAATATTGGTTTCATGGCTTCGTGCAGTATTTGCTACAATGTCCTCTTGGGAACAAAGGGTTGTGTTAACACATACATTTGGAAAATGTCTGTTTAAATGAGTTCATTGAATGTCACATTTCTCAGATCCTGTGCAGGTAGCTTCTCAAGGCGAGTGGATAAAGACTGCTGGTTTCCATATAGACTTTTTATATGAATATATAAATATGAAGCCTATTTCTTGTGGAGCTTATTTTGAGGAAGCTGGATATAATGGTGGTTTTTTTTTTTTTTTTTTTTTTTTTTTTTTTTTTTTTGCAGTTTTGTTTTGAATGATTCAGAGAGTGTGTTGGAGGGAAAAGGATTAAACCAGGAAGCTAGCGAAGCCATTTTAGAAAATCGCACGTGTGATTCTTAAGAACTGGAAAATAAAACTGTGCCTCAGCAAGTCCACTGCGGAATATGGCTGCAAGAGAAAACAATCAGGGTGTCAAAGATGTAGTTTGACTTCTGTATTTATTGCAAAACTGTTCACAGCAGTCAAGAGACAGAACCGATCTGAGTGTCCATCCAGCTATGGTTGTCTTACAATGGTGAGATGCTACACAATGCAGTAGCATTTAGCTTTGAACAGACAACACAGATGGACCCAGAGGGAATGATGCCGAGTGAGCTAGGTTAGGCAGAGAATGGCAAACTTGCATACATTTTTATATACAGAGTTTTATCTACAGAGAAGGTGACAGCAGAAAGGTTGTTTGTTACCAGGGGATGGGACCAGGGGACTTGGGGAGCTGCTGTCCAAAGGACACAAAATTTCAGTTAGACTGGAGGGATTAAGTGTGATACATCAGGATGCCCAAGTTAATAGCAACATAACATATACTTGAAAATCGCCAAGAGAGTAGGTACAATTGGTTATTTTACTCTTTGCTCTCTGGGGGTCCACCATCGGTTCTCAATTAAAGACACAGAGACTAATTCTTACCAATGAATGCCCAGCCTTAGCTTGACTTGTTTCTAGCTGGCTTTCCTTAAATTATCCCATCTACCTTTTGCCTCTGGGCTTTAGCGTTTGTCTATTCTATACGCCTTTCTTTACTTTTTACTCCATTGATGGCTATGTGACTGGGTGGCTGCCCCCGGGCACCCTTTCCCCTTCTCTCTTCTCCCTCTTATTCTTTCTGCCTGCCATCCCGACCCACCCTTTCTTCTGCCTTGCTATTGGCCGTTCAGCTCTTTATTAGATCTATGAGGTGTTTTAGTCAGGCAAAGTAACACAGCTTCACAGAGTTAAACAAATGCAACGTAAGAGAATGCAACACATCTTTGTATCATTAAACAAATATTCCCCGGCATAAACAAACGTAACACATCTTCAACTAATATTCCATAACAAGTAGGCTTTTATTGTTTCCCCCCACAAAACGATAAGTCTGTTCTCACACATGCTTATGAGCCCAATTTAGTCACTGAAGAAATGTGTACACTTTTTAAACATCACATTATATACTCTCCATTGGTGTACACAATTTCATCAGTCATTAAAAATTAGTAGAAGGTAAAATGAGTACTAGTAGAAACGCTAGGTAATCCAAATATCCAAATGATGTTTGTGATTTAGCTCATAGCAATGCATTTCTACTGTCCTAGTTATAGTGGTTTTAATAGGTTTATCTAAATTATAAACATTCAAGAAAGCTGGAGGAAGAAAAATTAGAAACCTATTACAAAACAAAAAGTTACAAGTAAAAACATGATACTCACCAGCTTGAAATGCGTAGATATGCTCACGTTATACAGAAAACTATCAGTCACTGTATTTAATATAAAATGCCCCTGTCCTTGTTAGGCCTTGGCTTTTAAGGGGAAAGTCATTGCCTTAGTCAGTGTTCTATGGCTGTGAAGAGACTCCATGACCTCAGCAAGTCTTTTTTTTGTTGTTGTTATTGTTTTGTTTTTCCGGCGCAGGATTTCTCTGTAGCTTTTGGAGCCTGTCCTGGAACTAGCTCTTGTAGACCAGCCTGGCCTTGAACTCACAGAGATCTGCCTGCCTCTGCCTCCCAAGTGCTGGGATTAAAGGCGTGCGCCACCACCGCCCGGCCTCAGCAAGTCTTATATAGGAAAACATTGAACTGGGCCTGGCTTCCGGGTTCAGAGGGTCGGTTTGTTATCTTCAGGGCAGGAAGCGAGCTGCGTGTGATGCTGGAGAGGAGCTGAGAGTTCCACATATGCGTTGGCAGGAAGCGGGAAGAGAGAAACACTGGGCTTGGCTTGAGCTTTTGAGATCCTAAAGCTTACGGTCAGTGACACACTTCCTCCAGGAAGACCATGCCTACTCCCTGCTGTTTCTTGGGTTGTTTCTCACCCCTACACGGATAAAACTAGTTATCTTTCATTTGACGTGGGAAGGGAAGAGAGAGGACACCAAGATCTTGCCATACCGGCTTTCTTGTGACTTCAACACTGTTGGCCTTTCTCTTCCTGAGGAGAACTATTAGTAATTATGAAAGCTTGGCCTTAGCTTAGCCTTGTCCCTGTAGCTCTTAGAAGATAAATTAACCCACTTCTGTTAATCTAGGTTTGGCCATGTGGTTCTTCTCCATCCTGTACATCCAATTTCCGAAAAAATACGGAGTCTGTTCTTGGAAAAATGGAGAAGTTAAAAGAGTAACATTTCTTCGTGGTCTCTCATGACACCTTTACCATGTACATCTCCAAAAAAACAAACAAAGGACCAAACCCTAATTATTTTCTAATAACATATCTCCTTGTGTGCTAACAGACTGTGAAACCCTATGAATTTCTTTTCTTTTTTAAAAATTAATAGTCAAAAGAAGCCAGCCTTTAAATATTTGGACATTTTTCTTGGAGATACTGCTGTGCTGGGCAAACGCTGGCTTTAACATTTCCAAAGAAGGCTCAAAATAAATGAGAAGTTTTTGCAAACCTCCTTCCCATCACTATGCTGATCACCATTTTAATTAAAACCTCCACGTGTCAGGGGCAGGAGATTGTTGGGGAAGACGGAGTAAGGTGGTATCTATCTTTGATTTCAGAAAGGCAAGAGAAGTGTACAGAGAATGGTCAGATAATATTGCTATTACTTAGAAACAAATCAAACAGTTTGTGAAGAAAATGAACCAAACAGGGGTTAACATAATTTTCTTTGACTAGGTGCATTCCCAAGTCTAGCATATAGATGCATGTCCTGGCTTGGGGACTTCATCTAGGGTGTGCGTGAATCCTAGCTGACATGGAGATAACCTTGAGCTGGAGATGGCTTTTGTCAAGGGCTTTTCTCTTGAGATTTCCTTTATTCTGGTTCCCACAAGGTTGTGAGATCAAATGAAGACCCGCTTCAAAGAGACTGTACAATCTAAATGTTACCCGTCATCTTCATCATCATTATCTTGACAGCAAAGCAAGCGTGTGTGCCAGTTCACTTCTTCCCTTGGCCCTAAATTGTTGTGTTAGGGAACTGGGAGTTTGCTTTGCTGCCTTCATTGAAAGAACTGGAAGTGGAGCTTTCCCAACCTTCCAAAAATCAAACAGGGCCTTTGCATGATGCTCTCCTTCCTTTCAGCTCCCACACCAAACTGTAAATGCGTGTTGTTGTAAGATGCATAAAATTTGAATCTTGTGGTTCATAGGCAGCAAAAGAGTTTTCATGGTGAAGACAAACCCGGAATCAGAATTGTGAAGATCAAATGCAATCAGCGAAGTCCTGGGAACTCTTCTGTGCATTTAGCACATGAAAACACCACGAGCCAAGTTAGCCTTTCTTTGAGGCCTTATCTGAATAAACCCCTCTCGGATGAAACGATTGACGAATGCATGTTCTCCTCACGGAAGACTCCGTTGTCTCTTTTAGGAAAAGCTCCATTTTCGAAAGAATTCCCCTTTCCCAGAGGAGCTGCTCCAGAATGGCCTGGGACAATGGGGATTTGGAAACATCGGGTGTCAGGTGGGACAGAATTGACTGATATTTGTGGGAAGCGGTACGGCGTGAGACCACTGAGGACAACCTCTGACCGTCTGGGCTCCTAGCACGAGTGCCCACAGTCCACCCACTCACCACCTACGCGTTGTTTAAGAAGCCCTTCTCGTAATAACATCCAAGTTGTTGTAACCAAAACACGAAGAGAACCAAGAGAGGAAGTTTAATTGTGCTCACTGTTTGAGGGATTTTAGTTCATTATGGAAGGAATGTGTATGATTTCTTATTCACATAGTGGGGGATAGGAAGCAGGGAAGGCTAGGCAGGAGCAAGGGATGTGACCTTCAAAGTCATGCCTGTAGAAACCGTATCCTTCTTAACTTCATGCAGCTTGGGAAATCTCTGATCCCCTCTCATGGGGAACTCTCCTTAAATCTCCTGGTTCTTCTTTTACTTGATAGCTTCACCTTGGAACTTCCTAGGAGTCTCCATTTCCTTGCCTTCAAGCTGGCTTCTTCTCAGTTCCAGTTTTCATCCTTTTCTGTGCTCTCATTTCTGGCTGAGGATTAGAATTGCCTGGAGTCCACTCTTTTTCCCTGAACATGCATGCATGCATGCATACACACACACGCATGCACTCATGCACACCTGAGCATGCTCATGCACATGTACACACACGCATACACTCATGCACACACAGGCATGCTCACACACATGTACACACACACGCATGCACTCATACAAACTCAGCATGCTCACGCACACATGCATACAAATACACACACACACACACATGCATACACTCACTTGCTGGAAAGATTTGAGTGTTACAAACAGCACTTTGTAACTTATTTCAGACACAAGGGCATTCTCTTGCAACAACTATATTTCAGTGATTGAAATGAACAACACTAATACAATCAGTTCGTTCAGACTTTCCCCCTCATTTCGCTGGTGTCTTGTGGCAAAGGAGAAATTCCTCATTTATCCTCCCAGGCATCAGCCCTGGATAATAGGCCGCGACCACGCTTTGCTGTTCTTCTTTCAAGTGTCTCTTTCATCTGAAGCAGTTCCTCAGTATTTTTTTTTGTTTGCCATGACCTTGACATTTTTGAAGCGTCTGGGACAGTTATTTTGGGTTTGTCTGATGTTTCCTAATGATTAGGTTTGGGTTATATATTTTCTTGGCAAGAGTGAATACCAGAGAGAAGATGTGTGTTATTTTTAGGGTCTCACATCAGAGCAGAGTTGTCTGTTGGTGCTAGCATGTGTGCTCCTTGGACTCATGTGTGATGAGCCACATTTCCAGACTCGTTACTTTCTTCCTGGGTGATTAGGAACTAACTCGGGGGCTTCTTTGCAGTTATGGAAATAAACACGTTTATTACAGACGATGAGAGTCAGGTTTTATTCTTTCTTGACCAATTGGCTTTTTGTAAGTTCATACACGTGGTGGATGGATTCTGTTTATCTCGCCCTCAGTTTTTATGTTGCTCTCATCCCTGGTACCCCGACTTCTCCCTACAGGTGCCTTCCCTCACATCGTACCTTTATGTTTTGAGACCCTCCTGATGTTAACCGAGACTATCTGTCTGGCCATGGGTTTAGAGCTCTCCTTGGAGCCTGATGATGTCCCAGCATCACCTGGTACATCTCTGAGGAGAGCAGCTGGCTCTCCCCCAGAACCTATCAGGGGCCAGATAAGTTCAGCAGAGAGAGGGAGCGTCCCAGGAGCCCATCCCTGATCCATGGTTGGTTGTGACAGTCATATGCTGTTGACGGGATTTGGCTCCTCTTGTGCATCCAGTGTAGGAACCGCAGCTGCTGTGAATCCTTGTTGGCAGTAGCTGTGCCATGCGCTGAAGACACTATTTCCCATCTCTTCCCCACACCTCCCAGGTCTTCCATTTCGGAAGTGACAGGTTTCTCATTGTTACAGAAGAGAATTATGAATATGAATAGACAGACATCTGTCTATTCATGAGATAGAATGATATTGTGTGATGTTGGGTTTGGGCTAGAGATATTGATGTGAGCTCCTGGCTTTTATTTTATGTGGCTATGGATGTGTGCTTAGCTATGGTATATGTTTCTATCTCCTAGCTCTACCCTCTGAGAGAAGCATTATCAGCTCAGTAACAATGAACGTAAACAGTGCCATTATCCTGGCTTCTAAATACTATTTGTATTTAAGAGCAACCAAGTCTCATCTGCTAGGACAGGAAAAGGACATGACAAGCATGGGATAACTTATTTTGCCAGAAGGCAAAGAAATGGCACAGGGATTAAAGATGCCAAAAGGATCCTGGCCCTACTTTAAAGGTGCTCCCAGCAGGCAAACACAGGACAGCCTTGGCATAGATGCAAATGGCAGTAACAGCTGGAACAGAATAAAGAATTTCTGATGCCATACTGCAACAAATAGCCATATAAAATCTATATAGAAAAATAACCTTATAATTATCGCACATCAATGTAGAAGGAATGATTGAAAATCACGTTGGGCTATGCATTATTAGTTGTATGAGGCAAGGACTCTTTCCACTTTTGATAACGTTGGACTGCCTTTCCTGATTCTCCCTCTCCCAGGAAGTCACCCTCCAGCTTTCAACACACAATTCTCTTGGTCAAGTTGTTCTGAAGTTGGCCTGAATGCCACCCACCCCTCTAGGAAGTCTGAGCTCATCTAGTGAGGTGTGTCAGTCTTTCTAAGGGACAGTCTGGCATTCTTGAGTACATGAAGAGGGGAGTAGCTATCCCTTGGAAGCATCCTTCCTCCTCTGATAATGTGAACTTGTCTTCAAGCACACGATTGGTAGATGATGGGTAGGTAAGAGAAAGGTATCTGCCTGGCAAGCGGCAGCCTGCTGCCAAATAAGACTTCCGGTGTCCCCTTCATCATAGAATAGATTGACAGTGTCTGCTGCCTTCAAGGTAGCTATTAAGGGCCGGCAAAGCTGATTTTGGGTTTAGTGGTTTTGCTTCTTTTTCCTTTGTTTGTCATTCAGAAGAGGTCTGTGGTGAACATATCTCCTGCCACAAACTTGGTTGCAATATAGTCATGAAAATCAGGCCAGAAAAATCACTGTACACAGAGACAGTTATTAATTAAACTCAATAGCAAGCAAATAAAAGGAGCTCACACTGCTTGCTATTCCAGTTGTTAGAATGCCCAGCTCCTTTGCTTTGTAGAAAATCCTTCCATGGCAGACTCACCAACATTCCAAATGTTGGATTCTTTAACTCTTATGACAGACATCAGGAAAACCCAAGTCTTTTGGAAAGCAAGCCTCAGGCCCGTATATATGCATGGAGGTCGCCTTTCGAATTCTATCCTCTATCTGCACAGGGTGAAGGGTGTCTCTAAAACATTTTCATGACTCTACATCTTCACTAATTTTAATTTTACTCTTGATGGTCCATTTCCAGACTCTTCACATTAATAAGCCACCGATTTCGTAAGTTAAATTAAAATCCATTTCTAATATCTACTTAAAGACTTTTAAAGCCTAGAGGCTAATAAAAACACAAATGATAAGTATATTCAATTATCACATCTATAGCATTGCCTTTCTGATAAAATACATCAATAAAGACTGTGTACAGTATTGATTAAGAGAATGGAAGTGACCCCAGCGCTCAAGCTTGACTGTAAACTCACAATGCCTACGTTGAGGCTTTTGAAAGCAAATTAGGAAAACAGCGTTGGCACTGGAGGACTGGAGAATAATTTATGCACTAGGTTGTGCCTTGAAATCCTGGCACATGAGATCAAATGTCCTTGGTCAAATATACTGAGGAAATGACGTGTTATGATACTATGTTGGAAACTGGACAGGCACACCAGCTTGAGAGATGCTATCTGTGGGAAATGGATTGGACTTCGTTTAGTTCAATCTGGATTTCCCATAGTCGGTTGACTAGAGTTCTTTCCATTGTACTCCTGGAATTAGTTTTGCCTGCAACATGTTTTATAGAAATTACCGTAAAGCTTTCTTAACCAGCACGTCCATGTCTCCGTGTCTGCCCCCCAGCAATCCCTCAGTTAAGCCGGAAGCCACAGCTCCCTTCTATTGTGCTCCCCATCACTTGAGCTTACAAAGAATCAATTGAGATTTTCCTAAAACCTGTTTATCCCATTTGTACTTGCAATGACAGTTACATAACCTAATTAAATGTTACATAATCCCGTGACTTTTGAGTGTAAACATAAAGAGTAATTGTTTCCTTAAAAAAAAATCAGCTTTTTCAACGGCTTTGGAGTGGCTCAGCAAAGGAAGGCTAATGAAAAAGTGTTATTAAAATAGGTGAGGCAGGATAACTTCCAACGGTTTGGCCGGAATTACAAAAAATAAATAAATAAATAAATAGTAAAATTCCATTTCTTTGTATCTGTTTCCTAAAGTTATTCACGTAAAAGAATCTTGAGGGGCTGAGGAGGTTGCTCCGTGGTTAAGAAGCATGTAGTTCTCTTCCAGAGGACTCAAGCTCAGTTCCCAGGAACTGCACTGGGTGGCTCACAGCCTCCTGCCACTCCAGAGGATCTGACTGCCTCATCTGGAATCCATAGGCACATGCGCAAGTGACGTAATTCACATACACATAAATAATGATGATGATTATTGTAATAATAATACTATTAAAAACTTGAATATGTCATCATTCTATAAACATCCAGTGCAGCAACTTAGTGAGGCCATAAAGTCTTGCATTTAAATAAAGGAGCAAATAATAATTTAAATAAAGTATTTAAAGTACAAATATACCATTTCCTGCTTTGACTGAACTTCTGTTTAAGTGACCGTGCATTGTTCTTGTGGAAGTCAGATAATGGCTGGGGGAGGGGGAGGGAAAGGAAGGGGAGGACAGAGAGATGAGAACAGAGAGAGGGAGGAAGAGGGGAGGGAGAGAGTGACTACGTGAAGGGGTGAAGGGGAAGAAGAATCATGAAGGGAGACACGTGCATGCGTACTTCCTGGTGTGTTTCACATTATACAGATCTTGTCAACATCTCAGCCTTGTTCAGAGCTTTGCCATCCTTGACTTCCTCGGCTTCACCATAGATCCACGTGATTTATCATTTTCAGTGTCCAAAGGGGAGAGCCAAAAATCCTCGTTTACATCTGGACCGCGAATGCTCACACGCGCATCTCTTTCAGTCCGCCCCTCTAGGTTTTGTTTCGTGGCTGGGAAGGAATTTTGTTTATTGCCAGTATATCTTTTCAGTGTTGTTTTGTAGCAGCAGATTTCTGAAAGAATGTGCACTAGGTTGTGGCTGATGTTTATCTGGATCGTCTTAGGCTTGGTTCCAGGATGGGCTCCAACTTAAGGTTCAAGGTTAGGGTTAAGTTGCTATTTAACCTTTGTGCTCATGCGTGCTGCCCAAACAAAACGATTATTCTACTGTGGAGCAAGATTTGTTTTTTCTTTTGAAACGCATAATACAGCCATCACTTCTTAGTTTTAATTAAGACTGTTTGTACTGAAGATGCACGGTTGAAAGAAATGGAGAAACAAACGCTCAATCGTGCACCAAATAGAATAAACAGCAAACATATCGCCTTGATCCTTTTATTAGAGGGGAAGAAAGGAACCCTTAGAGAAATTGGGAGTTTGCTTGTTTTTTTTTGTCTTGTTTTTCACAAATAACAGAAGCAGAACTGTGTATAATAAATTTGAGCATGAAAAGAATATTTGTACCCAGTACAATACCGCGCTTTGAAGTAATAAAAGCTCTCCCGCTATGGTAATAATCGATGCTTCAAAACAGCAATGCCCACGTGCTCCGTTTTGACAGATTCGTTTGGCATCTTTGGGAGGCTAAGTGTGGCGGGATGCAGCGGCCTGAGTCAGGACATGGCGGAGGATGAGGACACGGCTCTCATTCCCAGGAAGAGGAATGGCGATGTATGCTTTGGGATCTGCATGGGATTTTTCCTGGAATCAACATGAAAAGAGTTGGCTCAACTTTAGCGATCTAGATCTCTAGAGTTTAGAGTGACCCATCTGTGTGACCCAAGCAGAGGGCATTGTCCACGCTGCATGAGGAGCCTTTTTCTTAGGCTTGTCAGACCGTTCCCACAGGTCACGACTTTTCTCGTTGAGTAGCTGGGTCAGACTCCCATGAAGAGCTAGACATGTGGCAGATGAGATAAGTCACGTGGAAACACAGTTGAAATGGGGAACATAAGCTGTTTACTGGAGTGACATAAAGATGCCTCCTCACCCATGAAGGCTGGGTACGGAGAATGGAGTTAGGGAGCAGGGACGGACAGCAAGGGGATGCTGTGTCGCGATTGGAGCAGTAAACCGAGTGGTATCTTAAGTATGACTTAATATTAAACCTGAGACGGAGACAGCTGCAGCTTTCATTCTTTTGGGGGTACCTCCTGTGTGGACTCTTTATCCTAGAAGCCAGAGAGCACGTGACTGTTCGCAGCAGACGGGGAGTTGAGGAAAACAGAAAGCAGGCAAGGAGAGCGTCCTCTCAGACGGGCACCGGCTCAGCTGAGAAATTGACTCAGCCATTGGCATGGAAGTCTTGCTTGGCCACGGTTTCATAGAAGCTCCTATTTGTCGCTTTCACTGACTGAGAGAGACTGCCTTATTTTCAGACCATTGGGTCTCTCCCTCTCTCTCTAATCCTATGGCCAGTAGCCTTTAAATTCCCCGCCCACTTGGGCGTGGCCTTTTATATACTATTTATGCCAATGTAAAGCGCAGGTCAGGCCAGATCTGCTTGTTGTTCCCCGTCCCAGAGGATTATGATCTGTGTGTCTACCCCTAAATAACCCTCTATTATACTCAATTCTGAGCTAGTGTGGGATTTCTTTTGATCATCCTTCTTCACAAGAGAATATTGCCAGATAGTGTGACTAGTGTGACCCCGTGATCAACAGTGGTGCATCTCTCTGGGGATGCAGGGAGCCATAACCAACTAGGCCTCTGAATTTCTTCTCAAAGGTTTTCTTTTTTTCCCACTCTATGAAACATTATTCTCACTCCTCTCCCCAATAAGGGATCACATCCT
Source organism: Chionomys nivalis (assembly GCF_950005125.1). NCBI lineage: Eukaryota > Metazoa > Chordata > Mammalia > Rodentia > Cricetidae > Chionomys > Chionomys nivalis. The sequence goes on along the minus strand of NC_080111.1, from coordinate 3,458,340 downwards.
GAAACCCGACTATTCTGTGGTCCCGTGAGTGGAACAGTGAAGCAGCTGGAGGTTTTCTAGTTAAGGCAAACAAGTGTCCATGTCTTGTACATTGCTGTCTGGGACGTCTGGGTTGAAGTGAGTCTCCATTTGACTGTTGCCTAGAGTTTCACATAGATTCTAATATATGGGACAGCTGTGTCCAGATGTGTGGGCCATACGATTGTGGCAATGTATTGTCTCTCCTGAATAGATAGATCAAGGAAAAGACAACCAAGCGATCACAGGGCTCTTTAGACCCCGTCCTACAGGGAGATAGGGAACTGACTCTCTGTGTTGGTTATTCCCGTCTGAAAGCTTCTTTGCCAACTTCTAGAGCTGCTCTTGGCTGACAGTGGCGCTAAAGCTGAGGCCTCTTAATCTCTGCACTGATCAGATCAGTGTCCCTTTGAATTAAATCACCTTTTTTCCTGCCTAACTTGAAGGAGACAGATTAGGAGACCAACTGCCAGACCTAAAAGGTTTGAAAATGACTTCTCTGGTTGCTATGAGTTTTACTTTGTTTGCTTCATTAACCTTGTCAAAGGAAATGGATTATGTTTTGCTGCCTTTGCTACAAATATAATCAGTGTTATTTTCCTACCTTACGGAGTGTATTTTCACCAAAATTAGTTCAATAATGTAGTTTTCAAAATTATTTTTTAACACCCAGCATTTCACAAATTGTTCTTTCTAAGCGATGGCAGGGTTTCGAAGTTAGTAACTTACTAAGCACATGTTACATGTCAGTTCTTACAAGGAACTGAGACATGCAGCAGAAATTAGATGCATTCTCAGGCCTTATGTAGATCAAAGCACTTGGAGAGAAATGGCACCAAGTCAGAGCAGACAAAGAACAAGGCTCCCTGTGGCCATGACTTACTATGTGTAAGGACCCATGTGTAGGTAGACACCCAATAGGGTGAATGAATGGACAGAAATAATTCGATGGAAGAAGAGCACATTTCAGACTGGAATATGTCTTCAAATGGATAGATATAAACTAGAGCCCTAAACAGGAAACCATACTTGATAAATAAAGTATTGAGGCGATGTCTTCCAAATGAGATCAAAGATGGGAAGGTAGACCCGAGCATGGCTGAGCATGTGTCAGAGCAGGGAGAGAAGGGACAAGAAGACTAAATGGGATGTTGGGAATGAAATCAAAGGTTAGGTCAGCCCCTTCATTGATAAGTGACCAGCTTCTCTCTGCCCTCCAGGTGGTAGTGTGATGGATCACGTTTGGTCTATGCCTCCGTGACAATTCCATCTCCCATTTCCCCATCATCCTCTCTTCTAGAGCAGCTATGTGGGCTCATCCTGGTCAGTTTGAAGACTACCTATAGCTATTACGGAAATACCATTGCTCTCACAATGAAGCGCTGGAGCCCTTTTCACCCCCTCCGTGTCTTGAGTGAAAGGGGTGGAGTCTGGAACTAGACAGCAACCTTGTGGTCAAGAGGCATTTTGGTATCACTGACCTGCTAAACACACCCAAAGCCAATCACTTCTAGGTTTCTTATTAGGTAAGAAAAAGCAACCATTGTTTATATAAAACACAGACGTCTTGACTTTCCTTTTTGTTTTTTGTGGTGTTTCTATACTCTTTCAGGGAGGTTAGTCTTCAACAGCGTGCGAGGATACAGGAAAAGGGTAAGAACTAAAGTGGTGGACAAGCATGATGGGAAGTTTCTAGAAAGGAGAACCAGGAAGGAGAAGGAGGCAGACGTCTTAGGGAAGACATAGAGGAAGTAAGTACAGACTCGGTGGCGGAGAAAAGCACATAACTCAAAGATGAGTTGTATCATTTGTAGTTGGGATAGGCGGATATGATGGTGAAGTTGGGCTCGATTTTAAGGAGCTTTAGGTTTGAGATCAGAATGGGATATCCGAGTGGGAACAATCTACACATAGTTTTAATTCCAGTCCCATGTGAATTTAGAGGAATCCATAATGATACCGATGACCACGGACATGAACATATAAAACCCATTAATGTCTCTGGCTTGAGGAGAGCAGACATGATCGGGCATATACTTACGGAGAAAGAAAGAAAATAGTGCAAGACTTCAGGATGAACCAGATCCATATCACCAGAACAAAGGGTACTGGGAGAGATACATACAAGTGCATGCTACAAAAACATGAACAGTTTCTTGTCAGCCACCAGCCTGCAAATAATGGCATTGAGACTTAATATTAACTGTGAAAGCTCGGCCTATAACTTAGGCTGGTTCCTAACTAGTTCTTATAATTTAAGTTAACCCATGTCTGTTAACATACGTCCTGCCACATGGTGTTACCTTTCTTCCATCATGTACTTCCTGTTTCCTCTCCATGTCTCCTGGTGTCTCCCAGGCCTAGGTTCTTCTTCCTACTTCCTCTCTCTGCCTATGCCTCCTATTGGTCATTCAGCTCTTTCTTAAGCCAATCGCAACAATATATCTTCACACAGTACACAGATAGCCCACAACACAAAGATGAAAAAACGTCCTCCTCAGTGTCTGATGATAGAGAGAACCCTGAAGATAAAGACTGGAGAGAGAAGAAATCTGATGGAGATCGGGGATATCTAGAAACATTCGAGCCCTGGTTTCTGAGAGAGAAGTTTCTACAGACTTGTAAGTCATGAAACAGCTGATGATGCCTGAGAAGAGGATGAGGAAGTTGGCGGAGAGGAAAGAGAGCCGAGAGGAAGTGGTGAAGAAAGGTCGTTCCTCAAAGGGGCCTGGAGTTGTACAAACTGTAGAGGAGGTAAGGGAAATGCATGGAAGCCCAGAGAGAATTTCATTCAAGGGAGGTTTAGCTGTTCCTCTGAGGCTGAAGTCGAGGATGCAAAGGCCAGTCAGAAGACTAAAACCTAGATGCAGTTAGAGGCTCGTCCTCCCAGGATAGGGAAAGGTATATGTTGGTAGCTAGATCGCACCAGGGATGCATGCCAAGGGATGCATGCCACAGAGCGTTTATTGTGAGCCTGTGTGTCAGAGAGGCATCCTCGCAAGGATCGTGGGGCTTGTCTGAAGTCAGGTGGTGATGAAACTGCAAGGGCAGCACTCTATAGTCTTGTATTTCCTCAGACAGGGTGGTAACAGAGACCAGGAACTAAGTCAACAATTCAACCATATAAATCCCCCCTTTTGTAAGTTCCCCTGGTCGTGGTGCTTGATCCCAGCAGGAGCAAAGCAACTAAGGCACTTAGAAGAGCAAGAACTCTAGAGTGTGGCCGGAGAGGCAGGAGGAGGAGACATGCATTGTGCCCAGGAAGAGGCTGACGTTCAAGGAGAGAGGAAAGTTTCCCAGAAGATAAAGGGGAAACTTAGAACATGTGCTAGGGATCGGTAGGGCCTGCCTGTAGGAAATCCAATTCTCAGTGTGGCTTAGACCCAGGAATGGCAAGACCCAGCTAAAACCTGCACCACTAAAGCCACAGTGACTTATTGTAAGAGGCTGATTCATATTCTCTTTTAATTTCTCTCTAATTGACTGTATTTTAAATAATTATTAACTTATCAGAATGTCTCAGTTTTAATTCTATATTTATATGTTATATGACAACTCAAATCAGAGTAATGTATATTGTATGACTTATCCACTTTATCATGTTGTAGGTTTCATTCTGTCGTGTTCCTTCTTTACTCATAAAATGTAAGAAAAAAAAACTTGGGCAAAGTTCTAGAACATATATTCAGAGCATATTGGTGCACTGTTTACTTAGAGACAGACTGCGTACGAATTTGGTATGAAGCTAGCAAGTTTCATCCTATGTGGCCAAGGCTTCCTGTGTTGGCTTCAGTGAGGATGTCCCTTAGGGACTCAGATGCTCGAATTCACATCCCCCAGTTTGTCAAGCTGTCTGAGTAGGCTAAAGATGTCTGGCTTTGCTGGAAGAAGTATGTCCCTGGGGCCGGCATTGCCATCCACTTACTGCTTCCTGTTGGTGACTTGATGCCTACTCTCAGCTTGTTGCTGCCGTTGCTATTCCTGCCAGCTGCTATGCGTCTCTACAGTGATGGCGACAGACTGATTTCTCTGGGAAAAGCCCATATGATCCTTCCTTCTGTAAGTCGCCTTGGTCGTGGTGTCCCATGACAGCCACGGAAAACTATTACATTTTCTAAATATGAAATAAAAACCTCTCCATGTTCCAATAATGGCAATATCTTTAAAAGACTGAGTGGGATTCTTGCTAGACCCAGCCTTGGGCATCACTCAGTGTTCCAGAAGCAACCATCCATCCACTGAGGCTTCTAGAGATGCCCAGCCAGCGCTCTTTAAATAGCGTGCCACTTTAACAAGATGGCAGATGGCTTGTTGCATGAGTTCCTAGCTGATGTCACTTCCACGCTGTAACTGAACCCTGTAAGGAACTTGGCTCTCAGCTCAGGAGGAATCCTGTGAAACTCAACTTTGTATTTCATTGTAGGGACAATTTGTACATATTAGGACTAAATATAATACATGTCTTATAACAGCAGTTCTGTGTATATAAAATAATGGCTTAGCTTTATTGTGGCTTATACTATGTTCTTTAGATGATTAATTCCAGCCACAGACAATTTTTACCTTACACCGTGATTATAATTGCTTATTCACAGACCGAGACACAGGAATGCGTTTGGGATGGTTACTGTTTTATATTGTCAGGTTATTTTCCATTTTAACTTTAGCGCATAGAGTCTTGCACTGTGTTTTCTAACGAAGCTCAGATGGAATCCCCTGGCTATTCAAGCTCGATTTGCTCTATTTAATGTTTGTTTAGTTTTATTTAATATTGTCATTTCATCAGAGTTATGAATCACAGCAGTCTAGGTAATAGAAAACACATTGCATTATTCTAGGTGGAAAGTTACATTAAACTTTGGCATGTTGTCCTGATTATATTACACAGACTTACCATTCTTTCGAGTGTAGACATGTTTTTGGGTTGGTTCATCTTGGTTTATGTAGTTTGTACTTAATGTAAGAGCTAGAACCATCACCATGAGTGAGGAAGAGGGGAAAGACAACCATGGATGTGCATGCTAGAGTGATAACTTCTAATTGTTGGGAAAGAGTAAGTCCGCCAATGAATTGACTTTTAGTCTGTGACACATATGTCTTTACTGAGGAATTGACTTTTGAAGTCTCAGATGAAACACGGAAACAACCGAAAAGCAGCGGATAACGCCTATTTGAGGTTTGCTATCATCATCCTTAGAATGAACTCCTTAGGACAGTGGAGTCTGCAGGAGCATGGAACCCTTGGGAGTGAGCTCACCCAGGAAACCCACACTGCACTTCATGCTGGACAGAGTCTTCTATCTTAATTTCCTCTTGCTCAGCAGTCGAAAGCTGCTGGTTAAACTGAGTTGGAATTAAGACAGTGATTGGAAGACAGGTGGCCCTGGTTGAGTAGAAGGGCTGAAGGTGGCAGACATGGGAGCGTAATAGGGGTCAACATGATCCAAGTGTGTTATAGACTTGAGTGGAAGGGTCATTGTGTGCTGCTGATACACACTAGCATCGCAATGGAAGATGAGGGTTTGCCTTTTGACGTCTTCACGGTTTCAGATTAGCACGTACTGCTCATATATGAAATTCTCAAACGGTTAATGTTTCTTCAAAGAAATGAGCAAACTATGACCTGTATCTTCCATCCACCTTTCCATCCCATTTTTATATATACTTTGCTACTTCGACTTTGCTGTTCACGCTTCCCCAACTCCTCCTCAACCTCTCCCGCATCCTTCTACCCCTACGAGGACTTCAGGGTCTGCTTCCCTCTCCCCTACCCCTTCTTCCACACAGAATGCCATTCACGTTACCCATTTGCTTATCTGTGTAGGAATTGCCTTTGGAGCATGGGCAACCTATCACGGGCCATACCGCCGAAGAAAATTGATTAACCCTCCTTCAACAGGCCTCACCTGCCAAAATGCTCCTCAGCTGGGGCGGGGGCGGGGTCTTCATAAACTCCCTGATTCTTCACGCTTGGGTGTTGGCTGGCTTGGCTGTGTGCAGACAGCAGTGGGTGCTATGAGTTAATGGGTACAATGACCCTATAATGCTCATGAGACACTGTTTTGAAGTAGCACGCCCAGCTTCTGGCTCTTACGGTCTTTCCGTCTCAAATAATAGCACTTTCACACCCTTTGAATGAAACCCGGCACCTCCAGCTTACTCCCGTGCAGTGGGCACGCCGTCCTTCCCTTCCCTCATGTGAATAGATAACTTCCTACCAAACAATAAAACCGGTGGGTACCGTGCCAGGAATGACGGGTTGGGGACTAGAAAGACAGCAGGAGGCTGCTAAGGTAGCTCGTCTTTCCCCAACTCAAAGATGGGTAAGCATGAAGAGTTACAGGTGCATCTGTGGCCCTGTGCTCCTGCATCTTGGAAAAGCTCGTGAGAAAGCTGTGAGAAACTTCAGCGAGCACAGGGAGAGTGGGCCTCTGCAGCCTGGTCCGGAGGTGCGGCTTCGGGACCTGCGCGTTGCCCTCCTCTGGTGCACAACCTAATACAGCAAGGGTTTTAACTCACACTTTCCTGGATGGTGCATGAAATTATTCTGAATTAATAATATTCAGGGCATCCGTCTTTTCTTTCAGTTCCTTTCCTTTTTACGGTGTGATGGTTAATACGGTATTGACAGGATTTAGAATAAATGACTTGAGGAAAATCAACATGATAGCGTCACTCTTTTCGGTGTAATATGATAATAATATAATGACATGATTAATAGACATTTGAGGATCCCAGGGAGGAAGGTGATGGGGAAGAGGAGTTGGGAAAAAAAGAGAAAAGAATGAAATCTGTCTTCTATTTGATGTAGCAAAGCTTTCTTTTTGGGACCACCAAGAACGATCAAAAGAGGGGGCAAGGGGAAGAGATTTCTCGACAGGAACCCAACTACGTTTAGCCTGGAGGATGAGCTCTGGAATTCTATACACATTAGGGCGGCCAGAGAAAGAAACAACGTACAGCCGTTTCCAGGTCCTGAGGAGAGAGGATACGAATGTGGCTGCCACGAAGAAGCGGTGAGCATGCGAAATGAGGCTATGCTAATCATGGTAATTTTATTATTACGTAGCCTATACGTGATTGAATGCATCGCACTATGTATATATGAATCTGTGCAGTTACTGCATGTCAACTAAGAACAAAATAAAAGAAATCGAAGGCACAGAAGCAATTTAACCCTTGCAGTTCAGAGCTGGGCCTAAGCCATTGTGTGTCATGTATAACGGGAGGAATTTTAAATTTGTGCCGCACAGCCTTCCTTTAGTCTAGCCTTTAGGACATATGTTCAGTTGACACAACTGATTACTTTGGCTGAGGGTAATATTATTTAGAATTAAAAATTGTTCTAAAAAAAAGCTTTTTGCCCTAAAAATATCCATCTCCTTATATGTCCTTCTCTTCATGGTCTCCTCTCTGATAATTCCCCTTTTATTTAACCCCATGTGTGAGAACACCTGGCCGCGATCTCTTTAGCGGCTTCTGTGACCCTGGATCAAGCAGTTTGTCACCCAACCGACGCCTTGTGTGCAGTTTCTTCCACAAAAAGTCGTATTTGAAGGGGAAACGTTTTAGTACACTATAGTCACAGTACATAAAATTGAAATTAAACGGAGTCTGTTCCGTCTCTTTCAAGTTCAAATTGCTAGACTCTTCCGGCTTGCCTACAGAATGATGTAACATTAAAGTGTTGGGGGTGACAGGGTTCTGAGAGCCAAGTCATCAGAAAGGGCACCGAGAACCGGCAAACATGAACAAACAGGGATTTGCTGTTTCATTGCAAAGTGCTCCCAGGTTCTAACAGGACTTTAAACATGCAGCACATTTAAAACCAAGGTTTTATATTTCTGTAATTTTATAGTAATAGAAAATTCGTGTCGATAGCATAGTTTCCGAAGACTTTCCCAGCCCCCTCTCGTAGTAACACCCTAGATTCTTCCAAGCTTGAGATTGCATGCTATAAATGGCAACCTCTGCTTTATATATGTCACTATTTTTAATTTTTATTTAAATTTTTTCAGGGAATGTATTTTGATCATGTTTCCCCTCCCAGCTCCTCCTAGATGTCCCTATACACCCAACTTCATGCTTTCTCTCTATTTCAAAAGGAACCCACAAAAACATTGAAATGAAAACCAAAGTAGATAGGCAAAAGAGCAAGAAGGCAAAAAAAGACAAAACAAAACGGATAAAAAGACGACCAATACCCCCCCCCCACACACACACAAAACCCATCAACTTCACTTTGTGTTGGCCAACATGCCTGGAGTCAGATATTAAAGAGTGAAAGCTGAGAGACCAGAGAAGCCGTGCAGTCAGCCACTGGAGAGACCTTTGCCCTCTACCAATGCTCAGACCAATGGGGAGAGCCTCTCCTCAGACTGCACCTCAGACTGTGTCCGCGGACAGCAACTGTCTCCACAAGCCTCAGACTGCAGGGACGATCTTCAGATTGCTCTGACCTCCTGTCTCCTCCCTCCCTATCTTCCTTACTCCACCCAGCCTCCACAGTCAGTCAATGCTCGTACCTCCTTCCTCCCTTGCTATTCAAGTCTGCTTCTGAGAAACTCCAAGCTGCATTCATACCAAGAGAAAAGCAAGGCATAATCTCAAAATTAGTTCCTGACAGAAACTGTTATCTTTCTCTGCTGATATTTCAACTTAGGTCACTAAAACTTGAAACCCAAGCTTCTTCAAGTTAGAATCTTACTGGGGCACCTTTCCCTGGGTCCTCCACTGACAAATATTATTATTTTAATCTTAAAATGCATGTTATTTTAGAGTATAATATAAAATATGTGCATGTAAAACTAATATTTGTTTCAAAATGCGATTCTTTAGTTGTCTCTGGTACTGTGCAGTCCCAAGGTCATAGTGTGAGTTTACCCTTGCTGCCTTGCCATGGCCATTCAGGTCAAAGAAAAAGGAAAAACCACACTTCTAACACACGGCTACAAACTTTCAAGTGGAATGTTACAATCAACCAACACAACTTCTCTAGAATTTTAGAGTTCAATTTTGGATGTATATACCAGAATTGTAGACAAACACAATGTCCGGTTAACCCTCCTATATTAGTTATTATTGAATATGGACATTTCAGCATTTGATAAATGTGTTAAGTTATAATAAAGGGATGGAGCTTTGTTTTGAACACCGAGGCCTGCACTGCTACAGCCTGCCTATGGGGTGACCAGCGACTCTTGGGAAGGGCTAAGAGAAATTTCAGAAGGGTGTGGGAGAGAGGGAGAAAGAGAGAGAGCGAGAGAGGGAGGGAGGAATATGGCAGCCAGAACGGAATGCCCTAAGTCAGCTTAAGGGACTGGAATGCATCTCTCCAATGTCCTGAACTGCAGGCTGGTCTCTAGTCTTTTCCATGGAGCAGGAGAGGCTCTGCTAAGAGCTGTTCATTGCCTGGTGGGCTGCAGTTCTTTACTGAGAGAACAGGATGAGAGGCTGTTCCTCTAGCCAGTGCAACATTTGCAAGAGGAGCCTTGTGGGCGGAGATATAACTGACTCCCACATGGCCTGTAGAAATCCAGACACACTTTTGGGACCAGCTTTTTGGTCCAGGCTTAGGAAAAGCAGCAAGCAGAAATGAGAGGTGAGCATTGGTGGAAGGTGGAGCCCACTTTCTTGGCGTACCGAGGGAAAGAAACGATTCTGTGTCTTTGGGAAAACATCTAGATCGGTTAAGACACGACCTCAGATGAAGAGCAAAACCATTCTGGCAGCTCAGAGAGAGCCCGTTGTGCGGCATTCGTGATGTGTCATGTGTTTCGGGAGAGAGGATGAGGGTAATAAATGAGGACAAACAGGAAGCTCTTCCTTGATGCTCTCCCCAGACAGTTTCAGCCACGGTGTCCAGGTCGAAGGTTCTGGGAAGAAATAGCTCGATCTCTGCCTTGTCTTGAAATAATGTTTCCTGTTTTGTTAGAACTGGGGGTGAACGTGTGAAAACCAACTGACTTCAGTTCACAGACTCATGATTTTCACAAGCCTCAAGGACCACTGGTTAAAGCCTGTGTGTGTGTGTGTGTGTGTGTGTGTGTGTTCGAGCATGCACATGCATGTACGTGTGCTTGCAAAAGAGACAGAGAGACAGACATACACACATGCTGGGAAGGACATGGATCTACCCCATACGTCCTTGGAATGTCACATTTTGTCTAATTTATCTTCCGTTAGTTGGATAACTAATTCACATGAATTTTGAATACATCGCATTCAGTAGCTTCCTAGCCCCCTTTTGTCCCCCTCTCCCTACCTCAGTGAATTAATTTGGTTGGAGGAAACCATTTATATTATGTCCTGAGATTCATGATAAGGTGAAATGTGTATCTCCTTGCATTGATGTTTACATGAATAATGCCTTTTATCTTACAGCCATGTAGATAATATGAAATTGAGATCAACGGCTGACCTCGGGGAGCAAGCAGAGTTTTGTGATAATGGCTGTACCGCCACGTTTACTTCTCTCCTTGCCTTTTTAATAAACGAGGAAGGCTCTGGTGGCTGTCATACAATCACACTTATTTGCAGCTATGGGGAGGAAGCTAATTCTTGCTTCCTCACCCTGACCTGCAATCACACAAACACAATGGGACCTGACATGCTGGCAGTGGCTGCTCATTACCGCTTCCACCACCCTGCAGGCTCGTGGCTGCAAGTCAAATGCGGTGGGCTGGTTCCAAGCAGACAGGGGAAGAAAGAAAGAAACAATTGGCTTCAGAGAGAAGGGGGTTATTAAAATTTCCATGTGAGATTTCCACCATGGCTTGGCTTCGGATTTAGGTAGTTATATGAAGATGCCTCTGTTTCAGTTTTAAACTAATGTATCCCAAGAACTAGGGAACTCTGCTACCAACGACCATAACCATTTCAATAACATTTCTGCATCTTTGTGGTCTGTATCCCATTATTAATAACCTGGTTATGCAAAACAAAACAATGGAAAATTCTAGAAGCAGAGATTTTCACCAGGGGAGGTGTTGCAGTTTAGGAGGTTTGTCTTGCGCTTGTAATGCAAGGCTGATTTTACTTAAAAGTGACGGATTAGCTTTAAAAAATTCACTGTAGACAGGAGAGGGAAGTGCAGTGCATTGTCTGTAAACATTAGCGAGGACAAAGGCAATTACCCTGCATTTCTCTAAGCCCCAGTGTTATACGAGAAACAGGGACGACGGAACCCTGGCAAGGAACTTTTGTAGGAGAAACCGAGAAATCGCGTAAAGAACTGCAGACCAGGAAGTCTGGCGCACAGATAACAGTGTACTGCACCTTTAAGAAAAATAGCTTTGCATTATTTGCTTTGTAACGATGAGCGCCCAGCAGCGGGCTTCGTTGCATGACTGAATGTTGTCTTCACAGAGAAGTCGCCAAATAGTTGAGACTTCACAGTTTAAATAAGCTGAGAGGCTGAGTGTTGCTTACTCCCTCGACCCCTGAGTCCTACCTCTTGATTGTTGCGGCCGCCCCCTCGATCCCCCGACCCGGGTACCACCTCCTGAGTGTTGCCAATGCCCCCCTTCCTTCCACCTCCTGAGTGTTGCCTATGCCCCCTCGACCCCCGGGTACCGTACACATTCTGCACCTGCACATCTTAGCAGCAATGGCAAATCACACATCTCATTCCCATCAATGCTTCTGTAGTCTTTAATTCTGACAGTTTAATTCTGAATGGCGGATCATGCTTGAGGACACGAGACACATTGAGCTGCTGGCTGAACCCGCACCTGGCATGTGTGGGTGCCCTGCTGAAAACCCGAGGAGCTTTGCATGTCATTATGATTTCAGCAGTGCTTAGCACGTAGAAGACTAAACTTGTGAATCATTTTAATATCCACTTCTCTTAATGGAGATGAGGCTCTGTCTCTTTATAGTTGATGCTTTGTGGTCCTAAATTTGGATCCGTAATGAGATTGTACTTCCTCTCAAGCATGGTAAACTAACTACACAGCTTCCAGTGGCGAGGTTCACAGGATGAACCATGCGGGGAAGGAGATGTTCCAGGCTCTCAGCGAACCAGGATAGGAGGAGAGGCATGGACCAGGATGTTAGCAGGAGAGCATCCTGGTTACCGTGAACTAGCTTCTGTGCACATTGCTTGGGTCCTTTCTCTCAGTACAACTTTGAGGCCTATATCATCATGCGCATTTCATAGCCTCCAGGGGATGCTTTGCCCAACATTACACAGGGGATAGAAACGCATTATTAAAAGGAGAATAAATAATTTTTGTTATTTAGTATATTGTGTGCAAGTCCATTTGTATAAGTTACGCGCTTTTCTGTGTACGTGCTAAGCATCTATAAAAATGCTTAGAGAAGCAAACACGTTCTCCCGTCTTGAGGCCTATGCGTCATTCTGTGTCATGCTAACTGCCGAGAACTCAAGGTGAGAGGCTTTTATCATCAGCTGCAGCCAGCTGTGGCCAGAGGTGCTCCCCTCCTTGAGTAGATCTATCTTTGAAGACTTGATGGAGGCCGTGGCGGATGTGTAGATTCAGAAGATGTCAAAGTGTTCCCGAATCCCAAAAACTATTCAAGCTTACTGCAGAATTATATATAACGTTGAAGAATTGTGAGAAGACATGATTCAATAAATTGATGCCGTATGGCTTAAGGAACCACCTTGAATGATGCTTGTGATAAAGTGATGAATATGCGAGGGAGAAATGGCCATGGGATTTCATATGTGTATCAGGGCACTTTATAGTTCTTTGTATAGTATGTGTACATGAATAAATCCCTGGGAACATGTGTGATAAGATATTAGCAGTGTTGTCTCTGTAGTCTGTGGTACTGGTAGGCTTTCAATCCCCTTTCTGTGCCTTTCTGTGTTGCTTGAATTTGCTTGCCTCCAATTCTAAAATACAATTTTATTTTTAGTAAAATAATGCTTAGAAGAAAAATAAGCTACATCCTGAATTCAATTCATGCCTTCAATGTTTCTTCCATGAAGGAGGAAGGCTGTTTTTAAAGTAAGAATCCTTGACTCATTAAAATAATATTAAATGTAGAATTAAATCCCAAGGAAACGTTTCCAGAGATAAATTCAAATGCGTGCAATCAGCAGATTGCTTAGCTTTGTTAGGCATCGCAAAGCCAGCATTGTGAGTAAATAGTTTACAGTACTAAAAATTGTAAAATATTTCAGTTAGCGTGTTCATAAGCGTGATGGTCTGACTCTCCTTGGTAGACCCCCACAGCAATCTAAAATGAAGCTGTTCTATTTAGCAGAACACACATCTTGGCAGGGCAGTAGTGGCACACGCCTTTAATCCCACCACTCAGGGAGGCAGGCGGATCTCTGTGAGTTCAGAGTCAGCCTGGTCTACAGAGAGAAAAAGAAAAAGAAAAGAAAATACGTCTTTTATGGTTTAATTTAAAAATTCTCCATTTTCTTTAGATTTTTAAAAAATATAACCATTAAGACATGATTGCTTTTTCTATTTCATTTTCGTGTTTACCCCCTTATAGCCAGGAAGAATAAAGACATTGGATTATATATTCAGGTAGAAACAGATGACAGAGCAGCATCTGCCTTTTTTTTTTTTTTTTTTTTTTTTGCGCCTTTCTGTTTGATTTTTAAGAACCTCACATAATCTCTGCCGTGTCCTCATGAATAAATGCTCTTTCACCACCGATAGCCCCAGGGCAAACCCAAAGCCCTGGCTCACTTGCTGTAAGAACTTCCTCCCCAACAATTCACCCCCCTTGGCAAGGTGTGTTTCCTGATCTGGAATGCACTCCTCCACCCCGTCTGAATTTACCCATCGTTAATAAGTGATGCTTCCCGGCTTCCGCAAGCTCTGGTTTTGAACCCTTATGGCTGTGAACCTGGCAACACGGTCTAACAAATTCTGCCTTAGCTGTGGAATGATTCGTGTGTAGTTTCAGACTTTCTAAAAATAACAAACTAACACATTTAACAAATTTAATTTATTAGAATGTATGACTTTCCTAGTCTCTCACACCTGGCTAGAAAAGAGCACTTGTGCAGAGGCACGTGTTCTCTGTGTGTTGTTCCGGCTCGCTACACGTTCCTGACCCTGCGTGACTGATGTCTTTCTCAGTCATACAGACGCCTGTGTGGGGACTGGGGGATGCTAAGGTGTCCATCAGTCCCACCTGCTGGGTCACCGAGCTGGCTCAGCCGGTTTCCCCAGGGAGGGCCACAGCAGCTCTGGGTGAGGGGAAACCTCCCGCTTGCTCACGCAGCTGTCAGAGTGTCTATAGAGGCGGTATACGGGCGTGGCAGGGTGCAGACACCTGCTCTCGAAATCTTAATGAATTCCTTTTCCTATTCAGCCCATCTCCCAAAACTTCAGTACAAAATGTTTTGATTAAATCATTTCAAATCAGTGCTTTGTAAATCACCAACTCACTCAGCTCAGATTGCTGTCTTTGTACCGTGATTTGGTCTTAAAACCATGTTGAGTTTGTTATACTAGCAGGAGCATGCTGGGCGGTGGTGGTAGTCCTCTTTAATCACAGCACTTGGGAGACAGAAGCAGGCAGTTCTCGGGGAGTTCAAGGCCAGCCTGGTCTACGGAGCGAATTCCAGGGCAGCTAGGGCTACAGCAGCAAGGGCTACATAGAGATAACCCTGCCTCAAAAAGCAAAAACAAAAAAATAGAAGTAGGTTTCACTCCTGAGATAACCTGACGAATATCTTTCTCCTGTCAGTGCCCCCTAAAGAGCCATTAAGGTAAATGAACGTCACGAATGCCAACAGCACTGCCTTGAATCAGTTACCTGATATGGTGGTTACATGCACACAGTCTTTATGTTGACCTTAATAATCTAGCGACTCTGTGAAACTTCAATAGAAAGTTTCTTAGCAGCCTACTTTCGGGGAGAGCACGCGTCAGGACTGCAAATTTGGTCAAACAGTCAAGTGTAATGATGAGAAATGGAAATGTCCCATTGCGGAACTCCAGTGCCACCTGCCTCCCCCCCCCACAAGAGGATCCTGTGAGATTATGATTAGGAATGCAGTGTGCAGGATGAATGAGATGCAGAAGGGCAGAAGGAATGATTGCTCACTAAAAGCCTCTGATCCTGGCTGGGAGGCGAGATTTCTATCTTGAACCTGCGCTTGGTTAACTAGCAGCATTTGATACACTTACACCCTTCAGGTAGAATGTCAACAGCTTCTTGAGTGCCTGAAGGTGCTTGGGTAGCAAATTCACTTCCCAGTGTAATGCAGTCTAGCTACACCCTGAGGAGACATTAGCCATTCTGCTACTGTAGCCGCCTCCAGCAGTGAAGGAGGTGAGCCTGGAGGAGCAGCAAGGAGCAGCTAGGAGCAGCTAGGAGCAGCTGTTCCCTACAGAGGAAAGCCTGAGCAGAGAGTTGGGCGCTGGCTGGTGAAGTTGGTGTCACGGAAGTGCTGTGTGAATGAATTATTAAGAACAGGAGTGGAGCCGCAGAGACGGCTTGGTGGACAGTCTTCCCCGCGCAAGCACGAGACCTCCGTCCAGATTCCCAGCACCTGCATGAAGGAATGGTCTAACAGATACCAGTCAGCTGAAACGTGAGCTTCCGGATTAATGAGAGATCCTTGGCTTACGATTCAAGGCAGAGAAGTGACTGAAGACGTCGTCACATCCTCAATCCCTGCCCTCCATATTCACCCCAAGGGTCAGCATATCCTCCCCGTGCATGCTGACATGCACACGCTAATACACACCCAAATCCCCCATACCGATAGCTTTAGCTGGTTTTATTCTTGCTTTCCCATGGAATGCACTTTATATGACGCCACGAAAGAATGTGTGACATTTCACCCCATCTAGCCTGACATAGGTTGGACTTTGATATAAGACAGCACCCCTCCTCTTCATCTGAACACATGGAACACTGCAATCCTTTAACCACAAATCTGAGTTCTCTAGAACCCAGTTAAGCCGATGTCTCGCTACAGTGGAGATGAAGAGGAGGTCCCAAACTGCTTCAAACCAGACCTTCAGAGTTTGCCTTACTGGCATGGAACTGGCTTTTGAAAGTGTCAGTGATGATCTTCCTGCTAAATTTTGTGAATTAAAAACCAAGTGTTAGTCATAATAGGAGAGTTTGGGTTTACAGAAGGATTTATGAGGATTTCTTCCTCGAATGAAGATTCCTTTGTAATGTGAATAGACTTTGTAGCGGTTCCCCCTCACCAAGTGGATAGTGGACTTATATCTAAGCTTGAAAACACTACACAGCCCTCCCAGTGTCCACAACGCCAGAGTTGTACGGATCCTCTAGATCTGTGGTTCTCAGCCTTCCCAATGCTGCAACCCTTTAATACAGTTCATGTTGAGGTGAGCCCTGGACATGAAATTATTCTTGTTGCTACTTCATAACTATAACTTTGCTGCTGTTACAAATCATAACGTAAATATCTGTGTTTATGATGGTCTTAGGTGACCTGTGTGAAAGAGTCTTTTGACCTCAAAGGACTTGTGGCCCACAGGTTGAGAACCACTGCTCTAGCGCAATTTCTCCAAACCTATGAATTGCTTGATAGTTTTCAGCAGCAATACCAGATGCTTGATTTTGCCAAACCCTTCCTCCTCTTACAGAACTAATAATAGAATTAAAATCAAAATGCCAAACGAGCCGTTTTCAATATAGAGATGCTCCTGACTCGGAGCTAAGCATCGCATAATTGAATGTATTATTTCTTTCTCTGTGTGAGCGCACAAACTCTGCAAGGCGTTCTGATTTTCAGTGTTTGCAGATTTCCCCAAATGCATGAATGAGAGGAGAGTTCACATTTTACTGAAAATACATATTCCGGAATCCTTCCCTCTAAATTACCGAATTTGAGCGGTAGGATTGGAAATGCATCATCTTAAGAAGCTATCTCAGGAGATTGGAATGATGATGTGTAACTGAGGCCAGGGAGAATGTGCTATCAAGCCCTAAGGTGCATAAGAGTCACCCTGGCCTTACGAACCCCCCCATAGCTGAACTTACTCGGAGTTGGGGGTGTACGAGACAGACAGACAGATCTGTGGAGTACAGTGATGACCCAGTCAGGCTATTCAGTGATGAAACACCCTGTCTCAAAAGATAAGCAGGCTCCGTATCCTCAGACGGAAGAGAAAGACATCAGTTACGCAGGGTCAGGAATGTGTAGCGAGCCGGAACAACACACAGAGAACACGTGCCTCTACACAGGTGCTCCTTTCTAGCCAGGTGTGAGAGACTAGGAAACGTCATTAGAAACCTTTCGGCTAGAGAATCTATGTGGTCTGAAGTGATGCCAGCCCAGAACAGTCCGAGAGAATAAATAAGAATGATTTTGAGGGAAAGCTTGGTAATCTAATTCGTACTATTTCACTGCGGTTATTTGATAAACGTCAGCTCACTGAAGCGACTTTTCCATTTGAATCACGGCAATATATTTTTGTGATATCTTTCAAAGCAGTTTTCTGTCATCTCCAAATATCGGATGTGCCAGAGGCTCCTTTTGGTACCCGGTATGTGTGCCTTTTTTGTGGGGCATGGAAGGGTCCTGTGATTCGGCCTTTCGTGAAGACGCTGACTTAGGACCTGCACATGTTTGTTTTATTACACTGGAGGAGAAGAGAGGGAATGATTTGTTTCACCAACCATGGCTTATTGCGTCTGTTTGCAGCTCTTAAACGATTTAATAGGATTGATGGGGCTCTTTTCTTCCTTCATTTGACGGTGAGCAAGTAGCCGCCGGCTTATCATTCTTACAAACGCGGAGAGATGACGGACATCTTTTAATCTGTCATCTGCCAACCTAAGCAGTTACACAGCCAACGTCTTTTTACTCCGTCAAGTCTCTCTTTAAACTTGAGAAAATGGAAATTATTAGCAATTTTTGGTTTGATACTTAATGGTACTATTTAATTTCTGCTATATCTAAGGGCTGTATTTATGGTGGAAAATGTAAAGAATGTGATTTATTTAGTGGAAACTCTGAGGTTTACATCACTATGAATTAGCAATGGGCATTGATAGCTGCTCTTCCCAGTTTTTCTTCTTCTTCTTCTTCTTCTTCTTCTTCTTCTTCTTCTTCTTCTTCTTCTTCTTCTTCTTCTTCTTCTTCTTCTTCTTCTTCTCCTCCTCCTCCTCCTCCTCCTCCTCCTCCTCCTCCTCCTCCTCCTCCTCCTCCTCCTCCTCCTCCTCCTCTTCTTCTTCTTCTTCTTCTTCGAGACAGGGTTTCTCTGTAGTTTTTGGTGCCTATCCTGGAACTAGGTCTTGTAGACCAGGCTGGCCTCGAACTCACAGAGATCTGCCTCCGAGTGCTGGGATTAAAGGTGTGTACCACCACTGCCCGGCTCTTTCCAGTTTTCTACAGAAAGCCTCTCTCCTGCTGCCCACAAAGATTATACAAAATTGTCCTGTCAGGATGCCAATGCGTGCAAGTGGCAGCCATTGCGTCTCCATTATCCTGAGCAGACGTTATCGCCTGAATCGCTGCAAAGTCTGGGAGTACAGAGCTGAATGCAGGCTCTGCTCAGTGCTTCTCACAGCCGCTTCCCGAAGAGAGCATGACGGGAGTCCGTGGGTTTCCCTGGGCTGGGAAGTCGCAGAAGGCAGCAGATTCCTTGGTTGATCAGTCTGAGCATGCCCACCCTCGGTCACTGACGTCAGAGGTGGCTGGTTCTCCCCAACTCCATTTCAGATTAGAAAGATGATGCCCCAGGGAGAAAGAGGGATGTGGACAGGATTGAGCTAGCAAAAAGGGCTGAGGTCCACTTCCCCTGTACTTGGCAGACCTGGAGGGGTTTTTGTTGTTGTTGTTGTTTGTGGGTTTTTTTTTTTTTTTGGTTTTTGCTTGCTTGTTTGTTTTTTACCTTCTACTCTACTCTGAATACGTGACTTTGTCTTACTCTTGAGACATTAAAAAGACGTCACCAGGTGGGATTCCAGCCTTTGCCACCATCTCTCCGTCAGCTGCCTCCTTAACACATATCCTCTTCTTCTTCTGTTAGAGCAGATGAGTCATTTCTGTTTTCAAAGACAGATAAGCCCAGGCCACCTCTCTGCTCCCCTCTTACCTCCTGGGCACCTTTATCTCAGCCGCTCTCTCTTTCTTAGACGGACAGACAGACAGACATGAGATGATGGACCTCTATTAATTGATGCCTCTCTCTATACATTGTGCTGCCTTTTAAAACTGCTGGAGTATTGATTTCTAGTTTCTTCATCCAGCTCCATTGTTTATATGACATTTCTTCTGTTCACTGTTCTTCTTACCAAACTCGAGTGTGAATCCTTCCCAAAACCAGGGCTGGGTGCTCTTCTCATAATTCCTTCTTGCTTTAAGTTGTCATATCCGTTTCTGACATCACGAAGAACCTCCTGGTTCATCATTCACAAATTACATTTAACCAGATCAAGTTCCTTGGAATGCCTTGTGGGCATGGGGCCATTCACGAAGCTGTTTTCTCCAGCTTTCTCTACGTCTGCCCTCAGTTCCTCCAGTCTCTCTGCTGCCCACACCACACAGGTCAGGATCGTTCATGGCAGCGGCTTCTCCGTCTCTGGTTGCCGAGTGGCAGGTTTTCAGTAAGCCATCAAGAAGCCCTCTGTTTTCTGCCGGTGCCTCAGTTTAGCCATCTCCTCTGCAATAACATGTGGGCTCCTCTTCAAAAGTTTTTGTATCCCCAAACACACAGCTAAGCATATATGTATTTTATTTGAAATGTCATTCTTTGTCCTTGAACTGCTGTAAAATAAATTCCAGATTTCTTTCAAGTGGTTCCTGAGCTCCTAAATCCCTGCTAAATGCCTTCTGTTACAGCCTCTCTCTTCCCTTCGGTCTCCTCCTCTTCTTCCTTCTCTTCTTCCTCCTCTTCCTCCTTCTCTCTTTGCAGTTGTTACGTGGCCATTGCTAGGACACTCACCCCCATGTTCTTCCGCCTGGAATTTCCCCACAGTTAGTTTGGTGATTTGTCTGAACGCGTAGGACCTATCTTAGTCTATCTATGTGGCAGAGCAACTGTAACGCGCAATCCTTACCACCACGAAGCGTATGCAAACTCACCGAAATGAGTCATGCAGATGCCAAAGCCAAGCAAGCCCATAGAAAAAGTGTCACCCAGGACTAGCCAGTCTGTGGGCTCGGCAGCTGAGTTTCATGCTTTTGGCATGGCATTTAGTTTCCCAATGACTGGGATCTTTAAAATCCTACAGAGACTTCACAAGGAAACAAACACAGAAACACTTGGAAAGGTATAGCGTTCCTTAGAATTATGAGCTACTCCTGCCTTCACTGCTTGGCCTTTCAGTGGTAAATGTGATATGATTTTGCTTGCGGGTTCTTACAGTGGTAATGGACACGGTTACTCTCTCACAGATAGGATGGACTGTCACTTCCTCTCAGTTCATACAAGTTACTGTCAAGAAACTCTCCCCGGGTGGCAATATGAACCTAAGTAAGTGTAGTGAATTCATTAAGAATTCCTGTTTTAATTCTGTGCTAGCTTCCTTGGTAACAGTGCTAATCGAGTTTAACTGTGTTGAGGTGTCAAGCCTCTTTCTCTAAGAGATTAATTAGAGATTAAGTCTCCAAGCTAATTGTAAATTACTGTACTTTTTCATTGTTAAGGGTTCAGTGGGAATTGCTGTTTAGGAAAATGATTATAGATTATAAATGGTTTCATTAAGTACTTCATTTCCCTGTCACTCTCCCAGGTTTATTGTAATAAATGACTTTAATATTCTTTTTTACTGATAATTTAAATGAGATCTAGAAGAGGAAGCATTATTTGGAAACAAGTTTAATTTAATTGGCCCAGCATTGGCTCGGGATCCTTACTGCCTGTGACACCTGAATGATTAAGTACCAGAGAAGACTCTGTTGGGTGAGGATTGTTCTTTCTGTCTGCACGACGGGAGGACTGCGCCTTCGGAGAGCAGCTCTTTGCCCCTGACCCTGGTGAATACATTAGAACCGTGATGAGGTCTTCCTCTCACGAGCCCCGCCCATCAGTCTTAGCGGCAAAAGGCAACTCACGTAGACCAGTGGCAAAACTGACACCTTCTAAAGCAACAGGAAAACTTCACAGCTCCGATTGGTCATTAAGTATCTCTGGGTTCTGCCCAGCTGGTGGTCTAGCGATTAAGATGCCTATGGCATAGTTCATGTACTGTCCTGAGAAGGGTTGCGATGCTCAGCCCATTCTAACAAGCACTCCGGTGAGCCACTGTAGGCTTCCTATAGCTTTGTGAGCTTCCCATGGTGCCCGGAAAGCAAGCCACCAGACATGATTCATATTTTTTAATGAATAGTGCTTAAGAATATGCAGTAGAAGCGACAGCGTCTGGACTAAATTTGGCTTTGTCACGCATGAGATGTGAAGATGGTTTCATTGCGGGTTGCCTTTCCCCTCCCTAGAGTTAAACTCACAGAACTGTATTCCACTGGGAACTGTTGCCAGAACTAAAAGGCCTCAGTACTGCCTGCTTGAGCAGGAGAACAGGAACCAAGATGGGTGGAGGGCGGGGGTGGGGGGGTGGAGGGTGGGAAATGATAGGAGACGTGGCGGCATTCAGAGAGAGGGGAGGGGAGGCTGCAAAGGTGCATTCTGGGAAGACACATTCCCTCACAGACGCCACAGGCAGGGATCTTTGCCCTGATTTGGCGTGGCAGAAACATTAAAGAAAGACCAACATAAAAGAGTCTCAGTGACATTTACCGCCCTTTCTGTCTTGAAGAGGTCCCCTGAGGGAGCAGCCAGGACATAGGGACCATGTCTTCAGGGCAATGAGCCAGAATGGCTTGAGGTTATCACCTGATTCCAGAACTTGCTTGTGTACCCCTGTAACCTTGCCTCTCTTCTGAAGTAAACCAGCTTCTAGGCTACTGTCCTTCACAGAGCCCTGTGACCTTGGGAGTCCCCTTGGCAACTGTCAGTTCACAGGGTCCTGTGACCTGGGGAGTCCCCTTGTTTACTATGCTTCTCGAAACCTAGTGTGTGGTGAATCCCTCTTAGCTACTGTCCTTCACAGATTCTGGTGACCTGGGGAGTCCCCTGGGTCACTGTCCTTCACAGATTCTGGTACCTGGGGAGTCCCCGGGGCTAATGTCACTTGACAAAGCCTGTTGACTTGGAGAGTATCCTTGCCACAGATATTCTGACATCAGGAGAGCTCATATTCTGGCTTCTCCCTGAGCGGTAGATCTCGGACTGGAGTCTCAAGAACCTAAATACACACCTCAAAGGGGTACACATCCCGGCCCACCTAGCGCCGAGGACCCCGAGGCTTCAGTTGCATTTTGATAATCCTTTTCTTTGACTCGACTCGAAGGCAACAGTCCTGATGGTAAATGAACACATGTCATCTGGTTCCATGTTGCTGTCGTTCTTTTCTTTCCCCAGCGTGGTTTAGGAAAACACTTGCTGTTTTAAATGACGTCCCAGGCAGAATATTGGTTGCGTTAGCTGAGCGTGCTCAGCTTCACACAGCAAATGCAAGGCGAGCACAGTTGGCAGCAGAGTGTTTTGAGTGAGAGGGAAGGACAGGATTGTTTGGGTACACTGGGACAAACTGAGTTTAGATCGCGGATTATTCGAATGTGCGGCTATAATCAAAGAAACAGAGGAATATAAGTTAGAATACCAGGAGAAATTCCGATGTGCGAGGCTTTGTGAAATTTCGATATGAGAGACTGTATTTTCTGAAGACTTGGGGGGGTATGTTTGTTTGTGTGCGTGCGTGTTGGTGTGTGTGTGTGTTCAGGAGGATGATATGCACAGAAAAACTTGCAGGCATAAATCTAGATATGAAAATAAAGGGGTAGGGTGGAGCCACCTGATGGAGACCACCTAAGGCTGAGCTCTGCACTTGAGACTTATGGTCCAAAGTTTACCTTTAGGGTGCGGGAAGATTTAAGAGCCGCTAGACCAGATGGGATTTGTACTGGGCCATTTTCCCTGAAATACATTTAAGTCCTAATTGAATACAACAGATTTGAATCTCATCATCAGTGGAGCGCATTTAGTAGAAATCAAATAGATTTGAGCAATCAGCGAGGAAATGTCACTTTAATCTTCTCTTCTGGGAATAGTTACCTACTTATATCTGCTCTCGAGTCCCCGGGGTAGAAAGCATTTGGTTTGAGGAGAAATGATATAATATACAATTATTTTTAATTGATTAAATACTGACCAGACTAATTGTGCTGATTTAGTATAAAAATTAATTGTGCTTTGGACATTCCTTTCACCAAGGCTAGCTGAAGTCTGGAATCCTGATTTAAAAGATACTAAGATAGTTTATGAAACAATTTTTGTCATTTTTGAGAGATATTTTCCACAGTGTATCACGAGTATATTAGTCATTCCTAAGAACACTCACGTTTAAGAAGTAGTATTTGATTAAGAATTCAGTGTAATTAATAACAATTCTCTACTTTAAAGTTTTTAAATCACATCTCAAGTCCTAAGAGGAGAGATATTATTAATTATATTTATAAAGTTCATCCTTCTGATAATTGACGGGGTAATTGCAGGGCTAACATTTAAAAATTATCTCTAATATGGCAATATCTTTAATGTTTTCTCACAATATCTGCTAACTTAAAAATAGCTTTCTACAAATCCCACACTTTCCTTCCTCTCCCCTGGAGTTAACCCCACTATAAACCGAATGCATTCTCTTAGGTTTGTCTTATATAAATATAATGACGATCCGCAGATACAGACATGCTCACACAGGGTGTGGAACTATGCTATCTGTCACCAAAAGGCACGCAGCGCTTTTTCCTTACTGTGCCACGATTCGTTCTTCCTGGGGATGGGTGTGTAACTTCTTAACTGGCAATGGACCCTCCGCCACTTCTCTCTCCTGTTTGGATATTGCCGGGTCTAAGTAAATGTGTCATTAATGTTTCAAACACATTGCCAGTCACACTAGTCCTTCCGTCTTCCATTAACTACTCTTGAACAAATAATTGTGTGCAGATATATACATGTGACTTATGTTTGAACATATTTTCACATATTTTCTAAAGAGTTTGATAATTTTGAGATTTTTCTCTTTTCTTTTTTCCCAAAATTAACCAAATTTTCATTTACAAACCTACATCCGATATTATCCGCAGTGCACACCTGGCCCTAGTTTTAAGGTTTTTTTCTGTATGCTCAAACCTAAGCTCTTCCTTTGTGATTTTTCATGATGTCTCTAGTAAAATTTGTTTATTCAGTCCCTCCTTTTCAAAGCTGCCATGTCCTATAACACATACACTCCCCTCCCTGTTAGGATACGGTGTTGATCTGAACAGACATCCCCGCCCTCCCCTCCCCCCCCCAAGGGTGTGTGTAAGGCAAGAACTCATTTGTCTGTCTGCTGCATTTTCCCATCATTACTTTTATGGTCAAGGGGGCTGGAGAGATGGCTCAGCGGTTAAGAGCACTGGCTGCTCTTCCAAAGGTCCTGAGTTCTATTCCCAGCCACCACATGGTGGCTCACAGCCGTCCGTAATGAGATCTGGTGCCCTCTTGAGGAAGAGACCTGGTCAGTCATCCTCATCAACTTAGACCCTGAAACCCAATATGGACAAGTTCAACAGAACCGCCATATACGGGCGGCCCATGCCTGCTTCAGTATCGCCGGGGCATAAATTTCATTCATTCATTGACTTTTATTGGTACTGATTAGTTTTTTAGTTGTTTTGAGATTTTTCTAGGTAATTCTATCATTTGATAATATTAAGTATCTGTCACCTCCTTTATGCTATTTCACTACTAAATTCTCTCTGTCTCTTTGTCTCTGTCTCTCTCTGTCTCTCTCTCTCTGTCTGTCTCTGTCTCTGTCTCTCTCTCTCTCTCGTGTGTGTGTGTGTATTGTATTTTTGGAGATAGTGTCTTATATAGCCCAGGCTGGGCTCAGCTCATCACGTGATGATGAACTGAATTAGGGGAACTCCTAATCCCCCTGCCTCGCATCACACATACCGGGATTACATGCATGTGCACCCCATTCTGATTTTCCACTGAATCTCCTGGCCTCACCCACTGCTGTGATTTCACTGTTCTAACTTATGGAGTGACCTGTGTCCTGCTTTGTTTTTTTACTGGAGTGAGAATTTGTCTAAATCTTTACCGGTTTTGTTTTCTTCAGAATTCTGAAAGTATCTGGATCATGTTAAGGAAGTTTTCATCGTTTTCAGGTTCACTGAAGGTTTTTCTAGGGACCGGTGTGCTTTAGTGAATGTCCACTGGAAGGTAGAGTTGACGTTTCTGTCTGAGTTACTGTGCCTTTAAGCTTCTTTACTGAATTACATCAGTGAATTGCCCCGTGTTGCCTGACTTGCATTCCTGGACTAAGCCTGACTTTGTGAAGCATTGTTGCTGTTTTGATGCACAGGCGACTCTGCTCACAGCGACCTTGAACTTTGCTTGGGCCAGAGTCACACATAATGAGAGATACCGTTGAATAATGTTCATTGATTTCCCAATCGTGGGAAATCAGGGAGAAGAGAAGAAATTTAATAATTTCTGTCATTTCTACCAGCTCAGTTTTGTTATCTTAGAGAAGAACTACCTTTATTTACATAGTTTCTCTTTACATTTTTCTACATTAAGGGAGTGGATTTGTTTCACTGAGAGGCTGGAAGCGGGGTTCACCAGAAAGAGGTCTCTGTGGTCAGAATGATGCTCACTGTCTGTGATCAGCCATCTGGTCCCTGCCCACGGGCAGGTGTGGGTGGTCCCTTAAATCAAAGGAAATGCAATCGGGATTAACCTGTGAGACGGGCTTAGCCCATTCTGGAAGCTTTGTGTCAAACTAGAAGCCTCTAGTCAGAGTCGTCTTGATGGTCACGCTGACTGTTTGGTCCAAAGAATTCACATCACACAATAGCTGATCCCAGTGAACAAACTCTGTTTTCATGGAAGGAGAGAACAATACGACCATGTTTACACACAGCATTTGAGTTGGGAGAATTGGCATGCTATTTCCTGCGTGATTCAGAGGACTGTGCTGCAGGAAGCTAGACATATTTAATATGTCAGAAATGTTGCATCCCAAGACTTTATAAAACTGGACTATTTAAAGATTCACATCTACTTATTAGAGTAGACTGAGCTTTTCTGAGTTAGAGAAAGATGAGTTGAAGTTGCTCCATTATTTTTTAAGTTTGCATATTGCCGAAATAAAATATCGTCTCAAGTCAGAGACATAAAATATTTTTAAGTGAATTCCTCATTTTAAAATATTCTGTGACTTTTTCTAAGTGAAAACCATATCTTTACTCTCACATAGCACCGATTCTATCTCTAAGCAACAGGCTAAGAGTGACATGTTTTATTCTTTGATTGGAATGATAAATGATACATATAATCTATAATCTATCCTTATCAAATGTTGTACAGGAAGCCACGAGTTCCTGGAAGTTGGTCAGTCTTCAAGTTCTACCTGATTAAGAAGAACTCTGTATTCTAAAGCCAGGCTGCCTACCCTTCCTTATCTCCACGTAAGCTAACTGCAGTCCGTGTTCTTAGTTTTCTTACATCTGTTTCTGGCGCCCAGTCCCAGCAATAGGCGCTGCTAACACGTGGTGGAATTCACATGGTGCTGAAACACACTGACCGCTCTCTTTCCAGTTTTAAATATACCTTACTCAAAGTGAGGCCACTAGAGAATGTATCTAAATTTCAAAATCATTGATGTTAACGTAAACATTATTGCTTCTCCTATTTGAGGGTAAATGTTCCAGAAATAAAATAGGAAAGCCACAAGGAAAATGAAGGAAGCATCATTGTTTTATGACTTCTCTGTTTAGCCCATGAAAAGAAAAACAAAAAAGGGAACTCGTGTCAGAAATGTTCGTGAAATGAGCTCTATTTCATAATGTTCCATTCCTGTTAATATTTTAAATTTCAAATCAAGTATTTTAAGTAAATATGCAACATTAGTTAGACTGATTAAAAGCAAAATTATGCATGGATTTGAAGGAAGGAGCCCCTACTAATTAATACACAGATTTCTGATGACGGCCCCAATAAAGCACCATGCTGTCTGCTTATGTCCAGAAAATGCCTGTGATGTATTTAATCTCTGCAGTGATTCATTGAAAGATGTACATCTGTAATGTATGTACCTATTCACAGTGTACATTTAGACGTTAGTCGGTGTGGACTTTGAAGGAAACAGAGCATCCTGTTTTCCATATACATAGCCTTCAGTTAATCCTCACAGGAGTTAACAACAAAGGCCAGCCAGCCAGAACTCCGTGTCCCACTGTACAAGGTCTCCTGGGGAAGGGCACAGTCCTGTCTCAGGCTCCAAGCCTACTTGGTTTTTAGCATCTCTGTTGAGGAGTCATACAGGCTTCTGATACGTTTTAAACGGAGCGCATCTGAGCGTGAGTCAGACCTCTCCCCATCCTGGAGGGGCTGGACCGATGCCCACAAACCCTTCCTCAGAGGATGTTGACCTTTCTCAGCTCCTTCCTGCTTTGTTCTCATTGGTGGATCAGCAGCTGGGATACTGAAAAGGTCACGTGGCTGAATGCAGCCTGACATGCCCTTGACAGT
This sequence comes from Chionomys nivalis, assembly GCF_950005125.1. Lineage (NCBI taxonomy): Eukaryota > Metazoa > Chordata > Mammalia > Rodentia > Cricetidae > Chionomys > Chionomys nivalis. The sequence continues at coordinate 3,430,810 of NC_080111.1, read as the reverse complement.
TCTGTGTGGAGTGGGAGATGCGAGAGGGGAAGGCTGAAGTGAGAAAAGTGTGAACCTAGCCCCCGGAAGGCAGCTACAGGAGCGAGTATGCTGGACTCGAGGGGACATCGGACAGAATAGAAAGCCAGGTCAGGGAGGTTTCGCTGTAAACAACTGCGGCTTTGTGTCCTGATGCTGTGGGGAGACAGAAACGGCATGGATCGATGGAAAATGGAAGAAATGGGAGTCTCTAACGCCATTTATGTGCCTGGTTTCTTCTAGCCAGGTCCCCTCATGTCCATGAAGTTTTTCTTAGAAAAAAAATAATAATTCCCAACAAGAGTGACAGACTTTGGTTCTAAGAACTGCTGGGTAATGGAAACGACATGACTTTTGGTTGATTTTACTCATTTCGTTTCTCAAATGTGTGAGAGAAAAGAAGAGCCCTAGAGAAAGTTCAAGGAGAGAAGCTGCCGGTTCCCTTTTCCTCTGTGTAAGTGAAGAAACGCTAAAGGACTGTTCTGTGTCTAGTAAATTCTTTTCCGGCTCTAGATCAGACCAGAGCGCATCTTTCATGGAACCGCGAAGCCGCACAACCCCGCGACTTCAGAGTCCTTTAGTGTTCCTCAGATTCCCTGGTGTTGATGTCTTTCTAGTTTGTTCTTGTCCCTAAACATTTCAGCCAGCAACTTCTCTAATCTCCGAGAATCACGGTCTGGGGGAACGGAGGAGCCTCACGTCTCAGTCATGGAGATGACGGCTTGTCACTGATTTTGCTATTCCGGTCTTCTTAGGGATCAATTCAGAAACAATGAGTTTAATCACTAATCAATGAATTAATCACTGCCCAACACACAGCCCATGGTTGATGCGGAGGGAATCTTTGTGGAAATCTAACTTGGGTTGGAAACGACACAAGGTGTGCAGGAAAACCATCGAGGTATAGACAGCACACGGAAGAGTTCGGGCTAGCCGTTCTGTGCAGAGTGTCCTCTCCTAAGGACTCCAGTGGAGCTTGGGAGAAGCTTCCTCCTCCTAACAAAATCAAAAGGCCTGAGAAACCATGCCGAAACGGGCCGCTATATACTACATCCTCAGAGTTGCCAGTAGGACGTCAGCTGGGTTTGCATTCACGTGAGAATCTTTTAAGAGTGACGAAGTACAAACGTCACCAGCGTGCCTGCATTTTAATTTGTATTCCTCCTTGTCTCTTGTGACGTTTCTGGGGAGAGCAACCATCAGTGGCTACCATTAAATGGACTGCACTTAATAATGAAATGTGGGAATAAATACAGCCTCAGAAGTTAACTGGGGAAGGACACCTGGGCACGCATGCGCTGAGCATTTGCCTTAATTCCTGGCGACTTGGAACACGGGATAGCATGAGCGTGTTGTGTCTGGCTAATAAAGCAGTTTTCAGCTGTTTAATAATTTGAGCTCATGGTTCATGGGCCTTGGGCCAGACTCTAGCTCTTTGATCTGGAGAATATCCGGACGTCATTGCCATTGCGTACAGCGTGGGTCACGTGCTTTCAACAGTACTCGGGCACGGTAGCCATTAAGTAATCTGTTTCAGGAGGAACGCGACTTCATAAGTTTCAGTGTGGAATTAGTGTTGTGATCCTCTCCGTGTGAAGTTAGGCCTTGTGTGGTCTCGGAGAGTTAAGGTTTTTCCTCTGGACTGTTTGGTTGCCTGACATTGACGTGTACCTGGGCGGGTGAGGGAAATGTGTGACCGAGAACCGGATTCCACTTGCATTGTGACCGCAAGCGTGGAGCGAGCCAAGGGGTTCATCAGTTCGTCTCTGCTGGTTGCTCATGTCTCATCTGGTTGCTAAGTCTGTATTTTCCTGTAGTATCCCATCCGGCCTTTGTTCCCACCACAGGACCTTGGCAACTGCTTTTCTCTTCCCAGATCTCAGCATTTCTCACGGCTGTAGTTTGGTCTCCACTATTCTGTATGGAATATAGAATCTTTTCTCCTTAAAGTTAGCTGCAATATATTAACTGCCGAATCCAGGGAACTACCGTAAATCAAATAGTTCAACCCTTTCTTTAGGTCTTGGCTTCTGTGAGAGCTCTTACATCTTCATACTCCTCCTCCTGCTCCTCCTCCTCTTTTTCCTCCTCCTTTTCCTCCTTCTCATTTTAGATTTCTTTCTTTGCTCCGCCTCTAAATTTGAGTGATCCTGTGGGTTAGGCCATTTCTCAAGGTTATTAGTTTGTTCATCTTGTCAGCCGTAACTCCCAACCTGGAAGCATCCCTGAAGATCAGCCTCTGGAGCTAGCTCTCCTCTGGATAGCTACATCTATTCCCAGTCATCTAAAATCCAAACTATCCCAAAGGAAACACTTCTTCTTTAGTGCCACGTCCCTGTGTGCCACGATCCACGTAATAGCATTTGCAGTTGCCTCTCTCCTGCAAATTGTCTTAAACCAAGAAAGCTGTTTCTTATACCTTTGTTTGTTCAAAAGAATTTCTTTGCATTTATATACTTGTGTGTGTGTATGTGGTGTGTGTGTGTGTGTGTGAGAGAGAGAGAGAGAGAGAGAGAGAGAGAGAGAGAGAGAGAGAGAGAGACTCATGTACTGTGGCACATGTATGGATGTCGGGGACCACCTTCAGGAGTCAGGTCTCTCCTTTGACCATGCAGGACCCCGGGCTGTCAGGTTTTGACACTCACACTGTCTCTTGGGTCAGTGTGACTCTTCCTCAAAGTTATCCGACTGAAACAATATTTTTCATGAACAAGATTTAAAGTCATGTGCTTCACCAGATAGACTGGTTTTCTGGGTCTTCTCAGAGAATGGTGAGGAAAAGTTATTTTCCTCTTTTGTGGCTACATATTAATATTGTTAGATGGCAAACAAGAGAGTAAATGCTAGTGGGGGTTTACAGAAGCAATTTTATTAATTTAGCTTCTGTGAACTTTCTCCTACCCTGTTTCCAATCTTAGTTTATTGAAATATGTTTGAAGAGATGTAAATCTTTTACTCTTGTATTAGCAGGTTTCTTATTTAATCAGATTGGTTTTCTTTTCCTTACCACAGATAAATAAAATAAATAGTAAGATAATATGATAGATAAAAAATGTAGAAGACAATGAGAAACAATTAAAACAGTATCTCATTGTCCACCCCCGCCAGCATTTCCAAGTTATTTCTAGGTTAAAAATTCATGCTAAAAGCATGGGATTATATGGAAGCATTTTCTTTCATGTGGATGGACTATGAATAGTGCTTTACGTAAATAAATACATTATTTTATCTAAAGAGTAGACTGTTTATCTCATACTACAAGAATTTAAAGCTCTTCTATTGCTGATGGGTTAAATGCTTTATAAGGTATTGACTTTATTTACAAAGACCATAAATGCAAAACACAAAGCAAGGCTAGGAGCCATTCAGGGGCCATATAAACCCAATTTGGCCTATTTGTTTGCTCCGCAGAAAGTGATCATCCGGAAACATCAATGAGAATTCCAGGAGACTGAAGGGGCTGTGGTCCCCATCCGATTCTTGTGTTCTCCTGGACTGTGAGGCCAGCTTTTGGCTTAGGAGGCAGTGACATCACTCGGGGCTGTTTTATCCCGGTAGACTTCAGCCTTTTGCCTTTACTCAAAGGGAGGAAAGTTAGCTTTGTGGGGAATTAACATTTACTTGCTCTATCAGAGTCTCTTAGATACACGTTCTGGGTGATGGAGTTCTTTCCATCGTCTTCTAATTGGGTGAAAGCCGGAAAGAGCACACTTGGATGGAGACCAAACCTGGCTCCTCTTGGAACCTGCCCAAGCGCTGGCAAGGCTGGGCTTCACAATGCACTTATTACTGCAGACCAGACACACGTTGTTAACAGCTGTGTGGAGACTTATCAACAGGGGAGTCCCGTAGCCAACACGTTCATGTTTATCAAGCTATTTACCTTAACATTTCCCCTTCTCTAGGACGAATCTGCAGTTGTATTATTGCAGTGAATATGGTTATGGTTTATAGGTCACTGTCTAGTGGTTCCAAAAGAGACTTGAGTGTCGCTGTGCAGCGATACATCAAACGGTGTCCGTACTCCTTCTCCCAGTCTGCCCAAGCTAGAGCATCGCAGTGACAGGCCGAGGATCTCTGTCCAGGGCCAGGCATTGCTGCTTCTATGGCGAAAGTGGAGAAATGAAATCAGCAGTCTGACTCTTTTCCAGCGTATTTTAATAGGAATAATCTTGGCTGCGGCCATCACTAGACAAACTAATTACTTCTTCACACATGTAAGGCCCGTGTCTAGCTCATGTGGGGACTTGCAATCACTGCATCTTGTCTCTTGTGGGAGCCACATCCTTCTCAGAGGCCAGGTTTTTGTTTTTGTTTTTTTTTTTGGATTTTTCGAGACAGGGTTTCTCCGTAGCTTTTGGTTCCTGTCCTGGAACTAGCTCTTGTAGACCAGGCTGGCCTCGAACTCCCAGAGATCCGCCTGCCTCTGCCTCCCGAGTGCTGGGATTAAAGGCGTGCGCCACCACCGCCCAGCAAATGTGTAGCCCAGGCTGGCCTCGAACTCATGATCCTCCTGTCAGAGGCCAGGTTTTAAGGCACTTTGGGATATGTCTTATAATCACATATGGTTTTCAAGCCCAGGCAGGAACCTAGCGTTATGGGGCAGGGGAACCTTTGGTAGACTTGATAGGAAGCATTCTTCTCTTGCAGTGTTGTCTCACTAGAGGCATAGATTGATTGAAGGAGCTGTCGTCACCCAGAGGAGAGGCTTATATAAGCCATTCTCGCGGTGGCCATTTGTTCCCAGAGATAAGTGGCTTCTCAAGCCAGGAGCAGAGTCTCAGGCCACAGAGAAGGTTCCTGAAGTTGCTCACATAGTATCGAAGAACCAATGTGCATTTAGGGGAACGCTGATTCCCCATTTCCAGTTTTCTGGGAACTGTCGCAGGTTCTATGGCTCTGCTGACAACAATTATATCTGGAACATGAACTCGTGCACATTATTTTTCACGTGAATCTCTCTTTGGTCTAGAAGGTAGTCAAATGGTTAGCTTAAAATCTAAACAGTCTGATTTACCCCCACAATTCCGTTTCCCCTTTATTTTACTTGGTGGAGTAATCTCAGTTAGCAGTGCCATTAGGTTCCTGCTTTGATGGGGTGGAAAAATACACACAGCGTCTGATATTTCGGAGCGCGTGGGCTGTGATGAAGTTAAGTGTGTTCTAGTGAAATATCTGTGTTGAAACAGCTGAAGATTTATCATTGCTTTTTTTTTTTTAACTTAAGAATGGAGGAAATCGACCACTATGTGATAATTAAAAATAGCAACTTTCTGGGAAAGCAGGAGCCAAGTTTTTAAATGCCGCAGAAACACGGGGGTAGCATTCTGTAACCGAAATTGGGTAATTTATATCTGTGTCACTTGAAGATCTGATATGAAGTTGAGTCAATGAATCATCCCACCGGCATACCATAACCAAAGCAAAATTTATTTCCCTTTTGCCTGCAGAGTTTTAGCCAATTACATAATAAATCACCCTGCCTTTAAAGGACCTAGGATAGACAGGCTTATCTGGGCTGGATGGATTGTGTGATGCACCAGCCCCAGAGGGTAAATTCTACAGTGCTTTAAAAGATGCCAGCAATAAGACAGCCCGGATTGCGTTGCTTCTGCTTCTCAGTGTTGGGAGTGGCGACAGCATTAGGGTGTCTCAAACTGTTGAAGGTTTCTCTTAAATACCGAGGAGCCAAATATGAGTTGGCTTCATCCCGACTCCCAATATTCCAGCGGATTCCCGTGGCTGGTTCTACAGGCACCGTGGAAAAAGACACACAATCTCCAGAAGAGAATCTTTATAAGGACTTGCCATTTACAAACCAAACAGGCAAGGGCTTTTCTCTTTGGAGTATCGTGATAACGTTGAATCATAATATAAACATAATGCGTTCAAGTCTTACTTGAGACGTAGAAATTAAAATCCACAGAGGTTAAGTGACTTATCCCAGATAATATATAGTGAGTTGAATAAAGAAAACTTAAGGTCTAATTTTTGCCTTGAGGACAACGCCTTACAAAGCCTTCATACTCCCACCGTGCTGGTGTGCTTATGAGACCAAGTGCTCTGAGCACATTAGACATGAATTTTAGAAATATGTCCCTGGGAGGATAGTTTGAATTAGTAATGTAGTGGGGAACCTTATTAAACTTGATTAAAATGAAGAATTATCTAATTTCAAGTGGAAAGGGTCAGACGCTCAGAGTAAATCTGAGTTGGGCAGTGATAGGGGCAGTGGACGGTCCAGGACGAAGATGCAATCCATCACCTTGCAATTATGAGTGTTCAGAGGACAGGACCTGCAGCCGAGGAGGGACAGTAGAGAGAAGGGAGGAGCCTTAGGATGTGTGACCTGCAAGAACAGCCTAGTGGATGCTGTCTCAGGTGCCCGTGGTGGGCTTTCTTAAGAAATTGTCCCTACTGTCTCTTTAAGTGAACTGAGGCTGAGTCTTGGTCCTAATATTTATCTTAACTGGTTGGGCACCTATTTGTAAACCAAGTCTCCTTTGGAGCCTACTCATATGAATTCTCTCAGTAGCCTATCTTCGGATACAGTGTTAAGGTCAGTCTCAGGCTAGCTTCTCTTCGGATGACCGCACAATCTGGGCGGAGTTTGAGAAGTTCCTGAATTTGAGTTTCCTGAAAGAGAGTGATCATTCTTTTCTGCTTGTTTTCCAGGATCCTTCCAACCAAAAATGTGGCGGCAGGAAGAAGACAGTGTCTTTCAGCAGCATGCCCTCGGAGAAGAAGATCAGCAGCGCCAACGACTGCATCAGCTTCATGCAGGCCGGCTGCGAGCTGAAGAAAGTGCGGCCCAACTCTCGCATCTACAACCGATTCTTCACCCTGGACGTCGACCTCCAGGCGCTACGCTGGGAGCCCTCCAAGAAAGACCTTGAGAAAGCCAAGCTGGATATTTCTGCCATCAAGGAGATCAGGCTGGGGAAGAACACAGAGACCTTCAGAAACAACGGCCTTGCTGACCAGATCTGTGAAGACTGCGCCTTCTCCATCCTCCACGGGGAAAACTACGAGCCTCTGGACCTGGTCGCCAATTCAGCGGATGTGGCGAACATCTGGGTGTCAGGGTTACGGTACCTGGTCTCGCGCAGTAAACAGCCGCTTGATTTTATGGAGGGTAACCAGAACACCCCGCGGTTCATGTGGCTGAAAACTGTGTTTGAAGCGGCAGATGTCGACGGGAACGGGATAATGTTGGAGGACACTTCCGTGGAGCTCATAAAACAACTCAACCCCACTCTGAAGGAATCTAAGATCAGGTTAAAGTTCAAAGAAATCCAGAAGAGCAAGGAAAAACTGACCACCCGGGTTACAGAGGAGGAATTTTGCGAAGCTTTTTGTGAACTATGCACCAGGCCGGAAGTGTATTTCTTACTGGTGCAGATATCGAAGAACAAAGAGTATCTGGATGCGGATGACCTCATGCTCTTTTTAGAAGCCGAGCAAGGCGTCCCCCACATCACTGAGGATATGTGCTTGGACATCATTAGGAGATACGAGCTTTCGGAAGAGGGCCGCCAGAAAGGGTTTCTGGCAATCGATGGCTTTACCCAGTATTTATTATCTCCGGAATGTGATATCTTTGATCCAGAACAAAAGAAGGTCGCCCAAGATATGACCCAACCCTTATCTCACTACTACATCAACGCGTCTCACAATACCTACCTGATAGAAGACCAGTTCAGGGGGCCGGCCGATATCAACGGGTACGTGAGGGCTTTGAAGATGGGGTGCCGGAGCATTGAGCTGGACATAAGCGACGGTTCAGACGACGAGCCCATCCTTTGCAATAGGAACAACATGGCCACGCCCCTTTCCGTCCGGAGTGTTCTGGAGGTGATAAATAAGTTTGCCTTCGTCGCTTCCGAGTATCCTCTCATTCTCTGCTTGGGGAATCACTGTTCTCTGCCTCAGCAGAGGGTCATGGTCCAGCAGATGAAAAAGGTGTTCGGCAGCAAACTCTACACAGGGGCACCTTTGCCGTCCGAGTCCTACCTCCCGTCACCGGAAAAACTGAAAAATAGGATCATTGTGAAGGGAAAGAAACTGCCTGCAGAGTCGGATCTGCTGGAAGGGGAAGTGACGGATGAGGATGAAGAGGCTGAAATGTCGCGGAGGATGTCCGGGGATTACAACGGTGAGCAGAAGCGCGTCTGGCTCTGCCGGGAGCTCTCTGATTTGGTATCCATCTGTAAATCTGTCCAGCACAGAGATTTTGAACTGTCTATGAAAACCCAGAATTACTGGGAGATCTGCTCCTTCAGTGAAACGGAGGCCAGCCGGATCGCCAACGAATACCCGGAGGACTTTGTGAACTACAACAAGAGGTTCTTATCAAGGGTCTACCCTAGCGCCATGCGGATAGATTCCAGTAACCCGAACCCGCAGGACTTCTGGAACTGCGGCTGTCAGATCGTCGCCATGAATTTCCAGACCCCGGGCCCAATGATGGACCTCCACACGGGCTGGTTTCTCCAAAACGGAGGGTGCGGCTATGTCCTGAGGCCGTCGGTCATGCGAGACGAGGTTTCCTACTTCAGCGCGAACACGAAGGGCATTGTACCCGGAGTGTCTCCACTGGTCCTTCATATCAAGATCATCAGCGGTCAGAACTTTCCAAAGCCCAAGGGAGCCTGTGCCAAAGGGGATGTCATCGACCCCTATGTCTGTGTAGAGATTCATGGGATTCCGGCCGACTGCTCCGAGCAAAGGACTAAAACTGTCCAGCAGAACAGCGATAATCCCATTTTTGATGAAACTTTCGAGTTTCAAGTCAACCTCCCTGAGCTGACCATGGTCCGCTTTGTGGTTTTGGATGATGATTACATCGGGGATGAATTCATAGGGCAGTACACGATACCGTTCGAATGCCTGCAACCCGGATACCGGCACGTACCCCTGCGCTCCTTTGTGGGGGAGATCATGGAGCACGTGACCCTTTTTGTCCACATAGCGATAACCAATCGCAGCGGAGGAGGAAAAGCCCAGAAGCGCAGCCTTTCTGTGAGGATGGGCAAGAAAGTTCGGGAATATACCATGCTCAGGAATATCGGTCTTAAAACCATAGACGATATATTCAAAATAGCCGTCCATCCCTTACGAGAAGCCATAGACATGAGGGAGAACATGCAGGTAGGGAAACAGCCCCACCTTCCTCCGCTGTCTCTTTAATTCACACCCATTGAAACTCGCCACTGTTGTGGTTAACGAATGGCCGGTTTGCGGATGGTCGGAAATACCGTGCCGATCCCTGCACCGCCGAATTACGCTCCCTGTCTCCTGTGATAAAGCAGGTAGTTGCTGATTGTGAGTGCAAGGCAGAGTTTGGCCAGGTAGTGGTGCATCAATATAGCAAAAGGCTGGGTATCTTTCCAATGTGTTTAGCAGGTAGTAACGGACTGACAGGAACGTGTATATAAACAGTGTAGAAAAAGTGAAAAATAAAATGTGTGGATAGAGGCTGGTGACATGGCTCCGCTGGTGAGGAGCACTTGCTGTGTGAGCGTGAGGACCTGGCTCCAAACTTCCAGCATCCATATAAGAACTTGTGTGTGGTTGATGTGCCTGTAACCCCTTGCAGATTGCGGTTCAGAGACAGGAAGTGGCTGGGGCTTGCTGGCCACCAGCCTAGTACCAGGTTCGGTGAGTAAACCTGTCTCAAAAGAGTGAGGTGGAAAGAGAGAGAATAGGGCAGCCTGGATTGTCCTCTGGTACCTCTGTGGGACAATCATACCCATCTGATGGCATGTGTGTAGGTGTGTGTGTGTGTGCACGTGCACATATACACACATACACAATACACATGAACACACGCACCCCCTCATGTGGGCAGCATATAAAATACATAACCAGACATATACATGAGATTTCAAAGCTTATATGTAAAATACTTGCTGATATGAATATAGGAGAGAATTAGAAGTCAAATGTTCTAAAACTGGCTCCCATAATATTTTCAGTTATTTAAATGTGCACTAACAAATTCATAGCCACAAGAGAAAACAAAACTAAACAGACAAAAGTCAACACTTAAACTTTTAAAAAATATATTTAGCCTTCTCCTAGAAAGGTAACTCAATTGAAAGAACATGACTCCTGTTGTGCATCTGCCCCATGTGGTCCTGAACCAGCGACGGGCATCTCCCAAGATCAGGTTTTCTGCATCAGGCAGGACAATGAGATTTACACCGGAGGGCTGTGTGAGAGCTGAGTGGGAGCCGGAAGTGACTGCCCAGTGGACAGGAGAAATCCAGCGAACCTTTTCCTTCTTCGTGATGCATCAGCAGAGATGGAAAACCCCCTTTCCACGTGACTTAGCCTAGTTCCCTGAGGATAGCATTTTAAAGACCCGAGTGGACAAGTCCCCCCCCCCAAGAGCTTACGTTGCAAAATGAGAATCATTCAGTTTATTTTATTCCTTTAGGTAGCGTTTTTCTAACAATACTAACCCATCCAGAAGCTCTGCACTCAAGAAAGCAGACATGTCAGAAGACATTATCTCTCAGATCTTGCAGTTAATAAACAACTAAGTTAGACTTTAAACCCAAGGGCGCCTGATGCCAAAATCCACCATAATTCATGCAAAGCAGAACCATCAAGCTGTGCCTTTGTGAAATCTTAATATTAACTCCAAGAGAACGTCTTCAAATAACCAAACGGAGGGAGATAGTGCGGTATGAAACTCACAGCTTAGCACCTGCGGTCAGATTAGGTTTATGTTTGATTCAAGGTGGTTTGCTTAACCCCTTTGCCAAAACGAGGCTCCAGATATGCTATTATCGTTTATGTAATCTTTCCTTACATAAATTCAACATTACTGTAAAGCCCTATGTTAGATTACCTATGAGCAATTTCTATACCTCGCTGTGTTAAAATTCGGTCCTATGTATTTCTGGGTAATTCTTTTTTGTTTTGTTTTTGTTTTTTGTTTTTTGAGACAGGGTTTCTCTGTAGCTTTTGGAGCCTATCCTGGAACTAGCTCTTGCAGACCAGGCTGGCCTCAAACTTACAGAGATCCGCCTGCCTCTGCCTCCCGAGTGCTGGGATTAAAGGCGTGCGCCACCACCGCCTGGCTTTCTGTGTAATTCATAAACCACAGCCTCTATCCCATATCTGTATCCTGAGAAGCGTATTTGGCTGGAGTGATGGCTCAGCCAGAACAGTACTTGCTGAATGGGCATAAGGCCTGGAGCTCAGATCTCTAGAACTCTCTTAGGAGCTGGGTGTTGTGACAACCCTCCTGGGATCCCAGTGCACGCAAAAGGTTAAGACAGGGAGGGGGCTCTCAGGAGCAGGATAGTGAGATAGATCCCCTAAACCCAGGATTCCTGGATCGAGTAGGAGACCCTGCCTCAGTCTATAAAGACTGATCTGAGAAGACACCGAGGTCTATGCATACATGCCCCCACACGTAGAAACACACACGCACACACACACACACATGTATGCACACCACATGCATGTACACAAAAGAAGAACAGCTTATAAGGCTTTTGCAGATGGTGTTAATAATTCATGGTTTCCTAACAAAGTAGTTTGGATAAAAGATTATTTAGAGGGTAATCTGTAAAAAATATAAAAACACCATGGTAATTAATAAATCCACGAGACATCCGGTAGGTTAGAGGATGTCCATTATTAATAAATGTGAAGCAGCCATAATTTCTATCCCAAGTTACTACTCCAGCATTGAGCACATTCATAATAGCCTTGGAGCACCTAAAATGTGTCACTGTCTCGTTAAGGAAAAGAAATTAAAAAACACTTTCCATCGTGTAATTTACCCAGAGTGAGCCCAGATTTGAATCTTCTTTCTTGCCTTGTCTTCTGTCATTCCTCTCTGTCTGTCGTATGATCTCTCTCTCTCTCTCTCTCTCTCTCTCTCGTGCCCCCAGTGAAGAGCTTTTGCTGTGTGTTAATTAATTGAACAGTGCAGACAGCATCACGTGGTAAGGCTGGGAGACTTAACAGAGAGCTTTAATAGAGTTTTACAAGGGATTAACTCCCTCACTCCATCTGACCCCGGCTGACGCAGACAGCAAGCACACAAAGGCTATCAAGCAATGTCCATAGTTGTCTTTAACATTTATGCCAGATGTTCATTTTATAAGGTTGCGTTCAACCTATTTGCTATTTCCAGCATTTCTTACCATAACATATATACATACATGTGTTACCACCCTTGGATGTATGGAAGAGAAGAAAATTTCAGATTAAGCTATGAATTAGTTTAGGTGTAAAAGTTGATTATATGTGACATCAGCAAGTAAGGTTGGTTGTTACATTACTTCCTTAGAAGACCATCAGTCCTAAGAGCCTCAAGGTATATTACTAACTCTGGCTCTCCAGCCCAACCAAAGTTCCACTCTCTTTAAATATAAGAGATATTTTTAAAATATTATAGCACCACAGTTTTGTTAAAGATCATAATGCCAATAAGAAGATGCCAGTGCAATGCATTTTCTGTGGGCAGGGGACATTTCTAATGGGATGATAAGGTAATCTTGCTGGTCGGTCAGATGCAGTCAGGTGAGCAATGATAGCCCTCAGCCTTGAGATGCTAAGAGAGATGGCCGACCATCCCCTAGCAGGATGCATTTCTGAGCTCGAATGAGGGATTCCTATCTAGGCACTGCTCGTGTGTTGGTGGATTCAGTTGCTATGTTTGAAAAGTGTGGAGTAGCCTGGAGTCATAATCTCCTTTGTTTTTGATGGAAGTCTATGGCCATTGGTAAACACTGGAACCAACGGTTCAGGCTGAGGCTGTGAGTCACTGATCTGCGTTCCTTCTGCTTGCCACAGCAGTTGGGGTTGGCTGTGGTCCAGGCTGCTCTTCACGGCACTTGTCTCTAAGGGTGTAACTTGGCGAACGTACTTGAGCGTCAACCGGGAACGCAGCGCCCTGTGGCCAGACGGGTGACTCTCTGTTTTCTCCTCGTAGAACGCCATAGTGTCTGTTAAGGAGCTGTGTGGACTCCCTCCGATTGCCAGTCTGAAGCAGTGCCTGTTAACCCTGTCCTCTCGTCTCATCACCAGTGACAGTGCCCCTTCCGTGTCTCTTGTGATGAAGGACAGCTTTCCTTACCTGGAGCCTCTGGGTGCCCTGCCAGACGTGCAGAAGAAGATGCTGGCCGCATACGACCTGGTAGGCTATGGCTGTTGCAACTTCCTGTTTCTTCCCCGCGTCTATGGGAAGCCCTAAAAGCAAAGGTTCTTGGGTAGTAGTCCAATGACCAGGGCAGTGACTGCCGGTGAAATGTGGCCGGAAGTGGCAGTCAGCTCATCATTCACTAACCATCAAGCCCTGGGGAGACGGCTGGGGCGATCCCTGCTCTGACAAAGGGTAAATGACTTCTCCAGTCCTCGGAAGCACGCCCCCTTTTCTTCTAGATGATGTTCCCGACGGGGAGAGACTCGACTCTCAGGGCTGTTCAGTGATGGATGGGACAAGAGGCCCGCCTGGATGCCGTTCTAAGCTAATGATGCTCTTTGATTTTATTCTGACTATGTAATAGAATTTACGTAGTGATTAGATTTGGGGATAACTTTATTTCTGTGTTTCGTGCAGTAAACAAAATTAAAAAGCAAATGACAAAATAGATAGCAAAGCTGATTAGGTATGAATAAACATCTTGGCTGGAGGAGAGCTTGCAAGCCAGCCAGAGGAGAGAGGTGTAGAATTGCCTTACGTCAGTCAAAATTAACTTCTCCCCCATGCGATGCACGAAATTGTCAGATAATAGGTTAAAGCGAAATAAAAACTAAAACATCGTATCTTTTAAACAGCAACCCGATTATAGCTTAAAATGCAAACTTTCATTCAGAAATTTAGACAGCAGTTACCTGTTTTTTTTTTTTTTCCAAGTTCTTAGGTGCCCTGGTTCCTTTTATTTATCTCTTCTTCTATTCCTAGAATATAGCCCTTAGCGTCAAGTCTAAATGGCTACCCACACTCTACTTGCAACATCTGCATTCCACCCATCAGGAACCATCAGAGAGGACACATCTTCCTTCTTTTAGGATGTTAGTTTCTGGAATTATAGACAAAAAAAAATATTACTTTTCTTTCCTGTTCATCAGCCTGGAGTTGCTACACAGCCACCGTTAATTGCAAAACATAATCTAAAATGTCATTTCTAGGGGACTAAAAGCCGTGTCTTCTATTACTAAGAAGTAGGAGAGACTGGCTATCAGGCGACAGCATGGACCGTGCCCCAGAGGGCGGCAGGCAGCTCCTTTCCTGAAGGAGCATCAGTGACGTGCGCAGCACATCTAGCTTTAAAACACATTTCCAGTTAGATAAGTGAATGTATTAAATTAAGCGTGGTGGTGTGCCCTGTAGTCTCAGCGACTCCCGGAAACTGAACCAAGGCAGTTGCTTGAGCCCAAATGATCAAGACTGTCCAGTCATGAGACCCCACATCTTGAAAGTAATGTGTGAGATATTCCCCTACCATTAAGTCATCAGCTGTGCCCTGCCGCTTTAACCGTGGTGCTTCCAATCAGAAATGTAAGAAGACCAGGGGCTGCAGAGATAGCCCAGGGAGCAAAGTGTTTACTATGCAAGCGTGAGATCTTGAGTTTGAATCCCCAGTGCCCACTTAAAATGCCATGTGAGACCACACACATCTGTGACCCCAGAGCTGGGGAGTAGAGAGAAGCGGAGGCCTGGAACGGTCTGGCCTGCCATTGAGCCCAAACAGTGAGCACCAGGTTCCGTAAAAGATGTGCCCACTTCTCAAACTATGATAGAGTGCAATGTTAATCTGCAGTCCTTGCCTCTGTATGCAAGGATGCACACACACACACACAAAGGAGAATTTAAGAAAACTGATACTTTTATGCCACACACTTCGGCCCCTGTCTGCGCGCTATGCGCTAGACCCCAGTTCGCGAGCTTCGGGCAAGGGGCTGGAGGTTGAGGAAACACACGCAGAGACAGACCGACACACGGACCTCCAATCGCTGGTACAAAAGCCCTTCTTTAATAGCACCATGGAGGCTTAAATACCCTGCAGTCAATGGCCAACAGGTGAATATCCCATCCTCTGATCCTCTAGGCTAGGCACAGCTTCTACTAACTTCAATTAGAAGGTTCTAGCAGGGAAGAGCAGCTGAAGGCCAGGACTCATTAGTCCCAACACTTTTATTTCCCGGCCTACAGTGCAAAAATAAATTGCTATCTACATTGTTGGAGAGACATCGGATAAAACAACTTCAAATGCTTGTTCATTTGACCTATGTGTTTCTTCTCTTTAGATTTATTGTTAGGGTTCATAGATGCATAAATATTGGATCTTCATAATGTTGGTAAGGAGGGATGAGCTAAAACACAGACAGGAACCTAGGAACGGGAGAGATGGCCCAGTACTTAAGAACCGTCGCTGCCTTTGCAAAGGAACCAAGGGTACCGTTCCCAGTGCCTCCTTGGAAGCTCACATCTGTTTATAACTCCAGCTCCTGGGGATCCCACGTCCTCTTCTGGCCTCCATGGGCACCAGCACCCATGTGACATAATTTATACAGCTACACAGCTAAACATAAAATATTTTTTTTTAAAGGTTAGGAATCCACCAAACGGGCTCCCTTGCAGCTGTCAAAGTCAGTTGTCTAGCGGCACAGTAAGGGTGTGGAGGATAAAGCAAGACGCCTTGTGAAGCAGTCTGGTTATAATCATGTATGCACACGAGAGATTTACACGGCATTTGTATGTATATGCCCATACAAAGCACATAGGATGCTAGGAAGACATTAACAGCCATTACTTTTGTTTGCGCGAGTGAATTTTATTTTCTTATTTCTTCTTTTCTACATTCTGCTTCCTGTATTTACCAAAATCTTTTTAACAAACACGATGAATTTTATAATTGAATAAAATAACTGTCAGTTAAGAAAAGGCTGATATTTTGGGAGAAAGGCATCTGGCATAAACATCTTGTAAATGAAAGGGGAGAAGCTGAGCACACCCTGCACCAAACGCTGGGCTGGGGCCAGACAGGGGGAGGCTCGCCTGCCGCCTGTGCCGCATTTTTTTGAGAAATCAATTTTTCATCATAAAAGTGGGGATTGAAAGCTGTTCGGTGAATAGGTATAATTGCCATCCAAGAGGTGAAATTAGGGTACTAGTTGCCATAGAGACAGACAGTAGACATCACTTGTTCCCTTGTAAGCTAAGACAGGAAAATAAGCCATTTCGAGGGCAGTCAGCCCCAAGAGCTGGGTCCGCGTTGAGCCAGGATGGCTCCTGGGTTGTGGTCGGGCAGTGTCTGCCTCACATCCCGAGTGCCTGATGGTGTCATGTCCTTGCCATTTTACCTGATAAGCCTAAGTATTAATATTAGCCTTTCTCTCATCTCTGTTTTTAAAACGCGGCAGAGCTGGACTTATACAAAACTAAAATGGCTTATCACAAAAAACCAGAAATACTTAAATGAAGTCCAGTTATAATTCTCCATGGAAATGGCTTCTCATTTCGGTAGGAAATGGAGGGAAAATAACCTGCTCCAAATAGTGCAACCTGTACAGCCAGTTCGCTGCATCTTTTGATGGCGCTCAGGCTGAGGCGGGATGGCTGTGATGTCACTGGCCTTAAGGAAGGAAGTGTCATCGTCGCTCTGTGGAACTGTGTTCTCTCGGTGGGCATCTTGTTTGCCATTCACAA
This sequence comes from Chionomys nivalis, assembly GCF_950005125.1. Lineage (NCBI taxonomy): Eukaryota > Metazoa > Chordata > Mammalia > Rodentia > Cricetidae > Chionomys > Chionomys nivalis. The sequence goes on along the minus strand of NC_080111.1, from coordinate 3,414,114 downwards.
GGGTTTGTGTTTATTTGGAAAAGGTTTCCTGAGATACTGTCCAGACCCAGAGCAATAATGTTAAAAACATGGACTGGATCTTTCACAACGATCAAATTCTGTGGTGGCTTTGGATATAAATAAGTTGGAAAGTACTGACTGACGTCATCAGGGGCTCTGTGATCTAACACCTCCACAGCCTTTACTGCGCTCCTCACGCTCCCCCAGACCACACTGGTTCTACCTCCAGGCTGTCACGAACCACACTGCCTTTGTCCTTGGGATGTTCTTTCCTTTCCTGGAAAGTTGAACCTTATCTCGTCATTCTTAGCCAGTCATTTCCTGAGAGACCCTTCCCCAACTATTAACCCACCTGCCCCTCCATCTCCTAGGTGTTTCCCCACCACGTTTTATAAAACATGTTTTATTAAGAAAGCATCATTTATTGACTGTGTGCACTGCATCAATTCGCTTCCTCTTTTGACATACCTGTGTCTATGTCTTTAGTCATAGCATTATTCAAGGGACAAACACGTTTTAGGTGCCTTTTCTCTGCAGGGTAACGTGTGACATGCTAGGGTTTGGCCTTCCCAAGTAGGTGGCTCTAACGGGAAGGCAAAACTTACAACGAAGAGGGGGTGCACAGAGACACACAGCTGGGAATGACCAGTGGCTACTTTTTGTCACGAGGCAGACTCTAAAGACTAATGAGACTTCATGGGGACCTGCAGGGCACCTTCCGCACCTCAGCCACCCCCACCCTGGCTTCCCTGGCCCTTGGCAGAATTTTTTATTTTTATTTATTTATTTATTTATTTATTTATTTATTTTTGGTTTTTCGAGACAGGGTTTCTCTGTGGTTTTGGAGCCTGTCCTGGAACTAGCTCTTGTAGACCAGGCTGGTCTCGAACTCACAGAGATCCACCTGCCTCTGCCTCCCGAGTGCTGGGATTAAAGGCGTGCGCCACCACCGCCCGGCCAGAATTGTATTTGCAAATAGGAAAGGAAACAGCTTTAGGTTCTATTCTCTCTGGATGGCTGAGTGTCTACCCTTCTAATGTTTCACCAGCCTAATTTTTCATGCATAGTTAAGAAGCATTCGCTTAATATATTCGAACTTTTTATGGGTTTTAAATTAATATGGGAGCTCTTTTGGGTCATTTGTGTCCTGAACGCGCCATTCAGAGAGAGATTAGATATCGGGGACTCCAGCTGTAAAATGCCCACCAGAGCATTCTTCCAAGGTGACTTCTGGGCTGAATTATTTAACACTAGCCTAAAAGTTAACTAACTCAACTCTGGCAAGAGCAACAGAATTTCTGGTGGTGAAGATGCTGAGCACTCTAGCGAGCAGGCATTGAGGGTTAATCGTTTACTAAGTCAGTTGGGTTGTGATTTGGAAAGCAGGTTGTGCTGGCGCCAGAAGAAACACAGCAAGAAGGAATTAACTGCCATCTAATCGTATTTGGCAACTGAACTAGTGGAGAATATCACAATTAGGCTAAGAATAATGGGTTGGATTAACTATATTGTCTTGTTAGTGTTATTACCAAAAGAGAGCTTCAAGATGGAAAGATGTTGTCTGTAGTTTCCTAAAGTAGCAAGAAGCATCTCTCTCTCTCTCTCTCTCTCTCTCTCTCTCTCTCTCTCTGTCTCCCTTTTTCCACATACATGCACATGTGCATGCCCGCATGCACGCACACACACACACACACACACACACACACACACACACACACACACACACACAGGACTCTACGTGCTTGCAGAGGTCAGAAGAGCATGTTGGATCTGCTAGAGCTGGAGTTACAGAGGCTGTGAGCTGTCTGACTTGGGTGCTGGAATCCACATTTGAAGGAAGCAGCATGTACCCTTAATACTGACCCCTCTCTCCAGCTCCCCCCCCCTCCTCACAATATAATTTTGCTTATTGAAATTGAAGTTGAAATAAGTAAATAAATCAAAGGTATTCTTATCCCAACATTGTTTCATTATAAAGTTTGCGTAAATTTTTTATTAGTTTGAAAACCACAAAGTGCATTGGTTTGCACAGCTATAGAACTTGGGAAAATAGCCGTGGACTTGTGTGTGCTTGCTAGAGCTGGTTATTTCAGAACAATAAACTTAGTACATAGAGACCTCCCCACTCTCGGGGACAGCAATGCCTTCTGACACATTTTTAGGGTTTTTTTTTTTTTTTTTGATGAGATAATCACTGTCATCTGAAGGGGTAACCATTTCTTCTACTTGGTACCAGGTTCCTGACAACATTGGATATCAAGGCTGCATTGACAAACGGCAATTTCAGGGTGTTTATTTGGTCTGACACACGTATGTCCTCATTTGACCTCGTGTGCCTTGCTTCTCAAATTCTTGGAACGCTTTGGTGAAAGGCAGTGCAGTAGTCAAATTGGCCTGGCAATTGCAGAGAGGTTTCATGTGATGGTTAATTGTGATTGTCAGTCTGACTGGAGTAAGGAAGACTCAGGGCAGGAATGGGGTTCAACTTGGGATCTATCTGTAAGGATTTTTTTTTCAACAAAGATTAATTAAAGGTAACAATCCCTTGTGGGTGAGTGGTGTTATTCCATAAGCCCAAACTGAATCAAAAAGGGAGAACAAAAATGCTGGCTCATGCCAACACCCCCTCTTTGGGCTTTTCTGGTCTCTCAGCAGGGGTGCAAGCTTCCTCACAGTCCCTTCCATGACAGGCCATCCTCCTCCACACTAGCCAAACCCAAACAACCAGAGCAGTTCATAAAATCTCCTCACGTGGTGTTTTTTATGAATGAGATGGATTGTAATAGGAGCTGAGCCAACACTGATATTTCAAGCAACTTCTCAAGATTTGTTGATAGCTGCTTTGGAAACAGAAGAACGGGAATGGCACAATGTCCCTTTCTGAAGAAAGCAGGCACGGCAGTGGGACTGTCACCAGAAGGGAGGAGACACGGACGGTCCTTTGGTCTGCTGTGCTCAGGTTCCTGCACCATCATAAGTCAGGCTGGGGAATGTGGCTCATGGCCAGCCCCGGTTCAGGGACATCGTTGCCAACACGGGAGGTGTCATGGGCTTCTGGGCATCTCAGAGGTGTTCTGAGTTTTATATTTGATGATATTTCCTGGAGAGTTGGCCATCTTCACAGGATTGAATGCTAAAAGAGAGAGAGAGAGACGCCAGTCTACAAAAGATGCTTGTATGTGTCCCATTTATCAGAAAGCACTGAAAGCTAAGAACGGTCCTTGTCTAGTCAGGAAACCCAGATGTAGCAGCAAGCCCATCTTCAAACGTGCTGAGTTCGAGAGCGCTCGACTCTGACTTTCAACAATTCAAACAGCTGACCAACCAGGGAGCTGAGACCTGGTTTTGGACGAGAAGGAAAGGCAGTAGGTAGATAGATGTTAAGGGGAGAGCACAGAAATAGACCCGAATAGCTTCTTGAATTGTCCCAAGCTGTAACCTGTCCAGAGTTCTCGCTCCTTTCTTAAAAAGTAGGGACGTGGGTAAAAGCTGCTCTAGCGAGATTGCTCAGGAGGAGGACTCTTTCTCGTGACTGGCGTGTGTCATGGATGGAGTCTGTTTGGAAGGAGACGCAGCCATGGCAAACTTGATTCTCGTGATGCCTTCATGATGGATGACATCGTGAAGGACGAAGGGACAGTCCCCAACTTGTGCTTGTGGTATAAACTCAACCTTTAACACGGATTGCAGCGTAATTTGTAATCTGGGCTGTGCTGCTCCCAATACCTGTATTCTAGGTACCTGTTTCTCTAACCTTTATGTGAGCCAGCTTTCAGATCAGTTTTTGTTGTTGTTGTTTGTTTGTTTTTCTTTGCCTACAAAGAGGCATTGCCACGATAAACTATTCTTAAAGTGGCTCTGAAAAGAAAGTTACATGTTATTCTGAATTTCAGTGGAATTCCAGACAGAACTGATGTCTGTGGGGTTTTTTGAGTCGTGACAGGATGAAAACTTACTATCCACTCGGTTCAGCTTCTCTGTCAAATCTAGGAGACACAATCTCACAGCAGGATTCCTGTTCCTCTGGCCCTTACGATATTTCCGCCCCCTCTCCTGTGATAGTTCCTGAGTGTTATATGTAGAAACTGGGTTATAGGTATGTCACCTGGGGGTGGGCACCAGTTTCTCTCTGTTTTGACCGGCAGCAGCTTGCTGCAATGGTCTTCTGCTACAGATAGAAACCTCTTTGTTGAGGGGTGAGATCTACACTGCTCAGGCAGGGCCTGAGCACAGGATGTGCAGGCCGGACTGTGCCCAGAGGTTGTATACACAGCAAGTGGGTAAGGTCAGGAGACAAAAGGGGTCTTGGCTACCATGGGTGGTGAGCACCCAGCAGTCAGCAACAGTGGGAAGCAGTTGTGACAGCCAAACCCACGGAAGTAAGAGACAGCTATTTCTGGCCCTTAGGACTCTTCTGCATCTGCGGCTGTCTGGAGCTGCTGCCTGGCAGAGAGGAAGTTGGGAAACCAGAGCCCAGCAGGGAGGGAACCATGGAGGGTCAGTTAGCTCTACTGAACCCTCTGCATCCCTGCCTCCCACTCGGCTCCTTGTTGGCACTCGGCTACTTGTTGGCAGCTCCCTTGCAAGGGTGATCTCAAGAGAAGTTAGAAGGCAGGAGAGCATTGTGTGCTGCTGCTCCCAGTCCTCAGTCTCCCTCTCCTGAGCCCTCCCCTGAGCCTGAGTGGGAAGGGCAAGCAGAGTACTCAGCACAAATCGTACTTAGCGATGGCGAGAATATTCTCATCGTAAGCTGTATGTGCAGGCTAATGCATTAGCCTAGACATACTCAGATGCATCAGAAGTAGAAGCAGGTGTAGCATTTCCCGGTGTTCTGAGTGTGCCTGGCAGATCTGACGGAGCTGTCGTTGTTGTTCAGCTCACACTGTGCCTGGGGAAGTAATCACGGCGAGTGTCGAGCAAGTGGCTGTTTACCTGAGCTTGTGAGGTTGCTTTCGCTTCCTCTGTTGGAGCCCACGCAGTGTAGAACAATAAAATAGAAACGGAGCCACTTTCCCACTCCCCTCTGCAGTCCTTTGCAGGTTGAGATACCCTGGAAGAGACACTGGAGTGGCGACCGTCTTTCAGCTTCTTCCCAGCACGAAGTTCATTTCTTTCCTCGCGATACCCTGGCAACCATATTGGGAACGCAGGGCTTTAATTCAGCAAGGCAGCCCAATCAATCGTTCCAGATAAAACAAAGGTTAAAAATCAATCTTGTTTCATCTCACACATCAGATATCTATGTAGTACACCCCACTTCGTGCCATAGGGACTATGAACCTCCTGCCTTGAAAACCACGATTGTGGACCACTGAGATTGATGAGGGAGGCAAGTCAGCTACGAAGCAGCAGTGATGGGTACAGGATGTTTGATGTCTTTAGGAAGGGATAATGATCCTGAGAAGAGAGATTACCAGTGAGGAGAAAGAGAACGGAGACCAGGCTGTTTCCCAGAGGTGTGGAAATGGGAAAGGAAATGGGAACCCTAGGAGGAGGATGGTAAGTTGTGTTAACCGCTGAGCTGTGAAGATTGAGAACTGGGTGGGGGAAACAGATGCTGACCAGGGCTAGCTAACGTCTGACAGGCACAGTAAGTCCTACCCAGAGTCAAAGCGCTGAATGCCCGCTGCCTTGCTGGGGGATGAGGGCGGCTCTTGCAATGTTTCCTTAGCGGCGTTGTTGGAAACGTTTAAGTTAAGAGATGACGAGACTAGAGAGAGGTAGGATCTATAAATGGCAGATAAGGGGATCGTTAGAGAGGGGTCTCCTGGAGATGTGGGGAGAAATGGTAACGGCCGTCTGGAGAGAAGAGTCAGAGATGGAGAAGAGGACTCTTCCATCTTAGCTGTCCCAGAGGCAGTGGCATTATCAGATGCATGAAATGTCCTCTTGTCAACACAAAGGGAAGGGGATCTTTAGGAAAAAAAAAAAAAAAACCCAGCCACAAATCAATAGACAGGGATTCTTACTAGAGAATGGCGCTACATTTTCTTGTTTGAGTGTACGACCCGCACAGATGCAAGTCATCTCAGTTAGGATACTAGTGAAGGAACTTATTGGTCATCTTCTTTAAAGGCTTCGCCCCTCCAAAGAACAGATTAAATCTGGTTGTAATGAGTCATGTGCCTGGCCTTGTGTGTGTCTGTGGGTTAAAGTAGGTACACTCCTGTGTGTGAGCCTGCGCCCTCTCAGGTGGGCGTGACGGGGACAGGCAAAATCAAAGAAGTGGCAAGCCCAAAGTGGAAACAGGCTGCATGCCAGGAATGGGGATTCTACGTTTAGCGTCATCCTTAATTAATTCCATTCCATTGGTCAGGAGTTCTAACCTTATAGTTTCCGTGTCTACAAAACAGAGGGCGTGACCTGTGATGACCACGATTCCGTAAGCTTTAAAACCCATCCATATTTTAAAAGTCTGAAATGGATTAGGTGGATTTCCGTTACTATAGCAGATACCTGAGATCAATTTATAAAGAGAAGTGGCCCAGCGGGACTCCCAACTTTAGAGGTTCTGGGGCACGGGGGAGGCGGACACATTGATCACTGGTCTCTAGGCGAGTGCTGCCTGGCAATAGCCGGGGTACTTGGCAGAGTCAACCATTTACCTCATGGCTGGAAGGGAAAGAGAGGAAGGATGCCATCCCACAGCCCCATTGAAGATAGTACTCCAGTGTCCTGAAGACATCCCAGGAGGCTTCCCCCACCTGCTGTGAACACCTTCCTGGAGATTCAGCCTTTAATACACAGGCCTTGGGGCACAGTTAAGATCCAGACAGCAGCAGTGACATGCTTCAGGCTATGCTAAATGTGGGGTTTGTCCAACCTCCATGAGTGTTTCTCTTGCCGGAATCTTCTCTCCTCTTCTTTCTTGCTATTTAGCCCTGGCTGGTATGAAACTTACTGCGTCGTCCTGATTGATCTTTGCTAGGTAAACAGGCTGGCTTTGAACTTGTGGTCGCTCTCTTGACCCTGCTCTCCACAGGCTGTGGTCAGAGGCATGGACCCCTCCACTGGACACCGTTCCTTGGAAATGGAAGGTGTCAATGCCAACCAGCAGTTTGATTCAGTCTAAACCTTCACAGGTCTTATGGTGTTGATTACTAATTTATAACTTGTATTCATTTATTCAACAATTATTATTTTGTACCCATTGCTTGTCTGGTATGTTACCCAGCTGGGGCCATCGTAAGAAAGGCGACTCCGGCCTCAGTGCCTGGATGAGCACTGGGGCAGAGATTTCCCCACCTCTCCCCATCTTTCATGACGGCCCCTTGCTCCTGTATGTCTTTGGAGAGCCTCTCTATGCATTGTCTTCCCAACGAGTCAGGTCAAGGGTTTCTAACAACTGCTGTTTGATGGTTTTTTGTGACAGATGATTCAAGAGAGCCGGGTTGTCATAGAAACGGCTGACACCATCCAGGAAAAGATTGTCCAGTGTCAGAAAGCAGGTAATATTGTTTTCTACTTTGTTTAGAAACCACAACGACAAGCCAGGTCTTAAAATTAAACTCTTTTGCGGCAGCCTTTATAGTTTAAGTTATACTCGGAGAGCCTAGGTGATGGCGGGTGATATTTGTGTTTAGGAGGGTGGTGTTCAAAGATGCCAAGAGATTAGGGTTTATGAATAAGCCCTCTGGTTGCGATCCTCTAAGAGCCTCCACTGCTAGCGGAGAAACTGTGGTTTCCTGTGCCTCTTTAAAGCCCACTTCGTAGTTAGGATTGGAACCACAGTCCTATTTCCTTCTGAGTTTTTGCCCTTCTTCCTCGTTCTCATGTTAGATTCGTACTTTCTGTAGGGATAGGAGGGGTCACGTGACTGTGAGCATCCACCTGGGTTTGTTTGTGCCCCCTTTCATCTATACCACAGAGCTTGTGTTTCTTGGATCCAGGGACTCCTCCGTCCACAGGGATGAGGAGGAGGAGAGACAGGGCAGACCTAGCAGCTGCTCTCCCCTGTTCTTATGTTTGAAGTACAAGCCCTGTCTTACCCGGTCTTCATGGCGGACTGAGCATGATGTCCGGTTTACAGAAGGGACATGTGAGAGGCTGGGGACTCATCCGAGGTCTCAGTGTCAACCCAGAACAGAGTGGACTCCTGGACACAGGCTAGCAAATCAGTGCTATTTACTAGGCTGGCCGGCAAGCGACCTTAGATGTTTTAATTGATGGGAAACCCGAAGATCAAAATTCCCAATGCATACAGGACCTCCGTCCCGACTCTGCAAGCTTTGTATGCCTTGACCCATTTGATCGTCACCATGGTCCCACTCAATGGCACCCACTCCCACCCTTTCACCGTGAGGAGAGCGAAGCCCTGAGAGGCTCCGGGCTAGCTCAGACTCAGACAATTACTGTGTGGGTGAACTGTGCTCCTCCTGGCTCTCATTGGCTGTGTCTGGTTTACGAGCACCAGTTAAGCCAATGAGGTTTTAGGCTACAGTAAGAAAAGCCGGCCAGAACAAGAACAAGAGCCAATCCTTACCCAGTGTGAGCTGCTGGAAGGCCGGAGACGACCCTGTCTGTTCTGAGATGCAGCTGTCTGCATCACTCAGATTCAGAAAGTTGGCTGGTCCAGCGGCCCCGCCTGGATGCCATCCTCAAGAATGAATCACCAATAAGTAGACACGAGTTAGAACGCTCATTGTGGGGCAGAGAGGATCCAAGCGGATTTAATTCAGCATCTTTCTTTAGACATATAAAGGGCCGGACTGCGGCTAAGACTTCAGACCTCCTTGGTCTGGGGCCAGCTAGTGCCGAGGGCTAGAAGTTCTGGGAAAGGAGACCTTGGCTCAGCATCAGTTCCATCCCTCCAAAGACGGAACAAATTGTCCATAAGAGAATGTGATTCTCATCCTGAAGTTCCGAGGACAAAGGCAGCAAGAACGGATGACGGTGGTGCTGTTGATGGCATTCGAGCTTGAGCGAACGGTGGACCGGAGAGCGCACGGAAGGCCGCTCCCAAATGTGAAACACAAGGGTGCTCCCAAGATTGCTGTCTTTGAAAGGCTTTTTATTTGGGGTCGAATCGGCTAACTGCCGTTTTACCTGTAGGGATGCCATGGCCTGCTTTAGAGCCACGCAGCCGGCCCATTAACAAACGCAAGAGCCGTGTTGTTCACTCACGTGAGGTTATCTCTGCACCCCACACCCTTCCGTACAAAAACCAGGAAAGGACAGATGAGGTCAGGAGCATCTGCCAGGAGGTTTACTTCTCATTTCCTCCGGTGTTTATCTGTGCATCTGGGCCGCTGAATGTGACATTTAGCTCCTGATTCGCTTACTCTTAGACGCCTTCCCCGTGGGATCTAAATGACAAAACAGAAAGAATTCAAGGCTTTAGATATTATGAGAGGAAACAGGAATGTGAGTTTATAGTTTGTTGGCAATATTTTCATGATAAATACACACATTTTCCTCATATTCTTCATGTGTATTCTGTCCAAAGGGATGGAGTTCCACGAAGAACTTCATAATCTGGGGGCCAAGGAAGGCTTGAAAGGAAGGAAGCTCAACAAGGCCATCGAGAGCTTCGCTTGGAACATTACTGTGTTGAAGGTACAGCTCCCTCGCTGCCCCTTCCCCTTCATTTCTCTCCTCTGCTCTCCAGGGCGGAGAGAAGCATCGTCAGCTAAACATGGTGATTTGAATTTTGAGCCGGAGGGGGCTGATCGCCAGGTTCAGCTCTAAGTAATGGGGATGCAAAGCCTAGGCAGAACTTGCTTTGATTTTTCTTAGTAGGGAAACGCGGTTCATGATGGAGGTTGAGGGGAGTACATGAGTGAGACCTGATCTTAATGCCGCGTGCATGTGTGCATGTGTGTGCACACGCACGCGCTTACACGAACCCTTCTACAAGTCAGTATGGCTGTTCCCATTAGTGTAAAGTCGTGCCTGATGAGGCTGGGAGGACTCTAACATAAGACAGCTGGAACAGCCTTAGACTATGGAATTTCTGGGGCCTCTTAGGATCTTTGTTTTCAGAATATTCTCTATAAATGCATTTCTCTTGAAAATGGAAGTCAGTTCCTTGAGATTCTAATGTGCTTTCTGCGGCAAATCGACTTCCGAGTTGGAAGGGAAGATGCCATGTTTCATGTTTTCTTACGTAAAAGGAGAAACAACTTAGGTGATTAGGAAAACTTGCTCAGGAATTGTGCTGGGGAAATGACAACCATAAACAAAAATCGATGGTTGTTCATACTTAGAGCATGCCTGCTGTGTCCAGTGCCATTTAATGGTAGCTACATGGAATAATAATTTAGTGCAACCCTCATAGCTGTCAGTATTCTTGTACAGATGAGGAGATGGAGGCATTGGGGTCCCTTAGCTTTTAGTGGTCCAGCTGAAGTTTGAACCCAGCTGTCTTTAGCCGGCTCGACAGAGCTGCTGCCTAGCTCTCTGGAAGTTTGGAGTGAGCCACAGGATATATTCACATCTCTAAAGAGTCAGCCCGTAAATGCTTATGAGCTCTTACTGTGTGAGATGTGTGGCGGGCATTGGCCAAACACAGATGATGTAGGAGTTGTAGACTTAGGCCTCATTGAGTTAGCAGCCTGAGGCTGTGGCACAGAGGGGCACCATTTGTCCGAGGGGTGGGCTTGGGCTGCAGTCTTCAAAGAAGAGCAACTAGAACTTTAACACGAGATTCTTAAGTCTTTTCCACTTGGGAAACTTTTCCCTGAGAAATTTTTATGCATCCCCAGGTATATAAGTATATGAAATGCCATACAAATCATTTGCTGGTAATAAATATAAAGATGTTTATCTTAAAATCATTATGAAATATATAATGGTACCATTTATTAAAGATAAAATCAAGCGTTCGTACTAATCAGATGGGTGTCCTTATTTGCCCTTACATAGAGAATTAAATCTTGGCTGAGCATCTTCAATGTTTCTGATATTTTGATTTTATTATCAACATTGCTAAGGCAGGCACATTGTTTTGTGTACAAAGACAGAAGCGTGATTAGGGTCATTTCAGAAGCTGTGAAACGCCATTCTGATCTCAAGCTATAATTCACGTAATGATTGTTTTATGAGCCCAAGTTATCAATGCAAACAGCAATTTTAAAAATCAATAGTTCTCAAACAAAACAATCCAAAAGTCTTTGCTATCTATGTGCTGAAGGAAGACAAGCAGAAACAGCGGTCTCTGTTTTCACTACTTAGACCGTCCAGTTTCCATAAGGATGGAACATTTTGTACATGCAGTGAAAACAATGTACAATGTTGAATAGTCTCAATGAAAGGCTGATGTCTTTAGGTGGTATTTCCATGATGTGAGCATGTGTGTTGTGTGTTCAGCACTGAGGCTGCCCTGAGGTCAGGCGACACAGCTGTGTGCTGCTGGAAACACGCGCAGTTCATGTGTGTTTGAGGCTCCGAGTACTTTAGTTCATTGTTGTTTGTTGTGCATTGCCCACATACCGTCATGTAGCCTTACATAACATTGTGTTCCAAAGTCGAACAAATTGGGACCGATGGCATTACACAGAATTTAGTATAAACCCCTTTGGAAAAGCAGATGCTTCTTTGGGCTTGTTGAAGGACCAACCATCAAGACAGGTGCTCAGAGATGTGAAGGTCAGGAATATCTCACCTGGGCTTCCAGGGCTAGCCTGCCAAGGGTAGATGAGCATATAATTACTAGTGGTTATAGTGCACACTTAATGACTCAGCATTTGAGACCAGCACTCATAGCTAGGTACACACACACGTATATATACACACATATGTATGTATATGGTATGCACATATCTGTAGCATATGTGATACATGAGTGATAGATATGTATGTACATATATATGTATATACATACACACACACACACACACACACACATAAATCCTTCATTGTCCTTCACCAGGTCTGCAGTCTGGTAACATCACTTTTCACCTTGATAGAATCTCTATATCTTATAGATGAAGAAATTGAGACCGAGGCAGGTATACATTTATCATTGAGTCACATAGCTAGTAAATGGCTGAGTGGAGATTTTTAATTGGCTGCCCATAATCTTGACTGTTACCCTGAACTACCGACTATAAAGCTCCATCCATGTCCCCAGCCAGCCTCGTGCAGGGATGAGCACATGTGTGCGTAGGCTGCTGGCTAGCAGTGAGGTTTCAGTGTCTCTGAGCATGGGAATATTGCCTATGTCTGTACAGAGCCAATTCTCAACGTACAGACCTAGTATCGCGTTTTTGTTGTTCCCCTCCACTTTCCAGGCGAGACTTTTCCTCTCAGAGCAGGCTCTCTATTTTTACTTTTCTCTTGTTGCTAACTTCCAGCTAGTGCCCACTTGGTTTTCTGAGGTTTCCTTGGATGTTTGTTTGCTTTAATGACAGGAGCTGATTTCTGGATGTGACTGAGCAAATATTGAGTAAATCTCTCCCAAGACAGATCTTTGAAAACAGAATTGATCTTCCGTAATTACAGCTTGTTCCCTGGCTGTTAGCATTGCAGGCTGGGCTCAGAATCCTAAGCAACGGTAGAGGAGCTTTCCAAATGTCAATTATTTCATTGGAAATATTTTAGTATGTCTGTCATCGGCTTTAGGCAGCTTATTAATCACGTGACCATTATCCTAGAGCTAAAAATGTTGCCTCTAAGGGATTCGGATTATTGGATAAGAGAATGAAGCTGGGCTCTGGCCCTGCAGGAGTTGCTTTCCCATTGGGTCTGCTCCGAGAAGGACTCTTTCCCATTGGGTCTGCTCCGAGAAGGACTCTTTCCCATTGGGTCTGCTCCGAGAAGGACTCTTTCCCATTGGGTCTGCTCCGAGAAGGACTCTTTCCCATTGGGTCTGCTCTGAGAAAGACTCTTTCCCTTCCTTGGAAACCTTCCTTTGCCCTGGAGTCCACACTCAGAGTTATTAGTTGCTGATGGGTCTCCAGTCTTGATATTAATTCTCTAAGTTTTAATAAATGATTGTTTTATATTTGAGTTCATTTCAGTTTTTTTTACTTGGTAGATTAGTAATAAGCACCTCGGCAAGACATAATCATAGCATCTATCAATAGTGGGCGGGGCTCAGCTTTAAGATTCCTTGATGCCTACTGCTAAGCGTCCCTTACACGCCTGTAGGTCAGGTACTCTCCAGTATCTCGGGGTAGAGTGGGGATTTATCAATACCAGTTAAAGAGGTATGTTCATGTTTCTAAGGGCATTTAGTGCCGGTATAATTACCAAGTCAGAGCAAAACAGGGACAAATGAGAACTGTGCCCAGTGAGTCGTCAACATGGGGCTGACATGGGTTGGGACACTGGCTTTGGAGAACCTTGACCTCGGACTGAAATACACACTCTTCAGTTTGTTTTCTGCATTTCCGCTTGTGATAAATTTAATAGCAAATGATAAGAAAGGTAAATAAAAATGTATAGAGAGTAGGTAAATTTGGTTTGGGATCTGGTGAGAGCCCCTTATCTGATTCCAAGGTGGCATCTGGCTGTTGCGTCCTCTGGCAGGGTAATAACTGGCTGTGTCCGATGGCAGGCAGGCAGGAAGGACAGAAAGTTACGTCGAGTCTCCCTAAACCCTTTCACCAGGCTCTGATCCTGTCCATGAGAGTGACGTCCTCATGACCTAATCAGCTCCTAAAGCCCCACGTCTTAATGTTGTTGTCGTGTCAGGAATCAAGCTGTCGGCATCAATTTCGAGGCGAGATGCGCACTCTAAGCACAACCCATTGGTTAATAGCGGGACATTAAACTCTCGCAATAGGGGCTTTTCTGCCGTTCCTTAAGATTCCCTCAAGAAAAATACGGTTTTACGGATGGAGCCAACATACTGTTTTGGAAAAGTCCTTTCTCTTTAATTAATTGATTAATTAATTATTTTTTTAATAAAACCATCTTTTCTCAGCAGCCCGGCCTCACAAAAGTTCTTATCTTGGATGGGAACAGTTTGCTATGCGGGCAGAGGCGGTTAAAAGCCTGGGCTCCATCCAGAGTGATCTGACTCTCGAGCTGTGAAAATGACTTCCCCAAACTCACGTCAGTCACCTCGCTCACACGGAATTCATAGACTCTTACACGCGATCTGGGGTGAGCTTCCCAGTGCCTATCTTCTCGTCACTGTGGTTGTTGCCGGCCTGTGTGTTTAGTTCAAGGAGCTAAATTTCATGATATTTTCATTTTAAAACCTTTCATTTTAAACCTTTTAATCAGGCTGGCAAGGATAAAGTCGAGCTGCCTAAAACTAAGACAGATATTATAATACCAAAGAAAATCAGCAACAGGTGATCACTCAAGAATCGGGGAGAAGGAAAGGGCCAGAAAGGGGCTGCGTTTTTAGCCATAAATTACAATGGCTTCTGGTTGATTGACAGAAAGGAAATAAAAATGAACTAAACTATAGCCTTGTTAGTAGGGTCTCGTATTATGGATTTAATTTTGCTGAATAGATTTCTGTCTTATATTTTGATGTGTGTCATTGTGTACCATCAAATGGGCCTATTTTATAGATTTCAGTTAAGGAAGTGTGACTCATCTTCCCGCCAGCTTCCTGGTGTCGTCACTGCAAGCTCCTGAGTGGTCCTCACAGAATCATCACTGGGAAGGGTAGGCGCTGCTGTCTCTCCTCCCTTCAACGTGGGGACTCGGTTCCTAACTCACACAGATCCCCTCACTTAGTCCCAGGATTTCAGGCCCCTAAAGCTCTAGGGATTCTTGATGCATAAGAAACTACATGGACGTTGGTATCGTAATACACTTCTTAACACGCATGAAGGTTTCCGTCATTGTTGAGAAGTAAGAGGAGGGAACCAAGATGGTAGGGTGATGGGAAAAGAAACCAGAGGAGAGGAGTGGATTTATCTCTAGAAGATTGAGTGGGGATAAGAGGAGGGTTATAGGTACTTTAAATCACTTCATAAAATACTGTATGTATGTATGCCTGTATATGTGTGTATGTATGTATGCTTGTATATATGTGTATGTCTGTATGCCTGTATATATGTGTATGTATGCTTGTATATATGTGTATGTATGTATGCCTGTATATATGTGTATGTATGTATTCCTGTATATATATGTATGTATGTATGCATGTATGAATCAATGTAATGGATGTTAGACAGGGGAGGGTTACATGGTTCCTCCTGTTTGAGAGCTGGTGCCTGATCCACTGAGCCATCTCCCCTGCCCCGATAGCCACCACTTCTTCTTCTTTGATATTTTTTGAGCTCTACATTTTTCTCTGTTCCCCTCCCTGCCTCTCCCCTCCCTCCTTCAACCCTTCCCCAAGGTTCCCATGCTCCCAGTTTACTCAGGAGATCTTGTCTTTTTCTACTTTCCATGTAGTAAGTCCACGTAAGACTCTCTTAGTGTCCGCATTGTTGTCTAAGTTCTCTGGGATTGTCAGCCGCCACTTCTTGAGGAAAAATAAGCAGCTTCAGAGCAGCGTCTCAAACATAAGCTTTCACAAGTCATGTTTGCCTTGGCATCTCTTCCTCAGGCCCACCCTTCCACAGTTACAGTTCCGCCTCTCAGAGCCCTGAGCTGCCCGCTATTACTCAAGCTCTTAGAGCAGAATCCTGGGATCTTTTTTCCTTTGAATAGCAGATCTGAGCTGATTTACAAATGAGAGAAGAGCAAGCTTCCCAAGCGTTCCTCTGCAGGCTCATGAGAAGAAAGGAGCCTTCTTCGGATTACAGTTGACGAGCCTTTAAGTCACTGGCCTTGACAGGTGAACATTAAGAGGGTTTAAATAAAGCTTTGAATTCCACCATGTCTGAAGGAAACATTTTCCCAATGGTGCATGCAGAATGAAGCCTCGGGCCCCAAGTTCCTTTCTGCCTTATCTAGGATTATCTAAGAGTTTAGACACATGGGAGGCCAGATGATATATACCCCAGGGCCATGAGTCCTACATTTGCAAGTTGCCTCAAATGCAACAAGAACTGTCAAATTCTCTCACCCCTTTTGGGGCTGTTTTTTTTTTTTTTTCTTTTTTTCCTGAAACAAGATCATTCTTTATGGCTGCTAAGATCCCTGCAACATTTTATATTTTACAATAACATAAAAACTTCCTTTTGAATCCTTTTCTACAGTACAGCTCCATTTCCTTTCTTAAATACTTTGGACATCACTAAATTAATCGATTGTGTAAATCTCTCTACTTTTAAATTCTTTCTTTTACATGGGGCAGCTGCCATCTTCTTTCCCACAGCGCTATAAGGCACTAGAATAATCATTAAGTAGTCTACCGTTGACGGTCTTCCATTGTGGCCCCCTATTTTGGCTGTCCCAGATAGCACTTTCTAAGGGGGAGCCTGGTCTGCAGTTGTCGCTCAACCTCACAGGAAATTTTCCTCAAACAAAACAATGTGTGTCCCTCGACAAGACTGAACTGCACCGAGGACACGCAGGTGACATCGTAGTGGTTGTTATAGCTGAAGTCAGCATGCATCTCACAACCTGTTTGTATCCTGGCAGTACAGATAGCAGTGAGCTAAACCTTATGGACCAAGCACTCTATAGTGAAGACAAACTGTTCAGAACAGAACACAGGAGCAACTACTGCTGCAGAATGCTTCTGCCTATCCAGTCACGGGTACTAGCCACCTCGCCGCTCAAAGATTTACCCACCAGCCTAAATAGTTTGAGATCTTACAGGTCAAATGGGGTTGATGGCTCAGAGAAGCAATGCTGTGTACTGTTCTGTATCTCTGGGCTACATTTACTTAAATTCTTTTCATTTTAAATAAAATTATGTTTTTATTTTGAAATTCACCAGTTCTAAAGGCGTTGTCTGAGTTTTGGTGGTTGTGGGGTCTGTCCCGTTAGAAACTGTTAGTGACCACAGCTGAGCTTTGACGCCTGAGGCTTGAGTTAATCTGGGAGGCAGCCTCACCTGGCAAGTCTGAGACTTGAGTGATCTCAGCCTGCTGCCTCTTAAAGCATGCCCCTGACCACGAGGAAGTAGGTGGGCAGTAGGAGAGAATTGTAGCTGGAGACCGCTTAATTACAACACTGCTTGGCCTGTTAGCTCAGGCTTCTTATTAACTAACTCTTACACTAACCCACTTCTATTAATCTGTGTATCAGCATGAGGTTGTGGCTTACTGGTAAGGGTGCGGGGTCTGTCTTCTTTAGCAACTATATGGCGTCTCCTTGACTCTGCCTACTCTTTCTCTATATCTCTTCCAGCCTGGCTATATTCTGCCCTGCTATAGGCCAAAGGAGCTTCTTTATTAACCAATGGTAATAAAACATATTCATAACATACGGAGGGGAATTCCACACCGTCTCTCCTTTTCTGTCTAAATAAAAAGGAAAGTTTTAACTTTAACATGGTAAAATTATACATACAAAACAATTTTCAAGTAAGAATTATAGTTGCAATATTTAGTCCATTTACGTTTGACAAATTAAAGAAAATACTCTATCATCTATCCTATCTTTGAGAGTCTAAAATTTTATATCTAATTTATTGTTTATAATAACTAAGGAAAACTATAACTATCTGTCTTTAACTTCTCAAAGACCTCAGAAGGATATAATATTATCTAAGTTAACAAGAAATGCATTGTAAGCAATTTCTAAAACTCTAGAATTGACAGAGACATCTCGTTGTCTGGACAGTCACCCAAAGTTCTTCTGTAACATTGGGGCATCCATCTTCGGCCTACAGGTCCATAGTGTCTGGAAAACGTTTCCATGAAGCAGGAAATATGGAGATCTGCTCTGCATTGTCCCGACAAAGTTCATCAGTTGCTTTCTTCTGTGTCCTGTAGAATGTCTGGCAGTTTCTTTCATGAAGCAGGCACCCTGAAGGACCACCCCATAGTCTGGAAAGTTCAGCAGTCACTTTTCTGTGTGTCCTGCATGTCCAGTTCATACAGCATAACATCAAGCAGTCCAGGCAAGAGCAGTTTCTTGCCCAAATGGCTAGGAAACTCTATAAGGAGCCTCTTTGATGCCCATCACCCTCTTATAGTAGATTGGTGCTGCCAAAAACAGACTTGTCTCACTGTTGAGGAAAGTCTAAGTTCTTAAAACATTTTAAATGCCATATTCTGTAGGTCTTTGAAGTGCTGAAAATTATCTAACTGAAATATATCTCTGTATATCTAGAAAACCTAACTAACATGACTACAAGTTTGACTATTATAAATGACTATTAATCTGTATTTTTTAATTTTACGTTGCAATTTTAAGTGAGCTGCACAAACACAATACCTTAAATAAGAGTAGAAATACTTACACACAGTGTAACAAAATCGACCTTAAATTTGTATTAATAGACCATGATCCGTAGTAATGCAATGCATTCATTTCTGTATCATATCCCCCTTTAAATGAAAACAAACATATATAAACATTATTTTGGAAATTTGGGCATTGTTTTCTCTAAAATGCTTCCTGCTGCTTGTTGGGCAAGCATTTTTAGGGTTCACAGAGACCTTTCAGGGGTCTTCTTCCATCAAACCACATTAGCCTGGAAGGAATCCACAGATTCTCATCTTCTGTGGAAACAAAAACAAAACCTCTTTTCCAGAGCAACATATTTTTATACCCAAATTTTGAAGTCGAAAAACATTTATGTTGGTTTAACTTAGTAGCCCCCAGAATCAAATGTCTCTCTGTAGAAAAAAAAAACTCAAAGAAAACACAATAATATACATAATCCA
The DNA here is from genome assembly GCF_950005125.1 of Chionomys nivalis. Lineage (NCBI taxonomy): Eukaryota > Metazoa > Chordata > Mammalia > Rodentia > Cricetidae > Chionomys > Chionomys nivalis. Next base: position 3,395,476 of record NC_080111.1, on the reverse strand, counting down.
GACTCTGTGTATATTTTCCATCTTTACGTGGCTTATTTTTCTTTACTCCTTCAATCGATGACTATACTCTGTTATATTACTTTTACTGTCTCTTTAAAGACTTTATTTTATTTTTTAAAAACTTTTTTATAACTGTCTATACACTTTATCTTCTCTCTCCCAAGCCTATGTACATTTTTAAAACACACTGTATCTCGTTTAGAGGTCTTTTATGTCTGAATCTGTCCTGTTGTGTATCTGAAATCCTTTTTTGACAAGTAACATTTTAAAATGGTAAGCCGCGTGACTGTGGCAGCCCTGGATGCTGGCTCTCCCTCTCTTGGCCTTTCAATATGGCGGAGGTGCTTTCACCATCTCTGCAAAGCCATGCCTACTGCCCCAGCTCTAGAGACTCAGTGGGTCTATGTCGCCATTAAGCAAGTTATAGCACACTGCTCACAAAACCTAGTTAAGTCCAGGTTCTCCCTGAAGAGCTGGAGTTCATGCTCCCAGCATGTACCAGGGAGCTGCTGTTCTTTTTAAAGAAGCCAGGCAGCTTTTGCTGCTAATGCTGAGTCAGGAAACCTTCTCTTAGAGGAGCCGCACCCCTCTGCTCGCTGTCAGCAAACAGAACCTACCTGAAAAAATGCTGCTACCAAGAAGCTGTGCTTAACCTGTTCCTTTGCATCTAGAATTTCTTCCCAAGCTCTCTCGATTTTATGTGGATGTAGCTGCCCCACGCTGGTGCCATTTTATATGGATACTTCTAGGAAAACACACACACACTTACATGCACACACACACACACACAGACACACACACACACAAACAGCGACCTGAATATCATGTGCCAGTACCATTTTCTCTATATGCCAAAGAAAGTATTTTTAAACTTCAGAAAGTAAAGGTTGTATGTACATCTGAAAGGCAAATCTGAGTGTGATGTATTTATCCCGAGACTAAGAGTTTAAAAAGGCACCCCTGCACAGATGTTCAAAACCCTGTTAGTGTTTCGCTTATCAATATAAAGTAAAGATCTCTGTCTCACACCTCAAGGAATTGATTTATTTCCGTTTCAACATTTATCGATAAGGTGGTGTTATGTATGAAAGTGACTTCTGATCCATACATTAGCAATTTTTTGAGATGATCTTGATGAATCATAAGTTATGTCTTGAGTTGCAAACCTCTGCTTCCCAAACGTCCTTGCTGTCAGTGTGTAACCACTGACACCCGAGAGCAAATGGTGACTCCACACTAGGCTTTTGTTGTTGGTGGTTTTTATGTTGTTTCTTGTTTTTATTTTGAAACCCATTCCATCCACTCAGTGAATGTGTTCGTAAGTCCATAAAGGGAGTGTGGGGGACCCGGCAGCACAGCCCTGTGCTCTCATGGAGGGCAGTGTGTGACCGTGACGAGGCATGAAGAGAACGTCTGCTTTGTCGCTGTTAGGAGTGCCTTGCGGGAGGATCGTGGGACACAGTGGTGATGCGTTCACAGAAGAGGGTTGGATGGCGCAAACCGTATTCCTAGCCCTTGAGGGACTGGCCCTGAGCCCGAGGCCACCGGGCTGCATGGTACATTTCAGGCCAATTTGGGCTGTAGAATGATACACAGTCCTAGAAATGATGAATGAATGAATGGATGAATAACTAAATTAATAAAATGAAAGAAAATGAGAACTAAAAAGAAGAGAGAATATACTGTGAGATTTGACCTTATTGGAGGGTTCAGGGAGTTGGATGGGGTGTCTCAGGGTGGAGAGGAGACATGGTGGGGTGTCTCGGGGTGGAGAGGAGACGTGGTGGGGTGTCTCAGGGTGGAGAGGAGACGTGGTGGGGTGTCTCGGGGTGGAGAGGAGACGTGGTGGGGTGTCTCAGGGTGGAGAGGAGACGTGGTGGGGTGTCCCGGGGTGGTGTGAGATCTTCTAAAACCTCAGCCTGATCATTTAATTACCATTCATTTAGCCTCGTGGCTAATCTGTTACTGTAGGAAATCTGATCACGAGTCTTATTCTCAATTACCCAACTTCTTGGAAATGATCTGTGGCAACATTTTATATTCTCGAGTCATAAATTCATTGGTACCTTTCATCTATATAGGGAGATATTGTATTTTTTGAGAGACCTATATAATTTAAAGCTGAAAAAGGAGAGGGCGATTTTCTTCTGTGTATTTGTGTCATAAAAAGGGGCAAATCCTTTTTTTAAGTCCCATGTTTAAGCATTATTTTATTTTAAACGGCTCTCTAACCATGCAGACCAGTCCAGATAAGATAGAATATGCATGCATTTTAGCATTAAGCAGTCTGGTTCTGGGTGTCCGGATTTCTGCCTTGGGTGGCCACATCCCAGCTGCGCTGCTCTGGAGCTGTGTCAGATGAAAGCCCGGATGTTGGCGTGATTACGGGAGCGCACACTGCTTTACTTTATCCCCAGTTGAACTAAATTTAGTCTCTCAGAGGTATGCTTTTTTCCCCCCAAATGAAAGCTGCATTTTATAATGATTGTGAATAATTCAGAAGCGGCGTGATCCTAATAAATACATGCATCACAGACCAAAGGGCCCGGCTCCCGCTTGGGAGGGATTGACGGCTCTTTGTTCTCGCCGTTAAACTTCCTTCACAGGAAACTACATTTGCACACAGTCAGATCGCCTTAAGTTGGAGCTAAAGGAAGTTGGAAGTGACATTAGACAGTTACTGCCTACAGTGACCCAAGGAGAAGGAATATCGAAAATAAAATGATTTTTGTTTTAAGTTTTGCAGATGAGAATCTCCTCTGACTTTGTTAGTTACTGGAGGGAAAAATGGATGGAAAGTGAACTCACATTTCTGAATACATGAATGTGTGTACTGTATACATAATACAGGTAAACCCACACATACACACTCGCACGCACACACACACACATACAAGCATGCAAGCACACATGCACGCATGTATGTGCATACATATGTGTACCCACAGCCAAGCAAACTAAATCTAGATTTAATGCACCGTGAAGACTTCATTTGCAGGAGAGATTATTGCACAGAGAGCTGGGGCTGGTGTGGTAGCGGCTGTTGGGACAGGACACACCCATCCTATATTCCTCAAGCATCTTGATGGTCAGGGGATGTTGGGGGCCTGAAGGGGAAGTGTTCCGATGTGTAGGAACACTTCTCAACCGGGGATGCTGCTTAGGAATGCAATCCTGGTACCCTTGGGAAGTGGAGACTCCGCAGAAGTAGGTCACTGGGAGTGGACCCTGGGGTTTTGTAGCCCAGTCCAACTTCCTTGTCTCCACTTCCTGGGTGTGGCTTCAGGGCCCGCCCCCCGCCCCAGCCTCCTGCTTCTGTCACTATGCCTTTCCTGCTAGATGCTGTGTTCTCCCAGCCACGCGGGACTGTATCCCTCCGCAACTGGGAGCCGAAATGAACCTCTCCTTCCTCCAGCTCCTTCACAACAAGGCAGCTGCTTTCTTGCAAGACGGGGTTTTCTTGATGGATGTCCCCTCTTCCCGTAGGACCCCAGCTTGTGTCAGTTTGACAGAAATCTAACCAGCCCACCACAAAATAATGAGGACTGAGTCATAGGCTTGAACCTGGTGAGATGATTCTGTAGACCGCTTACTAAACAGTCGTGCCGCAAGCTCTCGCAAAGTGTATAGGTTCTTGGTACCTGCAGAGAACCATCTCGGAGGAGGTCAACACACTGACCCCTCGTGAGTTAAGCTGGCCAGGGCAAAGCTGTGTGGCCTAAAAACACTGGAACTCTTTTGAGCGTTTGTTTGTTTAAGGACACCATCTTGATGGACTTCTGAGTTACTTGTGTTCTGGATGGGAAGCTCATAAATGACTTTACAATTCTCTCTCCGATAAAAAGATGGCCACCCCAATCTTTCATCAACATCCCTTCATCAAGGGTCACATTCTACTAGTAGCCAACAAGAATCACCTAGGACAAAAGTGGTTCATGGGTCCGGCTGTGAGATCCTAATTCATGGAAAACAACTTCCATGTTGGAAGGTGGAGCTGCTTTTGCTAAGCATGTGCGAAGTGGTAGAGTTCTCTCACACATGTAAAACCTATGGCTCTCGAGGGTAATTCTTCATGCATCTCCAGAGGAGAGCATCAGACACGGTTGTCAGCCTGTGGAGACAACGGGAGGTGCTGGGTCACCTCTACGAGGCAGAGAGTCTGTGTGGTTCCTTCATTGACGTTGGCCGTAAGGGGACGACTGAGACCCAGCCCCTCTCCTTTCTCTCTCTTTGATTCTTTCCCCTCTTTCTCCATGAAGTGGGAGCACCTTCCTTCCTGGTGCTCCCTATGCTGCCAAAGGCCTGAGCTCAACAAGGCCGCGTGTCCAGGGTCCCTGGACTAAGACGTCAGAAGTCATGAGCCCAAATGCATCTTAATTGTTGCTCAGGCATTTGGTCACAGGACACAAACTATATGGAGCTAAAGTATGAACTTTAGCAGAAATTCCTGTTGCTTGGAGTCAGAGAGAGGAGTCTGGTTTACTCGAAGTTTGTCCCCGCCCCCACAACCTCTGATTAAATCAGGCTGTTCTTTCTTTTCTTTTTCTTTTGGTCTTGAGAGAAAAATTTACAGATAAAGAAGGTTAACAGTTTCAAGAATTTCGGGGCACATTACCAAACTGGTATTTTATTCCCCCAATTTGAGTTTATGCTGGAAGAATGGTACAGACACGTGATCACCACACGGTGCTGGACTGCTAGTGAGAACATGGCTATTCACATATGCCCTCATTCTCTTGTTACACATGTTGCCAGAAACTTGTTCATGCTTATTGTATGTAGCCTTGATATATTCAAGGGACAGCTATCAGGGATTGCTAAAAATGAAGCCAGCGTGTGAATTCTTCTCTACGGAGAAAGTATGTATCAGCAGTAATGTGGTCAGTGAACTAAGGACTCTTGACTCTGGACGTGGTGTGTCCTGAGTCAGCTCGTAGGCCTTGTGAGCTGAAATCAGAAGGGGGATGGGCAGCAGCTTCCTTCCTGCTTTCCTGCGTGTATAATTCGATTTAGCTTGGGGGAGAAGGGATTCCATTGAGAAGAACTACAGGTTACATGAGCTTATGCGCTTTGTGGGGCGTCTCTGGTTCTTTATCAGGAACTCCCTCATTGATCCCTCTTATTGTAAGCAATGAGGAATAGAAGTGGGGGTGACCATGCTAGAATAGAGGCATAGCCCTCTTGGCTCTTTAAACCTGTTCTCAGGACAAACAAGAGACTGTGTAAATCTCCCCGTCAGAGGGGAGATTCTCATTCCCGATTCTGGAAAACATATTCTTTGCATCTAAATCACTGTTGTGGCAGCGAGACAGAATCATTTCTGTGATCTCTCCATAGCAATGACCACTCTCAAAGCACTGGTTTCACCCCACTAAGTATAATTCTGTTCTAGTGAGTCTTCCCTGGTCGGAAAGAGAGAGCAAAGACTGAGTGCTTACGACTGTCCTTTGTTTTTAAACGTCTTTAATGTTTGGACAGCTGCTTCTGGGAAAGTCGGTTCCTTCGAATTCTTTGTCAAGGATGCTCAGTCACTGTTTACAGTGTGATTCTTGACATGGACTGACCTTGACAACAAGTCCCACGAGAGTTCATGAATTCCACTGAACATGAATTAATTAGACATTAACACAAACAAAATGATCTTGTTGGAAATGTGTGTCATCTCCCTTCCTGAACATGACGTCCATCAGTCAACCCTGGGGCTGGACAGACTTGCGCATCCCCATGTGTGTGGGTTTTGCACTGTAAGCGCTTGGGGTGCCGTTCACATGGGAACTGTATGAATGGTGCTGTGTACATTCGTTCTGTAGCTGCTATGAAGCTGTATGCAGTGGTATGTTATGTGTGTATTAATAAATAAAGCTTGCCTGAAGGTAAGTGCAAAGCGGCCTCTCTAGTCAGCGATAGAGGCCAGGCAGCGGGGACACACACCTTTAATCCCAGCAGCCACACAAGTTAGCCATAGAGACTAGGCAGTGGTGGCGCACGCCTTTAATCCCAGCACTAGGGAGGACTATAAAATGGGAGGAGACAGCTCTCAGTCTCAGTCCCATTCTGAGGTTTCCTGGAGACAGGATCGCCATTTAGTTAAGAGCCGGTGGCTGGCTGCTTTGCTTTTCTGATCTTCAGATTGAATCCTTGTATCTGTTTCTGGGTTTTTATTAGTCATGCCCTAGCTGTCAATCTACACATTCTCTCTCTGGCTTCTGTTTACTGTGAAGTTCTGAGTGCTTTTAATATTCATTCACGTTCATTGTAATTATTGTATAATATAGTGCTTTCTTTCTTATGAAGATCACACTTAAGAAGGAACTTCCACAGTTTCGCAAAGGTTCAGATGTACCGGTGAGTCTCCTTGAGAACCTGATTTATTTGTTTGTATGTTTTTGTACACGGAAGCACAATAGAGAAGCTTAAAGACCTAAAGGATGTCAGACGAGGGCATTCCAGTTGCTGTCCAGCTAGATCTTAACCTTGCGTGAATTTGACAAGCAAACATAATTTGATTTCTAACTCTATAACAGAATAAAACTAGAATTTTTGCTGAAACTCCCAAGACATTCGGTCCTCTCTTCAAATCTAGTGAAATGTCCTGATAAGAAAAAAAACCACAAAGAACAGACCTTCGCCTCCTGAATAAACAAAGGCTCTGAATTTATTTAAGGACATGAAAATAAAATCACCTTCATAAATAATCCAGGTATACTTGGATGAGAACAGTGAGTCACTGTCTGTCTTTCAAATGGGAGAAAAGCCTTCACGTCCTTGGCGTGGGACTGTCCACCGTCAGGAGGCTTTTTTGGCTCTGTGCCCTCACCTTGCCTGTGTGCACCCGCCCTGAGTTCCAGCTCCTAGGGGACTCCCCCCCCACCCCCACCCCCAGTGCAGCATCAGGACCCTCAGGACGGTTCCCTCATAGGGGCACCCTTACCCTCCCTGTTCAGCCCACCAGCTGCTCGGTGTCACTCAAACCTCCCCAAGCACCTCCCTTGCATTCCTGGGAAGCTTCCAGACCGCCAACACTACACTCCCCCTCAGGAAAAATAACTGTGGCTCACACAGCTTCCTCCCCGAGTTCTGCTGAGTCACTCCTCTGTCCAGGGTTTGTCCCCTTGAGGATGCTGAGTCAGCTCCTTCGGGGCAGGCCTGAAGGTGAGCGTGCAGAGATGAACCGGTGCACAGAGGCCCGGAGGTGGACTCCAGACGACATGACGGACTCGCAACCAGGAGGGTAAAAACCTTGTTCTGTGCGAAGCCTGGTAACAACCTCTTTCAAGATGTCCACCATCCCAGTTTGACGCAGCCGTGTCAGACCTGTCCTTAACATTCACCAACTCAAAAGTCCACATCTCTGGGAATCCAGCTGTTCCTGCACTTTCTGGAACTTTCCTTCTTTCAGGCCTGTGTAACTCAACCACCCTCCACCCTGCCCCCCCCCCCCCAGACCGCCCCCAGAATTCTGTATTTGTAGACCACAGACAGCTCCCTTACACCCTGCGCTCGTAATCTGCTCGTAAGGTTTTGCAGCAGACCCGAAACCCAGCTTTGATTTTCTTTTCCTCTCCGGAGCTGCCTCTGGCCTGCTGCACCTGTGACTGATGTTGGGGTCACTGCGGGTGGCTGCAGTTCTCCCCAGCAGAGCAGGAGCGTTCTTTCTCCCTGCCCCATTTCCCCTGCTGTACGCAGAGCACCTGGGTAAGCAGACTGTAACTTATAAGGATTTTCTTGTTGACCTTAGTTCTTAGTTTGTAATCCTAATGTTCACATTGCATTTTTCATATTACAGATGGAGGAATGAGGGATATGCACGATATGTTTGTTGAATTGACTTAGTGGATATAAACCTATAACAATATAAGGAATTGCCCCGGCGGAATGAGATTTTAGAAGCTGTTATCATTGGTTGCTCATAAGAGGGTTGAGAAGAGCACTCTGATTCTCTTCAGATTTTTGGCTTTTACAGTAAGGTCCCATTATTAATAATATAAGAGAATGTCAAGGGTTTTCACCTCATCTTTTTAAATGCCCGGTGACTTGTTTCTGTGGATTTCTTCCCCCTTTGTGAATTATCATCATATTTATCAGTTACTCTTCATATATTTATCCGGCGCTCCCCATACATAGTGCACGTAAATACACGAAGATGGTTAGAGGAGATGCACCCTTTCCTAGAGTCCCTTAGACTCCAAACTGGTCATCTTCCCTGCACATCGAGAATTAACGCTTTCATATCAATGTCATCATCATTTTGATCCAGTCAGGATGGCCGGACCAGAATTGAGCCCCCAGCCGTCTGGTTCTGGGAGATTTGATCTAGCCTGACAAGGTTTTCCACCCGCTACCTGGCTGTTTCCAACCCAGCGTGGGACATAGCAGACCAGTTTGCCCCCTGGAAAAGCTGCACTGTGGGATGGGACGGAGCCCTTCAGCTCAGAGGCGTGCAAGCAAACGCAGAGAGTTGGTGCCGTGTTCAGAGGGGCAGGCAGGGCTTGCTTTTCACAGTCACGTAGGCATTCATGCTTTAGACACAAAGGAGTCCGGTGTAGTTGAATGTAGATAGTAAGTTAATACTTGCTTAGAGGAGAGGAAATGATGCCGTTGGCTGGTGCTGTCACCCAAGATTCCTATGTTGTAGTCCCATTTCCAAGTACCTCAGCTCGTAACTGATTTTTAGGACCCATAAAGAGGTAGTTAAATTGCCCTGAGGTCATAAAGTGGGTCCCAAAATATAGTGTGTCCTGTGTCCTTCTAAGGAGCGATCTGGACAGTCCGGCCCCTGGAATATTTACTGCCTTATAGAGGCGTATAAGGCAGTGCGAGGAGAGACTAGGTGACATTCTCAGGCGAAAGAGAGAGGCTCAGGCATCCTGATGCGGGACTTACTTCAAGTCCTCAGAATTGTGAGATGATGCTTTCTTTGATGCTGTCTGAACCATCCTATCCATGACCCTTTGCTATGGCAACATTCGTACATTAAGAGGATGATCCAGGAGGAGAAGGGACAAAGACAAGATTAATTTTATTGATTCTAAACCATCAGGACAAAAATTAAAACCCCATCATTTTATCTGGATCTTTGGATAAAAAAAAAATGTAAGTTAACTTGAATGCGTTGTTATGTGAAGGAGGGTGCTTCGGCATCCAACCTGATTTCAACGTGAGCAGACAGGACGGCAGAGCCATTAGAATGACCCCAAGTGTTCATCTTCCTGTCGTTACTTACACTGCGGGCTCCTGTGTCCTTCAAGGTACGCCAATTATTACTTCACCCAGTGTTGACATTGCCAGCTAGCATGGGGGCCAGTCCTTAGTAATATTCGTCAGAAGGTTATCCTGCAAAACGCCCAAGTAACGGGCAAGGGACAGCGTATCAGTTATAAACAGATAGGCCAAGTCTTGAAGGAGCCAACCATTCTGGGCTGGAATTGAGAAGTTGGAAAATGGAGGTGGGTACAGTAGCCCTGAAAACTCCAGGCTGAGCGGAAGATGCATTAAGTGTCACCTTATTTCAACGAAGGCTGCAGAGCCTTGCTTTGGGAAAGACCTTGTGCTAACTCCTGGGATGCAACCGCTACAGCGAGGAGGACAGAAGCAGCTACCGTGCTCGCAGTGGCTTTTGTTCTTGTGGGAGACGCCGGCTATCAGAGTGAAGCTCGAGTTGTAGCTGTGGTGGTTGCCAACAGGAAAGAGGCTGAGATGAAAACGATGTGGCTTCATTCACAATATTGCTGGAGGCTGGCGCCGGCCCCTCTCTGCTGTCCCACAGAAATGCTAGCCGCAAGCGCCTAGTAAAATGCGCAGTACATCGTTAAAATTAAGTGAACCTCTCATTCTGGTCCTCAGTGGTCCGTGTGGCATTGTGAGTGCCCAGTTATAAAGGCCCTTGGCATCGCTACTGTGCGCTGGCCTTGTTCTCGCCCTTGGCTTATAAACCTGGGTTGCTAACCTTCATTTTGTGCTACTAACACGTGACCAGCATGGAACCATTTCCTGAGCTGACTGGCGGATGAGAAAACTAGTTTTAACTAATATTGGGGGGAAAAAGTTGCGCACGCACGCGGACAGTTTCAGGGTTCTCTAAGATTGCTTTCCACCTGAAATCTGTGAATGGCGTGTTCACTTAGAAGGGCAATATTGACTTCTGTAGGTTAGTGACCTATCAGTGTGTTTGATGACTTTGGAAGCTATCAGAATTTATTTGTAGCTCTACTCTGGAGCAGAATGAACAACTGAATGGCTTCCCAAGGATGCTTCTCACCCCTGGAGCTTAAATGCTCTGCGGACAGATGCACTCTTTCTACTCAAGCCCAAAGCAGGGGTGCCCCCTGCTGGACGATATGAGAATTTCCCATTGTACAACGCTAGATGTGCATTGGAGCGTAGCAAATCTCCACTTTTTACTTTGGGTAGACCGATGTAGACGCAAATAAACGTGACTCATATTTTTATTTCTTGATTAGATTTTTCCACTTCACACAAATACGGGTTTCTGAAAGAAGGAGAAAACAAACGTTAGGATACTGGGATCCGTCAAGCTCGAGAAATAACATTCAAGCTTGTCTCTATTCCGTTTCACATGTTGCCTTTTTCCTTCCACAGTTCATTGTTTAGTTACTCACTGTTCAGCTTAACTGAATTTATACGTGCGTTTCTTATACATATAAAAAGCTCCTAGAAATGAATTTAGCCCATCCAGCGCTCTTCCTCTCCCTCCTCGCCCACGCCCAAACTCCTTAATGAAGTTGTTTACGCTCGCCGCATCCACCTCCTTACCTCCCACTCATTCTCCGCCGACTTTTATCTGTTTTCTCCCCCGACACTCCATTAAATCATTCTCTCCAAGGTCACCAGAACCTCCTGGTGAAATACCGTGAAGACCTCACGCCTTTTCTCTTCCTTGACTCTCGGGAGCATCCCCCTTGTTCTCATTGTGGTCCGAGGCGCCTGTCTCCTTAGCGCACCGCATCTATGGCTCTTCTCTCAGAAGCCTTTGCAGGTCTCCGTCACTCTTGCCTCCCGTTACAAGCTGATGTTTCCTTTCTCTCTCTCTCTCTCTCTCTCTCTCTCTCTCTCTCTCTCTCTCTCTCTCTCTCTCTCTCTCTCTCTCTCTCTCTCTCTCTCTCATGTTCCTGCCTCTTTTATAGCATGGCAGATGGGCCAACTTTTCTAGACATCAAAATGGCCATGACCACTGACTCTTCCAGCCCTCCCTTCAGTTCCCGGAGTTCCTCTGGACAAGCCTGTGGCCTGCCTCCCCATCCCTTCCAGTTCCTTCCCTTGGCATCTCTTCCAGGTTCTACCCTAGCTGCACGGAACCCTGATCCTGTTTATCCAGGCCATGGGAATGTGATCCGGCTGTCCGCAGTGTCTCAAGAGTGTGTCTTGGAGCTGGGGAGATGGCTCAGCCAGGAAAGTGTATGAGATCTGTAAAAAGTCAGGCCCAGCTGTGGGCACTGATAATCCCAGCTTGGGGGAGACTAGAGAATCCATAGGGCTCGCTGGGTGCCGGTTTAACCAGATACTTGAGAGACACTCCTGCACAATGCACACACGTGCAAGTGTGCCAGCACAGGTGTGTCTTGTATTTATACTCCCGAGAAGCCCACCCTGTCCTCCACCCTCCTCCCCTCAGCTTCAACCATCACAAGTACCTTCAGAATCGCAGCTCCCTTCTCCCATCGCTCCCGGCTTAGCCAGGTGTCCTTTCTGGGTGTCCCCACAGGATTCTGTTCTTTCCCACCTAATTACTTCCTCATCGCCTTCTCCGTCTGGTAGTCTTTCCTGTTTCACACAATTCAGTGTATTTTAACACAGCACATGTAAGCCAAGCTCTAGTTAATAAACTGAAGCTTTCATTGAACCCCACGTTTCCCAGAAAAGCCGAGCTAGTGCCGTTCCTAAGGTCCCTTAGGCCGTTCCGAAACCCTTTCCATCCAATTTAGAATGTCGCTTTTCTCTCCAAGGCGCCTAGGAAGCCATAGGTCGTGACAGCAGCAGAATTTAAAGCATATCTTCCCTATGTTACAGACTAGGCAGGGGGTGTGAGCAAAAAGGCAACCGGCTTTTCCCTTCCCTGAGTTTTAGGAGCACAGAACTTGGCTTGTTTAGGTGGACAACGCTGTGGCGCTGCACTGAGCCCATCTCCTGGGAGAAGCCTGGAGACCCCAAACTGCTCTCTTCCTCTCCTTTGGGAGGAGAAGCCAGTGCGTAGCTCTCTGGGTCTCTGGTCTTGAAAGGGCTCAGCTCCACGCTTCTCTCTTTCCTTTAATTTTGTGTAATTCCGTCACCTGGCTACAGCCCTTAGAATGTCCCACTTCCAGTCTCTGAAAGGGTTAATCGGGTTTGTTTTTCTAATTCCTGACTGGTGTGAGGCTATCTCATAGGTCACAGGCCAATTACTGATTTGGCCACCCTGAATGTGTTCAGAGCACCTCTGCTCAGGGACTACAGTTCGGTCCCAGCTCAAGGCCAGTTTGTGTTGTCGCCTTTTTTTTTAATTAAAACGGAATTACATGATTTTTCCCCTTCTCTCCCCCTCCAGTGCCTCCCATGTTAACCCACATATCCCCTTTCAAATTCATGACCTCTTATTCTTTAATTATCATTTTTGCATACAGATTCAGATGTTCGTGCAACTAAATCTATAAATGCAACCTGCTGCGTCTGCTTAGTATTGTTGACTTGAGTTTGGATTAGTCCTACTATTTAGGGGACTCATCTCCAGAGAAGACTAATTCTCCTCTCTCAGCAGTCGTTAATTGATTGCAGCTCTTTATCTAGGGGTGGGGCATCCTACCCTGGGACATCAACTGCTGCTGCAATTGTTTAGGTCTTTTTTAGGCAGCCATACTGCTGAGATTTCACAAGCGTCACTTCCCCTGCCGAATTCAGAAGACACAGTCTTGTAGCCTCCATTCCTCCATGTTCCTCCAGCCTTCAGTGTAGGAGATAGGTTGTAGATGTTTCCATTGGAGTCGGCTACTGCAGCCAGTGCTTCTCTGCATTTCGACTAGCCGTGACTTTTAGTAATGGTCTCTGTCTGCTGAGAAAAGAGTGTTCATTGATGAGGGCTGGGAGGGGCCCTTAACTGTGGGTAATGTTTAGAACACAGTTTGGCCTTGGCCATAGTAGGTTGTCTTTTGAAATCTGTGTGACCTCTGTGACCTTCCCAGCCAAGGGTGGTTGGTTAGATTTGAAGCCAGACCTGATTTCCCTCCTATCTGAGGAGGCCTCAGGCCCAGTTAAACAGTTGTTGGTCACTGCCAAGATAACAGTACCTGCTACTGCCCTTTTGGAGCGTCTTGCTGTGCTGATCCTTGTGATTCGCAGACACCACAGTTGGGTAGGGCTGTGAGATTCTTTCCCCCCTTGGCAGCTTACAGCACTTTTTAAGCCTGCGAAGGCTAGTCCTCAGGGAGGGACTTTCCGGTCACATTCAGCTTACTTCCTCTGAATCCTGTGTCAAAAGTCTGGGGTTTCTTCAGCAACAGGGTCTTCTGGGAGGCGCCAAGAGCAACAGCTACTGTCGATATTGCTTTGGGAGTTTCTTGGCCTCCCTGGGCAAACACTCGGAAGGAGGATTCTCATGTTCGGTACTGGAGTTTTATTAGAGGGTCTGTGGCTCTTGAGGGGATCCCCGTGCCCCAAGTGACATAACTTCATTTAAACTATAAGCATATATATTTGCTTATATATAAATTATATATGTAAACATTTATGCATATGCTTTAGGTAAATATAAGATTGTACGGCTTCTTATGACTTTACGTAAATATAAGATTGTACGGCTTCATGTGGCTTTTTCAAACATCCTTATAAGGCATTGGGGCTCACAAGCATGCCAAAGCGGTGGAAGAAGAGGTCAGGCTTGCCTTGTTGATCGTTGACCTATGGCTACAGAAAATATCATTAGGTCTCGTCAGAAACAGCTCCCGATTTTCAGCAGGGGTCACTGAAAGCTTCTCTGATCTTTTGCTTTGTTTTCTTAGTTCAAATGTCCAAATTCTACGGAGTATCAGCTGCTGCCGTATTAAAGAGTGGGGTGTGAGCATCCTTCCCCGGTGCTTGCTGCTAGCTCCGTTTTCACAGTCATCTGTTCTGGGAAGAAATCCGAGGCCCAGATAGAAGGATTAGGGAGGCGTTGGCAGGACACGAAACTGAGGAGGTTTTATGAATGCATGGTGGGTTTCTTCCCCTCCAGGCATATATATTTATAAAGTTGATTTAAAAATAAAAACAGGTAAGAATGGCGGTATTTGACATTTAGGAGAAATGTTTTGACACCTACACACGAGCTGGCAGTAGTGTTCCAGAGAGTCAGCAGGAGCGAGGCTGGGGAGATGTAGGTCCCCTCAGAGAGAGGGCTCAGCTGTGACCTTGCTGTTTCCCATGACTGTGTCTGGCCCTTCTACTTTTGCCAAGTCCACAGGATGAAGACATTCTCTTCAAAGGTGTCAGTAATATGTGAACTTTGATTTGGGCTCTGGGTTTAAAAATAACAGTGTGAAAGTCCTTGTTTAGGCCAATTCAGTGGATGCTGTAGAGCAGATGCCGGCACTGAATGAATATAGACATCTACTCCTTAGTACTAATTAGTAAAATGTTGTTGGGGTTTCCTGTCCTGCCTGGTTCCTGCAGTCATTAAGTCCCAAAGAAATCACACAGAGGTCTACATTAATTATAAACTGATTGTCCCGTTAGCTTAGGCTTCTTATTAACTCTTATAACTTCCTGCCTGGCTACTGGCCAATCAGCATTTATTTAAAATATAATTGACAAAATACAGAATTGTCCCACACCAGTAAAAATACCGTGTCTGTATAGAGAAATGCAGAGTGGTATAAACACATGGTGGAATAGATGAGTTATCAAACCAGCATAACCCTGAATGAGCAACTGGAAAGGAAAATTACTGGACTTCCCACGTTTGGATAGGGTTGGGTAGGGTTGAAAACATTCAACATACACAGACATGTGCTATCAGTTTGTGTCGAGCGCAGTTTGAGTGTGAAATCTGTAACCTGAGTGGGTCTCACATTATGGAGAATGGGCATAGACCTTTCCTTGGGTAGCTGTTGGTTTGATGTTTAGCCCAATGCTCTGGGGGATTTGAGAGAGCAGAATAAACACAACACAGACCAGGTCTCCAACCAGCCACGGATAGGGAAGCCAAGTTGGCCATGACAGCTTGGTCGTTAGGAAGAAGCAGAACACGCACCAGGACCTGCTCAGGCCACGCTCACAGGGTAGACAGCTTATTGTCATCGTCCCTCAGACAAGTTCTCCCGGTAACTGTTCCCTCCAGTTTATACAGAACGGGCCTCAGGCCAGCAGGAATGCGTGCCTACCAGCTCCGGGAACAGGCCCCAGCCCCGTGTGCTCATGTTCAGTATACTGAAACATCAGGCGTGCAGACTAAGGACTGAATGTCCTTGGTGAAAGGACCTGTCCAGGCCAGACAGAGCAGTGTCCCTGGGGCTCTAGGGTGCCAACGCCGGTGTCTTTGGAGTTGTAGGACAAGGGGCCAGGTGTCACAAAAATGCATCTGCTGTGGAAAGCTGCGGCTCTGTGCTGGCGTGAAGCCGCCGAAGCTCGCCTTGGCTGGGGGATGCTGGCTTTTTATCTGTGCTCTTATTCCACCACTTTTGCAAAATTGCTTTTTGAAGATCAGTCATGTGACCAGCACGTGGAGCCGCGTGATCAGAAACCTCTTCAATTAAAGCCTTACACAGAACATATCAGATTGTGTTTTTAAAATACGCTTTTTAACATAAAATTTTTATTTATTAATTTATAGCCCAGCCACAGTCTCCCCTCCATCCTCCCTGTACCTCCTCCCCACCCTCCCTCTGTTCCCACTCCCCAATCCACTTCTCCTTCATTTCTGTTCAGGAAAGGGCAGGTCCCCCACGAGCATCAATAAGACATGGCATCTCAAGTTGCAGCAAATCTAAGCCCCTCTCCGTGGATTAAAACAGGGCAAGGCTG
This sequence comes from Chionomys nivalis, assembly GCF_950005125.1. Taxonomy (NCBI): domain Eukaryota; kingdom Metazoa; phylum Chordata; class Mammalia; order Rodentia; family Cricetidae; genus Chionomys; species Chionomys nivalis. The sequence continues at coordinate 3,379,489 of NC_080111.1, read as the reverse complement.
CCTAGTATGGGGAGTAGGGTCCCAAAAGCCAGTAACAGATTAAGAGAAAGCCTCTGCTCCCACTTTTAGGAGTCCCACAAGAGGACCAAGGTACACAGCTGTAACATACAAAGTGCCTACGGCAGTCCAACATAGACTCCCTGCTTGTTGGTTCAGTCTCTGCGAGCCCCCATGAGCCCGGGTTGATTGATTGTATGGGTTTTTTTTTGTGAGGTCCTTTACTTCCGTGGCTCCTACAATCTTCCTTCCCCTTCTTCAACAGGATCCCCTGAGCTCGGCCTAGTGTTGGCTGCGAGTCTGCCTCTATTTCCATCAGTTGCTGGATGAAGCATCTCTGAGGACCACTGAGCTAAGCATCAGTTGATGATCGTAGCACAATGTCCTCAGCCATCCTTACATTGATGTTTCCCCCTCTTAGTCTTGTTTGGTTCTCTCCGAGTCATCCAGCCTGTGGGTCCTGGTGCTCCAGGCAGAGACACAGGTGGACTTACTCTCCTGGCCTGGGTTTTAGGCTAGATTGGTTGGGCACTCCCCTAATCTCTAGGCCACCCTTACCCCAGCACATCCCATAGGTAGGACAGAGTGTTTGCGGAAGGTTCTGTGCTTGGGTTGGCTTTCCACTTCCTCCACTTGAAGGTTTTCGTTGTCAGGAGATGGCCACTTCAGGCTACATATTCATTGTTGCTAGGAGTCTTAGCTGGGATCGTCCTTGTAGATTCCTGGGTGATTCCCTTGCCCTAGGTTTTCACCTGACTCTAAAATGTCCCCCCATTTCCAGTTGTCTCTTTCAGTATACTCCCCCTGCTTCCCTCAAAGCCTTATCATTCAAGTTCCCATCTCCACGTGCCCTCAGTCCACTCACGAAATCTCTTCTATTTCCCCTCCCCAGGGAGACCCAGGCGTGGCCCTAGGAATCCTTCTTGTTACCTAGTCTCTCTGGGTCTTTGCGCTGTGCACAGTTATCCTTTATTTTGAAGTTAATGTTCACTTATGACTGAGTACACGCCATGTTTGTCTTTCTCAGTCTGAGTTACCTCACTCAGGACAGATTTCCTACTTCCGTCCATTTGTCTTCAGATTTCCGGGTGCCCTTGTTTTTAACAGCTGAGTAACGCTCCATCGTGTAAATGGACCACATTTTCTTTATTCATTCTTCAGTTGAGAGGCATCTGGGTGGTTTCCAGGCTCTGGCTATAACAAATAAAGCTGCTGCGCACACAGTTGATCAAGCGTTCTTGTGGTATACTTGAGCATCCTTTGGATATATGACCAAGAGCAGTATGGTTTGGTCTTGAGGTAGACTGATTCCTAGTTTTCTGAGAAACTGCCACGCTGACTGTACAAATTTGCACTTCCACCAGCAATGGAGGTGTGTTCTCCTTGCTCCACATCCTCTCCAGCATGAGCTGTCACTTGTGATTTTTATCTTAGCCATTCTAAGAGGTATACGATGGAATCTCAGAGTCATTTTTATTTTAACTTCCCTGACAGATAAGGACATTGAACAGCAGTGTTTCTCGGCCACTTGAGAGTCTTTGGTTGAGAATTCTCTGTTTAGATCTGTACCTTATTTTTTATTGGATTTATTTGCTTTGTTAATGTCTAGTTTCTTGAGTTCTCTATATAATTTGGAAATCGGCCCTCTGTTGGATGTGGGATTGGTGAAGATCTTTTCCTATTCTATAGGCTGTCATTTTACCCTATTGGCGGTGTCCCTTGCCATACAGAAACTTTTCAGTTTCATAAGGTGCCATTGTTAAGTGTTGATCTTAGTGTCTGCCCTTTAGGTTCCTGTTCAGGAAGTTGTCTCCGATGCCAATGCTCCCAAGGATATTTCCCACTTTCTCTTCTGTCAGGTTCAGATGATCTGGATCTATGCTGGGGTCTTTGATCCTCATTGACTTGACTTTTGTGCATGGTGACAGATTTGGATCTATTTGCATTCTTCTACATGCTGACGTTCAGTTAGACCAGCACCATTTGTTGAGGATGTTTTCTTTTCTCCATTGTATAATTTTGACTTTTTATCTAAAATCAGGTGTCCACAGGTGTGTGGATTTATGTCTGGGTCTTCAATTTGAATCCATTGATCCACCTGTTTGTTTTTATGCCATTGGTTTCTTTTATTACTCTAACTCTCTAGCAGAGCTTGAAATCAGGGATGGTGATACTGAAATATAATCTTCTAATATTAGTGAAGACCTTCCCCGCTTCGGCCTGCTCTGGCCTTTGGCACATATTAGATCTTTCAAGGTGTTTTAACTGAGACCTTGGAGAGGAAAATGGTCTGAGTTGCTGGAGGGAAATCTGTAGTGCTGGTCTCTTCAGGTCGTCTTGTGACGTCAGGGTTGTATTGACTTAGATTTCTAGGTCATTTTCTTGGTAGTGGAAGGTCATCGGAGATATTGGAACTTCTAAATAATGTGTATTTGTTAAGGTGTTGTTATTTGAAATGCAGTTAATTACATTAGCACCTCAGCAGAGGTAAACATCAATTCCTTGCCTTTTCTAATGTCTGTTAACAAAAAGGTGAAGGACGTTAAGCGTGCGAGGCAGAAGAGAGAGCAGGAAGTCAACAAGCTGCGCTTCCAATTGTCATGTCCAATGGTCCCTTTGTCAAAATGGTGGCAAGGAATCTCCGGACACGGGTCCTTAGGGGCCCCGACATCCCTAAGGCTTTTTCAGAGTCACATTTTTTAAGTTTCGCTCAAGGTTTTCCATTATTCAGCTCACTGGTGTTGAAGCAATTTTGTTGACATTTTCTGTAAGTGGATTAGGCTTGCAGTCATTGCCCGTGGCAGACAGATGGCCTTTCAAACACTGTGCCCTTGAAGGAGCCCAGGGCAGGAAATCTACAGAAGGATAACAGTTCTGTCACAGACAACGAAGCTCGCCATTGACTTCTTTTGCGGACAGACGGCTTGGGTTCATTTTTACTTTCTCCTCTGTTTTAAAAGAAACAGCCCCTTCAAAATGTTTATTCCATGAGCAAGCAACCCTTCCGTGTGTTGCACAATTCTACAGCCTTGAAGTGACAAGATAATCGGCTGTAGGGGATGGGGGAGGGTGGTTCATCCTGTGGAATCCGAGGAAAGCGTCCCCATTAGTGCAGGTGCATCTTAAAAACAGTATGCGTCTTTTCCAAGATAAAGAAGTGTTGAAATCCTGGCTTCGCTTTTGGGAACATCTCATTCCCAGTCCTCCCGAAATCCTGTGTGTCGCTGCCTGACAAACTGCTTTCAAGTTTCAAGGCTCATCATTCCTGGGGTTCTGGTTTCTCTCAAGTTATTTTAGCTGCCATCTTTGGCGATCCGCTCACATGGGCGGGAGGAAGTAATTTGGGCTCCTGGCTGCTGCAAGGAGAAATCACATCTGATAATTAGCGATGAGCCCTCGCCTTAGCAGCAATCCCTGAGTCTTTAGCTAACGTCAGTCAGTACTCTAGGACCCGAGGAAGAACGATTGGGAGATTGAGGCTATCCTGGGCTATACAGCAAACTCAAGGACATGCTGGGCTTTGTACCAAGACCCTGTCTCAACACATTGGTAAACGCTTCCAAACTCCATGCCTATATTGGAGAGAAAGGCCAGAATTCAAAAGTATCAGCATAAAGACTGTGTGTGTCACGGGGAAACCACATTTAGCGAGAAGCAGCAGGAATGTTGGAAGTGATATAATGACATAATGCCCTGATATGCCCATAATTTCCTCACATTTTAGGAAGTGGGTGGCACTCTTATGAAGCATTGCATCACTCGCCAAAGCAATGAAGCCGACATAGAGGGGAGACCTCAATGGGTATATAGTCATGCACCCAAAGCAGTGGGCTACTAATCAGTAACACAGTGGTGCCAGTTGTGGGATTCCTCCATAGGACGTGTTGATCAGGGAGACTTCAGAGGTCCCCAGATAGTAAGGCTCCCGTCGGTCTTCTTGTTGTCAGCAGGAGCTGGAGGACGGACCAGCAGGAGCTGGAGGACGGACCTCATTGCTAATGACCCCATACAGCTCAGTTGCAAGATACAGAGGGAGCAGACTGGCCCTGAGCTGAAAATGTCCTCTCTTGATGTGGGCTTCCCCTCTGTATGCTGTGAATACCATTGGTTTATAAAGAAACTGTCTTGAGCCTATAGCGGAGCAGGACAGAACAGAGCTAGGCGGGGAAAACTAAACTGAATGCTGGGAGAAAAAGGCGGAGTCAGGAGAAGCCATGGAGCTGCCGCCAGAGACAGACATGTTGGAACCTTGTCGATAGGCCATGAGCCTTGTGGTAAAATATAAAATACTAGAAATGGGTTAATACTAGATGTAAGAGCTAGATAGCAGTACACTTAAGTGATTGGCCAAGCAGTGATTTAAATAATGTAGTTTCTATGTGATTATTTTGGGAGTCTGGGCAGCTGGGAAAACAAGCAAGTGGCCTCCCTTCCTGCTATACTCTCTTCTAGTTAACTTTCAGAAGTGCGAGAAGATTCGATAATGGCAGGTGGAAGAGAAAAGGCATTAATGGTCTCACCCAGCTGTGAACCCTGTGAATTATAAAACTCACCTTCTGGGCATGATGTGCCTATATAGCATAGAGTAGTGCAAGCTCTGAGACCCGACCTGCAGAAGGAATCCCACGAGGAGTACCTAAACCTGCAAATGCAGTCAACAGCCCATGCCCGAGGAGGCCACAGGCCTGAGCGGGGAGCTTGCTAATGTTGCTTAACAAAATCAACAGAGCACACAATTTTCCCTAATTGTCCGTATTTACACCCATAGATAAAAGCTGCTCTCAGTCCTAACCAGAGAGTCTTCCTTTTCCGTGAATGGTAGTAAATGTAGAGACTGTTGCTATCCAAGATACTGAGAATAAAGGGTTGTTGAGGATTTAGCCCTACATATGATAGGCTAAGGTTCAAAGGACACTGGGAAATATTGGGTAGAAGGAATATGAGAGCTAGGATATATGGAGATAATACTTTCAAAGTGCTGTCATCCAGACAGAGCACAACCATTGCAATCGCAAGCCCACACAGCATAGAGATAAGCTTCATTGTGTACGTGTGTGGCTGTGTACGTGTAAGGCTCTTTCCATTCCCAGAGTTCTAGTTGGCTGCTTTACATATTTGTGGTGCACTCTGGGACAGCCCGCACGTTTCCTTCCCATATGGCAGTGGCACTGGACACCCCATCTTCCTTTGCGCTCGTGAACTGGCCCCACAAGGGAGGTGCAGTTCATGGGAAAGGTGGGCGTGAGCGAGCCATCCATGCCTTCAGATAGCGACTCTGCCAGACTGCAGCTAAAACTACCCTCAAACACTAGAGTAGACTCATGTTTGGTAAGAGAAGCAGGAAAAACAAAATTCCTAAGTATCTTCTGAAAGATTATGAAACACAGGCTAACTGAGGATTTGTATTTAGAATTCTGGCTACCTTGATACATGCAGTATCATGAGATTAAAGACACATGACGTCATGCTTAGTAGACTCAGTTTTCAAGTCATATTGGCTACTATGTCCTGAAAGAATTCTACTGACACTCATCCGCTTGTGAATCCCAAGCTTATATTAGTGAATGAGAGAGCAGGAAGGCATCCTAAGGACTGACATTGTTACAGTGACTCAAAGTGGAAATGCTGTGACACCGTGGCCATGTCCACAGTCCAAATCCTGCTGGGCGTTTCCCTACTTATAAGCAATGTACTTTAATTGCAATTAGTATAGTTAAAGGTACTTGACAAAGAATGTCTAGTTTTGTTTTTCGATATGCATTAACTGTCATTAGTGTTTAGCTTCAGCTTCTTATAATGATCTGTTATGATTGTCAGTGTTCCCAGCGGTTACTTTCTCTGGATGTTGGACTTGCTAGGCAGCCTTATGTTCAGAAGCCAAATAGACATGAAGATGAGCCGGGCGAGCCTCTCACAGCTGTTCCCTGTGTCCCATCAGCATCAGCGTGCCGGCGTACCCCATGCTGCTCTTACGCTTTCTTTGGACTAAAGTGACTTCCTTTCCCCCTCGGAGCTGTGACTTCTCACCAGCTTTCTGACAGAAAAGGAAGCGGCAGCTTGACATTTCTTTCAAGTTGAGCATTCTGGGGTCAAACAATGCCTTAATTTTGCATTCTATGCCGTGACAATCCCAGATAATTTTAGTGTAACAGGAAGCATTTCAATTTATAAGCCACCAAGAAAATAAATTCTCTAGACTTCACTTTCTCTTCTTCCTCCAATCAAAACATTCTTTGAAATGCCTCATTGGTTGTGCCTTAACTATGTACTTTACAAGACTCTTTTGCCTGAGACAGTTTGGAGGAGATGCTCCAAGGACAGAGATGTTGGAAGGAAGGAGATCTGGTCTGAGCGGGTTGTTGTTTGTGACGGGGTGGAGAAAGGGGCAGCCAGCTGGTTAGGGGAATGGCTGAGCCCCAAATGGGAGAAATCACCTAGGAGACTTGCCTGAATGGGAGTTCTTAGCAGGACACATCAGCTCTGTACAGTTTTCTAGAATAAGAAACTGAATTTCTCTTCTGCCTTCAGTGTCTCAAATGGGAAGATCCAAAGGGAAAAAGTCAGTGTGTGCTTCCTTGAGCCACAGAACAGAAACCCTAATCCTAGGGTTCTTGAAACAACGAAACCCAAGCTTCCTATGTAAGATCTTCATAGACTTTCATTTCCCCCCCTTCATTAGCTAGTCGTTTAATAATTGTTTGTTTTCTTCTGCCAGTGCCTGTCATCGCCTGGGCTGTCAGGAGATGATGTGGGTCTGCCCTTGTCCACTGGTACAAACTGTTTTCTCCGACTGGCCATTGTTTTCTAGAGAGACTGGCTTCTGTTCACCAGAGCTGGCACAGGCTGGCCTCTAGGCTTGGATGCCACTTCCCAGAACTGGTGCCCTGGCAGTGGGCTGATTAAAACGCGTGTCATAACCCGCTGTGGGAATAGGCGTGAGAGTGTGTTTGGCATTCGCACCACCGAGACTGATAGCTGCGTGTGCTTCATTTTTCTCTTATGACTGCAAAGTGTGCCAGCTTGCTTCAAAAATGTTTGATGATCATTTCAAGTCTGAGTCTAAAGGTTTGTAAGCAAAACTGGAAATAATCTCAAGTGTAGGCACATCATTAATAAAGTGTGTTTATAAAGGGATTTTTTCCAGTTTTAAAAAACGCTATCCATATACAGCCTTGCAAAACAGACACTTGCAGGTGCATTTTAAGTATGCCCCTCAAGTCTCTATTGCAAGATAGTTGCAAATTATTTATGGTGGCCGTAGGGGAGCTTAACTGCTTTTCAGATCATTTTATAGCAGTTTATTGGTGATCATTAAATCGTAAACAGCTTTTCAACCTGGGTTCTTCAATCTTCGAGCATTCAATCTTCCAGCTTCGAGGAAGGCCCAAAGTCATTCTCAGTTCCTTCGCATGAAATAAAAGCCCACAGTGCATTTGGTGGGAGGCTCTCTGACAGGGCCCCCACCTGGGTGTTCTCCCCATATCCTGCATCCCTGGCCCCTCGTCCCCTCTGTAGATTCTGTTAGTGTCCCGTGGGCACTCATGTTCTTCTGTCTCTGTTGTGGCGTGGATAGCAGTGAACAGGTGACTTCACTGTGTGATTGTGTAAATGGAAGAGTGTATGATTTGCTCTCGAAAGAGGCCATACCTTGTAGTGTTGACGACCACAGATCCTTGAAGAAGCTGTAGATCCACCACCGAGTGGCTGTGTGACTCTGGAAAAGGTAGTCCCTCTGGCGCTGTTTTATAATAGGTAATCTGGAGTTCATGAAAATATCTGTCATCTGGAGTGTGTGACACCTGAATGATTCTGCTCAGAATAGAATATTCCCTGCACAGAGTAAGCCCTTAATGTGTTCTGTTATCTTTACTTAATAATTGAATTTTACCAGTTTTATAAATGGCTTTCAGTATTCAGGGTCTGGGGGGCAGGGGTGCTTCGATCCATTATTCTGTTAAGAGAATTATCTAGTTCCAGGAATGTTGTGAATATTTTCCCCTCAGGGAATGCATCTCTGACTGTGTGGGAAGGGGCACAGGGCCTAGAGGGAAGGACAAGACTTTAGACCATCTCTACCCTTGGGTGGCTGTGACCTTGTGCCCGAATGGAAGCTCACCATGCTCAGACTCCCTTTTCCTCACATGGAGGTTTCATCTCCACAGCCTCTGAGTTTGCTTCTAAAACCCTAGGCCATGGTTTGGGCAACTGAAGGCAGTCCATTTTAATACAAACAGTACTCAAAGGGCAGCCAGCCCTTATGAGAGCTTGAGGGGGGACTTAACTGTCTCTACAACAGGTTAGGATCAGCGACTAATTTTATGGGTTTTGAGAAAATAAACATTCTAAGGCATTTTCTTAGCAGGTAGTCTATACGCTTTAAGAAAATGACATTGATAAAATTAAAGAAAGGTTGCATTTCATCGCGGATTGCTTGGTCTAATAGGCTATTATCCCCTCTCTGAGTGAGCCCGAGCTGTATAGAATATTCCGGCAGTCATTGCTGCCCCCACATTCTCCATATCATCCCTCACCATTCCAGGGTCACGCTCACCTACGCTGCTGTGGGAAAGGGAGGAGAAGGGGGAGGTTACTTCCTCTTTGATCTGTGCACCACAGAAACACACCCCCTTCTCTGCACACTTCTGTAGCCCTTCAGGCCCTGAGCCGATAGGGGGCATCCACTTAAACACTGTAATAATAAACTCATTTCAAAAAATAAAACTGTATGTCCTGCTTTCTTCTGACACATTGACGCAAATGACAGCCAGCGTGTCCCAGAAACCTCTCTGTGCTTTTTATTTTGATGGATGTGCGATGCCTTGAGAAACATCTGCCCCTTACCAGACGGGAACATTGCCCCCAGTATGCAGAAGCACACAGAAGGGATGTGGGTAGGTCACAACACACCAACAGGAGCTGGCAGCGATAACCCGATAGGTTAAAAGCCAGCCCAGCAAGCACGAGACTGCGTGTGTGCGTGCGTGCGTGTGTTCCATCGCGGGATGCTTCGCTTTGTGCTGTTTAATCTGACAAGCCAGTTTGCTTTTCAGTTTTATGGAAGAACATCTCTCCTCATCTTCTCCTAGAAATCTTGGCCTGACTAGGCAGGAACTTTAAAGGTGAGCAAAGTCTCCGACTATGGTGTGGCAGGTTCAAGGGCCCTCTGTGTCCACACGAAGTCTCCCCTACAGGAATTCCAAGGAACAGCCGATGCAGGGAGCTGGGGGGGGGGGTAGGTTTGAGATTCTAGAACCCAAGAGCCAATCCCTCCAATCACGGTGGAAAATAAATGCGGATATAACCCTGGAGAAAGAAGCGCAAAGGTCTGGGTCTCTTGCATCCTTCGCCAGCATCCCGACAAGAAGGGGAGCAGCGTTGCTGCGCGAGCCCTGTCCCTAACCTTCTTCTTTTCTGTGTCCACCTGTCTGCAGGGGCAAGGAGACCTGCTGAAGAATGCCAAGAACGAGGCTATAGAGAACATGAAACAGATCCAGCTGGCCTGTTTGTCCTGTGGCCTGAGTAAAGGCCCTGGCGCTGGCCCCGAGGCCAAGGGCAAGCGCAGCCTGGAAGCCATAGAGGAGAAGGAGAGCGGCGAGGAGAATGGGAAGCTGTGACCGAGGCCGGGCGCGTGCACACCACAAGGACTCCGCTGTCTCATTCTTGCCTTTTCGTTTTGTTTTTACATTCTTCAGATGTTCACAGAGATGATGCCCTCCGTGGGGTGCTGTACATAAACATATATTTTCACAGTGCCAGTATTTTTCTGTAGTTAATTTATCTAAGCTAAAATTGTTAGTAGCAGTGTTGTAAACGCTGAGCTGTGTGAGTAGACCCGTGTGTGGCCGCCTGTGTGCACATGTGTGTGTGCACGTGCGTGCGTGCTTACGTGCGCGTGTGTGAGTATATCTATGTGTGACTGCCAGTGCACATGTGCACGTGTGTGTGTGTACCTGTGTGTGGCTGCCTTGCACACATGCGTGTGTGCATGCGTGAGAAAGAGAGAGAAGTCCTGTTAAAATATATTCTCTGTCGCATTATTGGTTTTAGTAAGTTATTCTTTTATCTTTATGATCATCTGGAGACAGTTGATCATCTGAAGTAACAGTGAGCACTAGTGTAACCCATCGCTCTGGTTAGTTTTAGCTCTGTCTTTGACATTTAATTAATTTGGGGATTTTAGCACAGCTTATTATTGAAGAAAGCCAAGCGTATTAAAGCAAGGGTTTTTTTTTTATAGGTTTTAAATATAGATTTAAAAATGACAGTGGAAATTAAAGCAGATAAAACAATTTTCAAATCAGAATTCTGGGGAAACAAATTCACTTCTTCGTTCAGCAAAGTCTTTGAAATATTTATTAAATGAAATCGAATTTAGGATTTAGTCTCTGTAGATGTTTACTGAGCATGTGGCTTTGGTAGAAAAGCTGACCACAGTGAATAATCGGTAGCCACCAGGCGGTACTCTGAGGCGCACCCAGTGTCTGCGGTGATGGGACCGTTGATGGGACAGTAATGGAGTCAGGTGTGATATTTCCAGGTTTGCCTGGCTGGAGTGTGGCGTTCATTCGCTGTGACTGGAAGCGGGTAGATGCGCGTGCTTGGCCGGAATTGGATTGAGTATTGGGTACTAAATTTAAATCTAAAGACATTGTGCAAACAATATCCTTTCGTCATGTTGAGCGGACTTGAATTCTGTAAGTCAGACATCATCTTTATGATGATATATGTGATAGCTAATTTGATGGCATGCATGGGATAATCGTAATGCATACAGTAAAACCCATAAAGAAGGAAGTGGCTAATGAGGGTACATTTATAATTATATCTAGATAATTTCACCCTACTGTCTTCATAAACCTCTTAAATGTAATGTTCATTCATCACCACCAGCAGAACTAGATGTTCTATGGTTATGAAAGAATATATTTATTTAAAACATTGCTTTTATTTTGAAAAGCTTCTTAATTAATTTGATTAACAAATATGCTAATTTGGGGGAGCCTAGAGAAGATAATTGTTAAAATTTTGCAAATATGAACATCCTCTATAGCTACTGTGTTATTTCTGACTTCTTAATACAACTATGTTCTTGTCACACATTGCCGAAAGAGTAAAGATATGAAAACATGGCTTTTTTTTTTGTTCTCCTTTCTTGTGAATTTATTGAAAATGTGAAGTTCTTGTTACGTGAAAATGTTAGCAGGTATACTGTTTCCACAGACCAGTTATGATAAAATCTCTCACTGGGCTGAAACCAGGCACTTGGGGAGATGGCTGGGTTCATCTGAGGACCAATTTCTAAGAGTGCTGTGGCCGCCTGAAAGAATCTCTCTGCTGTCTGTTACACTTGACCTGCCGTGAGAGGAATAAGAGGGAGAGCCATGTGATTCTGTATGATAAAAGATAAATACTACCAACAGAAACGGGATCAGCCAGCTGGACCTTTCTCTGGGTCTCCAATCCTGTTTGGATCAATCCATGCCTTGCAGGTAATAAAGTTGGGTGGCAAAAACACAGAATACTTATATTTTCTTTGCTTTGGGGATCAAACCTAGTCTTTAGAAGTCGTCCCTAGTTCATCCTGTCCATCCTTAAGTTCCATTCGTACTTAGCATCTATCTCCATCTTCCTGAGAGCATGCTGGGGATTCCATGCCCGTGATATTCATAGGGCCGTTATCAATACCTTTTTATTTATTCCCTGGGGACCTCTGCTAGTGAGGAAGTAGGGCACAGTTCAGGAAGGAACTTTCTAGCTGCCAAGAGGATGATGCCCTTGTGGCAGTATTGCCTTTGAGTAGACCGAAATGCACCAGGACGTTTTCTACCGTGTACAAATGTCTGTCTCCATCACAGCCTTAAACCACCATAGAGAAAGCACTTCTACCTTGGTGAAGCGTGAGGTATCTCATACTAACCTGTAGTATTAGGGCACATATTTAGAATGCAGCTCCAGGATTATATTGGGGCAGTAACGTGGCAGTTGAAGGTTCTCCTTCCAGATCTGTGGCGTCACTAGCCCTACCTGGGTAGTTAGCCAGGTTTCCAGGACCAGGCATGGTTTCCCTCATGTCGAATGGGTATTAAGCCCTGCCGAGAGCTGATAGCTGCTTCTAATCATGCTATGGTAGTCATTGTGGCTCACAGGCATCATAGCTGGTTAGGCCTGATGGGTTAGCCCCTCCTGTGGAAGCTTGCATGGCTCCTTCTAGTCAATGAAAACTAGACCTTATGGAGGAAGGAGGCGTTTAGGTCTATCCAAGCTCAGGGGTATTGGGCCCTGGGTCCGAAGTGCATGGTGTTTTCACCAATGGGTACTTACCTTCCACCTCTGCGGGGGCAACCACGGCCAATAGAAACAACTTGTGTTTTGGGGAATCTCTTGGCAGCCCTGACCAACAAATCACAAGAGGGCTTCTTCTTGCACCTGGTGTTGGGGCTTTTGTTAGATGGTCTTTGGTTCTTGGAGCATTGCCAGGCAAGATGGGAAAATTTCATTAACTATTTATGTATGTGCTTATATGGAAATGCATGTGTTGTTGATATTTTTTAGGCAGATGGTAGATAGTATGATTCAGTCTGACTTTTCCAGACATCGTTACTGTTATTTTGTTCTCCTTCTTCTGTATTTATCTCTGTTTCCCCTCCCTAATGAGAACCTCCCGTTTCTCCGCTTCCTCATCAGATGGATCATACCCTGCTCTTTCCCTCCCCGCCGCTCTCCAGCCTGCAAAGGTACCCTTTTCCGTCCTTGGTTTCAGGGAGTTCTCAAGAGAGGAAGAAATAAGTTATATTATTTATAAATATCTCAAGAATTAAAGGAGAATTAGGATTAAAACGGAAGTTATTTTTTAATGTAAGTTAAAATTAATTTAATTCAGAAATGGCTTCTAGTTTTCAGCCATGGAATTTAGCAGAAAGAAAAAGATGAAACCTGCAAAGGAAGGGACAGCATTGAGTAGGACAAACCAATGAAACCCGAAGTTGGTTCTCTGGGAAAGACCAATAGAATTATAAGCGTCTTACCAAACAGAGATGAGGAAAAACGAGAAGGCGCAAATTACCAATGCTGAGTGAGAAAGAGGAATCATATTAGATTATACTAATATTAGGAGGATAATAAGGCTGGGTTATGAAGACATAGTGCCAATAAATTCTACAGCTTCAACAGGACAGAGCAAACTCCTTGAACGACACAGAATACCAAATCTGAAAGTAATTAAGAATCGAGAAACCAGAGTCAGATTACACATCGCAGGTCTTCTCTGTTTTCAGAAATGTGATGTAATGAAGAATGACAGAAAACCAGTCAATCAATCAGTGGTTGCCTGGGAACAGCGAAAAGCAACGAGGGAGCTGAGCTCACCCCTAGGACGTGCTGAAGGCTGATCAAGGTGTTTCTAACCTTGGTTTGGGGATAATTTTATAAGCCATATTTACATGAAAGCTTCAATTGTATACTTGACACTTGCAGAGTTTACTGCAGGGAGCTTTACATCACCACAGCTCTTTAAATGCATAGTAAAGCTATATGTTGATAACACATTTTCATTCACGAGCAATCATTTCTCTTGCCTGTACCTTTGCAGTTTCTTTGACGGTGGAGATGTTGCCTCTGTAGCGCTCAGGTTTTCTTTTATCTTGGAAACCAGTGTATGTAGAGAGTTAGGCATTTAAAGTCTGCATAAGCTTTCTCTTTTGTATTATGGCTTTATTATTTTTGCATCTGCACATATTTGTGTGTGGAGACTCGTGTGCTCCTGCTCGGCTGTCCTGATCTTGGGAACAGCAGTCCACAGTCTCATCAGCACCACACAGCACCGCATCCTTTCCGTTTCCTCCTCTCCCCTGACGTTGTTCATCTTTCTCTGTGCCGTAGGAGAGTTTCTTATGTTCTTCTTTGAGACAGAAGTTCAATTAAATCTGTCGATTTTGATTTTAAATGTTTGGTCACAGTTTCATTTCATGACGTTTCTTTTACACCCTGTGTTTCGCTGTTTACTCTTGAAGTATTGCTGGCAGCATTTTCAACATGTAACTCTTGGTGTGTCTTCTCCATACCTGGTGCTGGACCGAATGCAAAATTAAATCACTAAACAGTCCCAGAGAGTCACGTTCTTATCCTTATTTTAGAAGAGGGAGCTGAGCCTGAAAGAGCATTTGGACTCAGGATTACTGTGTAACAAGTCATCTCCAAACCCCAAGCCCATCTATTTTATTCATAGGTATGCTGTAGAACTCCTATTTAGGTAGAAACTCAGCAGGGTTCTCAGTTGACCATCCTGACATCAGGTGGAATTGTTTTAAGGGTAGAGATAGAAACCACCCAGAGACTTCTATCTCAGCCACGGCTGGTGGTGGATTCCAGGAAACCGAAATCCCCTCTAGTCACGTGGTCCCTTTTCTACCATGTTATCTCCACTGAAGCAGCCCCAGAATGGACTCCACTTCTTTCAGTCCTGATGCAGAATGGGAAGGTTCTGGAACAGCTTTGGAAACCATAAATATCACTGTTAGCCACTTTGGGAACCTACTGTGTTCAATAGGCAAAGTAAGCTGTTTTCCTGAGGTTGTGTAATTGAAGTAGAGTTTATTCATAAAAACAGGTTTTATGTTTTACAGACTATAAACGAGATGCTATCTAATATTTTCTCAAATTCAGATTTTGACTTTCCATTCCTTTTGTGCTTCCTTGCCTGCTGGGGCGTGGCCTTGCATCCTGGCATATTCCTTCATATTACAATGTGTTTTCTCAAGATCCATTCTGCTTTGCATCACTGTGATGTCTTGTCAAAACCTGCTTGATGCAGACGTATCTACCAGGACTCACACAGTTCAACTATGCACGGTCCCTACTTGTTCTACGATGTCTCCGCTCACTGGAAAGAGAAGCTTTATTGACGAGAGGTGGTAAATACACTCATCTGTGGGTATCAGGATAAGATTTAGACTATAGTAAGGGATTATACTGGTCTAGCAAAGTGGAGGTAGAAGATTCTTTTCTCCCTAAGGTCCATGACCTCACTAGCTCAGGGAAGCTGGCTAGGCTTACAGGACTTGGCATGATGTTCCCCTTGTGGAGCTGGGCCTGTGTCTGATTAGATAACTGTTGGGTACTGGTAACATGTGAGTGCCATTTACTGCCCCTGTCTAGATATCTTGCCCTACTGGTCGCTGTTGTGGCTTATGGGAGTCGCAGCTGGTAAGGACTAGTAACTGCTTCCTTCCCTTGGCAGCCTGCAGAGTATTTTCTGGTATGGGGCGGGGGGGGGGGGAGTGCAGGGGGTTAGACTGCAGGAGAGGCTTTCAGATCCAAGTCCCACCTTCAGTCTCTGAGAGGCCACCAAGGGCTATGTCAGTAGCCTACGTTGTTTGGGACCACTTACACTACTCTGACTATCCATCTGAAAGATTTCTCATGACTGGCTCTGGGGGTTTGGTTAGCCCTTGGGCCTTTGGAAGCATCGCCATCTCAAGTGGTATAACTTCCTTTTATACACACCACACACACACACACACACCACACTTGTGTTTGCTTGTGCATGCTTATGCATCTGCCTGTCTATCTGTATAGATGTAATGGCATCTATGGCTCAGGGAACATCTCAGAAGGGGATGCAGGAAGATGGAGAGCCAGAACCCTGGGCAATCTGTGCAAGTCTCTCCTAGAAATGTCTGTGTAAACAAGATCTGAACGATGGTGGTATCAATAGGTGTGCTAACGTGGAAGGGGAGGAATGCATGGGTCCCACTCCTAGACGAAGAATTCCAGGCAACAAATCACTCCTGAGACAGAGAAAGTTAGTCTTTCCCAGGGCTGAGACCCGTTATCGGTTATCAAGTACAGAGTGGTCAACCCTGAGACCATATACTCGCAAACAACAGAAACGGACTAAAAGACTGTACTTACGTATCTGTGCATGGACACGCGTACACACTGATGTGTGTGTAACAGCAATTAAAGAGTCTATCAATTTGAGAATGGGGGCCATGAGAGGGACTGGAGAGAAGAAAGGGAAGGGGGAAATCAATGTAATTCTATTTTAATTAAAATGTATGAAAATAAAAATAATCACAACTTGTTGTTTCTCAAGCGATTTCGTGAGCTTATTCTTGCGAGTTTTTCCTCCTCCAGACTGAGCTTTGTGGGAGGACGTTTTAAAATTTAGTCGAAGAAGTAATTGCTCCTGGCTGAACTCTGATATTACTCACTAGGTGATTATACCAACTCAGGGGGAGGAAGTCTCAAGGGGTTTGGTTCCTACTAAAGAAACAACTGTGTCCTAATGAAAGGGAATGGTTTATCTGCTCTTTTAGATTTTGTTTCTGCAACAGGGATTGCTTAGTGCTTTGTTTTGCAGCGTTATTATGCCATAAGGTGGATTTTACGACTTCCAACTCAGCTGTTGTGGAAATCAACGCATATTTATCTAATGGGTCTTAGAGGTTACACCTGTGAGCTCTGAAACCAGCAAATGCTAGCAGTGCTCTGTCAACAGCATAGGGGAACCAAAATAGTCATGGAAAGCAGGTTTCCGCATAGTGGATGAAAGCTGAAATTTAAGATGGTTTCAAAGATGTCCCACTGTGCCTCCTTAAATGTTTTATCACGATGAGCCTGATTTTGTATCTTGCTGCAATTCAGTATGAATGGACTTCTAGGCACTACATTTCTAAATTTTTCAGAGGTCTTTGTTTGAAATAACATATAAATATTATACCTGTTGGAATAAATAGAAAATCCATGCTAGAATGTATGGGGGAGATTCTGTTGATTATCTGGTTTATTTGGTGTTGTTCCGCTGACACACTGCACCTGCGTCTATCCATTCAAACAACGACGTCCCCTCTGTATAATTGCTTCATACAGCAAAGCGCATAAATATTGAGATTTCTGGCTGCCAACGCAAACAAACACACAGCTTCTGGCACATAGCTGCTGCAAAGCCCCTTTTATCTGTCTTTTATATTTGCGACCACAAAATTTCTCAACAAGGAACTCACAATTACTCGGCAGGGTCGAAAACAAGCTACCAACATGGGAAAGCGTAGCCATAGCTTTTGCGAGAACATTGGACAGCTCCTCTCATCGCTAAGGCACAGAATGAGACCCAGCTGAATGGAAAGGAGTGTTATTCAAATGCAGTCTCTGGGGGAAATTGGACCCACTCAGTGGCGAGATGTCTCCTCGGTAGCTAATATTAAAATCCTATATTCTCAGGGCTCTCTCTGTCTTTTTCACGGAGATGATACAACCACGACAAGTCAGATGTATAGTGGAAGTAATTGGATCTGGCAAGACAAACAGTCCAGATCTGAGATTGCCTACATAGTATCTTTCATCAGTTGAATTACCAACCAAAATATAGAATCTTTTCAGACATGGGCAGGTGAGTACATCAATCATGGCGCATAGGTAAAAAGCCTGAGTGATATGTTGAATTTGCAAGGATCTGGCTCCTTTCATTGTACCTCTTAATGCCAGAATGTTCTTTGGCAGAGCATACAGAGACACATGGTCAGAGATCACGACTCAATTATTGTTGTATCTTCAGATTTTTGTTTTCATTTTACCTGACAGTCTTCATACACTGGTACCATGACCTGTTAGCTCATTGATTTCTTCGAGTGCCCAAGTATTTCAAGCAAGATAAACACAGAAGTCCACTACAGTTAGAGATAAGTTGCCCACTATGCAGGAAGTCAGTGGTTTTATTCCAAGTACCACAAAAGCTGGCCCAGTGGTGCGCAGTCACAATCCCGGAAGTCCTAGGCCACCCTTGAACTAGGCCAAATAGTGCATTTGAGACCAGCTTATCAGCTACCATATATAGATGCTAACCTATGATACTTCATTTCAGAGTTCATGGCCTTGTACCGATTATGTTGCATTTTGACTCTCAGGTACCATTGTCATCCCTAAATTTTAACTGGTTAAGTCTTCTATAAGATGCATTCCATTTCTGAACCTGTTCTGTGAACCAGATGTGGCAGAGTAAGTCACTGTCCATTGGGGAAGATAAAGAGGTTCATGCTGAAGCTGTGTGTTCAGACACATCAAATCAGCCTTTTATTTTGCATGTATTTTTTTGGTCTTTTATCCTGTCACTTGTATTATTTTTAATGAAATGCTGATTGGCCAGTAGCCAGGCAGAAAGTAGAGGCAGGACAACAAGAATTACAGGAAGAGGAAAGTTTCAGTCCTCAGTCCAGAGAGCAAGCAAGATGTGACTGCCTTGCCAAAAAAGGCACCAAGCCATATGGCTAACACAGATAAGAATTATGGACTGATATAAGTTACAAGAATTAATTAATAAGAAGCCTGAGCTACTGGGCCAATCAGTTTATAATTAATGTAGACCTTGGTGTATTTCTTTGGGACTGAATGGCTGCAGGAGCAGGCAGGACAGAAACCTCAGTCAACATGCTGCAGTGGATTTTCTCACTATCAATTAATCTCTCTGTGTAGAAGGAGACTGCTTGTTTATTTCTTGGCCTCTCAGACCCAAATAATCACATAGAAACTATATTAATTACAACACTGTTTGGTCAATGACTCTAGCATATTCCCAGATAGCTCTTACATCTTAAATTAACCCATTTCTATCAATCTGTGTATTGCCACAAGGCTGTTGCCTACCAATAAGGTTCCTAAGGTTCCAGTGTGTCCTTCTCCTTTGGCAGCTACATAGTGAGTCTAAAATTTTATATCTTTTTTTATCTTTTATCATACCTAAGGGAAAGTATAATTATAATTATCTATTCTTCAACAACATTAAGACCCCAGAAGGATGTAATATTACCTAAGGAAACAGGAAGTGCATTGTAAGCAACTTCCAAAACTCTAGAATTGACAGAGACGTCTAGCTACCTGGATAGTCACTCAAAGTACTTCTGTATTATTGGGGCATCCAATCTTCAGTCCACAGGCCCATAGTATCTGGTAGACTTTTCCACAAATCAGGAAATTTGAAAGACTGTTTCACCTATATTGGCAGTTTGTCAGTCACTTTCTTCTGTGTCCTACAGAATGTCTGGCAGTTTCTTCTGTGAAGCAGGAATTCAGAAGACCATTTTGTCTTTTGGAAAGTTCAACAATCACTTTTTTGTGGGTCCTGCATATCCAACTCATACAGCATACCATCTAGCAGTCCAGGCAAGAGCAATTTCTTGCCCAAATGGCTAGCCTTGTCACATTGAAGCCAAATTCCCAAATGAATTTGTTCAGTGGCCATAAACCTCTCTGAAGTAATTGGTGCTGCCAGAAGCAGACATGTCTCACTGTGAGAAAAAGCTAAGTTCGTAAAATATTTTAAATGCCATATTCTGTAGGTCTTTGAAAGACTTAAAGATTATCTATATAACTGAAATTTGTCTCTGTGTATCTAGAAACCTAACATGACTACAGTTTGAATATTATAAATGACTATCAAACTGTAATTTTAATTTATACATTACAATTTTAAATGAGCTGTACAAACACAATACCTTAAATAAGAGTAGAAATACACATATAACTAAATTGAGCTTAAATTTGTATCAATACACCAAAGTCCATACCAATGTAAAGTACTTATCTGTATATCACATCCCTGTTTACATGAAAACAAACATTTATAGACAACTATTTTGGGAATTTGGGCATTGTTTTCTCCAAAATGCTTCCTGCTGTTTGCTGGGCAAGGTATTTTTAGGGTTCACAGAGACCTTTCGGGGGTCTTGTTCCATCAAACCACAGTAGCCTGGAAGGAATCCACAGGTTTCTTATCTTCTGTGAAACAAAAGTAGAACCTCTTTTCCAAAGCAATATATCCTTAGACCCAAATTTTGAAGTCAAAAATACCTTTATGTTAGTTTAACTTAGCAGCCCCCAGAATCAAATGTCTCTCTGTAGTAAAAAAACTCATAGAAAACACAATCATAGACATAATCATATTCTCTCCATATTTACATGGCTTATTTTTCTTTAGCCCTTTAATCTATGTCTGCCTGTACTCTCATATTACTTTTACTGTCTCTTTAAAGACTTTGTTTTATTTTTTAAAACCATTTGCTTCTTTTTATAACTGTCTGTATTCTTTTTTCCCTTTTTCTCCCAAGCCCATGTACATTTTTAAACACAATGACCCTTTCAGATGTTTATTTCTGTCTGAATCTGTCTATATTGTGTATCTGTAATCATTTTCTGACCAGGAGCACTTTTTTAAATTGCTAAGCAAGGCTAGGACCAACTCCATGGCCCTGCCTGTTTGTTCCACCTAGTCCAACATGGCAGAGACATGTTCACTGCCTCTGCGAGCCATGCTCAGCACTCCAGTTTGAGGGGCACAGTGGGTCTATGTCATAGTTACGTAACTAGTAGCACTCTGCTCACAAACCCCATTGAAGTGCAGGACTTCCCAAAAGATCCAGAGTTCATGTTACCAGTATGAACCAGGAAGCCATTGTTTCTTAAAGGAGCCATGCTTCTGCTTGCAGCCCCCTCAAAAGACATATGTAGTTAATAATAATTACAGGTCAATCATCATCCATGTTTGCCATACTTATAATTAGGCTAATCAGGTTCTTTAGATACATAGAGATTATATTCTACATAGATAGGTAATCTTCAAACACTTCAAAGAACTGTGGAATATGGCATTTAAATAACAGGGTTCTATTGACGTGAGACACGATTGCTCCTGACAGCACCCATCTATTCCTGAGAGAATGTTGGGCACTGAAGACACACCACTTGGAGCTTGTTTTCTTCTCGACAAAACTGGCCTTTGGGCAAGGAACTTCCCCTGTCTTGACAAAATGCACGGTGTCCAGACTGCACAAGCAGGATACAAGCAAAAAGATTGCCAAGCCTTGCAAAGACAGTCTAAGACTGTTTTTTAAATTTTTCCTGCCTCTAAAAACTGTCTGTCAGTTACTTTAGGCCTTAGCCAAAGTTGGTTGCCCCAGCATTGCAAATGAGACTTTGAGTGATTGCCCAGGTAGCCAGTTGTCTTTACGTCTTTTTGGAAGTAGCCACTCCAAGTCATTAAGCAGTGTGTGACATGGTTTGATTATCGGAACAATCAATTAATCAGTTGATTCAATTATTAAGGCACTATGATCCAGAAAGCATCAAAATAGGCCTGCCCAAGTTCAAATTATTCCTTGACCAGTGAGCTTATGGGAAAGACAGAAAGTTAAGAAAAGGGATTGCTACACCTCTTCTTGACAAGGTGTGTTAGGAAAAGATAAAACAGGGAACGGTGGAGCACAAAGAACACAGGGTCAGGATGAATCTCACTGGCTTCTCATCCTAGATCCAGGTCAGGATCGGTATCACTAGGTTCTCATCCTAAATCCTCTTTTTACTGGAAAATGGAGTCTGTAAAATAAGAATTATCATAGCACATATCTCACAGGCCTGTGGAGAAAGTAAGATGAATGTCAGAATAGGCACGCAAGGGACAACGAAAGCAAATTTTTTAACGTGATCATGGAGGAAGCACAGGACAACAACATAATGGGTGTTTTCTGAGCTAATTTAGAGAAATTCTGGGAAGAGAACTCACAATAAGAGGACCCAAGTGAGGACCTGAAGAAGAAGGATCAAATGGTCAGGGCTTGTTCTCGAGGTCCCTAGAACACAGTTTGCTTACAGGATTTGTTTCTGAAAAAAAGTCTAAATGTATAGCCATCTCTTTGTTATTAGCAACAAAGAAAAAGCAACTCAATTTAAAAGTTGGCAAAACATCTGAATCAACATCTTAAAAAATGACAATGATGCACGGGGGAAGAGCTCACATCCATTATGTATCAGGGAAATTAAAATTAAACTCACACTGAGATATCATTCTGCAGTTAAGAACATGGCTTATTCCCAGAAAATGGAAGTTAACAAATGCTGGTGAGATCGCGGACAGAATTGGAGCTGTCTGACTTCCCTCCTGGAAAACTAAACTGTAGCAGCCACTTGGAAAACAGCTTGACACCTCATCGCAAGGTCGAACAGGGTCACCAAGTGACCCGGCAACTCCGGTCCTAGCGATGGACCCAAGAGAAGTGAAGGTGTGTGAACGAGAGTTCACACACAGAACACCATCTGCGGCAGGAACGTATCCATGGCTTGCACAGAGTGGAAATGAGCCAACACTAGTTACTGTTCCATAAACCGCGTCAAGCAATATTCTGAGGATTCTATAGGGTGCTTCTGGAGGAGATTGCATTTAAATGGGCAGATTCCGCAAAGCAGATTGTCTTTCATGGCATGTATGTGTGTGTGTATGTCTGTGTGTCTGTGTGTGTGTGTGTGATTCTGTTGAATAAGGAGAATTCCAGATAGATTACCTTTCTAAGAGGGACCTCAAATTTCTTTCTGTCGGAAATGTGAATTTGCTTCTAGGTTGCTGGCCTCCGGAACTAACCTTCTGAGCCTTCAAAATCACCAGTTTGCTGCTTCACCCTGGAGATAGTGGGTCAGCCTCCATTATAGTACAAGCAAGTTTCATATATATATATGTGTGTGTGTGTGTGTGTGTGTTTAGAGAGAGACAGAGACAGGGCCCATATAACCATTAACTTATGAATAAATAATCTGTGGCATATCAATATAGCAGAACTACTTCAGCTACAACAAAGAATGAATGACTAACAAGTTCTTCAGCATAGGTAAACTCAAAAAACATAATTGTTCTAACTGAAAAAGTCAGACACAAAAGGATATACATTACAAGATTCTATTTCCATAAAATGCGCTGAACTCGCTATCGCATAGACCTGAGAAGCAGGGCCGCTAGGGAATAGGGCAGGGGAGGAAATGAGGTCAATAGTGAACGGATGTGGGGTCTTTTGGAGGGAGATAAAAATGTTCTAAAATTAGACCATGGTGGAACTGCATTCCCCATTGCTAAGCACATATAATTACCTTATGCTCACAATTATTGTAAATACTAGTTGTTTGAAAGGATGAATTGTGTGATATATAGATTGTTTTTAATACAACATAAAATATAATTTTGAGCTTGTTTAGTTAGTGAGGGGAGATTTAAAGAAGAAAGAAGGGATGAGACAGAAAAGCTCGCATTGGGCTGACCTGTTCACTGGTATTTGGGACCCAATATCCAAGTGAAGGACTCCAACTCAACATAAGTAAGAAATAGCTATTTCCTCCACCACAAACAGAGAATGAATGAAAAACAGGCACAGATACACATACGATGTCTGGTTTCTTGTCAAGAATATGAGTAAATTGATATTTAGTGGTTTCTACCTTTTATGTTAAATGATAGTTCAACAAGCCAGAGGCTTGGGGAGACTTGAGGCTGTGTAGGTTGCTTTCCTACAGCGCGGATGGGAATAAAGAACTGAGGTGTAGATTGTCCCAGGAGGAGGGATCCATGAAGGGTAGATAAACGGAATAGGAGGTGTACAGAAACATGGCCGTAAAAGGGACATCGTGTCCGTCTACAGAGGTGACGAGTTTTTGGATACAGGCTGTGGGGAGATGAAGAGCAGATAGCTTTAGGGGAGCTTTTAGGAGCTGGAATTATTTCGGACATGTGACCGAAGGAAGCAGACAGACGACAGGATGATTTAATGTCTCATTGTGAACAATTCCACGGTGTCTTATGTTTCTATGGCCGGGACAAAAACCAAGACGGGAAGAAAGAGTTAGTTTATGCTTACAGCTTGAAGTTCGCCGTAAAGGGGAGGTGGGGCATGAGCTAAATGCAGGGACCTGGGGGCAGGGACTGAAGTAGAGGTCATGGAGGAATGTTGCTCCCCGTGGTTTGCTCAGCCTTCTGTCTTGTAGAAGCCTGGATGGTCTTCCTAGGGGTGGCATGGCCCACAGTGAGCTGGGCGCTCGGGTATCTATCAATCATTCATCCGGGAAATGCTCTACAGACTTGCCTGCGGGCTAAGCTGATAGAGGCATTTTTCCATTGAGGTTCCCTCTTCCCAGATGCCCCTTGGTGTGAGAAGTGGATAACCAATCAACACACAGGGTGCTGCAGAAGGAATGAGTCTTGGCAAAAGAGGAACTGTTTTGAAGGGTCCCAGCGTTAGGCGGGCGAGAGCCACTAGATTTAATGGGAAAATGATGTCGGCCCTCTATTGATTTTTCTCCTTCTGCTTTCCTTCACTTTGAGACAGACTCTCTTCCCCGTGCTTGAATCACACAGCTCTTGCTCATTGCACTCCTCTAGAGGGTTCCCTTCCCCCGAGTCTTCTCAGGGAAACATAGGAAAGATGGGACTTCTGTCCACAAAGCATTCCGCTTAGCTGTGTGGTCACGGGAAATGTCACAGAATCTTTAGATTCATTCCCATGGCAACAGGCAGCTATCACCAGGGACACCAGCGACTCTTCTCTGCCGCACTGTATGGGAGAGTCAAAGCCATCTTCTTGGCTAATATTTATTTTGGGATTCGTTGTGATGCGCTGAGATCGCAGAGCTGACGTTTGTGGCCTGCTCCGGAGACGGGAAGGAAGACGATCAGTCCCTCTTCACCAAGGAAACAAACTTTGGGTTAGGCTAAGGAAGTTTGCGAGGCTGCATCGTGGGAACTTTTTATATGGCTCGGACAGGAATAGCTCAGGCGACAGATAAAGACAAATCGGGCACTGGTATTGGGAAATAAGCGCATGCGCACAAACGTGTACAGGCACACACGCCGACAGAGAGGCACTCACAGCAACAACAAAGTAGAAGAGATGCAACAAGAAGCCCCTCTGGATGCTTGGCACCGAAGGCTTTGCGCTCAGGCATCTTGATGGCTGCGCGGGAGCGTTTCTGACGTGCCCCCCAAAAGGTTTACTTGACATGGAAGGGAAAGACGTTGTGAAGTCTGATTAAGGAAGGAGATTGCTGCTCAGAGTGTCTCGTGTATCCACTAATTCCAGATGGACAGGACTTGGGGGTGGGGACACTGTTCACGTCCCTCTGTCCTGCTGCCATCGTTTGGAGACTGGCAGGATCCATCGGTGAGAAACTCCTGCTCCTGTATTCTGTGGGGTGCAGCAGAATGGAAAGAATTGAGAGTAACTGTGACAGAGGCGGCCCCTGGGGGACCCCTGGAGGATATGGCACATCTCCAGGGCTTCTGAGGAACTCCAAGCGAGAAACAGAACTCACAGAGAGCTCTCCCCTCACCAGCTGGTCACTCATGCGCAATAGGAGACCAAGGATTCCTCTCCGTTTGTACTCACGTATTCAACAGGAAGTAAAGTCCATTTGGTCTTTTCAGCTGCTCAATAAGATTCCTAGGCCTAAAGAGAAAGCCGCGGGCTTCCTGCTGAAGGAATTGATACCGATGTGTGAGTTCAGCTGCCAGCGGAGCTGGAAGATTTAGGTGAGGACCACCTTGTCCGTTACCTAACAAGATATTCGGTATAAAGAACCCATAAAGAGGCATCACACTTCGTAGTTGTGGGCTGTGTTTTCGGCAGTGGATGGTTCTGGGCCACCTGGAGGGGAAGTAAAAGCTGCTTTCCTGGAACATGAGAGGAGCTGTTGCTATGCCCAGGTGGAAGAGATATTTCTTAGGGACAGCTGTGTTCCAGGAGTCAAGCAGTAGAATGACCTTGGCTAATTGGGAACACTGGGTCTGACATGAGACCCAGAGTTCTTCAGACCTATGTGCCCAGGAAGGCATAATCTCACTTATTTTGGTTGAAGACATGCTCCGAATGCTTCAAGGTACCAGGTGGATGGAGACATTTTCTAACCTCGGCAATCCGTCAGCTTGGTACCTCCCTGTGTAAAACGTTATTGAGACTCAAGGCAGTTTACTTTGAAATAGGAAATTGAAAAAGATGAGTTTTGCTTTGTAGATAGTTAATATCTGATGCCCGATCAATTTTCTGTGAGGAGGACCACGGGACAGTGGGAAAATCCTGAGGTTGCTTCTCACACCGGCACTTCCCTTCTGCAGCCCTTGTAAGGTCCGTTAACATTTTCCTTTATGTTCCTCCAAGGAGTTACCGACCCCTGATACAACTTTGTATAATGATAGTCACAAAGCCTGCTTGTTTCCAGTTTGTCTTCAGTGTGTTCCTCTGGAAGAGAACACGGGTAACGTCCTTTTGCCCTTGAGGTAGAGGCAGAGAAAGGCCCTTGACTGCCAGACCAGCCACTGAAGTTGCTTGGATTCCCAGTCTGTCAATCTCTCTTTTATGACTTTAGTACTGGGAACATACTGTCCCCTTTCACATGTGTTTAGTACCCAGGAAGTCTGTCTAGAGGGATGTCTGGGGCTGGTGTGCAATGGGGAGCAGGAGGTTGCCGTCTCTCTGGAGTATGGAAAATAAGTGAACTTTAAAACATTTAAATTACTTTACACAGTGGCAGGGTTCCTTGTGGCGTTTTATACTTCATTTTGCTAACTCTCCCCACAACCCTCTATACACCTCCTCTTTCCTGATGCCCCTCCTCCTTTTCCTTTCACCTCCAGGGTTTTTCCTTTTCATATCACAGGCATTTCATCATTTCCCCCTCCCTTAAAGACCCCTTTAAAAGCTTTTCCTGAATCCATTCCTCGTTTCCTTACCTCTATACACATTCCTGCATACACACACGTCTTGTGGTATATTATTTTAACGAGGCAAAGATGTGCTACATTTATGCGGCAGAATATTTCTTTACAATGTAAAGCTGTGTTCCATTTGCTTAGGCCGAATTTGTTTAACTAACTAAAGGTAGGTTGCTATTTCAACTTCCCTGCCTAAGGCACCTAATTGGTGTAATAAAAAGCGGAATGGCCAATAGCTAGGCGGAAGACGTTTAGATGTTTGAGTTCTTCATATATTTTAGATGTGAATTCTCGCATATCTGCCTGCATGTGTGCATTGTTTGTGTATCTGAGTGTGTGTTTGTGTGTGCACCTGTGCACACATGGAAGCCAGAGGAGGATATCAGGGGTCTAATCTATCACGTTCTGCCTTACTCCCTGGAGATCGGGTCTTTCACTGAACATGGAACTAGACTTATGGCCAGAAAACCCAGTGATCCCCCTGTTTCCACACCCCATGGTAATGGAGCTAGAGGTGCCTGTGTGTGTGAGATCACACCTGGCTTTTTTATGTGAGTGCTAGAGTTTTGAAACCAAATTCTCATGCTTTCCCCAGCAAGTGCTCCTGCCTGCGGGGCCATCTCCCAGCCCTTGTCAGTTTTAGTACAGAATATGCACATTCACAGAGGGTTTCCTTCATCAAAGCCCAACCAAGGATATAGGAAATGCTGCCTCTAGTCCAGGCCTTACTCTTTTTCCCGATATCCACTGCTCCCTCAATGTGCTTAGAGGGGATTAAGCCTAGAGACAAGACGAGAATCGTGAAAAAATATACCGTCCTCAATGTGGAAGTAAGAGGCAAAGCTCATGCTCATGAACTTAACAAAGGTTTGATTCAGAGCTCTTCTGCCACCTAGATATTGCCAGTGTGGACTTGAGACTTCCTGAAGACTCCTATGCAAATTAGACATATTGCTTCTACCAAAAGATGAAGAATGGCCTTAGCTTTTAAAACAATCCAAATGCTGCCAAGAGAAGCATACATATTAGTATAAATATGTTTGGGATGCCCTTCGTGTTGTTTTTATGGGTTGATAAATAAAGCTGCTTTGGCCTATGGCAGGGTAGAATACAGCTAGGTGGGAAACCCAAGCAGAGATACAGAAGAAGGGCAGAGACTGGGAGTCATCAGCAGCTTCCCAAGGAGCAACATGCCAGAATACCACTGGTAAGCCATGGGCCACATGGTGATAGATATCTTAATGGAAATGGGTTGATTGAAGATGTAAGAGCTAGCTAGTAATAAGCCTGAGCCATCAGCCAAACATTTATAACTAATATTAAGCCTCAGGGTGGTTATTTTAAAAGCAGCTGTGGGAGTAGGCAGGACAAAAAGCCTCCATTTACAGATTAGAAAAAAAGAGACCAACAATCTTAAGGTGCTATAGGAGAAGAGAGGCTGCGTATGTGTGTTGGATAGGGGATAGCAGATGGATAGTTTGGAGAGGACAAAGGGAAGGCAGCTCACGCTACAGGGGTAAAGACCCCAGTGAGGCTGGGGTGGAGACAATGGAGAGCACACACACACAAAAAAAAACCAAAGGCCCATTGTGCCAGTTTTTACCACGCTGTCCATTGCCAGCACTGTTTACGCTTGTTCTCAGACGTCATACGTGAATCTTCTGTAAATGTTCCTTCTTCATTAAAAGCAAGGCATTTTGTTTACAAGGGTTAACATTTGGAAAACCTCATGAACTTAATTCATTGTATTTTTTCCCATGCCCTGCAAACACTATTGGTGGAAAACAAAGTATCCTTGCCCCATAAAGGAAAGCATCTGCCCACAATTCCTACAAATCTTCCCGAATTGGAGTCTGGAGTCGCTCTCTCCTATTCTGAATCCTGTAGTGTATGCACCTTTGCTCTTGATATTTGACGAGATCACACTGCTGCTGCCATGGCTCCCTGAGAGTCTCCTGTTAATCACAGCTTTGACAGCCCACGCTCCTCCTGCTGTGTCTGCCAGTAGCTAGCACAAGCTCCTAGCACCTTAAATAGGACTTCAGCTAACTGGCGAGAAATTCCACTCAAACCATATCTCTCTCATTCCTCATTGTCAGTGACATGTTCAGCACATGCTCACCACCATCACCAGCGCCTGTGACGTGTTCAGCACACGCTCACCACCGTCTCCTGCGCCAATGACATGTTCAGCACACGCTCACCACCGTCTCCTGCGCCAATGACATGTTCAGCACATGCTCACCACCGTCTCCTGTGCCAATGACATGTTCAGCACATGCTCACCGCCATCATGACATGTTCAGCACACGCTCACCGCCATCATGACATGTTCAGCACACACCACCGTCACCTGTGTCAATGACATGTTCAGCACACGCTCACCGCCGACACCTTTGCTATTCTAGGTGCATGGGGTACGAGCAATCTGCTCGTCCCACGTCTGTTGTTGGATTTTCTTTTACTGCAGCCCCACGCCGGAATGCCAAAACGCTGTTGTTGGTTCCTTTTGACTCCTTTGCTCCAGTTCTTTGCCTCTTTTGGCTTTTTCTCTTTTGGGGGCCACCAGCCACCCAGCTCCCAAGTAATCACATACACAGGTAGAGGCTTATTATTACTTAAAAATGCCCGGTCTTATCTTGACTTGTTTCTCCCCAGTGTTTCTTTAACTTAAATTATCCCGACTTCTTTTTGCCTCTGGGCCTTTTCCTTTTCTTACTTCTGTATATTTTACTTTTACTCTTACTCTGTGGCTGGCTGGGTGACTGGGTGGCCCCTGATGGCTCCTCTCCTTCTTCCCTATTGCTCCTTTTTTCTAGATTTCTTCTTCCATTTATTCTCTCTGCCTGCCAGCCCCGCCTCTCCTGGCTCCTGCCTCGCTATTGACCGTTCAGCTCTTTATTAGGCCATCAGGTGTTCTAAACAGGCAAAGAATCACAGCTTCACAGAGCTAAACAAATGCGGCAGAAACAAAAGCAGCACATCTTTGCGTCATCAAACAAATGCTCCACAGCATAAACAAAAGTGACACACCTTAAAATAATATTCTACGTCACACATCTTCACCCACTGCAAGCAAGACGAGATCTCACAGCAACAGTAAGGGTGGCTGGTGCGTAGAGTACGGAAAAGGAACCACACATATTCTTCCACGCCTTTTCCATCTAAACTCTCAGGAGATATGGAGATTGGGGGATGTATTGCTATGAGCTAAAAACCCAGGGACCACTTAGCATGACCAAAGTTCTAATTGAGATTCTGTGCTAAGCCTACTGGGGACTGTCTGGAGAGACACTTCTCACAGAGCAGCCCTGAATGCATGCTACGGGGAGTTTTTAAAGACAAAGAACACACACATTCGCGCGCGCACACACACACACACACGCACATACACACAAGGAAAGAAAAAGAAAGAAATCTACATTCTGGTTGGCAGTTGCAGAGGAAGCAAGCAAGCAGTTTAACAAGAGCCAAGAACAAGCCGTTAGCTGGGGCATTTCAACCTCGTGTTTCTAGAACAGGGTGAACAGGGTAGGGTGCTTTCCCAAGGAACTTTTCAGGGCAGGGGTAGAAACCAAAGATGGCTTCAGCTGAGACAAGATGGAGAAGACTTTACCCTGTTACATTATCCCCAGGATAGGAGCAAGAACGAGACTTGTGACTTGATTTGTCCCAGCCACCCCGTCAGGGTGCTGTTTGCCATAGGCACTCTGGGCTGGGGTATCTGTATGCAGCTGTGGAGGTGATCCCCATACAGCTGTTCCTCCATGCTGTAGCTACGGCTTTCTCTCTCACCTTATTTTGCTCTTTGGGTGTTGCAGGAAACGGTGGTTGAATGATGATCCCCGCGGAAGGGACTGCTTTTAAAGGGCTGTTAGTTTTTACTAAACGCCACTGCTTCAAAGTGGCATTTTAATCTATCACTACCAAAGCGTCCTTTCATGTTTAGCTGATAATGTTGAATTTCTGGGGTGCTGGGCCTTTGGACGTTTTTATCTTCTTGGAAAGATTGAATTTCTGAAATGGACACGGAGAATGATTTTATGCTATGGAGTGGATTTCGCTTCTTAAGGCAATAGGCGCTTTCCTCATCTCTATTGTTAGAAATACTGCTTTCTGGGGTCTATTAACTATCCTGCTACGAGCTGAAACACTCTTTGTTTCTCGCGGAGGCTGGGCGATAAATAAGGAAAATCTTCTGTGAACTTTTAACCTTCGGATCTTTCCTCAATATTCTTAAGTTCAAGGGATGGTTTAATGTACTGTGGCCAGTCATAATGATTTTCTTCTTTGCGGGCTAGAATTCTAAATTACCCTTTTCTCAAATGCCATGTGCAGCGGGGTCTGGGGAAGGCAAATGGAAGCTATTCTTCTCTCCCTTGTCCTGGCTCCTTTTGCACAGCCCTGCAGCCCAGGAGCGAGAGACCTGGAAACATCGTAGATGCTGAACTGTGTGGTCCCTTGCCTCCCTCTCCTTATCAGTCAGCTCTCTCTCTCTCTCTCTCTCTCTCTCTCTCTCTCTCTCTCTCTCTCTCTCTCTCCCTCCCTCCCTCCCTCCCTCCCTCCCTCCCTCCCTCCCTCTCTCTCTCTCTCTCTCTCTCTCTCTCTCTCTCTCTCTCTCTCTCTCTCTCTCTGTGTGTGTTGGGTTGGGGGAAGGAGGAATAGTTCAATTAGTTCAAGTGGTTCTAGATCATTGGAATGAGCTAGCTGGCCTGGACTGTGCCAATGGTACGATTTGGGGGTTATATAAGGTAGAAAGAGACAGATGTTAGGTCATTTCAGGGAACAAAGGGATGTTAGACTGAAGGCCTCCATCTGTGGTGGTACCCTGATCCCCTGGCACATGACCACTTGAGAAGGGTTGGTCTGCTGATGGCCATGGCAGGGGATGCCAGGACCTGAAGCTAAGGCTCCGAAGGCAGGAGTACCTCCCTCTGGCTAACCTTCATGTTAAGGAGGGGAGATTAGCTTTCAGAGCTTGAGGAACAGTCATGGGCCGGGCACGGCATAGCAGCATTGGGCAGCAAGAGGAGAGAGAGCAATAATGAAGCTGCCAAGGCTAGCCGCATCCCTGTGCTGTTGACCACACAGCCACCACTCACCACTCTTCCGTTGTCTGCACCCACCCCAAGGAAACTTCTACTTCACACTCTGTTAACTCCACTGGGAATGATCCAGGGAGTTGTCCGATTAGGATTCAAAGCTCCTAGGTTCTTCTTTTGTGGTGGGAAGGTTTCCAAACTGTGGCTTTCCCTCTCCTTCCTGTCCTGTGCTTTCTGCTTTTGCTTCAAGGTTCACTGCCTCTTTCCTGTCCTGGGGTCGAGATCTGAGGAAGGAAGAGGTCCTGGCCTTCCTACTGCCCTACCACTTAACTCTATAATTTCTGAGAAGACTCTGGTGTGCAGAGAGATTGCTCAGCTCCTAGATCTTTACGTCACATGGAATGCTTTGGGTTATGCCTAGATCATCCTTGCTTGCTTCACAAATGAGTATAAAATGCATCATTCTCAAACCAACGTTTGTTCTCCCCAGGCTCCGCCAGTCAGTGAGGCTCAGCTGGGTGCTTGCTTCTTGCTCCCTTCCAGGTGGCTGCCAAGTGATAGCAGTTAAGACATGATGGGTAGGGTATCCATAGTGTTCTCTCTCTAGACTGATCGTTGACGTGGTTTGTGGTGACAAGAAGTGCCCCATGACCTACCTTTAGTCAGACTCTTCCAAGCCTACTCATACCTCTTCTTATACTGCTGCTATTGGCCTACCCAGCCTAGCTGTAGCAAGAGCTTGGCCAAGATGATTTAAAAAGAGGTCTCCTTCCTTGATACCTAAGCAAGTCCATCATGTCTCTTCTCCCCATGGGTTCTTCTCCTATGACACATTCACCAACATCTGCAGCACCTGTGACCCTCTTAAGGGTTCAGTTCCATCGACGTCTTCTACTGAGGCGGTATTGAAGAAAGTCCACCTTGCCTGCTTGACTTACCTTTGTAATGTTTCTTACACCACTGCTCCTGGCAATCAGTGAGCCTTCCAATATGGAGGCTATAGGGTTCTTATGATCTAATATTTTACGTGTCCCCTTGTGTTCCGTTGACCCAGAAAAGAGAGGGATTAGACTCCACAACCAATGTTTGGGATACCTCTAATCTACCAAAGGCTGAAAGTAATGGAAGATCATCAGCATGAGGCCTGATGTCGAAGAGTTACTAACTGTACTGCCTGCCTCAGCGTTTGAAGGCAGAGCTAGTCCAAGTGAATGGAAACCCATCTATCTCTTTACCCTGCCATCTTCTTTAGCTGACTCCCGTGTTAGCCGTCATGGTCCCCTGCAATCTTATGAAGACAAGAACATCCAGAGGTATGAAGGGGTAACGTTCTGTCTTTATTTTCTTTCTCCTTTTTACATGAGTAATTAAGATGAAGCAAAAGCTATGACATCAAAGTTGGGTGAGACAAACCAGCAGAAGGAAAAGAGTCCAAGAGAGGGCACAAAATCAGAGACCCAACATTTGCATGTTCTGGAGCCCCATATAAAATGCTAAACTGGGAGACATCATATATATGCAGAGGACCTGGTGCAGATCCACGCAGGTTCTGAACATGCTGCTTCAGTTTCTCTGAGTTCATATGAGCTTTGCTCATCTTGACTTATGTGGTCTTGTTTTCTTGGTATCCGCCATCCCCTTGGCTCTAAACTCTTTCTGCCTCCTCATTCAAGGGGTTCCCTGGGCTCTGCAGGAAGCAAGCTTCTCTGGTGGTGGCTGGAAAATATATTTTATTTTTACTGTATTTTAAAGAATGAATGAAATGAATGACTAAAGACCTAGCCATGAGGGTAAAGATTAACAGACACTTATACTTGCTGGGAGAGGAAAAATGAATTTTCTCCAACAGAGTGATACTGAGTATTTCAGCCCAGGGCAGGACAGGTTCTGCTGTCCTGTCTGTTGATGCCAATGCCAAGAGGAGAACCTCAGAAGCAATGCCCAGGTTGGGGAGGGATGATTGGAATTACCCAGGAACTCCATATCAGGAAGAGCAAGGATAAAAACAAGAGGCAGGAGACCAGGAGCAGTGGTGAGAAGCACCATTGAGTCTCGACCCTTTTTTTGGGGTCTGCCTGCAACTGCTGTGTGATCAGAGCATCTGCCAGCTCTAAAAGGCTGACAATGGGTGACATCCATTGCTCAGGCTGCAATCATCACAGAGAAAAGCTTCAGGGCTTCATCAATCCTCTTGGAGGCCGATGAAAGAGGTTCAAGGGTGAATAAGCATTAATTGCAAAAAAACCCTGGCCTTAAGGGAGTAGACTGGAGTGCAGAGGCAGGGGCTGTCCTCTGTATGTGCGCAGCCCACCCAGGTTTTAGGTTGGGAGCAGCAGGCAGCATTCTCCAGGTTAGAGAGTAACAAGGACCCTGGGTAGAAACTGAGGGAAAATACAGCAGAATTGGTAAACTGTGATTCCACCCTCAAATGTCTGCTGAGCCAGAAGGTGCTGAGGGAACACTCTCTGACATGGACTGACATGGTTTACCTCCTGTTGAATATTGAATAGGTCTTAAGTTCCATTAGACAGCTGTTGGCTATCCCCAAGTTATAAGTATCCACTGTGTTGATACATAGTTAGTGTTCTGTATTCAGTTTGTATTAATGTAAAGCACGTGTCTGAGGAAGAGGAACAGCTTTTCATAGAGGCCGCTGTTGTGGCTGCATCCATCTCCAGTGAGATGTCTCTCCGCATCTCTTCTTACTCGCTTTCCAAAAGGAACATTTAGCATTTTCCTGTTGAGTTTTGGTCAGAACATGTTTTGAAATTGTCATTCTGTTCCTCTCTGTTTTCTCAAGATATCTCTAGTTTTCTGACTACCAAATACAATCTTGGGAGATCCAGATTTGTTTTTTTTTTTCTTTTAGAATGCAGAGGATTTTCTTATCATATCTACATTATTAATCAAATAAAAAATGCTGAGTTTTTTGTTTTTAAAAATATATAATAAGAACTTAATAAAGAAAGCACTGGCATAGGCATCTCTATACTTTCACCATGTTTATCCCAAGGCCATTTGATTCTTATTCACTTAAAAAATAATATTGGTGGATTGCCACCTACAACAGGATTGCAAGAATTTGGGGCCATACTCACCCACAGACTTCAGGAAGTTGCATCCCAAATCCTTACGACAGGATGGAGAAAGCTCATTCTGTAAAACCTGCCCAGATGGACCCAGCCTTCTTCCAGCTGCCTCGGGCCCCATCAGTCAGCTTTGGGGGTGCAAACACAGACTACCCTTTCCAAAGAAAAGTTCAAGGAGGCCGGCAAATGAAAGAGAAGAAGGAACGCAGCTGCGTAGAGTGCCAACAGCCAAGCGTTTTCGAGTTTGGAATTCTCGAAGTTTTGGAACAATTCCTTCTGGAAGAATCGCTGAGTTCGGTGCTTTGATCTCAAGTACGGACCTTCGTTGGAAACCGCGCAGTTCCTAATGACTCCCAGATCCGCAGGCGCTCCTCCAGCCCTGCGCTGTCTCTTCCTTCTTGTCTTCCTCCTGTTTACACAAGACTGGCTCAGAGACAGAACATTACCCTCCAGAAAAATCCAGAGCTAAAAAGAAGGGCCTAGCAGAGAGGCGAGATCCGAGTTTAGAGATACTTGCCCTCTTGGGAGGAGAAAAGCCGTATTCTCCATTCTGACAGACAGTGGCCCTTGCAATGCGCCGCAGAGGTTAATCTGAGCAGTCTGGCCGCTCCATTACTGCTTCTGCTCCTGACAAAGCCCTAAAGGCAAGGGGAGCTACTAACCAGCAGGTCCAGGGACGGATCCAGCTGGGCACACCCCAGGAAGGCAGGGAGAAGGACAAAATCAATTGGAAAAAGGCGGGATCACAGTGTGGAAGGACACACACAGACAAGTGATCAAGTTTTCTTTCGGCTCAGCAGTTGTCTCGTGTCTTGCAGATTCTTGTCCTTCGTTCATTTCACGCTTTGTTCATTGCTGTATTGAGGCTTTCCAAAAATGCCCTAGTATTTATGAGAAACACACACACATTATGAGAAAAATCATGAATGTTAATTTACATACCCCATGTATAACTAGTTAAAAATTATAATTCTTTGACAAGTAAACATCCAAAATACTGGCAATATTAATAATAGTAATTGAACAATAAGCCTGATATAAAGTTATTTTTTGGCCAGAAATCATGAGAACATTAGAGATGTTCTGGTTGTTAGAGCTGACATCTAGGAAGTCTAAGACCTGTAGATTCACAGGCAAGTGCTAGAACTTACTAATTCTGTTTCCAGTATAGCAAGCACATTTGTTTTATTATGATAAGGAAGATATTATACCGATTTAAACTTCATAATACTGAACGTAAAGAATCTGGAATAAGGATATGCTTGCTGGTGCACGCTTCTGATCCCTGCATATGGGATCAGCCAAAGGATTGCTGTGGCTTGGAATCCAGAAAATGACAGGCCAGCCCTCTCAACTACATCAGGAAATTAAAATTAGCCACAACCGTATTCCAAGTGGAATATAACAAGTTGAACATGTTATCATCATAAATTAAACTGAATATGGGAAATAAACTTATTTGCATATATATTGTCAAAATCTCCTTCTATCCTAGGCGTGTAAAATGTGTATGTTTACATACATGTCACTTTTCAAGCTTTGTCATAAGCCCAGAGTTACCGTGTCCTTCAAGGTTCTCGGCTCAGCATGTGGTGGTCTCTAAAATGGAGGGGCAGAGAAACAAGGGCTCCTTCTTGCTCTGGGTCTCCATTCGTAACTGCGCAGAACACTAACGAAGAAATTACACTGGAGCTTGCGAGTTAGGGGCTCCGCTGGGCCTCAAATTTGTATAACTTTGGCCCTCTATGGGATTTCCAGTCATCAGTGTGTGGGCATCTTCTCCTTCGGGGATCTTGCACGCTAAAAGCAGCCTCTCCAGTACACACACACACACGCACACGCACACAGGCACGCACGCAGCACGCACATGTGCGCACACGCACAAATGCATGCATGCACACACGCATGCGCACACGCCACTTGCTGTGCACCCCACCCCCATGCACTCCAGGCCCCTCCCCCGGTACTAGGATTCTGGATCAGAGCAGAGACCCCCACACCCTTCCCGCATCTGGCCATACAGACAAGCCCACCCCAGTGTTCACCATCAGCTTCCTTAAGAGCAAAGCTCTTCAGGGGTGGAGCAGAGACCTGGGATTTCAGTAACTCTACGCACAGGCTTTAGTACTGCATAGGGCAAAGATCTCCTCTCCACGCTTCCTGAGGGAGTCGAAGGTCTTGGTTTGCACAGGTGTAGGTGGACAGCATCGGTTTGCTGCCTTTGCAAACCCCCTCCTGCTTGCCGCTTTTCTGCGCCGTGTTAATTTGATCATCACTTGCCTGTCTGCTCCGTCTTTGGAATCTTGTTCCCATCGATATTTCACTGTGACCTTCCAGTCCCTGACCTTTCTTGTCCTTTGCTCCTCTTCAAGTGACCTTTATTTTACAACTTAATCAAATTTTAGAAAGGGGATTAAATCACCACGTTAGCATCTTTTGGAATTTTTAACCCCTCTACGGAGTCCAAGCCAGTTACAAGTGACAGCCATGAGCAAGAGAAGCAAATAGTACTCACTCACGGCAATAGAATTTTCTGGAAGGTATCGAGAGTCCCAGACGGAAATAGAACTTACCCAGAATGCTCAACAAATATGAATGAAAGGAATGCTTCTAGAGGCACCATCAGGACTAAAGGGATAAATGGAGACTG
This sequence comes from Chionomys nivalis, assembly GCF_950005125.1. Taxonomy (NCBI): domain Eukaryota; kingdom Metazoa; phylum Chordata; class Mammalia; order Rodentia; family Cricetidae; genus Chionomys; species Chionomys nivalis. The sequence goes on along the minus strand of NC_080111.1, from coordinate 3,342,202 downwards.
TGTGGCAGTCAGTCCTGCAAGGGTAGGGGGGCGTTACTGTCTCTAAGACTGAACGGGGATGGGTGATAACATTACCAGTACCTACAGGAGGGACACACGGCTGGAACTCTCCCCACGGAGAAGGGTGGACACTGTGGGAGGCCACAAAATGTGGAAGAGAAGTGGGGAGAAGTCTTATTTCTGGGCCAACATTTCCCAGAGACACTTGCCTTCCTTGTTTATGGTAGCAATGTTCACAGCAACTGAGTTTGGAGCCAAATGGTGCCTGTTGCCAACAGAAGAATAACGGGCAAAACTTTTCTAGTCCTAAAGGAGGAGGACTAGCCTTGGTAGGAGGAGAGAAGCAGCTGAAGACGGGAGTGTTCAGAGATGTAAGCCAGTGTCAGAAAGACAACTATTACCTCGCCTCTCATTTGTACTCCCTAGATTTTTATGATCCATAAAGACACATAGGTTTATATGAAATGAAAGTAGAATGTAAGCACCTTGAGGAGGAAAGGGGAGTTGCCCAAAAGTGGGGAGGGTTGACAAAGAGTGGGTAGTGGCTATGGTGCTCCGTGTATGATGTTTCTAAAGCCAATCTCCTCATGGCCAAAGAGCAACTATGCAAAGGTTTGAAGCAAGGCTCTGTCATGTCTGGTGTTACTTGCCTTGGTATAAAGACTTATGGAATCTTTTTTATAAATTATAAAAGTTGAAATAACCTCAAGAGCTCAGAGTCTGCTTCAAAGTAAAAGCCAAGACTGTCACTCACACAGGTAAGTCGTCATCACTACAACTGATTGGTCTGAAAACTGATTTCCCATCGAAGGATTAAACAATTCTGTTTATAATTTGGTGCTATTTGAGAATCTTTTATTCTAAGGCGAACATGCTACTTTCTGTGCTGTAACCTATAAGTCCCCGAGGGTAAGCAGTTATTAAACAGAAGCACCCACCCTGTGACATGATTCCAGAGACACCAAAACACTGGGCTGCCCACTGTGACACCAAGTGTTACCAAGTCATCTGTGACTGAACTCAAGTCGCAGCAGAAGTTCTCACTTTCGCATCTCGAAATCATCGTGAGGAGCCACGGTGCTCATTTCCTTCCTTTCCTACTTGGATTGATCTCTGCAAGTCATTCTCTGCCATTATGTGCCACGTCCTTGGAATCAGAGCAGTGACACACCAAGTGAAGCACCTGCGAGGGATTTGGAAGGCGGTCACAGTTGCCGCACCTTCAGCAAGAATAACGGGGAACAAAGCAGAGGAACATCCGCCTTCGTTCCTTCCAACCCTGCGCACCACTGTCTTCTGTGTTCTCCGTCCACCAGCAACCAATCAGCTCCCGTGCGCACCGCTGTCTTCTCTGTTCGCCATCCGCCAGCAGCCAATCAGCTCCTTCCAACCGTGTGCAACGCTGTCTTCTGTGTTCTCCATATACCAGTGGCCAATCACATGCTTCTCGCAGCACACCATAGTTGCACACACACACACACATGTCAGAGTGGCACACATGTACACCTGGTAAATATTTCCTGAAGGAGCGCCATCCGTGTCTGGTAGCAAGTGTTTTTTGTTGCTGTTGTTTTTGGAACCTGATAGCTCTTCGTGATAATACACATTGTCATGTTAATACATGATGATTGTGTGATTTTCCTCAAGTTCTTAAAGATTTTTTTCACGTGTTTTTTAGGTTCCTACTCTAGTCCTAAGATTAGAACAGATTATTCCCAGTGAAAGGGCAGAAGTCCATCTGAAAGACTCCCTTGAGGCACGGAACCGATAAATACAGAGTATAGATAAACAAGTTTTTCATTCTCCAGTTCATCATTTAATGAGTTAAATACATAGCAAGAGCAAGGCTGTTGGAATACACTTTCACTTTCTAGACTACTAAGAGACAATTTTCTGTCTTTCTGGGTGTAGTCTTAGCAAATGAGAGCAGATTTTCTTTTCAAGGTATAGCTAGGGCAGGATGACGGTTGAAAATGATCGAAGTCTGGCTGTGTTCATACATTGCCCTGGGGTCTGTGGCTTCAGCAAGATAGAGTAATGTATTCCCTCTCAGTGGAGGCTTCTTTTACTGGCTTCCAGGTCCCTTTAATTAATCCAAGTAGTCCAGGCCTGGGCCAGGCACCGTAACAAGAATGTGTAATCTTTACAAAATGATGTGGTTGTATTCGTTTTCTAAGTCTTGCATTAAGTTCTGTTCCCCCTCCTTATATGTCACGAGCTGGAAAGGGACCTGCTAAACCCACCTTGTAAGGTCAGGGGCACCGTGCCTGTCCTCAACAGCCATGGGTATGTACTTTCTCTTGCCAGAACGTCGGAGACACTTTTTTAAGGTTCCCAAGATTCCCAAGTCGGTTCCATATAAGCTAAAGTAAAAGTAGATAATAAATGGAGAAAGTGAGCTGCAGTTTAGTTAAGAGTATAAAGTAAAACAAAAATAAATGGAGCATAATTCAAGGGCTCCTTTGCGCTGCCCACAAGTCCTGCACAGAGCGGTTTGGTATAAACAGAGCGCCACCGTGCCTGGTGATACGATAGATTACGTTTCTTAAGAATTTTGTATATAGTTGGAGATACCACTGAGTGTTTATTTTTAAGCCCCTTTATTATTTACCTCAAATTTACTGACCACAAAACATATTAGATACCGCAGTGTTGTTTTTAGTGAAGAAAGAGAAGACTAAGCAGAAGTGTCCTCTGCTTCAAAGATTCACATTGCCCTTCGGGTCCTGACAAGTCATGCCCTGGGCCTCCTTTCTGAGACAAGACAATTTGTTTGATAGTTTGGGTCAGGTATGAAAACGTAAATGAATTTATCATGGGGTCATTAGCAGCTTAGAATCACGGGTGAAGGCTATCGGTAAGCTTTGGGGTCCAAAGGCCACCAAAAAGCTACTGAATGGGGGCAGAAGTGGGGAACCAAGCTATGGGGAGCCAAGCTATGCTGCCACGGCCAGAAAGCCAGGGTGACTAGGAAGTCCATAAAACAGCACAGTCCTCTGGAGACTAGCCTGGAGTCGGAGATGCCAAGGAGGCGGCAGAAGGCGACTGTTTAGCTTCCAAGAGAACGCAGTAACGAACACACAGCCTGTTTTCCTAATGGGTTTCCGTAGCGTGGATACAAAGAGTGCCCATTTTCTGACACTGTAAATCCGCCACACAAATTCTCCTGGACTGTGTAATGTCTTCTCTGGGCGACAAGCCCAAGAGTTAGATTTCACGGACTGAGGACATACCTTTTTGGATTAAATTCTATCAGAGTATTATTCTCCAGAATGTCTCCATTGGTCTATGATAAAAACCATTTTACATATATGTATACTATCATAAAATATAAACAGGTTACTTCTGTTTTTAAGGCAGAGCTAATACTTAAAAGCACATAGTATATTTAATTTTTTTCTAACCATTCTTTTCTAACTATAATAAAGTAGTATATTAAATAAGATAAACCAGTAGGCTAATAGAACTCAACTAAAATGTTTTCTTTTATAAATGTGGGCGGTAACGGGGGTTGTAGAGAGAGCACAGGTTTCTAGGGGCTGGGGGCATCTATAGTAGGTATTTGCTTAAAGAGTAGAATTTTACAAGATGAAAAATGTCTGGAGATTGGTGGCTAATAATGTAAGTGCTCCCCATGGCACTACAGAATGCTTAAGATGCTAACTTTCTGTTACGTGCTATGTTTTAGTCATAATTAAACTTAAAAAAATCATGACTCAGAGGCAGTATCTATTTCTGTCATATTTTAGGGTTGGCAAAGAATTTAGCCTGAATTCCAGATCGTCCCCATGCTGATTCATTTCCTGAATCTTTATGGCCCTTGGCCGTGGGTAAATTTCTCTTCTCTTTTTCATCCCCGTGTTATGACAGGTGTTGATTTCATGAGGAAATCCTGTGAGGCGCCATCACAAAATCAACTGCTGGCATCTTGTATAGAAGCTATTTCATGGCCAGGTTCCGGATTCTTTATTAATCAGTCCAAAGTCAAACAAATCGTTCAAGTAACCTGCAAAACCCACCATAATTGTGTTTGCGGCACACAATGCAATTTCTCTGCTGAAATCTGTGCAGAGAGGAGCCAGCCTGATGCTGTTCCGTGATGCATTCCCATTGTCAAATCGCTGGCTGGAGCCAACCTTTGCCTCGCTCGCGGCCTCATAAACCTTAATAGCAACTGTCCCATTATTCGACAGGTAGTGAATGATGGAAAGCAATGAGATTACTTTAGTTTTCAAGGTTCTCTTATTTCAGTGTGTCTTAGACACACACACAGAGAGGAGCCTAGAAGTCATGGGCTTTCAACCCTTTCCTGGCTGAGTCCTCTTTAAAGTCCATCCCAGACAGCGAGGAAGGAGGCATCATCCTCTTGCCCCTCCCACCCCGGGGAACTTTCCTTGGGTCTGACAGTTTTTGTCGCCAGGACCTCAGAGTGAGCCCAGTGTCATCTGCTGCCCCTCTGACCTCCCCTGTCACCCTTTCTGCTTACATCGTTAGTGAAGATGAGAACCAGCATCTTCTTTCTTCTCTGGGGTGTTAATGGATGTGAACATGATTGTTGCGTTGCTCAGCATCTTTGCTGGGCTGCTCTCTTCTAACTTGCCTCGTAAATTTCATTTGCCAAGTCCCCTAATTATCTCTCCAAGGCTTCTCTGGTTCTCGACGATGCGTGGCACCATTTCTAAATCATTTATAGGTGAATAGGTGAATGACTCATCCTTTACACAGTATGCATCTTAAGATACTATTAAGTCACTTCCTAAATCTTCACGGTCTTGCTGAAATAAAGGGAAACCAGCACTCTCGCGACTTCTGCAAAGCTCTTAGCTTCCAGCGCGGAAGGTGGGCAATATATTCTGCAGCTCTTCAGTCTATACGGGAAAGAAAGGGTAACTGGTTCTCTAAATATGTGTAAGACGGAGAAAGCTAGGTGGCTTTACCGTGTATCAAAGACATTTGCTATCTTTTCTTGAGACAGCATCTCAAACTCTTTGTGTTGAGCAGGCTGGCCTTGAACTTACAGATATCCACCTGCCTCTGCCCACTGGGTGCTTGAATTCAAAGTGTGTGTCACTGCAGCCAGCCTTTATTTATTTCATTTTTAAAGAGATACATTATAAATGCTCATAATCACATTACTTTTAAGTATCAGAATTTAACCATTTAGTGACCATACATTCATGGATATTCTAATATTTGCTTTCATGTGCTTCAATGTCATCATATCATTGTTATTATTTGCCATATTTTAAGTATTTTTCTGCATATACTCTTACCTTCAATTACTCTCATTCTTGCCACCAGAAAGTAATGCATTTATCCTATAGACATCTTATGAACAATTAAATATGGATTTAATGACTTGCAACTGCTGTGAAAGTTTTTCTAAAGCCTTTTGTCTTTATAGAAATTTATCTCAGGAAGAGTCGTGGCTTTGACTAACTTGTTTTCACAGATATGCAATGGAATGGATTTTGCTTCATGTGTGGCTGTAGCATTCTTAGGTTCTGTATCAAATTATACTTGAGGATGAGGCCCCTGCTGTTGCTGAGTCAACAGAAGTATGGGCGGAATATGAAGCTGTGTTCCCAAAACCAACAATCAATGAGCCACACCAACGTCAATGTAAAGGAGAACTAAAAAGTTAAAGCAGGAAGTGATCAATTAGTAAATAGAACACAAAGGAATATTTTTTAAAAATGAAGCCTAGAACCTGGTTCTATGATGAAAAATCAACCAGACAGACAAAATGCTGACCAAACCTGTGAACGGATCAAAGAACGAGCTCAGCTCCATGGTTCAGGATCAGGAACTTTGGGAGAGAAGAACCGCTCAAAACTGAAAGAATTTATTTAACTACCCATAAATGAACTTGTAAGGGAAAACCTAAACAGACCATTTAAAAAGTAAAAAAGCAAAGTAATAGAAAAGTCAGGATTCTCCACTATGACGTCCAGGAGAGGCCTAGAGTTATTAATACTTTAAAGATTAATTAATTCAGGTTATCTTAAAGCAAAGTTTAAGAACCTTTTCAAGTTCTCTATATTTATTAAAATCAGGCAAAATTTGCTTTAAAGAATAAAATTCCCAGCAAATCTCTATCTTAGCCTGTAGACCCAAGTTTCTGTCCCACCTGGTCCCTCAGCCATTAAGTTCCAAAGAAACACATAGCGGTTTTGGCCTATTAGCTCAGGCTTATTATTAACTAGCTCTTAGAATTTAAATTAACTCATAATTCTTGTCTATGTTAGCCATGCGGCTTGGTACTTTTTATTAGTGAGGCATTCTCATCTTGCTTCCTCTGCATCTGGCTGGTGACTGACTCTGCCTTTCCTCTTCCCAGAATTCTCTTAGTCTGATCACCATGCCTATACTTCCTGTCTGGTTATTGGCCAATCAGCATTGTATTTAAACCAATATGAGTGACAAATCTTTATAGTGTACGAGAGCATTTCCCACAGTATTAGCTTGTTTGACCCATGATAAAAAAATCACACCTTAGTATATGTATTTAATAGGGAACAAAATGTCTTCCCCTATGCTAGTGGACAGGAGGTCCAAGATGAAGGTGGCACATGTTTGGTATCTGGAGAGGGTACCTTCTTGCTTTGTCCCCACATGGTGGCTAGGCAAGCAGACAACTTGGAGATTCATTTGTCAGATACAATGCCCTGCATGAAGTCTTTGTCCTTGGGACATAATCATCTCCCAAAGGGCTCATCCCTTAACAACATGCCTTTGGGTTAGGGTCCAACCCTTTACCCTGAGGTGATGTCTGTCTTTGAGGTTGGAGTGTGTTACTTGTATTCAGCAGAAAGATGTATTTTGTTTTCATATCAATCTGTTAGCCTGTGTCTTTTTATAAGTGAGTTGAGTCCATTTATATTACAGGATATTAATGACCAGTGATTGCTATCTCCTGTTATTTTAGTTATCATTGCTGGTGATGTTAATTTGTGTGTTTTTCCCTTCTTTGGGATTTGCTGCTGTGAGATCATCTATTTTTGTGTGTTTTTGTTGATGTAGCTAACTTCCTTGGGTTGGAGTTTTCCTTCTAGTACTTTGTGTATGGCTGGGTTTGTGGCTAGGTAGTGGTTGAATCTGGTTCTGTTGTGGAATATCTTGTTTTGTCCATGTATGGTGATTGAAAGATTTGCTAGGCATAGTAGTCTTGGCTTGTGTCCATGGTCTCTTAATGACTGCATAACTTTTGACCAGGACCTTCTGGCTTCCATTATTTCCATTAAGAAGTCAGGTGTGATTCTGATAGGTCTGCCTTTATATGTTACTTGGCCTTTTTCCTTTGCAGCTCTAAATATTCATTCTTTATTCTGTATGTTTAGTGTTTTGATTATTATGTGGTGAAGGAACGTTTTTTTTGATCCAGTCTATTTGGTGTTCTGTAAGCTCCTTGTATCTTCATAGGCATATCTTTCTTTAGGTTGGGAAAGTTTTCTTCTATGATTTTGTTAAAATATTTTCTGTGCTTTTGAGTTGGACTTCTCCTTTTTCTGTACCTATTATTCTTAGATTTGTTTTTTTCATGGTGTCCCACATTTCCTGGACTTTTTGTGTTAAACTTTCGTTAGATTTAATGTTTTATTTGATGAGTCTATTTCCTCTTCTGTATCTTCAGCACTTGAGATTCTATCTTCCATCTCTTGTATTCTGCTGTTTATGCAGAGAGGTCCCTGGGACTCCATGTTCCTCTAGACCAGACTAATGGAGAGCCCCAGATCCCAGGGAAAGATCCTGTCTCATCAAGACAAACTTCACCCTTCCTCAAGAGAGTGTGCTTGGGGGAGTGAGCCCTGGGAGACAGTTCATCGTCTTGACTTTTGGTCTCACTGAGGAGGAGTTTTCTCCTCACTGAGAAAACTGAGCTTTCTCACTGAGCTGTGTGTTTTCCCCATTGGCTGGGTCTGACCTCACGGTCTTATTCATTTGGCTAGACTGAAAAGAATGGCTGCACAGGAAGTGAAGAAGAAAGGGGAAAGAGGTAAAAGGTCACTGGTCCAGGGCATCACACCCCTAGACTAGAACAGCAGGCTTTGTGTAGACAAAAGTTTTACTGGATAAGGAGAATCAAAACATTCCCACAGAAGATCTGAAGGTGGGGAAATAGAGCGACTTTAATTCTTTGTCCTAATCACAGATTTTATAGTATTTGATAGGAAAGACTTGTAATTGGTATATTTTTAAAAGGAGGACTTTTTCCGGGGACATAGTGTGGAATAGGACAAGAATGGACACCTCCATGGGAAACTGAAGCATTTCCTGGGCCAATAGACGTGTGTAAACCTACATACAGCTCACTTACTGTGTTTGGCTTACTGAGTGTAGGATTCCTGGCTGAACCAGACCATGCTTTGTAAACGAGGCTGGCCCTACACTGAGATGCTTCTCTCAGTTTGGAAGGTAGAGGTAATACATTTTCACAGGTGTGGCTTCCGGTACCGCTTCTCCCCACCCCCCCCCACACACACACTGCCATACCCCCACACCTCTGGTCAAAGATATGGAAGAGTGTTTGACTTTGGAGTGACATTGGCTTGCGTGGAGAACCCACTACATCCCCCATTTATGAGGACTAATGTCTGCAAAATCAAAACCTCAGAGCCTGCGCCTAAAATCCCTATAATCCCCTGAGCTGTCAGGCTGGATGTGGCGTTATTTTGGCTGACAGGAAACTGAGATTTAACAACTTTAGTGAATTGATTGAGGTCACCAGCTCCATGACACACGCTCTGACCCACCCTACCCTCCTGTGCCGGCTGCTCCTGCCCTGCCTTAACCTTCCCATGCGAACTGACTGGTGCTGGTTAAGTCTGGTGCTTTGGGGGAGAAGGTCCTGCTTCTACGGTTCCCCTCCTTCCAACCCTCATCGGGTACTTGTCGCTCCAACTAAGTCCTTCACCTCTGATGGCTATACGGTTCACTGATTTATCTGTCTAACTTAATACCTTCCTAAGTAAAACATCATGGCTAATGTCCCTTCGCTGCTTTCTGAATAAATTATCGTGAGCTACCTCTCCGCCGCCGCCTGTGAGCCAGGCTGCTTCAGAAGCGACTCAGCAGGAGCTCCAGGACTGGCTTATGATTGAAGATAAGACGTCACTTGCTGCCACCCGAGAGAGCATTAAGACTGGCGGCGGTTAATCATTTCCCGGTTCCTCACCTGCGTTAGAGTCTGGGCGTGGGGAGGAGGGGGTGCCTTGCTGGCCCACAGATTCTGTGGCTGTGAGGGGTAGGACCTGCAGACTTTTCTCAGGCATCCTTGATGAAATAGGAAGAAGCTGACCTTCCGTGTGACCTTGAGCAAAGCCTACTGTGATGTTCTTGAAGGTGGTTTTGTCAGAAAACACCTTCAGGATTGGTTATCTTATCGCAGAAACGGATGTGAAAGAGGCCCGAGCAATAGCCATGCTTTTAATTTTACTGTGGTACTTGCGTGCACACACACAGACACAGACACACACACACACCACCACCACCACCACTATCATCCCTGACAAAAACCACGCATGTGTGGTTTTCCAACACAAACTCATGAACATATATTCTTTTCTTGTCATGTGATCCTGGCATTCACCCCAAGAGTCCTGTTCCTTCCCAGCCTGTTGAACAAGGACAGGGCACCTCTGAATCCGCTCCTGCTTGGAATGGGCCCTGTACCCGCGCACGCGCTTTAGCTGACAGAACAGCGCGGAGGTATCATAGGGCAAGCTGCGGATGTTGCTTCACGGGTGCGGGGAAGGGTGATCTCCACGTGTTCCGGGGCTGAGTGTTCTCTGAGCAGGTGGCGTGCTTCAGTGCTGTCTGGCAGGTGTGGAGTTTTAAAAAGGCTCCTGCTGCCAAGAGCGAGGCCTGCTGGTGATGAGGACAGAAGCAGGAAACTCTTGCCCTGCTGAGCTTTTCCTCCACCTTAAAAATCGGTCCATGGCCAAATGTTCGGTCCCTGCTGTTTCAAATGAGAAAGTTGAAAACTACCCACAAAATCAGTGTCATGACAGCCGAGGAGCAAACACTGGCTGACTTCAAAACACAGCGCCATTTCCACAAGGCAGCTAGCTTTTCCAAACAGATAAAATTGCCCCTTTAGTGACTTCTGCTGTAGAACTTTTGTCGTTTTCCGTAATTTTCATGTTCCTCTCTTTTTACCCCTCCTGAGCTCCTGGGTAAACGTTTCAATAAAACACCTCAACGCAGAAGAAGATACAATTTCTTCTTTGTCTGCCAATGGAAATCTATTGCTTCAAGGCAAACACGTGGTGGGGGCGAGCAGGCAGGTTACTACAGGCTTGCGCTAAAGCTTTTCCAGGTGCAGCTTGCGGGAAAGCCTTCGTTGTGTTTTCTGGCTGATGAACTTTTCAGAGTGTAGTCTCCATGCCCCAAGCCTGTGCATGGAACTGGTGGTTTCTTATTCAGAATGCCAGCACAAGGGTTTATGGGACTATACAGTGGTCCTCAAAGACAGTGTTTGCTGTTGTCCTTGTAGCTAAGGGTACCACTCACTCATCATAAATGATACAGAGGTAGCTCACGAGAGAGCTGAATTTACTATATCTTGCTCCAAAAAATACTTTTGCAGCATTTAAGCGTTTGTTTTTAGTTGCTTTACAGAGAATATCCATAGTTCCATAAGATGAGTTTGAAGACCTCATCTTTTGGCTGATGCAGTCCAGAAGGGAACCCAGACATGGGGAGCAAAGGGAGTCTCTGTTGAATATAAAATACGGAGTCTGTTGTTCCAAAATTGCAAAGTCTACTTGTGAATGATGATTTAATGGGAGAAAGATGCGGCCCTGCTTCCCATTTCTGTGGGAAGGGAATTCACTTTCCCTGCAGCCATAAATTCCAGGTCGAGCGTTGGATGTTATAGGGACATAAAGACCTAACAGAAGGAGCCGGAAGGATGAAGCGCTACAAGTTGGAGGTTTTAGTATCTAAGCAACGCTCGCAGGGGGCTCCTTTAATAAGAACTGTGAACTCGAAGATGAAGTCTGCGGGGAGCTGGAGCAGCGAGGTGCGCTGTCTGATTGGAGAGTCTGATGGTGGCAAACAGGTGACAGCCCCTTTGATAGCACTCAGAAAGCCCGGTGACACAAATCGCCTTCCCGGCAGCGCCGGCTCCACCTTCTCCGTGTCCCGAACGGCCAGAGATGAAAGTCCCAGAAGACATTTTGTAAAAACACAAAAGTCTGAGCTTCAGAACGGACAGGGAATGCTCCCTCTCTTACCCACTTCCCTGGAGGAGAGTGGAAAGTTCCGTTCTGATTCTATCCAAAGTGATGGACTGCTTTGATCCCCGGCTCATCTTTAGAATTCCTGCCACCCTATCCATCATTTGCGGAACCAGCACTAAAATTAGTTACGACTCGCTAATGTTCCCCAGTCACACGGTGGAAACCAACGTCTGTTACTCATGCCGGCGTAAGTCAGGCAGATAAAAGAGATGCGGATGTCTCACTGGGAGGGATTCTTTGTTTTTCACAGCATTTCAGTTTTCTGAGATGAGGAAATAAAATACATAAAGCACGAGTATTCTTGCCCACAGCTGTCACTGGTGAGCCCTGAGAAGAATTATCTGTGAGGCTGTAGGATAAATAGACATTATTACACGCTCTAACTGTGGTTATGATGCACACAGGATTTAAGTATGAAGCTGTTTCTTAAGTGACACCCCCTCCCTTTAGGAAATATCTTGCTTTTGGGGTGACCTCTGAGAAATCTAACATCTCTCTTACTTTTACTATAAAAGGGGCTTGACCAATGACTCTTTAGACTTTGGGAAACAATTACTTTCACAGCAACATATTCCGTTTTGTAAGACCGACAGTGCTAGAATACCGTGAAGAAACCAATCCAGCGTAAGGTCCGATTCCTTGGTTTTCCCAGAATTTGTTTCTTTGCTCTCTGCTGGGTACTGAGTGTGTGTGTGTGTGTGTGTGTGTAGCAGGGTGCTGGCTGTGATGTCATCGGGAATGTGTGGATTCCCTTCAACAGAACAGACTGGGCCATTTTCTAAGCAGGAGCAACCCTGGAGCAAAATACAGCTTACTAACTCGTGAGCTGCAGGCTGAGAACATGATGGAAATAAAACAAGGTGGAAGCATACCATCAGGTGTTGTGGGGAGCTGCGGGCTGTGTTCCTGCCACCCAGCTCCCGGCTACCTGGCTAGCTTATGCCCCGAAATAACAACACACAAACTGTATTCTTTTAAACACTGCCTGGCCCATTATATCTAGCCTCTTCTAGGCTAATTCTCATGTATTAATTTAGCCCATTTCTAATAATCTGCATAGCACCACTAGGTGCACTTACCGGGAAAGATTCAGCATGTCTGACCTGGCGGCTGGCTGCATCACGTCTGCCCCAGAGAGGAGAGGAAATGGCATCTGAGCTCACTTCCTCTTCCTCCCAGCATTCTGTTCTGTTTACTCCACCCACCTATGTTCTAACCTATGAGGCCAAGCAGTTTCTTTATTAATTAACCAATGACCTTCCTCCATCATTTCCCTTTTTCTGTTTAAACAAAAAGGAAAGGGATTCACTTTAACATAGCAAAATTACATATAACAAAACAGTTATCAAGCAAGAATTACAGTTACAATATTTACATCTATTTTATCTTTTATCATAACAAAGGAAAACAACTATAACTATCTATCTATTCTTCAACTCCATCAAAGACTCCAGAAGGATATAATTTTACCTAAGTAAATGAGAAGTAAGCAACTTACAAAACTCTAGAAATCACAGAGACATCTCGCTGCCTGGACAGTCACCCAAAGTTCCTTTGTACCGTTGGGGCATCCATCTTTGGCCTACAGGTCCATAGTATCCATAGACATTTCCATGAAGCAGGAAATTTCAAAGGCAGTTCAGTCACTATCTGCTGTGTTCATCAGAATGTCTCGCAGACTCCTTCATGAATAAGGAACCCCGAAAGATCATCTCACCTTTAGGCAAGTTCAGCAGTCCTCTCTCTCTGTGGGTTCTCTGTGTCCAGTTTATACAAGAGTCCAGGCAAGAGCAGTTTCCTGCCCAAATGGCTATCAAACTCCATAAGGATCCTCTTCGATGCCCATCTTCCTCTTGAAGTAGATTGGTGCTGTCAGGAGCAGAGTGTCTCATTGTCATGAAAAGTCCTAAGTTATTAAAACATTTAAAATGCCATATTCTATAATCTTTGAAAGATATGAAGAATGCCTATCTAAAATATATCTATGTACATCTAGAAAATCTAACATGACTATAAACTTGACTATTATTAATGATTATCTATTAACAACCTATATACGTTACATTTTTAAATGAAATACACAATCACAATACCTTAATCAAGATCAGAAATACATACATACATATATACACATATAACAAAATTGACCTTAAATTTATATCAACAAAGCAAAACTTATACCAATGTAAATTATCCATATCTATATCATATCCCCCTTTAAATGTAAAAGAACATTTATAAACAATATTTGGGAATATAGGTGCAGTTTTTCTCTTCAAACTGCTTCCTGCTGAATGGGGGCGCTGTTATTCAGATCTTTCATGGTGTAACCTGTGTGCCAGGGTCATCTCAGTCGGCAGTTGAGTGAAGTAATTTTCTAAAGGTGTTCACAGCAACCTTTCAGGAGGGCGTAGTCCATCATACCATATTGGGATAGAAACAATCCAAAGAGTCTCATCCTCTGTGAAAAAAAAGGAAGAAACTCCTTTCCAAAGCATCATGTCCTTAGAGCCAAATTTTAAAGTCAAGGTATTTTCAAAATATCTATGTTGGATTAGTTCAGCAGCATTTATAAACAAATATCTTTTAGCAGATGTTGTTCTTTCCTCAGCATTCAAACAATTCAAAGAGAGCATAATAACATACAATATCAAGATTCTTTGTTTATTTTCCATCTTTGTGGAGCTTTGTTTTAACCTCTATTTCATTTATTTTTACTTTTAACTTTTTGCTTTTTGAGACAGGTTCTCTGTATATCTTTGTCCTGGAATAACTCTGTAGACCAGACTGTCCTTGAACTCTCAGAGATCTGTCTGTCTCTGCCTCCCAGGCATTGGGGATTAAAGGCGTGGCTACCACACCTTGAAGTCACAGAGGTCAATCTCCCTCTGCCTCCCAAGTGTTGGGATTAAAGGTGTGTACTACCACACCCAACTACTTTCTTTCTTCCTTTTTTTACTTTTAAGAACTTTAACGCCGGGCATAGCATGGAGCTCTGTGCTACCTGCAGCCCCTCCAGACAGGTTGAGTTAGGAATGGGAAGGACCTGCACTTCCTCTGCTCTGGACCACTTGGGTCATAGCAACGCCAAGCCAGCATCTAAAGTCATCAGCATCAGAGCCAAGATTTAAAGAATTCTCTACTAAGCCAAATCCTGTGCAATCTTTTTTGTGTGGCAGTCAAATAGTAACCTGATTTCATTGATCTTTTCTCTTTCGCTAAAAAGAATAACAGATAAGACTTGTATTTGAAGGGAATAGACAGCTTTAAGAGTTAACTAATGGTTTATATAACACAGACTGAGCCTGCTAAAAATGGCACTTGAGAACACCTGGGGAACCAAGAATTAGCAGAATAGATGACCATGATGTAATCCATTATTAGCCATTCATAACAAAATGCGCTTCTATGTGGCTTTTGTATAAATGTGTTCTTGAGAGACCACGCAAGTGCTTTTCCCCTCCATAAATGAAGTATTATACATTTTCCTGTGGTAGCTACATTTTCTTTTCCCGCATCCCTTCTCTCTGGCTTCCAGGCTTGGGCCTTACAATATAATGATGAAAAAGAGGATTTTCCAAGCAGAAGATAGTTCTGTGTGGTAAGCAGAAAAATAATTGGTAAGTGTGTTTGGAGCTAGACTGCCTAGCTTGGCTTCATCCCTATCACTGTTCCTTACAGAACTAGGGAAGTCTCTCTCCTTAGACGTCCACTTTCATATGTACAATAGAGTGGGAGACAGGAGCCCATAAAGCTACCCATGTTACAATCACATCTGGCACACAGGAGGGCCTTCATACATATCACCATGCCGTGGACATGTAGAGGATATCAACTGCAAGGTGCCTAACTGTCTCAAGTTAGATTATAGGTGTCCATACTTGGTATTTCCAAGAATTTGATGGTCATTGTCCCCGAATGAGCTGACTTGACCTGCTGACTTGTGGCTTTGCTGCTTGGTTTCTAACCTGGATTTCTTACACTGCTTAGCTGTCCGGGTTTGTAAAGCTTTTTCTAAGAATGTCCGAATTGTCCAGTGCCATGTCTATAATCAATTACTTCTTTTACGTAATCTCACGATGACACTCATCGGTATGTGGCATAATGTGGTGGACTCTTCCCCCTTTTCTACGGTAGCAAAATTCCCATTCAGACATCAAGACAGGAGAGAGAGCTGCTGCTTTAGGCTTACAGATGTTCTCGCACAAAAAGGATGTGTGTCAAGACCAAAAAAAAAAAAATGGGTTAGTGTGCAAATAGGGGAAAGCCGTGAACACGTTGCTTGCATCCCTGCATTTAGTTTCACTGCTGGCTGTGTTACTGCCAAAGTCAAATCTGAGACACAGACGGGATTGGTACCCAGCTGCTGCCTGATAGTCTTCCAAAGGCCCCTCACTGCCTAGAATAAAATGTTCAAACTCCTTCTCAGAGCCCAAAGTGGAGGCAATGTGGTCCCCTCTCTGCCTTTGTAAGTCACTGCCACCCTGTTCTTCCAAGTGTATTAATGAGGTTGTCAAATCAAGGAGTAAATGGAAATCTAGAAGAAAGATTGTCAATCGGCTGCCAGCTGGCCCGCCCCATTCTGAGCGGAGTTCCGGGCCGGCTGAGGAGACACAGTCCTGCCGGTGTTGATCGAGGCACCACGTTACAGAGCCACTGAGTCTTAAAAGGATTCCTGTGGGAGGGAATGTGGCCAAATCCGGTTCCTGGGAAAACATTTCATTACTATGATCTCCATGATCCGTAGAATGTCTGGATTGTCACGGAGGTCGAAAGCCAAGCCACTGAGAGAGTTCTCGCATGGAGAAAGGGGTCACTTCAGGCTGCCCCTACCTCATCTGCTGTAATGTTTGACAAAGTTCCTGACCCAAAACCGAGTGTCCGTTTCCATTTCCTCCACGTGTTTCCAAAGCACTTGGAGGTGAAAGTGGACATTGTTTGTTTTAATGGGGCATACCTGAAAATGATAAATACTGGGGGATGAATTACATAATAGTTACGAGATGTTCTTAAAATGCAACTTGATCTCCATCAATGAGGGATTTGAAATGAAATCCGCAAAGGGAAACTCCATAGGGCAGCTCCTACAGGAAGGAGAGAAAACACTGGACTCCGCTGGCACGATCAAGAACCAGAAAACCTTTCAAGCCTGCGTTGGGGGGCCCGGCTGTCAGCTTGGTGACTCTAATCACGATAGGGTGACAGCAGCGATATAGCCACACTGATGGAAATAGCACAGCAAACACAACCTTAGGAAGGTCATTTCAGCATTTCCGTGGGATGCTAAAGGGTTGATGTGAAGCCAGAATAGCAGATCTTGGGAATCGCGTGGCCCCCAAACAACCCACAGTGATGAACTGAAGAGTCTCTGGCCCAGAAGAAAGACAAGGAGTGGGGGTTAGTGGAATATCCGTGGGCCGGTCTTTAACAGTGCCCCAAACTGCCTCACAGAAGGACTTTGTTCTTCAGCCTCTGGCTCTGTCATTGGGAACACCTTCTGCCCTCTGTCTCAAACGTTGAGTTTGAGCTGGATGATCAGTATCAGGTGGCATGTGACCGTTCTCAGTCTTTCAAGAATTGGCCTGATATCTCTCCCACATCCTTCCCTGGCCGTGAGCCTCAGGTATGCTGACCCAGATTAATCACCAGGGTGATGTGTGACATCTTGCAGCAGGAGAAAAGACCCATGTGGACTCTGTTTTTAAGCTACATCTATAAATCTGTGCCTCTCAACACAAGTTTGGAATCAGAAACAGTCTCCCTCTTAATCCCAGCCTGCCGGTTTTCCTGGTTCTCAGTCACCCCGTGTCTGTGGCCACAGGTGACATCGGGTGACGTGGAATACCCATCTTCAGACTTCCTTGTCCTCTCACTCCCACTCCAGCTCTGAATAGTTCTGCGGTACCTGTTCAGTATCCTGAAAGGTGTATTTTCAACTTTATAAAAAGGGCCATCTACAGTTGTTGGTTGGGATGAACTTTTTCCATATGGTGGCCATATCAACCTATAATTTTGGGCACCACTGTAATTTATTCATTTTCTGTCCTGCATAACCCTCAGCTGGCTCACTGATCCATAGTGTATTTAATTTCTCTCCTCTTGATGAATCCTTGAGATAGTCTCTCCCTGACCCTGAAGCTCACAGATAAGCTACGCTGACTGGCCCAGTGAGCTTCGTGTCCACCTGCCCTGCACTGGGATTACAGGTGTGCCCTACCATGCCCAGCTTTTTATGTGGGTGCCGGAGACTCAAACTCAGAACTTGATGCTTGTCCAGTAAGCAGTTGACATTACTGAGTGATCGCCCTAGGAGTCTGCCTGTCTGTTTCAGTCACTGGGGTCAGTTCGTTTATTGTAACTTCTAAAGACTGGTCCATTCCAGCTCCATTGGCAGCACAGCCCTGCTCCCCGAAAGCCGCAAAGACCCTTAAGTGACCATGGGTTACAAGACCATTGATCTCATTCCCTCACTTTCTCCCCACAATGTAAAACAAAAACTCCATCATGTCACCATCAGCTGAGAGCTCTTAGTGACGTACCACGGTGCTCAGAGTGAATTCACCTGCTCTCTCCGGCTCCTGGGGTCCCTGGTGCTGTGTCTTATGGCCACAGGTGTACTTCCGGCCCAGGGCACCCAGCTTCCTTCCATACCACCGCAGGGGCACCATTTCTCAGCTTTACGGTTGCAGTAAACCCTTCCCCGACTCAGGGTTTCGGTCCATAGAATATTCTCAGCCACCTCGGTTTGAGTAATAGTTCTGGAATGTGGTACCGGTTGTCGAAGGGGAAGATAGAAGTCAAGCATTGTTTCTTCAGTTCCAGAGAAATATGTTTTAACTTATTGAATTGGAAAATACAGGTAAGAAATGAAAGGAAGGAAGGAAAGAAGAAGGAAGGAGACACTTTTACTCCAACGACCCATACATAATACAATGAATAATACAGCATGTGTTTCCAGTCTCTTTATGTGTAGGCTAAGTATCAGTTTCTTAGACGGCTCAAAGCCCTGGAATTGGAAGGAAACATCTATTCTGTAAATTTTACATATAATTCACGCCAAGACTGTTTCTCCACATTGGGAAACTTCCACCCCAGGCATCCCTAGGACTCTTGGGGACCCGGCCAAATGGTTTTCCTGGCCACACCCTGCCTCAATCCCCTACTTCCTCTGCTGTCATTTCATTTCTTCGGTGCATCTCACACAGACTCAGAGGTGGGGTAGAGGCTGGGGGGAGACTGAGCAGTGCTGTAGAAGAGCCTGGCCTTAAGATAGCGCCGTTCTCGAATCCTTTATCTCCTACATCCTGGGATGCTTCATCTTCCGTGGTCCCTCAGCTGATCCTTGTCCCGTTCAGTCCTCCTATAGCCTGAAGCTTACGACGTTCGTGCTAGGAAACAGGCCATGGCCTGCCTTAGGTATCGTGTCTCCTCCTCGATCCTAATCTCACATCTGTGGGAGATCCTGACCTCATGTTCAAGTCCATCTTTCTGAAAGGGTGGGGGGAGGTGATGCTCTTCCTCCCGTGTGCAGAAATGGATGAGACCAGCTATGGCTTCAGAGTAGCTGGCCCTTTCATAATGCATAAAATAATGCCTTTTTTTTTTCTGTTCAAAAGGTATCAAGGAACAGATCATTGGTTAGGAACCCGGCTTGTTTAGCTAACACTCTACGGTAACGCCCTCTGTCTTCCAGAGTATACACTTTGAGGGAAGTCCATCACTTTAATAGACTTTAGAGGTCAGTGTGCCCTGAAAGATTAACAGTAATG
Organism: Chionomys nivalis; assembly: GCF_950005125.1. Classification (NCBI taxonomy): domain Eukaryota; kingdom Metazoa; phylum Chordata; class Mammalia; order Rodentia; family Cricetidae; genus Chionomys; species Chionomys nivalis. Next base: position 3,323,190 of record NC_080111.1, on the reverse strand, counting down.
CGGTTTGAGTCCCAAAATATTCACTTGGGAATAAAAATTTGAGGCACAGATTTTGTACTATTTTAACAAAAACACACAAAAAAAAAACAATTATTTTTTTTGTGGGGGGGAAATATCTATAAAAGACAGTTTTTGATATTTATACAGCTACTTAGTTTTCTACTCGGGTTTCACATTGCAATTTCATAAGAAGTTTGGAATAGCCATTTAGTGGTTTCAAACATTAATAGAGAATCACTTCTTGGCTTTCCAAGTATTTAGGATAAAATTCTTTGCCAATATTTTCTGCCACACTTTATTTAAGGGAGCCTTTTATGCCTCCTCATTCTGAAGCTAGTCACTCAGTCCGAGTCTTTGAAGAAGAATTACTATTTGCTCACAGAGAGTGGAGCTCCAGGTCAAGCTAGAAGTTGTTGTGTGATTTAAATTAGGTTCCCAAGGAAACACAATAAAAATGGAATTGCCCTTCTGCCCGCTGCGTTTCTAAACATGGTGGCGAATGAAATCCTTCTCCTAGCTAGCTGAGCCGAAGATAACTTTCCAGCGTGACTCCCCACTTGCTCTATTTTAGAACTCTCAGAAACTGTCAATTTAGTGACTTATTTGTTAGATTAGAGCAGCTATGTAGAAATATCCGTTTCTCAAGCCCACAGACTAAAAATCCATCCAGCGCTCTTTCCTGCTCCCAGGTGCAGGGTCTCAGCCTCGCAGCTGGCAAAGATATTAAAAGGATGTGTGCTTTCAATTAGAGGCAAAACTTTCCTGAGGAGCCGGCCAAGGTTGCGCCGTGGCCCGCAGAGGATTTGAGGGGACTGTTCCCCCTTTGTGCTTTCAATTTCTGCTGCTGTGGCTCAGACAGTTTGCAGAGCTTTGGCTACTGAACAAGACACAAACATTTCTGAAAGTGAATTCTTTGGGGAGCAGCAAGCCCTTGTGGACAAGGCGCATGCAACATTTCAACTTTGTTTCCTTGGCGATCACTTTCCCAAGTCAGAGAGTTAAAAAGCAGAAATACATTCTTCTACAAATGGAAGCTATTTTTGTTCGTGCACCGGGGGGAATTGTTGAATGATGGTCCTTTCAGGGCAGAGTAGAGCAGAATGAAGTAACACACTGAACTATTCCGCCAAGTTGTGTGCTCATGGATTTTCATGAGCCCTAGAGATGTAGAAGTGGGAGAGAAGAGGAGGCGTGACCTCGGTGGTCCGCTCTTCACCTGCGACGTGAAAGGTGCCGACCAGGACGGAGTCACGTGCATGGAGCATGCGCAGGCACTGCAATAAGGGAGGCATTTTACACCCTGCAACCAGTCTGTCAAACATATTCTTGAAAAATAAATTGTCTGTTTTTATGACATTCGACACCATAGTCATAAGGCACAGACCCAGGGCTTGGAATGGAGGCTGCTCTTACCTCCTTACGAGATATCCAGAAGTGGTCTGTACGGCGGAGCATCCCTAATCTATAACACAAAAGTCTTCCGAAGTCTGTTTTGAGTGGCAATCAATACGATGTCAGAAGGGAACAATCAAACCCTTACTTTCACGGGGCACTAAACCGGGGAGTAAAGTTGCCCATCCACCTAGGTATACAAGCTTCATAGGAAATGTAAGCTAATTTAATCTTTAGATATGGGGTTCATCCCTGAGATACTCAGTTTCAAACAGACAAGTATTCCAAAGTCCAAGAATACACCCAAGCCCAAGTTTGTTCTGTTCCAAGACCTTTCAAAGACAGTTTTTAAAAGCACAACTGCTACTAGAGAAATCAAAGCATGTTTCTTGAAGTCAGAGTTGTGTCTTGAAAATGTGCATTTCTGAATATTCAGGCAAAAAGAACTTCGTTTCATCTCATTCATTAACATAGTGGGCATGGGAGGGGGTGGTCTCAAACAGGTGGCCGAGGCTAGCCCCAAACCCTCATTATACCTGAATATAAGTCATTTTAAAAACGGTACTAATCACAACTGATTTTTTTTTTCTGTGTGAGCACACTATAAAGGTCAAAAAGGAAGTGTGTCTACTTACTCAAAAAACACACGGGGTAAAATTCAGAGCCCGGCTGATTGATATATTTTGAAATAAAAAGTACTTGGCCATCAGAGATGTTTTAATGTGTAGCTTGTCGTTCATTCAAGCTTAGGATTTGGGGAGCCTGCAGTTTTACACACTTTCTTTGTGACCCCAAAGTCTTAGTCACATGCAGCAGCTGGAAATCTGATCTAATTCTCCACGTGGGCGGCAGGACAAGCCTATATATTTTGAGAGTGCTGCTTACATCACAGTCTCCACATACCCCCAACAACCCTGGCTTGCCTTCGTTTCCCCTGCTTGCTTCTTGTTCAATAAGCTGAGTCAAAACAATTCATTAGGAGGAGAAGGGTATTTTCCCCCATTGGTTTGTGTAGGGGAAATGACACTCAGTCGCGTTGTCCTGACAGGGGCTGTGAAAATGGCCTCATCAGAGGAAGGAAGGCGGCCGACCCTCGCCCACTCTCTTTGCCCCCCTCCTTGGCTGTGACTCAGGTCTTCTGGCTGATCTATCCACTTCCATGGTTACCCTGCTCCAGCTGAGCATTTACACTTAAGGATGATGGGGATTTTTGAAAGTGATTGGCATTTTTACTAATATATGTATCACTGTACGCATGCATATATATAATATTTACCATAAAATTTGCATCTCATTACCATAAAATTGACATCTCACTCCCTTAGGGATCTGCTCCAGGAGGCTGAGTGTGTTCATCTTCTCCACAGAATGCGGGAGCTATGGGAACAGGGCATCATTCTGCCTTAAGAAAGGAAGGAGATTCTAACCCATGCTGAACACGGTCAACCCTGTACCCATTCGGTGGTTACTCTCCATGTCTTCCTTTGCTATAGCCTGGGTAACCACGACTGTACAACGTCAGGCATGAGAAGGATCAGACACTCTCTGCCTGGCTTATTTCACTTACCATGTGATCTTCAGCCCTCCCTCATGTTTCACGTATGTGTCTTAGCTAGGTTATCTATCGGGGTGAAAAAGCAGGAAGACCAAAAGCCACTTGGGGTGGAAAGGGTTTATGTCGCTTACTCTTCCATATCCCAATCTGTCATTAAAGGAAGTCAGAGCAAGAACCTGGAAGCAGGAGCTGATGCTGAGGCCGTGGAGGGTGCTGCTGGCTGATGTGTTCCCCGTGGCTTGCTCAGTCTGCTTTCTCGCAGCCGCCAGGACCACCCGCCCAGGGCCGCAGCACCAGTAAGGGACTGGGGCAACCCACATGGGTTACTAATTAGGAAAATGCAGTGAGACCCCAGATCCTGAATTTCTTGTAATCCCCTGATCTGAGTGCCTACAGCTGCTCTGAGCACGAGACCTTCAGGAGTTCCTGACGACAGGAGAGTGGTTTCTTGTGGGTTTGGCTGGGGCGTGGCTATCTCTATATAATCTGCCCCTGAACACAATAAAGGGGGCATTCTTGGGGAATTCAAGGATGACCCGTGTCGCTGTCTCTCTGTCTGTGTCTGTGTATTTTAACCTCCAGCTCCCCTGCCGGAAGCTCGCGGACTGGGTAATAGCGCACCGAGCGCAGACACGAGGGCGTGGTGCCCAGCACAGACGTGCTGACATCTGTATTTTTTGGAGGCCTTTTCTCAGCTGAGAGTCCCTCTTCCCAAATAGCTCTAGTGTGTGTCGAGTTGACATAACACTCACCAGCACGTTGGCTTGTAAAACTCCTTCCTTTGGATGACTGAATCACCCCCCTGTTCGTGTATTGACCACCTTGTGTCTTTTTGCTCGACCATGGATGAGCATTGGATTGCTTTCCGCTTCTGGTTTTGGTAAGTGATGCCGCTATGCCGTTAGGGTTCTGTTTGCACCCCTGTTGAGTCTATACCCAGGCGACTCGCTGGCTCATACAGAAATTTTAGTTTGAATATTTTGAGAAGCCCCACTTTCCGTAGCAGCTGCACCGTTTTACATGCCTGCCCACAGCACACAGGAATTTCTTTCAGAAATTCCTCTCCAGCACGTGTTACGTCTCCTCAAGTTCCAATATGAAAACAGTCTTCATAGTTTTTATAGAACAAAGAAAGGCATACATCAAGGCAAGTTTGAAATGTATGAGTGGGTACTTCAGAGGGGGGTTGCAGCAAGATGGGAGAAACCTTTCTATAGGCCTCAGATGCTGTCTGATGATATCTTTAGGTTTGGGGTTGGTGGAAGACAGTGTGGTCTGCTAAGTTAACACATGCCACATGGTCTTTGTCCATTTCTAAGAAGATTTGGGTTCTAACACAGAGGTTGGCAAGGAAGGACCGTTCTGAGTGCTAGGACTAGCCAAGCCCAGATGAAGCAATTAGTCTCTGGACCTGAAACATTCCTGTCTCTCCAACAGACTGAAATTCTAGTCAGTCAATTGGTCTCTGCCGATAGCTTCTTTCAGGAGTTTCGTTCATGATACACATGGATAACAAATAAAATTTAAAAATTCTTTGGTGTGCCATACTTGTAAAGGCTTGCAAACACCTTTTGTAAAGCTGTACCATTGCCTTGGTTATTATCCCTCAGAATCTTGCCTGTATATATTATATATAATATATATAATGTAATGGTGTATATGTTTTATTATATAGTGTACTGGAGTATGTCATATATAAATGCATTTGTATATGCACTAATATATATTGTTAATGAGCACATATCCATATATATATTATGTGTTGGTTTGTCTCTGCAGTTGCCATAGATTTCCTCTGAATTTGTGTACAATGGTTTTCCCTGCTGACTTCTCCCTAGAACAAATCCCATTCGTTCCCATGACATTGAACGCTATTTTTTGATTGGCACATTTCTGTGTTTGCTTTCTTTGTATGAAGCAGAGAGATGCCACTTGATTGATTTACGCCTATTATTCCAGCAGGTGTTTCTCTCTGAATCAGAAGGAAGCACACTGGCGACAGAACTGAAGGACAATGGAGCATCTTCAGATCCAATAATATCAATTTACCGGCTGATGAAGTGTGATTGATCCTTAGCGTAATCAGATTCTGTCACTGAAGCAGTAGTGGGGGGGGTGCTACACGGCAGATAGCTCCCCACAACATGGTTGGTAGCTGCTGGAGGGGTCCAGCCTTGTGAGAGAAAGGACCTACGTAGATATTGTTCTCCTTAGAGACAATGGCATATGTAAGCAAAAGTCATTTGTTATATTCATAGTTGAGTATGAACAACATTAGCGCTGTTACTAGCTAGGGAGAGATTAGCTGACCAAGGCTGTTCTATTTATTTCTACAAAGGGAGTTGGATAGACGAATTATAAAGTGATTGGCATCGGGTAACTGAAGAGTGAGCCAGAGCCATGGGGCGTCGATGCAGTCACGGCACAGACTATAGGAAGGAGAGGCTGCCTCTGCAGCCGGAGAACAGAGAAGCATCTGGGGTGCAGCCAAGAGCAGGACCCCACCGAAGGGGTGTCCTTCTTGTCTGGGCTGTTAGCAGGTTCACAGAGCTCTCTGAGAGCCTCTGCCTGGCGTGTTTCCTGCCACCCCCTCAGGATTAATCGCCGCCCTGAGTTTATTCCCACACATTCCTTTGGGGCTTTGTCACACACGTATGCAATCAATCCTATATTGTTCGGCACATCCTGTTTTGAACTATTGAGAAGAGTTTCAAGTCAGGCCTAGCGGTGTGGGCCTGTGATCCCAACTACTCCGGGAGACAGGACAGGAGGGTCGCAGGACTCCAGCCTATCTGACTATCCCGACTGAGTTCAAGGCTAACCTTGGTTACTTGTGAGACCCTGTTTCCTTGAGGGAAGGAAGAAGAGGACTGGGAATGGAACACGTTGGTGGGACCTTGTTTAGTGGACTGGACAGCTGTCTGTAGCCATGGCAACTGGATGCCATAAAGTCAAGACCAAGCCGCCTGCCTCCTAACGACGGAAGGACAGCCTGCATTAGCGTGGGGTTATGGTTGATGTCCCAATGTTCTCGGCTGTATTTCTGCGGGGACTTTCTCGTGTCTACTTTTCATACCATCTTGGCTAAGTCCTGATAATGAGAAGTCTGGTCAGACTGTATTCCGAATATTCTTGTGTTTTTAAAATCTTATTATTTAAATCATTAGAGTTTGAGAGGGGAATTTTTGAAAAGTTCCGGAACAGTAATCTGAAGCACACTGCCCTTCATCTAACCTGGAAGGAAAAGACGCATTAATGTCGAGCCAGGTTCTTATCTTGCTTGGAAGCTCCACTCATATGTGAGTGAGGGAGATGCTTTTAAACAGCTGTCGCGGAGGAAAGCTGGATGTGAGTGGTCGGGGAGGTTAGCCGCAAAAGTATCGGTTGGGAACGGGCTCCAAATCAGATTACAGTCTCAAATAAGAAAATAATAGAAAGTACCTAGGATTGATAGATGGTGATAGTGTGTTTTTTGAATCTGCTACAATATCCTCTCGTTGTGTAATTCTTTCTAAGGATATCTTGAGAGAGGATGAAATCTTGAAAGATGGCAAATTTGCAATATTTTAACCATTTCACTGTAGTCATCGAAAGACATAAAATATCTAGGTATGTTATAACATTTAACAAGACCGGAATATAGAGTTTTTTTTAAAATTATATTCAGAAATAGATTTATTCCACGGAGAGAAATCCTACACGTTCCTGTAGAAAGAAAATAATTAATTCTTTCAACATCGCTCTTTTTTAATGAACCATGCCCCAGTTAGATGGGACTTGGGGCATTTTACATGCGTTGTTTCTGATAAGTCTCCTAGGCTCCGGGAACTGAGTGGGTTCCTAGGCTTCCTGCCTGTGTTTGTCAACCTGCATGGATTAAGGCCTGAGGGCTTTCAGGGAGATTGGAGGCTACCGAGAGCTCATCAAAGGAAGCCCAGGATGCTTTCTTATTCCAAGATAAAAGTGACTCCTTAGAAGAGACCAGGGGTGGAGGGATCTTTCCAAATGACAGAAACACCATCAGCTGGGCCCAGGCCGACAGAAGTGGGTCCCAGTGAGGGGCAATGTCTTTTCTCTCTTCTCTCTTACCTCTGTCTTTCTCTTCAGCTGTAGTTTGTTACCTCTGATAAAAGAGAAAATGAACTGGCAAGTTGATTCCACCAAGTGCAACTCAAATTTTGTTTTGAATGTGGTTGATATAAAATATTGAGGCCCACTTCCGACTTTTGGTCTGGTCACCCTATGTTCTGGCGTTTGGCATGCACGTTTGGCAGTTGGCATGCATGTTTCCTTCATGGCCCATTTGGACTCATCACATTTTGTGGGCTTGGCAGCCACGCGGCTTCTAGTTCTATGTTATACACTGTGCTTCTGAAGGAAGATGCATGGTATTAAAATCATGAGGTTGATGGCCATTTGGGGGGAAGGGCTTACAAGGCTGTGAGAAGAGTCACCAGCTTCTGCCTTGTTTACTGTTACATAGATGCTCTGTTAATTCGTACAGCAGCAAAATATGTTCTGACCCAACTCATGTTATAACCGGACTCACGACATCTCATAGTGTGTAGGAGACCCTCAACCAGGTCTGGGAAGACCTGAGCAGACCGTCACGGTGAGAATGTCACGGTGATAGGAAGCATGAAGCAGAGGGTGATAAAAGCAGTTGCTTACGTAACCTTCCCACTATGTATCCTGTGACCCCGAATAGGGATTAGTGCCACCTGCTTTTAGAATCTTTCCAAGCCAATTAGGTAATTAAGACAATCCCAAACAGGCACGGGCAGGGGCGAGCCTAATCTAGATAGTCCGTTACAAGCGCCCAAAGGATTATATCTCCTCTTTGGTCCTAGATCCTGTCAGCTTAATAATCAGATCATGGTTCATCATTTCTGTGTTTGATGCAGAGATATTTTTAAGTGAATAAGTAGAGGGACACAGCTAGTCAGGAACCACCATAAAGATAAAACGTTGACTAGAAACATATCCGTCGAAGTTTCTAGAAGGGTTAAAAACCAGGACAACCCAGAGACTTCTATTTATGATGATTATACTATACATCAGAACATCTGTAGAATCGTTGGTGTGTTCTTACACAGGTATCTCTGATTGGCTATATCAGTTATGTTTGGTCACTGTTACAAATCCCCGAGAGGAAGTTCTCCAGGGCAAGAGAATTTCTCTTGGCTCTCTTGAGAGTGGGAGGGCTCGGTGGGTCAGAGCAATTCTCTTCGTGGCAGCGAGGAGACAGAGACAAGGCAATGCCCACACTCAACAGAGGTTCTCCTTCCTCCCATCTTTTCCCATTTGACTCAACCAGTCCATGGGGCAGCACCCACCCCTACTCTTAGAATGGGGTCTTCCCTCGGTAATCCTCTCTGGAGATGCCCTCACAGACATAGCCAGAGCCTGTGCCGTTCCTGTCTCCTAGGTGACTCTAAGTCTTGTCATACTGGCAAGGAAGTTTAGCTGAAACCTGGGACAAGATGTAGCCCTGTTTTGCCCACGCACCGTCAAGTACAGTGTGGCTAATTCCAATGTGCATCTCTCCTCTATTCCCTTGGCATAACTGTCTTCTGGGGACACATGTCCCTAGGAGCATGACCCTGACATAGCCTCCCGTTTTACCCGATTTGAGTTTCCTTTTGTGTGAGTTAACTTTGTGTTAATTTTATAGGTGGGTTCAGGCTCTTCCCCCTTTTCTATGCATTTGAGTCTGTAACCTTTCTTTAAGGTTGATATTTTATACACAAACTACTGTAAGCCTTTTGTGAATCTCTTACAGAGACAGAACAAAGGGCATACTCAACACAATCCCAGGAACGTTGATATGGGGGTGCGGCATTTCTAAAAGCGTGGGTGTGGGGACTTCAAAGCCTCCTGGGCTGGTGCAGTAGTGAGAAGCATTGTTAGTGTCTCCCTGACTGATGCAGGACCCCGGGGAAGTAGAGAGCTGGCAGTTCACACCCATATCAGAATGGGGAGCAGGCTGTTTGTGGAATGTTTTGTGGTGGATTCGTGCTGCCATCTAGTGGCCACACTGCAGCATAATCCCTCCTCTAGTTTTGAATCGTGATTAAATCTGAGAACAACAGGGGCCAGGAAAAAGATGGCAGAAGCTCCCAGATCAACAAGTTTCTGAATTTATGCTTCAGATTAACCTGCTATTTCTTGAATTATGTTTTATTAAGCACAAAATGGAGTCCTGAGTTCAAGGAGTCTTGCTGGCTGTGGCATGTGGAGTGGTTAGATATGGCAGGGTCTTTGATTCAGAAGAACATTTAGGGTCTGGGAGAATAGAACAGGATGCATGAGCTACATGCCTACAGTGTCACAGCTAAAACAGAAGTCCGGGGAGATCTGCAGAGAGGTAGCGATTGTCTCAGATCCCGTTATGGTTGGCTAGGGTACACTGAGATCCAGCTGTGAGGGCCCTCCATCTCTACTGTCCTGAGATCCAGCTGTGAGGACGCTCCATCTGTACTGTCCCGAGATCCAGCTGTGAGGACCCTCCACCTGTCATGTCCTGAGATTCCGCTGTTAGGACACTCTACCCATATGGTCCTGAGATCCAGCTGTTAGGACGCTCTACCCATATGGTCCTGAGATCCAGCTGTGAGGACGCTCTACCCATAATGTCCTAAGATCCAGCTGTGAGGACGCTCTACCCATAATGTCCTGAGATCCAGCTGTGAGGACGCTCTATCCATAATGTTCTGAGATCCAGCTGTGAGTATGCTCTACCCATATGGTCCTGAGATCCAGCTGTTAGGATGCTCTACCCATAATGTCCTGAGATCCAGCTGTGAGTATGCTCTACCCATATGGTCCTGAGATCCAGCTGTGAGGATGCTCTACCCATAATGTCCTCAGATCCAGCTGTTAGGATGCTCTACCCATAATGTCCTGAGATCCAGCTGTGAGGACGCTCTACCCATAATGTCCTAAGATCCAGCTGTTAGGACGCTCTACCCATAATGTCCTCAGATCCAGCTGTGAGGATGCTCTACCCATAATGTCCTGAGATCCAGCTGTAAGGATGCTCTACCCATATGGTCCTGAGATCTAGCTGTTAGGATGCTCTACCCATAATGTCCTGAGATCCAGCTGTGAGGACGCTCTACCCATATGGTCATGAGATCCAGCTGTGGAGGCTCTCTCTACTTTTTCTCACCTTCGCAGAAATTTTGACCTTAATTCGCAGACAAGTATTTGAGAGACGGTCCTCTGTATCTATCCTGGAGGAGGCAGATGAAGGGGTGATTTAGAGGGAGTTAGGGAAGAGGCCCAGGAATGTCATGTGGTTTGGCCAGTTCTGCTAAGCAGTCTGCTTCTTGAGTATCCACAGCCAAGGAAGGGGAAAGCGTGCAAGGCCTCTCTACTAAAGGCAGTCTGTTGAACCGAAAGTAAAAAGAAAAGAGGAGCAATGTCTTAGTCTGTGGGCTGCTGGTGAGAGCTGTCAGATTCTCTTCTTCGTGAGCTCATCCTGAAGTGAACCAGCAGAGTGGATTTCTGGTGGCTGACCTGAAGGTTATGGTCACTTCTGAGGCCAGCCCAAGTTTCCTGCTTCCTGACCCTGGGTGTGACACCGTGCCATAGGGGGAGGCCGCTTGTTTCATCCCCAGCCGTCTAGCACCGAAATAACCACACAGAAACTGTATTAATTAAATCACTGCTTGGCCCACTAGCTCTAGCTTCTTATTGGCTAACTCTTACAAATTAATTTAACCCATCTTCATTAATCTGTGCATCACCACAAGGTCATGGCCTACCAGGTAAAGTTCCAGCATCTGTCTCCGGCAGGGCTCCATGGCTTCTCCCTAACTCTGCCTTCTTTCTCCCAGCATTCAGTTTAGTTTTTCCCACCTAAGTTTTGCCCTGCTATAGGTCCAAAGCAGTTTCCTTATTCATTAATGGTAATCACAGCACAGAGAGAGAAATACCACATCACTGTTATACATGGAGCAACCGCATACACCACTGATCTCTGCCACAATGGACTCATAGTACTGAGACCACGCACCAAGAATTCCCCTTGGTTGCTTTGATAAGCTGTTTGTCGCAGGGGTAAGAAAAGCAGCCAGGACACTGGATAAGAACTGGTGTTGATAAGAACTGGAATAGATCTGTGCCATGACCCTGCTCTTGATGAGTCCCATGGCCTTCTGAAAGCAAAACAAAAACAGTACCTGTCTCTGGTTTTCTACTCACAAGGAAGGATTTGATGTCATGGGAAGGTCGCTCATACATTACCTTACAGTCTTCCAAGTGCCTGATTTATCTATTACTTAAAAATTACTGAGAGGGACATACTCTTCGTTTTACTTTTCTGATTCACGTTATATATTTCCTTGTTCCTGAGTCTGCCTTCCTAAGATTGGTCTCCTTAATCTCACTACACCCAGCGTGTGAGGGAAGTGGCTTTAATTCAGCAGCAGACACAAGAATTGGACTGTAAAGACTCAGCGCCCTTTGGTGGGAAGGGGCTGACTAGGTTGGTCAGGATTGTCAGACCTGGACACTGATTATTGATCGAATTCAATTCAGTCAATATTGTATTCGAGCCTTTCATGGTCCAGTCACATGTATTGATTTTAGTGTTTGAGACTTTCTATCTGCCCTACAAATAAGGTTTCTTTTTATTACCTTCATGTAGTTGGAAACCTAATCATAATTCTATCATTGTAGTTTATTGATCTTGCTTAATAGAATCGTTAGAGACTAGTGTGTGTGTGAATTATCTAAAATATTTTAGGTCCCAGGCCATAAGGAGGTCTTCCTGATTTATGAACTTTGAACCATCTTTCCACGACTTTATTTTGCAATACCTTGCTGAGTGTTCACTCTTGTTGGTTATTTTCCGTGGCTTTCAGGGGCAATTCAAAGCAGATTTATAATGCAAGTCCAGGACACTGGCCAGTGTCTGCCCTAGGTAGAGTCCTTCTGTGTTTGTATTAGCTGAGCTCACTCCCAGTTTTGCTGTCTGTTCTTTCCTACGTAATTGAGCATGAATACACACACGATACAAACACTTACAAAATAATAATATAAAATTATACTAAATATAAATATAAAAATAATATATAATTATATATAACATATATGTGTATCTATGCACACTTCTTGCTTAATACAACAGTGGTTTAAACATATATTTCATCCTTACCCCTTTATAGTATATTAACTGATTTATTTATTTAGTGTGTGTGCCTGTGTCTGTGCGTGCCACATGTCTGTGTGTGCAGATGCAGGTGCCTAAGGTAGCCAGAGGATGATGTCAGGGCGTCTGGCGGAGCCGGCATTATCGGCAGTTGTGAGCAGACCGATGGCCCGAGAGTCCGTCCTGGGTCCTCTGGAGGAGCAGGTGATGCCCCTAACTGCTGAGACATCTCTCTAGCTCTCGGTCATCGCAGCATGTTGGCACCTTTGGTCTCTAAAGCACTTTTCCTGTGACTCCACATTGTTCCCTTTTTCTAGAACCCACAGGGGACTCCCACCTCATCCTGGGAACCTTCCTTTGGTTAGTCAACCCTGAGCTCTCCACAGCAGAGGTTTCTGTCTCCAGCTGCCTGCCAGGGCAAGATGGGGAGCGAACTTTGCCTGTATTCCAGCTGATTCCCAGGAGCCCACTGCATTCACAAGACTTGGAGTTCCTGTTACAGTAAGCTCCAATATTCTAAAACTGCAGTCAGCATCAACAGTCTCCTGTCAGCAGGAGGAATATTTGATGGACCTGACAGGATGAACCCAGGCACGAGGGAGGCTGGAGGAAGGGCTAATTTCTTCTTCTTTTTTTTTATAAACTCTCAGGCTGCTTTTGAATATTAGATGTCACAATAATGTTTTGCTTTCCTAAGCCATCTGATGTCTGGATAACAAAGGATCCATTATATGAAATGAATGTGATGGATGGAATCTGAAAGCTTTCAAACTGACACATACTCAAGTATAGAAACTAACCCAGCGGGTCCTTTGAAAGGGTTGGGCGGCCTCCTTTCCATCTTCTCGCTGAGACTGCCCTGGCTGTGAACTTGGGAAGGTTCACAACTTTCCAAAATGTTTGTGGGTGTGGGGGAGGGGGAAGGAGAGGGGGAGGAAGGCCTGGTGTGGGAGAGAGGTGGTATACTCGTTAGTGTGTGTGCCATGAGCTTGTGGTTTGCACAAGCACATAGCTTGTGTGCTTGTGTTGGGCAAGGCTAGAAGTCAGCTTTGAACTTATTGGCCTCAATCCTTCACCTTTGTCTGGGAGATGAGGGCTCTCGCTAAGTCTGAAACTCATGGATTTGGCTTGATTTTTCTGGAAAACGAGCCCCAGGGATCGACGGGTCTCTGTCGCCATCCCCAGCACTCAGGTTACAGATGTGACCCTGTGAGGGTGTTGTGGGCGTGAACTCAGGCCTTCCTGACCGAGCCCTCTCCGGTGCTCACCATGTAGAAGGAAACTCAGTGTCTGCACCCCCTTGAAGACCACGACCCACCAAATCCAGAGGCTGCAGTGGGGCCGTCTGTTTCTTTGTGCCTTTTTGGTGTTGGAACAAGCCTGGTGACAGTTACGACGCAGAGAATCTAATTTGTCTCATCAAACGGGAATGGGGAGAGTTTCTCATGGCACGAAGTCATGGAAACAGGCTGCATTCATTAGCAGACGGGCCAGTGGACGGGCATTCTTGCTTTTGCTTTTGAAAGCTGCGGCGGTGGACCTCACGGTAAGGATGCCTCCCTTGGCAGTGGCCTGGGAGCTTGGTTAATCCGCAGGGAAACAGAGCTGTACCCCAGGCTGGGAGTCCCCTGACAGAGCTAAGCCCCTGTTGAGAGAGTGGGTAATAAAGAGGTCCCCTGTGGGTTTCCCCTTTGCCAAGCATCTCCAAACGCCACATCCCATTGGTTTTGCCCTAATTGTTACTTATTTGAGATATAAGAAAATGTAATCCATATGCAGCCGATTCCATACATTTAACTAATAAAAATGTTGTTTCCTCGGAGCCTTTTGAAGTCCAAGTAAACTTTGGAATCAGTTTTATGAGTCTTTAAAAACCTTTCTTCTTTGCAGCAGGAAGTTAAGTTTTGCCAAGAATAAATGAATTCAAATCGCAAAGGGAGATGCCAAACCCACAGTGTTTCGGTGGCTTCTTTATGGGGCCAAGTGCATTTTCCCAGTCCTGAGAGCCGGGGCAGCTATCTTAAGTTACAGTCTAACCTGTTATTACTTATAAATAATTATTTTAAAATGCCAGTTGTTCTTAATACAAAAATGTTGGCTTCTTTTTTTGGACTACTTTGATTTTACAGGCAAGGACGGAAGAGATTATTGGTTTTACAAATCACTCCTTTATAAGGATTTGCTAGTTACCTGGAAAAAAAATGAATTAAATTTCCTCTTTGGTATTTCTTGAATGTTCTTACTTTCTTCCTTCATATTAATTTAAGATCATGTAATTTTTTTTGAAAGACTTCGTGACCACATTCTGAAGTATTTCTCTAGGAGGGTTTCCTAAAAGAGGAATTATGGCGAACAATATAATTAAGGTTGGCAGCCATGAAAAATCCATGGAAACTTCAAAGAGAGCATCATGGATGTCTTATGATGGCTTGTCATCCCAAAGAACTTTTCCTCAATAAAATTAATAGCGAATTCTTTTACCATTTTAAGACAAGTTACTGGTTTGTATGCCCAGATATTTCACCTGCCGCCGGCTTTTTTCTCTTTCTGGTACTTCATTATCCTTCCAAGTAAAGCATCCCGGCTCATTCACAGGCTCTTCTCTATGAATTTTTTCTTTTTCCTGCTGCTACTGACCCTCTACCTTCCATTCCCTCCACGCTCGCTGCTGACTGCTTTTTAGCCACCGCCATTATCCCAATCATCGCTGTCAGAGCAAACCATCAAGGAAATGCAAATCAGCCTCACAATGAGATGACACCTCTCCAGGCTTAACTTTGCTTCTGTCAAAAGAGAAAAACGTTGCTGAAGATGTGGGGATACAGAGGTCACATACTGTTGACCGGGATGTAAATTTATACCAAGACTGGCTGTGGGAATCAGCCTGGCAACTCCTCAAAAAACTAGGTCTCATCTAGGCCCCCAGGGCTAGGTATCCACCCAAAGTGATGAGGTTGGCGCTCTGAAGAGTTGGTTGTCTTGTGGTTATTGTAGCTCTCGCCACAGTTGCTAAGGTATGGTAACAGGGCCCGTGCATAGATGAATGGACAGAGAAAGCCTGGCGTTTATTCATAGCAGAATACTGTTTAATTGTGAAAGAGAACCGTGGACCCCTTACAATGGTGTCAAAAGACGGGAGCTAGAAAACATTGTGCCAAGTGAAACAAGCAAGACACAGAAAAGCAAGCGACACCTGTTCTATCTTATATGCATAAATTGAGACTAAATTCTCTGAATGTAGAACAGTGGCAGCAGAGACGGAGAAGGCTGGGGTGGAGGTTGGATCAACGGAGCTTAGAGACGAGGCATCAACAAAGAGTAATATATTACTGTATGGTGAGTGACAGTTTGAAATATGACATTTGTGGAGCAGCAGAAGAAAGGACATTTAGTGCTTGAGGGAACAGGAATTCTGATTTCCATGCTGTAATCCGTATGTGTTATTTGCAGGTGTTAAAAGTAG
The DNA here is from genome assembly GCF_950005125.1 of Chionomys nivalis. NCBI lineage: Eukaryota > Metazoa > Chordata > Mammalia > Rodentia > Cricetidae > Chionomys > Chionomys nivalis. Next base: position 3,307,623 of record NC_080111.1, on the reverse strand, counting down.
CACACTGTCCCCAATCCATGTATGTAAAAGTATTTCATTCTCATAAATAATTTAAAAAGCCATAAACTTAACCAGGTATGGTGGGTGCACACCTCTAATCCTGGCACTCAAGAGGTAGAGGCAGACAGATCTCTGTGAGATCCAGGGCAGCTCGGTCTACAGAGTAAGTTGAGTCAGGATAGCCAAGGCTGTCTTGAACCATCACCCCCCCCGCCCCGCCCAATATAAAAAAAAGAAAAAAGCATAAACTCTGTAAGAAGTGATTTTTACAATAACAAAATATGACAAAATACAATAAAAAGCTATTTGACAGTTGCAGCGTATAAGTTATTCATGCACAACCCAGATATGACTTCACGTTTATGGGAGGAGCTCACGGGTCGTGTGGAATGTTGCCCTATTTTCTACAAGGAATTTGTCGCCTAGGGATTTTAGCATCCGAAAGGATTCTGAAACCAGCCTCCCTAGAACGCCAGCAATAAGTCCAAGATGAAAGAGGGATGCAAAATGCGATTGGTGCCTTCGTCGAGAGGGTGGTGCTTGGGCTCGTGAGAAGGAGGCAGGCTGACCCAGGAGGAGCTTCTCTTGGGCGGGCAGGGATGAAGGACAGGGAATGGAGGAGTGGTCTGTAGGGACTGGAGGAGAAGAAGGTGACTTTACCTCTGTGCCTTGCGGTAAGGGAAGCTGAGAATTACAACATCACTCTGTGAGAAATACATGCAGATACGTGTGTGTGTGTGTGTGTGTGTGTGTAGGTGTGTGTGTGTGTAGGTGTGTGTGTGTGTAGGTGTGTGTGTGTGTGTGCGTGCGCGCGCGTTGCTATGATAGTACTGTCAACTTGACATGACCTAGGGATGTCAATTGCTGTGGGAGCACATTCTGCTCTTTCAGCCAATAGCCTTTAAGATACCAGCCCACCTGGGCGTGGTCTCTTATACTGTAAAAAGCAGCGGTAACCGTGTGCCGCTCTTGCTTCTGGCTCCCCGTTCTGTTGCTAGATTCTGTTCCTGTTCGTTCATAGGACTGTTTGTCTAGGAGAGTGATCTGTAAGATTTTTCCTTTTAAATAATAACCCTTTATTATTCATAATTCTGAACTGGTGTGGGATTGCTTTGTGACTTACGTCATCAGTCAGTCACTTAGAAGGGACTTCGCTGGACGTATCGGCAAGGGAAGGTTAGGTTAACCGAAACGGGAAACTCCACTCTAAAGGTGGGTGGTACCGGTGCAGGGACTGAAGTCCAGAACTTGATAAACAGGACAGAGCAAGCCAAGGACCATCCCAGCATCCGCCACTGTCTCCTTCATCCCAGCAGATGCGGGATGAGCAGGTGCCTCCCGTTCCCTCTGCCACATCCTTTGACCTGTCAGGCAGATTGAACCCTTCCTCCCCTAAGCTGCTTTCATCGGGTGTTTGATCCCAGCAAGGAGGAAAACAGAAGCTACAGATGCTGCGATGATTAGTTTCAGTGGTTAGCTTGGCGCATTCTAGAGTCGCCTGGGAAGATGGTCTGAAAGAGGGATCGTGGTGATGACGTTAGCAGGTGGACCAGTCTGTGAGGGGACCGACTTGTTTACAAGAAAGGATGTAAGAAGACAGACCGCGGGGAGAGGCACCATTCCCTGGGTTTGGGTCCTGGACATCACGAGTAAACAAAATAACCTGAGCAGTAGCAAATGAAGCCGTGTCTCTGTGCGCGTCACGTGACTGGCAGTTTTAAGTTCCTGTTGCTAGGATGGGGTGTAGCCTGGGATTATGAGGTAAAATAAACCTTTTCTTCCCAAAGTTACTTTTCTCAGGACATTTTTACAGCAGCAGAAATGAGAGCAAGACAGTTGTGTATAGAGATTCACATGTGCACACGCATGCACATGCATGCACACACACACACATGCACGAAAAGGTCTTTTTGTTTCTACAATACTGTAGATCAAAGCAAGGTCCTGGCATACACTAGGCAAGTGTTTTATTGTTAGTGAACTCAAGCCCTTGAGACAGGTCTTGCTTTGTAGGTCAGACTGGCCTGGATCCTGCAATCCCCTTCTCTCAACCCCCTGACTGCTGAGATTGCAGTTGTATGCCACCATGCCAGCTGAGAGAGACATACTGAAAGAATCGACTTGGATCATTATGGGTACAAGCTGCTTATTTCCCTCTTGCTTGAGGGGAGTCTATATTGTTTTATTCATGACTGCAGAATGAAGAGGCACACCGTCATATAGATAGTAGTTATGCTAACTCTGCTGGTCTGAAGGCAAGTCATATCTAAAACGCCTTCACACCTGCATCGACATTTGCGTTCGAGCAGACAGCAGCATCCTGGCCTAACAGTTGGCATAGGAGGTCAGCAGCCACGGGCATCTTACTCTACCTCCTTTCTGGGGATCCGACCTGAGCTCACGAGATTTGATGATGTTACAAATGTGCATTTAGTTCTCACTACATACCTGACAAACTAAAGCAGTTTGACGGCATAGTACTGTTTGAAATCTTCCTGCAGGAACTGTGGTTTTAGCTGATAGTCACCATTCTGAGAGATACAGAAGCGTGTGCACACGTGTGTGTATGTGTGCTATACATGAGTGTGCACTTTTGCAAGAGCATTGCTTAGAGATACAGAGATTCTGATAGATTTGGTGTGTGTGTCTATGTACGTGTGTTTGTGTGTGTCCAGGTATATTTATTTATATATTTGTGCAAGTGTGTGTTTGTGTGTATATGTGTGTTTGTGCATGTCTGTGAATGCACACGCGTGTGTATTTGTGCCTGTGTTTGTTATGCTATTGCATGTGTGTGTATGTGCGCACATGTGTGTTTGTTCATGCGTGTGCTGTGCTGTTGCCCACGGATTTGCATGTGGAGATCAGAGCCGACAAGTGTCTTCTTTGATTACTCCATCTTATTTCTTGAGGCAGGCTCTTCTCAGCGCATCCTAAGCTCTTCAGTTTGGGAAGACTGGCTGGCAAGGGAGCCTCTGAGTACTAGGGCACAGATGTGCCACCTGTCACCTGCTTTGCTTTTGCAGGTTTTGGAGGTCCAAACTCAGAACCTCACATGAGTCACCTCCCAGGCCTATGATATAGACTATCAACCCATTTACAGGAGGGAACTGAACTCGGAGCAGTTGGGGGCTGGTCTTGTGAGAAGACAATTCTAGACACTCATTTAGGACTTTGAACCCTCCTGCCTTTGTCTTTAGCCAGTAAGCCCATGATCTCTAAGGCCTGGGTCAGAAAGGAGAAATAAAGACCACCTGAGATCCAGCCCCACCCTCAAGGAGTTTGTGACCAGATTCAGCTAACTACCCCACCATTGATGTCTTTCAAATTGGCAAGAGAGTTTTCTGAAACAGGAAAGGCCAGGTTCTCACAGAGACAGCCTTATTCTTTCTTCAGGGAGGGAAAAAAGGAACAATCCCAACAGTCGACCACACAGGACTGTCTTGGAGGAAGGAAGTGGGGATGGGGAGGAGACAATATAAAAGCCTACACGTTCCTTGTTGTCCTGGTGCCTGAAAACAGATTTTCAAATGTGAGATGGGACGCATTCCTTGGTGGCGATTTCTGTAGCGTAGGACTTAGCTTTGTAAAACAATACAAGGTCTTGTGTGTTTGAACACGCAGGTGTGTTTATATTATAGTGTGTTAAAAAAAAAAACACCTTGGGTTGTTTTTCCTGTCGATTAAGCCTCTAAAATTCCAATATTTACCGCGCTTATTCCCAATTTTGAACTAACTCTCGTGATTTAAAATGAAGGATTTTTCCCAAGAAGGGTAGCTTATTCTTCTGTTTACCCCTAACGCCATGTTCAGGCACTCGGATGCATTAATCAGCCGCAGTTTTGCCCACACCACTCTCCTTAGGTGTCAGTCAGTACAGTGCCATGACAAGTGTCCTCCGTGGCGACAAGAGTCCACGTCAGGGAGACCCCACATCCCTGCCTTGCCACCCAAGTTCTACCCCATCTCAGAGCCACACGACTGGCTCCGTTCTCCCAGCTGATACCCTCTTAGGACTTAGGTGGCCTTTATCCCTCCTGTGTGTCTTCTGGGAGATTCTGGAAGAGCCCTTATTTGTCCGTTTGCCCATCCTCTTGCCTTTGGGGTTTGGTTTAGTGCATTCCCGTGGGGGTGGAATTTAATGATTCCTTTAAAAGAAGTAAGACCTATGTCCCACATGAATGTGGTTGTATATCTGAGTACATTGTAAATATAGATCGGATGGTTAGATTTTGATGGATGCTGTTCAAACTGAGTTTTAGTAATGAGAAAGAGGGATAGTCTCCGATGGTTTGTGATATAGGCGCCAATTCATATTTTATGATATCTACACAAACAAGGAAATAACCAAGGTGAAGTCCTTATTAGACCTGAATTGGGGAAATCAACTTTAATGCGTTCTATGACCTTTTGGACTGTAATTAAGAGCATACTAAACTAGTCTGCCTGAGGTCATGTGTATTGGCAGTTTTCTTATATTCATTTCTTGATAGAAATATCAATGGTGATATTAGCAATTGGTATTTGAAGCAAAACTACACTTATGTTATCATGACATTTAATAGTTTATGGTTCGCTTACAAAATAATTTACACAGTTTTCTATAGAAAGTGAGTAAAGATTAACAATGTTTAAGAATACTTGGACAATCAATTTATGATTAAAATTTTGGTCAGCCAAAAGGCAAATACCTATTAATTCTTAGAGTAAAAGACAAAGCTGTTAACTGTAATAATCTGCAGAGCTATAAATACTCAGACAGTTAAGAAGGTGTGGAAGTGTTGATATGAAAATTTGCAACCTAATTTACGTGTCAATAAAATAGTCCCCTCACGTTGATATCATTCCTACACAGAAGGGGAGTTTTATTCCTATTGTATGTGGGGGCCTCGTTGTTTTTTTCAGGTTGGAGCAAGAGACACCACAGGTGCATAGCTGACTCTGCAGGGAAACCATTTCCAAAACAGACACAAGATGGCACCAAGCTCGCAGTAGCTGATGGGTTTTGAATGGTCGGCATAAACTCTGGCACTGGGAGAGGAAGCTATGTTTATTTTATTCTGAGTAATTTATTATGCACCTGCTTGTTTTATTTTTTTAGACTGATTTGTGTCAGATGCCTTTCCAGAAATATGACACGCATGTTGGATCCAGGCAGAACTAATCTTTCAACATGGAAGCTGTACTATTTTGTACAAACTATATTCTCTGATATAATGAAGTCTTTTTTTTTTCCCTTTTTTACTGTACTTGAAAAGGATTAGGCACATATAGTGAGTTGGCACACACTTTTTGTTCGTTTTGCCTTTGTAGCTCCCTGGGAAGAAGTTTTGGGCCGTGGGATGTTTAATACACACAGTCGTACAAATCCTTTTGTATAGATAGATCTCCGTCCAGAGGGCTCAGGGATGAATGGGAACCGAGACTTCTAGAGAAAAGAGGGCATGGAGAAGCTCCTGAAGGCAGTTGAAGTTTCTCCTGGATGAGGAGTAGCTAGAGGCCTGTAAATACCAACTGGTATCTCAGGGTTTTAGGACAGTCACAGACCAGGTGCCTTCAACCAGAGAGTTTATTTTCTTTCAGGTCTACAGACCGGAAGCCCAAGAATGAGTGTTAGCTGGATGGAGTCTTCCGATGTCCATTACTTCCTGTGCCATCACTGGCCTTTCTTCTGTGAGTGTGCGCTCTTGGCATCGGTCGTCTAGCCTTTGTTCGCTCACGAGAAGGCAGGCAGAGTGCTTTAGGGCCCACACCAAAGGGTTTTATCTTGATTGAATCACCTCAGCAAAGACTCTTTCTTAATACTGGTGTATTGAGGTAGTGAGGTTAAGGCCACTGCTGTGTGAGCTTTAGGGAGATTCAGTTCTATCCCTAATACCTTGGTCCTCCCTGGCCTGAGTTCCTGGTGGTAAGATTGGGGGTGCCCAGTTTGGGGGTGCTCACTAAGAAGTTCCCACTGCAGCAAGCACCGAGTCCACACACATCAGGTGGTTTAGTTTTGCATTTGCTGCCTGAGCGCATTTCTGCTTTGGATGGCTACCTGTTTCACACTGCGTGGCTGGCCTGAAATCTTCCACGGCCTGACAGGTAGCAATGAAGCCCTGAGAGAGAAGCATAAATCCTTCCTTTTAAACACTGGATTTATATCCAGCTGGCGAGAGGCAGGGAGAGAGGCGAGTCCGGCAGGTTCAGGAAATGCAAAATTTCTGTGAAATAATCTCATTGAAAATTAACAAGTTGATTATCGCGAAGGCAGATTCCAATTTGCACATAATGGCCAATCATCTTGCTTTCCTGGCCTTTGATCATGCCCTGCCTACCCAGGGCAATCGGCTGTTTTACCCCACCACGACGGTTATCAAGGGCTTCTTAGGTTAATTTGCCTTTCAGGCTTCAGCCGCCTAAAGATTTAACTCAATTATGAGCATTCTTCTTGCTCCCAGCGTAGTTTCTTCGGGCCTGCCTCAATACTTGTACTTTGCCCATCCTTGATTTGAGAGTACCATTGCTGAGTTTCCCTGGTCAGGCAGCTTGCATGGGATCCCTATATTCTCCCCGAGAGCAAGGCAATCACAAACCCAATTACAAAGTGTCCAGGAATGGCTTTACTGTTTCAGGGAGAGTTTCTGGCCACACAGGGGCAGGAAGGTTTCCTCCGCCGACCAGAAACAAGTACATCAGACGCCTGACTCCCCGGACAGCCTTGTCAGAGTACTGGATGGCAGGATTTGGGCTGGCTTGTCTAGACCTCAAGGGTCAATCTGGAGGCCCCGAAAGGAGAGCAGGGTCCTCAGCTTGGAGTCTACTTTTAAACCTTGTTTCTTCTCTTGCATGTTTCTGTTTCCCCAGTTGGATTATTGAATGGTTTTGAAACCCACAGTTTTATTTATTTTTTTGCTTGTTTGTTTATTTGCTTTGTTTTGCCTTTGTTTTTGTTTTTCGAGACAGGGTTTCTCAGCTTAGCTCCGGCTGTCTTGAAACTTACTCTGCAGACAAGGCTGGTTTTGAACTTGGAGGTCCAGGTCTGCCTGCCTTCCACATTACTGGGATTAAAGATGTGTGCCACCATCTGGCTAAATCCCCAGGTGTTTTTGTTTTCTTTCTTTTTTCTTTTTAGAAATTTTATTTCTTTGATTTATTTTTATTTTCTCAATTTTTTTTTCAATTTTTTTTTCAATTTTTTTTTAATTTTTTTTTTTTTTTTTTTTTTTTTTAGGGATATGGGCTAGAAAGCATAAGGCACTAAGTTGCCTTTGATGTCAAAAAAACTCTTCGCCCTGCTTGCCCCACTTCTGCTCTGGTCCACCCTTCAGACTCCTTCTCTTGGTTTTGTCCTTTGGATGTCCCCTTCCAGGCTACTGTGACAAAGTTCCTCATACTTTTCTCACAAGACTTTTTTTTTTTTTTTTAATCCCTTCTGTTGGCAGGGAATTGACTCATGAATAAATGGATAATAATAACGGCTGACAGACAGTTCTGGAGTGCTGACTGTTTGGCAGGCAGTAAGCCTGGGGATTTGCTAGCATTATCTCCCTTGATCCTCTCAACAGCTCTGTGATAAAGCCCACTACACAAAGGGAGAGTTAAGTAGCTTGTCCTTGGCCTTAGAATTCGGAAACAAACGCGTCCCCCCCTCTTAAGTACAGGGGAAAGGGGAATGGCCTTGGAGTGGAAATTGCACGACTCCTGGACTGGCAGAATTGGTAGCAGGTCAAAAAGTTAATGTGGCTTGCTTTCAGTTGAAGGGGTGTCAAGTGGTCATGGCAAGGCCCATTTTCCCTGGGCGGCTAAGGTACTCAGGCTGCCCACTCTGACCCTGTAGCTAATACAGAAGTTGAGCACATAGTCTCGACGAGGGTGTGACCTAGAGACAAGGACATTTTTTAAACGATTTATTTTTATTATTTTAAAATCACGTGGATGTGTGTAGCTGTGTCTATGTGTGGCGTACGTACATGTGAGTGAAGGTGCCTGTGGAGGCCAGAGGCTCGAGATTTCCCTGGAGTTGTAGGTTGTCAGGTTCCGGGAAACGAACTTGGTTCCTCGGCAAGAGCAGTGCACACTCTGGGGATCTTTCCAGTCCCTGGCATAAGGTCTTTTAAGAGTTCCCCTAGGGGTTGCCAGGGGGCCGAGTGTGGGAACCACTGGCTGAGATGCAGAGTGGTATAGCCCCTTGGTGGTGAAGCAGGACACAGACCCACAAGACCTTCCGTGATATGACAGAGCAATGCGTCACACAGAAGCAGTCATGGGTCAACCTCCTTCTCCTGTCTCCTTTGGTTTGGCAGGCACACAGCTCTCATTCACTGCCTCGAGAAACAACTGCTATTTTGGCTCCTGGCTTCCCAGGGAAAGGTTAAAAAAAAAGGAGTTCAGAATCCTGGGGCCTGCTCACTGTTCCCCTAGGCCGAGAATTCCCTTTCTGGGGGTCAGCATGTGTTGCCTGCTCCCCCTTGTCTCGTCTCTTGCTCTCCTCAGTATTCTCCTTTACCCTACTTTATCTGTCTCCCTGATTAAAATTTCACAAGCTCAATTAAAAAAAAATAACTTTTTGTAATTTTAGAAAGACAAATGCTCAAATGTCTTTTATGTACTCTTTTAATTGGGAAATTACAAGTTCTCCCCGCCTTTACGAAATCCTGCGCCCTCCCCTCTATCATCTTCTCTGACCCGTTGGAACCATTCACCTGATTATCTTCCCATCTGTATCCTGATCTCCCACGCTGGGCACAGCCCCGCCAGCATCCCCTCTCCGGTAGATCATGAAACACTGCAAAGATTCCTAACGCCCCTTGCCTGGTACCATTGCTCCATTTGGTGTTTAACCACACTGAACATCTTGAAAGGTTGAAAGAGACATCACTATTTTGGTTATTTATCTGTTGCCGGATGCACACGCAAAGCTGGAGCCTGCCTCTGAACGCTCGGCGGCAGCAGCTATGGTTTGCAGCAGCAGGGACTGTTGTTCAAAGCCATGGCGGGATCATTCCCATTGCGCATTTTGTTTTTTTTTTTTTTCCTTGTTGGGACAGTGTTAAAAATGATAAGGGTGGCTTCAGTGGAGAGGCGTAAAGAGGTAAGGAAAAGAAACCAGAGGATAGGAAAGCGTGCAGGGTCAGAGCACAGAACCAGCTCAGGTATCACCAGTAGATTGAGGACACTAGTCTATCAGAAGCAGAGAGCCACACTGGGAAGTGTGTATGGAGAAACAGTCCTCCTGGCAGAAACACCCTCTTAAAGGAAAGGTACGAAAGGAGCTGTAGGGAAGGATAGATTGTGGCTTAACAAAGAGCTGCCCAGCACTCAGGGGAACAACAAGGGAACAGAAACCCAGGACGTAGCTGGCTGCCAGTTCCAAAGGCTCAACTTCACGCTTACAGATCAGTACCCACGTGTTTGAAAATCTGGCTGGAGACCATTCATTCTCCAAATGGAGAACTTTTGGCGGTTCAGTGGTGGGACGCGGCGGGGACGGCTGAGTTCCCAGCGCCAGAAGATGGCACCCTTGTCAATGTATTGCAGGGAAAAGGGCCCCAGGCTTGCATTTCTAGCCATTTCTGTACGGCTTAGGCAAGCAGAATGTACTTAAAGGACGGTTATGTGTAGATTTTTTTTGTGTGTGTGTGCTAAGCGTATCCTGTCAATGACAACAAAATATTCCAAACCAGTTTGGAACCCCCGGGAGGCGGCACAGGGCAGGTGCTTTGGCTCTCCACATCCGCTTCCTACCTAGCTGCTGCGTATCTCCCTGGCCCTGAGATACTGGCGTTTGGTCTCAGTGAGATTTATTTTTAGTTCCTCTTTTCCCTCAGACCGGCAAAATATGTTTCCAGCTGATGGGGGCAAAAGGCAGGCTAATTGCATGGCATTTCTAAGTTGGTATTGTTGGAAATCTATAGACGTAATTGTGCTGCTCTTATTGGCGGGGGTTAAAGATCTACTCTCTGGTGAGAGCCCAGCACGCACTCCAGCTGTGGTAGGATGTATTTATCATTGTCGAGCCGGAGACAGAAATCTGGATTTTTTTTTTTTTTTTTATCTCATTTGGAGTGACTCCGAAGCAAGCCAAGCCTCCCTGTTGAGATTCCTGCGTGGAGACACATTTCTCAATTCGTTCCTTCTAGCTTAAACACATTAGACCAAGCCAGTCAGACCTGCAGAATAATTTCTGGACCTAAAAGAGAAATGACGGAGAAGATGTGACACTAAGGCGTTCTTTTCTTTTAGCTGTGCTCACGTTCTAAGTGTCAGCATGAATAGGGGTGAGGTCAAGGTCAAAAGCTAGGCACGTGAGAGACATTATGCTTTTGGGAAAACGGTATTCAGTCAAATCCCTCACTCAACCCATCTCTAAAGATCTATATCCCTTAAAAATTCCCAGACAACATATTTGAAACCGACTTTTAAAAAATTGCTGGTAATTAAAGAATTCGGATGCATGCTGCCAAGTCTTTGAACAAGACAATCAAAAATGGCATTTGGCATTCCTCTGAATGAGTCCAGGTAGGCGTCCGGGATTTCCTCACACAGGTGGGCTCCTCTCATAACAGCCACACGGGTGGCTCGGCCTTCTCACAAGGGAATCCTTGACACTGCGGGTTAATAATTGTCTCCGCAGCGTTTCCTAGGCATCTTGCATCTTTTCCTGCCTCAGCTCTCCTGGGTTCTGCAGCGGCAGATGGGGTGTGAGACTGTTGACTGCTGCCTCCCGCAGACCCTCCTCTCCGTCAGCGGCTCCTATTATGTATGAATCGGGAAAGTTTCAAAGGAGGCCCCATCTGATGACGGCTCACTGCAGAACGTGCAGCAGCAGAGAGAGACTTTTGAGTCTCGTTTATGAGCCCGTCGGACAGTACGTTTAAGCATGACAGAGTCTGGATTTGCCAACTGCTGGTGTGCCTGTCACCCTGCACCATGTACTCACAAGATGTCATGCAGATTGCAGTGGCTGTTCTTGAGAAGCAGGTAAAAGGTCATGTGGGAAGTTGGAAATAATAGTAAATGGATTATAAGGGTTTTGATAAACATTGTGTGGCTGTGCCAGATATTTCAAGATCAAGATCACATGTGATTCAGAAACTGCTTCAAATAATTTTAACTTACCTTTATTTATATTAATATCTGTGAGGAAAAAAATCCCTCCGTTTTTTTTTTTTTTTTTGCAACAACCCAGTCCATGGTACAGACAGGCGTCTCCTGGCATTGAACTTGACAACTCAGATTGTTGGTTTGAGAGACAGGTAGGAATAAATGTGGGAAGAAAGGGCATGGAATTATATATGTTTCAAATGTATTGAATCCATCTTCATTTTTCAAATGACTTCCATGGTCTAAGTAGAGGCAGTTTTGTGTGAAGTAGACGCAAAGATAGGCGCTCTGATAGACTTTTAGGTAAATGGAAGAAAGGTTAAAAACCAAGCCAAACAAGGCAAAACTCCCCCTAAAATAAGTCCCTGAGAAGAAACTGAACCTTGCCTGGCGTCCTCACCTTTCCTACCCTGCCTTGTGATGGTAGCAAGCTCGTCAGGCCTCTGACAAGAAACGTCTGGACAAAAATGTCACCCAGTACCATGGTTTGGGCTCTGAAAAGGAGCCAGTGTGTGTGTGTGTGTGTGTGTGTGTGTGTGTGTGTGTGAGAGAGAGAGAGAGAGAGAGAGAGAGAGAGAGAGAGAGAGAGAGCGCTGGTTACACACACATTCTATCAGAAATACAGTATTGCTTGTGAACTGGGTAAATTACTGCCCTGTCCCCAGCTGGCCCCCACCCCCAGTTGAGTCCCTGATACCTGGAGGGAAAGCCGACTTCACCAGCAGCCAAGCCCCACAGGAAGAGCCTGTGACAGACACCTCGGCATTTTCTAACATGCCAAGGCAGAGAGCTTCTTCCGCGGAGAACAGAGACATCCAGGAAACAGACATCCAAGGACCTCAGCACACTAACAACTGGACAGAGCAGACCAAACAAGACGGTAGCCAGAGAGGACCGTGCTTGCTTAGGAGATCCCTGGATTCCCTGCGAGTGTTCCCTGCTCAGGCCCTGCGCCCCCTTCACTGCCTGGTGATTTCTTCCCGTGAAAGTGTCCTTACTGGAGGGCACGCTCGCTGATTGTATCTATCTGTTTCCTGGCCTCTGTTCCGTAGCTCTGGAGCAAACTGAGTTGTCCTGAGAAGGAAATCAACACATCGGATGAAGGAAAGGATTCCAAACAAAGCCTGAGCCTTCGCTACCAGAAAATCGCTTTGCTCTGTTTCACCTGAAAGAAAAAGTCTCAAAGCTTAAGCATTTTGGTGTGTCTCCTGCTACATGACTCTCTTTCCACCCAAACTGGTGTACCCCTTAAAATGTCCTTAAAAGAAAATCACGTATTATCCTTCGAGATGTGGCAAATACTTAAAACTGCTCTGAGGGTCAACTTTGGCTCTGACATGGCCATGACCGCAGTTTAAACAGACGTAGATAATTCTGTGGAATTTGTCCGTGGACTTTAATAAGGTTTTCACAATCTACCTAATTTTATGTAAATGTTATTCAGATTTCCATCCGAGAGTTTTCTTGGGGAGGTTAAAAGGGTACTTTCCCACTCAAATTAAGCACTGGCAAATATTATGACTTTTCAGATTGTTCTAAATGGCTGTGTTTGTTTACCGGGCTTGTGTTTATCCAACATATTCTAACTCTTTAAATGAGACCTAATTTCATGCAGAAAGGCGCAGTCAGAGAATAGACCTGGGACTCTCCTCAATCCAATATTGTGTTCTTTGTAAACACCTCTTCGGTGAGTTTTATTTAATGAAATGAAGTGACGTCACATGTAGAAAATTCAAGGAGAATAAAAATTAATCCAAAGGTTTAGATAATTTCCTCAAGTGCCATACCTTACATAATTACCCTGAAGATTTGTGCTTAAAAACGTATTTCTCGGAGAAGTAGTTTTAATGTTTATGGAGAAGATATATTTACTGAAAATCTATGTTACAGATAGAGGTAAAATTGGCAAAGACTATTTTTGGTTTAAAAAATTGCTGCAGAAAACGGTATTCTGAGGCAAGAAAGGGGGGATTAGCAATGCCCCTCACCAGCCAGGACCCCTCCCCTCCCTTCCACATGTCACCAAGTGGTCAGTGCAGGAGTGGACGGGGCGAGGCTCTGGCCGAACCCCCTTGCTAAAAATTCAGAACCGCATCTCGGAATCAAGTATTAATAGCATAAACTTAATTTAGTTTCCCACAAGAGCAGCTGTATTTCTATTTAATTAGGGGTTTTCAACAGTAGTCATTTTTCCTTGACCTCCTCCATCTCCAAAGTCAGGAAATTGCTTCTTTTTAAAAACCAACAATGGCACGGTATGTTTCCAAAGGGGGAAGGAAAAAGGCAAATTACAGAAAACCATTACTTTTTAAGCATGTTTAAATAGCCAAGAAGAAGTTTTGACGGAAAACGTGGTGAAATATGAATAAAGTTGTACATGGATTATATTGTATGGTAAAGCCTGCATGTGGAGATGGGAGAATATTTCATTTTTAAAGTCAAATAAAAATGTGTTGTGTGATTATAAAAATGCATTAAAGATGACTTCGTTCTTGCTCTTTGATGGGACTATATCATTGTAAATTTTGCGATTTCATCTGTATCCTGTGTACCAGATGAACAAGGTGTTTTAGAAGAGGAAAGTCTAGCTTTTGAAGAAGTGATGGGCACTCTAGCAAGGGGAGCATGCAGCAGGCTAGCAAGGTCAGGAAAACCTAAGGAGTCACTGGAAAACAGAGAGGGAGATATGTTTTTATTTAAGTTGCTAAATGGCAATGAGGAGTACAAAGATATTTTCTTCAAATAAAAAGACAAAAATCTTGGTTTGGTAAGTCAGGCTGAAATCAAAGCAGAAAGGTTTGAAAAATTAAAAGTTTCTCTAATATGATTTTATCAAACTCTTAAGTTTCTTTTGTGGCATATGAAAAATTTGGGGCTTTGCGATTTTGACTGATTTCAGAAAGAAAAATGCAATAGGAAAAATAAAAATCACAATTTAATTTTTCCAAGCTTATTTTTTTTTTTTTAAAAAAATATGTGCATTTGAGATTTCTTCTGATTCCTACATGGGGTCACTATGCCATTGCTTAGAAAGGAGTTAAACCCAGGGAAAAGGATATTCTTTTTAAGTCTTCGTTATTAATAATTTTCTTTTCATCATTTGTGGTAAAACAGAAATTATATCTTCAGAGCAAAACATGGTTTCAATACTCAGGTTAATAAAGGGGCTGAGATGCAGACTCCAAGCCATTGGTACCACCAGGAAGTCAAAGGGAGCTTTTAATAAACATCAGAGCTATTGAGACATTCAGGACTTTGATCTCGGCTAATTTCGATAGAGCTGATATCAGTCGGATGACCCAGAGCCCTTTCGAAGTGCAAAAACTCGAGTCTCCCTAAAAGTCCGACGTTCTAATTGCTGTAAACCTTATATGGGGACACCCTGGGCCTTAAGCTTACTGTCCCCTGCTGAATACCAATAAAGAGTAAATTGTGGAGTTAGTTTGCTCAGGGAATACCTCTGCTGCACTTCAGCATTGCTTGCCAGCAAGGCTGAGCAGGGGGCATGCTGATGTTCAAAGGGCTCTTCAGAGACTCTGAATTAAAAAACGATAGGTTTTGATAAAAAAAAAAAAAGGCTTGCACAGTTCCTCTTGGGATACAAGCTCATATAAATAGGATTTATCGTGGTCTTGAAGGCATGAAAGTATGAATAGAAAAATACTACATATTTATACAGAAAATTCCCATAGCTGAAAATTGCCTTAGCCGTACAGGACAATATGCTGTGTGTCCCCATGAACTGCCAAGCCCCAGAAACTATGCAGAGTGTATCTGGTACACCCCAAAGGAAGCCCTTCTGATGGAAACAGCCCCCATCCTAATGCAGGCATGCTTGTCTTATTTTGATGAGACATAATAAAATTAAAGATACACATAAAAATGGGGTATCTAACTGGACAGGAAATTGATTATATTTTGAAAGTCCAGAAAGTTAGTAGTGTTTGGGCGATGTGTGCCTGTTTTGTAAACGTTAGGGCGCTGGAGGTAGATGGGTACAATGTCCTTTGAGTTTCTTGTTTAGACATGTTTGTATGTTTCAGCCAGTTGTTCCTGTATTATCGTCCTGTGTTCTATGCCCCCTGCTTTAAAAAAATTATTAGACATTTGGTGGCCACAGACGGAAGGTTGTCTAGAGAGGAAAGGGCCCAGCGAGTGGCTTCGGAGAGCAACGGAGTTACTGGTGTGAGGTTTATAGGCACTACCCACACAGATGGGAGGTATTGAGAGGCCGTGATCACCAACCACGGATAGGGATTTCGAAGAAAGAAAGACTCTTCCTCCTCCACCCCAAAACAAGGCCAAAGAAAAACAGGAAAGAAAACAGAGAGACACGGGCCATCCCTGGCTGCTCGGGGGGCTTGCCACAGACATCTCCCTGAAGATCAGGAGAATTCCCATCTCTTGCATACTATACTTTGTAACCACGGAAAATAGATAATGACAGCATTAAAATGTCAAGGCTAACCCGTTGTAATGGCGCATACCACTCGGATTTGAGGAAGGAGCCAGAGGCAGGAGGATTATCAGTTCGAGGCCAGCCTGAGCTACACATTAAAAAAAAAAAGTCAAAGCGAGGAGGAAAGGATCTGAGCAAGCATGCAGGCATGCAAGCATGTAAGCATGTACACAGTAGTTAGGTCAGGACCATGCTTAAGTCAGAGTGTCCGAGTACTCAGCCAGAGAGCAAAGAGGACGTTGTGTGGAGGACAGGAGAGAGGTGAGCGGAGCAAAGGGCCAGGTGGTAAATTGAGCCTTCTAGCCCCATATAGCAGCTTTCTTCACCAGCTTTTACCTTTCGTTCTTATAAAAACGAAATGAAAAGAAGTATCATTCGCAGCCACGAAAGACACACTTTCTGATCCCGTGGCTGTACTTCCGCGGTGAAGGCCACGTTTGTTTACTTCTAGACCCGGCATCATCAGCGCTCAGGTGGCTGGTACAACACCCCTGGCTATCGGCGTCTGGTGGGCAGCGGGGCACCAACAGAGCCGCGTCATCTGCTTCCATGATTTTCTTCTTCGTTTGTACTAGCTGAGTTCTAGCTGCGATGGATTGGCTTATCTCTTCTCCCTGTGGGTTCCTGCAATGAGTCTCGAAGACCGTACTACATACAATAGCGTGTCAGATGAAAGACCTTCTGCCAAAGAACTTCAGGCAACTGCTTGCTAAAGACACCGTGTGGGAATGGGACTCGAGACTTCTTTTTTTTTGGTTTTTCGAGACAGGGTTTCTCTGTGGTTTTGGAGACTTCTAAGACAGGGGAGCAAAGGCTATTTGGGAGGATGGACTTGAACAGGTCTGGATTCTAGACTAGGCAGTGGGCTCCAGGAGCAGACATTAAAAGCCAGCATCAAACTTACTTCTAAAGATAAACTCAAAGATCAGATATAAGACCTAGGAAAGAACACAATTTTAGGAATGGCTGTTATTGTAATATGAATTCTGGTAGCTATTATTGCTGTAATAGCGGGTAGCTATTAGTATTAGTTAAACTAATATTTTTCTTGATACGATGGACTCCCAGGTGACTCCTAAGAAGAGATCAGGATTTGGGGTTCACTTCTGAATACAGCATAAATATTTCAACTTGTTATTCTCCTTGTGATTGGTTCCCTTTAACTTTATCAGGCCAAGAGAAACCAAAAGCAGCAGCTACTGTTTTCTTTCCCATTCTGCCCATTCTTCTCCGGGCACTTGCTCCCATCTGGGCCCAAGGGTAGCTTCGCCCTTGGGCTTGTACAATTTTGGAGATGGGAACCTTTGGCTTCCCCCATACTTCCAAATTCTTCTCTTTTTGCGTCTGACTTTAAATCAGCTTGAGTTTCAGGGCATATTTTGTCCCGAGAATGTAATTTTAAAGGCACACAGGTTGGGAGTGAGTTTATAAAGCGAGAAAGAATATTAGTGGCTATTGGTGTAATGTTGTAAACAAAGTCTGACACTCTCACTCATTCGACTTATAATTTCAAAAAAAAAAAATTAACTTCATTTCCAACGCTGACTTTTAGCCTTAAGAGAAAAGGCTTGAACATTAAGCTTTTACTTTTGATTTCAGATCCATCACTCTTCACTGTTCGCTGCCATAAAACAAAACCCTCACCGAACTGCAAGAGCAGGGCAGGCTTGTTCATCCGGCCGTTGTCCCGGAGCCAAAACTTTAACATCATCCCACGGGATTTCCTAGTCTAATACTTCACCTCTTGATGTGGTGGTTTTATTGGCTTGTCACCCTTTTATCTGTTTAATTTTTTTTAATAAGAAAGCATTCCACACAGAGGAATTTTATTATTTAATATTTTCCAAACATTTGCAAAGGAATAGTATGTGAGAGAAACAGCTCCCCTCCCCCTCCTTGAAAGTCTTCCAGGAGTCGTCCTGAAGTCAAAAACCAAGCCTATTCCCACAGGACACATTAACCCCGGAAATGTGGCTTGAACCCCTCCCCAGAGAGGAGAATTGTCACGAGAAGAGGAATAAAATACCTTTGGCAGCACTGTGACATCTGCAGGCTTCTTTCCTTTTGCCTTGCGTTCCAGCAGAGTTACCTGTGATAACAGTGGAACGACCGTTCAACAAACTAATGAAGACTTTTTCAAAATAGAAACAATTATTATTTGGATTTTAGTGGTCATGTTTCGCTACTAATATGTTTTTATGCATACGAAAGCAAAGGTATAACTAGCGTTTCTGGACTCTCTCCAAGATTTCTGAGCTAACTACCTTTAGTGGGAAAATAAAGCTTTGGCAAAATTTAGGACGGGAATTTAGGGAGGAGGTATGGAATTTAAACAAATAGAACTCAAGCACAGGATTGTAGTAATGTCCCTTTCTCATTTCAGTGACAGAGTGTTTCTGTATTAAATGGATACACCCCTTGATTTCCTTAAGCACCAAGCATTGTTAGACAGGGAGAATGTTGTCCTGGTACCACGCTGCTAAGGACAGCCTTGGTTTATACCTGAGTGAGGAAGTTCATCTCCAGGGAGAAAAGTGGCCCAGAGACCTCTCTGTGTGAAGCATCTCAGCATATTGCCGCCTGTTAGAGTGTACTGAACACATACACTTCTGTTTAGTAATATTTTGGGGAGCTGAGATTTAGGGAAGAAAAGGCTGTAGTATTTTTTACAGATAATTCAAGAGCTTCCCGGGGTTATTTATTTATCTGTGCTGTGGTGAACGGGCATTATTTGTAATGACATTTTCTGTCTAACATTTCCTCTTATGTTTAGCTGTGGTTTTTAGACCTTTGAGTTTTCTTTCCTTTAGCGTTTGGGAAAAACCAAGTAAGTGCAAGTTTCCTCCCCGGCACCTCATGAAAACATTTTTATTTTTTATTTTTTTAAAGAAAATGAAGAGTGAAACGAGTCTATATTTATTTGGAAGATCATCTGACTACCGCTAAATGGAGTATCTCAATCTGAAAGTGAAATCTGTTTCACTGCTAAAAATTGCCAAGAGTTTTTTGACTAAGATTTGGGAATCTGCAGAAAATGTAAAAGTTTTTTTTTTCTACAATAATCTGTTCACTGAACAAGCTGTGAAAAATAGTTCTGTATTTCGTCCCATGTGATGTAGCAGACGGTGAATTTCCATTTTAAAGAAAGTAGCTGCTGGCACTCTCTCCACTGCCTTACTCCAATCTCCTCACACCGCCTTACCACAATGCGCTTTATTATTCCTCTAAAGAAAAAAAGAATGAAATAAATAAATACAACAACAAGGGATTTCTCTCCGCGCCCCCCCCCCCCCCCACGGCTCAGCTCTCTCCCTCTATCTGGGATCAGCAATGTGAGGGGACTTTGAATCCTTATCAAATGTGCCTTAAAATACCACAGTCCTATCAGGCAGACTCCGCTCTCTGCCCCGAATGCTGTGCTTTCGGAACCATTTATGGCTTCTTCCCCAGCATATTATTTTGAGGTAGGTGGTCCCATAATGAACAGTTATTATAAACGGTTAAAGGATAATTTCTTCAAAAAGGTATAATTATGATTCTCGTACGAACATAAATCGAACATGTGTTAAAGATTTTATTTAATTCATTAATGAATGAGGGAAGCAGTAAGATGTTGCAACCTGCTTGGAGGAGAATTCAAATTCACAGTCACACAGACAGGCAAATCAAGAGGGCTGCAATGGGTTTGCAAATGATGTGTGCTTAGTCAGTATTTAAAGAGCCCTAAGCACTCCCTCTTTGCAGGCCACACCTTGTTTGTGTTTCCATGGGGCGGAATAATTTGCCTGCCTAATTCTCTGAAGCCCAGAGAGATGTAAAGTAACCAACAGACAGCAAAAGGCAGATAGATACAGCCTGGAAGAGTATGCTGGATAAGGGCTCCTAATAACCTTTTAGTTTTGAATTTTCTTTTTAATTTCAAAGTCTTGCCAAATTTTTTAGCTAAAGACCCAATTAAAGAGTCCATTTCCTGCTCAAAGGAATCCGTTGTGCATCTGGGTTCATGGTTCCGTTTTAAACCAAGTGCACAGGACAATATTCGATGCTTGGTAGGAAGTCCAAACATGTTGAGTGGATGGAATTGTTCTCATGTCCACCACTAACACTTCTCAAATAATCCAGTAGTGTAAATGAGCATTTTTTTTTTGTCACCCAATTTTAAGAATGCCAAAGATTCTGAAAGAAACTTGAGGCAACTTGAGGATTTGGGACACACCTTTCTCCTTCATTCTAAAGGTTTGTCCTTCGGAGAGTGGAGTCCTTCCTCACGGCCAGGAAACTTTCCTTTGCAAACAGACTGAGACCATTACAGAAGAGGTCAGGAGACCAAAATTCCGAGTTGAGGAGCCCAGTCCCAAATGAATACATTGAAGTCCAATTCCTGGACCTGAGTTTCATGGATCCTTGAAGAGGAGGGGGTGGAGAGAAGGTAAGAGCCAAAGGAATGGAGTTTGCTGTGAGATTGGGTCTCTAAAAAGAGTGTCCAAAAATATGAATGAAGTTAAGTTTACAAAGTCTCACCGACACAGCTGCCTAAGTGTGACCTCAACCAGCAGGACACCAGTAGACATGCTGAAGTGGGCGGAGCAAAGTTCCTGAGGCCTCAGCCTACAGAAAAAGCTGCAGGGAACTAAGGGATGCTGGGAGTGGGAGAAATAGTCTTCCTGGGGAGAAGTTTACCAGTTGAACACTCAAGATCAAATGGTCAGTCCTGGAAACATACATACAAGTAACAGTATACAGTAACACACGGACAGGTTGTATTTACTTAATTATGAATATATATATATATATATGTATATGTATCTCAATAATTAGAGGAGGAAAAGAGGCCATGATTTGAAAGAGAGCCATGGTAGCTACATTGGAGGGTTTGGAGTCAGGAAAGGGAAAGGGGAAAATGATGTAATTCTATTACAACCTCACACATTACTTGAGAATTTATTTTTACAGCTAATGCGGTATCTAAGAAAGAATAGAAACAAATAAATAGATAAGTAAATAAAGGGGCACCTGAGCTAAATATGCACCGTGTTCCTAGTCTCTCATGGAAAAGCTGTGAACTCCAGGGGATGAAATCTGCACGAAGCCGGATGAGGAAGGAGGCTGGAGAGGGCTCAACAGTTCACAGGGCTCCCTTGCTTCTCTTACAGAGGACCCAGGTTTGGGTCCCAGCACCCACGGGAGCCTCGCAAATTCCTTGTAACTCCAGTTCCATGGGATCCAATTCCCTTCGCTGGCTTCCTCAGGCACCTGCACGTATATATAGCACATGCATGCCCTCGGGCACATAGACACATGCAATGTAAGAAATATATGAGCTGCTGACTGACCTCAGGGGCAAAGGTCAGCCTTTCTGTGTGCAATGTCTATTATAGAACATATACAAGATTTTGCTTTCGAGAGTAATTGCTGTCCCCGGAGTTTATTTCTGTTTAGCCTTAGATCAGCCCGGCAGGACGACAACCCCGGGAACATGGTTTCAGGCTTGTGAGGGAATCTCTCTGATGTCTGGGCATTCTGTTTTGCTCATTGGTCGTCTGCCTGGAACTCTTCCACGGTTACTTCCTTCTTTGAGCTTATCAATAATTGCATTGTTCTCAAAGGTCTGTGTACTCATTGGGAGAGGCAATGTTTCTTAATGGTTTTAGCCTTCTACAGATCGCTGGAGAGAAGACTTTTAAGGTAACTTTGGATATATTTGTCTACAAATTTTTTTTTATGGGGAAATGCAACCTTAAGACCACATTTCCATGGTCTTATGGAATCTCCATGCATATTATTTCATTTAATATTTATAACAATCCTGTAGATTTTAGCTATGCAAAATACACATGGATTCCAAAAATATTTTTCCCATTCTGGGCAGGGTCTCTGTGTAAAATAAATGACTGTCCTCTCATCAACTGTTGGGACTCTGGATGCTGGTCGCCACATCGTTTGTGTTGTGGTAGTTCATATCCTGCCTACAAACAATAAAGAACTCACGAAGCCCGAGTCACAGCCTGATTCATCTGCCAATTATAGGTGTGGTTTAGAGTTTCCTCCCTCCCAGGTTGGACTGCTCCCCCTGAGAAAGTTACTTCCCTCAGCATGGAAGCCTAGACTCATCGTCATTTTGTGCTTCGTCACCGGGTATTTTCAGATGCAATAAAATTAACTGAGAAAGCCCTGGGACCTTGGTTACCTATTACTGCTTTTCTAAGTCTCCATTCAAACACTGTGTGCTTGGGAGTGATAGCTGGACCTCGTAAAAATAGTGCGACTTCAGGCAAGCGTGCCCGGTTGCCTGGCCATTCCCACGCTTAACATCTAGTGTGACTTTGAACACGTGACTTAATTTTCTAGAGTGCAAACAAAGGAGAAAGGTTTCTGTTTCAGGGACAGAGGCAATGTGGAGATTGGGTACAGTAAAGTAGTCTTAGCTAAAATAAATTATTTAAATATGAAGTATTATTGCTAAGAAAAGGAATAAAGGACATGAGTTATGTTATGATTAAATTTGCTTTTAAACTCTTGAACCTGAAAGGTCGAGGAAGTCTGCACTTATATATCATTTTGTGGGCCATAGCTGTCCATCTCAAAAGTGATTTGGATGGGTATTTATTAAATAGAAGAATAAATGTCACGAAAACATTCTCAACTGGTTTTATTCTTCTTGGACATCAGACACGAATTTGGGTGGCTCAGTCTATGGGGAGAACTCAATTAGATACATCCTCAAAGAGACGTGAATTCAGATTCTAAAGCACTGATTGAAATTCTGGGTGGTGTGTATGTGTGTGTGTGTGTGTGTGTGTGTTGGGTATCCATATGTAGGTGTGCACGTGTGTTCTTTTGTGACCTGATCTGTGGAGGCTGAAGATAGACCCCCGTTGTCATATAGTGTTATCCACCATAGTTACTGAGACAGACCTTTCACTGAACCTGGAGTTCCCCAATTCAACTGGCCAGAGAGCCACAGGGATTTTTTTTTTTTTTTGTTCTTTTCACATTCCCCAGTGCTGGGACAACAAGCTTGCCTTGCTACACCCGGATTTGTGTGTGTGGGGGGGGCTAGAGAGCAGGTCTTGTGTTCTCACAGTTGCTCAGCAAGTACTGATCCAGAACCCTTCCCCCACCCCCAGTTTGGAAATCCTTAATGTTAATTTAAACATTTCCCATCCCCTTGTTCTTTTCTTGCAATGAATTTTTATTTCTGTTCGTGTTTTCGATGTGTTGACCCAAACATTGGTCAATCTGGCTGATCTGGAAGCTTTATGGCTTCCTCTATCACTTCTCTTTTTCAGGAAATCACGCCAGTCGGTTTCCCTGCTGCCCTTCTTCTGCAGGACCCTTTCTGGCATCCTCTTTAGATGAGCCTTTCCATTGACGGGGTCATGAGCTCGCTCAGTGGCTCTGATGAGGCCGCAGCATCACCCGCAGCTCCAACAGGAACTTGGGTAACCTGCTGTCTACTTCCTGTCTTTTGGCTCTTATATCACGCTCATCCTTAAACTCAGGCTCCCACCTTCCTCTTTACTATTATTTAGAAAAGTTTCATACTAATGGTCAAGGTGAGATTTTTCTGTAGCTTCTGCTTAAGCGGTCAGAGCCTGGGCTAAACAGTGTATCTGTAGAGAAGCAAGTTCACAGTCCCAAGAAGACCACTTGGCTCCAGGTAACTACTGAGGTCTCCGGGTTATCACATCGCTCTTAGTATTACCACCCCATACTGGAATTGTCTAATGGTCAACCTCACAGATTAGAAGGTAATCTTTGGCAAGAATTTATCATAAGGGGACAGCAAAAAGACTCAGTGGGCAAGGTGTCTGCCATGAGAGCTTGTCTTGGAACCCATGTAGGGCTGAGGGAAGAACGGAATCCACAAAGTTCTTCTCTGACTTACACATACATACCATGGTGCGTGTGTGGCCACAGATGTATCATTTATACGTAGTAAAAATGATAAACCAAAACAGAATTCGAATTTGTTACTTTGACGTCTATCTTGCTCTTTAGAATATGGTTGGTATTCGATAATCATTCATTAATTAGGCTAAAACTAAATTAAGGTTTAAATTTGGCAATGCCAGTGCAGTGCGTGCAACAATTTGATGTGTTTAATTAAATTCACAGTTTAGTTGGCTCATTATGTCTTGTGTCCACAGGAATATGTGTAATGTAAAAATGTAAAAAGGAGGATATCATATCCTCTGCCTTTGATACACTTGTGATCTGATAGCAAAGAAACGATGAAATAAATTTCCACTTTAACTTTATTTCTGTGTACTTTTCTTTCCCATGACTTTGATAATATATATCACTGTACATTTGCTGTTAAGACTGGATTGAGAGATGTACATGGATCTAATCTACATGGGAAGTAGAAAAAGACAAGACCTCCTGAGTAAATGAGGAGCATGGGGATCATGGGAGAGGGTTGAAGGGAGGGGGAGGAAGGAAGGGGAAAAGAGAAAAACATATAACTCAATAAAAAATATGAAGAAAAGAAAAAAAGACTGGATTCTCTTATTATGTGTGTGGTCAAATTTATTTTTGTATTTATTTGTGTGTATGTGTGTGTGTGTATGTGTGCCTCTCTCTGTGTGTATATGTATATGTGATTTCAGTGCCCACAGAGGCCAGAAGAGGGCAGCAGAGATCCTTGAGAACTGGCATTATCAGGAAATTGTGAGTATTCTAGTGCTGGCAGGAGCTGAATTTAAGTCTTTAGAAGAACAGCAAGAGGCTCTGAACCTCTGAAATATTTCTTAAGCCTCTTTCTGTGTTCTTAAGGCAAGAAGTTTACTCTAGAGTGAACATAGATCCTTCTATAAAAAGGTGTGTTGCTTTTGTTTATGCTGCATTTGTTTAATGATGTAAAGATGGGTTCCAATTTCAGCTTGCCTAAGGCACCTGATTCATCTAATAAAACCTGAATGACCATTAGCTAGGCAGAAGAGGGACAGGTGGGGCTGGCAGGCAGAGAAAAAAAGGGGGCCAACCCAGAGGCGGTCAGCCAGCCAGGGGCCAGTGGGGTTGGGGGAGCAACCAGTCAGACACAAAGGAAGCAGGAAAACAGAATGGTCAGAACGTCGATGAGTTAAACGAGCCTTGCACAACACATGGATTAATATAAATGGGCTAATTTAAGTTAAAAGGAAAAAAGCTTGTTAGAAACAAGCCTATGTTGCAAACGAACATTCATAGTTAATTGTGTCTCCAAAGTTTTATTTGGGAGCTGGTTGTCAGTCATTCACCCCCCCCCCCCAAATGCCACCTACAGATAAAGGAACTGGGCTCTGGTTTATAGTCCCACGTGAGTTGTTTTCCTGCAGACAGAACTCAGCACATTGTCACTCAGACACTGGGCAGTCACACTGGCTGAGACAACATCATCCATGTATTTGTTAGAATGTGGTTTGGAGACCACATAAAACACATACTCAGTACTATATGTATATGGGAGAAGAGTTATTGGAAATCTTCATCTTTAATAGTTCTGGAAAATCCTCTTTCTTCCAATGTAATTTGAGAACCACTGTTCTAAATAAATAGCAGAATCTCCTCAGAGCATTTTCAAGACACAGGGGAAAAACCTATTTTTTTTTAAGTTTCTAGCAATATGACTTTATGTATTTCATAGGTAGTAGTGGCATTTCATTTGTATTTTAATAAATAAAGCTTGCCTGAAGATCAGAAAAGTAAAACAGCCACACTGGTCAGTCTTACAGACCAGGCAGCAATAACACACACCTTTAATCCCAGTAGCCACAGTAGGTTGCCATAGAAACCAGTCAGTAGTGGTACATGCCCTTAATCCCAGAACTAGAGAGAATTATAAGACAGGAGGAGACAGCTCTCTCTCTCTCAGTCTCATTCTGAGATTCCTGGAGGCAGGATCGCCATTTTTAGGCTAAGGTCAAGGTAAAAGCCAATGGCTGTCTGCTTTTCTGGTCTTCGGATTGAGTCCCAATATCTGTCTTTTTATTTTTTATTAATTATTTTTTATTTTTATTTATAAAAACTGATTTTATATTAATCATGCTTCAGTGGGTTTCCACTGAAACGAGAGCTCTTGTGATATTTCTGAAGTGAACACAAATACTCCTGCGGTTTAAGCTGTGTCTTCCAGGTCTGCGGTGTCCCACATACCAAACGCAAAAGATGTGCGCAGTAACTTAGCTGTTCTACATGTTAGAGAAAGCTTCCTGTTCTCTCTCACACCTTCATGAAGTCCAAAGAAGACCCACGCTTCTAATGAATCCAAGGGAAGAGACATTGGTGTCCCAATGAGACGGAGACAATCTGCATTTGAGCAGCCCGTCAGGCCTTCTCCAAGTGTGAGATCAGCTTCTACTACAAAAAAATAAAAAATAAAAAAACCCAAAACAACAACAACAAAACAAAATCTCTGCACATCTTCCTTTGGCTCCCAATGGCTAAAGTTTGACCCTAGTCTGGGAAAATGGACTATGAGAGTTCAAACGTGCGGGGGTCATGTAAGGACAGGCCCTGCGTCCTGAGGGTCCTGGTACAAAGCCTTTTATAGTGGGGAAGACACATATATTGCAATGTTATTGCTGGTTGGCCATGGACATCCTGAGAAACACGAAGAGAAATAGCCATTCCTTGGTCAGAAGGGCCTGCGAGTCTGCGTGGGAGGGCAGGACCCAGGGAGGAAGGCCTGCGAGTCTGCGTGGGACGGCAGGGCACTGGGGGAAGGCCTGGGAGTCTTTGTGGGTTGGCAGGACCCTGGGAGGAAGGCCTGCGAGTCTGCGTGGGAGGGCAGGGCACTGGGGGGAAGGCCTGGGAGTCTGCGTGGGAGGGCAGGGCACTGGGGGGAAGGTTAAGAAGAGGGCGCTGTGACTACTTGCTCATGATCTGTTTCTCCTGAAGAGTGTGCGTTCATGCTTTTGATAGCTGGAGGCATTACTTCTGATCCTCCCTTCCTCCTCGGAATGTGACAAACGGCCTATCCTAAGCTTCTTGCCATGGGGTGAAAACTATTCCGTCAGATTCGAGTCTAAGAAATATTCCCCTCAGCTTGAAGCGTCATGGGGGAGGTGTGACATCGCCATGTGATCTTTTGCTTCACGAACTTAAAGGAGCTTTGCCTGAAAAAAAAAAAAGAAAAGAAAAGAAAAACAAATTACAAAACTGAACGAGCCTAGGTTATTTTTTCAGGCTGGCGCCAAGAAGACACCACCCTGCCCTGTTACCTGGATTTAGGACAGAACTTGTACGAACAAGGAGAAACCTTGGTGGTGCCCAACTGTGGAGATTCCTGGGGGACCATGTGTTATATAGGATAGCAGGGTTGAACACATTAGTAAAATAACATCCTAACACCGCCTAGACTACCTTGAGTAGTCGAGTTACCATAACATCCAATAATTCGGATTGTGAAAGTCTGGCTAAGTCGGAAAAGTCTTAGTTTGCTCAGCTACTCAGCAAAATAACAAGTATGGGTTCTACATCGGCGCTGTTCCGTGCGGGGGGGGGGGGTACACGACGACGACAGTGACACTGTGGTTTCTAGCGCGCTCTTGGGTCTCGCCCTCAGGTGTAAGAGCTGATCGCTGACATTGCTCAACATTTCCGGCGCATTTGTGCTCTGCTTTACCTTGCAGTACCACAGTTTATATACTGGTAAAGAGAAAGAAGGTAATGTATGTAAATTGGGTCCTATCAAACCAGTGTTCAAAGATACTAGCTGTTATCTGATGCCCGTCCTGTCTTTCAGCTGCTCCAGTTCCAGCCGAGAAGGCCATTATCTTGCAGTCTGTTTATATTAACAACTTTGGTGTTTTTACTGGCTTCAGAACAACGACCACAGCTGGCATTTCTAAGCACAAACCCTATCCATCCTTCACTCTGTAGACTGAAGCCTAGGTTGGCGGGGCAGACTGCTCCATCTCTAGGGTTACAAGGTCCAGTGTTGGCTCCTGGGTGGTCATCAGCGGGAAGAAATGGCTCTCAGCTGTTCCTTGCAGGACTAGGACCGAAAGCCTCACTTCTTTGCTGGGTGTCTGATGGCCTGTCTTAGCTCCTGGAGGCTTCATTGTGCCCGTGGGCTTCAAGCCAAGTTAGGCAATTCTCAAATTCAGAATCAGTTCGACCCCTCCCTTTCCCTTAACACTCTTGTGACCCTGGTGAAAAATCGCAGCTTTTGGGGGCTCACGTGGTCAGATACTGAGAAGCAACTCAGGATATTTTCTACCTTGCTTATATCTGTAAAGTCCCTTTGGCTACACATTGTGGCGCCTTCAATGCGTCCAGTGCTGGGCTTGTGGGCATCTGTGGGAGACTCAACATTGGTCTATGCCAGTATCCTGAGCCTAAAAGTACCTTTTGCCTGATCTCCATGGTAGCGCTTGAATGCCTTCTGTACACCAAATGTCTTAGTTTTTCACTTCCCCAAGGCAGTGAAAAAGTACATGGACCGTGGAAAGTGCAGTGGAAGGAAGCGTTTGTTTTGGCTTATAGTTGTGGATGGAGGGTCAATAGTGACCAGCAGTGTGGTGGCAAGTGGCAGACGCGGGATTGAATGGGAGGCCGGGTGAGGCTATGAACTTTCAAAGCCTGTCCCTAGTAACACACCTCCTTCATCAAGGCTGTCCCCCTCATCCCCAGCAGGCCCAAACAGTGACTCTACTTTATAGCATGTTTTCAAATACTTGAGCCTAGAGTTTAGGAGATATTTTGTATCCAAAGCACCACACCAAGTATTGTACCACATGCTTCTCCTCTTCCTCTGTTTTCTTTCCCACGACTGTGAAAGCAGGTTTTCATTCATTCATTCGTTAGTTTGTTCCGTTTGTTTGTTTTAAAGATAAGGAATGGTGCTTTAATAGATTCTTATCTCTCACCAAATTAAACTCTTATTTAAGTCAGAAAACAGAAGACAATAGACTCCAAACCAGGTCTGTCTGAATACAGGTCCGGTCTGTAACGCCCCCAGGACTATTGACTGAATGTCTGGTTAGTTCTCTGTGTGCAACCAGTGGATTCCCAAGTTGTCAGTGGCTCTGCCCACACGTTCGTCTCTTTTTGTAGAACTGTATAATACCTACAACGTGGCCACAGACAGACTTGTCCCAGCACCTTCTGGAGCATGGGGAGAGGAGGCTTCGGCAGTCAGGATGGACACTGTCTGTATGACAGAGGAATAGATCTAGCTGATATTTCTAGACAAGCAGCTATGCCCTAGGCCCTTGCAAGTCGTTTCTCAAAGAGTCTTGACACTCGTTTGATTATCAGAGTTGATTAAGTGTCTCTGTTTTAGATAATAGGAAATTAGCAGAGACTTTAACTCGCTTCAGGTTCAACAGCCAGAAAGTGGTAACGCTAGGATTCGAACCCAAGCTCTGGTATTAGACATTGAAGTTAGGACTTTCATAAGGTAGGTAAGCGCTCTGTTACTGAGCTATGTACCCAGCCGTCTAATGAATCGATTGGTTAATTTATTGACAGAGTCCTGCTAACTTGCTGGGGCTGACTTTGAATTTTCTCTGGTTGCCAGGCAAGCCTTTTTTGTGTCCCCTCAAGCCTCTTGAATAGCCAGAACAGTAGTGTGTGACACCAGGCTCATCCTCTTCTATTTAAATAGGACCACGAATTCTAATGGGTGTTTGGTAGCTATTTATCATTCTTCTGCTTTCCCCCATTCTCTGGGGAAGTACACAAGAGGGTGGTATCATCAGGATTGGGGCTGGGGTCCTGTAGCAAGGATAAAACTGAGCCTACAGGGCTTTGCTTTAGAGATAAGGTGTTTAGCGAGCAGTCTCTTTCCCCAGCCCTGGAGTCTAAAGGCTGTGATTGGGCAGCTTGGACCTAGAATGTCCTCTTGGTCATGATTCTGAAACCACATTCAGCAACCATTTCAGATGGCCACCATTCTCCACCCCAGAACACCCCATGGCCAGTGGGTTTTTGGTGTCATTGTGAGCAGCGTTTCTTGTTCTTTCTAGACTGCTGGGGTGAACAGCTGTTTTCCCAACCTTTATTCTTCCTCCTTTTATAAGTGGTGACACTGTAACCCTTACTAGCGATGATCCGTGTGCATCTCTGTTTATTTTTTGTTTACTTTAGACTCTTTCCACAAATACCTTAAAAGTACAGGTTTTCCTATGTGACTGTTTAAAAATGCCTTTGAAGAAAGTTGCTAAAAAGTGATAACGAATTGTGTGCATGTGTGTGTGTTTGTGTGTGCATGTGTGTGTATGTGCGTGTATGTGTGTGCTTGTGTGTGTGTTTGTGCGTGCCCGTGTGTATGCTCATTCTTATAGCAGTAGGAGCTTGTAGCTATGCGTTAATAAAATATAAGGGGGACTTTAACATGTGTTTTGGAAATTATACTTCAGAGAAAAAGGGATGCATAGACACTTTAAGAGGGCTCTCATCTTGCTAGGTTTTGTTTTTCTAATATTGAACTTGATAATCTATGAAGTAGCAGGATATAACCGTTTTGCCAAGTTTGATCATAATGGCAGAAATTTCTTTGAAAGTTTGTGTTGCAGGTACAGTCGGTAAGAGTGACTCCTGGAATACATCGAAACTTCGCTGTGTGTTTATACGGTTCCGGAGAAAAAAGCCAGAGGGAAAGAAGATGCCTGGAGGGCCCTAGGTGGCCCAGCATCCTTTGAAAATAAAACAGTGTTGATGAAAATGTGTTCGTAGCTATTGGGCTAGAAGCAGAAAGATGCTATGTCTTTTTCTTCTTTTAAAGCAGTGTATACTTTAAAAGATACATCTTAAACATCCCGTTTGTTCGCTGCCTTCAGTCTGACCTGTTGGGTCTCGACTCTGAAAGTTTCCCTTTGCTTGGGTTGATATTATTTAACTTAACGTCATGTAGACAGATTTGAACTTCACATTGAAAGAAGGGGATCTTCTAAGGGTTTATTTGCTTCCATTAATTTAGAAGGAAACTCTTTGCAACGGGGAAGTGTTTTCTAATCCCCTGCCAATTAAAACGCGCCCGACAAAATTGTCTCGCACATAATAGGACGGTAATGTTCGACAGCTGAAGGCTGCCATTTGGGGAGCTTTGATGAGGCTGCGGAGAGGCGGAGCCAGCTTCACCTTTTGCTAGCAATGGAAATGTCGTCTGCACGTTGTGAAGTATGTTCTAGATCGACTCTTAAGATGAAAATGTGTCAACTTATTTTAGCATCTCAAGTCATTCGAGTTTACAGTCTCCTTTGTCTAATAATTGTAAATTGGTGTGTCTGCGCGACCCATCCTCCCTGGCTGGCACGATGAATTACGAGATATCCGGTGGACATCGCAGTAGTCCTCAAGAGCCGGGCGAAATGGATTCGGGTTTCTTGCTAGACTGCGGGGTTCTGAGCGGCATTTGCTCGGTCTTGCTGTGTCCTTCATGAAATGGGGAGTCTTGTAGTGGCTGTTTCTAAACCGATCAAAGGCTCAGAACGCCGGTACAGTTTTCGGCAGGGTTTCATTCATTGTTTGCATGATAGGGACTTCAGAGAAATCTGAAAACTCTCCAGTAAGTGGTTTAAGACAAAATCACTCTCCCTCCAATCATTGTGTCCTTGAAGGTCCGTAATTTAATGCAGCACCAGATACTTAACACTTAATGGTTCAGTCACATATTAAAGACCAGTGGGTGATATAAATGCCACCAGCAGAAAGCAAGCTCATTCACCAAATGCTGGCAGAGTCCTGGAGACACATCAGTGACATCCCAGACAAGGGCCCATGCTTCATGGAGTTTGCAGGCCAAGAATGCAAAGCCTCCCAGTTTTTGGGGAAAGTGCATTCCCTTCAGCCTACTGAGGTGATTTTGAAAATAAAATCTCCAATCATAGGCAGACTCTTTTAGCTGGTTCCAAACTGCGTGTTTTTAAAACGCTAAATACCTACTGATAATAGCTACACATAGCTATGATTTCATTTACTTCAATTAAAAAAGATAACAATGATTCTAGAATACTGTGTGTTTGATTTCTGGCATTCAGGTCTGGGGATAGTTCTCCTTGGTTGTAATCGTTAAAAGACTAAGGGTGACTTGTTGAGCAAGGTCAAAAACATGGGGCTTGGTTCCTTTGTATACTCAGAAGGAAACGGTGAAAAATTCCTTCCTTCTTCCTCAGACTTCTCCCCGGAGTGTTTATTATATGAGCAATAGCAGGGATGATTCCTGTCTTCCAATCACTATTGTCGCTCCACGGTGACCAGGTTGGTGGGCGTGCAGGCAGACATCCATTAATAATAAGATTGCGCTTGTATTTATTATATGCCTTACATTGTACTGAGTGTTATGTGTGTACAGTTACACGTAATGCCCAAGACAACTCTGCGGGGTACATATTCTCCTTACTCTGTGCAGGTGGGGGAGTGGAGCGTGGGGAGGTGACCTGAGCCAGGTCATGAGTCTAGAAAAAGGCCGAGAAAGATTTCAGTCCAGGAATGACCCTCATGATCACTTGGGTTAAGTAAGAAATCTGTTTGCAGTAATTCTGGACCTTGTAGGATGCAGGGCCATACATAGTACACCTAAGAGGGGAGTAAATGATGTCTGTTAAGTTTAAATTCCTGGTTGACGGAAATCTGCTGTTGCTGATCTAATGAGCCAGTCAAACCGAATCAATAAATTCAAGTTCATTCTGAGCAAAGATTCCTGGGTGGCCCAGGGGAAGTGGAGGAGACCATGAGGGGAAACCACAAGGTGGGGGCTTTTAATGCTCCCCGGGGGGTGGAGCCTCTGAGGGTGGACGTTCTCGCTGGCGGAGTCTGGACTGGGGCAACTCCAGGGGAGGGGACTTGGGGTGGTGCCCCCACCCAAACAATTCAGACTCTTTGGGTATATGGGTGCCAGGGACCGGAGTGACGCTTCCGCTGAAACAATGTCCCTTGTAAACAGAGATGCCCTATGTTTCTGCTTGGTGACCACAATGCTCGTGAAACTGTTAGTTCCAGTTTTCTCCAAGAAGAACTTTACGATTGTTTATTTCTTTCCTTCTTCACGATATAGTGTGAACAGATAATACGGTTAAAGTCAATTTATTAAAATTTGAAATAAGAAAACATTTAAATACATAAAATCATAGGACACCAATAATCATTAGAGAAGAGAACAGTCTGATAGTGTGGCGATAATGGTGTCCCTAAGATGCCAAAGGCCCAGATTTGATCTCAGCACAGGAAAATAATCAACATACAAGCATAGGTATCGTAACAAGATTGTGTTATTACAAGGCTGGTGGTCACTGCCAATGTTCAGTAAAGAGGAGTAATAAGAATCATCTAACGTGTCTTCTTTATTTCTCTGTCTCACTCGAAGCTTTTAGCTGGATCTTGACTCTCCCTTTGTGGGAATATAGGTAGTGCTGTATACAAAATGAGCACGTGGGTTAGAAGAGTGAGCTAGGAGTCTCTGTAAGAGCTTTACAATCGGACAGGACTGTAATAACCCTTGAAAAGCAAGTCTCTTCTCGCTTTGAATAAGATGTATTTGCTAGAATGATAATGCTCACATATAACGGCATAATGAGTCGTGAATTTGGATAAAAGTAGAAGTACTGTTGGGATATTGTCACACCCTGAGAAGGTGGCTCTGCATCCAGGACCACACGGCTGATGGAAGGTGATTAGTAGAAGAAGCTTGAACTTGATACATGGGTTGATGGGCCAGTGGGCAGCTCCTCACGGGTACATGTATGCATATGCACATGTCTGCGTGCATACGATGAAAGTGGTTCATGTCTGGAACCCAGTTTGAGGTTTTAGGCGTGGTACTGCACAACACTGTTGCTCCAGATAGGTTGCTTAGAAGGGGAGCAAGGTGCAGCCAATACTGGCCTGCTGCTTTAAAGCTGGGTGTGCCTTCAGGGAGAGGTCTCCTGTTGACTACCTCTGGACATGTCAAAGGCAGGATGTTTAAATTGCAGCTTGGCGTGAGGATTGAAGAAACTGTGGCTGAAGATGTTCAGATACTGGGCATATTGGTACTTTTGCGGACCTCCTGATGTGGGCGCTGGGAAACAGATGTCATGTTCCGTCTACCAGTAGCAAGCGCTCTCCAGCACCGAGAGCAGCCATCGTCTTGACAGCCCCCAGTACTGGTACTTTTGAAACATCAGTTTATATCTCCTGACACAGAGGATAAAATTGAATTTGTTATCATCTTGGGATGGAAGAGGACCTAGATTGTAGGGATCCTTTTCAGATAGAAACAGAGAGGATGGATGTGAAGCAATCATTAGTACTGAGGAAGACTCAGGGTGCCAGTCAATCTCTCAACGAAGGTCTCAGATGGCTTCTGTGGTCCCTCAGTGAAGTGCTGGGCTAGCGGTTCATTTATTCTCTTGCCGTGAACTCAAGCTTCTGTGTGTCAGCAACACCTCGCCACACTGTCGTTGGAGGTCGGGGACATATTAATATCAGAGACTGTTTAAACAAGGCAATCAAACGACGGCACTCAACTTTAACTAACCCAGCTCGCAAGCTAATCTTAAGGAGGCCCAGTTGGAGGACGCTTGTACATTAATTAACTCTAATAGCAAGGAAGGGAGGGAGGAGAAGGAGGTGGGAAGGCATTGTTAAAAAGGAAAAAAAAATGCAAAGAACTCATGCTCAGTTTCCTTCTGTCTTTTTTAAAGGCGTTTAACATGCGTCCAATTTGGTCAAATTATGGTCAGGACAGCAAGAGAAGCCAGTTAGCTTTAAAAGACAGAGAGTGGGTGAGACAGGACATGATTACTTTACCGAATCCCCACTTTTTTTTTCTTCCAAAAGAGACAAAGGGAAATACTTAAGAACCAATGGTGACAGCGCCAGCAATCATTGAGTTGCAGGGTACCTTTGTCTCTGGGGGGCACGCGGTAATTTTTACGCGTCTGCCACTGAGTGTCAAACCTTTTCTTTTCTTCTTCTTTCCACTCTGGATGGCCAAACTGATTATCTAAAATAGAAAATTAGCACACAATGGGTTTACTCTGCGATACCCCTTATGCAACTAATGGCAAAGCTTGTTAATTGGTTGTAAATGCCAGCGGGTTGCCAGGATAATACTTCAGAAATAAGCGGGTATTCTGATAATTACAGCAATCTTCATCTATAAAAGCTTAAGTAGATGAAGTAGTGGCTGGCTTAAAACCAAGATTTATCCCGCTGCACTCACATTAAAAGAAAAAATAAGATGAAAACAATAATGTAACAAAACAATTATATAGCAGGAAGCTTTGTAGGTTTTCTAGATTGGGAAAACTCAGAAAGTAAAACAGTGCTGTAATAACTGGTTATGGAAAAATAGGCCATTTACATTTGTGTATAATTAAATAGTAGGCTATGCAATTTCACTTTTTAAAGTAAACTGCCTTTTCCTTTTTTTATAGGGCAACGTAGCCATAATTGCTGCATTAAAGCTTTAATGAAAGAAAAAAGCCGCAGATCAAGATGACACCCAATGTCTGCATTTGCACTGTGGTGCTCTTGCTTGTTTGGTAATGGGAAGAGACTGAGGAGATTAAAACTGCAGAATTCTTTCTAGTTTGTTCTGAAATTGCTATAGGAAGATCGTTCAGGGTCTAAAATACGCACAATTTATTCTTCCACCTTCAATTTGCGAGAATTTAATGGCTTTCCTCACTAGTAGGTGGTGGGAGATACGCTCTGCACTGAAGAGAAAACTACTTCGGATCATAAAAATGATCAGAAGGGAGTGGATCAGAATTTAAATCTCCGGCGATTTCCTTGGTGCCGTAGAAGATTGCCCCAAATATTATACTATAGTTAGTGTTGACTTGGCTTGCTATAAGAAGATACCGTCCTCAAAATATCAACAGGTTGGCTTGTAATATTGTGTTTCTCTACTCTGCAGTTTTCCTGTCGTTCCAACATCAGGAACTGGTGCAAAGGACAGCCAGTCCCAGCCCGTGCACCGAGGTGACGCTCTGGCAAGCTGCTAACTGGCTTGTGGGATAATTTAGTTAGTTTTTTTTTTTTAAATGGCTTCCTGTGAACTTCTTTTTCTCCTAAGTTTGAAATTTTCCTCTTCAGATGTCAACTCCACATAGGTTGGCGATGTTTTCTGTAAACCATCCCTGGAAGATAACTCCAGCAGAGACTGGAAACCTTCATTATGTGTGTGGCACTGAGTGGAGCAAGCGGGGATAGGCGAAGAACACACCAGCAAGGAAGTAGCAAAGGCCCTTAGTGCCAATGGCTGAGGGAGGAGAAGTAGGCATAGATTTATGTGCATGCTGTTTGTGTGAAATTTTCTTCCTTTTGCAAAAAGAACAATGCACAAGCAGCCCTTCTTCAGTGAGAAACCTGAGGAAGGCCTGGGTTCTTGGCTTTTTGAGTTCTCACTTGAGGAAAGTGACTCACTTGCTCCACGGTTTTGTTTTGGTGTTTGTTTTGCACGGTGCTTGATAAAATGCATCTCTCTGTATGTGCACTTCTCCTGGAATGGGAAACTTCAAGTACATAGCCTTCTGGCATGGCTGGCTTTCTCACAGAAGTTAGAATGTGCTGTTGGCATGGGGGCTGGAACCGCGGGTAAGCAAGCACAGCCCGCAGGAATCAACGCAAGCGCCGGGGGAGTCGCCTGGCCGCTCCACAGAGCATCACAGCTACTTCTGGGAGGTTATTATTGAGGAGGGAAGCAGGAGGGGGGAGGATGGGCTGCAGAAGACACACAGAAACAGGAAGTACAATCTTTCACCCCCAAGATTTCACGTAAAGAAACAGATGTTCCGGGTGCCCACCTAGCTGCTTCCCCGTCAGAGAAGGCACCAGAGGGCTGAACCCACATTCTTCAGTTTGCTTCTCCTGTCTCTCCGAGGCTGGCAGCTGATGCAGGACTTAAGATGGGGCACCCAGCGTACTGTGTTTTGATTGCTAGGCTGTTTTAAGGTATTTTTTTTTAAAGCAACATTTTTGTATGTGTATGAAGAAGGAAGAGCGGAGAGCCTTTCCAACGAGCTTGGCGGCTGTTTGCTTTGGCGAGATTGGTCCTTGGTTGAGCAGAAGAGAAACTCTCAGGCAATGCTACTCGAAGCTGAACAGCAGGCTAGTCAGAGAAAAAGACAGCCAGAGGAGTGGGCCCAGAGGAGCAGAGTGTAGGGTGTGTTCCCACTCCCAGACTCCCTCAGCAGCCCCACCCCCATCATGTGCCAAGCTCAAGAAGTGGCCTGTCCCATCTCCACACAAGGAGTGCTCCCAGAGAAGACCAACATCTGTAAAAAGACAGGCCCGGAAACAACCCGCCAATGCACAACATGCAAAAATTATTTCCTAATACAGTTTTCTGCTTAAAACAAAACAAAACAAAAGGCTAACAGGTGTCTTCCAAGCTCACTTCAAATGCTTACTTTGACCAATACGAGGTGGTTTTCCATCAAGTTATTTGAGTTTCCTGGAGAATAGAGAGAAGGGATTTAAGCGGCGAGTCTCCTGTGTGAAGATATTGTTTCCCACAGACTCGGTGGGTATTATGATATTTATTCTCTGGGGTTTCGTCTGGCCTGGACGTTTGTTGTCTGACGCTTCTGACACCTCTGAAAATTTGTTAGCGTATAAGGAGGGCGATATTTTGTCAAAGTATATTTTAGCTTCTTTATTCCTCAGGGCTCACTTCCCCTGTCATGTGGTCTCGTGACCCTGCCAGGGTAGGCATTTGCGGAAACATGAGAAAGCATTTTTTGAGTTAAAGAATGGCCTTTTTTTTTTTATACTTTCATAGATCTTATTAATGATCATATCAAACTGATTCTTGGAGGAGAAATACGGAGTCCACCCACTCTGGGATGAGATCATTTAAAGGGCAAAGTCCTCTGACTCGAGTATTCTGTTAGGAGAGGACCACACTTCTCATTTGTGGGAAAAGCCTTGCGTGGCATACGATTGCATTCTCAAGGCTCCTGTGTTTGCCCCAACAGTGAGCATTTTCTGTTTCTGTGTCAGTTGTCATTAAACCAGTTACGACTCTGACATGTGGCTCCGTCAGGGCGCAGAATTAAAGTCGCTTTGGCTTTAGCTCGTCTGAGAGACTAGTGCAGAGTCTACCAGAGCCACTTGGGATGACTTTTCCCAAGCAGGCATGCATATGTTAAAGTACCTCTGCAGCTCCAGTAGTGACTGCGCTAGCTGACAAGTGACAGGAGCCCCCCCTCCCGCCCCCCCGGTATTTCATGAGAGTGTGCACAAGTCATAACAAGTTGCCTCTCTCTCACGAGGCGGGGAACATTTCCCTTCAAGCACACATGGCTATATGGTGTGTTTGTGTACATGAAAATTCATGCTGCGATCAAGTTTAATTTTGCCATTTTTTTTTGTTTGTTTCTAAGTCTTAGGTTCGAAGGTTTTGAAGACGTTCAAATGATTGCTTTCAATTCTCTTTTAAGGGATGTTCAAAGAGTCTTTTGAATTTTTGATCGGAAAGCAAAGTTTGTTACCATTGAGAGAAACTGTAACATACAGGGCCCCTTGTTCCTTAGGCTGGAATGTTCTTTATTTAATCAACAAATAAATGCCTTCGGTGTGCTAGAAAGTCCTACAACAGCAGTGCCCAGCTCTCAACGTCCTTGTTTTGCAGTGTCTTTGCTTCAAAGGGTACTGGTTTCCATGGTACATAGACTCCTATGAAGACAGTGACAGGCATATCCCCGGGCAAATGAGGTAGAAGCAGACTAGATGCACGGAGAGGAGGGAAGTTTTAGAGTCTGCAAAGATCTGGGTTTGAATCTAGCTATTTTCTCTCCCTTGGCTCCAGGATCCTTTTCTGCAAAATAAAGAATTGTAAGGGACCAGTATTCAAATCACATCAAATATCATCTGCATATCACACACGAACAGTAACTTTGAGCTCCCTGTTCTCTGTGGTCTCAGAACAGTAAGAGAAAACATGAAATTCTTACCATATATATATATGTATTCGTATACATATATTCATATAAAACATGGTCTGTATTAAGTAGATTCCTAGGCTCATAGAAGCTAACTGTCTGACTGTGACATCCAAGGTAAGTGCCTCCAAATAACTAATTTGTTAATTGGTATATATGTTATATATACATACATACATAATACATACATACATGCATACACACATACATACTTTTTGTGTCTCTCTGTCTCTCTGTCTGTCTGTCTGTCTCTCTCTATCTGTGTGTCTCTGTGTGTGTCTGTTTCTCTCTCTCTCTTTCTCTCTCCTTTCCCCCGGCTCTGGCTGTGTGTTTATTTTTGCTTTTTGGTTTTTGAGACACGATTGCACAGTATATCCCGGACCGTCCATAACTCACTATGTAGCGCGCACTGGCTTTCAACTCCAGACAAAGCCTTAGTCCTCAGCCTCCCAAGTGCTGGGATTACAGGCATGAGCCTCCACACCCAAGTAACACGTGTCGTTCTAAAATTTAATCTATTTCTAATTATAGAGGGAGCGAGATGTACTGGAAAGACTGAATGGATGCTCTTAACTACCAATGGCTTTCCTACTAAGTGAAGGTGCAATTATCGGAGACCAAGGAGTTCAAGTGCAAGAAGCCAAGGAAACCAAGGGCAGAACTGAGTTCCGTTTGAGCCTGCACTAACTTGTGGCTCTAACTCCAGGTCTCCGTGCAGGATCTGTGTCACTAGCCCCGCCGGAGACCATCGCAGAAGGAAACAGGAAATGTCTGGTCGCAGTCTCAAGGAAGATCCTGTTTGTCCCTGAGTCAGGTCTCCGCAGCACGCTAGCGTTTCCTGTCTGGGATGGAATGAGAGCAGCGTCGTTGGTGACCCAGAGCTTAGGTTTCGCAGTGGGACCTTAGCAGTCTCTGCTCCACGGCCACCCCAGGCTTGCGTTGCCTTTGAGGACCGCGAGTGTGCACCCGAGCCTTAGAAAGCGGGATGAGGAAGAGCGGCTCTCCCCTTTCTCTTACATATGAAGTGGCTTCTCTATCTGTTTATGTCTTCATGCGCACATTCTGGAGGGTAAAAATGACAGATTATTGGCTCGGGAACAATTTGCCTTACACATAACCTCCCTGCCAATTTCATTTAAAAAAAAAAAAAGATGTCTTCCTTCATAGAGGAAATAAGCATATCTTTGTTGTGGTAGAAAAGAGCGTGCAAGATTCATACGAAAATCTGTTCTGCGAACAGAGGTTTTGTATCAGGTGAGACACACCTGAGTCCATTGTGAGCTGCCCCAGGCCTAAGGATTTTGGATTACTCATTTTTGCCCTTTGGTCTCTTACATTGTCTGTCCAGGTTGTTCCAGGTCGGTTCTTAACTTACTCTAAAAACATTTTTTTTTTTGAGGCCAAAAGATGATGATGATGATGTTGATGATGATAGCATCTTCGGTGCTCCGCTTC
The DNA here is from genome assembly GCF_950005125.1 of Chionomys nivalis. Taxonomy (NCBI): domain Eukaryota; kingdom Metazoa; phylum Chordata; class Mammalia; order Rodentia; family Cricetidae; genus Chionomys; species Chionomys nivalis. The sequence goes on along the minus strand of NC_080111.1, from coordinate 3,267,762 downwards.
CCCTTCCAGGAGGAGGGGCATTAGAAGATGCTGAAGGCAGAGCTAATCCTGCCTGATTAGTGTGCTCTTACTTCGTCTCCATCTCAACAAGCTGCGTTAACCCGGACTGCTCTAGATATTTCTTGCAGTGACTCTGAAAATGGATAATTAATAATTTGCTAACTTCCTAGGGTGTAAAAATGAAGAATTTTAATTCAGGTGGCTTGATCCCACATATTTTTGTCTTTAACAAAAGCCTATTAATTTTTTTTAAAATAAGAAATACAGTTGCTGAAAGTGAAATGTTAATTAAAATTTGGTATGGCTTAACCAGTTTCAAGGAGAATAGGAAATAACTACCTTAGTCATAATTTATAGAAGACAGGGTGGATAACAATTATTTTTTGATATGTTTATTCTTTAAAGGTTAATTTGAATTAGTAGGAGGATGCTAACATTCTCTAATAGATTTTGGATCCTCCTAGGGTGATTTTTATTTGAGAACCCAGTGTACGTTTGACATGGCTTTTATCATTGTGGCAGAGTTACTCTTTAGCACACTGCTGGATTTAAGTATAGTTGACCAAGATTTAGGTTCATATTTAATTAAAATTATTCAGAGATTTATGCCAAAATTCATCCTTAAAGTTTTAGAGACAATGTTTGCTCCGATATAAATTAACATCTTGAGAACTGCAGTAAAAGGAAAATATATTTTCAAGTGATTTGTTTGCATTAAAGAAAGCACCTTGGTTTATTGTCAATTCTTTTCAGACAGTTTGGGGCCTGGGTGTGCCAGGCCATGGCAGGAGTAAAGTGGAGGAGAATTTAGGCAAAAAGAACAGCTGGCTTTAAGTATGTGTATTGTATGTGCCGTGTAACCTTCCACACGCTTCATCTTGGGTGTGTGTAGAGACCTCAATGGACTGCTCTTGTTTACCCAGATAGAGTCAAGACTGTTGTGTCCCTGAGAGTCCAGTGGCCTTCTTGAGAAAGGGGATGGTTTCTTTGAAAGGGTACAGTGTGTACTAGACTGACCAATGTAGCAGGGGCTGAGCAGAAGCTCTGGGAACACAATGTTTCCTTTCTCTGGGAACACAATGTTTCCTCCAGGGCTATGAACACCGTCAGGTACCCAGTGCCTGGCTCTCATGGTACTGTGCATGTTTGAGGCACTAAAGCCTCCAAGAGAGCTTTCAGAGTTATGATGTCATTAATTAATAACTGACTGCGTGCTAATCAATACATTCGGTATAGGCTATAATGGCTTAGAAACATGATGGTTTTGGAATGGCTCATGTATAAATGCTGATTGATTTAAAGTGAAGGGAAAATTTCTGTCTATTGGGTCAATAGTTTATGGATTATGATGACCTTTTAGTATGAGATTGCTAACGAATACTTCAGCATTCTTAGCCCCCAGCCTGTTCTGTGTTCGTTAATCAAAACTGCCTGAAAACAAGACACACTAGAGCAATTATTGGTCCTGAAATCCAATAACGCTTGTAAAGCCTTCTATAAGATAGCACAGTGGGATTTAAACTTATACACCCTACAATGTGGAAATATGTATTTCATGCAAAAATGTGCATTATAAAACTGTGCTATCCTTGATTTATCATCAGGAGTTCCAGGTGTATATTTTCTTCTGTTTCCGTGTGTAGAGTTGAGATATAGATAGTGGACACGAGATCTGGCAGAAGTGACCTCAAAGATACAGCTCCCTTATTCATTCTGGCATCCAAATTAGGAGTCAGATACCTTGAAAGCAGACTTAATGTCAGAAACCAGAATTGGCAGGTGGGAGTTTACCTAGGAGAAGCCTACTGGCCAGCACAGGGGCTGCTTATAACGGAACTTGATTATTAGAATGGAGTTTGGTGCTTAATGAAAAAGGGGGTGTGGTTAATTCTCTGTCACTGAAGGGGGCAGTTCTTGCCTCACCCCGGCAACTGCTACGCTAACCCTCCCCCGCCTTCCACTGCTCCATTCTTGGAGGTCTGCTTTGGAATGAAGCCAGTTATCCTTTTTTTTTTTTTTTCACTTAGGCAAATTTTACATCAAAATACTGACTTTATATTTGAGGAAACGGGTGGTTTTGGAATAGGACCCGTGTCAGCTTTGATACGAATGGGCATGAAGTTTCAGAAGCCAAGTGGTAAGGGACCTGGTGACACACAGCAGCCCTCTTTGCCTGAAGACCCCTGCTTCTCCACGGCTCTCCCCCTCACAGTGAGTGCTCGCAGTTTTTCCGAGCTGACTTCCTGGCATTTCTCTCCGCACGTTCAAAATGAGTAACTTAGACCACAGGCATTTCGCTTTTCAGGTTTAGCATCATTTACTGATTTCTCTCTGTGGAAGATAGGAATTTAACCCTTTTGTGTCTTTTCCTTCCCAACAGCATTCCTTGGAAGATTCTTCAGCTGTACCTTTCTTAGAAGGGATGTAAGAAAGAATGTCCTGGGAAAGTCTCAGTGTCTGAAACCCTTGCCCAGGATTTACAGGGCGCATCGAAATCTTGACTTTGTATGCACAGATATCTTAGATAATCTGTTCTCATGTAGGAAGGAGAGCGAGGCAAGAGGAAGTGTTTCTTCCTGTGTGCATATGTGTGTACATGTATGAGTGTGTGTACACGGATGTGCATGTGTGTATATAGTGAGTATATGTGTATATATGTATGTGTGTGAGTGTGTACGGTAGCATGTGAATATATGTGTACTTGTGTGTGTATGTGTGTGAGTGTGTGTGTGTTTGTGTGTGTCTGTGTGTGTAGGGATTGTAGTGGGGATGTGTGTATGGGGGCTTAAATTTAATAAAAAGAAGTAAGTTAGGGAAAGATTTTGGGAGAGAATGGTCAAAGATGTCGGAAGGCAAACAGCGTGAAATGTTGAAATAAAGGGGGTGGTAAATGAAAGTATAAAGCCACAGAGAGACAGGCTAAGAGGACTCCAAACACTCAGTTCCAGAGGTTTAAGGCCCACAGCCTCCAGGCATCCAGGAAAACAAAGACTTTTAGGCTCTTTACCCAAAGAACTTTGAAGTAAAGGAGAAGGAGGCATTAAAAAAAAACATAGTTAGATGTGGATGAAATATTCAGTACACACACATACAAATATGTGCAAATGGAAGACTATCATGAACATTGAAAAAGCTGAAGGTATTCCAGGCCTTTCCACCCAGACCACAGGGACAAGTGTGTTGCTGGCTGATTAATTATTTCTTCTTTTGATAGCATGTCTTAACAAGGTTAAGGCCAGGATGTAAAAGAGTTACAGCCAAAGCTGGCGTTTGGAGACTCCGACCATCTAACACTCTGGGGCTAGGACCCTGCTTGTCCAGAGCCCTTCCAAATCCAGCAATCCCTTGAATTACTTTTTACAGTTGCTTCTTCTCCGTGAAGAATTTCTGTTATTCTGATGCTTTTTGGCTGTGGTAGCTGTCTGTTCGGCCTGCTGCTTTTATTTCCTTCTCGTCCACAGCCATTGCCTGTGTTGACTAAGTTCCCCACACCACAAGGCCGCTGCTGTGATTCCGCTTGCACACAGGACCCAGGCACTTCACAAGAGAAATCCCCTCCAGCTTAGGGACCTATTTTGGGGACGTGGTTTAAACAACACGTGGCTTTAGACTCATATATTAGCATAGACCACAAATCCATTTTATATGCTTGGGAAAAATAACCTGGGTACTTTTGGATACAGTCTGGTCGTGAATTCCTCTTTCGGATCTCACCAGGGATATGTTTATTGCTCACTTCATTGAAAAATTATTTCAGTCAACAGGACCGTGATAGGTCAGATTATTATTAAGAAGGATCAGCTATGGTTTTTAGTCCTGTATTATCAGTGAAATCTTCAGCCATCTGCTAGTTTCTGGTTGCAAGTACTTTCCTTATCTGTTCATCCATTCTACAAACATTTATTGATGACCAGCTATACCCAACAAGTCTAGCAGATATTTTCCTGTCTTCGTGAGAGCCTCCAAAGTCAGCACACTACCATAATCGCCCGCAGTAAGGATGGAAGGAACCCTTTAGCGTGGATAATAGGCTGTGGGATCAGAGGGGCGTTAAGCCCCAGAACATGGGGAAAGCCACTTAAGACCCTGCTTTCTGTATGAAGTGACACCGGCCTGAGCTTGTCAACAGAGGACAGGGTGTCAGGAGAAAGGAACAGCGCACACAAACGAACATCAGAAAGTACCGTGTTCTGGCAGGAGCGAGCCGGCAGCCGTGGGGGCTTTGGGTGAAGGCAGACAAGGCAGGGAGTGGCAGTGCTGGGTAGGGCAGCAGAAGCGGACGCCTGCAGCCTTGATTTTTACGGAAGTTGCATTTTAGGAAAGCTTTGTGAGTTAAAAGAGTTTAGAGTCTACACTGCACACCTAAGTCTTGTAGAAAGAGCAGTCAGCCAGAGTAGCAGAAGGAAGGAAGATTGGAATCTCAAGACCAGAAGGCCAGTTGAGAAGTTGTCTGGTCTGAGCTAACATTATGGGCGTGGATGAGAAGGAGGGAAGATGGGAGGATGTTCAGAAACGCTTTACCCAATCGCAGATTTTGTGTGATGTGGAGAAGAGAGGCCTGTGAGCGATCACCCTGGTTTTAGTGGTAATTCCTTTGTGAGTCGCTGCAGACAATGATGCCAGCTTGTTTGGCCATAACTGGACCAGCTGGATTATCTATAGGGAAGCACACACACTGTTTTAAGGATTTAAGAGTTTCTCGATACCAAATTTTCAGTTGTGTTATTTAATGGTATCTTTAATACTGTGTTGGGGTATCTAAATTTAAAAAAAATTACTAGGCCCTAGGCCCTGTAAGAGACAAATCAGTGAATGAAGAACTTGTTATATACATGAGAAATTTGGCTTTAAAGCTTGGATCCTTAGGATACACATAAAACTGGGCAGGTGTGGTGACCCTCAGTGATGGTCAGGTCTGGTGGCCATCAGTGATCGCAGCACTTGGGGGCAGAGACAGATGCTCCTCAGGGCAAGCTGCCTAGCTGAGTCAGAATCCGCAAACTCAAGGTTTTATGAGAGATCCTGCCTCAGTAAATACGGTTGATCAAAACCAAGGAAGACACTCAGTGTCAACTTTGGATATCTACACACATGAACATATGTGCATCTCATATACTTGTGTCTACAAACACATGTAATATGCTTGCACACACATACACATGTAAAAATGAAAGTACCGGTCTTTGATGGACAGCATATGGCTGGCAGATAGTCACATGTGACTAATATCCTGAACTTAATTTGCTTGGTGCTCTGCATAGTTAATGAAATTGGTACTGTTCAAGAACACTCAGTGACATGCTTCAGAAACATGTGGGAAATGTATTTCTATTTCTATATTGAGTATTTCCTTTCTTCTTCCAAGAATATTTGAGCCCTAGATTTGAAGGTCTCATAACGTGGGACAGATCAGAGAGTTCAGCTTCCCAGAGAATCTCCCTTCATGACTCTAGCCAGTCACCCTTGCCATCCTGAGGACTGGATGAAAGTCATATTTAATTTCTGTATCTTTGAGAAACATGTTTGACATTTCAAAAAGAAAAGTTCTCATGCTTTTGTTTGAAAACTTAACAAACACTTGTGATGACAGAGGAACAAAAGAGAAATATGTAAAATTGAAGATGGTAATTGCCTTAAGCCCACCACAGTCCCGTCTCTTGAGATGAGGGTGAGGTGTAGGTTTTGGGTGCATCTGTCTTTTAGATGGGCAGACACATTTTTCATAGCATTAATTCATAATCTGCCTTTTTGCATAAGGCATTATATCTTCCCAGGCAAAGAAATATAAATCTATTCTTTAACTGTATATTTTACTTTTTATATGTGTGATTAAGTTACCTTCTTAGTAATGACTTCCCCTTATGTTTCAACTAATAAATGGTATTTTTGTGAATATTCACACACACACACACACACGTTTCTACATTTTTACTCGTTCTTTCCATTTGGCAATTCTCAAAGAGAACTTATATTTTAAATCTTGGTAAATAGAGTTATCCCTCAGTATCTGTTGGGCATTGCTTAAAGATCTGTGCAGATACCAAAATCTGAAGATCTACAAGGTAGTCATACAAAGTGGCATGGCATTTGCTTATAACCTATGTATGTGCTTCTGTATACCTTAATAATCTCTAGATTGTAGTACAAGTTGCAATATAAATTCTGTAAAATAGCTATTATGCTGTATTTTTAAGAGAACAATATCAGTGGAACAAAAACTCTATACATACGTGCTCAGTGCCACATAGATGTCATAGTGCCACGTAGATGTCCCACTGCCACGTAGGTGTCCCAGTGCCACGTAGGTGTCCCAGTGCCACATAGGTGTCCCAGTGCCATGTAGGTGTCCCAGTGCCACGTAGATGTCCCAGTGAAACACAGATGTCCAAGTGCCACGTAGATGTCCCAGTGCCACGTAGATGTCACAGGGCCACATAGGTGTCATAGTGCCACGTAGATGTCTCAGCACCACGTAGATGTCACGGTGCCAACAAGGTCTGAATGCATGTGCACCTCTCCACTTACTATTATTTACCTTGTTGTAATCAACTATACTTTTATTTCCCTAAGACACAATCAAAAATATTGTGAGTACTTTAATTTCAAAATTTTTATCTTTTATAGGTATAGTATGTTGACCTTTGTTTTTAGATGAATTACTTTTAAAATTTGTTATTGATTTTTCTGTTGTGTTGCTTATTCTTTGTTTAGCTCTTACAACTTATTTTTACCTGTCAAAGTCCAACTTTTTTTTTTTTAATAACTTGTGATTTGGGGTTTTGGTAAAAAGCACCTTAGATGACAAACATTAATTTTTATTGAAAAAAATACAGGGAGAATCTATCTGTCAAAGAAAATTTAGGGAAATTGCTGTGAAGTATACTACTAATAATAAAAGATCATTTGTTGAATATTTTGGAAACACTGTCTATAAAATAGAAAATTAGTTTAATTTGGGATCTAAATACAGTAAAGACTAGACCGTGGTTTCCTGGAGGACCACTGCCACATTTGTGTGACCCGGCAGAGTATTAGGCAGAACACGGAAGGTGCGTGTGTCCAAGGTTGGATGAATGAACAAATGCAAACTGGAGTTTAAGACTAAAGATTGTGGCAATGGCATTTGCTATGTCCAGACTCCACACACTTCACACGTTAGCTACTTGCAGTGACCTGCACATCGGTCAAGCCTCTATAAAGATGTTCTAAAGAACATCTAAGAATTAGCGTTGTCAGCCGGGCGATGGTGGCGCACGCCTTTAATCCCAGCACTTGGGAGGCAGAGGCAGGCGGATCTCTGTGAGTTCGAGACCAGCCTGGTCTACAGAACTAGTTCCAGGACAGGCTCCAAAGCCACAGAGAAGTGCTGTCTCGAAAAACCGAAAAAAAAAAAAAAAAAAAAAAGAATTAGCGTTGTTTCTATTACAGAGAAAATAGAGAATACTATCATTATGGTAGCATCATTATGGAAGTTGTAATTTGAACTTTAAAATCATTTATTCAGGTTTTTCTTGACTGGAGAGCCTAACTTTCTTCTTTGTGCAGACGCTAAACTTGCTCCTTCTCTGAGTTAGAGCATTCATTCTGGGTGACATACACTCTAGAAGGAACCAGAGGTGTAACAAGCAACCACACCACACTGATGAGTTGAGGCAAAACTGGACTGAACATTTAAGACATGCTATTTTATTATTATTTGGAATACAGCTCAAAAATAGCAAAAAATAATTTGGAGTTGGCTTTCAAAAAATTCTTGAGTAAGTCTTATTGTCTGACAAAAAAAAATCAGGTGTTCTTGATAACGTGTAGGAAAGAATCAAAAAAAATCTTTTGTTTTAAAAGGCAGAAGAATGATTTACTGTTTTTATTTTAACTCATTTTCCTTTCATTTAAAGCTTATACTTAGGACAAATTCTGCATTTCAGATTATGGAAAAAATGCAGCCTTAATTTTTTTGTAATTAAAGTACTATCCTGGAATATTGAAAATAGCTTTCCCTAAAATGTAAGCTCTAATAACTTTCCCTAAATGAATAATTTTTATTAGTACGACAGCTAATTTTAATTTTATGTGGCACAGAGCCTTTAATCTTATATGGTATTTTATATAGTAATGTTTATTTCCTATACAAACTCTCTAGGATGTTTTATCTCTTTTATATCCCATTGAATTCTCCCCAAAACTGCACTAGTTTACAATAATTTTATTACTTTATTAATTAAACGTTTTCCAACAAGCCAGCTATGGCATTTCTTATCATCAAGGGTTCCATTAGTTTTTAATGGTGTGAGACAAAATTACCATTTACCCACATGCAATTTAAGAAGCATCATTAACGCAGGGAAAGCACCAGGTGGGATTCCTAATAGTTACTGTTTCTCATTTTTGTTTTTATTTAAAAGAAATAACTGGTTTTGAGGTTTTTTTTTTTTTTTTTTTGTTGTTGTTACTATATTGCCGAATCTTCTCTTGGACTTTTATGATCGAGATCATTTAAAATAATGTTCTTCTGTCTCCTTAGGCAGTATTCAACACTGTTTTACTTATGTGTGCGCTGCTCTGGCCAGGACCCGTTTCTGTGCAGTCACGTGTATTTGTTTGCACTGACAACAGAACAAAGAGGTGTCTTCGTGGGTCCCTGTCAGGGTTTTGGCCCAGGTTTGTCAGTGTGAGTGACTTGGCCACAGAAATACTTTTTTTTTCGGTGTTGCAGGGACTTGGTACCTAGGGCCCCGAAAAGCAAAAGAAATTCCAGGACTCTTAGAAATGAGCATTCATTCTTCTTTCTCTTGTCAATTGTAAAAACTCTTGAAAATTAGTTATAGGTCATAGCTTCGTAAGCCTTGACACCTTACCAAATGAAAAACACTCGTTTCCATATAATATAGATAGGAAATCAACGAGAAACACTCATCTGTAGCAACGTTAATAGTCTTTGATGAATGGGGGAAAGCAAATATCTTGTAATTTAGTATTATAAACTACACAGGGCACAGTGCAGATCTCTGCTGCCTGCTGCCCCTGAGGAGAGGGAAGAGTTAGGTTCTTCCCATCTCCAATAAAGCACTAATCAGTTACTAACGAGAGGCTAAGTCAAACAAACTCACGTCTATAAAGAGGGCTGTCGTAAAACCTATTTGGGCAATTCTTTCAAGTTTTGTCTTTATTGTACAATCAGTGTTTATAATATCAAGAAACTGCATCTGAAGAGGGAAACCATCTCTTCAAAAAAGTCAGGATTTAGGTAATTTTTAAACCTTTTGACACAAAACAGATTAAAATCGGGCCAGGTAGGGGAAGCACAAATTGTGTAACTCGTTTGACACAGGAAAGTGATTAGATCCAATTTCCTAGAAACTGCTTTCTTACTTTTATTGTAACTGTCCGACCCATTGAAGAGAAGGGAGGAATCTATTGGGTCAATGTTTAGTTTGCTACTACAGAGGAGGCGTTGGAAGCCAACGTTGGAGAGGAAAAACACAAGCAAAATCACATCTGGCCGGGAAGGCTTGGGGACCTTGGAAGAAATAGTTACCTGTTTAATATTACGACATAAGGCCTTCCTGTACTCCTTATACCAATTTAAGTTCTTAGCTAATTCCCCAGCAAATACATCCATATACAGGGAGCAAGTAGGCTTATCTGGGAATTTTATCTTGTGGCTATGGTGTTAATGGTTTTACCGTCTGCATGATGATTATAAAGGAGAAGTTGTCTTGTTAGCAGGATATCAGTTCTTTATTTATATCGCTCACACGAGATGAACCAGTGGGGCTATTATTTAGTTGTGTGACATTCCCTACGTTACCACCTCTTCTGTTTCAAATTTGCCCCACATCAATTATTCAATTTTCCGTGAATGACATTTTCTCCTACTTTGGAACATTTAGATAGATTCGTCCCCAGTGTTGATGCAGAGAATGACTCTTTATGTCCTTAGCTGAAACAATTGATTATGACGCAGTCCGGATATTGCTTGGGGGTGGTACTTACTAGCTCAGACTTCCAGGGCTCGAGTGAGGACAGCTTGTTACGGCTGGGTTCCTCACTTGCTTATCTCCTTGCGCCCTGCTTTTATTGTGCTTGAGACTGACGGGAAATTGCTATAGCCAATCACCAAAAAAAAAAAAAAAAAAAAAAGTGCTTATTTTTTATGATGTTTTATTTTCATGGCTTAACATTAACATAATGAAACTTCAGATTTTTCTATTAAAACCATGCAGTACATGTTGAAGCGTCACGGGGAATGAAAATTTCTCGTGATATACTTTGATGCTTGTGGAATAAAGATTAACACTGGAGCTTCCTGGATTAGATTCTCTCTAATTGTATTAAGAGACTTAAAATGCACCATAAATAACCACACACGTGCACGCGCACACGCACACACAAGCGTACGCACGCACACATGCGCACACACGCATGCACACACACGCACACACGTACACGCGCATATACACACATGCACACACATGTACACACGCATACACACACGTGCGCAAACACATGCACACACACACGCACGCACACACGCATGCATCTTAAGTGTGTTTTTACCAAAATAATTTGATAATGTTGTTTCTTATAGTATTGTTGTTTCTATCAATATTGTTCTATGTGTGCCAAGCTCCCAAACTGGGATGGGTTCCAGGAGGCCTTATTCCTTTTTGGGCTACGTTTTCCAAAGAAAGCTATGCCGCATGATTCTATGTCAATGTGGATTCTCTAAAGTTAATCTTTTTGAAACGGGCACCATGTCTTATTTTCTTTAGCGTGGCTAGCAGAAGGTTATCAAACTTAAAACAAAACATGACTTTGAGGAATTTGAAACAAAAATGACTCCGTAAGACATAGTAATGGGGAAACGAAAATCTAAAGTCTGCGGAAAACACAGGCTTTAACATACAACATATAACATTTGTATCTCTTATCAGATACAAACTGGTAAGGGGAACTTTGACAAGTCCCATGAAGACCAGCCTTTGCTTTTGTGCCTGGCGGCTTTTGTCTCCATGCACACAGATGTGTGTAACCTGGCCGTGCACTCTTCTGAGTGACAGAAAACCCAAAGTCGTTTAGATGGAAAAGTCTTTTGGTCTCTGTATCATCTCCTGAACGTTGTCTCTGGGGGTCCCGGGCGAGTCTCCTTATCTCTCAATTTTCAGTTGCAAATGTGGAAACAGGTTGAATTACTATATTATAAGGCATAAACAGGGCGGAGCATGAGGAGTTTGTAGGACAGGGCTTGGCACATTACTTGTTATTGCATGGTGTTCCTGTTATATGCCCATCAACGGCACAGGCACACATTAGATGGTGTGTGTGTGTGTGTGCATGTGTGTGCGCACGTGTGTGCTTTGGTTCCTGTCCTGGAACTAGCTCTTATAAACCAGGCTGACCTCAAACTCACAGAGATCCTCCTGCCTCTGCCTCCCGAGGGCTGGGATTAAAGGCGTGCGCCACCACCTGCCCAGCTCTGCTAGAATTTTATTTGCTGCATTTGAGTAAGTAACCAGGATTTTGATAATTAACTATATTATTCTTAAGAAAACAACAGGGGGCTTTTATTGAGCACATGCTATCCCCACCATGATGTTAAGCACCCTCTTCTGGGGACGGATGGTGTGCGCACACTTTTTCGTCATCTCATGTTCTTGTCACCGATTTAAGAATGGGGAATCAGAAGCTGGGGGTTGCATTTCTTATCTGATATTGTGCTCCTCACTGAATGGCAAGTCTTAGTAATTCCAAAACTCAGACATTTAACAGTAAGGAGAAACCTGAAGATGGTGCCTTAAATGAAACCAACTCGTTCTTTCCAGTGCTGGCCACAAGAAGCTTCCAGCAGAGAAAGAGGAGTCAAGAATGCTAAGCCATTCAGACCATGCTCTTTTCCTGCATTGGAGTGGGGGAGCCTTGCGGAAGGTGAGGAGGCCTGAGAAGTTCATTGTTTTAATATATTTGCAGCATTGTGTTTTATATCAAGTTTCTTTTCTCTGTGATTCATTTTCCCAACCAGATTCACTTGTGACACACAATGAAGTCTAGCGTATTTTCTTTGGCGCTGTCTTACACGTTCTCTGTGAGTTCTTATTAGCTATGAATAACCTTTCTGCTCTTCATTCATGACTCAGTGGAGTTTGGTAGCTTCTGATTACAGCTAAGGGTGTAAGTTACAAACTGCCTCCTTTTCTTAGCTATCACGAGGAATCTGGTAGGGGTAGAGAGGGCTAGACGGTGGGAGACATAGACACCAAGGATGTTTCTCACCAGTAGAGGAAATGCACGTTGGAGTATATCAACAGAGGTCTCTCTCACACCCAAATACTTCTGTGGCTATCCAACAAAGACGAGTAAAGGAAGTCTTGTCATGTTCACAGTGTTAGTCTGGTTGTTCTTCTCCAACTCTTGGGGTTAGAACTGCAGAGAAATGGGGAGTGGCCCACAGAGGAGTACTTTATCCCACCTGATGACTAGGCTCAGTCTCCTTCTAGAAAGCATGGCAATCCAAATTTTGCCTATTGAAACAGTCTATTTTTTTTTTTTTTTGACTTGATTTAACTTTAGAACCAAGGCAGTTTAGTTTGCCTGGAGCCATATGTGGGTGGAGGCACAGAGATAAACCTTGGGAACATGGAGCCCTGGAGTAAGAAGCCAAAAGCACCAGTTGTGTTAAGCGCATGAAGGTATGCAGCTGATTGGATCACAACCTGGGTTCGACACCCGCTGCCACAGCCCCCAGCGCCCTCTGAGGAGAAGGATATCCCGAGAGCTCCTCGTAAGTTAGGAGTAGTTCTCTTCCTAGCTTCCTCTTGGAAATGTTTAGATGAAGCCATTTTTACACAAGGTGGCAATGTCACCAAAATAAAATTGTCACAGATGCGGCGGTCACAGCAATAATGGGAATATGTATCAAAACATGTAGAATGTTCTCAAAATCTAGGTTCAGTGGAGACTAATATATAATAATATATAATATTAATTATTATATATATTAATATATAATTTATAATATTAAAGAGGGAAGCGGGTAATGAAGTCAGTTGGGGTAAAATTTTGAACGTTCTGTTACCCAAGCATTTTAACAGCTCTCACTTAGGAAGAGAAAATGATTATGAATGGAACTTTAGACAAGGGAATTTTCCTCAGGAAACATTAGATATTTTAGTTATCTGAAAATTTCAGTACATTCTTAAATCTTTGTACTTACCCAAATTGCTGTGAGTAGTATCTTAGCAATAACTCTGGGAAATTCTAGTATTTTCTTTATAACATGAATAACTGTGATAAGCATGCAAATAAAAACCTGGTATATATATAATATATATATATATTATATATATATTAGCTCAATTCATTAGTGAACTTTATTGGTCAAATAACTCAGATACAACTAGGCAAAGCGTGAAGTCACTTTGTGAGCGAGCTCCTAGTCTTAACACCATGGACCGTTGTCCTTGGAAGTGGAGGGTGTCCATTGGCTGGCCGTCCTGGCCTCTGCTCACGTGATGTCTCAAGCACCTCTCAGTTGTGACAACCATAAATGTCTCTAGATGGTTATTCCTTAGCAGACCAAATCATGGTGTTTGAGAGTCATTGCTTCACAGAAACATTGGGACAGTGACACTTGATCAGATGACTCAGAAGTCCTGAGACGGTAGGATTGGCTATGTAGTCCGGAGACTGTGTTGATCAATGTTAATGCTAATAGATTAATATTGCAATGTCTATGAGCTTCTGAACGCTCCTTTGCTCTTTGAACGGCCCTTTCTTCTTCTAGCTCTGTGCTCCCCTGTTCATCTTCCTCCTGCATTTCTCTCTTACGTTATTCCTCAGGTGATTGTCAGGTTAGGATGAAACCAGGCCCTGCCCTCTCTCCAGCCCTTTGTCACCAGAATGTCCCTGAGATCATGTCTTCTTTACCCCAGCACTTACTGTATTCTCTGATTTTTGTTTTGGCTAAAGCTTCTAGGCATCCAGACGCCTCTTAGGGCCAAGTCTATCTTCCCCCGTCTTTGCCCCCTCTACTAATCAATCTGTAAGTCAGATTTTTTTGTAACTCGGAAATTCCTCTCCTTATTCTCCATTTCAACCAACCATGTTCCCAAAATGGAGGTGCTCCGGCACCCAGATTTCCCATGGACAACTCTTGCTGTTTTTTTTTGAGCGTCCTTTTCTCTACGGTGTTTCTGCATGGACATACTGTATATTTGCATATGAAATATACAAATCCCTAAAGCACCCCACTCATCCAGATCCCTAATATGCTCCAACTGCATTTCAGTCCACGGAAACAAAAGACAGCATCTTTATTTATTTGTTTGCTTATTTATTTTCATGGTATGAGAAATCCTACTTCTTCAAGACCATATCTCTTGATTCTTTTGAAACCCTGTCATTTGTTCCAATTTTCTTTCTTCCAAGGTTTTTATAATTTGGGTTATCAGAGAGTCATATAAATTGGCCTTAATGCCTGAAATACACATAGGAATCTGAGAATCAACCTCCACTCAAGTCCTCCAGAGTAACTTTAAGGATTATCTTAGAGCATTACAATATGCAGATGGTTATAAAATTTCCTACATGGAATTCATGCATCCCTGAGGTTGATGCTGTTTATTTTGCTTCTTGGAATTTAACATGCAGCAGGCCTTCATTACGTCCCTCATCTTATGGTGGGGCATGAATATGTAAATTTACTTTCCACATTTTGAAAACTGGTGCATAAATCTTCGTCTGCATTCCCCTTCAATGGGTCTGGAAAGCACTTTGCTCAGGAAAGACGGACTACGAAGTTCACGATTGGAAATAGCATAGATCCCAAGAGTCACAATTATTCAGATGCCCTGGCTGCCAGCGTTTCTGAGCCGTTCACGGCGAGGCCTGAAACACCCGTCGACTTCACTGTTTTAACTGGGAATGCTGAAGCGGTTAGGAGTGGAGGATCTTGGCTTGAACCCAGGACGGTAGTAAATGTGGGCCGTTGCTAGTTGATGTGTGTGGGCAGTCTGTTGGAAATGAACGAGTGTTCTCAGTCCAGTTATTAGAAGACAGGTCTCTCCCGCTCAGCGCTATGACAATTGGACACTAATTGGCATTTGTCCTGGGAATCTCAGCAGAGCAACCAGGGAATGTCTGGAAGAGGGAAAGTTCCCGCTACCTTAAAGAAGATTTAGGGCGAGAGGAAAATGAACTCTTTCTGAAGGCTTAGGTATTTTAAACATGGAAAGCAACCTTTTATTCTGTTACTTGGCATTTTCCTCGGGGAGATCACCTCTTGGGGGACCACTGAATTTTTTGGTTAGTTCAACTTCAGTCTTCTTTGTTTCATGGGTTACTTCCTTGCATCTTCCTTGGAGTACCTAAAGTTTTGTGTATAAAAAAGAGTTGAGCATGTGATTTCAATTAATCCTCATGAGAGGATTTTTCTTTCAGGACATAGTGAACTTGGCGGCCCTGGGCCATACCTGTGACTTTCTGCTACCCCTCCACAGTCCTGAGAACCCTAAGGATCGGCTCCCGCTGTCTTAAAGTTTAGCAACCTCATAGTGCACATACATGTTCAAGAAACAAAAGAAAGAATGAGGGAATGGATGGATAAATGAATATATTCCTTATTAGAGATATTTATCAAAATACAGGGTTGAAATGAGGGGTAAACCTGCAGGAAGCAGAGTCTAGGAAACTAAAGGGCAAGCTTTGGAATTCTGTTCTCCTTGCTCCCCTTGCAGTTCCCTGTCTTCGTTTGAAATGGTCGCTCAGTGTTCTGATCCGTGCGAGTTATCTTACACAATGTCTCTGTAATCAGCACAGTTTAGCTTCCTAGCCAACACGTCTGCTCCAGCGGGCTGACAGAGACGGTGTCTGTGCTTTCTGTCAGTTTGTATAAACCACCATTGTTCTCCATTTCACGTGAGCGAGTTTAATGAATATGATTGCGATCGTCTTCATCTCGACGACGTCATCGATAAAAGGGGAGGACGAACGATATTCTGACGTCGCAAATCAATTAGGGCTGTTTTGATTGCACACACTAGAAATGAATAAATGCTTCCAAGCGACTTTTCTAAATAGAGCTAGTCCTGAGATTTTTAGAGTGTTACTGTAAAAGTAGAAACTTAAAAATAGCTAAAATATTCTGGAAATGAGGCCATAATTTGATGCTTATTTTGATGCTTTAATTGAAAACACTACTGTTGTTTAAAATAAGACTATTAAGTATGGCAGATCGTGAGTATAAATTAATATATGTTGACAAAAAGGCAATGAATGAAGCCAAAAGGAATAAACATTCAAGGTTTTAAAATTACTTCAAGTCTGAGGTTACTAAAGTATTTAATTGAACGACCTGACTTCTGACTAACTGATTTCCATGGAGATTTTATTTGGGGAAAAATCAGAAAGTGGCACCTGAAAACTGTCCCGAAGAAACCTCGCCAGTGTGGCAACTTTGATATTGTAATTTTCCAAGGGACATTTCCTTAATTTAACACTACACGATTGAAAGTTAGATTGCCAAGTAAATATCCGATCTTTAAAGTCTTTTTTTGTATTAGGATGGAATAACTCCCACATTAATTGTCGGGAGGAGCTGCGTACCACTGGAAAAATCACCATCGAAGGAGATTTGTAAAAGGTCAAGGCAACTCTCTGTGCCCAGGCTTGTGGCATGTGACTATACACATCTGCCATCAAGGGGAAATAGCACAGATAAACATTGCGCTCTTCTATTCTTTAATTTTACAGGAAATGGCCAATACCTCCAATTTTGAAAGTGTGAGCTGGGGGACACTTTCCAGATACTATCGGGACCAGGACGAGATCTTAGTGCTCACACGTGGATTAGTGCTGGGAGGGAACTGAGATCAGCTGCCAGCATCCCTGGTTTGGCTAAACGCTTAAATCATTCTTTTCAGTAAAAGCCTGCAATGCTTCAGGTGCCCCCTAGAATTCTATTAGCTGTGATCAGTTCTTAAGCTAACCAATGGACACTTTACCACATAACGTATCTCAACGTGCTCTGCTTTCATGCCTCTTGATGCTATGGTTAAAGAAGCCCTGGATTTGTTTCCCTGATGCCCTGCCGCGGTCTCATAGCCCACGAAATGGCTTAACATTTTATCCCCTAATTTAGTTTATGGGACCTCACCTAATATTCATGTCCCCCTAAGACGTATTTGGACCCGGCTTTCTTTTTGACGGTGCGATAATTAGTCCTGGGGAGCGGTGGTTTCCAATTATGCAGGAGATGATAATCACAACTGAACTTGAGAGCAAATCATTAGGCATTCTCTTACCATGAATTATAAAAATCAAGTATTTTTTAAAAACAACCCTGTTCACTCTTGTTTGTTCTCATTCCATTTTGTATTTATTGATATTTCCTTAGCAATGTCTCCTTTTTTTTTTTTAATTTTTTGCAGCTTCCAGGATAGGCCTCCTACTGTGCCCATAAATAGCATTGTGCTGTCCCACACAGACAACAAAGTACGACTATTCCACCTCACACCGTAGCTCGTGTTGAATGCTCACAGTAGTAATTTACTTCCAGATGATGTCGTTTGAAACGAGCGAAGTCACAGCTCTCTTTAAAAGTCGCAGAGGTGACTATTTCTGTGGCGTAAGTTGCTTGCTCTCTTCTCCTGGGTGGTATTGTCACAGAAGACATCGGAGCACGGGGGTTTCTTGCTTCTGCCCCTAAGGTTTTCCTTTCAAATCCAGACACAGCAATTAGCAACAATCTTAGATCCTAACATTTAAAATTATGATGACTTATTTTTGCGTGTGTTTAAGTCATCTGCTAAATGGCAAAGAATTCATTGTAGGTATAAGTAAAATATCCAAACAGTAAAAGTGTGCTAAAAATTGTCCCTGGTGATCATAAATGTTTTAAGGAGAAAATTAATACAATCTGCTCTTTTGTATGCAACCACTTTTGATAAGATGGCGCGGCCTGTCCATGACTGCAGGTCTTTACAGAGTTAAAGTACACGTGTTTCCTCTCAAACAGTCGCGGACAGTATATTTTGTGAACAGTCCCACTGATACCTGTAGAGTACACATGGCATACCCAAGTCTGCAAGTGGCCCCTCAGGGAAAACAATAACAACAACAACGGATGACCAACAAAATAACCCCAAAAGAGATGGAACTGAATAGGCAAGATTAATAGGTCTTTGACCTTCTAGATCAGTTCTGGCATTCAAAATACCAAAACCAGTGTTCTGTAACAAAATACATTCGTGTATGTTATCAGTGGGTACATACCTTTCACGTACAAGTGAGCAAGGGGACACTGTACAATCTTTGAAGAAAATAGACTTATTCTGTATCTTTTATAGACTACTGTTAGGTCAGTTAATTTAATTTCTTTGATATTTGAGAATCAGATAAAAAGTTTTTTTGTGTCCCCCACATATGTATGTGTGTGTGTGTGTGCGCGCATGAGCAGAAATGGGGTAGAAAGAGAATAGAAAGAGCTGTCAATCAAGTGTTTCTGCAACACGCCTATATTCTTAAAATGTTGGTGTAGAATGTTCCTGTTGTCTTTCACAAATGATTTCATTTGCCATGCAGCAGAAAGTTTGCTGGATCTCTAATCAAGCAACACGGCTTCCTCAAATCTGAAGGAGATTTTTGAAAGTTACTTTTTTATTCTTCTTCATTTAAGTATTATTTTTTAATTGCGGCATATTAAACATAAAATCTGGTACAATCTTTAAAAATAAATAGGACCTAACTATAAATGGGCCCTGTTGTGTTTTTATCTTTGACAAGCAAGTAATTGCTTCTCAAATTTATCAGTTTGTTTATGCAAAAACCATTTACCAAGCCTAGCTCAAAAGCATCAATTTCATCATTATCATCTTATTAATTTAGCCAAGCTATAACACAGCTGATTATCCCTGAGTAATATCCTCTGCAACACTTCATGTGTGGCAAAACCATCTGTACAGTACCTCTTTAATAAATAAACCCTCGGCTAAATGTCTCTGTTTATTGAGAACTAATGTTTATAGAAAATATAATGGAACTCAATAAATAACTCAGCTTCATCAACCTGCATATGAATCAGGGCTGAGAATGCTGACATCATCACCTTTCAAGTACCCGAGGAAGCAAAATTACCCCAAAGAGCTATCGAGTCAATATTAAGGCATTAAAACTGCAATGAAGGCATATTAATGCTCCAAACTTCATCGTAGGCAGCAGGGTTGGCACAATGGACGTATTTTATAACTCTAGGAAGGCTCACGCTTTTATGGCTGATTCTTTGTTGACTGCATGGCACTTAATGTAGTTTTCCACTTTAAATAAAAAAAAAAAAAACCCTCAAGATCTTTAAAAAAAACCACGCGCGCGCGCACAAGGAAACTGCTGAGTCTCAGCATTCGTTTTTAAAATAATGCGAAGTGCTGATTCCAGTTGTTCCAATTTAAGGGGGGAAAAGCCAACTTTTAACTCCCTGTTTCCTGAGCTCACATTAGCACGACGAGACAGAGGTGGACACGTTTTACCAAAAGTCTCAGTGGTGCTGGTTCACTTGGAGAGTGTTCTGTGTGATGTCACCGGTTCCCAGGACAGGAGAGGGATGCACTCAGTTTGCAGAATAAAAACACCCCAGGCCCAGCAAACAAACAAACAAACAAACAAATGCCACAGAAAAGAAAACAATCTGCTGAGGGGGCCTGAAGCACCCTCCTTTTTCTTGTACTAGACTAAGCTTGCACAAGCATCTGACACATTCATATTGCTTTTCGACGCCGAGATTTTGAAATTTCTGGCTTAATAACTTGAATAATTACGTTGCCAAAGTTCAACAGGACCAAGTGGCTGACTGTAAATAAATAAGGGATTCCCCTTCTGCCCACTTCCTTTCAAAGTCTGCCTGCTCTCCAGAGCAGGTTGCTGAACAGATACTTTCAAGCTTTTGTTAGTTGTTTGAGAATTTCTTGCAATCTTTTTGGATCATATTTACCGCCCCCTCTTTCCCCCGCCCCACACCCCAAACTTCTCCAGATGCATTGGTTTCCTCAGGGCTGACCTCTGCACTCTGACAGCAAGCCTCCTTTTGGACACCTGAACAGGAAGCTGTCATCTACACTTCTCGGTTCCCACGGGACTTGGGTATGTTTCCTGAGCATCTGATACAGACGAAAAATTCACAAAATAGTGGACACTGACCTGTTGCTAGGAACTCACTGGCTCACCTGCCCGGCTTTGTTTCTCTTTGCACTTAGGCAGCGTGAGCCCCACCTGAATTACTCATTCACAGCTGATTGCTTTTACACGCGCGCGCGCGCGCGCGCGCGCGCAAACACACACACACACACACACACACACACACACACACACGTACGTCCCCCGGGGCCGTGAGGTTTGGTGACTTTGACAGGAGCGCAGAGCTGCCAAATGACTGTTTGAAAGCTTTCTGTTTCCTTGCTGTTGTTTGTTGCTCCAAACGTGTGTCCCAGGACAGGGAGAGAACATGAAGAGACAGGGACGAGGTTCTAGGACCTGAAGACGGTAGTACTCCCCACCCACCAAGATGCTAGATCTACAGATTGCTTTCTTGCTTTCTTTCTGTTTTTCAGCGTGTCAACGTATACAGTAGGTTTCTGTGGCTTGCACAGACTACTCATTCCCCAAGCCTAGGAGGATTGGTGGGGGGTAATTCAAACAGAATCCATGTACCCCCTAAATTAGGCAAAGGCCTCAAACAAAATGAGTACCACATGAAATGAGCAGAAAGACGGGGAAATGGTGGCAGTAATTGCATTGTGGGGCAAATCGGCTTAGAGCTTGCATACGCTGCACCCACACAACCCAGGGAATGCTTTTGTTCAAGGCTTTAAATTGCAAGCTAGGGAGCCAAGGGCTCCAAAACGCTGCTTGGTCGCCAGGGCACACACTGTGCCTCTGACACGGGTCTGCGAGGAAACCTGTCAGCAGTTTTCAATACTTTGGTTTTGGTGGCCAAAGTCAGCTTCCCACACGCTCGGTCACAATCAGGCCCAGGTCAGCAGAAAGGGTGTGGGGTTGGTTAACTGGGCCCATCTCCTGCAGAGGGGCTAGGGTAGAGGGATGCTAGCTATCAGGCTCCTGCTTTCCAAAGCTCACACTGAGAACGCTCCCGAGATTAAGGCAAAGGAAATTTTGATCTATTTGTCCTCGATCCATAAAGTCGCTTCCATCCCATTTTGAGAAATCAATTTCAGATAATTCTGATGAGAGGTGACGTCAGGCACGGCCATTTGTAGTGCAGAAATCAGAATACTGATTCCAGTCATCCAGCCTGAGGTGGGTAACAGCGAGAAAAATTGTCTCTGTCCTGCCCGAAAGGGAGGGAGTACACGCTGCCAACAGAACATGAGCGCTTCTTACATATGTTGGCCTGACATGGTTCTTCAACTCACGCAGAATCGATGTTCTTAAAGTAACAGGAGTTTAAGGACCATGGAATACGCGGTAGATTGTACTGCAAGACTGTAATGCCAAAGCTGTTGATACAAGGCTAGGCATGGTCTTAGAGAAATCCAGCAGTTGGTGTGTCCAGTGTCTAGCTGTGGAGAGCTCTAGATTTGACACAGAGAGAAAACCGTGAAGTAGGTAACTTTCCTTCAACATTTAACAGAAACAAAGCATAGAACATTCAGGGGTGAGCCCTTTGGGGTTGTCTGATAGCCTTTTCACAGGGGTCTCCTAAGACCATTAGAAAACATAGCTATTTACATTATGACTCATGGCGGTAGCAGAATTATAGTTATGGAGTGGCAACGAAAATAGTTTCATGGTTAGGAGGGGTCATCATAACAGGAAGGACCGTATTAAAGAGCCTCAGCATTAGGAAGGAGTAAAGATAATATTACAATAAGTATCAACAGGAAGATGGTAGGTGTAGTTGGTGACTTAGACACAGTTAAACATTGGCTCATCCATCTCACCGGGAAGCTGTATTTCTCAGGTGTCACCAGGACACCGCGGCGAGCATCAGGAGAAGCATCTCAGATTCACATATCTAATGGAGATGGAAAGTTTCTAGACACCAAGGCAAAGCTGGGAATGTGTTGGGCAGACTCCAAACAGAGATCTCCCGAGCACGTTATCAGATGAAATCATTAATCCCTTCAAATACTCACAGCACTACAGGGATGCCTATGTGTGTAACAAACCAAGAGAACAGCACGATGGGGTAATAGTTAACAAAGAATGTCTGGTCATGTTTTGGCACTGTGGAGCTGGAGAATATGGCATTGCTGGGTGTTGACTGTTTTCGTCTGTAAGCCACGCGATAGTGGATTTACATTGTCCGTGGCTATTGTTCGTTGTTTGGGAAATCTGTTCCTTTTCACCTGACAGGAAACAGCTTCCACCGGCTGGGACTTCAATACTATTCCCTACCTCAGGTGGAATTGTATGAAGCACCTACTCCATGGAATATACAGGCTTTGGAAAGACGGTGGTGACCCACAGTTACACATGCCCAGTCCCTGTATTCTTACACAAACAGTGTTATGAAAGAGGGGGTTCAGGTTTATGACAAGTGAGCCATCTCAACAGCTTGTGCTAGCAAAAACTGCAGAAAATCCCGAAGCTGATACAGGAAAGTTTCAAGAGATTCATGGAACACTATGGAAAACAATAATGGTAGGGAGAGGAAGAGCAAGGAGCAGGGCTTAAAGCTTTGGTGGCCACTGTACTTTAGATGTCAATGCGAATCAGTTTGGTTCTATTCGGTCTTAGACATGGCAGTTTCCGCTGGAGCACCTGAATACTGAAGAAGGATGATCTCTGATAAGTCGTTCACCTGGTCCCTGAACAATGGCTTTGCCAGAGTGACTCCTGCCCTTCTCCAGGATTCTACAGTAGGAATTCTAGAACAGGAGACAACATTGTTTTGCACAGCAACATCTTTGATGTTTGTGTCTCCATTAAGGTGGTGTGCATCCAGCCTCCGGGGTCAGGTCCATCTTTAGTTGCGGATAAAATTGAAGCACACGGCCAAGGCCAACTCTTCAGTTCTGTCGTCCTAACTTTTCTTTCTGGGGAAACACGTGTGGAAATGTAGACACCCTCTCTCTCCCCCATTGTTCTCCGAGGGAGAAAATACGGAAGGAAGGGATTGAAGATCCTGGTGCGCTGAGTAGAAATGGGCTCTCAGTGGCTGGCAGTCATCTGGAGTTCAATGCTTGCTATTTTCATAAGGGAAGCATTGCTTAGATGCTCCCTGAAGTCTCCGGTTCCTGCCACTCTTTCCATAGCGGTGCTTGAGTCCAGACCGTAACCTAAGGGAGAGGCACTGGAGAGACTGAGAATCCAGCCCTGCAGAGCCCTGAGCATCCTCTCTTTGGTATGACTCAGATGCTATGAAGGAGCGTGGAGAGGCGTGTTGTGTAATCCGTTGTTTTGTAAAGGGGAGCGGCCACTTGGACACTGTTCTAGGCTGTTCTTTAGATGTTACATCCTCTGCCTCTCACCGCTTGCTCGGTGAGAGAGGGGTGGTCACACCAACGTGGATACCAACTGGTCCTCACACAGCACACTGACCGAAGGAGTCCATGGGAAAGGTCTATAGACATCCCTTCATCAAGAGAAGATGGATTCTCTTCAGGCAGAATGTGCAAGCACAGGGGTCATATCAACGCCATTGTTCAATAGGCAGCGTCAGTCAGGGTAGGACAATTATTTCAACACCTTTCCATCATGGTCATTGACATTAAAAACAGAGAACTTTGACAAGGTCCCTGTGATGCAGAATTCCAACAAAGTCGAGAGTCTAAAGTTGTTATTAGTTTTTAATAGCATGGGCGTCATTTTCATCTCTTTAACTTTGTCCTTGGCGTGGAAACACAGACCAAGAGTGAACAGATTCATGGGATAAATCGTATCTACTTAAAAAAAAATACGCTCTTCTTTTTAAATGACGTTTGCCGGTAATATAGCTATGTTAATATAGACGGGTTATGTTTTCTAAATTCAGTTAGAGAGTGGTAAGCGTTTATTTGGTCAGACTGCTCAAGCTTAGCGTGGCAGAGAAAACGCTAAGAGAGTCAGCTTAGCTGGCGATTCACACGGTGTTGGTCACTGCAGTCAGGTGTATACGGTTGAGTTATAGGTACCCACCGCACGCACCAGAATACTGTTTGGAACACTGAGCAATGGCACATGTATAGGACACTCAGGGCATCATTGGTAAAACTCTATCTCTTAATTCAGACTCTTATTTTTTAATTAAGTGAATATTTTATAGATATCAATCTGGCTAGTGCTAAGGGATGCTTGAAATCAATATTAATATATTCTCAGGTGGGTAGTTTTAAAGCATATTAGACCAAATATTCTCTTTGGATAATATATTTTGTGATGCCTAGTTTGGTAACATTGAGCAGAACCCCTAGATTAAGTGTTGATATTCACATACACAGCCATATAAAAGGAAAAGCACATTAGGAAATACGGCGTGTATGATATGGAAAGGGTCTGGAATCTCTCTTTTCGTAGAGGAGCACACTCATTAAGCAATCCAAAGTGCCCACTGGGAAGCGTGCCAGACCTTGAGAAAAACATCGCAGGACCCGCAGGGCTTCGGGGCTCACTTCACACACATACCTAAACATTACGGGGCCTGAAGTCGGTGCTGCGTAACAGTTAGACCGTGAGTCTTGAAATACGCAAGGAAACATTTAAAACAAAAGTTCTTCCTGGGATTTATCACCTGGTGTTGGTGCGGTAGAGCAAGGTGTTGGTTGCCAAGCTTTGGGAGCATGGATGAGTGTGCCTTTGCTTCCGGAGCACGGGTGAAGGTGCCTTGTTTGGGGCAAGAACTAGAACGGGTACCTGGCCTGCTTTGCTGTGAGCTGCCAGGGCTGCTCAGCGCAGGGCCAAGGGACGAGCTCGCTTTTGCACCTATCTGCTGTCTATTCTGTGAAGCTTATGTGGGGTACAAGCCCAGTTGCAGAGAACGAAGAAGCTATGACCTTCGGGAGCCCTGGCGAGATGCTCCCATCCCACTCCCCGGTGCCCAGAGTCCTGGAAAACTGTTTATCTCCTCTAGTCTTCCCCGAGGCGACTAGCGAGATCGTGAATGAATCTTAAGCAAGTTTCAGAGTTAAAGTCTCAAGTTAGTGCCTTATGAACTTTCCTTTGGGAAGCTGCAGCTCAGGCTGGGTGAAGGATCTCATGGGTCCCTGTTGGGAAAACGAACAGTGGCAGCCCCTTGGTGAGGTTTCAGAATGGAGAATTTTTGATAGCTTACCTGTAAACACAGTTCATGGAAAAGGTTAAAACTTGTGCTAAAGATTTCATTTCTAAGACGCGATGTTTGTAAGATCCATATCCCAGCAAACTGATGTTAATAGGTTCGGTCACTGCCTTGGCTTTCTTCTTAGCGTCACCAATTGGGGTGTTTGGAACATGAAGATGGACCAGAGAGCACAAAATGGTTCTACCACGTGATCTCGGTGCTTTGGGGAGAGAGGAGCCGTTAAGTGCGAAATAAGTTTTACTTTGGATCGGTCTCTTTGTTTCTTGCCCCTCGATATTTTTCTAAAGCCCGTTTTGATTTAAAGAGGCCTAATTACAATCAAACAAATCACACCTTCCTCAGGTATGTTAAAAGCTGTCCCTTCCCACCATTTTATACTAAAACAGCCCCATACTTGGTTATAGATTTCTTTTTAAAAAGCTGTTAGGATAATCAACTAAAAATGCCCCCCTTTGACTTTTATTAGGTTAATATTGCATTGTTATATTGTGCCAGAAATTCTCAGCCACAAGTAAAACCCCAATTCCTGTTGGTACCTGCCCTTTCAGTAGTGAACATTTGGCAAGGTTTTGAATGTGAAGTACCCTCTGTGTTCTGCACTGGGGCACTCTCATCTCTGATGTAGGTGCTTGGCTCTGTCCACACCAAAACTCGCCTATTAACGGTACAAATGGTTGGAAACAGGATAAAAGGATTTTCGGGTTTTTACTGTTACACAGCTCAAATAAGATGGAAACTGGGTAGTTGTTCCGGGAAATGAGGATCTCCAGCTGTGAATGGCTCCATTCTTTCTTTGGGGCAAGAGGGATCCACCTGTGTAATTCCTGACCATTCCCCCTAACCCTCTTGCTCTTAAATACTAACTTTGAATCCCAGATCAGTAGTGTCACGAAAGCCGTTGTGCAACTAATCAGGAATCCCAGGAGGGAATTTATAGCTGAATCACAGCTCTGCTTGATGCTAAACAGCGGGCTTTATTATTTTTATAAATGATTTTACTTCTCTTTAAAATTATTTTTAACGCAATGAAGGCTCAGGCTTAAAAACAATCGACAAAAGTAAACCAAATAAACACCCTTTACAGGGTCTTAAGAGTAGTTTACTTCACTGAAAATTACTAATTCTCTTTGCACGGTGAAAGCAAATGGAAAAATGGAAAGAGCAAATATCCAGTTTATGGCTTTAATCTCGTGAATGATAGGAGGTTTGCCCTCTTATTCTCCAGTAATCCTACAGATTCATATAGATAACTCGAAGCCGAGCACTTTAGTGGGGTACTCAGCGGCAGAAAGGTTTCAGAAGATAAGGCCGCAGGATGCAAATCTTTTCTTAGAAACGGCACACCGTGGGCATGAAGCCAGCTCTAACCCATTCTGATTTTCAATTCGATCTCCTCGTTTTATTTTCTATATGACAACGGAAAAATACTACAGAACGCCAGTGTCTTTAGTTCCCACCACGGACCCTTTTGCAAGGAGACCTGGTTGCTGCCGTCAGGAAAGGAGCAGTTTGAAAGGCCTTCCCTCTCCTACGTGTTTGCAGGGTGTGAACGACACTGCGCAAAATCGTCCAGATCGTCGATTCAAATTGAGAATGACTTGAAATGTCACCTGGTGTGACATTCCACAGTCTGTTCCTGGCAGACGTTAGGTACAGCGCCTCACATGCCGCCACAAAAAAAAAAAAAAAAAAAAAAAAGGCCAGGACCCCGGCTGTTGCACAGGGGACCTTGTGAAAGCAACGGAGCCAGGCCGAGCTGCCGAAAGGGAGCTGTGAACTGACTATGGCTGCTGAGAGCCATCACAGGCTGGCCAGATGCACGAGACAGGCAAGGAAGGCCTGCTGCCTGGTGCAGGGAATGTTTGGCCCCAGCGTCCCATCGAGAGCATCCCGAACCATCATCACAGGCTGTTTCATTCTGAATGCCCGGCCCAGACAAAACTCCCTTTAAATCCAACGGGTGTTTCTCATTTTAGAAAGCTGCCCAATGTACCCGCCGCCACGTTCTTTTCTTATATAAAAACATCCCCACAGCCCCTTCCATACAAAACGAAAGCAAACACGTTCCGAACACGTGTAAGCCATTTCTCCATGGGAAAGGCCGTTTGTGGTTAGCACAGAAAGTATTTACGGTTTCACTGTTAATCGCGGTTTCTTTGTATTAGCCAAAAAAGGTAGGAGAGTATGAAAGAAAACCTGCCTCTTTTTGAAAAATGCTGGCGTTTTCTGGGGTGCAAGGAAATGACTGAACTTAAGACATCTTCCAAGCACCAAAGAAACACACACAAGCCCAGACTGTTTTCAATTTGATTAGAAGTTCACTCAAAATTGTCTTAATCGTACGTAGGTACATTTCCCAAATCAAGACTGTATATATAATATTTAAGGCTTAGGCATGTTTTTCAGGTTATAGTTATTGTCCAGGGGTCTTAAAATTTCCGTCTGAGCCAACCCCGTGTTGTATAATTTGTTAATTGAAATATTTTGCAAATGTTAATTTATTTGCCCAAGTACTGGGCTCTTTTGCCATTTGCTTCTTTGTTTTTTTTTTTTTCTGTCCTTTCTCCGTGTCATTTTTAAAAAACTCAAACTCAGAATAGTTATGGTGCTGAAAAATTTTCATATTACCCAAAGTGTCATTTTAGAGTACATTTGGGGCACATTTTGTAAGGGAACTGAGTGGATCCCATGCTCATTGACTCTGAGTAGAGAGCCTATACACTATTTTATTTATTTATTTATTTATTTTTTTTTGTGGGTTCTGACCATGTTGGGGCACCTGACACGCCAGGATGACAGTGTGGGAAGAGGAGGCAGGTGTGATGAGGCCCAGACAGTAGGTGCTGAGGGAGACCGACATCAGCAAGTGTTCCCTCGCCGCGTGGACTTTTGTCACCTACTGAAAACATATATGTCATGCTGCTGCAATGCAATTTAAATATTGGGGCATGTATTTATGTATGTTATAAAATTCCACAAGAAACACACATCACCAAATCATGACCTCAACCTCTTCTTTCTGATCGGGGAAAGCACTATTTATACAAGGTTTGTGAGTGTGATCTGTCAAGTTAATCACATACATCTATGTATATCTTAGGAATGTATCTGAAATTGACTCTAAATGAACATTTTATGATGTTAAATGAAGTTTTCCAAAGATCTGTATTTCTTCGAAGATCGTATAAAAAGGCTGTTAATTTAGGTAAACACGTTGTGTCCATGCTAAGCATTTATGTAATTCTGGGTTTAATTGAATGGTTACAAAATCGAACACATTCATTTCCGAAACTGTAGTATTATTAGTATTCAAAAATCTCTCCAGTAAAACATTTTAGTGGTTTTTGGTGAACATTTTGCCCTTCTTTTTCTCTTTCAAATTGCAGTGGAATTCATCAGAACATATGGATGCAAAAAATTTAGGTTAAGTGAAATGCTATAAAATTTTTCTGCCTCTAATTTATTGTAATATATTTTATACGCTGTATAATATTGAGTATCGGCACAGTAATATATTTTACATGCTTATGGATACATTCGTGTATTCTACCAAAATTTACTGATACCCACATAACATGTTTTCATGCCTTTCTGTGCTGATATTTTTATAATCATTAATATTTTAAGTGATAACCTTCATAGGTGGAAGCCCCCTCCCCCGGCATTTCTAACAGATAAAGAATTCAATAAAACCCCAGCCCTGAGCTCACCTATCTTCATCTTAAGGAACATGTTTGCAGTTTCTTTTAAAGTTGCGAACATCAAATGCAAATCATTTCTGATATTGGATACAGGTGATATTGGTTTTTTCCTTTTTTTTCTATCGTTCGCATGCGTGTTCGGATATTGATATTGATTTCAACCTAAGGATGAGCGCAGATTTTACTAATGTGTTTTCGCTAATTGTGGGTGATAGGAAGTAAGGTTTGAATAAAGGAAAACGCATGCACAAGTCTTTCATTTTTTTCCTGTTCACAAAAGGATGAAAAGTAAGAGTTCATGTTCTTTGCTCGTTTCCTAGACCCTTCCTCAGCAGAGGTTTCTAATCTTCCTTGATGGAGCCTCCCTGAGACTCCCAAAAAGCCGCTCTCTGCTCCAGTCCTCCGCTTGCGTTCTGAACGTCAGCCTGTAGGGGGCACTCCTGAGCTGCCACAAAGCTGCTCCCGAGCCCTCTGTGCTGGTCTGAGATGTATTTAATATTCATTATGCTATCAAGACATTTAGTTTAAAAAGAACCCATAGTTCATCTTTAAAGCACGTGCAGCCACAATTGAGTAAGAAACAGTCTCAGGTAGTGAGGCAGGCGTTTGACTCTCGAGGAGGTTGATAAAAAATTTGCACGGCTCCAGTCTTGGGTGGTTCTGGGCATCCTTCTCAGGATTCCCTTCCTCCTACGGTTCTTCGTGGAGCTCAGGGTGCGTTGTGTAATACCCGGGGTTTTATTATCATACCTCCAGTCTTGCTGTC
The DNA here is from genome assembly GCF_950005125.1 of Chionomys nivalis. Lineage (NCBI taxonomy): Eukaryota > Metazoa > Chordata > Mammalia > Rodentia > Cricetidae > Chionomys > Chionomys nivalis. The sequence continues at coordinate 3,238,031 of NC_080111.1, read as the reverse complement.
GTTGCCTCACTTCTGGGAAGAGCCACAGATTTTACATGCAATTATGTGCGCTGCACAAAACTTAAAAACGGCTGATCTTCAGTGGGAGTGAAATATTGAAGTTAAGACTGTCCCTGGCCCTCTCCACTCCCTCCCCCGCCGCTCTCTTTCCTCCCCTTTCCCATCTCAAATCTACTTAGGGGGGCAGCTCTGAGGATTCCTTCATAGGAAAGGTTACGACCCTTCACATGGCTGCCCTCCTGATGTTTCCATCAGCATCTGGGGCAATCACCAGTGGCTTTTTAATGACAGTTCAAGGCTACCCCCTAGAGAGACATTTCGGGGTAACTATACATTCAGAGTTCTGTTTGCCTCCCAGGCAGTGTTACGGTCTCCTTGTTGGTGGACCACATCATCCTTGTCCCATCCAAAATCAACTTTGTCCCTAGGTTCTGGATCCCTAGGGACAAATCCCTCTGTCTTCCGGATTTTCTTGACTTCAAACTTCTGTTTCCTGTCATAATTTTTCCCCCCTTTTCCTACCTGTGTTTTCTACCTCCCATCTCCCTGTTTTTGGTTCATTTTAGAACAGAGTTCCTTCACAGGTTGTATCTGAGTGATGCCCCCCCCATCTCTCTCTCTCTCTTTTCACGTGCCCCAGGATTATCTTTTGAGATTGTCAATGATCTCTGGCCTTTGAAAGCTTGGTGTAGTCCTTAGTCCTTATCCGGAAGGCCGAAGTAGTACTTCTTTCCTTCAAATGATGCTAAAGATGACCCCTAAGAGCTAGGCCCTTGTCTTTTTAAAGAACAAGACTAGTAACATGACTTTGGGGGAGCCGGTTTGTACCAGAAAGCAGACTGCCAACACAGAAGAAATGACACACTTCAAATCCAGGGAGAACGGTGAGGGGGGACTTCAAGAGTCACCAGTAGGACCGTGGCTTTCGTGATGAAGTGAAGAGCCATTGCCACATTCTAAGAGACAGTGAGCTAACATCTAACCGCAGCTGCTTTGGTGGTGATGTGTCCTGCAGTGGGGGGAGGCAGGAGGATGGTGATGGTGATGAATGGTGGAAACCATTGCAGAACCACCTTATAAATCAGGGGTAGGAAGCCAGGCACGGTGGTACTCACGAATAATTAAGGAAGCCTGAACAGCACAGGGATCCTGTACCTCAGAAGGTAAGAAAGTAAGTTTGTAAGCAGGTAAGTAAACACTAGCTAAGTTTTAGGGGTCGCTGTGGGAAATCAGCTTATCTGATTCAGAAGGTTGGAAGGGAGTGCACCTGAAACAACTGGATAGCCCCCGAGCAGTAATATCCCATAAAGGAATGAGTAAGCCTGCCTGGAGCTGCGTGAGCTGGGCCTGGCTGGAAATGCGGACTTGGGATTAGTCAGAGGTTAGATGGCCTTTAAATCCAAATAGAAGGCGAAGTACACCTAGGCAGGAAATGGAGAGATAGGTGATACAGAGTCTGAGTGCCGCGAGACTCTCAGGGACGGCACAAGACTAGTCCAGGGCAGGGGTGGGGTCTCAGGGCAGGTCTGCAAGCCTTTCGCCAACCCCCTCGTTTATACCCTTCCTGCTGGGGTACGTCTTGTAATCAGTTCAGCTGTAGGCAAGAATTAGCTCTTCCCTTTCCAGAATATGCTGGTGATCCTGGTCTTAGTAAGAAAGACCATCGATCAAGAGAGAGGAGGGGGTATTTAGAGGTATATTGTATGGGGAATTGGGAGGGTAAAATTTCCATCTGGAGTTTTAGTTTTAGTATGGACACTGTTGGCTGTTGTTTGAAGGTGTCTCCATCTTTCAGAAGATGACAAACTTCCTAAGTTGGGTGAGCTTTCTTGAGCAGGAACATTTGTATTTTTATAGGCTATTTCTGCCAAGACTTCTCCGTATGAACCCTTTTGTGGTACTTGACAGGAGTTGATCCTTCTCCTTTCTGACCCAACCCCAGGACCCTGATAATGTCAAGCTTACTGTGACTGAATGAACTTTTAAATATTAAGCCTGGAAGAAGTAGTTCATTCAATAATTCTGTGCATCAAAGTACGTAAGCAGACCACACAACTTCCCCTAAAACACATCTTGGAAAAGTCATGGGAAAAGGACCCAACATGTGTTCAGGGCAAAGAATGGGCAGGGTCACTTATGTATTAACAACTTTTATACTTAATTCAACCCGTGTTCAGAAGACAGATGGTCTGATTTTATACCCACAATCATAGCTGGGAGACTTTTTGTTGTTGTTTTGTTTTGTTTTTCGAGACAGGGTTTCTCTGTAGCTTTGGAGCCTGTCCTGGAACTAGCTCTTGTAAACCAGGCTGGCCTCGAACTCACAGAGATCCACCTGCCCCTGCCTCCTGAATGCTGGGATTAAAGGCGTGCGCCACCACCCCGCTGGTTGACTTTGTAGGTTTCTTAAATGTGCTCGTCTTTCAGAATATTGTGCTGTCTTCTCTACTGTATGCTGTGCTCCGGAGTCCTAAACTCTGACATGCTTTTCAGACCATGGACACTTGTGGAAGCCCTGAGTGGCTGAAGTCAGGAGGAAGGAACTTTCTACTGTGGTCAGATCCAGGACTGCAAGCCCGCAGTCTCCCGGGAACCGCAAAGCTTTCCCCAGGCGAACTCAGAGGGATGGCGAAGACTTCCGCCAGGGTCCAAGGGGATCCCAACATGGATGGTGATAGCATGTGCAGAACATGTCTTCCGTACCATTCTGCATCCCAGATATGATGGATTGAAGACGGCAAACCTACCTCCCTGATTCAGCAGTAGACCGTAAGCCCCGCCCCCACGCTCAGGTGCACATCAGCCCCTCCCCCATTCTGTTTATGATAAACACGCCAAGCTTTCAACGGGCCAGGGCTTCTTTCTCAGAGAGTCCAGTACTTGTTCCTAGAGCTTCTGTCTGTGTTTATCTTTTCTTTATCCCACTCCCTGCCATCATTAGATCAATGCCTAAAACTGTGCAAGGGTTCAGCACGGAACACTCTGGGTGAAGCGGCGTGAGAAAAACTCTTGTCCACTGTGCTGTTTTTTTTTTTTTTTTCTGATCCCCTCCGAACACCTTTCTAATTGTCACGCTAGCTTTCCAGTGGTTTGCCCTCGCCATGATTTAACAGAGGAGGAAGCTGAAGCTCCCTGGAGGAGAGTCCTTTTCCTCGTGTGGATGCCAGGGCTGCTCCTGAGGGAAGTGTATTGTGTATTCATTGCTTCCTTTGATCCAGATGCCTGCTCCAAAGGTGGCCCATCAGAAAGGCCCCCTCTCACCAAGGTGTCCAGGTCGCTCTACCTCCAGAAGACATACTGTGGTCTGCTTAATTTATTACTGCTACACATTGTTCGTTATTTTCATTTCCTAGCTAGCAGGCATGCTCCTCCGTGAAAGCGGAAACGTGGCCGATTCTCCTCTGCTGTGTCTGAAAGTCTAGGCTATGCAATAGTAGAAGGGCGATAAACATCAGGAATGGGACCGTGGGAACGTGGGAACGTGTGGCGCTTGAGGGCCTGGCGAGTCTGATGCAAGCGGATGAATTGAGGGGATAGGGCGTTCTTTGAATAAAATGGACAGCTTGGAGGAGGGGCCGAAGAACTGGTCAGATAGAAAGACAGCAGAGACCCCGAGAACACAGAGGTGAGATTGTTTCCGTGAAAGAGTGGGGTATCTAGAAGGGATTTGGGGGTCCGGGAGGGAGAGAGCAACACATTTCTCAGCATCTGCTTGTAAAAGCCAGGTTTCAAAAGGAAATGGGAGAGGTATTCAGAATGTGTGCTACCTCATGGAGAGTAAAGACAGCTCTGAGCATGCTCCGGAAGGCTTCACTGTAGAGATAAGTAAGGTTCGAACGCTGCTAAAGAATCAGAGTTTTTTTATACTATTTCATACCTAGAACACAGAGCATCCAATTCTTCAGAAGTGGCAGAAAAGAAAGTGTTTGGGTCAGGGAGCAGTGAGGTTTGCTCTGTGCTCCTTAGTTTGGGATTTGGGGGAAATGTTTTGTTCGTGACTTCCTGTGTATCTAGGGGTGGGACCTTTGAGAGACTGGGTCTCCTCAGTCTTCTCTCTTATAACCTCAGTTTTCTCTCTGTTTGCCTCCCAAAGTAGCAACATTTTAACTATTGGTAATAAGAGAGACAATGCCAAGAACAGAAGTGTTTACTGAGCACTTACTGCCTGCTAGACACAATTCTTACATGTCCCACGATCCGACAGCTTTCATTTGCTCATTAGTCGTCAGTGACAGGAACAGAGAAAATTCTCATTTTGCAGTGGAAGCGAGATTCCACAGCGGTCTTGTTCCAGGTCACATGGCTAATGAACATCCCAGCAATATGATGAACTGACTGTCAGCACCCAGGCCTTAACCACCTCTTCCTCTCTAACAGCATTCAACTCGCACGGAGCTTGCGGCTTGCTGGAAATTCCACTGCCCGCCCTGACTTTCTGCATCCTGACCTCCACAGCCAGCCGCTGGCTCTGCTTAGCCCCTTGTTGAAAGCATGAGTGTGCTCCCTTGGCCCCCTTGGCTTGAGTCTCTAGGCTTCAGCCCCAGCTAGTCTCTCAAGGACTAAGTGGCCATTACCACCTGACTGTTTGGCACTGGAAAGTAAGTCCTTCAAAGACAGCTTCTGGGATGTTTTCAGTTTTTAGTTTTTAGTTAGGACTGGGAGGGAAGCTCCCAGGGTCAGGTTCTCTGTCATAACGGCAGGAAGAGTGGAGCTCGGTGCGCTGTTTCTCAGAGCCTGGAAGAATCTTAGATGCTCTGGGTGGAAGAAATAGAGACAGGTGGAGAAATAGAGGAGGTGGAAGAAATAGAGACACTTATAATTTCGGAAAGGGGGAAATAATGAAATCAAAATTCTTTAAGTAAGCCAGGCGGTGGTGGCGCACGCCTTTAATCCCAGCACTCGGGAGACAGAGGCAGGCGGATCTCTGGTCTACAAGAGCTAATTCCAAAACAGGCTCCTAAACCACAGAGAAACCCTGTCTCGAAAAACCAAAAAAAAAAAAAAAAAAAAAAATTTCTTTAAGTAAAATGGGGAAAAGTCATTCAAGGTCCTGGGACGCAGTTTAGACAACAGTGGACTCTGAAGCTTTAAAGGGGCAAATGTTAAGGAGAAAATATTTAATAGCTCAATTACAAGTAGCCACCCATTGACCTCCACCCATTCGATAACACTAACTACACAGAGGAACTGGGGACAGGGATGGAGACCATGAATAGATCAGGAGTGGCAGTGCAGGCATGCCAGAGACCATTGATAGTTACAGAATGAAAAAGACGTTTATATTATTAGGAATAAAATCAATATTGTTATAATTACATGTACGTGGATACTGTACCATATACATTATCAGATTTTTTTTTTTTGGTCTAATATTAAGCAGGATACCTTTCAATTTCTTGTGCTCGGTTTTAAAAGTGTGAACTAGTTGTGACTACATTTTGGACATTTTGGAGGGGGAAAGATGAGATGATGACCTCACCTTTCATAGATCATGACTGATGGTCATCTAGTCTGACACCTTTGCATATGTAAATCGTGTGAAGGCTGTGGACTGTGTTGGTCCTTGCCCATCACCAAGTAGATTCTAATCCCATGAGTCCTCTCTGTTTTGGGAGAACAGTTTACAAATGCCAAGGACAGCTGTGAAATCGTCACCCTCTGAAGGCATGGACCAGCGATTCTGAAGCCAAGTGGTCCTTGCCCAAGTCTTAGTGGCACTGATTTCCAGACCTCTGTACGCCATACAGGCCCAACACACAGCATCAAATCCATATTCGATGTGGCTTGGAAACATTGAAGAGAATTCCCCAGGTGAGAAGCATTTGGGGGTTCTATGCCTTTCCGACTCATTCAGGAAAATAGTTGGTTTTATTTTTCTGTTTCTGGTATTGCATCTCTGCCTTGGGGTGCCATCTCCATGGTCAGCATATACCACCCTTTGCCTGCTACCTGCCAACAGGTGAAAGAATGAGCCGTGCAAGTGTATTTAAGGCACCACTGGGCAGAGACTGAGAGAGAAAACTCTTTAGGGGACGATAAAATGTTTCCTGTCAACCATCTTGCCACTTTCCCAAAGAGGGAAGTCAATGAATGAGACTGTGGCTATGAGGTTGGTGGGTGCCTCTGGAAAGTTAATCTACCACAAACTCCCCTGGGGAGCACAGCAAGAAATCCATGAGGGGATTCCAAGCTCGTAGCTGTGACATTTGGGAGGTCAGAGAACTGCCACATAAAAATAGAACACGGTTTAGAAAGAAACTCCTCATTCATCCCAGACAGGAGGGGCACTGTCTGAAAGAGCCGGTGTCTTTCAGTGATGTCCACACTGGGGGTTTAGGATTGGTTTGCTATGGTTAAAATCAGTACTTCAAGATCTGTGTGTTTAAAACCAGGGAAACGGCAGGTGGCTGGAATCCGCAGCTCTCTTGGTTACTGTTTCGGAAACATCAGGGCATCGGCTTGTCTCTTGGGGCTTTGCCCGGGCACTTTAATTTGGATGAAGGGGTTAGTCAGGTTCTCGGAGTGAGTTGAATGTTCTAAATTAGTTGTATTTTGATTTGTATTTGGATTTGTGGAAAAAACTAAAACTAAAAAAAAAAATCACCGTCTAAGAGAGGTTTTGCTTACCTCTCCTGAAATTGTACTTTGGTTGTAACATTGGACACACAAAAGTAAAAAAAAAAAAATCACTCTGAAAATGTGCAGGCCGTGCAAGCAATGCCTGTCTGAGCTCATATTCTCTCAGACTGAATGCCCTCAGTTTATTCTGGGAAGGGCAATGGGGCTTCCCTGTACCATACAGTGATGTGGATGCTAAAATAACTCCTCTCTGACCTGAAGTGTGTGGGTATCTGGAATACTATACAGTTCTTCTTCTTCTTTTTTTTTTTTTTCCTACTAGAAAATTGAAAGGGGGTGAGTAATAAAAGAGGAAAGACAGAACCGCAGATTCAAACTACATCCACTGTCACCGAACGCTGAGAATCGTGAATCAGAGAAAATCACGAGATAAGGGAGCGTCTGGATCTAGGAAAGAGCGAGACGCTGGAAGCCAAAGTAGAGGGTAAACCAGAATCAAGATGGCAGTGAACGCACCTGGAAAGGGGGACCGTGCTTATCAAAGAAACAGGAATCCACGTGGTTTCCGAGCTAGAATCCGTGGGGCTTTGCTTTCCACACCATCCTTCTGGCCAGCGGTTGTGGCGCAGGAGGCCGAGACCCCAGCTTCGCTCTGCTGTCTGAGCGCCATGAGCGCGGGGCTCTGGCACGCCCTGGAGGTTTGATCTTGGAGGAGGATGACTGTGCTGTGCATGAATCCTTGCTCTTTCTGGAAATTGCATCAGCATTCCCTCGCCTGTGCTATTCGGAAATAGGCACCACAAATTTAATTTGGTTAATTCACAAGCCTATTGTTTTTTTTTTTCTTACCTGTTCAATTTAATACCATTCAAATTTGCCAACAAGTGATCCGCCGGTCTGCCAGATGACTCAAGGCAGAATGTGACTCATCGGTGGCTAAATGGCTTTTCTTGACATCGAATAAATTTCCAATTTCCTATTTAGCAATGATGAATGCACATAACCGGCCCTAATAGGAAAATAAGGTCTTTCTACACTTTATCTAACTCGGGTCTTTCTTCACATAACTCTGCCTCACTGCGGAATATTTTCTGGGTCAGTCTGGCATGTTTGATGTGCATATACATTTACATAATACGATGTGAACACATACAGATTTACAGGCAAAAGACTCCTGGATATGAATAACGAAATGTTTATTAACTCATTAAATATTAATTTCTTCCTATGTCACGGGGTATTACTCTTCAGCCATATTTGAAAAGACAGACGTCTTGAGAGTTCACATAACTTTTCATAAAAGCCACCTTGTGGTGCTACTTTCATTACTTCGTTTTCAGTTTCTCTACAAACTCCACATGGGGATCGGGAACCAAAGTGTTAAGTTCCCTGACATAGGAAACCTGTTCTATCTGCTGTCTATCATTTCTGATACATGAGATTGATGAAATGGAAGCCATGTTGAAAGTACATGCATAAATACATATTAGGACTGTGTCCCAAGAGTATGGAAGCTTTTACATTCTTCCTTGGTAAAACGACATCAAAGATAATTTTTGTGGCTGAAGGAGACAAAAATAGTCCTTGGGAAAACAAAGGAAATTAGCAAAAATTAGTCCTAACACAAACACCACAGGGGAAAAAAGCAGTATAACTGTACACCCCATAAGTATATGTTAATAAATTTAGTAACGAAAAATATAGTGCTTTGCAATATGACTCATTAAAACACATCTAAGTGTATGGAGCAGAACGGGAGAGTATGTGCAGTGGTTACAGTAAATACCCAGGGTAGCCTCTCCTTTAGATAAAGTATTAGGGAAGAAAATTGCATGCTTGATGTCTGGTGGTTTCGAGAAATGGTGTTTTTGTTTACGGACAGAGCAAATGCCAGTGGTTTCAAAATAAGAATAGAAGTCATACATTTTCGTGAAGTCGTTTTAAAATAGATGGGGGGAGGAGGGGGGCAGTCTTGGACTATGGTGGCGACCGAACCAGCGTTTATGAAATTCGTCAAGGATCAGGGGCATCGTATTTTTCTTGAGTATCTCTGCCACTGGTTTTAGGACCCTCTTCCCCTGTGTGCGTGTTTATGGGGAGATAAAACAGTCCTGGAATATCTAGCCTCACGGGTAACTGAGGAAAGAGCAGGATTTTCTCAGATGCAGATGGAGCTTCAGGCCAATAGCATCTATGAAGCTAGACTGTTGTTAAGTCCTGTGGGTCTGTTTCTCCTTTTGAACTCTTACTTCACTGAATGCTGTTCTAGTGGTGTTTATAGATTGCATCTTAACTTCATATATATATATATCTTCCTAACTCATTCTAAGTGTACCTAAATCAGGCCTTCTGAGTATTTGGGAATCCGTGCATTTTTATTATCTCGAGCATCAAGATGAGGTAACTGGGGTCTCTGAAAATGGTGAGTCCCAACCATCATTTCCCAAAGCTCCCTGATTTCCAACCCAATGTATTTATGGCCAAATGCTGCTTTATAGATAAATGTGAGAAATGTAAATGGGTAAGAACGATTTAAGGCCACCAGCAGTTCTCTTGTGGAGTTTTAGAATAATATATATATATATATATATATATGTGTGTGTGTGTGTGTGTGTGTGTGTGCATGTTGCATGTGTGTGCGCTATACGATATTTTATGCATTGTTGAACTGGGTATTTCTTGGGAAGTCACTGATTAAATGTTTAATTCATTTCTTCAAGAATTTACTTAATATAACGGATGCCATTTGATGATCTTTAAAGGTTAAAATGTAGCATATACTTCTCATCCTTGGCAGGCTCTTCCAAGTGTGTGTGGTTCTTGCAATTTCCTTATCTGCCTGTAAACACAGTTTAGGAACCATTATGTTGTGTCCCCTCCTGCTTTGTCACAAATGCAACACTTTTAACACTTTTGATTCTCATTGTTCAGTTGCCTTAGCTTCTCCATGTGCTTCTGGGCTGCTTAGTTTCAGGCGAGCGCCCTTTAATTCCTCTGAAATCTTCATATGCTGTCCTGGCTTATCTGTGGTAAGACAAATCGCTAGCTCAAGCCAAGCCAGCATGCTTGGATACTTGTGTAATTCAGTCTATTCTTTCAGGCCACCAGAATGATTGTCCTAAAATACAAATTTTGTCAGAATCTTCTCTTGGTTCAAGTCTTTCCAAAGTTCTTAGGATAATGCATGTTTCTTGTAGGAGATTCCACTAAACTTTACAACCGGGCTTGTGGTTGTGGGCTCACCACTAGGGGTGTAAGGGAATGGCTCTGAGGGCTCTGAGGTATCACAGCCATTGAAGGTGCATTTCTTGTTAGGTGGAGTTCTAAGGTAGCTGCAGCTGCTTGCTAGTCTCTGTCTAGCTATCCCTCCCTCCTCTGGGTGGGGCGTTCTCCATGGGAGACCGGCTTGGGCACTGATATGCTGGAGAGCTTGGACTTACCTCATCAATCACAGGATTCTCTCCTTCCACATTTGCTGAGTCTCAGTGAGCTCAAGTACCAACATGAAGGTTCCCAGAGGCCGTCCTCCTCCCTCCCTCCTGCCTGACCCTCAATATCCCCACAGAAGAGATCCATTCACCTACCAGATACTTTGTCCATGTGTTAATTCTCTCTCGGGGATGCTGGAAAAACTAGATACATCTAAGCATCAATTATAAACACGGTTCAAGTTTTGTCTCTGTAGAAGCCCCTCCGCTGCCATGTCGTGGGCGCAAGGCAGGGTGTGTGCAGAAAGGCTATGCCAACCACGCCTCAACAGAACTCCTTCCTCACCACGCAGTGATCGTATTAAAACCGTCCACTGTCATTCTCCCTCACCATGCTATGAACATGGAGATGTGGGAAATAGAGTCACATTTATATCACGCATGTTGGGACAGCAGTTGCATTTGGAAGCAATGAACATGAAGGTGTTGTGCGGCCTCCAACTGTTAAGACCAGGACTCACTGGTAGAAGACTTGAGCTGAGGGCAGAACATTCTACCACTCATGGGTGATCCTTCCAGGCATTCATTTGCTAGGTCATTGTTCAGAAAAGGATGGAGCCCTCTGTGCCCTACGGATCACTCCTCAGTATTTAGAGTGTGTATACAGATTTCATGTAGCAGCTCCTACCCCTCTTTCTGGCCCCACTTGGTAGCAATAAGCACCGTCATTCTTGGAAATGCAGTTTGGCCAAGAATCTTTTATCAGTTCCCGTGACCATATTATGATAAGAGCATGGGCATGACTGGATTTACTGTCAGCTGACAGATGTGTGCTTAATATATATTCGATCATGAAAGACTAATAGGTTCTGGCAGCAAATGTAGTATAATGGTACTTTTAAAAAGTCAGTATTTTGATGTCAGAGAAGCAGACTGGAAACTCAATATTATGTGCACTCTGTGCCTTTTGTCTTCTTGTGAGCATCTGTCAATTATCTCACGCAAAACGAAAGTGGGCTGTACCCAAACCCACTCGACAGAAACATAAATAGTGGGATAATTACAAATAAATTCAGCAATTAGTTTACATTTTTAAACATGTAGGTCGGGTTACATATGGAAAAGCGTAAACACGCCGACATTTTCACTTCACTGTCCGTGATTATTTCCAGTCAATTAGCTTATAAATTCCAGATTCTTTTTTATTCCTGCAGCCCAATACAGCATGAACCAATACCTGCTTATTGGCGCACATGTGGCTGCAGATCCAAAGACCTCAGCATCTCTCTCTAATCTCTGCTGTTATTTTTGTTTTTTTTTTTTTTGCTAGCCATGTAATTTTGTTACATGTGATAAACAACACATGATACAGTTGCCCTTACTGTGTGACCACCCAAAAGATGCCTACGAGACTATAACGTTTGCAATGACCACTACAAGCAAATAAACACTCACAAGACCAGTGGTGGCCACAGGCCACGAAGAGGCAAGCTGACCTACAGATACTGGGCAGAACAAAGATGAAGGATGCTCCTGAGACTCTCTGCTGGGCAAGGACCAATAAGTCACCCACGTGCTTGCTTTTCAAATTCACAGTGGAGTATTTTTAATTAATTTCAATCGGAATGCACAGTTAACAACTCATTAAGGAAAAGAACAAGAAACTATCGCGTTCCAGTTCTTTGAACTTGTGTCTGTCCTCTTTGCCCCTCAATTTCGTCACCTGCAAAAGTGAGCAAATCCTTCAGCCGCAGGAAATCTGAAGATGCTGTGATAACTAAAGTATACAAACTACCCCAAGTTGAGAGCACAGAGTCTCAATCACTCTCTCTCATGATGAAAATAAAGATTAAAAATAAGGGAAGAACAGTAGATGGTCAGTCGTTCCTCTCAAAACCAAGTGGCTTTGAAAAAGCTGTTTTGGCTTCTCATCAGCCTTCATTGTCCGCCATGTTCAGAGAGTCCGGTTTCAACCCATGCTTATTCAGTCCCAGTCCAGCTGGCCTTGGAGAGCTCCCAATAGATCAGTTCCACTGTCACAGTGGGTGGGTGCATGCCTCGTGGTCCTGATTTCCTTGAAGGACAATGGCACTAGGTTTCGATCCTAATACATGAACTGGCTTTGTGGGAGCCTGTTTGGATGCTCACCTTCCTGGACCTAGATAGAAGTGGGAGGACCTTGGTCTTCCTGTAGGGCAGGGAATTTGGACTGCTCTTCAGTATCAAGAGGGAGGGGGAATGGACTGGGGGGAGGAGAAGAGGAGTGGGTATAGGGGGAGGGGAGCGGGGGGAGGGGGCAATATGTGGGAGGAGGGGGAGGGAAATGGGAAACGGGGAGCAGTTGGAAATTTTAATTAAAAAAGAATAAAAAAAAATGAAAAAAAAAAGCTGTTTTGGGGGCGGGGTCCAAAGGGAACAATAACACGGGAACTATTTCCAACTGCCAAAGGCATATCGGGCAAGTATTATTAGTTAGAGTTCTATACACACACGCTGAGAGCTACGGACCACAGCCACTACTTCCCAGAATTCCACTTTGTTTTCCCCACCTACCTCTGTTCCCCTATAGCTTTGCTATAGGCCCAGAGAGGTTCCTTTATTAACCAATGAAAGCAACACAGAAACAGAAGGAACTCCCATGCCATTTTATCTTTGTAAAAAGGAGGTGAGAAAAATGAAAAAAAGCTAAGACGGTCTGATAGAAACCCATTCAGCTGACCAAAAAGCGCAAGCCGACTGTCTAGGCATAGAGCAATGGGAAGGAAGTCAGGCTGGACCTGTCCTCAAAACCACGTCAGGACCAGCTAAGAGCAGAGTCTCATAGTAACCAGCAGTGATAGGACATAGAACTGACAAGGTGGCTCAGCCTATTGCGTAAGATTTCGATTTTTTTTTTCTTTTAATGCTCAGATATGTGAATTCTCCTCTGTGCAAACTCACAGAAAAATTTGGAGGCCAAAAATTGGGAGGCACAAAAGAAACAAAAGGAAACACATTTTTAGCCGAAAGGGAGAGCTTCGGTGTTTCCATCTCACACATTTCCAGGTTTGTTCAGGGGGAGGCAGATTGAATCTGGTAGCATTCATTGCAACACAATGCCATACCATCTGGTGGTATCAGAAAGTGTGCATCTAGATTAGATATGTTCAGTGTCCCCTGAACCTGAGTTCCGTAAAACTCAACATGACGTTTTCATCCTCGGTAGGATGGATAGCAACATGATTATTTCCTCTTGTCATTCTTTGTTTGAATGTTCTGTCCAGCAGGCATCACACCTGATTACTTTCCGAAGGATGAGCAAACCAGGCACACAGCAGCCAGGGCAATATTTTGCCCTAGTAAGCATCGCTACCTACACCTTGGAAATGGTTGGTTGATGGAAAGCCTGAAGTTGTCATAAGAGTTACTCAGTCAGAAGAGTTACCTCTTGACCTTCTCTTCCCCAGAGCCTAACATGTCTAAACTCCCTAGAATTTTGCGATTCAAGCCAGACAGAATGAGCCTGAACCGTGGACTCAAGCACCTCTTAATTGACACTTAAGTGCTAGTCCGATTGTCTGATGTTGTTTTTCCGTTTTCAGCGTTTTGAGTCAATCTTTCGTGTTTGCTGCTCTGAGCACGGGTCACTATGGATCTCCATTATTTATCCCATACTCTTTTCTTAGGTAAATCCTCTTTGGCTCTGTCTCTCACTTCTCATCCTGAAGGTCGGAATAGGTCATGTATAAGATACCCAGCTCTGACTACTCACATGACTTTAACTTTTGTAGTTTCTTTCTGGATACCTTCTTGTTATTAGACTGCTTCCTGCCACTCCCCATTTGCTGGATTATTCTAGAACTTCTCTGTTCTCTCTATTTTTCTGCTTAGTATTTTATCAGTGATTTTACTTGGTAAGTTCCTATTTACCCTACTCAATAGATTAGTTAGTATAATGGCAAACAAATGAACTTAATGCTCTCAGGAGTTTTCAGTCTAGCTAGGGGTACTATAAGCAGCTGTGAAGTTATGTATGTGGTAAGGATTGGGACCGTGGTAGATGCGTGGAAGAAACACGTGTGCTTGCTCACGGGAATAAGCTCAAACTGACATCACCAGTAGCTCTTAGAAGAGAAACTGAGCCAGTCAGATTCTTTCCTTTAAAAATTTGAATTAGAGCCAGGCTGTGTGGAGAGATGGCTCAGTGGTTAAGAGCACTGCCTGCTCTTCCAAAGGTTCTGAGTTCAATTCCCAGCAACCACACGGTGGCTCACAACCATGGGTAATGAGATCTGGTGCCCTCTTGAGAAAGAGACCTGGTCAGTCGTCCTCATCAGCTTAGACCACGAAACCAATATGGACAAGTTCAACACAACCACCACCATATACGGGCGGCCCGTGCCTGCTCCAGCATTGCCAGGACAAAAGTTTCATTCATTACAGTGGTGACACACACTTTTAATCCCAGTTCTTGGGAGGCAGAGACAGGCAGATCCCTCTGAGTTTGAGGCCAGCATAGTCTACAGAGTGAGTTCCCAGACAGCCAGGGCTACACAGAGAAACCCTGTCTAGAAGCTCCCCTTCCAAAAAAATATTGAATCAGGACTGCTGAAGTTGCCAATTATTAGAAGGTCTTTAATTAGAAAGGTCGTGTGGTGTGGTGACATTTTGTTTGTGCTTTAACAAATAAAGCTTTCCTGAGGACCAAAGAGGGGAACGAGCCACTAGTTAGCCATAGAGGCCAGGCAGTGGCGGCACACACCTTTAATCCCAGCACTTGGGAGGCAGAGGCAGAGGGATTGCTGTGAGTTTGCGGCTACCCAGGGCTACAATAGATTGATCCAGTCTCAAAGAGAAACAGAGCCAAATGGTGGTGGCCCACACCTTTCATTCCAGCAATTAGGAGTGGCACGCCTTTAATCCCAACACTAGGCAAGTAGAGACAGGAAGGGATATGGCTGGGCAGAGAAAGGAATATAAGGTGGGAGGAGACAGGAGCTCTGGGCATTCAGTCTGAGGACTTGTAGAGACAGGATACCCCATTCAGACTGAGGATTCCGTAGAGGTAAGGACTGGTGGCCGGCTGCTCTGCTTCTCTGATATGTCAGCTTTCACCCCCTAATATCTGACTCTGGGCTTTTATTATTAAGAGCAATTAGAAATCGCACCACAATGTGGGGTTTAGGATCATCAAGAGGTAGAGAATGTAGGTAAACAAATGCTGTCACCTAGGTCTCTAGACGAATAGAGTGGGCACAATAAAAAAGGGACTCGGAAGCACCTCCAGGGGCCGGACATCTCCCACTGAGAGATGCAATTGCTGGGGATATTGCAGAAATTGTGTGTGCTTAGAAAAGGGAGGGACTAATTAAGCCGCGAGTCATTAGATTTCAAAGGTTCCTTGTGAGATGGTAAGATGTAGTAACCGTTAATATTGTGTCTAGGATGGTATGGCTCTTTGTGTGACGTCTCGTCAACAAGCCAACAAGTTCTAATATCCATCATTTTGTCTACCTTTCAGAATTATTTGAAATAGATGAGATAGCGCATTAAAGCAGAACGCCTTATATGTTCATTCCTAATAACGTTAACGGTTGTTTTTTTAATTGTGCATAAGTATATTAAATGTCACATAAATTGGTAATTTTTGCAAGCTTGCATTGTAGCAATGGATCTACAATATAAAGGAGAACTGTGAGCATCATTGGGAAAGAAATAAATCTAGAGTACACAAGAAGCACTTTCTATAGCTATAAAAATGTTATTTGCAAAAGCCCTTTTTAGATATACCGTGTGTGTATTTATACAGGCCCATGCTCACAATAATTTGAAGACTACTGCATTATATATGTACCAGAGGGTTTGGTATCTGACACACACAATTAGTTGGTTTCCAAGTCTATCTTGGAAGAAGGGACAGAAGTCTGTCTATTGGTGAGGCCAGTTCACACGCAAGGCTGTTGTTGTGTGTATATGCGAAGCAAGTGAGCTGTCAATAACTATGCACCTCCTGCTTTAGGGGTTTTGGAATCCCAAAGCTTGAACTAACTTCTGTCTTCAAGAAATTTAACATCTTTGTTGGGATGTCTCCTGTGCCAACTCTTCTGTATCCTTTAGATAAAAAGAGCGGTAAATGTTCTCAGCATCAAATTATTTCTATGTCAAGTAATAGGCATGCCATTTAGCTAGATTTAAACACCGAGCAATGTACGTGTATTCCGAAGCACTGTGTTCTATACAATGACAACAAAATTTTAATCTGCCAATTAAAATGAAAGAAAACATGGTCAGGCAGAGCATCTAGTCCTACCGTACTGAAATATGCCCATATGAAAATGCAGCAGATATAACACTTCAGGCTCAAGATTCAAGCCGAGCTTACCAGCACAATTTGTCAGAGGGAGATAGACAAACACAGGTGGGGGTAACTTAGATGAAAAGTTAGCCGTGTCCCCTGTCCCACAAAATCAGAAGTCGCTACTGTTTTCAAACAAGTGTAGAAATAGGAACAGAGACACAGAGAGGGGATAAGGAGCGGAGGAAAAGTACAAACCATGAAGAACACAAGCGCTTTAAAGAACTCCAGGGCTCTAGGCCGTGGATAATTGACAGAAATTCTTGAACTATAAAAGATAAGACCGCCAAAATGTTTGACGGTTCTCTGCAGTCATCATCAATGAACTTTAACAACCTGTAGGAAAGGAGGGAAAGGATTTGTAAATGCCTCTTTGTATCAACAGTTAAAATTGAGGAGTGAGCATCTTGCTTGCTGGAAGAAGCCTACCTTCATGGAGATAAAGTTGATATCACTGGCGTGTGATTGATGGCTCCTTTCTTCCACAGAGGACCCGCCCCTATCGTGTTTCTATGATGCCAACAGTTCTTTGACTTTGTTCTGCTCCCTAAGGATACCCACCATCCTCTTGAGCTCACCTAATGCCACCACAGGGAAATATGACACAGGACACTTGCAGAATGTTGGGCTCCGTCCTCAACTCCGGACTCTGCTCTGCCTCTGTCCTACCCACAGGCGACCACGTCAGTTACTGGAACTCCCTCATTCTGGTCGCTCATGTCCCAAAGAATGGAGTCTTAGTGCACTGTCTTCTCTTCCTTCTATCTCTGATCTATGAGTAAACTCTACGACTCCATCTTAGCCAGAATGTACCACCTGTCATCATCCACCCGATTCGTTCATTCATCCATTGGATGCACTTAGCTTCCTATAAAAGTCTTCCGACTGCTCATTCACGTCGTCTCTTTATCTTTCCCATAATATGTTCGCAGTCAAACGGCCAGAAGGAACCTTTAAGAACCCTATTGGGTCATAGTATTTCACATCGAAACCCCCGACGGCTGTCCATATGAATAAGAGTAAAGCTGTCGTTTTACAGAGAGGTTGTGTAATTCGCCACACAATGTTGTTTTGCCTGTCGAAACAGATCTAACATTACTCCAGCCTTTCCTCTCTAACGCCCTTCTTAAAGAGATGCTTTTGTATGACATATTGATGGCTCAGATGTATTAACTCTTCGGATTCTTTTTAAAAGTGCCATTCCCTCAGTGACTGGCTTCAACTACACTGGTAACGTCATACCTTCGCATTTCCACCTTCTTTATTTCAAAATGGCTTTATTGACCTATTTGCTTATTTCTGGGCAGGTGTGTGTGTGTGTGTGCATGTTTGTGCATGCATGGAGCTCAGAGGACAGCCTTTGCAAGGTGGCTCTTACCTTCCACCACACGGGTCTCAGGGACAGAACTCAGATCTTCCGGTTTAGAGGCAAGTGCCTTTACCTGGTGGGCCATTCCGTGGGCCCATCCTATGTTCTTCCGTTATTTTCTTTATTAACATGCTTAACATTTAATACACTGTATGTTTTATTTTTGCTGTATCCTTCCCCTGTGATGAAAACGAAGGGTTTTTTGTTAGTTTTGTTTCCTGTTGTATCTTTAAGGTATGCAGTAGAACACAGAAGGCAGGTGAAGAAGAGAGGTCCCACAAATTCATAACAAGGAAACAGTCCAGTGGAGAGAAATGAATGGACAGCATGCTCGTCGTGAGCACCAGTCTGCCCGTTGCTCCTCTCTGTCTTTGCACTGAGCCCTGCCCTCAGTCAGGATGTCCTGCGACACCTCCTGCAGCCAGAGTGTACTGGTCACGTCGCAGGACTTCTCAGAAAGGTCTTTTTCCTACCTTCCATTGTTATTTCCCCACTTTCTTCCTACTCTTTCCACAACCATGCACGCACCAGGGCGGACAGAACTCCTCTGTCCCAGCTCTTCCTATGTGAAGGAAGAGTAAGTCCTCGCGATGTCCCTTACACATGAGCTTTCTGTCGGAGAAGCTGCATTTAATCTGTACCCAATACTAACACGATGAAGTTCCTTATACAACATACCTAATGAGAAACACAAGTCTTAGAAGATGCTCCACCACATTGGTCTTCTGAGGAAGAGATAACGGAATTAGAGGAACGGAAAGGATCGTGTTTTATCTTTTTATAACTGGAGAAAAAGATAGCAAGATTGTTTAAGATTAAGGGCAAGAATTGGGAGGCTAACTTTTCATTTAAAAGCTGGGCAGGCTGGGGAGAATTCCTCAACCCACGAAGTCTCCTTCCATTCCATGAGCTAATACCTACAGACAGTTTAGAACTATGCCTGGATTACAGCGTTTTAATGGTTGCGATTTAACACAGATTTGTGGGAGCCCTGCCTGGTATTCTAGTCCTGGCATTTCTTCCTTTTTTGTAGATACGTGTAATTTTTGATGCTTTTGTTAGCATCACTGTGGTTATTTTATCAGAAGAGTTTTAGTGAAACCCGGCCGTTGGTAAGAGTGAAAGACAGACATGCCTCATATAAATGTTCCTCAGATTTCAGCTTTCGTTGCTAGCACCGGCCTCAATAGCTTTGTCTCTATAGATTTATAATCCACAATGGAGTACTTAGGGGAGAGAAAGGAGAAATTATTAATAAATAAAATGTGGTAATATCTGGAACCTGAGACCACAC
Source organism: Chionomys nivalis (assembly GCF_950005125.1). Lineage (NCBI taxonomy): Eukaryota > Metazoa > Chordata > Mammalia > Rodentia > Cricetidae > Chionomys > Chionomys nivalis. The sequence goes on along the minus strand of NC_080111.1, from coordinate 3,219,027 downwards.
TAAAGCAACTTGGGGCACCTAGTCATCCGACTGGTATTATATTTTCCTGTATAGTCTACTGGAATTTTATCTCTTTTGTTATCTTCTTATTGCGGCTGTGACAAATTGCCACTGAGTGACTCCAGGCAATAGAGATTTCCTGTTAGGCTTCTGGAGGCCAGAATTCCGAGTGGAGTCTTTTAATGAGCGTAGGGCAGGGCTGGTCCTTGGTTCCTTCTGCTCTCCTGAGTTTTGAGTGTCTAGAGGCCTCCTGTAACATGTGGCTCACGGCTCCCCTTGCTACTGTTGCCACATTGCCTCTCCCACTTGTCCCTTTTTTTCAGCCCTTGCGATCACATTTACGGTAAACCTGGACAACTCAGGAGAATCCAGGCTCATCTTCTTGTCTCATGGTCCTTAGCTTAACCATGCCTCCAAGGTCCTAACTGCCAAAGGTGGCAATTATTTCTCCAGGTGTCATCTCTCAGGGAACTATGATCCATCTCCTTGTACAAGTGACTTCTTCGGGTGCCGATTTCTGGGATTTTCTACCCACTCTTCATTGAGGAACTAAATGTTTCTTTTGCGGCTCAGATTAATTTACACCTTTGTTCTGTTCCCCTCACAAACAAAACACACCCCAGGGGATCATCTTGCTGTGGATCCTGTTCTTCGGAATCTTGGATCTGTGTTGGAAGAGTCGCTGGTGGTTTATCAAATTTCCATGGCTTTTTCCTTGATCTCCTATAGAAAAAGACAAGCTCAGTTTTTAGCTGGCCGGCTCAGGACTCCTCACACCGGTCTCCAAGGTGGATTGAATTTGTTTAATCTACCCAGATGGTTTCAATATCTTTTCTTTCTCTTCTTTGTCTTCTGTAGGTATATGTGTGTGCACATACACACTCCCCCGTTCCACACCCCGCAAGTGAACACTTTCCCCCCACTTTCTTGCTATTAGAACAACTCTTTTCTAGCTCTGATATCTTGTCTTAGAAGGCGCTCCCACTAATTTACTGACCTTCTCTGATAGGTTCATTCTATTTTTAGACTTTGTTATGCCCATCTATAGATCTCTTAAATACCTCTGTGTACAATTAATTCAATTTGTTATTGCTTATTTATCTTTCTTCCTCCGCTTCCTTGCTAAACGGCCAACTCATCAAGGGAGATTTTCTCCCTCGCCTTGACCCTTCGTGTAATACTTGACGCGTGGAACAAAGCCCTCAGCTGGCTTTGCTGATGACTGCGCCATGGACAGGCGACTCATTCTGTCGAGAGGTTTCTTAACGTTCGCTTCTTCATGTAACTCCTGGAAGAGCAATGCGTTTCTTGTTTTTATAAAGATCATAAAAAGAATCTTGTCTTCTATGATAGAAAACTTTCCTCATGTAGGTTCGTTACTTTTAAAGCAACCTTCCTCTTTTGGGGTATTGCGGCTGTCATACACCAGAACTGCAGGGCAAGAGTAGGAAATTTAATAAGGGAAAATGGTAGATTAATTCAATGAAATCCAGAGTTAATGTAAAAATAAAGGAGAATTTTAGGGCTCAGAATTTGTCCTCTGCTGCGATGGTTTTTATCTATAAGCATTTAGGGAGACTGAGGGCTGAGTTCCTGAAGGAATGTGTCAAGTCCCTTTGCCCTACTGCGTGGACTGTCCCACACTGCTGAAGTACGTGTGTGCCTCACCCTATAGCCTTGATATTTTTTGTCTTCAAGAAAGACCGAGTGTTATTCTTTCTACTCAGTGTCGACCTTGATCCATGACAAACATGTTTCTCTTTTGTCTGTTCACAATTTTTTTTATTGTATCACACAAATTTCCTTCTGTCTCAGTGTTAAATATGTGCACTTTTGCTATAGTTGCCCAAACCGGTCATGTCCTGTTACGGCATCTTTCTAGGAGGTCGTTCTTTAAACATAGAAAATTCTTCATTTTCAGCTTGGTGCCTCCTCTAACGAGGGTCTCTTCTGTCTTCTGAACCTCTCTGCGTTGTAACAATGCACGCCATATGGCCTCAACAAACGCTCCTTTGCAATGGCTAATTTTTTTTTCAGCCAGTTTTCCCTCTTGAATGTATGTACTCCTGTGGTTTTGCATATGCTTCTTTTCTGAAATGATCCGGATTCTTTGCTCTTGCGTTATTCTCCTCTCCCCGTGGCGTCAAGGTCTTCAGCTTAAGCAAAAGGCGACCGTGTCATCTACGTATTTGAGCTGTCTCTGGTCCTTGAGTCCCTCTCTTTATCTTCGGAAACCTTGAAAGTTTTCTCAAGGCAGGAGGTGAAGAGTCTTAGTGAGATCCCACCTATTAATTCTACACTACACACCGACCTTTACCACCTAATTTTCAAGTTAAATGTGACTGTACCACGTGCGGGGACATTTGGGGCACTTATCGGGTGGGTCTTCTATGGCTTCTTTGCGGGGCTCCCAACAAAGCCTCGGTTTCCATTAAGTCAAAACTCTTTTTCAAGTCTCACAAAAGCCATACAAAATGAGTTGTTTACTGTCTATTGTTCAGCTTGCTCTGCAGTTTGAATGCAAATTAAAAAATAACGTTCACTTTAACTACCTGCGCGCGTGGGTTACATTCGTTGCTACGGTTTTGATTGTCTCTGAAAAGGTGCATCTCTAACTGAACTCTCAGGCCAAAGATAACATGGATCAAATAATTCATTAAGAAGCAGCAATACAAATAAATAAAAGTTGACTGAGGTCCGACTTGCAAGTTGGTTTATTTGGTGCTATTACTTAGTTCAAAATTCAAGCACGGGGCTATGACATGACATGGTCAATCCATATATTTTGAGAAGGCAGATACAGTGACAACCCAGGCTGGTTTCCGGTCGCCCTCCCACGAACTTCGGTTCTGTTTCTTTCTGGCTTGGGGATGTACTGAGAAATGCCGGGGGGAGTCTTTTCAGTCCCTTCGCTTCCTCCCTGTCCACATCCCTCACTGCCGCTGCTTTCCTTCTGTCTTGATTTCCTTTTTACCTGGCTAAGGCTAAGGTTGTTTGTGAAGTGAACGTCTATGATAAAAATCTCTGTATCCGTCGTTAGAACGGAATGGTGTGTAGAAGAGACTGGAGTTCTGGAAAGAGAGAGGGAGTTATTACTAAAACATGACTGAAAAGAAACAGTTTAGAAGACAACATGTACTTACTCATGACCTATCTGAAATTCCACTTCCGCTTAGCTGAGTGCGTTTGACCAAAGCTATACATGAAGTTTTAGGAATTGTCAGCTATAGTGACAGGTGTGTGTGTGTGTGTGTGTGTGTGTGTGCTACTGTGTTCATGTGATTTTGGAGGCTTTCGGTGCCATTCCTAAGTGTGTCCACCTTTTCTTGTTTGTTTATTTTTGCAGACAGGTCTCTCCATGGGACCCAGGGCTCCTCAAGTAGGTGTGGCTGATTGGCTAGGGAGCCGCATAGATCTGTCTATTTTGACCTCCCCAGCACTGGAGTTAAAAGCACCATCACCATATCTGGCTGCTTTATTTGGGTCCCCGGGGATCATGCCAAAATCTTATGCTTGAATGACCAGTGTTTTACTGTCAGGGCTAAAAATCTACATGGAAGTCCACCTACTCAGGGGCTGGAAGGTCTCCTGAAGGGTTTTCTCCAGTGGGAATGAGCCAGGAGACTCTGAAGTTGAGAAGTAAGGGAGGCAGCTGGGGCTCTTTAGAATGAATCTTGGTGGCAGTAGTCAATCCGTGTACTCTGCTCCTTAGTAGTGGAACAAGCAGCCCCTCGTCCACTCAAGAAGAAGACCACACAGTGGTTCAATTGAGAGCGTTTGGGGGTCATTTTAGAGGCTCCCTGCTACAAGTTCCAGAACCTTTGGTTTCCTGAAAATAGAATTTAAATTTAACTCACTGCTTTGCATTTCAATAGAAACTCACATTTTTCTGCCTTGACACATTAGTCAATTTAACAGTTTTCCCAGCAGTGGTTCCCATTCTGCCCTATAATCTGTACCCTGCTTTATTTGTTTTTACTAGAATCCTACCCTCCATGATGGTTCCCCCAAAATGCTTCTTAAAATGTATTTAGCAGTGGGTCCTTTCTTTGTGGCCCAGTGTCTTATGTCCAACTCCCCCTGATATTATTAGTCAAATGAATAAGATGGCCAACTTTTTGAAGAGCCTCCCCTTCTGGTCCTAAGATCTTGTTGATTTGCCGCCAGCCACTTTCACAGCACTTTGGGGGAGGAGATCTCTGCGCACCCCTTCTCTGGAGGCAGAATCCCCACGTTCATAGCCCCACACCGCCCCAGCTGTCTCTGGGAAAGCCACCGACTTACTGCACCCCAGTTCACTTACCAGCACATGGCAGGGTGACTCTGGGAGTCTCAGAGAATTGATACATGTGGCATCTGGACGAACATTTTCACCTGGCGAGCACTTATGATTGCTAGATCAGTTAGTATCGCTCAACATCTCTCGGCCCTCTGTTATTGCCATTCTACTTCGCTTATGGTGGCTCTTAGGCTAGCTGTCAGGCTCTTACACCAGGTGGGAGATGTCAGGATAACTGGGTGGAGTCCCTCACTGTCTTAGGGTTTCTATTGCTGTGAAGAGACACCAGGACCACGGCAACTCTTATAAAGGAAACAATTAATTGGGGCTGGCTTTTCCAGTTTCAGAGGTTCAGTTCATTGTCGTCATGGCAGGGAGCATGGCGGCATGCAGACACCCAGACAGGGGTGCTGGAGAGAGAGAGCTGAGAGTCCCACTTCTTACAGACCACAGGAAGTCGACTGAGACAGTGGGCGGTATCCCGAGCATAGGAAACCTCAAAGCCCGCCCCCACGGTGATGCACTTCCTCTGGCAAGGCCACACCCACTCAAACAAAGCCACACCTTCTGAGAGTGCCACACTCTGGGAGATTATGGGGGCCAATTTCATTCAGACTACCACAGTTATCTATCTCCTTTTACTTAACACTTACCTTCAAACTGAGGACATATCTCATTGGTCTTGTTCCCGCTCCCACAGTATAAGATTAACATACAAATACTTTTTAACGTGCAATTTCGGACTTCAAACTAGGTGTGAGTAGAAATAATGACCTTTCGTATTATTCATGGATTTTTTTTTCAGACATTTGAGATTCTAGTCATGAGATGTCTTCCTAAAGAGGACTGGCGTTTATTTTTGGTTTGGATTCATTTGAATCAAACAGAGGTTCTGTTACTTTAGCTCATCTGTGACCCCGCCCCCAATCCACCATTAATTTTATTAGTTTCATATAATACCTCCAGACCTTCTACATTTTATTTCAGCCTGGAAAGCAGATATTTTCAGACCACTCTGGGAGCTGCCTAAATAAATGACCGGCTGGTCACGTACGTCTTTGATTTCAAATCCTGATCTCCCTTGGAGCCGTTTACACTTCCTTGTGATATCAGAGACATATGATTGGATTATTTTCACTTTTCCCATGAATCAATATGCATCAGTAAAGTTGTTTTCAGCCCCGGTGATAATGCGTGGGTCCCAGTGAGTGTTTTCAATCCTGGTGATAATGCGTGGGTCCCAGTGAGTGTTTTCAATCCTGGTGATAATGCGTGGGTCCCAGTGAGTGTTTTCAGCCCTGGTGATAATGCGTGGGTCCTAAGTGAGTGTTTTCAGCTCCGGTGATAATGCCTGGGTCCCAGTGAGTGTGGCACAAGGCACTGATACAAAGGAGGCTGAGGCTTCCCAGCATCTGAAATTTCTCCACAGCCACAGTTCTTGAAGTCCTTTACTTAAAGCGAAAATTACGCCAAGCCTAGACTTGGAGAATGAAGCCTCCAGGAGATGACACATGATGCTGATCTTGAGTAAGCATATAATAAGATGAAATTCGGGGAATTCAGAGATATAACAAGGGAAAGAAGCCGAAAGCATGCAGTGATTTATTTTCAATGTTTTAAAATGAGAAGAGAAGATGGTGACTAAATAAAACCCGGCTCTTCACTTTGTGGGAAGTCTACAAACTCCCGAGCATGCTTGGAAGCTGATTTAGAACGTGCTTAGAAGTGGAATTCATTAAAATATTTTATAGTTCACTGAGTGTTGTTTCAGAGAGGAATTCCAAAGAAAATGCAAACAAGAGCATTCCTAGGTGTTCGAGAAAATGTGGGACCAATTTTAAAATAACTTATTTTACCAAAATGTAAAGTATAAATTCTCATTTGGAATTGGTTGCTACCAGCTGTCTTGTGAGTATTTATGATGATAGCATACAGCGAGCTAGAAGTGAATAAAGCAGTATGATTCACTATGAGAGATCCTGAAGATTATGGATTTCCATTTGAGATTGTACTGCAGACACATTTTACTCTGGGCTATTGTGAACATGTGCAGCGCGAAGGCACAGTTACAACTTTGAAACATGTTGGGAGAGATGCAAAACAGGGGAAAGATGGCACCAGGATACCTCTTTCCCGGCCCCAGAAAGACCACGTCCTTCGTTGTGCCAATACAGGCAGAGAGCACCTGAGGGCCCCACCCTCAGCTCTCCCAACATGGCATAGCCCTTGGTGAACGTCATCCAGCTATGGTCAGATAGTCGTGTGCCTAGCCACGTGAGTTTGCAGTCCAGTCCCCAGAAGAAGCAAAGGCTCAAAGCCACAAAAGAAAAGGAGGCTTTGGAGATGGATGCTGAGTGAAGTAGACAGAAGAACTTTCTGTTAGTTGAGGAGGTCGCTATAAAGGCTGAGGAGAGGGGTGGGGTTTGAGGAAGACTTTATCAATTGGCTCTCAAGTACAGTTAAGAAGGCATGTCACTTCAGGGCAGGATGACTTTGGATGACAGCAATGAATAGAGTATTCCAGAAGAACTTCAAATATTTTGTCATTCAGAAAAGATGCTTAATGGAGTAGCTATGTTGGTCCTGAGTTAAGCATTGCATCAAATACATATGTATTAAATGTCAAAAGCTTTCCCACAGATAGGTACAATTAAAGTAGGAGAAAATGAATAAGACAAAAAAGAAAAAAGAAAAAAAAAGAAAAGAAGCTAAGGGAAAAGTCTTCAAAGTCTTCAGAAGAGTGTCTCTAGTTTGGTCTTAGAGTATGATATCAAATGAGAAATAACTGTTGAAAATCTCTTCCCCAGCAGTTTTGAAGGTGTCATTCATTCTTCTTGTTTTTTCTTTTCAGGGCTCCAGGGAAATATGACGCGCTGTTTTCCTGTGAAAACCTATGCACACTGTGCCTTGCGTTTCAGGTATCCCTGCAGCATTAGGTGTCTTAGAACCTCCGAGAAGCTGGTATACTTTTCCTCCAAGGACTACTTCAGCAATGAGTATGATTGAACGTTTAACCCCACACCATTCAGTTCCAGGGAGCCTTTGGCCAGCTTCCTGACTTCAGCGCCGTTATGTGACGGGGCAGAGGTGATCCAGACATGGAGATTTGGGAAAATGAAGAATTTTACATTTTCTGTCATTGTTTCAGGGAGGTAGTATCTTAGCAACATGAACGTAACATTGATCCTTTTAACTAGTAGTTGTTGACTGCATGTAATTTGATAAAATGGTGAGCGAATAATCCAAATTTATTGATTAAATGATTTAAGTGGAATGATATATTAAATGCAGTCTAAATGATATGTAAATCATAATATAGGCTCTTAACTTGTTTCCTTTTGCATTACTTTTTAGTTAGAATTTAGTTTCAAGGAATAGCAGCCAAATATCTGATCATATAAACTATTGGGCAGTCACAAGAGACGCTGTATTTTTAAGAGAAAGGGTTCTTATTCTGGTTTTTAAGTTTATATTACAACTGTTAAAAACTTAGAAGAGACTGTGAATTATGAACCGAGTCTAATTAATAAGGTCTCTCTTGATAAAAGTGTAAATTCTGGGGGCTAAGACTTTCCATGGCCACGTTGAGTTTTTGGTCAAAATCTGGAAGCCAAGTGTAGGGAAACACAACTTTCTTCTGAACCCTTGCTTCAGCTGTTGTGGAACTGGTAGATTTTCTTTCAAAGTTATTTTGATTCAGAAAATATCCTTAAGTAAGCTACTTCAGGGATTAGAGATAGGTCAAATGGTTTGCGATGCAATGGTTTTCATTCATCCAAACCTTCTGAGTCCTTTGGGGTTTAGGTAAACAGTTCTTCCCTGTATGATATGGTGGGCAGCTACTGAAAGCAAACCCTGAAGCTGGAATTTCCAGAGCTCAGGTGATCACAGTTGTGTGTTCTAGTTTCTCACCCTCTCTTCCTCTGCCCCCGTCTCTCTTCTCTTTATTACCACTAAAAACCCCTTGCCAAAAATGAAATAACCTACATCTGATTAATTTCTGGTTCGATTAGAATATCAGCGTGGCCACGAAGCTTTGAGAATCTGCAAGTTACTTATTGAAGTTGACCCTCGCTGCTTGCATTGCGTCCCCGTGAACGGCATTAAGCTATGCAACGTGGAGTGACGGCTTGGAACCCCAGCTGGAAACTGACTCCTGGAGCCTCAGCGTTTTCATCTATAACATGGAGATCAGGAATAATTTCTGCATCTCATGGGTATCAGAGGTGATTAAATGAGGTAGCAGATAAAAACGATATAGTTCAGAGTTCGGTTCATTGCTGGCACCTGATTATTTATTTGTTCTCTTTGGGGGATGCATGGGGGAAAGAAAGTTTCAGTTCACTTTAAACTCTCATACTTCATGCTGACATAACCAAAGGATGTTAAGGCAAGAACCTAGAGGCAGAAGCTGATCCAGAGGCCAGGGAGGAATCTGCTTACCGGCTCGCTCTCTTTTGGGGCTTGTTGGTCTCTTCCGGCACCCAGAACCTGCACCAATCATTAATCAAGACAATGCGTTACAGACTTGTCTACCTACCAATCTTACAGAGGCGTGTTCTTGCTTGAGAGTCCCTTTTTCCAAAATGACTCTAACTTGGGTCGGGTTGATTTAAAACTAGCCAGCATAGAGAGTGTGCTGTCTGTTTGGCAGGTCTCCCCCATCATCGCTGTGAATAATCGATCACCCCCACCCCTCTGGATTGCAAGATATACCGCAAAGCCACCTGAAGACCTCACGGGGTACCATCGTAGGTGGTAGGTGGCTTTTCTTTTTGTGCGCTCGAGGTTTGGATAATGATGTGTCTCTTGGAGATTTGTTTCAATTTATCTCATTTTTCTTATCCTTTGAGAACACCTGGAGTCGGTTTAATCCAGGTTGTGGCATTGGTTGGTGCCTTGTTGGTACGTGTCTTCACAATTTGTTCCCCTGGTAACCGTGTAGACAGGGCTCCAAGTGTTTAGCAACAATTTACTAAATCATCTCAAGACGAAATCTGTACTTTGGGGGGAAAACAGCTATTTTTTTTTAAACTGACCTTGAAAGAATTTGTATCAGGCATAAAAACTTTAAATTAAAAAGAGAGAAAACTTAAACAAAAGTACTTAAAAACTTTGTTAGTTTTCCTTGAAATCCATCTTATGCCTGTATTTATACAGATTTACATGCGTTTCTTTGCATAAAAGATGTACACACGCATGATCGATCACAAATTTTTATCTTTCATGTATTTTTACTCAATGACCGCAACCATTTTCAAAGCTGGTTCTTACACACCGATGAGATATGTCGGTTAATTCTATATTATTATTGGAAATACAAGCCATCTTCATATAACCAAGTGTAGGACACTTGGGCCCTAAGGAATGGACCATTTAAAGTCGTAACATATATTTAAGTTCGTCTCCACGGAGCCCAGACTGGCTCTACTTTTATCAGTCTGCTTTCTGTAAATGCTCACTCACGCATTTCAAGCCCTTAAAATTGTGCCGGAAGAGGGCGGGGCCCAGGGCTTTAGGGGGAAGAATAGTATCACTTTATTGTCTGCATATGTGAAATGTATTAGTGCCTGCACTTTTGTTAATTCCTTCAGTTTAGAAAGATGGTTAATTTTGTTGTATTTAAATTTATTTTCTTTTTAAATCTTGAGACCTCTCAGGGGAAATTGATAGGCTTTTGTTGTTTGTTTTATCCTGTATTGAAAATGTTTTCTCTTCCTTTACATTAAAAGATAAATGGGCACGTGCTCGCACGATTAGTTTATTTCTCTTAAACTGCAGTGCAGAAGCCTTGATCTGGTTCCTGAAGGGTCCCGAACAGTTGGGCTTTTATGAGATAGTGTTTTCCTTACCAAATTTCAGCTGATTCTCTGAATATTCAAATACATTTGTCAACTGCCTCTAGAGGGGAAATTGAGACGGTAGAAGGATGTTGGCAAAACTGGAAATAGAATTCCAGTCTTTGGAAATCTAAGACCATGACCCCAAGACAAATGGTCCGGGAGTTCTAAGTCTAGGCCATGCCAGGATCACCAGGGAGACAAAGTACCCAGCATTGCCCTGGTTCCACCAACAAAGACCATAACACAGCCGAGATGTTGGCATTGTCTTTACAACGCCTTCCAGGAGACTCCAAGGGAGAAGTAGGGACAAAGTGGGAGCAATGGGTTCAAAGACAAGCTCTCCCCTACCCAGTTGTACAATCTCAAAACAGGTCACCCAAAGAACCTGGGCAGTTGAGCCATGCGAAGAAAGCAAGGAACTGTTATTCCGCGTGCGCCATGATAAACTGGTCCTCCTGGGATGCATGGAAGACCCCATCCCGGCCGCATCAGGTACATGTCGATGGATCCGATACCGCCTGTGTGTGTGGTTTATATACAGAATTTATGATTTGAAATTAAAATAGAGGAAGTCTGAAGTGATTTCACTGCAGGGTCCTTGCTGAAGGCCCGGTATCGTTGCCAGTTCTTCTGTGAGAATTACAGATTAGCAAAGTGAGAATTGTAGCAGTTTGGCTGCAAAGATATTAAAAAGTCTAGTAGGTTTAAGTTATTTTCACTTCGGGAAAACTATAAATCATTTGAAAGATCAAAGAACAAGAGTGAAATTTAAAATAAGATCACATAGTCAAAAGCACCAGGGGGTTGGAAAAATCCACCGTTGGTCTACCTGTGCTTCATTGTACTTAATCAGAATATATATATATATATATATATATATATATATATATATATATATATATTTACATTGAAGACAACTTGTAGGATTCTCTAGGAAAGCTTTTAACCTATAACACGCTAAAAAGAACTTGCTTGGCACATATTTTCGTTGTTGTTGTTGTGAGGAAACCACTTCTTTTCAGACTCAGAATAGCTTTTCCTTTATTGAAATGTCAGCGTATTACTGGGTATAAATGAAATGTCAACACCTCTGATGGCATCCGCGTCTAGTTTTCAAGATCGGAGTCAATACAGCTTCTTCTTTTTTCCCCCGCAACTCCTTTGCATAGGAATTCTAGAGTTGAGCGTTTGCTGACCACAGAACTTCAAAGAAAGTGGATTTATGATGGAGAGGTAGGAAACCAGGAAAAGGAGTTCGCGAGTATCTGTATGGTTCAATTTGCAAGGGTTGATGGGAGCTGATGGCCTTATCGTCTAATCTTTGTAGACGGGCATCGTTATTAACTTTTCATGCAACAACTGCTCCTGGTTTGCGCGTGGAAAGGTAAGAGACATAGGCAGCATTAGTGCCTTGTACAGCCTTCGTGATTCCACTCTTACAGGGGTGCTTGTGAGGTAAGGGGCATAAAAGATGAAGGGCCCAGCTTTCTCATGAAATTTAAATCGTATAAATTCATAAAATAAAATTACCGCTCCTAGCTTCCTTGTTTCACCGGTCTATTTTCTAAACTAGGGCAAGTAAACTAAAAATTCATAATTTATAAACAATCTGTGGAAAAATTAGTGAATTATTTACAATACTTTTGAAAAATGTGTTTGTATCCTACACAAAAATTAGCGACTCTGTTAATCACCGGGAGATGCCACAGATGTCCTGGGAATTAGGACTTGCTAAGTGAGTTTGGGGCAAAATAGTCCTGGAACTCAATCTGTGATTGGAAAACCAAGCCCATCTCGAACGGTCCTATTTAAACAAGTGCCAATTATTGAATAATTCTCCGACCCAAACAGAAAGTTACTGTGTATGGAAAGACATTTTTTTTTCCCTGTGAGTGCTTTATTCCAGATGCCCTTTTAAATTGTTTTAAATTCTCTGTGGGCAGTAGATAAGTAAACCTACGGAATGTAGTAATGGTCTGGAGGAAACAATCATGTCGGCCACTTCTAGCTCAGACTCCCGGAGAAGACGTCTGTTCTGTATGAATTGCCGACTCTAAGGACTTTGACAGTTCCTAGGCCAGACCTAATTTATTAAACGGAGTTTCTAATATAAACAGTAATTTGTTCCAGGCACTGACAGTGCAGGTCTGGATTCTGTGAGCCCAACAGAGAGGACCGTGCTTCCTTTTCAGAGAGTACGAGCCTTTGGGGCACTGGAAGAAAATAATCGAATATGTCATCATAGTAAATACAATGAACATGGCCGCCCCCTGAGCACGGGCCGGTTCACACCCTCGGCTTCTTAAGCTTTCCAGAAGCTGTTTTTAAAAGGACCGGGGCCACGATTTACAGGCTTCCGAGCACACCTGTGCCTGATCTTCCAAATCAACCTAAACAGAGATGCAGGTAAGGAAAACGGAAGTTTACAGATGGTTCTAAAGTAGTGGCCAGCCCAGCCTTGTGATGAGCGTCAAGGCTTTGCCTGTCTCAACAAACACAAAATGCATTCACCAATGAAGAAAGGCCACCCACGGAACCTCCCAAATTTGGAATGAAGAAATGGAATGAATTTGTTGGGAATGTCTCATCAATAGATGACAGTCACCTCAGAACTCTCTGGAGTTATAATCCTCTACTACATTTATCAGGGAAGGACTGGTATTTTTCTCCATGACACATTTCCTAGAATATAAATAAAATATTATAGCAAAATAAACATCAAGGAAATGCCGTGGAGGAAGTGCCATCTACTTAGACTGAGGCATTTAGACGATTTTGGTTGAATTGACTATGCTTGCCAAAAATACAGTTCATTTCCTCAAGCCATTTTGCGGTACATCCACCTGAAGTGGCAAGGGATTGATGCGCCACAATCAGCCAACAGGTTGTTTCCACGTGTCAGGGGAGTGAACTGACTTTGCTACTGTGGCGTGGGGGTGTGGGGGAGGGGGTATCAGCGAAAGATGCAGGGCCGCCACTGGAGAGGGTTTACTAGAGGAGGCAGCAATGCGTCACCACGGGGTTCTGACCCTCCACACGGGGAGCATTTAGGCTTCCTTTGTTGTGTGTCTCAGTGGGAGATAATTTTATTCTCGCTCCTGGTATCATTTGCTGATACTTTCTTCTCAATTTTCTTCCCATTAGAGCGTGAACTCGGTATTGTGTAAAAGACCATTAAATATTCTCTGCCTAGCACATGCACTCTCCTGGATAACAGCCGTGTTTTATTTGAAGGGACTATTTTCTGCTTTACTTAGGCTCTTAAATTTTTAGCTTTGCAGTGAAATACAGAGATAAAATGATCACGGTGTCCTTAGGAAGGTAGGGGATGGATCTTGAGGAGCTGGGGCAGTGGGAAAGAGAATGATAAAAAAAAAATACATTGTGTGAAAAAAATCTAAATAAAATAAGCAGTTTCATAAAAGTTGCCTTTGGTCAATAACTGTGGCCTGGGGAGAATTTTAAAACAATACTGTAGCACAGAATTTATAAACCACCTCCTCTCTTACGAATCATCTTAAGGCGTGATAGAGCTTCTAAAAGACGGACAAGTTTTAAGCAGGAGTATGCTAACTTGGGGTATGCTGTGGAGATGGTACTGTAAAGAGGAACTGGAGGTATTTCCCTAACTACGACAGCTCATGCTTCTTCTGTTGGATGGAACAGTGACTCTGCTCACCTGGCCCCTGCTGCTGGACATGGGTGTGTGCTTGATCTGAGCGGGGAGGCACACACATCAAAGGGACTGAAAATCAACAGCAGTGGACCTGAACTCACTCTTTTTTCTTAGGTCTTTTCAACAGTATTTTAAATAATTCCTTGGGGATTTCATACAATGTATTTTGAGTATGTCCATCCTACCCCGACTCTTCCCCCTCACCCCACTCCTCCCATCAGCTCTCTTTCCATCTTCCCCATCTCTATGCTGGAATATTGTTTGGCTGGAGTTAGTTCAAGTCCTGTGCACGCTGTCACAATTCTGGAGTTCATATGTGTATCATACGTGTATCATATGTGCATCTGCCCTGTTCTAGCTGGAAAATGCTGTTTCTTTGATCTCATGGACCACTTCTAGCTCTTACAATCTTCCTGCCCTGTCTTCCACATCAGTCTTGTGGGGGAGCAATGTGATGTGAATATTATCCCATGTAGGCTGAGCACTCCACAGTCTTCAATTTTCTGTATATTGACCAGATGAGAGCGTCTGTGTTAAATCCCATCTATTGCAAGGGTAAGCTTCTCTGATGGGGGCCGATAAATGCTGTGATGTTTGCTATAGGAGTAAATCATAAGGAGTCATTTTTAATAGGGTCTTTAGCAGGATAACTGTAGGGCTTATGACTTATCCAGCCATCGGTTCTTGGCCCCATTGATAGTGCCGGGTGCGGGTTCCATCCAATGGAATAATCTTCTGAGTCAGTCAGAAAGCTGTTGATTATTTTTGTAACATTTATACTATTATCACACCAGTGGGAATATCTTGTCAGACCTGATGTTGTTGCAGCTCGTCGGGTTCGCAGACAGGTGAAATTGATGCTCACTCTCTTTTTGCTGTAGCAGCCCCATGGCCAACTTCTTTGAAGCAGCAGAGCTCTTAGGATCTGGGTGTACACTTTCATGGGCATACGCCTTTCCTCAGAGAGGCCAGTTTTAGGTTTATAATCTGTGGAACTAAATCTTACTCAGTGGAGATTGTTACTGTGTGTCTTCCTTTCAAATACAGCTTTAGTACTAGCTTTGAGTTGAACAACTTTGCAGGGAAGCATGCGTACGCATAAAGGTTAACACGGCATGGAATTTGCTCAGAAGCTTCCATTGCCATGGGCTCACGCAAACACCAGTTTCTGAGTGCCTACTTCCTGCTACCCACATATCTTCTTCCCTTCCAAACCAAAAACGAAAATCACTTAGAAAACTGCGTGACTGAAGTTGAGACCCTCAGATTCTTTCTTTTTCTTTTTTGTTGGTTTTTGTCGAGACAGGGTTTCTCTGTGGCTTTGGAGCCTGTCCTGGAGCTAGCTCTTGTAGACCAGGCTGGTCTCGAACTCACAGAGATCTGCCTGCCTCTGCCTCCTGAGTGCTGGGATTAAAGGCATGTGCCACCACTGCCCGGCCCTCAGGTTCTTTCTTATCTTTGATGATTCCCCCACTCATAGTGTGGTTGGGTTAATATAACTCAAGTGTTTCTGATTCATCACATTGGACCCCTAGTAGTCAAGACTGTGCCTCAGTTTCCCCATTTGTGGTAGGGTAAAGGTTCTTAGGAGCCTTAGGTAGACTGTTCTTCATAGTCACTGGTCTCTCATTTGTACAGTGTGCCCTAGAATTTCTCAGGAGACCCCCTCACAGTTTGGTGGAAGCGTTTCAATTACAGATTCTGTCTTATCTCTAAGTAGCCCCATGACCATTGAGTTCACAGAACAAGTTATTAATCAGGAGAAAAGCTTATCTCAAAATATCTAAAAAAGAAAAAAAGAAAACCCCAAAGAAACAAAACACAGATTTTTTGACACTCAGGGCTTGCGGATACAGACTCGCACCTGTAAACAAGATTGAATTTGCAACTTTTTTTCCTGTGCATGTGTTTGGTGGTGAGTTTGGTTAAAAATAAATTCTATAAATTCACTGCGGTTTTCTGTATTAGGATGCTTCTGAGTCTCTCTTTGCCTCAGTGTTATTTTGGGTTTGACGCAAACTTCCAAAAGAGTTTCAAAAGTTTAAGGCTTGCATTCCCTCTGAGAGTGGCAAAAACAAAGTAACCCCGGCTTTTCAGTCATTTGAGAACCTATTCTAAGTTAAACAAATCTATAAAATGTACAAGCTTCCGAGAGTACTCAATTTTTCTTGGTATTTAAAAATAATTTCTATTTTTACATCTCACATACTCTTTCCAAACAGAAGAATAAATGGCAGAAATAAGTATTGTCAGACCTACATGGTTTCCTCCACTCCTCCCTCTGATGTAAAATGGGATCTCCCCATCTTCACATCCAAACACAAATCTGAATATTTGTGGGCAATTTCAATCAAAGGGATCTATTTGGATATTATTTTTTCAAATCATTAACCGTATTAGGATCAACTGTGATAATGAAAAATATTACTCTTAGTTAAAAATTGCACGCATGTGTGTCTATGCGCGGGGTATGTGCCATGCGTGCAGGCGTCAGGTCCACACCTCTATTGTGTTTCAGTGGGTTGATACTCATTGTCACAGTAAACGCTCCCCCCACCCTCGAATCTATTATTTATCTTTAAGAATTGTTCCAATGACTGCACGTCCCTTCCATTGAGTATATTTCACAAGCAGGGGACTCTCTAGACACACAAATGGAGCGCGCGCTGTGACATCCTACATGTGCAGAAGTGGCCTCCAGCGGGGAGTTCAAGAAGCAGGAACCTGTCATTAGCTCGCTCTGTTAGCTCTGCCATTCATTCACCCCTGTGCTGGAACGGCAGGCGCAGGTGTGGATTTCAGGACCTCAGTCCGCTCACACAGTCTTTAGGGTCAACTGCGGAAGACCACAAATGCCGTCCGGGGGTCCCCAGAGAGGACTTGGAGATCGCGAGCATGCAAATCGTTCTTTGTGCTACCTTCCACCAGCTCGCACGCTGCTTGGATTGGCTCATCCAGGACATCTGCGGCAGGCTCTGCAGAGGGTTTGTCTAGTTGAGAGCCACAGATAATCACTTCTCAGCCTCCCGGGCATCCCTTCTGAGCTCTGAGAACACGCCACTAGAGAACGGACCAGGTCTGTCGTGGTTGTAGAGACGAGGGTGGCAGAAGAACGGGTGGAATTCAGGTCTTTGAAGGGAAGATGTTGTGAAATGAATTATCGTTCATGCATGGAGGCTATTTCCAAGAGGTGTGGCCTCTGAAGTGATTAGGCTTATTTATGTCCAAGAGATCAGATACGTGGAGTGTGGCGATTTCCACAGCAGACTGTTAGAACCCAGCCTTTCCATGTATTCTCCGTGAAATCCCTGAGCACGACCTTGGAGACGCTGCCTTCCGGGAAGAAGATTGAACAAGAGAGGAAAATGACAATAAGAAAAATTCTTCCTTGCTTAGCGCATGGAGTGGGCTGCCTTAGCGCATGGAGTGGGCTGCCATGGGCTCATTTCATTGGTTTCAAAGCAGGAAAGAGTCGGATACGTGGAGGAGGGGAGGACTGGAAACTTGACCCTGTAACAATGATTCCAACCGGACCTGTATCCAGAACCCTGCACTGTTAAACTGACGCCTGCTTAGACCCAGCCTTGCTCATATTGCCAACATGGTTATAACTACTACACAAAAGGTTGCAATTGGCAAATTTAAGTGTTCTGAAGACCCAAACTGTCGTTTTGAATCAAGTGCCTTGGGTACAGCCTTCTCAGGGACACGTCCTATCTCAACTGCTTCTGGAAGATAACCTGCTGCCCTGTGGGAACGGAAGCCTAATTCCTGCAGTTTTTTAGGAGTGGAGTCTTTCAAAACCGCAAGCATGGATTTTCTTGTAAAGGAGACAATTTTAAATAAGAAACAGGACAATTTTCAATTGATAGCAGATGAATTAAATTTAAAATGAGAGAGGACCCCCTTCTATTAGTCAGGTTGATGTGGTAAATTTGATGTCTCAGACGTAGATAATCTGCCTGCTAGTTTGGGCTAGAATGGCAGTAATCAAAATTATCCTCCCATAAACTTCTTGTATCCTGCCAAGAGGGGAAATATCAGGTGTATTTGCTCAAGTGACTTTTTTTTTTTTTTTTTGGATTTTTGAGACAGGGTTTCTCCATAGCTTTTTTGGTTCCTGTCCTGGAACTAGCTCTTGTAGACCAGGTTGGCCTCCAACTCATAGAGATCCGCCTGCCTCTGCCTCCCGAGTGCTGGGGTTAAAGGCGTGCGCCACCACCACCTGGCCTCAAGTGACCTTTTTGCTTGGGCAAACAAATGGATAGTTTTGTCCAAATACATAAATGGAAGACTTTGGCCAATTTTTGAGTGTTTTTGTTCAAAGTTAATGATAACTATTTAAAAATATTCTAGTGTTTATTTTAGGTACCGATATTTTGATAAGATAATACCATCATTTTGATAGTAAAAGTCTGAAGCTTAAATTATTAAAATTTTAAAACATAGTTAAAATCAAAATGTTTGAGTCGAAGCTTAGGAAAAACTTTTTGTACTTTGAGAGCCTTCATAAGGAGGAAGAATTATGGCTAATATGACTATTAATATGTCTTCTTTTGCCCTAAAATATATAGTCATACTTTGGTGTTTTCTTCTAAACAAGAGACTTGTGTGGCCTCGTTGTAAAACAAACACTGCCTTATAAGTTCCTCTAATGTCAAAAATGCCAGTGACTGTCAAGTTAGACTCGGTTTCCCCAGTGATGAGAAAGGTTTTTTCCAATTGCCATCAAGAGCATTGTGGTAGTTTTGGTGTCTTGGTAGTCAGCAACGTTCATGGTGGTGATGGCACTGTGATTTGGTTTTAGGCAGCCACTCTGTCTGCTAAATCAAAGCCGCGTGCCTGGTTTGAACGAACGGGTATGTTCTGTTCAAGTAGGGTTTACTAGACTACGGAAGTACGCTGTGCACCCTCCTACTGCGCTTGTACGGGAGTCCTCCTAGAGCGCATGCGCACTCTTCCATTTGCCTCTTCTAGATTCACAGACCTCCCCCAGTGACTTTCTCGAGGTCCACTCTCCATCCACCTCTCCTATGTTTTCCATGACACCCCCACAAATCACATTTTCCTATGCCCCGTATTCCACTGTCTGCTATCTGAACAAAAGAGACACGTCTAAATCCTATTTTCAAAGGGGACACACTTTCAATCTCTAGCGAACTGTTCTATTTTGGTGACTCACATAAAGCAAATTTCAGAAACTTTTCCTAGCTGTTTCGAGTTATGAAAACTTTAAATAACCAAACGATGATGATTTGCCTTATAAAAATGAAGTGAACATAATGAGGAATAATACACCAATATAATCAATAACTAGAAAAGGTATCCGCCAGAGAGTGAATCCAGTTTCATTTGGTGGTGGGAAGTGCCAGGTGGGAGCGAATTCTCAAGTCGATGGATTTCAGACTTTCTGCTTGCCACACAGGGCCGGGCTGCCATGCTCCGTTCGTTCTATAACCTTAACTTGGAGCTACCCAGCTCGCTTGTGGCAGCTTTTAACTCAACCCCAGGGTTCCGTGTCAGCACCTGCGAGAAAGGGAAAGTCATTGTTGTGCTGTGAGATTTCAGTGGCTCTGCATGCTCTAGCTTTCCTAGACAGAGGCTATGAAGTTTTGCAGTGGGAAGCTGATTCGCAGTGCGTGTTCTTCTTTCCTTAAAAGCGACATCACTTGCTGTTCTTGCTGCAATAAAAAAAAAAAAAAGAGGTGAATAAAATGGTCTTCTTAAAGAGAGAATATATATAATCATTTCTTTCATTTTTTTAAACCTCAAAAGTTCTGAGTTGCATCCAGATTCTTAGATTAAAAAGTGACACGAAACAACGAAGAATCTATAAGAAACGTAATCTCTCAGTAATGAAAATGACACTAAGTGTAATTTAAGTGCTTAAATAAGCCACGCTGAACTGATCTGGTTGGCATTAAATATATATGCCAATAAAACATAGTGCCCTAGTTGGACTTCAATGTTGTTAATGCGGCAATAATCAATTGATTTGAATATTTCATACTTAACAGTGGTATCATAATTCTATGTTATTTTTTTTTTTACCTATAATCACCAATGATTCTGAAATAGTCATTTGTCATTTTATGCAGTGAGAAAGGACAGCAGTATGTATTGTCACAGAGAGCTTATGTTGACCAAGATTATACCTACTTTTGTTTTGTTAGAAGAGTAACTAGTCTGTGTAACAGGCGTTTAAAGTATTGCAGAGTGGTGTAAGGTCTCAGGGGGAAAGAGGATAAAGGTAGAAACTGGGTATCCTTCATCCACCCTCTTCTCAGACAGGATCTCACGGAAACCAATGCTCAGTCATCCGATTGACCAGTGATCTCTAGGAGTCTGCCTGCTGAAATGTCACGGTGAGCGCTGGGATGCTTGAAATCATCACGTATGTATTTGAGATAATGTAGAGTTTTACAGAATCATTTGGAGAGGTTTCCACTTCTGTGAAAGAATACAGCTTTTAAAAGTGTTTTCAGTAAGGAATAGATGGTTCATAACAAGAAGTTATCTTTAAAATGGAGCTAGAAACAGTGCGATAATCTCTCAAATAAATCAGGATTTTTTTTTTAAATAACTATATATTTTGTTGAAGACCAGCCTCGACAAAACTTGTGTGTTCCAGGTGTGAGCATGAGGATTAGAACTATTAAACAAAAGGAACAGAGATATAAGAGTAATAAGAGACAGAAACACAGAGCAGCATTGGGAGGGAGATTCAGTGAATCCTGAATCCTGAATCTGCCTCGTTTATTTGCCACAGGTTTATATACTTCACTCCAAAAGGGGACGGGGGAGGCAAAAGACTTCATTAACACGATATAAGGAATAGATCTGGATTCCCCAACCTTCGGTCCATTTGGAGTGGATTCTCCTCTATACCCAAAGTACTAATTAACCATACCCTAAGTCAGAATTTCTTGCTTGTAGTCACATCTGTTGTTATTTTGAGAGAGCAAAAACAAGCTCAAACTCTCTGACCTCCAGTCAGGGTGAAACAGGCTCACATCTATGAGCCCCCACAACATTCATTAAACTTGTGTAGAAAATAGTCTTCGGAGAACTTAGGTAGATATCCTGGAGAAGTAGAAGATCCATAAGATTAGTAAGACACTGGCCTGGCTTGTGGGCTTAATGAGGGATATTTTCTTCACAACTATTTTGTTAAAAAAACTAAATGCACTTGTTTACTTACGTTTCGTGTGTGTCTGTGTGTGTGCTTCATAACAACTTTGCTAGCAGGTTTTGGTTGATGTTTTGATAACACCAACACCATAAATCTGACCATAAAATTAACTAGATGTTTGGGTAACAAGAAGGGATTAATTGCATCTGTTTGAATCAAGCCTTAGTAGATGCAAAGGTCACAGGGTACTTGCTTGCTTTGATGATTATTTTCTTTTAGAAAGTCTACCAGTGGAAAGTAGAATATTCTTCGTTTGTTTATGACCAAGTTTTAAAGAGGCTGTGTAAAGTTTCTTCCCTATTGTGTGGTACTTGAGGTCCTTTGCAAATCCACAGACGAGGTGAGCAAGGGAAGACGTGGGTAGAGGATGTATATCATGGACTAAAGGGACCTGAGCTGTGATTAAAAACAAAAAAAACCCCACCAAACTCTGTGTCATAGTCTTGTCACTCAGTGCTTGTGCCCTGGGACATTAACTTTCTCAGCTTTGTTGTATAAAAATAGAACTGTTAATTGCCAATTTCTTTCTTCTACAGCCTTCCTTCTTGGTAGAAATGAGATACCACAAGGAAAGTTCACTGAAAATTTGAAAATACAGTATAGATAAAAAATTACAATGAAAAAGAGATACATTTGTATCAATTTCCTTTTGATCCCTTTTAGAAAAATAAAATTAGAGCCTAAGAAGATGCTATATTTTCAAATAGAATAGGTTTAATAAACCAATATACTCTTGAATATGATGGCTTGTGGTTTTACGTTCTGCAGCTTTGTCATCTGATATGCCATATTATTATAAACTATGTGTAGCCTGACCCAAGGATCGGATGTCAGGAAGTCCCTATGTAAAGGAAAAAAATTCCATTCCTTACATCTTTTGAGGAACTGGAGAAGATAAGGAAAAATCAATGAGATGAATGAGTCACGTAGACATGTCTTTGGTCCTGAGGTGGGAAGCCTCAAGTTGGTGTAGAGCTGTTATGTAATTTGGACATGCTTGCCCTGAATGTAGAGCAGGAAGAGAAGCAGGCGAGTCCTCAGAGGGCTAACACTCACCTGAGAATATCCCTGGGAACGGGTAATTGAAATGGGAAGAGGCAGAACTAGAGTATGAAGCAGGGTCTGCATTGTATCTGTCCCTGCTGATGACCAGAGGAGAAGCCAGTCAGTCGGACAGACTGGCAATGTCACCTGCAGAAAGCCTAAGGAGAAATATGAAAAGACCAGAACAAAACCAAAAGAGAAAAGAAAAAAAAAAAAAAACCACCCAAACAAAAAACAGGTTTCTCTGTGGGTAGCCATTTACTTCATAATCTTGTCAGAGGCCGATCTGAACAAGCATTTATCAAATTTTCATTGTGTTTTAGGGACCGTTTTCAGTCTTTTTACAAATTCTGATTCCTTAGCCTCTTACTAGGAGTGTGAGAACAACTCCTTTGGCCCCTTTTCATAGGACGTGAAAACACAAAGTTAGCTTGTTTAAAAATGGAGGCACCACCGAGGCACCACCATCCCAACTCAGAAAACCTGACCCCAGGATGCAGATTTTCTGTCTGTCCTGTGACGTTTTGTCTTTTTTGCCCACTCAGCTCTTTAAGCCCCTTAATTCCTTTGTATCAAAATTCAAAGGCAGACTAGGTTTGAGTTGGACTATTTGGATTCTCCGATACACGCTAGACTTCCGCTTGCCTTGATGTCGAACTCACAACCCTGTGTCTGACGTGCCCGTGCAACAAATGGTGCTTTATCTCTCAAAGGACAACTGTGATTTGGTAGGTAGTGACCAAAATCTATCTTTCAAGTCATTTATTTTGTTCAATGAAAGTGCGCGTAGACTGGGAACGCAACTTTCGCAAGCCCTGCCCACTTCGTCAGTGCTCACAGATGGGCACCATGTTAGGGCTCTGTCTATAGCTGCGCAGTTCCGCGCATCTGCCTCTCCAGAAGTCAGACTTCATGAGCTTGTCTCCGCTGTCCCCATCAACAGCGCGGGTGAACAGACAGTCCCACGACGGAGGACATAGGATCCTGTGACATCCTGGGCAGACGTCCTACGAGCCAGCTTGATTTCACACAAGCCTGACTATAACTGAGATCCCTGGGGCCGCCCTTCAGCCCTGCTTGTACTTTATTTTGAAGTATAACAAATAAGAATTAAGTTACGCTGGTGATTATTAAAAATCAATACGTTTAAACACAGCAAGATAAATAAATGGACAGGAGGCATGGAATTCGTTACTCTTCAGTGGCATTTTCTCAGGTCCCTTTGAAAAGCGTCTGTTAATTAGAAGGCATCGACTCAGTGACTAATCCCTAATAACAATAATTATCCCTCACTAGCAGCAGGTGGAGAGGCTTGGGAACGCAATTTTCCCAGTTACCTTAGGTTCCTAAGCAGCCAAGCACAGGCTCACTAGTCGCTCTAAGTGGATTTAAAGCCGCGGAATAAGCTTTCCCCTTTCATCCCATTAGGTGCACGGTTATAACAGAGAGGCTTATGGGAAGGAAGCATTTTCTCAGAAGGGAGCAACAGGAAGGTGGATCCCTGTTTAAGCAAGAGAGATTTCTAAGCGTGATAAAGTCACAGTGGCCAGAGACCTGCATTTCACTGGGAGCAGTTGTTGGGAGCAGTGAGACCCCAGATCCTGAATTTCTTGTAATCCCCTGATCTGAGTGCCTACAGCTGCTCTGAGCACGAGACCTTCAGGAGTTCCTGATGGCAGGAGAGTGGTTTCTGGTGGGTTTGGCTGGGGCGTGGCTATCTCTATATAAGCTGCCCCTGAACACAATAAAGGGGGCATTCTTGGGGAATTCAGGGATGACCCGTGTCACTGTCTCTCTGTCTGTGTGTGTCTGTGTATTTTAACCTCCAGCCCCTTGCCCGAAGCTCGCGAACTGGGTGCAGTCACGATGGGAGACTCTTATTTCCCCAGGCTACACAGCAGCTCTGTAAACACAGCATTCCGGGTGTGTGTGTGTGGGGGGGGCTCTGTGCTCTGTGCTCTGTTCACACCCTGTAAAGATGGACTAGTAAGTGGACGCCACTGTTTGAGAAGCGTTTCTTTCCTCCACCTTTCTCTAAAACATTAACAGCTTGTGACATTTGACCCCCCCCCCCAAGATCTAAGAGTGTGACTTTTATGGATAAGATAATTCATAAGCTTTGGAGGGATGCCGATAAAGATTAGAACTTTGTGACCAGAGGAAGAATGAGGCACAAAACCAGGAGCCGCCGTAGCAGCCTTGGGGCTGTGGAATGCCACACTTTTACAGGACCATGACCTCGGCTTGACCTCGAGTTTTACCGAGATTATGGGCATAGATTTCAATTTTTCAAAAGATCTTACTCTAAGGCGTGCTTATCAACCTTTGTAGTGCTGTGACCCTTTAATACAGCTCCCCGTGTTATGGTGACCCCAACCGTAAAATTCTTTTCGTTGTTACTTTGTAAGTGCAGTTTTGCTACTGTTATGAATCTTAATGTAAATACATGATATGCAGGATATCTGATATGGGGCCCCTGTTCAACCCTCAAATGGGTCATGACCCATATGCTGAGAAGGCCTGCTTTAGGGGATATTCTGAGTCAAGGTATAACTATCTTAGAACTGGGGGCCTTCAGGGCGGATTAGTAGGTGTAGGGACAGTTGCTCCTAAGTCTGACAACCTGAGATCTATCCCTGGGACCCACATGGTGTAAGAGAGCCAACTCTTACACACTGTCCTCTGGCCTTACACACTCGCTATGGCACACTCCCCACAAAAATAAGCAAATAAGTAAACGCAATATGTCTTTTCTAAAAGCTCAGTGCTAGCTAGGATATTCTGGGGCCCAGTGCTGTTTGCTGGATGTAGTGACTTAAAGCCAGAAGATGGGATAACCTGGTCTTCAAAAGAATCCCATAGCGACGTCAGAGTAAGTCTATGGGGGAGGAGGATTGAGTGTAAATGAAGACAGAATAATGATTCATGGCTCTGGGATGACAACTTGGGACCATTGTGTAGATTGTCACATTGAAGAGTTTAGTAGGCAATGATAAGGTATTGAAGTATTTTTAGCCTTCACAAAATGAAAAAAATATAGGCACTTTGTATAGCAATAGTTGGCATGGTGGTTTGATGCCCCCCCCTCGCCCCCAGTGAGTGGCACTATTAGGAGGGGTGACTTTGATGGAGTAGGCCTTGCTGGAGGAAGTGTGTCACAGTGGAGGTGGGCTTTGAGGTCTCCTGTGCTAAATCTATGCCTGTATGGAACACAGTTCACTTCCTGTTGCCTGCAGATCAAGATGCAGAACCCTCAGCTCCTCCTCCTCCGCCACCACGTCTGTCTGCATGCCACCATGCTTCCTACCGTGACGATAATGAAATGCACCTCTGAACTGTAAGCCGGCCCAGGTTTAAGGATCAGCTTTGGAAGAGTTGCTATGGTCGTGGTGTCTCTTCACAGCCATAGAAACCCTGAGACAGCTGAGGTAGCTTTAAAAGAAGGGGTTGAGAGTGGGGTCCTCTCCCAAAGTAAAGGGCGTTCCTGAAGGTGTCTGGTCATCCAGCTGGAACTCACAAAGGCAAGGCGAACAAACATGAAGACCCAAAGTCTATAGAATAGATAACGTGGGGTCTTGCAGCCTTAGAAAGATTCCCCGATGCTTGTACTACAGATTTTCCATTGACTAGTAACCCAATAATCAAATCTTCTATTGAACCCATTTGGAAAATCTCTGACCACATCTGCACCACATCTGTCTCCTGCCCTGCGTCATAGCTGCTATCAAGGAGCCTCCCTGGTGAACGAGACCATGTTTCTTTGCGGAGTCTGTGCTGCGTGCTTCCTCTGTGTTTCGGGAACAGGTCACACATTACAGCTTCTGCTGTTTAAGGATGTAACCAGCTCCTTATAAATTATTCTCCATGTCTTTGTTTCCCCATCTCTTTTGCAAAGGAAGCTGTGGCCTTTAGCTCATTCCTGTGGCACAGGGAACCGGGAATGTGCATAGGGATTTTATGGTGCCTGGGAAGAGGTGAGTGGAGGTGCTGAATAGAGAAGTAGAGGAGGCCACGAGCATCCAGACTGCCTGTGCTCTGGGGGCATCTCACAAGCTCTGCAGGGGGACCAGCAGTAGCCAGCTTGCAGTACTGAGGACCGGGCCAGGGCTGCCAGTGTTGCTTGATCTCTGCTCTCTGGATTTCCTTCCTCCCTTCCTTCCTCCTTCCTTCCTTCCTTCCTTCCTTCCTTCCTTCCTTCCTTCCTTCCTTCCTTCCTTCCTTCCTTCCTTCCTTCCATCTGTCCTCTTTTTTTTCTTCAGAATACGATTCATGAGTAGTTATTTCACCTGTAGAAATGTCTGGGTCTGAGAAGAACCATGAAGCCGTTTGCTGGAGCTGGAAAAGTACCAGCAGACGACGGGCTGCCCTAGATGCTCATCTTTTTCTTTTCATGTGTTTAACGGTCTCCCCTTAAGAGCAAGAATTTGGGCTAACGAGAAGAAAGCACAAGGGAAATGGCCTGAGTTCAATCTCCAGAACCCACCTAAGTGTGGAAGGAGAAAACGGACTCCATGAACCATCCTCTGAATTCCAGATGTGTCATGGCACCGGTACTCATACCCACACACATATAATCACAAATACACAAATATACACAAACACACACATATGCTGTAAAACAACAAACAAACAAGCAAAACACAAATGAAACTTCCCAGAAGTCACTGCTGCAGATTCGAATGGATACATCCTGATCTCTTTTATTTGCTCGGACCAAGATTAGGAAGACCTGGGTGTTAAGGACTAGTTACCAGATCAGCGGTGTTACAAAGTGGTGGGAAGGTTCACAGGTGGAGCCTGCAAGGAGCTCTTTTTGCTGACGTGAGCCGTAGCTGCGAAGGAGATAATGGGACCAGGCTTTCTCCGTGCATCCTGGCCCTGAGGTCTGAGATTTTTGTCCACCCTTCTACCATGCTGAGCTGCCTCCTCACAGGCTTCAGAGCAACGGGGCTGACTCTCCAAAACCATGACTCAAAGTAAACTCCCTTTTACTGTCACTGGATCATCTTGGGTGTGTGCTCTGACAACAAATTCACAGGGGACACTATGCATTTGAATTTATTATGACCCTTCCCAGGAAACTCTTTAGAATGTAATCACCCAATAAATGTCACTGTTTTTATCTGATTATCTTTATATGTTTCTATCTTTAATAACAGGTAACATGTGATACATGTCAGACTATAAATACTTGAATTTCAAATAGATAATAAAAATTATACACTAAGTCAATGGGACTCTTCATGTCCAGTAATATCTTTAGTCAAAATTATACTTAAAGTGTGGTTTCATGCAATTGTGTGTATACAGACGTTCATACCTTTATGCTTTGTTCTTTGGTGCTTGGTTAGATCTGTCAAAATCCATGTTCCCGAGTGCAGATTCTTTTCAGTCTCTTGGTCTGTGTGGATACAGATGACCATGGTGGCTCTCTCTCCTGCTCTCCGTGGGTTCTCTACGGACACATGATGGCACTGCCTGCTACACATAACTCACCGGAAGGACCACCTAATTTTCCTGGATTGGGTGCTAGTAGGACATTCCTTTCATTGCTTCACGACTAGTTAGGGTGGTAGTTTTCCTGCATTGTGAGGGTTGCTTTGTTCGTCTGCCAGGGCTCCTTCCTGAGGGCCACCACTAGGACAGCCAGTGGCACCCTCTGCCATGGTTTCTCTCCTACACATTATTCTGGTGTCTGGGCATGCTCACCCACTGGATGTCTAAATATATTTTATTTAGGGCTAGACACTCCGTAAATAACTTAGCCTTCCGGAGATTTTATTCCATGCTATAACATAAGCATATAAGCCTTCCAAATTTAATTTTAAAAAGACACACTTTGTATTTGTTGGTGTTCCAATCACCAGACTGCAGTGGAATGGTTTTTCTTTCTTTCTTTTTTTTTCTTTTGCTTGAACTCCTGGCTATGTCTTAGCTCAGTGACAGCCAACTTATAATATTAATAACTTTAGGGTCTAGTTAAGTCTGGTAGGAATTAGTACGCTTTCAATTCTTTCCAAATCAAGAAACTTGGGTTATATCTGTAAAAAATAATCGGAATATGTGAGATATTCCCGCATCACTGTGGGGCTTCATGGAAAGAAACAAGCTGACCCAATGGACTGTCCTTCATCTGTGTTTATGTCATGGGACGGGGTGAGATACAAGCATTTGTGACTTAGACCCCGCATGCTGCTTGCCTCTGTCGTCAGAGAGCGAAAGAAATGCTTAATGAAATGATCACATTCATCCGGGTTTTTTTAGAATGTGAATCAGACTTGAGGCTTGAGACTTAGCCTCTGGGTCAGCTAAACATCTCCAGATGACCCCCCTGTCCCAGTGGGTGGCGGGACTGATTTCTACTCTCTGGAAGGTGTTTTGTGCCGTTGAATAAAAAGAGATAACTCAAAGGCAGGGAGCTTCTTCACTCAAATATTTTTCGCTTTCTGAAAGAACGTAACTGTATTAATCCTGTCCCCTCGGAAGGCATAAAGAAGCACTATTTTCACGATTCCAAACAATCCTCCTGGTTGCCATATTCCTGTATTTGGCTGCTATTTAGTACGTAGGAGTTAGCATCTGTTTAGAGATGGGCGGTTTTCTTCTGCGAGAGTAATTGAGTAATGCTGAAAACCGGGTGAATAGCACTCAGCTTCATTGACTAAATTTGGTCTCGAATGCCATACAGATTTAGGATCCTGAGCGAAGAAAAACTTCATGCAAAATGGTTTGCAGTCAGGACTGAACCGGTTTTTAACAATCGGTCTCCAAAGCATCCCACACTGCCCTTAGCCTAGTGCCCCAGATCCAAAGGTGTGCTGCTGCGCCCCCCCCCCCCCCCCATCCATTAGGCAGGCTGGAGAAGGCTCCGTTATGAAGGATGAACATTTTTAACAGCTCTTACTTAAATTACCCTGACAGGTACCACGCTGCAGTGTTGTTAATCTTTTCCTAAAAGCTTAATGTTGCTATTTAGTTGTTTACTAATAAATCAAAGAAAACATGTCTTGTCATTTTAGCTTAGACACGGATGGATGACTTCTCGGTGTCTTTGGAGACGGAGCAAAGGTCCTACAGGAAAAGAAACGATCATGTACCTTAAAACATACGTACGCAGGCTCCTGGTAATACACCACACACACACCACCACCACCACCATTAAGTACCGTAGCTGAGAAAACTGAAAATAGAAGACATCACATACATTAAAATGTTTAAAATGTAAAATATAAACATCACCGTAGCTATCTACCTTTGCAGCTTCTGACTTTGATCTTTTTGTTTCTTTGCTGTTTCCCTGGAAGTCAGTCAAACGACTACGTCTTGGAATCCGTGCAAGTATCCGTCTAGTGACTCTCTCATTTCATCTCAGGCTCATGTGTCTTTTTCTCTGCACACGTACTTATTTAAGTTCTAGTACACTCCCTCTGTCTTCTGAGCATCTTTTTCTTCTCTTTATTTCTTTTAGGAAAATTCATGGGTTTTGGTGCCAGTAATTTGCCATTGTCATTCCTAGGAAACATAATAATGTCAATTTAGTCTTTGGTCTGATTTTACTCAGTGTTTTGTGGTATTATATGCTAAATCAATATTTAATGAGGGATAAATAGCGAGGAAAGAAGCAAAGGATAGGCAATTTTGCAGGTTTGAGTTATGAGGTCTCAAAAAAAATCTAAATCTAGCTTTTCCTGAGTTTTTTGATTAATAAAGGCATCTTATTGTGAACAATCACACGACTGAGGTATAGGAAATTGATCATATCAGCATAACCTGATTCTGACCTCCTAGGTTTTAGTCACAGAAGCACACATGCTGTGGGATAATGCTTTGGTACCCTGTAAAGATTTGTCACTCATATTGGTTTGGTAGAGCAGCAAATTAATCAGTAGCCAGGCAGGAAGTATGGGTGGGGCAACCAGAGAATTCTGGAAAGAGGAAAGGCAGAGACGCAGTCACCAGCCAGACACAGAGGAGGCGAGAAGAGAATACCTCATTGATAAGAGGTACCAAGCCATGTGGCTAGATATAGACAAGCATTATGGGTTTATTTAAGTTGTAAGAGTTAGTTAACAATAAGCCTGAGCTAACAGGCCAAACAATTTATAATTAATATAAGCCTTTGTATGTTTCTTTGAGACTGAACGGCTGCAGGACCAGGAAGGACAGAAATTTCCGTTTACATACATACCAGTGTAAAGCAGAAAGGACAGTTGAAAAAACCCTTGTCAAGAAGCACATGCGTAGTTTTGCTTTTTTTTTCCTCTAAAAAGGAATAATCCTGAATCAGTCTTGTAGAGTTACAAGATGATAATGCTCTAATAATTACACAATAAGCTGGTACCCTCTCAAGTTATTAAGTTTTTAGAGTCATTTTTCTTGGTTATTTAGTTTCATTAAATGTTAATGCTAGCTATGCACTTTTCAAAATCTCCAGGAAATCCAGCATTTTGCTGCTATTCAAAATTTAAAAGTATACACTTTGAGCACAATAAATAACAAGAATTAAATATTTTTATTTTTCCAAAGTTTGCTTAACCTGGCACTAGAGAAATTCTCAGGAATCCACAAGGATGACCTCAGCTAAGACCCTTAGCAATAGTGGAGAGGATACTTGAACTGACCTTGCCTTGTAGTCAAATTGCTATCTTAAATGTCATCATAGAACCTTCATCTAGCAACTGATGGAAGCAGATGCAGAGATCCACAGAGGAGGCCTGGGCTGAACTCCCAAAATCCAGTCGAAGAGTGGGAGGAATGATAATATGAGCAAAGGGGTCAAGTTGATGGGGACACCCACAGAAACAGCTGACCTGAGGTAATGGGAGCTCACCAACTCTGGCCTGACAGCAAGGGAACCTGCATAGGACCAAACTAGTCTCTCTGAATGTGGGTGACAGTTGTATGGCTGGGGCAGACTGTGGGGTCACTGGCAGGGAGACCAGGATTTATCTTACTGCTTGTCTGCAGAAGTAGGCGGATCTCTGTGAGTTCGAGACCAGCCTGGTCTACAAGAGCTAGCTCCAGAACAGGTTCCAAAGCTACAGAGAAACCCTGTCTCAAAAACCAATAAAATAAAATAAAATAAAAATAAAATAAAAGACCCCCAATTTCTCCCTAACCCTAGCCCTGTGTCTCCTTCTCTGATTTCTGCTATGGTACCACCTCTTTTCCTTACAGAAAGTTCACACATGTCACCAATTTTATGATCTCACCTCTTCTACCACATCAACAGAGCTGTACATTTACCAAGACTTTAAGGTTTAAGTCTACGTGCCCGTTCCTTTGTGTGTGTGACCACCTCCCGCCCCAATCTTTTCCTGCACAACTGGCATCTAAAACGCTTCTAGACAAATCTCTGGAGGCGCAGACCCGATGAGACCCTCCCTGGGTGGCTGAGTAAAATGGTTCAAGCTTCACTGAGATCGACATCGTGGCCCTGTGAGGCTGCCGCGATCACCGTGCTCAGCGTTCTTAGTCTTTCCGACACTCTCGGCTTTTGAGTTGGTATCTCATGATTGACCAGCAGATGAATGCGCCCCACTATCGTTAAACAGAATGTCCCTGTGTTCCCTCACTCTTTACCTCAATGCTATTACACTGGGAGGATCCTTTTAAAACATCTCTTTCCTTCACGCTGCTTATCTAAAGCAAGTAAGAGCTCCTCCCCCCAGGGGCTGTGCTGTCGTTTTATGGCCTCTATGACTCCACCTTTTACTGCCCAGTCGTTAGTACCCACACCTCTATTCTAACTGACAATAAACTCCAGGCCTGCTGTACTTTGTGCCTCAAAATTGATGCTATTTAACAAATGTAAAATACATAAATGATCCATAATGTATCTGCGAACTTTCTTCCTCATGATGCATTTTAGTCTGGCTGCAAAGGAGACTGTTTTGCCCAAAGTTCTTAGCCTATGTCAAAAGAATCAATAGAAATACAGTTTAATAAATAGCACATACTCTAAAGAGTACTTGAAATATACCTCACGTTGCTCACCTCACAATTTCAAAGACCCTGAGAATGATACACAAAATGATTCATGATGATTTTGTGTTTATTTTGCTGCCATAACATTTTGTCTGTGTGTGTGTGTGTGTTTGGAGACCAGCAGTCAAGGTTGAGTATACCCCCGAGTCAGTCCCGTCTTATTTTCTAGATGTCTTTTGCTGAACCTAGGGATCTCCTATTCAAATAGGCCCACTGAACAGAAAGCTTCAAGGATTTGCTGGTCTCTGGCTCCCCAGCCCTGTGATTATAGTGGTTGTGTGTCATTCTGTTGTCCCCTTGGATGCTGACAATCAGAACCATCTTCCCAGCCTCTTGATATTTCATTTCAGACCCTGATCTTTTATGGTATGGGTTTAAGTCGTTTCTGTTAGAACTGTCTTACTTTTCCACGTGGATATTTCATCAAAACTGCGGCACAGTTGCTGTCATGTCTTGCTAAGATGGGCCATAAAGCATCGCGGGATTTGTCTACAAAGAGCTTTTATCCCGTACGACTTTAAACACAAGGACAAAGAAGTAGCATTTCACATTGACAGAACACTTTGAGGAAAACCAGAGAAGCAGGAAAATATGTTAAATTAAATATTCTGTTTGCCTATGTGGCACGAACACTCAGAGATTCAGATGGTAAAACCCAGGGTGAGGTGATAGATGGGCAATTCATGGGTCTAGGAAAAGAGCGGGAAATAGAAGACACCTGAAAACAGGTGAAAGAGGAGGAATCAATGATGATGTACAAAAAGAACCAGAGGGTCACACAAGGGGGTGGGAGCAATACGTTCTCCCGGGGAAGGGAGTTAGAAGCCGATCAGGACCACACAGTCTTCGAGAACTAAAGACAGACCACATGAGGACATCCCTGTGGAAAAGGAATGGGGGAAATGGCTTTGCAGGGAAGGGTAGGGCAACACAGAGGGAGCCCTTGAGCCAAGGGTTCCCTTTAGGAGACCTGCCTCTGAGCCCAGGTTTGAAGGCTGTGGCCAGGAA
Source organism: Chionomys nivalis (assembly GCF_950005125.1). Classification (NCBI taxonomy): domain Eukaryota; kingdom Metazoa; phylum Chordata; class Mammalia; order Rodentia; family Cricetidae; genus Chionomys; species Chionomys nivalis. The sequence continues at coordinate 3,185,998 of NC_080111.1, read as the reverse complement.
AAGATCATTCATACGCTTACCCACAAGTATCTTGATTAAGCCTCAGATTCCTTTATACATACTCAAGATTGCTAAATACCCTCTTTCAGCTTATTTATTCTTAGGAAAAACCTCTTAGCTCATTCTTGTTTGGTCAGCCCTGAAAAGAGTCATACATATACTATTATATGAAAGCAACAGGTTGTGTTTAGGAATATGTATGTAGATAAAAACACAGAGATGCATGTAGCAACAATTCATTAACATTCATTAAAAGAGGGTGTCATAGGGCGTATATAACGGGTTGGAGCTGTGGTTCTCAACCTGTGGGCTGTGACCCTTTGGAGGCCGCATGTCAGATAGCCTGCAATCAGATATTTACATTATAACATATTCAAAACAGAAGCAAAATTATGAAGTAGTAATGAAATAATTTGATGGTTTGGGGGTCACCACACCATGAGGAACTGTATCAAAGGGGCACAGCGTTGGGGGGGTGTTGAGTACCACTTGCTTAGAAGGAGAAACGGGGAGAAAGAGACGCTGCCATTAAACTACAATCCCAAAAATAAGCAAAAAAGAGGAAAGATGTAAAGAATGGTCTTGGAAACTTAATATTATAATGATTTTTATTTTTCAATATTGCCTCAAAACACGCATCCCCCATTTCCCTTTGAAGCCACCATCAGTGAAAATCCCCTGTTGATCAGAAGCCCACACCTTCAGTCAGGTGTCCACCTACAGCCCTGTCTGGAAGACTTGTGTCCCTGACCAGCTGACTCCCCCCACCCCCCCGCACTTAGATCACCCTCCAGCACCTTTTATAGGTTCTCTACCTGCGTGTTAAACATGGAGAGCTGTTTCTAATGGGTCCCAAGAGTAAGTTGAGGCTTAATCATCTTAATAGCTGTTTTTTATTGTGGCAACCTGTAACCTAAATGTCTTTCTATAAAGCCACCCAATGAAAGGTGGCTTAGTCACTGAGCTTGTCAAGTTAATAAAATTAACACTTAAGGCTCACTTCCCCTCTTATTTTGACCTTTCATACTGGGTTTATGAATCATAAAGGGAAGGTTAAGTGAGATGGAATTTCATGTTTTTAAATTTAGGCATTTAAGAGCAGATTATTATTTCCTGGTGGTGGTGGTGGTGGTGGTGTGTGTGTGTGTGTGTGTGTGAGAGAGAGAGAGAGAGAGAGAGAGAGAGAGAGAGAGAGAGAGAGAGAGAGAGAAGAGAGGGAGAGAGAGAGGCACAGAGAGACACAGAGAGAGACACACACAAAGAGAGGCACAGAGAGAATTTGTGGTATATTGTGTATGTATATTTACGTATGTCTATCTGTGTGCATCTCTGTGTCTCTGTATATAAGTTTTTTTTTCTGTGTGTTTGTGTCTGTGTATGTATCTGTATGTCCCTATGTTATGTGTGTTATGTCTCTCTGTATGTTTGTGGTTTGTGTGTGTCTATCTCCTTGTCTCAGTGTATATGGGTTTTTCTGTGTCTGTGTCTATATGAGTCTATCTGTGTGCATAACAGTGTATGTGTTTATTATCTATATTATCGGGAACTAGATGACCTCCTGCATAATCTCATTTTAATTCTCCCTGCCAAGCATTTTATTCCATGATATCCCTGATGTCTTTCCTTCTTCATAAAGTCTGCTGGAGGCTGAGTTGATGCCTTATTTTCCCCATGGCTTCTCTAACAGGCATTTACAAGGTTTGACCTTGGGGCATACTTGTCAATGAGGGGATAAAAATAAAAAACTGACCAAAGTACTATCAAGCATGAAAGAATTATTTTCTCTATTGGAGATAATAATGAGATGTTCCTTATCTCTGCGGAGCCACTTCTGAGCTGCCCTCATCTTCTTGCCTATGTCTCATGTCTTACCCGCTCTGCGGTGGGCAAGCATGCGTGAGACAATGCGTAGCTCCTCAGTGTGAAGGGATGGGATGATGGATTTCACAAACGAGAAGCTGTGATCAGTGCAGACAGAGTAGGATCCGGGTCAACACACTTTCTAGGGGAGATGCAAGCAGGAGTTTGAAGGGTTAGGAGGCAGAGTTTTAAGAGACAAAAATACCCCAGTTCTTTTCAATTAAAGTTCTCACTAGACTCACCTTGAACTCACTATGCCGCCCTTACTAATCTCAAAGTCATGATCATCCTTCTCTGCTATCCCTTAAATCGCTCTAAAAAGAGTTTACCTAATTGTATATAAAGTGTTGATCTAATCGTATATAGATACAAAGATGATCAGTCGAATTTTAGCATTGTATATATGTGAGTTTCCATGTATTTTGGCTCATGGACTACAGTAGAGATTGGGATATTTATTTACCCCAAAGCCATGGTGACTTTTACCATTTATCTGACTTTACTTGGCCATGAGATATAAAAGCCTATCCCACCTTCCTGGGTTTAGGCGTGGCCAGATGATGAAAGTCCTTTGAGCGGAGACTTGTATGTAGATGTAGAATTTGTGACCTTTGGAAAAGGCTGAAGGAGCCTCCTATTCTCTCTCTCTCTCTTTCTCTCTCTCTCTCCCACTCTGATTTAATCTCCTTGTAACACATGATGGCTGTAACTTCAGAAATCATTGTGAACTGTGAGATGATCAAATAATCTTTGGGTGTAAGGAAGAAATTTGCCTTATATGACTGTCACTTCTATTAGGGTCTATGTGAAGGTGACCAGATCCAACTCTAATCAGCAAGGGCGCTCTGTGGACCATTTCAGATCCCCTTGAGATCAAAACGTATCACACATAGACACACAGACACACACACGAGAGAAAGAGAGAGAGAGAGAGAGAGAGAGAGAGAGAGAGAGAGAGAGAGAAGAAGAAGGAGGAGGAGGAGGAGGAGGAGGAGGAGGAAGAGAAAGTCCTTCCAAGACATTAGCATATTAGCTTATGTTTTAATTTCTTGGCAGCTAAACTGAGTCGAGGGAGGACTTTATGATCCCAAAGACTGTTGACACTGATTGCTGCAAAGGTACAGCGAGACATTTTTGGTGAATTATTGAACTTCAACCGTACCTGGCAGGGCGTATGGGGATGCATAGCTCAGCCGATCTGAGTCCTGTGCCCTGGGCGGTGGCATGGGTACTAATATTAGCAACCAAGAAAAGGGGTTGCAGCGACTGTCTGTCTGATTGTGAATATTAAATGCTTAAATGAGCTAGCATAAGAAGTAACATATGTTCCTTCCCCCTTTCCTTTCTCTGTTAACAAGAAATAAGAAAAAAAATGCGATAAGCAGGGCAGATGAAGATAATTAGAAGAAGCATTTTGCTTGAGAGTTGCCGTTGACATCTTTCGGATCCGAATGCTCCATCACTGTCAAAAGTCAGAGTTTGGATCTCTGCAGCAGCGTTGCTTACTGGCTCTCCACCTGCACTAGGAAAAAGATTTATTTTCAAAATTATTAATTGGAGAGCATATTTTATAGGATGTCAGCCAAAACTGGTTTTGTTCCCTAGTCTTTGAAATTCAGAGGTATTCTCTCCCAATGCGAAAGAGTCAGCCTTGGGGTTTGTCCCTAATAGTGCTGTTTTCTCCTTGTTGACTTTGTCCAGTGCCACATGGAGCTACAAAGGAGGGCCCGAACTGCTGACATTTGACTTTTCTGTACCATATTATTTCCCAGGGAAAATTTCATTATCACTTTATGGTAGTCCCACTTTCATAGCAACCCAAAAATAGGCAGCATCTTTTTAACATGTATTTCTGCCAGTGCTAAGTACACATTTGCCTTATGATTTTAAATTTTAAGTTCGTCTATCAATATATAACAGGTGGTAGTGGAGAAGACAGCCATACTCGATTTATTATTTTCACCATATATTTATTATGTGAAATTAATTAATTTTTATAACGAAGGCGAGCAGAATCTGGTACCGAGTAGAAAACTAGAGGACTATGCGAATAATTAACATATGGGCTTCAGAAGAGTTCTTCATTAATCATTAGCAACTGTTATAAATATTTTAGATTTTTATTAAAAGTCTGACGCCAAACATTTTATAATTTGCATGTTGAAGAGTGAGAGAGAGTAGTGCTTAGTAAATGTTTCATAAAACGATCTTAGAGTCAGTTGGGATTTCAGAGCTACATTTAGACGTCTTGCTCACGTGGTCAACAGTCTCGACGTGGACAATCGCCAGGGTTATCTTCAACATGGCTCTCATTTCATTTGCTGCGCTGTGGTAAAATACCCCGATGAAAGCAGCTTGGGGCTTGAAGGAGATATTTCAGTTCACACTTACGGGCTTATAGTTCATCGTGGCATGGATGTCACAGCAGGGTTTGGAACAGCTACTTTCATCCACGGCTGAGCGCAGAGCGAATGGAAAGCAGAGACGCTTATGCTCAACTCACCGCCTCCTTTACTATAAGCTCGGGATCTGAGCCCAGGGAATGGCGCGGTCCACAATGACAAAGTCTTCCTGCCTCAGTTAATGTACACAAGACAAGCCCTCCCAGAGGAGCTCACAAACCAGCCTGATCTAGGCAGCCCCTTGTTAAGACTTTCTTAATAGGGGGTTCTAGGTTGTGTCAAGGTGATAGTTAAAATGAACCGTCCCAAATATCATTTCTGAAAACTTGCTTAGACTTATGTTTTAAATAATAAGGTGAAATATAAACATCTGATTTGCACAGGTTTTTTATTTAAAATAGTTGGGAATGTCCAAGTTATAGAACATTTGGTTAAGTATTTTATTGTGAGCCATAAATAAAAGGTGACATACAGAAAAATCTCAGTTTCCACAAGGCGACTGTGAGGAGCGTCCTTGGGAGAGGATGCTCTCTGGATGGAGTAAATCTTAGTGAGTTGCAGTTTTCAGACCAGTGGCTTCTTGCCTCCTGCTTATTTTTTCCAGGCATGGCATGCTCCTCATACTGACCGTGAGTGAGAGTTCCCAGCAGACATCAGCTCCTCTGGTACTTTGCTGTGGGAATCCCAAGTCTACAGTCCTATGAGAAATGGAGTTTAACTTTTTAAAACTCTGTATAGTTTGTTATCCTTGGTTGTAGGGGCCTGGACTGATTAGGACACGGGGGAACTTTGAGGATGTTGGTGGATAGGTGACAATGGATAAATATAATGAATGAATGGAAACGAAGAGAAGGAGGTAGTTTCAGGTTTAATGCAGACATGGGTACATGATGCTAAATCTCACCATGATTCTTCCCCTGTCATTGAAATGCATTGCAGGATAACCAAGTCAATTATAGCTACTTGGAGAACCAACACAGGTTCTTAATGACTTAAGTGTAGTTTGGGTATCATGTGTGGGGATGATGAATGTTTTGGCCGATCTGTTTCGATAAGTCAAGATCAATATGTACATTCATATAATGTATAATATATCAGGGTTTAGCACAACATTATTGTTTAATTTATAAATATTAATTCAATCACTTTTACACAATTATTCTGGCACCTTAAAGAGAAGATTTAAGTTGAACTAGACAATAGAAAAAGTACAAAACTTAAGAATTTAATTAAAAAAATCCTTTACCTCAGCATTATTTCCATTTTTTAAAAAAAATTTAGACTTACAGATACTCAATAGCCCTTAATCTTAAAATAAAGTTGAAGCAAATGCAGGAGACTAAACATACCAAAAAAAAATTGCTAGACTTTCTTTTCAAAGTCTAGAGTGGCTTTTCTCTCCTTTCTATATTTATTCTCCAACAGTAATAATAAAATAACGTGGAGGAGGCAAACCATGCAATCACTCCTCCACGGCTCCGTTTAAGAAACCCTGTCATCTAGGGCTGCCTCCAGCCCACAGCTGCCAGGCTTGAACCAGGTGGCCAGGCCACCGAAGGCGACAATCAAATCTGGTGCGTGAAATCCGTTGGTGAGAACCCACACCAAAGAATTTTGTCTTCTGAGAAACTTAGAGATGATTCTTCCCCTCCTTTGCTGTGAAGGATTTCCTTCTGTCCTCTTCTCCCCGACCAAACAGTCGCTCTCATGCCTTCAAGCAGTTCCTGTGGCTCTACCCTTCTGCTCCCTGAAGTCGACATGGGCCATGGTCATGGTCACATGACTGTTCCCAGCTTCGCCCTATTCATTCATGCTTTTAAGGAATGATGAGCAGAGACCTATGCACATCACGGTAGCTACAGTTAACAATAAGATAGTGTACATTTGGAAATCACAGAGAGTAGATACTGACAAACAGAAGAGAGGGATGCGTAAGGCAATGGACAAGTTAATTAGCTTCACTTTGGCATTCTGTAACATGCATGCATGTGTAAATATCACGGAGATCATAAATTTGAAATACTTTTTGATTTTATGTGGTGTGTGTCTGTGACATGTATGCTTGCATGTGTGAGTGGGTTCACATTTATGTGCAGGTACACAGACATGTATGTGCATGGGATGACCTGAAGTTGGTGTTTAACAACTTCCTTGCTTCTTCTCTATTTTATTTATGAGGAAGAGTCTTTCACTTAGTGAAATGATAATTAATGAGCAACAGATGTGATGATACTTCATTATCCAAACAGTTTTACATATAGGCCTGAGGTTGCTTTCTTAAGGTCATACCTCTAGCGTACATTGGCTTGCTGATTCAAGACCTCCACTTGAAGGCTTTTAGAGTGAAGGAAATTTAAAAGCAATAAAACAAAGTTCTATAAAATAAAACAAAGTTCTATAATTAAAGGTCAATGAGATGCTTTTATTGAAATCTACGAAAAGGAATAAAAGATGATTGTCTTATTTACAATATGTTTCAAAAGAACAAAAATAATGGTCAAGAAACTGTCATCCTCTTGCCAGAACCTTACCAAAGACCTGCTGTGTTCTAGAAAACCTTCTGGACTGTGGAACTAGGGAGCTGAAGGACACAGTTTCTATGGCAACAGAAATGTACAGCAGGATGGTAAGTTCTCCTTAGAATAATATATAAAATGATTCATCAAGAAGGAAAATCCCAACTACACCCACAGAGCACTCAGAATGACTCCAAAGAGAGAACTCTTGCATTTCCAGCTGAGGTTGTATAAGTGTTGGATAGCTAAAGATTAGAAGTTATTCCCAGAAGAGGAGAGAGCAACAGAGAAATCGGAGTTACTCCATTCATGTGAGAATCGTGGTCATTGGGTTAGAACACACAAAGGTGGGACGGAAGCAGCTGGACTGATGTCACCATAAGGGATGATGATGTTCCTCCCTATTCTGCACCACCGACTCCCAAGAAGGCTGACAACCATGACCACTCCATCTTATACTGGTTGTCTCCCTTGAACTTTAACTCAGTCTGATAATGTAAAGCTTAAATCCCGGTAGCATTAATATAAAAGTGTGTAAGTAACCGGCCCAATCATTTTCTGTCGTTTCTCTAACAGCATTTATGGATGGTGGACTAATTCCTATATATTTCTGCATCTTGAAATAATTGGAGTCCTAAATTTTAGATCAGCCATTAACTTTTAGACTGTTTAAAGTTTAATTTTTAAGTGGCTCGTTAGAATTCCTGCCCATGACTTATTTTTCACCTATGTTGAATGGTGGTCATTTGTGTTCCACGATGGAAAGATTCCAGGAATGCCTCTGTGCCCCAAATTTTGCAACTCATGAGTCACAGAGATAGACAAGTCTCATAAGAAATTTCCGAAGGTGACGCTATTACCCACAAGACCTAGTTTCTTTATTTTCTCTTCTGGTGGTACAAATAGCTTTTTGTCACATTCCAAAGACATTCTTAAATTTTCTTCTTACTAGGCTTCTGCCAAATGACTCTGAATGCATCATTTTCTCTTGAGTTTTCAGTTCTTGAAATAGTCTTGGATTCTCTAACTCCTCATACTCATGCGAGCTGGGGATTAGAGATGGAACTTTTCTGCCCGACCCCAGCCTTCTGCTTCCCTGATGGTTTTAAGACAGGAGTTGCTCTAATTCCTGTTTTGTAGCTGCCCTTCCTTCTTCCCTCTGCTTGGGTGAAAGAGAATTTTTGTTAATTTTGTGATGTTTCTTCTTTCAGCATCTCTTACAACTTATTTTGATCACCTCCTATCCCTCCCGCATCCTTCCTACCTCCCTACACGTTGTCACTTTGTGTGACTGGATAAGAAGGTGGGCAGGTGTCTGAGGCTGAGATTCTCCCTGACAGTCGTGGAAGGATCGTCCTGCTTTTGTGTGACCCTGCACACCCAAACTTCTGATCTCCTGTTGTGTGTTTTACGAAGTGACTCCAGGTCTGGACCTTTTCTGATTCTCTGTGAGGAATATTACAGTGCTCTTCAGTCATGTCTGGTGTTACTGCTTCATAACCTAGCCCTGACTGAACAGCATAGAAGATCAGAGCGTCGTTAGCAAGCAACCTTTAACCTCACGCTGTAGAACTAGGGAAGGCCTTAGGAATCGCTTGATACAGGATGGTGTATATGCAAGAAGCCGCGCAAGGCATATAGAATAAGGCTAAGTGGGGAAGTCACAGCAGAACCCCAGAGAGTCTCCAGACTTAGTGTTTTGTGAAAACCTGCCACCCAAAGGTGTCTAGAAGTCAGCTCCTCACAACACCCTCTCCCCATTCTCCTCTTTCTACCCACATTCTGTTCACGCCTTGTTTCCTTTTTATATCTTTTGTCTTATATTCCCCTTCAGTTACTCTCCTTGCTACTGGTTGATCGTCAGTCTTGAATCTTTTGTAGACTGTGATAAAGTCATGTATCATTTTGCCCTCACATCTTTGTATGATACATCAGGGATCGATATGGTGGCTGGCATTTATTTCCTTGCCCTCTTGAATTTGGACTTGATGGTCATGGGAACATTGAAAGTACGCCATTCATTCAGACTCGAGCTGCCACCAAGGGCCGTGTCTGTGTCCATGCTCCTGCTGCAGCTAGGGTCCGTGTTGATGCCTGGGAGCCATAAGAACCGTGTATGATGGCATCAAAAGACCATGTGGAGCTGGCCTTGCTCTTCATTGGCCCTGGCAGAGCTAGCCCTGTCTCTCACTGGACACCGCAGCAGGAGGGGCTTGTCCTGACTCTCACTGGAGAGTTGGCCTCGGCAAGCAGGAGAGATAATGACCCCGCTCCTCACCATAGACAGAGCTGACCTTGATGGCCTGGATATGGGGGAGCTGGCTCTGCCCCCTCACCTGAGGAGGGTTGCCCCCGTGTCCCTGACTGGTCAGCTCAGCTACCACCCAGGTCCACAGCCAGGCCTTGGGTTGACCCACCCCATCATCTACCCCATGTAGGACCTGCTGGAGCTTGGGGAGGGACTGGTCCTGTGGAACAATACCCACAGCATCTCCAAGACTCGGGGCGGCTGCACGATACCCCAGAGGCGTTCTGGTGAGGATCCAGTGATGGGAGTTCCGGTGAGGATCCAGTGATGGTGGTGGACCAGAAATCAGAGGGCTTGAATCAGACCACTGATTCACTGCAATGAACACTTGATAGTAAAGGTGGCTGGACACGGAGCATATCTTGTGACTCACCACTCACAATGGTGGCAGGACAAAGCAGAGGGTGTTGGAGAGGCAGAAAAGATGGAGAAGCGAAGACGGTTTTGTTTTGCTCTTGTTTTTATTTGATTGTTTGCTTTTGTTGGTTTCGTTTTGATTTGATTTTTTAAATAACTTTTGGCAGGGGCGCAGGGAAGATGTAGGGGGACTGGGAAATGGATGGAATTGGGGTTCATCATATAAAATTCCCAAAGAATCAATAAGGAAATTGTGTTTTTTTTTTTTTCCAAGAAATTTTGGAATTACACAGAAGCCTCAACTGTACTTGGGACGTTGGCTTTGTTCTCTTGCGCTTTTCAGACAGCTATGATGCTGACGTTGCTTGGGTACCCAATGCCTCTTTACGTCTCGCCGTTGACTGGTTCATTCCTGTGTAAGCCCAGTGCAGGCAGCTGTAGCCACTGCTGGGGAGAGTTGGTGATCACAAGGACATCCTTTTCCCAGGAGACGACACTTTACAGCCCTTCCCTGGATCTTCCGGTTCTTCCATTCCTTCTCCCAATCTTTCATGACAAAAATAAAAAAGTATTCTACTTTCATCTCACACAGCTTCCGAATCAATTACCTTCAAGTTTACTGCTTCCTCTTCACAAATCTTAGTGCCATGTGCCTCCCACCTAGAGAAGTTTTTGTTGCCACTGTTACAGCTATCACACAGCGTTGATTTCCAGCCCTCGTGTGCCTTCTGTGTCTTTCCATAACGCGTTGGATCTGCGGAACAGAGCTGCAATAATTGACTGCCCTCCTCTGCAGATTCTAACATCTGGGCTTGTCCTGGATTGCTGGATTATTTTTCCGTTGTGGTTTGTGTTTCCAGCTTGTTTTCTTGAGTGTTTTTATTGGAGGCCAAAGTAAATTTTGCTTTGCTGTATGCTGGATATATTTATGTGCCCTAAACATCATTATAATTTTTTTTTCTGGGGACTAAAAAGCTGGGTCAGGAGTTAAGGACACTCACTGGCTGCTCTTCTAGAGGACCCCGGTTCAGTTCCCATTATCCACATGACAGCTCACAACTGTCTGTAACTGCAGCTTCAGGGGATCTGATGTCTTCACACAGACACACACGCAGGCAGAACAGCAATGCACATAAAATAAAAAATAAATCATTTTAAAAGTAATTTTTTTCTCTATACAAATTTTACATTGTCTGAACAAATGATCCTTTTGGGTCTAGACCCTGCACTAGTGAGGAATGACCTAACCAGCATTCATTTTCTTGCTGATCAGCACTTTAGACTGGTTAGTGTGTGTGTGTGTGTGTATGTATGTGTGTGTGTGTATGTGTGTGTGTGTCTGTGTGTCTGTGTGTTTCTTATCAAAAGCTCCTGAACCACAAGGTCCTCGGATTTGGTTGTTATTAACAGGTTTTCTCTGTGTATTTTAGAGAATCTGGACATTATCATCTCATGCTTTCGGGTACTTTGTCCCCTATGCCTGGGTCATTTCTTCACATGCAAGTGTTCGAATCCTAATGCGGATTCCACATTACGCTGAATCCTAAAGGGAAACTCTCTTTGGATCAATTTATAGTTCACTATAGAATGACTTAGCTATACATATTATATATGTAATATTCCATTCTTAATAAGTTGTTATTTCCATTTTTTGAAAGAAGAGGTTAATGCTTGGAAATTAGAAAGCTATCTCTAAGATGTCTTCACTCACAGCAGAACAATACTTAGTAACAGAACAATAATCAGTATGATTGCAGACGCTGAAATCATAAGGAAAATGATGGATCTTTTTCAGACAAACTGGAATTTCACCTGCTTCATAAAACATCGCAATCATCTTCACCGTGAAAGATGAGCCAAAGTACATTTCTAAAACTTTCTACATGCTATGTACTCAAAGAAAGAGTAAACACCCTAATGGAGTAATATAAACAATCTTTACTAGACAATTCACAAGCATTGCTAAAGTTTACAAATAATCACCCCCATTAGTGATTTTTAAAACACCAGGAAAATGGTGCACCGACTAAACACGACCCGTTTATGATGTGCTGGGCAAGGCCTGCGCTGTAGGACTCCGGACTCAGTATATAAATATTGTTTGAGGAGCTTTGGATGCGTTCTGTGTTCTCCGGATTCCAGAGCCGAGTGCCAGACATAACAACACATCAGGAGACGTGCTGGGAGTCTGTGTGTGTGCTTCTAAAGCAGGCTGCAAGAGAAATTCGGTGTAATCATAAAAACAATGGTCTTTGGAAGTCGGCCTCTGGGCTGGCTAACGTTACAAGTTCAAGGGCTGGGTTTTGCCAGCTGTTTTTTTTTTTTATTAATTAATTAATTTAATTATTAAAGATTTCTGCCTCTTCCCCGCCACCACCTCCCGTTCCCTCCCCCTCCCCCAATCAAGTCTTCCTTCCTCCTCAGCCCAAAGAGCAAGCAGGTTTCTCTGCCCTGTGGGAGGTCCAAGGAATATACCCAAGAGATGCCCAAACATACAACAAAAGTATATGCTCAACTATGTTCATAGCAGCATTGTTTGTAATTGCCAGAACCTGGAAACAACCTAGATGTCCTTCAATGGAAGAATGGATGAAGAAAGTATGGAATATATACATATTAGAGTACTACTCAGCAGTAAAAAACAATGACTTCTTGAATTTTGCATACAAATGGACGGAAATTGAAAACACTATCCTGAGTGAGGTAAGCCAGACCCAAAAAGAGGAACATGGGATGTACTCACTCATATTTGGTTTCTAGCCATAAATAAAGGACATTGAGACTATAATTCGTGACTCTAGAGAAGCTAAATAAGAAGGTGAACCCAAAGAAAAACATATAAGCATCCCCCTGAATATTAACCTTCATCAGGCGATGAAAGAAGACAGAGACAGAGACCAACATTGGAGCACTGGACTGAAGTCTCACGATCCAAAGGAGGAGCAGAAGGAGAGTGAGCACGAGCAAGGAACTCAGGACGGCGAGGGGTGCACCCACACACTGAGGCAATGGGGATGATCTATCGGGAACTCACCAAGGCCAGCTGGCCGGGGACTGAAAAAGCATGGGGTTTTGCCAGCTGTTATCAATGGGTCTGAACTTGCTGGTGGTCGTGGCCGAGTGGTGTTTCTCGTGTGTGCTGGTGCTTGGTTTTATTTATCTGCACATTAACTCTAATCAGGGTATTTATTCCACAGGGTGCAGTATTTCTGCAGTTATTTTCGGCTTGTTAATTTTTTAAAATAAATATTTTAAAAATATTATTTTCCATTTGTTATGTGTGTGTAGATGGGTTTATGTGCACCCCATGCATGCAGATGCCCGAGGAGACCAGAGGGTGTTGGATGCCCTGAAACTGGCAGCTGTACCCTGTCTGATGTGGGTGCTGGAACCTAAATCCAGATCCTCTGCAAGAGTAGAGCACCGTAGTAATGTTGCACCACCTCTCCAACCCTTAACACAAATCATTTTCCACATGTACAGAATCTAGAGACCTCAGGCACAGGCTGTGCACCCCGTATTATCACCTAAAGATATGAATGCAATAAACTATCCTACGTAAAAGATGTTTAAGACAATTTTTGAAAATTATAGTTTCATAACAGAAAATGGAATGATAGAACATGTTAAATACATTTCTGCAAAGCGGACTCAATGCTAAAAACACAATATAATGTTTTAATAGATAATTCTAGTTAGCACCGCTTCCTAATTTTCTTTGGCAAAAGGTTTTATGATTTTTTTTCAAAGTTCATTTTGATTAGATTAGAACCCCCGGCCGGCGTATGCTGAGATGCCTTCCCTAGTTTCTGAAAGTTAACCGCTCTTTTTCATCTCTCTCAGCCTCTATTAGGGACTTGAGTTGTAATGATTTGTTTACATATCTCGTCTGTCTCCACCGTGCTACCTCGCGCTCCTTGAAAGGAAGCACCGAGTTTTGTTTAAATTTTCTATTCTCTGACATACATCAGACAGGTTAGGGATTAAAATCGCTATAAATAAAGCAAAACGCAGAACTCCCACAGTACTGACTGCCCGTAGGTGCCAGAGGGGTTAATACGTGTATTGTTTAAAAATGGATATTCTATGCCTGAACTGTAATTTTACTTTTTTAGAATAAAAGAAGATGCTAATCACGGCAGGAAGAGTTTAGTCATAGGCATTTGTGTGTTCACAGGAGAAAACCATTGTGGCTAACTTGCAAACTGAGGGCTGGGGGAGGCGTGCATGCGTGCGTGCGTGCATGTGTGTGTGTGTACACATGTATGTATGTGCAAGCTGCCCTATGTGGGTACTGGGAACCAAACTCAAGTCCTCTAAAAGAACAGCTCATGCTCTTAACCACCAAGTTCTCTTTCCATCAAACTTTCATGACCCAATCATTCATGATCTTAAGAAAATATTTTAAAGATTTAGCTGATGGGTTTTCATTTCTGAAATTTCTTTCTTCTCTTCAACTCTTCTTAGGAAGACATTTTTTTTTCAAGACAGGATTTCTCTGTACAGCTTTGGACCCTGTCCTGGAACTTGCTCTTTAGATCAGGCTGGTCTCGAACTCACAGAGATCCGCCTGCCTCTGCCTCCCCAGTGCTGGGATTAAAGGCGTGCGCCACCACTGCCAGGCCCTTAGAAAGACCTTTTAAAATGTTTGCTGCCCCAGAAATGCAGAGAGAAGAGAGACAATTCTCATTTTGTCAAATCTTTATTTTATTATTTTTTCCCATCTATTACATCCCTAATGAAGTTTCCCCTCCCTCCCATCCTCCCGGTTCCTCACAAGGCTATGAACCACACATGGCCTAACAAGTTACACTAAGACCAGACACAAACCCTCTTATCAAGGCTGGACAAGCCAATACAATGGGAGGAAATGGGTCCCAAAAGCAGACAAAAGAGTCAGAGGCAGCCCCCGGTCTCACCGTAAGGAGTCTCACAAACACACCAAGCTACGTACATATTTAGAGGACCATGGCAGTTCTCAGTTTTAAAAGCCTTAGGCATTACTGAGCCAGAAGAAACTACAATACTGTATCTTCAGTTGGAGCCCGCTTCTGCATGTCCACATGGTACCAGGGAGGAGACAGAGGCCCAGCTCCCCTACAGCACTAAAGACAGTGATGCAAATGAGCACATGCTCGGGTTGCTGGCTCAACAGAAGGCAGTACATTCCAGAGTGCTCTGTGGAACAATGCAAATTTAAAGAACCTGGAGGCACAAGGATGCCTTTTCCTGGAGCCCACAGCTAGTTTAGAATGGGGAGTATATTTCTCAAAGTTCTGAGGCGTGAACATTTCCTGCAGTTGAGAATCAAAGGCAGCAAATATTTGGCAGGCTCTATGACTTTGAATCACGTAAAGCCATTTATTTCTTCCCCCTTCTCCTCCTCCTAGTCCTCCTTCTCGTCGTCCTCTTGGATGTCCTCCTCCTCCTCCTCTTCTTCCTCCTCCTCTTCCTCCTCCTGCTCCTCCTCCTTCTCCTGCTCCTCCTCCTTATCGCAACTGGTTATGGACACAAAAAGAAGCAAAGACTCCTCCTTAGTTTTGATTGCTGGCTTGATGCAACCTAGAGTAACCTGGGGGAAGAGAACATCCTGAAAACCTGCTGCCGCACCGAGGACCTACAGCCGCGGTTGTAGGCTTAGTCCTGATTGTTGATTGACAAGCAAAGGGCACGCCTACTGTGGGCTGGGCCATCCTTGCACAAGCGGTCCTGGGCTGTAGAAGAAACATAGCTGAGCATAATCCAGGGAACAGTGTGTTTTGTTTCCCCGGTTTTTGCTTCAGTTGTTGCTTGGGCTCTCACTCCAGCTTCTCTCAGTGATGGGCTGTAACCAGGAAGTGGAAAGCAACCAAGCCGTTTCCTTCCCAAGTGGCTCCTGATCATGGCGTTTAGCACTCAAAGAACGCTTTCTTTTGTTGTTTTATTTGAAGGAGGTACGTGTGTTTAGGGCAACATGTAAAACAAGTAAGATAAAGAGGAAGTAAGCATTTATTGAAAATAGCTTTCTTGATGCATAAATCGAAGTCATGAAATTATCCTAACAGACAGTTGAGGCATAATTAGTGCTATTAACTAAATTCAGTTTTCAACGTATCTGGAAAAAAATATATACCAGTATAATGGAATTGAGGCCATTAAACCTGAAAGTTGCCATTTCATTTAGTCCTAGATATTCCTTCCGCTGTCATGCCTATGTTCTTTTAAAAAGTAAAACATATTAAGATATTCCAAATCTCTAGATTTCTTTCCCTCTGATAAGCTAACTTATATTTAGCGTGTTCTTATATAGTTGTTACCGCCATCCAGTGCTGCAGAGACTTCACACCAACAAAACACATGTGTCACTTTGATGGGACGCGTAGCTAATCTGCACATTATATGAAAATCCGAGATGCAGTTACAGAAATAGGCGGTCGTGCGGGGAGTCTGAACGATCGGCGTTTGCACAGCTAAAGCTGTATCAATCACCATTTCCCTGATGATTTCCTACTTCCAGATTTTCCAAATGATAACTTTTCAAAAGGACTTGATTTTTTTATTTTTATTTATTATTTTACAATTTTATAAGGCACACAATGTATCTTGATCATATATACACCTGTCACCCCTCCAACTCCTCATTCTCCTCAATACAATTTTCTCCCAACGTCATATTCTCCATCTTTCTCTCTCTCTCTCTCTCTCTCTCTCTCTCTCTCTCTGTCTCTCCATCTACCACTTAGTCTAATTAAGTCTGATCATATAGGCCCATCAGTATGTGGTTGTCTGCTGGGATATGGACAACCTACCAGGGACCCCTCGCCCAACTTAAAGTGGTTCTCCGTCCCTCAGTACCCACCACATGCCAGAAGGAATGGAGTCTCATCGGCCCCTACTCAATCCATACTAAAAATTTTAACTGGCTTTGTCTTCTGCTCTTCTTCACGTCTCGTGCCACTGCAGATAACAACAAATGTTGTGAGTTCAGATGTGCAATAGCCGTGTCAGGGCCCAGAGACCACATTTAAAGAATTGTTATTTATTTATTTATTTATTTATTTATTTATTTATTTATTTATTTATTTATTATGTGTACAGTATTCTCAGTATTCTGTCTGCATGTATGCCTGCAGGCCAGAAGAGGGCACCAGATCTCATTACGGTTGGTTGTGAGCCACTGTGTGGGTGCTGGGACTTGAACTCAGGACCTTTGGAAGAGCAGGCAGTGCTCTTAACCACTGAGCCATCTCTCCAGCCCCCCAGAGGCCACATTTAATAGCCTTCCTCCTGTTCTCTGCCCAGTACGTTTTCCACCCTCTGGCCCACAATACTTCCTGAGCCTCTGTGTGTGTGTGTGTGTGTGTGTGTAAGGGCATTGGGGTGATACAGATAGCTTTCTATGACTGATCACTCATAGGCACTTCCTCTAAGCAGTTTGAGCAGTGCTATTCTCTGTATTAACCACCACCCTCTGAATAAGAAGCTTCTCCAATGGAGCCTTGGAAGGAGCTGCACAAAGTCATAATCCAAATCCATAATGAATAAATTCATATTTATTCATTTATTTCTATTTCAAAGGCAGTTTGACAACATGGCCACAACAGCGAAACAACATGAATAAGTTTCTTTTCTTGTCTTGTGACATCTGTAGCCATGTGTTTTGACCATGTTTACAGTGTCACACATGAGTTCCCTCCTTGGAGCAGGACTCAACTCTGACTAAGAGCATGGTTGGATAGCCCCATAACATGTCTTGCCACTATTACATCCTTGGCACACCTTGCCTTAACAGGTGAGTGTGCAAGGCTAGTGCTGGGTAAGACAAATGAGGCTTTTTTGTGGTGTGTACATGTTTGTGCGTGTGTGCATGTTATATATGTACACGCATGTATAGTGCCTTTCTGGGGAACATGCAGAGGCCATATAAGGATGTTGGGTGTCTTCCTTTACTGTTCTCTGCCTTGTTTTTTCAAGACTGAATCCGAGGCTCACCATTTTGGATGGGCTGACTGCCTAGTCTCTAGCCTACAACTCTATGGTTATAGAAACGATAGCCATGTTTGACTTCTTATGTGGGTGCTGGAGATTTGAATTCATGATCTCTTGTCTACATGGTTTCAGGTCTTTCACACTGGGCATTCTGTGTAGCTCCTATTTTTTTCTTTTTGATAGATCTAGCTTTGTAGGTTGACCCCAAACTCAGAATTCTCCTGCCTTAGCTTCCTATGTGCTGAGTTTGCAACTGTGTGCTGTGCCACCACTCCTGATGAGAATAATTTTGATTTTCCATGGCAGGGTTTCTAGGTGTAGCCCTGGCTGTCCTGGAACTCACTCTGTAGACCAGGCTGGCCTTGAACTCACAGAGATCTGCCTGGCTCTGCCTCCCAAGTGCCGGGATGAAAGGCGTGTGCCACCACCACTCAACTGGAATAATTTTAAAAAGTAGTTCTTCACTGGCAGAGATGATACTTTTTTGGAAATGGACCATCATTTCAAATCCCCTCACTGACTGACGTAAACTTGCTGCACGAGGACTAAGGGGCCGCATTCCACCTCCAGCATTGATTCTTCACCGACTGTGCATTTTGTCATTGGTCTCCTTTGGTGGCGAAGCCTGAGCCAACATCAAAGCTCTGCCTTTGAACTACTCCCAGTAGGTACCTGGAATCTCTTTCCTGGCAGACTAGCGTGCGCTCACCGCTCTGACATCTCCTACCCTTCTCCAGAGGTACCATTAGGGGGCATTGTGTGCCACCTTCTCTCCACCAAGAGGGAACTAGACAGGGACCAAG
Source organism: Chionomys nivalis (assembly GCF_950005125.1). Classification (NCBI taxonomy): domain Eukaryota; kingdom Metazoa; phylum Chordata; class Mammalia; order Rodentia; family Cricetidae; genus Chionomys; species Chionomys nivalis. The sequence goes on along the minus strand of NC_080111.1, from coordinate 3,167,784 downwards.
ATACCCTCAACTTCATATTCACATAACTAAGGACATAGCACGTACTCACCGAAGGATTTTCAGACAGGTTAACCTGCTATTGCTGTGTCGAGACTCCTTTGCTTGGTCATCCTACCCAAAGGATTGATGGATCTCTCTGCCTGTAGGGTAAAACAACGGAGAATAAAACACATGAATATCTGTATTAGCTCCGTTCACCAACCAAATGAACTCACCATGTACAGACTGTTCTGCAGAAGGTGTTAATTCACAATGATTCAAATTAACATTAATATTTGCAGACATTGCCTTTCATTTATCTTAGCTCATTTACTTTATGATAAAATAAAGCTGACTTAGATATTACTATATGCTGGGGAGATCTGGAGTGGCCCTGTAGCTCAGCAAGCCTTATATGGCATTAATCTTCATTACCGATGAGACATTTGGTAATTTCTCCAGGATACACCACTTGAGTTACAAGAGTTCTCAAGGGGAAAGATAAACGGTTTGAGATGCAAACATCACACATGCTAGGGAACAAAAGGGGTTTCTTGTGGATCATTTAAGACTGTGGTACAGAAAAAAGCCAGAAGCATGATGGCTCTGATTCTTCACCTTTTCTGTAGCTATGGATTTTGGTATTATTCTCCCAGGCTCGTGTTAAACTTGTGCACATGACAGAAGACAGTTGGATCCAAGATGTGGCTCAACCATTCTGTGTTCCCACTCATTCCCTTGGACCATTGTTGTGATGAGGGTATCAGGGTTACAGGGAACAGATCAGAATTGTGCTAATCGAGGCCACTTCAGGTCAGGTAACTCCAGCCTAGCACTGACCGTCCAGACCCACAAGTGAGGCTGTTGTAGCTCAGCTGAACTCACCTGCGATCAGCAAGCAGCATGCTGCATTAGAACCCCAGTCCTAAGAAACAATGGTCATCAGTGTTGGCTTTAGGATGCTTTATTACACAATAGTATCATGGCGACAGCTAAATGGCTACAAAGCTTTATTTTCTTGAAGTGTATGTGCACTCGACGGGTCATTTAAGAAGTCACAATTCCAATTCCAGTTTTTCATTTTCAGCAAGGTCAATGATAGGTTGCCATGCAGATAAAAAGTTGAGCTTCGATTCTAAGGCCATTTGTTTGCAGAAGGTAGTAAAATAAAAGAGGAGGAAATAAAATAAATTTCAGTAAGTCTGTTGGTTTAATAAAACAAGGGATATGTGTTGCCTTGATCTGTGGTGCTGTTTCTCTGTGCTTTCCTTTGGCTTACCTGTAAAGCTGGAATGGCTAGGAATGGTTCCACAGCCATGGATGCTGTACAAAGGGATATAGGGATGTGCTAACAGGAATTCTGACATATAACATCCTGCCTTTACCGTCAGTTATTGCTGTAGAGTGGACAGAGGAACATCTAAAGAAGATCAAGTCATTACTGTGTTTCACAGGACAGTGTAGAGTTTTCTGGCCATGTGCTAGCTAGTCAGACATTATTTATTGCAGTAGATACCCGAGAAAAACAACTTCAAAGAAGGAAAGACTGCTTTGGCTAACAGTGCCAGGGTTTGGGGCTGATGTTGGCTGGGAGAATGTATCAGTGGACAGAGGCTTCCGCAATAGCAGCCAGGAAGAAGACCGTGTCTGTGCTGGCAAGCTTTTTATCACATGCAGGTCTCAGACTATTAGATAGTGATGTCTAAATTCAAGATGTGCTCTTTCCCTAGTCCCCTTAGTTAATCCTTTCTGGGAAAGACCAGGCCCTGATATATACTTCACTAATGATCTAGGTATCTATCAATGTAATTCATCAAACAGTCAATCCAGCTTAACTCTGATAGGTTGATCTCTAGCCGACTTGACATCCAAGCAGGCCCTTTTATACAGATTCTCCAAATCTAGACAATGACAAGGTTATGCTAACTATATGTTAGTTCTACATACTAGCATGAGAGAGAGAGAGAGAGAGAGAGAGAGAGAGAGAGAGAGAGAGAGAGAGAGAATATTTTGCAACAGTGGGCTTTTCTCTTTCCCCTGTTACTTTTACTCTATACAGACTTTCCGCCCACTGAATTATATTGCCCACACCAGGGAGTAACTTTTCTTTTCTAGAAATACCACCATAGACACACTTAGATTTATTTTATATTAGTTTTACTAATCGCTGAGACATAGCTCAGTGTAATCAAGTCTACAGGACAAACCATCACAAGCCATTTACAATGGCTTGCTTCTCTTCCGGATTTTTTTTTTTTTATAAAAGTGTGATATTAGTTGCAAATCCATTCAACAAAAGAACAGAAAGCCATAGGGAAGACAAGCTCACATTTGTGTTTTGTGAGAATGGGCAAGCCCTGAAGCGTTTCTAGAATTTAATTTCTTAATCAGCCAACGAGGGCTTGGTTGGACAGGTGGGCTTGCAGAGATGGCACACTTCCATTCATTGTGTCTCAGCCTGTATCTTAGACTCATTGTACCAAAACTAAGTAACTGATCTCATGTCTCATTCTGGTGAGCACTTTTCTTAATGCTTTAATGGTTTAAAAGGCAAAAATGGAATGCAATAATGTTTTAAGTAAAACCCTAATCCGCTATACAAAGACAGAGAATGTGACATGTGTTGGCCATGGATCCTGTGATCTACTTCACGCTGGATGTCATGCAGCACCCTGAGGACCTGCAGACACAAGTTTTTTCCTTTGCACTGCTGTGGTGTCCTGGGTAGTGAGGACAAGGGCAACAAAGAATGAGGGGGAAATCCTGTTTTCAAAATGCTTTTTTTTTTCTTTTTAGAAAACACTAGTGCTGTTGGTTATTGAGATATAACATCCAGATTTCTCAAGTTGATGGTCACTGGAATAGAAGATGTCCCTAAAATCTTATTTTTTTTCTGAAAAGCATAGAAATAGAAATTTTTGTTAATCCTAACCAAAAGTTACATTTTAATCTCTAAACAAAAATTTAAATCTGAGGTTACCCTTACTAACCACTGAGTCTTGACACAGAAGAGCAGGGCATTGGATAAAACATAAGGTGCCCTCCTTCTTCCTCGTTCTTGTGCGCTTTTGGTTCTGGAAACATAAAAGTCTAGTCTATTAATTTTGAGCATTTGCAAAACCAGTTTTCTGATGGTTCAGTGAAGACATCAGCCCAGGGAGGCAGCTGCAACAAGGAAGCCTGATTTTTTTTTCTTCTTGAACTCTCCTGCTGAGATTTTGATGACCACAGCCTCTCTCTTTAATCCCTAATTTCTCCCCACTAGTTGTTTCTCATATACGACATTTCTGAGATATACTATAGTCTACTTATTATTTAAATTATGTAGTTATCAATTTCTACTTTCAGTTATCCATCCTATTCAATCGTCTACGTACAAAAATGGATGGTATGTACTCTATATTTTTGGTATACGTTAAGTACCTGAATATTGAACCGACTAGTGGTGGTTTGTATCTGCGGCCATCAGTTGTATTCAGAGGTAGAGGAGATTTCTCGTACTCAGAAGGTTGGTCTTCGGCATTAATTATCCTGATTACTATTATTGTGTGCATGTGTGCCTTCCTATTACAAAGCATACGTAAGGAGGTCAGAAGACAACGAGTGGATACCAATTCTTTCTTTCTACTGCAGACTCCTGGACTGACTTAATAGTCAGACTTGATGGCAGTGCCTTTACCCCCGGAGCCAGCTCCCTGGCCTTGAAGATTCTGTATCTTCTTTCATAGTGACTATTTCATGGACAACAACATCTATTGACTCTTAAATTCATCCTTAATGGTCTCCTCCAATGTCCAGTTTCTCTATGTTTTATTGGCTTTTTTAGCTGAACATACTTTTGAGACCCATCCATGTTTTCCTGTCGTTATTTCTCTCGATTTTCTAATGTCCTATATCCCATCATATTACGCCACATATATTTATTCAACTTGTTGTTATAAGACATTTAGTCTGTTTCCCCATTTTAAGTTATTTTAAATACTTTTATATTATTTAAATAATTTAAATAAAACTTAACTCTTTTAAATGAAAGTTATTTTAAACATGAGTCTTTGGATACCTATAAAAACTCATTTTGAAGTATATATCTGGGAATTAAATTGTTAATATATACATTTTTTATTGTCAAGTCAAAAGAATTTTATTCATGTGTCATCATCTTGTCTGTGACATATAAAGTTTCAACTGATTGACATTTTTGATATTATCTACTTGAATACTGGTTTTCAACTTTCTCAACTCTGACTCATTTTTTTTGGCATTTGGTAGAGTGTTTTTAAATTATTTATTTTAAAAATATTTTAGTGCAATCATTTATCTTGTTTTTCCCTCCTTCAGCTCCCCCAGAGCCTCCCCATCTTTCTAGCCAACCAATTTTATTTTCTTTCTCCCTCAAAAAATAAGAAACAAAACCTAAGCTAAAACAACAACAAAAAAGCTAAAACAAACAAAACCAAAGAAGAAGTTATCCATTTGTTTTGTGTTGACCAACTTCTCCTGGGCGTGAGGCCTGCCTTGTGTGGTCAGTATAACCAGAGACATTCCCTTGGAGGAAATAGATTTCCCCTTTCTTTATCAGTATCAATTATAAAGAGCTTCTTGGTTAGGAATGGGACTTTGTGTCCACAGGGCTGGGAGGTGCTGTGCAGACCCCCGGTGGAGGGCCCTCCTCAACAGTCTTATGCAGCTACAGATCTCCTTCCTGTTTGGATTTGAGGTTCATAGGAAGGATCTCATGTCTGGCATTGTAAACCTGGCCAGGAACCTGTGATTGAGGAGGACATAGGTCTTAGGAGAACATGATCCTATCATCTTATTTTATTGAAAGTCTTTCCTTTATCTACATTTTCTTTGGCTTACCTTTGATCTTGTTTAGTTTTCTGTTGTGTGACCTGTCTGCTGTTGAACCCCTTTAATGAACTCTTAATTTTGGAATGAAATTGTTCACTTGTAGAATTTTAGTTATATTATTTCTGTGAAAATTCTGTGAAACTTTCTATGAGATTTCTTCATATGAATGAAATGTTTTTAAACATAGCAGCCGTATCTATTAAAAATCCTCCTGATAGCTATTCTGCTGGAAATACCCAGACATCATTTTGGTTTTATTTCAGATAAGTTAAGCAAGGCACACAATGCTGAGTTCACTCACATTTTAAAAACTGAGCCAAAGGACTAGTCTGTGATTCAGTATCGAATTCAAATTTATTTCTCTAGGCACAGAAGATAGTATATATTTGATGTTCCTACATTATAAAGACGTGGCCCTTGTCATTTTTTTCTCCTCTGTTTTTCTGTTTTTGCTATCGTTGATTTCACCATGTACTCTTGTGATGGTTTGCGTGAGAAAGGACCTCAAAGTCTCAGGGATTTCAAGGCTTAGTCACCCAGCGGGATAGAAGGTGGGGCCTTGTTGGAGGGAGGAAGTGTGTCACTGGGGGGTGGGCTCTGAGGTTTCCAAAGCACAGTCCAGGCCCAGTGTCTCTCTTTTCCTGCTCTCTGCGGATCCAGATGTAAGACTCTCATCTGTTTCTCCGGCACCATGTCTGCCTGTGTGCCACCAGGCTCTCTGCCGTGATGACAATGGACTAGACCTCTGGGACTGTACGTGGGCCCCAATTAAATTCTTTCCTTTTGTACGAGTCACCGTGGCCATAGTGTCTCTTCACACTGATGGAATACTGACTAGAACAGCCATCATCATGACTTCTGCTAGAGTTATTGTTTAATTTTCTTTTCTTTTTCTCGTTTTTTTTCCCTTAATGAACTCTGACAAGAAACCTTTTCTTTCCAATTTAAGCTTTTTTTTATGCTACAAAATCTCCCACATATAAAGAAGTAATTTATTCCCACACTTTTGCCATGTGGTATGTTTTTAAAATTCCTTCGAGCTTTCATTTTAAACCATTAGTTATTTGGAAGTATCTAATAATCTTCAGCTATTGGAAGGTGTCCAGGGTTTTCTCTTAGCTCTTCTTTAATTTGTCTATAGTCTAAAGCCATGCTTTGTGTGGTATTTATATTTTCTTCTTTTGCGTGTTTAATAGTGAAAGGCAGAAAAAGGAGATTTGTTTAATGTGGCCTCATTGGGAAGAGAAACAAAGAGATCCTGAGGTCTCCCACCCACGTCTTTGGGGTCCTGTCATGAGGATAGGATTCTTTTTGTGTCATATGATATGGTTTTATTATTGAGTAAATGCCCTGACTCACTCACTGCATTCCTGCCTCAGCATCGTGAGTGATGAGATAATAAACCGGTCCCATTAGGCTCAACCTGAGGAATATTTTGATATTGTAGGGTGGTGGTGGTGATAGTGTTCTATGATCATCAATTAGAACAAGTGGTGGATGGTGTTAATTTGAGTTGGTAACTTATTGATGCTGTTTGCTTTGCGTACTATTTAGGGTTACTGAAGTTTTGACTCTAGCTGAATATATTTTCTTGTGCCTCTTCTCGGTTCTCCCAAGTTTCACCCCTTTGCTTTATATTTCTATTCTTAGATGCATGCTCATTTAGGACTCAAGTCTTCTCAGAGAACCGACATCCTTGCTTTTAGGGAAAGTGTCTCTTTTCCATGGCAATGGTCCTTGCTTTGAAGTTAACTTTATATGGTATTGACACATCTTGCCACCTTTCTCTTCATTAGTTTTTGCATAATATAGGTTTCTACTCTTTTACTTTTAATATATCCATATATTTCATTCGAAACAGGTTTCTTATGCTTTCAATTAATTGAATAACGCAGTGTTCAAATGGGTACTTTCATCTTTCACACCGTTTCCTGCTTTCACCATCTGGCCCTCTCTTTTCTTCTGTAGTCTAATTGAACATTTGTATGATTTGTTTAAGATTTTTATACTGATTTGTTATTTACATCGCTCAAAAAAATCAGCGGTTGGCCTGGGGTATACAATAATCTCGTTTAGTCAATAAGACCCCGTTGTCGAATAGTGCCCTTGATTATGTAGAGACTTTGTAACACGTCTTTACTGTTCTATCCATTCTTTGTGTTAATGGCATACATTTTAGTTTTGCATTTTCTGTAAGTATAAATTTCATTATATTATTCTTTCTGACTATAAGGTTTGTTCTGGGGGTTAAGGAGACCACCAGTGGGTAAGGTGCTAACTAGTTGAGCAGTTCTGAAGACCAGAGTTCACTCTCTGCCACCCATGCAACTGCCGGGTGGAAAGGTGGCCATTTGTTATTCCATCACTGGGAGACAGAGACCGGAGACTCCCAGGGCTTGCTGCTCAGCAGCCTAGCCAGTCAGTGAGCTTCTAGTAAAAGGAGATCTTCCTTTCAAATACTAAGTTTTCCTCTCCATTAACATTTTAATGAGAAATATTAGACCTGAGATGGAGGGAGTTTTAATTTAAAAAATGAAGCCTCAGCTGGGTTTAGGTCTCTTGTGGCTGTCATTAACTCTAAGACACCACAGCCTTCACTGTCTTTGGGATAGCCTTATCTCAGTTCCGTTGCCTTTCTTCTGACTCTGGGAAGTTCCTTTCCATGATTTCCCTGTTCCATGTCGTCTAAGCCACCTACCTTCCTGTGCTGTTCCTTGGCTCTCCGCTGGGTAGGAGTCAGGCATTCTCTCTGGTCGCCTTAAATTTGCTCCTTAGCTGCCATGGGGCTGTGTCTTGCGATCTTGCCCAGGTGTTGACTTCTCGGTGGTGCCCCTACTCGCAAGCCTTTGCGTTGTTCTTGGCCCTTTCTCAGGGGTAGGATTTTGTTCCTTCCCTAAGTTCCAAACGGTGGTCACCAAGTGCTGACTCTGGTTCGATAGTTTGAGGTTTCGTCGCACAGGGAGAGTAGAAGGTTCAAACATATCCCTGTGTCCTCTCGCGGGGTCTAATCTGCATGAAGGACACTTTCTTGGAAATATTTGTAATCTTTTCTGGTCCTGGGCTTAGTCCACAGAGAAGGTCCAAGATATGGTCTCACTTAAAGTCCATATTGGCCAGGAACTTTATCTTCTCTCAAGGGTAATGTTCTTAGCCTTTGCCGATTTGCTAACTAATTTAAATTTTCCTGGGTTTCAGCTACATCTGTTTAAGTAGGCCATTGCTTATGTCTTATTACTTCTGTGGGCACCTGCCATCTTTGAGATTTTGAGCTAGATTATTGCCCTGCAATTTCAGCTTCAACTGATTTCAAGAAAACTTGCGAATTTGGTTGGCTCTGATGCATTAGAAGGGTATAAATGTCGCTCTTTCTGCTCTCTGTGTTCCTGGGTGAAAACTACATTGGATATTAATAAAGTGTCTTTGTGGGAATGATCAGAATTTCATAGTTTCTTGCAAATTAACAAGCAGAGATTTTTATGGGACCTAGAAGAAGAGGAAGAGAGCTACAAGTAGCTAAAGACGTGTTATATTTTGTTCCTAAAATACACGCAAAGAGCCCGCTCTCACACTCCCAGCGCTCCAGCTGAAGGTAGGTGAGAGTGCCAAATTCTTTGGAATCGATGAAATCCTTTCAAAGCCATGAGGGGCTGATGTTCTCAACTCATGTGTGGCAGAGTTGTCATTAAAAGCATCATGTCCCGGCTTAGGTGCCAAGCGGCATGTTTTCTTGCTCAGTGGTTCCGAAGAGAATACCGACAATTAACTACTCCCCCGTCCTGTCGGTCGTGGGGCAGGGCTCAAGAGGTAAAATCGAAGACTTTCAGACTGGTGCCAGGAAAAAGGAGATGGACGTATTTACAGAAGGCTGACAGATTAAACCCTTGAAGCAGATTTGAAAGGAAGTGAATTCCTTTGTGAGGAATGCGGGTTGGTACCCTTGACTAATGGGCAAGAGGGGATTTCATGGTTCTCAATGGAGACTGGTTCCATTTTCACTACAAAGAGATGTAGATCTAAAGTCCCAAGGTATCTGACAAGCCCAGCATGGACTGTGGGTGCCTTAGGGAGGGAGGGAGGGAGGGAGGGAGGGAGGCCACAAAAGAAAAGGCGGGAGGGTAGAAACAGCTGGACACCAGGGTTTTGGCTGCCCTGGATTCTCAGAGTTAGCTACGCCAACCTGTTCTTCACACGTTGATGTAAAACTATGAGGTGAGTGAAGTTACATGAGAAGGAACTTCTATGCTGATGTTCCAAGGACGCTGAACCTCTTTGACAATCCCGTCACACGTATCCAGGGTCAGCATCTCGCTCACGCTGCATTTTTGAGCAGTGTGAAATTCTGTCCTTTGACCTCTTAGACAAAACTCTTCTATCCTTTGAGAAAACGCTTATGAGACAAGGCTTTCATCACTTCCGGGATCACTTTAGTTCTAATGCAGTTTCCTTTAAACAACCACTCTCTTAAAAAACAGTCATTTTCAAGACAAGTGAAGAGTCAGGCGGAACTGAGGACCCTCCTTTCAGGAAACGCTCAATCTCTTGACTTCTCATCAGTGTTTTACCGTTAGTCGTGAATTATGAATACAAGGGCAGGTTGTCAACTAATGGTAAAATTGGTATCAGAGAAAGACTTACACTCCGTGAGTATAGTTTAATCATTCTCAAAAATTCCCAGTGAGAGAGAGATGCCACATGCCAGTGTATTTTGTGTGTGCGTGTGTGTGTGTGTGTGCGTGCGTGTATGTGTGTGTGCATGAGTGATGTATCTCTTTGGTAGTATTTTAAATAACAGGGAATACCAAAAAACCTGATCGTTATGGAGGGATTTAACCTTAGCTAGCTATTTTATAACCAATGCTTTATTCCAGATCTATAATTAACATCTAAAATTAACATTTTCAACATGACTTCAAACATTCAAGAATCTAAGGAGATATAAATACTTAAAGTACCATTGCTTTGCACTTTTTGGTCCTTTCAGGACAGAACTAAAGGCAGCCTCTCTCCACATGAAACATGGCACACAACATGCTTTGGAACTGTTTTATAGTTTGAAGTATTTTTTTTTTGTGTGTGTGTGTGTGTGTGTGCGATTGGGTGTAACTATTTCCATATGTTTATAAAGACTGAAAGGAGGCAGTGGCAGAGACACGGAAGCCTACTGTGTCCGTCCCAAATTAGTCACACGAGACCACCAGCCCCTCTTATCTTGACCCGATTGCAAACAGAGAGTACCTAGTTTCTGTAATGCCAACCTGAAGATGCCATTGAATGTGTCATAAACAGGTCTTATGAATTTTTATATGATTAGGATGGATTAACATGATCATAGCTATCCAGTGTTTTTTGCTGATTGAACATGCCACTTCTGTTTACTGGGAAAATAAATAACACATGTCTGAGCTCTTGCTAAAAGGTTCCTATTTATTCTGTGGTCATTTACCACTTGCAATATTTCCAGCTTAATTTCATAAAATAGCCTTTATATGACTTGAAAAAAGTTCTTATTGTACATTGTCTTCAATTATTTTTCATTTGAGTTCTGAAGAAACATCCAACTCTCTCTGTTTGTATATCGGGTGTGTGTATGTGTGTGTGTGTGTGTGTCTTTCCCTCTGTTTCTCTCTCTTACTCTGTATCTGTCTCCCCCTCTCTCCCTTCTCTGCTTGAGGCAGGTTTAGTTGATTACTTTAGAATATCAGAAACGAAATAGCTACATGTTTGGTCCTCTGCATGAAGAACAGGCAGCAGCATTCGGTTGTTTGAGACTTTTTCTTCCTTCCTCAACATCTTACCAACGTTTATGTCTAATTTATGGCTGTCAAACAAAGAAAAACAAGCTTCCCAGCACATTTGTCCATCCCACGACTCATTAAGACGAATGAGCTTGCAGGAAAATGTCTCGAGCAGGAGGCTGCTCACTGTTATTCTTTCCTGAGACATGGATGTGGCCAGTGATGCTATTTATTGCCTGTGTCCCAAGGATTTAAGGTCTGCGTATAAAGCTTGTCATGTGTTCTTTGTCATGTGTTGGGTATACATTCAAATTGAGAGTCAAAGCCTGTCTTACTGCCACCCCGTTTGTGTGAAAGCACAGCGTATCTTGGGTTAATGGTGTTTGGCCTCTGTTAAGGAGTTTTATCCCTGGTCTCTGCTGCAACCTCAGAGCTCCATATCCTGGAACATGCCCTCATGTTTGGGAAATGCCTTCCATTTCAGTACACGGACTTCCACTCTCCTTCCCATACTATAAGGCAGTAAGCCTTATAAGAGTATATCTTTTTTAGTAATAGTCTGTAATCTGGAGCAGGAACCGGTGTCGCTGTTCTTCCCCATGCAATGGAAGCTGCTGCTTCAGGCTGTCTTCGCTCAATGAAGAGTCCATGCCACACCCTTCAAAGGCTTCTGTTCACAGATAGCTCCTATCTAGCATTGGGTTTGGAACCTTCTGGAACATTTTACTTTCTTGGTCAGCTTTTAAACAGTGGAATTCACTGTCTTAGGTTGGGCTTATTACTAATGCCAAAAGTGATGCTGTCCTTATGTAGGTATTTTCTAAAGTTTCTCTTAAACATTACTTAAATTTCCACCTTAATAGAGGAGATTGTTTCTGCCACAATAGGTTCAGCTGTTTAAGATTCGCCTGGAGAACTGTGTGTAAATTGTGTGTAATTGGGATGTCAGTGTTGATGATGTTGGAGACTTTGCATGAGTTTCTTACTAGCTCTATGCAACACTCTCGTGTCTGTTTTACACACACGGTACCCGAGGCTCGGTCATATGAGTCAGACGCAAGTTGACCTCTCTTACCAGTCAGTGACCTTCATTATTTCACGCAGCTGAGCTCATCCCAACTGTAGTTGTGGGGTCTCCTTTTTAGAAACAGAAACTTGGTTCAAATTCATCTGCATTAAAGAAGGGGCTGAGTGAGCCTTATTTGTAAATGGAGTTGGTGATTTAAATTCTATCCTACAGTCAACCTACTGTGCAGCAACAGCCCTTGCATTTCCTGATGGCGAGAAGAGGGCTGTGGGAGTCACGTGAGCTTGACTTACCTAACAGTGAGCAAGCGGAACGGTGTGTATATTTGGCACACTCATGCGCACACACACGCACACGAGTCACATCTCATCAGATGTTTGCGTGAAAGAGTTCGTGAGAGAAGCCAGGACATTTACAGAAAGGCTTAAGTTATATACCAGAGTTGTTTTTCTTTAAAAAAAAAATAATAGTAATTCAGGGCAAAGTGAACAAGACAAGATTGCCTGAGAGTCTCAGGAGAGGGACCATACTGTTCTTAATTGTGGGAGGATTATATTTTTAAATAAAAATATCAGTATATGCTAATTGCAAAAATAATATGTCTCACTGTGACATTTTCAAATATGACGAATATTTGTCCTGATCACACTCGTTCTTTTGCTTTCATTCTTATGGCTTCTTAATTCCTCTTCATCCCCACACCCCTTCCTCTTCATCCCCACACCCCTTCCTCTTCATCCCCACACCCCTTCTTCTTCATCCCCACACCCCTTCCTCTTCATCCCCACCCATCCCTTCCTCTTCATCCCCACACCCCTTCCTCTCCATCCCCACATCCCTTCCTCTTCATCCCCACACCCCTTCCTCTCCATCCCCACACCCCTTCCTCTCCATCCCTACCACCCCTTCCTCTCCATCCCTACCACCCCTTCCTCTCCATCTCCTTCCTCCCCTTATTATTCTGTTCTTCTTCCACATCTTGTCATTTTTGAAATCCACTGACGAGATAAACGTAACTCTGTGGGTCTAGTTGACACTCGTATTCCAGGTGACAACCCCCAGCTGTGTCCATTTTCCCGCAAACAGCCTGATTTCACCATTCCTTCCCGGTTAACAGAATTCCATTTGACTGTGGATATTTTCCCTATTTCACTTGTTCGCTCATTCACCAGTGTAAATCAGGGCTGAATTTCTAACTTGGCTTCTGTGATTAGTGCCATAGCAGACCTGGAAGCACTGATATCTCTGTTCCGCCAACTCCTAGTTCTTCTGGAATAGACCTAGTAGAGGTTTACCGTGGACGTTCTATTTTTAAGTTTTAAAACCTTTATACCAGTCTCCATAGAGTGTGCCCCTATTTGCATCTCCACGGGGCTTGGTTTTCTTTTCCCTGCTTCCTCTTTAGCGTTTGTTTTCTTGATGGTAGTCATTCTGAGTGGAGAGAGTGAGAATCTCAGCAAAGTTTTAATTTGAATTTCCATGATGGTTAAAGATGTTGAACTGTTGAGAAAATATGTAATGGCCCTTGATACTTCTTCTTTCGCAAAAGTGGCTGCTTGATCTAGCAAGGAAGCAAGGAAGGGGGAAGAAGGGGAGAGGGAAAATTGTAGAAAAGAAGGGGAGGCAAAAGAAAGGTAGAAAATAGCAATAAAGCACCAAGTGAGGTGTCAGTCTTCTGTCTGCATAGTCACTTAACAGCCCCTTGGGATGATGCTGAGACTTCCCCAGACTCCAGAGTAGAGAACAAACTGATGTGTCCACAGTTCCACTGCACAGAAGTGGAAAAACCGAAGTCCCAGCACCTCAATCTCTTTCTCAGGTCTTGATCTTAACTGCCATTCTCAAGCTACTGAGCTAGTCCAACAAAGCAGGTGTAGATGCAGAATATCAGTAGACAAGGTTTGAAGGATTGGTCATTTGTCACTTACAGCTCTTTATGAACTATAAACGACAATGAGTCCTGATAGTTTTTGGGAACCAAACTTTAAAAAAAAATAAAAAGTAAGGGCTTCATTCATTTTCTCATTTACTGACTTGATTATTTTATTTGATCTTTTGGTATTTACATTGAAAATATTTGATTAGTTCTTTAGTTTCGTACATAGGGCTGAGATCCTATTTACCACTGCTTCTTAAATTAACTGCTCCCAGATCAACCCCATTCCTTATCTCTCCCAACTTTGCTCTCTCTCTCTCTCTCTCTCTCTCTCTCTCTCTCTCTCTCTCTCTCTCTCTCTCCTCTCTCTCTTAACCCATCAAGTCCAGCCTCTGCTGCTTATATACTTATAGGTGTGAGGTCATCCATTGGAGCATGCTCAGTACACCAGGGACCATCAACTATCTATATCTCCTTAACTAGGGGTGGAGACTCACGAACCCCTTTCCTTTCCATACTAGAATTTTGACCCTCTTGATCTTGGGCACAAACCCGCAGCTGCTGTGAGCTGAAGACGCCGTTGCTCTCCTCTTCCCTGACCTCTGGATCTTACATCATTCCTCCCTGATTCTTGATGGTCCTTGAGCCCTAAGGCTGTGTGTGGTATCGATGCACCAATTATAGCTGAGTGTTCTATTGACAATCACTCTGTCCATGTATATTAGCTGTGAATTTCTGCTTTAGTTCCTGTCCAAGGCACAAAGAAGCTTTTCTGGTAAGGTCTGGGAGCTGAACTAATCTGTGGGTAGAGAGATGTAAACATAGCAGACGGTTTTGTAGTAAGTCCATTTGTTAGAATAATATAGTATTAGGCTCACCCATTGGGCCTGTGTTCTCGACAGCATGACTTCCTGGTTTGCAGAACCAGGCAGATGTTCTTCCGTAGAACAGTGCTTAGGTACAGAAAGTGGCGTTACCCCCATCACCATGCCTGTACCAAACCCACGAACATGTCAGTCATTCCTGCAGATCACAGCATTTACAGTTGCCAGGGATTGATAATGAACTTATCTACCCACCACAGCATGTGTAGCGATGTCTGGTACCGTGACAGCTCTCCAGCAGGGCTCTTGATAGTCAGTACCAACTTCAATAGGAGGCAGCATGGTTATTTGTAAGGAAGAGACTGTGCATGAAAAGGAATTAAATATTTTTGACACTTGGGGCTGATTGTCTTTTACAGCAGCAGAGAGCTAAAAAGAAAATCGAGGCATGAGTTATTCTGGCTTGTTAAAATATCCATGAAGATTTCCAGTGAGAAGGGGAAACTCACTATGTCTGTCTAACGCTGACTCACAACGTCTCAAATCATAACGTGAAAACACTCCCGAAGGGGAAGCCGTCATTCTTCACACAGGCAAAGCTAAGAGGTGTCTAAGGCAGTGGCATAGGACAGGTACGGGATCTTTTTTTGTAAGTGTGCTACAAGGGAATGAAAAAATCTCTCCAAGCTCCAGGTTGTCTTGGAGTTAAGAAGTTTAGTACTCTCAGTTACTGATGGTGTCGAGAGTGTAGGTAGGACGTGATCTATCGGGATAGAAAGGGCTGTTCCCAAGACAGCGGTCGGGACCGGAGAGAGGACGCAGAAGCTAAGAGCGCACAACCATCTGTAACCCCTGCTTCGGGGCCTCTGACACCTCTTCTGAAGACTTCATGGGCTGCGCGCGCACACATGGACAAACTAAAATAGATCAGTAGGGCTGGAGAGATGGCTCAGCGGTTAAGAGCATTGCCTGCTCTTCCAAAGGTCCTGAGTTCAATTCCCAGCAACCACATGGTGGCTCACAACCATCTGTAAAGAGGTCTGGTGCCCTCTTCTGGCCTGCAGGCATACATGGAGGCAGAATATTGTATACATAATAAATAAATAAATATTTAAAAAAAAAATAAAATAAAATAGATCAGTAGCTTTTCGAAAGATGTGTTGGTGCATTTGGAGTTATCCCGGCTGAACTACAAGGCTGAAACAGTTGTGTCTGTTACCCTAGCAAGCTTAGTGCTTGAAATGCAGTAGTGAAAACAGAGATTAAAGGCTAGATTGAATCTATACCCATAAAGGCAAAAATCTGTGAACACTTACCGGGCATCTCTGTATTTTAAACAAAATTGAGAAATAAAAGCCCAAATAAGAAATGTCTTCTTTTACTATAAATGCAAGTATTTTCACTGGGTCAATAATGGTAATTATAAAAATAGGGTGTTAGTAATCTAACATTTATTGAACAACTGCAATATGCTAAATATATTATGTATCTTTCTTTGAATGATCTCTTTTAAACTCTTTAAACAGTCATGAACCACAGGCATTAATGCCCTTATTATTATAGAACATCAAATCACCTGAAAGCAAGATAATTCTGTCATTATCAAGTTTGAAAAAAAGCATGTATACTAAACTACAGCTGAAAAATTGAAGTTTGGTGGTGAGCAAGGAGGAGCGAGATGAACAGGCAAGAGGCAGAAAGGTCAGTCTGTGGAAGGAATATCGAAGGCTGTGAATAGAACAGGCTGGTTGGAACCCACTCTACGAGGAAAAACAGATGGAAATTCATCTTTAGAAAGGTAGGATTCATCTAAATTACCATGTGCCTATTCTGTTTTAAACATCCCCTCTCCCCAACTACCTCTCACCTATCACACTTTGCTGTCCTGTTGAGAGGAAGATGTTTTTGCTCTCATCTCGACTTCGTGGCTATTTGGTCGATGAAAGAGCAAAGATGAAAAGAGGGCTTTAGTTTCACGTTTTCCCTTTTGTAACGGTTTGCTTCCACGAAGGGACGCCCAAGCTACACTCCTTGGATCTCGTTCGTCATGCTATGTGTGCTATGTGTGCACATGAAGTCAACTCCAAGCAACTTAAAAGCAACACAGGGAATCCAGGTTAGCGTTTGTGACACTTTCCAGTGGAAACAGTCTCTTTTATTTAACTTGTGCTGAAATGAAATGCCACACCTCATTTTCTCCTTCTCAGTGCTGTGCCTGCTCCTGAGCCAGCCGAAAAGCTCACAGACTTGGACATTGCAAAGAATACACTCTTTTTGGCCTTTATTGTAAGACACCGAGGACTGTTTGCTGTAAAGGACTTAAAAATACACACTTGAGAGCCGGTGAATGTTGCTCGGTGGTGGATCTTTGTGTAAAAATGTGTTAAATTTTAGTCATTTTCTGTGGGATTGTAGCATCAGCAACTGGCATGAGATGAATCGGGCTGATGGTTCCAGTTCTTTGCAAAGCAGACAGCATGATATAATGGTGCTGAAAAAAAAAAAAAACCTCCCTTGGCAACTTTCGGAGCCGTGACGTGCAAAAGGGGGTGTTAGATATCACTTTACTTGGAAAGAGCAGGAGGCCTAATGTCAACTACCAAAATTATCTATCTATCTATCTATCTATCTATCTATCTATCTATCTATCTATCTATCTATCTATCTATCATCTGTCTATCATCTGTCTATCTATCATCTATCTATCTATCTATCTATCTATCTATCTATCTATCTATCTATCTATCTATCATCTGTCTATCATCTGTCTGTCTATCTATCTATCTATCTATCTATCTATTATCTATCTATCTATCTATCTATCTATCTATCTATCTATCTGTCTCCGTCTGTCTGTCTATCTATCTATCTATCTATCTATCTATCTATCTATCTATCTATCTATCATCTGTCTATCTATCTATCTATCTATCTATCTATCTATCTATCTATCTATCATCTGTCTGTCTATCTATCTATCTATCTATCTATATCTATCTATCTATCTGTCTCCGTCTGTCTGTCTGTCTATCTATCTATCTATCTATCTATCTATCTATCTATCTATCTATCATCTGTCTGTCTATCTATCTATCTATCTATCTATCTATCTATCTATCTATCATCTACCAATCATCTATCTATCTATTTTACTATATTCTCCAGTTTTGGCAATGTAGATATCAGGCTATAATCTCTTTAGCAAGATAGTTTTACCTTGGTTTTCTGTGAGATCATAAAGCCTTTCAGAAATGTAAAGGCCTTTTCTACAAAGAGTAATTTGAGCTACATGCATCCAGATACAGAGATATTTTTGTAGATAGATATTCAAATTGCCCAAGTAACATTTCAAGAATTGAATACTTGCTTGTATTTTCTTTTTATTCATTTGTTTGCTTGCTTTTTGTAACTGACATACTTTTGTTTGGAGACCACTTTCTATGAAAGTCGATAGACACAATTCTTGCAGAAAAAAATTCAGGGTGGGTTGTGTATTCATAATTTTGAGGGAATGGACATAGAAACATTAATATCACAGAAACACACACATAATTTTCCATAGGGAAGAAATTCTAAAGGTTTTCAGAACAAATAAATTCAGGATTTTGAGGGATGAACTGACCACAGAAAAGCTTTTAGTCTATGTGGTGGTTAACTTCTAACAGAAGTCAACTGGCATCCAGAGTGGAAGACACTAATTCCAACCAACCTCATGTAATTGCTTCTGCCTGGTTTATCAAGCTATGACCTTTTTGGGACAAAAGAATTTCTTTTTGGCCACAGTTTGCATTAACCAGTTAACTATACCCTTTCCCAAGCCTACGCAGACTAAAGTCTAGGTGTTAAAGTATACATGTCCCATGGTTTCGGTTATGGCAAATGACTGCTCCATTGCAAAGTACAAGAAATGGATTAAGGCCTTATTGCTCCAGAAGACCCAAAAACGAGCCAACACCCAGGCCAGTATCTGTGATAGGTAAAGAGGCCTGGTGAAGCTCCTTAGCTGATCCAACCGAGGCATTAATACATTGACTATCAAATTGGAGGTGGAGGTT
This sequence comes from Chionomys nivalis, assembly GCF_950005125.1. Classification (NCBI taxonomy): domain Eukaryota; kingdom Metazoa; phylum Chordata; class Mammalia; order Rodentia; family Cricetidae; genus Chionomys; species Chionomys nivalis. Next base: position 3,149,437 of record NC_080111.1, on the reverse strand, counting down.
TAGCCAAAGAACAAACTGTCCAGAATATAATTGTGCACATTTTTAATTATTCCTAGAGGTACCTCTTCTCACACGGAGGGCACACTCGTTACCTTTTCGGAGAAAGCTCACACACTTCTCAGAAGATGAGAATAATATGTTGGGCAAGAAAACTTTAATTTAAACGTTTTCAAATGCTGAATTATGAAATTATTTTATTTGAAGTTCATAGAGTAAAGATAAAATTACATGGAACTAAAATATTAGATAAGATGTGTTCAGCCTCAGAAATACGCACTTGTGTATAAATTCAGGCAGGGCAACTGTGTTACAGATTGCCTGACTTTTCTGTTCCTTTTTTCTAGGAATTCAAAGAGACAAACTCCAGGCATAGAGGAGAATGTCAGTCGGAGGCATGATCATGTGTAAAAGTACCAAGCTGTGGCTTGACCCTTGGATATCCACCAGATTGGGAACTCTGTTTCTCCGTTCGTTTTTCTGACTGGATTCAAACGCCTCAGCAGGAACCCGTGAGATCTCATAGGATGGCAGCATGGACAAATGGGAGGGAACAGTGACTCGGAGCCAGCAGTGACTGCACTAAACACCCACCATCGCGCTGTGACAGGAGTGGGGAATAAAACTGATCTCAACTCAGAGCTGGTATTTGCCATTCTGATTACCCTTCCCTAACACACAGAACTCCAAATGAAGGTGTTAGTAAATAGCCTATGCACCTTTTGCCTTTGTCTAGGAAAGTCACTGAAGTACAAGGTAGATGTGTGGCCCATTCTTTCTAGAGAACCACTTAAACCTGAAATAATATTTATTAATTATTAAACCAAAACACCATTTTACTTGAAAATATCAATATCAGCGGAAGAGTTGCCGTGTGTGTCTAGATGCATTATGAAGTGTCAATGGAGAACACAAAGAGAAATCTTTGGGGAATTTTTTGCCAGTAAAAACGTGGACAGTAGAAAAAGGGCTTTGTGGGAGGCTGAATGGGACCGGAAGAGCAACCGAGAAGGACTCTAAACTCTTCTCAACTATCCGCAAGAGAAACAGGATAGACATGCAGGAGACTGTGCCTGCCTCCTCTCGAGAAGGACAGATTTCCACTGAACGTCAGATAGATGTGCAAAAGTAGTCACACATACAGGCAGATACACACTGAACTTGCAGGGGTCCCCATGAACCTCTACACTTAGGAAACATAAGCAAAATGAAATTTCTCTTTCTAAAAGGTTCCTTCTCGTCTGCGATAATGTGCATTTTGACTTTTTAAGAATTGTAAAGAAGACAAAGTGTTACCCGGAGTCTCTAAGTTTATTTGATCCTGGAAACGTTTCTCCCACCCAGAGAAAATAATCTATAGAGGCATGCTGGTTGGGAGCAGTGCCTTCATCTGGGGGAATAACTCACTTATGTGGAATATGTGGGTAATGTAGCTACCTTACCCAAGTAAGAATCAGAGGCAAAATGATAAGGAAACAAATCTTTTGCTAAAAAACACCAAAACATTTAATTCAAAACATCCCTGTTCTCAGTTCTCAATGTCCTTTTATTTGAGAGATACTTTGTCATGACCTAAATCTCAACTTCTTTTAAAAAAAAATAGACTTTCATGAATTGTGTCAACGACAGATACTCAATGCTCCAAAGAATGAGGAGACTTCTACTGTCCTTATTTTTAATAACTGTATTTTCTACAATGCCTTTGGGAGATAAAAAGATGAACATTTTATTTTTACTGTGAAGGGCAATTCTGGTCTACTTGAGGATGTTTCTTGTTCTAAACAAGGAACTCTAATGACTAGTTGGGAAGAGACCAAAATGATGGTATTGTTTTGAATGTGCATAGAAAGGCTTTGGTGAGAGGATACAAACCATATGCTATTTGTAACCAAAATTATGGGAAGTGACATTAAGACAATTTTTGATACACAGTGTAATTTTAAGTTCCCATTCTGTTGGCTGCATGTCTTCAATTGGAATGGAATTATTTAAATTGTTAATTCCCTGCTCATTTTTGCTCATATGTAAAATTATTCTAAATAAAAACTATTTCTTGTTCTTTAATTAGGAAACAAAGTTATCAATATTAGGGCATCCAATCTTACATAATTCAATTTGAGAAAAAAGCCGAATTGCAAGCAGATTATCTTTTGCCTTTGAAAAGATGTTGAAGACGCCGTCTTTAATGTATTTTCCCAAATTTTCTCTGGGTAAAGATAATATATATTTGAATAAAGATGAACATTCAAAGATGTTTTGAAAACCACACACTGTAATTTCAACATTTGACTAAGTAGAGGGCTTTGTAGGAAAACCTGCCCTGGGGCTTCACATCTTGCTTCCCATCAGGACGGGAGACTAAACAGAAGAACCCACTGCTCCTTTGTTAATGGCTGGGTAGAAAAGAGGACAAATGACAAACAGTGCAAAGCATCATGGGACATCTATTGATGATATGCCAGCAAAGGGGGGGGGGCATTTTCAAAGGGCGTGTTTGCAGACATCAAAGAACCCACTCAAAGAATATTTGTCTGTGTGATCGGATCCAGTTTGACTACATAGTGGCTCCCGAAATTTCATTGTTAACTTCTTTCTGAAGAGGAGACTTTGGTGATGGATTCGCTTAGCATAGAGATGGGCATCCCAGTGGTGCGCGTGGCTTTCTGCAAACAGTGTGGGCTATTTTCGACCAGTTGCTCTACCTGCTTCTCATGGTGCTGATGAAACTTTCTTGAGTAGGGGTCAGCATCCTGAGAGTCCTTATTGCCCAGAACCAGACCAAGGACGGCGAAAGAAAGTGGCTAAGCTCAACTCTTAGAGTAATCATGGAAAATATTGGGAGGCCATTATATTACTATCACTCTTTATTGGCAAAACATTACCTGCCTTTAACTTGGTCAGTGAAAATCAGATTTCTCTCTTATACTGTGCTTTGATTATACTAGACATAGTATTTCATAAATTGCTTGATGTTGGAGACTTAAAATTTCATGTCCTTCTGATAAAATCAATCTGCTGACAAATGTGACTCTGGCTTTAATCAGAGAAGCAGTGAGCAGCAGTCAATGAAGAAATGCATGGCTGCCTGTCTATGTAGTGAGCAGCAGCAGGTGCAGAAATGCGTGGTTGCTGTCTACAGTGAGCAGCAGCCAGTGCAGAAATGCATGGCTGCCTGTCTATGCAGTGAGCAGCAGCCAGTGCAGAAATGCGTGGCTGCCTGTCTATGCAGTGAGCAGCAGTGAATGCAGAAATGTGTGGCTGCCTGTCTATGCAGTGAGCAGCAGTGAATACAAAAATGCGTGGTTGCCTGTCTATGCAATGAGCAGCAGTGATTGCAGAAATGCATGGCTGCTGTCTATGCAGTGAGCAGCAGTGAATGCAGAAATGTGTGGCTGCCTGTCTGTGCAGTGAGCAGCAGTGAGTGCAGACATGCATGGCTTGCAAGTCAGGATAATATTATGCACATGTTATAGATGTCACTAAATGCCAGCTCACAGACTGGCAAAATTATAGACTGAATTCTTTTAAACTTTATATTCCAAAGAAAAGTATCAATCCACTTTCAAAGAGAGAGGAAGGGGTGATCTTCTTTCATAAGACGCCCAAGGTGTTAGCACAAATGAAATCCAATTTTTAGTGACCACATATCCAATCTGTCTATTTTATTCCAATATTCTACAACATTAAGCTGGAGCCATAAAATATATTTGAAAGGATTCTCAGTTGCCTTGATCTTAGACACAATTAAAGAACCTCTGTACTGTTCAGTGTCCTTGGAAATGCTGTTCAAAATGGTGTTCCCATTGAAGATGAGTAAAGGTTAGCATCTTTTTATTCATTAGTCAAAGAAAAGATAGGACATTTCCAAACAAGATCAATATTTGTAAAAGTTAAAAAATTAAAGTGAGATCAATTATTTAATTACCCAATTTATTGCCCAACAATGTAAATAATTATAATTGGTAACTAAAAGATCCTTGCGTCTCATTAGTCATAAAACTTGTTCAACATTAAAAGCTGGACATCTAAGCTTCTTGTAAATGTTAATATACTCAAGGACCTTTGTTATGTCCACTTCTCATTTGAGTTTAGAGGAAAGATGATTATTAAAACTAATATTTCTCCTAGAAAAATGAGTATGGATATTACCATTTGATAGCTGGCTTCTACAAACTCACTAATATGCACACTTTCTTTGTCATTTCTTATAATACTTTTTGAGACAATGATATTAGCTTTTAGTCCAGCTCTGAGTGTGTTAATAAAATATAGTTTTGGAATTAATACACTGTCTGATTGAACAAGTCTCAAACAAGTATTAGAATTGTAAAGATACTGTTTTTAAAATCAGACTTCTAGAATGGTGTGTAGGGTGACTATAAAGCCGGACCCTCAAGAGTGAATGCCAACAGATGCTAGCTTATATGCAGTTATCTAAATTACTGTAAGAGGACAGGAGGAACCCCATAAAATTCCAGGGTTCTGTGCCTCTTGAGAAGATTGAGTTAGGCCTGGCAACAATGACTAGACTTGAGGCAAGGTTCTGGGCAGAAGAGAGCAACACGCAGAGGAAAATCGTCTTCACTGAGCATGAACCAAACATCCCAGGACGAGGAAAAGAGCGGCCCACAAATCCTAGGGACCAGGAAAAGAGCCGCCTACAAATCCAAGGGACCAGAAAGAGAGCAGCCCATAAATATGAGGGACCAGGAAAAGAGCAGCCCACAAATCAGAGTGTGTATTAGTTACCCTTCTCACTGTTTTGACGATTCTGACAAGATGTAGTTTAAGGAATGAAGGGTCATTCTGACTTAAAGTTCTGGGGTACATGATAGGGAAACATGATCAACAGTGGGGGGGGGGGTGGCTGATCACATTGCACACGTAGGAAACAGAGAGAAAGAGCAGGAAGTTGGGCCAGCCTGTAAAAACTCAACCTTACCCTAGTGATCTGCTTTCTCCAGGAAGGCTCTAACTCATAAAAGCCCACAACCTTTCAAAACAGCGCCACTCTCTGAGGACCAAGAGTTCAAACACACAGGCCTATGGGAACAGGACACATGTTTGCCACAGCATCGCACAGGTCCTGGAGCTCACCTAGGCTGTGAACGATTTGTTGCTTCTCAGGTATCAGATATTGAGTAGAGTCGGATGCTGACGTAGAGCAAATGACTCCGGGACCAGGAGCTGGCAAGCTCTATAGCCCACGAGCCAATCAGGTCTAAGGTCCGACTTTGCACGGGATTCTAGGAAGAACAGCTTCTATATTCTGGAAGGGCTGCAAAGATGGGCAAGGAGAAAGCGGCTAAAGAGAGGAGTGGAGAGGAGGCTGGGGAAAAAAGAGAAGGGAAGAGAGAAGAAGCAGGGGAAGAGGGAGGGGATGGGTCTTGGCCAACCCTTTGATGAAAGCCTGGTGATGTCCTATGCGTAAGACTCAGCAGGATTATAAGATTATAAATGCTGAATTTATTCAATTTATCAGGCAGCGGAAATTTGCTAAGACAAAGTCGAAACACCTCCCAACTGATCCCATAAAGCAAGTTTTACCTTAACATGCCCAACCTCAAGAAACACCCGGATGAAAATGAAAGCAGAAGCCAAAAGCCCTTATGAACATTAATGGAAAATATTAAATTAGAGTCAACAATATGACTAACAGTACATGACCAGGTAGGGGTTACCCTACATAGACAAGACCGTCTTAACTTTTGAAAAAGAATCCCCACAATCTGGTGAATTCACTATGCTGACAGACTGAGAGAAGAGAAACATATGATCATTTTAGTTGATGCAGAAAAAATCTTATGACAAATTTAATATCCATTCATGATGAGGGGAAGATTCTAAGTAACAGGGGAAATGAAGTGGTTTTTTTTCAGTCTGATTTAAAAAAAGTGCTAACGTCATGCATAGATTAAAATCTTTCTGTCCTTTTTGAGCCCAAGGTAAGGATGTGAGTTCTTGGAGCATCTAGTGAGCCTTACAGTGGAGGAGGTCCTAGCTCGTGTGATAAGGTAGCTGGAAGAAATAAAAGACTCAAGTGCACACATCTCCAGCATTCTGAAGGCAACGGGCATAGCGATAGGAGAATAAATCACTTTTCTTTTAAGAAACCCCAGTTCATTGCTATTGTAAATGAATGTACCTTTCCCCCTTTTTTTTTTACATGTTTAAATTTCTTCTGCATCATTAGCTAAAATAAACCCATGAATTAACTTCATAGTGGTACTTTGCCAGACTGAAGTTTTCTTTCTTCTTCCACCGGTAAGAGTGGTGGGAATGTTAAAGTCAGTGCCTGTGCTCTACAGACGATCTCATAAAGCCTCTTAATATTGATCAAATAAATATCTTCATAGTCTTCTGTGGCAGTTAGCCTACTAAATTTTTGGCCGGCTCTATCGTAACCTAGTGTATTCTTCTAGTTAGAACAACTGCCAGGAAAATGTTTGGCCAGACCTCATTCAAGTAAGGGAAGGAGATTCGCGATTATGTGACATGTATATTTAGAATATAATATTTCAAGTTAGATTTGGCAAGAAAGCAGTCATGCACAGAGCCGTGTGAGAGAGCCTGCGTGTTTTTAGAAAAGCCCTCCAAGGAAAAGGAGAGTAAGTTGCCTTTCTCTTAGCTCTGACTTCTCAGTCAACTTTTAGGATGGAAACTGCATTTTACGCAACTTTCTTCATCGCTATGGGACTGCTTGCTCCACGTGTTTAATTTCCAAATATTCTTTGTTGTAAACGACCCAAGTGACGCGTTTCTAAATGAATTCATACAGTGCCCAATGGGCAACGTTCATTTTTTCATATTGATTACTGTGGTCTTTGGGAACTTTATACCGAGTCTATTAAAACAGTATGAGGTACAGCATGGGTGGTGGCAGTGTGTGGGGTTGCGTACATGTGCTTAAAACATTCTCATCGATACAATGTCTTGACAGAGCTGCCTCTAGGTGGAAACTTGCGCCCTCATGTGTATTATACTCTGTATCTCCTTTCTTATCTTCACTAAGCTACATATGGGTAACCAATTCTGGGAAATACATGACTGCGTTCTGACCTGCCATTTATTACTTAGGAGAACTCGCTGACACAATTCAAAGTCATTTATTGTATCATAATTAACAGGAGCTAAGATGGAAACAAAGCAATTGGTTTAATCGCCTGACTCCTTACTCCTACTTCCTGTGTCAAAACCGGGTCAAGTTGGATTTAGTTAGTAAGAGGGATGAGAGACAAAGATCCACAGAGACATCAGAAGAGGACGGTTCATGTGTTGGCCACTTCTGTGAATCTTAGGCTCCGAGCTTGGTAGAGAGTCTTCAAGAAGACTGGCTTGCAAATCGGAAGGTCAAAATTGAGCCCACGTCTCTCCTTTCTGTATTGCATGTTTCTGGAGACAGGGCTTCTGTTTCAGTAACATTACTCAAGACTATGCCTGGGGAGTCTATTCTTCTTACGAATTGCTGCCAAAACAGCTTGGGAAACAGCTGGTGATAATTCTGGCTTCATTCCCCCGCTCAACAGCTGATGTTCAGGAGCAGGGAGGCAATTGCGTGGGTGTGTTCTAAGCCTTTGTCGTCGCTGCTTCCCCTTCAGCTGCTTCTGCTCCCACATGAAGGAGCCTACTGGCAAGGCTGAGTCCCCGGGAGTGGCCTCAAACTGAGGGCAGCGCTACTGGTACGACTCAGATGGCCAGGGTCCCTTCGCTCTATCAAAATGAAGTCATGGATGGGCAGGGAGAAACTCTTCTCGCTCAGATCCTCCACAGGTTTTGTAACGCTTGACTTCTGACGTCAGTGAGCGGCAGGGGCAGACAGCTTAAAGCAGCAACAGGGTGAACCTTAGCCGAGGGGCAGGTAACAGTGTAACGGGTCGTGTGCGACACTAGGGGACTGGGACCTTTAGCTGCGCAGTAACAAGTGTTACGACCTTGGCATCAGTTTAGGGAACTGGGATTCCCAGCACTTGCTATTGGTTAGCATTACTAGGCCTATGTGGCGGGATTCTCCAGCCATTGGCAATGGCTTCTCTTACCTCGTTTGGGCTCAGATCTCTGAGCCTCTTGACCCTTACTTGCTGGCATCCCTCTCCGACTTGCTCAGCAGCCAATGGCCTTCTACTGTACTTAATCTAAGTGCTATGAGCCTTCTTATTGTCTCTGTACTTTCTCCTCCTCACTGACTGTCCTCCAGTTCACCCAATGTCATCTTGTTGACCATCTTGCTTCTCACGGATAATGCTGCAGGGGCCGTCACTGCTAGCTACAATGTCTTCTGCCACCAGCCTTGGCTAATGTTCCTTTACCTCTGTCTCTGCTGTTACTTTCTCTCAAGCAAACCTATCAAGTCTGCTGACCGCTTCCGCAACTGTGTTCTGCCACGTTCATGTCCATACCGCCAGAGTCCTGCCGTGATCACTACCACCACTTCTTCCTTCAAGTTACCAGGTCCGCCTATTCTATTAAGGATGGGTTATCAAAAGAAGGCAAGAAGAAACCACTAAAGAGGTATACTATAGTATTATTGTCAATGTCACAATACAACAGATAGATATTAAACATTGTGAAACACATTAAAGACGATTATGATGAGGAAGTTGGGGTATCTCCTGTCAGCACATAAAGAGTGTCTGTCCCATTCCCCCAGCTCTTCCCGCAAGTAGATTGTGTCTGCAGGAGCGACGGCTTCGGCCCTTTTGCATCACGCACAGCAGTTCTGCTAATGAGGGATCGGAGAGTGAGTTCCTCCTCTGGTCCAGATGGAAATAGTTACAGGTAAAGATCAGCAGTTGTGGCTAAGCCACGCTTTACAGATTCGGGATGGTGCTGAAGCAGCAAGCCGTCATCATTGCCATGTGTTGTAGGAGGCTGCTTGTTCTTTCCCGGCCAACGAGACCCTGAGATAATCACACAGAAACTATATTATTTGCAATATTGTTTGGCAAATAGCTTAACCGTATTTCCGGCTCACTCTTATATCTTAAATTAACCCATTTCCATTATTTTATATTTTACCACGAGGTTGGTGGCCTACTGGCAAGGTTCCACCTGGAAGGTCGCGTCTTTCCCCTCTGGCGGCTATGAGGATCCCTCTCCCAACAAAGTTTGTTCTTAGGGTTAGGGATATCAATTAGGGGTTGATTATGATTGGTATAGGGTTGGGGATTGGGTTGGAATTATGTAGTCTCAGAGACCTCTTTGAAAAAAAAGAGGGAAATTGGATGGCATAATAGGTAGATTAGTGTGAGCTTACACTAATAATAGCAGTGAGTAGTAGAGTGAATATTGTGAGCTATTATTTATAATCAATTTACATTGGTATAGATTCTTGTATATTGATACAAATTCAAATTATATTGAAAATGTTCCTATTTCTGTCTACAATATTTGTATACCTAGGCAAAGTTGTTTTGACATATTGTATGCATAAATGCTTCTACCTCTGCTTAAGACATTTTGTATGTTGATATACTTTTAGGATATATTTATTATATAGTGTTATAAATTTCTACCTCTGATCATGATACTTATACATTGTTTACATTTTGAGGTCATTGTCCTCATTTGTTTCACAGTTGTTTAAAGATTGTTTAATATTCTAATATGAGGTCTTAGTCTTTAAGCTATATAGGTATTAAGAGTTATAGGTCAATAGTCATCCATGTTACTTAGACTAATCAGGTTCTTCAGATACATAGAGATTGTATTTTGCATAGATATGCAATATTCAACCACTTCATAGGGCTGTAGGGTTCTGTTGCCTTGAGACATGACTGCTCCTGGCAGCACCGATCTATTCCTGAGAGAATGTTGAGCACCAAAGACACTCCACTTGGAGCTTTTTTTTTTTTTTTTTTTTTTTTCTTGGCAAAACTGGTCTTTGGGCAAGGAACTGCCCATGTCTCAATCACTGACAAAATTCACAGTGTCCGGACAGGACAAACAGGATACAAGAAAAAAAAAAACTGTCAAATCTTGCCAAGACAGGGTAAGATGGTTCTGAAAATTTTCCTGCCTCTGAAAATGGTTTGCCAGTTACTCTAGGCCTTACCCAAAGTTGGTTGCTCCAATGTTGCAAATGAGACTTTGGGTGATTGCCCAGGTAGCCAGTTGTCTCTGTCATTTGTTGCACATTTTGGAAGTTGCTTGATTGCACTTCGTGCTTACTCAAGTAATATTATTTCCCATCTCAGGTCTTCAATGGGTTGAAGACTAGATAGTTGTAGTTACTTTCCTCTCATGACTTGGCCAAGTTATTTACAATACAAGACTTAGACTTCTTAGGATAGGATAGTTATTGAAACATTTATCATGTTTCTTGTTTGGTATTGTTTATGCTGGTTGTAATTCTAATTTTGATACTTGATATTTGATCTTATTATATATATTTTTGTATTAGGCATAGAACTCTCTTATTTAAACAAAAGGGGGAGGTGCTGTAGGAAACCCTTCAGCCAGTAGCCTTTAAGTTACCTGCCCACTTGGGCGTGGCCTCTTACACTATAAATGCTCATGTAAATCACTCACCCGCTCTCTCTTCCAGCTGCTGGATTTGGTTCCTTTTCCCTGTTCGTGCAGAGGACTGTGATCTGTGAGTCTACCCCTAAATAAATAACCCTTTATTGTACTCAATTCTGAGCTAGCGTGGGATTTCTTGTTAGCATCTGCCTTCAGTTGTGCAAATTTCTCAAGGCATCTTTTGTAGTAGGAGCTGCGGGTCGCTTCCCACCACTCAGCTCCCGGCCACCGGCGAGCTTTACCAGAAATAATTACATGGAAACTGTATTCTTTTAAACATTGCTTGGCCCATTAGTTTTAACCTCTTATTGGCTAGCTCTTACATATTGATCTAACCCATTTCTAATATTCTGTGTAGCACCATGAGCTGGCTTACCAGGAAAGATCTTAACCTGCGTCTGTCTGGAGTGGGAGAATCATGGCGACTGACTGACTCGGCTTCTTTCAGCATTCTGTTCTGTCTACTCTGCCTACCTAATTTTCTGTCCTATCAGGGCCAAGGCAGTTTCTTTATTAATTAACCAATGAAAACAACAGATAGATACAGACACTCCCACATCAATCTTTAGACTGTTAAATATGTTTAGGGCTTGTATAAGAGTAGCCCGGCTGACTCTCAGGCTAACAGTGTTTAACTCAAGGTTCAGGGCATGATAGAGGATCTCACAGCTGTTAATAAAGGAGTCAAATCCTCCCTTCCCTGTCATCTTAAATTACTTACAGTCAAAATAAACATTAGAAAGATTGTTTTCAAAAGGGACTGATCATTAATCTTTTAATAGTGTTTAATGTGTTTCATGATGTTTAATATTTAACTAGCAAAACAGGGAGGGAAGGGGCCCCTTACCTGTCTCCCTACAGCTTTAGGTACTAAGAAAAAGTGTGTGTGTGAGCCAAGTGCTCCTATTACTTGCATAAGAATCCGTATCTAAGCTCTATTGGCAAGGATTCTTTTTGTTTTAAAGTGTAACAATGAAGGAAATGATCTACCACCTAGGGATAAAGTGTTCCAATTAATATAACTTACATCAACAATTTTAAACCAATCACACTAAATAAATACCTTAGATACAGTTTACCAGGAAGTTCAAAATGGTGGCTCTAGAAACATACACAGCATCTACTTTCCCTTTCAATTGTGTAAAGTGTGGAAACTCCCTTCCATCACTGAAGTTTTGGGGAGATTTTTATTAATAATTTGAGAATTTCATATGGTCTATTTTGGTCATATATACCCCCAGCTTGGCCAAAATCTACCCAAATACTGTTATACCCCAGATTTCATGTAGTTTTATTTTAAAAATAATAAAATTTGGATGCCAATTTTTGTGTCCACATATTCCCGGGTGTGGGGACATCTCCTGCAACATGGACAATGTCCTATAGGCTACATCCTTAAAGGAAAGTGGCAGTCCCTTTTGGAGAAGCCATCACCTGCTCAAGTAACTCAGTGAGAAATCTGAACTCATTAACCTGCTTCCTCCTCCATGACAGATGCTGACTTGCCTTGTACCTGTCTTGTGGAGGCAGCCACAACTTCTGTGAGTTCATGAGGTAGCAATTTTGTCTCACTCCCCCTTGGCCTGTGACTCTTAATATGTTTTTACCCTACCTTCCATAGCGATCCCTGAGCCTTTGGAGTCAACCGGAAGCTTTTAGAATATACATTTATAAATTCAACGCTTTCAGAATCTAATATGTCTATGAATGGTGTCCTTTCCTCTTCCTGGCCTAATTTTCTTTTTGTAAAATGAGAGGAATGCATAAGATAGGGGCTCTGAAATTGATGGAGCTACAAATACATTGCAATCATTATGTTGGCCAGTGGCGAATGGCTTTGATTTTATTTTTTTATTTTTTTATTTTTTTGCTAACAGGCTGCCCTGCTTTTAAAGAATGCATTGTATCCATTCTATGAGTTTCTATCTTTAATCTCACATCCACTTCTCTTTTTTTTATTTTTCTTTTCCTTCTTCCTCAACTTGAATTAGTCTCAGCATGCTCAAGGATGTCAAACTGCACCTTAAATCATGGTTTGAGGAATTATGCACAGTATTGCAGGTATGGCTTGTTCAATTCAGAGGAGCACTATTTTGCGGGAAAGGCAATGACATAATAATTCTTTTTTATTTTTCGCATTTCCAAAACCAATGTAAATCATTAAATCATGTTCACACATTCTTGCCTATCAGTACTGTTAACCCCCTAAGCCCCCTTTACATTTGTCTGACATTCCTTTGGGGGGGCATTATGTGCAGATATTTTATTTATACACCTATTCTCCGTTTTAAGAGGAACACAACTTTTTGGAGAATAGCACGCGTCTTGGTTGTCGAACTAGCATTTAGGCTCTGGATTACACCTGTGGCTCTGACAGGTTCTTCAGGTTGGCTATGGGCTCCAGATTCTCTCAATCTGTAAAGCGGGCACAATACTATCCTCCTAAGATGTTGTTTTCCTGTAAAAGTGCTTTCTGAGTTCATGTGTGTTCAGTCCTTTGTAGATCATGTGGGATGTCATGAGTTGGGGACAGTGGTCACTGTATTCTGTATGTATGTATGTATGTATGCTCTCCCATAGCATCTGCTGTCCCATGAAGAGATTGATAAAGAAACCATCCTGTTCTGCCATTGCCTATGATAGAAAAATGTTTCGATGGAAAAGCTGGGCTGTGAATATTAAGTGTGATATTGGTAGCTGCAGGTCAAGGAGTGGATGCTCTTTGGGCTTCACCGTTCGTATGCCTAGGCACATATTTTTTGATCATATAACATCCTCCTCATAATGTTCTACCCTTCAGGTCTTTATCATGATCACCAGAAAAATATAAAACAATTGATTATCCTGACCTAATTCCCCTGGGTGCTGTTTTGGCTTTGCACCGCTAAGTTTCTTCTTAATAGCTCACAGAGAAATCTTTGGTTTCCTTCTCCTATCTGTGTTGTGTTTACTGACTGCACAACACCTAGGATTGGGTTTATTCTCCGTTCTTAGTCACAGACTTCCGTATCATCAGTCGTGGGAGAATATTACTGGCGGTCAGCTAATTTCATCTTCTGGGCTTTTTATTGGGCGGAAAAATTGCCATTGGGAATATTTCAGTGGTCCTTGTCACAGGCTTCCTGGTTTTAGTTCTGAATTTCCATGACCTTTTTCTTTAACATTATTCAATCTGGTAATATTTATCTTGATATTTATTTCCTCCCTTTTCCCATTCAGAATAGTTTTCTGTTGAGAAAATTAAATTCTATTTGGTAGAACATTATAAATTAGGACTCCTTTGGATTGTAGTAATCGATCACATACTCTAAAGAATTTAATAGGAGACATTAAATGATATAACAAGTACACAGCTCAGACACGGCTGGAAACAATAGTGCATTCAGTTTGGGGATGAAGCTGTCGTGTGGACTCCTATCGCCTGTTTAATGTTGACTCTATTTGTATTGATTTCTGTGGCAGTCTTTCTTGGGTCCACTGGGAAAAAACCCACAGCTTCTTGACAGTTTCCTGGAGTTCATTATCTCTAGTAGAATCATGTGGTCATCCCCTGACCCAAACCGTGAGATAAGAACGGTGCCTCACCCAGCTTTGGTGTCTGTTGTCTTCGAACATTTCTGGGTTTGAAACACGCTCCCTCAAAACGTGGTGACCCAGCGTTTGAGAACACAACAGCAGAACAACTGTTCGTACCTTCTGTTCACCTCCTCTCCCCATCGGGCATCAACTCCAGCTGACCTTCCTCTGAAGAGGGGAATCAGAGCCCAGTTAGTTCTGCAACTGTGCTCTTTAGACCCCGACTTCAGAAAGCTATTATGGAGGAGGACAGGGATCTGAACACGCGACCTTGCGAAGATTCCCCATCCTCTGGTTTACTAGGATTAGACTTGAGACACCAGACCTGAAAGATTTTTTTTTCAAATGAGTAATTTGGCAGTTGACCATAACAGGAGTAGAGGAATAAAAGCAATGAAAGGTTGTTACTTCAGCTCCAACCAAACTGAAGGAAGATGATGAGGAAATAGCTCGATTCACTGTCAGCCATGCACCTTATTTTCAAAGGCACAGAGAACTGATTGAAATTGATCACATTCTGGGCCATATTTCACCTTATTATGTTTAACCTGATTCAGATCATGTGATATCTGTTTTCTGAGAACTGTGAATTAAAGGTCCGTAATAGAATAAACTTTAGAAGCTCTCAAATATTTAGAAACTGACACATTTCTCTTTTTGGTTTTTAGAGACAAGGTTTCTTTGTAGCTTTGGAGCCTGTCTTAGAACTCACTCTGTAGACCAGACTGGCCTCGAACTCACAGAGATCCGCCTGCTTCTGCCTCCCAAGTGCTGGGATTAAAGGTGCGCACCCCCAACGCCCGGCTTAGAAACTGACACATTTCTACATAGCTCTGTTGGTCTAAGATAACTGTGTAAGAGAAATGAGAAATTATTTTACACTTGGTTAAAATAAAAATAACCCAAAGTAAAACAGTATTAAGAGAAAAATCTTGACACAAAATGTCTTTATAAATTTAAAAACAGGCTATTTCTTAGCTTCCAACTTAACAAAAATTTTAAAGTATATAGAGAACATAAATGAAGCTCCACCTAAGCAGAAGAGGGAGAATAATAAGCTTCTGATAAAAATACTCTGACATCCAAAATGGAAAAGGAATAGAAAAAATAGCAATGAGTCTAACATGTAGTGTTTCAAAGTTAGTTAAAGTGTCAAACCTCTAATTTTACTCAATAACCAAAATAAAAAAATGAAAATGCTGATGACAGTAAAAATTACAAGTAAATGATATTGAACAACACTATGCTAATCATTTGGCGACTTTGATTAAATGAAAAAATTCCATGAAATCTCCTAACTACCAAAAGTCACTGAAAATTCTCATTAATGAAATTTATCTTACTTTAGCTAATAACATTCCTGCTATCATGATTCCAGACCAAGTTGATTTCATTGGTAAGTCCTATCATGTTATTAAGGTGAAAATAATATCAATTTTGTGTAAAGCCTTCCAGAGAATGGAAAGAAAAGCAATTTTTGTAGCTCATTATTTGACGTAATCTTAGCCTGATACTAAAATAGACAAAGACATAGAAATAAATCCATTCACCAAAATGTCTTATAGAAGGTGAAAATTTTATATATATCAGGAAATTTAATCAATTTGTATTGATTTAGTTATATATTATGGTTATGTATTATATTCTAATTATGTATTAATCATTATATATATAAAATGAATAAGCATGGGTCAACAGAGTTTCTTCCAGGATTTCAAGGAAAGTTTAACTTTAGAGAACCAATAACAGCAGTGCAATCTGTCGCCCTACAAAGAAACACCTTTTGCCTCTTTAGACGCAGTGAGTATGTTTCCTACAATCACATCACATTTTTGCTTTCCTCTGAATAGAAATATTCCTTCAAGCTTTTGCCATTTCCCCGCATTTGGTCAGACAGACGTGTAGCTCCCTCTTTGATTTTCTACTCCTAAGGAAGATGTTTAATTGTTCGGTCGCCAGCTCTCGTTCTGCCATTTTCCCTTCTTATCACACTATTGCCTTCCTATCCCAGGTAACTGCTTTATTCTTTTTAAATAATCATATAATGCTTTGTTAAGGTAAGGCGATTATGTGACATTCCTTTCTTGATTCAGTCTTATTTTTAGAAAGTTTTGATTTCTTTCTTTTATTTTGTCAGTGGTTGTTTTAGTAGGCTTTCTCTAGTGGAACGGAACTAATAGAAGGAGTATCTATGTGTGCATATGTGTGTGTCCTATATTCATACATATGGGATTTATTAGACTAGGTTTGCAGACTCTGATCCAGCCGGTCCAACAATGACTGTCTGCCAGTAGAAAGTCTAAGAATTCAGTAGTTGCTCAGTCCGTAAGGCAGAACATCTCAGCTGTCTTCAGTGCATGCTGGGATCTCGAAGAAGCCCGCTCTGATGGCAACGAAGTAACGAGCTTGCCAGTGAGAGTCAAGGCAAGCAAACAAGGAGCAAGGGCTCCCTTCTTCCATGTCCTTTATGTTGGCTACTATCAGAAAATGTGGCCCACATTTAAGATCTGCCTACCTCAAAAGATAGGGGTTAAAGGTGATCCTTCCCACTTCATAAGATTTCATTAAGAAAAACCCCTCACAGGTGGACCAAGTTGCTTGGTGTTTAGTTAATTCCAGATGTAGTCAATTTGACAGCAAGAGTAGCCATCCCAATGGCATTCTGTTGCTTTAAAAAAGTTTTTAAACTTTTAATTATAATTATTTATTTCCCTCTTCTGTCTCATCTCTCCAACTACTCCATATTCCCCCTCACATCCCACTCCCTTTCAAATTCATGACCTCTTTATTATTATTATTATTTGCATATTATGTATATATGTACATGTATGCATATAAATATGTAAATACAACCACTGAGTCCATTTAGTACTGCTTTGAATATATGTGATTTCAGGACTGATAACTTGGTATTTTAGAAAACAATTAGGGGCTCATTGGAAAGATGATTCTCTCTTTCTCATCAGTATTTCATTGCTTGTAGCTGCTTCATCCGTAGTGGGGCCCTGTGAGATTTTCCGCTTTCATGATCACGTGGCTGTTGGTGCTGTATTGTTTGGGTCTTGTTTAGTCATCCGTATTGGTGAGACAGCATAGATGTACTGGTTTGATTATAAATGGCCCCCATAAGCTCGCAGGGAGTGGCGCTATGAGGAGGTGACTTTGCTGGCGTGGGTATGGCCTTGGAGGAAGTGTGCCACTGTGTGGGAGGGTGGACTTTGAGTTCTCACATATGCTCAATACACGCCCAGTGTCTCAGACTACTTCCTGTTGCTTGTGGTCAAGATGTGAGAACCCTCAGCTCCTTCTTCACCACCGTGTCTGCCTGTGCGCCGCCCTGCCTCTTGCCATGATGATACCCTCTGAACTGGAAGCCAACTAAATGAACGCTTTTAATAGAGTTGCCAAGGCCACAGTTTCTCTTCACAGTAATAGAAACCCTAACTGAGACAATAGGTATAGCTTAACCTGCCATTTCCAGGAAAGAAAATCTCACAGTATACCTTTCAATCATCTAGTTCCTAATAACCTTTCTATTTCCTATCCTGTGACGTTTATTGAATCTTAGATGCAGAAGCTGTGTTATAACTGGATCTTTAGGGCCTGGCACACCATGGCCAGTCCTCCACAGGAAAACCTGGTGATCAGGTCTCCCCTTTGGCAGCTTGCCTAGGACCTTTGGAGAGCAAGACAATAGCAGGCACTCAGGTAAGATCCAGCTTGACTCTTCTGAGTCCTGTGTCTGAAGTGTGTGGTGTCCTCAGCACAGGGATTTACCTTCAAATTCAGGGAGCAGCCAGGAGCCCGTGTTGTCTGGGAGTTGTCAGACAACTCAGAGCAGCAACTCGAAAGGAGGTTTCTCATGCCTGGCACTGGAGTTTTTCCTATATATATATTTAGACTGATATTTTTATGTGTATATATAATATATATCAAACACAAATATATAATTATAAGCATGTATATAATAAATATAAGTATAAACATATACATCTGCATATATGTATATATATATATATTTTAGGTATATATATAAAATACTATGATTACCTAAGGCTTTTTCAAACATCCTCATTAAAGTTTCTCCCTGTTTCTGAATTTATTTGTCCAGGAACCAAGGACTATAAAAACTGACAATCTCCTCATAAAATAAAAAGCACCTGTACAGATAAAAATCACTTAGTTTAGTGATGAAGAAACCTATGGAACTGGAGACAAGCTGTTCTAGCTGTGTTTCTGGCAGGATACCTCTCTAGGATATACAAAGAATTCGGCAAGTCATTAAGACATTATCAGTGAAAGCAGTAGAGATGGACAAGACGTATCTCAAAAAGCACTCATCATTTTTAACACCTAGGAAAAACACAAATTAAAATAACCTTGAGATTTTATCTTACTGTAAAAAGAGCTAAGATTAATAAAAGAAAATTCTGGGGAGGACATAGGGAATGGGGAACCCTTATTCACCATTAGTGGGAGTGGAAAATTGTGCAGCCAAGCTGGAAATCAGTGTGGAGAATCCTCAAAGGGCTGCAGATAAATCTACCGTGCGACCGGAGCTGCACAGCTTCGAGGTGGATGTACAGTGGACGCAATACTGCAGTATAGAGAGACTTGTGCAGCGGTATTCACAGAGACCCAAGTCCCAATAGCCAGGAAAAGGAAACAACCAAATGTCCTTCAAAAGATGAACGGATAATGAAAATGTGGCACATACAACACACACAGTGGAACACTATTCAGATGCGAGAAAAATGAAGTCATGAAAATTTCCGGTAAATGGATGGAACTGGGAAAGATTGTATCTAGTGGACTAACCCGGACCTGGAAGGACACACCGCGCATCTTCTCTCTTCTGTGTTTCTTAGCTCCAGGTCTTCAGATGGAAGCAAACAACCTGAAGATGCTGCAGAAGCCAGGAAGGTGGAAGGAGTCTTTCTGGGTGTGAGGGGCGGAGGAAGGAGAGTGAAATAAAGGACATTCCTTCATTTCTAGTCACCAAAATAGCCTAGTCAATAACACTAGGAATAAGATGAAGTAAATGCAGTACTCTTTTGTGGCACAGAATTTAAGGGTACATTTAAAGGACAATAAATCAAGGTAAATAATACTTTAATAAGTACCTTTTCAAATAAAAAGTAATGAAAAATCCACGATGACCAAATATCCAGACTTTAAATCAGGACAGAATTAGCAGCAGTGCTGTGCCAAACCATATTGGAGCCCGAGGCAAAGAAAAAATCAGTAATGCTGATCTTTTGGTTTATTTTTCTTAAACTTTAGTCATCCTGGTCATCATGTAATGGTGTTTTATTGTGGTTTTGTGGGGTTTGCCTTAAATTTCTCTGGAAACCAATGATGCTGAACACCTTTCCATGTATTTACTAGACACACAGATTTTCTCTGTCGTGAAAAGTCAAAAAATTGATTATTTTTCTATTGTAACTATTTTGGCGTGCACATGAATATTTATATATGTGCAGGTGCATGTGTGTGCATGTGTATGCATGTATGCATGTGCATGTAGCATATGTGTGTGTCTGTGCGTGTGTGCACGTGCATGTACGTGTATGTGCATGTTTGTGTGTGCATGTGTGTATGTGCATGTATGTGTATGTGTGTGTGCATGTGTGTACGTGCATGTATGTGTATGTGTGTGTGCATGTGTGTACGTGTGTGCATGTGCATGTAGCATATGTGTGTGTCTGTGCGTGTGTGCATGTGTATATGTGCACATGTGTATGTGCATATGTGTGTGTGTACATGCGTGCGTGTGTACATGCCTTTGTGGGGCCCTAGGACAACCTAGAGTTTTGTTCTGCAGAGACGTTCCTTTCTTCTTCCTTGAGTTTCATTTTTCATAGACATTCCTTTCTTTTTCCTTTGATACCGTGTGTCCCTGGAAAGCTGTAGAGATCTCCTGTCTCCATCTCTGCAGAGCTGGACATACAAGACGAGGCTGTGACATCTGACTTTTTCATGTGGATTCTGGAGCTCAACCACTGGTTCTTACGCGTGACATCACTCCAGCCTTTTATTTCCTTGTCCATTATGCCGTGTGCCTGCTTATATTATGAATTTCAATGTACTATTCGTGAATTTTAAAATACAATAACCGTTTTACGTATATTCTTGCTAATGTCTACTTATTTTATTATTTCTTTTTCCTCTATTAATGGTATCTTGATAATCTGACATTTTTAGCTTGTAAAAAGTATGTCAATATTTGGGGAGTATATTCTACATGAAATTCCAAAAAACTTTTGATATTTTACACATTTTGCAATTTTCTATATTTTACATTTTAATTTAAATGCATAAAACTAGTCTATTTCATCACATTCTTTATACTTGAATATAGTAAGTCTTTTCATACCTATGGACCAAGTTTGCCCATGTCCTTTCTCCCCCCAATGCTCCCCAGCCTCTCGTAGTCACAATTCTGCTCTCATGCTCTGTGTGACTCCGCATTGGAGACTCCACACTGGACTGTGGTTGCCGTATTTCACGTAAGAGAATGATTTCCAGCCCTATCTATATTGCCACAGATGGTGGGAGTTCATTCTCTATAGTGGCCAGGTAGAATTTTACTGTGTATGCATTACATTTCTTGTTCTGTTTCTCAATTGGTACATTCACAGGTAGATTCTATTTAGTAGGTATTGGGATAATGATGCAATGATTGTGAGTGCAAATGTCTCCTGATTATGTTCATTAAATTTCTGAACGTATACCTACTGCTGGGATTGCTGGATTTTACTGTGGTTCTGCTTTTAACTTTTTGAGAAACCTGTAAAGTGGTTTTAGAAACAGCTGTCATAAGATATTCCCCAACACAGTGTAAAGAGTCTCCCTTTGTCACATCCTTGCCACCACCTACACTTGTTAGCAGTGTTATCCTCCTCTCCCTATGCAACGTGTGTGTGTATGTGTATACATGTTTATGTACATATATGTGCTGGATGTATGCATGGAAGTCTTCCTCAGTTCTTCTCTACCTTGTGGTCTGAGACAGGGATTTTCCCTGAACCTATAGCACACTATTTCATCTGGAGTGACTTACAGCATCCCCAGGGATCCACCTGTACCTATGTCCCAGTGCTCAGTGTACGGATATGTGTGACCATGCTGTGATTTTACATCAGTGCTGGGGAGCCAAACTTAGGTCCTCCTGCTTGTGTGGCAAGAGTTAAACACACATATTGTCAGCCATCTTCCCAGATCCTTCTGTTTTTGTAATAGCCATTATATCTTGAAGGAGGCTATAAATGAGTGTGATCTGGATTTCAACTTTCCTGATAATTAATGATGTCCGCCCTCACCTTACCTGCTGGCCATTTGTATGCATTCTTTTAGAAATGTCTCTGTAGATTCCTAGTACCAGCATGGATTCCCTCATGGTGAGTGGGCCGTAAGTCCAATTAGACAGCTGTTGCTTACCACAAAGCTATGAATACAACGATTGCACCTTGAGGTCATCTCTTGCCGTGTTGGTCATTGCTGTGGTTCACAGGGATTACAGCAAGGTAGGGCTGTTAGGGACACCCCTCCCTCATCAGCTTGAATGGCGCTTTCTGTCTCTATGGACGCCAGGTCTTAGGGAGGAGACATTTCAGGTCAGGTCCAGCTTGAGTCTTTGAAGTCCTGTGTCCGAAGCGCGTTGCGTCTTCATCAATATGGACTTTCCTTAACTTCTTAGAGACAACTAAAGGCAACAGCAAAGGCTTATATTGCTTTGGGAGGCTCTAGGACTCCCTGACCAACACCTGAAAAAGACGTTTCTCTTGCCTGGTACTGAAGTTTTTGTAAGATGGTAAACGGACCTTGGGGCGAAAATTGTCAGCTCAAGTTGCATAATTTCATTTAAAATATTTTGTATAAAGATACATACGCTTATACACATTATGTATAATTTTAGTCAGATTGATTCCTTATGGCTTTTCAAACATTCATGGCTGTGGATTTCCTTTCTCATTTTTCCTTCCGTATTGATCTTTCTCACCCTCCACTTGAAGCTCCTCCTCCTTTTCCCAATTTCTTCTTTGTGTCATTTGTAGTCTCGTTTTTAACAATTTCTAGTTTCTACATTTCATCATTTCCTAAAATGCCAGAAGTTTATTTCTGTAAATACTGTTCAATCTTCGAGCGCTCCTCCTTTCTCCTTTGGCTCCACGGGTCCTACACCCCTCACAGCACACTGCCATCTTCTACAGTGTACCCTCTATTCCTCACTCTAGGGTCCCCCCACCCCCAGGGACTTGCATGTCCCTGGTTGAGCATCCTCCCAGTTACACACACCCATCTGAAGATTTGGAACTAGGAAGCACAAATGAAAAAGCACAAATGAAATGACATGCAGTGCCTGTCCTTTTGGGTCTAGGTTACCTCACTCAATATAATCTCTCTGGATCCACCCATTTACCTGCACATCTCGTGTTTCCTTGTTCTTCACAACTGAACAGTGCTCTGTTGTGTATATGGACTGCATTTGCATTTACCTGTTGAAGAACATTTAGATTGTTTCAATATCCTGGCTGTTGTGAATGGGGATGGGTGGGCAATGGACTTTGGGGTGCAAGTGTCCAGGGAATAAGACAGTGAGTCCTTTGCACATATGCGAAGGAGTAGTGGAGTTAGCAAATAAGAAGCTAGAGCTAATGGGCCAAACAATGATTTAAATAATATGGTTTCTGTGTTATTATTTTAGGGCTGAACAGCCAGGAATGAACAAGCAGGCTTCCTCCTACATATACGTAAATTAAAAAAGGAAAAACAACAGTTCATGAATTCGAGACAAAGCAAGTGGACTGGGAAACTAGATGAGGTTGGAGGGAGGAAAGGGAAGGAAAAGTGTAGTTAATTTATTACATTTTAATTAAAAATTTATTTACGCTTTCTCGGGGCTTGTTGTTTTACTGCCCCTTAATTACAAATTCTAAATCTTTTTCAAAATTCGGGAGCACCTTTCCTCTTTCTCTTTCTTTTGGTTTGTTAGCCATATTCACTCTCAGGGTTTGTACATTTGTGAAACCTTAATCCCAACTCTTTCAGCGTCTAGAAAATTTTCTTGGGATGCCACTGTTTAAAAACCAATGCCACCCTGTTACAGCTTTGTACAGAACTGGTTTTGATCTCTTATAATTTCGAGTCTCGTTTTTAACAATTTCTACTTTCTACATTTCATCATTTCCTAAAATGCCAGAGGTTTATTTCTGTAAATACTGTTCAATCTTCGAGCGCTCCTCCTTTCTCCGTGCCTTTGGGTCCACGGGTCCTACACCCCTCACACCACACAGCCATATTCTATAATGTCTGTCTTTCTGTCATTTATCTTGTTTCCTTAGGAATTATTTTTATTTCTTATTTTCCAATTCTTTATTCATATGCATATTAAATAACCTTGAAAATACATTGCTATTCATCTGTAAGTCTTATTTATTATTTCTCTTTTCTGATTCTGGATGTTCAACTTGACATGCTAAAAACACACTCTGCCTCTGAGATACGCCCCCTCTTCTGTAGTATCTTTTTTTATTAGCAATTGTAAACATTTTCTTATCTACTTTTCTTCTTCTGTATACATCCAATCATTTTGTTCTTTGCAGTTAGCTGAAGGTTACATATTATATAGAGGGCAATGAGTTTTGAATGACAATGACGTTTATGAGCTTAGAGAGTGGGCTTACATTCCCCATGTACCTTCTCCCCATAACACAGCACATTCTACTGGCACTCCTTTCTTTTTAAATACACTTGTTTATTTTGCAGTTTCCCTCCTTTCTCCTCCTAGTTCCTCCCCCCAGCACCCTCTGTTCCAACCTCTCAATCCACGCCCCCATCCATATTTCTGTTTAGGAAAAGGCAGGGCTCCAATGAATATCCACAGAATATGGCATCTCAAGTTACAGTAAGACTAAGCACCTCCACATGTAGTAAGGCTGGTCAAGGTGACCCCGTATGAGGAGTAAGGTCTGTGCCCACTGTTAGGGGTTCCAGACGAGGACCCAGGCACACAACTGTAACATATACGCAAAGTGCCTCGGTCCGTCCCATGCAGGCTTGCTGAATGTTGGTTCCGTCTCTTTGAGCCCCTATGAGCCCAGGTTGGTTGAGACTGTGGGTTTTCCTGGAGTGTCCTGGATCCCTCTAGTTCTTACAACCCTTTCTCCCCCTCTTCTGCAGGGTTCCCCTAGCTCCTCTTGTTTAACTGCGCGTCTGCCTCTGTTTTCCATCAGTTTCTAGATGAAGACTCTCTAATGACAATTTGGCTAGGCACCAATCTGGTCCAGTTCAGACTATGCATCTGATATCGCTACATGTCTTAGGTGGGGGGCATTCTTGTGGATTCCTGGGAGATTCCCTTTTGCCGGATTTTTATTGACCCCCAAATGCACCCCCTTTCTAGTAGTCTCTTTCAGCATTTCCCTCCCTTTCCCCTCAACCTGATTGCTCATGCTCCCAGTCCCACCTGCCCTCAGTCCACTCATGAAATCTCTTACATTTCCACTTCCCAGGGAGATCCATTCATACCCTGTGAATTGTCGCTGTTACCTGGTCTCTCTGGATCTATGGACTGTAGCATATTTTATTGTATTTTTATTTATTTTATTATTTATGTATTTTATTGCATATTTATTGTAGCATTATGTTGTGTTCCAATATCCATACCATGTTTGTCTTCCTCAGTCTGGGTTACCTCACCCGGGATAAATTTTTTTTTTTTTACTCAATCCTCAATGGCACTTCCTGATAGAGTCACAGTAAAGATCATGCAGATTTTGTTGGCCTGTGGCCCCACATGGCCATGTAAGGCAGCCTCCTTCTTGGACCAAGAAGCATGTACAATAAAAAAAAAAAACTTTGTTTCACTGCGTTACAAAAACTGGGAATTACCATGGCCATCAAGAGCCAGCCACTCATAAGTAGTCACATGAATGATCACAGTCACACACTAAGTCATCTTAGTGACAGTGAATTCTGACTTTGAAGTTATGTCCTTATCTTTTAGACGTACTTTCTCACATGCTCTCACGTGCTTCCCATGATAGCGATTAGCGATAGATCTGAAAGACTTTGCCTCCCGTTTCACAAATTAAAAGACTGGATTTCAGATCTGTTATGTGACATATAAGAGCTCGTAGGAGACCGAGCAAAGACCTAGACATTTCAAGTCTTCACGTCACATATTTCTAGTAGGTCATATGTTCTAAATTATTTTTCCTAAATGAGCATTCATGTTTCACTGTCAAAGGCCAGCTTTGTAATAAGAATTTATTTTGTATAAGTAGAAAGCCGATTTTCTATTATTTTTTTTGCTCCCTGAGACCTAATACTCATATGCAGAAACTATGCCATTTCTGGAAGGGAATATAGTTAGCGAATGATTTCAGTATCTGACGTGTATAAGTACCTTATCCTTCTTCCAGATTCTTTTTGATGACTATGTGTTGTAACAGATTTAAAATCCTTCTATATATTCCGTCTGAGATCAACTCACTCATGAGTACCTATATTTGCTCCTCGAGATAAAAACAGTCATTTTCCCTCCCAAGATATCTCAGTTGTAGCCTGTTTTAAATATGATGAATTCAGAATTTAAACTCAGTCCAGCGAACGTGCTCACTTCCACTTCCTTTCCTCTTCTGTCCTCCCCTGCCCTATGTATGAAGAGTGTATATGCATATCAATTTTCATCAAGACCTTGGAGGTGTGGGCTTGGATGTCAATATGAACCCTGCTCTCTGCCTCTTCCTATCCCAAGTATGAAGATTTTATGTGTATATTATCTTTCATCAGGGCCTTGGGGTGAGTTTGGAAATCGATACGGACCCCCTACTCTTACTACCCTCTCCCCTTTGGTTTCTGACCTCCGTGCCTGTTGCACCGGCATCTGCGTTAATGTTTGGGTTTCCAGCTACAGTCCTGGTCACAACGTAAACCACTGTCTTCAGTGTTGTTCCTATTGTAGCTACCTTCTGTTTTCCTGAGCAATCTCTTACCTGACTGCTTGAGTATGGAGCAGAGGTCATGGGGCAAGCTAGGCATTCTCTGTTGCATTCCTAGGCTTGAATAAGACCTTGATGAGGCTGTCCTCAAGTTCATATATAGACGTCCTTTCTTCAGCCACTGTATTGAAGAACTTAGGCTTTACTAAAGTCTGCTTTGGATTTGATTTATATTTTTCGCCTGGTTCTCAAGACACCAAACACTCCAAAGATCCTTGCTTTTCTAGTTTGCTAGCATAGTTACTGTGAGGAAGGTGGAAGAGAAAGACAGAATTCCTGCCATCTCGGCTGTCTCCTCACTCATGGTCAAGGCCCTTTACCTGAAGGAAGGGAATTCACAGCTAAAAGGAATGGAAATAGTTTACAACCAGGGTATTGTTTTTCAGTAAATTTAGGACTTATTCATTGATTTCATTTTCTCCGTTATTTTATTCTAGCTGTTTGCCTCTGTGTTATCAGTATTTCTGTCCTATGTTCCTGGCAGTGACTCATTTAATGTGACCTATACGGCAGTGGTTTGGCTGAGTTGTCTTTGTCTACACCTGTTGATTCTTACAAATATATCAGAATTGGTGAGGCTCAAGCAAGCTACCTCCAATAGTGACTGAGTTACAGAAACATTATTCTTGGCCCTTTAGAATACAGTGAACATGAAGATGTTTGGAATATATTAGACCAAAGACTCATTGACACTAGCTATCCTCCCATCTCTAATTTGCATGCTGGCTTCAGCCTCTCATTGGCAGGAAATGAAACCACTGAATCCCCCAAACTCATCTAACATAGGCTGATTATTGCTAACTTCTCTGTTCCTTTGGTCACTTAAAGAAATTTTAGGTTCAGAACTAGTTGACCTCTCTCAGGTCAGGTATTTTACTGAGAGTCAAGGATGACCTACAGGAGATTTATTACTGGCCCCCAATGACTCTAAATGACTCTATCCTAAATAACATGTCCTCAAGGGACTAAGTAAATGCAACACATCTCTGTGTTGAAAAAGTAGTGGAGGAATAGTAGGGACTTACATTCATTTAATGCTGATTTGAATAATTTATTTGATAGATGGAAGAAACAAGAAATTTGTCCAAATGTATCATTTGAGCTTAGCATTTTATTCAAATCACTTCCTCTCCCCATGGAAGTTCAAGTTTATCCCATACTTTATGACAAAAAAATTTATTCACAGAAATAATCACTGAATGATTAGCATCCATCAATGAAAATGAATAGGATGGATCTAAATTAAACCAGAGCAGATTAATTTCAAATGTATTCATAGTGATTTCCTATAGTTTTAAGAGATTTTACAATTTCTAGTCAAATCCTCCTTTTTGTATAAAAGCCCAAAATACTATCTTTTGGGTTCATTTAAGAGATCCCAAATGACTCTTTCATTGGCATATGTTGCTCCAACATCTTTCCTGCTGTTCATGGGCTTAATTTTCCCACCACATACCTCAACATACTGCTTCACAGGACCCATTTGAATACCATGGCACTAGCTTCTTTGAAGTCTTTTCTTTTAAAAATTTAGTAATTTTAAATGATCTGTAGCAGCATAAAATTTTACATATTTGTGGGGTGGGTGCACAGAGAAGTTTTGATACATGTATACTCTATGTAATGTTTAATTCAGAGTAAAAGAATCCTGGAACCCACTACACCACTCTCATGAAGTATGAATAACTAACATTATGAAATCAACTTGTTTGTTAACTGGTCGCAATTAGTTTAAAGGAATTCACATTAGTCAATAGCATAAGGGGTGGAAGCGAGGGAGTTTGTTTCAGGGTGTTCAGGGAGAAGACTGTGTAGGATTCACACACTGTGTAAGAACATTAACCGCTTTCCTGTACTCATTTTAGACGAGATCATTTGTAATTGCTTTCCCGTGAAAAATAAATCCACCAGACATCATTTGTGCATGGGAATTTAAACTTTGCATCTGTTGTAATTTCTCACTTTCACCCCGCTACTTAATGTGAAGTCCTAATAAATGCAGAGACTTAAATTAATTATGTCACTTATGTGAATGGAAAGATGGGGGTCCTGGTCTCAAGGAATACCCTTCACAGTTTTAAATACTCCCGTGTAATACATGAAGGTATTTAGAAATATAGGCTTCTTGGCTTTGAAAAATTCCCTTTGAATATGTGTGATGTTCAACCATTTCAGCCTCACTCAGTGGTTATAGTGCAATCTTGCAGCTGATGTCGACTTTGGAACCTTATAAGCAGCGTATGTAATTATGGATATGAACGTGTACAGAGGCACACCTACTCTTCAAATTATGTCTTAATATCAGTCAGTGTCCACCAAAGTCATCGAAGTATTTCCCATTTCTTCCAAAACTGTATTTGTTGGTTGGTTTGTTTATTGTGCTTTGAGATAGCTTCTCACACTATAATCTCAAGCTGGCCTTGAATTCATGGTGACCTTCTTGCTTCTGCCTCTACAGTTCAGGGAAGACAGGCAGGAGCCAATACATCCAGCTCTACCATGACTGTATAAAAGGTAGTTTGCTGTTTTGATATATGGAAATAAAGATTTTTCTAATCACTTACGTGTTAATAAATGGGTCCATCACTAGTCACCTCAAAGACCCTATTTCTTACAAGAAGATGTTCGAATTTTGACAAAACTATTATTTTGTCTTATTTCATTAAACTTACAACCATATAGAAAAAAATGATTTACATCCACATTTTCCTGTTACTTTGGGGGTATCTAGTGCTATGCTATAATCACCTTTAATTGACATTATTGTGTAATATTAGAGCAACCTGTGACACCCTGTTTAATTTGTTCCAAAAAAATTATCAATGAAACTTCTGGGAAGCTAGCAAGATGTTCCCCTGTTATGCTGGCCAATAGAATATGTAAATCTGAATCACATAGGTACTTGCTTGCATTTTCTTAGAGTTAAAGCATCATGACGGGCAAAGAAGAGCTGTCCTCTGCTGGGATCAGCCCTTGCTTCATTCCCTAATTTTGTGCACCTTCGTCAATATTTCTTTCCAAAAAGTTGAGTGTGATTGTTTCTCCGTAGCTTATTTTAGTGATATGCAAATGAGAAGAGCTAGAACCAATCAATGCCACCAAAGGCGTTCTTTTAAATAACCAGGACATGAACTCTCTAACAAGACTCACTCAGTGCTATTCATAGTTCCCCCGAGCAATGAACTGTTCATACACCCATGTTTCTGCATAATGTCTTCTCAATGTGGTTTCAGTAATCATTCCAGAAGGCGCAATCTCAAAATATCTATATGCATAAAGAATATATTTAAAATAAAGGCTAAATTGGCTGGCCATGCATTAAACCATTTGCCTGTGAAATCATTTTGTGAAATATCTCCAAACAGGAGACGCTCCAGCCGAGAGGACACAGCAAACATTTTTTTTTTCTTTTCTCTTACCATATTGTATCACCATGGCTTCTTTTGGAAGCAACTCTTCCTCCAAGTGCCCTCTTCGGCAAGTCTTCCTTCCTCCTCTACGATGACGAGCCATTTTGAGAACTTGAATTTCATTTAGCCTACACAGGATTAGAAGAGATAGACGCGCTCTCCAACGACTGTCTTTAAATACTTAATAGCTGAAACGAGAGTCGCTGATGATTCAGGGAAGGAAGTGTGTTAGCACCAGACTCCCCGATTTTAGAGACAGACAGCATCGCAGGGGGAGAGAGAGAGAGCGAGGGAAATGCGCTTCCAAGGAAGAGTGCTCATCCTGCGTGGTTCTGAACGCAAGTCTCGCCTCCTTCGCTAAGGGCTTGGAGGAAGACATTTTGCAAGCCGCATCTTGAGTTTCAAAATGAAAATGAATTCATTTCTTAAGAGCTTTTCTTGAATCGAGAACGTGCATGAAATCTTTCCACACAAATGAATAATGCTTGCATAAGTAACCTGCTCTTTTACAGAACAATATCAAAATAAGTCCGCGACATTGCTACCGTATTCCTGTCTTTATGAGTATGAAGAGAAGCCAGATCTACCTATTTATGAGTCAGGGCTCTAGTAACTGGAAGGAATCTTCATGTTTCACACCCCTAATTTTAATTTTTCTTCATTTCCTTACTCCAAATAACATTACTTTCTTCAATTATTCCAGGCAAGTTCGTTAAATAATAATTCTTCGTGTTCAATTGTATTGCGTTTTGCCCTAACTTTTAGGCAGATTATTCTTTAGCGTTCATCTTCGGCCAATGATTTACATGAGGAAATATATTTAACTAATTTAATTAATTATAATTGCTTTTACAATTATATTTAGCTACTCATATGCTTCTAGAAAAATCACATGTGGTTCTGAAGACTTGGTTGTTTTCCGGGTGACGTTTTAAACAATTTTCGTTGTGGACCGAAGAGAAAGTCTTCGGCGTAGCAAGAGTTTCCATGAAGACTGAGGGCTATAAGTGAATACAGAGTCACAATTTTGTCTGGTAATTTCGCATGCTAATTATTTCTCGTGGAATAATTGTGTATGTCCTGTCTCCGCTATCCAAATGGGCCTATGTGTTTTTCAAAGATACACGAGGCTAAAAATTTAACGAGCTGAAACATACTGACTTGTAGGTGGAGCGCATTTACAGCCTCTGAGTGAAAATGCCCGCGTGCTACCTCTTTCAGAGAACGACCTGTTCATGAGCCCCGCATCTGATAAGTACACCTATTTTACTTAGATAAGCACATGACATCACCGTCACCACCCAACCGATTTCCAAGCACCACAGCTGTTACTAGTTATTTAGAAGTCTAATTTGAGCAGAATGTGTCACGCCAACTTTATACACACACGCTCACACAGGCGGTGTTCACATTAAAACTTTCACCTCTATTAAATAGCGACAGTTCTTCAAAAATTCCAACACTCGATGCTTAACAACTAAAATCAAATATGTGCCTTTGAGGAGTCGTGCGCCTTGCCATTTTATTTTTATTCCTTGAGCAGATCTTTGTATTTGGGGGAGGCGGTTGGGTTACCCAGCTGTCTGTTGTTTTCTTCAGTTCTCAAAGACACCTGTCGTGCTGGGCAGGTGGACACTTCCTGCCTCAATGTTCACGTCCCCCTCTCTGACTTTGTTTTCAGTAGAGGTCATATAGGCATCATCATCAATATTGAAATGGCGTTTTCCCATGCAAGCAGAAACTTTAATAGCGTCTACGAGAGTTTGCTCCTAAGGGATGCTCCGTACAAAATGGCACGGGCCGTCTGTTGTGGTGGGATGTTTAAGCTCCATAGTAGAGGGCTCAATCTCCCTCTCATCATCTCATAAAGTGAGTTTATAACCCATGCTTAGATCTCAAGTTGGCTAAGCCATAAACAGTAGGTCCTCAAACCTACTGATAAGTGTACTATATGACCCAACCGCTGTGGGGAAAGCTCAAATTTGCAATTAGGAATCAGATATTTCTATTATTTTTATAGCAGTGTCTAGGAAGCACCTACTGCTCTGGCATTGGAGGGCTTTGGGGCACAAGCATGCTGTGACAGGCCCCAGACTTGTGGCCATAGGTGGTTGCTATGCACACTTGTACCCCTTGAGCCCAGAGGGCATAGCTAAGACAGGAAGGGAATGATGGAGAAGGGATAGAAGGAAAGGTGGATGGGAGTTAAGCGGAGACCAAAGTCAGAGAAAGGAAAAGAGGAATTAAAAAAAATCTACAATGAAAAGCAAAACCTTGCAATCTCACTACAAAATATTGATCTGACAGACTCACAGCCCTGAAAAAGAGAGTATGAACTTGGAGCCACCAATGACAGGAAGTATATTAAATAAACCTGGGCATCAACCCCTTGGTTAAGTTCTCTAAGGACCACATGAAATGGGCTTCCAGATTTGACACTCCTATTTTGAGTCGAGTTGATTTTTATATCACACAGTCTCGGATGCTTTAGAGTCGTGTCACGACTGCCCTGGGGATGGACAGTACTCTTGGCAGAAATGGGGTTCCTACCATTATAAGATTGGATGGGGAGGGTACATTGGCCATAGGCTGTCCTGAACCAGGACTCATGAAGAAAGATTTTTGGACTATAGCAATTCAAACTTACAACCTCTTTTTAAAATAAAACCCATGTCTATTTATAATAATAATATTTGCAAGAGTACGGCGAAGCCTGTTGAATCGTGCCATCTGAACAGTGATATGCATTTCTGCGCAGACCCAATATGTCCCGTGTTAAAGATATCTTACTCACTCTGCTTCGTTTCAGAAGCAGGCAGAAGGCCTGGAAATTATAGACCATATAAAATGTGGATCAAGAAGGGGTCATGACAAACAATCCCAGGAGACAAGCAGAGGTCAGTCTATCACAGCTTCTTATTTTGGCCCCGAAGTCCTCTCTATATTTTAAAAATTGGTTCAGGACAGATTGCTGTCTT
The DNA here is from genome assembly GCF_950005125.1 of Chionomys nivalis. Lineage (NCBI taxonomy): Eukaryota > Metazoa > Chordata > Mammalia > Rodentia > Cricetidae > Chionomys > Chionomys nivalis. The sequence goes on along the minus strand of NC_080111.1, from coordinate 3,116,953 downwards.
ACTTGCTTGTCTATCGCTGGGATAAAACACCGTGACCAAGCAACATACAGAAGGAGTTTATGCGATTTATTTTTCCGGAGGGGAACTACGGCAGCAAGCAGCACGTAGGTGAGAAGAACAGGAAGCTGAGAGCTCACATCTTGAACTACAAGTGTCAGTAGGGAAAACCAAGGGGAGACACCGTGAGTCTTGAAACTCTGAAAGCTGGCCTCCAGCGACGTACTTCCTCTGAAAGCCGGCCTCCAGCGACGTACTTCCTCTGAAAGAACACGCCTCCTAAGACTCCCCAAACAGAACCAACCACTGGGGTTTAAGCCTTTGACTGTGCAAGACTATGAGTCACTATTTTTTTTTTAAATTTTGAGATTATAATTACTTTTCTCCCTTCCCCTTTCTGCCTCCGAAAAATCCTATGTACCCTTCCTCACTCTCCTTTAAATTCATGTCTTCTTTCCCCATTAATTTTTATTATATATTATATTATAAATTTTATAAATATTATATATGCATATATATGTAACCTTATATGAAAAGGACAGGGTCTACTTAGGAATATATATTATATAATGGGATATATATTTAGGAATATACATATTCCTAAATAGATCCTGCCCTTTCTATATACGGTTCTATTTAGGAATATATTTATATTACATAATATATAATACATGTATAATTGCAACACATATATATTTCTTAATAGATCCTGACCTTTGCACACAATGTTAGTTACTATGTATGTTTTTAGGGAACATTTGTTATCCAAACCTTTATCATCCGCAACTGTCTTTTAAGCCCCAGCCCAACCTGATACCAATGTTATTCTATCCCACAGATTAAAATAATAGACAATAATTTTGAAAGGAAGAGAGAAACCTTTAAAAGTATCCAGTTGAGAGGCAGACGGTTTGAGCAAAACCAACATTCAGATGAAATATTTCCAGAGTCTAGACGACAGTTTTCGAGAGTTGGTGAAGCTAAGAACACTGCGCGGCTATCCTTTGCCCAAATGATCGGATTGGTTAGTTCCCTCACCCAGGGAAGAGCTGGAGGAGGGGCAGGGCCAGATTTTAATGATGCTCCTACATAAACTTTAATGGTTGCCTACATTGTGTTATATGTCACAGGTCCCTGTTAGTCTACCCTTTCATCCGTAGCCCAGTGTCGGCCAATTCGCAGGACTGGATTTCTATGATAGACACACAGCTTTTCTAAACCTTTCATTTATGCTATTCCTGTGTGTTAACTTGAAGCTGGCTGTTGTGAGACCCCAATATATTTGTTAACTTATTCATCAAACTGTACCCTGCTTTCTAACAAGGACCATGTTTCGTTTTTTCTCAGTATCTTTCATTTCCTCACTGATGAGCCACTGCGGATCATGAACGTTTCCTTTAGCTCTATATCAATGATATCTGTTTATAAGTTAATGGCAACTAGTGACACTATGTCCCTGACTTCCTCATCATCTTTGTTAAGAAAAAGAATATAATTTAAAAATAATTATTACAGTATATCCATCGAATGCGGAACGGGACATCACAAGGGTGTTTTCACTCAGGTCCATAATGAACTTGGCATGTGTAGCCCCGGGGAGCTCTGTGCTGTCACAGTCTTGAACTGAAAAGCACCGCTGTTTGCTTAGAGTTTAACCAGTCATTTTTTTTCTGAACAGAAGAGAGAGCTCACCATTGTGTTGAGCACAGAACTGAGGGGTGAAGTGGTGACGGGTTTGCGAAATGCGGCATTCTATCAGGCATAAGTAGGGGCAATTCTAATCACTCATCATTCATCTCTTCTTTCAAAAAAACAATTATTGAGAACCTATGACCACGATTCTAAGCTACTGTAGGAGGGGAAAAGCCCTGTATAAAATCTGGAACTGACCTTGTAGAGTATGCGTAAGTCATTGACTTGAATTTTAGTGCCTGTTTTAAGTCCAAAAGGAGCCTATAGATTAGTCTATAAAGACTTCCCAAATAACTCTTGGTCAAAAGAAGCAGGAACGCATCTGAGAATTCTGTCCCCCAATTATCTTGTATATAAGTACATCATTGCTTGCAATCTTTTTATCTTTTATCTCAGTTTTTGTTTGGTTTGGTTTTCCGTTTTTCATATGTACGGAATAGAAGTATGTAACCAAATTGTATTTAGGGTTACTTTATGCTTCCCAGAGCTAGGATAAAAGACAAAATTCTCTGATGAGTTTACAGAAGCATGCTGTTTTTTTCTTCACGCTGAACAGTAGTACTTATCAATGCTGTTGCACCGGGGTTTCCTGGTTGGAATGCACAACCATTGTTTAATTGGCAGACTCCATGTGGGTTCTAGTCACAAAAGAAGGCATTTCAGCGGAAATAAGATGACCCTGCTCGATCCTTGCTTCATGTTTTTCTCAGATTGTACTAGATGTTTACCAGGCTCTGTGAGTTTTTGTCTTTGTGTAGTTACTGAGAACATGACTACGATGCCATAGACAGTGCTTGCTGACCTGTGTTGGCTTCAGCTAGCTGAATCCAGAAAGCTAGACTTCTGTCTGTGAATGGTAAACTAAAATGCTATGCGCAACTTTTGTACTGAAAGGGAAACAAACTTTCATCTCCCTTTTCATTTCCATCCCAGGGTAAGAAGTGACCATGACCCTTCACCCTTCATCAGACTCCAGCACCCTGGACACTGGGAAGGGAAGACGGGACTAAGCTGAGAGCTGAGTGACCTCCAGAATCAGAGCTCTGCCGCTAGCCGGGATGGCCTGTCCACTTCCAGCCTGGTCCATGTGAGCAAAACAACATTCCATTTTTCTCAATTTACTGTCTGGGATCCATCTGTTACGGAGCCTTAGCCTGTAACCTGACTAATGGTGTATGCCTCCCAGAAGGAGCAATGCATTCACACAGCTATGCAGAGAGCAGGGGCACTGGAGCGGGTAGTGACTCCCCTGCTCTTTAGAGCTGGTAAGCCCAGAGTAGCAGTTCTCGTGGAAGCCGTGAGCACCGGGCAAGTGCCCATGCGAGATATGACATGGGACCTGCGAGGAACCAAATGACCTAGGTATAGACAGCACTCAGACAGGCTGTAAATGGAGCAATAGGAATTATGCCAAGTTACACAGTGAAATGAAATATACCTAGTCTTAGTGATCGAGGCTTATCAAGAGTTTGGTGAGGAGAGGCAGGAGGAGTTGAGATCTATCATCCATCTATCTATCTATCTATCTATCTATCTATCTATCTATCTATCTATCTATCCATCTATCTTCTATCATCTATCTATCTATCTATCTATCTATCTATCTATCTATCTATCTATCTTCTATCATCTCTATCTATCTATCTATCTATCTATCTATCTATCTCTATCTATGTATCTATCTATGTATCTATGTATCTATCTATGTATCTATCTATGTATCTATCTATGTATCTATCTATGTATCTATGTATCTATGTATCTATCTATGTATGTATCTATCTATCTATATATCTATCTATCTATCATCTATCTATCATCTATCTATCTATATCTATCTATCTATCTATCTATCTATCTATCATCTATCTATATCTATCTATCTATCTATCTATCTATCTATCTATCTATCTATCTATCTATCTATCGTTTTGAGTTCATGGGATATATTGACTGTAAATATTTTTATTAATAACTAAATTACTCATTCTTAATGCCATTATTACTTTATGGCTACAAAGGAATCCCATGAGATGCAATATACATGTTTAAGAGGACACCAACCAAACCCGGTAATCATATGTGTTCCCACTTTCCCAGGTCAGTGCTGAGTTCAAGTGTTATGGGACACGATAGCAGAATGAAGTCAGCATTAAATTATCCGTACAAAGAATCACTTCCTGTAGTGCTTGCCATTGACCCTCCAGACAGTGTGACAGATGCTGAGAATTCAGAGAAAATTCATTGTCCCCAAAGTTTGGGGCGGGAGTTGGTAGCACTTGTTGACTGAACTGTACTTCTATTGCTATGAAGTAATTCTACTTCTTTCTCCTGGTTGCTCTTCCTCCCTCCCTCCTTCCCTTTCTCCCTCCCTTCCTCCCTCCCTCCCTCCTTTCTATCTTTCCTTCTTATTTCATTTGTATCATCTATCTCTTTGCCAACTATTTAAGTCATAGGTCAAAAGTGATGATTATTCTTTATTGATTATTTGATTTTTTACACCAGGAAAATAAGAAAAACAAAGACTTAGAAAACATTTTATTCTATCAATATCTACATTGGTATGATAGTACTATTTTCATATGGAGTGTTTATAAGATGTGACTATATCTATGGCGTATTAATTAACATTGCAAATACTTGATGTGTTTCTATAGCTATTAGGGATTTAGCTAGAATTCCCACTGGCATGCTGATAGGCTAGTGCTGATTTTAGACAATATTACGTTTTTGAAATGTTTAAAATATTAAAGTTAGTGTGTGTGTGTGTGTGTGTGTGTGTGTGTGTATGAGATCTGAGACAGGGGACCCCTATGTAGTTCTGGTTTCCCTGGACTACCTTCTGAATGCTGGGATTAAATATATGTGCTATCATGCCTAACTTAATTTATAGGGTATATTTTTGAGTCCTAGATAATAAATTTGGGCTTACTTAAGACATTCACCTTAGCTTCGTATATCTTAGTGTCAAAACCACATATATACAACATTTTCGTTGCCATCTCACATACTGAAGAAAATTAAATCTATTACCTTCCTCATTATGTGACCTAGTATTCTGAGGAGGAAGGCAGTTGCTTCTCAAGGTGCTTCTCCGCATGCTCCAGGCATCCCAATAGTTAATCCCTCACCAGTTGCGTTGGCTGAGTTCCGTCTTCCATTAGACAGCTCAACTGAAGCTTGATGTCTACGGCGAAAATTGCCCTGCTTTCTTTCGACAAGATGAGCATCCAAGGAGTTTGGAAATGTGTTTTAATTAAGATTCTGCTCAATTTTTACCAGGCACCTCCTTGGAAAACAAAGCCACTGAATAATTAGCTCTGATGAGAGCAGATGCTGGCCTAATGGCCACCTGTTACCGCTCAAGTGCGGCATTAGTTTACCGTTCTCCTCCGCTAATGCACGCCTTGGTAGCTGCGTGTGCAAAACAGCCTTCCATCCTGCACTGTAGGAATGTATCGCCAGCATCTGCAGAGACGTTCGTTTAAATAACCAGCCCCCCACTCGTCCATCCCCTCTCTTCATCTGTTTGGCGTGTGCCTGGAACCCAACACTCCCCTCGTCTTCCTTGTGGGGTTATTCGAGCCATACATCAAGTGGAGCTTACAAATTGATGAGAATCTAATGATGCATTTATTTACAGATGTGCTTTTTAATTTCCCTGTTAAGTTGTTAAGGGGTAGGATGAGTGTAAAGATGCTCCCTCTCCACTCCTCCCTGCCTCCCCCCCACCAGTGCTATGGGAATAACTGTGCATTTGACAAAATAAAAAAGAAATAGCCTCACGGTAGAATGTGTGTGGAACTGTCAAATAGGAATTGTTAGAAGTTCTTAAAAATAGGGAGTAATTATTTTAATGAACCAGTAACTTTGCACAGTGGTTTTCTCTTTTAATTTTTGAAAAATGAATTTATTCATTGACAGTTTCATAAATGCACACGATCTATTCTGGCCACCCTCACCACCATCTCATTGCCTGTCATAAATGTCCTTCTCCCAACGAGTCCTATCATAGTCCCGTCCTTTCGCGTTTCTTCTGTGTCGTGACCCTGCCGCTTTTAACCTACAAAAGCATGCATCTCTAATTACCTTTAAATTAAATGCTAGCGCCTACAGTTTAGAGTGAGGCCCCGTAAAAGACGACGTAATCAATAGCATTGGTTTTAAAGGAGATGCAAAGTAATGGGACATGGAATCGATTTAACTTCTATGCTCAGAGTCAAACGTAGCCCTGTCTGGGAAGATGAAGTATCTTCAGGGAGGTTCACGCGTGGCAGTGAACATGAGAATCACATCTTCTAAGCAGTGTCCTAGCCAAATCAAACTCAGTTGAGCTAAGCGTCGTTGTGACAAAGAGAGACGGTAGCTCACGCATGCTGTGTTGTTTTGTGGCCGTCTGTGTACATGATGTTCCTTACACATGTGATGTTGTGTGTTTACTGTTAGCCAACTGCCATTCAGGGCACGGAGAGTTCAGAATAAACCGGTGGGTTCTTCTCTTTTTTCCTCTGTCTTAATTCTCTTCCCTTCATTGAATAGAATTTCATTTTAATGTTTCTTTTAATAAATATTCCCTAATAAATATTCCAAAAATGGCCAGGCACCAGAGTTTATCACTTATGTGAAATATGGCTTTCTTCCAGTGGTAAACAATAGTTGAAGAATTGTTTCTAATCTTTCTTTTTTAGAGGAAGCATATCAATCATTCATTTCATGGTATGCGCTTCGGAATGCTTGCAGCCCTTCAGAATGATGCAAAGTCCTTTCTACTCATAAAATTCTGGTTGAGGGGATAGAGAGACACTTAAGGGCACTGACTACCCTTCCAGAGGAATGGGGTTCAATTTCCAGCACCCACGTGGTGCCTAACAACCATCTAAAACTCCAGTCTGACAACATCCCACATCCTCTCCGGCCTCCACGGGCATGTATGTAGGACACAGATACACATTCAGGCAAAACACCTGGACATGTAAATTATTTTTAAAAATCTGATTAACAGACAAACCTATTATAATATAGGCAATGTCGAGTAAGCCATGTTTATGGTTTTGTCCTCAATCTGCTGCCGAGATGTCTTTAAGATCCTGTATCCATGCCCTTATGGAAGCTTCCCTTGCTTTCCACGAAGCAGTCACTTCCCTCGGGGTGTGGGTACAGCTCCCCTGTTCTCCATCTGCTCTCCCACCTAGGGGGCGCCATCGTACACCCAGTTTCCCCCCTTTCACCGTTGGTTGTCACTGGTAACGTTATCGCGTAGAAATTGCCAGTAGACCCTTGGGCTTCATGCTTGCCTCTGTTAAGCCCTCCTGAGCCTCAAAGAGGGAGGGTGCACAGCGAAACGTAAGACACCGCATGATGGTGTGTGTGTGGCACCCGTTCCTTTCCACACCTAGCTCTGCCGTTCTTCCCCTGGGCTTTGATTAGACTACTAAAGCCAATCTGAACGATTATCTTTATCATGCTCGTGTTTCGGGCACCCGTGAATGAGTCAAGAAGAGTTTCTGTATCCGTCTTTGTACTCATCCTTCAAGTCTATCACTCCTCGGGAATTATCTTCCCTTTTCTCCTCCATGTACAATCTATGGACCTCAGAACTTGGATTCTCAATGGAGTGCTATCCCAGCTCCTGGGGAGCAGAGGCTGAGTCACTGCCCAGATTCCAAGAGGGTGTATTATCTGAGGAGAGTCTCTGCTCTGCTTGACACTTTGCTTGCGAGATATACCGTTCTCTGAAGAGATAAATCATAGACATGTGCTTTCTGGAACTTTAGGCGGTCTTCACAGAGCATGGTATCCTTATGCATTATGACTTGGTTCTGACCCCTTTCCAAAGGTTATAGTATTCCTTAGTAAGCTCTTATACAGACACAATATATTTATATTATATCCAACCCAATCCCCCTCCATTTTCTCATAGAACCCCCTGTCAACTTCCCATCCCAACTCCATTTTGTCTTCTCCTCTTCCTACTTCTTAATAACCCACTGAATCCAGCTAGCACATCATGTATATGCTTCGGTGTGGGGCTCTATCCACCAGGCAGGGGCAGCTTATTATGGGTTCAACCCTGAAGGACGTTAAACCCCTCCCCCAGAGGCCATCAGGTACCAGTAGCTCGTCAGCTCTGGGTGCCGTATTGAACCCAACCTGTGATTATTCCCACATGATGCCGTATCCCAGATCTCATTTTCCATAATTCTAACATCAATTCTACCCGACAGCATCACTGAGTATGGGTCCATGCTGGCAGATGTCTTCAGATGGTGGCACTCAGACTTCTGTTTTGCAGGTGATATGTACAGGCGACACCTGTGGTTTGCTTTGTATTTCATATGGCTTAGTTATGGCCTCTTCTGTTTTGGACAGCTTTTATTTATTCTTCTTTAGGGACTTGGGGTTATAATTTTCTCAAGTTGTGGGAAAGCATCTAGAGGTTGTGCCTCTAGTTTGATCACACAAAGATGTCCCATGAATGTCACCAGTGCTTATATGTCAATGTGCTCTGTGCTTTTGCCCACTTCTTGGTGCTTTGCACTCCTCTGTCCCCAGAAGAGTCAGTGTAGATGGAAAATGCCTAGTATTCAGAAATTGGGAATCTATAGTTACCATAGACATTCAATCTAATGAAGCTTTGGTTAATTTATCTGACCCATTAGAAACATTTTTCTTTACTTTATCTTGACTCTCTTTAAGGTATTTATTGATTTCTTCCAATTTTGTTTATTTTTATCCTTAATTTCTTTAAGGGGATTTTTCATTCCTCTTTAAGGGTCTCGATCTCCTTCATAAAGTTATTTTTAAGATCATTTTCTCCTGCTTCTTCTGCGCTGGGATGATCAGGTCTTGCCGCTGTAGAACACTGGGTTCTGCTGGTGCCAGGTTGCTCTTTATGTCGTTGAATGCATTCAAGCACTGGCTTCTACCCCTCTCTTCCTCCAATTGCTGTAGGCGGTGCCTGTGCCTCTGGGGGCTACTCTTCTTGTGGCTAGTTGCTGGTGACATCTGTGCCTCCAGGGGCTAGTGATGCGACCCTAGGTGGTTGGGTTGTAGATGGAGTGGGACTTGTTGATTCCAGGATCCAATGGAAGAGGGTGGAGCCTCCTGCCTGCTGGAGTCTTGCCTGCTGCCCAGCTAGTGGGGCTGTGATGGGAGGGGAGGGCCTAGAGACATGGCTGTCCATCCACTTACCATTTTATCCAACTGATGCAGGCAGTGCCTGTTGTTTGTCTTGTCTTTACTTTAAAAAGCCATATTTATTTCAGCTAACTCCTGGAATCAACCCTACCCATGATTTACTAACACACCTTGCACAGCAAGCTCTGCCATTATGTTTCCCAAGTCAGAAAAAAATGTCATGCTTTCAACACATGGAAGAAATGGCAAGAAATGATGCAATTCCCATTGAAAACTAGAAGAAAGAAACAAAGATAATTAAAATATGGTCAATCAACTTAAGATGTTTTATGGTAGTAGGTATGATTCTAACATCTAGTAACTTATTCCTTCATTCTTAAAGATGAACATGAAGTCGAGAACACCTTCATGGAGCTGCAAGAATGCTGTGAGAATGGGAAGGATGTGGATGTTTTTCTATATATGTGTTGCTTTTATTGGTTGATGAATAAAGTTGTTTCAACCAATGGCTTAGCACAATAAAGCCAGGTAGGAAATCTAAACAGAGATATATATAGAGAGAAGGCGGATAGGCAGAAGGCGAAGTCAAGGAGACACCAGTTAACTTTCGAGGAAACAAGATGTGTAGAAAATGAGGTACCGCCATGGCCATGTGGCAACACGTAGATTGATAGAAATGGTTTAATTTAAGGTGTAAGAGCTAGGTAGAAATATGCCCGAGCCATCGGCCGAACAGTGTTGCAGTTAATATAGTATCTGTGTGATTACTCGGGTTTGGGAAGCCAGGAAGGGAAGCACAGTTGCCGCTAACAATGCACCTCTTGCTTCCCTCTGCTTGTGGTGGATAAAAATACCACATCATTTCCGAATATTTAGCTCCCACCACCACCACCACACATATCTGTTTACTGGGGAAAACACCAACAAGAGGAAGAAAGCACCAGCTCAGGCGTTTGTTCTTTTTCAACTGCCCTGGATTATGTTCAGTTCTTCCCTATGCTAAGAAAATAAACACAACTGCTAGCAATTCAACAGAAAACTGATGCGTACTGGAGACAGAGATGTTTTTCCTTCGTGTGTGTACATGTTCTTTTGTCTGTGTGCACACAAATGTGGGTGTGGTGCCTGTGAGCTTACGGACATTTGTGGGGGGGCTGGAAGTCAATGCCATGTGTGTCCTTAGTATTTTTTTAACCTGTTTGTTGGGACGATGTCTCTCACAGAACCAGTCTCACCAGTTTGGCTAGACTGGCTGACTGGCCTGGCGTGAGGATCCAGCCCCTCCCCAGTGCTGGGGCTGTGATCATTCCACTAAACATGATTTTTTACATGTGTGCTGCTGGGTATCTGAGCTTAGGCCCTCATGGTCCCACAAGAAGAATTCTACCAACAGAACCGCCTCCCCAGAAGGCCGCTCTTAAGAGAGAATTTGAGAGTTTGCAACAGGTTGCCATGCCAGGATCCTTTGACATCGCCTCTTTTCACTTGCTAAATTTACAGAGAGAGAGAGAGAGGAGGGACTTGCATCTGGTTGGTGACCCTCACCGCAAAGGAGAGCTGGAAGCTGCAGGCAATGTCACAGTCTCTTCTCTGTTGAGTGTGCAGTGTGCATTTAGGACCTGAAGCATCAGTAAATTGCTTTAATCCTAAAAGTGGCTTGTAGCTGTTTCATTTTTAGTATGCAGTCTATTTTTGTCATGGCTATGGTTACTGTGAGATGTTCCTTGGTTAAAAATGTAAAACTCCAGTCACTGCACCCTTTCTCTGCAGTATATATATATATATATAATCTATATTCCATTTCATGACAGGTTCCAGAACTCACTTATAAGCAAAAGTGGGGCAGTTTCTCTTATGATAATTGCTCTGTTTCTCCACCTCTTGTTGCATATGTGTGAGCACACCAATATGCTCATCTTCAGGTCAGAAGACATCACAGGACTGTCCGTATACAGTGACGTGTAGACAACACAGTAAGGCCCCAGGGGAGGTGGCTGGTTGCCTAGGGTGTTCTATGCAACAGAAACTCCGACCAGCAGTCTGATTATCGTGTGTCCCTTCCTCTGTTGTCCACCAGATTCCCAGTGGCCATTTACTTCAAATGAACGCTGTCAATAAAGGAGTTACTCGGCAAACGAAGAAAAATAGAAATCAGACCCGTTATTCTAAAAATGGCTAAAATAAACAATTTGACAAGAAATACTTTTTTCTTCCTTTGTTCCTTCCTTCTTTCTTTTTTTTATTCATTCATTCATTCTTTCTGTTTTTTCCTTGTCAAATGGGCAGTCTACAAGGCTATTATGGTCAGAGTTCCATATGAAGGGGAACAAATACATTTTCCCTTACTGAAGCTGTGTCGAAGTTGAACTGAACTAAATTATCCCAATAGCTATTTTCCATACTTCCAAAAATATTCCTAAAATAAATTTGCATATCCCAACCCTCTACTCTATAGATCCGGTAGAGAGGAAGCCAGATGATTTGGACAGGTACAGGAAAATCACAAAAGCCAACCACTCACTTGCCTTGTACGGAAAGCAGCACACTGACATTTTATGATTCTGGGACACTGCCACAGTGTGAAATATTCAGAAATTTCCAGAGAGAGCGGGGCTAAGAAAACACGCACTGGTATTTGAAGGGTGTACGTACAAGACAGATCCTACACAGGACTCAATACCTTCGGTCAGATTTCATCTTTAGAGAATAGAAGAGACCTTCCGATTTATGGGCTGCACAGCTGAATTTGGTGCCTTTTATGAAGACCTCTTTGGGTCTGATTAATTAGTAATTGGGGCGAGAGCTGTGCACTTCAGTGACTCTTGCTGCCTCGATTGTAAACTGCAATCTGCTGTGAAATCTCAGCAGGTCACATTGCTGTTTCTACTGTACCCCGGTGACACAACTGATTAAATCTGCATAAACAGAATCCTTATGAAAATATTTTTGTTATAGACATGAGGAATTAGCACATTTTTATTTTGGATGGAAATTAAAATTATTTGTGGGAGCTCGGTGTGTTTGCATCAATTGTCAGTCATCTTAGCAGAGCATGGAGTGAAGGAGCTGTTTTCATGTTCGCAGAGGGGGGTGGAAGGCTCTGAGACGGAGGGCTTTCAAAACTGAGAATTACGATAATTATGTCATCTATAATACGGAGCACTACATGACAGGCAAGGATGATGCCACTTAATAGGTAGTTAAACAAGTAAATAGAAATCTGAAAATTAGTGCACACCATCTATTTCTAATGGGGTACATCTCAGTGAGTGGATATGTTTCAGTGGATGTGTTTACACACGCACAGACGCACATATGCACACACACATGCATGCACACACTCACATACAAACTTTTTTATACCTTACCTTTTCTAAAATAACTTTCACAGAAATTTAAGTAAGTCCGTTGACTCTGGACAAGGGTCTTCGTGCTAGGGTGAGCTCTTAGCTAGATCACCTTCGACAATCTGTTTTGCATTTCTTGTGCTTGAAACTAAGGCAAAGAAGTTTTGCATTAAAAGTGATTTGTGTCTGCCCACTGTCTGCTGTCTAGTAAGATTAAGCAAATGAGTCACTTGCCAGGATTGCAAACTACATAATTTATGGTCTTCCTGATTTATTAAACACTGTTTTTTATTTGTGTTTGTGCCTGTAGGGGTGGAGCAAATGTATGTACGTGGTAGAAGACAGCGTGCAGGGGTTGGTGCTCTCCTTAGGATTAAAGGATCCTCAGGCTTGGGAGCAGGCACCTCTACCCCTAAGGCAACTCTAAGGTCCTGGTTCATTCTATTTCCCATCTAAATGGCTACTGTGTGCTGTGGGATAATGGTCTTGTACCCTGTAAAGATTTGTCACTTATATTGCCTTAATGAATGCTGATTGGCCAACAGCCAGGCAGGAAGTATAGGTGGGGCAACCAGAACAGGAGAATTCTGGGAAGAGGAAAAGTTCAGTCTGCAGTCATCACCTAGACACAGAGGAAACAAGAAGAGAATGCCTCACTGATAAAAGGTACCAAGACTTGTGGCTAACACAGACAAGATGTATGGGTTAATATAAGTTATGAGAGTTAGTAAGAAGCCTGGGCTAATAGGCCAATGAGTTTATAATTAATGTAGACCTCTGTGTGTTTCTTTGGGACTGAACAGCTGTGGGACCCAGCAGGATAGAAATTTCTGACAACAACTATATCATTGTAATTGACATAAGAATTGTGTTCGATAATCTTCAATGAGACCCAATTGCACCTGTTTCCTGAGAGAGACGTGTCAAGCCTGTCAGACAGGAGTTCTCTCATTTGCGTCATTTTACAGAGAAAAAGCTAGAAAAGAGAAACTGGAGGTAGGGAAAATCAGGTGTAAAATTCAATTGTTCAAATGGGAAGTAAGATGCAGGGTGCATGGGAAGGCTTAAAGGAACTTTAGTAAAATGTGTCCACCAAAGTACTGAAACTTGAATGACAGATAATTTACTTTCTAGGAGCTAAGGCTTAGATAAAAGAAAAATAACATTTCTTCCAGTTAGTACACAAAAATAATTATTGAAATATCAAGGCAAAAGAAGCAAGCTAACAAATTAGCAAAGTTGCTACGTGCCAACATTCAGATTTAAAGAAAGTATTGTCTGTGTACATTTCAAATGACTGCCTTTGTATCATATAGGTCAAAGAAACAAACAACTCCCCCTCCACACACACTGTATACACACCCAAATTACCTTTAAACAGAAGAGGAAGCATTTACTCTGGGCTTTAATGCCATGCAGATGTTCCAAATGCTTTTGCCAAGGTGGGAGGTGAGCGCCGTGAAGCTACAGTCTGCTGGTCACAGGAGAAAGGGTAGGGTGTTGGAATCACATGGCCCCCTTTGGAAGAGCTCTTTGATAAATACACCTTCTTAGGCCTTTCCAAAACCTCTGGTTATAGACCTGTCTGGAGAAAGCATATCTGTAAAGCACACAGCTAAAAGTTAGAAGAAAGAAATTCAGGGGGAAAAATCAAGTGTAAAGTTGAGTGGTTCAAACAGGATCGGAAGTGAAGGGTGTGTGGATGGTTTCATCCTGAACGTAAACCAAGTCAGAGTGGTCGCATTTGCTTGTCAAGTCTGCCTGCACAGCCCAGCGCTGCTCTGCACGCAATGCCCCTTAAGTCCTGTCAGTGGAACCCAGCTCATTAACATCTTTCAGCAAGCTAAGAAAGTGTGAAAAGTAACTTTTGAGGATCAAGGCTTTTTTTTTTTTACTAGCTTCTCAATAAAATATCAGAGGCATTCTTGTTTTAAAAAATAATACTGACACTGTCCGACTAAAGATTTTCAAGAATATCTAGAATATAATACATTGAAAGTCCAGAAAAAGCAACATACACCAAACTTACATACACACACAAGTACACACACACATACACCAAACACACAAATACACAAACATACACACATACACACAGAGAGAGTGGGGGGGGGGAAGGTGGGAGGGAGGGGGAGAGAGAGAGAGAAAGAGAGGGAGGGAGGGAGAGAGAGAGAGAGAGAGAGAGAGAGAGAGAGAGAGAGAGAGAACTATACACAAAGACTGTGTGCAAGAACTCTTTGGTAATCAAGGTTCCTATGGACAGATAAACTTCTGTTTGACATTTCCATGTCCTTTATGCCTCCCAGTCTGACAAAGGACCATGTCAACAAGAAGAAAAAGTTACTAAAACTTTAGAACGTGAAGTCTAGAAATGTGGCCCAGACCTGTCACAAAACTGTCAAGACCATCAGCTTAATGTAGCAAGGAAAGTGGCACAGAGGTGTGGAAAGGAAGCCACTGCTACATCCTCATTCTGCTGCTGTATCCCACATGGTCCGTGTGATGCCACAGTGATGTCAGATCCCAGAAGACCAGTGGCCAACTCTTGGACTGAGAAATACTAGGGCAAGCATTCATAGAAACTAATTTGAGAGTATTGACTTGAGACAACATTTAAACATACATTAATGGTCTAGAGTTAAGGACAGGAAGGAAGGCAAGGTGATAATAGAATCAGTGTGTGACAAGGAGAACCCTGTAGCAAAAGGATGGTCTGCATCTCCCCTTCTCTGTATGTATGTATATTTAATTTATAATGCATTAATGTAATTTATAGTGCATTAGTTACTGTTGGTAACAATGGAGCGAAGGGAATACAGGCTCTCTGTGTTATTTATTATAATTGCCGATAAGTCTATGATTTAAAAGTATAAACTCTAATGAAAAGTGGAAGAGTTTTTGTAGAAAACTCTCAAAATATGAACCCATACAGATCTGCATGCATATGTATGGGTGAGGCGTAGATTCTTTGAGGGCTATAAATTTTGATTTCAGCTATATTTGTACATGTATCAATTCTTACACTATATATAGTTTGATTTGGTATTCCATTTAGTTTGAAGGATTGTTTATGTATCATTTTTCAAGGCAGAGGCACGGATGGTTTCTGAATCATGGTAGCGAGCCTTGTTAATACAGGTGTGGGGGTTGCCTGTGTGAGTCACCTCTTTGACTTCTACTTATAACACAAATCATTCAACCACTCTCTCTCTCCATGTGTCCACTTCTTTAAAGGACAGCCTTGGGCACCTCCTAGTTTGTTGTAATGAGATGCATTCATACCTAGACCATACTAGACCCCGACATGGAGCTAGGACACTGTGATGATAGCCACGTGAATCCCATCCGTTTCCTTAAAACGTCCTGTAAGCCCAAGAGGTAGCATTTAGGAACTGCGCTTTAGGTACCCAACTATGTTAAGAGTCAGGCGTAAGCTCACAAAATGGACCATGTTTAGAAAGCTTCTGCTCCGCTCTAACTTTGCTAATGCTTTTGTTGTTATGGTATAAGTGTATTAAATTTTACTGTGTATGTGAGTATTTGATGATCTATTCCCCAAACAATGATTCATAAATAACATTGGGAACAATACTGTAAAATAATAGCTCTTCTCTGTGGGTACCAGTCTGGGAAGGACTTCCTTTCGTCCATTCACTTCTTATCCTGAAAAAACCCAAGAACTGGAGAGGTGTATGAAAAGAAAAGATAGGAAGCCAGCCCAAAGTTCTTTCTTAAAACTTCAGAAAAGATACAGCATTGGGTTCAATCCAATAAAAGGTGAAAATTCAGGTCAAATCTTATTTTTTTTAAGGCTAATGTATTTGCTCGAAGCCACCTAGCAGTGACAGTACCAGGTCTGGTGTTAACTAGTCTTTGGGGAATGGCTGGAATCACTCTTTTAAAGAGAACTTTATCTTTGTATAGCTTCACAATAGTCACTAAAACAGGATTAGCCTGGGATTGAGTGACCATATTTTAAAATGATCGACAGAAAAACAGAAAAAAAAAAGTGTGCTGTTGCCTAAATGGGAGTGGGATCTGTGTGTACGTTTGCAAAGTGTGAGCTAGGCAACTCGCTGCCCAGGTGGAAAGCTGCAAGCATTCATCAGACGCAAGACTTTAAAACAAAATCTTATTGCTGAAGACACTATATATGTTGTATATAGGACTTAGAAAAACGGGACTACTGTGAGTGCATTCGTTCTCTCTCTACATATATTATGATACATATATATTATATCTATATAGTTGTATATCATATACTACTATATGGGCATACACAAATGAACATAAATTTATATGTATATATACACTTAATAAATAGGTGATTGTAGAAAGAGTAGAAAGCCTCAATTAAGGTTTATTATCCAACTGCATTAATACAAAATGAAATCATTGATCCATATATAAAAGTGTCACAACTTGGATATTAAAAATATAGGCAAAACCACACTAACTGTATTATGTATGCTTTATAGACATCAAGTATGCATGTGTTTAGATAGCCCTAAGTAAAAAGTAAAATAGCATTGTAATTGAAATCATTCAGAAACTCAATAAGGATTTTGCAATAGTGTTTATTAAAGCTGCTAAGATGGAACCAAACATCAGAAGCAAGTCTTCACCATAAGGACTTTTATTATGACTCATGAAGTCAAAGGAAGGGAAATGAACTGAAATTTACCAAGAAGAACTTGGGGGGAAAATGTAGAAAAAAATACAAACAATTCAATGTGAGCATGTCATAATTATAAATAATGTCCATCTTTATTAAGTAAAATAGTAAAATTTGTTATTAACTTTGCCAACATATATATATATACATATATATGTGTGTATATGTATATGTGTATATATATACATCTATATATATACACATACCTGATGCTTTAGTTGCCATAGAGAATACTGAATCTCTCCTTGCCCTGGGAGATTTAAATCTTCTGCAAAGAACATTCTCAGAATTTCTCAGAATGCCTGAGAGAAGTTCCAGAGTATAAGGAAAGGGGCCTTGAATTATTGTAAGTCTAGACATCTGGCTATTTGAAAACATTAATAAGAATATGAGGGAGGAAATGATAAGAAACCTGAAGATTAAACTCATGAGTATGAAATAAAAATCTCCATCAAAGCTTTAGAGAGATGGAACCTGGTCATCCAGCGAAGACAGTCCATGCATTGAGACAAAAGGAGAGGAAAGGAGCCCGATCATCAGCTTAGGTCTGTCGTGATGGCTGACCAATTAAGAACAAGCTGCTTGTGACTTAAAGTAATTCTACTGTACCCATAATATGCATATATATTCTAATGAGATAAAGAAAAATTGTAGGAACTAATAATCTGCATTATTATATGTAGGTTCAATCCCAAAACCATTTGCTCTTTAACATGCACTTGAGAAAAAGACGGGGATCCATGAAAACAGCATTTTTATGTTCTGATGCTGAGAGAAAAAGAGCAAAAGTCACTGAAATTTTGACAACCACTGTCAATATTAGAAAGGAAAAATCAAATTATTTGACTATCTGAGAGAGCGAGCATAAAGCAGTCACAATAGACAACTCATGAGTATAAAGTCCATTTGTATTTTATAATGAGATGACAGAGGACAAACTAAAAGGCAGTGTTACTTTAAAAATATAAAATCCAATGGCCAGCCTGCAAGATACCAACAGCCTTTAAAAAACTTCATGGGAATAGATACCATTAATAATCACAGCGAATAATGATTATATATTTAGTAAAGATTTATTGGGAAATGTCCAAGATTTACTCAAAAAAGAAATTTAATTTCCTAAAGAGATTGTTTTAAAGGACAGTTAAATCAAAACATACCTTTTATTTACCTGGAAAATTTCAATAACATAAATATATAAAGCCTTACGGAGTTTAATACAAATTGACTTGTTCCTATATCAAAATTCAAACCCTGTTTTAAAAAGTGGAGTGACCCTTGATATCTGTGGCCTTGACATCTGTGGGTCATATCTAGAGAAGAAACGTCTGTTTAAAATATATATAAATATATATCAATGGAAAGGAATGAAGCCACTTTTTCCATGGTGAATGAGACTTTTGCCTGTAGCTTTTCCCCCAAACGTCTTGTGTTTTGTAAGCGTGAACTCATTTGTGGGATTGTTTTGTTATTCTCCACCTCACCAGTAAGCCCTTAACCTCATAATGGCCACAGCTGTGTCTGGTTTGTTTGCTAGGGCTACTCTTAATATAAAGTCTTGTAAATAGTAGATGTGCAATCGGTATTTGTGGAGCCCGGAGCTGAAGAGCATTTTCATAAATTTTATTCCGAAATGATAAAGTCTGCCTGATGTTGTCCTCCACATGAATGGCAAACCTTCAATGCAAATAAAAATATAGAAATTTATGTAGATTTATAACCTTCAAAGCACTTGAGAAACATTTAAAAGATTTCTAAGAAAACGACATCATTGTAGGTGAGGTGGGTCATGCAATGAAGTGTGGGTAGCAGGCACAGACACCAGGGAACAGAATGGAGTGAAATGGACGAACATTACTGTCAAACAAATTCCAGAGGGCTTGGTTTTTAAAATGTGAAATAGATGGGAACTTTTCACGCTAAGAGAGAGTGGGGATTAAGGCTCTCTGGCTGGTGTTAGGTTTCTGAGCATTGCTGAAGAGCATTGGCTTCCACACCCGTGATCCAGCTGTCTGCTCAGCCTTCACCTCCCACCACGCTATTGAACACATGAGTAGAACTTTGGAGGCGTCCCCCGAGTATCAGCAAGCATCACAGCTCACACAGGTCATGGTGGGGAGAGAGGGTCTCTCCCTCCTCTACTGAGTGATCGCACGCCCCCAGTCAAAGTAATTCCATGAAACTTTTCATTCCTCCATTATTTAGACTGTGTACCCATTGGCCTTAAGTCCAATACTTTTTTTAAAGTGTTAACAATTTTAATGAGTTTCCTTTGAAACAACCAGAAGTCCTATGTGAATACAAAATTGGCTTAATTTCTGAAGGTATACAGCATAACGCTATGCAGCTACAAAAATGAATTGATATTCTTGAATGCCATTTAAAATATACTTTCCGTGTGACTGGATATTAATATAAATGCAGGATATCTGAGTAAAACTTTCGGTTGTGAATTTGAGCAGATATAAGACATAATTCTAAATATAATACATAATATAAGACATAAGACTAAAGAGGCTGTTTTTAGTCAGTAGGGTTTCAAGTTATTTTAATTATTTTAATTTTAATTATTTTCACTTTAATTTTTTTCCTTCAGATGATTAACTACTACTATCAATACTTCTCGACTGTCTGTTTTGTACCAACTCTTTACAAAATTCTTCAGCTCCGTGACTGCAAAGTCAGTAAAACCACTGCTAAATAGGTAAAAAAATTCACTCACTTCAATTAGTTTGGGCTATCCTTGAATACAAAATTTAACTAAGAGATCACCAAAGCCAGAAAAGCAAGGTAGTTATTGATTTAAAATATAAAAACATACACATATTTCTTCTGGACTAACTTTTCCATCGATAAGCTGCCTGTGTGTTATCTTATGTCCAGGGAACAGTGTTGGGCAATCTCATTAGGGTGGTGTCCCTGGCATTCATTCTCAGGGAGATGTATAATACCCGTGGCACAGACTAATGTTGAAGTAAAATGAAATTTAGTCAAAATTTTCAGTAGACGTCTAACTTTGGGGGGGTATTTTATTTCTCGAATATAAATTTTCAATTAAATATTGACACAAGTCTCAATTTGATTTCCAACTTTCTGAATGGCAGGCGCTCTAGGATTCCATGTTCCTAGGGGAGGTGAGACACAGAAACAAATTGTCACATTTTCCAGTGCAGTGGTTGAGGGTCTGAGAATTAAAAACATTGTATCATCTCTTCTAAGACAGCCAAGGCGTCTCTACACAATGGCCTCGTTCTTATTGGTAAAGTATTTCAATGTGAATAGGGAGCAGAGAGGATTAAGTAGCAGGACACAGACTTCATGGGATGCACACAGGGGGATACGCTGTGTCTTTTAGTAATGGCCAACATCTCTCTGTTGCACAAACATGTCAGAGAACCTGCTAAGTGCTTTCTGAGCATTGTCTCACTTAGTCCTCACACCCACCCGAGAAGTTGGGA
This sequence comes from Chionomys nivalis, assembly GCF_950005125.1. NCBI lineage: Eukaryota > Metazoa > Chordata > Mammalia > Rodentia > Cricetidae > Chionomys > Chionomys nivalis. Next base: position 3,096,647 of record NC_080111.1, on the reverse strand, counting down.
TAGCTCTCTCTCTCTTTATTTCACAAATTGGAATGCAAGGCAGAACTTGAATCACAGTTAGTGAGGGCTGGCGCTGAGAGGGACCCCAGGTTGTCTGTCGACAGAACTCGAGGCCTGACAATCCTGCTATCCCACCTCCTCTACCCAGTTGTCTCCAATCTCCTGCCACCACCTTAGTTCACGTCCTCATCACCTCTTGCCAGGGCGCATTCCGAGCCAGAGACACCCTTCGTAGGTGTACTGCCAAAATTTGAAATGCAAATCAGCCTCACAAACATTATTTTTAGATAGAAGATAGCATTTTTTTTTTATTATTTTTGGGTCCAGAGCGTGTTCTTTCAAATTTATGAGTTTCACATTTTTAAAATGTCATGGTTTTTATGTTTTTGTTTAACTGGAAGGGAAAGGGCAGGAAGAAGGAAATTACCATCTCTTGAGCCTCTATTATAGGTGCCAGGCAAGACTGCTTTGCCTGTGAGGCTTCGAGATTTGGGTGAGGGGGCTGGAGGCTGAGAGCTGCGGACCGGTGTCTTCTGGGCCTCAGGCTGTGCGTGGTACTTTCCATACGGCGCCTTCTTTAGGACAAACTATGGAGTATTGTCTAGCCATCCTGGGAAGTTTAGACTATGAAGCCAGCAAAACCAATAGTGGTTTTGCATTGCCAATGTTCTAAAACTTTGTAAGTGGAGTGTCAGAAATCACCAGGTTTCAGACCATTTGCTTTGAGTGTACACGTTGCTCGAGGCTCTGGATATTAAGTGTGGTGAACCTGGGCAATGAATGAAGTGGTGAAAAAATGCGCTTTACCTTGGAGATTGAAAACTCGATGTGTTTGCCCTGGGACTATGTTGTGATTTGCTTTAATCGCGTCTTGTGAGGTTTGTTTTGCTTCTCTGTGGTTCTGGGCATCCTTCCTTGTCTTTAGGTCCTCCATAGCACTTAGCCGTGGATGGGCACACTGTGGAGCCTAAGAAGCATCCGAGGTTTGTTTGGAGACACTCTTAAGTAATCTTTTTGGGTTTCAGAATTTTGAGAAGAGTTCAGATCATAATTCTATCTTCCAACCACACCTTATATTATAACCTAGACTTTGGTGATCACCAATAGCGGCTTGTCTGTTCTTACCATGACCTCTTCCTTTGAAACTGCCAGTTAGGGGCAACCAAGATTAAAGATGGGGGTAGAGTAAACAGTAAACACAGATGCTGATGCAGGCGTTTCGGAGAACACAGTCAGTAATTTGGATGCTGTGAGTTTAGGATGTAATTTGGTGCCACTCTGTGGAGTGGCTAGTGACCTCAGGATTCAGCTGGATGCCTTGGGTTTAGCGTCATTGCCCTTCGTTGGATGAGACACGTCACTGAGAAATGAGTGACTTAAGATGATTTTTTTTCATGTGGTGACACTCATCACTACCCATCTTTTAGGATATTAGGTAGAGGACATTCTGGCTATGGAAAGTTCTTCCTTTTCTTGAGTTGCAGGATGACATTGAATATTTTATTGCTGTTCCACATTTTAATAGGCTTTTTATTTATTTATTTATTTTAATTTTTTTATTTTTTTAAATAGGCTTTTTAAAGCTTTCTCTCTCTCTCTCTCTCTCTCTCTCACACACACACACACACACACACACACACTTGTGCATGCATACTCAGGGACACCCACACGCACACATGCCTGCAGGAAAGATATTTTCCTTTTGATGCCATGACATTGTTTTTTCCCCCCCTCACTTCAGAGGATGCTCGTGGTCCCACGTACGGCTTTTGCCAGGCAACACAGAATGGGGGCCAGGAGCCGAGGAGTTCGTTGGAAGTGGGGGGCCAGGGATAAAAGATGTCAATCTAATTATTGATCCATTTGCTGTGTCTATTTGGTAAGTCAGTCAGTCTCCAGATCCTTTTGTAGTCTTTAAGGATGACAAATGTTCACAGTTTGAATATCCCTAAATATCTAACAGACGAACAAGCATGCTTTGGTGTGTAAATGCTGCATAGATTCAGAACCATCAAAAGCCCCTCAAAAATGGTTCTCCATCTGCTACTTCTGACTCCACAGCACACATCCTGGCAGCGCACTCCACAGTGGTGTGAAAGAGAGGTTCAAAGCCAACCTGGCAAAATCTATTTATCCCCCCCTTCCCAAAATGTGTTTCTTTGTGCAGCTAAACTAGCAAACATATAGAGGAACAAGGTGCCAGGGTAAGGGAAGGCACTTGTCAGGCCCAAATCATTCAGCAGAAAACCTGCCTTCACGCTCTGCCCGGAAACACTGGTTAGCAAGCTGCATCTTTTCACAGAGTGTGGGCCGCGGAAGCATTGGATTTGAGTTCTCAACAAAGCTCAGCTGTGAGTGACATGTGGCCAGTGTCCGGGGGGTTAGGTAGTGCGCCCCAATAACTCTCTGGCTGGAGTGGTTCACAGAGACCCCTGCAGAAGGCATGCAACAATTCTCTCCAGAAAAGAGTTACTCAGCGTTCACTGGATGCATTGCAAGCAACTCAGAAACGGAATTATGAGAGAAATGCTCTGAGCGGTGTGTGTGTCTGTGTGTGTGTGTGTGTGTGTGTGTGTGTAAGACAGTCAGCTTCCAGTTTCTTACCCAATCAACCCTTTAACAGACTTTTTGAGATAGCTTCTCTCACTGAAACTAGAGTTTGCTGATCCGGCTAGCTTGCGTGGCTAGCACAAGCCCCAGAGTTCCTTCTGTCTGCACCTGCCTAACGCTAGACCCGCAGCTGCATGCCAGCACATCTGGCTTTTCCTGTGACTGTGGAAGATCCAGCTCTTCTCTCTGCTGGTGTAGGAAGCCTGTTTCTGACTGAGCTATCTCCTCTGTGGCTTTCACAACGTGGATCCTGAGCACAGTCTTCAGAGCAGTGTGACAAACCACAGCGGCACCTCTTACTGTCCTACTGAGTCATTTTATTTGACGTGGTTCAAGTCGGTTTCTCTAGAGAGTAAGCATTCTTATTTCTTGGAGCAAGCTCTCCAGAAAGGAGATGGTCACAGCTATCATTCATCAGATTCCATTAACGAAACCGATAGAGTACTCGGGCCTCTCTCCTCAGACCTTGTACTGACAACTTCTTCAGAAGTGGGGCAAGGGCAGGGGCCTCAGAGTTAGATTTTCCTCTGTCTGTATTTTACCTGAGCGAGGGAGGGTGCAACAGACGTGTATTAATGAGGAGCTTGAGAGCAGCCTCCCGCATCCTCCACTGGAACGGCCACAGCCCTTATTCAAGAGCTGTTTGCAAATACTTAAACCAAATAGCTTTGGCACGGAGAAAACTGATGCAGGAAGGGTGACGGATGGCAACATCAGCATCCATTTTCCTTCAGTTCTCTAAGCTCTGATGCGCTGTGGTTGCAAACGGGTTAATAGTTAAAATTCTTAGCGACAATCACCCAGTAGAAAAGTTGGGAAATTGACCTGCCATTTCATATTAAATATTTTGGCAGATTTTTTTGCTTTTATAGAGAAACAGTCAAGACCAAATAAATGTATGGAGGACAGATAATATGTCCTTGTACAGAGAATATATAGCCTGTCAGTCCAGTAGCAAACTCAGCCCTTCCATTGCGGTCTTCATTTTATTCCTTTGGTGGGAACATACTACAGATATGATCATCTGAGCTGGGATTTTGTAGGTGATCTACATTCTTAGGTTGGGGAACACATTAAAGAAGGTTCAAAATTAGGCTGTCTTTCTTCAATAGCCGCATAGTTGAGGCTTCATGGGTGTAGCTTCTCTGACATTTCTAGGAGACCAGTCTTACAGAAGTCATCTGCTTCTCTGTCTCTTACATTTCCATTCCCTCTTCCACAGTAATAGACATGCAAATACGGAAGACGGAAATCTCGCATGTCCCAACCCTAGATAGAAGACAGAAATCTCCCAGCCCTAGACAACCAAGGAATGCCAAGGGCTAGAGAAATAGTCTTTCAAGAAATAATAGCCCAACTGTTTATCCAATGTCAAGGTGTCAGCCTTGAAGTCATACAGATACAAGTAACAGTATCTGGACTGAGAACACTATATTTATAGATTTATAAACACTATATTTATAGATTTATAAACACGTGCACACACACACATGCACACATATATACACACACAAAACAATTAAGAGTATGTGGCAAGAGGATATGAATGTGGAAAGTAAGATATTTACATGGGAAGGATCAGAGAGAAGAAAATGAAAAAAAACTTATATTTTAATTTTAAAAATAAATATAAGTAAAATAAAAGCTCTACAGAAACTGTGTTAGACATTGCAAAGGATCCACCAAATAGGGACAGAAGCTTCTCTTTTCCCACCAAGTACTGGTCACGAGATTGTGCACTTGGTATTGCTGTGTTGCTAGAACATCTGGAAAGTTTGGAAGGAATTTCAGTCCATATTCTTGATGGAGTATCTTGATTTTTTTCTGCTCATTCTCTTAATATTTTAGATAGTTTGATAGCTGAATTAACTCTATGCCAGATCAAATTTAGTCCAGTTTGTAAGCTATTAGATGTTGAGTCTGCTTTGAAAGAACTCGTATTTTGCAGAAGATGTAAGAAAGTGAACTAGAAAAAAAGTATTTATTTTTCTTGAGGCAGGGTACTACTATTTGCTGTGGGAAATAATTCTAAACCCCAAATATATCATGTAAACTCTAGAATAATGTTAGAAACAAAAGGTGACAAATTCACAAAGCTGATTTTGGTAGGTGTTTAATAGACTGTAGTGGGAATTTATTGCAGTCTTTGACTATAGGCATTGTGTTCTTGCACTGTGACATGTTCACAGAGCTTTCTAAGAATGATTACGTGATGTGACATCCCCCAGACAGTGCACACAGAACCTCCAGAGGTGCTGGTTCTGGCTGCAGGAAGCAAGAGCTGAATGCTTCCCAGTGGTGAGCATTGAATATCTGAGCACACAGCCTAATGTTGTGGCTCTAGTTTGATCGACAGTTCTGATGAAACCACACAGCTCTTCATGATGAGAGTTTTATGGTTTGGAGAGAACTGTGCTGCACCATCTATGTATGGATGAGGCTGATTTGACTGTTTCAGATTTTGCTCAGTACAGCTCTGACTATCACGCATAGTAAGCATAGATTTGCCAAGAGACTTTAGGGAACCTAGATTTCACGGGACTGATTCATGTGTAAAGAACTTCTTTAAGAAAACACTGAAGTGCTCCGCCTCAAGAAATAACCCTCAAGAAGTTTCTACTCCGTAGTAATCAGACATGCTATTTTGATACATATTTTATAACTATTACAAGATGGACTGAAAAAGGCTCTTTTCCATCCTGTCTAGACACCTTTTCCTAGACAACATCCTGACATACAAGAATAAGCATGAGAATGAACCTATTCCATCCATCATACCGCAGAGAGGAATGATAAGTCTCAGTTTCCTACGTGGGAGGATATTGATGGTGAGTACCCTTCCGCCCACCTCACGACAGCATTACAGACCAGTCTGCTGTGGTCAAGCCTCACCACATCTGTGAGGAATTCTTTAGTTGGTTGGAAGCCTTCCGTGGGTGGCAGGGAGAGGGTGTTGAAGAGAATTTGTGTTTTCCTTGTTGAGTAAGCTCACAGCTCAAAGTCATGGGAAATTTATTCTCACCAGGACCGTGTAGTGATTCCGTGTTTGTAACGGTACAGTAATGACCGATAATATGAACAGTTTCACAAGAATACTAGCTAGAGACGTCATGTATTCACCGTGGCAGGTTAAGTTTTCCTCTTGATGCAGACTGACATGGAAACTCTCTCTTCCACGCCGTCCTTCTTTGGCTGGCAGACAGGAGATGGTAGTTGTCTAGGACCACAGTTCTCTAAGTTTGCTAAAAGAACAGTCCTTGTGTAGGACGTGGAGTTTTGCTAAATGCTGACGGCGGGACAAGAAGTTCACACAAGCACGTAGCATCTGTTCTTGAAATCAAGGCTTAAGGGTCTGGCATTCACACACTACACACTATGAATACTTTTTGTACATTGCATCTAACATGCTAAAAAAAATCAGTAATACATTGAATATCCTTCCCAAACAAAGTGTAGTAGTTGATAGATAATCATACATTTATAATAATTTCTAGGCAGATTAAATTATAATTAGAAAAAAAGAGTATACCTTTATTTATAGTTTTGGTTTTCTTGTCCTTGAGAAAAAATGTTAAGTAGAAAAGCTGACATCTGGCTGTCCATTATTGTTAGGAAAAGGTCTATCTCCACATGCGGACCTTTGCTACTGTGTTTCTAAGACACTATGTAGCTTTTAAGAACATTTCATCTTTAAACATAATGCCATTCTGAAAGCCTTTTATCCCCATTTATTTCGCATGCACATATCATAATACACATCTATTTACATTTGGCAGATAGAAGGTATTGTATATAAGTTTCAATTTATATCTCGATGAGATCTTAGAACTTAGCACAATGTTATTCATCCACTAAACGTCCAAGATGCTATTTACATCTAGGGTAGTAGTAAAAATACATGTCTGTATGGGCTTATTTATGCATGTGTGTGTGTGAGTGCGTGTGTGAGTGTGTGTGTGCATGTGTGTGTGAGCGTGTGTATGTGTGTGTATGTGTGTGTGCATGTGTGTATAAATTGTGTGTGTGCATGTGTGTGAGTATGTGTATGTGTGCATGTGTGCATGTGTGTGTATGTGTGTGTGAGTGCATGTGTGAGTGTGTGTATGTGTGTGCACATGTGTGCATGTGTGCATGTGTGTGAGTGTGTGTATGTGTGCATGTGTGTGTGAATGTGTGTATGTGTGTGTGCATGTGTGTGAGTGTGTGTATGTGTGTGAGTGCATGTGTGAGTGTGTGTATGTGTGTGCGCGCGTGTGTGTGCATGTGTGTATGTGTGTGTGAGTGTGTGTAACATAATATTATAAGAGGGAGGCTATCAACTTTAGAGAGTAGAATAAGGGGAGAGGAGGGTTGGGAGGAGGAGGAGCAGTAATGTTTCAACTCTGTTTCAGTTGAAAATATCTTTAAAGTTTAAAAATTGGCGAAGGAATCTGGCCAGGCCAGAAGACGGTCTATAATTTCGGACACCCACTGAAATGTGTTCAGGGCTTCCATGCACATAGTCTCTGCTGCCCCCTCAGCTTCCTTTGGATCTGCATCATAATAATAAATTGCTGGCTGCAGATCCTGTAACATCTCCGGTTTGGGCTTCACAGAGATTATTCTTAGTACAACCGTATTTTTAGAGTTGTCGGACCCCGCCTATTTTGGTGAATATTGAAGTTCTTCCACGCCGGGCTTCACCTAGTGATTTCTGTCAGCGGTTGACCTGACGGTGTGCACTGCCTCAATCAGGTTCTCATCGCTGATTTTACCTGTCCTAAAAACACAGACCCCATTCGCTGAACTGAAAGCCCGTGGGGGAGATTCTTCATGAACTGGGTTTCTCAGCAACTGTCTTGAATCCCATTCCAGATGAGGTAAAGGAAGAACTTTTATCTGTGTATCCATGCTCAGACACTGATGCCAGAGCAGACTCCCTATGTTCCCCACTAGAAATAATCCCACTTCAGAACACGGAATTTGGGGAGAAATTTTATTTTTACTAGTCTGAATCTGGACATTTTAAAATCTGATTAAATTTATTTTTCACTTTTTATTTTATGTTTGTGCTGATTAAAATCTCTCGGTCATTATCGTGAGCCACCGATGTCTTTTTAATATAAAGGACAAGGGTAGGTCTGTTTGTCAAACAAAGTATATGCGGTATTAGGGTGTCCGTGCAATTGTTAGTAACGTAGCCTCTGATGTAATGTTTCAATTAAAACTTAATAAGCATGCATGAGATGAATTTACAGTGTATGTTGAGTAGTGGCAAAAAACCGTGTTTTGCCCACTTTTGCAAACTGGTAGATAGAACATATTTGTTTACTTGTAACATGATAATTCCTGGAGGTGTGAACACTGGGGTATGGAAGAGGTGAAGAGACAAACACTGTAGCAGGTATTCCACAGAAGTGTCAAGAGATGCAGAATGTTGCAACACAAACAAAAGATGGCGAGCTGAAATTGATCTGTCCAGGGGTTGAACGCAGCCTCAAGAAGTGGCGATACTCGCACGGATGTCACTCGATCCGTGGCTTCAAGACGGCTCCGAGATGGAGCACTCAACTGGAGTGTTTAAAGAGACATTTTGTGATTAATCATCAGTGTTACGACAGGGGGCAAGGGAGACCAAAGTACTGGCAGGATCCCATTGTTAAAAGGGAAGTACCACCGTAGGGGGAAATGACCATGCATGTAAATGACACCGACTTCTCTTGCCGCCGTTGGTTGATATTTCCAAGGACAAGATTTCAAAATTGACAAAGCTAATGCTTTTGCTTTTAATTTCAAATGCTTTATGATGAATCATAACTTTAAATGAGTTATAAACTGCCCCTTTCATTTTGAAATGCCACAGTCAATCTCAGGTATTACTTACTTAGAAATTAGATTCAGAACGCCGCGCCTGTCACTTCAGCCCGGTGCTGATCTTCTAGCTTTTACAGTGCCCTAAAATGAATTATTATAAGTTTGGGGAAAGTTTCTACTTTTGCTTAAACTTCATTTAATTTCCTCTTTGGGGGATGTACATCATGCATTTGATTTTGAAAAGAGAGCATATGCTTAGGAAAGAAGGACAAAAATGTTACTATTAAATAAGCATATTTCGAAGAGAAAAGAGATGCTGCAATATGCCAGGCTCTGATGGAGCAAGAAAATGCCATTGTTCGCTTCAAGTAGTTTAGTCATAAGCCAAAACGTTTCAAAAGACTAATACTTCAAATCGTTTTTCTAAAAATCCACGCAACTAACTTAATAATGTAAACATGTCATCAGATATATATGAGCATATGTATGTTATCAGCGAGGTTTTGATATATCATCAAGATGTAGCAAATTAACATGATTTAGTATGAAGAGTATTTCCTGTGGCAATAAGGGTTTTAACACTTTTAATGTAAATCTTTGGTTATTTTAGAATAGGAAATTTGACTCCCAAGTTACCTTGAGCGCTTTTAAAGTTATACAGATTTCAATGGAAAAGCAGAACTAGCAGCTTTTCTCCTGAGCAGATAGGCATGTGGGTGACCCTTTCTCCAACAGTGTGTGGACATCGCTGAGCCAGCTCCAGAGCTGCAAGTCAAGAGCTTGGGAATTTTCTTTAGTTTCTTTTCTCATTTTGATATAACTATTGGTAGAAATCTTTAAGAACTTTGTTATCCAACATTACAAAAAGAGCCGGTTGAGTTTTTAAGATTCTGGTACCATAACCAAAAAGAACAACCCAAATTGGAGAGCACTTGGATATTTTTAGGACAGTGGCATGTTTTACTGGAATGTATCAGCATGGTGTCATCTCTGAGGAAACAGAATAAGGCTTTAAATTCTGCACCTAGAACAGATCAACAAGATTCTGTAATATTAAAGAGTATATGCCAACATAATAGAGGTTTTAAACTATTTGTGTAAATCTTTAGCTGATTTAGACCGATAATTTTAATTCTGAAATAACCTTAAACTCTTTAAAAGGATTCTTTTAAAAGGTTAAAACTTATATGGCTTCTCATGCAACTAGCGTCCATTACTAAGCTATTTCTCACGGTTGTGTGTTTGCTTTTTACAAGGCTAGCTTTCTGTTTTTCCTTATGAAGATGAGTACGTACTCACACAGACATACACTCACAGGCTAGCAGCTCTAACATCTTAAAAGGGCATGCGACATGTTTATGTATTTCCACACACTGTGGTACAAAATGCGTTACTGCGAACGGAACAATAGCAATGAAATCGAATCAAACACTGCCAACCTGGTACTATCTTGTGGTGCTCCAAGTAGGCAGAAACTTGGTGATGCTGTTTCTTGGTCTTATGTTGATAACAAGGACGTGTTAGGGTAGAAAAGAAGCAGCTGACAACAATACTTTTAAAAACAAAGTTTGAAACAAATGTGGCAAACTAATATGCAATGTCATAGTAAATTCCGAACATGGCACGGTCAACAAACTTCCAATCCTGTTGAAAGGGAGAATCCACTGTTTAACAAAATAGGAGGTCATCTACCACATGCTAATGGTGACAAATATTTGAAAATACCGTTATTTTAATAATCCTTTGATTAGGGCCAATTGACAACAGCGGATAAACCTCCCTTCCAATAAGAGCTGTAGATCTAGTTATGCTAATAGTCTTCCAGAATCCCTTGCTGTGTCTGGCCGGGAAGAGAGCAGTGTGAAGATTTGAGCCACTAGCATATTAGATACCTGTCCATCACCTCTCAGCACGCTAACATCTTTGACATCGTCAAGCATTTCCCTACCAGAATATTTCTTTGACAGTCTCACTCTTTCCTCTGAGTCAGAGTTACACCAATATTCCTGGTAGGTATTCTTTTGAATACCAATAATGATTATGAATTATCGGGTATTAATCAGTTTCAGCGTAATGATAAATAAATTTAAACTTTTTTTAAAATTTAAACTTTTAAAGAATTGAAATTGATTTCTCTATTTCTTATTCTTTCTATCTCTGTCTCTTTGTCTCTATCCTGTGTGCTGTATTGAGTGTGTGTGTATTGTATTGTGTGTGTGTGTGTGTATGGTATAGGCATGTGAAGTATACATGTGTGTGTTCAGACGTGCATGACCACGCAAACACATGCAGAGTAGGATGCCTGCTGTCTTCCTCTATTGCTCTCTGCTTTATCCCTTGGAGATGGGGCTCCTCGCTGAATTATAACCTTGCCATTTCTGCTAAGCCGACTGGGTGGTGAGCTGTCCAGAGAGCTGCTGTCTCTGTGTCATGCACCTGCATCCAGCTCCTGACCGGGATGCTGGGGCCTTGAACTCAGATACTCTTCATTCACAGCAAACACTATCACCTGCTGAGCCACGTCTCCACCCCTGATTTTGGCTTTTGGATGAAGTTTTTAATAAGACGATTTTATTTAAGCCAAGACTGTTGAACCCTTTGCTCCGTCTCTGTAATAGTTGGGAGGTAGAGGTGACATTAAGAAACTTCTTTTTTTCTCTACCAATACCATTCTAAGAGGAAGGACCAATACCATTCTAAGAGGAAGGAAGGACTCCAAAATTCTCCTCTTCATGACACTGTGGATCACACTCCAGGCATGCAATGTAAGATGAAGCCAACTGATGCCTCTCTGCTGTTTAAAATCTTTGGGAACATGAGAAGTGAATGCTGGAGAGGTTTTTTTTTGTTTTTTTTTTTCTCTTCTATTTTCTGTTTCAAACTTAATGAATAATAAACACAAATATTCAGAAAAAAAAAGTGTAAAATATTTAGAGCCTACGCTGCATGAGATGTTCACCCAGAAGAGAGGTTAACAATTTTTGTACTCAACAGAGGTGGACGGGTCTGTGTCTGTCTTGGCTGGATTCTTCTCCGAGGCAGTAGTAAAGACTTACCAATGGTGCTAACCCAACTGACCCACGGAAACTCTCTCTGGGACTAGAGACCTTACTCATATGACACGTTCCCACGGGTACTTTGGAGAATCTCGATGTTTTTAGGGCATGAGTTCTGGGGTATTTTCTACGGGTGGTCTTAATTGTTGGGTAGATTTCCTCCCCTCTTACAAAGTGCCCTAACTTTTGCCAGATGATATAATTAACAAATGGGGGACTTCTGTTTACTTGTTGCTGGTTGGCCTCCGTGCTCTTCTCATACCTCCGCAAGTTGGAAGCAGCACCGCCCTTGGCCGTGCAGTTTTTACTGCATTGTGCTAGACACGAAGCGTGCGGCTCGCACCGAGGTCTCCAGATTGCAGGCAGCTTCTTGTGAACTCAGCAGGGCGGGCAGCCGGGAGAGCGTGTGAATATTGTGCATTTGTAAACATTCGGGCACATCTGCTTAGCTCTCTCCTAAAGCACCGCTGGGGAGAGCCGCCTTGCCTTGTGCCATGCGATGCTGTCGCTTTGCTCTAATTGTTGAGTCTGTTGAGTGTTTTTTTTTTCTCATGCACGCAAAAATTAAACGCCGCTCTCCGCATTCATGATTAATTCAGCTGCAGCGCTGCACTGCGCCACACTGCATTTTTAAAAGTCATTGTTAAATTCTACCTCGTAATCAGAGCAGTTTTAATTAACTTTTTGTCAGTTAATCTTTTTCCCCTCTCATACATTTTCCATATCTGGGGTGTACAGGGCGAGTCTGCCCAGGGCTTTGCAGCCCCTTGGCATGAATGCTTAAACCCCGAGAATGCCAGTGGGTGTGCCACGCGTGGGTGGGGAGAGAGGGTCTCCCAGGCTCCATTCTGCTCAGCTTGCCTGGCCCTGGTTGCTTATGTCTTTTGCATAAACCAGCTCCTCTGCAGTGAGACCATTTATGGCCCTCCAAGTTTGGTTTTTCTCCTAGATGCGTTTTTTTTTGTTTGTTTTTGTTTTTTTTTGTTTGTTTTTGTTTTTCCTCTAGGAGAGAGTAGGTAGACAATAGAAACAGAAAATGGTAATCTACAAAAGAAATGGGTCAAGAGCCTACTGCTGGGTAGAATATCCTCAAGGCAAAGCACTGACCATGTCCAAGAGTCTCTGAGAAACTTCCGCCTGCAAAGGCAGAGCGAGCTCTTCCTCAGCATACTCACTCGGGGATCTTGATAACATTATCAAAGTCATTTACTTGATCTATACCGGTACCATTTCTCCATCGACTCTGTGTATTTTATGAGTGTACATTTCTCTTGATCCACATATTTTACTCCTTATGTAATTTTTCTCTGGGGGCTTCCAATTTCACATTGAGTGGTACACATCCATAGTGTTTTTCCTCGCAAAATGCTTGCATTTAAAAATGGTTAAGTATTCCTAATAGTGCCATTGTTTTTATACTTTGAGCATTAGCAGTCCTTTGGGGTTATGCATAGGGTATGTACTTGCCAGATAGGGCATCAGTTTTTCAGGGTTAAAAAGCATAGGATTGAGGAAATAGCAACTGATAATTCCTTTTTTAGAATTTTAGGGTAAGACACCGAGATATTAAATAATCACATCACATACTGAATTATTAAACTATTTAAACAATGTGACCACAGCCAAGAAGAATGCATTCACTATTCAGATGCGGTCAAAGTGCTGCCATCTTGAATTTGTCAACTGATCCTGCTTTGTTTGGTTTCTCTCTAATAATCAGTGCTATTCATAAACATGATGATACAGAGATTTCTACTTGAGGCCCACAAATAGTACTAGGTCAACAAACTGTATTTTGCAAACTATGTTTTGATTGCAAAAGGATTCAAGCTGTATGCGATTTGGAATCTGTCAAATCTTGAATGCTTCATTTACCAATAAATGGACAGACGAGCTGCTTAAAGCCTGGAGTGATGGGGGATTTAGAAGGACCATTTTACTTGCCTGAAATCCACAAATGATCGTTGGACATTACTGATATTTCCTGATGATAAAATTATTTTAGTCTATTCAGCCCAGTGTAAATTTGGATGGACTGATGGCATGTCATGGCTTGTCCCACTCTGTACATGCATGAACACATTTCTGTCGCTGTGCAGTACAGCCCAATAGATCCAAGAACCCTACTACAGCCTTCCCCAGGGTCTGTTCTCCGTCTTCTGGAGGAAGCACCACTCTGAGCTCCTTCAGCACTCCTGGATGAGTTAGTTTCTCCCATGACCCTAGCACACCGTCTGCATGATATGAACGCTTGAAAGATCATTTCTGAAATACAAATGAATACACTGCTTTGTTCTTTTATTCATTAAACACTATTTAGTGTGTCTTCACCTGAGAGAAGGGTGAAACACAGTCCTTGATCCTCCAGCCTTTGAAAGCTTTCAAAACTAAGCAAGGAGTGACCTGTGTAGACAGAGGATCCTGGGACCTTACAGGCAATAGCTCTTGTGTTTCTTAAGGTGGAGACAGGCTTACAAGAAGGCAGAAGACGCATGGCTCCTGGATATGGAAGGATTTTACCCAGACTGAGCTTATGAGGTCATTCCAATTTCCAGGAAGGGTAAAAACACAACTAGGAAAGGGTTCTAGCACAGAGAAAGGTCGGGATTGGGGGTCTGTGGCGTATATCACACTGTTACGCCATCAGCCAGTTCCTTCTATTGCGGAGATGAAACCCATAGCCTCATGCGAATCAGGCGGCGGTCACACAAGATGATGAGGTGGGAGAAATGAAAACCAGGCCTGGGAGTTCTCGAGGAGAGCCCTGAGAGCAGAGGAAGAAGGCAGTGAAGAGCAGAAAGACAGGGGTGGGTTTAGAGAATTCGGGGTAACTGAGGCTACAGCCCAGCCACCAAAACCTCATTAGCTAGCTGCGGAAGTCGTCTTTCCCCCCACGTTAATCCTCTTGTGGTGTGTGCGTGTGTGGAATTTAACCGCAGTTCTGCTTCTTAGATGGTTGGGACATTCGGATCCCTGTTTATGCTTTCCCAGAACTCTTTGCCTTGCTCTTTGTACTCGAGTACAAAGTGGCTGTGTTCCAGATCTGACTTGGATGCCGAGAGGGATGGGAGCATAGATGTCACAGCAATGTGTCCAAATCGGCTTTATCTTTGAAATGTCGCGAATTTGGTGCTTGAAATGATTCATCAGTGCTGTACATTTTTCCACATAGAATTACTTTGTGATAGTGCTGTCTTAACTTGAGAGCCCTAATGTAAAATGTGTAACTATGTAAACTTTATTAATATGAAATTTCTTGGATTGCTTTGCTCCATAATAATGTCTAAACTTGTCATTTAAATATAAATATATTAAAGGATAATATATGAAAAAAATTAGCCATTTATCAGAATTGGAGAATATTTGAATTTCTGGAAATTCCCTGTGGTGAGAATATTGTTTATAAAGATAGGAAAAATATGTTAGAGTCCCAGTTTTCACAATATTGAGTTTCAAATTAATGTCACTGTGTCACTAAATACCACATTGATTTGGGAATGCATTTGTAACCAAAAGCAAATGGGCAGTTAATCAGGATGCTCAATTTACAAAGTATTTCGTCATTGTTTCATATAATGTATAAATAAACACAAATAAAACCCAGTTCCCAATTATTTGTTTTTATTATGTACAAGTACTTATAATGAGCCTATTTAAAAACTATTTTTCAATGTTGGATATTTATGACATGACTTACTTTTAATTTTCATAGTTGGTAAAAATAACTTTAATTTTAGTTGAAAAATGAAAAAAGATTCTTAAATTTGTAGGTGACTTTGAATTGTGGGCATATATGACTTGACCACAAATCAATAAAGTTATTAATTATTGAGAAGGGTCCTAAAGAACCTCTTCTTGGGATTGAAAGTCCCCAATGTGCAAATGTACTCTTTAATGGGGGTTTTCCAAATGAGTATTTGGTAGCAAGATTTTAATAGTGAGTTATAAAAATAAAATTTATTTACAGAAAACGAAACTGGGATTTGAAGTTCTCATAATCCAAACCAATATGAAACCGAGAAAATCAACTTTAATCTCTTTTCTTTCACAATGCATAGCATGAGTTGAGATTAATATGAGTGTCATTATTACCCTATTGAGAAGGTCTTTTTAGAAGTTAAATTTGTAAGAGAAAGGAAAAGAATAGAAATGCCATGGAAAAAAATAGGTGTCTATAAAATGATTTTAGATTTTAAATTGTTTAGAGTGGAGAGACTACAGTTTAGAAACCACACTGCATATATTAAGGTGTTTTGTTCGGAGCAGAACAAATGATACTCTTAATGTCCTATCCATTCTAGAGATCAGAATCCAACTTCCATTCACAACGTGAACACTCAACAGCCTTTGGAAAGATAGCAACCTCCTTACCCTGAGATCTTTTTTCACTATTGATTAAAAGTGTGTGCTCTGTTACTATCTAGAGGTGTCAGCCGAGATTAGAACAAACAGTCAGCCAAAATAAAGCCTCTATTGTAGGAAAAGACACGCATCCCAGAATCAACGGCAAGACATAAAAGGCCCGGCTGCTTTCCTTGGTGCCCCCCGCGGAAGGCACGGTTTGCAGAATTTTATTGGCACGCTGCCATCCTTATTTTTATTCATCTGCCTCAAAGCACCATTTCAAAAAGTGCAAAAGCATGTTGTTGATAAAGTAGATTGTTTATAGCCAAATTGAAAATTTCTGAACAACATGTATTGTAATAAAGTGGGGGAGGGGAGGGCAGGCAGAATGCACCTGCAGCTGTTGGAGACCTCTGTGGGCACCACTGGAGGGAAAAAAAAAAAGAAGAGAGAGGAAGATGTGTTGGTTTGCCCTACAAAATTTAATAAGCAAATTTTTATAAACCGTATTAAGTGACAAACATTACCAAAGCCGTAAAGTCCGCTGAGCCTTTATTTCTTGAACGGCTTTCCCAGCATCTTGTCCCCATACTACAGTCCCCTTTATGGTGTTGGTTTTGTAATGTAGTCAGCGGCACAGGGTGATTTCAGTGACAGTAAATCCTGGCCTGATGTGTCCCCATGTGGGCCGTAGCCATTTTAATACTTCTGCCGTTAAGTACTGTGGGCATAAATTTCTGCCCTAACTTCAGTTGCTTCTCAGTATATTTTCTTGTCACTGGCTTCACAAAAGCACAGCCAATAACTCTGAAATACAAATGCGCCTGAACGGGGGAAAAGGACAAGAAAGAGGGTGCATATCCTTGATTATACCGGCAAGCATTAGAGTTGATAAAGTTTATTTCACTCAGTTGGTGACTCGTATAAATCATTTAAAAATAGCAACTGTAATAAACCGGATTCCTCAGATGACTAGGACCCTAAAGACATTCCTTGATATTACTGAGAAAAGGAAGGGAAGGGGGAGAGATTCTGCGATGAAACATGTTTAAAAAGAAACGCTGGGGTAGTCACGGCTAGACTCCTTGTCTTCCGTCGTGTCACCTAGAATCTGTCACTGACTTCTGCATTTGTTTTTCTGTTCGTCCTGGGACGGCTCCATCAGCATCTCGACAGCTATTCCTTTCCTTCCTATGTCCTTCCGAGTCGTCTTCTTCTTTCAATAATGCTGTCTCTCCTCTCCATGGCCCATACACTGATTTTAGAACATGCCTTCTCTTTACGTGTTTCCAGTGCCTTCTACTTCAGACTTGTACAAGAAATCATTTGACTTTGACTAGGCCCATTCTTGGTGTTTGTTTCAACATATATATATATTTTTTAAATCACACTCGGTTAAATTTCAAATTTCAGACAAAATGGAATAAATCAGTATGAAGCTATCCTGTTTCATTACTAAATGCTTTTGGGGTTGCTCATAGTAAGCATAAACAAACTAACACATAAATAAGCAGATGACATTATTTTTCTGAAACCCATGATTACCTGGACTCCTACTCTATTTTTATGACTTGATATGAGTCACCTGGTTCTAGAATCTATGCTGCAGTTTCTTTATGTTTTTACTTCAAGATTGGTCCCCATTTTGTTACTATCACTGATCTCCAGGGGAATGTCTTCAAACAGTAAAATGTTGGGGGTTGACATCTAAACTCTGCATTGGCGAGGAGTTAAGTATTGGAAGCAGCGAAACTGTTGTTTTTCGTTTGCTTGGTTTTTTTTTCCAATTTATGTTGTATGACCACCGTATGTACCCCAGTAGAAGCCAGTCAGGGTTCCCCTCTATCCTAGCCAGTTAGGGTTCCCTTCCATCCAAGCCAGTCAGGACAAGAGTGAAGTCTGAGCCAAAACACATCTCAAAGTTTCCACGACCTAAAATCTGAAAGTGATGTCTGCTCCCAAATCATCAAACAGAAGGAAGCCGGTCACACTACCACGCTTAAACACGGTTCTGCAAATTGAAACCCAGTTCTTCACAGGAAGGAGAGGAGACAAGGCTCCCTAGGGGCTAGGTCGCCATCACACAGACATGCTTAAGGGGAGTCACGGTCATGTTGGAGAGTCACGATGGCATGGGGAATGACGGGAAAGCCCTCTATTCTCCTCGAATTCACTGTGGTTTTCATCACGTTTCTGTTTATTTGTTGATTAAATAGTGCAGGTGCCTGGAGAGAAAAATAAAGGGAAATATTTTGACATTAAATTGACATTTTCCGAGACTCATGAGCCGAGCAGATTCCTCCACATGACTACCTTACAGGTTAATTATGGGGATAGGTAGCCAAGGTGGCTTGGGAAAGACAAGGCAGTCTGATGTGGAATATGGGCTTAGCCACTCCACCGAGCAAAGGGAGGAAGCCTGCCAAGGCACGCAAGTCCCCCTGCAGCAGATGAATCGGGAATCTCTGTTTGTGGATCTGTCAACGGAGACCCTCTCCTAAATACTAATTGCCTAACAAACAAGGTATTAAGATCTTTAAAATAAGTGCTTCTTTGTCATATATGTGTATTTATAAACATAGGAAGGAAATCTCTACATGCAAAATATTTAGAGTTAGATTCTGTTGGAGGTAATTAGTGAGCGAGGCTGTATGTTTTCTCATCCACCTGCTGGTAGAAACAGATGGGAGCTTATTTCTGCCCATGTGACCTACAGATTCTTCAGGTTTACCACAATCCTATGACTATGGGAATAGCATTGTTTCCTTCCCAGGTATGGCTAGCATCCTGGCGTCCATACGGAGCTTGCTATTCTTCTTGGCCCTGTTGCAGCCTTCAGGGAAGAAATGCCCCCAGAGAGGGTATGGGTTCCCTCACATCAAAAGGCATTCGGAAAGATGTTTTTTAGAAGTCTGTTTTTTTTTTTTTTCCTTTTTCTTTCAAGAACAGTTACAATTATCCCAATGCTGTTATTTCCAATCTTACAATGAGAAGGATCCCTTCCGGGTTTACATCCTGTTTGGTTTAAGAAAGAAATCAAACTCACAGGGCAGTGCAGAGATTCCTTCACCTCTCAGTCATCACCCAAGCTCTGCCCCATGTCTAGATGCTCAGATCTTCATTTTTATAACAAATATTGCATACTGTATACATGTAATAGTTTACTAAACCTAGTTACATCGCGTCCATCTAGAGTGTTTCTTGTCTTTCTTTTTTTAAATTTGAGTGACAGCAAAAAGTCAAAAACTTTAACACAGCATTTGAGTTATCCTTACCTGGTTACAGAAATTGGTATTTAAGACACATGGTAAAAAATATTACAAATGATGTCTTAGCATCATTTTAGTGTAGGAGTTAAAATATGTCAATGAAGCTATTAATATAAATATAATTCGTGAAATATACCAGGATGCGGTTCTAAAGGAACATACACAGCCCTTTCTGTTAGGCAACAATCATCACAGCGGGGATTTTTTCAACATTTGAGGATCCCACAACTCAAATAATTTCTCCGCTATTAACTAGGCAGCTCTTCTTGTTGTAGAGAATTTTCGCAGGTGATTTCTCTCACTGCCCAGTCAACTTGTTAGAAACATCATCAAGGCTCCCGAGGGAATTCTTCGAGAACTCACCTATGTGTGAGGGAAAAGTGTGTGATGTTTCCTCCGGCTATGCACTGTGGGAACGCAGTGATTTCTAGGGAGGAAGTTTTATCCAGGCTCCACTGTGTTGTTGATTAGGGCATATATACCCTCTGCTTCCCCAAGCTGAATGCTGCTTACCTGGGCAGTTGATTACACCTTACAATTCTAGGGAGATGTTCTAAAGACCTAGTGAGCCACGGAACAGGGCCAGTCCTTCATTCTCTTGAGACCATTCATACAGACATGCGTCAAACAGGTCTGTAGTACCTCTGGAAATGGGAAGATCTTACTTCCCTTTGATTGGGGACTTTTGTGTAGGCTCAGAAATAGTGTACATGAAACACAGAGAATACTGATATTATTAAGTGTCAGCGAAGTGCGCACTAAGTTCTTCGAGAATTTGACCCTTCCGCTCTGCATCAGCGGTATGGGCAATGCTGGGAATGCTGGGAGCTTGCTCCTAACCTGCTTTGGAGGCTTCACCCAGACTTACAGATTTGAGTCTTCATCTTAGCAAGATCATATTTGAGTTTTCCATTTTAAGCACCGAAAAGCTTAAAACCCCGAGACGTGTGTACAGCGATTCCCTGAATTCAGGCAAGGACGTTGAGGCTCACGGAGGCTCAAGTGTGCAGCTTGGTTTGAGCTCAGGTCTGCTGGAAGCGCACATTCGCACGTTTGCACCCCCTTCCGCTGCCTGGAGCATGCAGCCAGTTTTCAAAGACAAGTGAAAAATCATCATCAACCGCACCCCCCCCCCCCGCCGCGTTTTTACTAGCTCTCAAATATTCCAGCGATGGTGTCCAGAAGGACGTGCAAAAGTTTGGATCACAGGGAAGCCGCGCGCTGCTGAAGGAGACTAAATTTGGAGGGGGAGACCGATGGCGTGGATTCCTGTGGCTTTGCGCTGTTCTATTTTTGACTGTTTGGAGGATAGTGTTTATTAGCGTGTGTTTGCAGAGTCTGTCAGTCAGCATCTTTGCTCTGCTGATATGGAACTCGCCAGCTCTTTCAGGCTTCCATCTTTCTGAGCCCCCGAGTCCCACGTGCTTTTTAATCCACTAATAGCCACAAACTGTCTCTCCGGTGCAATAAAAGTCTTCCAGTTTATGACTTCCTTGAATTGCTACCATAACTTATAATTCGCCAGACTACTCTTGCCTTCGGATCTCTTACTTCATTCAAGCCGCATGAAAAATGTCACACCCTGCGCCTTTTCCTCCCCAAACTCTAATGCTTAGCTTTAATACGCTAAGAGTGCTTTCCGAGAAGAATTCCATCCTGCTGCCGGTCATATGGCTCCACTCGCCATTCAAAGGAACTTTTAGAAACTTTCCCTGGAAGTATGGGGAAATACTGAAAATAGCTTATAGTTATTAGTAAAGTCAAGGAAAGATTTATTCGATTGCATAATTGGGAAAAGCACTCAAAATGTTTTTTTAAAACTAGAGAGGCGATATATAGAGAAAAATTTGGCATTCTTAACTTCAATGATTCCTAAGGTATTTTTTTAAATAGCTCACTGAAAGTGTGGGCTGGGATTTTAGAAGCCAAGGCCGGGGGTCTTCTTTCTTTCCCTCCCTCCCTCCCTCCCTCCCTCCCTCCCTCCCTCCCTCCCTCCCTCCCTCCCTCTCTCCTTCCTTCCCTCCCTCCCTCCCTCTCATCCTTCCATCCTCTCTCTCTCTCTCTCTTCTCTCCTTCTTCTTCTTCTTCTTCTTCTTCTTCTTCTTCTTCTTCTTCTTCTTCTTCTTCTTCTTCTTCTTCTTCTTCTTCTTCTTCGTGTCAGTCATAAATATCTTGATCTTATCTGAAACAAAAGAGTTCACGGTTTGAGGTGAAGATCATTTTATTTTCATCGTATTTGTTTAAGAACTAGAAGGTGGGGGACCCATTCAGTTTACAACTTCCTGTCCTAAAATAACGGGAGACAAACTAATAAATATGAACAGTTTTCTCCTTTTATCAGAGATTCAAAAACTGACGTGTGTGTGTGTGTGTGTGTGCGCGCGCGTGTGTGTACATGTTTCTAGAGAAAATCACTATTCAGACGGAAGGTTACTGCAGAATAAGTAGGGATGGGGGCCCCTCCCTCTCCTTCCTTCCAGATTGCCCCTCATGTAAGGTTGCATTTGCCTGTGTCCAACAGACTTTGCTCTCTGAATCAGGATCTCTCTGATCAGTCACTCCTCTGTCATTGTTGCCTACATCAGAGACTCTCCCAGATAAAGTAGACTACCGGAACAGATAGTAAATTATTTTCCAAATCTGTGTTAACTCTTGTGGCTTTCACCCCAGATGCCAGGGGACCGTTCTAAATTGGACACAGCTGAAGCAGCACCAGCGTTCCCTGGAGTTCTGAGCCAGAAGTTTCGGAACATGTGCAGAAGAGAGCGGATAGGACAGGGCAGCCAGACCGACTCTCCCACGTGTAAAGCAGCTGCTAAGTGTCTGAACACAACACCACACAGAGTCAATTACTGAGCGAAATGCTTGTAGCCTCGTAGCTGGATATATCAATCACAACGCACGAAGGAAAGCCGTGTGTCATCTAACTCAGTTTTACTTCTGAAACAGAGAGAGAAGACATGAAACCCTCATCGGAGATGCCTGTTGACTAGTTATTGACGTCGGTTCATAGAAACCCTGTGTGGTAACTGATTTTTTTTTTTTTTTGTACGCGAAGAACTGATCACGAAGCTTACACAGTCTCTGTTATGCAGCAACCTTTAAGGAGATACTATTTTATTCTGCAAAGTAGTAATGACATTGTTAGACCCAACGGAAGATTTCTCAACATAAAATCTCCCTCGAAGTTATTGGCACTATCTTTTGAATAATTCCCTATCTCCAAAGTCTTAGAAACCACAGCTTGTGGGTGGAAAGTAATGTTTTAGTGGAGAATAGTGTAAGGCAAGAAGATAATTTCCTTACTTTGTTTCACTGGAGAGATCTACAAGTAACTCATTTTAATTTGCCATTATAATACTTATTCACATCAAAAGAGTAAAATGCAAAACGGAATTGTATTAGTCAGCATTTTATTGCTGTGAAGAGACACCAGGACTATGGCAACTCTTAGAAGGGAGGCATTTAGAGGGGCCATTAAAAGCTGGGGTTGAAGCCTGCAAAGAGATGGGGGAAGGGAGGACAGAGGGTGGTACTCACACTGGGCTCTACCCTTCTCTTGATGCTAGTGGCTTTCTAGAAAGTCCTGGCTAAAGGGCTAAGCAAGGAAACAGAGATCTCAGCATTTGAATGCGCTGCAGGAAAATGTCTGCAGTCAGTGTTCTTTTCAGTTGGTATTTGGACCCCTGAATGCTTATTTCCACATTACATGGGAGAGACACTCACCAGGGCAAGGCATGGTGACATGCTTGTCATCCCATCACCTGGGTAAATGGCTCAGAGGGGAGGCCAGGGTGCTGCCATTAGAATGCCATCTGCATTCATTCAGAGCAAGAGCTTGTCTGAAAACAAAAGAAAATATAGAATACTTTATCAAAACTGAGCGTGAAGTTCAAAGCAAGGCCTAATCCTAGCATGAATTAAAGTCATTTACCTCTCATAAGTGAAAAGAAATCATAAGTGAAAATTTAAATGGATACCATCCTATGCTGAAATAATGTCTATGATTTATTAAATATACTGTAATCAAAGAAAAAATCGATAGGCAAGATTAAATGGCTATAAACCAAGAGATATGCATAATGACAATCATCTAGGAGAAATCTAAATACTGAAGTTACTGGACAGATGATAGAAATGGTTATTAGCAATACACGAAAGCAACAGATATTAAAGATTTTACTAGATAATTGTATGTTAAAAAATAATCAGATGGACTCTCAACTCTTAAAAGAGTAACTGAGGTTATGCATAAACATTTTTAGTAATGTAGCATAAAAAGTAAAATGAGAAAAGAAAGAAAGAAGAAGAAAAAAGAAAAGGAAAAGATTCGCCCAGTAGAAGACAAGACAATGCAAAGCATTCAGAATAAAACACTGAGATAAAACCTTTTATTTCAGGATAAAAAGTCAGAGATTTATGTCATCAAGGGCATTACATGCCTAGAGTCCTCAAGGAAGAGCAAGAGGAGGAGGGAAGCCATGAGGTAACAGCTGAAATAAAAGTTAGCAGTAAATGAGTTTAACAAAGATTCCAAACCCCAGTCTGGTTTATGAACAATGCACTCCATACTGTGAAGCACAATAAAGCACTAAATCTCAGAGACAAGAGAAAAAAATCTATAAATACACAGACAAGGAAGAACAAATGAAGACATGATTTCATAAACACAAACCAGGAAGTATGCTTTGCCCCGCCCTTCTGCCCTCATAGTTACAAGCTGAAGTTGGCATGTCATAATCTTAAATTTTTGCAGGTTCTAGTTCTGGTTTAAGGTGTAATAAAAGAGGACCTTAGCCTCTGTAGGAAAGAAAAGTCCCCAGATTCATTTTCATCTTTGTTTCACCCTCTTTGTCCTGGGAACCTGGTAAATGTGTGTTTGTGATGGTACAGTGGGGACAGAGGCAGCCACGGGGCCCCACGAGCGTATGAAAATACACATCCAAAGGAAGAGTGGCCCTGCAATGGGTAGGAAGAATTCCCACCCCTTGTCTCCTCTTCCCCCACAGTCAAATACTTAGTCTTAGACATAGACACAAGCAAGCCAGAACGGAGTAACTGTGGTCCCAATCCTACTGAGGGACAAGAAGAAAGAGGAGACCCTGGAAGCAAGCATGCAAGGGGGTGGGGGCAACTGAGAGGAAGAAGTTTAGGAAAGAGACAAACTGAACATTAATCTAGTCTTGTGGCCACCCGGCTATCCATCCATGGATCTAACCCTACCATCCGTGAAGGCTTTGAAGAAAAGAACGGTGGCATATTATCACCAGGCAAATGCCGACTCAACATTCAGTGGCACAAGCCAAACTGAATTGTGCGGTAAAGCCTCTGGAGACGAGATTGATATTTTGGAATTGAAACAGTTGGCGAGATCTCGTAGCTTGAAGTTAACCAGGTTATGGTGTATTAACACAAAGAAATCAGGATTCTTCATGGAAGAATGCCCGGGTTCCCGTAACCTAAAACTTAAACTATCAAAAATATATTTCAGAATCACTAACCATGCAAAAAACAAGGAGAATCTTCTCTCTCTGTCTCTCTCTGTCTCTGTCTCTCTCTCTCTCTCTCTCTCGTGTGTGTGTGTGTGTGTTTGTGTGTGTGTAATGGAATAATCCTCACACGGTAATAAAATGCTCTTCCCAGGAACCAAGACTATCTAATAAACAACTCAGTGTGCAGACATAAGATTTCCAGCAATATCTTTCCTGTCAGTGTTGATGGAAAAAATCCCTAGAACTGTAAGCCACAATAAATCTTTTCCTTCTTAAATCGCTTTTATCAGGTATTTTTATCACAACCATAAGGTCAATGCATTGAAAGCTAGTCATATGTCTATTGATTGTTAATTAATAATTGAAAATCTGAATGTTTTATGTTTAACTTACAGTAGCTAAAATTGGAGAAACATGTCTCTGTAAATAAAATGTGACTATATAAAGTCAAAAAAGAATTCAATAAGTCAAAGAGATATACTGTATTCATGGATTGGAAGACACTAAGTAATGACAGTATCAGTGTTTTATCAAGATTCCCAAACAGACTTGATATATTTATAGCTTATATCCCATCAAGTTGTAGAGCAGGCTGGATTCGAACCCACTGAGATCTGCCTGCCTGCCTCCTGAGTGCTAGGCAATTTCTGAAAACGACTTTATGCTGTGGAAAATTGAATGAAGGGCTCCAGATACAAGACTATACACTGCATGTATCTGTCTACAGAGAGAATAGAATAGCCAAATTGACCTATGGCATCAGAAGTTGGGAGAGTAACTGGCTTTGAGGCGTGGTAAAGAAGAGGCAGTGTCTGAAGGGCAGATGTGCCGATGCATCCCAGATATGCTTTCTTTGCTGCTCGGGAGTGAGGTTATAGCATGATGTACAGGAGTGGGGATGCAGCATGATGCTCAGGAGTGAGGTTGCAGCATGATGCTCAGGAGTGAGGTTACACCATGACGCTCAGGAGTGAGGTTACACCATGATGCTCAGGAGTGAGGATGCAGCATGATGCTCAGGAGTGGGGATGCAGCATGATGCTCAGGAATGAGTTTGGAGCATGATGCTCAGGAGTGAGGTTACAGCACTACACTCTCTGAAGTTGTATTGAGCTGAAGAAATGATTTGGTAAAAGGGAAGCAGTAATTTGATGATAAAAAGTGAAGAATAGTCGATTGGGATGGAATTTCACACACGGTTAATAACAGATATCCATGCCCAGCAGAGGAAGCACATGTCTAATAAAATTTTAAAGCAAAACTTAGGCCATTTAACTAATGACACGTCTCCAAAACGTTGCAAATTTCTTCAGGGTAAGAATCAAAAATTCTGTAAGATTGGGCAGGATAATTGGGATAGGAGAAAAGAAGCAACCTTTAAACAGAATTTTAGATCTCTTGTATTGTCAATGAAATTGTATCAGATGTTATTTAGGCCATTACAGCCAAGAGAAGGATCATTACCAGAACATGAAGAAAAGGAAAGGAACCTGTACCTTTCCCGTGTCAGACACAGGAGGGAACATGACCCCAGTTTCATGGAAGCAACGAGGAAAGGTAAGGAAAGATCTTAACCAAGGAGCTGAACAGGAGAAAGCATGTCTCGCCTCTCTCTGGATGAGCAAGAGCAAAAAAATCATTTACCTTTGGTCATTTCCGAGCCATAACAGGTTCCTAGCAATATTTCTTAACCTTTGATTGTATTCTGAGACACGGGAATCAAGTCGTTAAGTCTTTAGTTTGATATACAAAAAGACCCCAATACGGGGTATTTTTTATCCCTACCTTACAGAAAACACAAACACTTAGATGAGAAGTCAACCACTCAACTTTTTGAAGCACTAATAATTCTGAACATTTTGTCTCAGTCTCAAATCACTGTAGTTTAAGGTCAGAGCTGGGCAATGCATAAGGACCAAATTTTGATTTAGAATAGTGTAGATGCAATTAACAAGAAAATCTGGAATAATCATATATAGATATGTACACAGAATGCATCAGGGCAAGACTTTTCAAAGATGAGTGAACCTGTGAAAGCCTGTGTCAGGGATTTTTATCTAATTTAAAAGCCATTGCAAGAAGATAACCCCTATGAAAAAAAATTCTCAAGGAATTGAATATACATGAGAATGAGAAATTCAATTCCTCCCTGCACTGAGGCTGCCCTTAACTAATGCCTGGGTACAGATAATAACTCCAAAATCTCAATTAGATTGTCCTGGAGGCCAAGACAACCTCCTCAAGGAGCATGATCGGCTCCTCAGTGATGGAGCCAACATCCCCAAGCGCGTCTCATGCCCATTGTGTGTGAGAGATCTGATTTGTCGATTCAACAAACTTTAATAGCTATGGTCCTGGTCCTGAGAACTCCCAGCTTAGCGGTTGGGATAATGTGCATGGTAAGATTGATACGAACACAATGGTAAGAGGAGGCACCCGCATTCTGCATGAGCACCACAATAGCGCATTATACCTGCAGGTCATCTCTTCTGAGTGTCAACACTGCCTTATATTAGTGTTTCAGAAACTGCACTATTCTCATGAAGTTCCCAGTACACCGCTCTCCTCTCTTTTGGGAACTTGTGGCTTCAGTACCAAAAACTAGATAAAAGAAAGATAATCAAGTGCTTCAGTAATCTGCAAAGGAAGGAAAAGTAAAAAAGTTCTGCAGAAACAATTGTCAGGAAAATCTGGCAACGGGGCTCGTCTGTAGGATGGAGACAAAAGAGGAAGAGTACATGAAATATATTACAATTCCAGCAATGCATTTGACACAACATTTATCAAAACTTGAGTGAATTATTATGGATCCTTGGTTGATCAGTCAACTTTATAAATCTAAAATTCCGTCTTTTCAAACAATGATAATAATAAAAACATGTGTGTGGCAGATAAGGAACAATTTACTGACGTCCATTGGATTTGATATCATGTTTTACATTGACTTTAAAGCTTAAAGTTGCCTAATGAAATCTAATCAGTCCTCTCTGCTCATTATTGAGACCAAGAAATGAATTAAACAAGGCTCTTACAATGCTCTTACTTTACAAACTCTACAACAATAGATACCGAAAGCTCAAGCTGCTGGGTGTAAATTGAATATATATTTAATAATCAGGCAGAATATTTTTTAAAAAGAACTCTAAAATTTTATAAATAAATCTGACAAAGATTTGCATTAAGTTTAGAAAAAAGTAACACAAAATTTATTTTCAAATCATAATATCAACCCCTCAATAGTTCTGCCTCAACAAAAATGGTTAATTTTATCAATTTAAATATAAACGTATTGACACTTTAGATTGTCTAGAAAGATGACTTAGTAGATAGAGCTAGACCCTACCACCCATGCCATCCCAAGGTAGGGAAGGAGAGACTGAGGAAACCATAGGCAGCTCAGCTGGTAGCGAGCTCTGAGGTCAGGGAGTGGTCCTGTCAATGAAATAAAATGGCAAGTTATAGAGGAAGAGACCTGACATTGATCTCTGGCCTCCACATGTATATACAGAGGCATGTGTGTAGGTAAATGCACACACATACAAGCACACACACACATACACATTCATACGTGCACATACAGTAAATGACAATGATAAATATGGCAAGCTAAATATAGTTTTTGAAGGCTAATAAAAAGTTATTTAGCCCCAAATAATATATGTGTTGGGAGCACTGAGACCCCAGATCCTGAATTTCTTGTAATCCCCTGATCTGAGTGCCTACAGCTGCTCTGAGCACGAGACCTTCAGGAGTTCCTGATGACAGGAGAGTGGTTTCTGGTGGGTTTGGCTGGGGCGTGGCTATCTCTATATAATCCACCCCTGAACACAATAAAGGGGGCATTCTTGGGGAATTCAACGATGACCCGTGTCGCTGTCTCTCTGTCTGTGTGTGTCTGTGTATTTTAACCTCCAGCCCCCTTGCCCAAAGCTCGCGAACTGGGTGCCAGCGCACAGAGCACAGACATGGGGGCACGGTGTGCGGCATATATGTATCTAGAATTTAAGGAAACAATTTATATCATCCTTTTTTAAAAAAAAATATGCATTACTGAATGGGTGAGATAGCTCACTAAGAACAATACGTACAGAAAGAGAAAGAAAGGGGGTTGGAAGAGGAGGAGACTATGCAGGAAACGGGGGTAGGAAAGAAGTTTTTAAAGGTAAGGTAACCCAATAGAGAAGGATCACAAGCTATAAACCAAACAAAAGGACAATGTAAAGAGCAAAATTAAGATAAAAATAGTCTTGATATTAGAATAATCAAAGATGTATAATTAATAAGTGTTGAGATCTCCCCCTGTGTATTGCACTCATTTGGATTGAAATGCATGAATATTCAGGGCACACTTCACTGGGTCTGTGCTTTTTCAGTGGGAAGAGGGTGAGGAGCGAGAAGTGCTGTCCAACATTGCAGATGCTACCAACTTGCACTACCTTGAGAACCATTGACCTAAATCAGTGGCTCTCAACCTTCCTAATGCTGCAAACCTTTAATACAGTTCCTCATGTTGGGTGATCCCAACCTTGAAACTATTTTCATTGTTATTTCACAACTGTAACTTTTCTACACTTATGATATACAGGATGTCTGGTCTGCAACCCCTGTGAAAGGCATCTTTGACTCCCAACGGGGTCTCACCCCTACAGTTGACAAACACTGGTCTAAGTGATCCAGCATGGTCTTGAACTTTTCACAGAGCATACTTGGGTAAATAATTCTAATGATACTTCTACCAACAAGAGACTTAGATCAGGTAGAGAATCATCAGAGGACATAACAATGATCAGATGAAGAGAGACAGTGTTGAGGTGTGACAGGATTGGCTGCCGATATCATCTGGAGAGTTACTGGGGCTGAGGGAAATGGGAGGACATTTCCCAAAGCTGGGTGCAGTGACAGATAATTTCACTGGAAAACCTTCTCACACTTTACAACCCTAGCTACCCAGGTATCATTTTTCTGATGCTTCACTTTTATTCCTGTCTCTTTCAGGAGATGCTGATGGTCTTTTCAAAATGATAGCCCTAGATGTCAATCTTTTGCCCTTTTCATCGCAAGGTGCTCTTCTTTACTGTGTTATCTTTTATCATTATATAAAAAGTAGAATTTTTTAAATTTTTGCCAGATATAAATATACTATATATTGTAACTGTAATTCTTGTTCGATACCTGTTTTGTATATGTAATTTTAGTTTGTTAAGGTTAAAAGCTTCCTTTTTTAATTAGACAGAAAAGGGGAGATGATGTGGGAAGTCCTTCTGTATATGTGTTGCTTTTATGGGTTAATGAATAAAGCTATTTTGGCCAATGGCTTACCATCATAAAACCAGGTGGGAAATCGGAATAAAGATATAGAAAGAGACTAGGCAGAGTCAGAGAGCTGCCATGTAGTTGTGGAAGGAGACAGATGCCAGATGGAACCTTAACGGTAGGCCGCAGCCTTGTGGCAATACAGAGATTAATAGGAATGTGTTAATTTAATATATAAGAGTTAGCCAGGAATATGCTGAGCCATTGATCAAATGGTACTGTAATTAATATAGTTTCTGTGTCATTATTCGGGCCTGAGTGGCCAGGAAATGAACAAGCAGTCTCTGTCTATAGAGAGTGAGGTCAGAAAAGTCTGATGCCAACTTCTGGCATGCATGCACGCATGCGCATGCACATGCTCACAGCATACAACTGTGTACACATACATGAACCACACATATAAAAAGACCTGATGCCTCCACATGCATACACACTCACATATGCACTCTCTCACTGGCACACAGCTGTCTACTGTACCATGCACATGCATCCCCTCCCAATTATAATTTTCAACATTGGAAATACGTGCACAATTGGTAGGAAGGGCATGGCCATGGCTTTGATTGTTTTTTCTAGCTTATATTGATAGAAAATTGTTTTAAGAACCAGATTTTAATTGCAACTGAATCCAGGAGCATCCTAACTGTGTTTATCACTAGAAGTTTCTACTTGCCAGCAAGTATCAATTAGTAAAAACAGATTTTAAGGATTAAAACAATAACATACAGTATTTATCCTCCAAACCAAACTTCTCATTAACGAGTCTTCCCAATCGGCCCATAAAGGGCAACGTTGTCTTTCTCTATGTAGCAAGAGAAGGTTTTCAAATTTGCACCATATTTTTGTCTCTTTTTATAATTGCCCATGTGTAAAATGTTTCATTTCATGCTCAAGGGTTTCTGTAGCATTCAAGAGCTGAAAAGAAAGATTGTTGATATTCATCCACGGATCCATACTTGGCTATCAAATCTTGTCATTCCATCCTATGATGTTTGGTGGTAAAGACATCTTCTTCTATGTTGTTTTTGAAGAGTCACTGTTGAAAAACAATTCCCCTGCTATGTTTTCATGTGTTAGATGGAACACACTCTCTGAACTAATGGTGTTTGTGGAGTGCTCGCTGAAATAAGGGCGACACTGGTATTTGAATAACAAAACCATAACTATGTTCAGTGATGGAAAGATGCCTACACGTGACAGCATTTTAAATAGGCTTTGTCAAAGTAAAACTGTCTGATCCATTTTGAGAAACGGTGTGTAAAGATGCCCCTTCTGTTAATTTGCTCCACGGGCATGGGCTGTGCTCCTGTTGCGGACTGAGCCGTGTGATAGGTCATCTCTGGAAGAAGCCTTTAGATTCGGGTGAGCAGGCAAGACCAACTGCCCGCCGACGCTTTGTGTGTTCTGCGCTGCAGACAGTACACACACATACGGATAAGCGCTCAACTGGCCCTCAGCCCTTCTGTTTTCAATCTGTGATCTGATCTCAGGTGTGCCTCTTTCCCTCCTGCTCCGTGTGTGTATGTGTGTGTGTGTGTGTGTGTGTGTGTATGCAAAGGCTGTTAACGTTGTCCAGAAATTCAACATGACAGACCCGGAGGGGCTGCCGTCTGCGACTCTTGGCTTTTGTAAACTGGTGAGGAGAGCAGAATGTACACCGTCTCTAGCTAACGACTTCCCCATCTTCTCCTGGACTCTTCTGCCAGCCACTCAGGAATAGGATATGTATGAGGCAAGTAGCATCTGCTTTGAACATCTATTAGAACCACATGCCTTCCCTTGCTACATTATCATCCGAGAATAGATTATGGGAAACGCAAACCGAATGGGGATCTGAGGAGACTGTGAAGGTCACTTAATAAAGTAATTTTGGTTTTCCCTTTACAAGGAACATGGTATACTGTAGAGACCTAAAGACAGCTTCAGAGCAGAAATAACCTGAATAAATAATCATCACTACCATCCCCATATTCCTTACAGATACAAACAGGAAATAGAAACTGTTAATTGCCACAGTTACAAATAGATCCTGCAAGAACAACTCACAAGATGGTGTTCCATGGAATAGGCCTATCTTCCAAATGAAAACCAGTATGTCTGTGCCCGCCTTTGATTTTACCCGAGCTCTTCTCTGATGGTGTCCCTAATGCTATGGGAGCAGTCTTTTTCCTCTTCTATGGACTTCTTGATTTATGGTTGTAAGATCTTCATAGCCAAATTACAAAAGCCTAAGAGGTTCGAGTGCACAAATGCAAACACTGACAAATGGGTCTCCAAGACCAAGTAATGGAGAATAAAAGTTCAGGTCATTTCATGTTGATCTACCATCAGAACATAAGCCACTAAACTTGAGAATTTGTCTCACATCAAAATTTAATCAAAGAAAGGGAAATTGCCTTTGATTTTAAGGCTGGTGATTTCCATTCCATTGAGGACATAGGCTCACACAGAATTTAGAGCACACAGTGAGAATGAGTCCTGACATCATCCAGGAGGGTGAAATTGTGTTACAGCCCATTATGCTCAGCGCTCTTACCTACTAAGGGATTTCTATTTCCTCATAAAAGGGATTTAAAGTAGACTGAAAGTGTCTTTTCTTAAAACAATTATAAGTTAAATCCAAACATACTATGTTAACTAAGAGTAATGTCCAGAGACGTGGTCCATATTTCATTATTTTTAAGTCCATACACATTAACTGAAATATTATAAAATCAATTATATTAGTCATAACCAACTTCTAAAATTTTAGTGGAGTGTATGTTACTACAGAGTTAAAATGACAGTGGGTTGCAGGAAGAAGGCATGTGTGGTGTTTTTAAAACTTGACTTTTAGAATATAATGTCACCTTTACTACCATGCAAACATCTTTGTAATGAATAACAAATAAATCTGCACACCGTGTTGTGAATGTAATAAGAATATTTAGAAAGCACTGAATATCACTTTCAAGTTTTGAAAGCACAACGGATCATTCTTTGAGACACAACTAAGGCAGTTTGAAGTTGAAGGTTTACAACTAAACATGGTTATATTTTTTAAAAAAACCAGAGGAGTTTCAATAAATAACCTAATGATACACCTCAAGGTCTTAGAGAACGAGGAGAACTCCAGACCTTGAGGCCACAAGTGGCAAAAATAGTAAAGATAAGGTTAGAGATTAGTAAAATAGAGAGTACATAAAGAACTCCGTCAAATGAGGATTGGGTTCTTTGGAAAACAGAAAAAAGGCTGAAAAACCCCTAACCAAACTAAACAAAAGAAAGAGAGATAAACCCCAAATTAACAAAATTAGATATGGAAAGGGGGAGGTTACTACAGATTATAATGAATATAAAGAATTACTAATGAATATTTAAAAACCCATATTATGGAAATCTGGAAATGTCTAGACAAATTCTTGGGCAAATATGATTTAGCAAAATGAAAGGGATAAAAATATTTTTGCAGCTGCATTGAAATCAATGTGACTGAAGCAGTTCAGAACCCTCTGAGCAAAGAAAGGTCCAAACAAATGGATTCATTAACAACCTTAACCAAACATGTAAAGAAGAGCCCCAAACCAGTCTTTCTCAGAAGTGCTGTGTGCAGTTTGGAAGGAGGTGCTTCCAATCTCAAGATACAAAGCTAGAATTGCCCTTATACCAAAAATTAGATCAGGGCACAGTAAAAAGCAAAATTCTAAACCAATTTCCCTGATGCACACAGTTGCAGACCAAGCTGGGATTGCAGCTCAGCTAGTAGGTGTCTTGTCTAGTAAACCCTGTGTCTCATCCCCAGCATGGGGGCAAATATCTGTAAACCTAGCATTATGGAGAGGAGTCAGGAGGAAACGTTTGTCAGAGTGAAAAGACAGACTGCAGAATTAGAAAGTATCTCCACATGTATGGCAGAGGGCTAATTTCTAGGGTATATGCAGGCCTGCAAAAATTAAACCCTAAAAAACAAAACCCAAACCTCACAAATTATCCAGTAGTTACGTTGACTAACAAATTGAGCAGACAGTTCTCAAAGGGAGAAGTACAGATGGTCAATAAACACTTGGAAAGGGGGTAAACATTCTTAGCCATTGTGGAAATGCAAACTCAGACTGTTTGAGATTGTCTTTCCCTCCGGTAGGATGACTACCAAGAAAAGATGACAACAAATGTCTGCCTGGTTTGGCCAAATGAACCCTTATCCACTGCCGACGAGAATGCAAACCCGGGCAGCCACTCTAGAAATCAATGCATGTTGCAAGGAGCCACTTGTTCGTCCTGAGCGCCCAGAATCGAAATAATGATACAGAAACCATATTATTTAAATCAGTGCTTGGCCCATTAGCTCTAACTTCTTATTGGCTAACTCTTACATATTAATTTAACCCATCTCCAATTATCTGTGTATAGCTATGTGGCAGTGGCTTACTGGCAAAGTTTCCACATGTCTTACTCTGGTGATGGATCCAAGGCATCTCCCTGACTCCGCCCTTCCTTCTCCCAGCATTCAGCTTCATCTTTCCCGCCTACCTAAGTTCTGCCCTATCAACAGGTCAAGGCAGTTTCTTTATTCATTAATGGTAATCACAGCACACAGATGGGACTTCCATATCAAATGCAAAGGTTTGCCACAAAAAAAATACTACCACCTACAGAGCTGTACCTCTCTTAGATGCATACCCAGGACGAGGTTAAAGGTTCACAGAGATACTCGCACATCCAGGCTGTTTAATACACCATCCATACACCATCCACAATGGCCCGGAAAGAGCTCAGATGTTCATAAACAGGTGAGTCGATCAGGAAAATGTGATGCAAAATGGAATCAGATGCATCTCTCCGTGAAAACTAAATAGCTACCTTTGCTGGAAGATAGATGGAATTAGAAATTATGTTTAATGAAATAAACCAGGCTCTGACAAATACAGAGAGTTTTCTCTTGTGTGTGGGACCTGGTTTAAAAACGTGTGGTGTGTGTGTGTTTGAGAGAGAGAGAGAGAGAGAGAGAGAGAGAGAGAGAGAGATAGAGAGAGAGAGAGAGAGAGGAGAGGAGAGAGAGAGAGAGAGAGAGAGAGAGAGAGAGAGAGAGCGCAAAGTATAAAGAGAATCATGCAAGGTGAGGAAGATGTGCTAAGAGAGTTAGGAATGGAGGGGTCAGCCAGATATTATAATTTACAAAAGCAGAGCAGGGAGATGGAGGAGCAATGAATTAGAAGATTAACGTGTGTGTGCGCATGTGTGCATGCATGTATGGGTGTGCATGCCCATGTGTGTGCACATGTGTGTGGATGTGTGTATAAGTGCATGTGTGCACATGTGTATGCATATATGTGTGTGGGCACATGTGTGCTACAATGAGAACAATTATTTTGTACTCTCACCTAAAATTTAATTTGAAAATAAAGCTACTTTAAGGATGCAAGGAGGGATTGTAATCAGAGTTAAAAGTTTTCCTTGAAGGAATAAACATTTTGTAAATACACGTATTTGTGCGCACGCGTGTGTGTATGCGTGTGTATGTATGTATGTATGTATCTATGTATATACCAATAACTTGTTTTAGCTACATCCTTAATGGCTCAGGTCATTTCCTTAAATATGAAACATGACAACAGGAAGTCTCTGCCTGCTTCTGTTCCAAGCAACTTTTATTTATTACTTAATTAATTATTTATTTTGTTACCTAGTTTTTATTCATTCAAAATCAAAGAAGCACAGTAAAGTAGATTTCAAAAGTTTACAAAGTTTGGTGTGGTGAACAGGCCTATAATCTCACCATTCCAAAGCCACAGACAGGAGGCTTGCCCAAAAATTAGCAGCCCAACCTGGGCTATATATCACGTTCTAGGTAAGCCAGGGCTACACAACGAAACATGATCTTTAGAGGAAAAGGAAAGCCAGGCTGGAGAGATGGCTCAGCTACTAAAGGTTGAGCTTACAACCACAAGTATAAGAAAGAGGAAGGCCAACAGAGGTATCATTTGGCGTGGGATGCCTTTATGTACACTGTAGAAAATGTGTTGCTCTTATTGAATGATGAATAAAGATGTTTGGGCCTATGGCAGGGCAGTTATAGCTAGGTGGACAATCTAAGCAGAGACACAGGTGAAGAAGGGTGGGTGAGAGAGAAGCCAGTGAGCCTCTGGAGCAAGTAATGCCAAGAAGTCACATAGTGACCCACAGATTATTAGAAATGGGTTGATTTAAATGAAGAGGTAGTCAGCAGGGACCTGATCCATCAGTCAAGCAGTTATAATTAATATTCAGCCTCTAAATGATTATTTTGTAATTGTGGACCTGCAGGCAGGAGAGAAACTGGCCCCTCTGCAGACTGGAAAGAAAACTTTATGGCGCTGGAGAGATGGCTCTGAGGTTAAGAGCATTGCCTGTTCTTCCAAAGGTCCTGAGTTCAATTCCCAGCAACCACATGGTTGCTTACAACCATCTGTAATGGGGTCTGGTGCCCTCTTCTGGCCTGCAGGCATACACACAAAACAGAATATTGTATACATAATAAATAAATATTAAAAAAAAAAAGAAAAAAAAAGAAAACCTTATGGCTAGAGTTCTTTACTTACGAGAATATCTAAAGCCCACATCTCTCCACCTGCTGAGTGTTCTGACTTCTGGTTTTCCATAAGACATCAACCAAGGTCAAAATATTTTAGAGAACCAAGTAAGAAAAATAATTTCTGGGTGTTTTGTATCAAAGTAGAGGTAAATAATTAGAATTGTAAAAGTGTAAATGTGTCATCCTTTCTTTATTAAGCTTTGGGGATAGTTTGTGGGTAAAGACTCTTGCTGTGGAGCCTACCTACATTATAACTGGACCTCATGTGGTGGAGGCACAGAACCGACTCCGGCTGTTTGTCTTCTGACCTCCACACATCCCTTTGTTGTATATGTGTGACCTTCTTCCATAAATAAATGTAATAAGAAAATAAGTGCACTATTAAACTTTTAAAAATCCTTCCTGAAGACCAGTGAGGTGGCTCGTGAGTGCTTACTGACAAAACTCAAGACCCAAGGTCACTACACAGGATATGCTTGGTGGACGGAGAGAGTTAACGCAACAAAGTTGACCTCTGACCACCACACGTGTTCCAGTGTACAGATATCTACACCCCCATCCTTACAGATAAATATATAAAGAGGTTGATAAGTCAAGAAAAGACCCATTCTGAAATAACTTAGCATAAATATATAGAGACATGGAGACACAGGTATGTATTGGCTTTAAATCTGATTTATGATCATATTAACTATATTTTGAGACAGTTTTGTGCATCCAAATTAACAAATCACTGTGCTGTAATTATGTTATTATATATAATATATTATATATAAATATTATAGTGATAAAGGGCTTTTCTATCATCCTAACTGACACTTATTTTTATAAGTGTTATCATTTATCAGTTATCATTTGATAAGATGCCGTAGAGAATAAACACGTGGTCTTCAATGTTCTTTATATCTCTGTGATATGCAGTGAATTACTTGAACTGAATTTTCAGTTCTCATTGCTTCTGCATTATGCTCGTCTTTCTGATGACAGAGTGTTGCAATTGTTTAAATAAAGACTGTCCTAGAAATCTTACTCCATGGGAAATATGAGTCAGATTTCACTTCAAGAAAACACTGGAAGTGAAATGTAAAACATTCAGGTTATTTTTGTAAAATTAAAAAAAAAATAGTGTACTTTCCCTTAAAATGTGATGTCTGAAAGTAAATATATAGCGTTCAGATTTATTATTGGTTTTGAGTTAGTTATATGCTAAATTCGACTCTCGGAATTCAGGAACTGTACACTTGGACTAATACGTGGCCCGTGTGAGACTAGAAAGGGTTCAACTACCCAGCACTCTGTTAGAGCATCACCACATAGGGAGCCACCCTTAGCTGTGTCCTTTAAGCTGTGAGGAAAATAAAGAAAACTTCAAAAGTCCATACTGGTCTTGACACGGATGAAGGCCAGGAGCCTGTGAACAATCTCTGTGTTGTACCTGCCTCAGGTGTGATGACAGAGCCACTGGCCCTTACCGTGAAAATATAGCAAAGTTGGCACTCCCTTTGGATTTAAAGAAAGTTGTATTTGGCATAAATGTGGTGTAATGAGAGCAAAAGAGTTGTAGGGGAGCTGCTTGGGAGGTCCTTCTGTCTGTGTGTTGCTTTTATTGGTCAATGAATAAAGAAACTGGCTTGGCCTGTAGCATGGGAGAAGGAAGGCGGAGTCAGAAAGAAGACATGGAGCGTCCCTGGAGACAGAAGCTGGGAACTTTACCCGGTAAGCCACAGCCATGTGGCAATATACAGAGTGATAGAAATGGGTTAAATTAATGTAAGAGTTAGCCAATGAGAAGCTAAAGCTAATGGGACAAGCAGTGATTTTAATTAATACAGTTCCCGTGTGATTATTTCAGGTCTAAGCTAGCCATGTGGCCGGGAACCAACAAGCGACGTCCCTCCAAAAGGAGACCTACATAGTCCCAAGAGCTGCCCCCATATCCTCTCAAATGACCATCCTACTATTGCGGGAAGGGAGTCAGGGACCCCTATGGTGCTGAATGTGAACTCTTGAGTTAAGGTTTAACTGTGCCCCTAATAGCTGATCTTAGTTGAGAAATAGTTTTTCTTGCCTCACTTATACAGGATAACTAAAAATTTGATGGGATGATCTTTATAACATTTGTTAGTTTAGCATAGTATCTGGTGAAAATTATGTGTCCCATTATCACTGGTATAGATTATATGACTAATTAACCATAAAATTTCAGCATTGGACTAGACATATGTATAAAACATGAAAATAAGTATACTCATCACTTATCATACAAATATCCAGAAATAGCCTTGTGCTCCTTCTAAGATATACAGATGCCGTCATACTTCCTGGGCTTATTTTTATACTGGGTTGGACTTACTAGGCAGTCTGAGATGCTTTCTTCCTAACTCTAAAGAGGATAGATGCACATGCTGAGTCTATGTCTT
The DNA here is from genome assembly GCF_950005125.1 of Chionomys nivalis. Taxonomy (NCBI): domain Eukaryota; kingdom Metazoa; phylum Chordata; class Mammalia; order Rodentia; family Cricetidae; genus Chionomys; species Chionomys nivalis. The sequence continues at coordinate 3,057,800 of NC_080111.1, read as the reverse complement.
TAAAGTCAGAAGGACAGAGTCTTCAGTGAGTCTACACATGCACACACAGTCATTGTTCTCCTTCATGATGGGCAAACACACACCTAGCAATGCTACTCTCCTGACACTATTGTGCATTTAGTTCCATGGCACATTTTTTTTGTGTGTGCACATATATGTATGTGCTCATATGTGGGGTATTCATATGGAGGACACATGTGTACTTTCATATGCACACATACATGTAGAGTCCGGAGGACAGCTCTGGGTGTCACTGATCTTTCACTGTCCTGGAGTTCACCAAGGATGGCTGGCCAATGAGCCTCAGGGATGTATCTGTCTGTCTTTCCTCCACAGCTGGGATTATATATACACGACACCATGGCTGGATTTTTCATGTGGGTTCTGGGGACCATAACTCTAATTCTTACACTTGTGTGGCAAGCTCTTTGTTGACTGGGATGTCATCTCTGCAGCCTCCCATCGTACATTTTAAACTTAGTGCAGCCAGCCAACTGTTCTCTTCCCGCCTCAGTGTGATCTACAAGCATTTGATCTTACAAAAGATTACTCTTAATCACTCAGCTTGCTTCTCTCTTGAGCATTTCCTGAGGACATTATCTGCTATTTGTGGCCACTGGAGCTTTTCCGTTACTTTCCTTATATACTTAAACTTTAATTTCCCTATAAAAACCATGTTAGTTCCTAGATCTTCTAGGGAGGGTCCTTCTCTCCCCAACTCTTAAAACATTCTTCACTGAACTTCAGTATTAATGATATGCAAAATGTACTTTGTGTTCATATCTCTTTAATGGGATCTTCTTTTGCAGTAGGGGAGTATCTACTTAATTTCCAGGAGCACAGAAGGAAGTCTACTCTAATTCATGTACCTTACCCATCATTCTGAAATTTTAACCTTTTTCTTTCCTTATCTAATCTGTTTTACTTATAGATTACATTATTATTATATATTACTATATTGCATCATAAGATTAATATACTTCCAACACTCGTTGGAATTAGTATAGACTAATTTAGTACAGACTGTTAGTATAGACAATCAGTATAAAATAATTTATGCTGGTGAAAAGAAAATGTAAAGGTTCAAGTAATCCTACTGGAACCCAATGTTCCAGCCAAATCACCCTCCATTACTACCTTAAGAAAAATACAAGACGTCAATTCACAAGATAGAAAATCCGAGCCAAAGAAGAAAGTCAGGGTAGCGTTTTCATCTTGCGCCCTGTTCTGTGTAGTATCGTTCCCATGCTTGCAGAAGGAGCAGGGTTTTCAGGTGATGAAGAGGACATGCAACATAAGTAAAGAGTCAATAGAACTTCCTGCGTCCTGCCTGGTTTGGTCTTCGAAAATAACCCAGGACTCTGAAGGCCCACCATGTCGGATATAGAGGATGCTAATGAGGTTCGGAGTATTCCTCTTTGTTTTCTTATACTTTTTTCTCTACTGTGACCTCGCTCATCTCAATGATAACAACAGACCTTTTCTAGTGTATTTGAAGATTGGCAACACTGTCATTATGATAACCCTGGGCCACGTTTGACCAGCTATAATAATATAGCGTCGTGAACAGGGATTTAATGGGGAAATGAGTATAACAACTCAGACGTAGGCCAGCACTGAAAGGATATTGACACTGATAGGTTCCCATCTACATATGAAGACAAAGATGATTCTTTGGGTGACGTCTCCCAGCCCAAGGTAGTTTTGCTCCTAGCAGAGTATTTAGCAATATGCGTAGAAATGTTTTATTGTGCCATCTGGGATGGAATATCTCTGATGCTTAAAGAGAGGCCACTGTGGATGCTGCTGCCTGTCCTATCCTGGATGCTAAGAAAGCCCCGATGTCATTCTGCCCAGATGATGGCTTATCCCGGCTGAGTGTCTAACAGAAGTATAAATTTTTTGGTGTTACCTTCAGCACCGAGCAGCCAGCTTCTTGCTAATTTTGAGAGAAGAGCTTACTAAATAACCTTCAAGATGAGAGGCTGGAAGGAAAGCGCTTCAGGAGCTAGATGCATTTCCTGTTCTTACAGAAGGTTACAAAACATTCTCACCAACCTGTTGGATGCTCGATAAGAGAGCTGCCGTGCTCTCCATAAATATTCATCACTATGGAAACCTTCCTACATCCCTGCACTTCTATAACCTTAAATGGCAAACACATCTTTTATAAGCATGATGAGAAAAAGAGGCAAATAAAGTCCTCTATGGGCGTCCTATGGAACACTTGTCAATTTGGGACCAGTGTGGTCAGCCCAGGCTGCTCAATAAGATCATGGAGGAAACCTCTGGCCTGGAAAGAAGCCATTCAGAATGTGGTGGTACCATCCCAGGAAATTCTGATGTACAGTAAAAGCCAGGAATCATTATGGGAACAACCAGAGGCTGGCTGGAAGCCTTTATACATAAGGACCAAGTAGGTGCGACAATCACTTAATATGCTAGTTCCAAAGTTTAGAGGAGAGGCTCCAGGTGTCTCTTCGTTGAGCCTTGAATGGTCTCAAGGATGTTGGATGTTGTTGCTTAGGAGTTATGGAACAGCAGGGAGGAGGCCTCGGTCCCCTCCGTCCCCTTGGTCCCCTCTAACCCTGTGCCTCTTCACATACGAGAGGGAAGGAAAGCAGACCGGTTTCTCGCCATCTTTCAAGGGCACCACCGGGTTTCGACGAGAATAGAAGTATAAGCCACACACAGCAGCAAGGAGTAAAATTTGAATCCATCCCTAAAATCTCTCCGAGAAGGGGAAAATGCTGTAAACAAGCCATCTGTGTTGTGATGTGAAACACATTCCCTTGTGGTGGTCCTTGCGGGGTGCCTTGATTATGTTCAAAAACGGAGGGGCGCTTGCTGCGGGACCAAAGGCAGCGAGCATTCTGGCCTCCCGGTTTTCTAAATCTGCACAGAATGGCTCCTGCGAAGAGATGAGACATTCAAGAGTCGGGCGCTGGGTGAACTAATATAAATCTAGGAATTAAATAAGATCCAGTATTGGCAAAGCAGCGCTTTGATACTGTTCTACATAAACACGAAAATGAACTGTTATATTTAGAAGCGAACAGATTCCCATGCCGTTTGTCCTTTTTCTATCTATAGTGTGGCTTCTTCTCATCCCGTACTGTACATTCGATGGCGGCATGCGGTTGTGGCAAATGTCCCCAGGAACCGATCCAAATCAGAAGTTCATCTTCTTCAAGCTCTTAACGTGGCCCCGGGGGTGCAGAGTGGATTTCGCATCCCCGCCCCCAACCCATCCCAATTCTCATTGTCTTTGAAAACCCTGAAAACCAGGAGATGAATCGGGGGAGGGGCCAAAGAAAGCCCAGGCTGACGCTATTAAAACAAGCATTTCGTATTGATTTTCCAGGAGAGACAAATTGTTAATGAATTTTTGAGAACTCGTTTGTTGTGTCTCTGTGAAATTTCTTCCTAGTTTTCCACTTAAAATAAATGATGTGTTTTTTCCATCTCTCTGATTTATATGCTGTCCTTGGGTTTAGGGTTATACAGACTTGGGGTGAAGCCCAGCTTCAGTTACCTGTAGCCAGCAAGCCAAGGAAGCTCGCAGATCCTTGGTTCTGCCTTCAATAAATCAGAAATAGTAGTGAAAGTTACTCCGATAGTTAGTATACGGATTGATTTTGATAACAGAAAGCTTGTGGGATATTTGTTAAAGCAATGCTATCCAGCAACAGAAATGACATATTCAAACCAAAATCTCGAAAGCACGTGTTTCTTTAAATGAAAGGGGTCAGAGTGGGAACCACATGGGCCATATTCTCTACTTCTATTAAGAAGAACTGTGGAGACATGAGTGAGGCCAGTGACCGTCAGGGACTTAGGTCACTAAAAGTGGCAGGGGAGAACTTTCAGGGATGTGGCTGTGGTCAAATCCGTACACAGTTATCAATTCATAGAACAATTAGCAATTGGTAGCTAATTGGGCAATTATTCATCAATACCCTTAACTAAAAGGTTTAAGACAAATATAAAGGTTAAGAAAACAATGCCACTGTGGAAGTGCCTGGCATGGTTCTGATAACCGTGGCTCCTGTTGTATCAGTCCAGCCTTTGGCTTTACAACCACATATTTTATATTTTAAATGAAGTCTATATTTGAGTATAATTCCTCCTTCTTTTTTCCTCCCACCCTCTTTCCCTCCCCCCTGCTGCTCCTTCCCTTCCTTCTCCTCCTCCTCCTCCTCCTCCTCCTCCTCCTCCTCCTCCTCCTCCTCCTCTTCTTTCTCTTCCTCCTCTTCCTTCTTCTCCCCCCTCTTTCTTGTTTCTCTGTGTAACAACTCTGGCTGTACTGGAACTAACTTTGTAGACAAAGCTGACCTCTGCCTCGCAAGTCCTGGGATTAAAGTCCTCCACCACCCCACCTGGCTTTACGTACAATTCTTGATCAATTCTTTTCTGTTTCAGCCCTGACTTCTTCTCCCTCACACAGCTCCAATCGTCCGTTTATTTCCTGAGCCAGGTTACCCTATTCTCTGAATTTGGGGGTCATACCTCTTCTTGGTACCTTCGCTTTCTAGATCTTGTGGATGAGAGCCTCCTCCCAAGGTATCACAAGCTTCTTTTCCCCTCGCGCCCACAAAAACAGTAATTCCTCAAAATGATAGATCCTGTCTAGCTTCCTTCCCTTCACCCATTGGTACCTGCTCACCTGAAATTCCAGTTCTCCCAGTCTGAAATCAGCTTTGTATTTCCATTGCCTGGTGAGTAGCTCGACTCCAGAAGTAGTAAAGCACCTTTCCAAATGAGAAATGCCTCATAAGTGTTTATTATTAACATGGAACTTTCTTAATCATGTGGATCCTGCGACTGTCACCCACATGTCAAGTTTTGACGAATGTGTGGATATTTGGCACACAGAATTCTGGTTCCTTTACAGTGATCTATTGTTCTTGAGTGGACACCTTGTGTTTCTCACTACGATGACCCGAAATACTTTCGTTCTTCACAAAAATTCCTTTCATCACTTCTTCTCATTGTTTTCTGGCTATTTCTGTCAGTTCTTTCTTTAAAAAAATTAGCTGTATTCTGTGAGGAATTCATGAAGAAATTAGAGTCGTATTATTTATACAGATCAATGTGAGGGCAACGGACATCTTGACACTAGTCTTTCCAATAGAAGTCTGTGCCTACACTTATTTAAGTCATAGTTGTATGCTTATCTTCACATTGGTTCTGCTCAGTGTTTAACAAGATATTCTAAGAGTTTCTGTTTTTCTATTCAATACTAAAGCTCTCGAGATTGCACAAGGATGCAAAAGTCATCCAAATCCAAATAAATTTAAAGCAGGTTTGGACACTGTGAAATTGAGTCATTTTTGTACACATATCATTTTATAATATTGGGCCCTTTGCTTATTTTAGACAGCAAACAGCAGAAACTATATGTCAAATCATAAAACCAAATATTACTAATATATATACACACACACGTATATATATATATATATAAAGTAAGATCTGAAAATCACTAGAATCATTTTTAAATCTACGTACTGATAGATGCAGGTTTCAGGAGCTTGGCCTGGAAGAAACAATTGCTAAGATTGATGATATTACAAGCATCAGAAATGATTGGTCAGATCTTGGTGAAGCAGAACCTGGAAGCTATACTTTAGAATTCTTTGCAGGGACTTGTTCATGAAAATTAGGAAAACATGCTGTGATAATTCTTTCAGAGAAATACGACTTAACAAAAATTCTTGGCATTCGGTCTTTCTTGTTCTAAAAATTAGCTCAGACTTCCATCGCTAAGTTATGTTTTATTGGCTAAAAATAATTAGATTTCACAAATTTATGTTTATTTTTAGGTTAATTCCCAATGTTCCCACCCTCACCACCTGAATTTTCAAAAGCTATTCATAGAGAAGTGCAGTCTCTGTTTCAAAGAGATTGACTTCCTAGGAACAGCCCAGAGCTTTCTTGAGAAACTGCAGACCTTGTGAATGCTAAAAGATCTTCTAATACCGAGCAGACAGAACCTGCACTCTGCTCTGGTCCTAGCCGTCCCACAGAGTGTGCCGGAGTATCTGTAAGAATGGCTTTCCCTAGTTTTCTTAGCGGTTGCCCCCATGCATTACTTCTAGAATATGAACAAAAAGCATTAAGGAAAATATTTGAAAAGATTTGCCACAGTTTTGTATTGTAAAGTCTTCCTTAAAGACGCCATCTAGCTGAAATTCCTGTTTACGGACCAGGCCTCTCAGCTTATGGACTCAAGGTTGTATATACCGCCTCCTCAGCTAAGAGCTAAAACCTTTCTTTATATGTGAGCAGCACACAGTTTTTATTTTATGTGGAAGCTTGACAAGATTCTTCCATAACATTTCCTAGGTTTGAAACCTTGAATCTATTAATAATAGTTCTATAATCAAGGCTATAATTTGCATGATTATTTTTTAAATGTTTGGGTCCCTAATTCAGTTTTGTCTTTTTATGTTTGTTTTGTTTTGTTTTGTTTTAGCGAGTCAGGGTTTCTCTGTTTAACAGTCCTGGCCTTGTAGACTATGTTGGCCTCGAACTCACAGAGATCTGCCTACCTCTGCCTTCCAAGTGCTGGGATTAAAGCCAGAAATCACTACCACCCAACCAGTTCTGTCTTATTTTACTGGGGTTTCACGTTTTATGGACATAGGAAGTCATTCTGTTAAGTTTCCAAAAATGCATGTCAACAGCAAAGCACATCATCAGAAAATCTTTGCAACTGAGTTTCCTATGTAATCTGAATCCTGTGCTTAAATTAGATATGGGAGGTGTCAGGTATATTATCTGTGTTTGATCCAATTTATTTAAAAACATACAAAGCTTTTCCTTTCACACATATTTCTTAGCATCTGTATCTAGACTTGCGTTAGATGTCTGATCAATTTGAATGATTGAATGATCTGTCTCTTTAAATGACTTTCACATTTTTGGTTTTGGTTTTTGAGACAGGGTTTCTCTGTAGCTTCAGAGTCTGTCCTGAAACTCCCTATGTAGACCAGGCTGGACTTGAATGCGCAGAAATCTGCCTACCTCTGCCTCCCAAGTGCTATATATTTCTTTGTTGATTGATTTTTTTCGAGACAAGGTTTCTCTATAGCTTTGGAGCCTGTCCTGGAACTAGCTCTTGTAAACCAGTCTGACCTGGAACTCAGAGAGTTCCGCCTGCCTCTGCCTTCCTTCCAAGTGCTGGGATTAAAGACATGTGCCACCACTGCCTGGCTTGTATATTTACTTTTCCATGAGTTGAAATTGACCTTCAAATATTTTTTCCCATCAGAAGACATGAGCATTATGGTTTTCAACTGTTTTACGTATTCTTCAGTTTTCATTGCTTTCCTCCTAGTTTTGAGTTTCAGATTAAGTATCACTTTTCTCTCTCTTTGTTTGCTTATTTCCTTTCACAATCTTCTTGTTCCCTTTTGTTTGGGTTCCCTTGAGGATGCTGAAAGTGGCGCTTACCTCTGTAGGCAAGGGTATCTTCTTTTCATCTCATTGACGTTTTCTCTTTGGGAAATAATCAGCTGTTCATTAAAACGACACAAACACTCTCAGTGATGTGTGGAGAAGCGGTATTGATCAACTTTCGTTTGTTTTGTTGTCAAGGATAGTCCCCCATTTCAGCTGAGCATAGAAGGAGGGGTACCCACCATTCCAGCTGAACGTGGGGCACCCTCCATTCCAGCTGAGCGTAGAGGGCGGGGCATTTCTAAGACTGGTACTCACATCTTTCTGCCCTCTCTTTCTACTTTGACTTGGCATGCATTGGCCATTTCTAGTTTCTCTTTATCCCATGGTGCTTTCCTATGTGTTCCTTCGCTGCTATGTACTGACAGCTCTGTCGGGACATCAAGACAAGCTCCTTATCCCCTTCCAGACCTGCTTCCCTGTGCAGAGCCAGCTGCTGTTTTCCAACGACTCTCTTCCAGGTTCACTGATGCTCTGTCCCTGGAATGAACGTGCTCCCTGGTTCCCACACGCGTCCATCCAGTCAGGCCACGCCGCGTGTCTGTTCCTGTGTGCCCAGCGCGCCAGTTCTGTCCTCTAGGTCTAAGCTGTGTCTTTGGGGGGGGTTCTTAGGCTCCCCTGCACTTACTCCCACCTCACACAGCCCCGCATTTTCCTAACAGCTTACACGTGGATGTAGTCCAGCCTAGCTGTCTCTCCCTAGCCTCGGAATTCTATCTTCTCCTATCTATTAGCCATTTTCACTGAAATGATCCACAGAAAATTCAAATTCAGCACGTCATAGATGTCACTCACTGTCCCCTCAATTCCGCTTAACACTCATCTACTCTGTTTGCCCCCTCACAGAATGGATGACATCACCAACTACTCTGAAAGCGGGTTGTCTGATTCATTCATCTTTCTCGTCATGTGGGTTATGCTATTACGAGCATCCTCCAATCAATTCCATCTACTTCTGGCCACGTCTGTGGGTTCTTTAGTTCAGGCGGTTATTAGTCCTGATCAGGAGAACTTCTTATGGGTGTGGTGAGCTCACTTTGTTTCCTTCTTACCCCACATTCCAAACCCATGGCCTTCTGGATTAGGGCAATGCATATTCAAAATCCTCTCTTGTGGATTTCTCCAGCTGCAGCCTGCTTGCTCTCAATGAGTTCGTTATCATGTGTACACAGGCCCGATTTCATTTCTGCTCCCTGCAGCTGAGAAGGCAAATGCGTCCAGAGCTAGAATTGCAGCAAACTGACCGGAAGGAACATGCTAGGGGCATGGTACAACTCTGTGTGGAGATCCACAGTGTTTGACATACATGAACATACCCATTACCGCAGAGGGGGCGTTTCAGCTCCCTTACCCCAAACTTCTACCAAAGGCTTGGCACCCTTTAGGCTTCTGTGGAACATGGAGTCAAATAGGACCTATCTCATGAAAGATATTACAATGGCTGATTGGCTATGATTTTAACTTTTAAAAAAGAACAGTCTTGACTTATTGTGGCCATATAAGCAAAAGCTGCTTGATAACTATTCAATCAAATGACTCATCCTTCATAAATATAGGACTCTTCGCAAAGTAAGGCAGTAATTCAGAAATAACTTACATCTTTGCTTCGAGCAAGCTTCATATAAGCTGTCTACCCTGGAAAAGCACAGCAGATTTGCACAGTCAAGGATGGTGAAAAACATTTCCTGTTTAAGTTTTGATGTGTTCTCAGATAGAAGCTTGTCAAAAATAAGTAAGTTGAAATTTTACAGAAAAAACTTTGTGCATCTGAGTAGCCCTAGTGATATCTATGCATGACTGTTTTATTTCTCATATCTCCAAACACACTACAAGAACAGATTTCAAAATGACAACCAAATGCTTTCTTGTCTTCTACCCTAAAATATTAATTACTAGTAGAATTTCATTTTCTTTCTACCTCTTTTAAACAAACAAATGAAATGCATAATTATAATCTTGATCCAGAGAAAAGCAAAAATAAATATATTTTATAAACAAAACCATCCTGAATATCTTACAATTTCATCTTCTTCTAAATTATTTATGATATAATATGCAGAATGAAATCTGTATAAATGAACTTTGACTAAATATTCACAGGTTGGGAATATCTAGGTTCATTTGTCAACGCTTTTCAGAAATTTTCAGCATAAAAATACTTTACATCACCATTAAAGGGCAGCAGTGTCCAGAGATCGTTGCCGAAGCCGGCACCGGATTGAGTAAGCCTGTGGGTCTTATCTATACATAATATTCATGCATATTTCAGTATCAGGACAGACCTGGTGAGGAGACCAGACACAACAATGGTCTAGAGGAAAAGAGCCATGATATATTAGCATTTCAAAAAGTAAATAACTTCAGGCCTGCCGAATAGTTGGTTTGCACTTTGAAACGCACCGAGTGCACTCTTCAGAGCAGCCGGTAAGATCCCAGGCTAAAGACAAGCAGGAGTTACAAACACGAGCCCACCAGCTGCATTGGCTAACAGCTGCGATGCATATAGCCTGCCTGGGAGCTAAAAGTCCGAGACGCTGGCTCGCATTTTAAAACAGTCCCTTGTACTATAGGCTGGGCTATGCCTTCGCAAGTGGTCCATGCTGGAATCCTAGCTGCCAGCGTTTTAGGGTACATTTTTATTTGGAGCTTGGGTGCTTTGTAGACATGTTTAGTTTATTGGGGAGTAAGGCGTGCCTCCAATCTAACTAGACTGAGTTCCTTATATAAAGAAAAGTTTAGACATGATTTGCATAAAGGGACAATACCATGTGGAGATGAAGGCAGAGACTAACTGGGAAGGGGATGGGGTCTAGACGCCAGTGAAGCAGAAGTTTGTTACCAAACCTCCTGAAACCACGTACAAAGTATGAAAGGAGTCTCCTTCAGGGTCCTCTGCTGATCTCTCAATCTTGTACCTGGAGCTTCTTAAACTGAGAGAATCAGCTTCTTCAGCTGAAACTGATAAATCAACGGATAAACTCAGCTAAATCCCTAAGCCATGGAGCCTTAGCAAACTATCACAAGGTGAAGAAAGTGCTGGATTTTCTGCATCTCTGAGTGACACTCTGCTGATTGGCTGGAAGAGAGAAGGGGCTACCCCTTTCCTGGGAAGTTCTCTAGTCTGCCAGAGCCCAGACAGTCTGTTTTAATGACTTAAGTTGCCCGAGCTATGGTCAGTTTTGGCTAATAACTTGACTGTGTTGAGAGACACCAAGAGACTAGTGAGCCCGTTTCTGTGCAAGTCAGTGAACAGGTGTCTGTGAAGAATTTATAAGAATATGGGCATCACCATCTCATGGGGGTGGGTTAGGTAGGACAAAAAAAAAAAGGCGGGGGGAGATGAAGCCAGACATCTTAGGCATTCTTCTGCTCTGTTTCCTGTCTGGCCCTAGACGAGCTCATTTGTCTTGTCATGTGATCCCTGCCCTACTACCGTGAGCCTGCACAAATTCACCTCCACTGAGCTGTCTTCCTCAGGTGTGTGTCAGAGTAATAATAAAGAGAATAATTAGCCTCTTTCACTCCTGATAACACTAAAGACAGACCGGGAGCTTTGGGCAACTGAGTAAACATATTAGAACAATATAGTTTTTTCGGGTGATCTTCAAAAGTGATTAACTCGTTGAGAAAGGGGGCGCTTTAAAGGTTACCTGGAGAATTTTTGATCTCCTCTAATTTTACAGATGCTCAAAAATGGAAACCATCACAACCTGAAACATTTATAGACAGCTGTAACCGTACTCATAAAGACGTGCTCCGAAGGCTGCTGAGGTACAGAGAGAGGCAGAAGGTGTTACACGCTGCTTGAAATAACTGTCAGATGCAAGAAAACTTCTGGGAAAGGAAGTACAGATACAAAGAAAGCCAGGTTTAAAGACAAACATGCACTGGTTAGGTAGTCTCCACTTAAGTCTCATTCTGAGCAGACAGAGGCCGTGACATGGAAACATATCACATCTCCAGACTCCTGGAAATGTTGACCACAAATCCAGTTGAATACCCTTTGAGGATTAGCTGAGCATGGGAGAGCATCCAAAAGACTGACAATGGAGAAAGCAATTACACTTCCCAAAGAGAGACCCATGGGAAATCTTTAGGTACTCCAGACCAATGTTTCTGATAGAAAACAGAATAGAGAATCATCTAAATACATTTGATATACTAAAGAGAAAAGGTAGATATTAGAATTTGGGATTGGCTTAAAATAAGAACAGATGTACTAAGAAGGCAACCCGCTTCCTACCCTGGGTCCTCTCAGCTTTCCTACCCACACTGGCTGCTGTTGAGTATGCCTCAGAAGCTACTGCCTAACAGTCTCCGGGAAACTGCTCCCAGGTTCTGGAACTTTCCTCCCAGAAGAAGCTTTGCACTTTTCTGTCCTCGAGGTTCCAACCCAGTGTTTCCTTTTCCTGTAAGCCTACATGCACTGAGCTATGACCACCACTTCTCTGGAGACCCTGAAAATGGCAATTTAATTAATCCTGCCAACACTGAAGTCTTGGGAGACAGGGTCTTAGAAAACAGTAAATATAGTAAATAATCAACATTTCGTTAAACGAATATCAGGAGAGTCTGTAAATCAGATTCTTCCCTTTAGAGAAAGACCCACTCCTTGTTGAAGATAGAAATGGATGATGATTATTAATCTTTGACTTTGGAGCCTGGAAGAGTGTCTGACTTATGTATTGAGAAAACAGAGGGGAGAAGAGAGCTGGCGTCAGAACCTGGAAATACAAGATGCATGTTCAGATAGAAAATAAAATACCCTAGTGTCCCCAAACCGCTGGTAAAGGAAGCATGTCCCAATGATAGGGTATCCCATTGTGAAACAAACAAACAAAAACAGAGACTACCACTTTTGTGTAGTCAATGACCCAGCTTTTGAAGCAGGAGCAAAACTGTCACAAAATAAGACAGGGGGTTATTTGCAAATTATGCATCAGGTATTACCCATATTGGAGACACCTTGGCAAGGACTCCAAGGCCAGTGAAGAAGAATGGGTAAGGACCAGTGAAGAAGAATCAGCTCTGGAAACATGTGCATCATGTCAAAGAAAGAGCAAGCAGGAAGACAATTGCAATAAAGAAAGCGCAAGGATATGACTGATAGCCCCGAGTTCCCCAGGACTGCTGCGAGAAAGGCAAAGGCTTACAGGGAGAATTGGAATCGCAGTAACTTGGCAAAATGCAATTCTGGGGAGCTCTGCTGTTCCTAACACAAATGTATGTATTCATGGATCACAATCAACAAAAGACAGGGTTACTAGAACATAGGAGAGTCAGGAAAATATTAATACTAACCAGCATTTGACTTCGACACACTCCTACTTAATGCCGTTAGCATCTGAAAGAGAAACATTCAGATTCCTATTCTGTCGGGGACTATTAACATAATGCGGCTTTGAAAATTTTAAAAAGAACCTCATAATTAATTTAATCACCGTTTTGCCTCCCACTTGCGATCTGCATTTTCGCTTCAAAACCCTTACGATATCGCTGTCACTCCGATCTAATGAAACCCCTCTTGCTTAGGAAGAGAGGACATTTCCAAGTGAGGCGGCTACGAAGAAGTAGGGGAATGAAACATGTGTCTGTCCCAGCAATCTCACCCGGTAGACTAATCGCAAAGGCCTGTGGGTATGGATCTATGCCGTGCAGTAGACAGCCCTTATTGCCGTTGCTTTTGGGGTAATTTGCATAGCATGGCTCATAGTGTTTTATGATTTTTTTCTTTTAGAAATGATTCTACTTGTTACTGGCTAAATCTGTTTAACTCTTCCAGTGCTGACTTACACGTGGGAGAGGCATGCAGCGTGAATACAATTATCTCTCACCTGATGAGTCCGAAATAGGGTCTCTAGCTAGTGTTTCAAGGGTGTTTCAATCCTTGGCAAAGATATCTGCTATAGACTGGATCCCTAGGAAGCAAAGAGTGTTGGTTATGTGTCTATTGACTGGGATAAAGGATGCCCAGAGAGTTGGCAAAATATTATTTATGGGTGTCATTGTGAGGTTGTTTGCAGAGGGATTAGTTTGGGGATCTGTAGGGAAGGATGTCATGGGTAAAATCCAATGCTTAGAATACAAGAGTCAAGCAAGCAGTGAATCTCTTTTGGATCTGAAGCATCCATCATCTCTTGTTCTTTGCGTCATGTTCCTGGTACTCAGATTTTCAGGGGCAGCCTAGGCTTACTCTCTCGACTCTCTCTATTCTCAGTCTCCATACTTAAGCTAGAGCAAAGCTTCTGCCTTCTCCATGCTTGCAGTTTGCAGAAGGCACTTCTCAGCCTCCACAATTGTGAGTCACTTCCTCACAATACATCTCCCCTATTGGTGTGGATAAATCTTACACGTTCAATGTCACTGGTGGACACTAGCATGCAGATCCAAAGGCAGATCGGTATTCAGATTGATGGAATAGTCACAGGATTGATACATATAGAAGAAGAGAAAACAAAGCCAACACCAAGAAGAGAAGCTGGACCAACAAGCAGTCAAAAGGGAGGCCTGAAATTGACATGGTGGGTTGGCCCAATGCAAGCTGAAACGAGAGGGCTTGTGCATGCTAATTTCATACTGCAGGCGCACTAGGTATGCAATGGCCTGCGAGGGTATATGACCTTGTGGCTGGGTACGAGATGGTTAGCAAGGGTCCCTTGGTGTGATACAGTTATCGGATCAATTTTAGAGAATGGCTAAAAGCTGAGGAAAGCTTATGAGATACGTTCCCAGCTGCTGAAGAAGTAGGTCCTCTGATCCCGAAGACAACACATGTATCACATTTTAGTGTCTGCTCTTGCCACATTTCATTTAATGTCAGCATCCCAATGAGGCATCGTGGAAGCAGGCTGGTCTGTCTGACTTCTGTGGAAAGGTGTTTTGGTAGACTCTTCTTCAAGGTGTTATCCCTGCTTAACAATTTAGCAAGTCACAACTCATCCTATGTAATCGGACTTTCCTTTGGGCTGCCAGTTCACAAATAATAACAGAGACTTATTGTTAATTACCAAAGCTAGGTCTTAGCTCAGGCTCATCCCACTCTCTCCTATATCTTAAATTAATGCTATTTTTTTTTATTCATTTAGGTTCTACCGCATGGCGTTGTCTCTCTTCCATCTTGCACCTCCTGTTTCCTCTCCACATCTCCTGGTGTCTCCCTCATGTGCTTAGAGTTTTCCTTCCTGCTTCCTCTCTCTGCCCGGAAGTCCCGCCCATACCTCTGCCTACCTGTTGGCCATTCAGCTTTTTATTACGCCAATCACAGCAACCACTGTCACATAGTGTGCAAATATCCCACAACAATCATAGTAAATTCTCTAACTATGGGCAATTTAAAGAAGGGTTGGGGAATTTAATTCTTTTTCTTACATCTGATAGCAAGGTCAGCTAGCCATGCTACCATGAGCTTACATAGAAATATATGTCTATATTTCTATTTCAATATTTTGTTCTTGAATTTTAGTGTTTATATGATTATTTTGTGTTTGAGGTGATTGATCTATTTCAAGAGACTTCCAACTGGTCAGATTTTCACATTTAGTTATTTGCATTTTGCTGAAGGGACGTTTGTATATTGTTTCTCTGTGATCCTGTAAATTCTTCTTTGTAAGTTAATGCAGTTGCCCTCTTAGGATATCTGTGAAGAAGAGAGCGGATGACTAGTTCAGAAATGTCATTATCAGGCACAGAGGCACCGAATCCCAGTCTGATCTGAGGTACAAAGAGCATTTACTTGCCTTGCGGAATACTGTCACTTAAGTCAAGGGGAAGCATACAACGTGACATCGTCGGTGGCTTAGAATGAGGCTCAGATCTAAGCACAAACAAAATGCTAGGCCGGGCGGGCACCGCCTGGCCACCGCAGTCATGGATCTGAAGGTTACATTTTATGTTTATTAGCTCCATCCAGATGGTGTTTTATGTGCTTAATAACTTTGTCCCTGACTAAGCCATGGACCCACCGTTTGACAAGCACAGTAGGAAGTGTCTATCAGCAAAATAAAAACAAAAGTCATCTCATAATGGAAACATCGCTTGGAACGTTTGGACCACGTGGTGAAAGAGCTTAGTCTCTTTCCTGTCTATGTGTGTAGTCGTGAAGATGGCTTTTCCAAACCGAACCTAGATTCACCGATCTGCTGGGATGCCATTAAAGGAAATACAGCTCAATGCTACTATTTTATATAAATAATAACTTCGTTGTGAGAGGTCAGATTATTTGGATGCACATTTATTTTTAGATGACGGCAAAACTAGTGGATCACACGTATTTAATAGTCTAGGGTTATAGACTAGACTGGAGGATATGATGGATGAGGTCACCCACAAAATTGCCTCTGGGCCTGGAGTCTCTTGGGTCACTCAGCTCAGTGATCTAGATCAGCCTGCTCACTGAATGAATCTCAGGCCTCCTCTCTGTCACTTCAGAAGCAGGTTTCTCCCGATGACCAGTTTAGACTGAGGATTAAATTCTGCTTCCTAATTCCAACCTCTTCAAGGACAGCTATTAGGGTTTGTTTGACTGTATCTTCTTCAGAGCACAAATTGTAGACCCTGAGTGTAAATTTAAAGAGTCTATTGAAAGAGAACAATACTTTTAAATAAAAATCTCGTAACTCTCCAGTAAAAAAAAAGTCACTGAACTTTTTAACTTATGAAGGAAACCACAAAACTGTTCTGCATTTATTTTGTTATGGAGTCTAAGGAGAAGGCAAAGATTCTTGTCTGGGATTCAAATTTAGAGGAGAAAATTAGAGAATAATGTGATTTTAAATTCTTAATTCATTATTTTATTTGTTTTTTGAGAATGTCACACATGAGTTCTGTGCTTACATCATTTATACCCTTCTCTTTTCTATAGCCACTGCCTGACAAAAGTCCCACTCACGTCAAATTCATGACCTTGTCCTCCCTATTATTATTATTACATATATATGTTCCCACACATATATGTGTGTGTGTGTATATATATACGCGTGTGTTTGTGTGTATACAACCTATTGAGATCATTTAGTGCCGCATTAAAATTAGATGTGTTCCTAACGTGCATTTCATTTTATTGATTGTAATTTAAAATATTTAGCATAATGAATGTCATATCTTTTGACTTTCAAATACTGTTTTCCTTCATTCCTTTCTTCCTCCATTATTCATCTCCACCTTTGTTCTCTCTTTCCCTTCAATCCTTCCCCAACCTTTTTTGCTTTTTGTAGTTCATTCGTTCATTGCATTTGGATAATGTTTGTATTTGGGAATGTTTATGCTGAGAATAGAGAGCCCGTGCAAACACAATCATTTAAGAGATTGTGAGGTGGGTGTGACCTGGCTTTTCAGATGTACTCTAGTTATACGACACTGCCTTTGAGATTGCTTTAGAGCTGTGTCTATATTAGACAGCTTTGCCTTGGACACACGATACAAAACCAAAAGGAGTTTTAACTGGCAAACTGTTCCCCTTAGACTAAATATCCACGCACACATCTAATCAGCCAAAGCTGGTCATGCACGATGTATTTCAAAGGATGAGTTCAGGCTGGAGAATACTCAGTTCTAAATGTCCAGCCTAACAAATACGAGGACCCAGGTACAATCTTCGGCACCCACGTGGAAAGTTGGATATGGCAGCATACACTTGCAATTTTGACTGCTGGGAAGGCACACGGAGAAGTCTTACTGTAGCTCTCACTGAACCTGTGTGTTCCAGAAAGAAAGCACAAAGGTGTGCCTATGTGCACACATTAACACACGGGGACACTATTATTATTATTATTATTGTAGAAGCTCTTCTCCTTGCCTAGTTCACACCAGTGCTTCCTGGCAGCTTCTCACAGACGTCTTGGTCCCCTTTGTCACTCCCAAGTTCACGAAAGGAAAAATTGTTTGGTTGAAACCTGTTCTGTGCTACTTACTGTTACTAGGTAACCTGGGGTCATTTCTCTGGGTTCCTAGTTTGTTAATAAAAAAAGAAAACATTTATGGATGGACTCAGGAGAAATCTAAGGGACAATTTTATCAGAGTAGAAACAGACAAACAAGAAAACCAAACGAAAACAAAACAAAGGAAAAACAGGTGGACAAACTGTCAATCATGGCAACCACCTGCGGTAGGAGATGGAGGAGAGAAAGGGAGAAAGCTATACTTTTGTGAACTAGGCAAGGAGATGAGCTTCTACAATAATAATAATAATAATAAGGGTTGAGACTGTCAAAGACCTTGGTGACCATCAGATTGCATTACAGGCTTCTAGAATTCAGAGTCTAACATGGAGCTACATAATTTGGTGGGGGGGGGGGGGTTGTGCTAAGTTTTGGCCTAGTCATTCTTTTGATTCTTCCCTTTTGGAATAGGAATGATTGTTTTGTGCCATTGTATCGCCAAAGTATGTAACTTGCTCTTTGTACAGAGACTTTGCTGTTATGGCTTTGCTTCTAGTCTCAGGTGAAGTGCTGAAATTGGATGTTTAAACAGTGTTAAACACTGTTAAAGACTGGATGGAGACTTTCAAAGTTAGACTGCCTTTTGAATTCTGAGATGAACATGAGGCTTTGAAGACAAGATGCAAATTCCATGCCTAAGAAGGGATATGTACATGTGTAGGTTGACAAGGAGTGGAACTCTGGTCGTCCATTCAATTTCGACTTAACCAGGTCTCTGCTCCCCTGGGGGGTGAAGCCCCGAGCACGCCTGGGAGGGAATATCCTGAGTAGGTTAAATGACCTAGGGATATCCATCCACTATGGGTGGCGTCTCTCCTTGGTAGGGATCTTGAACTGTATTCAAAGGAAAAAGTTAGTTAGGTGGTGGGTGATGTAAGTCTTTAATCCCAGAACTCAGGAGGCAGAGGTAGGCGAATCTCTGTGAGTTCAAGGCCAGCCTGGTCTACAAGAGCTATTTCCAGGACAGGCACCAAGCTACAGAGAAACCTTGTCTGGAAAAAACCAAAGGGGGGGGGGAGGAGGAGAGAGAGAAAGTTAGTTGATCGTGCACACTCTTAGTGTTCTGCTTCTTAACTCTGCACACAGTGTGACAAGCTCCTTCAATCTCCAGCTGCCTTGCCTTCTCTCCTGTGATGAGCTATACCCTGGATCTCCAGGCCACAGTAAACTCTCTCTCCTTGGACGGAGAAATAAGTAATTGAACGGTGGATAGAATGTGAGCTAGGCACAAAGCAACTCAGAAATGCTCCCTTGTTTGATGTTCAAGGGGAGGAGCCCAGCTTGAGCGCAGATGAAGCTCTCTCTACCCTATAGACTTCCTTGTGCCCTAGAAAAGTGGGCCTCAAAGACACATTGCGCTTGCCCAGTGACCTATGGAGAACGGGGAAATGGTGGTAGTCTAATATCCAAATTCTTACATTAAGCTACTGAAACTAAAATCTTGGACTGAAGCTTCCCTCGGGCTCATTTCTAGGGTGACATCTTGAAAGAGACGCAGTTCTTTGAAAGAGGTCTATCTTCACAAAGAGAAACCAAATAAAACCAGAAGACCACACTTTTCTGCCCTTCTCCCCTAAGAAACTAATCTATTGGGTTCTGACTCCAGAAAGATGGAATTGGATTGAAGAACATGTTTTTGTGGTAACAGACTGGAACTCTAAGCACCTGATCCAGGCAAATAAACTTTGCACAGCGTTAGAAGGAGGTGGATGCAGAACACTAAATCACTCAAGGCAACGGCACAGAAAGATGCCTTCCTCTCAAAGGAACCATCAGAGGAAGTAGATGCTCAATGTTTGCCCATGAGAGCATGCGCCATCCCGAGGCGCTTCAAGACTAAGGGAACCGTGAAGGCTACTCTCACGGGGGAAGACCTAGGGTTGTAAGACTTGACTTATGAATCTTCAACGCTTTTAGTTGAAAGGGTTCAAAGCTCAATCACTGGATGAAATTAACTCCAATCATTTACTACCTGCGGCTCTGACCTGAGCTGATGGGTCAATGGGTTGCTTAGAAAAGTTGCGCTCGTCACTTGACTTTCTTTTCATTCTACTACAGACACCGAGAAAGCTATTCTTCCCAGGAACCAGTTCTTGGTTAGCTCCTGCTATGGGATGCCCCCTTTGTGTGCTGTGAATAAGTTTCATTCCCATTGGTTAATACAGTAGCTGAGCTGGCCTGTTGCAAAACAGGAGAGAGCCAGGTGGGAAATCAAAGGAGAGATACAAGGAGAGGAAGGGCAGAGTGGGGGAAGAAGCCAGTCAGCCACCCGAGCAGCAAGAAGCGCTGGAGAACAGGTAATGCCACGAAGCCACGTGACAAAATATAAATTAATAGTTAGTGACAAACCTGAGCAATAGACCAGATGGTTTGCAATTAATACCAAGTCTCTGAGTGGTTATTTTAGAAGTGCCCATGGCACAGAGAAATCTCCTTTGACAGGTTCCTATTCCCAAACACTTCACCCTTGGTTTCCAGAAAAATCTTTTGTCAGATAAAATGAAGACCTTTATGTGGGTTTTCCTACATTGTTACAGAACTCTCTCTCTCTCTCTCTCTCTCTCTCTCTCTCTCTATATATATATATATATATATATATATATATAAAACAACCTGATCATATCTTGTATTTGTATATTTTTCTGTTAAAATAAAACATTGCCCAACATGTCCCATGAATTACGGATAATTCAAGATTTATTTTAAATATGAAGTTCATAAAGAAAAAAAACTTGATTAAAGCATTGCCAATTGTACTAAACTTAGCGAGGATGGTATCTGGCTAAATATATGGATTTTCTTAGGTAATAAGAGGGAGCTACCATTGGGGACTGCAATCATCTTCCACAATAAATACTGTTTTTCTTCAAGACTGCCGCACAATGAAGTTATAATTGTTCTTGGAGAGTTTCTGCTTATAATTAACACAAAACATGCAACGGGGACGCTTAGCCCTTCCTTCTGCTCGTACACGTGGTACATTTTGTGTGAGACATTTTTAACTGCTGGTTAAAAAGCTCCACTGCACATGGTAGGCACACTCCTTGCAGTTTTCATGCTAAGTATGAGACTGAGGGCCTGGCTCAGACCCGGCTTAGCGTGCCCAAGGCTCGGGGTTCACCCAATACCACACGCAAAAGATGTCACTATCACAAATTAATCAAGTGAGTCAGTGAACTTCGGGGCTTTTGACTTTACAGAAGAAACTGTGAACATGGAACCATAGCTTTAAAAGGTACCAATATACTATGCACATGTACAAAGATAAAGTGTACGTATATCCGACATACTAGGTCTGCTAATACAGTGACTTTCAGGTGTCGTATAAAATGGAATATTTGATGTACGGTGTTTTTTGTATTATGTGAATGTAACGATAATGCATTGGAAATATCTAGAAAAATGCACTAATAGAACTAACCCACGACAACAGTTTGTTGTTAGTGAGTATATAATACTTATTCTCCGATAAAAACGCCATTGAATAGTACCTTTCATTGAAGAAGAAACGACCACCTGAGTTCAAAAGTCCTTATCATTTAGAAATATCAGTGTCTCTCCATCTTGCACAAACCATGCATGATATAAGAAAGTCAAATAACTCTAAAGAATATTGTCTTTTGTGTTATATACAAAAAAAATGGCCTAAAATTATTGGCACCCTACCAGATTTGCGCATGCTCTAAAGCCAGCTCCCCGCCCCCTTCAATATTTCCCTTGGGTTTTAGAAATAATTCAAAGTCAGAGTGGCAGGAATCTGCACGGATGAAGAGTTGCAACGCAATGTCAAAGGAGCACTACACTTCTCCCCGGAGGCTTTTTCCCGGGAGCACACGCGCATCCGATCCCCGGGTGCCTCCCATGACCACATCCGGAAAAGGACGTGTTAGAAACGAGCTCAACGCTTTCCCTGATCCCAAACCATGTTGCTCTGAGTCAGAGAATAACAGGCAGAATTGAAACAAAACAAACAACAAACAAACAAACAAACAAAAAAAAACCCCAAAAAACTGCAAACTCGAATTCGTTGAACCAGAACAGCACACCCAGAAGCTGCCTCGCGATCTAAAAGGAACCAGAACGTGGATCTGCCTCTCAGCCCCACGACGCTTGAGATACGACATGTCACAGATTCTCTCAGCTTCTGGGATTGCTCGCTCCACACGCTGCCATTTATGGTGCTCGGCACACACTAAATCTATTTTTTGTCAAGATGGGCTGGGTCTTCACAGCTCTTCGCGTGACATCACTCACTCCTCTCGGCTCTTCATGCTTGCTTACCATGGTGGAGTCTTGATTTTTTTGGCTGATTGCCTCCACTATGTTGAATTTTGGATTTTTTTTTTTTTAAGAGTAAGATCGTGAAATAAGGTCCCAGAAATGTGGGGAAAAATTGTATAGGTTTCCTTAAAGGGCTTGTGGGAATCAATCTGCTACATAAGCATCGTTTTGAAACTGTAATAGTTTCTCCAGCATTTGGGAGGCGGCTTCAGGGGGCAGGAAGCAAAGTCAACAGAAGGGAAGGGACCGGACCGGAGGAGACATGCGCTGTGCAGTGAAATTCTGGGTCGCTGCTGCTGTCGACTGTGCCGCTAAACATTATCATGGGTGTGTTTGTTTCGTTGTTTACCTGGTACATGTCTCATTTTTACAGCTAAAAGATTTAATTAAAAAGTAATATTTCTGGACCATCCTTATGGCTCAGTGGGTAAGAGCATTGACAGCCAAGCCCAACAGCCGGAGATGCATCCTTGGGACCCACACGGTGGAGACTCCGTCCACCTGTGAGTGGCTGTGTGTCTTCCCCGCCGTACTTCCCCCGCACACTAAATAATGACATCCTTCTTTAAGCAAAGGTTAAAGGGTAATATTATACGTGCTATTGTAAGTTTCGAATCTCCTTCTGTTCCTCGCACCTTCCTAGAGCTAGCCAGTATCAGAAATGTAAATTATAACCCGTTGCAATGCGCCTCTCTCTGAGTCTTTATCTAGCAATTTTATTCCAGGCCCCTGTGCTGTGTCAGCACAGACGCTATCCTCAACTCTCACCTTTAACCTCCACGGCTTCCTTTTCCCACAAGATTCTTTCGCCAGGTGAAACTTGTTCCCTGTGGTGATCGGTACAAAATGTGGGCTATTCCAGCTTTCCAAAGCAATGCCCCTGAGGGTACTCTGCTAAATACCTTACAGAACCAACCTGAGAGAAGCCAGCACAACCTGGTAAAACTTCATTGTTGATGCCACCATGACATAATAATTAAGTAAACAATAATTTAGTCAAAGGATACACAGAGATGCCAAGCTGGCCATTAAGCTGATTGTTTCATTGTTCAGCATATTTGAAATTATCACACACAAAATTTACCCGAAAGGGGATAGGGAGTAGACCCAAGGAAAATACGGTATTTGGTATTTCATCTCTTTCATCCTTGTTTTTAATTTTTCTCCAATTCATCTTTGAATACTTAGGAGGACATCTTACATCCAAATGTGTTTGTTTATTTCTCTTAAATTAGAAATAGCAGCTACCAAGCAACGAGGTGTAAATGGCAGAACTCACATTGACACAAGAGCGAGTTGACTAGGGGCTGAAGAAACTGGACTTCATCTCAAAAGCAGGTATCAGAGCCAACTCTGATTGGATGTTGGTTAATAAGAACAAGTCCCTGACAGAGAAAAGAGAAAGGAGCCCTGAGAGTTCCAGGCTTTCCCTCACTCACTGGAGTCCCCTGATTTCTCTGTGAGTTTGAGGCCAGCCTGGTCTACAAGAGCTAGTTCCAGGACAGGCTCCAAAGCTACAGAGAAACCCTGTCTCGAAAAAAGGATGGTCTTCAAGGAAGGTGCCTTCAAAGTATTTGGTCCCCAAGGCTGTGAATTCCCCGCTCAAAAGAGGAAACAGAATTGTATGAAGTCATTCTTCCCCCTTTCCTTCTCTTTTCCCTTTTCCCTTTACCCCTTCCTCCCTCCTTCCACGTCTTTCTCCCCTCCTCCATCCTCCTGTGATTCATCAAGAATTTTCGTCCTTACAAGCATCTATGGAGAAAGTTACCAGCAGAGGAAGAAGCCGACTTGGGGATTTCATTAAAATCTGTGAAAACTGAAGAAGTCTTTAAACCAATACGTTTGTCAATCACGCCGTAATTGAGAAGTAGGAACCCCGGCTGCCGAGTATTTTATATGCAGCCGCTCAATTAACTACGTCCCCGCGTCCAAGAAACGCGGAGAACGAGACGAGCGACAAAGCTCCATCTTGGATCATCTGGATAATTAATTTAGACTTCTAATTTGCAAGCTCGTCTAGTAATCAAGGCGATAAACGATTTCCCCATGTTTTCCCACGATGTGCCTGGCACCTTGCTGGTGTGCCACGCCCACTTTCACCTAATTGGTGCCCACTGTGCCTCGGGTCCAGTTTACAGATGAGGAAAGAGCGCGCCTTTACTCATCCAACAGATCTCTATGGAATCACCACTACATGCAGGATTTTTTTCTTTCCTTCTTTTCTTTTCTTTTCTTTTCTTTCTTTCCTTTCTTTCTTTCTTTCTTTCTTTTTTCTTTCTTTCTTTCTCTCTTTCTTTCCTTTCTTCCTTCCTTCTTTCTTTTTTCTCTTTTTCTTTCTTCCTCCCTCCGTCCCTCCGTCCCTCCGTCCCTCCCTCCGTCCCTCCCTCCCTCCCTCTTTCTTTCTTTCTTTCTTTCTTTCTTTCTTTCTTTCTTTCTTTCTTTCTTTCTCCCCCCCCCCCCCGGGTTTTAAATTACGGTCATTAAATCAAACGCATATCACCAGGGCTGTTCCGCTCAATCCTTCCCATGCCAAGCTGTAAGCAGAGCCCAGCAGAGCTGGTTGCTATCAGGCCTCGGCAGCACATTCCTGGGTGGCAAAGGCTTGTGGTTGTTCCTGACTTGTGAACAGCCTTACCGCATCATGGAATTACGAATGGAACAGGAAGAGGTGAGATCCAAGCACCAAGTCAGATATGGACATAGGAGATGATTCTCGGGGTTCCTGAGAGGTGTGGCGTGAACATGGGACACAGTGTCTGCATGGTTTGCTGACATCGAGATCATTCATCTTAATTATCACGGCCACTAGGGTGTGTGTGTGCAACGGAAGAACCCAGAGAGGCTTCAGAGTCACCACCCATCACTTCCTGTCTTCCTTTCTTTCCAGCTGGCCGGCCTGAAGTCTAATATTTACTGAGCCCCAGGAGCCCTTCTGCTCAATTTCCAAGTCCCATTTCTTATTGAGCAATCCATCCCTGGTCTTAAGGGCCCTACAGTTTTGGTGGGCAGAAAAGACAGCATAGGCAGTGAGACCCATGCACAAGAAAAACTCAAGATACATGAGGAAGGGGACTGATTGCGAATGGGGTGCAAAGAGACTCAAGTGGCAAAGGCGACAGATAGCCAGGCTTTTGTGGTGATCGCAAGACAATACATTTGATAAAAAATGTAAAAATGTCTACTTAAAATTGCTAAACTTTATGCCATGCATACTATAATCTGTCGATGATGCTGGCAGAAACTTGTGTACTTGGTGTTTTGATACTAGTTTAAAAAATGAAGTGACATACCCTTTCTAGTTTGTTAAAAATTATATATACATATATAGCATAAATACATGCACATGTATAATATATGTAGTGTGGTGTATATGCACATACATACATATATAGTAATATCTAAACACATTTTCATGTCTATACAATTTTGAATAAACATAAGCTGGTAAAATCATTATATGGCTTTTATTATTCTAGAAGGATATTATAATTAATAAAAATATATCTTATACTCCAAAATAGCCAGAAAAGAACATTATGAATTTATATATATTTAGATATATCAATACTTAAAACATTTCTGAATCTTAAAATTATATATGTTTATATATATCACAATTTGATGGAGTTAAATATATAAACTATAAGTTAATGGGACTTGAGAGAAAGTTATTTTCATGTAAAGAATATCTACAACATAACTTATCCTTCAAAATAATCAATACTTTGGAATATTTTTCTGCAGTGGGCCTTGCAGAATAATCAATGGGCCTTGCAGAATAATCAAAGTGATCTTCTGGCCGCTCAAACTGACAGGCAGCTGTTATCACTGATTGCTCATTCAAACACTTCCACATCTTCAAGATGAAAGGGAAGAAACCAATGGGACCAGAAGATAAGGTCTGTAAACTTCAAAAGAAAGATCATAGTACTGGGAGAGATGCAAACACAAGGATCTGTTGACTTTAAAAATACAGAATTATTTTCATTATTACTGCCTGTTTATTCCATAACAACAAACTGTGTAGGATAACAAAGTTTTAATTAAAGGTTCAGTCGGACCCTACAGTCTTGCTGTGGGATCTTCAGGAGACTCGAGTCTTCTGAAGTTGCTTAGATCTGGTAGCCCATAGCAAGGTTGCTTCCGTTAAACCTGAGGAGTCCTGGACCACCAAAGCATACTGGCCTGGTCCTGAAGCGGCGGAAGTATTTGCCCTTGCTTACTTTTGTAAAATTGAACACAAATACGAAGTTGATTTCACGTCCTATAAAGTTCTCAGAGTTAGTACCTTGCTCGAGTTCAGGATGACAGCATGAAGACCTGGGGGTTAGGACCAACGGCATCGCCGTGAAAGGAATCAAGGACCAGCGTCTCATAAATGAGTCATGGACCGTGAGACAGAGCAGGTAACACTGCAGGAAACGGCAAAGAGAAAGCAGTGTAGGGGAAAAACATTGACATGTTCGGTTAAAAATAATCCTTCAAAAGGCCAAAGTTAACAGTTAAAACTGCTTTTTTTCCCCTCTAGAAATTGGCAAAAGATTTATCTAAAATGTTTATATTTTTGCCACCCCATAAATCAAAATTAGTTTTCCATTAAAAAAGTTGGATCCGAGATGACAATCTTCTTGCCAATTTTCAGCTAAATGCAAATGGAAACATCTGAGACCCTAAACTGAAATCTGAGGTTTATAGATACATAGTACAACTACTGCTCGCGCGGCGTTACATTGTGAGCCCCGAGGAGCATATGCAGTTACAAATTCAGTCACTGCAGATACGGAAAACAATTAATTTCCTCTTAGGAAGTCCAGAAACCCAAGCCCAGAGCCTATCTTTGGTAGTGACATGTGTGACTTATTTGGCTTCCCTACTCTTTAATGATAGACTGCTTGTCCCTTCTGCTTGCTCCCCGAGTCTCACTCAGACTCTCTCGGAGTCCATAGACAAAGCCAGCTTCGGATGACCTGCCCTCCTCACACCAAGCCAGAGCTTCCTGCCATGCCCGTGAGCTTATTATTCTATTCTAAGACAACTACCTAGTAGATAGATTGAGTGTGGTCAAGACATATGACGTGCTAGTTGGAGACACACAGCACTGTATTCTACATTCAAATGAATTGACCCATCTCTCACCATCCTCTCAATACCTCGGATGCCTAGCACTGGCTTATTCTGTAACTGGGAGTTTCAACAATCAATAATGTTTCCATGTTGTTAGTATTCATCCTGCAGTCCTAAGGTTCCAAGAGACTGTATATGGGTTTCAATTATCACTTCATCCCGAGATCCTGTCTGATGTTCAATATGCACTGACATTTCACAGACATTTCTTAAATGAATGAAATTGCTACGGGGAAATTTCTTTAATTTTTCAGAATCTGACCACTGAATTACTAAATGCTCTATTCATGCTAAGTTTTCATGTCTTTAATGTCCCGAACCCGTAAACTGTTTCCTGTTTCCCCAAAGGTTGTCACACTGTTCACTTTCCTACTGCTTTCTGGTCTCGTCTCAGTCCACAAGGGTTGCCAGCATTTCCATGGGCCAAGAAGTGCTAGGTGGGTCCCTGCTCTTCACTTACTGTTAAACTTCTTCCAATCCCATCCCCTGACCCAGAGAAGCTGTCAACATTTCCAGAAGAGGGAGAGAAACTTGGCCTCTCTACAACAATTTTGAGATGAGAGTTCCAAAGGAGCAGCAAGGAAACGTGGCAACAAAGCTTTTGTTTCTAAAGATGCTCTGTGTAGTTACGGTGAGACCTCGTCTGATCCGTTCCCATCCGGATTCCCTGAGGTCTGCAGGAGGGAGAAATCACCTTATTCTAGACGGTCTTATGGCTTTAAGTAGCTGGTCTCAAAAATGCCCTGCCCATTCAGACCGTTAAGTTGGTATATGCAATCCCAGGGAACCTAGACAACAATGAGGACCCTAAGAGAGACATACATAGATCTAATCTACATGGGAAGTAGAAAAAGACAAGATCTCCTGAGTAAATTGGGAGCATGGGGAACTTGGGGGAGGTTTGAAGGGGAAAAGAGAGAGGCAGGGAGGGGAGCAGAGAAAAATGTAGAGCTCCATAAAAATCAGTAAAAAAAAAAAAAAAAAAAAAAAGAGTCGGTATATACAGTGCATACTCTGGTGACCGGATGAGCAGATGAAGGCATCAGAAACAGAATCCCAGGTGCTGGTGTCTTAGTGTTCAAACCGTATTTTGTGAGGTGGAGATTCTATGAATATAGCGAGTGTTACAATAATATAGCAGCCTTGAGTGTGCCTCCTTCGCCCTGCGGAAGCAGACATGAAGAATGCTTGCATGGAAACCAAAAGTCAGCTTTGCCTTGGGTGATAGAGACAAAGACCACTCTAGAAGAAGACTCGCTCTTCACAATGAATTATATTTGCCTATGCCAGTCCGCTGGGTAAGAAAGAGACCAACTTTGAACAAATAAGCTAATTCTCATTGTTTTTGCCAAGATCTTATTAAAACCTTGAGATATGCTAAAGTATGCACTCAGGGGGTTCATAATGAATTCATTAAGCAAATATATATCCTTCTCTTTAAAATTTAAGGGAGAAGACAGGCAGTTAAAGACTAATACATTTTAAAAGAACTGGTGGTATCTAGCCAGTTCCCCCTTGTCACAAGCTCTTTGAATGATTGGGGGTGCTGACTGCCAAATGTGTTTTCAAAAGTCACTTGAAATGAAGAGAAAATTCAAAAGTAAATAAAATGGGCAAGGAAGAAGAAGGCATTTCATTTTTATATTCTCTTGCTTTAAGACTAAAAGTAAAACCATTATTTTAAGCGTGGTCAAAGTTGAATTTGTGCAGGTTAAAAACTCACGTTTTAACTCCACACTCCAAAGGAATGTCATTGGATTCATAGACTTTAAACTAGCAAGAGAGTGAATTATTAGATTTTATCACTAATTGTTCTAAAAAAGTACTTCCTTCTAGGTGAAGATATTTACCTACATTTCTGAGAAAGCCTTAGTTCTCATATAAATGCATAGATGATAGCAATAAAATATAAGGAAAGCAAGATTGTCCATATATTTAAATTCAAAAATTATATGGATCCAATGTGTATTGAAATATATTCTCCCAGCAAAGGGACGTTCACACACATGCCCACTTTTAAATAGTAACACACTACAAAGCCCATAGTTATGATGAACCTCTGTCTTTTCCAGCATCTCAACAATGTGTAGTTCAAGAACTAGCTCTCCTCCCCGCAAGAAAGAGAGAATTATTTTTAAAGACAAACGAGCGAATTTTAAGAAAGTATAGAAGTCTGAGTTTCCCAAGAAACCAGACGTAAGACGGACGCAATAGAATGTAGTCGCGGTTCTGCTCCAGGGCAGAGACAGTCATGGGCTGGGCGCAACAGAGTTAATAGCGTATTTAATGCCCAGGACCAAAGTCTGGCGTGGCCGATTTGGAAGGTGGCGCCTCTTTAAAACCTAACCAAAGAGCCGGTCTACAGTTACCAATCTGCCTCGGCGTATACAGACGATCCATGTTGACAAATGATAAAGGAAATTGGAAAGGTTGAGGGGATGAAGTCAATAATAGATTTATCTCCAGACATCTTGCACTTGGAGTGCATCTGTTATACAATATGTAGACATATTTTACAGCAAATTTGGAGGTACTGTGAGCCCACTGGGCAGGGACAATGTCTAATTTTATATTCTATATAATTCGGAGCTTCACGTCTTTGCTTAATGAGGGAGAGGAGGAGAGACCCCACTCCCCACCCCACGTTCACAGGGCAGAAGCCCGGGAGAAGGACAGAGGGACACGGCTGTGCTTGCTGGGAGCAGCGGCGGAGTGGGACCCCAGTGCAAAAGACGGACACAGCCGGATGTGAATATTTCATGTGCAACACGAGGTGCGGGTGCGGGCAAGGATCTGCGGCCTTGGAAAACCAAAGTGTCTGTTTTTCACAAACTCAATGGAAGTCTTCGCAAGTTTTCTTCTGGGTGTGCGAAGGTTTTTAAATAAGTTGGAAAAATTATTTTAAAAAGATCTCATTAAAACGCGTATAGAAAACAATGTTTGGCAGTTTGTACTATTCTCCACTACAGACAATTTATTTTTCTTCTCTCACGGGTGTGTTACTAACCATGGATATCATAAATTATTAGCCTCTAAAGCTTAAGAATACTAGCCGCTAATATTTAAAAAGGGCAGAATCATTTATATAGGAAACTCCATTTATGTCTAATATTTATGTAAATATGGTATGCAAATAACTTTTATTGGGAAATTTCTTTTTTACTATCTTACTTCATTTCATCTATGTTTATTTTTCTGATACTCGTATACACAAAATCGAACCCATCTTAAAGCTTAATTTTGATTAAATTTGATTGAGATGCTTAAAAAGCATTTTACAAGGTTAGAGAGGAAACGATAATACTATCAAGCACCCTGGCATTCTATAGCTCAGAGTCATAGGAAGCAGGGCTGCATCCTTTAGCCCCGTGGTTCATGATGCTAATATTTTTAAATTCAAGGAGTTAATTATGGTCCTTTCACTGAAACAGGCGGTTGGCAGACTTCCACCCCTCCATCCTAAGACACAATTTTGAAGTAGCTCTGAATTTTTTAAAGTCTGTATTTTTGTTGTCAATTAAAATGGATTATTTTTCCTTAGCCTGTGCAAAGTCATGACTGTATGAATGAGAGTGGTACAAAAACTCACGGCGGGAATGTTGGATGCTTCTGCATGAAGCCAGCTGCTTGCTGTGAGGTGATGCGCTGGATCACATAACAAGATCCTGCCCGTTACTTAATTCCGGAGCATCTATGTCGCTAGGACTTCATGTCATAACGATCTTAGTTGGTGACTTACTGCAGGCATATGATGAACAGACATACTTCCTCATAACATGTCAATCTTACCAAAACTTCATAAGCACATTCTTCAATATTCACCAGGATTTTTGTTATTTTACTGCTTTTTTTTTATTATTCAATTCATTTGCTTTCATATACTTTCTTCCTCTCAAAGGCAAAATATATGGGCATTAACTGTTATCAATAATGAGTGAAGTTAAGAATAATTTTCATATCTAAGCTTTATAGCCTACAACAATGCCATGTTTAAAATTTCATTTTCTAAAGTAGGAATCATAGTCAATATGTTGGTTAAAATAAAAATAACTTTTCTTAGGATTTGCTTTTTTAAAAGGAAAACCAGACCTTGGTGTTATCGCCTCAAAATTTAATCCGCCATCCTGGAAAGAAAGAAGAAACAGGAAAGGTGGCCTCTACCACCCGACTCTGTTTCACCTCAATGAAGAGCTGGACAACGTGGTTGCAATGAACCTGTTCTTTGTAGAACCTGAAAGTACTCTCTTGCGTGGAGGGATCACAGCAATGACTTTACCTTGATTTAACTGGTTTATCCCAGTTTTTAATGGTCTTGTGGTTCAGCGTAACTGTGGGGGGGGTGGGGCAGTGCAGACTCTGACTCTCTTCAGATTTGGTTCTTCCAATCCAGAAAAATAATCAGTCTTAACCCCCCCCCCCCCGTAAATCACACGCTGGAAGGGATATTTTCATAAAAGAGTCAATCAAACGTACTGAAGACAGTGCGATAACCAGGCAAAATCCCCCTTAGCTCTTTAAGAACATGGGGCTGCGAACCAATCATGCTTTCAAAGCCATGGGCAGGATTTAAGAGACTATGTTTCGAGGGCAGAGTAGCGAGCTAAGGAAGAGAAAATAGTTACTGTACCCTGTGCGCTAGCCGCTGGCTCTTGTTTGTAGCTGTATACTAGTACCTTTAAAGCAAACATGAGAGAACAGAGCCAAAGGCCCCTTCTATGAGAGAAGCAAGAAGCATAGACTGAACTTGAATAAGCTGAGACTTTAGTGTGTTTGACCCAGCAAAACAATGCCCAACTAATACAGAGAACGGTCAGATGGAAGACTATTGCGTGGCCCGTGTGCCCGGAAACTGTGTTGAGGCCTGTTTTATGTCCCCAAGGTCCTGTATACGCCTTCTCTGTGAACGTGACAGAGTCTGTGAGGCGGAGGGGCATGCGTTTGAAATTATTTCATAAACAAAATTTCAGAGAGAAAAAAAAAAGAAGCAACTTGAAGTTTTGTCTTGGAATTGTACAAATGGCGGAGGAAGAATGAGCTAAAACCATCGCTCCCAGTCTTTTTTATCAACTGACCTAAGACAGCAAAATAAAATATCTTCCTTAGATGCTAAATGTCAAAAAACAAAAGTCAAACAACGTACGGGCATACATGCATCTTTATGGTCTACATTCCCAGTGTTAGAGTTGGCAAAACAGTGTTGGCCATTGCTTATGCAAAGATGGAGTCTACTCCTTCCTATGAGTAAATATGGATTTGAGGAATTTTCTCTGACCTTTATAAAATGCTATGGCAGATTATGTTACAGCATTTTCGTCTTCTATATACAACATGAAGGTCACTTATGTTCTGTAATGAGCGAAGGTCTATTTTACTAATGTTTTCCGTATCATATTCCCAACTTGATCTCCAGATTTACCCTTGGAGTCTGGAAGTCATTGGGCAGACCAATTGATTGTCTAGAGTTAAATGAAAAACAATTCCAAGGAAAGTCGCAGTTGAGGGAAACGGGGATTCAGAGAATGACTTAATTTTCACATTAAACAAATCCAGGTGATTTGTTTCCGTCTCTTTCTCCAGTGTGTGTTAACCTTCTGCAATTGTTTCCCGATTTTACTACGGAGAAAGCTATGCTTTTGCTCCCATAAATATTCCAAAGGATTCTGCAACATCTCTTTCCATTTCACAAGCCTTTGTTTCCCGCAGGGGAATCTTTACCTGAACTCTGCGGATTTTCCTCACTGTTTCCAGCTTCTCTCTTGACTGTTTCTTCCTTCCCTGAGAAACTCAAGTCTTTGCTTCTTCAGACTCAGTTAAATGAAAGAGAACGCCTCTGATCGCCTGACCTCCTCTTGTTCCGCATGCAGCAGGATGAGGTACAAGTTTCTCTGAAGACCATATCATATTTTTTCACATATCAATCAATCAATCAATCAATCAACCAATCAATCAATCACACACAAAATCAAAGTAAGAAATATTTTACTTGAAGATAAAATGTACAAGGGAGTTTAGATTTGATGATACTCTAGGAGCTCCCCTGTGCGTTTCCCCAGAGGATAGCTGAGAAGGAGGCAAAATAAGAATCAGTATTACTGATATCTTGTATCCTTTCCAACTTTATCAAATTCCTTCAGTTTGGAATTAAAAAAAAATAATCAGGTGCCCTGGGGAAAATATGAAAATAGCATATCTTACAATGTTGTCTTTAGCCTTTGCTTTATTTTCCTCCATAAATTACTTCAAAAATTGGTCAGAATCAAATTCCTTTAAAAAAAACCAAAAAGACAGATTTTAAGTTCCTACCCCGAGAGGACATCAGTCACGCACACCAACGTGAATGACAAGGTGCTTGTCTGTATGTACCACACAACGGGTAGCATTGATGACAGTCTGGAGGCCCAGGAAAACTGGCGACACGACTTGCCCTTGTGTCCTTGTGCATTCCATACAGTTGCCACCAGCGAGCCATTACCGCAGGGATGCTTCCCTACACACGATGGGGTTTGCTGTCTTTCCTATGGTGGCTTTGTTTGTTCCCTTGCTCTCCGCACCTCCCGTATCCCCTGCCCACAACCCTGTCCAGGTATCGGAAAGTACAACACCCTTGTGGTGGGCACCTAACCCTCAGAAACGGGTAATGCTAGTTGTAAGTTGTTTGTGTTTGTTGGTTTTTTTTCCTTCTCAACGGGATTGAGCGTGTACACACACACACACACACACACACACACACACACTGATTGGTTCTTTTAGTAAAAGTAGGAAAAATACAGTGAAATTGAAGAGCTTCCTAGGTGTTCACATGACAAGCTGAAAGAAGACAGTCGTATTGTGTGTGTTTGCTCCACTTCATATCCTTTCTGTCCTTACAGCAGACACAGCAAGTTAGTGCCGATCGCCAGTGGTTGTATCTGTCTTTAATTTCTAAGGGAATTTTTTCCACCTCTTTGCCGATAACATCCTATGGAAGTAGACTAGATTTGATCCTAAATATCCTTTATAGTTTTATATGCATTTTATGGTGATCCGAACATCCAGCTATGTAAGAGATAGATCCATTCAGTAGCAATGAGATGTAACAGAACCCAAGTCTTAATACCTGCGACACAGTAAATCAGTAGCTTTAAGTTATATTACCCATCGTAAACTTTTTTAACCTGTGGCTCGTTTTCAAAATAATAAACGTAACTATTCCATAAAAATATCTCAACGCAGAAGAGCCAGGAAAGTGAAGGACGTGAGCAGATGGTACATCAATCTTCTGCGTTTATACAATTTGTTTTTTAACGCAAATAGTGTGGGTTGCCTGCTCATGCCTTGGATATCTGTTCCAAAGATGAGCACATTTTCTTATCTTTCTGGATCAATGTGACATTTGCAGTTATCATAAAATGGGAGCCCATTTAATGATGCTAATGCTTCCTTAATGTAAAAATAAAATCACCTTCTTTATAAAAGCAAACAGATTAAAAGTCCCAAAGAGACCATTGAAATATGTGACATTTGCAGTCACTAGTAGCTAGATGGCTTGATTACATACAGGTAAAAAAAAAGGAGTCCGAAAAGCCTTGTTTATGTTCATTTATCACAGCATCAAATATGAGTTCCATATTCCCCTATGAGCAAGTCAGTAAATACGGATATGTTTGTATAATGAAGCAGTTAAGTTAAAGATTGTTTTCAGATAATACAGCTAAATGTGAAATCATTAAACAACTTTAACTTTTCAAAGAAGGATTGCTTTTACTTTTTGTGTGTCCTTAAAAATAAATAATAATATATCTGAGAGGTGATTTTTTTTCTTTCAAAACCAAAAGTCATGTTTTAAAGTAGAAGAGTAGCTGAAAATCTAGAGGCATTAATTGAAAAAAGAAAAACACAACAAAAAATAAAATACAAAAAAAAAAAAAACATAACAAACTTAATTCAAAAAATGGTTCCAGGGCAAAACTGCCCCTCCTTCTCGCTCTCTTCCTGAGCTTTCTCTGCGACCTGCCCAGTCCACTGTGCTGGATCAGCTGCTTCCTGGGCAGCCAGCTCTCAGGATTTATTTCCTTTTTTGTGTATTGTTATATCTGCTTTCCATGTTTCGTACACATACCCAGAGGCCTTCTGGCAGCTCATATACTTTTCAAAGCCAACTTGAGAAAGCAAATCATTTTCCTTCCTGCGAAGGCAGCTGGTTCTTGCATACCGCCTTTCAACATAAGGGAGTTATGGTCAGTAATTCCAGAGGGTCGAGAGATTTGGCAATCGATGAGAAAAACGGGCGAAAGATAACTATCAAATTGGCATCCACTCCAAGGATGAGCTAATAGAAAATTCAGGGTGCACTGATGTCAGAGACCCCAAAGGCACTATTGACGATTCTTAAAGGGAAGGGAGGTAAAACAAGGGACTGCGACCTCAGAGATGTTCCCACAAATAGGTGGGATATATTTTAGATATTTGTCACTTTTTATAGATACCATTTTGTGTGACGTCATAATTGGCCCTTCATCGATGGGTGGGGCCGTGCTGGCAATGACTTTCCAGCTGTTTGTTGTAGGATACACACACCCAGTCTGAAATCAAGCTGGTAAAGGGAGGTATATTTACACCTGAAAAATAGGACCTTTATGGCAGCAATGAAACATTGCTCAGACTCAGGTCTATGGACCCAGGCTTAAAATGAAGGCATGCAACTCAAAATAATAAAATCTTATTTTGGAAAGAAAATAAACTCTTTAGTGAACAGTTTAGTTGTAGGAGGGAGACTTTTCATCTGTATACCCAGTCAATCATCTATTTACCAGTAAATAAATATTTGACAGTCATGCAAATTTGGGAGGTGTGGAGAAAGCAGCAACCAGAAAAATGGGGAAAGTTTCTGTCTTCGCTGAACTTGTGACTTATTGGACAAAGTATATTTGACCAGAACGCCTTTTATGACCTTTTAAGGGTTTATATTTGTTTCTGATATGAGGGGTGTGGTGGGGAGGGACATATGTGTGAAGGTCAAATGACAGCTTGCGGGAGTGGTTCTCCCCTCTACTCTATGGGTTCTAAAATTGGACTCAGGTGATCACTTTGTCCCAAGCATCTTCACCTACAGAATGTTGCAGCCACTGTGCGACTAGTAATTTGAGAAAAAAGTACTATTAAAATTGATATTTCCATTTTTCTTACAGGAGAATGGAGATGCGTATTGTTTAAGAATCAGAAGAGGGAAGGGGATGTTCCCAGTAGAGAGATGTGAGTGGAGGGGCTCCATGACAGTGGGTAAGGAAGGGAGAGGAAACTCTCTCAAGAGGGCTCAAGTGGATCAGGGTGAACGAGTGATAAACAGAGAGGGCAGAGAGATTCCTAGAATCCAAAGAAAAGGGGATCCTGAGATCCTGAAGAAATCTATGACCAGCAGAGAGAAAAGATAGGGAACTAATTACCTAGACTTTTGAAGAGGATGGGGGTTGTCGCAGTGGAAGGAGGGACCCTAAAATGCTTGACAAGGCAGCAGCACAGCCTAGGTGGGAAGATTTCACTTTCCGTAGCTGAAGAACGGCCATCCCGGTTTCACAGACCTGGTCCACATCTCGTGCTGAGCCACAATTCTCATAAGCGTCTTTAGAGTTCAGCATACTGGCCCCTAAGTAGCTGCTCAAGAAAGTGTTGTAAAATGGAGTTCAAAGGATGTAAATGCTGAATTCGCTTGAAGTCAGCAACTTAGACCAGAGGACAAAGTTACAAGATGTAAACAAGCCTGCAGAAATGGTAGTGGTTGTTTGTTAGAAGTTGGGAGAAGCCAAGAGTGGATTTGGCTGCATAGGTCTGGAAGTTCAGCCCAGTGGCCCTGATTTGAGACCTATGCAGCAAAATCTACTCTTGGCTTCTCCCAACTTCTAACAACCGCTACCATTTTCCCAGTCTTGTTTATATCTCATAACTTTGTCTTTAAATTGTATTCTCCTCCCTACTTCTATTACACGCTCTTCTGCTAATCTATTATAAATCCAAGCATGATGGTGTTTGGACCTGTGTGTGTGTGTGTGTGTGTAGGTGTGTGCAGGTATGTAATATCCACATACATAATTATATATAATATGGTATATATGCACACATAATATTTTATGCATTTATGTATGTACACACTTTATGTATAATCTATACATGAGTGTTTAGGCACACACATATGCGTGCACATGTGCACACACACATTCACAGAAACACACACGTATGTGCTAGATGCTATCCTGTACTTTCAGTTCAAAATTTTTAGCCTCTTGGGGAAGTTCCATGGTAAAAATTATTATTTTTTTATATTTCTTTTTAATTGATTTTTATCGAGCTCTACATTCTTCTCTGTTCCCCTCCCTGCCTCTCCCTTGCCTTTCAATCCTCTCCCAAGGTCCCAATGCTCCCAATTTACCCTGGAGATCTTGTCTTTTCCTACTTCCCATTTAGATTAGATCTATGCATATCTCTCTTAGGGTCCTCATTGTTGTCTAGGTAAAAATTATTAAAGTAAAATTATTTCTATGCATTCCTTGTCCATCATCACATAATGCAAATTACACCCCTGCATTTAGAACGGATCCCAGATCAGACGTGGTGGAATGAAAACTGAATATCGCTTTAAACATACAATAGCGCTCAATTTCCCACAGTTATTGCGTGAGATAATAACCCTGTTTAATACACAGTGTGCATTGGGTAACTGTGTTCACACTGCCTGTTGGAA
Source organism: Chionomys nivalis (assembly GCF_950005125.1). Classification (NCBI taxonomy): domain Eukaryota; kingdom Metazoa; phylum Chordata; class Mammalia; order Rodentia; family Cricetidae; genus Chionomys; species Chionomys nivalis. The sequence continues at coordinate 3,020,281 of NC_080111.1, read as the reverse complement.
GTATATTCTTGAGTATAATTAGGGTATGTCTGACCCTCGCGCCCAGAATCACTACATAATACCTCCTATCTCTCTTATTACTCAGAGGCAGAGAGGATTAGGTGGCGGATTCCCTGCATCCTTTGCTGCGTGCCGTGATTACGTCACACGTTGCTGGGCAGATTCTCAGTAGATCCTTTCACGATGAACAGCTGAATGGATCGTTTTACCGCGAGACTTAAAAAGCTGCTCTCCTTAGGATGTGATTGAGGCAAAATAATAATAATAATAATAATAATAATAATAATAAAGATCATGTAAATTATCGTTAAATCAGTGAATCAAAAGGGCATCAACATAGAACATCAAAAACAAGCCCGTTTTCCAGAGAGTGCTCACCTCTTCAGGCTGCCGTTAAGCAAATGGTCACAGAGCTACCACAAATAAATTCTTGAAGGCAGACACAAATTATCCTTGGGAACATTGATAAAGGAAGATATGCTTTTTTTTTCCCCGTTTCTTTTGTTTCAGACAAATTTGTGCCACTTTTGTTTCTTTTTTAATTACATGACTTACTAATGTTAGCAGGACGTGAGAGCGTCTTTCTCTGGGTTTTGTGGCTTTTATAGAAAAAGCCCAGCTACAATTAGTGAACTTTCTTATTAAGCTATGGCAGAACATGCTTTCTGGGCATGCCAAGGCCATGGCTACTGGCTCGTCTTCTCCAGTAATCCTTGGCACGTGTGTGATGGATGTCACACGGTTTTGCTCCGAAGTGAAGGACAGATTCATGCTGGTACTTTTTTTTTTTTTTTTTTTTTTTTTTGGGAGAAATCTTGGTTGAAAGCACCAACAGTGACACAACTTGGTTCATTTTGTCATTTTTTTTCCTCCCTTGAATTACTACATAAATATTAATAGCTAAACACATTGCAAACAGGTGGAGCTCATTCTGTCTCTGGAGCGCTGCCACCGCTATGTGATAGCTCAGACGGGTAACGAGATTTTCCATGTGGGGAGGGCGGTCTGTCGTTCCATGCCAACCCCGTTGGACACACCCTTGGCTTGGACCTCTTTATTTCCTGTGATATCTCTGTGACAGCCTTCTTGGTCTTTTAACAGTTCATTCAGTAGAGCGGGAAGGAGTAAGACGTTCCGTTTGAGAGCCACGTTCCCTTGACTGAGTGTCTGGGTACTTTCCCCTCGCACACTGGCTGTTCCCGATCAGAACACGGAAGGGAGTCCCCAGGGCTTAGAAGGTGCACCAGCTAGGCCCGGGCTGTCTGGTGGCAGCGCATCCAATCTCTGTGCTCCTGGGGACCTTCTCGAGCGAAGGAAGTCACACTGTGTGACCGTAGATCATGGGAGAAAGCCTCTCTCTAGTCACCTGCTTGGGAAATGCAAAGCTTGAATTTAGGTCATTCAAGGTAATTACTTATTATTTTACAGTCCACCCGTTTATGAATGGCTTAATTGCTTTCCAAGGTTTTAGGGAGACAGACATAATATTGTCTTCCATTCACGCTGATTGATTTTATGTATAAGCACATTGATTTTCAACTTATATATTTTTAATGCAGTTAAACATTTCAGAATAAAATCCAGAAAGCTTTCTTCCACCTTTGTAGATAATAATAGTTTATACATTCCTTCTGTGTCATTATTCACAGTTTATTTAAATATATTTGTTCTCATAAAAGATAAACATGAGAATTGGTCTGGAATGTGTTGGATGCATGTGATTCTGTGTAGTTATTTTAGGGATGGAAATATGTGAATTTTCATATATATAAGTTCTTCAACTTTTTATTGTCAAATGTCCACTAATGATTTGATTATGACAACTTAGAAGTCTCATGCCCAAACCCAAATGTTTCATCTTTCAAATATTATGTATTGGAGAATTTTTTCATGCATTGGGACAAAATTTAGATTTGGTGATTTTATAGAAGAAGTTTAGATACAAAGCAAAATTGGATTGCCACTAACATCTTATTGATTGGTTTATGCGTATTATTAAACAAAAACAAAACCTCAAGAGCAATATCACATGCTCTATTTCACCAAAGATAATGCAAATAAATCTCTGTGACTTTAGCTTTTACTACCCACTTAATATTCTTCCTTAAAGAATATTAAACTGTTAAATTTTATTAAATTTTCTTAGTTTGTATGATAGTTTTCCTTCTCTGGTTCTTGCCCAGGTCCAATGACTACCTACCTATCCCCAGCACCCAGTAAGTATTTTTCAGAAACTTACCCAGTGTTTTGGGGAAAGGGGCCCTGACCACCTGGTTTGCAACACACTTAATTGATTTAAACAGAGGTAGGAAGTGTCCCACAATGTGAAAAAGAATCATTTGTGGGAGATCAGATGCACAGATTCCATTTTCACTAACTCATGCAGTCAGTTTTGTTATAAAGGTTAACGCTGACAGGACTTAAACCCACAGTTTACACAGCTTTTCCTCAGATTACCCTGCAAACTCGTCACAGAAACCCAGATCCCACTCCCCCGCCACACTCACACTTAGCAAGAGACCTTAAAAATTGAATTTCGTGTTTAAAGGTTAAGAATGATTATACATTAACATAGTAAGTGATGGGTGACAGAAATCAAATGGTCCCAGCTTACTATCTCTCCTTACCTGGAAGGCTGTAGCACTAAGAATAAGGCAGACTGTAGGGGCTTGGCTCAAGCTATTTCAAGGAGAAGCAGAGAATTTAATGGTTGTTGTGCAAGGGATCATTCTGGTGATATTTTGACAAAGAATCTCTTTGACTTCTGTCCTTGTCCTAAGACCTGGCTAAAGCCAAATCGAAAAGGAATGGGCTAATTTTTTGGTGGGAGAAATCTCAAGACAGCATAGTGCTGAATCTGTGATGTGTTTAGTACTAACAACCTACACCAGTATGTACTGGGAGAGCAAGCGGGCAGAAGGAAACGCAAAATGCACCCTGGAGAGGAGCAAAGAGCCCTGGGTAGCTGGGGGTCAGAGCAAAGGCTTGGGCTGAAGGAGAGTCTGTGAATTAATGTTAAGGAGATGAACAAGGAGAGGCGCCCAGTCTGGTCTGAGATCATGTGGAAGGTGCCCCCAAGGATGAGACTCCATCAACTAAGCTTTCAACTTGTGAAAGGAGAAAAGATGAAGAAGGAGGTTCCTGCCTCTCAGCTGCACGCAAAAAACGGGACATGGCAAGTTATATTTAGGAACATGTATGAATGTATTTAACACTTGTATGAACAATTAATGAAAAAGGAGGCCATGAATTTGAAGCAGAGAGGAGAAGGGTATGTGGGAGAGTTTGGAGGGAAAAAGAGGAAGAAAGAAAAGAGAAAAAGAGAAGAGAAGAGAAAAGGAAAGGGAAGGGAAGGGAAGGGAAGGGAAGAGAAGAGAAGAGAAGAGAAGAGAAGAGAAGAGAAGAAAAGAAAAGAAAAGAAAAGAAAAGAAAAGAAAAGAAAAGAAAAGAAAAGAAAAGAAGACGTCGCTGCTAACATGGTCCCGATGAGCCAGGGTCATCCCAAATTGACAGGGGATTAAACAGCATTGTCCCTGTGACATTTGCTACTGGCTTTGAAAGCAAGAGAAACGCAAGAGTGATGGAGCTGTGGGCACGTCCTTTCACATTTTCAGAGAGCTTCTGAGGTCAGGGAACATGTGGCGGGAGAGTCCCTGCGTGGAGGCCCGAGAGAGAGCAAGTGTCTCTGAGAGGACGCTGTGCAAAACCCAAAGCCAAGCCTGGGTTTCTTTAGAGACCCCAGGACGCTGGGTTACCAGAGCTGAGACACCTGCCCAGCAGGGGGCTGCACGGACAGAAGCCATCACAGCAGGGGTGGGGTATAGAGGGTGGGGTGGGCAGGGGAGAGCATGGAGTCAACTGAGCCAATTGGAACAAAAATTGCTGACAACAGCCATGGAACCCCAGGACTTCATGTTTACTTTGCGTGGTGTCTGCCTCCTTTGGGGCTGGTATTTCCTTGCTATGCCCCTGTTCCTCCACTTTGGAAAAGATATGGGTCCTCATGGGAACAGAAAAGTTGTTAATCAAATAGGCCATGTGAATAAATTATCCCACTTTAAGCCGCGGTTATTTGGCTTTGGTGGTGATAGATTTTGTTTCGTATGTTTGAGACAGAAACTCGCTATGTAGCCCAGGCTAGCCAGAATATTACAATCCTTCTGCCTTAGCTCTTGATTTCTGGGGTTGCAGACATGTGTTAGGCCCAACAATTTTATCTTCTGGTTCGTTATGCTGCTGCTAATTTCATGGGATATGGAGTAGAATATTATTTGTCTCTGAAAATGGAGCTTTAAACAAATCCTTAAAAAAGACAACTTTCTTTGCTGAATGAATATATAATATTCAATTATGTATTAATAAATTATTTTTATCCAATACATAATCATACCAATTTGTGATATATGATCAAACATGATATAATTATATATAATTATAATTGTATCAATTATATGTAATATATAATTGTATCAATAAAAACTCTCAATATAAATCAATTATGTATTGATTAATGTATTGTATTGTGTTTATAATACACAGTTGTATATATATGTGATATGATGTGGTCAAAATATGATACAATACATAATTGTATCAATACAAATCTTTTAATACATATTTAATAAGTCAATACAATATGTATTGAATAATGCAAAGAGGACAAAAATATTTGCTGAATGAATACATGCATACATGTATTATGTGATGAGGTATGTGTATGCATGTAGAAAATGGAATTTGGGCAAATGTAACAAAGCCCTCCTTGGGGGGTTGTGAATCATTTTGCAATTAATAAGGCTGATAAAATATTGAATATCTAGCTACAGGTAAACATTAAGAAGCAGGGACAATTCAGTAATAGAGCCAAGTCTACTTATAAATGGTTAGATTCACTCCTATGCACCTTTACTAAAAATATGAAATATCTTATTGTATTTCTGGGAAGAAAATTTAAAAAGCCACCATTGTCATCACCTGACAATTACTTCTTGAAATCTTGACTGAGCCTGGCACTCTTAGAATCTGGAGGTTTTTTAAGTTAACAAGACCACAGGACAGAAGTGGAAGAGAGGACACAGGCGGTAAAGTGTGTTCTGGGAAGGCAAACACTTCCTGAACTTTCAATTTTCGTCTTCTTGCTTCCCCTCCTTGTGACCAGAAAGAGTCCCTGGAGGTCTTGCCTGTTCTCCTTGGTGCTGGAAGTACTGGCGCTGAGCCTGCCTTGAGGCAACCCTTTTTGCAAAGTCCCAACATCAGAGATGCAAGTCCTCTGTGACAGAATCGCAAAGGTGCCATCTCTCTGGGGCCATTTGTAAAACAGTGACCAAATCCGCCTCAGCTGCGTTTGATCAGCATTGGTACAATGTCAGTATAAAATTATAATAGCTGACTTATGTTAGGCACATTTCTGTTTTCCTCATTCTAAAGGATACCACAAAATCCGTTTACTACTAAACACAAATTACATAGACTGTGTTCAAATCCCCACAATGCACTTCTAGAAAAGTGAAACATAGAGAAATACGAGGATCATTCTGAGTAACGGCATCATGTTGTAGATGAATAGTTAGGTGGTAGACCAGAAGGTCAGAAAGAAGAGCCCACCCAAATGCAAATATAAGATTGTTTTCAGTTGATATTTTTAGTGGTGTATATAAATTAATATGGTTTCAAAATTAATATTTATCCACAAAGTAGTGGATTTCAATATAGTTTTAAAGTTTATTTTAATTAACATTCTTTTTCATTTATTTTACATACCAACCACAGTTTCTCCTCTGTTCTCTCCTCCTGTTCCCTCCCCGCCCCCACCTCCAACCAACGTTCGCCTTCCCACCCCTCTATCTTCCCATTCAGAAAGGGACAGGCCTCCCCGTGGGCTTAAACAAAGCATTGCATGTCAATAGGAGGCAGGACCAAGGCTGCATGAAGGCTGGGCAAGGTTCCCAAAGGCCAGCTCAAGGGCCAAGGACAGATCCTGAGCTCACTGCTAGGAGACTAACAAACCAAGCCACACAGCTGTCATACACATGCAGACGACCTCGGTTAGTCCCGTGCAGGCTCCCTAACGTTGGCCCAGGTCAGCTGTCTCTGATTCCCCCATCATGACCTTGACCCCCTGGCTCGTACAATCCCTCCTGCCTTGCTCTGTTATACACATGTGTTATTACACCTTATTCGTATGTAGCCCCATTACCATCCCTTATTATTCCTCTACACTTTTACTGCTCACCATCCTCCGACGTGATATATCCTCTACCTTTTCATGGTGTGTGGGCACGTGCCTGTCTGTGTGTGTGTCCGCGTGTGTGTGTTGAAAATTTAATCTAGATTCTACATTTTAGAGAAAACATGGGATATTTTATAAGACTCGATATTAAGCTCTTTTTCTCTCCCACACACTGTAGACGCCCCTTTCTCCTCTGCTCACCATCCTGCCTACATGTTACAAAATTCCACAAACGAGAGAAAACATTTTATTTTGCTTGACATTAGGGTCTTCAGTTATATGTATTCTCTAAATATAACATGCTTTTCTTATTTTTTATGATTTAATAAAACTCACATATGTTGGGAGCAGTGAGACCCCAGATCCTGAATTTCTTGTAAACAATTTGTTTTCCCCTGATCTGAGTGCCTACAGCTGCTCTGAGCACGAGACCTTCAGGAGTTCCTGATGGCAGGAGAGTGGTTTCTGGTGGGTTTGGCTGGGGCGTGGCTATCTCTATATAATCTGCCCCTGGACACAATAAAGGGGGCATTTTTGGGGAATTCGAGGATGACCTGTGTCACTGTCTCTCTGTCTGTGTGTGTTTGTGTATTTTAACCTCCAGCCCCCTTGCCCGAAGCTCACGAACTGGGTTCCAGCGCACTGAGCGCAGTCACGGGGGCACGGTGTGCGGCAGCATATATGATGTGAGAGTGTGTGTGTGTGTGTGTGTGTGTATAGATAGATAGATAGATAGATAGATAGATAGATAGATAGATAGATAGATAGATAGATAGAGAATAAAGGATGGATACACAAGTGTCTCTTTAGTATGCTGATGTAAAACACTTTGGTTATATATCCAGGAATAATATACACAGTTCATATTGATGATTCTTATATTGATTTCTATGGTGACTATGGATAGTTTCTTCTTTCGTGTATTTTACAAGTATTCCCCTGTTTTCTTGATGATAGGCACACTCACCGGGGGTGAAACTGGATCCCAGTGTACCTTTAAGTTTCTTTTCCTTCATGGATAAGACTGTTAAAAGTCTTTTCAATATTTGCTGGCCATTTCTACTCCTGCTTATGGGACTTGTGTTTGATTGCCTGTTGAATGACTGTATGATCGGGCTCGGGCAAGCCCTTGACGGTGCCTGAATATTAAGTCATTCCCCCTAATAGTTTTCCAGTTTTAGTTCTAATATATAATATACATATAGTATATATTCCATTTTATATATTCCATTTTTACTTGATTTGTGTGCAGCTGAGAGACAAGAACCTAGGCCCATTCTTCTCTCCATGAAAACTCAGTTTTCCCAACTGCATTTGCTGTCTTTGCTCTTTTATGTGTGTCTTTGACCCTTACACAGCTGGATCTGTACCGTCTGGCTCTGGACCAGCTATTCTAGTCCCCTGGTCCACTGCTGAGTTTTAATCCAGTATTTTTTTCGCTTTGTTACCATGACTCCTGAGCGTAATTTGAGCTCAGGTATTTTGATCCTTTCTGGTGTTTGTATATTTTTTTTTCCTACTAGAATTGCACTGACTCTTTGGACATTTTATGCCTCCTGATAAATTTTCAGATCTCTTTTTTTCTATATATGCAATGACTATTGTTAGAATCTTATGGATATTACTATGTTATTCATTTTCAATATCATAGCTACTTTATTAATTCTGCCAACTTGTGAATTGTAATTTTTTTCATACATAATGTTTTCACTATAAATGACTTTGATATCCTTAATTAGGTTTATTCTTACGAGTTGATTGTTTGAGGCTATGATAAATGGCATTTTCCTGATATTTTTTCTTTGTAAGTTCATTATTAGCATACAGGAAACCGACAAATTTTGTGTGTTTATTTTGTGCCATAAACTTTACTGAAACTTTTTGTTACAATCAACAGTTTCCTGGTAAAATATTTAGGATGATATCATCGTTAAACAGGAATAAGACATTGTCTATCTTTATTTTTTGTGCCTTCATTCCTTTCCCTGTCTTTCTGCTGTAGCTAAGACTTCAAACTCTGTATTGAATGAGTAGAAAGAATGGATACGATGTTTTGCTCTTATTTTAAAGAAAACGCTTTCTATTCTTTCCTACTTAGGACAATGTCACAGTATGTTGGGTGATTATATTGTGGTATGTTCCTTTTCTCCTTTTCAGGGTTTACATTAAGGGACAGTGAACTTTGTCAACACCTTTTTCAGTCTATTGACATCAACCTGCTATTTCTCTCCCTGAGTCTTATTATAGACTGCATTCCACTTCTCAGTCTACATATGTGAAAGCATCCTTGCATCCTGGATTGAAGCTGACTTGGTCATGTTCTATGATGCTCTTAACGTTGATGAATTCAGTTTGTAAATATTTTGTTGAGAACTTTTACTCCTCTGTTCACTGGGGAATTAGTGCTTGTGTGTGTGTGTGTGTGTGTGTGTGTAGTGTATCCTTATTTGTTTTCTTATCTGACTTTACAAAACTATTTTGATAGTGTTTCCTCCTTTTGCATTTTATGTAATAATTTGAGGATAATTTCACTAGTTCTACTCTGAATTTTGATAGAATTTAGCAGCAAATTTTCCCATCCTGAACTTTCTCCGTTGGGAAATTTTCAAACTTGTTGCTCACTATGGATCCTTTTAAGTTGTTTATATCCTCCTGATTTAATTTTGGTATGTCATACATATCTAAGAATTTTTCCATTTCTTGTAACTTTTCAGTTTTTTTAGAATATAAGTTTTCAGAGGATTTCCTAATGATCTTCTGGATTTCATTAGTGTCTTTTGCAGCGTGCTCTTTTCATCTCTAATCACGTTAGCTTGAGTCTTATCTCTCTGTCTCTTGGTTAGTTTGGTGAAGGGTTTATTGATCTTGTTTATTTCTTCAAGGAATCAGCTTTTATTTTATTGATTGAACTATTCTTTCAGTCTCTAGGTCATTAATCTGTTCTGGTTTTTATTATTTTTTCTCCACTTCCCACATTTGGCTTTAGCCATTTTCCTGAGACTGGAGGTATATTATTAGGGTATTTAATTGATATCTTATTGACACTTTAATGAAAGAAGGAAAGCACTCATAACTATAACTCTCCATCTTGGAAACGCCTTTGCTGTGTTCCAAATGCTCTGATAACTTTTGCTTTTATTTTCGTATTGCTTTATTTCTTTTATTTCTTTTGTGTGTGTGTGTGTGTGTGTGCACGCTCACACACATGTTTGCAAATGATGGTACATGGCTCTTGTGTAGTATAACATGGATGACTCTTAGGGGTTGGCTCTTTCCTTCTACTGTGGGTTTTTCTGAAACATAGTTCAGGTCATCAGGCTTGTCAAACAAGAGATTTTTTAAACCTGTTGAGCCCTCTCCAGCCTTTTGAATTCATTTTTATTCAATCATATGAAGGTTTTAAATCCCTTTCAAATTTTTTCAATAAGCCACTGATTGTTCATGCAAGTATTCTGTAAATTCCAAATAGTTTTCTAGTTCCTGTGTTTCTTTTCTCTTGGTACTGGTTTATAGTTTAAATATAATAAGTATTACAATTCTTTTGTGTTTTTAAGGGTACTTTACAGCCTAAAATGTGACCTGTTTTAGGGAAGGCTCCATGAACTGCTGAGAAGAATGTGAAAGCTATGAATCTTGATTATTGTGAGATTAATTGTTGTATCTATGCATCCTGTATAAAGAAAGTCCGAAGATTATTTTCATAGAGGAAGTTTATGAGAGTAGGATTTTGAAGGTACTTATTTTTATTGTATTGTCTATTCTTTTATTATGTTAATTGATTTTGATGAAATTGGGAACACAAGATTTGGTGCATATACATTCACAAATGTTTATATCTTCTTAGTGTATTTTTCTTATTATTAGATACTAGCTTTTTTATCCCTTCTAATATTAATTGAAATACATCTTGTCAGTTAATAGATGAACTACCATAATTTGCTTTCAACTTCCATTTACTTGGTAACTTGACTCTGTTTTTTCATTTCCAATCTGGAAGAATCTGCCAGGGCACATTTTTAGAGACAACAAAAGAGACTTTGATCTAGTTGTTAAGGAAGTGGTTGTTCTGTGTATTTGAGTTGAAGAGTTAAGACTTCCTACAATCAGGGGCATTGCTGAGATGTTTGCTACTTCCTGTAATGTTGTATGCAGTTTTTCTGCCTTCTCATATTGTTTCTCTTTCCATCTCCCCTGATGTGGTAGTCCTCTCTGTATGCTGTGATTACCATTAAGAATAAAGAAATTGCTTTGGACTTATAGCAGGGCAGAACTTAGCTAGGTGTGGAAAACTAAACTGAATGCCGGGAGGAAGAAGGGAGGAGTCAAGAGATGCCAGGTAGCCCCACCCAAGACAGATGCCGGAACTTTAGCCGGTAAGCCACAGCCTAGTGGCCATACACAGATTAATAGAAATGGGTTAAATTAATATGTAAGAATTAGCCAATAAGAAGCGAGAGCTAATGGGCCAAGCGGTGATTTAATTAATGCAGTTTCTGTGTGATTATTTTGGGGCTAAGCGGCCCTGAGCCAACAAGTGGCTCTCATCCCCAACATTCCCCTTTTACCATTCATTATGAGTTTTCTGAGTTTATGTATTGGAAACAATGGATTTTCTCTTAATTCTCTCTTTTTTTTAAATCACATTTTCCTCTCATGAAAGTAATTCTCAGTTCCTTTCTATTGACCAAGAATATCTTTTTCTTCCTCTATGTTTAAGATTTCTGTAAGTATATAATCTCTGTGCCACTGAGTTTTCTTTCCATTGATACTGATAACTGTACTAATCTTTCTTAAGCCTGATGTTTTCTATCCCAAGTCTTCTCCTCCACTGCTACACATTTATTTAAAAAGATGCCTTATGGAATGTGTATTTCTCTAAATGTGATGCTTAGGTAAAAAGCTACATGAGACCATAGTGTGAGTCTATATTTATTTCACCTATAATATGAAACTCAGGCCAGAATGGAAGAGTAGACCTTAGGAGAATCAATGTACTGCTGTCAAGTAGTGATGGATTGCAAACCTGAGAATTCCCACCAAGAACTTTGCCCTATGTATGAACTAAAATATGTTTTTGCATTGCAAAGAAATTTCCTATTTCTTTACTTCAACATTTTCACACGTAATATAGCTACAAAGTAATTCCTCAACTGTTGTTGGTGATGCCATAAATGACTTTTCCACTGCTAAATCTGATGTGAAAAATTTGTTCCTCTTTATGTCACTTTTGGAGTTGAGAGCTCAGAAAATATGAGTCACGATTCCCTCTCAAGCACAAGGCTTTTCTGTATTGGTTCTTTCATTTCCTCTAAACTTTCTTGCGTTCATGTTTTATAGTCTATTTAAATCTGGATTATGAATCCAAATACTATTTTCTTCTTGTTATATCTTTTCTCATTCTAAGATGTTTATTTCTTAAGTTTTTCAAGATCTCCTCTCCTTCTAACCTTGAAATATGGAGGACACATCTCTTACCTCTTCTTCATTATTTTGAATGAATTCATCCTATTTTCTTCAAATTTCCTAAAAAGAATCACACATTAATGTCTTAACACTTTATTCTATGCAATTAAATTCTCCTCTATGCACTGACAGTGTCAGGCAAGTTATCATTTCTTATAAAATTTAAGTTTGTATACAATTTAACTGAGAAAGGCTATTTTCCCGAGCCTCTCAGGTCTTGGTGTCTAACAGCTTCAGAGTTCTTAAGTAGTAGATATTAACTTAGTTAGTTAGATTTTTAGCTAACCAGGAGTATCAAACCCACCATCTTCTAATATTCTCTCCTCACTGTATTATATGGTGATGAAGAACTCTACAGTCTCATGTGCACAAGGTCAGGAGGCACCCTGGGCTCATTCATCTCTGGATTTTAGAAAGACTGTGTGCTAAGAGGAGTCTTACATGACCGTCTTTCTTTTCCACCCTAGTGCCTGTTAGTCACCATGGCGTCCACTACATTCTTCATACTAAATCTATTGTCAGAGGAAAAGGTCCTTTCCTTGAACTTTGTCCTGCCTGTGGTCTTATCTAACCACCACCACCTTCAATTTATTCATAAAAGTTTTAAAAGGTTATTTCTTTAGAATGCAAACAAAATAATCCTTACATCTACTCGGACCAAAGAGTCCTATTACTCCTCCTTGGTGTATATACTACAGGTGGTTTTTTCTTTTAATTTTCCAGAAAGGTAAAATTGTTTCAAAGCCTAGAATGCAGTATTTTATTTTTCAGACAACTTGAAGTTCTTTAAATGCACAGACTTTTTTTTTTTTTTTAAGAAAAAAAAACCTATTAGATACCTGTTTGTTACTATCCTTTCCCAAATACTCAAACCTCTTGATATGTCTGGTGAACCTTAGCCTTCCTTTTCATTCAAGAAGAACTAATTGTTCTTATTAATACTCTTTATTAACCCATATGTTTAATATCTAATGGCATCTAGTATCAGCACTGAATAGAGTTAATATTTGAATGTCATATTTTTTTGCTAATGATCAACTTTTTATGTTACTGGGGGTAAGTTGTTTATTGGATGAGAGGGTATGCCACCAAAACTGTAGGTTTCTTCCAATTCTACAATTCTATGTGTTTAATGTGCAACACAGACTAAGTATTTAGTCTAATAGTAACTGAATTCTATGTTAATATAGCAGTGACCTTTTGGGACCTCTGAATATTCCTGATTGAGCAGTATTGAGTTCCTGGTGCTAATCACAACCCTAATCCCCATATTGACATTCCAAAAACTCTGTCTTCTTGTCTCACTAGCACATAAATAGTATTTTTTTTTTTATCCGTGAATGCTCTTCATTCGTTTTGTGCTAACTACAAAACCTATTTTACAGGACTCCAATAAGATAACAGAGTTCACTTTCTTCATTAAGTAAGCTCTTGGTAAAATCTAATCCAGTGCACCCAATCACTTATATACCCATCTTGTTTTATGTAGGGAAATGCCTAGAAGAGAAAAATCCATTATTTGGGCAAAGGAGACTTTAAATCTCTCCCTGCCCCACCAGGGTGCTCAGTGTTTGCATTCCGTTCCTCTTCCCCACTCCTTCCCTGCTGACATTACCATAAAAATGTGCCGCCCCAACTAAGCAGTCTGTTAACTGATAAGCTATCAAAAAATCATCTGTTATTTTTATAGCTCCGAGGCAGATGCCATTTCAAGAGCTAGAGTTGAACGGATAGGATTTGCTCGTGCTTTTCAGACGCATCATTGTAAACCTGAGGTATTTTAAAACAGGATGATTGGAGGCTCAGGATATTATCCCATGAGCAATCAAGCTTTAGAACTGTGCCAGTCTTAAATTTGTCTGCGTGGAATCATTTCAGATCATAGTTTATCATAAAGAATCTTGGTTGTCTAATGCTTATATTTAAAATGTTTCCTACACGAAACTCACAGCAATGTTGTTTTCAAAGGAAACTCAGAGCAGAACATCCCCTTCCGCTCCAGTAGAGGCCCCCTTTGTCTTAAGATGCTTTCCTAAGGGTCCCCGAAGCAGCAGGCATGTATGAGCTCTCGAGGCACGTATGTGCTCGGGTTGTGCTTCTGAATTATACTGTGCACCATGAGAAGACACTGCAGTTAGAAAACAGGACCAGGTCCAGATCCCAGGCCTGCGTGTGCTCGTGGAAACGTGCACTAGAAATCAGCATGAATAAAATCAACACTGGGGACTTCTGTTGCCAAGCCTGCTCACTGTGATAACCTGCTTTTGTATCCCAGGACCTACTCACCCGTCTGAACATGGCAGAAGACGAGTGGAAATTCTAGACAGTAAAAGGATAGGCTCTGCAATACAGTCATTAAGACAGCAAAGAGGACTTCCAATCGCAATACATAAATTATATCTATATATATTTTATATGGTGTACTCATGCAGTAGTAGCAAGGCAGGCAGAATTTTTAACTTTTCAGCTTATTCCCTCACCAGTCATGGTAAGGGTAATCAATAAGTAAGTTTTATCAAATAAATACTGACACTACATAGAGTAAACAGAATAAATATGACTCTGTAAGTTAGAACATTTTAAAATAAATACTTTAAATTATACAAGTATAAATCGAGTAATCCTTGTTGCAAATCTTCAATAATACAGAAAAGGTTACTACAAAGACATTCTTCCTCTTCGTGCATCTTTGGTCAATACTGTCAACACTTCAGTATCTACACTTGAAGGCCCTTTCTGTGCATTCTTAGAACACGGGTGTCTCAGAATATATGCATACCCATAATCACACCTACAGAAGTCTAGAAATTTTTAGGTGATATTATAAAAGCAGCTATTAGAAACAGTCTGAATATCCAGAGTGAGACTGCTCTGAGAGGGGGCGGCGGCACAAGGGAGGTCTAGGTTGCCAGTGGAGTGACCACGTCACACTTAGTGCTGATGTCCTTTAGCATCAAGGCAATGGCAAGGGGAGAAATGTGTTGGTTTCCTCTGCCTTGTAAAAGATGGAATCCTCCGCTCATTTATCGAACAGTTGCTGACCATAAAAAGAAGCTATGTTCCTTGTAGCATACAGAAACAAGAGTGCAGAATATGTTTGCAAGTAGATATTTTGGTGACTAATGAGAATTTAAAAATTTAACACTGAAAACCAGTGTTATATTTGCATAGGGATTTATTGATCTTATTTTTTAAGGAACACATTGTTTTTAATATTAAAATGAGTGAAATTGGGTAGTTCGAAGCTCTGTGATCTACATTGGAAAACAAGCAACCTGATTCTTACCTCTTACCTAGTTTTCTCTTCTCTCAGTACTATTTCTGCTTTCATTTCCTTTAAGGGATTTATTTAAACAAACATGAACAAATAACCAAAATTGGCACAAGCTTCACAAATGTAGCACCATTTCCTATTAACGGGGGTGGGGTGGGGTGGAGGGAGTCAAAGGAGGGGCAACAGATGCCTGCATAGTCGCGGGAAAGAAATGCCAAGACTTTCTCTGCTAAATGGAGACCTAGTTCGATAACTATACATGAGCCTATTTCCTTCGGGAGAGATGTAGAAACTGTGCCACAAGTGCCTGGGCCATTGGAACCAGATAGACTGAGCCCTGTAGGAAGTCCCCGCAGTCTGCTCCCTATGGTCCCTCTGGTCAAGGTGTTGTAGCTCAGGTTTCTCTCTAGGGAGAGAAAGAGAAGGCTGACTCAATGCATGGACTTGTTCTGGGCTCCAAGGGTTTCTGTCTTGCTTGAGCTTACTAGGACCCTGGCTGAGGGTTGCTTTGAACAAGGAAGATTTGCACTGGTCTGCTTTTGCTTATTGCTCTCTCCATAGCCTCTACAGGGGAAAATTCTGTTCTCGTCTTCAAAGAAAGAGTTGGAGCACTCACCCATCATTCCAGCGTCTCAGAGAAGTAGGTACCTGTTGAACTGGTTTCTGCCTCGTTTGTCTTGAGACACTGGCAGTACCCAGTAGATACGGGGAAGCTGTTTTTAGAGAAAGTAAATCAGCTGGGTGGTTAGCTACCATCTGAAAGGATGAGTCCTTTATCTGACAAACCCATACAGGTTGGCAGTGTCTACCATAGTGGGGGATAGGGGCAACAGGCAGTAAGGATGGACCATTTTGGTTTCATGGAAGATTTCCCAGGAAACAAGAAAAAATAACCAATAAAACTTTAAAAGTAAATACTCAAATATCAAAAGTTGGGCCTGAAAGAGTGCCTCACAGTGGAAATTAAAGAGAAAGGAAGCAATTGCGTGCGGTCGTATGGAGGAAAGATGAATTACCGAGCAGAGACAGCTCTGCTAGAAGCAGGTAACCATCCAATGCTTAACGTTTTTGTAATCAGCAAAGAAACCATACAAGTACTCAAGAAACAAAGCAAAACCACAACAAAGAAAGGCCCTGAACCAGAGGGTTCCAGTGGAAAATTCCACCAAACATTTTAATAAGAACCAATGCCAATCACTTCCAAAATCTTCCAGCATGTGGCCTAGTAAGGAATATTTCTAAACTCGCTTCATGAGGCTATAACAATATTATTATTATTATTATTATTATGTAAGCATATTATAATATAAAAACTATAACATTATCACTGATGAATATAGATGCAAGAATTTGTAGCAAACTATGAGAAAACCAAATTAAACAGTATGTTACAAGGACTATGTACAAGAGGGGCTTACTCCTGGTTTCCTAATTAGCTTTGGCTACTAATTTGACAAAGCCTAGAATGCCCTCACGATACCCACAGTTGTGGGTTTCAGATCACCTTGGCCTGTAGCCATGACTGGGAGGGATTGCTTTGATTGATTGCTGACCTGGGAGGGTCCAGCCCACTGTGGGTAGTGCCGCCACTAGACACAGGGTCCTGTGCTGTCTAAGAAATCTGGCTAAACATGAGCCAGTAGGGAGGCCGAGAGCTAGCCAGGAATCACCATTCCCCCATGACTTTTGCTTCATTTCCTGTTTGAGTTCATATGTTGACTTCCTTCAATAATACGGAAATTGTGATCTGGGACGTGTAAACGGGAACAAACCCCTTCCTCCCCATGTTGGCTTTTGCCAGAGGTTTTTTTTTTTTTGTTTTTTTTTTTCAGAACAGAAAGAATAAAAGCAAGATACTAGAATGCAGGGGTAGTTCAATACACAAAACTAACCTTTTTTATGTTTCAGAATGCTAATATAACAAAAGACTAAAAATCATATTGAGTCGATAGATACAAAGAAAATACTTTTAAAAACTCAACACCACAGTTTAAAAACGATAAGTAATTTTCACTTACTGTCTCTGACTTGAAAATCTCTCAGGTGGCATTGGAGTCAACAACACAAACCTGCAAGTCATTCCTCTAAGATGAAAATGGGCTAGGATGTCCACTTTTTCATACCTTCTCCTTAAAAGCCAGATGCCAAATTACTCATGACAAAGAAATAGAAATATCAAATCAGAAGGGAACGGGTAGAATTGTCTATTTATTGGCCATGATCTTTTATGAAGGGTTCCTAAAGATTACAAAAATGCACAATTAGGAATATACATTTAGCAGAGTAGCAGGATATAAACTCAAAACAGAAAACTCCATTGTGCATCTCTACACTCACAATCGATATGTGAAAAGGAAATCTCATTTATAACAGTTTGAATAATTATATATGCTATAAGATGAAAAAATTAAATACAGTGGTGAAAGGCTTGTATATTAAAATCTACACAAAATGACTGAAATTTATTCAAGAAAACATAGCTATGTGGAAAGACTATTATGCGCATAAACTGAAAGGTTGGATGTTGCTGGAATGAAAATACCACCTGAAGCAGTCAGCAGATTCAGTGAATTCTGTCAAAATCTAACAACCTCGTCTGTAGGATTTAAAATCAGACTAACCACACAGAAGCACCAGCACTTCCGCATGATCCAGACAGGCGTGGAAAGAGCAGAGCAGAGAAACTTCACATTTCCTGACTTCAAAGCAGCTACGAAACAATCAAAATCATAACCAACGTGGGTCTACCATTAGTCCATACAGAGTGGTCAACAGCACAGTACGGAGAGTCCCCAGACACCTGTTGTCGGCCAAATGACTTCGGGTACAGGTGCCAGCCACACTGTATCACGAGTAAAGAATGCGCTCTAATATTGGTTTGGGGGAAAACTGTATATTCACACACGAAAGAATACAATGACTGTTGCGTAAGACCATGACAACCAAAATAAACTTTAAATGAATTGAAGATTAAAATGTGGAATCTCAAACCATGACTATTATTAAAAAAGTAAACCTTCATTAAATTGCTCTTGATAATATTTTCTCAGCTATATCCTCATAAGCATAAAGAAAGGCAATAAAAAAGTCAAGAATAGGTAAATCAGAGTAACTGAAGCTAAGGGTCTCCTGTTCCGTGGGGGGAGCAACAAAGTCCAAGTGCTGGCTGCAGAATGGAAGGAAAGGCTTTTAAACTATATGCCTGCTAAGGATGAATTCCCAGATGGATGTTAACTCCCACAGCTCAATAGCAAAAGTCCTCCAAAGAGCTTGATTTTAAAATCAACAAATTCTGTGGGTTTCTTCAAAGATGACTTAGACATGGCCCGCCACTCGGTAAAAAGGTGGCTAGCATCGTTGATCATGGGGAGAATCCAAACCAACAGAATGAGACAGCAGCTACTGTGGGCACACCACACACACACACACACACATTACACACACACATGTGCAAGTACACACAAAAAAGAAACAAGTATATTGTGGATGTAAAGAAAGCAGAACCTTTGTGAAATATGGTGCCAATAGAAAATGGTACAATTTCTTCGGACCCTGGAGCTGCCCTGAAATACAGCATAGGCATTTCTTAGAAACCTAACCCAAAATAAGGACTGGAAAGATGATTCAACCAGTCAGTTGTTTGTCGTGCAAGCATGAGAAATGAGAACTTGAATTCTGTCCCCAGCATCCATGTGAAAAACCTGGGCACAGCAGCATGGGTTTGTAATACCCAGACTGGAGAGATAGAAACAAGATGATTGTTGGAGTTGCTGGCCATCCAGGCCAGCCAAATGAGCTCTAGATTCAGTCAGGAACCCTGTCTCAGAGATGAATGGAGGTGGTGATGGAGGAACTTCTGGCTTCATTCCCAAACTTATACCTGTGGTCTAACCATTCTAAGTATTTATCCAAACGAACTTACAACACTGTGGGAAACAATCCCCACGTTTATGGCCCCATCGCTCTCGGTCTCCAATATGACCTCAACTTAAATATGCCTAAATGATACATGGGTTCAAAAGTTTGCCCCACCAATATTATCCCAAACCCAGAAGACTGTGGAGGGTTTCACGACAACTGGAAACAAGCCAGTCAGAGGAAGGCAAGAGCTGCGTGGCTCCAAATCCGTGAAATATCACGAAGTAGAAAGTAGAATCTATGGTGTAAAGGGACAGAAGACAGAGTGAGGTGCTGTCCAGCAGGTATAGCGCTTGCATCGAGCAAGTGTTACGAATCTTTTGATGCTGTGTATCAGTCCCCATAAAGTGGCCATGCTGTACCATATGCCTGAAAGTTGCTAAGAGGACTCCCCTGTTGTGCTTTTCCCCGACTGGAAAAGGAGAAGGAACAATAAAACCTTATGTACACTTGCTCTCTTTGTATTTCTTCTGTGTGCCAAGAGCACAGCTATAGGATTCTGGTGGTTTCTTCATCAATGACTGGCAGGCTACTGCCTGTGGAGCAAATCCAGTCCATCATCTCTTTGTAAATAGTGTGTTTTTAAATTGTGACAGAGCCATGACCACTTGTTTACATCATATCTATGGTCACTTATGAAAAAGATTATGCAGTTATAGTAGATAAATACATATAATAGGTACCAAAAGTCTCACAAACCTAAGCTCTTTATAATCCAGACCTTTGCAAAACAAACAAATAAACAACAACAAAAAAGACCTACTGTGAAGGTGGGAATTTCTGAAATGAACTTTGTCTAGTTTTATTTCAAACCAAGCATTTGTGTGTTTACCTGACATACATGGGTTGTTTCTCCTGCTAAAGCTGAGAGGTAAGCCTTATAGTCTTTTGAATATATAAACTCAATATATAAAGACTAGACTTACAATGTAAAAAATGAAGCCAAAATCCAATCTCATCAATTCCAGCAAACAGGGGAGGGGAGACACAGAAGAGCGAATTTAAACAGTTGCGGCCGCGACCCAGACACTCTGAACAACAACCATTTCCTAGTCTCCCGAGTCTGTGGGTGGCCTCCCCAGACCTGCTCTTTAACTGAATGAACTCCATCAGCATCAGAGCCACCCTCGCCTTGGCAAGGAGCTGATGAGAGAGTTTGGCACTGGCTGGCCTTGCAGGGGATCAGCTTGAATAAATTACGCCTGTTTCAGAGAGTTCTCCCGTTCCTTTCGTGGGGTAACCTGGCCATATTCTTAGGTCATGGTGAATATGGAGGGGCGAGGCTTAGAGACAAAGGAACCGTATTAGTTTTCAGGTTTTGGTTTGCCTCAGTTTTGCTAATGTCCAGTGTTAGTCTGGGTCAAACCCAGAGCGTGTGTGGAGCGTCGCGAGACTGAGGGATCCTGGGAAGTATGAAAAGTGGGGTCATTAGAGCCGTCAGAGCGCCTGAAATACTAAGTAGCTTCGGCAAAGTGACATTTTAGTATTCTTCTCCCAAGGTTTTCGTGACATACCAAATAACTAATTTAAAGTTCTTCATGGGGTTACTAGGTAAAAACCAAAAGGAGTTTAAACTGGCCCATTATAATTGTGCACATCGTGCTTCCCATAGAAAAGTTATCTCACAAGCCTTAGAGAGCCTAGTTTCTAATCAGTACACAGAAGGAAATTACTTTTATTCCCGTGTACCCTGGTGATTTTCATCAAAAGCTAGTCCCATATTTACCCTGAAAAAGGTGTCATTGATCACAAAGAGCCCTGGCCTTTCTTTCAGGTACAAAGGAAGTAGACATTGAGATTATATGTTTTAGTATAGATGCTTGAGCCTTAATGAAAAAATAAAAGAGCAAAAACTGAGTGATAATAACATTCACATATTGGCAGACCCGGAATCTCAAAGCCACACGGTAGAAGGAACCGGCGGAGCATGGACCTTTATTGATTTATTCCAGAGCAATCATTGAGAAATTGCTAAATTTGTACCACTACAAGGTCCTTGCTGTGAGATTAGAGCATTCTCTCTCTCTCTCTCTCTCTCTCTCTCTCTCTCTCTCTCTCTCTCTCTCTCATGCACACTCACAATACACACACATGCACTTACACATGCACTCACACACGCACACACATACACACACTCACGCACTCACACATGCACGCATGCATATGCTTGTACGTGTGCACCAATGCTGCTGACCTTGCTTTGGAGGCTCCTGATTTCATTAGCATCAAGCCAAAATTCGACGAAAAGCATTAAATATAAAACTGCCATTGGACATGCTGGGTTCGATACCACCCAAGCAGCACTGCAGGTATAGATAGTTGGTACATGTTGGCACCAGCCCTGGATAATCTGGTTTTGTGTATATACTTTAGCGTGAACCTGCCTGTTGGGGATTTCGTTCCCTCATCTTTTACCCAAGTGTACAGCTGCATTTGAGCCACATTGCCAAGCTCTGGCATGGTGAGTCCAGCACATTCTGTCGCTGGTCAGTATGTTTCTTAAAGGGTGACACAGGATTGATGGAGCACCTACCATGTGTCAGAAATTGACCCAGGCTTTAAGGTACAAATGTAACAAGTTTAACAAACAGAACGCCTTTCTCTGAAACTTTGGAATGAGCTGTGATTTTCAGTATACATTTTTAAGATTAAAAAAAAAAAGACAATCAAATGCCTCTAGAGGATAGAACAGGCCAAGAAGTCTGGGGCAACACTCCATAATCAATCACGTTCGTTTTTCTCTGCACTAACAACATAGGGACACTCACAGTAAATGGGTTGAAATCTGTACTTGGCTTCACACTAACTCAGGGCAGGTTTTGCCAAAAATACCTTGCTACAAACTTATTGAAGGATTTTTGAGGCTCCAGGCACACTTTCTTTTTTTCTTCCAGAAGACTTCGGAGTTGAGAATTGTAACTATAGAACCCTGTCCCATTTTAACGCATCAAATCCTTTCGTTGACTCTCAGCTCAGGGAAACTGAGGGCTAGCTAGGGCAGCTGAATCACACTTTCTGCGTCTTCCCCAGTGAGGAAGAAGACCAGGTCTTCTACCTCCTCTGTCACTCCAAACTACAGGAAGTCAGTGACAAGCGAGGCAGATGGAGGAGCATGGGAAACCCTGAGTCATCTGGGACTAGAGAGAGGATGAGCGAGAGCGCAACTCTGAGCGGGAATCGGGCGCACGTGGAGGAGGGTGTCCAGAGTGTGCCGAGGGGCTCCGGTGACGCAGAGGACCCCCGCTCAGGAGGGAGGGGGCTTGCCCATTGCTACAGCGCGAGCTTAGCCCCCGCTGCCTCTCCAGCAAGGAGCAATCAAAACTAACTTCGACTCTACCATTTTGTGTGCGGTGAGGTTTGCAGCGTTTGAATCTTGACTTCTAAAAAAAAATACTCTGTTTAAACAAAACCTGGAATTGCGCTGTGACAGAGCCAGTCAGGAGGGCCGAGGCTTTTGAGAGCAGCCAAGTTAAATATTGTATCTCTTTTTAAGAAGTTAATCCCCTTGGGTCTTCGACCTTTGTTCTTTGCTCCCAAAGGCAGGGACATACGATGTTTATCTTGCCAAAAATAGTTAGGAGTCGTCTCAGAGTTCTGTGCTGAGTGGGCCAAGCCTCAGTGACCTCTTTGACTAGCCCAACTCCTGTTGGGTTAACCTCTGACATCAGCCCTCTTAATGGCGACCCTCTCCAGCACGGTAATTTCCCTCCCACCGTGTTCTCTCAGGCAAATATTTACTACTGAGGTTTCACAATTTATTTTTCAAACAAAGTGGCAGGGACCACCCCGTGCCACCACATCCTCATTTCGCATTAGGGCCTATCATTCCCGAGATATAATTTTACCAGAACAAATGTGCTTCAGGAGCTTTTGACCTGAGATGAAGGCTTTGACTTCCTATGGAAGGCAACCCCAGGCCCCTGTCAGCCTTGGAGGTGGATATAAACAAGAAATGCAAGCCTGTAATTGCTGATGGAAATCAGATAAGACCTCTTTAAATACAACCATTGATAGAAAAATGTGAACTCGAATTACCTTTGATTAAGTCACTTAAGAAAATAAAGCTAGGGCCGGTTCAAGAGAGGACTCCAAGCGGGCTTTCAGGCGAGTCTGGGAGCCTCTCGGCCTTGCAAAGGCAAGGTGAAGAAAAGTAAAGTCAGACACAAGGGCTCATGAAAAGAAGCAGGACGCCAGAGTGGGTGCCGCCTGCAAACGCTGGGCCCTAAGAGGACCAGGATCCGACACGACTCCTACTCAAGCCGTAGTCCGGCTTTCTGTACGGTAAAAAAAAAAAAAAAAAAAAAAAAAATCTTAGTATCCCTGCAGTTCACGGCTGATGTTGAGCTCAGTGGGAGCTGAGAAGGCAAAGTCTGGCAGTCACAAACAAGCCCACGCAGTCACGACTGTGGGCCCTTAACTAGGCAACGTTAATTTGGGTTCCTGGTGAGTTTGGCAGAGGCCCCCTTTGGTTGCCCTGAGATGGCATATCTTAGCCTCGGCTGTAAAAGAAATAAAATAAATGAGAATCAAATCAAGTCAAATCAAATGAGAAACACGCAGCTACCTCCCGTCCCACGCTCCACTCTCTCTGCCCAGTTTAGTGACTCACCTCTCAGAAGCACTCAGAATCTCCCCATTTATTGGTGTACGAGAAATAATAAATACGGGCTATACATTTTGTTCGATTTAAAGAAAGTTTAAATTATTTCCATATGCCAAAGCGTACTTGCAAAGCTCTTCCAAGGGCAGTTAACAGTGGTTCCGGAAGACGGTGGCTCTAGGTGGAAATGGTGTCCTTCCTCCCCAGTCCAGATCGTCACCTAACAGAAAGGTAGACAAACACAGGAAGACAACAGCTATCCTGTAAAAACATGGTTGACGTTCTTGGAATTTTTATCACTTGACTGTTTTCCTATCATCACGCTAGAGAAGCCAACTTCTATTATCTTATTTGTGCTCTCTCTGAGGGAAAATTGGGAACATTCTACAATACATATGTAACTTTTCAAAGTTTGCTCCAGGCTTCGCAGACAATACCAAATACAAGTATTACATATTTTAAGATGACAGTATCTTTTAACAGATGGCAATCTGTTAAGTTAAAATTCAGATTTCACATGTCACGTTATTTTTTTTTAATTTTATTTCTAATTGACAAATAATGATTGTATGTATTTATGGGGTGCAATGCGATGTTTTGATATATGTTTATACTGTGCGATAATTAAACTGGGACAGGAAGTCCATCACCTCAATATTAAAATAATTTATTTGAAAGTGATCACCCACTCAATTTTAGCTGTTATATATGTTAGATGTATTTATAATTCTTACTATAAAATGATTATATGCTAGGCTTTATATACAGATATATTCATGAGGTTTTTTTTTACGAGGATAAAATTACATCTTTACAAAGTGATATAAGGACATTTTTTCGGTATCGGGGAGAGCAAGAAAAAGTTCACTACAGGGGAAAAGCATTTGAGCCACCCAGGAAAGCATCACACAGGCAATGTGAATCCTGCTATAGGGGAATGTGCTTGGCTCACAAAGACACAAAGGAGAGTCGAATTAAATAACAGACTCCATCCTCTGCATTGCATTTTGCATTGCTTATGAAGAGTCCCTGCCCTCCCCTAGTCCAGAGGTATCCTTAAGTCCAGGCTGCATCTAGGCCCTTTTTCCTGGGCCTGCACTCACCCTGCTGAAGAGGGAGCAGGGGAAGTAGAGAGAGGAGAGTGTGGGGTTTTCTGTCTTTTCCTCTGAGACCCTGCTGAGCCGGACAGCACCTGTCCTGGACCTACCTCTTCCCAATCAGCACCCCTCAGAGGGAGAGAGCAAAGGAGAAAAAAAGTGAGTCATTTCAGGGGGCTGCTTTGTTACCTTCTCTCTGGAATATGAGGCACACCAAGCCCTAGGTTTGTCTTGCATGGGTTCTAGACTTAACCCTCAACAAAATTCATTTCTAAACAAAAAAGAGCTGCACTTCTCATTTATATATATATATATATATATATATATATATATATATATATTTTATATATATATATAAAATCTTATTTAAAACATATAATTTACTTGTTCTCAGACTTTAAAAATCAAATTTGATGTTTCAATACTTGCTTAAATAATAAAGTTTCGGTCTATGTTTGGGTTTCAATACTTGCTCAGATAAAGATACAGTTTTGGTGTTTGTTTGTTAGTTTTTCCATTTGCTTGTGAGTAAGGGTGTCCTGGTTCCAGCACAGTAGCAGCTATTGTCAGGAATGGCAGGAACGCTGTGTGCTCCTTCATCACTTACATCCTTGCCCATCTCCACTGCAGAGGACTGCAAAATGGTTAGCAGCTAGGATATTTTGCACTTTTATGTAGTAGATGAGGGAAAACAGTTTCTTGATTTTTTTTTTTCTAAGAAGCACCATAAACACCAAGATATCTTCAGGACACTGTTGAAATTTAAGACTTGTTCCCCTTGATTCCAATTGTACTCTTTGCACAAATAAAAGTAAAATCTCTCCCCCCTTCTCTCTCTCTCTCTCTCTCTCTCTCTCTCTCTCTCGTCTCCAACTTGTTATTGTATTTGAATTCAAGGACTAATTGTGGGAAAAACTGGATTCTCCACTATAAAACAGAAAAGAAAATATTATAAAGCAATAATTGGCCAATGGTGGCAGAGACAACAACTTTACGGTTTTGCTCGGACACGTATGGTGATCTTTGCCCTGCGGTGATGGTATAATGCTTTTCAGAAAACAAATCCTTCATTATAAAGTTTCTATTTTATACCAGGGCCTTTCACCCCCAAGCATGCAATATCATAAGTCATGTGGCCATTCGAGTGACTCTTTTGTTCTGTCGTGCGATCACCAATGAGCGAGGTCACTGGGAGCAAAGGCAGAAGCAGAATATCACCGAGGCATGCCAGCCGCGGTTTTCAGTGCGCAGGTCCAGACTCGGTTAGTAGGAAAGCTGGGCCACGACAGTAAGCTGCCTCGGCTGCTAGATGCGGTTTAAGCCCAGCCAGCGCAAAGTCAGTTCACCTGACGGGACCGGAGGTGACGCTGCCACTCAGTTCCCTTTCCCACTCTCTTTGCACTCCCTGGTAGCATATTTAGGCATATCGTGGCATGGGACTCTGAGGAAAACCACTGGTATCATCCTCCAGCAGGCAGACAGCTTATTCCTTCTCTGTACTGACAAGGCATCTTTAAAAGCTTAGATAGTATTTTGATGCTTTCTTCATGGGGGTTTCCTGCTTTAAAAAAATAAAGTGACACACTTGCTGTGAAAAAGATGGTCACTTAGTGGGGTTCAAGAGCTTGGAGTCTCGATGCTTTTTGGGGGGCACAGTTTAAGAGTTCTGAAAACATGACATTACTGAAATACAGGAAAATATATTTCAGGCTCATATTTTAAGTATTGGCATGATCAAGAAAAGTTTATCTTTGCAAAAGGTACCTTGAGTCTGTTGTTCCATGTTCCCAGAAATGAAATCATGTCAGCACATGACAGGCACATACTGAACTTTTACTCAATAATTATTTGTAATTATAATTTGTAATAATAATCACTGGAGAGAGAGAGCACAGTAGCTAAGAGCATGTACCGCTTTCCCAGAAGGTTTGTGTTCGGTTCCCAGCACCCTCCATGGGTGGCTCACCAGCGCCTCTAACTTTGGCTTCCTTCAGAGAGACCAAACGTCTCTGGTCTCCGTGAGTATCCTCACTCGTGTGGACATACTACCACGCAGACATAGAGACACATCACAAACATACACGTAACGAAAAAGAAATGCACATTGAAGAATAATACATAATTGCTTTCCCGGTATCATCCCCGCTGTTTTGATGCTCTTCTTTAGAACCACTTGCTTTCAGTTCAGTCCTTCAGGAATTTCCATAGCAAACATATCTGATGTGCACCATGGGAAAAACGCAGGGCTTGAAGGAGTGGATTCTGCTGTTGGATTGTCGGGGTCTGTAACCCATAGCCCGGCTCTCTGCTTCTTAGCTGTCAGTGCTTGGACAAGCTGTTTAACACCTCTGTTCTTTATTCCAGTAGTGGCAGACGGGTGCCCATAGGGCTGGTGTTAAGTCAGAGGCAAAGCAGGTAACACGACCTACCGGTCAGTCAACGGGAAGGGAAGATATCACAGAAGCCTTTATCATCAAGTTTCATCTGATAACAGTGTTGATAAGGGTGATTGCCTACCGGACATTGTAACAGCTAAATGGGGAATTATAAAGGAAAAATTACAGCCTTTGATCTTAAACAGCTAAAAGTTGTGCAAACGGCATTGCTCTGTGAATCAGCTAATAAAACAGTTGGCCAGCCCAGAATGCCTGGGGGAGGCTGGCTGTTGAGAAGCTGTGTACAAGATGGAGTCTGAAGAAAATAACTCAGTGCCTCTCCAATTCTACACAATTGCGATGTGAATAGCAATTTAGGGGATGGATGGAGGAAAAGAAAGGAATTCAGGGAAGCATTAGAAAATGGGCCATAGTGCACACCTTTAACCCCAGCCGTCGGGATACAGAAACCAGAGAACATCCGTCGATTTAGATGAATCTCGTTTACACAGTGAGTCCCTGGCCAGTTAGAGCTATGTAGTAAGATCCGGGATCAAGACAAAATATTAGCAAACTATAAAAGTCATTCAAGAGGGCACAATAATCTGGTATATGCCAAAGAACAGGACAGACTGGAAGTAGACACTTGAATTTGAGGACAAGCATAGATGGGTCTCTCATTCTCTGTTGCTTTATGCTTCTCTTCCATAAGAAAAACCCAGGACACACGTGTAGAGAGAAGCTCATTTGACACACGGGTAGTTGTTTTAACAGCCGGTGAAAGAGAGAACAGCAACAGGAGAAAGACTTGAAGAATAACACAGATTCTTCAAGAACAAGAGATTGGTGAAGCAAGATTTTCCCAGCGTGAGGGGAGCCACCCCAGGGAGATCAGGTGGAGAATGTGCTCACGGGAGACCAGAGAGGAGAGAAAAGTGGGTTTAGCATGTAGTCCATTCGCAGAAGGAAGGAGAGAGAAGTCAACTCCAGCAGACTGTGGTCTCAAGGAGGTTGGAGAAAGGAGATCAACGGATGAAGAATGTCTACTCAAGGTTTGGAAGTAGAGAATTGTGAGAGACCACTCACGGGCTGAAGCCCAGAAGGGAAAGAAATTGACCTGATCCCTAACGTCGTTCCCCGATTTACACTAACCTCACTTACCCTCCACAGCAAGGCCTAAAGTGAACGCAGGTGTTCCTTGGCTTGCAAGGAAGCTGCACCCTGTGAACGTGTGTTCTGAAAATATCACCTGCTGCAACTACACTGGCTGCCCTCTAGGACAGCGCCAAGCAAAGCAGCCGCACCATGGAGTTCCCCTTGCTCCTGCTTGGCAGCTGCCCCTGCTGCTGTCCAGGAGCCTCGAAGACTGCCCTACCATGGGTCCCAGCCCAGGAGACACACACAACTCATAATTTCAAGGCCAGTTTCTGCCGAATGCAGGTTGCTTTCCCACCGCATTGAAACTGAAAAGTCCCAAAAAGAAAAAAATCAAAGTCAGAGAAGGTCGGCATAAATCCGCTTCGAGAAACTAGGACTCAGATGAAACCTATTAACCCATCCGTCGTGAAGTAGGAATAAAATGGAGACTTCAGGGGACACAGACAGCTTTCCTGAAGTAGGGGCTTCTGCTCCTAATCGCAGAGAAGGACACAGCTAATGAAACGGAGTAAGATGAGCTGGAGGCTGACGGATTGGTGCTGTCCATGGGGAAAGTCGGAAGCTGAAGGCGCCGGACATCAGCCTGGAGCAGGGAGGGGCCCAGTTGATCTCCGGTCATTGCTCACGGGATGCTTGGATGAGCGGATTGACGGATGAACGAAGGGTTTGCATAAACACAGGCGCTATTCTACTCCATCATGACGCTGCGTACGCAGAATTCACATAATCCGATTTTTCTTGCAAAACAGGGGCTTTTCATCATGCCTGAGAGGGAGTTTCATTGTAGTGCCAAGCTAAAATGAGCCGAAAACTCGGATTCTAGTCCAGAGCGGTAATGTCACAGAATAAATTCTTTTAGTCAGGCAATTTAACCTTTAAACAAATTTTAGCTAATTTAAAACTATTTAGTTTTCATTTTTTATTTTTAGAACGCACCATAAATTTCAAGAGAAGTGAATATTTACCTTCGAAAAGTGGATTATCATGGGTGGACTCAGTGTAGTGCGATCTCCAATTAGTGTTTTCAGCAGGTAACTTTTTAAAAAAATATATAGACAGCCAATGGGTTGTTCGGAAACTTAAAATGAATACATCATTCTTGGTTTGACCTGTAGTCTCTCAGAGATCAACCTCAAGACTAGATAAGGTTGGTATCAGGAAGCATCTTCTGCAGCAGGCTTCTTGGCAGCATGCCCCGCGTGTGATTTCTTCCAGGTTTCCTAGCGTTCCCTGCTCAAGTCCTGGTTACACAGTAGGCATCTAAGAATGCGCGCTGGGTGAAGCGATGTAATTTAATGCAGATATGCAGGAGAAACTGCCTCCCTCGTTGCCACCATCTCTGTGCTCAGCCTTTAAAGTCAAAAACTTAAAGGGTAAAAACATATAAATATATGCGAAGCTACCCATGTTTTCATTTTGCTGAAGGTATTTATATCATGAGGCATTTAGAGTCATCTGCAATACTCCGTGAGACATTTAACCAGCGCTGCCTTGGTTTCTCACTAATTAAAAACCAAGTTATTAGAATACAAATCTTTTGGCAGCGGGTCTAGGCAAGGACAGCAGAAACACGGCATAAAAACCAGGGAGGGGTCAGTGGGAGGGTTTTATGGCACAGTGAAAATGACTTCCTCATTAAGAAAACACCTTGTCTTTAAATGTCATGCCCAGGATCAATGGCTCAGGACCCAGTGGCAACTTCCCCCCTACATTTCCATGTATTTAAGCATCCATATAGCTGAGCCAAATGAGAAGAATAACCACCAATACGAAGAGTTTCCTAACATAATTGTTTAGATGCTGTGGGGAGTAACGTAAGAAGCTTGAATAATGGACAGAATCCGGACTGTGCCAACAGTAGGGAAATCATCGCCATCATCAGGTGGGTCAGTTTAACCCACCCCGTTAAATGAACTAAATATGACTGATTATAGCTCGACTGGTAACTCTCAACTCATTGTGCCCAGCCTCGACGTTATTCTAGATACTACTGCGGGTTCAGCTGATAACCAGGTAACTGGGCTGAGATGATCTTCGCAGATCTAGAGCATGCTACTAAGGGCCAAATGTGAGAAGAAACTAGATCAATCATGAATAGGGACAGAGAAGTTACCTGGGGGCTCATCAGCTTCCAAAGATGGCTTTGCTGCCCAATTCATTTCAGCCTGGGGTAATTGGACATGGGGCAGATTGTGGGCTTCAGCTTCTGGGGTAACTGGACCTGGTGCAGACAGACTGTGGGCTTCAGTTTTGGGGGTAACTGGACATGGTGCAGACTGTGGGCCTCCAAAGGCTTTCTATCCCGCTGACAGTCTTCACAAGCAGAACTGTAAAAGCATACTGAAAATCACTTTTAGAAGGTAGCTTCTTAAATGTTTCCCAGCCATTTCCTTCACCGAGAAACAGTTACCCAGCAATTAGCATGGGACTCCTGGACCATGTATGCTAATGTATCCCTGCGATGTGATTGGCCTAGTTTCCAAAGCTGACTCAGGAGCTTGGGTGGACAGAGAGAAGCATCTGCCTCACCAGGGTATGATATGCAGGAGATTTCATTGATGTAGGTGGCCTTGGGAAAGACAAGTAGGGACATTGTAGCACAGAGGGCAAAGGTTGAGAACACAGGAGAGAAGCTGAGTTCCGAGGCTGAAGAAAGTCAGAATGTGCATAAGGAAGCTGAACAGAAAAGGAAAAGCCATGAGGGGCTTAAACAGCCACAGCCGGGGTTCCTGAGTGTCGGGGGAGAAGACGGACATGGACCATCAGCTCAGGATGCTCCCGGCACAATAAGTGCAGCTGGGGCTTCATACTGGAGAAGGCAGGAGCGACTGAAACAACTTGACGCACAAAACACAACCAAATTCAGTTTTAGAAACTGTAGAAAAGGAAAGAAGCATATCTTCTCTCTTCTTGCCCATCTCAGCACATGCTGAAATTAGCCGCCTAGGCGCTGACGTCCCAAACCTAGGTACCATCCTTTATCCTCCTTGCTGTCGGGACCCCCAAACACATTCTAAAGCTGCTTGTTACACTTCTCTCTCCTGTGGGGCGGGGGGGGGGAGCTTCTACCTCTCTCTCCTGAATTTGGCTTTGCTCCACTGTAATGCAGCCTCCCGAGGATGCTAAGAGGGAGCCTATTAAAGATGAAACGGCATGATGCCGCTTCTCATCTGAAGGATCCCCTTTAAAGCTACTGCTCCTGAATAGAGGTCGGAACCTTTCTGTTGCCTACAAAGCCACAGGGCCTGCCGTCAGGCCACCCGGCCTCCCAGCTCACGTGGCCCTGTTACCTTTGTGGTACCATCCCTGCAGTTTGCATGGTGATGGTGCTCTCACTGCGTCTGGCCGTCGCTCTTCCCAGCACTCCACGCGGCTGGCTCCTTTTCATCTTTTCCTCTCAGCTAAATGTTATAAACTCAAAAATGCCTTCCCAAAATGTATTTCCCTTCACGCTGCCAGCCAGGACAACATCACTCTCATTCCTCCTGTATCGCTTAAAACAACCCGAAATTTACTTGTTCGTTTGTTTTCTTTAGTGTTATCTGTTCCTATTCATCGGCGGGATGTCCCCCAACCGCAGAGATCCTATCTGGTTCTCGGTTGTGTAGGAAGCACCTGGTACGTG
The DNA here is from genome assembly GCF_950005125.1 of Chionomys nivalis. Lineage (NCBI taxonomy): Eukaryota > Metazoa > Chordata > Mammalia > Rodentia > Cricetidae > Chionomys > Chionomys nivalis. The sequence goes on along the minus strand of NC_080111.1, from coordinate 2,988,542 downwards.
GCAGAGACTTCAAAAATGTATGTGGATCTAATAAAAGCTGGCCGTGCCAAATCGCCATGATGGCACAATGAATGCAATGCAGGTGACACATGCCCGTCCCTATGCTGGGACAGGATGTCTAAGAGAGAGAAGACATGGATTAAAGAAATGACAGTTGGAGGATGCATTCGATAGGATTTGATGGCTAGTTAGGATGGGGTAGGAAATAAAAGGGAGGAGCATGAGGGTACCCAGCATGGCGACTGTAGTGTCCAGAGCAAGAACTGCTCTCTGGGTTCTGCTACAGAAAGGTTTGGGTCATCCTTCCTTTGTTTTCTAAATGTAAGGAAAATGGCTTGTTCTGTTGACCGACTGAAGGAACAGTTGCCAAATCATTCATGCTACTTAGGAGAACAAGCAAAGTATGTATAAAATCACATGGGATGGTAGCACTGTGTGGGATGTTCCAGTGGGGACTTCAGAAGCAGAAGGTGGGACAGAAAAATGGCTCTGAGAGTAACAGCATGTGGGAGCAATCCTGGCGACCCGTTTGATCTCCTGGACGAATATACTGGAAGGAGACAATCAACTCCTTCAGGTTCCTCTGACCTCAACACACATGTCCTGGAGAATATACAAGCATACAAACATGCTAAATACAAAAGCAAAAGACTTTCCCACTGCCGTAGCCCAAGCTGGGAGTATAAAGCAAAGAACTGAAAATATTTTGAATGATCAAAAGTCACACTTCATTAATTTTGAAAATGTGTGACATTCTGAGGCTTCAAGGCCCATGGATGAGCAGATTTGAATTCAACGACAGTTAGGGCAGAACATATATTCTGACACCCCTTTCTCTCTCGTTTGCAGACCAAGGTTGTTCCTACTTAAGTCAGTGATATTTGGCTGTTCAAAATTTTATAAAGAAAAAATTCAGTAGCGTTCAAGGAATGGAGAAGCATTTTAGTCTTTTTGAGCATAAGCAACTTTCATATCTAAAAAAAAATACCAAATTGCTGTAGAGAGCACGCGTGGAGTTACACCTGATGGCCATGTGTAGAGAGTTGCGTGGAGCCACACCTGATGGTGCTGGCTCCCGCCCTCTGCGATCCCAAAAGCGAGTGCTCTCTGTGATAATCAACTCCTAATATCAACTAGGCCTGACTTATGCTATTATCATGCAATGATTATCAGCTGCTTGCGTATGCGTGGACCTATGGGCAGTGCCCACCTGGCAATCCGGGGTTGGCGGCCCAGGCCTACTTAAGGGCTGGGAGAGGTTTGCCCGGGGGCAGAGAGAGAGAGAGAGAGAGAGAGAAAGAGAGAGAGAGAGAGAGAGGTAGATAGAGAAAAGGAAAGAGAAAAAAGTTGTGAATAAAGTCCTGAATAAACTGCTTAGCAAGAAGAGCTCCGGTGTTGCACGTCTTCCTTGTTGGCCGAGGGGGGCCGCGACAAATTGCCATAGAGTGTTCCCATAATCTTTGTAGCAGAGGCTCAGTTTCATATATATATATATATATATATATATATATATATATATATATATTTATATATATGTATGTATGTATGTATATATTACATACATACTTACACACACACACATATATAAAAGAATTGTCTAAAACCCCTTCAGGAGGCATCATGTCCATAGGCTGTGGTATCTCATTTAGTTTCTTCATACCAGTGTAGATGCTCCCCCAAGAAAAGCATGGTGATGCCTTCATTTTCAAAAAGATTTTTCCTATCTCATGACTTTTCTCAACCAGGACTTGCTGATGTGGTTAATAGAGAAGAAAAACGCAGTAGATCAAAGCCCTAAGGAGAGTCCTTGGAAGGCTTTGGTTTATCTTCACGCTCCAGCAAAATCCCCGGGGTAGGCTGCATGCCTTCTGAGGATCCCTCTAAGTTGAGGGGACAGAATTGAAAATGTGCTGCAAACCTGGATCCAGAACCTGGAGACTTTGGAGACTGTTGGATTTTCCAGCAGTAATGCCATGGGCTTGGGTGAGAGCCAACGCAACTGCGTAGTCACGCTTCCGAACGTCAGTACCATTTTCAGAAGCTCTCCTCTTCCTTGCCCCCTGATCAACCTTCAAGGTAGATTTCTGCCGGAAGCCTTTTCATGTTATAAACAAGACCATTGAGGAATTGATTTGGTTCGTGGGGGCGTCAGCAAATCTTGAGTTAGATCCTGCTTCTTGGTTTTCTCTCTCCTCTCCTAAATATTGCGCACATAGCTATATATACAGCAGCAGTTTGTGGGCATAGGGAGCTTCGAGTTAAAGGATGAACAGCCACTCCTGAGACTTCCTGCTATTCTAATACTTGGAATCATAAAAATATTCCATATTTTTCTTCTGACAGTTAGTATTATGAACACTTACGGTCCTGATAAAAATGTACATTTATTCTGTGCACTTGGCAGTCTCAGCCATGAACGCTTCTGTTGCAAGGCAGTGCCAAAACACATAAAGTTTAAGGCTTGACCAAGCACTGAAGCAGAAGCTTTTACCCCTGAGATGGTTGCATAGGAGAGGGAAGCAAACACTTTGATGTTGTATGAAAAGTGTCTCTCATTCTGCTAATCAAAATCACGCTGAAATAATAAACAACCACGCTAGTGCGGCTCCAATAATTGGTAGGTATATTTCAGATCAGAATGTGGATTATTTTCTCAGGTCTTGGAGACAAAAATCATGCGAGGAATGAGTGTCACTTAAAGCTTAATATATAATTGATATTCTTCAGAACCACAAAAGCAGGGAATAAGGAGTTCCACATGTCTGGAGTATAAACCATGCAGAATCCTTTATATATGGTGTCTCTGTTAATCCTTAAACAGCTAGCTGGGTAGGTTGGTGTTATCATCTACATTTTACGGATGAAAGAATTCTAAGGTTTAAGGATGTTTGTCAGGATCGAATCAGTGCTTGCCCAAGTCTGGTTTGTTTTCCTATGTAAATGATACACTCCATATAATCTGTGTCTTCAATAAGTCAACAGCTGGGCCACTAGTCGTGACCTTGAAGGGTCTTGATCTTCAGGACAAAGACAAGTCAATATGGCCTATAAACTAATAGGAAATCCAGAATTAGAAGGAACAAAAATAGTCACATCATGTAAAGGAAGGCAATACAGTTTGTATTCAATGGAAGTGGGGCATCCGCCAGTCACTCATAAGTTTGACTTGTCAACAAGATGCAGAGCAGGCAATCTAAATTGTCATTTGAATATTTTACTAAGTACCTGTGCATGCTGGAAGCCAAGCTCTAGATCTGTATTCTAGAACTCTAAGATCTTATGCTCCCTGCTCACAATAAATATCTCGTAATGTTTTTCTGATTCCATAAAATGAAGTTCAGGGATAATAGTACTTTCAAAAACCACTACCACACCCTTCTGGAACACAGTGAGAAAAATTTAAAAGAAGATAATGCATAACCAAACAATGTATTCAGTATATAAAGGTCTAGGGAAGTCTAGTCTAGAAAACAAAAACACTACCCTACACATCCATGAACACCAGAAGTAGGACCTCCTATAGTCATTGAGTTCAACAGGTACAGACAATTAGCATAGATTTTCTTCTTCATTAGATCTGCTCTGACCTAATGAGAATACACATTAATTATCTAGCCATCCCCTTCTGTCCGTCCTGTCTTTATCTCTCCAAGGAGGTCATAGGTATGGTTTGCAGTGAGAATCCTTCAGAAATGCGACTTTCAATGTGTGTGTCTCCAACAGAAAAGATATTCAGCTGAGAAATTCCTGGGAAAGGGATTAATTGCCCCAAAGATACATTTCTACCTCAGATCAATATACATATATATTTAGGGTCATTGTCCTCATTTGCTGTACATCTGTTTAAACATTGTTCAATCTGGGCTGGAGAGATGGCTCAGAAGTTAAGAGCACTGTGGGCTCTTCCAAACATCCTGAGTTCAATTCCTAGCAACCACATGGTGGCTCACAACCATCTGTAATGAGGTCTGGTGCCCTCTTCTGGCCTCCAGGCAGAATATTGTATACATGATAAAATAAATAAATAAATACTTTAAAAAAGTTGTTCAATCTTAGAATGTGAAGCCTCAGTCTTTAATCTAAATAGGTATTAAGAATTACAGGTCAATAGTCATTTATGTTTGTCATACCTATATTTAGACTAGTCACCTCTCTAGATGCACGGATATTATATTTTGTATATATAGGTAATCTTCAAAGACATCAAAGAACTGTAGAATATTTCATTTACATAACTCAGGATTCTGTTGATGCAAAACACAATTGCTCCTGAAAGCACCAATCTATTCCCCAGAGAATTTTGAGCTCTGAAGACACTCCACTTGGAGCTTGTTTTCTTCTTGGCAAAACTGGTCTTTGGGAAAAGAACTGCTGTTGTCTTGACCACTGACAAAATGCACAGTGTCCAAACTGGACAAACAGGATAAAAGCAAAAACAACTACCAAACCTTGTCAAGACAGGGTAGGACAGTCTTTAGAAATTTACTGCCTCTGAAAATGGTCTCTTCGATACTCTAGGCCTTAGCCAATGTTGGTGCCCCAATGTTACAAATGAAACTTTGGATGATTGCCCATGTAGCTGGTTGTCTCTGTCATTTCTTGCACCTTTTAGAAGTTACTTGATTGCCCTACCTGCTTACGCAGGTAATATTATTTCCCTTCTCAAGTCTTTTATGGGGTTGAAGACTAGCTAGTCATAGCTACTTTCCTCTCATGACTTAGTCAAGACATTTTAAATATAAGATTTATACTCCTTAGGATAGGATCAGTATTGAAATAATCTCTTCTATTTGCTAATTACTTTAGACTGAACATTTGGCATGTTTCTTGCTTGATGTTCTTCATGCTGGTTGTAGTTCTAATTTTTATGTATGTTTTTGCTTTTCTCTTTTCCATGGAAAATACCTGATATCTGTTCTTATTGTGTATCATTTTATGTTAGACTTAGAACCCTTTTATTTAGACAAAAGGGGGAAGTGTTCTGGGGATTCCTTCAGCCAACAGCCCTTTAGTTACAGGTCCACTTTGGGTGTAGTCTACAGTACTATGAGTACATACTAAAAGTGTGTACACCCCCCCCTTTTTTATTCTTAGATTCAGTTCCCACCTTTCAGCATGCATAGAGGACAATGGATCTCTACCTTTACTGTGTTTGGTCCCCAAAATAAATAAACCTTCATTATACCCCAGTCCAGGCTATTGTGGAACTCTTTAATGGTCATACACCTCTTCTCAGGTGAGACAAATCTTGTTTCCTTTCCTATAAAAAGCTGTTGTGCTTCATCCAGTTTGAACTGTAAGTAGCAGACGGGTTAGAGGACCTCTCTGACCCCTGTTCAAGCTGCACTAATACCTTTAGCACAAGATTTTAAATCACCTCCATTTTGACTAGCCAGATATATATACACATATCCGAGGACTGTCAAATTCCCCCTCAAAGCTGGCCCTGCGTCAATGACCTCTTGGCAGTGGTCTCAGTGGGGTGAAATATACAATGGAAGGGAGTATTTCTTTTTATTGGTTCTAAATTTACTAGCCTTTAGCTTCATGAAATTAAATTACAACACAGGGTGAACATTAAAGTTATAACTGACATTTATGGACTGCCTTCCCCCCATTAATCCTGAAATGCTGTGCAAACTGACTTAGCAAAATTAAATGTGTAGCTGTACGCTCCTGGACTCTTTCTCGTGATTCATGTATGCCTTCTGAAGTTTCAGTGGGTGCAGAAGTTGCCTCTGATTCCTCCTTTTCTAACTCCCATGGCCCCATCAGAACAGTTGTTACCTAGAGTTGGCATGGTTTACCATTACCTTCTGAATAGGTGGATGGAAGGTTTTATTCTAAATAAGGTAGCTGACTACTGTGGATGCATACAATATTCTATGTCATCTAGCATACCCATATCCTCTATTACTTCCCTGTTTTTTGTTCATCCTTTCTCCTTTTCCTTTGCCCCCCAACACACACACACACACACACACACACACACAAATACACACAAAGGCCTTTACTGCCTTCATTCTTTCTCTTCTTATCTCTCAATCCTTTATTCGTATATTAATTCTCTGGGAATTCATCCCTATTGTCCACTACTTCTGGAGATGAGGGAAGGACGCCAAGCATGAGGATCATATACAACCCTTTATTCTGATCTTCTGGGGAGCAAATAAGAATTCTCTGTTGGAAAAGCTGGTCTGACCCATGTACAACTTTCCCAGCTCATTCTGTCTCTAGATGAACCTGAGGCAGAATAAAACAGAGGAAAAGGCAGTGTGCTCCCTCCTGAACAGTTCCAGGAATAGAACCAACTGAGGTGGCAAAGAAACGAAGAAAAGGTAGACAGATAAGCTGGAAGCAGAGAGCCCGAGGTCTCTGATAGGGAAGCTGTAGCCCTCTGGGAGTTAAGCATTTTTATTATACACAACTGAAGAGGGAAGTGGGGTGATTACATACAGATATCAAGAAGGTATGGCCACTCTAGACAGCAGAACCAGGAGGCCAGTTTAGCTAATGCAGGTGGGACCAGTTTTTATGGGGAAGAGTGTTCAGGCTGTAAACATTCAGGGAGGACAAAAGTGGACATTTTTGCACACACTGTCAAAATTCACAGTTGGACCAAAGGAAGAAGACTTCATTGTCTTCCCAAGGGGGAAGGCTTTGCCATCCTCAAGAGGCTGAGACACTGGGGTCCTTCATGTGGTTGTACCCATGTTAACAACACATTCACTTAGGACTTCACTCAATCTCCCCAAAGCAAATCTGTTCCGTATTTGGTGTATGGAAAATTACTTAGTCACTCAAATCTGTAGTCTCTCCAGATATGAAAGTTTCAGGTAATGTGACCTATAAAAATCATTCAGAGAATTCAGTTTATATGCCTTTACTTCTCGAGTTGGATGACTCTTACCAAATGTGCTTTTCCCAGATCAACTCTGATTTGGATCTTCTCAGAAGAAAATCCTAAAACTAGCAATACTTGGGAATCAGGAAGGATGGGGATGGGATCCCTATTTGTGTCCAGATATGTACATAAACAGGCCAGCTGTAGAGCTCTGCTTAGGGTGGGACCATTACTGGATGCGAAGACCAGGTCAGAGGGAGGAAGGGCAAGCATTTGTCTTAAGACGGACATAGCATCGTTGACAAAACGAGTCATTTTTGCAATTGCTCTGGTGTAGGGCTGATTAACATTGCCATGGATACTCATTAAATACACAGAAGACATTAAAAACTTGAAAGCAAACAAGGCTGAAGATAGGTCCTGATGCCCTTGCCGTGGGCTCAAGGATGAGGTGCACCATGGCTCAGGGTAAAACCACTGGCAATCAGATGGTACTGCCCTATTTATCAGAGGAGGTACAGGTTGTCAAGGTCAAAGTCTTTACTCTATTTCCCCCCTAGAGGTCATCCATCCCATGCTTAGACCCAGATCACAAGAGGAACTTGAAGAGAGGCCATCTCTAAAGACTGTAACTTTTAAAGTGAGAAGCTGATCTCTCACTGGACGATCGAGAGCCTTCGCAGCCAACGAAACTTTAAGCCATATTTGAAGAGGCATTTTAAACTTTTTTTCCCCCTGTTCATCAATGTGTAAGAATTTGGAAGGGGGGAGGGTTTGTTTGGCGGAGGACAACGAGATTAAATTTAGACAGAATTAGGCAGTTCTTTGCTTCTTCAAATCTAAACCGAAGAGCGAGCTAAATTTTGTGATTCCATTAAAAATAAGTGGGAGAAGGGAAGATAATCCTAGGATAGTGATCTCATGAAACATTCTCAGATGTCAGAAAAGGGAAAAAAAGAGAACGGAGACAGAATTTTGGTGGGTGGAAATGTGCAAATACACCATTAATTTTAGTGTAGGCTCAGTCCTAAGATCTAGAATAACAACAATTATTATTTAAATTAATTCATTCATTTGGTTAATACAGTTTTTAATGGCTAGTGTGTGCCAGGCACCAGGGTAGGCCCCGGGGATGTGATCATAAACAAAAGGGCAAGCTCCTTGCCTTCATGCAAATTAGTTTTGTGGAGACACAGATCGTAGTCAATGATCACATAAATGAATTATTTTAACATTGATACGGTGCTTCAAAGAAACTGAGCAATGAGAACTTATAATGCAGGACGGCAATACTCAAATGCCAAGGGCTAAACTCTAAGGCAAAGCCAGAAGCCAGAGGTATAAGGTTCAGGCCAGGAAAGAATAGTACATGGGAAGTGTCCAGAGCTGGAGAGTGACCACATGGCAGAGGTACGACACGCTCAGCAAATCAATGAAATCCGGCAGATGAGGGACACAGACTCTGGAGGCTGGCCCTGAACAGAGAAATCTGCTGTTTAACAAGGAAAACAAGCCTGACCAGTATAACCTGAAGAGAAGTCCCCGTATGGTATGAGGTAAAAACATTACAAATTATACAAGCAAAATCTCAGGGACCTGAAACCATTTTCCCTTCTCGGGGTTACCGAATGAGATTTTCTAAGTAATTAATAGGTGTAAGCATGAAATTCCTAGTTAAATTTAAACTGTTACATAGCCAATAGCCAAGCATATGTGTGTGTGTGAGAGAGAGAGACAGAGAGTGTGAGAGAGAGAGAGAGAGTGCTTTAGAGAAGAAATTCTCTCTTTCTCTCTCTCTGTCAGTGGCCATTTAGAATGTATAGTAGAGTTATTATTATTATTTATTATTATTATTCATGAAGATTTGTAATCTTAAACTCTTTTATTAAGTCCAATTCTTAACAATGATCTCAAAGAAAAATAAAAAGTTTTAGTAAAAACTAAAGTTTCTCAGACTCTCCTATACGGCATAAAGAGTTTTGGGGAAGCCAGGTGTTCTTTCTTTTCCAGCATGCTTTTCTAGGCAGCAGCTTCCTGACATAAAAGTTAGTCATGTTTGCCATAGCAACATGGGTGGCAAAGTAATTAGCATATGCAGGACAAACCCCAGAGAAAATGGCCACACCGCAGCATGTCCTTCACACACTCAGCTGACAGCCCATCACAGTCTGTTTTCTGTTCACATCGGAACATTCTCTTGTTCTCTTGCATGTATTGGGTACTCACAGAGAAACACTGAGGTGGCCATGATTGAATCTGCTTCATCATCTGTTCGTATCTAACTTAGTGACTGAAAACTACAAATGCCATGGTTGCTGCCTGGTCTTGGACAGCTTGTCTGTCCTTCAGGCTATACAGACCAAGTTGACTGAATCACTCATGATACAGATTTCTGCTGGAAGCCTAAGCAGAATTGTTAATCTCTTTATTAACCAAAAAAATAAATAAATACCTATCTAAAAATATACATACGATAAAAAGAAGTTCACACTGTGCTGACTGAATTATTTTAAGGCAAAACAAAAAAATCTGAAGGTATTATGAGAAAACTGGAGAAATTAAGATTTTGTGATGGAACTCAGGGTCATCCTCACGTTTGCAAGACTCCGAGTTCTCATCTCTCTTTGGTTCTGGGCCCCGTTCCAGAAGGCTAGAGAGGAGAATCTAAGCTCATTACATGAGTCTGCAAATTGCTTACATGCAAGCATGGGAATCTGATTATGGTCCCCAGAACCCACATAAAAAATTAAAAAAAAAAAAGCTGTGTGTGCTGACTCATGCCTGTAATCCAGTCACCAGGGAGATGGGAGACAAGCAGAACCCTAGGGCTTCTTGGCCAACTGGTCCAGCGTCATTGGTGAAGCCGGGGCTCTGTGAGAGAGCCCTGTTTCAGAAAGAAAAGATGGATGATACTCTTGGAGAACAATAGCCAAGTTGACCTCTGGTCTCCAGGCCCATTCATAAACACTCACTTAGAAGTGCACACACACACACAGACAGACAGACAGAGAGAGAGAGAGAAAGAGAGAGAGAGAGAGAGAGAGAGAGAGAGAAACAAGCTCCAGTGAATCCTTCCCTCAAGCCCTTATAAACATGGCGCTGTCACCCTTTCCCTCAAAGAGCAGAAGTTTCTACTTATGTTCTTTCTAGAGTCTAAACTGGCCTTGTGATAGTGCTCTAAGCAGCAGGAGTTAAGACATGGTAATCTCTTCCTTTTAATGAGTTTTTCTTGTAACCCCACCGATGGCCATCTCCCATTTTCTCAGATGGAATTAAGTTATAGATGCTTAGAGCTGCAGACCGGAGATGCCAAATATTTCAGAGCCGAAGAAAAGGAACGGGGAGGTGAGGATGGTTTTTCTGCTGATCAGGTCCAAGTTTCTTCCACGTGCTCAGTATTAGTGAAACTCTGTGATCAGCTGGAGCTAGCGCAGTGGGTCCCCGTGGCATAACTGTCTGGCAATCACTAGCAGGAGGGTCATGTGAAGACTTATGGAGCTGGGCTGGTTAGTGTGTGGTTAGAGTCATCTAGAAAGACGGAACGCCAACCAAGAAAACACCTTACCAGTGTAAAGATGTCTGTGAGGCCGTTTCTTGATTGATGACTGATGTAAGAGGGGGGCAGTGCCAACCCTAGGAATGTGGGCCGGGTTCCATAAGAAAGCAGGCTAAGCAAGCCAGTAGTAAACCATGTTCTTCTGTGGCAGTGGTTCTCAACCTTCCTCATACAGTTCCTTGTGTTGTGGGGACTCCCACTCATGAAGTTATTTTCGCTGCGACTTCGTTACTGTAATTTTGCGTCTGTTGTGGGTCATAGTGTAAATATCTGTGCCTCCTGATGGTCTTAGGCGACCCCTGTGAATGAGTTGTTAGACCTCCAAATGGGTTGACCCACAGGTTGAGAACCCCTGCTCCACGGCCCTGGTTTCAGCTTCTGCTTCTAGGTTCCAGCTTTGAGTTCCTTTCCTAATATACCTAAGTGATGGAGTGCAGATAGTTTATCTGAAACTCTGCTTCATGGGTTGCTTTAGTCAGGGTGTTGAGCACAAGGCTAGAAAGAGCCCTCCGACAGCTAACGACAGAGAGCTGATCTCTAGCAGTTTCTCAGAACTGTCTCTCCAGACACCGAACTCTAAAGCAACTTTGATTTCAGAGGGGTCTGAAAAATCCTTAGTGGCTCCCAAGACAGCGTGTCACTCAAACTGAACTCAACATACCCTGCCAAGGGAAAAGCTGTGCATGAACCCTACTACTAAAGTTGAGTGTGGAGGGCATCATCAAAGAAGGATCTGAAACCTCATTCCTTATCAATGCTTTCTGAGTTTTAAAAACCCTGAGCCAGGTGTCTTTCTTACCGAGGGAGGAGAAAGAAAGACAGTGAAGAGTTTGAGAAAGGCAGAGACAGTGAAGACTCAACAGAGATCTTCAGGGCTGGACTTTGAGTTAAACATGAGATTATGAGCCGGGCGGTGATGGCGCACGCCTTTAATCCCAGCACTCGGGAGGCAGAGACAGGCGGATCTCTGTGAGTTCGAGACCAGCCTGGTCTACAAGAGCTAGTTCCAGGACAGGAACCAAAAAACTATGGAGAAACCCTGTCTCGAAAAAAACCAAAAAAACAAAAAACCAAACCAAAACAAAACAAAAAACATGAGATTATGAGAACCAAGGTCTAAATTTGCTAGGAATGAGTTTACATGTGTAAACATGAGCCAGCCTGATATAACAAACAGGTGTTACTCTGTGTCCCAGTGCCTTTAAAGCTTTGGAATTGGTTCAAAGGAACTGCCACAGGTTAAGGGAAAATAATTATGGAAAATGTCAAATTGATTCTTGCTAATATGGAAGTTGCACTGTGAGTTCATTCTTGGGACCATGATGGCCAGGGCAGATTGCTTGGATACTGAGGCACACCTGTACATTTTGAGTCTTTCCAGCTGGCTTCGTTACCCGCACTGCAGTTTGAATGTGCACTCTTTCCTTAAAGATTTTGTTTCTCTTCTCATACGTTTTTATAAAGACCGAGGGGATGACATCACTGTTCTGACGCAGCAGCTGTCAAGGACAGAGTGACCTGGGATGTGCTGTCATATCGTGTCTTGCATTTCCGCTGCCGATATTAACTGTAGATTTCAACCTGCAGGCCTTCCAAGAGGAAGCAAGTTTGTCAACAACCATCTTATTGTTCACTCTTAAACGAAGCACCAAGAAGACAGGGTTCAATGCTCAATCTGCAGCGAGTGGTTCTCACCGGCTGGGCGATTTCCTTAGCTATTTCAGTTCAGATCAAAATCTGACTGATTAGTATAGTTACCTTTATGCTGTTATTGTTATTCATGGGCCTTGCGCGTGCCTGCCGGGCAGGTACATACATCTCTAGCCTTCTGTTATGTTTGGTTTTGTGTTCTTAAGTTGTAGCAAATTGTAATCTTAGTTTTACACGATTATTAACTTCTTTTTTAAAAATTAAATTGCATACTTTTTGCCACACCAAAAGAAAAATCTCTTGGAGGAAATGATAACCACCAGGTCCCTAACTCTTTCTCAAACCTTTCGAGAGAGGGAACAGCAGCATAGCCAGAGCAAATGACTTTTAGCTTTATGTTCAAACAAGAGTCTCGTCAAGAACTACCGCCGGGCACTGGAACACCTCTTTATCTTGGCCTTTTCCTTGCAACGCACCCATCAACCAGGCCAGCCAGTGAAAAAGGCCTCATACCAGGAGCAGAGCCTGTGAGATGCCGAGTCTAATTTTGTGTTGTTTCAAAGAGCCTTTCACTGGAATGATTAAATCACGTTTTCTGGGAAATGACAGGACGCATCGTCTGTCGTGGAAGGAAGCGTGTGTTGATTCCCACTTGAGAGCTTCTGTTAAGACCGTCCAAGGCATGTGTTCTGAGAGGAAGATGCTCTTCCTAGGTCACCCAGCATTTGCTGCTCAGCATATGCTCCTCCACAATGGCATACATCCACAGCCTTCTTCGCGGGGAGCTGAATATTTTATGAGTCTTCTGAATGGAGAGATAATTGATGATGGAACACTGGAGAAGAGCGCCATTGGCTTTAGCATCATATTTTTTTTCTCAGTAGCATTTATCAGATTGTCAATTAAATGCTTGTCATGGGGTAAAGGAAAAATATTTATCGCTGCAGCAGATATCAAGACGGAACTTGAACCATGTGCGTGGCGTGTGTGCAGAGGTGCAGAGACGTTCAGACCTTGAGGTGATGGTCCTGCTCTTTGTTAGCTGAAAGGGCTGTCGCATTAGACAGAGAAGCAGAAACCCGGCTCTCTTAACTTGTTTAGAGTTTTATTTGAAAGACAAACACAGCATTTGTGTTTGTTTTGCAGATATGCAAGATTCATTTGCTAGCTGAAATAATAGCTGTCTCGGATCACTGTGGAGAGAATGACAGCTTAAAGCCTCGAAACATTTTCGTGAAAGTTCCCGATGAAAACTCTGCCCTAATCGAGCAATGCCCGTTATAAGATGCTTCTCACACACAGGGATGTGCTGGAAACCGGCCAATCCCCTTCCCATGTAGGCTTGTGGGGCTTGGAACTCAACCTTTTTTTGAGTTTCTCAGCTTTCCTTTAACGGCTTATACTTTGTATGCCCTCTTAATAAACTGGGCTCCATGGAGAAGAAAGCCTGGCTTCTTCTGGCTCCAGTTTATAACGCCAGCCAGTAATGACACGGAGTGGGCGTCCGCAAATGTTGGATGATTTATTAATAGGAGCCTCAAAGGGACTTTTCCAAAATACAAAGGAAGAAATGAGGAGCGAATACCTGCTGCTCACTTTTGCTCAAAGTCTGCTTCAAAGCCTTCCAAGGGTGGAGGGAAACTATACGACTCGTGCAGTGTGTGTTGGGGGAGCTGATAGATTTTTTACTTTGGGTGCCGCCCTCCACCACCCTGCACTTCAATTTTCGAGGCAGGGTTTCTCACTGAACCTCTAGTTCACCACTGGAGAGATGGCTATACTAGCTAGCCACTTAACTCCGAGGTCCACCCGCTTCAACGAACCTAATACTGGGGTTTTAGATGGCCTGCTATGTCTGTCTTGCTTTCTCAGCATCAGATCAATGAAAAGAGCTTTAAAATGACGTTTTGCTTGATGACCGCTGGGGGCGCTCTAGAAGAAAGCAAGCTGACAAGAAAATCCTGATAACCACTACATAAGATACCACAGACATTACAAGAAGGGAGTTCATTTTCTCTCAAGTTACATACAGCAAAACCCTGAGTTTCATGAAGTAATCTATTGAGATCTCAAACATAGATGAAACCTTCTACATATGAGATACCATAGCAAATAGATCTCACAAAACCATGAAGACACAAGATGGAAATTTAAGGACAGGATTATTTAAAATATTCATAAAGATATTTATTGATACCATCAAAATTCCTGCTTAGTCCCTCACATTAGCCTATATGACCATATAGACACAAAACTACTTAGTATAAGTATAAAAAGGAATTTCAAGTTTAAAATATTAATATTACAAAAAAGGAAGAGTATCAAGAAATTTCAAGTTTAAAATATCAATATTACAAAAAAGGAAGACTATGATCGGTGGGTGTTGAGGGTCAGGAGCTATAGAAAGCCATTATCTATGCCAATTAATGTGCAGTAATTATATTTTAAACATCCAAGTAAAGGAAGTTGCAATGGCTTGGATATGACGTGAGTGCCCATTGGAATTTCACGTGTGAACATTGGATCCCCATGGTGAGGTATTAAGAAAGCAGAAACTTTAATTTGACCATGATGTTGAGAGGTAGGATCTTTACAAAGTGGATTAGAGTTAGATAAGGCAGTCGGGATGAGAACTCAGGACAGAACCCTGGTGGTTTTATGAGAAGGACATAGATCAGAGAGCTATCCCCTGCTATTTATCCTGCAATGCCCTGTGATGCTCTGGGACACTCAATAAGACAATCTCTGGATGACACCCGTAGACCTTGCACCTACAGAACTGTGAAACCAAACAAACTCCCTTTCTTTACGAAACAGGCCGTTTTGCTGTCGTGCAAGAGATTCCACTCCCTGCTCTGTGTGAGCCTTCGTTCTCCGTTCCGTTCCCTTCTGCAGTTATAGCATCATCTTCTCTTGTAAACTATTTTTGTTCCCCTTGCAGGACGTGTGGAAACGGGTGTTTCAGTCCCAGGCTCTCCTTGACTCTTGAGTAGTTGCTTCTTCATATGACCCCACATACCAGGAATTTTTCCAACACACCACCCGTGTAAGACCTTCTCTGAGAGTATTGTCATGATCGCACCAAAGTTTCTAGTCAATGGACATTTCATTAGAATTAATGATGTTATATTTCTATGTTTCACATAACTTTCAACTGATTTGCCCATCCAGCCTCCACATGGCTTCTGGCCTATCCACCGGCTGCACCTAAAATCCTAGAGCCCACCACCATTAGTTGCTGCATTGTTCATTAGGCTGTTTATAATGTATGAACTGGGATTCCCTGGAGGATCGAGATGTAGCTGTTAACGACTGCCCTAGTTAGCCCCAGCTGCCCACCTTGGTGACTCCCTAGATATGAAAGGTGCCCTCATTTTGCAGAGCTTCCCCAACACCATTCATCATCACCTCCTGATCTTACATCCAGACCTGGAGAAAGGAAGGTCATAGAACCCCCGAGAACCATGCCCACGGGGCAATCCCACGCAGAGGCCACCAATGAGTGCAGCTTACCAAGACTGTCAGTTGTACCTCTTCTGATGACATTCTCCTGACAGCTTTATGGTCCTTTCATTTTTTCCTTTCTCGTTGACCTCTCTGATCATCATCCATCTATTTAGCAGACAGTTATTAAAGGCTTACATGGTCAAACTCAGAGCTAAGATGGGCTGATAACAAAATAAAGGCAGGACGCAAAGCTAGAACAATAGAAGAGGGTGGTGGGGCTCAGGATGTGAAAGAGAGGGATCCCTGATGTATCACAGCCATGCTGGGGATGCTTAAATCTGACTGCACCCCAGCACGGCCAGCACTAGGGCTGGGCTGGGTGGCAGTCACAGGACACAGAGCTGGCAGGAGATGCAACCAGAGCATAAATAGCATTCTGTGGCAGTCTATAAAAGCTGGAAATTATCCTGACGCTATAAAGGGTTTTTTGGCCAGTCGAGTTGACACAATCAATTTCGTGGCTTAGAAATATTACTCTGGCTTCCATATGAAGAATAAATTGGAGGAAGATGAGACTCCATTTAACTTCCTCCTTCTCAAAGGAAAGTCTTCAAAACCTAGTTTTCTACAAAGTTATTTTACACTTCTCTCTGTATGAATGTCTCTGTTTCTTCATCAATTATCCTAGTATCTGGATGGCTCTCGAAGTTTAATCTTACATCTGCCTTTGCTCCTAAATAAGGTGAATCCTACCCGCTGTTGAGACATTTCCCCTCTGACACATCATTGTCTTCATAGCATGGAGACAATGTATAGAGCCTCCCTTCTCTTGTATCTATTGCTAAGGAGCCAGTGAGTTGGATTGGTGCATATTTTCTTTATGTTTTCTAGACTCTCCAGTCCCTTTCTTGTCAAACCTGGATCATTCGTCTTAATTAATTTTAAAGAATATTAATTAAGTCTGTATGTTTTTTCATTCAGGTGTTCATTTCATTATAAATTTCATCTAGTATTTTATAATAAAAATCAATGGATCACACCATAAAGCATTTTGCAATTTAAAACTCAAAGCATGGAGAGCTAGGGAGATGGCTCAGTGGGTAAAAGCTCTTGTTGCAAAAACACAAGGTCCTGAGTTTTAACCCTCAGAACCTATGAAAAATCTGGGCATGGTAGAAGGTGCTTGTAATTGCCATGCTTTTAAGGGTAGAGCAGAAATGGAGACAAACTCCCCATCAGAGGACCAACAACAAAGAGATGTTCTGCCTCATATGGGTACAAAGGGAAGCCTGACACGTGATGTCATCCTCTAACTTCCATACATGTCCCATCACACACCCTACACACACACACACACACACACACACACACATGGATGGGCACTCATGTATATACCGCTGTTGTTAATATTTACAACACTATCAGCACATAAAAGATCTTCGGGATCTTCTTTGTACTCTTTCCAATCTCATCTTCGCTGTCCGTCACCTTTCTAGAAGTTACCAGTATCCTAGATTTTGTATTCATTGATTCCTTCTGCTTCTCCACATTTTTAATCACCAATGTATATATATTGTTTGTTTGCCTGTTTCTTCAGTTTTTTAAAAGATGAATCATACTATATATATTCACTGTGATACTATACATATTCATTGGACTATATATAGACATTCTATACATATTCAGGCCATATATATATCAGATATATTCATTCACATATGAATATATTCATTCATACTATATATATTTATCATGTATATGAATCATGTTATATATAATGAGTCATACCTCACCTATTTTTGCATCTTGAGACTCATCTAAATGGATGTATATAGCTGCATCTTGTTAATCTTCAGCTAGTAATATTCCATTATATGACTCTAATTCAGGTTGTTCATTCTGTATTTGCTCTTCCTCTTCCAATATCACAAGCAATTCTCTTCTGGAATTTTCCATACTTGCTTTCTAATGTACACATGGGCATTGCTTTGAGAAGTATGAAATGCTAGATTGTACACTATGTGTGTGTTCAATTTTTACTGATTAATACCAGTTTTCATTGAGTATACTTGACAATTTATATATTGTGGTGTGTGTGTTTGGTAATAAGGTGAAATGAATTCTCATTGTTGTGATTTCTGTTTCTCTGATTACTAAATTGAGCACCCACATTTATCGGCCTTTTCACCACCTCTATCTTTCTGTCTGCTGTGTATCATTGTATTTTTATTTCTATGGGCTTCAGAGCATTTTTACTTTTAAGCACACATTTATGACTGAGTTTATTCAAAGACAATACAATAATATACAGTATCCAGACTCCTTGTGCATTTTTCACCTTTATGTGGCTTTATTTTAAATTCTATTCTTTTATTTTTATTTTTAATTTTTTTTTTGAGACTAGGTTTCTCTGTGTATCTTTGGCTGTCCTGGCACTCACTGTGTAGACCAGGTTGTCCTTGAATTCAGAGATCCACCTGCCTCTGCCTCCCAAGTGTTGGAATTAAAGATGTGTGCCATCACACCTAGAACTCATAGAGATCCACCTGCCTCTGCATCACAAGTGCTGGGATTAAAGGGGTGCGCCACCACACCCAACTATTCTCTTTTTTCTTTTTAAGGATTTTATCCTTCTTTTTCCCTCTCCCAAACCAACATACATTTTTAAGCTCACTGTAAACCATTTAGGGTTTTTTTTTTAAAATCTGACTCTATCTTTACTGTATATCTCTCTTTTTGTCTGACCACATGAATCTTTAACTTGCTAAGAGATATGGTTAGAATTAAAGCCGTGACTTTGACGGCTGGATTCACCCCATTCCTTAACTTTCTGAGCATCTAGCATCCTGGCAGAGGTACTGGCCAGAGACAAGTTTATTACTACACTCTATGGAGTTTCAAGGCCCCTGTTGCCACCAAGAACCATGAATAGCTGTTGGCTATTCATAAATGCCATTTTAGTGCCTGCTCCATCCTGTCCACAACTAGACCATCCTGATCCCTCATGTTCCCATCCCCTATCCCTTCTCCTCTACTTCCCCCTACCCCCAGTTTTCCAGGACATTCCATCTACTTCCTCTTTCCTGGGAGATCCATGCATCCCTCTTAGGGTCTTCCTCGTCACCTAGCTTCTCTGGGGCTGAGGGTTGTAGCCTGGCTATCCTTTGCTTTACATCTTATATCCACGTATGAGTGAATACATATCGTGTTTGTCTTTCTGGGTCTGGCTTACCTCACTCAGAATGATTTTTTTTTCTAGTTCCATTAATTTGCCTGAAAATTTCATTGTGTCATTGTTTTTTTTTTTTTATTTTTCACTTGTTTTTTATTTTTCTATAAACATAGTTGAGCAGATGTCCATGGAGTATGGCTAAGCATCCTTTGGGTATATGCCCAAGAATGACATCACTGGGTCTTGAGATAGATTGATTCCCAGTTTTCTGAGAAACCACCATACTGATTTCCAAAGCAGCTGTACAAGTTTGCACTCCCACCGGCAATGGAGGAGTGTTCCCCTTACTCCACATCCTCTCCATCATAGGCTGTCATTAGCACTTTTGATCTTGGCCATTCTGACAGATGTAATATGGTATCTCAGAGTCATTTTGATTTGTATTTCCTTGATAGACAAGGATGTTGAACACTTCTTTAAATGTATCTCAGTCATTTGAAATTCTTCTGTTGAGAATTCTGTTTAAATATGTACCCCATGTTTTAATGAGATTATTTGATATTTCTACATCTAGTTTTTTAAAGTTCTTTATGTATTTTGAAGATCAATCCTCTGTCAGATATGGGGTTGGGGAAGGTTGCTACCCAAGATGCATCAGTAATAACAACTAACCAACGATAGCCCTGGTGCTGCTTTAAACATTTAAAAGGCATTAACATATTTGATCTTCAAACAATCCCCCTTGGAGGAAGCTTGTTTACAGATAAGGAAGCTGAAATGTGGATAGATTAAGTGTCCTGTTCAAGGTCACACTGCTAAGTGGCAGAGTCTGGAACCAAGTCCAGGAGCCAAAAGTCTTAAATATGTTTCTCTAAAGAGATGGAGAAATGAGCCAAATGAACTAAAGCCTGACTCTTTATATTTAACATTTTATTTTTAACTGACAAAAGATATACATATCTATGTATGCATGTATATATTATGCAATGCAATGCTTTAAAATATGTATATGTTGTAGAATGGCAAAATCAAGTAAACTAACACATATTCTTTCATCTGTTTGTTATTTTCTATGTGGAGTGAGGACATTAAAAACCTACCCAAAAGGAAAAAAATTCTACTTAAATTTACATTTTATATAAAAGATTTTGCATTTTTATAAACACATTTGCATTTATTTGTTTGAATAAGAGCGTATAAATATGAATAGGGGTCACAAGACAAGTTGGAGGAGTCAGATTTTTTTCCTTGTTCGAATTCTAAGACTGATCTCTTGACTGTCGACTCTTTCTTGGTCAGTTGATCTATTTTTGGAGGCACATTTGTCTGCTACACGTTTCTTTGGCCCTAGAAAAATAATTTTAAAGGCAGATATTGAATATATTTCCAACACGATCTCAAATTTCTTAGCCATTACTTTATCGCATATATGTTTTTAAAGAATTATATTTCAAGATGTCTGAAATTCTTTTCCAGGCTGTTCTGTGCTTACTAGACTTCTCCTTGTGCAATGTACTGCCTGCCACAGATTCTATGTTCAGCAGTGCCTGAAATCAGCCATGAGAGAAGCGTTTGCACTATGGAAATTAAAAAAGTGGAAAATTTTTATCATACTTTACATTTTCAATTCCTGCATCTTTTTGAATTTTTCCTCATTTGGGTTTCAAGATTTTTCTCTTTGTTGTCAACTCTTGCTTTATGAATTAGAATTTAAGTGCGGTCTTCAAAACTCTTCCCTCTCCTGATTACACATATACACACGGCGATTTCACCCAGGACCATGTCTTAAAAAATATCTCCTATATTGATCACTATCAACTCCCCTCATTTTACGTCCAGCTAGCTGGACATCTTTGTTGGCTGACAGGTTGACTTTTCCTCATGCAGGAGTGAAAGACAGCTCCAGGTTCAGATGGAAAACGTTCAAATCTTTCTACTTCCCTCAAATGCTGTTCGTTGTCTTTCTTATCTGTGTATAGCATAATAGTATTTTGCCTCTTACTGTAAGAGACCTTTGGAGTCACTTTTAAAATTTACATGTATGGTTTGCATGCATGTGTATATGTGTGTATGCACATGTGTGGAGGCCCAAGATTAGCATCAAAAGCCTTCCATGATCATTCTGCATCCTAATCATTGAGACAGAGTCACTTAGGGGAATGGGGAGCTCACTGGTACAGGCTTGTCCAGCAGGCCCACTGGTTCTGGGGACCCCACTTGTCTTCTGAGTGCCTGAGTCACAAGTGGGACCCCATACCCACCAGCTTTTATCTGGGGTCTGAGGATCCAAACTCTGGCCTCAAGCTTCATGGCAAGTCCTGTATTTGCTGCGTCCTCTCTTTAGCCCCCACAGGGCTTGTTATTTTTTGACTCCCTTCCCTCTGTTCCTCACCTGGATCCAATTCAGAGTCCTGGGTCAGTGTCTCCTGTCATCCACATCTGTGCTAGAGTCTATTCTCCACATGGTAGACAAAGAAACCCCTTCAAATCCCAGGTCAGATTCTCACGCTGCTGCTAATTGCTTGCATCTGCCTCTGGTAATACCAAAGCCTCTTTTGCGACTGTAGCTGTCCACTGTGGGCTAAACATCATTCTCTCCTCCTGGCCACCAGCTATCAACGTATAGCATCTCCTATACATCTCTTAGGTCACACTTTACACTTCAGTGACATGGGAACTTTTCACTGAAGCTGGCCTGAGCCCATTTCAGGCACAGGGTATTTGTCTGGCCAGCCTCCACATACCAGAACATTCTTCCCTCCTGAAACTACAAAACTTACCCCTCACATAACAACTGACAGAGAGGTTGTGCTGTCGTCTACTGAGGTCTGCATACCGCTTCTCAGGGCACACTCGCTGCTGGAAACATGGTTCTCCTCCTCCTCCTCTTCCTCCTCCTCCTCCACCTCCTCTTCCTCCTCCTCTTCCTCCTCTTCCTCCTCCTCTTCCTCCTCCTCTTCCTCCTCTTCCTCCTCCTCCTCTTCCTCCTCCTCCTCCACTTCCTCCTCCTCCTCTTCCTCCTCCTCCTCTTCCTCCTCCTCCTCTTCCTCCTCCTCCTCCTCTTCCTCCTCCTCCTCCTCTTCCTCCTCCTCCTCCTCTTCCTCCTCCTCCTCCTCCTTCTCTTGCCTGTTCATTAGCATCTAAATATGCAAATGCATAGATTTTCTCTGTGCTTTATTGAAATGGCCAATGAAAATATTTGTGTCGTAGTAGGGCAATTGGTAAACATTTGTTACATTAAAAAAGTTCAAGTATATTAGTTTTTATATTTAGAGAGAGGTTGACTATCATGTCCTTTGGGGGACTCTTGCGTCTACTTCCTAAAGAACATATCTAGTAGGAGAAGGCAAATTTTATGAAGTAAGCCGTCACCTATCCAGTTGTCAGAGTATCCAGCAAAGAAAATCAGTGTGAAGAGCCCAGTGCTAAGACCCAGATGAATTCCACAGTATATCCGTAGCCTTTAGCACGAGAACAGTACTAGCTAGCCAATTTTTAGCAGCACAGAAGAGCAGTCCGTTAGGCACTTGCTGGCTTTGATTTTTCTATTCATTCCGGCTACACAACGCTCGCTCCTCACCA
Source organism: Chionomys nivalis (assembly GCF_950005125.1). NCBI lineage: Eukaryota > Metazoa > Chordata > Mammalia > Rodentia > Cricetidae > Chionomys > Chionomys nivalis. The sequence continues at coordinate 2,966,291 of NC_080111.1, read as the reverse complement.
GAGAGAGTATTATACAGACATTGGCTCAATTCTGGGAATATATTTTTTTTTCTGAAATCTTCTTCTTGCTATCTTCCTGCCAATTTCCCGCTGGCTGCAAATGAGCACAAAATGTCAGCTTTTGTTATTTGAAGCGCTAATGATGGATTTGAAATATTATTCTAACTTTTGATTCCGGAATCCACTGTTCTGATCTAGCTGATACATTTACCCAAGCCTTTCTATTAGCAGACGAATCGGGCGACGGCCTGAAGCATGATCAAATCCAAATAGATCAAATTTGGGAGACTTCTTTGAGAATTACATTTTTCAGATTCTAATCAAAATGTCTACCCCAAATATGCTGAATTTCTAGGGGAACAAGAGGTGCTATTGCTGCAAAATAGTCTAATTTTTTTCTCATTCCTGGTTTGAATTTTTGCAAACTCACTTGATCATAATCAAATAATTAATGATGCAACACTTGAAAAGTTAAATTTTAGGATTTAAGAAAATCATTAATTATTCTTACTCTTTGGCAAAGAGTAATTATTCTTACTCTTTGGCAAAGAGTAATTATTCTTACTCTTTGGCACTCATCAGAAAAACATAACCAGTAAAGCAAAACGTATAATTCTAGGCTTTTCTCAAACCACTGTCTCTCTGTTACCCCAAACTAGGTTTTAAACTCATCAAGAGTTTGTGTCTTGTTAAATTACATGATGAATCTATATGAAAAACAAAGAAATCCAAACTGAGATACAAAGTAATGTCCCTGATATCAAAACAGCTGCCTCTTCTCTCCTTTGCCCCAGCCCAGTTTTGAGCATACCAGAATGTTCTTCTTGGAAGTCTTGAATAATCTGATATCATTTCCCAAAAGACAAGAGAAGACTGGCAATCTGTGTAGTGCCCTTGCGGAAGGCAGTTGACAGTGGTGACTATTACCTTCATTCTTAAGTCAATTATCCACTGAGTCAGTTGTCAGACAACTTTTTATCCTCCTAATATTGGCTAATTATTTCGGAAAATACTTCTGCTGGATTTTTAAACCACTAACAGGAATGTTTTAAGTCGAAGGGGGGAGAAAAGATTCTCCGGGTCTCTGGTGAAAATCCACGGCAGAAAACTAAGGAGCCATGTAAGCTGCATTTCCAAGGGCAGCAGAAGGATTCAGGCATCTAGGCAGGGTTGAGCTGAGGCAGTTTGAACATTTCACTTCATCACAATGAAAAAAGAAAAAGGAAATGTGTACATTGTCTTTAAAATAGGTAGATTCTAAATTCTAGGAGGGGGATGTTTTGATGTAGGTGTTAAAATGGAGGCTGAAAGGCAGGAAAACTGAACCCTGGTTCCTGGGAACTATGACTCATATAACCCACAAGTTGACAGCTGCCCAGCAGATAACAGTTGGCACTCCCGATTTCTTGCTGATTTGCCGTTTATGGGCATGCCACAGCAAACACACAGAGGGACATGTCGGTGTCCTTCCACCGTATCAGCCAAATCCCAATTTATTGAATAACAATAAATTTACAAAGTACATAGGTCTTACTGGGTACAATTTGACACATTGTCCCGATTACTCTTGATAGTTGTCAATTGACAAACACAAGTCTGTCTGTCTGTCTGTCTGTCTGTCTCTCTCTCTCTTCCTCTCTCCCCCCTCTGTGCATGTGTGTGTGTGTGTTCTATGTACATAAGCACATCTAAGTGCACCCGTAGAAGTGCTAATTTACTTACTTAATAATTTGACAGGTCTGTGCCCTTTCTACTTTCTGTAATAGTCTATTTAGCACTGTGCGTCTCATGGCTGGTGTCTGACAGAGGCAGTGGTGTTCACACATACAATGAAGTTCAGAGCCTTTGCATTTTCACCCAAAAAGGAGTCAAAAGATTCTTCTAAAATGGAGTCTCTTAGGCGAGGCCTAGGCTGGAAAGCCAAAATTTTACACTATAGAGAGCAACATAGGGCAGGGCACAACTTGATCTCAACCAATTATATGTAAACTTACTTGCATAAGCTCTAAGATAGCATCCCAAGTTCATGTGGTGTTTAGAATGAGAATAGGCTCAGGAATCTGAACATTTCATCTCCAGATACACTTTGAGAAGGTTGAGAGAGTGTGGTTTTGCTGAAGAAAGTGTGACCCTGGGAGCGGACTTGGAGGGTGTGCAGCCTTAGCCTATTTCCAGTTTGACCTTTATGTGTCCTGGCTGTAATTCACATTCAAATTAAGAGCTCCCAGATTCCCATTTTACCCCTTTGGCTAACTGTTGCTATGGTCTCTATATCCACAAAAGACTCTAATCCCTTTGGAAACATGAGTCAAAATGAACGTTTCATTCCATGGCTTTTGGTCCTCATGTTTCATCCCAGAAATTGCAAAGTAACGGATATGCCTTGTTCTCTCTTCATCAGAAGGATTTCAGACAAGATAGGGATGCATAGCGCATGGGATAGGGAAGGGTTGTTCCAGGGCAGAGCAAAGCAGTCTGAAGGGGGAGACCCTTGTGTCAATGTACACTTAATGAGTCTTTATGCTGTTCATAAAACGTCCAGGACAGGGCCCCAGCCAAATATTTTGACTCAGATATTGATCTTTTGAGAGACAATCACCACCACATTGCAATTTGGGCTCCTGGTTTCACAAGTTCCCGATGTTGAACGAGGAGTTACCTCAATGACCTCCAAGCTGTTGCTAATCTAACAAGCTCTCTATCAGGTCCGGGTGTGGTGGGAGAACGACTGAACGGTAGCTATTTCCTAGGTCGTGAATCTGGTTGATCTAGAAACAACCATGACTCGCACTATTTGGACCATGGCTCTACTTGACCCAAAGCCCTTTACCTCAGGGACTCCAAGTAACAGACACCAGATTGAAAGCTTAGAGCTGTGTGGCCTTCTTATATGAATATGCCTATGGTTCTTAGGCTTCTGCACAGGATTGGCAGCTGAAGCATAAGCTGTTTAGCTAAATGTAAATTTTGTATCAGTGAATATCAAGCGTAAGTATGTCTTATGCAATGTGTGGAGGATACGCTTCTACTTTAAATGCAACTTATCTGAAATTTAAGTGGCTCTATATGATAAGCACGGGGAGCATGGTTCAAGCCTCTTTTACCTCAGACCGAGTTTTCCTTTCTCCCTGACAATGTTCAGAAGCCGAGACATGACAATTAGCTACCAACTATCACCAATTCTCAGATCAGAAGAAGCTACTCCATGGTAAAACAAGAATGGTCACAAACAGGAGAACACGGCGGGCATAGTTATACCCTATTCGGCTGCTGAGAGGAGAAGAATCAGTGAGCTGGGGATGGAAGAAAATCAATGGGGTGACAGGCCTCTGACCCCAGCAAAGCAGCTTTAAAACGCACATCGGAAAACATACCCGTGTCTCTAGTGGCGAGACGTAGCAGAGAGTGTTTAAGGGGCACATGGACCAGCTAGAGAAAGATTGAGCACAGGCTAGGTATTGGAGCCTCTTCCATGGCTGTCTTGCTAAGGATGTGGGGCTTCATCTTCGAGAGAAAAGGAAGTCATTAAAATTTTTGAGAGCAACGTGACTCCCTCAGAAAGAGTCTGTTTCCAGGATATGGGTTGTGTGTCCATAAGAAAGTTGAATTCAGGAGGTGGGCGTGTGGGGCGAGGAGAGGGAGGTCGGGAGGAAGAACCCAGCGCAAAAGTGCCTGGGGAGGGCTGGGAGGGTGATATAGCCGGTGAAGATACTTATTGCCAAACTCGGAAACTTGAGTTCCATCTCAGGAACCCAAACAGTAGAAGGAGAAAACCAGCTCCTGTGTGCTGCCCTTTGACCTCGACATGCACACCGTTGCGTGCGTGTATGCCCCCCTCCACACACACACACACACACACACACACACACACAGCACGCATGCACATGCCCTGAATAAGTGTGAACGAATTGGAAGAGTGCATTGGGTAAACCACTGCTGTGGAGAGCTAGGGCGGGACTGAACGGGAATCTCCAAATCCTGAGTGATTGCCTCATGTCCTATGTCTATGTTCGGAGGCAGAGAACTAGAGTGTCAAACAGCTCCTGTTCCTGATTGGTTGATCAGGCAGAGAGGGTGTATAGATAAACCCATGGACCTCTCATTTTAGAATATAAACAACAAATCCCTGGTAAGCATTAGTGACATTTCGGGGTTGGTTGGCAGGGAATTTGAGTTAGAGTATTGCATCAGTTACATCAATTATGGCTACAATTTTAAATTGTCCGAAGGATGAGATTCTGAACACTGATAATGTCCGCAACAACCAGAGACTCATCTACCATTCATACAAGAAGTGTGATTCGCCAAGTTATAATCTCAATCTCAGTCAGTAAGAAGGAATCTCTCTTAATCCCAGCACCCAGAAGGCTCTACAAAGTGAGTTCCAGGATAGGCACCAAAGCTATACAGAGAAACTCTGTCTCAAAAAAACAAAAAGAAAAAAAAGGAAGAGAAAAAAGAATCACTCATGGAAAACAAAGTGATGATAATATCAATTGACTTATAAATATGAATTATTCTGATATTTATACTGACAGTTTCTTACCTACTAGAGACTTATTATTTAAAGCCATAAAACTTCTCTTGCTTTTCAGAAATGAGAAGAGTAGCATGTTCCTTAGTATGGCTTATGTGTAGTGAAAATTGTGAATTATTTTTTTTGTTTTTTTTGAGACAGGGTTTCTCAGTGTAGCTTTGGTGCCTGCCCTGGAACTAGATCTTGTAGAACAGGCTGGCCTCGAACTCACGGAGATCCCCCTTGAGTTGGGGGCGGGGAAAGTAGTGAGCGTGTGCTCTGTGAGCGTCTTAATATGTGCTAATTCTGTGCGTTGCATAACCACTCCGGGAAGTGGGTACTATTGTTCACAATAATGTAGAGAAGCTGGAGCTCAAGCTGCTAAAAGGGATGGCTGGAAGATGCGCACAGAGGAGGGGCTAATGTCAAGACTCAAGCTAGTATCTCCTGGACTCCTCTTCCTGCCTCAGTTTGCTGTCTTAGTGCTAATTGTTTTCCAGGTAAATAAATGCAATATTCTAAAATTCCTTTACAATGTCCCTGCATGCTAAAGCATATACAGCAACATCATTTGCTTCTAAATGTTTACTTGGAAGGTCTGGAGAGATGGTTCAGCATTTAAATATGTTCTATTCTTGCAGAGAACACGAGTTCTATTCCCAGCATCCATGACACAGTTAGAGCTCACAGCTGTCTATATTTCCAGCTTCAGGGAACCCCATGCCAGTGTTCATGCCAGTGTTCTGGCCCCTATAAACACTGTTATTAGGTGTTCAAATCCACACTCAGTTATACACATATACATATAATTTTAAATAAATAAAATCTTAAAAACTTTGTACTTAGATGTTTTCATGACAATAATATTCATCAAAGAATATATTCTGGTTATGTGACAGGGATCTCCACGAAGAAGTGCAAAAGTTTACAGAAAATAAAGTTCACCCATGTATCTAGAAAAGAAGATGGAAAAATGTTTTCTGTCATAGTGTTTTCCAACTTTAAGTATATTTGCTTATCATTTTAATATAAACAGGGTGTATTTATATAGCCTAAAGCAATAGGAACCAGATTCCTTGTTTTTAAGATGCCAAAAATATATCTTCAAGGATGATAATAGCAGAATAACAGAGAGGAGTAAATCAAAAATAACAAGTTTCAATTTGATTCCTGACGAAGATTTCTGACCAAGATTTCAATTTTAGTGCCGGGCGTGCCATGCCAAAAGATACTCACAGTGATACTGCCCAACCCTGATGTGAAAAACAGCCTGTCAATATTCGTGGTGCAATCAAATTCTTTTAAGGCAAATATGGTTGGCATTTAGTTTTTGTTTTTTGTTTTTTTTTTTTTTTTTTTTGCTTTTTCGAGACAGGGTTTCTCTGTGGTTTTGGAGCCTGTCCTGGAACTAGCTCTTGTAGACCAGGCTGGTCTCGAACTCACAGAGATCCGCCTGCCTCTGCCTCCCAAGTGCTGGGATTAAAGGCGTGCACCATCACCGCCCGGCGCATTTAGTTATTTGTAAAGAATTGTTTTTGTTAAAGACAGTAAAAATGTCTGTATAGATGGATCTAAATTGTATCATTTGGCTTTAGTTGGAAGGTGCACAGCCTGTGAATTCTGATGAGACATTAGGACTCACGGTACAGATGGACTCATGGTATGGATGGACTCACGGTATGGATGGATGGAAGGACACACTTGTCTCTGGGGTGCTGAAGAGCACACAGAAGATAATGGTCAAGATGATTTTCTTCGCAGCATCCAAAGTCTTCAGAAATTTCACACATAGTAAATAATGACTGTGTGCTAACTGAACTCAGGGTGCTGTTACTTTACAAAGGGAAGCATCATTAGTGAGACAGGATAGCCTGAGAAACAGAGACCCTGAAGTGAGCTGCGTGCTAGCTGTGCAGCCGTGGACAAGGTACATCATCTCCTCAAGCTTCCACCGCCCTTTCTGCAAATGCAGAAAACAATCGAACCTAGTTGACAGTTGTGAGTAGTAACTGAATTAGCTGCTTAGCTTACACAAACACCAGACCTCAAGCATTCACTGAGTATTAAAAATTAAGCAGCAACGAACCCTCTGGAGAGACAAATGGATGCTCACAGACTGTGTGAGGAAGAGTGGAACGTGGAACAATGTCTATGTCTATATGTGCAGAAAGTGTCCTATGAAAGTTGACCTAACTGTGAATTAAATTTTATTTACAAAGATAAATAACACATATAGTCTGTGGACCTTTTAATACTATAGTGACAGAAATTTGGAGCTAGCCAAGTTATTAGGCACATCCCTCTGTCTGGCAGTGTAGCCTGATAGAAAACAGAAAGTAAGTTACACATCAAGTTCTTCTTAAATTTTTTGTCACAGTATCTTAGGGGCCTTAATAATTTCTTTGTGAATAAAGAATAGTCACAAACATGTGTATCCCAGGTTGCTCTTATTGTGAAAAACCATCAAAAATTCTTAACAACGTTTACATTGTTGTTTACGTGTTTTTCATTATTAAAAACTATCCTAATTTTATTGATTACTATTAAATGCATATTCTTTAAAAGAAATAGCATCCCTGCCATTTTAAGACACACAGCCATGTAGCAGACTCCTGTTCCTCTGGCTCTTATGGTCTTTTCTCCCTGTCTTCTATAATGTTCCTGCAGGGTCGCTAGGGGTTTTAAAGTGCAGTGTGCTCTGTTTGCAAAGAATGTATCATGTGTGTTCAAATATCTTAAACTACATAAATTTACCTATTTTCTAAAGACATTTCAATATTTTTGTTAGCTTTAAGTCTGCCTGGTGAGCAATGATTATCAGTTGAACTTAAATTGAACTTCTTTTAAGAACCTTAACACTGAACATAAACTTAATAGGATTAAATTGAAAACCTTAAGTGTATATCAAATATTCTAGTACTTATTTCACCCCAGGCTGAATATAAGAAAACTAACTTTACATATGATAGCTTGAAAGATTTCAAATGCATACATTATTTCTTAACAGTCCCGTTTTTCATCCCTTTAAAAGAGATTTTCTGTTGTTATATGCAAGTCCTTAAAGAGTTTGTCTGTACTTGGTATAAGAAAACAGACTTTTGGGCTGGAGAGATGGCTCAGAGGTTAAGAGCGTTGCCTGCTCTTCCAAAGGTCCTGAGTTCAATTCCCAGCAACCACATGGTGGCTCACAACCATCTGTAATGAGGTCTGGTGCCCTCTTCTGGCCTACAGGCATATATACAAACAGAATATTGTATACATAATAAATAAATATTAAAAAAAAAGAAAAAAAAGAAAACAGACTTCTACTTCCCTTCATTGGAGTATTGAATATGCTGTATCCTTATTCAATATTTTCATGAGAGCCAAAGAACTCTATGTAGAAATGATCATACTGTGATTCCAGAAATCACAAAAGACACAACCCTGTTACCATTTTCTTGGCTTCAAATAGAACATGTCCCCTCATTCTTCCGTCAACTCAGTCTTGAAGTGTTTACCCTATGTGATCATTTGCTTCGGAATAGTGTTTTGAATCTTCATCTAGACAAATTAATTTTCCTTTTCCTTTTAGCTTTCACAAATATTCAAATAATTTGAATTTTTAACTCAAAATATATTTCCACTAAAAATACCCTTGGGACTCTATCACTAATATCAATGTGGGGACATCTGATAAAATTTTAATTTAATAGCTTTACCTTGATGGTGATCACTGAACAGCTTATGGCTTACTTTAATGAATGACTCATTCAGTCACAAATTTCTCAGTAAAAGCAGACTTGGCAGGCTCTAGTTTCTGTATTGTGCACTGATAAACTGGGTGAGTCAAAAATCCCAACATGACTAATTAGGAAGATTCAGCAAGTATGCACTTTATTCTTTTTTTTTCCCCCTAAATCATAGTTTAAATGAGGTTTTCTCTCTTCATACAACATTGCAATCCTACGGTTTTCCAACCAACCAGGATTAGTAGGATTTTCGTAACAAGTTTTGCTGGGGGAACCCTTTTAAGGTTGGCGCGTGTGCCTGCTTGATCCAGCCCCAGTAATCTTTGGAAAATATTCTGCGTTCTTGTGCCGTTTTATTTTTCCTCAGCGTAGTTTGTTCCTGTTCCAGATGTGAAGTTAGCCACTCCTTTAGATTAAGTCCACATTTCAGAAGAGAAAAAAAAAAATACCATCAGAGATGCTAGTTAATGAAAAAAGTGCTAAAAGAAAGCTTGGTATGATACCACTTCTGGTCCATATCGCTAGGTCAACCACGGGATGCGCATCCATCCATTTTGAAGTCTCCCAATTTGTTCTAGAAACGGCGCATTTCTAGGCTTTCGGTTCTAAGGTTAAATAAGCACTCTTCCCAAAGAAAACGTTAATTTTCCCGTAATGTAACAAAGATGTTTGTTCACCTGAAATTTTTAACAAAAATTCAACAATTCGGCAAACGGTAACCATCCTAAGAGAAGTTCAAGCTCCTCCAGGTGCCCCACTAGCAGGCGCGGTGCGCGGTCTATCCAATGGGCAGAACCGGCGGTGAGAAGCGTTTTCATCACGCTTGTTAGAGCGCTGTGCACAGCAACGCCAGAGTGGGCCAGGACTTGCTGTTGTGGTGGTGGTGGTGGTGTGTATGCATGTCACACCCGGTTGCCGGGACTGAAGTCTTATTCTGGAGCTCCTCCCGTTACCGGGTCAGGACTACCACCAGGGATAAAGCTGAGCCTCTAGAGTTACTCAGACATTCCTTTTGAGTTTGCAATCTACAGGCTTTTCTGGGTAGTTGTTTCAGCGCAGCTGGCTTTAACGGAAAGCCTTAGCATATTGCAGTGTTTTGAAGGTAAACTTTGAGCTGCTGACGGAGCTCACCTCATGACAGGGGGTGAAGTCTCTTTCCCCTTCCACCTTGAGAGTATAGGGGGCGGGGGACACACAAGCCTCTTCGTCTCCAAAATTCGGTCCATGAGCCTCATTTCACGGCCATCTGGTTCAGCTACAATGAGATAATGTATATTTATAAGAGCAAGATTTATGTATTTCAGTTCTGGCTGGCGCACAAAAGATGAAAGTCTGCTTCCCACTATTTAATTTCTAGTGATATTAGAGCTGTCTTATTTTTCATGGATTCAAATACAAAGCAACATTTAAAAATCATATCCTGATAATAAAACTTTTAAATCTATATCTGTATCCCTTTCAAAAGCCTCAGAAGTTTTTTTATGGCATAGAATAAACTCTTATTGGCATAATATTTAAAGATATATTGCTATACATACATGACGTATAAGTGTGTATTATCTCTATGTGTATATGTGTGTACTCATTTCGTGTACATGTACATATAGACACATATGTATGCTTATATCCTCATGCAACATAAATATAATCCTAGGAGGAAGAGGCACCTCTCAGTGGATTTCCTGTCCTGGGTTTCTTAATTTGTACTTCTGAAATCTTATTGATAAAGCGAGGCTCTATGAAAAGAAGTAAGCAAAGCCACGTATTAGCAGAACAGATCACTGAAGGAGTAGCTTCTGTCAGTGCTAATTAATAAGAAACGCGGTTCTCTACTCATAAACACTGCGATCGCATGCACATCAATGTTTTGTAAAACTTCAGATATTCAGTTTTAAAATAGCAATTCAATTTTTTCCATGAAATCAAAATATGACATTTATAACACTCTCACTTCTGTTTTTTTGTAGTAATTGCCTTAAAGTCTGCGGAGAAAAACACAAAACAATATTCTTTAATTTAGAGAAAACCAACGTCTTTTTTTTTTTCTTCCAGTTCTAGCATACAATCGAGTCCTGACATTTAAACGGCACACGTGATTCACTGGGCCAGCCTAGAATGCTAAGCAAACGGACTTTGAGCTTTTGCGGATCGCGGTGTTGCTTGTCTGCTGCCTCAGTTTCCTGTTTATCCCACAGCTTGAAGTCTGCTCTTTACACCGCAGAGTTCCCTCGCCCTTCCTCCTCTTCTTCCATAACTACTCAGGTCAGCCATGCGCAGGGCGCAGGCACAGTGTCATCCTGTTTCACTGGCTGATGCACGGTAGCATCAGCTGCGGGAATTCCTGGATCGTGATGCGGCGTTTTCAATGGCTTCATACAGTCGTTCTTAGGGGGCCCCTTTAATTCCAGTGAAACTGTACTATCAGACTCAATTTTCCAAACTCTCTTATTTTCTCTTTCTGGTTTTTCAAGACAGGGTTTCTCTGTAGCTTCTGAGCCTGTCCTGGAAGTAGCCCTTATAGACCAGGCTGGCCTCGAACTCACAGAGATTGGCCTGTCTCTGCCTCCTGAGTGCTGGATTAAAGGTGTGAGCCACCACCACCTGGCCTAATTTTCCTTTGGCCAAACTCTTTTTGGAGTTGCCTTTCATGTGCATATTTGAATTTTAATATATACCCAAGCCTTCTGGAATAAGAGCCCTCCCCAACTAGGATGGGCGTTCACACTTCTGTCCTTAAGCTAGGTTTAAGGCTTATTTAGTCTCAGGGAGGGATTCTTCTGTTTATGAACGGTCTCATAAATATTAAAAATGTAAAGTTCAGTTTAGAGATAGAGACAAAGACAGTGAGGTGGGGGACACTCGCACTGGGGTTATCTTGATGAGGGTCCTTAGTTTTTTAGTTCTTTAAGGAGATACTTTTCCTTAAAGTAGCAGGTTTGAAGTTTTGGTAGCTGCAACAAAAGAACTCAATTCCCATGGGCTCTATCTGCACAGACTCAATTCCCATGGGCTCTATCTGCACAGACTCAATTCCCATGGGCTCTATCTGCACAGACTCAATTCCCATGGGCTTTATCTGCACAGACTTTTTTCTGAGGGTCGAGAAGGCCTCTGCCCATATTCCTTCCCTTTTCTCTTCGGTGCCTTCATCCTTCCTTCCATCTCCCTCTTCTTTTCGCCCCCAAGGCTTTGACGCACCTTTACTAACTTGGCCATGTCTTTCATAAGCTTCTGGTAGACGTAGACAGTTCCAGAATTGAGGCTCTTAGGTCTCCAACAGAGTCAGTGTCTATGGCCGCGAATTCTGACTACCCTCATGTTGCTCTCCCAGGAGCTAGGGATGAGGAGCCACAAAGGCCAAGCAGGTTTTAACTAGATAACGTGTCCCTGCTTGAATCCTGAACTGAGGACACCCATGACAATGACATTCTAGGCTAAGGAATAAAGCAAACCCCCCAAGTTGTCACGGGATAGTAGGAAAACTTGAACTGTAAATATGGGCGGGACCGTGGCTAAATGCTATACATACAAGCAAAATGTCCTGTTTATTTTCCTACCTAGAATCTTGAAAACGTGTCTCTAAAATTACAACATGGATAAATCCTATTCACCATTGAAAAGATAAAAGAAATGGTGTCCTTACAAGGGTGAAGGATATAAAGGAGAAAATAAGACAGCAAAAACAAATCTTGCTTATGTATTCCCTAAAAAACATAGACTTCTTTGTTACGAAGGCGAGGGCGCAACACACCAAACAGACACACACGAGAGAGATCCGTCAAGCACAAAATTAAAACTATAACCCAAAATAACATTCCTAAATTGTTATTAGATCCATTTCCCTGTAACACTTGTGATTCTAATTGTCCTTTTCCAGAATTAGAGAACAATCGCACCCATTAGCCTGTGGATCAAAGTTCACGTGACAAGAAACCTCCAAAGAATAGTGAACGCATTGCCGGCCTGCAGCTAGGTGCTAGATATGTCGCAGAGGGTTCTGCGGAAGGAAATGGTGATGGGCACAGAGAGAAGGGCTTCTTGGGCCGTTGGACGCCAGTGCGCAGCCGTGGACTTAGTCTTTCAGGCGCATCCGGGAAAGGACTGCTTCTAAATGAGAAAGAGGCTTCCAAGATTGTTCTAAATGTGTGGCTTACACAGTCTTATGTCTTGGCCTCTACCTGAATATCAACCATGATGGGAGATCTTCCTCGTAAACTCCAGATTCTACACCAATTTGGCAATTGGCAATGATCTACAGTAAGGACATCCGGGTCGGAGCAAAGCCATGTGGAGGCCCAGAGCTAATAGCCCGCCCCATCTTCAGCGGCACAATTTCTATCTTTAGGAAAAGCAGCCCTGCCGTTACCAGCCCTGAAGATCTAAGGGTATCTGCAATGCCAGGGTGCTCCACCCTCCCGCCATCTAACTCTGGGAGTCACCAGGATCAAAGAGATGGGGCTGCCCTCAGCGAAGAAGAACGGCAGGGCCCTGTCTGCCTGCAGCAGCCCAGCTCCTCAGGAGGTTTGCAGCTGGCGAAAGGCATGGATATCACTAAAGTTATGTTCAAGGAATTCTAGAATACTTCCGGTGAGAACCTAGACATCAGGGGACTTCTGCCAGCTTGCATGTAAACCTGAAACCGTGAAACATGATCTGTTCCACCCGTGGATACACGTCTGTGGCAATGCAGCGTGAGCAAAACTTTTAGTGACCTCCTATTAGCGAGTTATAACTTCGTAACTTTGTTGCCCTCATTTGTAAGTATTTAAAAGTGATTTTTGACTACAGTGTGGCAGTCTAGCACCTGAACAGACAGCAGTTATTTCACCCACTATTTTAGAATTGACACCCATTTCTTCCTTTATTACTGTTTTAAGAAAGCGCCCCACTGACGTATTTGCAAGTGTATACTTGTGAGTGTTCTTTTATAAATCGCCAGTGATCTAATAGTTGGAAATCCTATACCGTTTTTGTCACTGCAGCAAGTTGCTACAGCTCAGACATCACCACGTAGCAGTCAATTCTTTGTACGTATCCTATCTAAAAATATGCTTTTGGTTCGTGGGTAGTGTGCAGTTTTAAAGACGTTCTTTAAAAAAGAAAAAGAAAAACAAGACAGTCTTTTCTTTCCCGACTCTCTGTCTTTATCCCATTCATACCGTACATATGGCACAAACATCGATTTTTGCGTAAACGCTTGACACTGATAATTAAGCCAATTTTAACAAACATGAGGAATATTTTTTTTCTTACAATCTCATTTTCACTTGTGAAAGCATGCCATTCTCCAGAGATAGGTAAATATCAAATTGAATCACAAATATCTCAACGCATTAACAAAGAACTGGGGCTGTCTTTTGATCACGGCGGACTGTCGGGACAGTTGAGATCTACATTCTGACTTCAGTCCATAGGGACAAACTTACTATGTGACTTAGCAGTCGATACCAATAGGAATACAATTTTTCTTCCCTAAAAGTCGGGTTTTTTTTTTTTTCGAAAGCATTTTGGAGGTAAGTTAAATATTAAAATTTATGGCTAGATTTTTTTTTCCAATAAAGCTGTCAACTTTTCCTTACCTTAAAAGTAAAGTTGGAGACAAAAAGAAAAAAAAGAGAAAAAAAGAAAAAGAAAAAAAAACTACACAAAGAACTGCTGAGCAAGGAATTATGAACAGGAAGCGGGGTTCTTAGTTGTTTTCTACACCTGCAAATGTCTGATTGCTAAGAACAGTACCAACCACCACATCAAGTTTTATACCTTAGTCATATGATAAATTAATTTGCATGAATACCTTGGGAGACAGGTTGTTATAATTACTTCAGGGAGGCAGAAGCTGAGGCTTGGGAATTCTCAGAACTTTGTCTGACGCCAGGCATTGAGTCCCCAGTGTATCTGTAAGACACTGTGGGTTAGACAGTCATCGGCACCCAGGAGCTTGGTACTTACAAGTCTGACCTAGGTAAGAGCACATACCCTTGGCTTGCCAGAGGACACCTTCTGAATATCCACAGCATTGCCTAAGCTTCGGGAAAGGTCGAGAAGGCTAGAGAAGAAAGCATAAAGATTTGCACAGAGGTCAATATCACAACTACTAAGAAACTTCTGGAAATGCGTCCATCTAGTTTCTTTGTTTCCTCTGAAGAAAACTAATGTAACATAAGAAAGCTTCTTTTGGGAAAGGTCTTTTCTTCCCCGCCCACGTGGGAGCGTGTCCTTTGTTTTACTCTCAGTTCCCAGACCCCCAGACCCCACCTTTCTGTCCAGCCAAAATCGGGACCTGCTTACCTCACCTTATGTGATTATGGAGGATGGATGTCTAGTCTGAGAGTCTGAAATAAAATCAGAATTTAATTGAACTGGGTAATGGTGGCAGCGCACCCTTTTAATCCCAGCACTCAGGAGGCAGAGACAGGGGGATCTCTGTGAGTTCAAGGCCAGCATGGTCTACAAGAGTTAGTTCCAGGACAGGCTCCAAAACTGCAGAGAAACCCTCTGTCTTGAAGAAACAAACAAACAAACAAAAATTCAAAATCAGAACTTAGTGATTAACTTTGTTACTTTGTTTTGGGGCAGGTTTGCCTGGAGTTCCAGTACTGCTGCCGTAGCTAGCAGGTTTTACCTAGCTTACGAAGGATCAACAGTGGTCTAGAGATGCTGTAATACAGACACGGCCAGACGTCTTCCCCCAAAGAACTCATTCTTGTTCCTACAAACCCATATTTATTAACCTCTTTCTCTGAAATGGATCAAGCCTCTCCTTCTCCTGGATCAACCTAATTGACGTCCTGACTCATTGACCTCTATTAGATAACGAGCCGGGGATAGAGATAGGAGCTGGCTATTAGAAGAACCCAGATGTATACAATATTAAAAATATTAATTAATAAATTATTCTAAAACATTTAAAATTTACCAGATTAATAAATAAAATTGGTAAATATTGCTGTTTTGTCCCTCATTACTTGTAGTGGCTCCTCCATATACCTAATTTTGACATATTTGCTCCTTAGCTTCGGTCTAAAGGAAACAACTTATATTGGAAGCAGAATGTACTACCTTTGCAAATATGATAGATCTGGCATTAGCTGGCAGATACAAATGGAATTAATTAAAGTATTAATATCAACAGCGTAAGGCAGGGTGTTAATACATAATCCAATATGACTTTCCTGTCAATAAAATCCAGTGATCTTGCTATTATAAGAAGATATAACTTTTTATTTCTTGGGACAACATTCTTCATAATTAAACTTATCTGTATCAAACAGCAGTGATTTATTTTACTTTTCATATTTGAGATTATCATATATTACATCTCTTTCTTCTGTTTCTTTCCTTCAAACCTTCCCAAATACTCCTCCATAATCTCCTTCAAATTCAGGGCCTCCTTTTTCATTTATTGTTATTGCATGCCAACCAGTTTATGATTAATGTAGACCTCTGTATGTTTCTTTGGGATGGAATGACTGCAGGACCAGGCTAGACAGAGACCTCTGTTGTGTGTGTGTGTGTGTGTGTGCGCGCGCGCGCGTGTGCATGATAGTGTACACATATTTCATCATGCAGTCAGAATGCAGGTATCCTAGACCAGAAGCTGGGGGGGTCCATACAGACTACAGATATGGAGCGATATTTTGTTTGGCCCATAGTGCTTCAGACATAGGTATATTTCAGTCAAAAGTCTCTATTTCTTATTTTGTTTTGGAAAATCAGGCAACAGTGGGCATTCCCACGTAGCAAGAATTGGTTAGCTCTGAAGAGAAGCTCTCCTTTCCACACAGGACAATATACACACTTCTAGCCTTGTCACTCACCTGCATGACCTGACAGGAACCCACCTTTGGAAGTACTTGAGTTTTCTGCCTTTCTTCTGTACATTCAAAGCACCTCACAGGGGACGAATGAATGAATGAAGGGTCATGAGGACTGCAGTATTGAAAGGAGGTTTTACGTTTCAAGGCTTTAATCTGAAATTTTAAAGATTGACTTATGTAAATGTTGTATATTAGAACAGGCAAAAAATGTAAGGAATAAATGGGATTAAGGAAGACATCAAGACATGATTGACCATGGTACCTAAGCATCAAGAATTTTTGGGTAAACAAACGAGACCAACATGCCACGGGAAGGGGATAGAATGTGCTTGATTTTAGTTCAACTTGGCAACTAAGGAGGCTCCATCATAGAGAAATAACAGTGAAAATTAGAACTGCTAAATATTAACATGTAATGGATGCATTAAGAGATGCTGGGCTCAGAGGGTCAGGGCACAGCAGTGTATTGGATAGGGGTAAACAAGGAGGAGTCCTGCAATTGGTTATGGAGGGTGCATGAGACATTTTGAACGATAAAGCAACTGGCCTTGAAGAACATTTTCCCACAATTTATTTGTCCCAAGGTAAATGATTTTCCAGAGTCTGTAACAGTAACTGGTATTGCTTCACAAATTAGATAGTATTTAGATGACTTGGAAATTAAATTCATTTTTCATTCTTCTAATTTCCAGTTAAAACTTACGTCTTCAGAAGATTCCTAGACCTTATTCAATCTCCTTCCCCAAACATTAAAAACATTTTTGTGTGTGGGGTCCCTTAACAGCTCAGTTTTATCTCTGTACTGGCCACCTGTAATAGCTTCCTTCTGGTTCTAGAAGGTTGAGGAAATTGTCACCAGCCTGGTGTTCTGATGTTCTCCTTGCTCACACATATACTTACTCCACCATGTAAAACTCACAGCTTCAGGGAGTTGTCAAAGTTGTCAAACCTTAGTCACAAGAACACAGGAACATCCCCAGAGAAGGGCGCAGGGCATCTTTATGTGCAGAGTAGCGGGGCTTGAGGCCAAAACTTTGGAGCCATCCTTAAAGCCACCCAACACTTTGGTATATTAGATGTGGTGGTACAAAGTCTCAATTCATGTATGGCCACACCATGCTAAGCACACCCAATGTCATCTACAGTTTTGGCTCCAAGTATTAAATCATATTTCACCTTGCTCAGGCTACTTTCCTGAAGGCCAGAAGCCAAGTTTAGCAAGCCTACGCTTCTGAGCAAATCCCAGGTAAATACTGCTCCTCACTCACAGTCTGGTTCAAGGACTGACTCCATTTATGTATGATTCAGATGCATCTAGCTAAGGAGGGATTGTATTTTCTTTTAGATTTATAGCTATTTTAACCTACATATTAATTAAAATGCCTCCCTCCCGAATTGAAATATTGCAGTATCAACACATTATCTAATAAAACAATTTATACACAAAGAAGGTTTTATTCTCTCATTTCAGAAGATCCGCCTCTAAATTTTAATGACTTGACTGGATATTGGCCAGTATGACTCTCATTGCATGGATACCATAAATCCAAATCTTTGAAGGATGATTCACTTGATGTAGATGGTAGCTATGCCTACAGGCTCAGCTAAGATGATGTTTCTGGGAGTGGAAACAATTCTTTATGGAAAGTATAACCATACAAATATGTGTGTGTGTGTGTGTGTGTGTAATCAACCATCCAATTAAAATTGAAATTATGATAAATTCTAGTTTTATTCTCTGTGGAAAGATCCTGTGTTTCTCAATCAAAAGAGGCAACAGACAGAGTAGGAGTGACACACAAAGCTACATATTTTTTCTGCTCTTTGTTTTGTTTTTCGAGACAGGGTTTCTCTGTGGTTTTGGAGCCTGTCCTGGAACTAGCTCTTGTAGCCCAGGCTGGCCTCGAACTCACAGAGATCCGCCTGCCTCTATAAAGCTTCATCTTTATATTTATATGTGGATTGTGTAATTATACTATGAAATATCTTTCTATTAGTGATGACTTCCAGAAATAAAGATGAATTGTATTGTTCTGAGTGTTCTTCTGAAAACATCTTCAAGGTGAGTTGCCATATTTTAAAATCTGATGCTCATTTTGAGAAACTGAGAGTATTTGCATTTCCACATCAGCATGGAAGTTTTCTGGTGGAAAGGGAAGACCCTGGGGTGGATATTCAGAGAGACGCTGTAGGATGGTGTGCTTCTTCCCACCAAAGAAGGCAGCCCTTGGTTTTTAAAACAACAGTGCTATCTGAGACAACTTTCAAAATTCAGAATGAGGACTCCTTTAGATGCAGCATCTTAGTTCTGTGTTTGGAATTGCTTTTCTGGTACCCTTGTTTCTTATTTTTGCATTTTTGCTAAAATGCAAAAAAAAAAAAAAAACCCAGAATCCTATGTGAGAACAAAGCTGGATGGTTTGCAGTCACATTCATATTATAACATGGGCCAGCACATTCCAGATACATGCTTTTCCTTCACTTTACCAATGTATAGACCCTCGATCTGTTTCCAGTGTGAGCTATTATGAAACTCTGAACATTTGTGTGCCACATATGTTTGGATGTTTGTCTTAATTTCTCTTCAGAATATTACGTCCTGAGGAGTGAAGCTGCTTAGCTAGCAGACTGTTGTCCACATTCGGTCCTTACTACAGCGTGAACAGTCCTTGAGACAGTCATAAACGGAAGAACCTTTTGAGGGAGTTAGAGAGGATAGTGACAAAATCAATGTACATGATTTAATTTAAATTAGATGCCCCAAAAGCAAATTATACGCATAAGAGATAAGTTAATGGTTTCTTGGGGTTCGGGCGGTTGGGAACTGGGGAGTAATTACTAATAGGCATAGATTCCTTTCTGAAGTGATGGAAACACAAATATGGTTAGGGTGATGGTTGCGTCATTCTGCGATTGCACTAGAAACCATAATAGAAGATGCATCCCCTATATTATGATAAATAAGAATTAGATCTCGATATATGTGCTGTGTTAGAAATGAAACTCTTTAGAGTTTCTAATGGAATAAAAATTTACTTCATCAGAAAGCATTCTTATCACTTCCTTCACCTGATTAGTGTTGCAAATTAAATACCTCACCTCGCCCTGTTGGAGACACCGAGAATCTTCTCTTACATCAGAGAGTGCTTGCCCTGACCTAACCTTGGCTTCAGATAGTTAAGAAGCTGGTATCTTTGACCAAACTGCAGGAGACGGCGTTCTCCCCATTCATCCGTTCTCTTGGCTCTGGTATTCTCTGAATATCAAGATAGCAGGAGCTGCCGGCATCTTCTGAATACATTTGCACTATCGCTTGGTTCATCATTGCGTCAACTTTCAGTCACACTGAGCAAGGACCGGGTTGTGTTTGTTGGTTCCCTAGTGACCACAGTGACTGGGACACAGTGGGTGCTAAATTAATGGACTTACTTGATGGATTGCTGGTTTAAAACAATTGAGACATTTACCTTTACATTTTCTCCCACATTAAGAATGAGTAGCGTGTATGTGGAAATAAAAAACTCAAGCATTCTGCAAAACCATCTATCACATCATCGCCTTAGATTTATACTACTGAGTAGAGAGTTCTCTGACAGGAGCTGAAGAGGATGCAGGGACACAAGTCAATGTAGCTATAAAAAGACGACACCGACTAACTCAGTGCATGAGGAATCATAATAACGGCAATAAATCACTTATGATATATTCAAACAACATTTACTTGTGGCAGATAACTTTGTGCCAAGAATTGATCTTGCATTCCCTTTATTTACGGTAAAACGAAAGTGACATTTTACTTTGTCATGAACGAGTGTCCTAAGTGATGCTCTAGAGAATGTATTCGCCGCTCACCGAACAGCTCCTTCCTGATTTATGTTTGTAAATGCTGCTATGGTAGATACATAAGAGTTGTGACCAGCAGCCATATGAGTTAGGATTAATTTATTCCTCATTAGATTAGAAATCTTAATAATGTTGTTCATCTTGTTTTCTCAATCAATACTATGATCTTATCTTTGGAAATGTTCGTGCTGACCGGATTGGAATAAAATCCAGGTGACTCAGGCTGTGGGAGACATGATCTGGAACACAACACATTGTATTTACCCATGTTGTTCTGAGGCGACCCTGCGGGGTTCTAAAGGAGTTCTGCTTTCAGGCTCATATTGCTATTCAATACTTTAAAACCACATAATTTTAGGCTAACAATATCTTGACTTTAGTTTTATTATTCTCTTTTTTTTTGGCAAACATTAAAAGTCCACCATCACTACATGTACGGGACCAATGAGTGTGTGTGTGTGTGTGTGTGTGTGTGTGTGTGTGTGTGATCTAAGCGTTAGGTGATATTAAATTCATAGTAACTCCAGTTACAAATGAGTGTCACCGCTGCTGAAATGGCCTCATAGACCAGTCCTCCCCAGTAGCTCGTGTCCCCACACCTGTGGATTTCGTAAGAAGGTTGTGAGGAAAGAGTGGATGTAGTGTATCGTCCTCAGGTCACATCTTGCACAAGACCAGATACTTGCTGAACACTCGGGGTTTTAATTAAACCAGCAAGATGCAGAAGGCCCCACGCTTTCGAGCTCTGATCAGCCTTGATGCCATTTCTGTGGCACAGTCCATGCTCCAGCTTTGGCAACGATTGGTCTCCTGTACCACGTGTTCCATGAGTGAGGCTTCTGCTATATTCCCAACCTTCAGGGGGTACTTGATTCATATATATATATATATATACAGATCCACTTGTCTGTTTTCATCTGTGTTTCCTTGAGTATCTATGGCAACTCTGTAAATAAATTTCGTCGCCTTTTAACAAAGTCCGTGGTCTAAAGGTGACCTTCCTGTTCTTTCAGAAAACTGGAGAGCAAAGAAGGGAATCTGCGAACAGATAAGCTTGGGCCTCTGTCTCCCTAGGAAGATCCTTTTGGAGCTCCTAAATAAATTGAATTTTTGGTAAATAAAGTAATCTCAAAATTTATCCAGGCTTGGAACTCGAATGAGGTTGTTGAGACTCTATCTGCTTCAGTACTTCTCATGATGTGTTGAGGCATATTTCTGATCTGTAGACACAAACAGAAGAGAAAGAAAAATTTTAAAAAATAGTTTGGCTGGTAAGATTGCACAAGAGATTTATTTGTTCCCTTGTTTCAAAAAGAAAGAATTAAAATTAATAAACACATTTAACAGTTTTAAATACCTATGAGCTTTAAAAAATTTGTCTTGAAACACAGATATTTGTGCATATATAGAAAATAGACAGAGGAAGGATAATAAAGAGAAGCAGGAAGATAGATACATAGGGAAGAGTCACTATAATTATGGATTTTTTTCAAAGCATGAGATTTTAAAGAACTTACAATTATACTGTGAGTTATGATATATTTGCTATAAGCGAAGCCAGCCCTCACTTATATTTGATTCAGGGGTTTCGTATTCTTATAAATTATTTAGTGCATGCATTTTATATTTTTAAAATACTTACATTAAACACTAATATTTTAAAGACCAATTCATTTTTAGTGGTGGCATTTAAAAACTGAATAAAGGAAATATTCTATTTGGAATTAACTAATAAGTGAGAATTATTATACATAGTTGAAAATTTTCTACGACTATCAAGGAACACGTCTCCTTAGTCCAGCCCAGCCCTGAAGGCACAGCAAGGAGTGCATTTTTCACTGTGTGCTCAAGCTGAGCCCATGTCTGATACGCCCTGCTCTCAAGTGATTCCGGCTTGTGAAGTAATCACTATTCAAGCTCCGATGAGCAGTGGAGCCAAAAAGCATTGTTTTCGTTTTTGCTGCTTTTAAAACCAGTTTGTTTTCCTGGAACCAGTCTGCCAAAGTCTTTTTGCAGTTCAGTAGTTAAGTGAGAAACAGATTTGCCATTAAAATGCACAGTCGTGCCGTCTGCATAAAGATGTATAGAGCAGGAATGACATATCCGTATTAAATCATTAATAGAAGGAGAAAGGAGGAGCAGGCCCGTGACAGACACCGTTGCCTAATAACTGCAAGGAGGAGGGGAGGAGGAGACAGCCTTGTGAACAGGAACAGATTGATGTCTGTCGGAGCCGTTTCTTATCTTCTGACAGCGTTTGGGCTGAAGCCCGTGCTCTCTACCTTCTGTAGTCAGTGCCATGGTTCACTAGGCCAAGGCAGTTTGAGAAATTAATAGTAAAAATAACGCCATCGTTTAATCCAGAAGTCTCCCTCAATGATGCGTTCATTAATTTGGGGTTGTCATAAAGAGACATGTGAAGCCTTGGCTAATTCCTTCAAGGCTTTTCTGATGTGGAATTCAAGTGTTTTCTCTACGTGGCATTTTTGAACCTACTAAAGACGCACTCATACTCACAGATACAAACGGGCTGACTGTCCAGCTTCTTATGTAATCTTGCGTTTCAGAGGTAGAATTGCCAGGAAATGCTAAAGCAAGGCACAAACTAAATAACTGGGATGTAATTTAACTTTCAAATTTCTGAAGCCTCCTTGAAAAGGAACTAGAATTCACACGTGTGAATTCTGCTCCGGAGTAAGGTCGTCCTGCTTGATGGTCTCTTTGCCGGTGTCAGTGCCGTCAAGCAATATTTATTTCTGCATGGCATTGGAATGCCAGATTGGATTGCAGATAGTAGCTTCTCAACCTGTGAACGCTACCAGGTTAAAGGGAACTCTGAACCTGATGGAAAAAGATGTAACTCTGGCACCAAATACATAGAGGGGAATTGATGTATAATTTTTACCAAATCACAATGGAAGTGGAAATAGATGCAAATGAATAAATAAAGAAGAGTGATAGGAAGTGGATAATAAACGGATTCAAGTGGTATTGGTCTATAACATTTTAAAAAAGACATACATTTTAAGGATTGCTAGCAAGTCATTTGGACAGTCTAAACTCACCCATTTATTCTAGTTATCCACTCTTGGTCATTGGTAAGGAGTTCAACACTCATAGAACAGCAAAGCTGTATAAAGTCATGTACTTTTGAGAATAAGGTGGGAGTCTTCGTTTGGTCATTGCATGGGCTTTGGGGATGCTTGCCCATCTGTCCCACAATAGCTCCAAGCTCCCTGGGGGGTCAGAGTGAACAGCCAGGCTTTCCATCCCCAGTGGCTTATCAGAGCAGTCCCCTCATGTGCTTGCCCCTGGAGGCAGAGGGGATTAAAACAAGCCTCATTCCTCAATCCCACCAAGCTTCCAGTAGGAACATTAAACAAGGAGAACAAAATACAGGAGTGAGAACTCCATGAAGTTAAGCAAAAAAAAAAAAAAAATAAAAAAAAAAAAAATAATGCATCAGGCTAAGAGCAATGTATTATGAGTTAGGGCTTCATGAAAGCACTGGGGAAACTGATGTTTGAGACGAGATCCATGTTGGAAGAAGTGAATTAGCTGCGTGTTGAAATTCAGAGTCAGTCATGCCCAAAGGACAACCTAAGAGAAACTGCAAAGGCCCTGTGCATCAGGAGTGAATAAAATCACTTTCCTGAGGGAAATGCAGGAGACGTCAGAGCATTACGCAAAGGCCACATCTCGAAGAAGCTTGTAGTGGTACTGGGAACACAATTTAGTGTTGTTGGGTTGCATAGAGATAATTCTAAGAAGCATTCCGAGGAATTTTCATAGCATCCTTTTCTACCTCTATGATGAAAAGAAGCGGATATGACCTTTGAGATTGTGTTGGGTTCATCCCTTCCAGGAAGCGCTCTGTATTGATGATTTCTCCTATTGGCCGTAACGAAATATCAAACAGGAAGGCAGCAAGATATCTCAGTGGCTGAGGGTGCCTGACAGCAAGCCCGATAATCTGCATTGCATCCCCAGAGCCCAGGGATGGAAGAAAAGGAACGACTTCTTCAGCTTCTCGGGCTTCCGTACGAACACGTATCCGCGACTTCTTCAGCTTCTCGGGCTTCCGTATGAACACGTATCAGTACGCAAGGACGTACCCTAAACAAGTATGCTCTGAAATTGTTTTAAACGTCTGATAGCATCCATAACGAATACAGTGTGGCCATCACGGTGCCAAAGGTAGGCTGTCAGGAATATAGAAAGACTCACCGTAGTGTTATCTACAGTCGGAAGGCAGTGGCTGACACATGTTGGTACCCACTCACTTCCGCCAGCCCCCGGATGCTGCCCACAGGTGCAGAGAGGATCGTCCCTCATCAGTTCCACCCCCTGGTGACACTAAATCCAATCAGTTGACAATGAAGTGCCACCATCATGTGCTCTCATGAAGATGTTGCCAGTCTATAAGATTCTCTATAGCATTCTGGGAGAGCATTTTCTGGACACTGTGAAGATGGGAAGTGAAGAGGGTAACACACGAGGGTCCAACCAGTGCTTTAAGTCACGGACTAGAAGCTGCCATTTCCAGAAGAGAAAAAGGAAACAGCTAAAAAGCCCAAATCTACAAAGTTTTCAGGTAAGGATGGTGCTAAGCTTTGAAATCTCATTTTGGCTACGGTTATTTGAGTTGACTGAAGGCATCATTCCTTTAGGGATTTTGTAAACTATGTGTAGGTTCCACATTTTGGAAGACAGAGTTCCTGCTCCTCTGAAGGTGGCCTGAGGGTAGCGTGCAGCAGGGCAGAAATTTAGGTCTCTCTGCCCTGTTTCATCTGCTTCAGCAGTCTGTCAAGATCTTCAAGGTGGGTTTATGCTCATTAAAGTTTGGGAAGTTCAGTCAGCCATGCGGTGGTAGCGCACACCTTTAATCCCAACACAATAGAGGCAGAGGCAGGGGGATCTGCGTGAGTTTGAGGCCAGCCATGATTTGTTGATAGCCATGGTATACACTTTTCTGAAGAGAAATGGAAGAGGGGTGGGTGGGTGAGGGTAGGTGGTGGGGGTGGGGCGTAGGGGATATAGGGGGCAGGGGTTGGGAGAAGAGGAGTGAGGGGAAACTGTAGTCAGGGTGTAAAATAGATAAAAAAAAATCAATAAAATAAAAGTTTGAAAAATGCTACTCCACGTCCTGTGAGAAAATGCATTCAAATAATTTATAAATTAGGCATTTAGACTCAGTTTAAAATTAGCTTTCCTGTAGTCAATTATCATTTTAATGTTAGAATGTCCTTAACACTTTCAGAAATTCAAAGTTAATTATTGTTATGGAAAATGTTTCGCTAGGAAACAATTACTCTAGGCACGGCGCCAGAAGTTTCAAGGTTTAAATTTTACTCAAAACACAACAAAATATTTTGAGCATATACATATTTTCTTGTAGGGCAGAAATAACCACGCTAAATATCAATTATCGATTACTGGAATTTTCTGAGAAACTCTATTCATAATAGTTAAAAGCAAGGCAGTTATTCAGTATTGTATTCTTTGTTCTAAAATTATTGTCAAATAATCATTTAGCCCCCGAGACCCCAGGACTATCTGTGGGACTTGTGCTTACAATACCCGAGAGCATTTAAGCTTCCTTGAAGCTCGTGTTTACGTAATAAAGACACATTCTTAACAATTTATTTAACTAAATTTGGAGTGAGAAGCTCTCAGTGGGTGTGTGGACCATGGGAGCTTTACCAGATGTTTTGAAGTGTGGAATTTGGGACTCATCAGTGTGGTGTGTCAGGGGGTTTGATGCAGAACATGGCTTCGTCCTTCTGAATGCCTCGTTCAGTTTTTGTTGTAAGTCAGGGACTACGGTGACAGTTCAGGGCTCCAGGGAAACATCTAAGAGCCATAAGTAGTATCTACCAGACAGGGGAATTATGAAGCAATTATCTGCAAAATCGATCCTACGTAAAAGCCAGCCCACCCAGACATAGTCAGATAACCAAATCCGAAGTGGATATTTAACCGCAGGCTTCTTTCATTTTTCGGTGCCTGGAGTGTTACAGAAGGTTTTCTGTTCCTTTCTCCATGCCCACCCTCCTCAGGCTCCAAGACAAACATATTGATCCTTTGTAAGAATAGGTTCTATAGGAATGTGTTTGCGATACTTGTCCGGATTTCGCCCCACTTTTTGGGGTGCAACTAAGGAGCGTTTACCTTCGCTCTCCTATTCTTTTCTTGGGAGTGATTTTTCCCTCTGTCCTCAGTTATCCCCAGGATCTAGCAGTGTCGGATTGGATACACATGGCGGCCCTCCAGAGAACGCCTCAGAGAAACACTTCTCTAGCATGGCTAAAAGCAAGCTGTACCTGACCATCTTTTCAGAGCTCCCCCTTCTGTTCAGGGGTGATCAGTCCTTCTTTATTTCTTCATTTAGAATATTGTGCTTTCAGAAAGAGAAACCAGCTCTCCACGATCTGACTCCACTTCCGCCAGCCCTCCCAATCCATCTGCAGCAATCAGCAATAACATCACTAATTACCTCCTTATTAGGAACTTTTGGGCTCCATTTTCATTCCTCTTATACTCAGAATCCTTATATTAATCTCAGAATTCTGTCTTTGCTATAAAATTCTCTGCATCATCCCCGGCTAGGTACCACTCTTCAAAATGTCTCCAAAAATTCTATCTGCTTCCTCTTAAGTTCTAGCCAAATTTTCACAGCTGGGCCCCTCCACTCTTTTCTCTCTTCCGTGGATTAACTCCATTTCTGATGTTCCCATCTCCTTTTCTGTTTGTTTGTTTGTTGGGCACTAACTTAAGTATAATAAACCTTTTGCACACAGTTACAAACAGTAGCATCCTAAAGGCCAAGGTGTTCTTTTTTAAGGAAGCACTCTGCTTCCCAATTAGCCACAGTGCTCCTCCTCTTCCTTCTTTGGCATGGGCCTGATATCCACTGAACTTACGTTTTAAGCATTATGCTAATTGCTTTAAATTTTTTTCTAACTCTCTCGGTAATTCTGGTGTATGTTTTTATTTCACTCTCATTTTCGGCCCACCAAACTCAGGGCGATGGCTGGCTCGTAGTTACACGGATATTCAGCAGATTGAAGAGACGGCATAATATCATGAAGATTGGCATGATATCGGGGTCTGTGCTAGTGAAGCTGAGCATGGTCTTCCAGTATGGTGTGTTTGTAATGTCCCTAGTACCTGCCACTGTCAGCAAGATCACCTTTAGACTAAAGGGAAAAAAAGCATCCTGGACTTGATACCAAGCCCTGTTCTGACCTGTCCACCCTCCTCCCAAGGGCAAAGTGTCTATGCTACAAAAGGTTCTATCACACCAAGCATGCTTTCTCTTCTAAGAACCCTCACAGCACCCTGGACTGAAACTGAGCTCATGAAATACATGCTCAGGACTTCCTAGCCTAGCATAGACCTCTCTTCCAGTTCTTCATGTAAGATGATGACCCAGTCAGAACCCAAACCTCCCTCTAAGCCAGTGACTCTCAACCTGTGGATCAGGACGCCTTCCGGAGTCGAATATCAGTTGTTTGCATTAAAGTTCACAATACTAGCAAGATCACAGTTATGAAGTAGCAAAGAAGATGATTTGATGGTTTGAGGTCCCCACAACATGAGGAACTGTATCAGAGGATTATATGGTTAGGACGGTTGAGAACCACCGTCCTCAGCTTGAGTGTTGGCAAAGGGTAAGATGAAGGGCTCGCAACGGGCACTAGAGGCTTCGCGCACGAGGCAGGATTGCGCTGAACAAGGAAAAAAATCAGGTGCCATGAGGAAAGGGGGCCAGCATCCTACGTTTCCCCCCAAGTCTATGTATAGAACAATACTTTCTAATTAAGAAAAAAAAATAAAGTTATATATGAGAATCACATGGTGCAATGAGTTTCAGACGCTAGTGTATGTAGAAACCGTTGTTAAAATTCAGGCACGGATTTGGAAGTCAGCAGCGGGGCCCCGGCAATCTGCATCTCCCATATCCCATTCTCCCTGGCCGGGGGCCACATTTTGAGCATCAAGGACCTTGTTGACGAGGCAGATTCTTGGGCCTCACCCACCGAAATCTTGGTTCTGGAGACCCAAGAGGGAGCCAGATGGTGAGCAAAACAGGGATTTGACGAAGCAGCCCAGGTGGCACTGGTAAGGTGTGCCCGTACCCACATATTGAGAACAAAAGGCTCTGAAACGTGGTTCCCCAGCTCCGACGTATGTATGTATGGATTCCTGGGGCTTGCGTTAAAATGCAGGCAATGATTTTAGCTCCATGCGCTTTGATCATGGTGTCCAGGTGTAGCCGACTTTGTAGGCCTAGCAACACTGTAGGGTTTGAAAAGACTTTAGGGGATAGGGGTTGTCCCTGTTTGACTGTTCCGCACATGTGCTTTGACACTGTGACGTGAATTGTTGAGGTACAACGCCTATTCAGGCTGTGGGGGTTTGACTAAAAATGACCCCAATCACATATGCCAGTCACTTGGGCCCTGGTTAGCGGAACTGTTTGGAAAGGTTTAACAGGTGTGGCTTATTGGGGAAATGGATCCCTGGGAACTGGCTCTGGGGTGTCCAAAAAAAAAAAAAAAAAAAAACTGGTGCCATTTCTAGTTAGCTGGCTCTTTTCTTTCTGTGTGCAGTTTGAGAGGTGAGCTCTCAGCTGTCCCTTGGACCACACCTTTGCTCTGCCACCATATTGATAACCCTTTGGGCCATAGGCTAATTAAATGCTTTCTTTCTCTTGTAAGTGCCCTTGGTATTTTATCAAAGCGGTAGAAAGCAACTAATACAAATGCATCCTCAATCCTTGGTGTGGCAAGCTTCCTAGATACAATCAAGGCTTTTGTGTGACCTGAGACTTCCCAGTGATTTTTTTTACCCCTGCATTTTATTACCCAGAAAGGAGGTAGGACCAGCAAATGACTTTGGGCGGCAAAATGTAATGATTTGAGATTTTAGATGCCCCTTCTTTAGACAAAGAAGTGGGTATACATTGCTGGGACAGAGAGGTTAGAGTCTACCTTTATGGTCCTAACTATAGGTATGTACTACCCTTTGACCTCATATGGCGAGTCTTCAGAAATACAGTGCTCCCTGCCTACAAGACAGGGACATCAGTGAATGGAGGTGACAGTGTAGCTTCACAACCTTGAGCTTCTCAGTTGAACTGTCTGGCCTCTACTATTTGCAGTGCGTCTCACTTTTATTCCTGGCACAATAGTATGCTAGTAATAGATTGCATAGCACGCGCAGGAAAAGAACATTGGAACGGAATGTACTTCATGCAAGCTCAAAAGTTCAAACTGATTTATACGTGCATAATGGCATCCGATTCAATGAGGCTTGATGAGGCCAAGCTGAGATAACTCCTCGTCAGGAGTCTGAAACATTATAGGTTGTTTGTTCATCTCTGAAATCCCATACTGTTATTTAAAGTCTTCTAAGTTCATTAATCCAGTTTAATAGCGGCTGATGCGGATCTACTTGGACTTTGGGGAGGGGGAAAATAACCAGCCATAATGCCTTCATGCCACAGGAAAATAATGCAATTATTTTTTGCTTTTGCAAGAGGTCACAATTGAAGAGTTTGAGATTGGGAACTGCCTGGGTTCCAGTTTTAGCAAAAAGTAGGCATTTAATGACAGAGTTCACTTTGGTGGTTTAGGTTTTATTTTGAACGTTTGTTTTGTCTTAAAAAACACTAATGCTAAAATGTCTCAAATCTTTATTTTCAAATCGCTTATTATATTACCATAAATTATATGGTGCAGTAAAGGCCAGATTTAAAAGAAAGCGCAATTTACTGTCTCATTTTTTTTTCTATAAATAACCTGACACTTTATAAAGCAAGAATCCTCATAGAAGTTGCTCTCTCCGTCTGTAACTCCACTAGCAAGGGCTAAGCGAGTGGCTCTTTTCCAAGTAGCTCAGTGGACCAGTCCATATAGGCGGATAATGGGTAGAGGTTAAACTGTAGGAAGTCTGAGAGAGACTGTAATCTGTAATTTTATCACAATTACAATGTTTCCCCTAAATAATAGTTCAGGGCACGGGGCGTGCTAACAAATGCCTTTTGGAGACGCACTTAGTGCTTTCGTTGCTCTGAGCCTTCGGCGCTCCGCACACAGGCCAGAAGAAGCAGTAAAAAGACCCAGGTGGTAACCCGCGGCGGTTAGGAGGTGGCCCTCAGTCCATCACCCAGGGTGGAGCGCGTTATCTAGAAGGCAGGGTGGTGCCCCATTTACAGGAAGCCGAGCTAGCCCTGTTAGGAGTCTGTCGAGATTAACCAGGCCTCCATCAAAGCCCCACAGAGGGCGAATAGCGCTTGTCTCAGCTGGGATGACTCAGACAAGACATTCCTTTCTCTCCAATAAAGAGGGCCGAGGACAAACAACGTTCCAACTTAGTGAGTGTAGGTGGAAATCCCGAGGTCTCTGTTTTATGGCCTGCCTTTGCCCAACGAAAATTTACAAATAAGCTGTCTCTTGAGCGTTCAAACGCAGGGGCCTTGTAGACCGCGCTGAGGAGGTGGCGTGGGTGGCGTGGGTTTGAGGCCCCGAGAATCAAAACCAGTGAAGAACAGTCTGAGTGTCATGAGCCATGAGCTGGCATAGAAAACGTGACATACACTGTGCCCAAGCTTCTGATTCTCCATGTGTCTAAGAATGAGGGGGCAAAGAAGTATGTGACTGAAGGAAACCCCCTCGTGGGATCAGCTGAGAGAGGACAAAGCACAACCCGCCATCCCCAGCAGGCTTACTGGTGTATTTCAAGAGTCCGACTTCTGTCCCCACGGTCACATGCTGTACTATTGTGGATTGTGATTAGGGATGGGATCATGCCTGGTGCCAAGTCCAAAACCCACACAAAATTGTAGGGTTAGGGTCTGGAACAAAACCCCGGCTTTTTTTGGTGTGGAGTTTTTCTACTTATGGCGAAATGTGGCTTCCGGAAGGGTGACTTCAGACGCCTCCGAGAGAAAATACTCTTCCCGGGGAATTTCGATAATTCTACTGTAAATAAATACGAATCCAGAACACATTTCTGATTAAATGGAAATTGTTTAGAAAAACACATTTCTGTCCGCCGCCCTTTTTCACGTGTTCCCTGCCCACAGCCCCTGCCAGAGAGAGGCCTCCTTTTCTCATGCTCGTTGTCCTCTTTGGGGAGCATCTCAGAACCAGACTCTGTGAGCACGCCTCAGATTTATTAAAGCAAGGCTGGAAGTATTGCCCTAAACCATATTAAATTAAAAAAAAGAAGGAATTGGGCATAAAGCATACACTGCTACTTGTCCACTTGGAAAAAACTGTGGGCTTCCGCACTTCCTTAACAACACAGGAAGTGATCTTCCCTCCGGGATGCTTGCCACTTCCTAAGCAGGCTCTATACTGAGGCAGTCACAGCCTCTTGGGTCCCACCTGCTCTCTTAGCGTTCCCTGACACCCAAAGTGCTCGAGCTACTGCAGAGGAAAGAGGAAAACTTAGTTCAAGTTTTCTTTCTTTCTTTTTTAAAGCTCTCCCTTCATGTGGCTCTTGTAGCATCTTCCAATTGTTTCATGAAATTCTTTCATGGCTGTCTTCTCCATATGTAGCTGTATAAAAACATGTATAATAAGCCGCCATTCAGAGGGAAAGAAGGCAGGGACAATGAGAAGGGGATGTGAAAAAGGGAACTCAGCTTTCCTCAAACATTTGTAGCCATCTATTTATGGCCTAGTGTATTTTTTTTTTAAACGTGGCTTCAAAAGGAAACTCGGGGACATGGTACACAATCTCTTAGCGAGCTCTCGTCGGCTACCGGCAAGGACAAGCAAAATTGAGTGTTTGTTTCCCTATTTATATATATATATAAAAGGCTATAGCAAGTTTGCTTTGTAGAAATGAACTCATTAAGAACGCGTAAAAGAGAACCTTGAATTGTGTTTCTAAGGATGATTCCTGCAGCTTGGTTTGACCTCTCTTTTCCTGCTGTGTGCATCTCTTTCTCTCCCGCTCGAGGAAACAGGTAGACCACAAGCCTTTCACTCTCTGGTACCCACAGAGTGTAACCGCCAGTTGACAATCACCTCTAGGATATTATTTCCTACAGTTCCTTTTCAATTTGTAAGGAATATCGTGTGTCTAAGGAAAGGGTGACTTAAGATCTGATTTTTTTTTGTCTTAGTCACTAATGGCCTATGCCAGTAACAACCAATTCCTAAAATGTGCTCAAAACCACTTTCAATGGAGCCTGTATTTTTTAAAAATTATTTTTTTTCGTGAAGCATATGTGATCCAAAAGTAAATTAAACGAATGTGTCTTTATTTTCCTCTTATCTTGACCTTGATGGCATTATTTTCATTTATAGAAGACTCATAAAAGAAGCCAGTAAAAGCGTAGGTGGAGAACCCCAAAACCATCTTCACTGCCATTGAAAGAAGCATGAACGAAAAACCCAAGAGTCTGATAGTTCTACTACCATGGAAATTTTACACGAGTTCTCCGATTCTACGAGAGTTCTGCCTTCAATCTTCTATCACCTCTGCATCTTACTTGCAGAAAAACCTCCCTGCTGAAGAGCGAGAACTGCCCATCTTCCCTGGATATTTGAGGTTTTCCAGACACCAAACCACAGGAAAGTTTAGCAAGAACAATGAAGACTTATGATTCCTTTATTCTTTAACGAATTTGCTCATTCCAGGTTAATGGTTAAACTCACTGAATGGCATAATTGGGGAAAAGAGCTTTCCCAGGCCATGAATGGCTTTCTGTCGGGGTACAAATATATTCTGTACAGATAAGCTACTGTATTTTTAATTGAACAATCGACATATTTCACTTCAAAGAAAAGGGAGCAGTGATTGAACGCTTTTACGGATTCCATAATTACAGCTATTTTCTCATTGGGAAATAGAGTTGGACATAGGTTAACATTCATGTGAACCGAACAGATTTCTTTTACACGCAGAATTCACACAAGAAGAGAGGCGGAAGAAAACGAGGTATATCCGAATCAGGTTAATGGCGATAAACCGTTTAAGCTCCATGCTTAAGGCAGTAGCCTGGGGCAAGTGTAAGATGCAAAAGAATGAAAGACAGCCTGTTGTTAAGCAAAAAATTAAATCTGAAGATAATCTACAAATTCAGAACTCTATCATGAAATAAAATACTGCCACATTTGTTATATTGATTATTAAAGGTATCTGGTGGAGGTCTAAGGAAGTGACTGAAACTGTAGTTCTAATCTTGGGAGCAAACCTTAATTCTAATACAATGAAGGCACACCGAGTGTGCTTGTGGAATCGTGGGAAGCGCACTTTCATTTAGCACGAGCTGCGTCTAATCGCCCCACTGTTAATAGAATCCCACAAGTGAACGGAAGGCTAGCGGTGTGACGTGTGACGAACCAAACATCAGCTGATCTCGTTGAATGTCACGTGACTTTATGGCAAAGGACAGCTCAGTTTCCTAATACTGGAATACACACTACGTTGATTGCTCTTCAGATATGACACAGGGGCCCCTTATTTACAGTCGCCCCTTGAGATAGGATCAATCAAGCCAGTTCTACTCCACGCAAACCTTTGGGCAAGCATTTATCCCAGACTGGTCTTCAATGTATGTTTTTAAGAACTCGAGAAATTACACTGTTGGCAACCCGTTGCTATTAATCCAAGGGATTAAAATTTAGAAATGAGATATTCTGTCTGGCATACAGAAGGCGTGGCCAAAACGTTCTAAGA
This sequence comes from Chionomys nivalis, assembly GCF_950005125.1. Lineage (NCBI taxonomy): Eukaryota > Metazoa > Chordata > Mammalia > Rodentia > Cricetidae > Chionomys > Chionomys nivalis. The sequence goes on along the minus strand of NC_080111.1, from coordinate 2,932,683 downwards.
ACTGTAAGAATGGCGAATTCTTACAAACAGCACGGTCTCTACATGATGGAGAAGATACTATGTGTGTCCCTAAACACTCACTGTCTAGTGATAGTATATGGAGTGAGGAAGTGTCTAAGTCACTGTCGCTTTGCAGGCTGGGAATGTACCCTGGGGCATCATCAGCATGTTTGAGAGTTCAAAGTCATGTGTCTAAAAAGGAGAAATGGAAGTAAATCAAGCCATAGAAGCGCTGAAGACCTCCGGTTTTCAGGCAACTTGCCAGCACTGTGGCCTAACCAGGGTAAGCACAGTACTGCTCCCCATGAGAGGAGTATTGAGGGCCATTCCAGAAGACCTGGCAGTGTGTTTTTGGATTTGAACTGACCGTGTGAAGACTATTTAAATACTTCCAAATAGAAGAGTACCAAAGTAGGTTTTCCTTTTAGAAAATTTTATTGTCGCTGTGCAGAGAGGATTTCCCTAGCAGGTTAAAAGACTGGAGGAAGGAACGTCTGGTTATTTCTTACTGTGAGACATCACAGTGGTTGACTCCTTCAGGTCTAATTGCTAAGTAAACAAGCCTGTTTGGAAATGCAGGCTCCTATTGGCATGCTCACTCGCCCAGGAGCTCAACAGGATCCAGCTCCAAAGCACTCCGGGTTGTCTTTAGTGGACAGCCCTACCTCATGCGATTTGGCAAAATCACTTTGCTTCTAAAACTCATCGTAAAAGCCATGGTTGCCACTGACTGTTAGTATTGAATATATATCCCTTGATGTCATATACTGTCAATAACCATAATCCTTTAATAGTTTCGTTTGGGTAATAATTATTTATAATATCCATCTTATTCTTAAGCCTTGTCACGAACTACAATAATTGTACATGTTTTACTGTCTCCAAACTTCTGCTACGGCTCTGAGGCTAATATTCTCTTCTAACGCCCACCTTGTATGGAGAATTCTGAGCCTTAGGAAGCCAAACTAGTCATGTACCTGTCATATCTGGAATCGTCTCTATAAAACACCGTCTCAGAGATGTCCCCTTCAACCTCTGACTCCTACATTTCCCCGCCCCTTTTCCCGCCGGGATCCCTGAGCCCTGAGGGGGTGGGGGTGTTGTTAGATATCCCAGTTAAGGCTGGGTACTCCTTTGTCATGGATTCTCTTTACTTTGATCCACTGTGAGTCTCTGTGTTCTCTGGTCGATTTGGGGCGGTGCTCCCGTAGGTGACCTGAAACTACACACAGAGACAACACCAACTGGAGTCATGGGGCCTGGGGTACAGGAAGTGGGGAGAGAAATGTGGTAGGGTTATGGCCGGGGATGGGGAAGGAACAGGGCTGGATTTGATCAAAATACACTTTATACATGCATAACTCTAAAACTATGCACTTATATATAATATAATTATATATTATATATCATGGCAGCCTACATCTAGGCAACACCAAGAAGCACAGGCTGAGCCTGCACACTCAGGGCTGTTTTACACCAAAATTATCCAAACCCCACCTCTCTAATCCTGACTTTTGGAACCGCTTCCCACTAAAGGCTTCAAATCCTTGTTTCTAAAATGTTTCCCTTTGCTAGATGAAATGCTGTGCTTCAAATGAAAACATCTCAGAGTGTGCAATGACTTCTTTTAACTGAGTGCCTTGTCATTTAGTTGGGTTTTGTTTGTGTCAATTGGCCCTTCCAAAGTCTCTCTCTCTCTTGTTCTGTCGCAATTTTGGCTTTATTGGGATTTCAAATCAAGCCATTTATTTATTTTTCCCTGTGAAGTCCACACAAGACACCCTTGGGACATCCTTACGTTGCAGCTGAGGCTAAAAATGGGAAATTTGCAGCCTTTAACTGGATGCTGGCTTTGTAATTGCTACCGTGGTGCCCTCACCACACTCCTCAATGTACGAGAGACGGAGCAGATGGGGTGGAGTGAGAAGCTCAGGAAAGGCTACGCAAACTGTTTGCCTGACAGATGTTAGCACCATTCCTAAGTTAAAAGTCCCTGTTTTTGTCCAAACCTTAAAGAATGACTATTTTGATTTGTTTCTCTGAAAGCTGCCTATAACTTAAGATCTGAAAGCTTCAAGCCATTCATGTTTCCCTCTTTCTTTTTATTTGAATCTTATCATTATTATGAAGCTACACTAGAAAAGAGACAATTTGTTTAAACATGTCTTCTTAGCCAAAGTTGCTATGGAGATTCATTTATTCAAATGAATAACTTACCTTCACAACAGATACCTCGAGAAAATGATGCTCACAGTTACCTTCACATAATTTTGGGCAGAACAACTGAAATCAATCACGGCCAGTTTCCCGCCCTCACTTCCAAGCCACTCTTTGCAGTAACCTTAGTCTCTAGGTAGAATTTACAAGACATTAAAAAGTTAGGGAAACCTACAGAATACATTAGTATTACTCCCCCAAGTATGGAGTTAGTGGAACATTGATAGCTATTTGCAATGAAGAGATGAAAGACGATTTGCATCAAGTTTAAAGCTTTCTTTGGACAAATTATTTCTCTGGCACAACTGAGTCTAAATATGTGAGTTTCTTCCTCTCTAGCCCCTTACTCAAACCAGAGGAACAGTGCACTGCTTGCTTCCCACATCTTAGGTCCCTCAACCACCCCCTCCACACACATACCACAAGCCCCACCAGCAGTTCAGCTGACACAGATAATGGTAAGAATGTTGGTAGTTAAAGTAAACACGCATCAGAGGAGCTAAAATGAAAGCAAATTAGACTCTCATGTTAAAATCGACAGTTCAATAGAAAACAATTCCCAAAGAGAAGGAAGGGGGAAAATAAAAACCCCAAACAGCACAGAAGAGTGGTCTAGAATCAGGTGGAATCTCGGGTGAGAGACAGAGCATCCCTTTGCAAGTGTGGTGGTTTCCACCCGAGTTTCTTACTTTCCCGCTTCTTCTATTTCCTTAGAAGCAGCATCTTGCCCAGGGTGCTTAAACAGTAACCAGCTTCCTATTTCTTGGAGGACTGGCACCAAGTGGAATACTGCGGAGGGGCCGAGGAGCTGGGGGACCAGCACGAGGTGGTGCGGATGACGGCGATGGCTGTGACGTAATGATGGCGCGTGTCATAGGTCTGCAGGCTGGACATCTCCTTGGAGACCGAATCCTCCGTGAACCTCTGTGTGTGTGGTAGATGAAACAGCTGCCTCAGGGATCAGATATTTTAACTGAACGTTCTTAGGTATTTCTGGTTTGGATTCTCTGCTCTCCTAATTATGTGAAGTATGTTAGCATTATTGAGGGAGTGTTTAAATAATTAACTCATGCAGGCAATAGATTTGTTTGCATTAAATTTTAAAACTAAAATTTTTTAAATTTTAAAATAAATTTTAAAATTAAAATTATTTTTCTCTTTTTTGGATAATTATTAAGTTTTAAGACTGCCTCTTTATGACTCTTGTGAATAGTGTATTAAAAGACTGGAAATCTGATGAGGTTTTTGTTATTTTGTTTTTCCTCTCCTTGGTAGATTTTCTTTTGAACTTTATGATATTTTTAAATGACAATGATAAAGAGAAATATAACATAATTCATATGGCACCAGCGGAAAGATGTTGCATAGTAAACACTGTCCTCCTCATTGAGATCTGAGGCCAAGAAAAAAAGGTGCTGGTTTGGGAAAAGCTTCTGAATGAGAAGCAGGGCACACTTCCTGCCCCGACAGAGGAACGACTTAGAAATAAAAAAATAAAGACACACACACACACACACACAAAACCTGTTGGTTGGTTGGTTTTTAGTTTTTCGAGACAGGGTTTCTCTGTAGCTTTGGAGCCTGTCCTGGCACTAGCTCTTGTAGACCAGACTGGTCTCGAACTCACAGAGATTCGCCTGCCTCTGCTTCCCGAGTGCTGGGATAAAAGGCATGTGCCGCGTTTTTTCTAAGCTGGGTTGCCCCTAAGCAACAGAAAAACTGGGAAGTTCAGAGCCACAAAGTGGCATGCATACTAGGCAAGCCATGCCGCGTAGTAGGGAGCCGTGATGCTAAAGAAAATTAGTTGAAAAGCCAACTCTTTAACTGGATGATCGGGCGATGAGGATAAAGCCTGCCCCAGCTGTTCGTTTTCACGCTGCTATTAACTTATCAACAAAGACTTCAGACCACAAGCTCCACGGTCACCACGAAAGTGAGATAATTACAAACAATCCTAAGGACATTTGCAAGAGCTCCTTTCTCCTTGGTTTGAGAGACAGTGCCGTTCATTAGATCCCCAGCCGCGGACCGACAAGGCGCCGGATGGAGAGCTGGCTCACCCGGCAGTGCTTTGCCGGGAGTCTGTTCCTCTATGAACTAGATTCCCCGCCCAGGAAGCATTTTCTGCCTCCCCTGGATCTAAAAGCAAGCCATGAAGAAAATATGGAAAAGTCAAAATTAAATAAGCATCCTTGCACGCCTATGGGTGTGCACGAGCTGGCTGGCTGTGGAATACTGCCTTTGGGACTGCCCAGGTAGTGAGCAGAAAGGCTATTGTGACCTCAGTCTCCATGGCAGTCTTCCCAGAAAGCCAATAAAAGCCACGCTGGAAACGGCATCTCGGGAGAAGGAAAAGCTGTATTTTGAAGTAAGCTGCCATGTAATATTTCTGGCACGAGCCATTGAAGATTATCTTTCCTTTTAAAGCTCAGAGTCCTTATGCAGATGCAAAACAATGAGGATCAGAGCTCAATGTGAGGACGAAGAGACCATTCAGAAGACCAGAGACAAGATGCCACCCTCCTCCAGTCTCTGAGTGATGCTTCCAGGTGGGAACAGAAACTGGGAGAATTCATACTTCTAGATACTAAACCCAAGTTCATTCCTTCACACTTTGGTTCTTCCATTTAAAAATATATATAAACAAAGACAATAACATACATATTATATACATACACACACACAGTCACAGAAAGTCATCCTTGGTGCTCGCTCATGTCCTGGGCAGTGATAGTGTGACCATTCTTGCTACTCTCTGTCTCTCCTGCCTCTTTTTTTTTTTTATTTTTTTTTATTCTTTTTTACTTAAAATTTCCAACTGCTCCCCTTTTCCCATTTCCCTCCCCCTCCTCCCACATATTGCCCCCTCCCCCCGCTCCCCTCCCCCTATCCCCAGGTTGCCTTAATGTCCTCATTCTGCAATAGGAACTCAAGGAAGTTGATTTAAACTTCTGGGGAACAGTTCCTGTACCGTGAAAATCATGTGGAGAGTGAATGAGAAGACAGACAAAGCTATTCTACTCAGGGGGCAAAGCATTTCTTATGCCAGTATGTAAGGGCAGGGGTTTGGAGATGCCCTCTGTGATTTCCCATGGTGCCGCTGGAGTGGCTGGCCTGGGCTGCTGCAGGAGCCGGTGATTCAGAGACAGGGTCACTTTCTTCTGCTTTAGCACAGTCCACCGACTCTGCAGTGTTGACCTAAGAGCTGCCTTTTTCTAAAGAATGCCCTCACATTTTGTTTTGTTTTTAGTTTGGGCTTTTTGCTTTCTCAAAGCAGAGGAGGGGAGAGTTGTTGCCTCTGACCCATCTTGAAATGTCATTCTTTGAAAGGCTTGCGAGTCGCTTCTCTTACTCTTCATCAACTTTATGCTCTAAGTAAAACAGTAAAATAAGATAAAAAGAGGTGCGATCTCAGGGATTCCAGACAACAGATCTGAGAAAACGGAGTTCATCACTGTGCTTTCCAGAATCAAGCAGAGAAAGTTTGTATTGTGTAACAAAAGGAGGGTTTAATAAAGAAGACGTTTAAAACTAAGTGGGGGGAACCGCTTCCTCTGCGTGCGGTGTCTTACATCACTCTGGGAAGTGTACCTACTCTCTACTCTGCCTCATTTCTTAGCAAAATTGGTCCACTTCAAAGGAGTTGGGGCAATCACCAACATTCCCGTCATGGTCGCTGAGAATTGGGTACCCAGGATGTGAGAACATCTTACTTGATTTTCTCTGATTTCTCAATCTTGAGCGAAGTCATGCACACATTTTAGGCACTCCAAAAAAAAAAAAAATGGCTCGTTAGGAAGGGAAGGAAGATGCGCTCTGCTGATGAATTCGTTGGGGATTGAAACAAACTCAGGCTAGAGACTGCGAATCTTCAAACTACTGTATTCGTAATGCAAGACACACAAACAATCATCCCTGCTCTTCCCACCCTGAGCCATTGCACACAGTCATTTCTATTCACTGACTTCTAAAAATTTGGTCACACCAACCTTGATAAACTCCCTCGTTTTAAAATCATGATGACAACCCACTAAAATGAATTTACCGTAGCGTTTAACCCACCCAGATACTGGACATGCTCTGGCTGTTGGCAAACAGATTCTGATGTTTTTGCCAAAGAGTTGATAAAATATTTAATTGTGACCTATGTCTAGTCTCCAGAAAATAAGTGGAGTTTGGTATATGTGCAGCATTTTCTAGACTCCCTGGGTTCATTGAGCGGCTGGCTAATTACAGGGAAGGCTTCCGGTTCATAAAACAAATTTCCACTGTGGTTCTCATGAGCTACAACAATGACTGATATCAGGATATGACTTAGGGCTGCCCTCTTGAATAAACACAGGAACAAAGAAACACACCTAAGCAAGCAGGAGATAATTAATGTCCGAGGGACACCTTTGGCAGCCTCTATCCACGTGGAGCGGATTTGGGATGAGCGATCCCAACTAGGCCTTCCGTCTAAACCAACAGCATTTTGAGCTTTCGTGCTAGCTCAGTTAGGCGCTTTTTACAAAATACTCCAAAGTTTGATTTGTTCAATCTACTTGACCTTCCTGAGGCATCTTTAGAAGACATACACGCTTTTCTCAAACACAAACTATTATGTATAGTCCAGAGAGTAGTTCCCCAACCCCCGCCAGCTCTAGAAATGCTGATGTGGTTGTAGGACCAAGAAAAGTAGAGAATGCGTTCCCTGTGTTGTGAACAAGTAGCCCACACTGATCTGCATTTGCCATGGGGGAGAAAAGTAAAGGTTGGAATGATAGCCTTAACCCCTTCCTAGCTTCTGAAGAGCTGTCGTTCCAGCTTATTTTAAAGGCATTCCCACAAGCATACCTACTGGTTCGTATGATGGAACTGCAATTTTGTTCACAATAGTAACCCAAGAAGGAATAAAACAGGAGCCTGCACTCTGAGAATTGAGTGAAGAGAAGCACAAAACAAACACACATCGTCTCGAGGCTAGAAAATCAGTCCAGGAAAGATGACGTAAAATGACGACCAGAGAGACTTACTTTACGTTAGATGATACACCATTTCAGCATGTCATTGTGATGTTGTATTTTCTATTTATTGCTCTAGCAACATATATACTATTTATGGCCTGGGTTATCATGGAACGCTCAGTTTCCACTCTTGGGGATCTCAAAGAGAACTCAAAAAATAATGCTACTGATTTCTTTCTGTCATTGCTTGCCCCGTTGTTACTGTGGCTTGTGAGGCAAAACCAGGCAGGCTTCAAGTCTGGACATTGTCTTTCTTGGTATTTTAAAAATCTATATAGCTATCCTTCCATAGTCTTCATCGTTTGGACAATAGCCATCCTATGCTGCTGTCATCGTGGACCCGAGGCTTCACAAACTGACCAAAGGACCGGCACAAACAGCTCCAGGGGTGGATCAGCAAAGCACAGAACAAAACAGTATGCTCCATGGAGGACAGAGTTAATTAAAGAATTCAGTCTCCACACTGTACCAATGCCTATTATGCGTGTGCAATATGTTGCCTTCATTGAAATGAACTATGCAAATACATTATGGAGATTACCCACTGGGAAGCCATAATTGACTCTTAACTCTCTTCTGCCTTTCTCTCTCTCTCTCTCTCTCTCTCTCTCTCTGCAAACTGACACAGCTTCACTTTCAAATGTGAAAGCAAATTCACTACTTAGTCTCAACATACAGCTTACGTACTAATAGCCTGGAGAGATCCTGCAGTATTAAGAGCACATACTGTTCCTGAAAAGAACCTGTGTTTGGTTCCCAGAACCTATACAGGTAGCTCCCAACCGTGTGGAACAACTGGCTTCAGGGTATCTGGTACCATCTTCTGGTATCTCCTAAAACTCAAGCCCTTTCATACGTGTGCCCCCCCCACACACACACGTACACGTACACACACACACACACACGTACACACAATTTAAAATAAAATGTTTTAAGAGGGAATATACACTAATCTTATATATAAACTTATAATAGCCATACATGTAATCGATTATCGACTATTAAGTTTTAATGCTAAAGAATTCCCACTCTGATAACATTGATTAGATGACAATTTCCTTAACTTTTATTTTAATCCTTTGGTTATCTCAAAGCTTCTGTTGCAATGTAACTATTAAAAATGATTGCTGAGAAGAATACTGGTGACTAGGACCTCATAACCCTGTAAGAACAAATAGAAGTCGGACATGGAGCATCAGGAAGGTCTCTCTACCGAATGCACGAGCAGTCTCCGTGCCTCAGGTATTCCAAAGCACAGATGAAAATGAGCGAACACTGTCAAGGTTCTTTGTAGGTATTTTCAGCCTTGCGATTCCTTTAAGATTCCGGCCTTAGCTCGGAGGACTTCCGCCTCTGCTGATGCTGGGACTATCCTGTTTCTAATCTCTTCCCTATTCGCTTTATTACCTTTCTTAAAAGAAAAGTTGACGATTAAAATTTTATGCACCTTTATTACCAAGTTTCCAGGACGTGGGGCATCTTGTAAAATGTATCACTGGGTGCCCCACCTACGGCTCATTGCCAACTCCAGATTATTCTCAACTATTGTTCTAAAGGCCTGGCCACCTCAGGGTGGACTGACATCCCATTACAGCTTCCTTCACACGGAGAACGCCATGGCTGTCACCGTAAAGGGAAAGAGATCCTAAGGGCTTAGTAGGCCACAGAATTCCATATCCATTTTAGTAATGACTTATGAAAGCATCTCAGATTCTTTTTCATTGAAAGTAAACTTCAGTTGGTTGTGTTCTCTGTGTTTCCATTTTTAATGGTTACACACGCTAATCCCTTTCTCCTCAGATTTTCTACCTATTTAATTAAATGGAAAAGCTTTAGTTACTTCAATAAATTACAGCGAGTTTGTACCTTGGACCTTTTCAAAGTCTGACCTTATCTCCCATAATCTGCTCTCAAGACTTCTAGGGTTGGGGCCACGGAATGTGTCACTCCTAAGAGCATTTGTTTTGTCTTATGAAACTTTATGTCCACACAATTCACTGGGACAGGCCACAGTGTCCTTATCTTGACAAACATTTATAATATAGTCAGATCTATTGGATCTAATTAGAAACAAGTAGAACCATGCTACTGTTTACTCCCATACAGTAGACAAAATATTTAAAATATACTGTATTGATTGGATAATTTTACGTTATTAATAAATTTAGCCAATCAACAAACACAGGTTTCTTGAAGGGCAGAATTTGCCTGTCTTACTTTTTGCTGTAAGCTCAGAGCTTCATAATTCTGAGTTCTTATATTAAATGGAGTTTGATGAGTGAAGGTCTTCCCAATATACATCAGATATTCTAATACAGTCCTTTGGCCAAGGGTGGAGTAGATATATATATATATATATATATATATATATATATATATATATCCTTTACGATGAGGGTTGGATTGGGCAAACCTTCACTGTAGCTAAGAGAACCTCTCCTCTTAGATTAAGCCAACTTCTTTTGATCTTCGTATTGATTTGAAAACATGATCTCACTTGAATCTTCCTTTCTCCCCATCGTTCTTGCTTTCTTTTCTGTAGATAAAAGGTAATAAAATTAGTGCCGTTAACCTGAATCACAGCTGAATCTCTTTGTGGGGAGGCGAAGTCTCCAGGGAAGGATCTCAAGGAACCCATCATATCAGTGTTCCTATTTCAGGACCCAGAGTGGCCAGTCTGGGTTCAGTTCCAAGCCACTCAGTGTGGTGGTCTATGACTCAAACCCATCACTAGAAGAAGGAGGCAGGGTATTAGAAGTTCAAGGTCCGCAGGGTGGTGGCAGCACACGCCTTTAATCCCAGCACTCAGGAGGCAGAGGCAGGTGGATCTCTGTGAGTTCAAGGCCAGCCTGGTTGACAGGAACTAGTTCCAAAGCTACAGAGAAACCCTGTCTCAAAAAAACTAGCAAATAAAAAAAAAAAGAAGTTCACAGTCCTCCTTGACTGTGTAGTCTGGCACACATGAGATTTGGTGACAAGTAATTGCATTCTGTTAAGTGGCTATACCAAGGAAAGGGGAAATATTTGGCAGAGAAGGAGCAATGCCCAGGACAGACCCAGTAGTGTGTCACCTGTAGGCCTCATTGCCAACGATGGAATGTTTGTCTTTCTCTCCTGGGATTGGGTTTCACATCACAGCGAAGTAAAGTAAGCTGTGGTTTCCAGGGGCTTCTCAGAAGAATCACCCAGGACCTCCGAACTTATTCCCTGTGCCAACAGCTTCTCCTCAACTCAAAAAACTGACTTCTCTGGCTTCTAGGATGAAAGTACCAACAGAAGAGGGTGGCTAAGTATACATGATGCGTTCCATCTTCGGGCCTTTGAAGGAAGAGGTCCTGTCGACAGCTAGAAGGTCCATTTACAAAGAAGGTGGAGGGTCAAACAGGCCTGGAGGTGCACCCTGGAGGCCAACGGGGCAAATGTATGTGGGCATTTTTGGTCCCCTTTCATCATCCTAATACAAACAAGTAGCAATGAGAATTTTTCCTATGCCCCAAATCAAAAGTCTCCTCTAACAGATTAGTGCCGTAAATGCGTTCATAGTGTTTTCTATTAAGACAACTTTGGCTTCACAACTATGTTATATCTTAGCTGTCAGAAGATGGGTGTTTTTTCTCTTTTTAATCTTATTTTGGACTATTCTAAAACATATTCCTTCTTTTCCTCTTATCCTCTTAGGAAGCGGAGGCCTCAGGTCAGCCTGAGAAAACTCACATGTGGTTAGACAGGAAGACAAGAAGAGCACACTCATCAGTGATAAAGCTCCAAGCCACATCTCAGAAGCAGCTGTCTTAGGAAAGAGAGACAATCATTTGGGGGAAAGGAAAGACTTTCAGGGGAAGAAATCACTTACTTATTTTGTTTTGTTGCGTATTTATTGCTAGACATGAGGTACCTGCCGTGTGCTGGACAGGTCAATATTCAAGTCCCACCAGCCTGGTTACAACACTATGTGTTTTTGTGGGTGTCATAGGCTTAAACAAGGGAAAATAAAAGAGGCTGTCCCTTTGGACTTACTAGGCACTACAAACTAAGCGCTCAGCAGGTTGAAAGATACACTCAGCCGTTTCGCCAGCCTCACTTTTGTTTGCTTATGGCTGTTATAATCGCCACTGTTGTATTTTGCTACCCAACCCATCTCCGTGCTGATGCTTACATGTAGCAAAAGCAGACTTATCTGACTGCCTGTCTCCTAGGTATTCTCACCCCTGACCTTCCCGGGCACCCATAATTTACAGTTACCCGTTTGGTCCAATAAGATTCTGAGCCAACTGAGGACTCTACCAATGACTCCTTTTCACCGTCTCATTTGGTGACAAATGTTGATGCTCTCTCATTTCCCTGAAAGTCAGCAATCACGACAGTCTCCGAGAACAACCAGAAACTCCCTGACCATGCTGGCGAGTATAGAATTTGCTCATGAGAACACTATATTTTATTCATTTGAGCTGCCTCCCATGGGGTAATCGCCCTCTACTTAAGCAAATCGAGTTGTGACTCAGGAGCTGACTAAAAGGACTATAGAACACTTGCCTCCTGAGTCACCGGTTCAAATGTGACCCCAAATTACAAACATCTGAGCATCGTTTGCAAGTCTCAGCCTGTTGGGTGCAGGAAGAAGAGCCGCCTTGTCTGCCATCAGACACCATCATGATTGACCGCTGTTTACAGAGACAAAACAGAGACAAAACACACAGCAGGCTTACCTTCTCCCTCTCCGTGCTTCGAGGGCACTGCCAATACAGCCCAAATGTTCCAGATTCATTTTCTGGAGGCATCAAGTGTGTCAGAAAGTGTAGGTAGTTTTAAAATGGGTCTCAAGCGGCATTTAAGAGAAATAAAGTTGGATAAAGCACAACTTGTGAAGTGTTTGTCCTGCAAACATGAAGTCCTGAGTTCATTCTCTCTCTCTCTCTCTCACTCTCTCTCTGTCTGTCTCTCTCTGTGTCTCTCAGTCTCTCTTTGTCTCTCTGTATCTCTGTCTCTCTGTCTCTCTGTGTGTGTCTGTCTGTGTCTGTCTGTCTCTGTCTCTGTCTCTCTCTCAGAAAGATAGCACTCAGTGGTTAAGAGCACTCATCGCCCTTACAGAAGACCCAGTATGCACACAGCAGCCCACAACTCCCTAGACCCCAGTCCTAGGGGCACCTATGCCCTTTCCCGACCTCCTCTGTCACTGCATGAACATGGCATATGTACACACACTCAGGAACACACACAGATGTAGAGTACAGTAAATGAAGAGATTTTATTTTTTAAACACCCTCCACGATCTTGCGATCGCAGTTCTGGAGAAAGACTGGTGGATCCTTGGTGCTCTCTGGCTAGTTGGCCTCACCCACCAGGGAAGTTCAGAAAAGTCAGAGAATGGTGCCTGTGGAAGGAAGGAGACTAACCAGAGGGTGACCTTTGACCTTGACAGAGCACACGCCTGTGCAGGCACACACACGTGCCTCCTTGCCATGGGTCACTGAGAATTGTGTATTATGAATGCTATTTGCCCGATGTCATGTATATAACTAACAATAATCAGCATTTGCTGACTATTCATGATATTAGAATTGGTGACCCTGCCTCCCATCCGTTCCATGACTTAAGCAGTAAATATTGGGAAACTTAGCTACTGTGATCCTTGCCTTGAAGACATAGAGATGCAAGAAGCTCAGCCCACCCAGGACCCCGCCAGAGCACGCTATCCAGTGGTGACGCAGCACTTCCGCCTCTGTTTTCTTACTGGAAGAACCACTTCCATCTCTGACCTGCCTCCAGTTTCCACAGCCCACGCCACTGCCTGTTTCCTGCTTTATTCTGTGCTTTTTTGCGTGGGGCATGCTTGTCCACAGACTGACTCTCAGAACACATCCGTCAAGTTAACAAGAGTAATATTGTATCCAGAGTTAATTTATTTAATAGGTTGAAATCCCCTCAATAGCAAGTCCCAAGCTTTACCTGTAACTGACATATTTCAAACATTTTCAAAATTATTCATGGTGAGGATTAATTAGTGGGCCAGCAAAATGGTTCAGAGAGTAAAGGTGCTTGTTGCCAAGCCCCAGATCTTGAGTTTTAGCCCCAGGCCCCAGATGGTGGAAGAAGAGAACCAACACCTTTAAGATATCCTGACTTCCAGCTGTGCACTGTGGCACCCTCTCCACATACACACACACACACACACACACACACACACACACACACACATCAATAAAATAAATGCAATTTTAAAATAGAAAGATTATTTTTATGTGGTAAGTCAGACAAATGGAGCCTGAACTGTGAATCTAAATTAAGATTAGAAACAAGTCTCTTATCAATCATGCATGTCTGAATGATCAAAGGATAACAATCACTCTTTCATTCCTTTTCCATTGTTTTTGAGCTTCATCTTACTATGCATCCTTGGCTGTCCTGGAACTTGCTCTGTAGACTAGGCGGGCCTCAAACTCACAGAGTTCACCTACCTCGGGCAACTGTTTCTCAATCCAAGTGGCCTTAACTTTTTCCCTTGTCTGTGAGAATAAATTACTTTTAACAATATTGAGTATAAATTGTCTTCCTTGGAGGAACAGGTATTTAATGTCAAGCAAAATGCACTTTCTCTGAACTTTATGGAAACACAGAGGCATGCAAACCAGGGAGCTAGCGTTCCACCAAATCCGTTTCTAACTGACTACATCAAGAAGCCATTGCCCCCTGCCAATGAAAACCTTAGGAAAAGGGGAACAGAGGGAGATTCAAGAGTTTTCCCATGGGGACCACATTTTTCTTATGGCTAGAGTCAGGGTCGCCAGCATCTCAGGTGGGGCAACTGTGATTGATTTCGTGGTTGTCACTAACAAGTCTCAGGAATGAAGACAGCAACTGAAGACGTTAGCTAACAGGTCTCTGGAAGCGAATGAAGGCTACGTGTCACCGAGATGGAGTCGTTTATGTATTAAACCACAATAGACCTAAAGCCTTTTAGATTAAACCCTACGCAGGCACAAGTCGGTGTGGCCAGTAATGACATTTAGATAGGTGGTCATTTTAACAGCGTGGGGAGGCCAGCGCGTGCTGTGCTGAACATGCACTTAGAGCAAAAGCAACAGCCGTTGCAGAAAGGCAGTGCACGGGTTATGAGGCATGAAGCATTAAATTAAATAGGTTATAAAGCAGGATTAAATAACAAACACATTTCATCACCCAGTCAAAGGGAAGAACCATACCTGGCAGGGTTAACTCAAGAACAACATTCATCACTATGCGTGGGGTCTGTAAGGTCCTCCTGTTGAGGACAACCCAAATACAAGCAGCTTAAGCAGCCTTGACAGGTGAGGCCCAGGGTTCCTACTGGGTCAGCTTTGTCCCATCCTCAGAAGTCTCTAGCTACTGCTGCAACCCACAGCAGGTGACAAGCAAGTCCCCTTTCCTCTCCTTTCCAGCTGCCTTTGCAAAATCACTTCCTTTTATAATTCCACGGGGAAACTATCTAATAGACCCTGACGGATGTATCTTCTCAGCCATCTGCAGCAGCTAGAACGTGGGGAATTCCGTTTGCAGGGTTAGAACCGAAACTGTACTTGGGTGCTTGCAACCCCGAAGTCTGGATGTGACTCACGGTTAAGTTACAGCGTTTTAATAATGTCTTGGTTTCAGCAGAACGTCTTAAGTATACAATGTTGATATGGCAACAATCCCCTTAAACCAACTTGCCACTATTAACTGTACGTGGACCATCAGCTCCCTCCAGTCCCTTTCTGGGGCCCCCTCTCCTGCATGTTTTCTGCCTGGAGACAGGCTGAGTAGTGCAGGTGGTTCGCCAAGGAACGCCCAGTCTGCCGTCCAACAACTTTCCATGCGCCAGCCTCTCAAACTCTTACAATTCTTGCCACACTGCTTTCCTCCGCCCACATCCGAGAAACTGAGCATTCGTTAAACTAATGTGGAATTAACGGCCTGACACTGTCTCTGGGAAAATGGGGAAAAGACCTCCATAGACAAAGCGGGAAGGGAGGTCCCTTAGATTCAGGGACTTAGAGTTACTGTGGAAAGTCTCTTACCAGCAAGCTGGGACATTTTTTTTAAAACCACATTTCTGATGCATGATTAGTCAGACTCTTACCAGTGCCAAAGAGTTAGAATAGAATTCATTTATTACTTAAAATGGTTATATTAAAACAATATTCTGTAATAAAGTAGCCACTTACACGAGGGCCTTATTTGGTTGTGTTGAGAAGGATGTCCCTTCATGCTATCAAGGAGAGTACCATAATATACTGATTGTGAATCTTGAGACGAAAGACAATTAGAATTTGTTGGAGCTTAGACATAGATTTCTGTGAGTTTTCGTGTGTCTTTTCCTATATATAGTTAGCTAACTCAAGCTTTACCTCATTTTTAAAAATAATTCAAATATTTATTGATTTTAAAATAATCCACCCCCTTTGTAGAATATATGTACACAGAAGAATATAAATTCACCTGAAATAGTCCCAGCAAAAATCTATTATTGGCAAGCAGACGTCAATATCCTTCTGCCTTTTTCTATAAATACACTCATATCTATATGTACCACCGCATAGCATATACAAACACATAAGCTTTAAATTTGCTCTGTTATCTTTTTCACATTTATTTACTTTTAAATGTAACAAAACAGGTCAACAGAAGGAAAGTAGCCCAAGAAAGGGCATTCTGCATCATTTTTAGTGAAAGAAGTGACTGAGATCCAAAGAAGGGAGGGTGTTTTTCCCGGGTCCCAAGGTCAATGATGCGCTTAGCATGTCCCGCAAACTACGTAATTCTTAATAGTTTAATAGCACACTCAGCCTGTCTGTCGCCGGGCATTCTCACCCCCTACCATAATCTCTGTGTTCTTCCACATGATGAGCCCTGGGTCTGAGAAGCCAGTATAGCATGGTGCATCTTAATTGCTGGCCTACTGCCAGGGCTCCGATAGATCCCAGTAAGTCAAACGCAAGGATAAATGCTAACCAGACCTCAGCATCTGATTGCTTACTCTCAACTCGGTATCGTTTTTATCCCAAAAGGTCACATTCCCAGATTCACATTTTCATATTTTTAGGTGGATTTCTGTCAGTGAACTTGATCCAGGTAAGATTTTGAAGGTGGAATTGAAGAACATACTTTAATCTCAGGAGTCTATGGCATGTCTCTCGGGTAGACGTAAGGTCACTGAGGTTTCCAGAATTCTCCCAAGCGTCCATGTAGCCATTTTGACCAAAATGTTTAGTAGAAACTTTCAGATTTTGGAAACCTGTGAGAACTACTCAATACGGGTCTTCCTGGCAAACCTTCAAGAATTGGTCCCCAGACTTCGGAGGCATGACTCCTGACCTTTGATGTGTGTTCCCTTCCCATGTTCTTGCTAGCTCGGATCCTCAGATTAACCCTTTCCTTCTCAAGTAGAGCAGGACGGTCCTCTGTTTCTGTCCCTGACCTCTTATCTCTTGTAGACATGGGGTCTGTTTTGTAAGTCTGGAGCAACCAGATTATGAGTCCATTAAGACACAGACTGTTCTCAGTCTCTTTCACTCTTCTTGATCAAAGAAGTAACTCACAGCGAAAGAGGTCCCATGCGATTGATCTCTAGTCAAGTGTGTGTAGGTAGAACAGGCAGTCTGGACAAATTTAGGAATTACCAATGGAGGACGGGGTATTCTCTTCTTCATACTTCATCCTTTATTCTGTCTAGAAAATAACGATTAAGTTTCAGTTATTAAAGACTTAGACATTAGATAGCTGAAGTGGCCAATCTCCTAATGCTGTAAAGCTGGCCTCTAGAACGAGAGGGCTAGATTTAAGCATTCACACGAGAAACAATGCAAGTTCCATCCTGCTTACGTCATTGCGGTTTTGAGATTGCTGGCATGATTAATACCAATCTAACAAGATATTTTTCAGGCTAATAATGATGATGGGGGAAGGGAATAAAAGCTTGAATTTCTTGGGTATGAACCTGGAACCACAAGGGCCAGGGCTATGATGAGACTATGACGAGATTATGAATATTGGTTATTTGTCTACGTGAATAAACGAAGCTACTTAACAACTCATTTCCAATATGTAAGGAAGCCAAAATGATCTTAAAATGCACAGAATGGAACTAAAATGACAGATACGACTTGATTTTTCTCCCGGGGCTGATACTTGTTTCAATGTATGTCGACTTACAGTGTGTTTATATTCTCTATTTCTAGAAAGTTTTAGGTAACTAGGTGACAGACTCACAAGAAAAAAATAAAACAAAGACCTGAGAAATGTGTGCACTGGGTATAGTGGCTGGCACCTGCCATCCAGGACTTAGGAGGTTCAAGTGGGCCAAATGCTACAAGTTCAAGGCTCTCCTAGTACTGCTCTGGCTAGGACTAAATAACAAGAGTCTCTGTCAGAAGGAAGAGGGTGCCTGCAAGTGTGAACTAGGATTTGTTTACTTACCACGGAGTTTCTAGAACCTACTTGATGAACAAATGCCTGCAATCTGAGAAACTATTTGCTTGTTTTTCTAACCTGGCGTCTTTCTGTCTTCTCCTCTCCTCTCCTGTAGTGGGCACCCTATTTGCCTCAGGTGAATCCCTCAGTACCCAGAACACATAGGGCTTGACTTCACCTCTGACCCCAAGGCAACCGCAGACATTAGGCCTGATTTTAACAGCTGGCATGGAGTTGCTGAGCGGGTAGAATATAAGCCTGCCCGAGCTGTCTTTTGCTTGACTGTGAAGGTTTTCTCATTTGAAGCTGCTTCGATACAGAGATTTGTCAGTTACCTCAAACTACCATTTTGCCCCTGAGGGACATTTGGTCTCTTCTGAGCCATTTTCAATGATCACAGTTAAAAGCGAGGTCCTTTGGCATCTGTTCGGAAGAGTCCCGCTAACACCCGCAGGGCGGTGCTCAGTCTCATTACAAAGAATCGGCAAGCCCACGATGCAGCTGAGAACCTCTCTGCCCTAATCTATCTCCCAGCTGCTTCAACTTGCTTTCAATTCCATTTTCGTTGCTTGTACCCAACATTCCTGGCTACCATGGGGTAGAACTAAAACCTGGTTCTCACTTCGTGACGGCCCAAGTAAGCACAAAATAGAATTAGATATTTTTTTTTCTTTTGAGGAGACTCACAGTCAGCTGTCCTAGCCAGCAATATCCAAAATGAAGGCCACCTATTAGTCCTCTTGAGGAAAATGGAAACCTACTTTGGGTAATTCTATTCTGACTCAACGGTAGTCCCTAAATAAATATACCCTGCCAGCCACCAAGACCTTATTTAACACGTCACGGGCCTCTGTGCGCTGCTGTAGCTCGTGCGTGCTGGGCAAAGATTCAGTGCCAGACATCTCTGCTTTTAGCATCGGTCCAGAAAAAAACGCCTTGGCAACTTTGCATAAAGAGCCCTGGTAAGTGACTGGTGGCTCTCCATATTCATGGGCAGGGTCCCAAAGAAGCAGAAAGTACTTCTGATCTCCAGTCCTAAAGAGGCCATCCCCACTCTGCTTGTTCAGTTGAGCCTCTTGGAATAAGGCTCACTCCATCCTACAAGAGTTACTTCTGCGAGATTAACGAGTGTAGATCTCCATGGTCATATGGTAGCCAGCACAATACGTTGCTCAGAGCAACTGATGACTTTGGGGAATTTTTCCATAACACTCCAAATGCAAATCTTCCTCTGTTTTCTGTTAAGATAGTAAATAAGAGCCCTTGTGTACAAGAGTCTTTTTATGTCCAAAGGACTGCCAGTCTCTCGGCAGGGATGTCTTGACATTCTTCCCTGAGACATCCTGAAGTCGACATAATTATAGAATATGGACTATCACAGGTCAGACAAAGCATGTCTGGTCGAGTGCATACATCCTGCAATTGTCTAAGAATGTGTTGAAGAGGCAAAAATCAGGTCATGCCAAAGTATGCTTACCACTTCTTTTGGCAAACGCTACATTCTGTCACATAAGAAAGCACATATGGACTCCGAGTGTGGGTGGCAGTACCTGGTCACAGCGTACCATTGCTTCCGCTCCTTCAGAAACACAATCCAGCCTATCACAAAATCAGTATCGTGTCTCTGTGAATTGAAAAATATCAACTTTTTGATTTTGTAATACTTTAAGAACATGAGTTCAAGGCCAGCATGGTCTACAAGAGCCAGTTCCAGGACAGGCTCCAAAGCTACAGAGAAACCCTGTCTCAAAAAACCAAAACAAAAGAAGAAGGAGAAGAAGAAGGAGGAGGAGGAGGAGGAGGAGGAGGAGGAGGAGGAGGAGGAAGAAGAAGAAGAAGAAGAAGAAGAAGAAGAAGAAGAAGAAGAAGAAGAAGAAGAAGAAAAAGGAGAAGATTTCTAAGAATTCAGAAATGGACTTCAATTCAGAAATGGACTTCTTAGAAATATCAGCACGTTCTATAGGGTAATAATAAATTAAAAATATAGAATTACCCATTTTAGTTTTGTTTCTTCATTTATGTCAACGACATAAATATCTTGCTCCAATTTCATAAATTATTACAAAGAGAGAAAAGCCAGTTAGTGAAAGGGCATCATTCTGTTTCGACTACATTACATGCTAGATACGCAAACATATAGACTACAGAAGGATCCATATTTGTCAGGGATTGGAATGAAAGACAGGCAAGATGAGTTTTACAGCAGTGACTTAGCTATGATATAATGATGAAAAATATATTCCACTACACATTTTGTACAAAATAGAGGCTAGTTGCAATCAGGGAGGAGCCTTCAGGTAAACAGTACATTGTGTTAGAATGGTTGTCGGGGAGCCCTGACATGGAGGAGGGCCATAGTGGAAGGGAAGGCTGCACTCTCAGGAAAACCATCCTGTATCTCTCTGTGTATCACATATCCGGTGTTGCTGTCAACGTGTGGCAACTCTAAACAATAGAGCATATTTTATAAATCAATATTTGTTTTCAGGAGGACAAATGGCAAGAAGTCAATCATTCGTAAAATATTTACTTATTTAAACATTATTTGATATTATTCATGGTTGCTTTATCATAGATTTATGTATGTGCTCTCGTTTTGAAAACAATGCTTATAGTCTTAGAGACCTACAAAGATCACACACACACAAGTTGAAAGCCAAGGTTGGTTGACTTCCCCATATTCAGCAAAACCATTGCTGAGTCTTGTTTGGTGTGAGGGTATTCTCTTTTGTGTTTTCCTTTCAGAAGGTAAGTTCTGCTTGCAAGAGATTCTGGGTTTTGTCATCTGATAACGCCACAGACAGCTTGCAGAACCTTCTGAAAGTGGAATTTTGTTTGTTTTGATAAAAAGAAAAAAATCCCGAATGTTCTTCTTACCAAATCAACAGCGATGTCAAGGATGAAACAACAGCTGTGAGTTTGGTGCATAAAATCAGGACTTGAAAGTCGCGTATTCAAAGGCAGAGTCATTATTTAAGTGCCATGGAGATTATATGCCAGGGCTGAAGTAAATAAGCCGTCATCAGTAAGTTGAGGAGTAAAGATTGTTTTCTCTGGGGAGAAAGCTTGCCTGCTGCCTCAGTCCTCCAAGAAGTTTAGAAGAAAAAGTGGTTGAAACAAAAAGGCCACAAAGTGGTGTGCACTGCAGAAATAGATGGAAAATGAAGACAGTGTGGTGTGCACTGCAGAAATAGATGGAAGTAAAGATAATGTGGTGTGTATTGCGGAAATAGATGGGAAATAAAGACAGTGTGGTGTGCACTGCAGAAATATGTGGAAATAAAGTGATTTTAGCATTCACTTAGAAAGAAGATCTATGCACATATCATTGTACTAATGCATATAAAATTATGCTTCTGTTTGGATTACACTTGCCACCCTGTAGGAACTGTCTAAGCCTAGAGCTGATCAGATTTCCTGTAAATGGCGCAGAGTAGGCCAGTGCTCGGACACCTCCTGCTACAACTGAAGTTGCAAAGAGTCTGAGAACTCTGTAAGGCAAACCACAAGGACTGGACGGGAAGCTATGTGCCTTGAAGGAAGAGTCAAGTAACCAATGATAGCCTAATGCACTGAAATGTTGATGCAATATTTCCCTTGCTATTGTAGATCCGTTTTGAGTGGAAGGAATCTCTTTCCTTCTCTCCTTCAGGTAGGGACTTTCATCCACAGACTAAATCCAACATTTGGGAGAAAGGCTATCTGTGAGAATCCTCCATGTCATCCAGGTGGTCAAGCCTGTTTGAAGTCCGGGGAGCTCAGAGACCACTCCACGATGCTAGGTGACTGCTGTGTACTCGCAGACGTGAATTCTGTGGACCAATGCTGGTCCTCTGCTCCGTGAGCATGCAGGTGGCAATGATCCAGTGGACAGTGACCGTCAGGTGTTGTCATGACAACAGGGGAAGTGTTCATCACGGAGCTGTTTGCTTGGTCATTTCCTCTTTCCCTTCCCTCCTAGAAGGTACGTTGTAAAAAGAGTGGTATGGTTTTTAGATCAGTTCCTCAGGGAAGAATCATCCTCAGGCAAAGGTGCCTTCCTTGGAGAAAAGGATAACAGAAACACGGCAAACAGGGAAACAAGGGATTTTGAAATTCACCATACAGAAAAATAAAATCTGCGCCAGTCAAATGGATCATTGCTGGTACTTTTCTGTTAGCTTTTAGTAAAATAATAATAATTTTTTTTAAAAAAAAAAGTCCAATTGAGAAAGAGCACACATTTCTGTAATGTAGATAACTATCTAGTCCAGATTAACACCCATATTTCAGAGTATCACCGTAATTTCCATTTCAAATGTTGAGAATATATGCATTTCAATTTTTTTTTAAAGATATGTTCATTCGTTGTTCCCTTCACATTGTCCAAGGCACGATGTCTCTAAATTCTAAAGCCCAAGCCATTAAAGAAAACTTGAGCATTCGTAAGGCTAATTTAAACATGGGAGAGACGCTAGTAACGGAGGGATCTGAGTGGTTATATCTGATTTATAAATAGGTTGTCCTAGATAAAAAGAAGCCAGGAATCAATGTGCCAGATAAAAGGGACCAGATGCTAAGGAAAGTAGCCTTGTTTTCTAGAAAAACTTCTTCAGTAGAGACACTGTCAGGGAAGTAGAGTTGAGCCTTGAGGGCCTATTTCAATCAACTTCCTGAAAATCGGTAAGAAATCAAATGTCCTGCATACATGCGTTGGTGTTGGTCAAGGTTTCCATAATTGAGGCTTAAGATCATTCATGAATAAATATAAACGTTCTCTACATTTCCAATAATGCTCTAAATTCCTGCATACATTTGGATTGTGTTCTTTTTCTTTAAGTAAAAGTGGTTCCAAAAAGGTGCAGAAAGGCAAAGCCAGTGAGTCGAAACATTTGCAAGAATGGAGCTCCGCGCATATCTTAGAGAAAATCCCTTCAAAAGTCTAGCTCAAGTTACGCCTTACAAATCACTTTGAAAGACTGTTTTCCTTGCCCTTATGGTATTCAGTCTCTTGATTATTAGGGATGATGAGCCCTAGCTTGAAAGCAGAAACTTAAATCAGTGACTCTCTTTTCATTGCCAAGCGGAGATCTGAATTCATATAATAAGAGAGCAGTGGAGATGGGATATGACAGAATTCATTAATGAGCCAAGGATGTGGCCAACTTGTCTACAACTAGTTAAAAGGCAAATACACAGATTGATCATTTTTCTTTCCAGGACTGTACGTCACAATACACATGGCCTGTTTCCTAAAACCTTCTGTCTAATGTTTAATAGATTGATGGAACTTCAAAAACTGCACTCGCGACGAGCCTGCTAGACAAGAGGGGCCACGGAGATGCATTAGGTTAGGGGATTGTTTGCCGTCTGAGCTCAGAGGAAGGTGAAGTCTGTTCACATTTGCCCCTTTAGACAAAGACTTAACTTCAGGTTCAATAGGAGCTACGACTTGAACCTGAGATTCTACACTTAAAATAAAGACTGACATAAACCATATTTTAAAATGCTTTTTCAGCTTTCTGGGCACTAGAAGTTGCTAGATTTATCAAGCAAAGTATGCACGACAGCTTTATACATTCCCCTTCTTCAAGAAGCAGCGTGGCTTGGCAGTGAGGAGTAAAGTCCCCACTCTCTAGCATGCTTTGTCTATAGGATTAGTCAGAATGTGCAAGCCTGGGAGTTAGGAGACAGCCTTTCTTATCAGAAGTCCCCTGCAGAGACAAACAAGACCATACATAGGTGAATGTTGGAAGTAAGAATTATTCTAAAGCATGATGTTACCTTGCAAGTTCAAGTGGGATTTTTTTTTTTTTTAGGGACTACATAAAACGCCCCAGGATTCTCCAAAAGAAATATGCCGTGTCATTTAAATGGAAAACCAGTAGATTGCGTGTCAGCCTGTGATTGCCCCCCTTCTGTTTGGTGTGTGTCTCTGCCCCGTTTTCCCTATCCATTCTCAACCACTTAATTTGACCTGTTCTGTGCTTGTGGGTTTCATTTCTGTTCTTGGGATTCTCACTGAGAGAAACAAATGCTTCAAGAGCCCCAAAATAAGACCTGTTTCACTCACAGCTCATGAACTTCCCCCAATCCCCTTTTCCTAAACAAGTTCACAGAAATTGATAGAAGAAGAGAGAATCCACACTTTTCTCTACAACGTCAGCTTTTAATCTTATAATATTAAGCAAAAATGAATCTTTCCAACAGGGCCGCCTATCCAAACTTCAGGAGATACCCTGAGCCACCCAGAAAGTCATTCCTTAGCTTCTATTGTGTGGGGACCAAAGTTGACTGGAGTTTAATAGCTAGCTGGTTTTCCTCTGCCCAGGAGAAAACTGAATGTCGTGTCATCTCTCACAACCCTGAAGGGTGAGCATCGTATTGCTCAACTTCTGGGCTCTGTTTGCTTTGCACTGTGTGTGCTTCCATGCACACTATCCTGGGGTTTAAATCACCTACCGTATACCATGTCCCATCCTTTGCATGTGTTTACGTGTATGAGCTCATTTGATTTTGCAGCAATTCTGTGTCCGGAAGTTTACTAAGACTTGCGTTTTAAGCATGGAGACTCGGTTTTCACAATCCAGACAACTCACACCGGTCGTCAAAGACAGAAGAGGGGCCTCTGGCCTCCTGACTGCGGACTTGACACTTGACCAGCTGCGAGCATTCCACCTTGATTTTTCCCTCCAACCGCTCATTCACTTACGTAAGCCTGACATCTGCCTTAGGTTATCCGACAACAGCGCAGTGGGAAAAGCCCAGACTCTTGCTCCGGATTGAGTCACAGTAACTCCCCTGCCTCAGTTGCCCTGTGTCTAAATATGGAAAAACTAGATAAGATATCTCCAAAGTGTAAAAAGGAAGCAGATACAAAAACGACACAGAGCTTAAGTGTCAACCTTCCTTTCTGGCTGTAGAAATTATGAGTGATTATATAAACGTTAATTTGGGGGTCCTGGGGACTGAACCCAGGACCTGTTTCAGTTGGGCAAGAGATCTTTCCCCAAGGTGTCCCTTCCCCTCTCCCTTTATCTTGTGTTTGAAGATGGGGTCTCGCAGTGTTGTCCCGGCTGTCCCTCAACTCACTCTCCAACTCTGATTGGACTTGAATTTTCAGAATCCCTTCCTCACTCCGAGGGTAGCTGGGCCTGTGGGCCCGTGCCCTGGGCCTGCCCGAATTCCGTAGTCTTTACAGTTACCAGCTTCCTCTTATGTAAAGCCAAAGACGGGAGCATTAATTCTGAAGCAATCTTGTAAAAAGTCGCTAAAAGAATATATGTAAAAACAGTTTGCCAAGTGGCAAGCACTCAATAAATGTCAATTATTTCTTTCAGTGTTAACACTTGTCACATTCTAAGACATTATTTTAATAGTAGTTTTATCATTATATTATCTATAAATGAATTTTAGTGGTACTACTACTAACGTCAAAGGCAAAGCATTAAATATATTAAGCATGTAAATGCTCAAAGTAGGTTTGTGAAACACAGTATTTTATTGTTTATCCGACAGCATTGGTTTGGGCCCTCAGAAGTTCACCCAGTAGAAGACTTGAGCTTTTTTTATTTTTCCTCAGTAGTGAAAAGGGGACGCACGCTAAACAGGCAACTCAACCTAAGATGGAGCTTCAACCCCAGCTGGAGCCTGAGTTTGGATTTTAAGAATGTGAGCACATCTTAATACGTTCATCTTCTCTCTCTAATATCAATATGGGAATTAAATAGGAGAATTCTCCCTCTCAGAGAAGATGGAGCCTTCTCACACAGGCTTAGTTGCAAGTAGCAAGTCCATGGAAGACAGAAACAGCCATGATCTTCAAAAGGGCAGAGCACAATAGTGGGATTAAAGGAGTCTGTTTGTACAAAGGTCTCATGAACGTGGGAGAGAAAACTATGTAATTCACTTGTATAATGATTTATTAAACATTTAGGGGGAAACTGAACTATAATTCTCATCAAAGAAAGAGGGAAGAAATCCTACATCTCTAGCAGTACAAACCAAACACGCTGCTCAGGACGTGTGGTGAGCAGTAAGGCTTTAATGGTTTCTGGCAGGGCTAAGTTGGGTAGCAGAGAGAAATCACTCAGGGGGAAAAAAAAAGCATACATAAAAGCTTTCACTTTTCGTCTCCCTTGTTATAAACCAAGAAACATTTGGGGAGCTTTTTTAAATTTTAAATTTTTATTTTTAACATATATTAATTTGAAGCCTCGTTTCAGGTCCAGGTGCCATGTGGAAAATGATTGATGTTCCAGGAATGGGAGAAGGATGGAAACTGGGAACCGTCCAAGTCATAAGCATCCCCAAATCGAGAGAAAATACCTCCTTCCTCTCAGGGCGGGTCCACACCGGGAGTCTAATCCTAGTTCTGTTTGTTTGTTGCTTCATACACTCAAAGTAATAATATAAGCAGTTTTCAAGTAAACATAATTAATCTCTGACCCTATCAAAATAACTACCCAATTAGCTTATCTATATTTTGTTTACTGAAGGAATAAAAGCCATGTTTAATGTATGTGGTTCAATACTGTTTATATTTGAAACATGTCCTGATTCAATACAAAAGGAAGTTTGAATGTATTTTTTTTTATCTTTTGCTCTGTCTTATGAAAAGTAAAGAAAAATGCTGTACCTTAGAAAATATTACAAACTACGCTTTAAAGCAGGCAATAAATTTTTATACAATTCATTTTCATTCTCAAAAGTCAGTACACAGTTCTTAGAATGGTGATCTAAAAAATGTATGAACCCAATAAATTAAATTTTCAACCCAATAAATTAAATTGAGTTAAATAATAAATATAATTGCAGGTCTTAAAATAACTATTAAATTTTCACATATTTAAAAAGCCATGGTTTTGATAGCAAATTTGGATGTCCAAATAATTGTCCGTTTCATGAGAAAATAAGTTAACCACAAAATAATTTTAATATCCACCTACTATATTTTTAATACTTAAGGTTTGTGTTAGGAAAAGGGAATCAACTTTTTAAAAATCTACTATAAAGTCACACTTGTCAGACACTGCAATTTTCAAAGTTTCTATATGCCCACTTAACTTAAACAAGCGTCCGTGGTCAGGTTCTACTTTAGCTCTGAAATGGCCCTGATTTGGATCTAAAGCTGCTACATTATATAACAGTAGTAACAAACTCTTACTTAGCAATGCACAGTCCTTGTGGGCAGTCATGTTCTAGACTCTAGTTCTTCCTGACCAAATTCTTTCAATAAATAATCTTCCAGAACGTTCTGGGATGCATGTTCAGGGTACTGTTCCCAGCGAACTTAAAATCAGATACTCAAAACACAAATTGCAAGACTCTCAATGAGCTTGAAGGTCTTTACTTAGAATTATTTAAATTGTATCAGAGATAAGGGAAAATGGGGGTGAAGAGGGTTGGTGCTCTAATCCTTGAGATGGTACAAGAATAATCTCAACCTTGGTTATGTCCATCCAGATGAACTATATGACCATGTCACCACTTAAGATATCATGTGAGCACAAACTTACTGCTCATGCTTATTTCTGTTGAGCACTGATTCAAATCAGGGTCCATGAAGTTTGGTTAATTCAGAAATAGAGTCATTTCAGTCATTACTAATGATCAGCACTGGGAAATAATCTCCATGCTTTCAAGGTCATGAGCTGATGGTATCATTTTGGGCATCATTCAGTATATACTAGGTCATTTTTAGGAGATGGGCAATTAGATCTAAATTGAAAATAGAGCTATGTATTAAGTTTACATGACTCTTTGATGGCATGTGTTTTAGGCTTCTAAGCATTTTAACAAATTTGACTGGAAAATATACCACTATATGTGAATTGCCCCTTATCTTCCACAGTGCCATATAGAGACATTTTCATTCCTATTGCTCAGTTCAGACTCAGAAGGATTCCATGAAACTCACAGCTTATACTCTCAAACAACTCAAAAGCATGTTAGAAAATGTTTACTATCCAAATCACTTCCAATTTTGTTCAATCATTCACTGAATGCCTACTATGTGCCTGGAGTTTTTTATTTGTTTCTAAAAAGGCTGTATTCACACCAGGGAAATGTATAAGTAGATCTGTCCCTACCCGCCTTAAACACATGCTGTGTTATTTGATTCTACATGAGAAAGGAAAGGAAAGTTTCCTTGAGCCGAGCTGTCTCTAGGAAGCTACATCATGTTCTTTGGAGACGGAGACTGAACCTTATACACCGCACTCCAAAGCTGACAACGGCTGTTAAGAAGAAAAAGTCTCCAGTTACCTAGCTCTGGCTCCTGTTCGTTTCGTGATTGTTATTATAAGTCAAAAGTCTATAGTCATAAAAATGACATCAACAGGAACAACAATAACCATAACGCACACCAAATATTGTCTACAACCACATTAACAGCGCATATTCATTGCAGCAGGCTGGGTGGGAAGACATGGGGATGAGCTGACTCAATAAAAGACCAATGAGGAACAAATCATGCTAGGTGTCCGACTTCCATAAGGTCACGTGGCCTATAGAAGAGGGATTCAAATCTGCTTTATGGCCAAAGTATACAAGCTCGAAGTCATGGCTAAGAAGATTAGTCAACATCACGTTGTAGGAAAATTAAAAAAAAATAAAAAATAAAAGGACTTGGGCCATAAAGAGATCATGGTATTTTACAATCCGAACAACAAAAGAAGTATTTTTGTCCAGCTAGTCAGCAGGTTAGGCCAATAAAGGAACGGGACAAGATAAGGAGTGTCTCTGAGCAATGAACACTCTGAGAAATGACACCCAAAGAAAAATAGCAACTTGGAAATTTGAACGCTGTTTATGAAAAAATCTTTAGTTTACCTTTACAGCTATGAGCTTCCTGCGGAGGCATCAAATATCACTAAACACATGATTTTCTTGTTTTATCTGCTACCATTAAAACTTTCTAAACAGCAGTAAAAAGGCTAAGCTTGAACATCACAGTACTTTTATGATACATACATCGACCCCACCCATCTTCAAAGTCACAGTTACTATATTACACATCAACATATATATATATGAAACATGAATATGTAATAGTATATATAATATCATAAACATATAATGGATATCTTATTGTTTCGGCATTTTTTAAAGTTCTGGCAGTTGAACATTAAGTGTCTACAGAAAGTAATACTCTTCCTTTTCTTGGAGAGGTGATCTTTCTCTTGCCCTGGATTCTAGACACCTCACTTCAGAAGCCATTTTGCAGAATAGCAATTGGCTGAAAACAAAGCCATGGTCAAAAGGAAGAGCAAGTATTGGTCTGAAGAAGACTGGATTAATGTGCTTGAAAACAATAAATGGAAGACATTGTTGCCAATAGATAAATGCAAAGATCCCAGTGTATTTGTCCGTCCATGCTAATACTGTTGAGAAAATGCAGCATGAAGAACAAGAAAGGCTTCACGTCTGCGCTCAAGCAATAGTGAATGATAGACTGGCAACCAACATATCGGAAGGTAGATTCCTTGGCACTTGTGTGTCATTCTCATTAAGGGCAGTAAAACCTTTCAGTATAAATTCTTAAAATTCTTAGAATTAGGAATCGGGTCCATCCACATTCACCTTCCTTGTGCTGTGTTGTTAGACAACATAGATATAAGTATTCAGAAGGCTCTGCTCAAAAATCCAGTAAACACCTATCAGTATATTTCAGAAATACTTGATCACCTAGCAAGCATGTGTTACTGAAGCAGTGGTATCTAGGGATGAAAACAAAAGCTCATCTTTTGTAGATGAATTGGATCTATTATGTTCCCTGACAGAAAACATGCAGTGACACACACACACACACACACATATTTATTTATTCTTTAATTGATTCCTGATTACCAACTCCATCTTTGCTTCATACTTTTTTTTGAGCTAGTGGCATGTCCCCTGTTAAAGTACTGTCAACATGTGTATCAAGATGACTCTGCATGTTTCAACCACTGATGATCTATTTCACAAAGTCTTTGGCTACGAGTACAACAGAGTAAAAGGATTCAAAGGTACATTTTAAATATCAACCCATTATTGGCAATGAAGTATCACCTAGAGTCCGTCCCCCCAAAATAAATGGCTTTTTCTTCTCAGGATTCCGCCAAGAGATGAAACAAAAGCAAGATTATCACGTCCCTCACAACATTAAGTCCACCTGAAATTAGACGAAACTCTGTGGAAGAAATGAATGAGAGAGAAATTGTACATCCTATAATGACAAGTATTTGATCTTTAAAAACACTCACACACCCAATTGTCGTATGGCCTGAGATTAATGCAAAAATATTATGGACTGAGATTTTAAACCAAATTGGTTGTGTATGCATTTACTTATCACCCAGTAGGCATGGCAGAGCTCCATCTTATTATGTTTTAAAGTATAAATCTCAAATTTGTACGTCATATGGATGGAACATAGCCAGCAATAAATATGCAGTTGAGAGGAACCTTTGCGATGCCGGAGAACAATTTGGACAGCTGGTGTTATTGGTTGATCTACAAGGTTTTTGGTGTTCTTATCAATCTGCTCTTTTACACTTAATTTAAATTTAGTATAAATATTCACTGTCAAAAACATTAAATTGGGGGAGAATAAGCCCAGATTTTTAGAGTCAGGATACAAAGCCAGACTATTAGTAGGTGCACGTGAAGGTGCATTTCCCTGGCCGCCGTCTGCACAGAGACAAAGAGAGTGGTCAGTCGCTTCTGTTTCAACAGACTTAGGTGACGATCCGGAACGATAAAGAGGAACCTTCCAGTTCTCAGTGCTGCGGTGCCCGTGCTCGTTTTATTAGACAAGCATTAAATTACTAATAACATATAACATTTGTTGGGTGTGCTCGACTTTCCAAGGCATTTACATATCTGTTATCTCATAACAGCTTTGGGAGATTAGAAATAAATGCAGCAAGAGGCAATTATGGCAGATGATTCGGCGCGTGACAAACTGGCCCTGGATCGCGAGAGGTACCGAAGAGAATCTTTCATCCTTATCACTCGCGTTCTCCTGCACAGGCGCACTGTGGCGGGTCAACATATGTCCTTACAGAATGAACGAGAGGAGAATGGTTCCCCTTTGTGTTCCCCTGGAGTTTATAGTCGCCACAGTGGTGTAGTTTCTGAAGAACCAAGGGACTGTTTTCATGAGGATGAATCAAGCCATTTCTCTTTGTTCCGCCCCTCGAAGCAGTGCCCATTTGTATAACTCGACTCATTTCAGATTTACCCTTCATCCCTAACTTAACTGCACTGAGATAGCAAATTTAAAGCCCCCATCAAGTGGCTAGGAATCTACATTTGATGAGAACAAAAGATCAAGGCAGACGCATTTTGCATTCTCTCCTTCTGTGGAGTTCAGAGAAGTATCACATTTGACCACTCGGAACACAGAAACAACCACATCAATGTGTCAAGTGGACAGCCCATAAGGAGCAGCCCACCTGAGGCAGGTGGGAGTCGGGAGATCAGTTCCTGTCCCAGGTTGCCAGGTAGGACTGTCAAAAATGTTAAGCTTTCTTCAAAGGTAAAATGAGTTTTGTATTGACTTTCAAATCTAAAATAGGTAAAAATCCCTTCAGTCATGAGACTGTAGAAAGAGAATACTAAGATCTACTCATCCTCTGGCACAAATATCTTGGTCGTTCTCTCCTAAACTTTGATAATGCCGGTCACCAGCACATCCTTTGACTAAGTTGAGTGGCTGTGCTGCCATAGCGCAAGCGCAGAGGTTTAATGAGAATGAAAATTCCCCTGGGGTTTTATGCAGAGGTTTATGCAGAGGAGTCATAAGGCCAACACACGACAGATTACTCAAACAGGGGCTGAAAAGTTAGTGTCGGCAAAAGAATATTCAATAATATGAGAGAAAAAAAAAACCAACACAGTACGGTGGCCCTTATGTTCAAGAATACAGAGCTGATGTTTTCTATATAATTTTTTTTTTTTAAGGTTTCCACATTTGGAGGAGCTTTGAGTTGTTGGGAGTTGCTTCTGTTTTCAATTCTCATGAAATTAAGCGATACCAATCTGAACTGCAAGTGATGAAGATTGGAAAGAGAATTGAAGCAAGGCCATGGCATGGAAGGCTTGGCACAGGAAAGTGTGCGATATAACCTTGCAGGGCATCTCAGTGGGTGAAGGCACCTGCTGCCAAGCTTGGTGACCTGTCTTCAATCCCCAGAACATAATAAATAAATAGATGATAGACAGACAGATGATAGATAGATAGATAGATAGATAGATAGATAGATAGATAGATGATATATAGATGATAGATAGATAGATAGAAAGATGATAGATAGATAGATAGATAGATAGATAGATAGATAGATAGATAGATAGATAATAAAAGAAATTAAATAGCAAATAATCTATAGTACCATTACGAAGGAATTAGGAATTCTGGGAAAGGAAAATTATTTGAAGCATAATTAACTGTTCAACGTTCTGCTGGGAAACACTATTTATATTTTACGTAAATATAGCAAAAGACATCTTAATATACACCTCCACTGGTATAACTCTGTTTTAGCTTATTTTTAATTTAAAGACCTTACTTTCTGTAACATTTTTATTCCATCATCTAATTCTCCTCGATTTTAACTCCGTATAATGTGTCTCTTGCCTGACCAGATGGCAGTGAATCAGGCAATAATCATGGAAGGCACATCGTAATACATTAACATCCTAATGACTTATTGCGGATCTGGTTCCAAAAATTACAGTCAATAATCTGGAAGCAAGATTGCAAGACCAGGGAAGTACCGATGAGGCGTCCTCGCTGCCCATCTCTAGGGGCCACTCTACCTCTCTACCTCTCAATGCGCATGCCTCTCTCATATATCTCCAGAAGAACTTCAGATGGTCTTCAAAGATCAGTTCTCTACTGTAGGGCACAAGTGCCCTGAAGGAAGCTGCTTCAGTCTCCACTGGAGATGTATGTCGGGACCAATTGAGTCCTGGCCTTCAGCTGCTCTTCCCTGTATAGAGCCTTCTAATTGAAGTTACTAGAAGCTGTGCCTAGCTTAGAGGAGCAGAGGATGGGATTTTCACCTGTTGGCCATTGACTGCAGGGTATTTAAGCCTCCATGGTGCAATTAAAAAAAGGTTTTTGTAGCAGCAATTGGAGGTCGGTGTGTTGGTCTGTCTCTGCGTGTGTATTCTCAACCTCCAGCCCCTTGCCTGAAGCTTGTGAACTGGATCCTAGCACATAGAGCACAGACCGGGGGGGGGGGGGGAGGAGGTTACGCGGCAGACATATGACTGCTTTCTGTAAAGGCAGTCACCTAGACAGCAATGGGTACAGGAGGGGTCAGATAACCCAGTATGGTCACCAAGACTACTGACTGGTTCAGGAAGAGTCGCGTCTTCCACACACCCTCTGTGTGTGTGTGTGTGTGTGTGCCTGTGTGTTTCCCTTCCTCCTCTCTATCCTTCCTTCATGACCTCTTTTTTCTCTTTCCCTCGACTCTGAATCCAGAGTAAACAATCCTGCAGAGTCTGTGGTCTCTAGGATCTTAGGATGAAGACAAAGTCAAGGACACAGATAAAACTGTGGTGTGCAGGGGTAGAGATGGTTGTCATGAGGTGCATGTGTTTGTGTGTGTGTGTGTGTGTGTGTGCACATGTGTATGTAAACAGATGAATTGACCTACAGCCTTCCCACGACCTGAACATCCCTTTTCACGTGTGCATGTGTTGGTGATTTCTTCTAAGACACTCTTAATGGAATTTTCTGATATGACCAGAATTAAATTCTACTTCCACCTCCTCGAACAATGAAAGCTTCCAAGTTCAAAATAATAGCAAGAAACAGTTCTTGATGGCTGTGTAGTAGCCATGCTTGTTTTGGCCTGTCTCGTTTACCATGCAATGAGAACAGCGAACAGCCGACTTCCCGTCCTTAAACTCTTGCCCACATAGGCAAACCTATTAGATAACTCTATGACTTTGGAAATGCTCCTTCCCTCACCCCATGTCCTGCTTGCTTCCTGTACCTGGCACTCCACTTCCCTAAGATTCCCTGCACCCGCTCCTGGGAAGTGGCTTTCCCATCTGGGCCTGAGATTTCTCTGGATCCTAGGATGTTCATCTGCTGCTTCGTCCTGGTAGAGCACCTCCTCCGGCAGTCAGCAAGGACTGCTGTTGTTGGCGTGGGATATACTTTTCCTTTCCCGGAAACTTTAAGGATTTGGGGAAATGTTTGTATCTTGAAAATTAGAATGCATTCAAAGAATCATACCAATAATTTTTTCTAAGAATTTCACAAATATTCCAGTATGATTTGTGAATAAATAGCATGAGATAATATGTGCCCAATAAAAACTATGACCACCTCACTGTATACCCAAAACTGTAATATATATAGAGAGATAGATAGATATAGATATAGATGTAGATATAGATATAGATATGCATTGTGGTAGGAAATATTAGAAACCCTCAGAGGAGCTGACAAGAGTTTTCCTTAGTTGTTTTTATTCAGTGATAAGAAGGAAGGATTAAAGGAATAACCACAGTCATTTGAAATTTGCAAAGGGCAAACAATGTTTTGCTTGACTGCAAGAAACATGAATAGCTTAAAAGCAATGGGAATGGGTTCCTATCAGAGAAAAACAAAACTACCTATATTCCTACATTGGTAGTACATTCCTAGTTAAATTTTACCGAAAATAAAGTAGTATTAAAGTAACATATGGCCGGCAGCAGACAGTCCAAGTGGTCACAGTGCTATTGTGAAACCCACATTCTTCTCTAATGGGCTTTCCTATGACTCACAGACTGTAATTTATATCCTAGAAGGTTAATAGTATATTAAAATATTTAAAAATTAGCAGTGTTAGAAAGGCATAATGAGATTCTGCTCCTTGTTTTGATAAACAATACAATCTGCATTCGTCCCTACAGGGCCTCCTCATTCTCCAGAACGGCAGCCTGGCACTCCACCGCATTAACCCCGGATTAGCAAACGATACTTAGAGGGAAGTCGAAGGCACTGCTTATTCTCATGAGTTAAAGCTGTTGTTAAAAATTACTGAGAAAAATGAAAAGCAAACTGAGGTTTGTGCAACATAAGAAACAGGCAAAAGTCAGGTCTCAAAGCTGAGGATGCAGCTCCATGGGAAAGAGGCTGTTGGCTTTGCCCTCAGCACTCAACAAAATCTAATTTCAGTCTTCCTACCCAGAGGCTTCTTAGAGCACGGTCAGGTGCTTTCTTTTGTATGATGGCTACCACTGCTCTTGCCCTAAATGAGCAGGAAGAGATGGGCCAGACGTGTATGACCTGCAAGGCCTACGTACATATTAAATGGTCTTTTCGACTAACTTTTGATACAAGCTATATAATAAAGTTGCGTTGAAATCAGAAGACAGTGACTTTTCAGTTTGTTATAGGTGGTGGATGATACCATGCGATCTTGGTTAGGGGAATAGGAAGAAGATTCCCGCAAGAGAGACAGGCCGTGACCATGTATGCCCCCATCTGCAAACAGGCGAGAATCCCGCCTTTAGTCTGGAGGGAAACCGGGAACTACTGAGGGTTATGACCCCTGGACAGAGGCATTCCCATGGCGGTTGGTCTATTTGTGCAGGATGGAATTATTGCTAACTGATGGGGAATCTGTGAGATAATTTTAGTAATCTTTAAGACGGACTATGGGTTCCAATGAAGACGCACATGCTATACTATAAACACAACATTGAACACTCAAAGAAAGGTTGTGATATGTTGCTTAAATCTTTTAGAGTTGCTTATTTTTATACACTATTATAAAAGAGCTATCTTATATATGCTATCATGGAATGATTAGCTCACTTTTAGTCCACCCAACAACTATGAAGATGTAAGAAACAGCGAAAGACACTGATCGCCTCGTCCACTAGCCACTGAGTTAAGCCGGTATAGCATCGGGTCACTTGATCATGTCCTAATGTCCGACTTGTAAACTTAAGGTTCAAAATGCTCCAATGGAGGATGTACAGGGTTGTCTGTTATTTCAAAGGAACAATGGAAAGCGCTCATCATAATCCGGTTAAAAATCCTAAATAACAAGAATGCTAGTGTCCCAGACGGAGTAATTCTAATTAACCTTATAAAAATGAGATTTGTACCGTATGTAGAAAATTAAGGACAAAACAACCATTAAAAGAAAAGCCTAATCACATTATAATAATTACGTTCAAGGCGCACAATAGGCCACAGTCACATCACAGCGCCATATTTTAAATGACATCATAAATAATAGGAAATGGAAATGTTTATACCCTGCTATTATTTCAAGTAATATTTTAAATGGCCTCTTTGCATGGTCCAGCAAGTTGTTCTATTAATATGGGGAT
Organism: Chionomys nivalis; assembly: GCF_950005125.1. Classification (NCBI taxonomy): domain Eukaryota; kingdom Metazoa; phylum Chordata; class Mammalia; order Rodentia; family Cricetidae; genus Chionomys; species Chionomys nivalis. Next base: position 2,896,717 of record NC_080111.1, on the reverse strand, counting down.
CCGGTGTGAATTCTGTAGATGCATAAGGAAAAGGACAGCTTGGACATTAAGTCAAGTTGTATTCAGATATGAAGATATAAAGTAAAAATAAGTGAACATTTGGAGAGGGGTTTTGCATAAATATCACTACATCTTAGATTTGGAGTAAGGAACAAGAGAGATTTCCAGTTCAGTTCAGCACAGCAGAAGTTTCCCTTCCCCCGCCCCCTCCCGCTCCTCTTCACAGTTCATAACTGGCCGTTCCGGTGCGGAAGCGTGTGTGGTGTATAGAATTTAGGCCCTGGAGACAGAAAGATTTGTGTTCCTGTGTGGCTCCCCTCCTTTCTGTCTCACACCCATCAGACGGTAAAATGGTACTCCCTACTTCTAGCTCAAAGGTCTCTTGATAGTGGATTGAGTGAGCCAGATACAGTTGTTGGCATCCTAAGTATTACTGCCTATCTTAAGCTATATCCTCAGATAAATCATGTGGTCACTGAAGAATAAGAATGATGGAAGAGAAATAATTGAAGATGAAAAGTAATTACGGAATCGCAGTTCATGTCCCTTCCCACATACCTTTTTTCAAGGTTGCCACTGTGGGCCCTGGACTCTAATGGACACATAGCGAATGTGTTGCGGGGTGTTGCTGGGATACAAACCGAAAACTGTCAGAAGCCCCATGCCTATGATACTCTTATGAGCGCTCATAGAAATCTGGCTTTGGCATCCCAAAGAAAGCCGTCTGCTCACCAAAAACCTCTCCGAGGGTGCCATCTTCAGACGTGTCTAGCGTCACGTCCCTCTGTCCTGCTGTGCTGCTACACAAAGAGCCCTGTTATAAGCACAAGGAGTCACGTCTCCAAAACACCGTGGTTTTCTACATACAATTCTGCACACCTGAGACACGGTCTTGACAACACTAGCCCTAACTTCCTAGTTTCAGATGATCGCTTTCCCCGGATATAATTTTAAAGTCACATTATGACATTATGGGAATTGTACTTGTATATGTTTTAATCTCACCTGGAAAGGGAGTGGTTGCTAAAAAATGTTACAAGTCATAGTTATCCAAGACAAATAAATGCATGAAATTTAAAATGAACGCCTCGGTTCTTGACATATTTGTTGTGTGGTCTCAGAACTATACATTTCACCTTCTTTTCTCCGAGTAATGTTAAAAGTGTTGCACGGACTTGTAGACCAAGTTGGGTCTCTAACTACTGAGTGAACCCACAGTACAGCTGCCTGTACTCTTAGCTCAACATGGCCTTATTTCTCTGCTCTGACATAAAGTGTGGTAGAAATTGTCATCCTCTGATTTAAAAAAATATATATATATATCCCTTTAAATAAGTTAACTGATTTCTCAAGTCAAGTTTTGTTAGAGATATAAGTAAAGAGAAAGTTAAAAATTATCATATAAATTAGTCAGAGTAGATTGTTAAATTCCATGAAAAACTTTCCATTTGTCTATAGTGCGCAAACAAAAAGAAAAAAATTTGAATGAAGAATTGACTTTAATTGGCACAAATGCACTGTCAAACATGGGAGAGCAATTTAGGTAGGTGAAACTTCGTGGAATGTGGCTTGCATATGTGCACGGAATAATTACAACCCTACATGAGTACGTGATTAAAAGAAGAAATCAGGGGCCTGGTGAGATGGCTCTGTTGATGAAGCATTTAACATATAAGTTTGATGACTGTGTAGACCCATAAGGCTTACATTTAGAGACTAAAAACAAAAACAAAAAAACAATGTAACCATTATGAGCACGAGGAAGGCAAAGGCAGAAGGTCCCTGGAGTCTGCTGGCCAGCCAGTCGTGCTAAATCTGTGAGTTCCTGATTGAGTGAGAAACCTTGTCTCAAAAATATAGCGGGCTGCAAGTGAGAAGGACTGCTGACGTCAACCGCGGGCCTCTGCACATGCAGGCATGGGTAGGTGAGGCCTCATCCACACACTACACATGCAGTGCACGCGATCAGGTGTCTGTAGTATAAAGCAAAAATAAATCAACCTAATACTTTTCAAATTAACCTTTACCACAAGGGAAGGACGCATAGGAACACTCCGAGGCCACGATGGAATTCGTCTGTAGTTTTTGAACAGATGTGATGTTGATTGTAGCCAGGCCAGTAATTGTCCCCATTGTTCTAGAAAGATCCCTGTGAGAGGCTAAAACTCGGGGAAAGGTAACATGTCTCAACAGCAGATAAAGATGGACTAAAACACCAAAACACATTCAAGAATGTTCACAGGTGACAATGAGAAGTCTGGGTCCTATTCAGATAATGTTGAGGACATCACAAGGAACTTGATGACACCATAGCAAACTTCCAGATCAAGTTGCATTCATTCTGCCATAAGAATTCCAGAACACTGAGTTGAGAGAAATATTTCATCGGCTCTATAGAATCAAACAGATATAAACAAGATATGGGCAAGGGATGCTTTATTGCTTTGAATGAAGTTGGTGCCTGACCGTATTCAGAAATTCCCTGTACTTCGAAGCCACAACCTATGGGCTTTGCCAAAGTCAAGAGTCTCTTGTGTTTTCCTTCGCATGTATTTGCCATAGTTCACTGAAATATCTAGAGCTGCTCTCAGATGACGAATCGCTGATATTTAATTGATCCCACCCTTCCTCTCTAAATATATGTAGTAAAAATTCCTTGCCACTCTCCATCAACCCATAACTCTCCTTAGAAGATGCCCATCATGTTCGGTAAAGTCAAAACGTCTTGTGAAGACATACATTGCTGTCATTGATCTTGTGATTTCAGTCACTGCTAATCGGTAAACCATATCAGAGAAATGCACACTAGAGGTTCCTCCTATTTCTTTCTTCAAGACGGAGTACAAAGCTGTTGGATGCGTCCCTGGTCTCCGCTTATAGGTCCCTTAATTACTAGACTTCAATAGCATAAACTGTAGTCTGTTGTTGCGGTTGACAGCTGCAGGGGTATGAGATCTACAGATTCAATTGCATAATGCACATTTGTTACAGAAGTGTGTTGCTAAGGCTGTGCATGAATAAAAAACAGTCCTATGGAGTGGGATATATGCCTTGAGGATCTTGAGTAAATGTATTTTATATTTTCCAAAAATTTGCATCTCATCCTAGATCTCGCTAACTACTAATGTTATTCGTTTATTTCTTTTCTTCTGTGTGGTCTTCCCAAAAAGTATCTATGTAACAGTAACAAGCAAGCTGACTTCTGTTTTTAAATATTCTTCCTAAATGACACAAATGACCAAGTCATAAACATTTTAATGCAAAAAAACCTTTGTTTCCGTGGTAATATACTAAGATGTCATTCTCTGCGATGTATAGAATATAAAGGGGGCAGGATGGAAGGCTACGGGAGATCTAGTGGTTAGAAATGAAGAGGGATAATTGAGATGTGTAAAGGATTGATCAGAAGCCGATCTTGAGAAAATGCCTCCTAATCCTCCTCCGATGCTCTATTGCTTGCGAGATTTCAGTTCAGAAGCTTTCTGGGCATTGCTGGGATGGGGTGAGGAGGCTGAACTCTCTTCATAGTCACCAATGGAAATCTTTTGATGCTGTCTTCTCTGGAACTCATTGGGTGCTGGGGAGCGGGTGGTGATGTAGTCAGAAGGGCTGCAAATGAATCCAGCCCACATGTTGTTTCATGAGTGCATCCATCTAAACATCATTAGACAGGTAGTAATTTCAACTGGGGTAGAGAAGAGCTCATTCCCTGCTTTTGTGACTGTCCCTTCTCGAGCCCCTATCTCTGAGCATCCACCACACACCACAGTAACATGCTGTACACCTCTTTTTTAACCAGAGGTGAAGTCAAGGGTGGGACAGAGAGAAGCGGTTCTCGTTCTAGTCTCTAGCATTACCCTCGTTCACGCAGAAAATAAACTCCCTTTCTGTTTACCAGCAAGAAACCACTGTGAGATGAAATAGGCTTCACTGGAATCCTGTAAAATGAAGTAAACTTACAGGCACATGTTTGAAACTTTAAACACTCAAACCTGCAAAGTATTATTGATGTGCAATTTAAGCTTTCATAATGTTTCTTTCACAAATGTTGGTTCACTTGTACTTGGGGCATAGATGTTCAAAATTGAGAATTCATCCTGATTTATTTTTCCATTGATGAATATAAAATATTTTTCTCCATCTTTATTGACTAATTTGGGTTTGAAAGTTAAAGCTAAAGCCCCTTGCTTGTTAAGTGCATTTGATTGGAATGTATTTTCTCACCCTTTACTCTGAGGTAATGACTAATTTTGATGTTGAGGTTAGCTTTCTTCTATGTAGTCACAGGGTGGTTCATGTTTTCATATCCATTATGTTAGTGTGTGTCTTTTTATTGACAAATTGAGTTTATTGATATTGGGAAATATTAGTGAGCATTGATTGCTTGTTTCTGTTATGTTGGTGATGGTTAGTGGTGGTAGTGGTGTGTGTGTGTGTGTGTATGTGTGGCATTTGTGTTTCCCTCTTTGGATTTTCTTGGTGTGTGATTATGTATACCTGTATTTACATGGGTGTAGTTAACTACCTTGGGTTGGAGTTTTCCTTCTAGTACCTTCTGTTTTGCTGGACTTGTTGATAGACATTGTTTAAATTTGATTTTCTCATGAAATATCTTGTTTTCTCCATCTATGGTACTTGACAGTTTTGCTGGGCATAGTAGTGACTAGCATCTGTGATCTCTTAAGAGTCTGCAAGATGTCTGCCCAGGTTCTTCTGGACTTTTGGGTCTCCATTGAGAATTCAAGGGTATTCTAATAGGCCTGCCTGCTTTTATATGTTGCTTGGGCTTTTTCCATTCTTGAACAGTTTCCTTCTTGTTTCTTTCTTGTTTTTTTTTTTTTTTTTTTGGCATTCTTTTAGGGATTTATTGGTTTCATTCAATTTTTCACCTCAATTTTTAAAGGAATTTTTAAAATTTCTTTTTTAGGGATTTCTTTCATCATTATAAAGTCATTTTAAGGTTGTTTTCTTGTGTTTTAGCTGGGTTAGATTGTTGAGGTCTTGGCGTCATAAGATAGCTGGGCTCTGACTGTGCCACATTGCTCTTTATGTTATTGGCTGTGCTCTTACACTGGTATTTGGGCATCTGGATTTAGGGGGATTACAGGTCTATGTACAAATTCCTGCATTTGTCATTATTGGATGGATATTTTTTGCCTTGGTTTCTCTTTCGTCTCTGGTCTTCTGCTCTAAATGGCAAGAGGTTCTGGTGACTAGTGAGTATTCAAGTCTGTAGGGTATCCCCTCTGAGGTTTTGGGGACCTGGGGTCCCTAGATATGGCCTGGCCTCCAGTATAGTCGAAGTCTTTTTTTGAATTTATAGGCCAGAATTTGGATCCCAGAGGAGGGGATGCGGTTTGCAGCTATTGGGCAGTCTTAAAAGGGTTTAATGTGTGGTGGACGTCATCTTCTGTGGGGTTCCTAGTACCACTTTGGCCTCGGGTAAAGTCGCTGGGCTGTGGGCCTTAGTGTGAAGCCCAGGAAAGAGGGTACAATCTGGGGTTGTTGCACAGGCTTTAAGGAATTTTAGCAGGGAGTAGGCACTTTCTTACTTGGAGCACCTGGATCCAGTTTCACCTCTGGTAAAGCTGAAGTCTTCTTCAGAAGTTGTTGGAGCCCAGCGGAGGGGTTGCAGTTTGGTGTTGTGGCTCAGGTTTAAAGGGGTTTAGCTGGTGATTGGCGTGTCTTCTCTGGGGTCCCTAGGACCACTCTGGCCTCTGGTAAAGCTGTTGGGTCTGTGGGTCCTGCTCTGGAGCCCAGGGAAGAAGTGCAGCCTCGGCAGTGTTAATTTATTGATGATGATGCTTGCTTTCAGAAATAGAACACAAGGCAAATGCATAAAGCTTCTTCATTCACGATGTGCTGGTGTGTCCTGAGTCAGACTACAGATTCAAAATTACATAAGAAAGAGCATGACTCCAACCAAAAGGCTTCTACCCTCCAAGAGAAACGAATGAAATGAAAGAGGGGGAAAAATGGACGGCACATCTAATGAGAGGTTCATCTCCAAAATTTACTTTCAAATACATACACCTTAGTAAAGAAAATAACCCAATTATTTATAAATAAATTGTTATAAATAAATACAAAAAGACACAGGTGAACATTCCTCCAAGGATTGAAAATAAGTAAACTGTAATACAAAGGTGGTTTCTGATGACAGGAGAGAAGAAAAACTGTCCACAGAACAGAAGGACCCAGTGGGGGAAGGTGGAAAGAGCCAGGCTGAAGTACTCAAAGTGTACTATACATCTGCATGATACTGGTCTTGTATAACTCCATACTATTTCCAAAGTCCATTTAATGGATTTTGTCTTGGGATTAAAACAGAATTTCTAACAGTTTCCAAAATAACCCTGGGTACACTTCTACCATCTTGTACTACGTTTTTATTGGTAGCATGCTTCAGCATTGATGAGTATAAGATCAAATATCAATCAACTCTGAAAAATACTAATGGTTTTGCAATTCCTAACTGTCTAATATTTAGGCCAAAGTTTATTCTCTTCTACCCTCTTTTCCCCACCTGTCTCCACTTCTCTCTATCTACCTCACTCTCAATCTCTCTCCTTATCTATATGTCTGTCTGTCTGTCTGTCCGTCCGTCCGTCCATCCATCCATCCATCCATCTATAATCTATCTATCTATCTATCTATCTATCTATCTATCTATCTATCTATCTATCTATCTATCCTTGAGACATGGTCTCATTTACCCAACCTTGGTCTTGATTTCATTATGTAGCTGAGGATGACCTTGAACTTTTGATCTTCCTGCCTGTACCTCAGGACTGATGGGATAATACGATTTTGAGTATCAAACCCAGGGCTTTGTGTTTAATAAGCCAGTGCTCTATCTATCAAGCTGCCTCTAAATAAAGATTTAATTCCTTATGTAAAATTAAACAGTCATGTCCATTTTAATAGCACATAATTTTTCTTTCATCTTTAAAAAAACGTAAAAGTATGTATACTAAATAATTGCTTTGAAATAAATTCTTAATGATTCATTGTCAGTAAAAATGTGCACCGCAGCTGTATAAAATGGTACTTAGCAGCACTAACCCTCAGGGAACGCCATATCCAGCATCACAAGATACCGCACACCTGGCAGCATGGCTAGCAACAAAGACCTAAATGTAACAATTGTGGAAGAGGACGTAGGGAAAGGCATTTCTGTATGCTGTTGGCAGGAATGTAGACTGGATTCAGGCAGACAGAAAACAGCAAAGAAATTAAGAATAGAACTACTGTGCTGCTTATTAATTCCTCGCCTAAATAGTGATAGAAATGAAAGTGTCACTTTAGAGAAAGTACCTCATGCACTCTCATGCCCATTGCAGAATTATCTACAGCTCACCTGTTCAAATAGAGAAGAAACTCTTTAAATTTATAGACTTACATATGGGCCCGCTAGCTCAGTAAGTAGAGCATGAGACCCTTAATCTCAGGGTTGTGGGTCCATGCCCCAAATTGGTGCCCAATTTGTTGGGGGAGAGTGTGTGTTCCTGGCTGCCCAGACTTGAAATAACCTCATAGAAACTCTTTAATTAAATCACTTGTTTGGCCTAGTAGCTCTAACTTCTTATTGGATAGCTCTTCTATCACTATATACAACTTTAATCTCGATTAAAGAATTGGCCCATCTAATTTGCCTGTAAGCAATGTCTAGATGTGTTTTCTTAATTAATGAATGATGTTGAAGGGTTCAGTTCCATATGTGTGTGGACGGGGAGCACCACCCCAAGAATGTGATCTTCAGTTCTATAAGGAAGCAGGCTGAGCAAGCCATGAAGAACAAGCCTGCAAGCAATGATCCTCCATGGTCTCCACTTCATTCCTGCCTTGAGTTCCTGTCCTAACTTCCCTCAATGATGAAGTGTGACCTTTGAGTTGTAAGAGAAATTAAACTCAAGTTTTTCAAGTGGCTTGTGGTCATGGTATTTATCATAGCAAAAGAAACAAAATTAGGAGACGAGAAAAGGGAGACAGAGGTTAGATGATTCAAAGTTACAGAGAGGTAGTATCATAAGTCTAGAGGTACAATGTGAATATTAGGAAGTTAAATTCCATTATACTTCAAATTCTCATCCAATGACTAACTGCTCTTGCCACAAAATTCAGACCCAAAATAGGTAAGTGTGGAAGTAATAGATAAACTAATTTTCTGTTTAACAGGAACCCTTTATCTATGTTTTCAATTGCCTCAGGCTGTTGACTTTAAGTATTAACTTAATGATAATGTCATTTTAAAAAATAGGATATGAGGCTTCCCAAAGCTAGAAGAGTCTCTTGGCTTTTTCTTGTTGTCCATTTAACTACCCAAATCTGCTTCCTTAATAAACTAAAACTTTTTTCTAAATCTATGTGCATTACTACCAAATTATGTGCCTGCCTAGAGGTATTTGTCATAATTCAAAACTATGGTAAAGAATATTTATATTTGAGGAGGCACTTTGTGCTTACAATTAAATTGCATATTTCTTGCAGCCAATTCAGTTTATAGAAAAGGTTGAAGGAGATGTGATGAAAATTTTTAAATTGGCCTTGATCTTTGGAGCACCAGGGACCTGGGAGAGCAGGCGCTATATGTGAAAGTTCATTATAGGGAAAGAGGCTCCTAGAAATTTGAATTTGTGAATGGTCATAATAAATAAAGAAATGTTGATGGTCTTATTGGAATAAGGCAAGGAGAAATGTAATAAAATGCCCCGTGCATTATAACATGATCAACTCATCAGTGTGGTTATATAGCAAGACCATGACCAGTAGTATCACCAACGCATAGCAGAACATAAAAATAATCCTTTGTTCTCTGCCCAAATTATTTCCTCTAAGTATAGTGAATTTGTTTAATATAATGACCAATCTACATCTAATTTAATAACTTACTGTTGAACATTCTGACTTTATTTTAGGTAATAGGCCCTTCTACTCTCTTTGAAATCTGAGCTTAAGCCAGGTGTGGTATGTGAGTAGGTGACCTCTCTGAGTTCAAGGCCAGTATAGTCTTATATGGCCAGTTTCAGGACAGCCAGGGATAACAAAATTATGTCTAAAAGCAAGCAAACAAAAACAGAACAAAACAAAAATTAAGATAAGTTAGCAAATGAAACACCTGAAGTTCACCTATACCGCATAAAGATTACATCAGGTGTCAGTGTCTTGTTACTTAGGAACAATATTGGATCAAGATATGTTCCACAAACGTAAGGATCACATGACTATTTAAGTCATGACAGCTGTTAATACTTGATGCAGCTGTAGTTAAGGGAGGCTCAGTGGTCAACCAACATATCCACCCTTTCAAGTCTTTAAATCAGCATCTTTATAAGTATGTGAGTTACTTAAGAAGTTGAACAATGCATGAAGTATGTATTCTTTAAAAGTTAGTGATTTGATTAAATAATAATCGAAGGTATATTTAATCAAAGATTTTATTGTTCATTAGGTGTAGTGTTGGTATGTGTATGAATATGCATGCATGAATGTGGGTGCCTGTTTGAGTACATACACATGAATTTGGGTGCTTGTGGAGGCCAGAAGAAGCTATCAGATTCTCAGGGCTATAATTACCGGATGCTAGGAGCCACCCAACATGGATGCTGGGAACCTAACTTTTGTGATCTGTAAGAACTCTTTAGCACTGACCCATCTCTCCAGAGACTATGATGCAGTTTTTACTAGATGAAATACAAGCAAGGGAGAAAGCTTGCCTTTTATCTATGTTAGAATTTCATTCTGTTTTCTACTCTGTCTTAAACTTGCCATGTTTGACTGATTTATGGAACCCAATCTTCCTTAGCGTGAAGAAACAAAACAAAACGTCACAAAAGGATATGTGCCTGGGATTATGGAACTTCCTTTTTCTCCAAAAAAAGAATTCTTGCTGAAGTCTTGTATAATGTGATGATTAATTTGACAGAGTTGTTCTTGACCGATGTCACTATAGCAATGGAAATAAACTACGATGACAATTCAGCCAGAGGGGAAAAGTTCATTAAGAAATAACAGTGGGAACAAAATTGCTCATTAAATGGCTAACCAGGATTGTTTTATGGGATGAATTTAAAAAACAGTAGAGGGTTGCCATGTATTTTAAAGAGGTGGATTCAAATATGACTCATAGATTCCGGTTCCAATAAAATCTTGTGGAATATAAAAGTTTGGTTCCATGGAAAAAAGGATAGTTAGTAGGCCCTATTATAACATTTGAAGGACGCTAACATGAAACTTGACTTGGCCACAAGCTTCAAGATGTGTACTATTAACTTCAGAATTGTGAGGAAAAGAAAAGAAAAGAGAAAAGAAAAGAACATAGTTACTTCCTTTGACTCAAGTCCAGTCAGAGACAAAGTAAATCCCATTCAAGATTCTTTTTGTTTTATACGGGGCTAGGAAGATGGCTCAGTAGGTAAAGTGCTTACTGGACAGGAATGAGGAAGCAGAGTTGAGATTCCAAGTATCCCTAGAAAAGTGGAGGATGATGGCTATCATCTACAACCCCAGATGTGAACTGAAGTGACAGCTAGCCAGTTGATGAGCTCCAGTGTGAGATGAGACCCTGTATCAAAACATGAAGTGGAGCATAATTGAAGAAGACACACAATGTTCTCTTCAGCTTCTACATGCATATGCACCACATGCTGTTGTAAGTAGGTGGCTAGTGTGTTTCCAGCCACCCTCCACTTGTTCATTTCCTGGACGCCCAAACTCCTGAAAAAGTCACACAGAAACTATATTATTTAAATCAATGCTTGGCTGTCCAGGCAGCAAAATGTCTCTGTCATTTCTAGAGTTTTGGAAGTTGCTTATAATGCACTTCCTGTTTACTTAGGTAATATTATATCCTTCTGGAGTCTTTGATAGAGTTGAAGAGTTTATAGTTTTAGTTATAGTTTTCCTTAGTTATGATAAAAGATAAAGTAGATATAATTACTATAACTGTAATTCTTGATGATGCCTGTTTGGTTATATGTAATTTGACTATGTTAAAGTTAAGACCTTCCTTTTTATTTAAACAGAAAAGGGGAAGTGATGTGGAATTCTCCTCTGTAAGCCATGAATACCATTGGCTAATAAAGAAACTGATTTGAGTCTATAACAGAGCAGGGCAGAACAGAGTTAGGCAAGGAAAACTAAACTGAATGCTGGGATAAAGAAGGGTGGGGTCAGAGGGAAGCCATGTAGCCCTGCCAGAGACAGAAACCAAAACTTTACCCGGCAAGCCACAGCCTTGTGGTAATACACAAATTAGTAGAAATGGGTTAAATTAAGATATAAGAGTTAGCCAATGAGAAGTTAGAGTTAATAGGCCAAGAAGTAATTTAAATAATATGATTTCTGTGTGATTATCATGGGACTGGGCAGGACAGAAACCTCCCTGCAACACCGTTTCTGCACATATGTACACAAAAAATAAATTTTAAAATTATAAGTCAAAGTGATTTTACTGCATAATTATGAATATTCTTTTTGTAAGAAAATATATTAATCATTTTAGAGGCTGCAGTACTGTGTCAAGCATTTAAAGGATTTGTGTTGACAATGATTTGCTATGTTAGAAGCTAGTCAAAACATGGAAGAGTTGAATACTTCCTTTAGCTACAATGAAGTAATTCCTAAATTTGATCCTTAAAATTATGGCACTTAAAAATGACTATTTTAATAGACAATAGATAGACAGAAGATATATGCAAGCATACATGCATAAGTAGATACTTAGATGATAGATAAATATACACATACATGAATAGACAGATGATAGACAGTAGACAGATGGATAGATTGATGGTGACTAGATGATAGATAGATAGATAGATAGATAGATAGATAGATAGATAGATAGATAGATAGATAGATGATAGATAGAGATAGATAGATGATAGATAGTAGAGAGGGGGGATGAATGATGGATGGATATGGACAGATAGTGGGGAGGTAGATAGGTAGGTATGAAGATAGGTATCTTTGCTTTGGAAAATTAAATAAATATTCAAGGCATATCTGTTATGCTATATTCTGTTTTAAAAAATGGAAAGCATGTCCTTTATTTTTTTTTTTAACAGAAAACTGCTTAGTTCATTTCAAAATGTGAACCAAAGCTTTGGATCCCATTGCATCTTTTAAAGAGGATCCTCCATTTGAGTGTGACTACTTCCCTGCCTTCCATTTGCCCCAATTGCCATTTGATATTTAAAATTTTTGTGTGGTTAGGCCTATGAAATCTGATCCAAACTAGTCACTCTGGCTAGCTTGTAAATACGTCCCGTGTTCTTGACGCTTGACTTTTGCCCACTGTGATCCCGGCACTGTGGTCAGGCGGCAGGAAGTTGCTGGTGTAGCGTTCATAATCTAGCGAAGATTGGGTGCAGGAGGAGCCTCAGCTTTCTTTCTAATGCATGGACACTGGGTTTAGTGTAGAGGACTGGTGTTCCTTGGAATGTCTGGGAAGGCTTCATGGATAAAGGAAGATGGAGCTGTCGTTTCAGCTCTAGCGGGGCTAACAGCGGCTACAGGAATATGGAAAGCTAGGGGCCAAGGCCAGTCCTAGTCCATTGTAATATCTGTGTTTGCTGAATCATGTTACTGAGTAAACTGAACAGAGGCGAAAAGTCTGGAGAAAAGGATTGAAGGGACTTAGACATGCACCCTTCGGGAGAAATCAATGTCATCACAGCAAAAGTGACATTAGTTTTCTATTATCCCTCATGAGATCCCCTTGATGTGGAATGACTGCAAATTTTAGGGGTGCCAATATAGGAAATTACAAACCGGCGTGGCTTGTCCAAAAACACCAGAGCAAAGCAGTCAAGCCCTAAATGGAGAACAGGGAGGCGTAGACGTGGCTGACACCCTGACTGTGTTGTACCATATGGGAGACACCAGGTCAGGGTGAGACATCGGGAAGGAAGACACACATGGTTTGGGGTCTAAACAACACATCGTGCTGCTTTGGAGACCATGGGGATGAGCAATAATAAGCAGATCCAATTCCATCCATCACGAGCCGATCCAAGGGAAGCGTGTGGTCAGCTGGCCCATACTACCTCACTAACTTTTATTTTTTTGAGCATTTCCCATGCTTATTATAAGTTTTATTGTTCAATTTGGGTTATTTATCCTGCAAATTAATTATATTTCTTTTATTTCTTTTTCTCAGTTGGGCAGTGTGGTGGAAGAGAAGCTGGATCGAAATCAGAGACCCTGGTTTTGCGAGCTGCAGTGGCTTGTCTGGGTTTATCTTGGGCATGGTTCCTTTTTTCAAGGCTCCCTAGGTTATGATTATGCTCTGTGCCAACCACAGTTGCCTAATATTAACTGATTGTGCCATTTCTGGACGGTTGTTTGAGAAATAGGACCTAGTATTTTTATTTCCTTTATTATCTATGACCCCAGAGGAAAGCAGATTGGTGAGAGAAACTAAATACAGTGTGAGCTCGTGGGTGCCTTGTACCCCAACTCTTTCTCTCCCTTCTCTTTGTCCTTGAAGTCTCCATCCCAATCCCCATCTATTTTGGTTGCAGCTGATTATATTGTTCTTTTATTTAATTTTTCCCTTGCATTCTCCACTCACTTAGGACAGAATCCCACACTAAATGAGGCTCCGGGCTCACTTAAGGATGCATTTGGCAAGCCAAATAAAGTAAAATCATCAGTAAATTCCAAATGTTTTATTATGCTCCTCTACACACGTAGGAATTCCAGTAAGGCTCCCACTTAAGAAAACAATCCCAAGACAAGGATTCCAGAGGCAACTAATAATTCTTTAACAGTGCCGTTTAAGTACATAAGTAAAATCAACTCTATTCAACTTGGAAGATAAAATGTTCAGAGACAATTCGCATCAACAGAATCCAAAATAAAACTGTCATAAATTACTTAGCATCCATGACAATTTTGAGTTAAAGACAAAGTCAGGTTTCTTCAAGGAAAAGTAGGAGGGAGGCATAGAAGATAGTTTCGTAATTACACCAAGCTGTACTTCTGTTCTCACATTATTTGTACTGAAATGGAGGTGGTAACAAGAACACGGTCATGTGTCTTAGAGCCAAGAGAACCAAGCTTATGGGCATCAAGTAGCTGATGAGAAACAGCAGGTAAATTACAGTTACGATCTCGAGACTTTTGTCAGAGACAGAGAGTGGCCCTCTCGCTCGAAGTTACCACTCGAGTTGAGAGCCAACCAACAGCTGAGCGCATCTTCCTCGCTATACTTGACTTGTCAGACTTCCATCATTTTGATTTCGTTGCCTTTCATATTTTCTAAACTAATATGATTTCTTATTTATAGAATAACATGTCTGTGCTTCATTGGAGAGATGAGGAGGGCTGCGTGCTACCGGGAAGTGAAGTCCTTCAGGTAAACCTTGCCGTCTTGAGCCAGCTTCCTTGCAACCCTCAAGGAGATACTCTTCGGTCTGAGCATGATGGCTAGGGTGGCAAGAGATGCTGGGACATTTTGTAGGTTATGAACTCATCTTCTTGCTCTGACAGAATACCCGACAAGGAATAAAGTTAAGAAAATAAGTAGGGGGTTATATCCAAATTCCGGGATGTAATCACCATGGTGGTGCGGCAGGAGCTGGAGGCAGCTCTTTATATTACATTGGAAGTCAAGAACCAGTCAGAAACGAATCTCTGGGCCAGCTTGTTTTTGCCTCATCCATTAGTCCAGCTCCATGGCCCATGGTGCTGCTAACAGCTGAGATAAGAAGAACTCAGTTAACCTCATGTAAAGAATCCCTCACAGGCGCCACCAAAGCCTGTCTCCTAGGTGATCCCCTCAGGATGGCATGATTAGCCATTGGATTGCTTCTGCCACTCTTTGAAGTAATTACTAGAGATTCAAATTTAATTGAAGCTCATATGTGGCTACCAGTGCTGTAAATATTATAATACAACATTTGAAGAGAGATGTTTCTACGTGCGGCTAAACTTCCGTGTAACCGAACGTTATAATGCAAGATGTAACGTTCTTAGCATCAACAAGTTCTTTTGATAGCAAATGTGTATCTCAGTACAAAGCCTTCCAGTGAAACACAGCACAGATAACCATTTTTCCTCCATTTTTGCAGAGTTAACGATTCACAGGCTTTTTACCTTCCACTGGTGTTTGCTTTTCTGTGGCCTTCACCTCAGCTTTTCCTGCTGGCTCCTGTCAATCTCATGCCTCTACAGGTTTGCATATAATCCCTTCGATAGCTCTCCACAGTCAACGACTCTGTTAACGCTTTAGTATTGTTAAATATGGCTTCATAATGTCATTATTAGTATTTGGAAAGGACGCTCGCTGCTACACTCCCGGCTACCCATTGGCTATTCAAGTCCTGGCACTCTGGTTTCATTAGTTAAAAGAAAACCCTCTTTTTTCGGCCATGAAAATTTTCCTCTTCTTTCCTCCTTTCATCCTTCCTTTCTTTTCTTCTCTTTTTAAAGATTTATTTATTTTTATGTGTATGAGTATTTTCCTGCAGGTATGCATATTTACCAAGGTGCACCTGGCACCTAAGAAAGGCGGAAGCCAGCATCGGATCCCCTAAAGCAGAGTTGCCTGTTTTGAGCTGTCGTGTGGGTGCTGAAAACAGAACCTCGGTCTTCTGCAAGAGCAGAAAATGTCATTGACCACTGAACTGTCTCTCCAGCCCTGGTCATGAATACCTTATTAGCAAAAATTTACCACCAGGTTTTTTTTCTCTCAAGGAAAATACTACGAAGTACAAGAATAGGTAAGGACGATCAGAGAAGTTCTACAGTAATAAAAAACACAACTGATGGATGCGATTGCATTAAGTGAAGAAGCTTCTGCCCAGCAATGGAGCTAGGCTAACAGTGGAGACATCATTCCCAGCTGTTTGTCACAGAGTTAGTATGCAAACAGCAGAAGAACAAGTTACCCAATCAATGAATGCCCCAATGAACTAGACAGACAATTCACTAGAGAGCAAGCAAGAAGGGGTGTATGAGAGGGTTTGGAGGGAAGAAAAGAGGAGGGGAAAATGATGCAATTATAATCTCCAAAATAAAAAAATAAAATACAAATGGATTCTATTTCAAATGACGCACATAAAGATCCTGTATAGTAACTGTTAAGGAGAAGAGGGGAAGGGGAAAACTGGGGTAATGGAGGCTTGACTATAACCAAAGTACATTATACGAGTGTATGAAATACATTGAGAATTAGTATTTGCACAACTAGTGCATGTTTTCCACAGAAGGCCATGGTCACCACTTCGTCTCTACTGAACTTTTCTCCTCGTTTGTTTCTGGTACCCACAAACCTATCCATTTGTTTCTTTCTAAATTTTATCTCCCTTTGTATCTCCCCATAATCATTTTATTCTCTGTGTTGATTTTTCATGTTCTGGCTGTTGAATCTCATCTTCCTTCACAGCCCCAACTTCCATCTTTTGGCTTATGGGTTTGCATTGCAGCTATAACTCCATAACTAATTACCAACCAGTATCTTCAACTCAAATTCACAAAAACTTATTCATTTTATTTGTTAATTCCCTTCATGCCTTAACTAACTGGACATTTTTTGTTCTCTTCCTAGTGGGTGGTACAGCCACCAAGATGTTGCTGAACCAGCAACATTCAATATTACTTAATCCATATACATATGACTCTATAAACTTAATAGTCTATCAACTCAAGTTTACCAGAATTACTCGATAGCCTCATGATTAATCCCTATTTCTTTCATTCTTTATCTCGCACCATCATATTTCAATTGCATAATTTCTTAATACATAGTTCTTAGCATGTAACTGTATCTCTTGCAAGTTTGTATAGGTCCTTCATTGCCTTCAAAATAGAGCCTCTTAAGTCTAGCTCTTTTTTTTTTTTTTTTTTTGGTTTTTCGAGACAGGGTTTCTCTGTGGTTTTGGAGCCTGTCCTGGAACTAGCTCTTGTAGACCAGGCTGGTCTCGAACTCACAGAGATCCACCTGCCTCTGCCTCCCAAGTGCTGGGATTAAAGGCGTGCGCCACCACCGCCCAGCTTAAGTCTAGCTCTTGAGTGATCCCTAAAATCTCATGTATTGAAGTCTTGGTTTTTAACCAAATTCACTATTACAGGTGTGGGCACTTTAAGAGTTGGAATCTAATGGGAAGTCTTAGCTTGTTAGAGCATCCCTCAAAGAGACTTTCAGGGACCGAGACGCTTTGGCATACCTGTCGAGATGTGAACAGGGGTTCGGTTACATCTTCTCCACTGTGACGAACTATGCTGTAACACCAACAAAAGCAAAGGAGCCAAATGACCAGGAAATGAAGCCTCCCTAATGTCTTAAGTCAAAATACATGTGTTTAAATTGATCATCCCAAATGGTTTGATACAAGAGGCGAAGTCAGAGCCACACCTGTCTGACTTCAGATCTCCTATTGCTGGGTATTCTTACTGAGATAATGTGGTGTCCAGCCTCAGAGTCCACAAACTTGGAGGAGGGTGGAGAAGGTGGAAACACATGTCTGACCAGCTATGTCTATCTCTCCTTGCTCCTTGGCCCTTCTCATTTAGCTTTATAAAACTTAAAAATATAATTAGTCTTTCAAACTCGCTAGGTTTGAAAGAATTTTCCTACTCCATGCTTGATATCTTTATTATCCTCTATGATGTACACACATAGCTATTTTACTGCGAAGAATATTGCAACTCAGTGCAAAGTTCCCAAGATCACTAAACAACCAATGACTAGAAATGCCCACACTTTGCTCTTAGATTTAGTGATTTTTTTTTAATTTTATATACAAAATTTCTCAGTCTACCTCAATAATCGAGGTCTAGACGTTGGGAAAGTCCAGGAAACCTCCAAAAAATAATGATGCCTGTGTTCTACCCACAGAAATTCCCACTCTGTCAGGGAAAGCATCTGGCATTCTGTGTCCTCTAGAAGTTTCTCAGGAACTTTTAAGGACTACCCACAGTAGGTTTAGATAAGCATACATTTTCTAACATCAGGGCCGTCTCAGACGTCTGTCTGTGCACACACGCCTCATTATACCTGGGACAAAGCACACAAAAACCCTGGAATAGTAACAGAGCATCTCTGCTAAATGTCATGTTCAGAATAATAATACTTAAAAAAATCAGAACTTTATTTTATAAGGAGCAGAGTTAATGTAAAAATTCAGGGAAATTGGCTTTAACAACACTAAAAGCAAACGTCAAAACAAACCCAAACCGAAAAGCTAAGAATGATAAATGTTTGTTTGCAGACTGTGGAATTTGAGAGGATGGAAAATAAACATATTTGTGACATGTATGCAGGGCTTTCTTTTAGCTCATTCTGTGAACAAGGTCTACCGGTCACCCACACAGCAGTGTTGGCCTCTTTAACAGCCCACGCCATCTCTCCTCTTCGATATTCCTGTTCTTCATGTAAATGTTCTTGGCAGATACTGACAGCGCTGGGCCAGAGGATGACATGATTGGTTTTTATCTCCTTCAACTGAGCTGGCAAAGCAGCTTTTGCACATCCTCAATTTTCAACAACGGAAATGTAGGGTTTTTAAAAAGAACAAAGCGAGAGGAAATTGGTTTAATAAAGTAGAACTTGGTTAACTTCTGCCCTGGGGTGCTGAAGAAATACTAGGACCACAGCATCCCCGTGCCACCTCAACTTTTGAGAAATAAAGTAAAAAGCGTGTGCCATCCAGATAAGTGATTGTCCTCTGCCCTTACCCACCCTTGAGCGTTTGCCAGAAAAGGGAAATGTAGGTTGATGCTCTGAACGCCTCTGAGTAAGACAGACCGTCTCATCAATAATACGTGCAGAAAGCCTGTAATTCCCCAAAAGAAAGTTCTCGCCCCAGGCTACAGATGGGCTTGCGGACAGGGCTCCAGTAGTTTTCAACAACGGGTGAATCAGACATTTCCTGGCAGGAGGAACTTATTCACTGCTGATTTAGAAAGCACTTGCTCAGCGCGTCTTCTGTTTGTCCATCTTTGTTTGGTCCCTTGTGAGGGTAAGACATTTTGTCTACTGACTCACTGGCTGTAGAAATTGTGAGTATGTGTGAGTCTTGGAAACCAAATTCATAACAAAGAGTTTTTCAATCCAATAATGAATGTTAAAAATCAGTTTTTTTTCCTGATGTCAACCAACATTTTTTAAAGAGCATTAGGTTTCATTTTTTTAATGTTAAAGACAAGCATTATAACTTCAGTTACATACATTAATTAGTAAAGGCATCCCATCATCTGCCAAATCTAAAACTATCAAGAGAGAGAGAGACAGGGACAGAGGGAGGGACGGAGGGAGGGAGGAAGGGAGGGAGGGAGGGAAGGAAGGAAGGAAGGAAGGAAGGAAGGAAGGAAGGAAGGAAGGAAGGAAGGAAGGAAGGAAGGAAGAGTGGGGTGGAGGGAAAGGGGCGGCTGAGGTTGAATAACCAGCCAATTCCAGGAAGCTGTGATCATTCTATCATTTAGCCAGCAATGTGCATGAGCAAAACCTGTGCTCTTCTCAGCAAACGGGGAGAAGACAGTGCTTGGCTCTCAAACTTCTCTCAGTGCCAAGCGCATCAGAGAGCTCTCGGTATCCCGCCCATGCCAGTCTTCGCTTAGCTATTTAAAGGGACAGATATAGAAGACAGAAGAATAAGCAGAGGTTCAGGAAAGGTAGCAGGAAAGACACAGAAGGTACCATCTCTGAACAACCCGTTCAGTTTCCAGATTATGGCATCCAAAGCCAGTGTGCTCATCGTGAAGCTCCTTTGATTGGAGATTGGAATACAGTGCCCAACAAAACCCAGGACCCTTGATCCTCTTCTACCTGATCGAAATGTACCGGCTGAGTCTGTCATTATATGGGTCTTGGAAAGTAGAGGCTCCGATGAGGCACTCCTGGGAAAAGTATCTGTACAGGTCATCATCCTGAGAGTGTGATCGTTTTGGCAGTGTTATCCTAAGAGCATCAGGACTGTAAGTTCTGTAAGCTAAGTCATTTCACCACTTCTATTGAAGCGATACTGAAGAGAGCTAGATACGTAGTCTCCCACCCTAAGAGAATCTTCAGTCTGACAGGAAAGATAGACCTCAATGGATAAGTCCAATATAAGACTGGTATTTAATGGGGTAAAGAGAGAAACAATGGGAATTTAAACAAGATCATTTAACCAGAGTTACTGAGTCAGCCAAGACTAGACGCAATGGGATTTAAAACAAGGCTTCTGGATAGATGAGAATTATCTAAGGGGTGGGAGGAGCCAGAGGATGGGTCATTGTAAACAGACAGACTGTCTCCTATTTTTAAATATTTTAGTGTGTGTGTGGGTGTACGTGTGTGTGTGTGTATGTGAGTGCACATACACATTGCCTTTTTGTTAGTTGTATGCCTTTGTGGGTGAATGAAATTCTTTTAAGCCTCAATTCTCATGTGTACAAAATAAAGGAAACAAGCCATCCTTCTAACTGTGCATGATAACGTTAGCACAGAGTTAGTACATAATGCATGTGGGACCATCAGTAATCACGGTGATTGAGAGGGTTCCAGCGGGAGTGGCGTGACTGATCAAATAACGGAATACTAATTTCAAAGAAAGGGAAGAACTTCTATGGATCTTTACAGGTAAGAATTGAGAGGAGAGTTGTATAAGCGATAAGCGTTCATCATCTAAGTGGAAGCTGTTTGAGCAATAAAAGCCCTGGCCAGGCAGTGGACACAGTCACGCTGTCCTCGAAATATCGGCAGCAGGTGAGGAGACTGCTCCTTGCAAGTCTGGTGCCTAGCTACAGCAACTGAATATCCACCCAGCATTAAATGCCAAGACATGCCGTGACTGGAGAAGGAACTGGAATACAAGGCTGCTGTTCAATGAACTCATTGTCTTCTGCATGACTCTTGACAAGACTTCCTTTCTTTCCCCCAGAGAGCCTAGAGACTTTTGAATGTTTTCATTGGAGTTGGGGAAAACTAAACCAATGCTCTTTTTATTAGAGTGTTGTAAAGTCATAGTCTAGGTATTGACCACACAATGGGATTAGAAACCACTTCTTCTTCTTCTTCTTCTTCTTCTTCTTCTTCTTCTTCTTCTTCTTCTTCTTCTTCTTCTTCTTCTTCTTCTTCTTCTTCTTCTTCTTCTTCTCCTCCTCCTCCTCCTCCTCCTCCTCCTCCTCCTTCTCCTCCTCTTCTTCTTCTTCTTCTTCCTCCTCCTCCTTCTCCTCCTTCTCCTCCTCCTCCTCCTTCTCCTCTTCCTCCTTTTTCTTCTTCCTCCTCCTCCTCTTCTTCTTTTCCTCTTCACTCCTTCTAATTCTTTCTCTTACTCTACTTCTCTCTTCTCCTAATTCTTACTCTTCCTCTTCTTCTTACCCTTCCTCTTCTCTTCATCTCCTTCACTTTATTTTTCCCCTTGCACACAAAAAAAAATAAAGACGATGCAGAGGTTAAAAAAATAAACACTCTGAGAAATTCTAGCAATTCTTCCACGGTATTGATCCATTGATAAGTGAGAAGTGACTTTGCAATCCGAAGTTTCCCAAGCACCAGTGGAAACCAACACTTCAAAGACCGTTCATCCCTTTTACAGAGAAAGAAAATTATAGTTTTGATGATTATTTCCTAACAATGATAATAAACAGGCCATTGTAAACTCTTTCCACTTCAAGTGGCCTGGCATTAAACAAACTCTGCCCAGCGTCTGAAGAACACACCAGAACAAAAGAGTCCAGTTATTTCAAACCCTAACAAAAATATTTCAATGCCTCTGTAGCTCTAAGTCTTAAATAACCCTTTAGCCTGGGTTATTGACTTCTGTTTACACAATATAGTACCAATTTCATTTATATACGATTCCTAGATATCCCACTGAACTAGATTGCTTTGGCTTTCTTATACTAACAAGGTTTCCACCCACAGAATCAACTTCATGGCTACCAGAAGCTTCCATTCTGCCTACGTGGCAACGTCACAAGACGTCTGAAGATGAGCAGCCATTCAGAGACAGCAGGGTAGCATTTCCTTTACAATTGGATGTGCAGGGCAGGGAAACAGGAAGTAACTCCAGAGGTGTGTAGAATTCCGTGACTACGTTCTTTTCACAATCTCAGAACAGCTATGTAGAGAGCACTCGTGTTCGTGTTATAATTAGGTATTATACATGTGAACCAGAAAGAGAGAAGCCCATCCCCTGTTAAGGCTCTCCCGTCACTGTGTGTGTGTGGGGTGTGGGAGTAGTCAAACAGCTTGCCTATTTATACTCAATCACATATGGATGTTATATATGAATTAGGTATCTATAATGCAGATATTTTAGATATTTGTTTACCACCAACTGTTTAACTGGGATTTCCATGAATAGAATAAAAGATGTATGCGCTAAATATACAATGTAGTTGTACATGAGAATCTGGTATAATTTACTATTATTTCTTTTTATGGTCCAAATAGAAAAAAAAAGCCCCCAAATCTCTTAAATAATGATGTTTTTGCCATTTTTATCTCAGACAGTAGACATCACACATTGTTTTCTAAAAGATGGAGAGGAAATTGTCTAAAGAAGGGTGGAACCCCAAAATAAGACAAACAAAAACATGCCAGGGATAACAATAAACCATTTCTGACTTGGGGAGGGAAAGAGCTTGCCGGGTATAGGCATGTATATTTTTAACCACGCTGCTTCAAGAGGCAGGATGCGGCGTTGTTACATCTTTAATTTTTTTGTTAATTATGGATGGAGCATTGTTGTGAATCGTGTCCTCAAAACCAAGCTCAGAAAATAAGAGCAGATGCTCATCCCCAGGTCTGGCTCATATGGGAATTGAATGGAACATATTGGTTTATAATTAATGTAATTTGTTGGATTATCTTTTGTGAAGGAGCGAAGGTAAACAACCTTGCTGCATTGTGCTAGTGTTGTTGGAGCTTCTGTAGCTGGATGGGAGGAAGTAAAGGGTGGAGAAGAAAAGGGGGGACAAGGCTCCTGCTGGCAGATTATGGGGAATTTGAAGGTGGCTGTCGCATTTAAACATACTTTAATTAATTCAACGGGAGAAATCAGGTGTGAGGCCCTAAGGAGATTTATATGTGTGAAGTGGGAGCCATGGGTCCTTGCATGGAGAATTTTCAGATGAATTCGCTTCTCCACGTGGTTCATTTTTATTGTGAAGGAAACCAGGAAATGCAAAGGAAATATTTCCTTTCTCTCTGAACAGAAAATTGTGCTCATTGCGAAGCTCATTTATTTGACTATTTACCATTTTTCAAGACATTCTGTTGTGAGTATGAAATTCACAGTGTCGTGTTCTCAAGAAAGAGCTTTGCACTCTTTACGGTACCCTCAGAGGCAAAGATGTTATCTTCATTTTGCATAAACTTTCTTGAAAAAAAACCTTAATTCTAAATCTTTTCTGCATTCAGCCTAGCCATAAGAAATGTCCTTGAGGTGACCTTTTATAGCCAGAAAAGAAAATGTCCCTACTTCAGGTTATCAAGGGCAAATACGTATATCTTCAGGTTTTTACAATCTTTTAATGTTAATTGGGATATTGTATTTATTAACTTTTCATTAGTTGCTTGGCTTTCTAAATAGAATTGAGTTTGAAACTTTCAAAGTTTTAATTCACCATTTTCATGTGTTTTTGTATTTGATAACTAAAAGTAAATTGCTGTTCTTGAAATCCTTTCTACAAATTATTTTATGTTTTAATGATATGCATGTGTATGCATCTATATGTGGGTATATTACTAAGAGCGCAGATGCCACAGAGAAAGGGGCAGTGGATGCCCAGGAGCTGGAATTACAGGCTTTGGGAGGCTCCCCTACCTGGGTGCTGAGAACTAAACTCAGCTCCTCTACAAGCACAGTATACACTCTTAACCTCAGCCACGTCTCTCCAGCCATATCTTTTCCAAAGAATTGTAGCTGGTGTAAGACTTCATAGATGTCTACTCCAGCAGTAAATTCAAAGGGTAGGCACTCAGGTGACTAAAGGCTAAAAATTTTGTTTAAGACAAATGGCATGTATATGTCTTGAAAAAGTCATTGCATAAATGATAAGCCTATCATATTGTCTATAATTAATTGTTACATTTTAAAAATGATGTTCCCTGGAAATATTTTCAATGACATCAAAAAAGACAAGATTGAAGTATCTTTTCTTTATACACTTGTTACCAGTTCTTACCTGTGTGTCATTGCTTACAACACATTAGTTGAATTGCAGGTCTCTCTCTTTCCTCTACTAAACTGTGATTTTTTTATCCCTTGCTTGTTTTGAACACAAATGATTGAACCCATGGCTTTGCACATACTATATAAGCATTCTACATCCAAGTTACACTCCCAGTCAAAACATGAATTCTTGATACAAAGTATAATTCATTTTAATAACTGTTATTGCTAGTGTCTAACTCTTTATTACACTGTCATTCCTTTGAAATCATGAAAGGATAGGCCCTGGGAATATAGTGAAACAAAGTAGCTGTTTATTTTCATGTCACACTATAGACAGAAGTTTCTGTCCTTCCCAGACCCACAGCCATTCAGTCCCAAAGAAACACATAGTGGCTTATATTAATTATAAACTGTTTGGCCTATTGCTCAGGCTTATTACTAACTAGCTCTTACAACTTAAATTAACCCGTAATTCTTATCTATGTTTAGCCATGTAGCTTGGTACCTTTCCTCTGTAAAGCATTCTCACCTTGCGTCCTCTAGGTCTTGGTGGTGACTGCAGACTGAGCCTTTCTTCTTCCCAGAATTCTTCTAGTTTGGTCACCCTACCTACACTTCCTGCCTGGCTTCTGGCCAATTAGCATTTTATTAAACCAGTATGAGTGACAAATCTTCACAGTGTACAAGAGCATTATCCCACAGCATGGCACTTCCCAGTTTTGTCCTGGCACCCTGTTTGGGGAAGACCAGAGAAGCCAGAGCGATGTCTAAGAAGGTGATTGCACCCCTCAGAAGCACGTAATCTTCTGGGTCACTTGCTACAAGCATGGCCACTCAGGAGAAAGAGTTCCTAGCACCTGACTCTCTGGGATCTTTCATGTATTGAAAGCTGGGTGACTTGCCAGGAGAGATACTGATTATGAGGCCTGATTTATTATTACAATGACATGCAGCTGATTCCAAATTCAAGTACCAGCAAAAGTAAGCACATAACTAAATACCAATCTCTCAGCACAGGATCTCACAAAGTACAGTGTCCAAATGGAGGAAAGATATTGGACCAGAATTAGCCTAGAAAAGGCCATGGAGATAAAAACAAGTCTAAACAACAAGTGACATACCTAGGTAAGCCCTGGGCAGATTCCAGGACCAGTGCCTTTATTCAAATTCTTATCTACTCTGTAGTGGATTTATTCAAGTCAGACATTTAACCTCACCTAGTATAAGAAACAATAAATTAAGTAGCTTTCCTACAGTCATACCCCGAGTCCATTGCAGGTCTGGATCTAAGTCATGATTCACTGAGAGAATAAGATGCTAATTTAAATGATCCTGGAAGGCAAAAGTCACCTAGTTGCGCAGGTAAAGCAGAGATGATGGGGTACTGCCGAACCAGAGGCATGGAGTTTCTGGTGGAGCAACTCTACCAGTGTCGAAGACGATCCAGGTGACTGCATTCATTCGGCACTGTTTTGAACAACAACGACAGCGATTTGTTTCCCCTAAACACAGAAATAACGAGCAGGCGGAGTTACAGGTAGAGATCTACCATAAAAATAATAATAATTAAAAAAAAGCAGGTAAAACGGGCTGGAGCAGAGTGGAGCTAAGGTCATGCAAAGGGTTTCAAGCGTGGGCGGGAAAGGCTGACTGGAGCCGATCAAATGTCTTAGGGGAGGATGATCATTTAGGAGGATCTTGTAAGGCTGCCGGAATGTGAAGCGAGGTCTGCAGAGGCGGAGGAAGGAGGGTGAAGTAAAGGAGTAAATCAATGAGGGACAACTTGATCCCTTTATATTAAGAACGAGGTGAGCTCACCAGATGAGCAGGGAGGGGAGCGTTGAAGGCTGGAGGAGAAACAAAGCCTGCAGCAGCCAGAATGGCAAGGAGGAAAATCTTCTTTCCACGCTTCCTCTAACTGCATCTACCGTATCTTCCTTCCTGATCAAATAACATCAGCATTGTCTGGCTCTCACCCATCCCCAAAGGACTTCAAGACAATCTGGAGGCTTGAAAGGACAAAATCTTCAGAGAGAGGAGAGGTAAGGGAGAAGAAAGAAAAGAAAGAAAAAAAAATGTGGACAGATTGACCAATATAGAAATCTTGGCCCTTCTCCAAAATTACAGAGTGTCATTGGCAAAACTGGAAGTATGGGCCAGATCTCTATTCAACTCTATTTCTGCTACACTCCGTGGCTTCTCATAGAACGTAGGTATTTATGTCTATGTTGAAACAAAGTGCTATTTTGAGAAACTCTGTTACATGCGTACAATACTGCATGAAGCATTGCTAGTACTCCTGTAAGAAGTCTGACCGGCTTCTTTATTTTTTAATTTCTTTTATTTTTTCTTTAAAAGAAAACAATCTCTTTTCATTATACATACCAGTCCAAGTTCCCACTTCTTTCCTCTTCCACCACCCCCTCTACCTAACCACCCACCCCACCCCATCCGCTCCTCAGAGAGGGGAAGGCACACTGCTTTGGGGAAGGCACAAGGCCCGCCCTACTATATCGAGGCTGAGCAAAGAGAATAGGTTCTCAAAGACCAAATCCATCCAAAGAGAATAGGTTCTCAAAGACAAAATCCTATAGATTGCTTACATAGGCTATTAAAGATGACTATTTTAGTTCTGATATTCCAGCAAAAACAAGCAGGACCAAAAACGTGTTATATATGATGTTAATGCAACAGTGAAAATCTTAGGGAAAGTATTTGTAGGAGAGTTATCAAAACCCAAGGGCTCTCACAAATTACTCTAAATAAAGATCCAAACACCAATGGCGGAAATGAAAGGCAGAGCGCATGAAGAGGCTACGTAGCAGAGGGGGCTAGCACAAATCAGCGTGTACGAGGAGACGTGTGATTCACTAATAAAAAGAAAGGACAAGCGAAATATGGAGTTAAATGGCAAATCCTTGCGTATCAATAAAATGCTAACTGCTACTACAACATTTCAAGGCATTGACACTAGAAAAACTTTTTACTAAAATTTACACCTGGGTACTTGGGAATATATATATATGAAATGTGTATATAGTCTTTGACCAACCAACTTCTCATTTAAATATCTCAAAGAATGAATGACTTGCAGATAAACACATGGGAAGTATAGACACAAAAATTTGTCATAGAAAGATATATTGGAAGCTCAACAGTGTCCAACAAATACAAACTCTTAAGCAACTATAAGACATGTGCACTCTGGTCCTCCTATGTCCCTTTACATGGATGATGTGTATATGTGTTCACACACTTGGGAGTTATTCTATAGCATTTTAAAGTGTGCCAAATCATAAATGCATCAAATGTATGTTTAGAGCCCAAAGATGCGAGAGTAATGTCTTTTGGGAGGTGTACTCTACTGAGAAGCAAGGTATATGTCCTGTTTTGAAAAATGGTCTCGAATGCTCTAGAAAATGCTTACTGAGCTTCTTAAGAAAAAGGCAGAGTTTAAAGCCATTTGATTAAAATCTTCTGTATAATTTCTGTACGGCTAAAACTCTTAATGAATTAAGGCCTCACATAGAACCTTAATATTTAGATCTTGAAGGAAACCGCCATATCACCATTTCTGTGTTTTTCCATAAGACAGATCTGGAGGTTGGAGGGCTTTGGATATGAGAGCTAGAAGCCTCCATGTGTGCATAGTCTCTTTTTCATGCCTGACTATGAGTATTTCAAAAAAGAATCCAGAGGGAAAAGACTAATGTAGACATCTGTGAGTAATGGATGAGGGTTTGTATTTGGTTTGTGCTTCTTATGGTTTTAGCGTATCAACCCTCTTTTCAAAAGAGAGTGGCCCAAAAGCTAACTCAAGTAAGATGTGTTTGGAAGAATAAAACCACGAAAGCCAGTGACGATCCCCAGAAGATTTACTTTTGCTGTTTTCAGGAAATCTTTTGAGACCCTCTGAAACATATAATTCACAGAATCTTGAATGCAGCCACAGGAACGGCAATAGATTTCATGACCACATGCTAGGCTTCGTGTCGTGAATGGACTCTGTTTTCAGTTCAGAGACGCGTATTTCAAATGAGTCCCGAATGCAACTCTTCTAATTGTCCCATGCCACATTCACAGGAAAACGGTTCAAAAAGAATGGAGTCTTACTGAGCACTGACGACTCTTTGAGATGTGCTGTTCAATTTTCAAATCCTTATGAATTAAGAAACACTAGAACAAAGTGACCAGATGCTCGGCTTCCTTTCTGGGATTTCAAATGCATGCATACACGGAAACCATCCTTCTGATGAGTAGAAATTTCTCATCAGAAAACGTGCATCGTCTTATGCTGTCATTGGCCAACATTTGTTATCCATAAAGCTTACATTTCAGCACTTGGCACTTTATGGTTATATATATACACACACACAAACACACACACAGATTTCAGAAGCCATTCAGAAAGATGACTGTGTTTTCCCCACTAGAGTTTAGGGAATTCTAATTAAACTTTTGTGAAGTCACTCATGAAGCTCAAGGGGCTTTTATTAAGATATTGAATTTCCCATTTGTGTGCTAGCATCAGAAGACTGCGAGGCGGATAAAACAGAAGC
Organism: Chionomys nivalis; assembly: GCF_950005125.1. Classification (NCBI taxonomy): domain Eukaryota; kingdom Metazoa; phylum Chordata; class Mammalia; order Rodentia; family Cricetidae; genus Chionomys; species Chionomys nivalis. The sequence continues at coordinate 2,868,045 of NC_080111.1, read as the reverse complement.
TGGAGGCAAGTGGGTCGGTCCCCATCATTCCCTTCCATGATCATCAATTTTTACTGTCAGTTTGACACACCCTCTAATAATGAGGGAAGAGGCAGCCTTGATTAAGGAATTGTCTCAGTCACATTAGGCCGAGGTCATATGTGTGACAGATTGTCTTGACTGATGATTGGTATGGGAGAGTGCAGTGCATTGTGGGTGGCACCATTCCTAAACAGGTGAGCCCAGCTTGTCCAAGAAAGCTAAATGAGAGTGAGCCAGAGGGTTCCCTCCTTCCTGGTGTCTGCTTTAACTACTGTTCTGACTTTCCTCAGTGATAGATTACGAACCAGAAGTGCTGCCTTGTGGGCATGAGACGGCTCTAGCATTCAGGCACTCACAACAGCTATGGGTATTATGAAGGATACCGAGTCAGCCAAAATTCTGGCATGGCGCAGGTGGAGGAGAAGCTCCTGAAGTCCCATCCCCTCCTGAGGAGCTACTGGCAGTTGGCAATTGTTAGGGGCAGGAAAATTTATTATATTTTGGATGTGTGGCCACTGGTAGGGTTTCCCACACTCCAGCGGATGTTCCTATATTCATATCTATAAGGGAAATATGAACTGGTCATAGTGGATCATCCCAATGGGGTTGAGCATGAAAATTTGACAGTGTCATGTTTTGGGAGAAGTTTGGAGTAAGCAGAGGAGGAAATGACATGCATGTGATCATATTTCATTACATATGAGTCTGAAATTCTCGAGAATAAAGAAAACAGCATATAAAAAAGAATTCCAATAGATAGTAGTTGGGTTTGCTTGTGAAACACTTCTGTGTCTGCATGGCTGTGTCTGCCTATGACTGTATTAGGAAATGTTTGGAAGGACAGTTTTGTCATAGGCTTCCAATCCCCCTTTTTAAGTTTAGCAATTGGCTTTTTTTAAATCTTAGAAAATAGCACATATTATTAAGTAATAGTCATGGCAAAATCCTCCCCCGAGCCCATCCTATAATAGTCACTGCTGCTTTCTTCCCAGCCCTCTTCTGATCCACAACTAAACCTTTATTTGTCAAATTTTTGTCAGAAAGAAAATGAAAAACAAACTGTTTCTTGGCTGAGACAATGAGTTCTTAGCAGTTAGCATAATAAAAATAAATTCACCTTTTATTGATTTATACACACTACCATAACAGGGCAACAGATGACTGTTCTTTTTGAAGAAATAGCTCCAGTAAGAGGTGAATTACATGATCTATGTGATTCTAGCATGTCTGCACTTCCTGCCCCCCATAACGCTGCATTCCAGAGGTAGAAATCCAGTCTTTATTGGCCTCCCTTTTAGGTTGACTGACTTGAGAAGCAGAGCTATCTTCTCTGTGATAGCCACCCTAGCGAGTACCTATTCAAAGCTGAAAACTCACATCCTACAATGGCTTCTGAAGAACTGTTAAATCTGAAGAACTATTGCCTGGCTGTGAAGAAGCCCCTGACCAGAACTTTGAAAGGCACAAAATTGTAGAGGAGGTGACAATTGTCAACACATGCTGTCTTTAAGGTGGAAGGAAGAAGAGGAAGACGGGAAGGTGACTCAGACTTAGAAGACCAGGCGTTCACATGAGGAAGGACATGGCTGTGTCTCTAGGTGTCAAAGAAGGCTGGGTCTTTGGTTATTGAGTCAAATGGAAATTGGATGTGAACACGGCCATGGAAAGGGGCTGCCAGGGGGAAGCAGGACGTGCGTTGCATTACAAGGGCAGGCCAGAAGTGTACCAAGAACGGGATGTGATGAGAACATGAGTCTTATGGTGGGCTCAGGAAGGATGAGCTATCCATCCACTGTGGAGGGTCTTCTGGGGCTTGAATAAAACAGAATCCACAGGATTAGCAGAGTCCCCACACCACAGTCGTGAAACAGTGAGGAGGTAAAAAAAAAATAGTGTACGAACTGGCACACAGCTTTAACAAAAAATAGCTTTCCAATTGCTTGTTACTTACTCCTAAAAAAAAAAAAATCAGAAAATAGGATTTTAAAAATATCTATAAATCCTTTTAAATAAACCAACATTTTTAAATCCTAGATTTTTTTTAAAAAAAAGAACAATAATCTTTTGAGTTACAGAAATTGGTGAGATTTCTGCCACTTAAAGCCCCCTTCTCCACTCTTCTTCAGCAGACCCTTATCAATGACTGTCAGACATGACAAAGCATTCTCAGGTGCTCGCAATGTGCCAGGGACTGAGGGAGGTGATGGTCCTACATTCTTAAATTATTCCTGTACGCATGCGTGAGGTTACCATCGACAGTCAGAAATGCTCCGCAGTTGATGTTATGAACATATTTGCCATGCGGTCTGATATTCCTTCAACTGACCATGATGACGCTGGACCCACACAGGAGATAGTGAGATGCTAGAACCGCACCCAGGTGTGTCCAGTTTTGTTCTCATTCTAAGATGTAAACCCCAGCATCTTCCAATACCTCCAAAAGTGCATAGATGTAGCTTGTAAGTGATCCAAGACCCTCAAAATCTTTTTCTCTTCACAAACTGTATCTGACAGCTACATCCTAAAAAGATATATGCCTCTCCTCTTTGCTCTAATAAGATGTAAAGATGGCTTTGAATGGTGGGGCTGGGGATCTAATTGAGAGATTTACCTGTGGGAGGCAAGTACCCCGCAACTGAGTTACAACTCCAGCCCCTATGTCAGAGTGATCTAGGACAAGAAGAGGAAATACAGAGTGAGCTAAAGACCATTTAACAGTTGTGGAAGTAAAACCAGTTAAACTCGAACATGAGTCTGTGTCAGCAATTGCTCCAGCATTTTACACAACAGTTATTTCTCTTATGACTTGACACTCACGCTACTTTTTTTCATCCTTAACCATAAATGTACGAAAACTTTTCGGGACTCTTCACGATGCTGCTGTTTCAGTGTTCGCATGATTGAATCGGCCTTCCTGTGCCTAAAACTTAAAACTAGCCTCTCACCTTCATTTGCCCCGCCCCCGTACAGGTGCCAGAACTGTGGGTTGATTTTTCCTGCTGCTCGAGTCGCCAAGACACAAAACCCGAATTGTCTCAGTCTGATAGGGCGTAAATTGAAGGCTGGCCACTAGCCATGAGACATCCTGCCCTGTGTCTCTCAGGAAAAGGGGGTTCGTGTTTTTATTTGTAGGGCACGGCTATCCAGGCTTCTGCGTGATCACACAGTCCTGGAGGACTTCATCTAGCTTCAGGCTGTTATTTGGCCCGAATCTCAGTTCACTTGTCTGCATCTGCTGAATGTCCCTCCAGAGCCACCATAGCCCAGCTTCCACCCATTTCCCTCCGAGTGGCAATGTCATTTCAAGACTGGTTGGACTGAAGGGCACAAATGATGCTCTTAGATTCAGCACTGGGTACGTCGCCTCCTTCAGTGCCACTGGAGCGCTGATGGAGGTCACGACTTTTGTTCTGGAAAATTCCATTTCAGAAGCTGTGAATCTCCCTGCTGATGCCTCTTTCTTCTGGTTACCAACGCAGTCAGTCATAGACTAGCGAATGCAACCCTTTTTAAACTAGAATCTGTTCCCCGACATAAGACGACATTTAAGTCTCTAAGAGATGCCTTAGTTTTGACTGTGAACCTTCCATCACTTTGGATAGTCATGAGTGAAGGAATACTGGCCAGCTATTTCCAAACATCTAACGGACCGTTGGTTTATCCTTCATTCTAGGGCTAGGCTAGAAAGTCTTTCTAGAATAATATTGTCATTTAATATAACAAATAAAAATACAAACGGTACTCTCTGGGGCAATGGAGGCAAATAAAGAAAGAGACTGGGTGCAAATGGAAATAGGTGTGTCCACGGAGCAGGGGATCTGATCAAAGCGCGTGCTCCACTTGTCTGAAACACTTTCATGGAGTATATAACTATGTACAATGAATGTATGCCAATCTTTCTTTTAAGAAAGAAAAGACATTCTTGTCACAAGCGGGCCTTGCCAATATGGGGTTTAGTTTTCTGGTCGCCGGGGTAGACGGTGTGCTGCAGCAGAGGCGGAAGCAGGGGAACTTGGAAGAAAAACAGATGCAGCGACTTGTTTAGCGGGCAGAATTATTAAAAATGAAATCCCTTTGTAGCCTGTCGTCTCGGGGTTATGAAACCCAGTAGCATGTTTTTCTTTTCCTCCTTTCAAATGATTTTTGTTTTTAATAAGTTTGGCTAGAAGTATAAATGCTTTTGGCGAGGTCAGCTTGAACTTGTGGCTTCTCTCAGCCATCGGGGTCTATACCTCAGAGGGTTCTCTGTTTTGACTGGAAGTCTCTGTTTTGTTGACTGAACCGGCAGCTGCCGTGTGTGAGCACTGGAGTCTTTAATGATTCTTTTTTTTTTTTTTTTTGGTCTCTTTTGCTGTTTAAAAGACTGACTTGAGGATAAATTTGGTGTCTTGGATAGATAAATAAATCTGACAAAATTATAAATGGCTGAGAGTTAACTGAAGCAGGAAGAGGAAAATAATAGGGAATTAATTCTAAAAAGAAAACACACCCCTCAGTAAAATGCATGAAACCCTCACAAAGACAAAGACATTTTTTTAAAAAGTCAGTATTTTAAAGAAAGGAAAACAGTCAGTTCCTCCCCATTCCAAAACTAAAAATAACAAAGGAACCACTGCAAAGTGCATAGTAGTTCCATGTGTCTGACACACAACGGTTAACTTTTACTTTTGGAGACATTTCATGAACCTTTGTGTAGCTAATAAATGCTAGTATCCCAATTTAAAGCGAGACTATATATTATTATTATTATTATTAGAAACCCATAAGGGACAGTCAAGCTATTTGTCATTGACAAAACAGTGGGTCATGGAGACTCTAATTTGCGATAAAAAAGAAAGGTTGACCTTACCAATTTTGGGGGGCTAAAAAATATGGCGACTGAGCTGGGTCAAATCAGAATGTTCATGTGTTGCCGGTAACATGTAGTGTTTGTGTGCTCCCAGGGCAGCTCTTTCGGTTGACCGACAAGGAAAGATGTTGAACATATATGTTCTTCTTCTTAGGCCTCCTACCATCAAGAGAGGAGAATCACTTAAAAGAATTGAGTGATGTTACTTATTTTCATTTAACGCCACAATTACTTTTCGAATTTATTCTTTTTCTCTTTCCTTTTATCTCTTGGCAACTCCTTAGAGATTCGAAACACTCAGATTATCCAGCATTTAGCAGTTCTGCCCCTTGGCCAAGAAGAAGTCACCATATATAGCATTCGTGTAGTGTTGACTTGTAAAGAATATTTAATGATACAGTTAAAAAATTATACGCTATAAATAATATATCATAAAGAAAAGTAAATAATATTTGAATAAGGAGCATTTTCTTTATTTTCTCAATAGACATTAAAATGGTTTAAGACACAGGGAAGCTCAAGCAGTATTTTCAAAGTTATGTATCTAGTCTGTGTGTATGTACGTGGTGGTTACCTGTCACCATACGTGTGCAGAGGTCAGAGACTAAGAAACAGGAGTTAGATATCTTGTCCCACATGGATGCCAACGCCTGAACCTGCATAATCACTCTTGGCAGTTGGGGCCCTTTCCTACTGAGCTATTTTAATACTCCAACACTGACAGTTTTAAAAACATGTATTAATGATCCACATATTTCTGTCTATTCATATATATGCATGTATGTGTGTATATACACATACAAAATGAAGCTGAACACAATTAAAATTTTGAATCAATTCTCAATATTTCAGCATGCATAAACAAGGGTTAGATCAATATTGGTGGTATTTTCTGATATCTAAGGTGACAATAATTTTCTCATGTATACCTCTGGAGATTCAATTATAATGGGTTGGAAGGTTAGAAAGCACCAGGTACACAGTAGGTTTTCAGGCAGTATGTCACTGCCTCTGTTTTTCTTTAACAGACAGCACACGGACCTTGGAGGGCTTTATCATACTTAGATTACTTTCCACACCTGCAACACTTGAACTTAACCAAGAGACTCCCTAAAGGCTAACTTCCTAATCTGCAAAGGAAGCAGTCCCTACATCCTAAGATGCTTGTGGGTGCTATGAAGACAGACGTGACAACCGAGACATGGCAGGGATCATTAATCTCTCTGGGTTCAGCCTTTTCACAAGAACCACAAGGCCAACTCAAATTACTATTATACAGCATAAGCGTTCTGAGGCCATTTGTAACTATTGATAGTTATTCAGGTATTCAATTTACTGCTTCAGCCGGGCGGTGGTGGCGCACGCCTTTAATCCCAGCACTCGGGAGGCAGAGGCAGGCGGATCTCTGGGAGTTCGAGGCCAGCCTGGTCTACAAGAGCTAGTTCCAGGACAGGCACCAAAGCTACAGAGAAACCCTGTCTCGAAAAACCAAAAAAAAAAAAAAAAAATTTACTGCTTCAAGGTGTCTTTAACAAACATTAGTGGATTGGCTTGGGGCTTTCTATATGTGGCTCTATTGTAAACAATGTAAATATTAAGTAATCAATCAGGAGTCCAAAACCCTTTTCTGACATTTATTATTTATCTTTGATTCTTGAAATTTTGTATTGTATTTCAAATGCTTTATAAAAATTAGCATCTGAGACCAGCCTGGTCTACAAGAGCTAGTTCCAGGACAGGCTCCAAAACCACAGAGAAACCCTTTCTCGAAAAACCAAAAAAAAAAAAAAAAAAAAAAAAAAAAAAAAAAAAAAAAAAGCATCTGAAGTATATGCTAGAGATGAAACTTAAACTAACAACATAGCAAAAGGCTAAATGCCATGCTGTCACCAGCCCTAAGTGACTTCTTTAGAGAGGCGAACAGAATCCAGTTGGGAACATTACAGTTTCATCAGGGCTACCGAGGACTCATGATGAGCCAGGAAAAGGATGAGTTCAAAGCCGGCATGGTCTACATACAGACTTCTGGGCCTGTTATTGCTAAATACCGAGATCCTTTATGCTGTATCATGTTTTTTAGAAGATGAAATTTATTGTACGGCGTGCTTGCTGCTCTGCTAAGCTGGTCCCAGTGTCTAGTTGCTTGATTTGTCTTGTTCTAGGGATGTGCACTCATCTTTGGTGTGATGCTTCCACTTCTAATATGGCAATGCTACAAAGAACAGACAGAACTTCTGAGATCAAGCTGTAAACGGTGTCACACTGTCTGGAGAGAGTCTTCACTTGCCTTGTTTCTCCACATCTGCTGAGCTGCTAAAATGAGCTCTCCGTCATGACTTATACCTCGACGCTCCCTGTGAGCGAATAGAAATCAGCCAGGGATGCAGATAACCCAGACAAACTGAAGATGATAAACCGGCTTCTTTAAGCCACTGAATGTGGGGATATCTTGCTATGAAGCATTAGATCGTCCTTTAGATGGCCATTTATAGGCAATGACAAAAATGGTAGTGGTTTGAGTAGCCAGGTTTCCCATAGGCTTAGTTACTTGAACACTTGGTCTCCAGTTGGTGGCGCTGTCTTGCAAGGTCATGGAAATTTCCTACGCCCATCGTCTTGCCAGGCTTCTGCCAGGCTGTCCCTGCCATGAGGAGCCCTAGCCCCCTGGAATCAGGTACCCAAATAAACGTTTTTTCTTGAGCTGCTTTTTGTCATGGTATCTCATTACAGAAACGTAACTAATGCGATGTGTGCGGTTGACAACTAAGACAACCACGGAGCTGTGAAGGTTAAAACGGAAAGCAGAACTACTTAGCATAAAACACACAACAACACTGTTTGTTACTACAAGTCTTATGAAGTTTGGCAACTCCTGATCATCTTTTTAAATGGGGAAAAAATGACACACAATATCACGTATTGCAGTGAATATTTTTCAAATCTTATCCAGTCCGTCCTATCAACAATGGGTGGAATATAATTGAGTACCAGAGCACAAGTGTGTCCAGACAGACAGATGTGCTTTAACAATAGAGCGACACATCTTTGTTATTAGTTGAAACATCTCATAAGAGATCAATAATTCGAATGCTCATATTATTGGCAAGGTGTTTTAATTTCTGTCAGATAAAAACCTCTAAGAGTTGTCCAAAGCCGATTCAAAAGTTTAGCCCAGGGCAACACAGTAGAGCCAACCCCATTAGCTAGTGCAGGTGTGGATGGGTCAGCCCCGAAAGTTGTGAGCATGGGAGAGCTGTCCTTATTACCCATCTGTCTTGTGGTGGCATGGGTGGAGGAGAGTGTCCCTCCCCTCAGTCAACACCTGGGGCATGTGGGAGAGCTGGCCCTGTGGTCATAAGAGTGGGAGAGTTGTCCCTGACCCCATTAGCTGCAACACTTGGGCTAGCAGGCCCTGCAGCTCACCAGGGCAGCCCAATAGAGCCAACTCTGTTAACACAGCTACAGGTGAGTCAGCTCTGAAATTATGAGCGTGAGAGAGCTGTACCCATTACCCGTTTGTCTTGTGGCAATATGGGTGGGTGAGAGTTGCCCTCCCCCCACACCCATCAATGCCTGAGGCAGGTGGGAGAGCTGGCCTTGTGGCCATAAAAGCAGGAGAGCTGTCCCTGGCTCCTACCAGTTATAACATTCTGGGGATCAGGCCCTGCAGCTCACCAAGGGCAGCACAATAGAGCCAACCCTGTTAGCACAGGTGTGGGTGAATCCAACCTGAAGTTATAAGCATGAAGTAACAACTGTCCCCATTTCTCATCTGGCGGACCAACCATACAGCTGTCTAGGCCCATGCTAACCCCAACATTAACCCCACTATGATTTGCTGGCTGGCACATGGGAAGGCACCTGATCTGCAGACCCAAAGCTGCAAGACCACCACAACACAGAGCCACAACAGAAGACCCAAGAAGAGTCCTAGTGAGGGTCCAGCATCAATATGTAGTAGAAATCAGAGGCCTTGAACCGGACCAATGACTCTTCTCAACAAACACTTGCAGGTAAAGATATATGGACAAAGGGGCTTATGGCATGACTCACTGTGCCACTATGCAACTTCCATGAAGAGACTTTTATTTTTTTTCTCTTCAATTTTGTTTTATTTAGGGGGAAGGTGTAGGGGTGAAGGACAGATGTGGAGAAATGGGAAAATGAAGGGCATCAACATATATGATGTAAAAGACATATAGAATAAATTTTAAAGAGTATATATGTGTGTGTGTGTGTGACAGATAGATAGATCAGTAAAAAAAAAATAAGAAAAAAAAGATTAGCCATGGCATACTTCCTTCAATATAGTTTTACTAATTCACACCACAAACAAACCTAAAACCAATCAGATTCCCCAGTCTTCAATGTCACAACAAAGCTGCACTGCCCAAGCCTTTATTTCAATGTAGTTGGCACTAGCGGTGTTCTCTGCTCCAAAGGATTGATGCACCTCCTTCCAGAACATTCCCTGCTTTGCAAACGACAGAGCCCAAGTAGAGCTCATCTTGCTCCAGAGAAGCCCTGGTCTCCATCACACAGATGAGACTCAGCCCTCATGAGTTGTCCCGCCCACACACTTCCTGGTGCTGCCAGAACGGGCTCAGTCTGAGAAGCCCTCACTCACGTACAAGCCTGTGGAAATAAATCTACAAGAATAAAACACAGTTTTGGTTTGCGCTGGAGTCGTGAGGGAGGAGAGTACCAAGATCTAAGATTTTAATTCTGTTATATTTTTTGAGAAGTAGGTGCCTTCCAAGCGCCAAAACAAAAAGATGTAAAGTTGTCTTCCTGCAGTGAGTATTATCAACAGAGAACTACAAAGAATGCATCAACTAAAATGGAATGTTGGGCCAAAGATTCAGAATGAAAAATGTAAAGAATGGTCACTGATTGATTTCATAAGCCTTCTGTTGGCCAGAGTGCTGCATTAATTGACAGCCAACTGTTGGATTGAGTACATCTAGAGGCTCAAGGATTCCTTTGGTTTGGTGGCCACAAACTGAATCCCTAACTCTAGCCAGATGTTTTATGAGTGAGCAAGACCACAATTCTATCACTTAATACTAGAAAAACAACCCAAATGCCATATATACCAAGGATAGTTCATATATACTGTTTCAAATGGAGAAAGAAAACCTTTCGCCAAGTCTTCTTGATGCCTTGATTTCATCTTTCCGTCATACTGATCTCTTTACGGTTATAAATGATCAGTGGTTTTGACTCATGTCAACATACCCCTTTCTCCAACAGCCCAGTATCTTTATATAAATTCTTTATGCATTGCCAATATGCAAAATAATGGATTTTGGTATGAGAGATGTCAAATTAGTTTTTGCTTATCTCTTTAATGGTGTACATTTATCCCCATTGGGTCTATTTATTATATTGAAAATATTAAATATTGACATTCTTCATGCTCAGTTAATCTTTATTAGACCTCTATGCTATACTCAGAATGTGCTTTGAGGCAATTAATATTCTGAGAAGTCAATATAATATCTTCAAATTATCTTTTCACTCAAGAATGTGTCATTTCTATAGCTTCAGATTTTAAGTACTAAATCTTAGTTCCTATAACACACATATGAGTAAAAGAAACAAATATATTAGAAAAATTTAAAGTAGCTTTGCCATTTATTTTTAGGATTTGCAATAATTAGAAGTAACTAATAATATCATCCGTGGTATTTACAAAAATTTCAGAAAGAATTATAATGCAGACAGAACTGAAGGAAAGGAAAGCCGTAATATTTCCTAATGGTTTTTAATATTTTGTGCACCTACCAAAAGCGTCAACACATTTGTATCATTCTATAAATACAGATGTTTATGTGGATCTAAGTCAAAAAGGAGTCCAATGGAGTTCTATTATTGCCGGGACAAAGCACCGTGACCGGGCAACCCAAAGAAGAAAGCACTGATGGGATTCCAGGGGATTTGAGTCCATGACTGTTTAACAGGGCGCATGACGTCAGCAGGCAGGTAGGCTTGGTGCCGGAGCAATAGCTGAGAGATTACATCTGACCCAACAGTGTAGGGCAGTGGGAAAGCTAACCGGTCCTGAGGTTTCAAAATCCCACCCCCAGTGATACACCTCATTGAACAAGGCCGCCCAATCCTAATCCTTCCCAAACAGTTTCTCTAACTGAGAACCATATATTCAAATACAAGCACCCATGAGGGCCATTCTTCCTCACACTACTGCAGATGGAAAAATAGTGAAAGGTAATGAATCATAAAATAATCTTTATGCTTAGTAGTTGGCTAATTCTCATTCACAAAATCCAGCTATCGTGACGACCTCTGGGATGCACAAGTGAGCAAAGCTAACTCATAAAACATCAAAAATGTTTCCATTCATTCATGCTTAAACGTGTAACATAAATGGTGTTTTCCCACGAAAACATGTGTCTGTATGCAAAAACTATGGGTTCAGCATATAAAAAGTTTATTTATATGATATGTTTAGCACTAAGAAGAAACTGGTATAAAAACGTTTTAAAAGATAAATCAAAGTGTTTACTATCATTTTCTCCAGTGGATAGATTATTTTTTTAATATTATCTTTATGCTATTATAACTTTATGTATTTTCCAAATGTTGCTTTTAAACTTTTCTGTTGGGGAAAATAGAATAATCTTAGTCTGAGAAAAAAAAAAGAAAGAAAGAGAGAGAGAAAAGAAAATAGAAAATCAAAATTTTTAAAAAATGACAAAAAAAAATCCCGACTCTAAGGAATTCTTACATTCCCATCTTTCTACTGAAATACTCATGGCAAACTCCTATGAGCCAAGGCGTCACATAAGACAATAAATCACTAGGAAGAATGGTTAGATGCACCTTCTTCCAAACGTCTGCCTTCTCTGAAGCAAAGGATGTTAGGGTAGAAGTCTAAATTTCCTACCTGTTTTTACCTGCATCCATCAAGCTTGGAAACATGGGCCTCCACAACACACAAAGAGAAAAGGAAGACCACCTCCCATAGCCTGAGGTCTCAGTCGGTCTCTCCCTCCATCTTTGACCTCTCTTTACAATCACATTAGAGACACATTTTGTCATGTGATGGATCATCTCATCCTGGGAAATAAACCCACTCCTCTGACAGAGAGACACAGTGGATTATAAGGTAGAAAATGGAGAACTCCCTTTCCACAATCTCTTATCTTCTGAGGATAGGTTCTTAGGAACAAAGCATTCTGAGACTTGGCCAGACATCTTCTCAGTCAGGAAGAGCCATGCCCAATAAATGAGGCCTGCGGACTGGAGAATTAAGTTTTAGTTGATTCCAGGTGTAGTCCTGTTGACAGCTAAGATTATCCATCGCAGGCATCATTCATGAACATGAGATACTATGCAATAAGGCATAAAATTAGATCAAATGACTGCAATTTTGAAAAGGGGTTTAAAGGCATGGAGAATTTTAATAGAATTGTAATTGATCTAATGCAATCAACATGCACATTACAAAACACATAGAGTAAAAACTTTTTCACAGGAAACTTAATACAGACGTGGGACCAAAGGTGAGCAGCTTCTCAAGAATAGAGGAGACAAGGAAAAGAGACATACTGGTGGGAAGGAAGACAGGAAGGTCAAAATCTGATAGCAACCTGATGACAACAGAGTAGAGAAACTGGAAATCAGCAAGAAGTAGGACATTGTCGCTAAGTTCATGGTTTATGGCTGACAAAGGTCTGCCATGTTTCAGACAAAATTAATTGAGTTTGATCATGTTCGTTCCTTAATCTATGTTATAAATCGTAGGGTTATATATTAGGAGTTAGAGAATTTTTCCCACAAATGAATGCTCGCTCTCTTGCCCCACTGCCTCTTGAACTGTTCATTCTCATCCAGCACTAAGATTGCGGAAACATTTCTAATCCTATCCCATAAAGTACTATCAGTATTTTTGAATGAGTGAAAATAATTACAATTAATCAAACTTTTGTGGCAAGTCTGTGATCGTCAATGATCTTATCAAAACTAATTTATGTAAAAATTTAACTCTCAGAATAATGCCGCAAGTCAAGTGTTCATTTCGATATTGTGTATATTGTGATTCATCTAGTTATGAATAAAAGGAGAATTTTAATCAATGAAGTCAGACCCTCATACCAGCATTCTGAAGCCACATGATAGAACTCATCATATATACAGTGAGTTGCCATTGGGTGAACCCAGTCCATACTTCCATATAAGCAGGTCGTCTAAAACTCACCTCTATCTCTGTTGTTGATGGCGATTCAATGTCTACCGGGCCAAGCCTCCTTTACTTTTTGTCTATTCCCTAGGTTAGTTTTCAAAGCAGCTCACCAACTCTTATGGGTGCTTAACAGGAATTACTTGGAATTGGAAGGTAATTAACAGATGAACCTGGGGAGAAAAGCCATCTCTTAGGGATTCCTCTCCTAATTATTTATCTCACATACTGACTGCCTAAGAGGCTAGAGTGTGTTAACACATAAATAAAAGCCCTTCCCAGTTTTACTTTCCTGATTTGCCATGATGTTCTAATAACATTGCTAATAATGCCCATCACAATGAGATTAGGAGTTAGTAGATGAGCCACAAGAAAATTGCTAGAATAGTAACATCCCTGCGTAGTATCGTCCTGTGTATCAGCAATAATGGCTCTCACCTTAACTTGTGCTTCTATGTAACAAAAACCCTTTTAATTCTCATCATGTTAGTAAAATCTTTCAAAGGTATAATTTATCCAGTTAAGAGCTTGCTGTTATGACATTGGTCTCAGTTAGAACGTGTCTTCCAAGTTTACACAGGATAGGTTCCTACTATGGGTTAAGGTGGCTAGTTACATTTCACATCTGTTAAACTTAAATGTCTGTAACTGGATCCTGTCTTATTATTAGATAATAGTTGATATATAAATACAAACATACATATAAGTACATAGTTACATAGGTAATAGATGGAATGATATGAGTAGATGATAAATAAACAGATAGTAGATAGATTGATAGTAGATAGATTGATTGACAGTAGATAGATTGATAGATAATGGATAGTAGATAGATGATAGATAGATAGATAGATAGATAGATAGATAGATAGATAGATAGATAGATAGATAGATGGTAGTTAGGTATGTTTTTAAGCTTTTAATTTTTATTCTTTCAGAGTTTTATTACTATATTCCTAAGGCAGCTCTATTGTTTTCTATATTGCTAATATAACTTAAATATCATGAAAACCATGACATGCAGACGTACAAACACAGTGTGGTTGTAACCTGTGTTGGGTTTCCGCCCTAGTAGACCTTAGCAAAGCCTTCTTACAGCCATGTCTCAGGTGCTGCCTGAGAATTCGAACTCTAAAGACCTTCTGAATTTCTGGAGGATCATTGAGCTACCCTAGACTTGGTGTTGGGAGACCAGTATTCATTTTTATTTTCTTTAGAAATAAACTTTCTTTAAAATGTATTTTCTATCTGTATTCTTGCTCATTTATATAACTTTGATTTCTTTTAAAGTCCACTTTTTGTAATTCCAACTTGGCATAGACTGGTTTATTTTATTACATTAAAGGAGCCAGCTCTTCGTCTTATTGATCAAGCCTGTTTTTAAGTCTAGTTGTTTGTGTTCTGTTTTATTAATTTGTGCTTTTATCTTTATTAACAGCCCTCTGTTTCCATTTTGTTTACTTTTATTCTTTTTCCAGCTCCCTGACTTTAAGCCTTGATTCATCCAGTTTTCCTGTTTCTTGCTCCCTAATAAACAAGTTCCAGGCCGTAATTCTCGTCTCCTGGCAGCCATCTTGGCCCACTCACGGGGGTTTTTACTCACAATGCTCGCATCACGCCTCATTTCAAAACACTTTATTTGGATTTTTATTTCCTCCTTAACCTAATAATTATTTATTGGGTGTTTTAAACCATTTCAGTTGATTGATATTTTTTTATTTGTCTTTGTTCCTAATCCCTAATTTTATTGCATTGTGGTTAGAATTCATACTTGGTATTATGTCAGCTTTGAAGAATTTCGCATTTGTTTGCGGCCTAGCCCAATGGGTAAGAGAGCGCTAACCGGCCCAGAGGGGTGACACCTGACACAGAAAAAAACCACGTACTCAAGGATAATGGCTTTGTATGTTGTACACACATTAAAAAATGTGCATAGGTTTATTTAATTATACTTGTTTATACTTGTTACTTAAATTCTAAATCTTTGTACATGTGAACTTGACCTTGGAAACAGTTATAGTTCTATACCAAGCCCTTAATTCTTTAAAATATTACATTTCTGTAATTCCTTGCCTTTCTGACATTTTTCTCCCTGTGATATTTTCAGTAGAAAAAATACTATTATGCCTCATTTTTGTTTGATTGTAAAATTTATGAGCTTATTCACATAGGCATATCTATTTTCATCAGAATTTCTCCATTTATTTTTAAACTTTTTATTTCATTTATTATTCTATCTTTAAGTAAATTATAAATTGATATAGAGCATCATTTTCTTTTTTCATGTTTCTCTTCCAAATTGAATGTGTATGTATTGATTTTCTCAACATAAATGTGTTGTAACTGATGAATTTGTTCTATTTACAATTGCCAGGATCTTGACATGTTAAATTTCTTCTTAACAGCATACAACCTTTGTGTTAAGCCTTTTTCCTCCTTGTTTCTCTTCTGTTAACACACCACCCACCTGTCCTTGACCCTCTTTTTCTCCTGTCTAACTCAAGCCCGCTCACACCTGCTGCACAGCCAAGTGCTACAGGAAAGGCAGATCCCACTGGAAAGG
The DNA here is from genome assembly GCF_950005125.1 of Chionomys nivalis. Classification (NCBI taxonomy): domain Eukaryota; kingdom Metazoa; phylum Chordata; class Mammalia; order Rodentia; family Cricetidae; genus Chionomys; species Chionomys nivalis. The sequence continues at coordinate 2,852,409 of NC_080111.1, read as the reverse complement.
CAGATCCCACTGGAAAGGCAGATCCCACAGGAAAGGCAGACCCCGCTGGAAAGGCAGACCCCGCCGGAAAGGCAGACCCCACAGGAAAGGCAGACCCCGCAGGAAAGGCAGACCCCGCTGGAAAGGCAGACCCCACTGGAAAGGCAGACCCCACTGGAAAGGCAGACCCCACTGGGATCTTTTCTTGCTGTCAGAAGTCAGCTAGTTGTCTCCCTTCTTTTCCTTGCAATTGCCTTGGTCACGTCCTTTCTCTTTACTGAGACTAATTCTACTTTGACCGTATTGGGAAATATGTTCTTTACTGGTTAAAACACAGAGCTGGGGAGGGAAGGAGGGGAGGATAAAGAGAGAGAGAGAGAGAGAGAGAGAGAGAGAGAGAGAGAGAGGAGGGAGGGAGGGAGGGAGGGAGGGAGGGAGGGAGGGAGGGAGGGAGGGAGGGAGGGAAAAGGGGAGAGAGGCGGGATAGAGAGACACTCTTTTCCCAGTCTGTGTTTGATAAAGAGATAACAGAGGGAAGCCTAAGCTATCTTCCTATTGTCGTCTAACCTCAGAAGACAACAGAATGGAAAACAGAGAATGTTTCAGTTGTGTTTAAGTCAACAGCGAAACTACAGTACTAGCTGACAAGAGAGTATCACCGAGTAATTATTTTTGGATTAGTATGATTTATTTTTGCCAGGGACAGACATGACTTTTATGAGCCTCTTTTATCACTGTCCTGAAGATTTCCTCTACAGTCTTTTACCATTGCATGCAGAAAGAAAAAGAAAGAGAGGGGGGGGGGGGGAAGGAAGGAAGGAAGGAAGGAAGGAAGGAAGGAAGGAAGGAAGGAAGGAAGGAAGGAAGGAAAAGAGAAAACTAGTAGTTTTTGTTCCGTTTCTTCTTTTTCTTCCACTGAAAGTGTTCGTATAATTTTTCTCTTTAAGAAAACTTAGTCCTATTGCTTCTTGAAATGTCTTAGAGGTTTTGTTTGTTTTTCAGCTTTTGCTGTTGTTTTGGGTTTGGTGCAATCTCTGCTCTCATCACAAAGACACATTTTCTTCCTTGTCAGTTTTCTTATGTTACTTCCTTAATCGTCACGTTTCTTCCACTTTCTTGGATTTCTCTTGGTCAGAGCCAGTTGGACGGACTGCCTCTGGCTCTTTTCAGTACGTGTTTGTCAATTATGCCCTCTCCCTGAAGGGGAATTCCCATTCAGGCTTGGAGTTCTTCTATCTTTTGCAAGGTTCCTTTAAGTTGTATTCCATAAACACATTTTTAGGGGGGGAAGGCAAGTTATCATGTTGTCTACCTTGAACAAGAACAGGCTATGTTGACATTAATCTGAAGAAATGAATGAATTTAAAAAATAGGAGGCAATGTTTCCAACAAAAATCTAAGTAGATACTGATAAATCTTAAGACTTGGAACGTGAAATAGAAATGTCTTACAGGCAGAAGAGAGAGACCACTTACAAAAGGACTCAAATCAGGTCGGTCTCAGATGGCTGTACTGCAAATTCTAGGACTAAAAAGATGAAGAAGAATAAACGTAAAATAATGACACAAAATAAGGCTATCCACACATCCTATGCTTCAGTGTGGGATGAATTCTTACTCAAACAGGGAGCAAAGTGTACGTGAAAGAGCCCATATAAACAAAACACGCAGGCTTTTTCTAAATAGCTCATTTTAAGATGGATATTTTAAAAGTGACTTAAGTTAATAGAAAAAAATGTATATTATAGACTTTTGTCTCTTATTACTTTCCTTGGGTTTTATTTTAATGCCTTCTGCTTATGCATTATAGTTTCCAATTTTGTGTTGTTATGGGTTTTGATTGTGTGTGTGTGTGTACACCTGTGTATCTTGGTCTGTGTATTTCTTGTTTTTTCCTTTTAAAAATTTTAAAATTTTCTGGTTGGTTTGTTTGTTAGATTTGTCTGTTTTCCAGAGAGAAAAAGAAGACGTGGAATTGTATGGGCTGGGATGGGAAGATGATCTGGAGGGAAATTGGGGAGGGTAAGCCATGATCAAAATATATTATAAGAATTTTCAATGAAAATAAAACAAAGAAAAATAGTGTGTTCTAAAACAATAATTTAATTTTTACCAAATACCATTGTGGAGAACTTTTAAGGAAAGTGAAAATAACATTTCTGAAGTAATTATTAATAAGAACAAGGTGGGCCAATTGGTTGTAGCACACTCCTTTAATCCCAGCACTTGGAAGGCAGAGGCAGGTGGATCTCTGTGATTTTGAGACCAGCCTGGTCTACAGAGAGAGTTCCAGGACAGCCAGAGCTGTTACACAGAAAAATCCTGACTTGAGAGAACAAGCAAAACAACAAAAAAAGAAAAGAAAAAATATCAGAAGTATGTTGTGTGAAGGGGGCAGAAGTTCTTATATATTTCTTGGTATTTTACCAAAGAACAAAAATCTGAGTGTGTGTGTGTGTGTGTGTGTGTGTGTGTGTGTATACTCAAAGGAAATACTAATGGATTAATTTTTAAATACTCAAAGAAGAAAGTTTTCTGAGTACCGAGTTCACAGATCTGTGTGACCCATCAAGTCTATGAATTGGGATGCAGGTCTTCTGGTCACTGATGAATATGTGTGAGCAGATGCTATGGGGTGGAGCCCCTTCTGGAAGCCTGGTCCTCTCCAAACAACCTGGCCTAAGTGAACCTAAACATTCTGCTTTAAGTTCCTACAGGGCTTCCGCGTCAAGACTTGCTAATAACTGATAGGACTTCCACGGAACATAGTGTTTGGTTTCCATTAAGCAGAATTAAATATGGTACTCACATACTTCCTAATACATAAAAATAAAACAGTTTCTTTATGCATAAATCACACTGGAAACCTTACTTGAATAACAGGATTTATGAATTTTTCACACAAACTTTAAGACTAAAATTTTGACAAGGAGCCTGGAACAAAACAAGGAAACACTCTTGTCTTTGCAAACATTCTCAAATTATTGTTTTTCTTTTTGGTAACATAAAGATACTATAAGCCTCTTATGATGCGAAACACAGAGATGGTTGTACCTGGAAGATAACTTGTCTAACCAAAAATAGCACCATAAATCAAAATGGAAACACTAGGTAATCATATTGAATACTGTGTGAGGCCCAGTAAGTAACGCAATTGTCTCTTGAACTTAACAAAGCCAGAAAGCACAGGAAAGGACTTGATTATGGCTTATGTTTGTCCTTACTGACTTGATGCTGAATCTATGAACTCGTGTTCTAGTATAACAGCCATCAGTTCTTAGCCCTGCTCCAAGTGCATACTTCATTGATTGCTGTGAGAAAAAGTGACTGGACCCTTAAACTCCTTTCCTTTGCACACGGATGGGTTTTTCCGGTAGAGAGCACTAGAGAGACAGTGCAGGGAGGAATTTCCTCCTCAGGGTCTGAGACACTAGCTTAGCTGTAGCAACCTGGGCAGCTTCCCCGGGACCTAATTCTTTTTTTTTTTTAATATTTATTTATTTATTATGTATACAACATTCCTTCCATGTATGTCTGCAGGCCAGAGGAGGGCACCAGACCCCATTACAGATGGTTGTGAGCCACCATGTGGCTGCTGGGAATTGAACTCAGGACCTTTGGAAGAACAGTCAGTGCTCTTAACCTCTGAGCCATCTCTCCAGCCCCCCGGGACCTAATTCTTATAGCGCACCGAATTTGGTGGCTAGCCTCTTCTGGTGTCTCTCTGGGGCGACTGGGTGCTGTCAGAGACATCTTTCCCCAAAAATTTGGAAGGAAGATGCCTAACAAGTTACACTGCTGTCCACCCACATCATCTGAAAGCCAGTGAGGCCTTGGCTATGGGCTCCAAAACTGTATGGAGCATAATGCTATTACGAAACTTTGAATAGGCTAATGTAAGACTTGCCAGCTGAAAAGGGACCTCAAGTGATGTCAACCGCTTGAGACTCTAGATAGAGAGGCAGTATCTGCCACGCACCGCACCCCCGTGTCTGCGCTCTGTGCGCTGGCACCCAGTTCGCGAGCTTCGAGCAAGGGGACTGGAGGTTAAAATACACAGACACACAGACAGAGAGACAGCGACACGGGTCATCCTTGAATTCCCCAAGAATGCCCCCTTTATCGTGTTCAGGGGCAGATTATATAGAGATAGTCACGCCCCAGCCAAACCCACCAGAAACCACTCTCCTGCCATCAGGAACTCCTGAAGGTCTCGTGCTCAGAGCAGCTGTAGGCACTCAGATCAGGGGAAAACAAGAAATTCAGGATCTGGGGGCTCACTGCTCCCAACAAATATCTTCTCCTAATGAAGAAAAACAAAACTTGGCATCTACCTTGGGCCCATTTTAGTGAAGGAGAACTCCATACTCCTGGACAACCTGAGACAAGTCCTTGGTTGGTCGGCGCCCTTTCCTGCTTGGAAAGTCCTGAAATCTCAAAGCTAATGGGAGGAGAAAGAAGTATAACAGAAGGGTGTTTCGGCCCTACTGTGGCAAAGGTCTAGATTTGAAGGGGGTTGGGATTGAGTCAGAGTGAGTCATTAACTTGAAATGTTACTGCAAGTCCCTCCTGAAAGTGTGCATGGGTCCCACCACCAAAGTGAGCTAAAGATAAAACCTATAAAGGACCAAATACATACATGTCTTCTGCTTTAGGGAAGAATGCAGTAAGTTCCCAGTGCCGAGACATCTTAATGCCCACAAAATGACCTCCAAAGAGAGATGGTCGTGCTGTTTTATAAAGCCATGGAGCCCAGACGGGCGGTGGTGGCACACACATTTAATCCCAGCACTCGGGAGGCAGAGGCAGGTGGATCTCTGTGAGTTCGAGGCCAGCCTGATCTACAGAGCTAGTTCCAGGAAAGGCCCCAAAGCTACAGAGAAACCCTGTCTCGAAAAACCAAAAAAAAGAAAGAAAGAAAGAAAGAAAGAAAGAAAGAAAGAAAGAAAGAAAAAAGGAAGAAAGAAAAGAGAAAGCCATGGAGCCTGCAGAACACAGGACCTAGCTAGATTTTAGAAACCACTGGTTTTCCATGATACAAACATTTGCACGGCCCTGAGCTGAGCCCCTACCCTAAATCCAGCATGCCGTCCCACCTCGTGGGCAGCAACTTCTGAAACGGCGAACTCAAATAAATCTCTTCTGGCTAAATAAAAACCACTAACACGCTCTCTATCCAACCAACCAAGAGTCTCCCCGTTTGTAGCTCCTCTTTCTCCTCACGTCTTCCGAAGGGTCAGAACCAGTGGGATGAGCGTGGTACCTTCCACGTCTGCTCTCTTGGGGGAACTGTGTAGCAGTTTCTAAGGAAGTTCAAATACACTGACGACAGTCCGCTGCATAAAAGAGCCAAACAAGGGCTGTGGCTCCAGCCACACGATAGAGCTGTCTGGAAGTAGACTAGACTAGCCAGTCCCCAGCTGACCCATGAGCAGGGATGAGCTGGCCTTGCCCAAATCACAGACTGATAAAATGGCATTCTTACTGTGGCTTAAAGTCACTACCTCCGGGATTATATTGTTACCTTGGAACAGTAACCAGATTACACAAATTAAAGATAATTAGAGAACACTTTAGATTGGGAAATATGCAGATATGCTGTATGTTAACATGCTAGAAACTACACACTAAACGTTTCCAGAGTCCGCTTGGGAGGAGGAGCAGAAGTGCAGGGGAAACTCCCATCTCTTCTAAATGATTTAAAAATGCATTGATAAGGAACAATAGATTAGAGGCTTTTTATTGATTGATTTTTGTTTGTATCACTCACACCAGTTCCTAAGTAAACAAGCTACCCAGGAGCCGGAAGTGGGGATGATCATTCCATACTGGTTGAAAGGGTTGGTGCATGAGTTGGAACGGCAGTGTGGAGACATAAAAGTGACATTACATATAACTGTCATTTTTCCATTAGAACGGCTATTTGCAGAACCACCAAGGGCTTTCTATCAGACTCATCAGAGAACAAATTAAAGTGAGCATAAGATGAGGAATATTTCAGAATATGCATCCCTACCTCAAACTTCGGCCTGGAAACTACTTGTGAATGAATAAAAGAACAAATGACTTCTGTTTGGAGGAAATTCGTCTGTCTACCTCGTTGAAAATAATAATACCAAAATTAGAAAATAATTTCAATTATTGGATTCATCTCGGCCTTCAAAGCCTCACAACGCCACGGACTATGCACAGAAAGGATTTTGGAGGCTACGTTGCCCGTTAGGACCAAACGACACCCTCGTAGATGTCACGGGGGCAAGATTTGTTACTTGTATCCAGGCAGGGAAGAATTAAGCGATGGAATCCAGGAAGCTGATAAAATAACACTGTCGCATTACAAATTCTTTAGAAGTAGTATTTATTGTAAATATTATTATGGAAAGTTTCTTACTCTTAAGAAACATGGTCTCAAAAATACACGTACTTGACTTTTAAGTGATTATTTGATGGCGTTATTTACATTATCCAGTCAGTTCTGTCCTTTTGAGAATTCACTGTACACCAAATCGTTCCGTCTCTTATGGAATTATAAAATTCATAAGCCAAAATTACCTTTAAAAACACATCATCTAATTTCATTATTTATGACTAAGGGAATTAAATTATAGGAGTGAGAGTCCTCTTATTCAAGAACACATATTTTAAATGGGCCAAATAGTAATGCACAGCTTTTTATTATGGAGCATTTTTTATTTTTCTTAATAATTATTTTTACTTTATGTGCTTCGAGTGCTTTGCCTGCACGTATGTGCATCTCTCACATGTGAGCCTGGAGCCCTCAAAAGTCAGAAGAGGGCATGAGATTCGCTGGAGCTTGATCTACAGATGGCTGTTGGTTGCCATTTGGGTTCTGAAAGAGAAGTACGTGTTCCCAACCATGCAGCTATCATTCTGGCCTCATAGCTTTTGTTGTTTCTGTTGTTTTGGTTTTTCAGGGTCTCTCTACATAACTCTGGCTCCCCTGGAACTCACCATTTAGCCGGCTGTCCTTGAACTCAGAGATCTATTTGCTTCTGTCTCTTAGTTTCCAGAATTAAAGGAGTGTGTCACCATGCCTGGCACATTTGGGGATTTTTATAGTATCCTATATCTGATAATTCATTAAATATAAAATGTTAATAAATATAACATTTTGGAGACTTAGCCTAATAAAGATACTAAGGTTATGAACATGATATAATGGAATGATACGCTGAAAAATACATAATCTGGAACTTAACTATATATGTTAGTAAAAAACTATTTGAAATTATTTGGAATTTTATCTTAAATTATGATAAAAATAGTCTTCAAATCTAAATAGCGCATTTCACAACTTTTCTCTTATTCTGTAAACAACAACTGGCTATTCTCCACGTGCCAAGACTCGGGGACATGCATCCAGACTTTGAATCAAATCTAAAGTCTAGAATTTCGAGTCCAGAAGAAAACAGAAGTGTTGAAAAGTACGGCCTGAGATGGCAGCTCCCCTACTCCGTGGCAGGAGCACTCATGCTGGTCTAAGAAGCACATGGAGACTTACCTGCGGTGATTACTCTGTGGAGAATGAGCATCAGGGTGTGATACAGGCTAAGAGACGAGCATCTTACAAAGCTGGGGACTAGGAATCAGAAAAATGTACCTCACTTGAGGAGCCACCACTGTGCTGTCCCATTCAACAGCTGGATCTATGGAAACGGAAATGGATTGCATTTCAATGATATCCAGCTCTTTAGTCGTACCAATTATATTTCAAGCTCTGAACCATTGCATGTGACTGCTGGTTTAGCATGCAGAAAGCACAGACACTCACTATTCTCTCACTGTGGTAAGCTCTAGAGAGCGCTGAACTTGAATTGGGAGAAGAAAATGATGACAATCCATGAGGCAGGAGATGGAAGTGGAGGCAGAAACTGTCGTGCCCTGGAGAATCATATCAGTGGCTGAAGACTTTACAGAAAATGGTAATCCTTACTTAATAATTCGTATACTCTCACAGAGTAAATTAAAATGAAACGTCTTCTTGTCAAACACCAAATAAATTGTTAATAATTATAATTCTAGTCTCCTTTCATGTTCTAGGCTTTCTTCGTGGAGAACTGAGCAAGGGAGATGCTAAGATATTCATTTGAAATGCAGTACAATACTGTGCCCTACCCCAAACCCAAGCATGGACAAAGTTCAAGCTAGAATATATCGCCTTTTCTATGCGACTATCTATCACTAAATATAGCCACATTATATGTTTTGTTTACTTGTAGACAGACATTTGTGGAGTGTTTATGTGTGTCTACATACACCGTTTAAAGAACTTCTGTCACAAAGATGCTGACAGCACCGGGGAAAGGATTGTGTCACGATTCCTGTCCACAAGTAGCCGAATTTTGCCTCTGTATTTTTCTACCCAAGGTCAGTTAGAGACACTTCTACATAGACATTCCAATAACCTTGAGGAGGGCAAATCACTGGCACAGTTAAGAGTGGCATTGAGAATGGTGAGAAAGACACGCAAAGTCCACTTAATATTTTGTCTCTGCACAATGGGCACCACCACAGGTTTTGAAATATGATGTAGTCCTATTCATTAGCCTGGCAATATTAAAATTTGCATCTATTGTGTTAACAAGGCGCATTCTTTACATTACCCATCTCTCTGAAGCCTTCACGTCCTGACTATCTAATGACAAAAACACTTAAGCAGATAATAAAACCCAACTAAGTGCTGTATGGCAAAATCTCGGAGCAATGCCGTGTGAGCTCCGTGGTTGGAATGAAAACATTTTCCAGGTTGTGAAGTAAACAGAATTCATATTAAAGCCAATTTACAGCGGGTGTTTGTGGGGCTTTGTTCGTTCCTTTGACTTGTCCCTTCTCAAGAGCTTGTGAAGGTTACAATGCGTATTCACAAGGTTTCTTCATTGTAAATGGAGTGATATGTCAAGACCAGCAAAGCAACTTTCAAATTATTAGGCATTATAATCAGCCACGGAGCTATAATGGGCATCCCTCAGAAATGTTGAGAATAGATGATATATACAAACAAACAGATTAAATAAATAATTTGCTATCTTGAACTCTGCTTTTACAGTATAGTGATTTCTTCAACCTAAAACTTTCCTCCATGTAAACATCAAAGAGACAAGAGTTTCTCAGTGGAAATCACCAAATGTATTCGGTTTAAATCAAATACTTTGAATTTTCTTATTCAACCTTTACTAGACAGATTCATTTTCCATTATTATGTCTAAAGACATCTAATCTCATTTTCTAATAAGTCACATTCGTTTTTAAAAGTTTCTATAGTGAGTAACTGTGTTCAGCTCAACAAAGCCCATATTATTGTGATTTTCACAGAGTCTTTATTTTAAATACACACATCTTTATATGTATATATGTGTGTATGATCAAGCAATGAATGGTATGTAAAGTAGACTGAAATTTTGGCAACTAGAAAGAACTTTCTAACAGAAAGCAATGCCTGAGTCCAGAAGTCGGGGATACCCACACTAAAAGTTAATGTTTTATATTTGTAATATGGCTACTATGTTTAGCTTTCCCCACATAAAGTGTGGGATGATTTCTAAAATTTACACTAATGCTTTCACATGTATTCTTATAACTATCATCCTATTTGTGAAGTAAAATCAAATTTTGTTGACACACAAAGAAACTGGGGACCAGTGAGCTGGCCAACTGACAGAGTCATTTGAGATTAAACTAGCAGAAGTGCAATCTTCCCCGTACAATAATGGTCTTTCCCGATTATGTCATTGTGTCCTAGCTTGGACCAGTTTTCCAGGAGGAGCACGCGGCTTACTGCTGGAGGATCTCATCAGTGTCCTCTTTGAAGGGCGTCGCTTCTCAAAAGGTATCCTTCCTTCTCCTTTGTAAACCAGGTGAAAATAAAATTGACGCTGACCTGATTCTGTTCAGTAATGTGTTTCTTTAGTTTGAAAAAAAATAATCCTATGGCCAAATCATTTCATATTCCACTGGAAGGAATAAAATATTACTCAAATTGCAATTATCTGCAAAGAGCAATCATCCCCCGGCTACTACCTCTGGAGAAATTGATTGCCTTTTTATGTCCTCTGCTTCCGCATTTTTCTTATAGTTATTGGCTGAGTAGTGATCACTTCATTATCATGGGATGCTTCCCTCTTTGCAACAGCTGATTCTTCTCTTCCTTCTGCTTAATGGTAGCAGGAGTGTTCATAATTAAAGCCAGCTTTATTTGATTTTTTTCTGATTTCCTGACCATATCACACGTTGTCAAGCGTTTTGCTATAGTAAGAGACCTACCTATATGATTTGTTGAAATTTTCATTGGGAGAAGTTGTCTTGATCTGTCCTATAGCTAAGTTTTCCAGTAAAGAGATGGGAAAGAGAATCTTGGCTACGTGTGTCTCAGATTTGTGGCTCTCTTACATACTAGAGAGGAGAAACTCTGTTTTACTACCCTTTGTCTAGACCCATATCAATTTTGCCAATGCAGAATGAAAACTAATCAGGAAATTTTAATTGACTAAAAAGCAGAGATATGCTTGTATCTCAAACTAAACCTGTTTGTGAATCCGGTTTGAGTGTTTATGGCCCCTGTAGGCTCATATTCACAGCATACAGAGGGGGAATCCCACGTAAGAAACCCAGGAAGAAAACTTACCAGTGAATGGTATAACGAAATCAAATGGTTGCCTGAGCCATGAAGCTGGTAGCTGCAGCCAATTTGACATAAGATAGAGAAGACTGCAGGGCGGCAGATCTGAAATTTCAGAGATCCAGGTATGTCAGTCATTTTCTGTTGTTCTAAAACACCCTGACAAAAGCGACTGTCTTAGTTACTTTTCTACTGCCGTAACAAAACACCAAGACCAAGCCAACTTATAAGAGAAAATGTGTAATTTGGGGCCCGTAGTTATAGAGGATATAAGACCATGACCACCAAGATGGGGAACATGGCAGTAGGCAGGAACGCATGACTCCAGAATAATAAAGTTTTATCTTGATCCACAAGCACAAGGATGAGAACGGAGGGATGATGTGATCTTTTGCAATTTCAAAGCCTGCCTCAAGGGGCAAACACACAAGGTCATATCTCTCAATGCTTCTGAAACAGTCCCACCAAATGGGGACATATATTCAAACACACGAGTCTATTAGAACAATTCTCATTCAAACCATCACAGCAACATAAGAAAGAAAGGGTTTATTTTAGTTTATGGTTTCATGTAGATAGAGTCCATCATGGAAGAAAAGGTATGGCATGATAATGGGAACAGGAAGTTGGTTAAAAGTCCCATAATCTCCAAACAGTGCCAAGCCAACAACTGTAGACCAAGTGTTTAAATATACGAGCCTAATCTAGGCATATCCCAGTGAAACCAGTGTTGCTTCCTTATCCAACACATTCATGGTCATCTCATTATGCAAAATTCAATTAGCTCAACTTCAAAACTTCCTATAATCTGTAAATAATATCTTTTTTTTTTTTTTTTTGGTTTTTCGAGACAGGGTTTCTCTGTGGTTTTGGAGCCTGTCCTGGAACTAGCTCTTGTAGACCAGGCTGGTCTCGAACTCACAGAGATCCGCCTGCCTCTGCCTCCCGAGTGCTGGGATGTAAACAATATCTTAACACTGTTCAAAAATCAAAAGTTCAAGTCCCTTATGAATCTCAAGGTAACTTCTTAACTGATTCTTTCTAAATTAAATTTTACATTAATAGAATGAAAATTATATAATTCCAGCAAACAATGCCCCAGCATTTATATTCCCATTTAAAACTGGAACAATGGGGCATAGGGCAGAAAAACTGGGCCAAAGCAAGACCAAAGCCCAGTAGTACAAACATCAGATCCTATAGCATCATGATTGTTTCCTAGAGATTTACTTCCAAAGATTTTATGGTTCTGTCCTACCTTTGCTGCCTAAAGTACTCATACATCTAAGATTTGGGATGGTTCCTCTTCCTGTCTGCAGTTATTCACAGCAAAATATCTCATGACTCTAACATTGCCAACATCTTGGGCTCTCCACCACAACCCAGGCTTCACCATAATGGCCTCTTCACAAAATGGCCTCTCAGGACCTTCCCAGAAGGCCTCCCACCATGCCACACATTGCCTGACCTATGCAACCCTCTGAAACAGCAGGGAAATACATCATGAGTGCTACAGTTTTTGCCTCTTTCTTGTCTCCAAAACCAGCACCACAGAGACCTCCTGCCAAGTATGGCTGCCAGCTTGGGATGGGACTTGGAACTCTTGTGCTGCAATTGAAGCAACTTCTGGAGCTATCGGAAAAGCCTTCCTAGACAATTGCTTTCTAGGAGCAAGCAGCCATTCAGGCTCTTTTTCACAGAGTCAAAGCTTAATTAGATGGAGTCTTGCCTTCAGGGCACCTTTTCTGTTGTTCTAACACAGAGCAAGGAGGAGTCTCTTAAGTCTCTATTCTAACGATCACAGCTTCTTTTATAGCACAGGACTTGGCTACAACATTAAGCTTCCTGCTGCTCTTATTTTGTCTGTAAGCTGCACATTTTAAATTTTCCTTCCCTACTTGTTCTCTTTAAATATAGATAAAAAATATCAATGTCACTGTCTCAATGTTGAACTGCCATGAAATATCCTCTGCCAAAAAAAAAAAAAATTAGTCCATTGTGTTACTGTTTGGCCCCACACAAATTCTCAGTATAGACGCAGAAGAAAGTTGGATGCTTTACCAGAATATCACATGAATAGTCAGGTAGTTTATAAAGTTCTTGTTCCTCTCTGAAACCCCATGAGTTGACCAATCATCCACTGCCCTCCATGAGGCTGTGGCCTACCAGCAAAGTTTCAGCACATCTGTTCCCAGCAACTCCATGACTTCTCCCTGACTCTGCCCTTCCTTCTCCCAGCATTCAGCTTAGTCTTCCCCACCTAGTTCTGTTCTTCCCTGCCATAGGCTCAAAGCATTTCTTTATTCATTAACCAATAAAAGCAACACACAGACAGAAGGAGCTCCCACCCCACCATTCCCTCATGTTTTCCTCCTCCTTCCCCCTCCTCTTCTACTTTTCCTTCTTTCTGACTCCAAAACAATATCAATTTTCTCAGGAGATCCTGTCTGTTTCACCTTCCCAGGGGGATGCATGTGTGTCTCTCTTATGGTTCTCCTTACTACCTAGCTTCTCTGGGATCATGGACTATAGATTGTTTGTATAATAAACACATTTGGGAGGAAATAATCACATTTCTGAAGACTCCACTCTCAAGATCTAGTCAGCTCCCAAGAGGACCCAACAGACTGGATATCTGAAACTTGGAAACGGACTCAACGTTCCTATTAGCGTAGAACACCCCACTCTTCAGCTGGGTTGTCCAGCACCAATTACCATAGCCGAGGCAATCCCTCACAGACATCTACAGACCAACCTGAGCTGGAACAGTCTCCCACTGGTTCCTTCCGGGTGATTCTAAACTGTGTAAAAACCACTCACTACAGACTCTAACACCAAAAAATTAAGAGCCATTTATCTGGGCAGTTTGCTTCATCCTGTGTTCAAATTGAAAGTTAAGAAATACTTTTAACAACCACTAAGTTGCCGGGCGGTGGTGGCGCACGCCTTTAATCCCAGCACTCGGGAGGCAGAGGCAGGACGATCTCTGTGAGTTCAAGACCAGCCTGGTCTACAAGAGCTAGTTCCGGGACAGGCTCCAAAAACCACAGAGAAACCTTGTCTCGAAAAAAAAACAAAACAAAAAACAAAACAAAACAAAACAAAAAAACCCACTAAGTCTTTTCCATTAAAACTCCGCATAAATCCCATGAGGACTGTATTTCCTTTTCAAAAACTGGTCTCGTCAATAATCGTAGTCTCCCAAAACGTTGAGAGACCCTTCCTATTACAACTTAGTCCTCTCACAAATCCGAGCCAATTTTACCAGATAATTTCCAATTACCGGAAAGCGGTGGACAGGTTGTGTGCATGAGTCTAAGCAGCCTAAACTACGACTGGTATTCTCGCTCACATTTTCATTTTCCTCACGACCTTGTGAAGTCCCCTAGCACGATTTGGGGGAGACTATGAAGAGTCCATATGAAAGCCGAGGTTCCTAGGAATCACTATCTGTTCTACAGTCTAGCCGCGGCTGCCTGGACCACAGTAACTTTCCTATGTCGAATATGAAGAAAGGGCTACACTTCCCTCCCTTATCCTTAAACCGCACCCGTTCCATCACTGGAGCAAAGAAGAGCTATTTCTACCAAGTAGCACACACATTGCAGACCTGGGTGAAAAACCAATCTTGCTGTCATTTGATTTTCTAGACAACCGTAGTAACCGAGAGAAACCTCTTTGGGGTGCTGTGAAATCGGCGGGGGCGGGGAGAGTGGGGCACGCAGTAAGCACGGCGGGTGAGCATCTTCTTCGACATCATCCTTACGCAAGGTTCCTGGTCAGGGAAGAGCTTCAGGCGGCATCAGGGGCAGAGATGAAGGAAAAATGAGCTCTAGCATCGGCTCTCCCTGTCCCTGATCACGGGACACATAGAAGGCAGAATGGATTAAAGGGAAATGTGCCAAGTTCAATAGCAGAGCTAGTGAAGAAAATGGGAAGCAAGCACAACCTATACCAGAAAGAATCGTTTTGTAACATTTATTATACCAGCTATAGAATTATACATCAAACTTTATATATTACACTAGAAACCTTATATAATATCTATTATCTTTACTAATTTTACTGTTTACTCTCCAGAAGACTACCATTTTTCTCTGGTAGATGAGAAAATCTGTGATACTAAAGGTCATTCAACAACCTCCCCTCCCCTAAAAGTACACAGACACAAAATAAACTCAGAAATTCTGACTTTTTTTATATTAAGGTAAATCTCCCCCCTCCCTTTCCAAATAAACAACGTGGCTTCAAATTTCATGCTGTAATCTAAGATCCAGGGAGAGCAAATACGCCAGACTTCAAAGGCAGCATTTCTGTTCTCCCTCGGGGCAGAAGTGTCCGCAGCACCGTGTGAAGCCTTGGCTAATGGCAGGTGGCATTGGGGACAGGCCGGGATGCGGAGAATGCTAACAATTTAACATAAGTGATTTTTCAATTGAAGAGAAACAGGAAACGTGCCAGAAGGCTGTGGATCAGAGGTCAACACCTGCTCCTCCCTCCGCGTGTCCACAGATTCTGACATCTCATCTGCTGGGAAATCAGACACACCGTGATGCCAGCCAAGCCAGGGGGTGGCAGGGTCTTCCTGCCAGCCACTGCCAGGTCTTAGCCTCATGAATGCCACTCAGCAGCGTTGTGCTCCTGGAGATGACTCCCGCCACCCTGATACACTGTGGCAAAATACGCCTTGATGCCTCTCTGGAATGTGTCACAAGTACCATATGCATTGCTTCATTGCAAATGTGCATGCATAGGAGCCCGTGGGAATGGAGAAGAAACGGGATCCTTTGGAGATGCTGGAACAGAAATTTTTGGTATTCACTGCGTCTCGGAGCTGTTGTTTATTAGTGAATGTTAATTCAGGGTTTAGGTTTTAAGGGTGGTTTTCATACAGTCTCAGATATACAACAGTTTCCTTCTTCATTTGCTGTGATACAGGAAAAAAAAATCGTCTACCCCCATTCATTGTTAGCCAATCTTTCCTAATCCCTGCTCTGCCCAATAAATTCACGTTCATACATATCCCATGCTACCCTTCCTGAAGAGGAACTAGCACGTAAATCCACACGCAAGAAGCCTACATCTGGTTCCTTACTCCTGTAAGCTCTTCAGTCTCAATTTTTCTCTTACTTTGCAGGGACATTTCTTCTTTCCTCATCGGGTTTCCCCATCTTGACTTGGAACGTAATTAATTTATTTTTGAGATCAGGGTCTCACTAATGACGCCCAGGCTCTTCAGACTCCCAAGTTCAATAATTTTTCCCACTCAGTCCTCAAGTGCTGGGATTTCAGGTATGTATTTCACACTCAACCTTAATTAATTATTTTTATTTTTTTTAATTATTTAATCGTGGTATTTAACAAGCATTTGGAAGGAGATTCTCCAGCAACTCAAACCTCTTCGGGGGGGAAGTAACATGGGAACACTCTTGATCTGTAATTTTCCTGCAAACTTACAATTATGTCAAAGTTAAAAATGTTTAAATTATGTGCTTTCTGTATTTCAAGTCTTATCAGGAAAGTTCCTTGGTTTTGGTGGTGAACATTCTCAAGCCTGGCTCCACCCCATTTTAGTTATGCCACTTTTGGTGGGTTACAGTTTACTGAGCTCTGGTTTTCTTTGTTGAATAGACAGTCTGCCTTATAGACCTATAAAAAGTTTACTAATCACTTCCTTCCTTTTATGTCTCCTAATAAATATTGCTCATTATTAATTTAAATGTGTCCTTCTATGCTATACGGTACCAGTATATTCTCTTATAGTCAATATTTGTTTGTTGATCTGGAAAATATTTGTTTGTTGATCTGGCTTTATCTAATCCAATGATTCAACGCAATCAAGTAATTTTAAGAAAGTGTTATTCAGTTGATAAGCAGTCATCTCAGGAGCCAGATGTCACATGCAATCCTTACATAGGATCCATTGTCACACAGCTCATCATCAAACGAAAACAACCTAAGACTTTCATAGGATTTTTTTTCATGGAAACAAAATAAAAGAAAATCAGTCACACAAAAGATGATCAACACAATTTGTCCTTCAGGAAGTTCTAGTCAAGTCATTTTCAGGAACTATCACTTCACCCCATGTGTAGAAATTCAAACCACACAGTGCTGATGGGAATACAAAATGCCCCTGACACTGAGCAAACCAATTTGATGAGTCCTAAAATGTCTGGACATAGAATTATCATGCAACCCAGTGATTCCATTTCTAGGTATATAAAATAAGACACTGTGAAAACTTAAAAATAATCCTTTGGAGGTGAACACACATTTCCTAAAGCTTTTAGTAATCTACAACATAATAAATTATTGACAAGTAAATTAACATCTGAAATCATTTCTAGACCCCCAGGGTAGAGAGAGTAAATCAAGCCCAGGAAGTTGACTTCTGACTTCAATACACACATACACACACATACACACACACTTGCATGCACACACAACACATGTATGCACACACATGCATACACACAGACATACACACAGACACACTAAAATGAATAAATAAATGAAATAAAATATCTTTAAAAGATTTCTAACAAATTATGTTAAACAATAACCTAAGTATTGCAGAGAAGAGGAAGAGAGTTAATTTTCTAAAGCAAGGATTCGGAGCAGCTGTGTAGAAGACAATCACCTGGCTGTGTTAGGCTGATGCCAAAGGAAAGATCAAGCTGGAGCATTCTTCAGCGATGAACTTTTCTTCCTGAAACAAAACATGCTTGTCTACTCACCCCAGAATGTAAAAGATATTCACGTCGGTAAGCCAGTTTGTAACAAGTCTTCCTCTGCCGTATCAGTCAGCTCCCAAATAACAACACGGAGACTTCTTATTAATTATGAAAGCTCAGCTTTAGCTTAGGCTTGTTTCTAATTGGCTCTTATAACTTAAATTAACCCATTTCTATTCATCTGCATATTACCATGTGGCTCATGGCTTTTAACTCTCCTCCTGCCTGCCCTGTTTCTCTGCATCAGGGGGGCCAATCCCTGCTTTCTATTTCCCAGAGTTCTCTCTGTCCAGAAGTCCCACCTACACCTCCTACCAAGCTATTGGCCATTCAGCTCTTTATTACACCAATCACAGAAATATATCTTTACACAGCATAAAATTGTCCCACAACACCAGGGAGCATTTATTGGGTTTACTAACAATATCATGAGTGAAGGGGGCACTTCTAGCAGTTGGGATGACTCATAGCAACAGCATCACCAAAATGGCCAACCCAAAGAGGATTTGGTAACGTAACCCTGGGGCTCTCTGTTGATCTCCACTGACCTCTCCTTGACCTCAGCTGGTCAGTTTCCTCTCCCAGCACTTTTTGCTCCTTCTCTAAGGAGGTTAGGGCATTTTGTGAATCTTCCTCATTTCCGTGACAGATGACAATCTGTTGACCTCCCAAGTCTCAAGAGCCTCCCTATGTCACCTAGAGAACATTTTGATTAGAGGAAACTGCTCTACAGCAGCTACGTAAATGTTACTTATAATTTTATGAATTGGAAAAATAAAGTGGCTGTATTAAAATTTCACAACCGAGAATATAACTAAGAACAAAGAACTTTTTTTTTTTTTCGGAAAAAGGGTCAATTCACCACAAATACATAACCACTCTGAATGTTTATACATCCAGTAATAGAGCTGCAATTATATACATAAAAACTCTAATGTTTCAGAAGAAATCTAAACACGTATAATTAGAGTTGTAAAATCTGATACTTCTCTTTCTGTAATTAATTGAAAGGAAAGACAATAAATCAGTAGGTCTAAAGCCATCAATTTGATTTATAGGTTATACAGTCAGCAGAATATACATCATATTTAAGATTTATTTTCTTTGTTTTATGTGCACACATGTGCCTGAGTATACATTTAGGCATTATGTGCACACATGTATTGGTGGATGCTGGAGAAGATCAGATCCCCTGTAAACCACAGTTACAGGCGACCAGTATGGACGCTGGAAACAAAGTGAGGCCCTCAGCAAGAGCAGCAAGTGTTCTTAACTACTGGACCATCTCTCCAGCCCCAAGAATGTACATCATCTTAAAGTACACATTGTTTCCCAAGATAGCAGTCAGTAAAAAGTATGGCCAATTTATCTTCATAAAATTTCTAGGCAAAATAGGTCAGATACAGGCACACATAAAAGGACTGGCTATAGGAATCGGCCCAGGTGGTATAGAGGCTGTGAAATCTCGGGTTATGGGATGTTCTAGCTTCAAGTTGAAAAGGAAGGAAGCTGAAGTGTAACTCAGTCCAAATTTAAAGACCTGAGGATCATGGGACTTGATGGGATTTTCAATCAGACATGAAAGGGCTGAAAACCCGGGATCTAGGCTGGAGGTAGGAGCGGTAAGAGCCGACTGCCGCACACGGTAGACTCAACCAACTAGAAAGTCTTGAGTTCTAACGGTGTGGTCAGGAGTTGGTGAGTGTCCAACTTCTAGGAGAGAGTAATTTGCCTTGTCTCTGCTTTGTTTTCCTTCTAATTATACTGTTAATTTATTTCAGCTGTTTGGGTGTGGTCTCTTATTTTGGAAGAGAGCGAACCTCTCTCGAGTGGTTCAAAGGCTGGTCTCTTCCTAAACAGTTTCACTGAGGTGACAACCAGAAAAGTCTCAGCAGAGATCTAAATATCTCTCAATCTAGTCATGTTGACAGCTAAAATTAAAAACTACAGAGACAATGCTCAGTCAACAGAGTGTCCGTGCGCAGATAAATCCACTCACACAGCCTGATTTTTCAAGCATCTTCTCCGCTCCGTAATCCCCACTCCATATCCAGCCACAGGGTCATCTTTAAATTGGTCATGTGTGCCTACTAATGACAAATCCTATCACTAAGGACTTGTGATATGTTAGGAAACGTATGCCTATGGATATAGGAGATAATCCTAAGTGAACATTCGTGGTTTCTGTTACACACCTGCTCTTCCTGCAGAGGAACAAGAACCAATGATACCTAATAACTGTGAGAACAAACATCGCCTAGATCTTGAGCCCTAAATAACATGCTTCACAAACTAGACCGGGTAGCCTAAGATTGACTAAATGGCAGGGGAAGCTAAATTGTAAAATAGGGCTGTAATATTACATAGTATTGTAAGGTAAATCAGGGCAAAAATAAAAATATAAATAATAAGACCATGTCAAAGTATATGGTAACCAAGTCAACAAGCTTCCTAGTGGCTTGGATGCTCAGCTAAGTAAATTCAATGGGTAAGAAAGGTGCATATTTTATTACATAAGCATTATAAGTGATAACTGTAGAAGAGCGATTCAGCATTACCTGGTTTTGCAGAACTTAACAAAACTGAAACACAAGATATTTATGTCGTCTCTATGGTATTAAGTAATTACATGGAGAAAACCAGCAATTTACCATGGATAATATGAGCAATCTATACTTTAAATCAAATTACTAAAGTTAGCATCGTATTAGGTGTAAGATTCGTATTGCCATCAAGTGAGCCTGATCTGCTCTAAGACAAGGAGACCATCTCTGAACCATTCCTGTTCGCAATTCATGTCCTCGAGCTAATCAGAAATAAAAGTCAGACAAACTTGAACGGGGGCATTTCATGAAACCGTCAGCCAGAACACCTTGCAAGGATCACCAAAGACAATGAACACAGGGGAGAGCCATCGCAGCCTTAAAAGACTAACGGGACCTGAGATTGAAATATTATTTGGAGTCTAAGATTACCTGTCAGAACAGAAAACAGGAAGCACTGACCAGTTTCCAATAACTTCTGTAGTTAGTAGGGCTGCCGGGGCTAGTTTCTTAGGTGGTATCACCACTGTGATAAGATTCTAACACTGTGAGCATGGGAGCACGAGGCACGAGGAACCCCTGTGTACAATCTGATCTTTTCAAATATAGAATAATTCCAAGTCAAGAAAGCAAAGCAAAGCTTAGAGGTCTTGTTTTGCTGTAAACTGGCCAGCTGTTTTTAAAACTTCAAAAGAAAACCAAAAACATAGACAAAATGATTCTGTAGACCATCAGAATTGGAGGAGTTGGCTGAGTTCAAGATACTGCAAAGCTAATAATAATCTTTATTATTATAATCAGGGCAGGCGGCCTTTCTACGAGAATAAAACCATAATTAATAAACTCGAACAGATTCCAGAAGCACATGTTCCTCATATACTGTGGCGATTTTTTTGGTTGGGGGGATAAATATATCTAGTCAAATCACTGGAGAAATAAGTCTTTTTAAATGGATATTCATTTAGAAAGATCAAAATCATCCTTACTAGACACAATAGGCACTAGTCAGGGACCATAGATGTAAACGCATATATTAAAACTTTATATATAAAGTTTTTTTTCTAGAAGAAAATGACAGAAAGCTTTACATTAAGATAGGCGAATGTATTAAATAGGTCATATGGAAACTATTACTTAAAAACATAAATTGGAATTCACCAAAATTAATTTCATCAAAAAATTATGCACTTTTCAAGTGTATAATCCAAAAAAAATTTAAAATCATGCTCCAAAGCACTTATATGCAGATTAAATAAAAATCACCCCATGCTCAACTGTGAGTGTTGGGATGGCGGGTGCTCAGATGTGGGTGTGGAAGGAACAAACACCAACACTGTGTGTCTTTCTCTCCCATTCGCCTCCTTACTTTTTTGAGGCAGAGTCTCTCACTGATCCTCAATGGTGCTGATTGCTAGGCTAGCTGCCCTGGGACCCCTCATGTGACCTCATCACCTGTGTCTGTCCCCTAGTGTGGGGCTCTAATGTGTCATGTGCCGTATGCCCCGTAGCACCTGCCTGTAAGTATGTGCTTCCGATCAGAACCCGGGCCTTCATGTTTGCATAGCAAACATTTTACTCACTGAGGCATCTTCTGCCGCTTAAGGCTCACTTTTAAGAAAAAAGATGACTTGTGCCGGGCGGTGGTGGCGCACGCCTTTAATCCCAGCACTTGGGAGGCAGAGGCAGGTGGATCTCTGTGAGTTCGAGACCAGCCTGGTCTACAAGAGCTAGTTCCAGGACAGGCTCCAAAACCACAGAGAAACCCTGTCTCGAAAAACCAAAAAAAAAGGAAAAAAAAGATGACTTAATAGACATGGTTTATAAAAAAGCCACAAGAATGGGAGCAAAAAAAAAAAAGGGGAAATAGATGTTCAACTCCATTAGTTGAGGCAGAAATGAGCATAGAAATTTCCTTTTAATATCACTATGGGCCAATTTGAATGATGAGCACTTAAAAACTCCAACTCCTAAATGGGGTGCTGATCTGAGCAACTGACCCTCATTCGCTGTATTGGAAATATGTAATGGCACAATTTCCAAAAATAGTTTGGATGGCTTGCATAAACTTAAACATAGAGTTGCCATGTACCTCAGCAATTTTGTTTCTAATTATTTATCCTACCTCTCAAAAAGAGGAGGGGAACCAGTGTGTCCAGGCAACGACTTCTGTATGACAGATAATAAAAGGTTTATTTACAGCAATCTAAACCTGGAATCAACTCAAACATAAAGGGGAATGGTTAGCAGAATTGGATCTATCTGTTGTATGTGAGGAAAAACCCTTCTCCTCTACTCTCCTAGGTATAGTAGCTGCAGCCTTGAAATAAAATTGACAAAAGAGAGATTAAAAGGATGAAAAGTGTACAGCTTCATTAATATTTTGAGTGGCACATGGGGCATTTTAGAAAGAAAACCAAAGACTAACAAAGCTATAACCTCAGGGACTATCTACTATTTCCAGTAGAGAATTAGTTTGAAAAGGGAAAGTGAGCTAGGATATGTAGGGCTGAGAAAATCCTGGGACAATGAAGAGAGAAGATGTGTGGGAATGTCTTCACACACGGGAAGATAAGGCTGTCCTGGTGTGGTCATTTGCACAATCCCAGTGCTAACTATGTGTTGCAGGGAGAAGAGCCGTCCTTGTCAACAGCTAACTTTCCCAGAAATCTGTTCATTCTCCAGTTTTTCTTTAGCTACAGACCATCTTTTTGCCAAAATAATATATTTTAACTGGAAAAAAAGATTCTAGACCATTTCACCTTAAAATGGTGATGAAGTAAAAAGAAATGATCTGGATATGAAAGATGCAATGTTAGGAATTACAAAACTGGGTAGCAGGGTATAATAGGCGCTATACCCACCTCTGTGAGCATCTGGGACAGGTGACCAATGGTGGCAGAACGCAGGTCAGCAGAGCTATGTCTACATAAATGACACTACCATGGCAAGCCCAGTCCCCTGTCTAGAACTCTCTCCACATAAAAACCTGTATCAGAAACAGAAATGGCTTTAGACTTTTACTGCCCTTCCCGTGAACCCTAATTTTCAGTCAAAACGTTATCTAAACATAGGTCTCTGGAACGAATGTGCTAAAATATATATTGCAGCTAACACGCATGTCAACCCCGATTCTTCTCACTCCCTGACATGGTCTGAATCTTAAAACCTCGCAAAATGCAGCAAGATGCACTTCTGCAGAGCCCGAGATGCCAAAGGCCCCATTTCCATGGTAACTTCAATGCTTGAGAAGTAAAAAACAGAAGGAGTCTTAAGAAAATTGCACCAAGTGAACAAAATAAATTATTAGAGTGAACATATGTGGCATAAACAAAATATGGGGTACAGTTATTAAAAATGAATTGCCTTTTGAAAGTGAAAACAAGCAGAACTCAGGCGTGGAACTTCAACTTACGGGGAACGTGGTCATTGCACACTTAGCAGACAATCCCGGCACTTCTTGGGACACACACACATGTACACACTCTCTCACACACATGCACACTCACACACACGCACACTCTCGCACACATACACACTCTCATACACACTCACACACATGCACACACACATACACATACACACACTCACACACACATACACACACATGGACACACACATACACATACACACATGCACACACACAAAATACCCATCAAAATAGTCTTTTTTTACTGCGCAGGTATATGCCTTCATGCAATTGTAAGTTATCAATGAATTATTGTAATAAAACAGGATGGGAAGATATTAAATTTATGCCAGTCAAAACAAATATCTTCCATTTCTTTTATATCAGTGTGAGTTGTGTGTTTAGTATTATTAATTGTCTTTTCCACACATAACACGAATGCAGTGTCAATTTTAGGCCACAACATCTTTAAGCAAATGTTTTCATTGCAGTGAACCCTAAATGTCCCATCTAAGCCTAGTGTTTTCAGGTAAGCCATTGACATTGGAAAAGCTCACAGTGAGTCAAACATCTCATGACAGATGAAAAAATTAGAATGAAATCTACCTGCAGTGAAATAAAATATTCTCTTCATTTATGAGTGTGTTTGAATCAGTGGAACCCAAGTTAAGTCAAGTTTGCCTTTCAAAGACATCTGTTTTCTTGCTAAAGAGGATCTTAGACCTAACCAATCTGTGTTATGAACTCCATCCCATTACAGCTTTACCATTTAGTTCTGGCTTTCAATGTCTATGTTTCTATTTCTATCAATTGTGGGTGAGTTTCATTCTTGCCACCAAATATCTTCGGAAAGAAGAACAATGTAGATTTCCTGGAGACTTGGCTTGGCCTAGCTCATCATTTTGCTTTAATAATATTAATGCCCTAAACTGAAAAATAAAATTCAATTTTCAATGTTCAAGGCCTCTAATCCAATAAAACCATGAATAATAAGATGTGATGTCTTCAGAATTATAAACTAAAATTTGATTTCCAATTGTTTATTGACTCGACCGAAGAGTGTACTGAATGATGGCCAGACAAGGGGCCCTGAGAACCCAAGCACAGATCTGATGTACCGCATCTAATTGGGCCCATTGTTAAGTAAATACAAGAGAAAACTATGCTGATAATGTCCTTCAGTCTGGTAAAACATAGTGATGGTACGTCTGAACGTAAGAAACAAGAGAAATGTTAATATTTTCTTGCCTAAGTCTTTCATTTACTACTTTTTTTCTAGTATTGGGGATTGAACTCAGAGCTGGATGCCCAGTGGAAAAGAATTCTGCCACTGAGAAACACCCAGCCCTTTACATCTATGGAAACAGTTACAGATGGCAAGTGTGTGTGCATGCATTTGTGTGCACGCGCGCGTGTGTGTGGTCCCAAGGTTCTATCAACATATACAGAGAAATCACATGAAGGCAGAGCTCACGGCTCTCATCTCTGTGTGCATATACAGATTTACAGACATATGTGCGATGGAAATACAAAAACAATGTCAGAACTGGACTGCCCATCACAAGGAGTTTTACATTAGTGTCTTACTGAATACAAAAATAAAATAAAATACCCACACCGATCTGGTACGTTATAAGGAAAAAAGTATAGTGGAATTCACAGCTCTGGTCCAAAGTCTAAGGGCCGCATGACGCCCTTCTTCCTGACATGGTCGTGAGGCAGCGCAGGGCGTGATAAGTTGGGAGCCAGGGAGAACTCTGCCTTTTCTTCAGATCTCCCTCTGATCTTGAAGCCCGAATGATCACCCCAAAGCCTAACCTCTGAGCTCTCTATTCTGATCAGATTCCCTCCCTCCCTCCATTCCGTAGAGCCATGAGTGAGCTCCTCTGTGAATTTGGAGGAAGGAAGACCATATTTCAACCACAGACACTCTTGTTTGCTTCTGTGTGCAGGTATGTGCTATTTGCAAGATGTTCAGTATTTCTTCATCCAGAGGGCAGCTTCTGCATCTGCTACTGAGTTCTCCCGGTTACTCAGAGAATTACATGTGTCATTAGGTACAAAAGTGCTTTGTAAAATTTAAGGCATAATAAACAGTAATATTTCATAGCGTTTCCCATAATAACTCTGACTATGTGAGTAAGATGATTAATTTAATTGTGAGGAATTAGCTGAATTATCGGAATGAACTGCACAGTTAATTGTTAATTAAAAGAATAAAGTTTATTTAATTTTTATCCATTCATTATTTGCTGTCATGCTTGGAGCACAAAAACACTCAGATCAACAGAGAGGGAGAAAAACAATCAGCCAGTGTAAGAAATGTCTCTTCATTCTCAAAGCAGAACACGTGTTTGCTCATCCCAAATACAGCAGCTGACCTGTGGAAAGACACGTGCAGCTCATTCGAGCCGGTACCTGGAGCTCTCAGGAAGGAACGATGTAGAGAGTGCTGTCCCCCCACATCTGGTTCCCTTCACCCTCCCAACTTACTGTAACGTGGAAGGCCCCAAACAAATGCACTTCAGACATGTCGCTGAAGTATTGTCACGCGCTCTAGAATAAAGTTTCTCTGAAAATTTTTATTACTGAGACAGCGTTCAGCTCCATCCTCTCCGTCATGCCATTTACCCCTAGCTCCTGGGGCAATCATCGGTTCCATTCGGTTCTGAACGCATTAGTCATGGACAACCAGATAGCGTTTAACCTGGGCGTCATGCCCATCACCTACTTACTGTCTTGGGAATTATGTCCCCCATGGAGTCTGGAATTCACACAGTCCAGTGCAACCTCAAAAGCTATGCTTGACAAGTGAGAAATAAGAGCCAAGCTTATCGTGGAATCAAGAACTCCCGTGGGATGAAAACTAGGATATCGGCACAGCACACATCCCCTCTTCAACAAGCAAAGAGCCTGCAAGCCTAAGGAAGCAAATGACCAGATTAATGCCTGGCGGAAACAATGGAACATGTATAAACGCGGCCCTTTGGAGTGTTGGAGCATGGGATGGCATATAAAACAAGATGACAAGGATTCAATGAACACGGTAGCGGCCCACCTTGGTTAAGTGTATACTGTACCCAAAAGACCTTAGCCTGCTCTAAAACGACATTTTACCTAAGTTGCTCTCATAATAATTTAAGATAGATAGATGGATGGATGGATGGATAGATATAGATAGATACATACATACATACCTACATAGATTATAGATAGATAGATGATAGATAGATAGATAGATAGATAGATAGATAGATAGATGATAGACAGATAGATGAGATTCTTAATGTTGGTTGGTTTTCTAATGTTAAATAAGTCCTCCCATGGTAAGCAAGTTAAATGGACATATGGACATCTTGGAATTATTCTTACTTAACTCAGATAATAAATGATAAACAATATCACATTCTAAGAGACCCCCTCAAAGACCAACCCTATTATTAAAGGAGACAATACAATGTCACTCATTTCTTCACAGTTCATTTCACCTGC
This sequence comes from Chionomys nivalis, assembly GCF_950005125.1. NCBI lineage: Eukaryota > Metazoa > Chordata > Mammalia > Rodentia > Cricetidae > Chionomys > Chionomys nivalis. The sequence goes on along the minus strand of NC_080111.1, from coordinate 2,825,617 downwards.
CTGGCCCACTGAAAAACGGAAGGGATTAACAATAAATCTTAATCATTTGAGCCCCAGCAACAGAGCAAGTAAAGACCACGGCAGGGGTTACTGGAAGAGAAAATGAGGTTTCTGTTGCTGGTTATGCAGCTACTAAACTGTTTAATATATTGCTCTCAGTTACACTTAGGAAGAAGGATACATATTCACTTATACACGAGAAGAACCAACGCGCAATTATCAGGTTTCTAAGCCATGGTGACTGCATTACTTTCTGCCAAAATGTAATGCATAGGGACCTTGATTATTTCAGCATTTTCCTGAAAATATACTTCAACAAGTTCACAGAGATCCAAAAGCTCCTTGCATGCGTGAGCATTTCAGAGACCCAAGGACCTGGGCAATCTTGGGGAATCTCTTTTGAAGTAGAAACAGAAGCTGTTGCAGCGCCCACAGCACAACACAAGAACAGGGCTTCTTTGTGTTCTGAAGGCAACGCGGTCAACATTTCCACAAACTGCACTTATCACATAACGTTAAAATAACAGTTCAAAGCGGGCATGGAGCAGCTAGAGCCTACCCGAATGTCATACTATACTTTCAGCTGCCCTGCAATCCCAGCCAGTCTCCCTGGAAGAAGTGGAGTGAGAGAGGAAGGCAAGGCAGATAAAGACACTGTAAGAAATACCTGGCAAGTCACTAAAGGAAGATTATAGTATGACTTCCGCATTCTGGAGCAAAGCCATGCTCTATCCTGTAGAGGACTATTCTCCATTCCAAAATTAATCCTGACTTGTAACTAACCTAACTATGAGATACCAGATGGACTGCGAAACCAAACCTTCCCGTGGTGAACTCGTGTAATCAAATCTGCAGAGTTTCAAATTAAGGAACACAAAGCCAAAACACCATTGGATGGAAACCATGTATTTGAAGCTCAGAAGACACACATAAATCACAAAAATTTCTATCAAAAGCTACTCTGGCCCAACCACTGGCGTAGTGAAACTCTAGCTCAAAGCCACGGTGCAGAGGGTATTTTGCTAGCGTCAATTGTTGAAGGAGACAATTTCTGCTGGCCTGGTTCACGGTTGATATTGGATGTGTTCAGGCTCAGCACAAACGGAAGGCAGCGAGAACTGCTTCTAATGGGCACAGCAAGCAGTTATCCATTCAACCTCATGACAATGAAAGCAATGTGTGGTAACAGTTAGAGATGCAGAGACCTCGGTGACCAGCGAGGGGAATAAAAAGGGCACACTTGGAGGCGATAAAAAATGGAAGAGAAATGCACGAAAAGCCTACGTGAGCAAGCGCAGGAAAGTTGAGTGTCTGGCTACACCCAGAAAGATTAAGAAAACCTGGCCCAAAAGGTGCACTCAGTAACTCAGGTGAGAGAGAGAGAGAGAGCTTCGACTCAAGGGTGTTAGCTAGCCTTCCTCCTTAGATGTTGAGTTTGAGAACAAGGGCCTTTAGTGGGGTAACCATGATCTCATAGTTACAGATTATTCATGGAACAAGCACTCAGGGTTGATCCTCCTATTACCCCTGAAAAAAAGTCATCAGAAGACATGACTCGTAATTTCTTTATGTGGCAATATATTTGAAGATTGAACTAATGACTTGATACCACACACCCTACCACAAATCCCCTATGCTGTGGAGGCCATAACACTTGTCATTATAACATCCTCTCTCCCAGAAACTGTTTTTGTAAGGCCTTTTAAGAGACTGCAGAAGGCATGGCCTGTAGGCGTGGTGTCCTTAGCAATAGTATCTCTCATCAGAAGAATCCTTGTGTGACGAAGTATGCCGATAAGCATATGACTGCGGTACCTACTGAGGCTTAGTCCCATTATTTCTAAGCAGTTACTATATATAATAAAGTAACACATTAATAAGGGTATAAATTCAGATTGATCCTACCCAAGACAATGCTCTTCAAGTTTTGCATATTTCTTGAAGGTTGCCTTATTTGTGCTGAACTCATGGTAATGTTTGGTTTTGTCTTTCCCAAGCTAGAACTGGTTAAACCAGAAACCAAGGAGAAACAGTAGAAATGGCATCTCTCAAATAATCTAGTTCCCTCCTTGGGTTTGTCTTCTGCTCTACAAATATTCCTTAGATTCTCTTGTGAAGATGCTTGAGGATCTTGCTTTGGATGTCACAATAACCATGTACACATTTAGGGATTCTGACGACCGGGCATTACAAGCAACGAAAAACAAAGATGCTTGTACAGGGTGTTAATCTTGTTTAACAGGGACATCTAAATATATCTGACGCCTTCATTCCAGCTGAAAATGTGATTTCTAGAGAAAATGCCCCGATGGAGAGGGCTCACGGCCCTGTCTGTTAGTGATTTACAACTCACAGTGGCGGTGAGCGCAAGGGAGCCTGCTAAAGCCTGAACTGTGAGTACGCAAAACTGCCATCTTGTCGAGGAAGCTATGGAGCACTCTAATCCAGCACAAGGCCTGAACGCTGTTCTTCCAAAAATGAGAAAAACCAAGAGTGACTAACGAAAGAGTTTATAAAGATTGTATCCATAAAGCTAGTAGCCATACACATGACTATTGATGTCAGCATCCTATGATGTCCATTATAACTTAGCTACGTTTATAAAGCCTCACACCTCAGCCTCTCAGCGTCTACCTCGGAAGCAAACCTACATGACTGCCAATATTGCGTTCTGCATCCCTTACACTGACCACACACATGACGCTAAATTTTTCTAAGCAGAGATATAGCCAAGTACCCTTGGACCAAGCCTTCAATTTCCATTGAATATCTATGAGGACAAGCAGGGTAAAGTGCTTCCCTAGGCTATACTTACCAAGAAGGGTGCCAATAAATAAGTACATTTCTTTACAAACCCAAGTCTTTTGAGTGCATTTTACATCTTTGCACTCTGGAGCCCATGATGCAAAGAGCCTTTCCCTTATGATGACTTTCCCAATGACGCTTTGATGCTGCTAACTCTTTTAGCAATTGCAGTTCCTGGATTATCAGCAACTTGAAATATATCAATACAACTTTTCTTATGGAATTTAACTTTTTGACACTTAGATCTATTTTTTTGTTCAGCATTCTTATTATAAGTCTGATGAAAAACAGCCACCAGGAGCTATGTTAAAACGTGGATATAATGATTTTTGAAACTTTCCTTGCCAAAGAAATTAGTCTTTTGAATTTAGATGTATTCAAATTAGAATTTTTGAGACAGTCTCAAATTTTGAGACTGTGGCCGTATTCCATGCCAGATTATAATACAGATGACCTCTAGCCCAGTCCTTGACAAAATACTATTCCCATCCGAAAATTTGTAAACAGTGTTTCCTACTTTATTTCAATTAGCATTATTGGTATTCTGGGTTTTTTTCTTTTTCACTCCAACCAGAATCTCTCACAAATCATTCTTGGAATTTTCTAGTCTGGCTTCAAACTCTTCTGCATTCTTCCAACAAACTTATAAATCACGTGGTCAGGCTTATCACAGCAAAAACACCACTTCTGGTATGAATTTTATGTGTTATTTTCATTCTCAACACAATGGCAAAATACCTAAAATACTCCATTTAAGTAAGGAAAAATTATTTTTTTTAGACGTACCATTCATTGTGGTATGGAAGAGACATCAGAGAGGTTTGGAAGCAGCTCAGACTAGAACCTAGTCTGGGCTCTAGTCCTCCAAGGCCCACCTCTAGTGCCCTACTTAGTCACAAGACCTCCTCTCTAATGGTCCTAAAGCCTCCCAAAGCACACCCCAGTTGGAGACCAAGTGTTGAAACACATAAGGCATGGGTAACATTTTTATTCAATTGATAACAAAGTTTTTCTTCTAATATTTACCCAAGGCGGTTATGCTTTAGATATTATGTCTTTAATCCACTTTGAGTTAACTTTTGCATATGATGTGGGGTTGTTGTACAGGTTTCATTTGGGGCATGTGGACAATACAACTTTCAGGATGTTGTTGAAAGGTGATAAAGAATGACCCTTATCACCCTATTCAAAAATCATTTGATAACACTTGATAGAATTTGTTTATACACACTGTGTATAAAGCCTCCCTTTCCGAGACCACCTGGCGGTTTAATTTATGGACGGTGAAAACTGGGATATTTGAAATGACTTGTATTCTAGTTAGGGTTTTTATTGCTGCCACAAAACACCTTGACAAAAAATGCAAGCTGGGGAGGAAAGGGTTTATTTGGCTTCCTCTTGAGCATTGCTGTTCATCACTGAAGGATGTCTGGACAGGAATTCCAACATGGCAGGATCCCGGAGGCAGGAGCTAATACAGAGGACATGGGAGGAGCTGCTTACTGACTTGTTCCCATGGCTTGCTCAGCCCCACCTTCTAATGAACCTGGGACTGCCTGCCCAGGAACGCACCACCCACCATCGGCTGGACTCTTCCCCATTGCTCACCAATTGAGGAAATGCCTTACAGTTGGATCCCACGGAGGCATTTCCTCAGCTGAGGCTCCTTCCTCTGGTGACTCTATAGCTTGTGTCAAGTTGACACACAGAACCGCTCAGCGCAACATATGACAAGAACTGACGTTGCTTGGCGATTTCCGTAGTAACAAAGCGAAGGACCAAATTATGTTTGTCTGAAACAATGCTTAGAATTGAGAATACCGCAAGATCAGCCCGTGCTTTTAACCACTGAGCCATCTCTCCACCTCCTGAAGGGAAACGATAGGGGAAGTTGTTGAGCAGGCTAAAGCCTCTTCTACATCCCAGTTATATTAAATACCAAGATGTGTCAACTCGAGTGAATTCTCACGTACAGACAAAACTAATAGTGATTGTGTTTTACCAAACCTGCAATTTTGCATAATAACTGAAGTTCTGAGACCTCAATATCTTATCCTCCATTTTAAATAAGCCTGTAGATTTATCCACTGTTTGCATATTCGCACATGTATGACACCTCATATTTTATAAAAAAGCAAAGTCCGTCATTATTGCAGGAAACTCCTGTTTACCGGGCTATATAAATCCACCAAGGAGGAAACACCCACTGGAATTACAAATTTACATTCAGTTTTAAGACATATTTTTATCTTGGTAGCTGGGGCAAATTAAATTGCTCACAATGTAATACACTGACCAGCAGTGCGCATGAACTGACCTCTCAGGCTTCTGCTGTGCATTAGCTTTGGACCATTAGGTTGTCTTTGTCCATGTACACACACACATATACACACACACATACACACATGCACACTACACACACACACGCACACAAGTACCACATCCATACCTTTCTTGTATTTTACAAGAAAGACACCTTTAAATTCAATGATATGGGCCCTGATGGAAGCCAATACACTATCTATACATTTCTCTCATGTTCTTCTGCCCATCTACCCCCATTTTTCTTATCTGTCCATTTCTATAGAAATACCTGGGTGGAAAAACTCTTCTTGAAAAATGAAATCTTTCTAATGACCAGGGTCCTCATCTTGTCCTTTCCTTTTCTAAACATTTGTCATGATAAGAACATCTTCTCCATCTCTCTCCGACTTCACACTGAAACATTTTCCCCTGAGGATAGTGATTCTATTTTCCCTGAGGAATTGTGATCTCTCAATCACCAGTTCCAAAGGATGCTCTTTTTTAAATGGTGTTGTCTGTGCAGTCTTATCCAGGGGTTGTACTTTCCTCTTTGAAAATGTTCCGTACTATGGTTTTCTGTGGTAGCGGACTTGTGGTTCCTACTCTGTTTCTTTTTCTGTCATTTGAGATTCTTCTCAAATAATTCCGAGAATTCTGCACAGACTCATCCTTGTGACATCTTCATATTAAGTGCTGACCCTGACTGGTATCATATGCTCTTACATGTTTATTACACATACATTTATCATCCTAAAAACCATGCTTTCGGTTCCCTAGGAGTTTTTGCAGGAACTGTAAAGCCGGTTGGTCCAAAAAGAAAATCTTACTGTGATATTAACAAGATGCATACCTGGCTAGGTCAGGAGATGATCAGATATCCAATCAGAATGTTGTCTGAGGTGATTAATTTCTGGAAACTAATTAGCGTGTATATTGGGAGTCAGATATTTCTCACCAGTGTGAGTGGGCATCATCCAATCCACTGCTGCGCTGAACAGAACAGAGAGGTAGAGGAGGCCTGCATTCTATCTTTCTATCCTAATTTAAGATCAGTACATTGGTATTCTACCTACGGACTAGGATTTACACCTACTTTAAATTTGAACTAGATATTTTGCCCAGCTCCCCTGTATTTCCAGACCACAGAGAGCAACTAATGGGACATTTCACCCTCCATACACGTCTAAGTCGACTCTAGAAAACAAATCTCACACATGCGCACATGACTGCGTCACCTGTACACCAATAGCTCCTGATGAGTTTATTTCTTTGAGGAATCCTAATGGATTCCCTTTTCCTAATATGATTCCCTGTGTTTTCCCGATAAGAGTCAGAGGTAAGTTCTTGTTCTTGAGCACGGGAACAAAAAATCCTAGAAGTGTAGATGTATTCATTCCCTTCACTCAACACGAATAATCTTTAGCAGTCCAACTGGTTTTATCTGCACAGTTTCTCAAGCTATCCCAAGAGACACCTTTTTTACTATAGCACCATATTCTCTTGCCAGAATCACTATAATGGACTCTTAATTGAACATCTTGATCTCCCATCTTCTAATGACCCCTGAAATCTGTGTCCCCAGATTTCCCCAAACACGTCTAAGTGGAAATCTCAGGTATTTCTTCCTCCTCAGCAAAATCTATGGGTGCACGTTGCCAGAATTCATTGCCAGCCCGTTGGCATGGCTGTACAATCCTTCACAGTCTTCCTCCTGGCTTCCAACACTGTAATCCAGTGGCCTGGGATACGGAAGCTTTGGACTGCTCTTGCCCTCCGTTTGTGCGATAAATCCTACTCTTTTCGACACCCCCTTGCATCTGAACTCTGGTGCCTTCCCATATGCCCTGCTGCTGTTCATCACTACATGATTGCTACTTTCTGTATCTTCTGTATGCTTTTGTTATGACCCTGCTTGTCCCAGTCTCTGTATTGGTTGGTCTCCCTTGAATGGAAGTTTCTCAATAGCAGGGAATGCATGGGATTTGCCCTTTTATCTGCAGCATCTAACGAAATTATCCCTTTTGCCTTGGTTATTAGGAAATCTTTGTAGAACGGAAGTGAAACGGATTCGTGCTTCTCGGCATATACTTTGCTTTCTTTGTAACAGTAATAGATTTTAAATCATATCATAGAGCTTCTGATTCACAACAACTAAATAAACTAACGTGCTTATTTCTTCTCCTTTTCAAATCTAAATCATCATAATGGTGCAAAAGTAAGATGAATTAATGATTAAGCAAAGAAGAGGAGGGGAAGCTCTAAGAAATTATTTATTTTGACAAATTTGGTTTCTTTAAATAAGGAAAAAAGCCACTGGGGAGCAAAAAAAGAAAGGGAACTGTTTCAGCTTACAAATAAGAGCCTTTATGTTGTTTGTTTAAATTTCCTACAAGTGAAACTATTTGATGAAAATAGGGTATTTTATGAAATAGGGCAAATGTCCGAGGAACTGCTTGTAGAATTCTTGCCAAACAGCTCAATAACTACCTTTAATAATCCAAAGAATTCAAAATACAGGACTGATAAAGTGGAAGTTTTGTATCTGGTGGGGAGGGGGAGACCAGGTTTCCTCTAGAACTGGGGACATTCTACAAAAACAGCAAAAATACATCCAACTTAGCTGCCCACCTGATTCCTCTCGTGCTCTGTCTATTCCAGGAATGCACTGCCAAGTAGCACACACTTCATCCATCAAAGATTCCAGGATCCTGGACCATTTGGGGTAAAAGAGGTGGAGAAAAAGAATTGTAACGACTTGAAAGTCTAAGCTAGCTTACAGCGTAGAGCCGTTATAACAACTTCATGCTTGTGTGGAGCACTATAGATTTAAAGAAAAGAAAGACAAAACAGAATTAACAAGTTGACCGAGTATAGAATGGAAGAGAAATTTGGAAGAATTCCATAATATGTGGAGAGATTGGTGTAGTTTATTCACAAAACAAAGGCATATTCTGAACCTAATGGATATCATAGACGTCGAGAAGGTTCTTGAAATCTATAGCTTAATGAAATTAAATAACTGTTAAATATTAAATAGATGGCCAAAAGTCTTAATGGAGAATTAGAAGAAAAAGAAACAACTATATCACACTGTATGTGTAAAGTATGTGTAAATATATACATATATAATGTGTTTATAATATATCTATTATAATATATTTTTATTATATGTTTATAATACATATAAAACACATAATAGTATATTTTATAATATATACTACATAGTCTCTCTCATAGAGTGAGAACAAATAACGATTAGAATTAAATTAAAAAGAAATCTCGGAAAAATAATCCCAAATAATGTCTCAAAGCTGAAAAAAAAACACACAAAAAAAGAAGAAATGTAAAGATACTGCCAAGTAATAAACAGGATCGATGGAAATATTGACATGTACAGACGTTGTGCAGGATTCTGAACTATTAAATTGGAAAGACATTCCACAAAGCTTCTAGAGAGAATTTGGAAGAGATTACTGGTAGATGCTAGGAGGCAAAAGAGCAAAGGGTTTTTTATAGAAAGAAAATGGCGTTGAAGCTGTAATTCTATAACAATCCAAACAATGCACACAATAAGAAGTAAAGGTTATTTCTGAGAGCTGTGGGCTATGCGAAGCCTCGGCGATGTTTAAAACTTCAAAGTTAGAAAGCAGAACTAGGAAAATAAGAGTTTGGCAGGGAAAAACATATTGTGTGGAGAGACAGCTGAGCAGTGGGTGCTTTGGTATTGTGCCTCAGTTTTAATATCCAGCATGGGTCAGAAATCAAACTGGAGAGTGGACGTAAGGCCCATGAAGTTAAATGTGTCATCTTTCAATACATGTTGCTCACGAATAAAATTCTAAATGAATGGGTGAAGATAGAGTTGACCACAGTTGTTTGCGCCGTGGCCGACAGTCCAATGGAGACTGCAGAAAAACAGAGGACTTTTTAAAACTCTCTCCCCTGTCTAGATTCCTGGGAATTTCTCCAGTGCCAGGTTTCTTGTTAGCTCCATAATGGCTCCCTCAGTCGAGATATCTCTTTCCTTGCTCTCCCTCTCTGTCCTTCCCTCATCTCGACCATGCTGTTTCCTTAAGTTCTCCTCCCCCTCCCCTTGAAGAGTGTTCTTTTTAAAGTGTGTGTGTGTGTGTGTGTGTGTGTGCGCATGCGCGCACGTGCATGAGCACACGTGTGTGCACGCTCATGCTGGAAAAAATATCAACTAAAAATGAAGCCATAAGCAAAAAAAAAATGTATACACATTTGAGTGAAAAGATAAACACTATACCAAATTAAATTATCATTTATATATGTGAAGGCTAAACAAAAATGATATCAGACAAACTAAAGTGTAGAAGTGTACCACCACACAGCTTTGAGAAAGAAAAAAGTCTTTGGGTAATGTTCAAGCCATAAGAAAACTGGTGATAGTTAGTCATAAGGATTTTGCAAAGATTAAGAAATAGCGTTAAATAATGAAGCTTATAAATTACATTGTTATATCTAAATTAACCTTACCAAAGTGTTTTCCTTAAGACGAAGACAGGTTTCAAGAAAAGATTGTTGAACTATATTACACATTAAAATAACATATTTTAAAATTTGGCAACAAGATTTCCTATTACTTAGCTACCAGCTATATAATAAGGGATGGTAGCAGTTAGAATCTTCATTGTGTTTAAGACATGATATGCATTTCAGTCTTAATACTTAACACAGAAAAAAAAATCAAATTTTAAAGATTCTAGATAAATCATAAGAATTAAATCTGGATCTTTAATGCATAAACCATTAGGACACATGAGCACACAGAGTAGCCAATCAATACAGCAAGACAGAGGCTAATAGAAAGAACCATAAATATCAGCATAAAACGATTTAGTAAGGAAATAAGATCAAATAGAAGTTATTCTGTTAAGAAAATACATGGTCATTATAATTGATTTCACAGAGGTATGTTAAATAATATGGAAAAGTTACCTGACATAACTTTGTCTAGAAAAAAATTGCTGGTTAAAAGAAACATAACAAATGTGATTTCTCTTCATGATAAAAAAGTGTCTGTGCATGTATGGGTATCTAGAGTTATTAGTGTGGGAAATATATGTTATTTTTTGTAGGAATGGGATTTTTGAGTTTTTCTTTACCACTTTTATTGTTAATTTGATAATGAACATGCATTATTTTAAAATAAAATTAAATAATTTTCATATTATTTGATTTTTAAAGCTAACAAATTGTTAGATCAAATGTAAAAATTATATAATGTACTACTTACAAGACAATAAAATAAAGAAATTAAAAATTTTTAAATTTAATAGATAAGCGAAATGTCATAGGCGACTTCGGTTATTTTAAAATCAAGAGTATGAAACAAATCCAGTTTAATCCATGAAGTACTGAGAGACCAGTAAGAAAGCAAACAATCAGAAGAAGGCAGAAAGAGTAAACTCATAGGAAAATAAACCCTTTTTATTAGAAAACAAGAAAATGCATGATTTACTTGGTAGTGTGGTATTGGAAACCCAAATGTTTGTCAGTTCCTTCCACAGAGGGGAAGCAGTGGCCAGCAGAGCCCCTGAGAGCTGGCCCTGGTCAGCTCTCAGCATCACTGGCCTCCAGGGCCAGAGCACACCTCCACATAGGCAGGGCCTCCAGAGTTCCCTGTAGAAGAATAAAGAAGACTAAACCCTGGCTTACCGAATATTCTAAAATTACAAAAAGCAAACAAATCGAGCAAATAGCTTTAAAAGGTTGAATGAGGTGAAGGCAAGCCTCATCCGAATCTTTCGTGAAAGAGAGAAGTCAGAATAACAATAGAAACAATATTTGAATTGCTGAGCTGGGACCTCTCAGGAAAATGTCAGCCTACTTGATTTTATTAGGAAGCTTCATTAAAACATCTACAGAAAATTATTTTTATGCTTTTCCTGAGGGCAAAAAATGAATTTCCCCAAACAAATCTAATATAACATCCATAAAACATTGAGCATTGTTATAGAATAAGAAACTACACCTATCAATATGGCTATAAAAATTCTAAATACATTATTAGTAAATTAATTCAAGTAGTCTATTATAGAATATGCAATAACTGAGTGGATTTATTCTCTACAAAAATGCAGGAAAATTTTAACAGTAGGCAGCCTATTAAACATTATCAATTACATTAACAGGGCAAAGAAGAAAAGCTATATATTAACAAATGCCGAATTTTTCAAGTAAAATTTAACCTGAAATCTTAAATAAGAAGAATGAAAAATAGTTCTGTAAATAGAAATGAATCTTTAATTAGCAATAAAACATACACTGAAGGATTAAAAAATTAGAGATACCTTTTCAGAAGGGAGGAGAAATAAAAGGAATTAGCATTGCTTTACTGGAAGCAATGAAGAAAAATGAAATGTGATTTCCATTACTGAAAGGCATCGTGGTAGAAATGGTCTCCGGGTTACAAGTGTAGAAAAACGAACAGGCTTTACGTAGTAGCAGTAGCAGACAACCCTGACTTCACCTCTGAGCTGAGGTGTGCTGTGGTCCCTGAAGACGGCAGAGAGTCCTCAGTGGGGTAGCGCTATTTTCTGCTTCAAACAAATTAACAGGGATGGGGGCCTTGGTGGGTGGAGAAAGGATTGTGGGGGCGTGGTCTGCCTTAAATGGTCTCTGCACTCACCTTCACTGGCTAACCTTCAAGGGAATTCCAGGAGGCGGACCTTTAGTTGGTCTTTCTGTCTAGTACACCACTTTTTAGGGTGGGATAACCCATTCTGACTGCAGGAAACCCAAGTTCTCATAGAAATACTGCTTCTACCCGGTGCTGTGACCTTGAACAAATTACCTAAGGGGACTCAAGTACCAGGGTCAGCAGGCGGGAGATCCATTGCCCATATCGCTCATGGGCTGTTCTAACACACGAATGGATGATTCAAGTGTTTGGCTTTAAATAAAAACAGCTTAGCTAGAAAGCATCATTCATCAGGATTCCGGGACTTAACGCGCTAATTTTTTATCTGAGCAAACAGCAACTGACTTAACTAACATGTCCAGGAACAGAGGACTTGGTGGGAATGAATATTCTGTGTAGTTGCCCAGAGGGGAGCCGCACAGAGTACCAGAAGGGGGAAAGTGAATAGCAAAGCAGTCACTGGAGTCCGAAGTGCTCTTAGAAACAGTGTCCTTTGAAAACTCTGCTTAAAAAAAAAAAAAAAAAAAAAAAAATCTTGAGTGAGTCCAGCAGAGGTGGTGCACCCCTTTAATCCCAGCACTTGGGAGACAGAGGCAGGTGAATCTCTGCAAGTTCAAAGCCAGCCTGGTCTATAAGTTCCAGGATATCCGGGGCTACACAAAACAAAACTAATCCCTGCTCCAAGTTACCAAGTTTTATAAGACTGGATGCTCCTCATCAAGGCTTCTGGAGTTAAACTGTGATTTCTTTAAAGTCAGTCACCCTCCATGAACTGAATCATGGGAGACCTTGGATAATCTATTTTAATGAAAGAAAGTCTCAGACTTGAAAATTATGCTGATTGTTATTTTAGTCTTAATATTCATGAATCTCACATAGATGTTTCTATAGCCATGAAAACAATATGACATGCCTGCATGTATGTGTGCTTACACATTCCTCAGGTTCAATATGAAGGTCCTTCTCCCAGGATTTGCTCTGTCAGCTTTTGCCTGCCGCTGTCCTCAAGCCCCAACTTGCTCTCCCGCGGGTTGCATCTTGAGTGAACCTCCCTAGCAAGCAAGGTTGCACAGGCCTGGACGGTCACAACTTCTGAAACTGAACTAATTGGTCTTTACAGCAGTGAACCTAGGCCCCAAATAAGGAACAAAGAAACTGCAAATTACCAAGGGTATCGGACTTAATCAAAACAATAGAAGTTTAAAAAAAATATTCGCTGGTGGGTAGGAGTTCGGGGCCAAGCTCTACAGTGAAATCTACCTATAAAAAAAAAAAGTAGTAGATGAGGCTATAATTCCACCCTGGGAGTTCTGGTGACAAACCCCTCAGATTCTGACTTCATGGTACATGTCACCGCCAGCACCCCTCAGTGGAATTATAGCCTTGCATTATAGGCTTGCTTGTCTGTTATTATGCTCAGAAGAGCTTAGAAAATATGCCCAGTGTTGTTGAAATGAGAAGTAGAGTCAGCCAGGCAGAACTAACAATCAAGCTCTTCCTAAATCCATTCCGGGAGAGCTTTGTTGGCTGCAGCGGAGGCCACATGGCCTTGCTATCTTCAAAGACCTTCATCTTCCCTCAGATTTCTTCTGTTTCTCTCGGGACCACAGTGATCTCTAATTCTCATCTCCATTAACGACCTACCCCAGAGTGGTGACAGCAAGGTCAGAAATAACTGTTAGACCTGAACCCAAAGTTCTTACAGGGTCCATTAGATGTTCCAAGACAGAAAGAGTAGACAACGAGACTTAGGGATAAAACAAGGAAATTAAGATCAATGCACATACAGAGCAGGTTGATCTTCTGAGGGCTCCTGAGGTGCTATTTCTACCGTCCTGTAGGTTCTGTTATCGGGATCAAAGCATGAGAGCTGATAGGCTACAATCACAGAATACTTTCTTTCTCCTTTAATTCCAGTGAGTTTTTATCTAGAGCTGGAAATGACGGTAACTCTTTAGATGTTCTTAAGTAGAACATAGGTAGGACCAGACAAATTTGAGTATACAAGGTGTGAGGTCATGGCCGATTCTCATCAGAACAAAGCTGGATTGGTGCTTAGTCTATATTTCGCTATTTCTGTCAAACTCTTAGTGTCCTATTCTAATTATAGTAGTTGGAGGAGATTTGAGTACACATTTAAGTGAGTTCTTCGAAAGTATCTACATATGTATAGATGGATAGACAGATGTTTCAAGCTTACAGACAAAATCATCACTGAAGCCAGGACACTGGTGACTCATTTTATAATTGTGGTCTTGAATCAAGACTCTCCCACATCCTCAATTTTGGGAGACATTCCCTGAAATCAGGACACTCATTTTGTTGACTGCCTTGAGACCTTTGGGTTAAAGGTTTCCAATCACAGAAAGTCACCTAAGATAAACTGTAGACTTACGAACATCCTTAACAACATGTTCTCCTCAAATAATTGGTGTTGCAGTGATTCAGTTTAGAAACGAATTGGGCGGTGAGATGGCTCGGCTTCTCAATTTCTGGCACAGCTTCTTGCCTACCAAAAAGAAACTGGATTTTTTTTCTCAATTGAGGCTATGTACGTGGGTACCTAGGAAGTGATTCCGGGAAAGCTCACACGGAACAAATCACCCTAACATCTTACCAATAACACCTAAACACTCCACTTTTTGTCTGGCCTCTAAATTCAATGCTTGGTTATTTTCCTTTTCTTCTACCTGTTGTGATAGGTTTATCCTGACATAGTAATGGATATTGAAGAACGAATGGTTAAGTAAGGAAGTTGAATTTGGTGAAAAGGAGGCAAATAATTTAGTATTGTTGACAAAACAGTAAACAAAGCAATAAAGAAAAATGTTACTTCTTCGATGAATAATTTTATGAGCCCTATTCAGAATAATTGTAGTAGCTCATATATACTGTCATCGTTTGATGAGTTTCTATTTCATTCCAATAGTCAAAGCTCCTCCTTTTCTTTGTCTGAACCATCACATAACCATCTAAGTTATCTAGTCCTGTATTGAGAGCGAGGTTCTCTTCTAGCTCCGTGACCCTAGGGAAGTTACATGACCCCTTTGTGTCTTGGTTCCTTTATCTGGAAAGTTGCAATAATGCCTAATAATCATTTATATACAATAAGGCTCTTAGAAGCATATAATTATTGATCTATATGGATTCTAATTTGTCATATCCTATCAGGAAGCACTTCAGGGAGCTTAACAGAGTGTTCATGAATGTCATATTTATGATGTATAACATAATTATGCAATGAGTTTCCTCTTTTTAGTATCTACCTGTTTCTGCAAAATGTTTGAGTTTATTTGGAGACTACAGTTCACAACCCACAGGAAAGGTAAACTCTAGTGTGTTCATTTCCTTCCTTCTTATTCTGGTAACTTCTAAACGTGACTTCAGAATCTATTTGCATTGGTCCTAGATTAAGATTAAAATATCTTTTTTGGACAAAAGAGATCTAATTTTTTTTTTACTGCTGTTCATTTATGTCAGTGACAAATCCAGACACTCACCATGACTTAAAGAAATTTTGATGTATATAATAAAAGAAAATTAATAATAAATTTTGAATATACAAGGGACTTTTCATGAAATATATGTAGTCCATTCTTGTCTCGTAGAGGAGCGACTGACACAGAAAAGTTGCTTGACGTTTTGTGGCATGTCTAACGAGACTCCGAAAATCTTTTCAATTCTTTCTTTTTTTGGTATTATAATTATTTCACTTCCTCCACCTGTTTCCCCACTCCAAATTCTCCCATATGTCCCTCCTTGCTATGAAACATTTGATGACACTACCACTTCTAGTTTGAGCATGACACATCATTCACTTAGTAGTTAGTTAAAATCCTCGAGC